>NW_026555234.1:23102500-25902500 GCF_021234165.1 Pteronotus mesoamericanus | reverse complement strand
CAAAAGGACTGGCCCGAGGAAATTTGGGGTGTGATTGAAGAGAGAAACGGGAGGGGGGACAGCTCCTCTTTGTCTTCTCTCGGGTTACATCACTTTCTAATTAGGCATAAAATTGTCTTCATACACTGGTAGTACGGCTTTCATAAACATCGCCATTATGGTTCATAAGGACGCCATTGTGGGTAGGCCGTCCCAAAATAGAAAGCAGTGGGGAGGGAGAGGCCTGCAGTCCGGGAGGCCCGGCTTTGTCCTCCCCTGGGAGAAGATGGATGGCCAGTGTCACGCAGATGATGACTTGGGACTATTAAATTGTCAGAGGGGGAGGACTCTTTACCAGCACCCAGCGCTGATGGAAAATTTTAAAGGCTGGATCAGGAGGGTCTTGGGTGGGAAGAGAGGGCCAGATGGCCGGGTTTGCCGGGCAGGTTGGTGGCGGAAGCAGGTTCGTGGCCCGAGGAGCCGGACTGGAGGCAGTGAGTCTCTTCCCCGGCACCCAGCTCTGTGCTCACAGTGCACCTGACTCGAGCTGACCTCCCACCCCAACCCCACTGCCAAGCCTTAAGGACAATTGGGGCTTGAGAAAAGGAGAGGGGCAGCGAACCCAGGGCAGTGATGGGCAGTGCCAGGCTCGGAGACAATTGTTCCCATTATTCAGAGCTAAGGTTCAACCAATCCCGGTCTCCTGCCCAGTCGGGGGGCGCTTTGCTAACTGGATGGAGATGGATGGAGGCGCCCCGAGCCGCCTTCCCCCGCCCCCCAACCGCCACCCGCCGGCGTCGTGTCAGACCCGGGGCAATTACTGTCCCGCCAGGATGGACACACTGCCTGCCACCCTGACCCCTGCGTGCGGGCCCACTGGCTGCCCGCGCCGCCTGGGCGATTGGCTCTCTCGCCTTCACAATAACCCGACTTGACATAAATAACTCCCTCGCGCTTGTCTACATCTGCTTGACCTCCTGAACCTGCGAGAAACCTTTGCTGCATTTAGCCAAATTACATTTTTCTTTAGAAAAAATGTGTTAAAACTGGAACTTCTGGTCCCCTGCCTTGTCCACATCTAATCGGGTCCTGGTGTATCTTGGAATTAACATTCTTGCAAGACAAAACAGTCGTCTTCTGTAAAGGCGGGCTCCTCCCTGTTTCTGTCTGGAGCATTGGTAGCATACTTCCAGGTGCCCCTAGCTTTCTTTGGTAACTTAAATGCACCTGGAGCTCCACGCAGTGGTCCCACCGCTGACGTCTCCTCCCCTGGCTGTCCTTGGAGGCGGCAGAGGGAAGAGCAGCCCTCCTGGGTGCCGACTGCCTGCTTGGTCTGGAGCTGTCTGAGGACGCAGCTGAGGGGCCAGGCCAGCGGGCCAGAGCAGCCAGGCGCCTGGCCTGTGCTCGCCATTGACCTGATCTAGCAAGGGTGGGGGACAGGCCCCGGAAGCGCCCATGCTGGCGCCACTGGCTGCAGTCGCAGGCGCCAAGACAACTGGGAGCCGATGGTGGGGAAGGGAGGAGGATGATTCCAAAGATGCCCCGGAATCGGAATCGCCTGGCCAGGCCTGCTTCCAGCGTGGATCCCCAGCAGGAGCTGGCATGGCCGTTAGAGAGCCAGCCTTGCTCTCCCAGGCTTCCTGTGGGTGGGGGAGAGGGGTGGGTGCCACTGACTTCCTGTCAGTCATCTCGGGCCTAGTTAGGCCTAGCTGGCTATGAGTCAGAGGATCAGAACAGCATTTCAGAACTTGACAGATGGAAGGGCTCTTAGAGGTCAAGTGGCCAGAGCAGCCTTCAAGTGTGAAGGTGTAGCAGGTCTCATCCACGCCCATCCAGGTGTGGCCTACTGACCTTTTATAATTTCCCCACCTGTAGAGGTGCTGGACTGGGCCTTTCTGGAGCAAGCTCTGTTGAGCTTAGGTCCTACCGCCTTCCCTCTCCTTACTCAAGAGTGATGGGAAGTGGCAATTGCAGGAGCAAGACATTGACTTAGCAGCTGTTATTAAAACAAGACAAAACAAACACACAGTAATCTCTGGATTCCAAAACTTTGGGGCCAGTTTTTTGTATAATGTTTTTTCTTTCCATTAAAAAGGATCGTGTAAATGTCCAAATATCTGGAGTATGGTTTTTACGTTTTTACTGTTAGTGTCATCGGAGGTAGGCCCAAACTGGTGTCTCTTTGATTACGGTTCCTATCCTATCCATTCATTTGCTAGTAATTAGTCCTTCTTTAATTACTTCCACAAATGCTTTCTGAACAGATAGTTTCTCATATGAGACACAAGAGAAACAAAAAAATGCTGTACTCAAGGAACTTGCCATTTTCTTGGAAGAAAAATCAGGTGTAGTGGATACTGAAGGGTTTCTGATGGAGAAACCAAAGGACTAGACTGATACTAGACTTGCCACTTTCTGTCTGTGGGACCAACACCGGGTACTGAAATATCTCTCTCTGAGCGTCAGTCTTGTCATGTGTGAAATGAACGTGTTTGGACACATGCTCTGAAAGTCCCCCTAAGTTCTCCAGGTGTTGTAAAACATGCAAGTAATATTCACAGTCCAGATCTGAATAAGCACCAAAGCACCTGCTCAGGCTGGTGGAAGACCGTTTCAAACCAGGTCTCTGAACTTTGCATTCCAAATTGTGGAGGACAAAAGTACAGGGAAAGGGCGGAACACACACTAGATTAGGGATCTGGCTGTCACTGATTGTGTGAAATAAATTGGCTTATTTAATCTTTCTAAGTCTCTTTTCTCACCTATACAGTGGGGATAAGAAATATCTGCTCTATTCATTAGACAAAGTAGTTGGAAGGATCAACTCTGATAATGCATGTACATGTGTTTTGAAAACTAACAAGCATCATGGAATTGAAAGATACAGACCAGGGTCCCCTCTGCAGCAGGTATCCCCATCCACCATGACTGCCTGAAAGGTGGGCTCTGTCTTCTGGCTCTGCAGGAATGGGAGGAAGCTGAGTCTTGGGCAGCAGCTGTCTACAATGGGAATGACTCACCATTTGTTGTGTTGCTGTTAGGATAGCAGCGTCTCTCCTCGATTTTGAGCATTGACCTGCATATGTTAAAGAGAAGGCCTTTTTCATATAGAGGCAAAGTCCCAGAGATCTAGTGAACAGAGCAGAAATGCTTGCTTCAGTAAGTTTCACTGCATTTTAAGGACTCTACTGTTGGAAGTTTCCTTGAAAATAAGACTTATTATTGATTAGAAAAAAAAAGTGAGATATTCTTTTGAAGCTTTTTGTCTGACCTTCCTTTCTGAAGGAATACGTGTTTTTATCTTAGCACGAAAAAATAAAACCAAGACCAAACTTTTTTTTTTTTTTAAATAAAGACTTTGTACCTTACTCAGAGAGGTGAACTGAATTTTAAAAGAAACTTCATCTCTCTGCTGGAATGGAAAGCAGGAAATCACTAGGGGTTCTGAGAGAAAGGACTCTGACTCTTCAGAGAAGAATTGTGGCTCTGATATGAAAACCTTGGGACACGAAAAGTGGGCAGGGCAGCCCGCCGGAGCAGGCCCACCTTTCCTGGATGGTCAGAATGGTGATAAAGCAGCTAGTTAGCAACATATTCATCCCTTGTGGCCTGTGGAAATCTTCCAGCAGGTTCTCCATTAAGGGAGCTGTCTTTCCTTTCATTCTCTTCACTTTTGTGTTAAATGTTAACAACTTGATGCTATCTATTATGGTGCCATTATCACAGAATGTTGACTGAACTGGTTCTTTTATCTCTATTATGGGGCTGGCTCATTTGCAGATTTATGCATTTTTGATATTAAATTCTTTCTCTCATTAAGCCTAAGCTCTTGTTGACTTTCATTGACCCCCTGCCCTGGTCCCCAATACTTTTCCATATTTAATATTGAAACATTTTTCTCAGTGCCCCTCTTGGCTTTGTTGCCATCCATTTGACGGCTGTCCCTAATGGCCTGTGCTGTTTGCTCTGTTCTTGAACTTGGTGGGGTCACATAGTCTTAAACAGTGATGTCCTCTGAATGTCCACCCTGGCTGTCCAGCTAAGTTGCCCTGTGTCACAAGCTCTGCCCTTTTCTCCGCCCCTAACTACCAACTGCTCCTAATCGCTTAAACAAACACCTTCCCTCCTGGTGCCCTGGGCCCCCTGAGCCTTTTGGGTTTTGTTTGGCTGAGCTGCTAATGTTCTGCCTGGCCCACCGGCCGCTTGGCCTCCCTGACCTGATACATCGCAGCTCTTCTCCTTGGAGCGCCTGCCTTGTCCAACGTTCCCTGGGCCAAAGGCCAGGGTCCGGGCAGGATTGACCAGCTGCTTGAGGTGACCACAAAAGACACCAAAAGACAACTTCAGCTTGGAGCAGGCAAATGAATCTATTCATTTATCTTTCTTTTCCCCCAACCCTATCCACAAACTCAATCCACTGCCTGACTTGAAACTAGACAAAGGGGAAATATTGGAAAGGGGGGCAGGAGAGGCCCATCCTGCACCAGAAATCTTCGCTCCCTTCTTGGGGGCCGTCTGTTCAGTTTCACAACACTTACACGACCAATTTCCAGAATTGAAGTTGCCTGGTGTTTTGATTCTTCCTTTGCTTGTGCATTTGTGCCCTGAAGGTCCCTTCCAAATGGATACTAATTGTGGGGGCTGCACGCTGCTGGCTGCTCCAATGCCCCCAGGGCCCGGAGGACCTGCTTCTCAAAGCCTTAATTGACAAGGACCTGTCTGTATTTAGGAGCAGCTGGTCCAGAGCGTTGGCACATCAGTGCAATCTTAACGCAGCATCCCTAGCCCCGAGGAGGATGAGGGTAAATGTGGTTAAAATGAAGGAAGATTTATAGTCGGCCCCCTTGGGTAATACGACAGAAGACAGCTCCCAAGATTTTCCCCTACGAGGGGGTTCATTCATCAGCTCCCGGGCCTGGTAACCGGGTAGGAGGCATGCTCCAGCTATTATTACTAATGGGGGAGGGGAGGAGGCAAGCTTAGAACAATTAGGCAGGTGACAATATTCCACTATAATGCATCGTCCCCGAAAGCGGACCGAGGTTTCCCAGCCTATCACGCTGTCTCCTGTTTCCTTGGGCCTCGGCGGCGCCGGGTGCCTCCGCCTGGGTCTGGCTCTGGGTTAATAGTGGCGCCGCCGGCGGGCCTGGCCGGGAAGGGAGAGGAGAGTGCGCTCTGGCGGCCCTGCCCCGGAACACGAATGCTTTCTGCGGCGGCTCGGACTCCTCGTTAGGGTCTTTTAAAGTCCCCCAAACGGCCCGTGGCCGGGGCGATTGCGTAGACCAGTTTCTCCTTCCCGCGCCCAGGCAGGCGCTCCAGGCTCCTCGGCTTCCCAGCTCGCTGTTTCACGTCGCCTTTCTGAGCGCCTTTCTGAAACCTGCTCTCTCCGTAGATACAGCCATTCAGCGGGTTACAAAGAAGGTTTATTGGTTCATGAGGAACCCCGTTTTGTTGCGATGTGTGGGAAATACTTTGATGTCCGCCCAGTCCGCACGTGTGAACAGGGATAATGGCTTTGGGGATCTTCATTGAAATTTGAAGTTTTAAAGCAGAAATTCCCGAACTTTTGCCTGTTTTTCTCAACTTTTTCTTTTTCTTTTTTTATTCCTTCAGGAACAATGCCAACATTGAAGCCCTCGGTTGGAGTCTGCACAGTTGGAGATCTTTGGTGCCATTTTAGACATCTTTGGATTTCATCAATCAAACTGACTGCAATTTTCCATAAAAACCCTGAATTTGGGTCAGAAAGTGGCCAAAGTAGATAAAGATCATTCCAGCTGTCTTATAAGATGATAAATAGATATCCTTTCAGGCCAACAATGCCAAAGTGCAGTTTTGTGATTCCCTTCCATGGGTTCTGAATGCAGTGCGTCGAAACGATTTATACATGTTTTCCCATGGTTTCAGAGGTGTCTTTACATACTCATCAATAGTAGCCTGACCTTTTCCCTGCTGAGTTGCCAAGTGTGTTGCCTTGGGTGTCTCCCCCATTCCTTGTTGTGTGTGTGTGTGTTTTCCCAAAACACATAAGAAAAGTTTTTTTTCCCCTTTTATTGCTCAAATCAATAGACTATGAGTCTGATCTAGAGAATTCTTCTCAAATAGACTGGTTGCAGAAGTCTATGAGTTAGTATGAAAATTCCATTTCCTCAATGGTTGCTCTTGAAGCACTTTAGGCCCTATTTTGGACACTTTGCTGGGGTATAAACTAATTTTCCTAACAACAGCAACAACAACAACATCCACTGGCACTGTGTCCTTCTTATTCTTGAATTTGACAAATGGCCCTTTGTATAAAGTGAATGAAAGGAAACCCTAAAAGAACATCAAAAAGAAACCCCCAAAAGGGTATTTAACTCATTACCTCCAGAGACCTTTCAAGATGGTAGTCTATATAATTTCTAAGTGAATAACATGTTATATTTTTCCTCTTCACTATTAAAAAATAATCTGTTTATTCAGCATAATTACATGTCACTTCCTATTTACTGATCATCTCAGTTTAATTCCTCCTTTTAAATCTTCTTGACCCTTCACCTCAAAATGTTTTCATTTTGATAATCTCTTCACTTAACATTTTAAGTTCACCAGCTTCTTAAAAAGGTTCTTGAGGAATAGTAGCAGTTCTTCATGGAGAAACCATGTTTGCCATTCTGTCCTATTTATGAATTAATTATCTGATGTATTCTCAGGAGCCCATGGATTCTGTGGGGGCATACACAGTTATGCAGCAAATACATTTATATTTCTTGATATAAGAATTTTTCCTATATCCACCACAGAAGCATCATCTCCCTGTTGTGCTTTGCTTTTCTATACTTGCCAACTAAATTTCACATGTATGTTACAAAGCATCTATGGAAGAGAATATGCTACAATGGAAGTTAATTACTGTTATTAACTTACTGGCTTTATTAGTTTTGAATGAAGCACAGCTATGGCTACAGTTATTTAAACACTCTTTATTAGCTAAAATAATTTGCAATTTTCGGACACATGCTCACCATATAAAATTTAAAACAGCAATGGGAGATTCAGAAAAAAAATGACCACCTCTCATTTGTCTTCAATAAATCTTGCTGCCAAGTAGTAAACATTTTTACTTAATGTGTAGCTATCTGAATGACCTTTTATCTCACTTTTGCCATCCCATCTTATTACTAATTTTATATTTTATGTGGTGAAAAACATGTTTATTAGGTGGTATTTTAATCTTAAAGAGTATTTTCTCAAATTCATAAAGACCATTTAAAATGGAAAATTTGTGAAGGAAAAACCCATAATCATTTATCTTGTTTAATATTTATCCTACTGCCCTGTCATTCTCTTTTGCTCTTAATATATATTTTAGAATATCCATGGTATCCATGAAATCTATTTAGTAAGCAAGGACAATGGGATAAGTTTAGCAGAAAAACTAAAAGTTGAGGTTTTGTAGGTCACTTCCAGTCAGAATTTCATAAAAGCATACCTAAAATTATTATATAAATACATAGAATAGTAGGGTTTTGCTCACTACTGAAGTCTGTTTTACACAGCTTCTTTCAGAAATCCATCTACTGCATCAAAGAGTCAGTTATAAAATTGTTATTTTGTAATTTCAATATGTTCTGTACATACAGTGAAAGCCATTTGAATATAGTCCTTGTTGATGAGGGCATAGGCCCTGGTGATTAATAGAAAAATGTCAAGTGGTTACATGTAGTGCACTGTGTTCTATAAAACATGTAGTGCACTGTGTTCTATAAAAAAGGTATAGAGCAAAGGACAAATGGTGAAGTACAGACTTAAGGCTTCAGAAGTTACATCTGGAAACATGTACTTGAGTTTATGACCAGGTATAAAGTAATTTGGGCCTTGTCAGCTACTGGTTTTCCTAAGCATCAGATGTATAGACCAGAGAGGAAATGTCTGGATCAATATGACTTCCCATTTTTAAGAAAACTAGGCCTGTGCAGAAAAAATGGTGGTCACAGAGTTTATTTGTGGTAGGACTAGGAATGCAACTGAGCTTTCTCCCTACATGCACTGCTGTCCCTTACTAAATCCAAGACACATTTCTCCAATGTTCTTTCCCATGTCCATAAGAGAGAGAGAGACAGAGAGAGAGAGAGAGAGAGAGAAGAAACCCAGAAGGCATTTATATTCAGTTTTTACAAGATCTGCCTTCCTCTTGCACCTTTAATAAGCTAATGTCTTCACAGGCCAAAGGAAACACAAGTTCAGTTAAATCTACGCTAACAGTCCACTTGGAGAGCTGGGCTACTGGAGCTCTTCTTTCATGGAAGATTTTTGTTTTTGAGGTACCTGGATAGTTCCCTCAGCATTCCCATTTTTATTTCCCTACTTGCAATAAAATGAAGAAGATGAAAATTCTTCAAATAGGGAAAAAAAGAAAAATAAAGAAAGGAAAAAGGGCTGTGCCTGTACATGCAAAGAAGAAAAATACTCCCGGGCGAGTGGAAAAGAAGGTATTTGGAACCACGCTTGTCCAGTTTACATGCAGATAAGTCTTGAATTCATTGTATAATTCATCCTGCCCTTCACTCCTCTAGATGCTACCACAACATACTCAGCAATCCATATCAAATTTATTTCTTTCCCAATACGATAATATTTTAAATATACCATTTGACAGAAATCTATAATTTGACAATTATCAATTATGCTTTTCAAAATTCTTTTAAGCTTATGTTAACACGCAGAATAAGGAGGGATAACAGTCTTCTTATTTTCAATAATGATATCCATTAATTTGCAATCATCACCTCCTCTATTAGGGCAATTATTCTGGTAGTTACTATCAAATCTTACAATATCTGAAACTGATGTGGCTTATTAAGAATTTGGGGACATTTAAAAAGGCAATACAAAATAAACAGTTTAAACCAAATTTATCTCCTCTTCTCATTTAGTTGAGTAATTTAAACAAAAGCCATGTAGGTGGGTGTCATGGATTTTCCGAGTGATTTGACCTTCTGATCCCATCTACCATATATATCATTTAGAAAAATGGTTTGTTAAAATGGCACTTTATCATTTCTTTGCAAGCATGCAATACAATTTTACTTTAGAACATTTTCAAGTTTTAATAAGGATTTAATAATCTGATTTAGAGGCAGCTAGAGCAAAGTTGTTGAATTTAATAGAGGCTAACATATGGGAAGGGTTTTAAAGAGCCATTCACATCAAAACCCCAAAATGGTTTCAATCAGCAGGTATCCTGATGTTTATTTAATGAAGAAATGTATGAGCAGCTGCTGTCTCCCAATTTGAGATGTAGTTATCTTTCATTGCACTGCAACGAATCAGGAAGAAGAACAGATTTTTAGCTGTAATTTGGGATCATGCCATTAGACAGGCAAGGCAACACCGGTAGATTCATAAACAAGGACAATGAGGTTAGTTTAAGGAAGAAAATCAAATATCATAAAAACTCTGGGGATGGAGTCTGGGGGTTGTGTTTTCAGATCTATTGCTTAGTTTCTAGGTCATAAAATTATTTTCAAGTTCAGATTGATCCCTGAAGGCCTTTGTGTAGATAAATAAACATCTAATCTGTCACTGATTCTTGACTGACCTTGTGGTATTATTGCTGGTGGACACATTGGGCTAATTTTTGTTGCCCAGTGTGTGGTGGACATTGACAATACCATAACATTCCTCTAAGCATACCAAGAAAAAAAAGTGATGGGCAATTGGGCTATGATATGACCCAGAGAGTTTATGGGGCAATTGCTTTCGGGATAGACATGCTTAAAGCAGGTATATCTAGCTGTGAATGCATTGTTTATTTTGCTCCTATTTAAAGCAAATTCTCCTAGGGACTTGGGGCTTGTAAATATATTTATTTCTTTAGTCATGTTTGCCTTTTGAACAACTATGAATTGGGGGGACATATATTGATTGTTGCCTCTCACTATCAACTATGTGGGGTGGGCCTCTTAAAATGAATAAAGTTGGTATTTGGTAACTTTAATAGTAGACTCCCTACTTTAGAGAGCAACTGAGAACCTTCCTGTAACTCTGGCCTTGGGGGTAGAGTTAACTACAGCCTCATAACTTTTACCTGATTTTTCTTGGGAACAGTTCCCAAAGTTGGTGAAGTGAATCATTTAAGAATGAGAGTCCTGAGTCTGCTATAATGGGGCCTTCTGTGATATATATTAAGGTTAAGTTAAAGTTATATTTTTAAAATCTTCACCCACGGCCAATACCAATGGTGATTTATTTGGGAAGTTCTTTTAGAATGCAGTTTTTTCCCCTTCATTTTTTTTTTCTTTTTCCATTTTTTCCAGTTTTGCTGTGATACATATTTATTAATTTTAAATGTGTTTATTGGTGACTAAGGTAATGTATTTGTCTGATTTAGATTGTCAGAGGCCCTAAGTATTGAATGCAAATTCCTAGTGGGAGTCTGAAAAGAAGACAAAAAGGAGGTAACTTGAGCTATCATCCAGTAGCAGTGATTGTTAATGACTGAGTACAGGTGAGGACCAGGAGTTTTGATTAATCTGTAATTGATCTGTTATAGAACTGGCGAATGGGTTTGCATGTGGACTGGTTGCTGTAGCCCAACACACAGCAAACACCAGAAAAGTAGCCATTAACTCTGCTGAAAGTAAGGACTCCCTGACCAACTGGTTCGAATGGCCCGCCCACTTACCAGCGGTGAGACTTTGGACAACCACCCTTTCAGTTTCCCCATAGGGTTGTTAACGGGGGTTAAATGATTGATACTTGCTGAATGCTTATAATAAAATAGTACATCTCACCCGTTACAGTGATGAGGCTTCCACTCAATCCCTGCCTTCACCACGACCCCCTCATGGCCAGTATCCCCTGTTTCCCGGTCCTTGCAAAAGCAGCGGGCACCAGGCCCGAAGGCTGTCCCGCCCCCGACCGCTTCCGGGATCTGCTCCCATCTTAACACCTTGACCTTCTCTAGGCCTGGCTGGCCGCAGACACGCTGAGCTGGAGTTGGAGTCCAACCAGGGGCGAGGCTGGGACGTCGCACCCAGGCGGATGGCAGAGGCCCGGAGGGGCCAGGGAGGGCTGGAAGCGGGCGGGCGCTGGCGGGCGCACTCGGGGTGCATGCTAATGAGGAGCGCGGGCAGCGCCCGCCGCCGCCGGCGCGCTCGCAGTGCGGGAGCCGCGCCCCGGTCGGGGCACGCGGTGCCACTCAGGCCCGCGGGGGGCGCGCGGCTCGCAGCAGCCGCGCGCCCAGGCCTCTCAAAGCCCTTTTCAGCAGCTCTGCGGGCTACTCACCGGAGGAGTCTGGAGCGACATAAAAGCGCATTATGAAAATTATAATATCAGCCACAGAGCATGTCCACGGAGGCAGCTCTGCACCTTTGAGGCATTGAGCCTCGTTCAGCTGGGCCGAGGGGGGAAATATCCATTTGAATTCGGCCCCTGAATGGGGGCAGCGGCGGCGGCAACTGCAACAGTGCCTCCTTTATCCAATCGGCCACTTCTCCTGCTTGCTCATTCCCGGGCTGTTGCACCTTGTCTTTTAATGGGCAAGGGTGTGGAGAGGGAGGGGTGCAGGGAGGACAAGGAAGCAGAAGTGGGGGGCCCCCGATTCACAGTCGGGCTAGGACAAGGAGCGTTGTCATCCGGGTCCCCACGAGAATGATAAATGAGGCTTTCGGGGCCTGGGGAAATTTCTGTTCTGCTGGAGACCGGAGGATCGGGGGTCAAGGGCTGGGTGCAATTGCCCGAGGCTGGAAGGGAATGGTTTGGGGGGGGGGGGGGGGGTGTCGCGCCCTATCTTCTTGCTTATGTGCCAAGCCAGAGTGGCCATTATTAGGGTATTTTCCCATCAGAGCTCGGATTCCCTCATCTAGAGTTACGGAGCGGGTGTGGTGAACACCCTTAGGCTCAGGAATCCGGGCGCAGGCCGCTGGTGTCCAGGCAGGCACCGCGCACGTCTTGGATTCCAGTGAGGGAGCGAACACCTGCAATCTTGTCAGGGACAAAGCCGAGGTCAGAGTGGACCCCGCATGAGGGTCTCCTTCCAGACTGCAGGTCGCGCCACTTTGGCGGGCTAACCCCCAGTCAGGCGACATCACGCCAGTCTTCCCCACCGTCCCCTCCGACTCCGTAGGATCCTGGGGCGGAATTCGCACGCTGGGGCCCCGGGGCGGGTATGATCTATGATAGCAGATGAGGTGTCCCACCATTCAGATCCCTGTCCATTGTCTTGTTAATCACTTTTCATTATGGACAGCTCAGGACCGTCATAGAGCTTTTAATATTAATAAGGCCCAGTGCCCCCGCCCCCGCACCGCGATCCAGAGCGACCCAGCAGACGCGCAGGTGTCGCGCTGCAACCTGTTCAGCCGGCCAGGGCGGGAGCGTCCCGGGGTTAGCGAGCTGCGCTGGTGGTGGGGTAGGCAGGTGGCGCCGGCTTCCAAAACAACACTGGGAAGAAAATTAAAACAAAACAAAACAGAAACCGTCGTGCAAACAAAGAGATTTGTTTGGCTCCAATGTGTGCGCCCCGAAGAGTTTAACTCTAGGGGAAAAGGGAGGTGAGAGCTCGGGGTAGGGACCGAAAGGGCCCGCTTGGGCAGGGACGTGCCATTTCCTGTGGTGAAGCCTGCATTGGCTGCTAATAGAGATCTAATTGATGGGTGAAGACCCATTTCCGCGCGCTCTCCTTTATTGCTCCATCCAGTCTGTTGCAAAATATAACCTTAATCTGATTTAGCAATTCCTCCAGGATTCGGTGCGAGCTTGCAGCCCAGGAAAAAAAAAATCGTTATTAAAAAAGTTAAAGTACAGACTTGGATTCGGTGCGTTGCCTTTTTAAAAATCTTGCCCCAGTTACTGACATTTAGCACTTTCTCTTCTTTTGTAATCGCACGTTTTTCTTTTAATGATTATTAATACCCTCGGTGTTTCTGAGATCAGCTCAAGTGCTTGTTTGTTGCGGATGCAAATTAGCGCAGGTCCACCCGCTAAGGTCCGGGTGTGCATGGGTTGTCCCCCACGCGAAACCAGAGTGGTTTAGGGTTTCTAATCTCAGCCCTAACCCAGGATTCCCGCAGAGGCCGCCCAGGGACAGTGGGTCCGGGAGCTGAAGCTGGCGGGTGCCTTGCAGTAGCATGCTGGTGGGAGGGGCTAGCGCTGACCGGATGTTTTCACTCTACACATTGGATTCCCCACACGGAATAAAAGTAATAGCCAGGACACGTAGGTGCCCGGTTCATAAAAGCGTTGTTTGGCTGCATGAGGTAGTCCGGAAGCTATTACTCTGGGTCTCAGGTGGTACTGTAAGGAGATGAAACTTGGCAACTTGGCTCTTTGTAACACAAGATGGATGTTAAGAGGCCTTTCTAAAGTTATGGCTTCCTTCCTTCCGACCCCCGGCCTATGTCCCCTGCCCCCAACACCTACTGCTCTCCTGTAAGTTAAATGCATATCCTCCTCTGCTCCTGATAGAGGAGAAATAATTCCCAGAGAAATAATATGTCTATGTTTTTTTGTTTATTTCCTCTTCTTCCTTCTCCTAATAAGCTGGGAAATACCTTCATAGAAGTACATTTGCATTTAGATATCTGATGTCATATCATAGATATTGTCACCAAAACATACACAAATAGCACCTCCCTGAATTTCTCTTTGCCATGCTGGCAAAGTTGGGTAAGAAATTATAGTACTTAAGCCCATCCATTACCAGTCACATAATCTTGGTTAAATTCAATCTCCTATTCTTGGCTCTTCTACTTTAAAAATGACTGAAAATAAAATCTCTGCTGTAGCTATCTACCTCCAAGGGTTGTTTTGAAGTAATGTGTGCATCACCCCCGATGTGTTTATATATAAAAATAAAATTATCGTTATGAAAATCTAAAAATAGAAATCTGGGTCCTTAGATCTTTGGAAAGTTGTAGAACCCTCCTCTCCCCAAATATAGAACTGCGTTTTGTCTAGGTTACCTGGTTGGCACTTCATGATTCATTTTTACCTCTGAAGGCCCTAAGTTCAGGGTCAGGCTTCCTTCCTGAGTTTGGGTCCTGCAGACTTCTATTTTATAAACAGCATTTGCCTCTATCAGTCCTAAAACGCTTCATTTTCTGTGAAGCTGTGGGCTCCACATCCGCCAGTCAATAAAATGAGTTCCTTAAGCAGAAAGTGCATGCTTGTCAGCTTGGGCTGATCATTTAATTTCCCAAGTGCCACTCTAAGAAATCTGGAGCAGCCAGAAAGGTAAAGCCTGAGCATCTGGTGGCCATAGAGGTCGTCCTGTGCATCCTGTCCCCAACGTTTGTGGGGCCTCTTCCTCCCGGAGATGTGAGATGCGGGGCAGTGGGAAGGAGTGCGGAGGCATTCTCGGGCCCCACTGCATCTCTGCATTGCCCTTGATGGGTTTAATGAGGCGGAACACCGTGAAGGGGATGTGAACTGGTCCAAATGATTGATGATGCCAGGGGCAAAGCCCAGGCTCCAGATAAAGCCCCATACAGCCCGTGATAAAGGCAGGATAGTGGCAGGGCTGGGCTCCTTCAAAAGCTGTGGTCCTAATGTATTGAGAGGAAACAGGGAGGGAAGGTGCTCTGTTGTTACCTAATCGGTTCATGCACTAAGCCACCAGCCACAGAGAGCAGAAGAGGGCTGCAGAGGAAGTGGGGAGGGTAAAAGGCGAGTCTCCCTCTCTCTCTCTCTCTCTCTCTCTCTCTCTCTCTCTCTCACACACACACACACACACACACACACACACACACGCACACGCAGAGCTGCCTCCCACTCACTCTTCTGGTGTAGGAAAGGCCAGATCAGCCAGCTGAGTGGCCTAGGTACTCAGCATGGGACCAGGACCAGGGCATTTTCTTCCATGGGGACATAGAAAGTGACAGAGCAAAGGCACCAGGACGAGCAAAAGTAACTGCTCCACCGCTTGGCAGGCCTTAGTATTAGGGCACCTGCTGGTTCTCTTCTTAGCTATTAGAATATAACTATTAAAATAGCAGGGATCTGGTCATGGCAAATGAGAGAAAAAGAGGTGGAGGTGGGGAGTCCCAAATCTATTCAGGGATTTCAATGAAAAAAAACAAAAAACAAAACCAAACAACTCTTCTATAATATATCTCTGTTATTAACAACTAAAATAAAAGAGCCATTGGCTTAGGGTAAAATCAAAACTAATTAATTTTTGATACTTATGACTTTTGAAAGGGATGATGTAGTATAGTTCTTACAACAAATAAATAAATTAAGATGATAACAGTCCTTTGGCCAGGAATAATTTTGGAATTAGAGTGCACAATGACTCGGAGAAGCAGTAGTTGTAAAACAAAGATAAATATTCTGATAGAAGGTGACACTCTCCAGGGAGCTGCTTAGGCTAACTAAGAAATAGAATGAGAGTAGGAAGAAATGTGACCTTTTTTCCCCCTGGGTCTCAGGGGCTGGTGAGCAAACAGTCTCTTTTTTCCACAACCCAGTGTCAATTCATAAGCACTTACTTGTAGGCATGAAAGGGTTAAGAAGGATCATTTCCATCCATGGAATGGAAGTTTTGGGTTTTCTAGGAACATACATTTGACACAGTTGTTCATATGTAACTTCTGCCTGTAAGTTTTAGTCACTTACTAAAACTTCAAGTTCCCTTTTGTGGATATAGCTGTATTTTTATTATATTCTGTGTTTCAAAGGCTATGCACAGTAATGGTTCTGGTCCCCATGAAGATTTCAGAGCCCAGAGATGAGGGGGCCCAGCTCATCCCGGAAGTGAAGGGTAGCCTCCACCCTTCACTTCCTCTCTTAAAAGAAGTCACCTGGGCATTAGCTTTCTACCACATCAAATAGCATTTGTATAATAAAATGATTTATTCTGTCCATTTTTACTATTATACTTATTAAGTGCAGACCATTCCTACTTCTTTTGTTTAAACTTAGAAGGCAAGCTCCTGAAGTATAGGTATCCTGTCCATTGAATAATTGTGTGCAGTATTCCAAGCAAGTAGAACTTAATAAATAAATCATACGAATTTACTGTTTAGAAAAGAAGGAAAATTTTGGTTTAGCACCTTTAGGTGAAGAATGATATTTAAAAAACTTTTTTTTTCTGATTGTAAAGCAGTAGATACTATTTTAAAAGACTTTTGAATATGTTGTTTTAAGATTCTTTAGAAAATTTTTTTTGTAATATTCCTTTGACTGTTCTCTTGAAAACCTCCCTAAATTTATTGTATTAAAGTGAATCCTTTTCTTCCTTTCTTGAGCTCCTAAATTTTGTATGCGCTCACAAGTATTTTGGGGAAGAAGATGAGACCATGCCTGAAAAAAATTTAATCTTGAATACAGTTAGGGCTTATCTGAGTGTTGAGGGGGACACTAGTCTTTTAAAAACATTTAACTGCAGTCAGTGTCACATGTGTAAAATATTTTTGGTGATATCATTGGTCGAGTTGGGTTGTGGAATTGACATAATTATACATGTAACTCAGTTGAATAGATTTGTGGGGAATGTAAAAATGTTTCCTAAAAGTATTTTCACAGTGACTAGATATTATAAAGCATGCATTTCTAAGCACATTATTGAGGGAAAAAAAGGAAGTTAGAGTCCCAATTCTTGAATTAATTCAACTAAATTGATTTTGTTGATTAAATAATTGCTTAGCTCTTACCATCTCTTTGTCTATAAACAAAATACATTCTGAGCTTTTCAGGATAAAAAGTCAATTGTGTGTCTCGGGGTCCCTAACATCAAGGTGACATGTCTAGAGTTGTTGCTCTAAGGCTAGACCAAATCAAGTTTGCTGAGGGTTGGCCTACATTTCTGATTGAGGGTCCGAGGAACTCCCCCGGCTGTAATGGGACTCCTGAGAGCAATGTGTTTACAGAAATCACTCAAGGCAGGGCACAGTTAACTTTTTATTCCATTATTT
Organism: Pteronotus mesoamericanus; assembly: GCF_021234165.1. NCBI lineage: Eukaryota > Metazoa > Chordata > Mammalia > Chiroptera > Mormoopidae > Pteronotus > Pteronotus mesoamericanus. The sequence goes on along the minus strand of NW_026555234.1, from coordinate 25,885,623 downwards.
TCTAATTCATGTTGAGAATAGATGCATCTACCAGGTGGACTTTAACTAGCTGCATTAGGAGAAAAGCTCTTACTGTCATTGTTACAGTTTCAAGTTCCTTCTGTTTAGCTGAATTTCAAGAAAAATGACAAAACAGGTATGTGCGGATGAGTGAATCAGCACTTTTGTACCTGAAACATTAAAAAATTAAACAATTTTAAAATAGAGAGAAGTTATAGGAAAATAACCCAGCATTAACTTAAATACATGGGATTATTTGTATTAGAGAATGTTTTGTTGTAATCATAGTAAAGATGTTAATGATGAGAAGAGTTTCCCGCAAGTGAGTTAAAAAAAATAACTTCCATTAGACAGTGTAAAATATGTCTCTATTTCCTTTCTTCTCCCAGTTTAATTCAAGTTTTGTTTTTTTCATTAAAAAAGAAAATACTTGATTATTACCTCTTCATTTACTTTATTTTAAAGAAGGTCAAGGGAATGAGGCTAAAACTGCATTTAAATTTTGTAGGGGCTGAGTTTTTACTTAATTTTCTTTTCATGGTAAGTATTATTTTATTAGGTCATCCAAGCATCATTACTAAGGTTATGCACATATTTGCATAGCTGTTTCTTTATACTTAGAATTTTTCAGGAATATTTTATTTGCTTAAAAGTGCACAGTGAAAAAACGTGCTCTTCCTCTGAAAACTGGCTGGCTGTGGAATAAAAATGATGAAACTTTTTATGTGCTTAGTCCTCACGGGATCTCTAGGGAAATCTGGAACAAAATGACAAAATAACTAGCTATAGTGACTGAAAAATTGCATTTGTTCAAGCGTAGGATGGAATTGATAAACGTTGGGATTTACATAACTATTTATATGACTATAGAGTTTCATAAGCAGGAAGTATTGATGTTTGATATTTACATGGCTATAGTTTTAGTGCATTTGTTTGATAGTGATGCAAGTGGCTTTTGTTTGTCTGTTTAAATGAGGCTGTAGATAGTTGCGTTCATATTCTTCTTATTTTTATTTTTTCCATCTTTTATGGTAAAAGCCAATCAAAACAAAGAAATCTCATGCCCTTAACTCAAATCCAAATTCCTTGGGTCTCTTGGTAAAGCTTTCAGGTCGCTGAGTTAAACACATCAGCAAGATACAAAAGTTTGGCTCTTAGAGTCAAGTATGTTTATCTATATTGCGAATAACAAGATTTCTTCCTAGCTTTAAAAATGTACTCTCAAATTCATTTATTTCAAAGAGGTTGGTCATTAGTAATGTTGTACAAAGACCTTAGCTATGCAATTGTTTAAATGTATCATTCATTCAAGCTTAGAAGCTTAATGTTTATATGATTCATTTTCCTTTGCACATATAAAATGTGACCTATATTTTCAAATACCATTAATCTATTAATTGCTTTTGAAAATAAATGTCACTCTCAATCTAGCTTTCAAATATTCCAGATACAATATTCTGAGGCTCTTCTTTATTATATTATTTTCCCCACAGGCCTTGATAATAAACATTACTTACCTCATTTTCTCCATAAACCATGTTCTCAGTACATCCAACACTATCAATGAAAAATGCTTTCTTTATATATTCTCAGTCTTTTCTGTGATTTTCGTTACCTAGTCTGGTTTAGGAACATGCCTTTAAAAAATTTAAACAGTTAGTTAAGGAAAAAAAAGTGCCCACTGGAAGTGAATAAAATGCCTAACAAAGATTAGCTGGGAAGTGTTCAATGTGCCTTGTTTGCCTTGCTTTCTTCAGAAGCCACTCCTGTCAGTGGTCAGTTACAATAAAGGAAGAACAAAGTTCCTTGATGTGAACTGAAAAAAAAAAAAGCTGCCTGCAGTTCCTTTCAATTGCTCCGTTGCCCAGGCAGGCCGGCCTCCAGCCAGAAGCCAGCAGGCAAAATTTAACAGCCACGCTTCAAAATGTTAGTAGCAGCTATCAATGCATCCATAACTCTTAGCCCTCTAGATATGGGGTCATCTCTCAATACTACCCCACTGTCATATACAACATTTGTCTTGTCCCACATTCAACTGATTGTGTCAAACTATGGAGTGACTATATAATACACATATACAATAGCACAATGAAAGCAATAATCTCCAACCCAGTTTCTTTATTTATTTGAGTGCTATTACAAAGTTTCCTGCAGTAAGGAGAAGCTGGGGAGGCTGTGACATGCTTCAGCCCCGCAGTGAATCTTACAGGAGTCAAAGCCCTGGAGGACTCAGTATAGCATGTGATTCCTTTGCTGTTATGCAAGAATCCAGTCTTTTCCACTGCTTCCATAACCAACTTTGTTTTTCTATATTCTTACATAGTTTTCTAAATATAAAACTACTTAGGTAGAATCTATTTTCTCTTTTACCTTAAGAAGTGTATGTTCTAACATTTATGTATTATGGCTGGAAAAACAATAGGTTATATAAACAGCCATTTACTCACCTTGATTTTTAAGGACTACTGATTCTTTGAACAAAATGTATCCTATATGCAAAAGTACATCATATTTTGGTGTATTTTTATCCATGTATAAATGCCTTTAAGGAACAAAAAATTTGGTTTTGGAGAATGATCGCATTTTTTCCTTGAATCTACACCTGTCATAAGGAGTGAAATGTCAAGTCAACAGAAAACATTTAATTATTAAGTCACTGGAAAGGTTGATGAGGCATTTAGACACAAGCCTAAATGACTGAATAAAATAATATTGAGAAGTACTGAACTCAATTTAGAAATACTACATTAAGCGGAGGTTAGTAACTAAACAGTAGTGACAATTTAAAAGCTGTGATACAAATACTGTTGTGATTAGTATTTGTGTGAAGCTAATTAATTTTTTAGCCACTTATTTAATTTTGCAATTATATTGCAGTGTTTCTGAGCAGTAGAGCCGCTTTTGCCATGGCGACACTATGAGGAAACTGACAAAGAAAAGCATAATTTTCCGGAGAACGGTGTTCCTTTCAGCAATCAGAAGAAATGCTTTGTTCAAGAATATATGCCAGTATATGATTAATAGGAAAATGGCCACCAAAAAACAAATTGCATGGGGAGGGAGGAGAGGATCTGGACCCAGGTGTAACAAATAATTTGTAATTCTTATACATCACAGAGCAGAGAAAGAGTCACTAAAAGCAGAGTTAGTCTCCTTCGGAGCACGTCCAAAAGGAAAATGAATCTTGTAAATATCTCCGCAAAAGTCAGTTCTCTTTCAACAGTCGAACAATGTTCTTTGTAACATAGCTGCAAAGTACGTGGGCTTTTCAGCCACACTGTAATATTTTTATAGCCCCGCAGTCACCATCTATTCCATATACACAAACATCCACGTACCCAGAAAATAATTGTGGATAATTCAATGTTCAGATTCGATAATGGATGCTCAAATAAATATGAGAATTCCAAGCAAATTTGTGCAAATGAAAAAAGATTTCCTCTGACATAATGGCATGGTGCAAGGCTGTGTGTAATGAGCTGTAATTTGTCTGGAAGAGCATTTTAAAGGGGTTGAGCCATCCACTGGAAGGCCAGCAGCCGCTCCAAGTCTTGCCGCAGTGAGCCGGCCTGCCTCGTCTCAGAGGAAATTACACCACAAGCAGGCCAAATTTCTGACAACTTCCATAAATTATTTCAGATTTTCATATTTCAAATTTCATCTGCATTCATCATGTGAGTTTGACTGGGGAAAAATATCTAGGAGGAGCTCTGCTAGCATTCAATGCAGCAGTCCCAGGAGCCTGCCCTGGGACTGGATAATTTAATTTCGTTTTGATTAGATTATTCTTGCTGCAGTCTACTGCCAATCTGAAGTATTGTGCCTTCTCTTCTACTTAACCTTCCTGCCCCATGCCTGCTCCAGCCTGCATGCAGCTCTCTGGATTGCAGAATATATTTGAACAATCAAAGTTAGGAGTTATTATTTTGCTTTCCATTGTCCATCCTTATAAAAGCACACATCTTTCACTGGGCTCCCTCTTCCCAGAAATCGGATTACTCCTTTTTTTTAGTTTGTAATATTGTTTACCATTTTCAGTGGAAAGTGCCCTGTAATTTAGGTGGAAAATCTAAAATCATTACTAAATCTCAGGATGATGCAATAGACCCTAAATGAGGATCATGTTTAAAACAACTATAATCATCACTAGGCGATACACAAGAGACTGAAAACAGGTAAATAATGAATACACCCATCCATTAAACTAAAAATCTATTGTAAACCAAAGCTATTTTTCAACCCTTTACCTAATGGTCAATGAAGAAAACCCTCTGTAATCGGTCTTCCAAGGCAGGACATTAGAGATTCAGAATACAGACTCTTGTAAACATGCAAAAGCATAAACATGATTAACTTATGGAAAATACTGGCACTATAGCAAAATAATCTGGGAAACAGTCTCGGTAAGGTTTTTAAAAATTCTCAAATTAAATTTGAATACATGAAATGACGATTAACAGTAAATATGGATCATGGGTACCTTGAAATGCATAATCACAATTTTTTCCCTGTTTTTAGAACATGACTGCATTTGTGTGAGAGTCGATAACTGAGGAACACCAAAAATGTTTGTCGCTTACTAAGTTAGAGGCAGGATTATTAGGAACATAGATAAATAAACAAAGCTAATGTTGTTCTTTAAGTAATATCTATCACTTCCTCCTTATTGAGTTATTTCTTTAAACAATATAAGTTTTTTTGATGCTATGTGTCTGAACTGAGGACTTTAGGTTCTTTATTGTTCTCCATTTTGATGAAAAAAATTGAATTGGGGTCTGTTATATTGAATTTCGTTCAGTAAATACACTGAAATCATATTTTTGTTAGAAACTATCAATAAATCCAGTATAAGAAAAGTAATAAGATACAAATATGAACAGGACCTTTGCAAAGGAAATATTACAAAGAGAGTGCACTCGGAAAATATATTAGGGAATGTGTTTTTTCCCTTGTGCTGGGAGAGAATGCGGAAAGAAAGACATGAAACTGTGTTATTTTTAATACAGATTCTGTGCTTGAAATAAAAACAATTCTAACCACTACATCACATAGTTCAATAAATTCGTTTTTCCAGCACTGCAGTTAAAAAAATACATTAGGAACAAATCTAAATCTTTTTTCTACAACAAGATACTTACTAAAAAGACTTCACACTAGAGAAATAATTTGACTTCCCTGGTTATAAAAATTCTGAACTTTTTGCTGTCCATATTCTAATAGAGGGTATATAAACAGTCTCGATTTTTCCTTAAAATCAAATTCAATAGCATGTGTGGCTAAATCATCTATATTCAGAACTCCATTCTATTCTACCAATAATATCTTAGGAAAAAAGGCACAAGGACTTCTAACTTATTATGGATAAATCTTTTGATGCAATAGATGGGGTTTATTCCCTCTAGTTTTGGAGATGTTAGGGGTCAAGAGGAAAAGATTAAACATGTTGAATGCTATTTTTTCCCCACTTGTTTAATTGAATTAACACTGTGGGAAAGAAATGACATTGTACACTAGACTGACTCGAGGCAACTTCATTTTGCGAAGTCCTAATTTGCTTAGTCACCCTTTGCTCTCATCTATGAAGTCAGACGCTGGACATTGGTCATCTGAGGTGCTAGAAGCTTCCGTGGTGTCTTCACTTTTCTATGTCATCATGGAAACAAGCACCTTAAACCCACAACACTTGAATGGCATTTTCCATTAGTTTAGACCTTTGAACTGTTACGTGTCCACTTGGCTATTAGTGAGAGTTGTTAAATAACTTTCCAATAAAAAAAGTGCAAAAAAAGGGTAATTTAGTATTTGCAGCTTGTCTTAAGGTTCTAAAACTTGTTCTAATAAAATTAAATGTGTGTTCTTTTAAAGTCCTATCTAATCACTCCCTTGAAAATCTTTGTGACTTAATGTTGGAGCCACTGTGCTATTTGGCAAGAAGACTGGCAATTAAGCTTTTTGTACCCAGTATTCAAATTTGAGAATGTCACTTTATTACTTTGATTTTTAATTATGGACAATGTCAGCAGAAAGACTTCCACTGAGTGCAGTAAAAGAAAAAAAAAAAAACAACCTTCTTTCCTGGAAATGGCAGTCAATGAAGTGAAAAGCAGCATTCCTAGAAATGTATAATTTATGATTGAAGCAAGAGGCTCCTGTGGTCTATCATTGAGGTGGTTTTAAACAAGGATGGAGCCTTAGGGGAATATTCATATGGCTGGGTGCCTTTGGCAGTAGTTTTGGCTTCTGATGCTGGAGAGTAGCCTAATCACTTCAAACTTTGTAATTGCAAAGTTTGCAATTAATTATATGTCTACACTGTAGAAGGACTAACATCTTTTTAATAGAGCAAGAATTTTTTTGCCGTTAAGAAGAGAAATTAAAGCCTTATTGTGATGCCCATTTTTCCAAGGCAGGAGCATTCTAGCTTTCGGTTAAAAACTTTAATCTTCCGCTCCCAAACTTTAGAGGCTCCTACACTGCCTGCATTGCCTAACTGCATTGCACATCATATGTAATACTATGCGGTTGTTCTCCTGGGGGTCATTTTCATAAAAGACAGTGGGAACAGTGCCCCCTAGTGATGTGGGCACCCTGAAAGTCATTGTTGGATGGATGGCCTCTGTTGTGTTTCTTTCTGCCGAGAAGACAGAAATGGGAAGAGAGAAAAGGTCCATTGGGTTTCATTTTTATTCCCTCAGGCACAACCCTAACTTTCTTTCCCTTCCATATGGACTTTTCCAAGTCACTCTAGAGAAGGACTTATTACTGGACTGGATTTGTCTAAATGAGGGTATGGGAGAATGAGAGCCCAGCGTGGCTGTGTTTTGAAGTTCGCTCTCATTTTGACCTCTTTTGTGCGGTCAGAGAATCTAAGGTTGCCAAGTCAGATGGATGTCTCTTCAGGTGTCTGAGGGGCAGAGCTGGCATTAGAGATGAGACCCAGAAGCGAAATGGATCCACATGTATCCTCTCAAGATGATTCTTTTCGAGTCAAACAGAGGCTTCCTTATCCTCAGATAGACATATTCAGTCCAGAAAAAAAACTGATTCCTGTCATGGAGGCTTGGGTTACTGGTAGAATTAGTTCATGATTTGAAAAGATTGTTACCTAAGGAAATGTGACATCTGGCTTAAAACCCAGGTCCATTATGTTTAAACCTCTGGCTTGGAAAAGAGGACATTCCTAGGACAAAGGGCATATAGGAGGCAGATCAGAAGGATCAACCTTCTTGGGGTTTCCTCCCCTCATCTGTAAAATAGAGTGACTGAATTGGATTATGTCTTGCATTATGAAGTGTGTTGAAAGTAATTGGAAATTAATAACAGCCAAAATATAGAAGTTTGTGAATTTTAATTGCGTCTGAAAAATAAATTAGAATGATTTTGCATTTATGCGCTCCCAATTAAGCTTCCTTGAGTCGAGGAGAGATAATGGTGAGTTATAGTCAGTGCCCTGGGAAGAGAAGTGTGTCAGCCACCAGAGCATCACCCACTAAGAATGTGGCTGTGTGCACAGGACAGACACCTGCTGAACCAGTAAGCCTCTGAGGCACCTTCCATGTGGCAATCGGCAGGTATGGGTCAGTTCCTAGATACACCTGTAAATTAGGTAAGTTCATCTTCAGTATTTCCCTGCTCTTTACCCTTTTGGCACTTCAGTTGCCCTTTCCACATATATGTATGTATGCCACATATATGTATGTATGGTGCTTTTTCTGTTTCTACCCTCAGCCCTGACCTTGCCTTTGCCTCTTTCTTTCCTCAGAAGGAAATAGACCTCTTCCATATGGTTACTCCAGCCCAGTTTTATAAGGTGTAGTTCATGTAACCATGGTAGCGCTCAAGATTATTTTGGATGGTACCTGCATGAACATTTGAAATGTAATTGTTAACTATTTATTTTAAATTGGAAACACAATTTGTACAACACAATGGCGATTCTGGGATGTCATCGCTTAGGGCTGGGCTAAGGTAGGAAAATGCATTTTCTCAATATAAGTCAATTTAAATAAAACATTGAGTATGTAATAGTATAGTGATACCCTGATTTGGAAGAAATCTGAAGGTGGTACCTCAAGGGCTAAAATTGGGAAATTTTGGATAGATTACACTCTTGCTAAAGAAATAGAAAATCATTTAGTGAGCTTTATTCCTACTCCATGTAACAAAAAATCATAACAGAAATAACAGTGGCCTTAAGTGATAGAAATGGAAACTATTTGCTATGGAAACTCCAGTGATTTTATGGATATTCTCTTTATTTTTGTGTGATAATTCTAACATTGCTGTCCAGAGCTTCTGCTAGTTCTTGTTCATGGTGTCTTGGATTCTTGTGTGTTCTGCAATTTTTCTTTTTTTAACCATGAGCCCTTACTCCTCATGCAATTCTTTAGGAATTTCTTTGAGGTCTGGTTTAAAGAATGACTTTTTTCTCTTTTTTCTCTTTTTCTAGGTTCCTTAGAACAACTCCTCCCCCCCCCCCCATTTTAACAAAGTTTGGGGAATTGAGAAGATGTTTGGAAAAATAAAGTTTAAAAAGTTTTTGCAATTATAGTTGACATTCAATATTATTTTATGTCAGTTCCAGGTCCATAGCAGAGTGGTTAGGCATTTATATAATTTACATAGTGATTTTCCAATAATTCTAGAACTCACTTGGCACATTAAGAATTACTTTAAATTCCAAACTTGAGGTTTTTCAGACGTCTAGGGTATTATGAATTTGGGCCGCAAACCTTTGTGAGGGCCAGTTTTTGATTATGAATTACCAGGAAGGATTTCTTTCTACCCTCCTCCACTCAGTACCAAGGTCCAAACAAGACAGTTTTCATGTTGTTCTTTCAGAAAATAAGTTTATTTGGTCCACCCTTACTTGGGAACTTTGTCTCTCATCCCCTATGTCTCTTAAGGCAATGAAATTTCCCAGCTTCAAATCATGTATGTTCAACTAATGTTCATGGTAGAGCCTAACTCCAGTGTCCTAAGTGCTTTTCTGGATTCCTGCTTTATTAATTAATTTTGGGTCTCTGAACATTCCACATTTATCTTACTAATGTACTGATGCATTAAAAAATTTAAAAAATACTTTATAAAAGGACTCTCATAGATGGTTAGGGGAGTGTAAATTAGTGCAATCACCCTAGAAAACTGTTGGCAGTATGTACTAAGGCTAAACCTATGCAATCTTATGTATGACCTAATAATTGCATTCTTAGTAATATAACCAACAGAAATACATATACCAATTCTCCCAAAGATATTAATAATATGTTCATAGCAACCCGTTCACAGTGGCCTTAAAACTAGGAACTACACCAATCCCCATCACCCAGAGAATGGTAAAATATATTGTGACATATTTACACTACTATACAGAGGTTGGGAATGAGCAAACTACAATTGCATGAAATAATATGAATATATCTCAGAAGCATAACTAAAGAATCCAGACACAAAAGAGAACATCCCATGTCACTTCATTTATATAAAATTCAAAATCGGCAAACTGATTTATGCTGTTAGAAGTGACAGTGGTGATTGCTCTTTGAAGATTAATAACAGGAAGGAAGCACAAGAGAGGCATTCGTGATGCTGAGAACTTATTTCTTATCCTGGGTACTGGTTACACAGGTCTGTGCAGCTCGTGAAAAAATTCACAAGCTGGACACTTAGGATAGCACTTTGTGAAGATATATACTTTTCCAAGAAGGAAAAATACTTTATACATCATTTTGAATTCTCTGTAGTGAAAAGAGTAGTCAGAGTAAGTGCTTGCCATGTTGCATGTAATGAAAGAACTCACTGTCTTTGTTTGGCTTGGCATCTAACACAGCACCTGGTTCATAGTAAGTGTTCAATAAGTATTTGCAGAAGCCGTACATTGGAATTTAATTTTTTTAAAACACAGAAGTACCAGTTGACCAGGTTTTCTCATTTAAAAAAACAAACAAACTGGTATGTACTTTGGAAATACAATGGCTTTAAAAAATGTGGACTGAACAGATTATACTACTTTATTTACTCTGGGGGTTATGGGATAAGCGAGGGCGTCCCAAATTTTTTCTCAACTAAAAAGATAACAGGATTTGGCCGGGTAGCTCAGTTGGTTAGAGCATCGTCCTGATATCCCAAAGTTGCTGTTTCAATCCCCGGTCAGGGCACATACAAGAATAAACCAATAAATGCATAAATAAGCAGAACAACAAATTGATGTTTTTTCTCTCTCAAATCAATAAAAAAAAATTTAAAGGAGAACAGATGCTACTAGGATTTGGGTATGGGTGAGAAGAATTCTGAAGTTCTTTTGATTTTGGTTATTTTACCCTTTGAGATGTCAATTCCTTGAACAAAGAGTAAAAGTAATTTCCCTAATGGAAAGGAACAGAAAAAAAATATTTAGAAAAGTTCAAATTATATTTAGACATGAGGACATTTTACTTGAGGATGTTAAACTTACAGCAGAGAAACATTACTGCTCTGCAGGGAAACCTCAGTCAGCAGCTGTGTGACCTGGACCAAGCCTCCCATCCATCCTCTCTGTTTCCAGTTTTCTCATTTGCAAAACAAGAAACAAGACCTAGGCTTCATTCACAACCAAAATTCTATAACTGTGCAATTTTACCTAACTGTAGGGAAAATTGGCTTGAGTTGCTTTAGATATAGAAATTATAAATCATTAAAAAGGACAGGCAGTTTTGTCTATTTTAAAGTTACAAAATACAGTATGATATATGATAAATTTCATGTTGCTTATTAGAGGTCTTTTAAAGGGGCTTGATTAAGGGTTAAAGAAGATTTGCCATTAGAATATTCCTTGTTTAAAATTTTCCTCTGCATTTTGGTTAAGTGCCACTGTGGCAGAGACGGACTGGCAGAGACGGCCTGTTTCCCTTCTTCCTGGACACACAGCTGGACCCTGTTCCCTCTCCTTCACAGCGAGGTGAGGTCAGATGTATTTGGCTGACGGGGCATTGGCAGAAGTGATACTACTTCCAGGCCTGGCCCTGAACGCCTCTCATCCAGCATCATCCAGGTTTCCCTTCAGCTGCAGCATCATAACCTGAGAAGCCTCTTGTACTGCAGAAGATAGCAAGCCCTTAAGGTAAAGGGATTCTGGCCCTGAGTTATCACTTATTGATCCCTTATCCTGCTGATCAATCAGGAATCCTGTTTTAATCTTTCCACAGACAAGGGAGTAAATATCAGTCGAATCTAATTGATCGTATGGTTTGTGTTTGCAACTATTAGTATACATTTAACTAAACAAACCCTCACAGGAGGTGCCTGACCAAGAGAAACTGCAGGTTGAAGAGAATACTAATTCTCTGAGAAACTGCACTGAGCTGTGCACTTAAGATATCTGTGTTTTTCTGAATGCATGCGATACTTTTCCTAAAAAGGATAAATATTTAAGCTAAATTTCTGACTTTTGCAAGCAAGGCAAATAATTAGAAAATAGCACAGCAGACATTTCTCCTACTCATAATATTTCTATTAAGATCAGGTTGGCTAACGAGGTAAGTATTGTCCTCCCGACAGTCTCCAGGACTGGACCAGTTGTTACAACGTTGGCATCAGGAAGGCAGCGGGGTATGGCGGAAATGGCAGAGACTTGGGATTCAGTTGGGCTGAGTTCAAGTCCTGGTTTGACCACCCTGTGCCTCAATTTTCTCACCTATACAATGGAGCTAATGATATGTACCTAATTTGATTGTTAGTAGTAAAACATAGTGGCTAAAAGCACAAAGCTGGGGTTAGGCTGCCTGGAGTCGAAGCCCGGCACTGCTGCGTACTGGCTTAGGTGAGTTGCTTAAATTCCCTGCTCAGTGCTTGCGTCTGGGAGATGGGGACGAGAGTGCATAGCTTGGAGAGTTAATGTGGGAATGAAGTGAGTTAACACATACAAAGTGCTTAGAACGGTGCCTGCCGCAGAGATGATGTAAATGCTCACATGTTTATTCTTATTGCTGCAAGGACTAACTCGAATAGGAACAAAAGTTTCCCCACATTGTAGACACTCATTAAATGGTAATCGTGCATTATTCAAAGATCTATTTGGCAACATTTGTCTGTACATAAACATGACAGAATCTTAGTCTCACGCTTCCCACACGCACAGTGCCCTATCATCCAGAAATTTCATTTTAACCCATTTCGGTTTATCCAATATGTGCTGGTCTGATGTGAAGTAATTTGATTCCATGATTTAACACATTACATTGAGAAAAAAATATAGCATAGAGAAAGCAATCTGTCTTATCCAAGACCAATATTTAAGGGCTTAAAAAGAGATTTGAGGGCTTATGTGTCATGCTCCTTACTCAGATTTAGCTGTGCGCCTGGTCCTGTGCACCAAAGTCTTAGGGCTCAGGCCAGCCAAGCTTCCCCATGAACTGGGAATGCTGATAGAATCATTTTCCAGGTAGAATAGATTATCCTCTTTGATTGTGTCCTTTGTTAGCAAAACATTTTTAAGCATGCTCTCTCAAAATAAGCACATATATATTTACTTGTAAATGGTCTACATTTAGTATTCATATAGTATATAAGTATATGCATATTTATATATTATACTGTTCTTACATAGTGTTAAATAATAATACATACACAAAGTAAAAAAATTAGCATAGTGAAATAAAGGAAATTACTTACAGTTTAAAATATATTCCTAAGTCTGATGGCCTTAATTTTATCATTAGCCAATACCTCAAGGCTCAATAAATACTTGGGTGAGGCTCATTGTTAATGTGTGTGTTAACCATATTTAAATAGGATAATTTATTGATAATTTCAAAATTGTTTAGCTGACTGATGTCAAATCTCATTAGATCACCTTTTCTTTTCCAAGCTCACATTGCAGCCTGTGAAGAATCTTCGTAGGGGTAGAGTATAAATTCTACCATTTCAGATTGTGCTTGCTTCGTTATTACCATCTTCAGTGTGTGGTTTCTCCTTTTAAGCTATACTTTTACCTTCCTGGCTTAGTTAATGCTAGAAAAAAATATAATTCTTATTAAACTGGGCACACTCTAAAGTGCAATATGCTTCAATATGCCACTGGCGAACAGTTACATGAAGAAGCCAGCGGTTGCTCCTGCCTTTTCCCGGGACAGCTGACTCTCTAACAGAGGGACTGAAGGCGGCGGCAGTGTTACTCCCTGTGGTACATGTTATTTAAGTTTCTGACTTTTTTATTTTTAAAATTTTATTTATTTACTTTTTAGAGAAAGGGGAAGGGAGGGAGAAGAAAGGAAGAGAAACATCAATGTGTGAAAGGTCCATCAGTGGGTTGCCTCCCACATGCCCCTACCTGGGGAACCTGGGCCGCAACCCAGGCGTGTGCCCTGACTGGAAATTGAACCTGCAGCCTTTTGGTTTGCAGGCTGGTGCTCAGTCCACTGAGCCACATCGGCCAGGGCAGTTTCTGACTTTTAAAACTAAAAATCTCAACATAAGCAAAGTTCTAATATTTTCTCTGTGTACATGCAAAGGATCCCATGGGGCCCTCACTTCCCTTTGGCCGGCATGTACTGTAAGGTGACCTGTTTCACTCTCCTGTAACTTTCTGGTTGGGGAGGTAGTTGCACATTTTCCTTTTATGCCAGAGAATAGTATTTTTCCATCTCTGGCAGACCTGAAGAAGGTTTCTTTCCTAGTGGGGAAGAGAATTTTACATTCTGTAATAATATTTTTTTTAAAAGATTGTATTTATTTTAGAGAGACAAGAAGGGATGGAGAAAGAGACATCGATGCGTGAGAGATACATCAATTGGTTGCCTCTCATACGCCCCCAGCAAGGGAACTGGCCTGAAACCCAGGCCTGTGCCCTGGCCGAGAAAGGAACCAGTGACGTTTCGGTCTGCAGGCCGGTGCCCCATCCGCTGAGCCACACCAGCCAGGACAACATCCTGCAATAATATTCTTGACTGAGAACTTAGCAATGGACTAAGAGAAAACTTAGTCTCAGGTTTAAAGCCTGTCCCCAGGAGGCTGATGAGTGCGGTGGCAAAGAGCCTGGCCTTGGGCCTCAGGCTTGGGCCCCATCTTGGCTCTACCGCTTATTATTTGTGTGAACTTGAGGTAAGTTATTCACTCAGAACCTCAATTTTGTCATCTGAGGAAAGTGATGATACCTAATGCATTAGTTAGGATATATATTAGATTGATGGGGGAGGGAAGAGAAGAGAGAGCTCAACATACAGTGGTTTAAAAAGATATCATTTTATTTCTTTTTCATGTAAAAGTTCATGTGCACTGGGCTCCCATCTCACTATTCACTGGCTGTTTCAGTTACTGTCATTCTGTCTGATTCCAGCCAGAAGGAAGGGGGAGAAAGAAAAAGGAAGGCACATTATTTTCCTTCGAAGGTCATGACTTAGAAGTTGTTTAAATTCCATTGGCTCAGCTTTAGCCACACGGCCACAACGAGCTGCAAAGGAGCATGGGAATGCAGGATTTGCTGGTAGTCATGTGCTGGCTCTAGGTTTCTATTCTTAAAGGAAGACAAGGAAAATGGTCACGGGCTATATCTAGCTGCCTCTGGGACACCAGCCTCTCAGATTAATTGTAGGGATTAGAAGACATTGTTTAGCACAGAACTTGGCCTATGGCGAAAGAGCAAACCCAACATAAGATAATTATCTTTTAATAATATTTTTATTATTAATTATAAAATTATATATAATTATATAATGTAACATACAACATATAATATATCCTGCAATATATAATATATAATTTTATTATTAATAATAATAATTGTTACTACTATTAATCTCTGTGTCTTTCATTTTCTCTTAAGCAAAATTAATATTGATTGATTATTCCATTCTGTAAACAGGCATTGAGTACTAATTTTTAATTTAATTTATTTATTTATTTTCAGAGAGAGAGAGGAAGGGAGGGAGAAAGAGAGGGAGAGAAATACATCGTGGAGTGAGAGTAACATCGATTGGTTGCCTCTCACACCACCTCCAGCTGGGGACCTGACCCACAACCCAAGGCATGTGCCCTTACCAGGAATAAAACTAGTGACCCTTCAGTTTGCAGCTGGCGCTCAATCCACTGAGCCACACCAGCTAGGCAGATTCACTCTTTTAGCAGCATTCAAGTATATTATACAATATTGTTAGCTATAATCACTATGATATACTTCAGATACCCAAACTTGTTCATCTTATAACTGGAAGTTTGCATCCTTTGAATAATATCTCTCTATTTCTAACCTCTCTCCATCCTTGGTAACTACCATTCTACTCTGTTTCTCTGGGGACTTTTTTAGATTCCACATATGTGATGTCATATGGTATTTATCTTTCTCTGTATGACTTTTTTCATTTAACATAATGTCCTCAAGTTTTATCTGATTTGTCGCAAATTGACAGGATTTTATTCTTCCTCATAGCTGAATTATATCTATATATATATAAAATTCATATATGTGTGTGAATATATACATTCATATATATTCATATGCATATATAATCTCTCTATATATGGCATCTTCTTCATTCATTCATGCATTGAGAGGTTATTTCCATGTCTCAGCTGTTGTAAGTAATGCTGCAATGAACCTGGGAGTGAGGCTAGCTCTGTGAGATTGAAACCTCTATGGCATATCCACTCACATTCCATTGACCGAGTCATATGGCCCAGCCCAAAGTCAATCGCATGAAGAAGTATTTTCTGTCTTACATGTAAGCATTGCAGGGGCAGAAAAGGAATAATTGGGAATAATTGTGAACCAATAATATAGTCTACAACACCTGAGTTTGAGTTCTTAACCAGCTCTGTGATCAAGGGCAAGGCACTTAGCCTTCCTGAGCCTACTTATAGGCAGGGATAAGACATAAAGTCTGTAAGATCATATTCATTAAATGAGATAATCCCTATAAAGCAGAGTTTCCCCATGGCATGCCACAAATGGATTACGCATGTGTTATGATGCTGTGTTTTTTAGACCAGTTGGGTGAGGCTCGGGGCTGCCAGATCCTCAGCCAGCAGTCTCCTGCCTCAAGCAGCTTTGCCTGCGTGCTGGCTGCCCAAACCAGATCATTTTCTGTGTGCCGTAATAGGAAAAGTTACAGGAAACTCAGGAAAGGAAAGCCCTAGACGGTGCCTGGCCCTTGGTAAGCTTTAAAACCAGATGCAGCTGCCATGACTGAGAGGAAAGCGACTTGGAGAGGCAATTTGGATGGCAATGAAGGATCAGTGGGAACCACAGGCAGAAGAGAATGCTCCCCCACCGCAGCATCAAGAAAACTCCTCTTGATGCCTTGCTGTTTTTCCTCTCTGTGACCCTGTTGGAGTCATGACCTGCCCCACCCCTCCCCAGCAATTTGAAAAATCCTGGGAAAGAGGATGTGGGGGACAGTGTCCAGAGCCCATGCTCTGTGTGACCAGAGTTGAAAGTTGAATCTAAAAATAATGTCTTACTATAGAACTCCAATTGTGGCTGTTTCTATAGTCATTCCAGAGCTTATTACAAATTTACCCAAAAGAAATTCCTGAAATGGTGCCTGTCTGGGAGCGCTGGGAAGACAGCACTGTTCTTGGACTGGCGTCTGGTCAAGGCTGACTTGCCCTGGCCTGAAGTTGGAGCTTCTCACTGCCTGTGCATAGGCTGAGAGTGTGAAGCGAACACACTGGGTTTCTCTCGATTAGAATCTCTCCTGGCTGCTGAAATAGTCTCCTCTTACTACCATAGAGAAGAGTACTCTCAATGTAGACCAAAAACCTAGGGCAACACTTTAGGTCATTTGAAAATGTTGCTAATCCTTAGGCTAGTTACACTGCTAGACGAAGCCTGTCTTCATTGTTCATAGAGACATTTTCCTATTATTTTACTCTTCTGTTTTCTTGCTACCCAGCATAGATGTAGTCAGGGTCTAGAGTCCTACAACAAATACAGCACTTGAGAAGATCAACATCAGGAATGGAATTTTTTGAACTAGAAAAGTTGGATGCAATTTTCACGTTATTTCTGAAACTCAGCTTTAATAAATAAAGTGATTTCCAAAGCATGACCATTGGTTTGCTTGAGAAAGATTTAACGTTCTCTCATTCATTACTTCAACAGACATTTATTGGGAGAAAGCCTTTACGTGTGAGATGCTGGAGATACAACAATAAGTAAAGCATAGCCTCTGGCCTTGAGGAGATTAAAAAGTGGGAAGGAAGTTTAACTAAAGTAAACATTCTGAAATTTTACAACATCTTGTACTAAGTAGAAAAAGTTGCATGAAAATTGTCTAGTAATTAAACAGTATTTTAGATACACATTTTAAGCGTTGTTAACTAAGTCAATCTCTCTCTCCAAACTCATGAGTTGTAATGAGTATCTCCTATAATCTTTCTGTGGAGGAAGGAAAAACACTTGGTCAGCAGTGCTATTAGGGGGCAGGAAAATGGACGTCCTCATGCACTGCTGATAGTGCTGATAGGGACCTAAATTGGTTCAGGCTTTTAGGAATGGCAATCTGGCAATATGTAAATGCTTTACAATGAGAGGTTCTTTAAATAAATTATGGAACAGTCAAACAAGAGAATACTATGTAAACCATGAGAATGGTGCTCTGGATAAATAGTGAACTGGAATATGCTGTTGAGTGAGAAAAATACAAAACAGTAGATACAGTGTGACCCCAATTGTGTGTGTGTGTGTGTGTGTGTGTGTATAATTTGGAGAGTGCTTTTCAGCATTTTTAAAATTTTCGACAAAGGACATGTATTACGACCATAATCAGAGGTGGTGGGAAAGGGTTTGTGATTTTTGTTTTTTTGTTTTTTTTAAGAAACAACAACAACACAGTCAGGATCAGGTCATCCCAACCCCAAGGGGGAAAATAATTCCAAGTAAAACCAATTTACATTATGTGGCCAAATTAAAGACATAAGATGGAGTAGCAGGTGGGATTTCTTACTGGTGTAGAATTTTTCAGCTAGGCTTATTGAAGAGGCAGCTTCAATTTTTAATTTGTGCACACAATAAAAATTAATGTAAATTTAGCACACTCAGAGGGAGACAATGAGCTCAGCTCCCTTAGACAAATTTGCCATCTTTGATGGTTTTTCATTGGAAATATGGAAAACAGGCGGCTGGCGGAAGTGCTTGCAGGGATAGCTTTCAGAGTCAGGCCTGGGGTAGGCCCAGTGATGGCGTTAGCGCACATCTTCCCTCCTTTACGGTGCGCTTATGGAGGTCAAGGGAGCTGATCTCTAATTTCAATTTTTAAATAAAAGTTGATTCTTTTATTTTATATACTGTGCTTTAAAAAAACCATTATACATTTTAAACATACTCCAAAAATCAGAAAGTATAGAACAAATACCAGTTTTATAAATTGCCTTATTTCCTTCAGACTTTTCCCTCCCCCAATATAAATATTATAAATGCAGTAAGCCTTCTGTGACCCAGCTCCCTGATCCTGTTTCCCCACCTTCCTCCTTAGAGGTAACTACACTAATTTTTTCAGTGTTCATCATTCCCATGCATGTTTTAGTAATTTCTCTACATATTTTGCATCAATAAATATGTAACCTTTTGCTAATGTTTTTGGTATTGTTTTTAGACTCTTGTAATTTGCTTTTTTTGGTTATTGTTGTTTTCTGAGATTCATCTGTCTATAGATGCTGCTGAAGTTTATTCATTTTGACTGTTGTATAGTATTCCACTGTATAAGTAAGGCACAATGTATTCATTTCTTCTTCTGTTGATGGGCACTTAAGCTGTTTGCGATTTTGTTTTTGTTTTTGCTATTTCCAACAATGGTGCAACAAACATTTGTGAACTTGTATCCTTGTTTAGAGTGAATGCCTAGAAGTGGGCTCGCTGGGTCCTAAGCTAGTGCATCATCTGTTTACTAGGTATAGTCAACGGCTCTCCTAGGAGGTTGTACCAGCTCACAGTTCCACCCTAAAGGTATTGACGATATTTGGAATTGTTGTTCTGTAAATTTTTGCCAGTCTGAAAGGTGTAAAATGATTTCTCATTTTTTAACTTGATTCCCTAATTAATTCTGAAGCTAACCATTTTTCCATATTTGTATGGGCCAGTCATGTCTCCTTTGTTATTAGTGACTTTTTATATCCTTTGGTCACTTTCTTAACCAGTTGTTAGTTTTTTACTTCTTTGTTTATTTTCATCCTGTCTTTTAAAAAAGTAAGAAAAGAAATCCAACCATCCATTCAACGTATTCATTTGAGTGAAAATTGGGTAGTAGATGCCATGAAAAGAGTATGAAGAAAGCATAGTCTCTTATATACAAATACTCAACTATTTTTGATGGCAGAAAGAGGAAGCTTTTTGAACATTACATAACTATTGCATTAGGATGAGCTTTACTTCATTTATATTTTTGTTCTTAAGGTTTTTATGAACAAAATATCATACTATTTCTAATAAAAATACAGAATAATATGGTTACAATTATTGCTGTATTGCGCCTTAATTGTTCAAATAAAGCAGACATTCTAGTCTAGAATCAGAAAATAAAGGAAGATAGCCATGCTCCCCCAAGGTTATCTTGCACTCATTATGCAGCAGCGCATGTGGGATGGTCAGGGGTACACAGAATGACTAATGCATTAATAAGGCTTACATGGACCTCCCCCCCACCCCATAATTGCATTCCTTTCATTAGCTTTTATCCAGCTGGTCTGAGTTGCACAAACAAAATATTGTGTAAGATCGGCCCATTGATGGTAAATTCAGAACAATTTTTGTAAAAGTCTTGCCAAGTTACATACTGACCCCAGGGTCTTTAAACCAGCCAAAAAAATGTTAAGCAAAAGCTAAATTAAATCTATTATCACAAATTTGTGTCCCATAATCTGATGAGGCTTCCAGATGTCCAGCCCGAGACCATCTGCTGAATGTCTGTGGGCACACATTCCCAAAACCTGGGCATCGATAAGAGTAGCAGGCCGGCAGCTTGGAGCTCTACCACTCTGAGCGGTTCCTGCTTAGGTGTAAAAGCAGACAAAGGAAAAACACGTTAGCAAGCTTTTTTTTTTTTTGAGAGTTCTTTTTTAACCATTATTTGCTTTCTGTTGAATTGTTCTAGAAGTCAAAAGGGTTTTCCAACACATAATAATAAAACAGGCTCATTTCTCTCAAAGACAATGGACTGTGTGATTTCAATTCTTTTAAAAAGTAACAGCAAAAGCTTTGGGACTTAGTTGCTAACTTAGACCTGATAATAATCCTGAGTAATGTGTTTTGTTCATTTTGGTATCTTTGACTCATGGCAGGATTCCTAGGCAAGAGGTTCCCAGAAGGAGCTGCATGTACAGGGAGGCTATTGGGGGAATCTCTCAGGAGTAACATGAGTGAGAGGCTGAGGGAAGCAGGATTAGGCAGAGGGAGAAACTGGACTGAGAGGCAGTGACAACAGCGGCCTTGGCTGTTCCCGTGGGGAGCATTAGAGCTTGGATGGTGTGACAAATAGTTTTCTGTGTCAACTTGGCTAGGTTGTGGTGCCCAGTTGTTTGGTTAGATGTTGCTGTGGAGGAAATTTTTTTTAGATGTGATTAACATTTATCAGTAGATTTTCAGTGAAACACATAACCCTCCATAACCTGAATGGACCTAGTACAATCAGTTGAAGACCTTAAGAGAATTCTTAAAACGACAACGTAAAAACCCTGCCTGAGTTTCTAGCCTGCTGGAAATTTGACCTTAAAACTGCAATATCTACTCTTCCCTGAATTTCCAGCCTGCTCTACAAGATTTAAGACTTGACAGCTCCCACAACCATGTGTCAATTTTTAAAACTATTTTATTTATTTATTTAGAGGAAGGGGAGAGAGAGAGTAACATTGATTTGTTGTTCCAGTTATCCATGCATTCAATGGTTGCTTCTTGTATGTGTCCTGACCGGAGATCGAACCGCAACCTTGGCATATTGAAACGACACTCTAACCAACTGAGCTACTCAGCCAGGGCAATGTGTCAATTTCTTAAAGTAAACCTCTCTTGCTGTCAGTTCAGGACCTAGGGATCTATGCTATGACCCTTCTATTGGGGTTTGCCATAAGCTGCATACAGTGTCTGTTCCCTTCACAGTGTCAAGAATTGTGAAGCATCTGAGGTTTTATTTTACTTGTAAGCTAACAAGGTAGCCTGCCACAGTTTTATGGATGCTAGTAGAAGACATGAAGCTTCTGGGTCAGAGATGAAAAACAGTTTATTACTCACAGCTCTAGCCATAGTCAGAGTATCAGCATATTTGCACTGGTCCCCTGAGCCCCAATTATCATAAGGTGATGCAAAGTGGTTCACATCACACCTGTATTCATAGTGGGTTGCATTACAGCAGAAGGACTCTGAACTTAGAAAACCCAAATATTTTATAATGGGCAATAAGAGTGCCTTCCTTTTGCTCCAGAAGGAAGTGCTATCTTTATCTTCCATGGGCATAAGAAAAACTGCCCTGTGTTCTGGAAGAAGGCACTATCTCCACCCTGCAAGGCTGTTTGCTATACGTCCTTAAAAAGATCATCAAAAACAAGACCTGCAGCAACAGAAAAGACCCATGGAAAATTGCCCCTCAACACAAGACACCTCCAGCGTATGATCTGCTAGGTTATATGGCCCAAATGGCAGAACTTCTTGCACCAGAGACTGGGCCTGCTTCAGAGCCCTGTCCTGCATGGGGTTCCACCAAAGTTTGCACCCTTCCCTGTCACTTGGTAAATTAATTGAGATAATACTCAAACGTGTCAAATGTGCTTCTCCTAGAACCCCAAAAGATACGGTGCTTTCTTCCTAGAGGTGGACATACAAGAACAATTCTTCAGAGAGGATTTCTCTAGATGTCCTAGATAATTGGACTCTTCAAAAATTATTGGTGCGTTAGGCTTCTGAATCTTCATAGGGTTTATCTTCCATTCTCTGGGGTATACGGATCTTATGAAAGTCTCCAATATACTTGTTACTTCCTGATTATCCTGTCTGAGAACATGATGTCAGTGACAGAGTGGACCAATCTGATGTTTTGTTGAATGTGGAGATGGTCCAGATCCTTTTGGAATATATTATGACAGTGCAGAAGAGTGAACACAGCACAGAGGCAAGTCTATAAAAATATATCATTGTCTATTCCATGTGAATGCAAACAAGTTTTGATCTTCCTTGTATGGATGAAGAAAATGCATTCATAGAGCTTCTCCAGCAATGATACCACATCTGGCACAACAACCGTAATTGGGGTCACTACTTGGTTGAGTTTGCAGCTATGTACTCTTACTCACTGGGATTCATCTGGTTTTATTAGGGATCAGACCATCAGGACATAGGGTTAGCATAACCTCTGTCATTTTTCTTGGGAATTGAGACTGATTTTCCATGTTTTTACCTTGGCTGGGTGCTCCAGTTTCACAAGTTCCTGTGTCCTTACCTGCTATGACAGCTCTTAGAACATTGACCAAATAACCCATGTAGCACCCTGACAACTGCCATGTATGTCCATTGCAAATATGCATTTGGAGACCAGGGAAATGACCATCAGATGAATCTGTGGTCTCACTGTACTTGACTCCTCTAAGACCCCACTCTGACTGGGCAGCCATGGCAGTGTTTCAGGTCCTCAGGTATAGTCCACAGAATGTGGGCCCTTTGTCTAACAGTCCTCAAAAATCTAGATTTTTATTTTTCCCTAGTATATGGTTATATGAGTAAATGACCATAGGTCCTTTTGGGTAAGGATTTGGGTGTATTCATTTTCCATTCTGTTGCAAGGCCCTTACTCATGGGACCTACATCTTTAGTCAATGGGGTATGGATTTGAGGACTGGCTCAAGTTTGAAATTGGGCAGGGGATTGTGAATGTATATTGGGGCAGCTGCCCTTAGTCTCCTGATTACCTATTGTTGATACTTTTTTGCTTGTATAAATTGAACAGAACCATTGTGGGCTACTCATCTACCTTGCCCTTAGGTATAGTGTATTCCATGAACCATCTCCAGACCTCTCTCAGGTCAGGTCCTTCAGGTCCTCCTGGTTGCTAATCTAACCTTGCTGGTCATTATGAGAAATTGACCTCACTTTCCTTCTGATTTTTAAGTTCCACTATCTGGTTTCTATTATTTTAGGATTTATCTCCAATGCTTTCAGTGAGCTCAGTTCTGTAACAAACTTGCCCATGTGCCAAATCCAGCCTATTGCCTGTTTTGTGAATAAAGTTTTATTGGAACACACAGCCATGCTAAGTTGTTTATATATTGTCTTTAGCTACTTTTGTGCTACTACAGCAGACTCTAGCAGTTGTGGCAGAGACTATATGGTTTGCAAAGCCTATGATATTTATTCTCAGGCCCTTTATAGAAAAAGTTTGCTGACCTCTGCAGAACAGCCCCAACAACAACGTTGGTTCTCTGTTTACTGCTTCATTGGGTAAAACTTTAGTAAAAAGCTTTCCTCTGAGCCTCCCCATGGAGCATAATCAGTTGTAGGCTATTCTGTCTTGCATTGTATGTCCTCTTCTCTGAGCCTTTGATTCACTCTACCTTCTGCCTTTGAACCTCCATTTAGTGCCCCCTATTGGTAGAACCCAACAGGATGAACTGTAGGTTGTAATTTGTGGAAATGGAGTTTGCAGCAGCCCAAATTAGAATTTAGAAGGGAATAAACAACATATTAATAAAGAGCCCAAAGAACAAGAATGTATGTGGGGAGCTCAATTTAGAAAGTTTCTTGTGGTAGCCTAGCGTAGGTGATGGTGGTAGAGATGAAAAGAGGGGAACAACTCAAGGCACAGTTTGAAGTTTAAATTAATAGGGCTTTGTGCAGAGGATAAGGGGAGGGGGGAGAACAGGGAACTAACCAGCTGGATCGTGGTGGCACCTGCTGATGTGAATAACATGGAAGGAAGAGCAAGTTCATTGGTGAAGAATTATGTGGTAGGATTTGACCTGTCCTTGAAGGACAGGCAGAAAGCAGTGAGGAAGGGCATTCCAGGATGGAAAAAAAAGTAAATAAAAGGACAAATTAAAACAAAACAGAAGAGTCAACAAAAAAAAAAAAACACATTGAAAAAAATTCCCCACAACACACTACAATTGTGTTCAGGGAACAGTGGGTGCACCAGTCTGCCTGGAAGAGGGGGTGTGGCCAGAAACGAAGGGGGAAACTAGGATGCACCTGTCAGGAACTGTAGCCGATGCAGCGCAGAGCACTTAGCACAGTGGACCCTTAGAACTTTGAATCCATCATTAATTATTTAGCCTTTTTTCTTTCAAAAAAAAGTTTTATGGAGATATAGTTCACATATATAAAATTCACCCATTTAAGTAATGTCAATTACTTTGACATTGAACATAATTTGATGGTGTTGAGTATATTCACAGAGTTGTGTAACCAACCACAATTTAATTTCAGAATGTATTCCTCACCCCAAAAAGAACCTCCATACTTATTAGCAGTCAATCCCCATTCCTTCCTCTCGCTCCCAGCTCTACTTTCTGTCTCTATAGGTTTACCCATTTTGGACAATTCATATAGATAGAATCATACAATATATGTTCTTTTTGGTCTGGCTTTTTTCACATAGCACAATTTTTTTAAGTTCTGAATAGCTAGCTTTGGGTTTCATAACTGTATGGCAAAAACCAAGAGGGGAATAAAATTATATTTTGAGTTATTTCATCCAAAAAGTGTATTTTCTTTAAATTTTCCTTATGTCTATTCCTTTGAAACATCTAACACAAATGAAAACCTAATACAAAAATAGCATTTTAGGAGCTTTAAATTAAGAAAATGTTAACCACAAAATGGAGAGTAAGAGGTGAGGATGGGAATCTATATTCATCTCATATTTTGATGGTGTTGCTTTTTGTGAAAATCTAAGACTTTGCACTCTAACTTTATATTAAACTGTTTATTTGCTAACATTAATTTTTCAATTACAGTTTCCATTCAATATTATTTTGCATTGGTTTAAGGTATACAGCATAGTGGTTAGACAATCATATTTTATAAAATGTTTCCTCCATGAATATTTTGTGCCTACCAATTTGTACTTTTTAATCATTTCACCTTTTTCACCTAGTCCCCCAAGTTTCACAAGTTCCTTGTACCCTTCCCCGCTATGATAGCCCTTAGAACACTGACCAAATAACCCATGTAGATCTCTGCTCACCCGCCTCCCCGTGTTGATCATCAGTCTGTTCTCTGTTTCTACGAGTCGTTCTCTAGCGGACTTATTTGACTTAGAGTAATATCCTCTAGCTCCATCTATGCTGCTGCAAATGAAAAGATTTCTTTCTTTCTTTTCTTCTTTCTTTTTACAGCTGATCAATATTCCATGGTATATAGGTACCATAACTTTTTTATCCACTAATCTATTGATGAGCACTTAGGTTGTTTCCATATCTTTATTTGCTAACTTTTGATCAGTTGATTGTAAGAGTCAGACTCCCTGGGTTTGATCTGCTTGGGTTTGATCCTGCCTCTGTGACATTCGTTGTGTGACTCTGGGCAAGTCACTTACCCCTTCTCTGTGTCTTAAAGTCTTCTCTGTAACATGAGGTAACAAGAACATCTTTCTCTTCCTCATAGAGCTGTTGTGAGGATTAAATGAATTAATATAGGTAAAGCATTTAGAACAGTGCCTGGCACATAGCAGCATTGTGTTATTATTCAGTGAACTTGACATATGTGCTCAAGAAAACCATTTGCTTCTTTCTCTTCTACCCCAGACAGGTATGTGAAAGAATCAGTTCATTTCCCTTTGTAAACCTTTATTGCAGGGTATATGTTAATGTAGTGGATATTGCTACTGTCTGACCCGATATCCAATTTCCTTCTCTTTCTTAGTACTAGAACTTGAATTCCAGGCTTGGACAAAGCACTACATTTCTAAATCTCTCTTGTAGGTAGGTAAGATTACACTTTAGATGGTACTACAAGGGGAATTGTGAGGGCTTCCAAGCTTCTGAACAGTTGCTGCCTCAGTTTAAGAGTGCTTCTTTTCTTCAGCTTTCAACTTGGAGGTGACGATGGCAGTTCCAGGAGCCATCCTAAATCACGAAGGAAGAGCCACATTCTGAGAAGAGCTGCAGAGAGACAGGAACTTGAGTCTCTGAAGGCAGCATGGAACTGCTCTCTATATTGGGCTCATATGGTTTGACTCCAGAATTCTTTTTTTTTGTTTTAAAGATTTGTTTTATTTTTAAGGAGAGGGAAAGAGAGGGAGAAAGAGAGAGAAAGAAACGTCTATGTGAGAGAGAAATATTGATTGGTTGCCTCTGGCTTGTGCCCCTACCCGGGATGGAACTCGCAACCCAGGCATGTGCCCTGACTGGTAATCAAACCAGGGACCTTTTGCTTTGCCACTTGGCTGGACAATGCCCACCGATCCACACTGGTCAGGACCAGAATTCTTTTACATGAGAATGAAATCAACTTTTTCTAGGTTAGGCCACTGCACGTTCACTTGTTTGATACCTGCCATATACAGCCAGTCTCTCCTGATTCATAATTGCTAGTTTCTGTACTCATTAGTTAACTAATTGATTATTTATCCATTCAAAATATTTAATGAGCCCTCACTCTGTGGTAGGCCTTGAAGAGTTAAAGCAATCTCTTGGAGTATTTTCTTTTCCAGGTCACTGGGTCTCAAAGAGATGAGTTGTGGTTCTAATAAACCCAAATGGAAAATTATACAAAATGATTATGTTTGCATTACAGTGTCTTCCTGCTTTTGAAAATGGAGCTCTCTAATGATCTGCAAATTCACACAAGCTCAGGAAAAAGAAGGAAGCAGCATTGGAAGAACCACTGGGGATGGAAATTGTGGGATGTGGAGAGTTCTGGAAACTTAATTTTCCTTCCTGCCCTTGGCTCTGAGTTCTTCCCTGTCTTCCACCTTTTGTGGGAAATGACATCACCTCCCACTCTCACTATCCACAAATGAGTTGCCCTTTATCACTACAACTATGAATATTCCTGTAAAGCCCTGTCTTTAAGATGCAGGGGAAGCAGATGCAAAAGTAAATGGGTGAATTGTGATGACAGTAATTATACTCTCAATATTTAAAGTAAAATTGGCCAGACAATCCAATAGGCACATAAACCCTTCACTTATCTCTGGAGGTCAGGCTGTTATTAATAGACATAGTTAGGTTAGGTCTATCTATGCACAAGGAAACCGAGTGTTGAAGTCAGAGAGCTTCAGGCACTCGTTTGATAAATACTTATTGAGCATTAATTATGGACTCGGCACCAGGGATGGGAGGTGGGCAAGAAAATCAGAATGGTCCTTGTCCTCACATTGGTTAGAATTATCCACAGCTCCCCTTCTTTCCTTGACAGAAACATTCCCATTTCCACTCAACTTTACTTCAAACATGCGTGTATATCATTTGGAGTTAGCCAACTGCAGTTGGAGTTATGTGTAAACTGGCCTCAGTTCCACCTTTATCCTAGTGGCAACTCATTCTTAAAAATAACAGATTTGTTTTTCCAAAGAATACCCCCTCACTTTACGTAAGCCATGTCCTATGTATTCTTGTGGCGATATGATGTAGAGAAGATGTGAGCTGCCCATAGAGAGTTCTATACAATTAACATTTATTTATCTCCTGGATGTCACCTTCCCCATGCAAATTAATCCTAATGTACAATGTCACTGGGGCAAGTACAATAGACCCTTGGACCATGCTGGGGTTTAGGAACACTGACCCTTTACACAGTCAAAAATCTCCATATAATTTTTCACTTCTTCAAAACTTAACTACAATTAGCTTACTATTGACCAGAAGCCTTACCCATAACACATAGTTGATTAGCATACATTTTGTATGTTATATGTATTATAAATGGTATTCTTACAATAAAGTAAGCTAGAGAAAAGAAAATTTTATTAAGAAAATTATAAGGATAACTGCAAGGGAAGTGCAAATCAAAACCACAATGAGATACCACCTCACATCTGTTAGAATGGCTATTATCAATAAAACAAGAAATAACAAGTATTAGAGAGGATGTGGAGAAGAAGAAACCCTCATTTACTGCCGGTAGGAATGTAAACTGGTACAGCCACTATGGAAAACAGTATGGAGCTCCCTCAAAAAATTAAAGATGGAGCTATCATATGACCTAGGAATCTCACTTCTGGGTATTCACTAAAAAATTTTGAAAGCATTTATTTGTAAAGTTATATGCACCCCTATGTTCATTGTATCTCTATCCATGGTGGCCAGATATGGAAACAACCTAAGTGTCCTTTGAGAGATGATCGGATAAAGGAGATGAGGTACCTATATACAATGGAGCATACAATGGGATAATGCTCAGCCGTAAGAAAGGATGAAATACTGCCAATTGTGACAACATGGCCGAATCCTGAGAGTGTCATGCTAAGTGAAATGAGTGGATGGAACAGGACAAGAACCATATGATTTCACTCATATGTGGGCTATAAAGCAGAAAGCAACAAATGAACACACAAACCCATAGACACAAATAACAGTGCGGTGGTTACCAGAGGAAAGAAGTGTGGGGGAGGATGGAGAGGGTAGGAGAGGGTACATTGGGTCACGTACATGGCGGCAGGAAGGAGACGAGGTATTGGGGGGTGGGCACTCAATGAAATATACTGATGGCATATTATAGAATTGTACTTGAAGCCATATGGTGTTATTAACCTTGCCACCCCAATAAATTAAAAAAATAAAATCATAAGGAATAAAAAATATATTTGCAGTACCGTATGTATTTATTGAAATACAGTCTGCATGTAAGTGAGTCTACTCAGTTCAAGCCCGTGCTGCTTGCGGGTCAGCTGTACACAAGAACCCTCTTTCCACTCCTTACCCTCAGAGAATCCTCACCTATTCAATGTAAATCGTATCTGCAAGGCAGATTTTGTTGTTGTTGATGATTATTTTGTTTTTCAATATCTGGAATATAATTAAGATAAAATGTGGGTCACTGAATAAAAGGCCTGAGACTTGTATTTTTCCTTCAACAAGAAGCCCTTTGATCTATTTAAATTCATCAATAATAGATTAAGTACATTAGCATTTTATCTACTTTCCACAACCTCAAATCAGTTTGAAACTTAAAAAATAAATAGCTATATTTGTATGTTTGTATGTCTTTCAAATAGTATGAATTTGACAGGTTGGCACTTCTTTAGAATTCTGAGATGAGGGAAATTGGGTTTAATGGATGTGATAAAAACAAAGGGAAATAATGCGGAGTTGAACAGCCAAATAAAAAAGGATTTGCTTCTCTTTGAAGTTAGGAGGCTGGAAGTTATATCAACAGTTGTATTTTTCAGTTCACTTTGTTGCCCTTTCTCTCTCTCTGACTCCAATCTAATTTATTTTTGC
Source organism: Pteronotus mesoamericanus (assembly GCF_021234165.1). Lineage (NCBI taxonomy): Eukaryota > Metazoa > Chordata > Mammalia > Chiroptera > Mormoopidae > Pteronotus > Pteronotus mesoamericanus. The sequence continues at coordinate 25,856,292 of NW_026555234.1, read as the reverse complement.
ATTCAATAATTCAGCTCCTCTCCCTTTGTAACGGGTTGTATTTGGGGAGATGAAGAAAAACTGCTTAGACCTTGAAAAACACAGGGGCTCCTCGGGTAGATGGCATCTGCGAGGACTCAGAACTCCCTCCACATTCTATAGGGAAAAAACAGAGCCAGGTGCATTTCTTCCCAAATCAAATTAGCTGCAAGATGCCACATCCAATTGTGGCAAATTGATGTGAGAGTCTGTGATGTCTGCAGCAGCTCTCCCAGCAAAGGTCACCACGGAAAGACACAGACGCCAGGCGGGGGTGCAGCAACTTGTGCTAAAGCCGCTCTGACAATAGCAGGGAAGATGTGAAATGCAATCAGCTTTTTGAAAATTGCAAGAGAATCCAGTTGTAAGTATGTATTCTAATTGGATTTACTGTGCCATCATTTACCTCTTTAAGGATGTTAACATAACATTATGTTTAATTGAAAAAATGGGTGGGTAACTGATTCAGGAGAGACTCTCCAGCCCCCCATACATGCCATTGTCTAATCAGGCACAAAATATAGGATGCCCTAATCACATCGCCAGACAGTTTTCCCATTTCTGAAATAAAATTTGCTTATTTACCACCGAAAATTAACTAAAAATGTTGACATGTGACAAATTTGCCCATCTTGATAGTTGTTTTTAAAGATCTCCCCTGACATTAACAAGTTTACATCATGCTTTATGACATTTAATTAGTCATATTTTATTTAATTAGCGTGGTAAGACATCTAAAGCAATCCCAGTGTTTTCTGAAATGCCCAAACAGGAGGAGGCAGTTCCATACATTGCGAGAGGCCAGGCACGTGTCTGCTCAGACCGCTGGCCCAGACGGTTTGCATTTTTGGCTCTGTGAGGCTGCTCTAGCTGAAAACTGGAAATATCTTATGGTTTCAACAAATTATTTCAGGGCCCTGATCAAAATCTGTCTGTAAAGTGCCAATACCTTTCCTAGCCAGCTTAACCCAGGATGTGTCTCTGCTTGAAGGAAAGATAAAGCTATCTGCTTCACCTGGAAGCTCATTCTATAACTATATTTATTAAATAATGGATGGATGCGTAAGTACGTTGTCTTGGAGAATATTGTTTTATGCAATTGAAATCCTATCTTCTCATAACTTTTTCCTCAACTTCTCACATACATTCTTTTCACAACTACTGATAAGTTTCAAGGCACCAAGACTCTGCTATTAAGGAAAGTCTTGTATATGGTTTAGAACATTCATTGAGCACTAACTATACCAAGCATTTCACATGCATTTAATCCTTCCCCAAACATTAGGAGGTGGAAGACCTCCTAATCACTTCCATTTTTTTTTAAGATGATGAAACCGAAGTGGAGAGATGGTTACTAACTGCTGGCAAGTAAATGACAAAGTTCAGGATCAAACCCAGAGCTTCTGGGAGCAGATCAGGGTGCCTGTAAAATGTTGTCTGCCCCTCAGAGAGCAGATTCGTGCTCAGAGGCAACTGCTCGGCCGTGTTCACACCCAGGCTGCTCTATTCTGAATTTCAAGGGTTAGCACTTAACCTGTCCACACATACATCTCAGCCTAACTCTGGCGATTTATTGTGGCTGGCTCCACTCTTAAATACACATACATACACACACACACGCACACACGCATGCACAAACCGTCTGGCACATATAACACCCCTTTTTTATTACAAAAACTTTTATTATGAAATCATAAGCATATAATTCTGAAACATAATAATATCACACTCAAGCACACCATATGTCATTTTAGGTGAAATGTTCAAATTAAAACTGTAAATTATTACACCCATAGTATTAGGTAACCAACCACACTCAAACAGGTGTTACTGCTGTTGGACCCTGTATACACACACACACGTACACGTACACATGCATGCCTATATACGTACACACACACACACACAATTGAAAACATTATGGAACATGTATAATAAAAAGTACATGAAACTTTAATGGGAATTTTATTTCTAATTCTAGAATGTAAATTCTGCTCCTTTCATACTGCAGCCTGGTAATAACACCTACCTTGCCCTAGTTTGCCTCAATCTTGTAATCTAGTTACAAGATTTCATTTTAAATGCTACTATACACCTAATCATGCCTCCAAACTTAATACATTTTTTCTGTACAGACCTAAGTTAGTTCAACTTTTTAAAGTTCCAGTAAGGAAATGAATTACCTTTGTTTTGTGCAGATGAGTAAACTAAGCTGCCCAGAAGAAGGGGGCAGTAATGGGAGAGGGATAGGAGATTCACCTTCACCTTGACCACGCAAAACCTCAAGGGAGATGTTCAAAAACACCCACTGAATCCGTTTCGGATGTGGAATGCTTATGTTTAAAAGCGAAATAAATGTAACTTCAAAGCATTTACTTAAACGTTTCAATGGATGTGAATCCCCCCTCATATCTGTGGTTACTCCCCCTTCCCCAAATAGGGAATGCAGATGTAGATATTATGCTAAAATAGCAGAGCTCTAAGTGCATTAAGAACATCATTTCAATATAGCTTTTACTAATGCAGACGATTTTTTAAATGAAACAAGGCAGATACAATAGCAGAGGCGCCACCGATTGAATAAATATCACTTAACCAATTACCAATTATCCATACTAATGAAGGATGAGGCAGAGCCCTGATAAATGAAAACCCCAAATAAACAGAATGTTGGCTTAACCAATGATTCTTCCCCTTTTGCAAGCTTCTAAGGAACAGCTATGAAATGACTGATCTGAATTTTACATCCTCTCTCTTCCTCCACCTGCCCACCCTCTCTCTGACTGGGACTCTGATGGGCAGGAACCGGTCAAAGGGCAGACAGCTGGAGGGAACTCAAAGAGAGTCGGGGGAACCCACAGAGTGGAGACTCTGCCCTTGGATAATTGAGAGTTGATTGGATACACAATGGCCGGCTATTGTCCCCTTCTCATTTTGGATGAGGGGCCAAAGCCAAGCCTGACATAAGTAGCTCTTTCCTGGACCTTCCTCTCCTGGGCCAGCTGTGAGCATTCATGGTGACAGCCGTGTTTGGCACATTCCTTCTTCACTTCTCTCCCCTCCCGAGTAATCCGGGATGGAACTAGAAAACTCTGGCCATCCCGGAAGTCTGGTTCTTGTCATTTTGCAAAACCTCAGCCTGGGTCAAAGACTGGACAGGACCAAAAAGGCAGCAGAACAGCGTCGTCCGCTGATTTGATGCCCAGGGGCTTCAGGCTACAGCGCTTTATGGGTCTCTGTTTTGTCCCCTGGCTTCCATGATGCCTTCCTTTCTTCCGTTACTCCTGCCCCACATTCCTTTGTCTGGATTCCTTCTCCTGCTCCTCTTGCGCTTCATGTTCCATCTTGCCTGTCTCTCGCCTCATCTCTACTTTTTGGTGGCCTCACTCACCTCAGCGTCGCACGCCCTGCATGTGACTGTGGTAATAGCTCGCTTTCTGATGCTCCTTGGGGCACCTTGCCTAGGGCTAACATAAAGCTAATAGGCAACTGTATGGTCATATCATTTTTTAAAAATTAATTTTTTATTTTTCAATTATGTGGGACATACAATGTTGTATTAGTTTCAGGTGTATGGCGTAGTGATTAGACATTTATATAACTTATGAAGTGATCACCCTGATGAAGCTAGTATGCATCTGACACCATACATAGTTATGAAAATATTATTGACTATATTTCCTATGTTGCACTTTACATCTCCATGACTATCCTGTAACTACCCATTTGTACTTCTTAATCACTTCCCCTTTTTCATCCATCCCCAACCCTGCTCCCATCTGACAACCACATATAAATGAGATCATATGGTATTTGTCTTTCCCTGTCTTGTATGGTCACATCATTTTTAAAAATGTCTGAGTCTCTAGGGTGCATCTCTGCTGGCCTCGCCTTTTCAGCCCAACCCTTAGGATCCTTCCCCCTTCCCCACTTCAGTTTCCCATGTTTCAGCAACTAAAAGGTTAAAGCTGGGCCCAGCAGGGGATCTACTTTGCCTCCTTTCTATTTGGTTGGTTCACTTTCTATGTCCATCAGAGAGACACTCTGCTTCATCAACCCACAGCTCAGATGCACTCGAGATACCCCTAGCCACCTACAAGGCCAAGTGCTTATAGGCAGCAGTAGAGGAATAAGTACACGGTGTTAAATTTTTAGTTATTTGCAGATCAGAAGTTGCTTTCAGATACTATGAGCAGGACTTGGACTCATCTATGACCACATGGGCAGAGCCTAATATCATTTGGAGCACAAATTTCTACTTATTTTTAAATTTCAAGAATGTTTCACAGAGCCATGCCTTTGTATACATGCCCTCACTCTACCTGGAATGCCCATCCCAGCTGTGCTCCCCTGGCCAACTGCCATTGATCGAAGTCTCTGCTCATGTCACCTCTTTTGTGCTATCTCTGACAACCCTTGTCTGTTAAAGGAGTCACATGCTCCCTTGTGTTCCCACAGAAGCTTGTATCTTTCTCTGTTAGAGCACATACATCTTGTGTTGGAGCTGTTTGTTAACCCATCTCTCTCTTCCACTAACTCAGCCTTGGCAGCACACTGGAAGCACCCAGGGAGTTTTAAGGCACACCAATAATTGGGTGTCACCCTCAGAGATTCTGGCCTAATTGGGAAAAGGTGAGACCTGAGCACTGAGAAATTTAATACCTCCTTAGGGCACTCTAACAGGGAGCTACGATGGAGCTCCACTGCCCTAGGTGGTAAGCTCCTAGAGGGTGGTTATGGTGTCTCACTCGTTGTTATAACCTCTGCCCTGGCACATTGCATAACAAACAGTAGGTATTCATTGAATGAATGAATATCTACCTTGGTTGGTCTAGTCCTAGGTGATCATGAAGGCCCTGTGGCAGAGGCTGCCAGCTTTCTGCCAACATTTATTTCTCCCTCTATGGGAGAAATTTTTAGCTGAAGATGCAGGGCTGCCAAGGATAAAGACCACATTTCTTAGCTTCCCTGGTGGCTAGAAGAGTCCAGGGAAGTAATTCTGGTCAATGGGAGGTGAGCAGAAATAGCGTGTACAATTTCTAAGTATGACTCTAAAAAGAACAGTCATCGCCTTTTGTGCTCTCTTTTCTTCTTCCCTGCTGGCTGGAATGATGAGCTGGTGGTGGTGGGTCATCATGGATGATGTGGATGAAAGGAACAGAATACAAGGGACTTGATCCCTGATGTGGAACCATCATGCTGGCCCTAGAAATGGACATAAACAGAAGTCACCATTATTTGTGGTCTCCGTTAGAGTATTCAACTGTTAGTGCCTACTAATTTGAAAAAAATTTCTATGTTACTATCATAAAGCTTGATACTTGAGCTTGGTAACTCCAGCAAAACTTGCACTAACTCCACTTGAGCCTGGCAGCCAACACATTGATTCACAAGGACAACACTAACTTGGGTCTCTGACAGTTTCCCATCACTTTTAGGCTAAAGCTAAAATCCATGACAAGGACCATCTCTCTCTCCATGCTCATCCTGCTCTCTGCTCACCTTGGTCTCTCTGCCCCAGTTCCATTGGCCTTGGTTCACCAAATGAGCTGCTCTCTTCTACCACAGTGTAATTGTATGAGCTGTTTCTTTTCTCTGGAATAATCTTGCCCATGTTTTCACCTGGTTAACTCTAACTCATTCTGTCACCCTCCAGATCTCAGCTCAGTTGTTACTTCTTCAGGTCTCTCCTGACCTTTCTAATGAGGTAAGCCCCATATTATATGTCTTGAAACTCTGCATTCATCATAGTTATGATTTTGCATATACTGGGATAATTATCTAATTAGCAGTTGTCTATATCACTAGGTCATTAGCTATGCAAGAGCAGGGCCAGAGGTTGTTTCACTCACCATTGACTCCCAGGTGACTAGCATAGAGTCGACCATGTAGTAGATGCTCAATAAATTTGTTATAAACAGATGAATATATAAATAAACCAAAGAGGATAATCTTTCCTTTCCATTGCAGAACCAGGGAGAGGCAGAAAAGATGGAAAGCATATGATTAAAACACTAAGACATGGAGGATTTTATTTCTTAACACTCTTGCCAGTGAGCATCAGCCAGTTGTGATCTGACTAGAGGAAGGTTAACCGAGTGTGATCTCACTAGCCTCAATCCCAAATTAAGTTGCTCTTGACATTGTAGCCACCAGGTCACAAATAGATGGACTGGCTCAGCTCTGAGCAGCAGCATTTCTTCCTTGAGCTCTGATGAATGGGAGAACATTTATACCTTCCTCTCTTGTTTGCAGGCCCTTCTGCTTACATGCCCCTGGTCTGAGCTCTCCTAAAGGGTCATAAGCTCTTGTCCAACATGGTTCCTTTTGCCTGGAGTCACCTCCCCTGCCCCTCTTCCACAGCATCTGAGTCCTGCACTCCCTTCTAGGCTTGAGCTTGTTTTATCTTATTCAGGGAGATTTGATGAGCTATACTTGTGAGTAATCCTTCCCTTCCCCCAAACATCAAGAGTTTTGTCAGGAACATTCAATAGGCCTTCATGATAAATTGCCTAGCAACATTATTTATTTTTATGTAACTAGAGTCTCCCCCTAAACAGAATATAAATTCACTGAGGGCAGGAATATGAATCTTTCATTCTTAGCACCTAACACAGGGTGCGCTGCCTCGTAAGCATCTAACGAAGCATGGAGTGTTTGTTTAGGGTGGTGATGACGGTGACGATGATGATGGCATAAGGAAATATGTATTCTCTTCCAAAAGCTGTTTGGCACCTTGCTCACCCGCCATCCTGTATGCCAGGATTAGGGCAAGAACAGAATGCATACAGGCCTTAAGAAAACGTTTCACTCCAGAGTTGCAAGTCAGGTTGCTTCCAGCACATGCCCCCCGAGGGCTCCAGTTGAGTCACAAAATTGCCCAGGGCAAAGAGAACTCTGAGTGAGTTGAAGAAGTCTCTTTTAACTTTGGGTGTAATGGAAGGAAAAAAATGCAACCAGTTAGGTTAAAAGAACATTAATCCTGAGTGCTAGCCCTCTGTTTTGTTGTATTCACTCGGCACCTCAGAGCCACCCACATCTGACTCCCTGATTTTTAATCAGAGAGAAACTTACAGTTTCTCTTCTGAGCAAATACCAGGGTATTTTTTCAAAACATTGATTGGTCTGTTTGTTTTCTTCTGTCTGTCAATGTGTCCTTCCTCCCTTCCTCCCTTCCTCCCTCCCTCCCTCCCTCCCTCCCTTCCTTCCTTCCTTCCTTCCTTCCTTCCTTCCTTCCTTCCTTCCTTCCTTCCTTCCTTCCTTCCTTCCTTCCCTCCTTCCCTCCTTCCTTCCTTCCTCCCTTTCTCCTTCCTTCCATTCAGCCAACAAGCAAATATATATTGAGAGTTACCCACATGCCAGACAGTATTCTAGGCATGTAACATAAAAACAGATATTAGTAAAAGTAGCAACCAAAATAATGGCTAATACTTTCTTAAGTGTGTAACATGTGATAGACGCACAGTTTTTCCAACAACACTGAATGTCCATTGTGTGCCTCACCTTACTTCTTCTTGGCTCAACTTTGTAGTCTAGCTGTTGCCATGACAACCAGTTTTCGACAGGCATAGCCTGGCCAGTACCTTGTTGCAGTTACATCACTTCTCTCATGCCAAGAACTGTGCCTGTGGAAGTAACTGCTCAGCCTTTCTGATGCAGCTCAGACCTGAAAGTGTCAGGGTGCTGCCCTCACGCCCAATGAGAGAGAGATGGCGGTGGGTAAGTGCTCCCTCTTCTCTCCCTGAAAAAGGTAACGCTGAAGGCATTGTACACAGTTCCTCAGAGAGGCCCAGCGGGATGGGGCGTCATGCGCACCGTGACCAGCTCAATGTGTGTGTTTATAGTGACTTTCCCTCCTTCTGGGTTTCACTCTTCTTAGATCTCACTCTTGCTTCCTGGAATCACATCTCCCCAAATGCGGCTTGCATGAGTCCCTAGTCTCAGGCCTGCTCTGCAGGAAGGAACTCAAACAAAAATGATTAATATTTACATTTTAACAATTGAGGAGTGGAGGGGTCCTCCACAAAGATGTTCGGTCCCAATCCCTGGAACCTGTAGATGTGACTTTATTTGGAAAAAAGGTCTTTGCAGTGTGTTAAGGATATTTCAGTGGGAGGTTATCCTGGATTATCCGGACGGGCCCCAAAGGTCATTATTGTTATCCTCAGATATGATTCATGTGATGAGGCGGAAGGGGATCTGAAAGATACAGAAGAGGAGGAGGCAATGCGACCACAGTGGCAGAGGCTGGAGTGATGTGATCAGAAGCCCAGGACTGCCTGCCTGCAGCCACGGGAAGCCGGGGGAGGCAAGAAGAGAATTCTGCCCTGGAGCCTAAGTGGGAGGATAGCCCTGTTGATAATCCTGATTTCTGCCTCCTGACACTGACTTCCAGTTTCTGGCTTCCAGAACTGTGAAAGGAGATAGGTTTTTTTGTTTTAAGCCACCAAGCTTGTGGTTAATTTGTTGTAACAGTGAAAGGAATTGAATAAAAACTGAGGTGCATAGAGCTCAAATAATTGCCTAAAGTCCTAAAATTTGTAACTGCACCAAGCAAAGATTCAAACACAGTTCTAACTCCAATTCCCAATTTTTTAAAAATAATTTTATTTATTTACTTTTTAGAGAAAAGAGAAGGGAGGGAGAGGGAGAAGGAGAGAGACCTCAATGTGCGAGAGGTACATTGATCAGTTGCCTCTTGTGTGCCCCCAACTGGAACCTGACCTGCAACCCAGGCATGTGCCTTGACTGGGAGTCGAACAGGAAATCTTTTGGTTTGCAGGCTGGCACCCAATCCACTGAGCCACACCAGCCAGGGCAATTCTGAATTTCTTAATGCTTTGCTTCCTCTCCAAGTAGAGAGGTCAAGATTCCTGCCCTGGAGAGTAGGTTGATCACTCAACAAGGACTCATAGCTGATATTGGTCAAGGCTATAATGGAAGGAGGTGAGTGTCTAGAAGTAAAGGGGAGAGGAGAGCTTCCCTGGGGAGGGGTTATTACTTAGTGGCAACCAGGAAACTCTTGTGTGAGACAGACCACTACACTGAGGGACACATCAAGCAGATTCCCGTCAATCCACTTTAACCCACTAATATCCTTCTTTTATCTCTGATGCTGGCTGAAGGCCAGATCCCTACCAGGTCAGTCTGAAATATTTGTTTTGATTCTCCTACCCTGTTGCCCAGGGTGAACTAAGATAAATTCTCTGTAGGAAGACTTCCCTTGGTTCTGGAGAATTCTTTGGGTTCACACTAAACTAAACCCCTCTGTCTCTGAAACCTCAGAGAAAGGGTTTATTGTAGATTAAAGAGTTCCTGAAGGTATGCCCGATATCAAAGTACAGAGTCCACCAAATGGGGCAGAGGCCACACTTGAAAGTATGTGGGCCTCCACTTTGGAGTGCAAATAAAGGGACAAACAGGGAATTGGAAGGCACGTGGGAATGAGCACGGTGTTTTGCTGGATTCATTTGATGGTGGATATTAATTCCTTAAATATGACCTCTCTAATTTGGTCATTAAGTCATAATAAAGCTATAAAAAAACCTTTACCATTACCATTTAGTATTAAATGTTTCACTTTTACAACACTTCCGGGATTACCTCCTCCTATGACATAACAGTTTAATCCCGAAGAAATTCCTCAGTAATGTTATCAGATAACCCTATTTGCTTCTTCTCAGGCTACTAGGTTGGCACTTCTGCTCATTTATTCCATAAAAATCTTCAGATACTTTTTGCTAAACACTGGGCAACGGTCTGAGGGTATGGAGAAGACAGATACAATCCTCGACCTCAGGGTGTTCACAGTCTAGGTGGAAAGACAGATGAATGTACAACACTTACAAAATAACATGTACTGGTCTGGCTGGTGTGGCTCAGTGGAATGAATGCTGGCCTGAGAACTAAAAGGTTGCTGGTTCGATTCTCAGCAAGGGCACATGCCTGTGTTGCTGGCCAGGTCCCCAGCTAGGGATGTGCGAGGAGCAACCAACTGATGTTTCTTTCCTTCTCTTTCTCCCTCCCTTCTCCTCTCTATAAAAAATGAATAAAATCTTTAAAAAAAACAACAACATATACTAGAGTTGGGCACATGGTGGTGTAGGAAAGAAGGCATGCTTAGCTTAGTATGAAAAACTCAAAGAAAGACACTTGGAACAGGAGGCACTGCTGAGTCTTAAAGGAAAAGGCTGGAGTTGCCTAGGCTGGAAAGGAGGGTAGAATGAGGGGGTGTAGAGGGAAGGCACAGGGAAACATGTTTTAGCCAGTTCTGGCTGCTATAGTAAAACAACATAGACTGGGGGCAAGGGGTTAAACAACATTTATTCCTGGTTCTCACAAGGCCGATTTCTTGCTGTACCCTCACATGGTGGAGAGAGAGGTCTCTGGTCTTTTCCTCATCTTATAAGGACAATAATCCCATCATGGTAGGCTCTATCCTCAGAACCTCATCTAACTCTAATTGCCTCCCAAAGGCTTCACCTCCCGGCACCAACACATTGGGATTAGGGCTTCAACACATGAATCTGAGGAGGACACAAACATTCAGAGCACAACAGGTGTACAAAGGCAAACAATGGAGAGTGAGAAGAGGAAAGTGTGGAGAGCAAGAGCGAAAAGGAATAATAACCAGGGAATTGGTACGCACATGGTGCCTGTGGAACTCAGGATACCTGGGCATGCAGCTGGAGAGGTAAGCATGACAGCTTTGTAAGCCATGTTGAAGTTAGACTTTGCTATGAATGTAATGGGGAGTCATTGAAGGATTTTAAGTCAGCAGTGACATGATCAGATTTACCTTTTAAATGATCACTATGGCATCAGTGTGCAGAATATATTGGAGTGAAGCCTGACTGGAGACAGAGAGGCCAGTTAGGAAACTGTGGCAGTGATCCAGGTGAGAGAGGATGAAATGGGGATGACAATAGGGGACAGATACAAGAGCAATTTAGGATATAGAATTAGCAGGAGGAGTTGGCCACGGACAAGCACTGGAAGCGGAGGGAGTACTTGAGGATGACTTCTAGATGTCCAGACTGTATAAGTTTGTAAACGAGTAAGAAGATTTGAGGGAGAGGGAAAATAATACATTCAGTTGAGAATATTCTGAATTTGAGAATATTCCTTATCATCCCAAGTGGAGATGTTTGGTAGGCAGGTTATTGGGAAATTCATTCTAGATCTTCTTCTCTTTCTGGTCAGTTCTCTCTCCTTGAACAGTACTGTTGCTCAAACACATCAGCTACCACCTAATTGCTGATAACTCTTAAGTATTTAAAATTCTACCAGAATCTCTCTTATGAGCTCCAACTTCCTGGGTTCAACCACCAATTAGGTATTTCCTCTTGGATATCTTACCTTATATGTTATGTAACTGCATCCTATTACCAGGGGAATCATCTATCTAAAGCTGTGTTGTCCGGTACAGTAGCTGCTAGTACTATTGAGTACTACTATTACTACTGATTACTGCAGAGTACTTGAAATCTGGCTAGTCCATTAAGAAATGAGAAAACAAGTCAAAGACCAGGAGGAAATATTTGCAAAAGACATATACGGATAAAGTACTATTAACTAAGACAAATAGAAATCTCTTAAAACTCAATAATAAGAAAATGAACAGCCCAACTAAAGAAAGGAATAAAAGACATGAATAGACACCACACCAAAAGAGATATCCAGATGACAAACACATGAAAAATTGCTCAACATCGTATGTCCTTAAGGAATTACAAATTAAGATAAAAATGAATTATCACTACATACCTATTAAAATGACTAACATTCAAAACACTGAGACTACCAAATGTTGGTGAGGATGTAGAGAAACAGTCATTGCTGGTGGGAATGAAAAATGGTATAGACACTTGGGAAAACATTTTGGTAGTTTCTACAAAACAAAACCATATGATCAAGCAATTGTACTCCTTGTATTTATCCACAAGTTAAAAACTTAAGATCATACAAAAATATGTATAAAGAAGTTTACAGCAGCTTCATTCACAATTGCCAAAAACTTGGAAGCAACCAAGGTGTCCTTCACCAGCAGGTGAACGGATATATAAATTGTGCTATATTCGAACAATGGAATATTATTCAGCATGATAAAGAAATGAGCTATCAAGTTATGAATAGAGGTAGAGGAAGCTTAAAAGCATATTACTAAGTGAAAGAAGCCGATCTGAACAAGCTACACACTGTGTAATTCCAACTGCATAACCTTCTGGAAAGGCGAAGCTATGGAGATAGTAAAAGCATCAGTGATTGCTAGGCATTAGCAGGGAGAGGAGGATGAACAGGCAGAGCACAGAGGATTTTGAGGGCAGTCAGGCCACTCTATGATATCATGATGGTGAAGACATGTCTTTATACATTGGTCAAAATCCATAGAAGGTACAATACCAAGAGTAAACCTTAAAGTAAACTATAGACTTTCCGTGATAGTGATGTGTTGCTGGAGGGTCATCAACTGTAACAAGTGTACCCCTGTGGTGGACGATGTTGATAGTAGCGGAGGCTGTGCATGTGTGGGGGAATGGGGTATGTGGGAAATCTCTGTACTCTCTGCTTGATTTTGCCGTGAACTTAAAACTGCTCAAAAAATCAAAGTCTATTTTTTAAAAGTTGTGGCTAGTCCAAATTGAGATGTATTGTAACTATAAAAATAGACCCTGCATTTCAAAGACTTGTATGAAGAAAGGATATAAATACCTTATTAATAATTTTTCATGTTGATTATATGATAGGAAGACACATTTGGATATGTTAAGTAAAACATTATTAAAATGTATGTATTTTTAAAAATGTGACCACTAGAAAATTTTAAGTGGCACCTGGCTTATATTCTCTTTCTATTGGGCAGTGGAGGCTTAGACTATAAACAAGCCAGTACAAGAAACCAGGACTTCTGGCTTCTGATCCAGGGTGGACCATTCATTCAGCAAATATATTTGAAGTACCTACTGCATGAGGAATAAGATAGAGATAGTCCCGGATCTTGGCAAGTTTACAGTCTTTTTCTGCCTTATTTTTGAGATCAGAATAAGGAACAGTTTTGAAAAGCACAAAGCACCCTAACAATACAAAAAGTAACATAATTTCCAGGTAGAAAGAAGACATGCTTTTATTTCCAGATGAGAATTAGAGATGTTAGGAAGCCCTGTGTGGGTAGAAAACTGTGCAAGCAGACCAATAATTACGGCCAATTAAGTGACCTGAAGATGGCACTGAGGCTATACCAGAGGGTAAAAAGGAGAACTGGGAGGTCTATACAAACCGCGGTTTTTGGCAAAATCAGTTTAAGTTGGGAATTCCTGAACTGTAGAGGAAAAGAGGAGCTCTGCAGAGAGGATTTTTCCTATTGACTAATCTTTGCCTTGGTAGTAAAAAGAGATGTTGGATTTTAGTCAACTTTTTCTCCACTGGAGCTGTAGGAAGATCATGGCAGTAACAGGTAGGGCAGAAGAAACAGCCAAACAAGTCTTAAGGGAAGCTTAAATCACACATAACTGGTTAGAAGTGCCAGAGCAGCAGCCACAGAGTAGAAGCAAAGTTTTGAAGGGCAGTTTGTTTCAATCCAAGCCCTTGGGAGGGCTAAGGAGCTAAGGGGGCAGGTTACCAGCAGCCCCAGTCTCTGAGTGGATAGAAGGGTGGAGAAAGTGGAGGTCAGGACCAAGCTTGATGGTGTACTTAGCAAACACCTACACCAGGGACCACATACCCTGGAAGGAGGCCTTCAAGACCAGGCCCTTCATTTTGTAGGTGGAGGGGAAGGAGCAGCAGGAGGGGAAGAGCCAGGCACTGGCTGGGCTCCTGCTTTGTGCTGAGCCTTGGGCTACCGCGGGAGCCCAAAGGGAGTAAGTAACAAGGTCTCTCCTTCCAGGGAGCAGTTCCCAACTGGGAGAATATCCCATTTATTTGGCAGAGTTTCTTCCACACTGGAAGCAGTCTGTAAAATGATTGGTTTTAAAAGTACATTGTACTATTTAAAAACCAATTTTGATAAAATTTCCCAAACTTCTTTGTATGGTTCTGTAAAATTGAGATGGTTAGAATTAATTATAAGGGAACATTATGTACTTCAAAACAAAACAAAAAAAAGAGAACAAAAGGAAGAAAAACATTTTTGGAACGGTTCTTTGTCATTTGCAAATTTTCTCCCAATCCAGGTGCATGTCGGGGCTGGTGCCTGCATCGTGATTCAACAAGACGAGCTTCAGGGTCACAGGCCTGGGCTCTGACTCCCGCCCCACAACTTGCGAGCTGTGCATCTTGGAGCACGTTGCTTTACCTCACTGGGCCTTTACCTCATTTATAAAATGGGGCAATTGAATTAAATAAAAAGGAGACTGAATTTAATAATTGAGTATGCAAAAACTCAAAGCACAGTGTCAGCAAGCCAGCAATGTTCAGTGAATGGTGGCTATTACTGTAGTTGTTGTTAATACGTAAGCAAGCCTAATATCTAGGTTTTTCTAAAATCTCCCTTCCTTCCTACATGCATTCATACACACACACTCATAGGGTGAATGCAGTGACAGGACCAGACTGGGGCTGGAGAGTCTCGGACCGGGGTCCACTCTCTCGGTCTCTGTCACTGTCTCCCCGTGCTACTCTTTGACGAAGGTAATATTCTATTCTTGAGAACACCAAGAGATTTCAATAAATTTTGTATACTTGAGAAAATCAGTGCACTGAATATTACTTGGAATATGGGTGCAATCGGGCTTAGAAACTTTTAAAAAATATTTTATTTATTTATTTTTAGAGACGGGGAAGGGAGGGAGAGAAACGTCGATGTCCAAGAGAAACATAAATACTGAACTGGTGACCTTTCGGTTTGCAAGAGGATACCCAACCCACTGAGTCATACCAGTCAGGGCAGAGTCTCAATTTTAAAATGACCAAAACAAAACTCTTAATTTCCTGCCACCAGTCCTACTCTTCTTACAATGGTCTCCATCTCAATAAACGGAATCACCATCATCCCAGTCCAATGTACAGCGGTCGTGCTTGATTTCTGTCTTTCCATTACTCCCCACTTTTAGCCCATTGGCAAGTCTGAATGATCCCATGTCCAAAACTGATTTCCACTTCCTGTTTTTGCTGCAGGTACCACCCTATCTGAAGCTACCGCCAGCTTTTTACTTGTTGAATCACAATGCCTTCCCACTCTCCCGCAGCAGCCAGTGTGATATTCCAAGAACGCCAATCAGACTGAGAAGCTCTTGTTTTTGAAGTCCTTCAAATGACTTTCCGTTGCACTCAAAGTCAAACCCAGACTTGTCGTAGCTAACAGGTTCCTACGTGTGGTTGGCCCCTGTCTATCTCTGACTTCATCTGCTATTGGTCTCCTCCTTTATTTTCTCTCCAGTCACTCTGACCTTCTCTCTGTTTCTTGACGATGCTAAATTCATTCCTGGATTAAGACATTTGCATTTGTTGTTCCCTCTGCCTGGAATAGTCTTTTTCAGATATCGGCATGGCTTTGACCTTCTTGATATGTTGTTCTTATACAAATGTCATGTTTCAGAGAGCCTTTTCTGAGTTCTAAATGTAAGTAGCCCCCTTCCAGTCACTTCTTGTCATTTTATCCTTTTGTTTTGTTTTGTTTTGTTTTCTTCATAGCATTTATGTATCTGTAAATTCTATCTCCACTTACCCATCTTGTTCATATATTGGTTTACTTACTCATTTTCAGTCTTTTCTTCAAAGTGGACACCTTGACCCTAACCCTCATCCTAACTCTTATCTCCCTGGTTTATTACCGTATATGTCCTCGGCTGCTATCACAATACCTGGCACTTTGAAGGTATTTGATAAATAACCGGTGAATGTATGCAAGAGTAAATAAATAAATAGTCTGAGGGAAAAAGTCCAATGTACTTTTCTACTTCCCTCTCAACTCAAAGTGGGGCATATAAAGGGAACCTCCCTCAGTCTTATCAAGCTTTTTCCTATATTGTGACCTGTGCATTTTTCTGACTTCATGTCCTTGATACCCTCCTTCCCTAAGGCATCTGCGCAATTGCCACCTTATTAGAGAAGTCTACCCCAACTGCTCTTAATCAAATAGATATCCTCATCATTTATTTCCAAGAATTTGAGGAAATAGTTCAGCTCCATTTTCTTCTATGCCCAAAATATTGCAGTTCTTTTGACTAAATTTTGTTTTCCATCTAAGCTGTTGAAATTGTTAATTACTGTGAAGACTCTTTTAACTTAGTGCTTGAGCAAGTTGCTTCAGTCATTTACTGCTCCATAACAAGCCTCCCCAAAATGTAATGGCTTAAAACAACAAGTTGTTTCCTCACGATCCCACCGTCTGAGCAGGAGCCTCTATGAAGGGTCACCAGTGTGGCTGGCAATGGGTGTGGCTGTGAGCAGGGGCTTCATGAAAGTGCTTGCTTCACCTCCATGGGCCCCTTCATGTGGTTTAGGGTTCCTGTAGCATGGTGGCTGGGTTCTAGGAGGGAGTTCTCCAGGTCTGTGAACTCAGAAGCTGCAGATGGCTTAGGACTCAGCCTTGGAAGTTATACATCGTCACTTGTGCTGCATTCTGTTGACAAAGTCAGTCACAGGGCCACACTGGAATCAATCAAGGCGAGGGGATATGGGCTCCACCTCTCAATGGAAGATTAGGAATGAGTTTGTGGTCATTTTAACCCATCATCTTTAATCATTTCAGAAAGGCAATCATTTGAGTTTCCACCTTTGTTAGTGACAATGTTTCTAAAAATAATTATTAGTCCTGCAAGTAGACTTTAATGGATGTAGTCTTCTCAATAGTTAAAGGTCTTTCAGAAACTCAGAGTCACTGTTCTTCATTTTCATCATTATCAAGTTTGGGTCACGAGCTAACTAATTATATTATCTTAGGAAAAATCACGGAGGATTGTGGCATTCGTTTTTCTCATCTGCAAAATGAAGGGATGGGGGTTCATGATTTCAGTTTTTATTTCCAGCCCTAAGACATTATGATTTTATAGTTTTATATAAACTACAGCAAATTAAACTATACCTGTAGTAAATTCAAGACATGGCCTCTATGCATAAATTTCTTGTATGGACTTATGTTTTCTTATGGTTACGTTATTTCTCACAGAATGGTAGAATATGACATTTGGTAGGTGGTTAAGGGAGGGTAATTATCAAGTTCAGCTAATCAAGTTAGGCAGAGACTGGTAGGTGTTCGCCAAAGCCCATTTTCTCACCGTTCTGGATACACAGGAGGCTGCATTTTCCAGCCTCTTGCCATTAGGTATGGCCTTGAGACTATGCTCTAACCAATGAAATGAGGCTGGAATGGAGACAGTCTCCCAGAGTGACCTTGAAAGCCACTCTTTGAAGCTAGCACAGCCCTCATCAGCACATGTCCCTGGGCAGCTGGTGGATTAGGACTGACCTGTTCACCCACACATTACCATAACAAACTATTGTGTTTGAGTCATTGTCTTGTATGGGTATATTCTTCACAATAATTCATCTATAATATAGGTTTTACTATATTTTTCAAAATGCTTCAAAACAGTTTAATGCTACTCTATGGGCTACAAAAAAAAAAAAAAGAACTAAATACTTTTCTCTCTGTTGGGACATTTTAAAGATTAAGATGATATCTATAGTATCTTATGTACCTCTTGAAGCCAAATGTGAAGCCCTAAACCATCCTCAGAATATACCTGGGTTGATCCTGGACTTCCCATCAGCATTTGGTCATTTATTTGACAAATATCACTTTGAGCATCAATTACACACAACCAGTGTTATAGGCATTGCTGAACGGCAATGAACAACGTAGACCAAGCCGGTCCTCATACTGTTGGAAGGAGGTGGTGGCCTCAGGAGGCCTCTTGGTTAGCCACAGTTGCTTCCGGTGCAATCCAGACACAACCCCACCACTGCCCTGCCCACCCCATGGATAACAAACTTGTTTAACAATTGAGTTTACCATATAATCAAGATATCCCACTGCCTTGGCTGGTGTGGCTCAGTTGGTTGAAGCATGGTCCAGTAACCAAAAGGTTTCAGGTTCAATTCCTGGCCAGGGCACATGCCTCGACTGCAGGTTTGTTCCTGGGCCAAGGGTCACATGCGCCTGTGCCTGGATGAAGGAGACAATGGATCGATGATACTTTCTCACGGCCAATGTTTCTCTTTCTTCCTTCCTCTCTCTCTATAAAAAGCAATGGAAAAAAAATGTCCTCTGATAAGGATAAAAAAGAAAGATATCCGACTGAAAGTTTTAAAAAATTATTTCTAAAATGGGTTCCAAATTTCTTTTCTTCCCTAGACCCAGTGTACAGAACACAATTTAACTTCATTATTATTATAATTGCATGATATGGCAATGTAATAATACACTGAGGGCCAATGAAATTCAGAGAACTATTTGCCCAATACAAAATGGTCTCAGGTTGCTGTGCATTTTGAAGTCTTATGTCTACCTTTGACAGTTTTTCTATTTCATTCGTCCCTTTGGGTTGTTATTACTCTCCCACCAGAATCCGTTTTCACCTTGCAATTTGCTACTCAGCGGAGAGAACTGAGAGCCCTCATTTTCTTGAATGGGATTCTTATAGAGAGATGGAGAGAGAGAGCTGTGGGACCTTCGCTTTTGTGACGCTGCTTTAGCTGGGGAGGGACACTCCTGGTCATTTTCTGCTTCCTTGCTGAGTTCTAAGTACTTGAGGTCTATGGATATTTGATTTTTGCACCTGAACCCAAATCTTGTCTGCTGTTTGCTTCATTACTCCACTCTCATCCTTTAGTAGAATGGTCCACGCGTTGGAGAGGGAAATAGAGATTAATTGCTATGAAGTCTGTTAAACATGGGACTCTTTATAAAACCAGCAGATTTCAGAGAAATTTTAGAAGTTCTCTTGTGGGGGAAAAAACAAGAATTCTAGTGCTCCATGAGAGCGGCGCCCAGGTGCTGGCTGGGGGAGGCAGGTGTGCAGGGAGAGCCGGGGGGCCCAGAGGCAAGGCTCCAGGAGGGGGCGCTCAGGGGGCTCTGGGGAGGGCAGCTTTGCCCAGAGATTTTTGGTGGGCCTGAAGTCTAGACAGAAAGGCACTCGCCTCCTCTGAGGGAACGGTGATCAATAACTGCTGTGTTGACTTAGAGAGACACAAATAGTTAACCTAGAAGGTGGGATTGTGCTAGATTCTAAGAACCTAATTTATGGATTAACCAGTGCCCAGTCAAAATGACTAATAATTCTGGGACTATAATTACCCACCTGTAGGCTTTATTTTTTTCCCTCCAACTTTCTACTTTTCTGTATTTTACAAATGTTTAATAATGAGCATGATTTTTTTTATAATAAAAAAATCCGATTAACTTAATTAGAAAAAAATTACCTACCAGGTGACGGGAAGTTTCTCATTAATTTATCATCAGGCTTCACGGTCTGGCTTCAAAACCTCTGCCCACGGAGCAGCAGGTCCTTCTGTGCTCTCAACGGCTGACGACGATGACGCGTTGCAGGGGGTGCGGTAGGGAGGGGAGGTGATATAAATCATAGAGACGGTTTCCCGGAGCAGCGTCCCTGGAGGAGGGACCCACTGCTGCAGAAGCAGTGTCCATCAGCACGTGGCCTTGGTGATTTTAAGGAGAGAGAAGAAGGAAGGAAACAAAAGTCCTCCAGAGGGTTAGGGGAGGTCCTCTGAGCATATGGTGTTGCCGCACTGTGTCCACTATGTTCACTGTCACCAATGGTCTTACAGTTGGAAATACGGGTTTGTTCCAAAACAGGAGCCTGGAAGAGAAGTCTAGAAATGTGTCGCCCGCGTCTGTACAGTGTGGTCCTGCCTGGGCGCCAGGGGTGGGGTGGCAGGTCAGCCCCCCTCTCATCCAGGGCCATGTTCTACCGTCTGCTGATGCCGGCCGGGCTTGTGGGGTAGGCCTGCGTCAGGACGGCTCAAACGGCGGCAAAGCCCCCTGCCCTTCTCCGGGTTAGCCCTGGCGTGGGTGTGTGGGCGTGCGCAGCGGCACCTTGGGAAGGCCCGAAGTGATTTACTCAATGAAGATGTACTCATTCATTTCACTTTCATCCGAGGGAGTCGCCCTCATGGAGGGAGTGGCTGCAGTACCGTCGGCGAGGAGAGAAAGGAGGCAATCTTTGTCAGCCCAGTCTCCGACGTGGTGGGCTCCGCGGCGCAGTGCCAGTTTGGGGTTCCAGCATCGCGCCCCTCGATGGTGGGTGGGTGGGGGGAGGAATTAGTCACAGTTTGAACTGAGATTCAGAGGACTGTGGATGAAAATTAAGGAGACAATGAACAAGGCAAACGTATCTTCACCGAGAAAAAAAATGCATCTGGAATTCGAGAGAATGTTCATACCCTTGGGAGGAGCACTCATACAATAGGTGCAGTTAATGCATGACATCTTTGTAATAATCATTCCAGTATTGATTAACTTCACATTGTGCTTCAGTTGGTTAATTGTAGCCTTTTCCTGTTTCTGGCTCTGGTGTTTAAAGGCAAAATAGGCTCTTTGTTACGCTCTCAGAAGAACAATTTACACATTTTGATTTGGCAAAGAACAGCTCATTTTTCTGGGCCCTTCTGGCTTTTTTATTCCACATGGAATATGCAAGCAAAACGGGCTGAACTTTCAAACATCAGCTAAATCCTAATAATCGCTAGAGCGTTTCTTGCCTTGCTCTTTTCAAATGGCTACATTTATTATAAACCAAGTCCACATTCTGCTGCACAAAGGTCACTGTCTAAGGGGTGCATCTGCCCGCTCTCCCAACAGCTCCAGAACCAGAGCCCCTCTGACACTGGTCATTCAGCTTTGCAGGCATCCTAATCTGGAATGTGGTCCCCCTGCCCCCACAAGGGTCCCCAAGCACCACTATGGGGGAGGGGAGGTTGCGAGCAAAGTCACCAGCCCCTTAGAAGACATCCTGACCTCCCCAAGACTGAACTTTCAACCTCTTGAGCTGACAGTTAGTGGTGGATGCACAAATTTTGTTTGCAGCTAATTGCAGCTTGTAAATGGAGCATTGTGGCCCCAGAAAAGAGCCAGCAGTCTCTCTTCCCCAGGGTCACCCAAGTGGAATCTGGACACAAGAAAGCCTGTCCCCTAATGGGCCTCCTCCCTGAGCCCTTCCCAACCTCCGGGTCCCTGGGCTTGTCTCCTTCATCAAGTGGAGAGCTAGAGGGCACAGCGGGAGACTCCTCTGCGAATCTTCTCCTCCAAATGCCAGGCTATTCATAGCAACTTGCAGCTCCCTCAGGAATTCCCACAGGCTGACTCGCCAGAGCCGACTATTGTCTCTCCACCCAGCAGCAGCGGTCTTTCACAGACCCAAGGACACACACGCCATCTCAAAGCACAAAATGCTTTGCAAACCTTCCAGTGGGAGCTCTCCAAGGAAACTACCGATAAGTTGAGAGGAGGAAAAGCAGAGGCACATTGGAAGGGTAGATAAGATTTCCCAGCAGACTGACTGCTTATGTTTAACTTCACAAAGCAGATATGCTTCCTTAATAAATGACGAATAAGCCATAGAGTGGCTTGGAACACGAAGCCACATTTCCATGTATTGGAGGCAGGCGTAGGGGTTCTCCGAATGTCTCTCTGATAGAACAGCTGGTTGCGTGTGTGAATCGCAGACCTCGCTGGCCTAAACCTTCAGCTGTAAACAAAAGGGGTAGCCAAGGGTGACTGTCTTTGTTTTCTGTGATAGTCTCATTGGACTGAGGTGGTAGCTAATATTATCCTGTATCCTTAGACCATGAAAAGAACATAAGGAACTCTGTGAAAGTGTAGAATGAGCTTCCCAGGCAAGCATCATATTGTTCTCAGTTAATCAAATTTGTCAAATTGTTCCCTGTGCCTTAGAGCTAAAGGGCGATACTTAGGACCATGATAAACAAATCCCCAGCCATCTGCTCTGACAGCTGTTGAACCTTGAGCAAGAACTTGTACCCGTGAAGTCTTTTGAGAGCTCCAAGGCACAGGGATAGACGAGAAATGTTCAATCACCAAGTGGCCAAAGGTTAAAACTACTAATGGCCTTGGGATACCTGCCCCGAGTTAGAGGTGATCTCAGGAAGGAGCTCCAGGAACAAAATGTCTCCTTTGCTTGTAGGCTCCCCAAACACCCCAGTTCCTCTGTCCACTGGATACTTTCTCAATAGCTGCAGCCTAGCATGAAAAATCAATGCAGTTAGTGAACTGCTTAGTTGAAACTGAACACATCTATTGATGCCGAAATGAGAGCTGTGCACTTCCAGCCAATTTAAAGAAATCTCCTTGAATGATCTGTTCGATTCTCTGCCTTTCAAGTGTGAGGGCTCAGGATTAGCTTGCAGTTGCAGTAAATTATTTCTATGAGAGTTGTTTGCCTCAAACAAGTTAGTTTTTTTTTGTGTGCCAATTTCATTAGACTAACTGGGTTTCCTACATGATGTTAGAATAGGATGACCAAACATTTCAGTTACCCAGAGACTGCCCTAGTTGTAAAACTGAAAATGCTGCATCCTGGAAAACCATTCCTTCCCAGACAAACTGGGATGGTTGGTCACTATACCAAGTCTTCCGCCTTCAACACATCAAAATGTCCTACTGAGATCGAAAGTGTAGCCATGTAATACACGATGAGTTTCTGCATTTAAAATCCTAGTGGGGGCACACATTTAAAAGGGATCTTCTGAAAGTGGCGGTGGGGGGGGTCTGTCTATGCAGAGGGACAGAGGACCTCTGTGAGGCTGGCAGACAGGAGAGCTCAGCGTCCGTTGCGCCACCCTGCGTCGCCACACGTGGATATTGAATAGCTAGGGTTTTAATCTTTCTTCTGTGGCCTCCATTTCTTATAAGGCAAAACAAAAACAAAAGCGAAAACAACCCAAGACAGATTTTTATAAAAATTTTCTTGAGGGAGTGTGTATTTCCATTTGCAGACTTTTAGGCACTTGAGAAATGTAGGGAAAGGGATAGGAGAGGAACAAATATTTCAATTGCGTAACCCTCTCTTTTCTTGTACTGCATGCTTGGGGGGGCAAAGTCATCTTGTGTGTGACTGCCTATCTACATTTCAGCTTTTACACCTGACTTTATTGATTCCACCCCTCTTGACCTAAACTGGTGCTTTTTAAACTTGAACGTGCCCAGGAATCTCCTTGGTGATCTTGTTAAAATGCAGATTCAGATTGAGCAGGTGTGCGATGAGGACTGAGTATCTCATTTCCGTCCAGCTCCCAGGTGGGGCTAATAGTCCGAGGGCCACGGGGACTACACCTAAATTTTCCTTACCCTTAGGATGTCTCTAAGAAGAGAGAAGATAAAGTATTTTTTTAAAGAAGTGAAGGGAGAAAATTGTGCTTTATAACCTCAAAAATAATGCCTGTTGAAACAGAGAATACTGTGTGCTTTAGTGTGCAACACAAATGCAATTAGAATTGAACTGAAGCAGCAGTGTACCTAGGAAAAGGCAGATGGGAGGAAGGAGGAAGGGGGTGTGGCAATTCCGGAGTCTGGCTGGAGGGGGTGGGGGGACCACTCTTCAAAGTACTGGCACTTGCTTTTCTTCTACCACTCTCTTTCCTGAACATTACTAGCCAGGCACCTCCCTTCCAAACGCTGCCCAAAGTGTAAGCAGTACTTCTGGTACGAGGCAAGGAAATGTTTCATTCTCTTTCTCTCTCTCTCTCTCTCTTTTTTTTTTTTACCAGTTTTTAAAACTTTATTCACAAGTCAGTATAAAATTGGTCAGTTTGAGTGTCACATGTATGAAAAAAGTAGATTATAAAAAGTATATTTACAATGAAACTATTATTTTATATTGCTGAATTATCTGATATGCTACCTCCTGCAATAATAACTTAATGGATCCAAGTCTGATCATCCTAGGAAGTTTAGAGTTTGGTACAGTTTCTTGGTGCTCCTTTATGTGATCCAATACTTAAGAGAAAATTCCTGAAAACCAGCACCAGGGACCAGACCTCTCTAGGGTTGAGGAGAGACAGATGTGAGAGAAAGGACGTCTCATCACTCCTTTAAGGCCCATAACTGCTATACTTTGCAGAATATGGGGGAGAGGGAGCACACAGGGGAAGAGAAATGAGTCATTTCCAACACTTATGCTGAAAGTTTCTAAATTGTTAATATTAAGGGTTCATGTCTAAAACACAAGTTTTTAGACAGACACTATCCAGCTAGCTATAAAGTTAAATGTTTGTGCAATATGTCAGGGAGATACAATGTTTACAAAACCATATATATCTTATTTATCTCTAATTTTAAAATAATTCATTCTCTTTTTGGGTATGCAAGTGAGCAATGGAGAGAGTGGTGCATCTGCAATACCTGCTGGTGCCAAGGATTTCAATGCTTCCAGAAGATTTGGGCTAGAGAACTTCACTAGGTACCAGAGGGGTTCTTTTCTTTCAGCCAAGATGCCCCTGTTTAAGTCACTTCTGAATTTCGTTTCAAGCTTATATTGGGCAAATTCTAGTCTTGGTTGAGGGAAGTCTCCAAAAATTTCTTGAGTCATTCTTTGGACTCTGTCTTTTTCTATTCTGTTTTCATGAATGATCCTTGAATCCATATTTATATCTAGCCCAAGGCTTCTTTCTTACAGAGGTGTAGTAGTGTTGTGAGTTTCAAAGGTCTGATTATACTCTTCAAAAACAATAGCCTTAAGAAAGTCCAGATATCGGCTTCTGAAGTCCATTTTCACAATCCGAGGGTGTTTGCTAGCAATTGTCAGTGCCTGCTGGGATTCTATAGGTCTCAGATCCACAACCCTGGAGTGCACGGTCCAACATAGCACTGGAAGTAACGTAGCCAGGATGGTGGAGCTGCTCATTTACAACTAGTTGAAGTGAGAGCTCTGGCACCAACTGAGGTGCCACTGTAGTTGCGACCATATAGAGAGAGTTGAAGTGGCAGCAGTCACCAAGCCCATGTAGGGATGGCTTATTCTGGGGAAAGGTGCTAGGAAGCCAGAGCCATAACAAGAAGCAGGTTCTGAATGTGAAGGCAGTCTTCTTATGTACAGAATGTGGAGAAAATGGCTGGCCCAGAAGGGGAATACTGCTCCTCAGCTGCGAGGAAGAAATGAAGGCATATACAGTCTGGGGATGATACACCACATATGTAGGTTTGTACTGATTTGGCTTTCTGGACTGTGTTCCCCAGGCAATTTGAATCCATACTGCATTCTCCTCAGTGTCTCTGAAGGTGACCGATACATTTTTTAATGTTCTTTGAAGAATTTTCTTAAATGAACTTTTGAATTGTTTCATATCAAAAAGGTCAATGTCTTCACCTGGTTCTTTAGTCATCTGAAAAACATCCCAAACTTTCTGGTGCCGAAGAAATTGAGTATAAATGATGTCTAAAAGGGCAGCATCGTTGACACTTGCACAGTTCTCCTCACAAAGCAGAACCAAGTGATGAACAAGAGATTCCTTTCTCTTCTGGAAGTTTATGTTCTGCAGTCGATTCTCAGATAAAAAATCCCAGGCGTTTAGGATTGTCATAATTTCAGTCATTGGGATTTTCAAGATGGTCCTCTTCATAAACTCGGCAACAGCGTCATCCATTTCTTCGGCACGTTCACATCGCCAGCCGTCTCGCTCCACAGCAGCTGTTCCCGCCCCTCATTCTCTTTCAATTGGTTGCAAGAACCCTGCAAAAAGAGCCATCAAAGATGAAAAATGAAACGTGCTCTGAGAAACGTACCAATCTTTTCATGTTGCTTATACTTTATTGTGTTTCCGAAGACACAAAAACAGATAATGAAATGCATAAGTAGAAGAGGAAATATCATTAAGTCAAATGCTTGACAGAAAATGGATTCTACTAAATCACATACAGTTCTGATATTGTTTTACAATAAAAATTGTTAATGCAATTCCAATGCGTTTCTATTGCTCATACAGGCCTGGTTAATGAGATGACACATTTAGGGGCAGAAAAGGGATTCTGGGATTCAATGTCTTAATTATTTCAGAACAAAATGTCTGTGCCTCAGAAATGGATGAGATGGTGTTCTCCAAATTGCATCTGTTGTGACCTTGGGAGAATTTGCACCCTTTTCTCTGAGGAGGAGCATCAAATGTGGATGATTAAATTGTCACTGAGCACCCCGAGTTCCTCCAGTGTATGTGTAAGTTCCATAGAACACGTGTAACCAGGGTTCTATCCAGGATGACTTCTACTCACTGTTCTCTCAGGGGCTTCAGGTTAAAATAGAAAACCGCTTTTCCTTACAGGGCATCAAAGCAGAAGTGGCCCAAATTATGCCCCATGTTTCTCTGCATTTCCACAAAGGAGGGGTATGTAACTGGAATAAATAGATTTCAGTGTTTCCCCTTCCCTAGGAGCCTGCCTGTGTTCAATTGTCTCCCTGATTTTTGTTTTGAACAGCCAGCTGCTCGTAAATGTTCCTTTTGATGTGATGTCCTCAGACATCCTTTCAGCTTGTGAAACCCCAGTAAGCGGAGAAGAAAGTGAGGAAGCTGAGAGCCTTGCATGGCGGTGTGGATATTGCTCTCTTATAGGGACTGGTCAGAGAAGCTCTCCTCCGGGGCTACCCCTTAGGGTTGGACTGCCCATAACTCCGGGGGTTGCCTTTTCCTCAGGGTTGTTATACATCCATACATTTATGAACCTTCCTGATAGATGAAATCAAAGTATTTGAGGACTAGTGCGCGAGTGTGTGTGGGAGGCTTGATAAGGGTGACAGTTTAGCAGTGCCCTGGAGGAAGGGAGGCCGTGAGTCACACAGCTTTCGGGGGAAGAGTACTGTAGGCAGGTGGAACAGCAAATTCAAGGCCAGGAAGCAGGAGCCGTTCTTGGTGTGTTAAAGGGACAAGGCCAGCGACCAAAGCAGAATGAGCAAGGGGGCAGATGGTAGGAGGCAAGGTCAGGGGTGGAGGTGGGTGGATCACAAAGGTCCTGGAGACTATTGTAAGGGCTTTGTCTTTCATTTTAATGGAAACAGAAAGTAGGCGGAGAGTTTTGAACTGAGGAGTTATATAAGCTGATTCGTATTTTAAGGATCACTGACTGAAATGTAGACATTTGATAGAGGGAACAAGAGTGCAAGAAGGCAATGAAGATACTATTGCGATTTCCAGGTGAAAGAAGAAGGCAGCTTGGCCCAAGGTGGTAATAGTGGAAGGCAAGACTGTTAACCCCAGGTATGTTTTAGAGAGAAGCCTTTTATATGATTCCTGGGATCTGCTGGCTTCTCATGCCATGTCAGGAGAACCCCTCTCTTGCATGCAAGGTCTAGTTCACCAGTTAATATCTTACAGAAGGAAGGGTGGAGCCCCAGAGTTGGAAGGGCACTTAGAAGCAGGACATCTAGTGGAGAAGTGAGAACAGAGGTGCTATTTGGCTTGGTCTTCAAGCCTGCGGCGTCTTGAACTTTGATGAGGGTGGATAAGGTCGAGACTGATGCTGCATAATCAATGCTGGTCCAGCTGGTTTCCCAGAGGTCTCGCACTGGTAACCTGGAGGTGGCGACTGGGCCCGGTGTGAGGCAGCACAAAATCAGAAAACTCCCACTCTCACCAAGCTCTCTTTTGAGGCTGTGCATTCCAGCCTCTCACACACAGCACGGATTCTCTGCCCAGCACCCCAGAGTGTGGAAACCGAGGCTTGACCACTCTTTCTGGGACAGAGTACTCATTACATTAATGTGGTTCACCGCGTTGTTGGACAGCTCTAAGCTTTTAGAAGGTTGTTCTTGAACAGGGCTGACATCTTTTTCTCTTTTACCCTTCTTAACTCCGGAGCTGGGCTGGCTGGGAGAGCCATGCAGGTACAATGACTCGAGATCAGAATCCAGGTTCTCGGTAACCTTGGGCGTGCTCCTTCGCCCTTCTGTGCCTCAGTTTCGGAGGCCACATGATAGATGCCTGGTAGCAACCGTTAATGAACTCTTATTGGAGCAAAGGGCCTGGTATTCACCTTGGGGACAGCAAGAAAAGGAGAATTATTCATTACTGGTTTCTGGCTCCAGCAGCAAGAAACCTGTTGTTGGTTCTCCAGCATTTAGAAGTTGGCTCCATCTCCAATATTGATTCCCCAAACCCTATGTCACCTGGTAAGCCGTAATTCAGGATGCAGTGAAGTAGTGCGGTGGGAAACTTAGCTTTTGGAGTCTGACTCCCAGCATCTGAATCGGGCTGTGGCATTTATTATTCTATCATCCTGGGCAGCTTATTTAATGATAATGACAATAATGTTACATATTCCTTAGGTTCGTTGTGAAGTTTAAAGGAGACAGTGTATACGAAGTGCTTAGCACAATGTAGCAGATCAAAAAATGCTAGCAAGAATTTGAAATTAAGGAAATGACTTTCTAAAATGAAGTCAGTTCCTAAAGGTGACCATGTACGATAGAAACCAAAACCACATTCTGCGGGCTGCGGGCTGCCTAGCGCATTTCAGGTAAGCGGGAGACAGGAAAGCCATGGCTCCTGCCTTCGCGCCGCGTGTAGGCTCCCAGCGCCTCTGGGAGGCTCGCTGATGGGCCCCTGGGGTGCTGATCTTCCAAGCACAAGAAATTCGGGAAGCCCTGAGTCAGCTCAGCTGATGCCCACCCATCAAGGGAAAACTTAAACATTTGCTTGAACCAGTTGTTCAGTAGCAGGCAGATTTTTTAATAACACTTTCTCCCTGAAAACAAAAATAATATATTTTTTATTACAGAACATAGGAAAGGATAGGATAACATGAGGAAGCAAATCCTGTTTATTTCCACTGCCCAGAAATGGCCCCTTACAAGGTTTTCGGTACAGCTTACTAGGGGGTTAAGCAGCGCAAGGCCAGGCTCTGTCTGCCCGGCTCTAAGATCCCAGCAGGCGACAATGCTTGGTACAGAAGGGCCCTCCGTAAGGAGTGGTTGGATGAGTGACATATAATCTTATGTATTAATGTATTTCTGTCCCCACTGTGGATTATAATGACCAGGTAGACTTTTCTTCATGATTGTTTCACTCAATTATGCCTTTTAAAATATTGGACTTTTTTTTTAAATTTTATTTTTTGTTGTATTTTTTCCATCACCATGTATCCTCCTTGTCTTCTTCTGTTTCTACCTGTCCCCTCCCCCGCCCCCAATCACCACATTGGTGGCCGTGTCCGTGAGTTCTTTCTTTTCCTTTTTTGCTCCATCCCTTCATCAAATATCGAATTCAAAGCCGGCAGTGAGTGTACGTGGTTCCTAAATGTACCAAATGTCCCAGGCTCCTGTTTTGCCCCTCTGGCGGTCCGCAGCCCCAGAAGTGCTCGCGCGAATGGAGCCCGGGGCTGCCCAGGCTGACCTCGGCCTGGTGGGTCACCAGGCTCCCAGGCTCTCCTCGCCAGGCTCCCAGGGCTAGTGGGTCCCTGGCCTAGTCCCTCCAGAAATCTCTCCTCCTGAGGATGTTTTTACTCTGCTTTCAATCACTGGAGAGGTTTACAAGCACTAGAGAATTTCCTCCCCATCCCAATTCAATTTTCCTTCTAATTATACTAGGTACCACTTATGAAATACTTAATAATAGGCCGGGTCCTATGCTAAGCCTCAACCAGGTATTATCTCATTTAATCCTTCTAACAAGTCTTTGCACTATCACCATTTCACTATTCTTGTCCTATAGATGAAAATAAAAGGAAGGCTTGGGAAGGTGTCGTGACTTACCCAAAGTCACACAGCTTGTAAGTAGCAGGTTCTAGTGCAGGTCTACCTGACTCCAAACTCTGTGCTTTAACCACCTTGATATGCCGTAATGAGAATTTATGTGTATTTACATAGTAGTCTCTATTTTTAGCTTCATATTATAAGCATTCACCCAACCTATGACATTACCTTCAGCATCATAACTTGAAATGTCTAAATAAATACTGTCCTAAGTGGACGGACCATTGTTGAACACCTGGATCGTAGAGAATGTCAGAGCAGAGACACCTAATGCTTGAAATTCGGGGTCGGGAAGAGTCCTCGTAAGATGGAGGGTGAAATAAAATCCTGTTTGTGGAAAGGGACCAGGGGGAAGCTTGATGCTAGGAGATTTGCAGTGTGAAAATAACAGGAATGCTGAACAGGGGCACTGCAGAAGGGGCTGAGCGAAGGTTCTATGCTTTTACATTTTCATATATCTGGGTTTTGCCGCTCTGGACACTCCATTGGGCTGAACTGCTCTTATATGAATTACATGGCACATTACAAGGACTTGGCCATCAGAGGCTTTGGGGCATAGGCAGGAAGTATTGTCCAGTTCTGATCTGCTGCTGTGATCTGTCTCTCAACTGAGGAATCTGGAGGGTGACCAGCAAGGGGTAAAAGAGGCTCTTCTGCCTGTCCCCCCGCCCCCTCCCAGGGCTGGGTCATTCTACCCTCAGAAACCTTGGCCCTGTCAGTGATTGTTAGAGAGGTGGGGTGGGCTGCCGCTTCAGACACTGCCCAGGGGCAGCTCGCTGGCCCCCCAGCTCAGAACTGCCTCACAAACAATGAAGATCCTTCAGCTTCTTCCCCAGCTGTCTCTGGCCCCCCTGGTGGGGTGGGGGTGGGCTGTCAAGTGAACCCCCCGCAGGGGGGCGGGGCATGAAGAAGGAGGCAGGAGGGCACAGTGAAACTCAGGGTGTTCCTGAAGCCTGAGTGCCGTTTCCCTGTGTAACCGTGATTGTGTTACATCGCCTGGCAGAACCTCAGTTTCCCGTCTATAGAATGGTGATGATGATCCCTCACTTACAGAATTGCTGAAAGGATGCAAGGAAATTCAGCAATCATGCTTGCCAGTTCACACATGTTCACTAATATTGATATTTTCTGAATGTCCAGAGAAACTACTCTCTCTTCTATTTTGAAAACACTTCTATTTTGGTGTAATCTTCTACTTGGTTAAATTGGTTCATTTATGCCTGGATGGATTGATTTATTAACTCTCTCCTCTCTTTTCCTTCCCCCAAAGTTTTGTTCTTCTAGGCCCCTGGCTTGGAGAAAGGACCTACAGGTGTTTTTGTTTGAAGGACACCAGGGCCCAAGGTAACCCTCGGTGACCTTCTATTCTAGCTCGAGACTCTAGCTGAGAGAAGTGTGCAGGGGTCACGGGAATTACTTGTGATTTTTTTTTTCATTATGAGTATCTAAAGGCATGTGCTAGTCTTTGTAGGATGTCTACAGAAGCTATCCCAGCACTTGCAGGTAGGAGAGTAAAATATTCTTTTTTCAGGACAAGAAATTCTGTTGGCATTCTCATTTTCTTCTAGTCTTGAGAATCCTGGGGGGAAAGTGTGTCCAATAATTCAAGATGGGGATTGATACTACTCTGTGATCTGTGTGGTTTTTGTTAGCAATACAATAACAGTAGCGTGTTTGCAGAGGGCTTAAAACAAAGAGATGAAAGGATGAAAGAGAGGAAGGAAGGAAGGAAAGAAAGGAAGGCAGAAAGATAGAAGGAAGGAAGGAAGGAAAGAAAGAAAAAGAAGCATAACTCAGGGGCAAGAGGATAGTATTATTCTCTCATGGAGACCACAAAATAATTCTCCTAAAATCAGGTTGAAATAGCTAATTGCAGCCTTTGGGTAACACCATTGATGAGACACTCAAAAAACAAAGATTCCACTTGGCACTTCACAGGGTGTCTTGTATTGATTGACCTGATTTCAATGAAGCATGTTATTATGGAAGAAGAAAAGTTATGTTTCAAGAGTAGGAAGTGATTTTAGGGTTAAATGGTGCCCATTTGCTAAGTGTTGCTTTATCTTTTTTTCCATTAAGTTCCTTAAATCCCAGACACGTACCCTCTTACTACTTTCAAGGGTAAATTCACTTATTTCTCCTGTGACTATAGCAAGTCATCATTTGTCTTTCTAGAATGGGTTCTGAAAGCTGCAATTATTAACAATTTTAGTATAGAATCTTTGGACAAAACTGAAAAAAATTGAAGTTCCAGATTGTTTCTAGGAACTATTTGATTTAGGAAATTTCAAGTCACCAGTAATATTCACAGTTAATTATTCTAGAAGCAATTGGGTTTTCCAAATCTCCAAATTAACTGTGCATACAATTGGCTTGGATTGACATGTTAGTGATGTTTACCACAAATAACTGTTCAAAGTGCAAGATCCATTTTGAATTTTCCCCCCAAATTGGAATTTAGCTTTTGAATAAAATTTGTTTACAGTTACTATTTAAAATTATACACACACACACACACACACACTCTCCAACTTGCTCTCATTTAATCTCTCTGCTATATTCACAGGCAATTTTTACATGAAAATTGTGTCACCCTTAACAACCTAGCCTTATTTTCTAATTTCCCTTTAATGGTTTTGTGTTCCAAGTTTAATTTAAGAATGGATTGCTTATATTTCACTTACAAATCTCCCTTCTAATTATTGTTATTAATATCACAATTTTGTTGTAATATCTGTAAGAGCACAAAATGTGTCCCCTTAAAGATGCATTTGCCAACCACTGAATTGCATACATTTCAATTACAACTCTCCCTCGTAATTATTGTTATTAATATCACAATTACTATTGCAATATCCATAAGACCGCAGAAGGTGTCCTGTCAAGGGTGCATTTACAAACAGCTTTTTCAGTTTCCTCTTAAGAAAAATGTGCCTGACTTTATCTAAATTCAACTTCCCCTACAATTTACATTAGACAACACACTCCATCAATAAAACCATCAAAATGATCTACTGCATTGTAGACAAAAGTTATTGTGTCAAGTTGACACTAATCAGTTAATTCCAGTAAACCTTCAGATAAACAAAAGCTTGTTGTCTATTACTGACGTGTGTGATGGGCCCCTTGTATGTCCTATGGTTATGCCCATCTATAGAGATGTATCTGGCAGACACTTGCCCTAAGGCATCTATATGGAAACGGAGACAAGATGTATAGTTAATGATGTTGACCCTGACTCCCCCAACAGAGATTGAATTCAAGTCCTCATAATATCTCGACAGCTGATATGTATACTGTGCTAATAATATTAACAATTACTATGCCACAGGGATTCCCCAGGCTCTAGGAAAAAAAAAAAAAAAAAAAAGAGGCGATTTTAAAGCTTCTTCCCTTATATGAGCTGATTTCCTTGTTTATACCTGTCATCAGCACTGTCTCCCTATTGAGACAAAGATGAGTTTCTTGATGGGGAAAGGCTTTTCTTAATGTCGGTGTTTTGAACTAATGAGCAATGCTGGGTGAGTTAAACATTTTCTAGAAAAGCTGATAGTACGGTAACGATCAGAGGAAATGTGTACAGTCACTGTTTCCCTGGTAGGCTGGGCTAGTCAAAGCTGGGGAGAGTGCTAGCTTCACATTGTTATTGTTGACATGGATCAGAAGGCATTCAGCATGTCAACAGGCCTTCTCCGACGTGGTTCTTCTTTGGACACAAAGGGGCAGCCTGCCAATGCCTGCTTGACATGATTGGGTAGCTGCGGAATCAGAAATCACCCTTGGGTCTCCTCTGCTGGCTGCTGAGCCATAGAGGAAAAGGAAGGAGCTGGACCAGACAGCCGCTCACCTGTTTTCTCCTTGCCTCCCTGCTTCTCATTCCTTTGCAAAGACTGAATGGGAAAGGCCATGGAGGGGCTTGGGATGAAATGTTGACAGGGGGCACTGTTAGAAATTAAATTCTGCCCTATTTTGTGTACCATTCTTGTGAGTCACATTCGTGAATAGTAGCGAGAGATTTAATGATCGCATATTTTTTATCTTATTTCCCTTCGGTCGATGGCAATTCTTTTCTGTTAATGTCAACTTAGAGCTCAAAGTAATTTAGTAATTGATTCTAAGCACAGCAGTTCGCCAATGGCAGATCTCCATTTGTGGGGAATATCTTTGCTAATTTTATCCATCAGAATGAGATTACCATGCTAATCTCTCCTATCCTCATCTCTTGGGTCATTTGGGACATGCTGATGCAAATGACTTATTAGACACAAGGCCTTCGTCCATCCCCAGGACCAGAGAAAGATGAAAGGAAGACAAGATAAGGATATTATAATGCCCGAACACACACAGATGGTTTGCATACCTAATAGATTAAAATGGTAAGACCCTAAACTGGGAACTGGTATAAAAACTAGTTACGACAGATGAAAAATACAATGGGCCGAAATATATTAAATGCATTTGAGGGAAAGAACAAAAAGAATTAAGGCAGAACAAATGCATCTGGGGATGTGTAATTGGAAACCTAAACATTCACTGGGCCAGGGAAACCCAGAAAGTCAAGTCAGGTGGAGGGAGGGGGGCGTCCTTAATGAGATTAAGTGGAGAAAACCAAAATGGCTGTGTTAACAAAAAGACGGAGGCTATATCTACAGACACAAGCTGTCCAACTGTTCTCAGTGAATGACTGGTTACTGACTAAGTTAGCGATTGGTTGTTTGTCTGATTTAATTAACATGCTCAAACCAGTGTGAGCGTGTGTGGTAAAAATAGCCTGAAACTAGTTTGGGTTACATGCACACAACAGGGTATTGTATTCCACAATGGGCTGAAAGGCCTCCCAAAGATATTTCTAGTAAATGGATACATTCTCAAATGCTTTGCTTTATGAAGTAGCAAAATATTTAGCGGGAATTCAGAAAAGATCAGTTTAAATAATTCAGGTAAAAGGGGGTTTCAAGAAAGAAAAATTAGCTAATATAGTAGCTGGGTGAGTGCTTATGAAAGCAGAAAACCCCCCAGAGATAAGAAAAGATAGCATGTAAGTAGCCCGATGTGAGGTCAAAAGAGGCAAATGTAGATATTAAGCAAATAAATAAATCCAGTCTTGATTCTCCTCAATGGAAAGGCGGAGAAATGGACATGGTGATCATTTTATTTTCAAAGAGCCAAAACCTCATTACCAAAATAGCAAAAGTACATCATGAAAAATCTAAAATAATACTATTTCCAAGTTCTAATCATTGGCCCAATTACTTCGAATGTTTCCTATGCTGAAGCTGCTGTACAACAATGTCAACAGCCAATGAGAGGACAAAACCCTCTCAGGCACACTGGCTGTCACACACCCCTCCCTGAGCCTGACAGCACCCTCTCCCGCCAGGGTTTTCTCCCGACCTCCCAGCTCTAACTAAAGAGGCGCGGGTCTGAAACTTCGCGTTATCTCTAACTCCTCAAATCACAGTGCTGCCCTGGGTCCTTGTCCTTGTCCTTTCCCTTCCCACCGCGCAGCCAGTTGCCAAGTCATGTCGACTCTAATTCTGAAAAGTGTCTCCCATGGGTTCTCTCTCCACTCCCAACACTCTCATTTGGATCTTGATTTTCTTTCTTTTCAGGGAATAAATACAACTTACTCATCCTTTTTACTTCAGGCAGTAGGTAAAGGCCAGGGTGGAAGGTACAGAATTAGAAGCTAGATTTCTTCAAACGTATCTTATCTTTTGGATTTGACTTTGGAAACGTGTAAATATTTTACATAATTAGAAAACAAAATACACTTTAAAACAAAGCTAAGATTTGGGTAGCAGAAGTAACCAAATGGATCTAAGTGTGATTAGCTTGATTAACACAGAAAAGAACTGTTTCCAAAAAAACTTGAAAACTTAAATCAGACAGCTTTTGATTTATTCCCATACCTGTTTTTGCACTAACCCACTCTTCCCAGCTCCGCACTCTGAACTGTCCCGTTACTGCCTGACTACCTTTTGTAAAAGCCAGGCCGCAGACTGGGCTGCGACTGAGGTGAGTCAAGGGGAGCGCTCACCCTGGGTGCGAACTTTAAGGGGGTGCCCAGGCACTCTGTAATCGAGATAAATATTATTTCAATGCAATATTTTTAAAAAAATCAAAGTGAATGTCAAAGAAAGGCATGATGAACAAAATATTAAACATTTAAGTGAAGAACAGTATTCAACCCTGAGCTTGTACATCCTGCCTCACTCACTGTATCTGAATCCTATTCCTGGTTTCAATCACACTTTATTTACAAAAACAGCAAAATAGAGATGGGGACTGTAGGTTGCTGACTTTCTTTATTTATTTTTTTAGTATTGCACTGTACTATTTATCTTGATTACTGAGTTTTTGGCGTCCCTTTAAGTTTTGCAGCCTAGACGAGCGCTCTACCCTTGCCTCTCACCCTAGCGCCAGCCTGGCCCAGTGGTTCATCGAGTCAGGTACCGGCTCCTCCTCCTGGCGTTTCAGGGTTTTTGACTTCGGAGGGAGCATGGTTTCATGGTTAACCTCATGGGCTTTGAGCTAGCCAGTCTTCAGGACGGATCCTGGTTCTGCGGCTCAAGCTATGGCAAGCTTGGACAAGTGACTTCACCTTTGGCCTCTCAGGGTCCTCTTCTGTAAAGGAGGATGAAATACCCTTTACAGGAGACATCATCTTATTTTTTCAGCCTTACCAGTCCACTCTTGCAGAAATACACAGCTCTTTAGAAAGAGTTTCACATACATATTCTTATTTAAGCCCAATAATAACCACACCAGAGAGATGAGACGCGGCTCCCTCCAGCCCCGATCTCCTTCCCTCTCAACTCCACAAGTTAAGAGCTTAGCTAGATTTCAAAGCGAGCCTCAAACCACCGCTAGTATGAAGTCTCTCCGAAATTCCCTACAGCCACCCAACAATGAGAAGCATAAATTGATGGCCTACCATGTGGCAGTTACCGGTATTTGTGATTCAATGGTGAACATGGCAGAGGGGAGCCCCGCCCTCAGAGAGGGGGAATCTAATGGTGGAAATGAACAGATTAACTATCAAACAGGCCTGTAAGATAATTTTAATTAATTATAACAAAATTAATACGATTGTGTTTTATAAAATCAAGTATAATTAAATTCATTCTAATATAATTTTGAAAATTCCAAGCACAGGAAACGGTAATTCAAAGGCCCTGAGGCACAAGAGCTCAGTTTTGTGTTTACTGTGTTTGAAGAACGGAAAGAAGGCTGAAGGGAGAGTGGCCAGATGCAGTTTTCTTTAAACACTAAGGTACTTTTCGTGAATATTTCTTAGGGCTGTCGTCTCTGTCCACTTTACATTCTGGTCAACTGTACTCTTGCCTGGTTCTAGTATTGGAGAAAGTTATGAGAATGGGTTTCTTAACCAGAATATCAGTTTAAATCTTGGATTAACCATTTATTAGCTGGAAGTCAGACAAATTTAAATCACTCTAAACATTGTTTTCTTGATTTGTAAAATGGGATTGATAATAACGAAACATACTCCATAGGGCTGTTGTGAGGATTAAACGATGAATACAGTGAGGCATTTAGAACAGCACTGGTACGTGGCGAGTGCTGTGCAACTGTTAGTTATTGTGAGGATCCTAACGAGTCTGTAAGTTCCTCTAGGATGGCTTGTCTTTGCATTAATGCAGGAACTTGCATACTGCTTTGCAAATTATAGGCCCTCAACATGTGTATTGAATCTAGTCATAGATGAAACAGGAGATTGATTTTTTTTTTTTATAAACACCAATGATGAGATGCTTATTATAGAGCTACAGATTCCTTATTTGGTACCTTCTTTTCTGTGTTTTCCTTTCGTACCAGCTGAAAGAAATTATCTACAAGGAAGGGACAGGCTGAAATAGCACTTAACAAGGGACACTAGCATACAGTTTTTAATATGCAGCTGAAATCAACACTACTCAGTATTAGCATTATCCTTTCTTTACTCAGTGGGACTGTTTTAGAATTTAGGCCATGCCAAATAACAATTCAAAAAAATTCTATGTTCAGTAACACTGCTGCCGGACCTAGCTTTCATATTCCCTTCCTTTAAGAGGTTACAGAAAGTTCCTGCCATCAGGGATGGGTCTTTCTTGGCCCAGGAAAGCTAATTATTAGAGAGCATTTCTTCCTATGGCCTTCAACCTGGGAGGATAGGTGTGCATCATACACTATAGAAAAGTGGTCCTGGTCAACTTTGCAGAGACTTTGGGATCTTAAAGAGTATAATTCCAAGTGTTTTGAAATTCCTATGATAAATAAAACTCCAACAATGTTCCCCTATTTGTTCCCAGTTGCTTATACAAACTCACTTAAACCGTACTACTGACTAATGAGAGAGGTGGCTTGTGGAGTGGAAGGAGTACAGATGAGGATTCGAGTCCCAGCCCTGCTCTCTGACTGCCGTGTGATTTTAGTCTGCTTACCAAAACTCCCTCCACCTCGCTTCCTCCATTTGTAAATGTATAATACTTATTTCATAGAATTAGTGTGAGGAGAACACACACACTCTCCTCTCTCTCTCTTGTTCTCTCTCTCTCTCTCTCTCACATATTCACACACAGACACACTTTGCTCACCCATGGATTAGTTTCTTAGGGTTGTTCTACCAAATTACCACACACTTGGTGGTTTAAAACAATAGAAATTTATTCTCTCGGAGTTCTGGAGGCCAGAAACTTGAAACCATTACCACTGGGTCAAAATCAAGGTGTCTCCAGCGTCGTACTCCCTATAGAGGCCCCAGAGCAGAGAGCATCAGTTCCTCGCTTCTTCCAGCTTCTGGTGGCTGCCAACATTCTTGTTAATTTGTGGCCACATCACTCTAATCTCTGCCTCCATGAAGACGTTGCCTTCTCCTCCTCTGTTTTCCTCTGCCTCCTATGTGACTGCTTGTAGAGCCCATCTGGATAATACAGTTTTATTTCCCCATTTCAAGATCCTTATGTTAATCATATCTGCAAAGACACTTAAGTGAACATTTACCAGTTGCAGGGATTAGATCTGATATCTTTGGGGGCCCATATTGTAGGCTAGCACAATACCTAGGTGATATAACCCATTATTATGATTATTAGTAGTAAATCTTGAATTTCTAAAAATCAGAGTTAGAGATCTGGTAAAAATAGATATTAGTGGCACAATATTAAAAATATAGTTTGACATATATTTAAAGTTTCTCTCCATTTATCTCAAAAGTGATTAATAGGCTACCATTCCTTACACGCCACCACTTCCTATATGACTTTGGACATACTATATAACCCTTTTAGGCCTCAGTTTCTTATTTGTCAACTGGGGACAACCCTAGTCATAGGATTATCATGAAGATTAAATAATGCACGAAAAGCCTAGCACAAAGGAAGTGCTCTCCACATGGTAGACCTTATCAATTAAAAAAAAAATGTACCGGCAAAAATCTGGCCCAATCTTTCCTATTTTTTTCCCAGCATTATAATGAAGATGTGTTAGAAGACACAAATGTCAGTTGCCTGAGGAATACTTTAATGAATTACTTTTAAATGAAGTATTGACTTCATTTTTTAACAATCTCAGTTTGACCAAATTTCTTCCAGAGTTTAGATCTTAGATCCTGTTTTAATTTGCTTGGTGGCTGCTGAGTTTTCAGGAGTGAAGTGCAGCTTCCTCTTTGTTTGAACTGCTTCAGCCTGAAACCCTTAGGGGCCTGAGTATGATCTCAAGTCTTATAGCAAAGTGGACATTGGGTGAATGCTGGGCTGTGTAATTGACTTTGGTGTATACCTGATGATGAAATAATCATCCAATTGAAAGTCAGATTGCTAAATATTGCCCTACGAAGTCTTGGGGATGAGTTTCAAGGTATTTAAGTTACCCATTGTAAGGTTTCCTGAACCAATTTATGTTATGAAAGTGAGTTATTAGAAATGACTTCTCCAGGGGCATGCAGCTCTTTAGGGGGGAGAGCAGTTCCCTGCTTTTATTAACCTCCAGAATGGGGAGTTTTCTACTCTTCCATAGGTACTTCTAATTCTTCCTTCTTCGTATCCTTCCTCTCTTTCTTTTTTGTTCTTATATGTCATCTTTCTTTGTTAGCTCCTGACCAAAGGCTAGCTGTGCTTATGGCTTCCGCAGTCAGGTTATGGGAGAGTGAGTTCTCTTTACACTGTATCATGATATACCTAATATATAAAAGAAGAAAACTGAGAACAAAGCAGAGTTTATATGGCTTAATTATATTGACATCTCTTGGGTTTAGTAACATTGTTTGTATGGAGCGTTCTCTGTAGTGTGATTAGATATTTTTTATCTCCTTTTACAAAATACTATTAAGTGGCTGAATTTTTGCTCAATCCTGACCCAGTTCATATAAGGGGGACTCCTAAGGACGTCCAAGAAGGAATAAATCTTCAAAAAATTCCAAAGGGAATGAAGTGGACTCTTTGTATCATGTATTAATGGGGATAAAACTTCAGAAATTCTTGGTGTGAGATTCTGGAGAATACTATAGCAATGAAATGTAGCAAGAAGTAATTCACAATATTTTGCTATTAGACACATGTGCACACATGCTTATGCATACTTTTAATTAATCTGCAAGAGTTAATCTAATGTACTGTTTTACCAACTGATATCCTATGAGTTGAAGCTTAAAGTCAAAACAATAACAATAACTATCATTTATTAAGCACTTACCATATGCTAAGACTTTTATGATGATCTTGTTTATCTTCATAATAACCTAGGAGGCTGCTGTTTCTTTATTTTTAATATATTTTAGCTCCATTTTATAGGTGAATAAACTAAGACTTAGCTAGATGAAGTAACTTACCAAAAGCCCGGGTGGAACTAGGGTTTGAACTCAAGTCTGGCTTCAGAATCCATGACCTTGACACTACTCGGGGTGCACTTCTCCTGTGCTCCTGTATGCAGAGTCCTCGACCTGCTCTGTCAGCCACACCCGCGTCATTTCATGTTTAACAATGCAGTTGTTTTCCAACATACGTTCTCCAAGGCATGTAGTGAAAATGCAACATGCACTCATGACAACGTGAATGGTCATCATTTCACATGTGAAGTGGCTGATGATGCAGGTCAGAAGGAGCGTTTCGCATGAAGCCAGGGCAAGCCTTGCACACACACCGCCTACCACCTTTTCTGTGTCCGACCAGCCAGACCGCATTGGCTGTCGCTGCCTTGCCGCCCTGCAGAGTTCTTTCATTAAGTTTTAAAGAGCTGGGAAATCAGCGAAATTACTGGTAAATATATATCAGGGCAGTAGGACATTCTTATTGTTATTTTTTCAAAGCTTTATTGAGTTCACACAAACAGAGGAATATTTTATTTATGAATTTAATATAAATGCCATAAAATATATGCAAAAATACATGAAACCTATGAACAAAATTATAACAGTACTCGAGTTCCACATGGTTTAATTTCACCAATATCCCCTGGGTTCCATGGTAAGAACTTCAGCATAACGTAATTATTTTCAGTTCAATGCAAAAAATATTATATTGACTAAGCTTCCACTATGTATGTGTTAGACACTGAGTCTGCATGAATGAATAAGACATATGTCTGCCTTCTTTTTTCTCTCACTACACATAATGTGGTCCTTAGCAACCTTTGTAATATGGATTGAAAATCTACATGTAATTATATATTTTACTAATTCCCAAACCCTATGTTAAGTAAATGGGTTCTTTAAATTGCCTTATGTTCTATTATTATTAGTTATCTATTATTAGTATATAGTACATATATTAACTATTATAATATATAGCTATATATTAGTATTAGTAACCATTAGAATATAGTTACTTATGTTATAGATATTATTATAGAAGAGAGAACTTGAGCGCCTATAGGCATTCCTAACTGAGCATGGCGCTAATTCTTGATGGGTTAAGACTTAGCCTCAGAATCTTTCTCAACACAGCACTCCAAGTAGTTATTATGAGACTTGTCTTGTGAGATGCCACCCCACTTCTAAGGTTTTTTACTAAATATGTGAAATGCCACCCACTTAGAATGGTTACTATTGAAGCTTTGCTAACATTCACCATTCATTCCACAAAGACTTATTGAGGAATTTAATAACTACCATAATAGCTAATGTCATGGGTGCTTGCTGTGTGCCAGGCACAGTGCTGAGTGCTCTCCCTGTGTTATTATTTAATTCTCATAAAAACCTCAAGAGGTAAAGGTAGCTATTATTATCCACCGTAGTAGACAGCTGCAGATTAGTTCCATTGTGTTTTCAGCCTTGCCCAGCACCCACCATCTTTTCATCCGCAAGCAGAAACTTAAATTTTTCTTCCAAGAACTATCTCAGTCTTTGTTGTCAGGTGAGACTGATTTCATCCCCGACTCCAGCAGCAGGCACATGACCCTAGCCTTGCCAAGGAAAATATGAATTTTCCTGGCCATAACAATTGGTTTAAAGTTGGATCGGGACCCAGGCTGGACCAGTCGAAGGTAATGAGAGTGACACCAGGTCTTTTGTTGGGGTTCTTGGCACAGAGGCATGTCTTCCATTGGGTTTGTTAAAGCTGTGTTGGTAGAAACTGGGAGCAAGCCGTGGTGAGCAGCGTGCCCCATCCTGGGCAATCCTGGGGACGTCCTGGCAGAGAACGTGGCTGGCATGGAGGAAAGCAGGACTCTGAGGAGGAGAATCCGTTTCCACACCACAGTTTGAGACCCTCCAAGTGGCCACATATGGAATGAGCTCTTCACCTTTCTGCCTCTGCCCCTGCCCCTGCATCCTGCTGTGTTGTGCAGTTATG
This sequence comes from Pteronotus mesoamericanus, assembly GCF_021234165.1. Classification (NCBI taxonomy): domain Eukaryota; kingdom Metazoa; phylum Chordata; class Mammalia; order Chiroptera; family Mormoopidae; genus Pteronotus; species Pteronotus mesoamericanus. Next base: position 25,813,835 of record NW_026555234.1, on the reverse strand, counting down.
GTAGCTGGTAAATCCCAGAGTGTGACTGTGTGTGTGTGTGTGTGTGTGTGTGTGTGTGTGTTTAATAAGTCATTTTGGTTTTGATTTTGTGTCTTACGACCCAAAGACTAGAACAATCCCAATCTACACCTGAAAATTCTTATATTACAGAAGGTAAGTAATTTGTCCATGGTTACATCTAGTTAGTGGAAAACAGGTTTAACATCAGACTTCCAGGTTGGTGCTTTCTACCACCATGTCGTTCCCTTTGGGCACAATGATAGAATTCTCTCGTCCCTCAAGAGTACCTATTTAAAGTGCACTGTTGGTGTTAAAAGGGATTGCGCTTGTGCAGGGTGTGAGGACTAACTTTCAGACTGCTGAGGTGGAAGATGTTAGCTGCGACATTAAAAACTGACCACAGTGAAGGGGTGTGGGGGCCAGGAAGGAGGTAGTCGCTGAGTCCAGGTATGGACAAAAGGTGTTGTCATGCTAAAGGAGAGGAAAGTATGTATTTCCTTCTTTGATGGGGGGTAGAGCTCTGGAAACATCAGCATTTTGCCTATGTTTGTGGCTTTTGGGTCAGGACTTAATTTATACATCAGCAAAGAAGACATTGTTCTCTAGGTCTCAGAGCATGTGGAGAGCTCACCAAGAGATTATTTTATTCGTTTCTTGATAACCCAGGAGCTACCTTTCTAGAAAATCCCATTGGGCCAAAATTAAAGGACATGATCTGACATATCATTTGACGTTCTCTCATAAATCATTTAGTCCTAAAGGTAACAAAATACATACTACATAGTAGGTACTTATACAAATCTTAGTTAATTGTAGTCATTCTCCAGGTAAGTATAAATTAGCTTATATAGCTTATATAGCTTTTCAAATCCCAAAGCTTTTAAATGCACATTAAAAACACATTTAACTCCTAGTGGAACTCGATGGGAAATGTTAGATGAATCATTAATTAAATTTGGTTGTTACCAAGATAAAAAAAATGACATTTTCTAACCCAACCTTTAAAAACTTAAATCACATTCCACATGTGGAGTCAGTAGGTGTGCACGTATTTGGTAAAGTATACTCATTGACACATTTTTAGAAAAAAAATATTCATTTAATAATTTAAATCTGCCTAACAAATTTCTTGGTGTCTCAATATTTTTGTATGTTTTCTGTGGTAATTTAAATTAATTGTCATTTCTTTCTGGCTTAGGATATCTGAAAAAAATGTAAAGAAGGTGGGAAGAAGTAACCCAATATAGAACATATCTTCTGACATTATTTCTGCTGAAAATTGATGGGAAGATAAAGCATGCCTGGAGGCAGAGGGACAGAGTCAATGATTTCTTGAAGTCCTTGGCAACTGGATATGTCTAGGATTATGATTATGATTATGTTTATTTATTAACATTTACACTGGGCCATTTTAGTTGATTAGCACAATGCAATTATACTAAAAATCTGCAGCTGAAAGTTCTGGGAAATGTCTACATTGCTAGGAAAGGCTAGATATGATATCATTTCTGATTTTCAACAATTTAATTAAAATAAATAAGCATATTACCTCTATGTTACAACAGTCTGTTCTCATAGTTTCCAACATGATGAACAACTCAGTCTGATTACTTAGAGTGGGCACAAAGAGAGTTTGCGATCTCAACTTTGTTAATACCCATAAAACCCTTCTCTGTCCACAAAACAAGAAAAATATGTGTTCTCAGAACAAAGGAGCCATGGATGGACTGAACTTGATTGCCTGTTTGCTCTCTTCTGGTCGCCAATGGGCCTAGTGTTATGACCACAGCCTCTCTCTGGCCAGGGCCAGAATAAAGAAGCAGGTATGAGGATCTGGCTGTGTTCTATTAAGCCAAATATTAAAGAAATTTGTAAAAATGTAAAACAATGCCACTCTTAATAGTTGCTTGTTTTGGAAAATATTATTTTCATCAAAATATTTTATTTGTATTAACAGTTCATGGATTTTTATATTTTAAATAAAGTAATAAGTAAATGTCTTACATTTTTCCCCTTTTAATTTCTAATATGGCAAATCTCAATAGATATAATCCACATAAACAAAAGCTCTTTGGCGTTCTGAATAATTTTTAAGACTATAAAGGAATCCTGGGCCCACAAATGTTTACTACAGGGAATGTTAGAATGGGAAGAGGCCTTAGAAAGTACTAAATCTTTTCACCCCATTTACAGGTTGAAAACTGATCCCCAAAGATTGGGATGACTTACCTGATATTCTGGTTACGCATTGCTGTGTTATAAACTACTAAGTGACTAAAACTTAGGGGCTGAAAACACAACAACCTTTCCTTTTGCCCTCAAATATAGGAAAATTTAGACTGGATTTGGAGGGGATGATGTCTCTGCCTTACATGACCTGCGGCTTCAAACGTCTAGGGACCAAGCTGGCTGGGCCTTTCTGGGCATCTCTCTCTGGTTGTCCCTAGTGGATGCTGGGGCTTCCTCACCCAGCGCGCATCCCAAGGAGCGAGGGTCAAAACAAGAAGGCTTCTCATGACCTCTCCTAGGAAGAAGTCCCACAGCTTCTACCATATTTGATCAGTTAGGCAAGTCACTGAGACCAGCCCAAATGCAAGAGGAGGGAAGTTAGATTCCATCTCTCAACGGGAGGGATGTCAAAGAATTCACAGCCATCTTTAATCTAGGACCACATTTGAGGTCCTAGAATTAGCATTAGAAGAACTGAAACCAGAATCCATCTCTGCCCACTCTCAGAGCAGTATGACAACTTTGACAGTGGCGTGTAAGAAAATGAAAAGACCGAATATGGGACATCGTGTGAATGAAGAACATTTCAGGGTGAACCCTAAGCATCCAGCTGAGTACCATGAGTATTCGGGATTCTAAAGGGAGGCTGCTAAGGAGGAGAGGGGACGTGGACCCTCCAATACAAAAGAGAACAGTTCTTGTTTATGATGCTCAGCTCTCCTCAAGAACCTCTCCACTAGTCGTCTCTGATTTATGATGGCAGTTTTGATCTGTGGGGTAGCCTGCATCACTGCTGGGAAACTGACTATTATAATGTTCTTTTTGCAGAATGGAAAACTTTTTCCCAGTTGCTCTTTCAAAGGATTCTCCAAGAGGTATTTGTACGTCCCATGGTGAACAAGCACGCCTACCACAGTCTGTGTGCTCTGTTGTTACCCATGCACATGCACACCAACCATACGTTGTGTGATCTAAACTCTTAATCCTTTTCATGGGCGCTCTAGTAATCAGGCTTCTCCTGTGTGAGTCGGCTTGTTTGTTTGCTTGTTTTCCATTCAGCTGTGGAAATTTACACTTACTTTTTTTATTTCAATAAATTCAACTTGCCAATATCTTTTTGAATCCAGACTCTGTCACCAAGACTACTCATTATCCCACTTAGCTCCATCTACTCTGAAGATTTGTTAAGTATTTGCTCTATGCTTTTATCTAAATCATAGATAAAAATGTCTAGACAGAGCCCTGTGTCACTCCACTAGAGACCCTCCTCTATGCTGACGTCAATTTACTAATCAGTATCCTTTGGGTTCATTTATTCACCTAACTGTTGTTAATTCATCTAATAGTCCTCTCGTTTAGTGCATATTTCTCCATCTTGTCCACAATGATATCATGATAGGCCTGGACAAATGCCCTGCTGAAGTCCAGATGCATTATGTCTATGCAGTTGGCTGTTCTCTGAATCCACTATCCCTGTCAGAGGAAATGAAGCAAATCTGACTCCTCTTCAAACATGCCACGCACTTTGATGATTCTAGGCCTTGCTCATGTTCTTCTTTCTGCCCAGAATCTTCTTACATTCTGTCTTGCCTGCCTGCATATTTCTATTGCTCAGATGTCACCTCCTTGCTGAGCTTTATTCCTCGACGCCAGGCATAACTGTTTCGTACCTGATTTATTTTCCCAAAGCTCTTTATACATAGCATTGTGTCCAGTTGTTTGTTTGTGCCCATTTTCCTCTCCTTCATCTAGAATGAACCATGTCTTATTTAATAAATGTATGATGACTTTAATTCAACTGGACCTGGGTGCCTAGTGACCATCAATTCCTTTCCAAATACTCATAAATCACTCATCCCAAAATCCAATCTATGACCCACAATGTGGTCTCTAATATCAATTCCCACTAAAAATAACCAGAGATCTTTTGAGAAGTGGCTGGTACCAGGTCTAGGGAAAAGTGTAAAAGATGAGCCTGGGACCTCTTGTCATACCAGCTAGCAAGGAAGCTATCAAAGGCCATTAGGGTCTTGTCAAAAGGACTGGGGAGCCAATTGAAGAGGCTTCCGCTGGTCAGGGTTTGGGTAATTTGAGCGCAAATAAGTATAATCACTGCAAAGAAAGAAAATGCACAAAATATATTTAGACCCATGAGTTCATAACGCTGACCCCTGCCCCCCCACCCACATCTCCCAAACCCCACTGATGATCTTGGATGATATACCAGGGAGTAAAGTCATTATTCTGAAAATTGGTAAATAAAGGGAAAGGGTTGAGCATTTATCCTCACTTTCCATACATGACCATACCAACCTTAGGTACTACATAATTGACAAAGGAAGGTTTTTTTCTTTACAGAAGTATTTAGCTGATAAATTAACAAAAATTATATAATTAGAATATTACTGTTTTGCATCCACTAGGTGTATAAAATAGTGTAATCTAGGCAATGATAATGAATGGCTCCTAAAATCTTGGGTAAAGAGCTGATGGGAAACTTTATGATAGATAATTCCAGCTGATAACACCCCAACCCCACAGATCAAATCTAATGTCATAAAAAGGGACACAACCAACCTCTTGACATAGTATTATAGGAAGTACACAGCACCGTCTCTATGAAGTAGGCGTGTTAAAAAAACTGAATCTGAACCTGATCGAGCCTCAAAATTCAACTACCAGTTTACAGAAGATAATGAGGGTTAGAATTAAACAAAACCATGTGGAGGCATTCAGGCAAATCCAGATTGCAGGTAATTCTATAGCATATGTGGCTTATTTTCTTCTAAAATAAATTGCCAAGAGAAAAAAGGGGCAGCAGCCTATAGATCAGAAGCAACGTAAGAGACATAGAAACCAAATGCAGTGTGTGAACCCTGTTTCAACTCTGATTCAAACAAACCAAGTAGTCATGGGACGCAATGGGGTCAGCGTGGCGGGGTGGGGGCTGGGGTGGAAATGGTGAAATAATGTTGACCACGAGAGGCTCTTGATGCTTCCTTTATATTACTCTCTTTCCTTTGTATATGTGGGAAATTTTTCATAATTATTTGTTAATGCAATCTAGAATTTCACCTGAAATTGTTGAGTTCACCAATCTTTTTTTTTAGAATCCATTTTCCTTCCCCTCTGAAAATTTAGGTGTTTACCAGAAGAGTAAACACTTACCATTTCTGAACAACAACAAATATCAATCCCAAGTACTGAATTTATCCCTTTTATCATCTAGTTCTACACAGAAGAAAAAAGCTTCCTTGTCATCATTAGATTTCTATTTTCTGAATAAAGCTATAGGCTTTGGCATTTTGACTATTATTTTTTTAAGTATACTTGGCATACAATTTCATATTGGTTATGTTAGTTTCAGGTGTAGAATATAGTGATTCAACATTCTGATACCTTACAATGTGATGATCACCCCACTAATTCCCGTAATTATCTGGCACTATGTAAAGATCACGATATTGTTGACTGCATCCCCTTCCCATTTCCATCCAATCTCCTAACCCCTCCCTTCTGGAAATCATCCCTTTGGTCTCTGTTTCTATGAGTCTGTTTTTGTTTGTTTGTTTTGTTTCTAGATTCCACATAAGTGAAACCATATGGTATTTGGCTTTTTTTGTCTGACATTTCACTTAGCCTAATACCCTCTAGATCTATCCATGCAGCCACAAATGGCAAGATTTCATTCCTTTATATTGCTATATAATTCCATTGTATAAGTACAATTGTACTTATACACCTTCTTAACCCATTTATTGACTCTACTCTTACAGCTGTCTGTTAGCCTTAAAAATTACCCATATCTGATTTCTTTCTTTTGCATTGGACTATTAGTTTCTTTAGGCAACCTCTCCTCTTTATTTCTTAAGAAGTTTTGCTCATTTACAATAGCACAGTCAGAAGAGGGTGGGCAAAACTCTTTGCTGGTACTTCACAGTGCTGGTGAGTCATATTCTGCTCTGCAAATGTAAGCAGGAACTACCTTCCTGGAAGGCGATTTTTCAACATGTGTCCAAAGCTTTTTAAAAGATGTGTCCTCTTTGATCCAGAAATTCAACTTTTAGGGATTAATTCTAGGGAAGTCATGTAGATATACACAGAGAGTTAGCTAACAGGAAGTCTAGAGCAGAGTTTTTAATATACTTTAGTAATCAGGAGCAAACTAAATGTCAAAGGGAACAGAGATGACTAAATAAACTATGGCTTATCATGCAGTGTAATACCATATAACCATCAAAAATGGTAGAAGAATGCTTCACGATGTGGGATAGTTCATTGAAGGGGAAAGGAGGTGGACAAAGAGTCCACAGGGAAGGTTTCTCATTAAAAGAAATTATTTTTACACATGGAAGAGAAAAGACTAAAAGGTTATATGAGACAGTTAAAGTGTTTATCTATAATGGCTATTTACTACTTTGAAAGAAGAAAAAAGTCACCAACAATGCAAGTAGGAGAGGGCGCCGAGGCCAGCTCTGCCCCTCAGAGTTCTGCCTCCCTGCTGGTGCAGGCTGCTCTGGCCCGACCACCTCCCAAGAGGGGCATTACCCACCCCGGGGGGGGGGGGTTTGCTGGCCCCTCTCTGTGCACAAAGATGACGGGGCAGAATCAGTGACTCCCTCAGATATGAGAGAGTCTCAGCAGATGGTGGCAAGACTACTGTGCAATAGTTGCTAAATAAGGAATTTACTCCAGGAACTCAAGTCTGGCCAAGGCAAGCTCAAAAAGTCCAGTCTGGCCTCAACTCAGTGTCTGGAAGGGCGCAGTCTGGCCCCACACGGGGTCATTTAGTGCTTTGTGTCTCACCTCCCGGCGCTTAGCACTGCTCATTCGAGAGGTTTCCTGGAGGTGTGGGTTAACGCTGTTGGCCTCTGCTGCGTAGTCTCTTATGTGATTCACTGTGCTGATTTGTCCATTATTTTGTCCCACTTTCCTCCTAGCAGCTTCCCTGGCTCTTCTTTAAAAAAAAAAAAAAAAAAATCTCTCTTCCTTCTCCTGTTTTCCAAGCCCAGTCTCAAATGGTGAAGGCTTAGGAATAAACAAGAGTTAGGAGTGAGTTTGTGATTAGAACTCTTAGCGTCATAATTCTCTGGGCTTCTGTGTAACTTAGGACAGTAAACAAATGCGGGGGCGGGGGGAGGGAGAGGGGGAGAGAGAGAGAGGAAATGTTGTGTGTTTAAAGAGAAAATTAATATTCTCCATTACATCTAACTGGGGAAATACTACAAACATGCATCATTGTAACCATGTTATTGTCTTCTGGCTCCTGAGGTCTGGGACACGTGGTGCCTGTCCCTGAGTACTGGATTACATTTGCTTCTAGATTCTGAATCAGCTGAAATTCACATTAAAATGCATGATGCTGCAGCATATTGCTGGCAAACCCCGCAAACTTCTGAAGTAAAACAAAATGATACAAACCAACAAACACAAACAACAACAGGATCTTTTGGGAACCCAGAAAAGAGAATATTTTTAGAAGCTTTGGAATCCTCGTGCATTTTTATACGTATTTCAAGGCTGAGCCGTTTCAGACACTGAATGGCTCCAGTGTTGCCAATATGTCTCTCCTTCGGCTCCCAGGGCTGACTCACATGCAAGACCATGTTATTGGAATTAGTTCTGTGTATGACGGAGGCGACATAGATAAAGTCCCTGACTCTCAGGCACTGGGCACAGTTTCCTTGGGGGTGGAGGACATGGGTACCTGGAGGGTGTGACAGGAGTGACCTAAGGCAGCATCAGTTAAAATAGCCACCCTCCCCACTTCTAGAATGCCTGTTATTTCACTATCAGTGCTTCTCTCCTCTGTGACGCCGGGCTCTTGGCATCCTCATTTGAAAATATTTCCTGCAGGAATAACACACAAAACCCTAAGACCTTAGTATATGGGGTGGAGAACAGACCTCAGTCATTCTCCTCTCTCTCCTCTCCATGCACTGCTCCCTGCCCTCCAAATGCATCCTCTTATGTTCTACCCCTCATGTTCTCTCTTTCACTTAGAAATATATGTAGAAGAGGTTCTCACGCCGCTCTCCTCACAATCAATTAATAGAATGTTAGGACCTAATTCTCATCCTAATACCTGAGGCAATTGAGGTCTTTCCCACACTGAGCAGTGTTGGTCTGGTGGGCAGTCCAGTGTGGAGTGCTAGTCCCTGCAAATGCAGTGTACAGACTTCCCCATGCTGCACTGTGTGGGGAGCTACTTTCAGCCCAGTGGCTTTCTCTCCACTCGGAAGCCTGCATTGTCGGGGTTTGCTCATGTCAAAATAAGCTTTCAAGACAATATCTGAACCACTGTTAAGTATAGATTTCAAGGACATAGTAGGTATTGGGTAATCATGAGTTGAGGGAGTGAATGAATGAATGGTTGATACCATCAAGTTCTATGAAACCCAGAGAAATAAGCATGTTAATGAGAATCTCTAGACTCAAGTTATACAAGTGAAGATCTGCCAGCAGGTATGGGAGAGAGTTTTTGTTCTGAGAAATTCTTTTGGACCCCCTGGCAATTCCAGCCAGCACTGGGCAGAACAATTGTGTACTCTGCTTGACTGAAGACGACTTCTTTCCCATCTCTTGAACCCCTTTACATCTCTTTATCCTACAATGTCATCTCATTTCTTGTGTAGAATAAGGTCACATCTTTCTAATTTATCTCTTGGCTTCCCTACTCCTTCATTCCTTCCCCCCAAATCATACTAAACTGTGTCTACAGTCCTATGGGACTTGATTTCATCCTCTCCCTCCTGTCTTTTATTTCACCAAAACTTTCCTTGTTTGTCCCCTCTACTCCGCCCCCCCCCCCCACCTTTCTTGCTCTTACAAAAAATGAAACTGAACTATTGTATATATAAATTCCCAACCACTCTGCTTTCTCTGGCTTGTGATTCTATCACTGATTCCTATGCCTGTAACTTCTCCCTTTTCCACTTCACTACCAATTATTTTTTCGCTCCTAATCCTCTTTTAGCCCCAGCATAGAGGCTGTTCCCTCTTTCAGAATCCTTCTGCAATACTACATGAGAACTGTATGTCCATTATGGGTTTGCTGGAACCTCTTCTCCATAGCTTCCTTACTCTGAAACTCAGGCTGACCAAGCAGCCACCAGCTGAGCTCTGTCAGCTGCCATAAAACAGGGCAAAAGAGAGAGGGTAGATACTTGAATCCTAACTCTTAAAGCTTCTACCTGGAAGTCACACTTTATACTGCTATTCAATTTTCATTGGCCAAAGCAAGTCACATGGCCACATGTAATTTCTTGCTGGTAGGAAAATAAAATCCAACTATGTGCTTAGAAATGGGAAGACATGGACATATTTGTTATACAGCCCTAGTAACATATACATTCAAGTAAGTTGAGACCAGAAAGATCCTCAATGGATTTGGTGATCTTAATGAGAAATGTTAAATTTGTGTGGGGGTGGTAGAAGCCGTATTGGAGGAAGCTATGGAGTGTTTGAAAAGTAAAGAAATCAAGACAGTGAGAAGAGACAACTCCTTCAAGATATGTGACTGGAAAGGTGAGAAGGGAGAGGGGAGTTTAGCCAGGAAAGGAAATGGTGCTCATTGCTTGGTTTTTAGTAGGAGTGTAGCTTGAGCACGTTTAGATGGCAAGAGATTATGTCCAGATGAGCATGAGAGTTTGAAGATCCAATGAGATAGGATCTTGCCTATTGGATAGGATCCAATGAGATGGCATTGGGATAGGTCCCTGAGCCAGTGAACAAGATCAGACTTCAAAGCATGGTAGAAGGATTGACTTGAGGTTAGAACAGGTTCCCCTTCTGCACACCGCAGGAAAGCAGCAGAGCAAGTGGGCGTAGATACTGACTTGTTTATAGATTGGGAAGTAGGAAGCAGAGGGAATCTGGTCCTTCGGTTTCTGTTATCATAGTGAAATTAATTTATATAAAACTATCATAATCTGTCCCATTTGGAGAAATTTATAGAGGGGAGAAAAAGGGGATGCCCCTCTGTAACACATGTGGCTTCCTGGCACAGTGGTTGGGAGGTGTTGAGCATAGTGCCTCTCCATGCCCCCTCCTCCCACTGAGCCCCCTTTCTCAAGTATCATGTAGGTTTTAAGTGCCAAAGACAGTCTTCTAAAGACACGTCAGAGTCCATTACAAAGTGGCTCATTCTTAGTAGCCGACAGTAGGAGTTTTAATATAGCTATGAAATAAAAATTTGTTTCTGCCCAAATTAATCCCAAAATATACTGGGTCATTAACCCTAGAGGCTTACACTCTTCCTGTCTTCTACCTGAAAGTGACTTCTCAACTCATACTACATCACATTCATCGGGACATTGTTCAGCTGGGGAGGATTATCTCACCTGACTCTTTCCTTTGGGGCATAAACATATGACTTCAAGGTCTCAGGACATTGCTAGCTTAGGATGTTGTTGCTGCAATTATTTCAGCAGCTCTGGCCCAGAAGAATCACAGTTCTCTCTGCAAGTGTTCTTCTGCGCCCTGCAAGCTTGCTCACAGCTCATGAGTATTTTTTTTTCCTCTTTTTTCAAATAGTTTTTCCCCCCTTTTGGTTCAGACAGAGAGGCCTCCCTACCTAATTTAATTTTGTTTCTCCTTTCTTTGTTACAAGCAGATGTCACTTTTACATCTGTGCCTCTGATCAAATGCCCCATGTCTCCCCCACCCCAGCCCAGCAGATGTTACTGCTATTAGCTAAACTCCTGCGGAAAAAAGGTAACAGGCAGCCCCTTCTGCTAATCACAGCATGGGTGGGGGGAAGGTATGTGGGGAGTAGAACGTGGCTCTTTTATGATGATGCCCTTAAAAGGAGGATATTGAGGTGCCTCTGAAGTTAATACAAATGCAGAAATACCATCTATGTTTCAATCCAAATCCAAATGACCAACCCAGGGCAAATGCTTTTTAAAGTGACATGACCCTGAGCATGCAATATTAACATACAGGAGTAAAGTACCACATTAGTTATGCATAAATTCTGTGTCTAATGTAAGACAAAACATGTAATTAACTTATATATACACATGCCTTACAGTAAGTTCCTAAAAGATAGAAGTTTTCTGCCTGGTTGTTTTATTTTCTCCCACTTGATAACATAGATGCTGTTCTCTGATTTGTCCCCCCTCTTCACAGGTATTATAAACATTCGGTAGGAAAGAGGGTCTTCATGCACTGTCTGAATTCCAAATTCAAGTATTTAATATGTAATTGAAAGGGGCTCTACCAACATCATCACCATCCCCACTGTGATCATAACACTGGTGTCTAACATTCATTGGCTTCTTTCCAAGTGCCAAGTACTGTGTTAATTGCTTTGCATACACTATTGTCAATCAGTTAATAATTGCTAGTCTCACAGTGCCACAAGGTTAGGTACCAGGAATACAAAGTCTCTATTATGAAACGTGTGCGTTATGGTTGCTAAGCAAATGAAAAATGTGGCAAAAATTCTAAAACGCTAGGAGAATAACTACATCAGTGATCTTCATGCCTGGGAATGCTGTAGTTGGTTTGCTTTATGTTCTGGGGAAATGGTGTCCCAATAAATTCAGGTAATTTTCTTGGTGCAGGTGAGTGAAAAAGGCTGCTGTTTGCAGAAACTTTTTCTTTTCTTGGCGTGCGCACGCGCACGTGTGTGTGTGTGTGTGTGTGTGTGTGTGTTTTAGAAACTTGAGGGCAAATCTTGTCTTTTAATTCTGTGGTTGAGAGAACTGTTGGTTCTGAGTTGAGTCTTTGCCAGGCAGTGGCCTCGCTGTGGGGGAATAATTTGGATGCAGCCTCAAATAAAGCAATCAAAAAGAAAATTCCTCTGAAACTCTCACTGGTATTTAATATTTTATTCATTCCCATGTTATTGTGCTTCGCCTGCGGTAAAACAGCCTCCTAGGAGTGAAGCATTAGGAGGCTGACAAGCGTTTTCCCATGAATTGCTACTACAATACAATGGCATTTTGTTTGCTGTTTTGTTTCCTTGTCTTCTAACATTCTTTCTGACTTTCAAGGAAAAAAAGAAGAAGAAAAAGAAACCCTCCTATGAATGGCGAAGAAAAGGAAAGAAAAGTTTCTTTTAAACTTTCAACCTTTTTCATTTGGTACTGGGTAGCATGTAAACATTTTTTTTTCTCATGGTATATATGCTGGTAGTCTCTTCCCTTTTTTTTGTGCTTTAAATGACCTTTTTCCCCTCCTTTTTTCTCTTTTACCACATAACATTGCCTTTCCATTATTGATTCAAAAAATCAGCAGGGGGAAAAAAATCAGCCGTGTACACATATTAAGAAAAGAAAGTCAGAGGAAGATGGATCAACCATCCATCTATCCATGTGGCCATTTATCTATCAATCCATCTCGCTACCCACCCGCCTCTATTAAAATAAATAGCAGGCACTGTACACATTGCTGGTTGGCTGAAGTTGTGATCTGGACAAAAGGTCTGTTTGGGAAAAGGATGCTGAAGCTCTAATTCTATTTGTGCCGGTTGAAAATCAGGAGGGGTTTTTCTACACTTCACTTTTATTAGATTATTTCTTATAGATGGTTTCTTTTTTCCTCCCAGACGCGTGGTGGAGGCTGCTGAAGCAGTTGGTCTATAGTTGGAATAATTAAATTAACCATTTGGTACAACTTTTAGGGGAGAGCTCGCGTGTAGAAAGCACAACTCGAACAAAACAGGGCGCTGGGGCTGGGGCTCCGGCCTGGCCCCACATGCCTTTCATCTTTGGAGCAGAAGCAGGACCCCGGGCCACAAAAGACGGGCAAAGGGGACAAGGGGCTATGGATGGTGGGGGGTGGGGTGGGATGCGGAGAGAGACGGTGACACTGAACAAAATAAACCTACAAGGCCTACAAAGGGGAAAATGAAGTCGAGCGAGTTTGCTCACCGGACCGTGCCGTCCCGGCGCTTAGAGGTCTCTTGGTACAAAAAGAAGGCACCCGAGCGGGCGAGGCCGGGCACCAGGGGGCGCCTGGAGAGAGACCGGAGACCGCGGTCGGCCCCGGCACCTGGGAGAGGGCCGGCCCGGTGGCTGGCGGAGGCGGGGAGCCGAGGCCCTCGCGAGCCCCGGAGTGCAGCGCCGGGAGAGGGAGCCCGCGGCGGGCGAGGTGGTACCCAGCACAGGCCTCGGCCCAGCCTGCCCCTCGCACCCCCCGCCCCACCCCCGGGACCTCGCATATCCCTCGCCCCCGCCGGGTGGCGGAGTCCTGGCCCCGCTCCTACGGCTTTTCCCAGTGTCATCTTCAAAAGCCTCATCAACGTCAGCTCTCCTGAGCTGCTCACCGCACTGCCTACCCCAAAGTCCCCGGCAAACGGGAACTTCCTCCCGCACAGACTAAATCCCAAAGTTCAACATCCTCACCCAAGGGCATCCTCAAAAGCTGCCCAAATAAATCTTGCTCCTCCCAGCTCCCCACACACTCCAGCTGCACGGCCCGCCTCCACCGCGGTGGTTTTAGGGCCTGGAGACTGCCAGTCAGGACCCTAGGCCGAACCGCTTCGCACTTGGCTCGGGTGTAGGGCCCCGGAGGCGCGGGGCCAGTGTGAGGCTTCCTGGGCCGAGCGCACGCTCTATACCCGGCGGAGACACAGCCAAGGTGCACCGAGGAGTGGGCGCCAAGAGGGGTGAGGGCCTGGTTATTGCCAAGCACAGGCCTTGCAGCCAGGACGCATCCCCTCCCGGCCACGCAAGTCATTCTATTCTATAGAGAAACGAGCTTACACTCCACAGAAGCGGGGGTGGAGGAGGTCAGCGGGCTAAGGGGTCCTACTCAGGCCCGTTCCCCGCATTCACATACCCCGGGGGCAGGCCTGGGGCGGCGGGGTCTGGGCAGCGCACCCCACCGCAAAGTCCGAGGGATTTCAGAAACTTGGACAGTCTCAGCCTGGTGCCTGACAACCTATCCCCCACCTCCCTGAAGGGGGGGGGGAGGATAAGGGTGGGGGAATTCCATGCGTAGCGTCCGAAGGGGCATAGCCGCCTCCCGGTCCAAAAGCAGATTCATATTCATGAGAGCGGGATAAATAAAGATAAATCCCCACTGTAATAACACTTGGATTCACATCCGTCTTTGCTGGCCTTTAGGTTTAGGGGACTGAAGACAGATGTTTGCATCTCTTTTCTCCTCTTGTCTGGTGACCATAAAGAAAAACCATTTAGAGCGTTGCAATTTGTTTCCCGCCGCAGTAAAACCTTGTATACATTTATTTTCATTTCACCCCCGTGCACAAAAAAGTACACACTGGTCACCAAGGGCCCTTCTTTATCAAATACGCATTGTACAACATACAACTGCAATAAAACTATCAGCCCTCCCCATAAAACTATCAGCAGGCTCCTCGGCGCGTCCCGCTGCCTGCACTCGCGCCAGCAGCGCTTCCTCAAGTCCAGAGGACGCGCCATCACCTGAGACCAGGCTGAAACTCACCCGGCGGAGAGGCGCAGGGCTGGGGGGCCGCTGTCTCTGTTTAATCCATTACAGCGTCCGCTGCAGTTTAGTGCGCAATAAAGCACGGTGGCAGCGGAGAGCGGGCGCCCATCCACTCCCCGGCACTAGCATCGAATTAAACCACTTAGTTTGGCAAACACTGAACGCCTAAATGCCCCTATAAAGACTTTATGAGTTTGTTACTTTAATTACTGACTTGTTACAGAGCACATAAAGGGGGTAATGAATGCAATAAAACTAATTATCTACACATTTAATTCATATAAAATATCCAGGGTTTGTTTACACCACACGGCGATTCAACTAAGCATTCCCCCTCTTGTCCACCGAGAGGAAGGATTTAATGAAATACTTTCCCTTATTCTGCTAGAGCCTAACGAACCAAATGAAAATTACCCTCCGCTTAAATCATGGGGCCACCGAGGTCCACAAATCACCGTTTGCTTCTTTGTCTGTGACTCGCTGCTAGCACCCAAGCGCCCGAGGAGTTAGCTGGGCCAGCAGAGTGCCCGACCTGGAGCCTGGGCATTTAAAGAGCAAGGCTTTGGCTCACCGCGGTCAGCGAACCCAGAAGGCAGCGGACAGCGGCCCTCTGTTAGAAGCCTGGGGTCTGTGGGGGACTGTGGGCACCTGAAGAAGTGGAGGCGACAAAAGAGAGGGAGGGAGCCCGAGAGGGGTGGACGACACGCACTGGGGAACACTTCAAGCCCACTTGCTAGTTATGGCGTAATTAAAACGAACAACAGCACCGAACCTGCAAACCAACGAAACGCACACCTCACACTAAGACAGAAAGACAGAACCCAGTGCAAAGAAGCCATCGGTTGAAAATCCAGATGTTTTACATTCAAGAGCGTTGTTCTTTTATTTTTTTTTTTAAAAGCGGCCCTGTAAGCGGAGTCTCTAGAAAAGCACATTAAGCCACGACAAGAAATGCAATTTATAAGATGCTCTTTTTTTTTTTAACCCCCTCTACCAGGTGTATTTTAAAGAAATCCGCTTATCGTTCACACAAACCCCCTCGGCCCACTTACTCCATGTTACAGGGCGCCTGTAAGAGTCTCGCCAATGTCCCAGTCCTTTATACCATTTCATGCACTTCGGGGGGTAGGCTTGTTGTTAAATTGAGCGTGTAACACTCTTACAAAACAGGTTTTCTATGACATCAAGGTTTCTTCTTCCTAACCAAGGGGGGAAAAAAGAGGACGAAGAAGGGAGAAAACATACACACTATCTCAATTTATGCCTAAGGTATATGATCAGTTAAAAAGGCTTAAAAGCTTGGGGAAATTGGATCAGGGAGAATCGTCACCCAACTTTCATTATTTCCAAGTAGTGTGATTGAATTAAAGGGCAGGGAGCTGGTTAGAAGGGAGGATCAGGGGCTCAGTGCGTAATGGTGTGGTATTAAATTCTAATTAGAGATGCAGGAATCAATGATAGGGAGGTTGGACAGCTCAGTTCCCCAGTGCCAGCCCAATAGACGGATGAGTTATTGTCATGTAAAAAGCGCCAGCAATAAGACCAACCGCTTTGCTATTGTCCAAGTGGAAAGAGCCAAGTTTATTATGAGGACTATATGCTCTAGAGACCTCAGACAAGGCATCTCATAGGAGGCTTTTTCATAAAACTAGGCTCTGCTGGTAGTAAGGAGGCCAGTTTGGAGGCAGGCGTTGAGCTGTGCACATCTCCCCACTCCAGCCACCTTCTCCATACCCATCTTTTATCTCGTTTTTCCACTGGGCTGAGCCATCCAGAGCCTTTTCAATGTATAAAATGGAATATTCTTACCTCAATTCCTCTGCCTACGAGTCCTGTATGGCCGGGATGGACACCTCGAGCCTGGCTTCAGCCTATGCTGACTTCAGTTCCTGCAGCCAGGCCAGTGGCTTCCAGTATAACCCGATCAGGACCACTTTTGGGGCCACGTCCGGCTGCCCGTCCCTCACGCCGGGATCCTGCAGCCTCGGCACCCTCAGGGACCACCAGAGCAGTCCGTACGCCGCAGGTAAGGACCTCTAGCTTTCTCAGTGGAGGAAGCTGCCTTTCGTCTCGTATATAGGAAGCCTTGATTGCATTTGAAAATGGAAATGTGTTTAGTATTTACCAAACGAAATTTGCTTACACAAATGAAAGAATTTATCACGTTAGAAGCGATTGCAGGGAGGGGTAATTCACTTACAGGGTTACACTATCCTAGTCACACCCGAACCGCCAACAAAATTATCTTAAGCTGCCAAAATGATAGGCATAATTTATTTACTTTGCGATGAGACGTAAAGCTTAGAAAATAATTAAATAACAAAGAGTAAAGCTCATTACTGGCAGTGTCTCTTTTTTAAGGAACCGACAGTAGCTCACACCTCTTTGGCTGGTCATTTTTACGATTATTTCTTTAATTTAGTATTATTATTTTGCCACACTTTCCCCCAACTTTTGGGGTGGGTCAACTTCTGAGAATTGAAAAGTTCCACCAGTTGAAAGTGTTTGGTAACTTCTTCCCTGGTTCCTTGATATTCCGACTGATGTTTTCGGACTTTTTTCCTCTCTCGTTGTTTTCCCTCATCAACGCATTACCCCTCGTCCCGGCTCTCAGGGGTTTCCAATGCTCTATCTGAACCCACCCAAAGGCGCTCGTGCCAGGAGGGACCTCGCCAAACCCCGAACGAAGTTTGCGCTAGTGTCCTTCCATAACTACCCGGTTTTTCTCGGCAGCTCCTCTCGGCCACTCTCCTGCTCTGTTGCCGGTAGCGGCTCCAGTAACACCTGATCTTGAAGTCCCCACATTCCGGCTCCACGGCCCGTGCTCTCCAGACTGTTTTTGCTCACACTCTGCCCTCTCTGTTATCCCCAGTTCCATACAAACTCTTCACCGACCACGGCGGCCTCAACGAGAAGCGCAAGCAGAGGCGTATCCGCACCACTTTTACAAGCGCGCAGCTCAAAGAGCTGGAGAGGGTCTTCGCGGAGACGCACTACCCTGACATCTACACCCGGGAGGAACTGGCCCTGAAGATCGACCTCACCGAGGCGCGAGTCCAGGTACGCGCTCCCGGAAAACTACCAGGCTTGGTCTCCCCCCGTCCTGGAGGGACGAGGTGGACGAGGTAGCGGGTGGTAGGTGCTGATGGAGGTTCCGAACCCCAGGGCCTCTCTTGAGAAGGGTCCTTGGCTCAGGGATGACTAGAGAGGCCAAGTTTGGAGCGGTTGTGCGCAGGAGGAAGGGTTAGGGCCCGCGCTCTGTAGCCTATTTACACCCACAGTTGCAAAGTGTTTTCCACCACAGCCAGCGATGCAGAAGCAGTCGGAAAGTACCCTTTGGGAAGAGTGCAGACGTTGCCTACGTATTAGAAATATTTTTTGCCAAATGCCTCCTAATTCAAGCGCTTTTAACTTGGAGCCATAGAGTGTAGGTGCATTTTCCCTGGAACTGTGACTTGCATCAGGTTCGCAAAGGGGCTGTGACACCATGAAGGTCAAGAGCTAAGGCTTATTCTAACCTTTCAGGGACAGGGCGCCGCTCCACGTGAGCCCCCCAGTGGAGGGGCAGCGCGCACCACCGCCCGCTTCTCTAGGCCCACAAGTCAGGGTGTGCAGCCAGCACCAGACCTAGAGATCCTCTCCTCCTCCTACCAGTGAGGGTTTATTTAACTTTAGAATTCAGGCCTAGGGGCGATGACGAGTTTGGAGTGGCTCATAAAGTACACTGAGCAAAGGTCGGCCAAATTAAGGGCTACATTTTAGCGCCTCTCTGGAAACTCCGTCCCTTTACCTCTCCTGCAAGGTGCCGTTTCCTTGGCATGCTCAAGTCACCCGAAGGAAATTTGTGCGTGGGGTGGGGGTAGACTTGGTGGGCTGGGTGCGCATGGGGGTACCCGCGGCGCGCGGAATTTAAAACAAACTGAAATGGAACGTGCACCCTCTCACTCGCGCTTGTCTTTCTCTTTTTCCCCGCTTTTCTCTCCCTTGCTTCGCCGCCTCTCCTCTCGTCTGGCCCAGGTGTGGTTCCAGAACCGCCGCGCCAAATTCCGCAAGCAGGAGCGCGCGGCCGCGGCAGCAGCGGCCGCGGCCAAAAACGGCTCTTCGGGCAAGAAGTCCGACTCCTCCCGGGACGACGAGAGCAAGGAGGCCAAAAGCACCGACCCGGACAGCACCGGGGGCCCGGGCCCCAACCCCAACCCCACGCCCAGCTGCGGCGCGAGCGGCGGCGGCGGCGGGCCCAGCCCAGCAGGAGCCCCGGGGGCGGCGGGGCCCGGGGGCCCGGGAGGCGAGCCCGGCAAGAGCGGCGCGGCGGCGGCGGCGGCGGCGGCTGCAGCGGCAGCGGCGGCGGCGGCTGCGGCCGGAGGCCTGGCGGCGGCGGGAGGCCTAGGTGCGGCCGCGGGCCCCGGACAAGGCTGGGCTCCCGGCCCCGGCCCCATCACCTCCATCCCGGATTCACTCGGGGGTCCCTTCGCCAGCGTCCTATCTTCGCTCCAAAGACCCAACGGTGCCAAAGCCGCCTTAGTGAAGAGCAGCATGTTCTGATCGGGGATTGGGCGGCGGCGGCGGCCGGCCAGGGCCGGGCGGGCGAGCGGGCGAGCGGGTAGGCCCGAGGCTATGGTCGTCGCTGCTGCCGTGGCTTTTTCCTGGAGAGCCTAAAGTAATCGCGATAAGAATAAAGAGAAAACGGCGTCGCCCCCATGTCAACCCCACTGCCACCCCCATCCTGAACCCCCACACGAAACAAAAACTTCCCTGGCTTCGCACCTGCCCCAGGGCCGCGCAGACGGGAGGTGTGACCACGCGGCCCGGACTCGGGGGCACTCTCAGGGGGCTGTGTCTGCGTGTCGTGTATGTTTGTCTCTGGGAATGTGTGTCTGTGGCCCGAGCAGGTGACAGGTAGAGATGGATAGGGGCACAACCAACTCAGTGTCTTGCTTAGAAACAGAGAAAAATAAACAAAAGATCCCCCATAATTAAAAAAAAAAAACACACAAACAGGGAAGGCAGCAATCATTTTTTAAAAATGTTTTAAAATCGAAGGGGAACAATGGTAAAGGGGGGAAGAGGGGAGGCTGCAGCGGGCACCGTCTGCGGGCTCCATCTCGTGAACCCCTAAATTGGCGCCCTCCTGACGGCACAGACTCCCTTGGGGCTCCTCCCCAGGGGAGACTGGGGAGCCTTCCACTCTCGCTTCCCCTCCTGTCCTGGGGTTCTGGCCGCTTCGGTGAAGACTCCTGCGGATTGTCACCGCGGCCAAGATGACTTCCTCGCGCCCGCTTGCCTGTCCCACCCACCTCGTCGAATACCACCCCGTCATTAGCGCTTCCGAACCCCTACACCTTCGCAACTCCCACACCCCGAACCTTTGCAGCCACTCGGCCCTGAAAGATGCCCTATACATGAGATGCCTTTCATCTGCAGACTGCAAACTGTGTCTCATATTTCGAAACTCTTCCCTTTTTTTCTCTCCCGCCACCCCCGACCGGCATTTTCTTCTTCCACCAGCTTTTACTGAACTTTTTGGCACTGCTTTGGATTGGAGTCAATTGCAGTCCATGCAACTGGCTGCAGCGAAATCTTCGGAGCAAGGGAAAGGCGCGCACACAAGTTTGCGGAAGTGTCTGGGTTTACACTTCTGTTTGATCCGAAATGGACTCACATCCTGTACGGTGGATGGACTGTATATTGATGATTCCATTCTTCCCGCAGTTTAGACATCTCTGTTGAGATTTTTTTTTAAATTTGTTTGTTTCTTATTTTAAAAGGCACAAACTATAGATATTAGTTGAATGTTGAGGCTTTAACTTTTTGGGTGTCTTTCTACAACTGTGTTCTGTGACTCAATTGTATCGTGTTAATATCAGTACAGACCGTCTCTTCTACGTGACCGTATAATGTTTTTCCTCTTCTTGTAGTCTCTATGGCGTGTCTTTATGGAGTACTAAGGTTCTCACGGGTTCAATTCCTTTGTGTTTAGAGAGACCACAGTTCAGACAATGGTATATTTTTTTGTTATCAGGTGCATGTCTGTCTGATTTCTTTTTTTTCTTCCTGTTGGACCTTGTTTGTGAACATAAACGTCATAAGTTATGTTTCAGATTTTCAAATTTATTTATATGTGTTATAATGAATGCTTCTATTTAAAAGGGAAATATTTCTACATGTGCATATAGTTTTCCAAGAGTGTACCATTAACTTGGTTGTTGATAATAAAAACAAAAGGCAAGTCTAGAGATTGAACTCCTCTGAATTTTCCTTGATTTGTTTTTGTTTTTGATTTAATTTTACAAAATGATAAGGGAGAGCAGAGGAAATTGTACAAAATCTCTAAAAGTCACCGCGGCTGTGAAGATCTAAGCTAGTTGGGGAGTTGAAATTCATGCAACCAAATTGAGCCAGTACAAAATTTAGTGCTTGGGACAGCAGGCAGGATTCTTCTGGTTGTGTTTGTTTCCTAGTCACGGAGCAAAAACACCACCAGGGCATATGATAAAAGTGTCCAGATCGGTGCTAGGCTGAGGCCTCATGGATTTTTGGCAGCAAAGACAGGAGTTGAACACCTGACTTTGAGAAGGACTCAACTGTGGGTTCTGAGCGAAGGTGCCTTCAGGACCCATATGTCTCCATGGTCCAGCCTTCTTAAGCCCTAAGTCCCCCCAAACCCTGGGAAGCTGGAGGGTCTTTGTGTCAGCAGGTGGATCAGGGGGCACTGGGTGGATAGGAGCACTGTAACATTGGTGTGTTTTGAGAAATAACATTAGCGAACACTTGCATGTACCAAATCATGCTTTTTATGCATTATCCCATCTGCCCCTCAGAATAACACATGAAACAGATACCACTCTTACCCTCATGTTCTTTTATTACAGACAAGAAGCTGAGGCAACAGGGAGGTTAACTTGTTCAGGAGCCCTGGGCGTGAGTGATGGGGCAAGACTTTGAACCCAGGAAATCGGATTGCTGAGCGCGCACATTAACTGCACTAATGGTTCCCAAAGTGTGGCCCCCGGACCAGCCCCACCAGCTCCCCTGGGAACTCATGAGATGCAGGAATTCTTAGACCTCTCCTAGACCTACAGAATCAGAAACTCTGGGAGTGGGACTCAGCCATCGGTGTTTTTAACAAGCTCTCTAGAGGGTATGAAAACCACTGAACTACACTATAAAAAATCCAAATGGGAAGGTTCCAGAGTTGGGACTGCCTTCGGAACAGGTGTGTGGGTGTATGTGTGCCAATGTATGTGCGGGGTGAGGGGTCTCTGGCAGCTTCAGTGACCCCCTTTTGGAAGGAAGGAGTCACCAGTATGTCTCCAAGATGAAGTTCTGCCTTCTCTCTGGGACTGGCTGGGCCACCTTCTTCAGAAAGCCTGTGTGGACTTCCAGTACTTAACTTGGAACCTCTATGGTTGGGCCTTATAAATAGATAAGTCAGTTCCCCTTGTCTGACATCTGAGGGAAAGCCACACGCTGCCTTCTCCGGTCTGAGGATTTGCAGCTGCTCTGGCTTGAATTCACCAGGGTTCCTCACCTTAAGCCTCCAGCGTGGCTCGCAGCAGATCATGCTGGCTTCATCCTGAAATTTGAAACCTTTGAATCTAACTTTTAATAGCTTTCCTAAAGGACTTTTTTCCTTTTTAAAAAATATAATTTTTATTATATTTTTTCCATTAACATTTAGCCACTTCATATCCCCCTCCCCCAGCAATAGCCTCACTGTTGAGTCTTTTTAGAAATCGGGCTCTAAATGCCTCTCAGTAAACCCTCCAAGACAACATTCTGCGAACAATGGCATCAGTTGTGCTGGTCTAAAATGCCAGCAATCACAAATCCCTTAGGCCCATCTTTCATTGTAAATATAACTCAGAAAATTCTGGGAGAAACAAAAAAAAGGGGGGGACAGGAATTCACTGATGAAAAGACCATTCAAAGCCCAGGTAACCCAGCCCTGGGCTTGGCTACAGGAAAATGAGCCTCTGAGAACTGATGGGCAGCCAGTGGGACAGGTATTCTGGAGGAGGTAAGGCCAGGAGAGAGGAAGAAAACAAGAAGTAAAGAGAGGAAAAAAGAAGAAAGCAGAGAAAGAAGAAAAATAAGTAGCCAAAGAAGAGTTTTTGAAAACCCCAGTGAAGGCCCTAGAAATCCTTTCAGATATGAACAAACTAGATGAGGATCCTCAAGTTCCCTGCTTCTGACCTTGACCCGCTTTGAACAATTCATCTCCAGGACAAGCAAAACTTGACAAACTTGGGGGATTGGTGAGGAAAACATGCTGCCCACCCCTACCTTTCCAGAAGATGGTATTTAAAAAGTCAGGAGACATTTTAGTATTTGGAATATCAACTTCTTTTTCACTTGGGTCACCTCTGCCTCCCTTACTGGTCAAAGAAGCAAAACTGTCTGTTGGGAGGCAAGTTTATGATCAAATGCAAAATAATGCTCCTGTAATATGATGGAGCCTGGGGGCAGGACGCTGTGTCTCTCAGGTTGTGTCATTTCCTTGGAGTCATGCACAGTGTGAACAAGCTCACTTTCACTTTTCCTCTCCTAAGGAATTTGCATTTTGGCTCATCAAGGCATCTTTTTTCCTGGCAACTCCGGGACCACATGTGACTTCACAAAAGCTGCATGAGCTGGTGCCAGATGGCCACCTCTAAGCCAAGTCTCCTTCAAGATGGCCAAGTACAGGAACCCTGAGCGGCTTCAGAGGGGAACAGATAACCCAGCAGATAGCAGCTGCCTGTAACTCACTCCGGATGCTTCTCTTAGGAAGACAGCTAGATAGAGATGTCTCTCAACTCAGGGAAAGGAGCCGTGTGACCTTGGATAGCAAATAACTTCACCCTCCCTGATTAAGCTTGATTCATCAACCATAAATATGAATAATAATGCAGACTTGTGAGGTTGCTGGGGGCATTAAATAAGATATAAAATAAGTATCTGGTATAGCAGGAAGTTTTCAGCAAATGTCTGCTATTATTAATATTATTATATAACTTCAAGGTTCTTTATCTCTCTAGCTCAGGTCTCATAAGATTTAAAAGAGCCCTCAGTTGTCACTTAAGTCAATGGCCCAGGAACACGGAATGCAAGAGAATTGCAAAGGCTGTGCAAAGGCTGGAACTGCAGAATTTTGCTGAGGGTGACAATAACAGCCTACAATCAGCCGGGGCAGACAAGTAATAACTACTAATATTTATTGAGTGCTCATTATGTGCAGGGTATTTTTAAGTTTATAAGCTTTAAAGCACTTGGTCATTATAACTACTCATGCTCTTTAACCACTACTCACAAGGAGAAGAATTTGTTTTAGCCCATGAGATCATACACTATCAACCTGGGAGGAGTTCTCATTTTGCAAAAAAGATGCAGAAAACTAGGTGAAGGTTAGAAAGGGCAATAGGAGGAATGGTGCTGGGATGAGAGTGCTAGCCAGATTCAGAGCAAAGTCCAAGGGCTGAAAGGTAGTTGCTTTGGGATCCCAAGGAGGAGGGAGAATGTTTTCTGCAAGGCAATGTAGTTCAGTTCATAGCCTCTTTCTGATAAATGAACAAGACAGCAAGTAGCCAGGGGCATGGAACATGAAAGGAAAAAGGAGAATTATATTTGTGAGGTGCGGTGCATCAGTTGGTGGACAGGAGTGGATGTCAGGGAAAAGATGTCAACTTCTAGGTTCATCTGTCACCACCATGACAGATGGTGGCAAAAACCCACCTGAATCTTTAATTTTCCAGCCTTGACTCCAGAGGAAGTGCTTCACAAATCTGCATGGGTAAATGATGACTGAAGGCCTTCACCCAATAGTATCTCCATGTTGGAAAGCAACGTACAGTGCAAAGACCTGTAGCTTCCTTAGGCCAATAGTCAGAATTATCCTATAATAGTCTAGACAAGTCATCATCATCACACTAGGGTCTTGCATTGTGTTAGTCTTTGCTTAACTCTTAAACTTGAGTTCATAGATGTAATTCAAGGAAGACAGGAAAATGCATATATAATTTTACTAATCTCTACCTGAAATTTAGCATTTTCTTCAATGATAAATGTAGGCAACAGAGCCACAGTATTATTAGATCCTATAACTTTGTCACCAATGGAAATTACATATATTCCTTTTTTCAATTACAGTTGACATTCAATATTATATTAGTTTCAGGTGTACTGATCACAGATATTTTTATTTCACATTTGAGTTCTTGAGCTTTATCAATGTATCATTTACATTCACCATTAATTTGAAATGATGATAATCATTAGACCAGCCACTAAGTCTTGTTGTTGAATACCTTAATAAAGAAGCACGTACACAACTATAGTACAAATTTGTTTTAAAACCTTTTTTAAGCTTATCTCAAGGAGTTCATGGGCATCCCCAGCTGCTCAGGGGTCTACGGCACGACAGAGAGCTCCTGGCTGACTGATGAAAGCAGACTGTCCCTTCTCTCTGTGCAGCTCTGACTTTAAGAACTTCTCATTAGGAGCAGAGCACGTGATCATTTTACTCTACAGGTAGGAGAAATCTTAGAGAAGTTTTAAGCTTGTCACACATTCCTTTAAAGGACAAAATAGAATAAAACAAGTCCCCAAAGCTGAACTAAGAAAGTTCTAGGATTTCAAAGACAGTGAGACAGCACAGGAGAGTAGGAGGTGGTTCAAAGATTCTAATAAGACTTGAACATCCTCATACCATTTGTTGGGTATTCACATGAGCGGGGCACTGTGCTGAGCGCGCACAGCGCAGTGCCCTATGATGAAGGTGGTGATGTCTTTCTTTTATACTACTGAAATCCCACGCTATTGGGTCACTGTCTACTTCACACCACTTATAATGGCAAAGCTAGAACTCGACCCAAAGCCCAGCCTCTTAAATGATATCCTTAAAAAATTGGAAAAAGCAACAAGAAAAAAAGGAAAGAATTCTTTTTTTTTTTTTTTTGGTGTCATTTATATTTTGTCTGAACCTGCAGCTTTTTGGTTTGTTCAAATGCCCCAAGGTCCAGTGACTGAGCAATGATGTTATTTTAGCCATGTGTTTGATGTCAAAGACCTTCCTCTGGGGAAAATCAGACATCAAGGGGGGAAATGAAGGCTTCTTACCTGGACATAAAGTCATTAGGGATCCAAGTGGATGACTGCTACTTTCTATCCAATGATTTAAGCGCTAATTTCCAGAACAGGAAGGGAGCCTGGGTGTAAAACTTAATTTCCTTAAGCTCCAGTGTCATGGCCACCTCAGGGAAAAGTGGAGTGGGAACCTGGTTTGTCTGCGGCATAGGCTATTGTGCTTCTGGAGTGCTTACTATGCGTAGATACTCTGCTAGCAGTTTTGCATGTGTTATATGATATATATAGTCGTTCAAGTCTCCTGAGGGAAATATTACTGTTCTCACTTTAACAGCTGAAAAAAATCTTAAGTAACAGAAAGACTGGGCAACTTACTTAAGATCCTAGAGCTGGTAAGTGCCAGAGCTGAGCCCCAAACTGATGTCTCTTTGATCTCAAAGTCCCATTCTCCAGGAGGCCCCAGAATCTGGAAGACACGCTGAGGTAACACAGCACGGCCCTTAGCCTGCTTGTGCACACCCTAACCCTAAGCCAGCATTAGAAAAGGTGGAGAGGGTGATGAAATGTTCTGGAATTACACGGTGGTAATGGCTACACAACTTTATGAATATACTAAACCTCACTCTTCAAAAGGGTGAATTTTATGGTATGTGAGTCATATCTCAGTATTTTTTTTAAAGCAGAGACTAACGTGGGAAACCCAGCACCCTTTTGTCTTCCTCTATAAGGCCCTTGATTTCTTGCAGGTATGATTCACATACACCTTCATCTTAGTCTTAAGCCAGGGCAACATAAATTAACATAGAGGGGAGAGAATGGAAAGTATTACTGTTTTCTTAACCAATTACCCATACTTTTTTAGGCTAGTGAATGTATGTTCTCCACTATTGACTTTAAAACAAAGCAGGCAAAAACTTCTTTTGTTTCACATTTAATAATTTTTTTCAACCTAATCATTGAAAGTCCAGAAAGCTGTTAAGATAGTCAGACATTTGAACTGTTTCTATACCTGATGATATATCAGAACAGTCATACACTGAAATTCCCTTCTGGGGTCATTCTTGCCTTCTATTGAGGGAAAAGAAGTTAAGTTTAAAGGATATTTTTAAATGTCTGGGGGTGTTCATCCACTTATGCTATTTTCTTTTTTCCTTTGTTTTATTTTAGAACTTTTATAAGTTTATTTGAGTCAAACTGAAGACATATTTCAGGGAGCACGATCACAAATGCTCCTTTTTATTTTTTTAAATTGAATTTATTAGGCTGACATTGGTTAACAAAACCATACAGTTTTCAAGAGTACCATTGCACAAAATCACCCGCATTGCACACCCGTCCCCAAAGTCAAGTCTCTCCTCCTCCGCATTTACCCCTCTTTGCCTTCTTCCGACTCCCCCCGCCCGCCTTCCCTTGTGGCTATCACCCTGTGGCTGTTGCCTGTGTCTATATATAAATATAATGCTGAGATTTTCTTGAAGTCCATTAAAAGATCAATGTCATTTCTTAAAAACTCGAACGCCTAAATTTTCCGCACACATCTATTAGCAGAAACTAGGGTAGCCCACAAAAGTTTTTTTGTTTTGTTGCAAGGTCTTTTAAGAAGCATAGATGATGCTGGAATATGACTTTGCGCAGACACAAGTTGCATTCTGAGGAGCTGGTTTTCTGGCTTTAAGGCCATTGTGTCTTTTTGCTAACCAAGGATTCTCCTGCTAGGAAAGTTTCTACAGTAGTCAGCCCCTTATCCATTGTTTTACTTTTCTTGGTTTCAGTTGCCCATGATCAACCACAGTCTGAAAATATTGAACGGGAAGTTCTTGAAATACGCAGTTCATAAGTTTTAATTGTGCCATCCTGAGTAGCGTGATGAAATCTTGCACCAGCCCCTGCACTCAGCCCAGGAAGTGACTCATCCCTTTGTTCAGGGTATTCAGGCTGTGCGGGCTCCCCAGCCTTAGTCACTTAGCAGCTGTGATGCTTATCAGATCCAATGTCATGGTATCACAGTGCTTGTATTCACGTAACCCTTAGTTTACCCAATAATGGCCCCAAAGTGCAAGAGAAGTGATGCTAGCAATTCAGATATGCCAAAGAGAGACCATAAAGTGCTTTCTTTAAGTGAAAAGGTACAAACGTCTAGGAAAAACATAGTGATACTGAGGTCTGTCCAGAGAGCATCCAGCCATGGCCTATGAAAAATAGAGACATTTATTGAAGAAGATATAAGACACAAGAAACATTGTACATAGGACAATGATGCCTCAGGCCCCTTTAAAGTAGGGTGCGTTGGGACCTTACACAGTTCTCTCAATTGCCATCAGTTGCCCCGTCATAGTTTTTGGAGCCTTATCAGCTGTCTGAACTCTCTTCCTTTTCAAAGGTGATTTTAGATTTTGGAAAAGCCGGAAGTCACAGGGCACCAAACCTGGATTGTAACAATGTTGAGTCACCTGGGTAACTTGATGTTTCTTCAAAAAACTCTGCATAAAACGTGATGCATGAGTGGGTGCACTGTCTTGATGAAGCAGCCAACTACCCATTGCCCATAGCTGTGGCCCTTTTTGTTGTATTGTGCCTCTCAGCTGATGAAGGACATTGAGGTAGTACTCCTTATTAATTGTTTGGCCTGGAGGGGCTTACTCATGATGGAAAATACTTCGCAATCAAAACTCAGAGTTAACATGGTCTTGATCTTGCTAGGACTTTGCTGCTCCGTCTTCTCAACCATCTTTGAACATTTGTGGCACACTTTCATTTGCGCTGCACTCATTGCATAGTCCCCAAAAGCCTTCTGAATCATCCAAATAGTTTCCACGGAATAGTTTCCAAGGAGGAATGTTCAAGCTCAACACAAAATTTGATGCAGATTCGTTGCTCTACTCGCTCAGTCATTTTAAATGTGATGGCCACACAGTACACATTCTCACTCAATGGCATTTACTACCCCCATTGACTAGTACAGTGAATTCATCTTTATTCACGCATGCATGTTCCAGTCCACTCTCCTTGGCTGCCGGTTTACATCAAGGCTGTGCAAACCGATCTCATTATATTAACAATGGCTGGACTTTTTCCAGACAGACCTCATAGATAGGCTTCAGTACTATCTGTGGTTTTAGGCATCCACTGGGGGTTTTGTCACATATGCCCGGAGGATAAGGGGGGATTACTGTACTTAGAAGGAGAGAAGCATGTCTAGATGTTAGACCAGTAGTCACTTTCTCTTTGGTGGGATACTTTCAGCATTGTAAGTGCTAGGATTGGTTAGGGCTAGTCTCTGTGTCATGCAAGCTTACTTGAAGGAAAAGCAGTTTGTAGTAAGTAATAGAAACGCATATGAATAATTCAGTGATATTTTAAAGTTTTAAAAATTGCCCGCACAGGGTAAAAATTCAAATGATTTAAAATACCTGCGTCCTACCCCTGTCCCCCCAAATTAACCAGTGTTAGTGGTTCCTTTTGTATCTTTAAGAGAATCAATATATATGAGCACAAAAACTATTATATTATACTCAGTTTCTATACTTGTATTTTTAAAAAATTAAAATTGAAATTTACATTAATATTACTCTATTCGTTTCAAAGGTACAGCAAAGTGCTTAGAAAGTTATGTACTGTCTATTTAACTTAATATATATCTTAAAAGTCATTCCCTGTCAGAACCTGTAGATCTCCTTTATTTTTAATTGCTGCACAGTTTTTGTCTTCCACATGGTCCCTACATGCTCAATAATGCCTCGAAGGGGGAGAGAAAGAGATGCTAACTGGTCCCTAATAAGCACTCTCCTCTTCTTCTAGTGCGCAAAAGAACCCCTTGACTTTTTGACTGGCTGGGACAAGGCCACCAGATAAAGACTACATTTCCCAGCTGCCCTGGAACTGAGACAGGGAGATACACCTAAGTTCTGGAAACAGGATGTGAGCAGAAGTGATCTGTGCCACTTCTACGTCACGCCTTTTAAAGAAAGCTGCTTGCCCTCAGCTTCTTTTCCTCTCACTGTGACATTGAATGAAGACATGGTGGGGAAGGAGAAGGTGCCTGGGCCCATGGACCACTCCTTGGAGTAGAACCAACCTACAGAGAAATACACAAATTTATTCTGCTGGCAATTGTTCAGCCTGTGTTAAACAATGGATCCATTCTCTTAACAAGCATAAGATGTGTTCTTGAAGAGTTGACATTTGTGCTGAATGTTGAGCAGGACTCGCCGGCAGGGCTGGGCGTGAGAATGCCAGTCTGGGCTGCTGTGCGGGCAAGGCTGGAGGAGCGGTTTGTTTAAAAAGCCAGTAAGTGCTGATAGATTAGATAATTCAGGTCTGTTGTTATCAAAGCCCATAGTCATTTCACAGCACCATTAATATGATGTTCAATTAAGGTTTTTATTTCCCTGGAAAATGTTTATGGGCTTGGCTATTACCTGCACAAATTGCTTAATTTGTTTGTGATTCACTGAGCAATCCCTGAACAGGTGTTTTCACTAGAATGACTTGAAAGCCAGTCTGAACCAACCCTAGTGCTAACAGTGCCAAAGGACAGTCCCATCAGACAAAAGTAACTATGGGGCAATCATCTCTTTTTCTACATGGAAACTTTTGGAGTGGAAGAATCCTGAATTAACAAAAGGACAGAATTGTCTTGAGGCACCCCCCGCCAAAAAAATCAATTCCACAAAACTCAGCTTGTGTCTTCTTGTAAAACTCATATACCAGCATCGTCCATACTTCTCAAAATACTTTACAGTGAAACATGAAGCAAAGTCCCCAAGGACTGCATTAGGGAGATTCGATGCCCAGTAAATAGTTTCCTTGCAACAGGCCTACAAGCATGCTTTGCCTGTGTGAGAAAGGGAATCCACTACTAACAGCCAACAATAATAACAAACTTCGACTCAGGGTTTATCATGTGGTAGAAACTGTGCTAAGCATTTGACATGCATTATCTCATTTAAACTTAGCAATGATAGCCTTATGAGATGAGTACTATAACTATCCACGTTTTAGAGATTAGGAAACCAGGTCTTAAAGATATTGAATGGCTTGCTCAAGCTCCCACAGCTGGTAAACAGTGAGTGTCTTGCTTGTGCACAGGGCAGTATTTGTGCACAGTCCAGAGGGTGATCAAATAGTCAAGAGCCTTTTACTGTTGCACGCATGTGTCTACAGGTCCTAAATCTCATCCTTCCACCAGCAAATGCCTCCTGAATGCTTTCCTGTGCCAGGTGCCTACTGGACCCGAGCAGATGGAGCAAGAAAGATTCCACAGCACCCTGGGAGAGGGTGAGATCCCTATGGGGGTCACTGCGCATGCTCCTCTCTTTGTCCCTCACTTCTCTTTCAGGCAGCCTTCCTCAGAGCCCTACTCACGGGAGGATAGCCAGGGCAGCCACGTGGGGTTGAGTGTAGGGGTTGGCCCCAAATGACAGGGATGACCTCGCTGGGCCCTCTTTTTGGGAAATAAGACTTTCCTGGGAGCAGAGAGTCAGAATCTCTTCTCCAGCACAATGCTCAAGCTGCCACTCCACATTGGTTATGTATTGCAGTAGGCTGATTCAGGGAGGCCGACACTTCCAAGTCTGAGCCTGGGGCCATCTGTTGCAGGTGATTAATGGATTGCACTTAACCAGAGCCTACCAATGCCCTAAGAAATGAATTTATAGGTCCAGAACCTGCTGTGCTCCCTAATGGCTCAGAGTATGAGTTATTTCATTTTGCCCTCACAGCAGCCTTATACTTATGTGTGAGTATTCCCATTTTCTGGATGTACAAAAGGCTTGGAGGGGGACGAATAACTTGAATGAAATTGCTTGGTGTGCAAGTGGTGGAAGCTTGGATTCAAATCCCCATACGCTTTGTTCAGTGGTTCTGTCGTCTCCACTGAACCTGTTTCGAATGGAAGAATTATAGAAAGCGACTTAATTATTCTGGGAACATATGCCATTCTTTGCCCTTTCCCCTTCGGCTATTTTACACAAGGAAAATACCCATGAAAATATCCACAGCCTCCAGCCCCAACTACTGCTGGGAGCAGAACCACATTCTGAGAGCACTGGTTGTTGAATAACGAGAACTCTGCTGGAGTGGCGAGGCATCAGCTCGGAGGCTCCTCAGACCCCGAGGAGCCAGGCCAGACCCGAGAGTGTCAGAAGGATCCGGCCTTTTCCCTGCAGCAGGGTCATTTCCAACCACAGCCAGGGAGGCAGAGGCATTAGCAAGCCTGCAACATCACAAAGGCCGGATCAATTCGCAGAAGCACTTCGAAGGGAAACAAATCAATACGTTCCTTCCCCTAAAGATTGATAACATCATCAGGAAGCAACAGATGCATTTTAGGGCACAGTGCACCGTGCAGGGGAGGCGAGCTCCCTGGGCTACATTTCTCTCTGGAAAGGCAATTGTAAATTAGCGGCTGAACATTGGAGCTTGTGGCAACTGTCACAACAATAAAGCTAATGTTCCCAATGCACTTGGCAGGTTTCGAGGTTCCGTCACATACTCAGTCTTTTTTGATCAAGATCCTACAAGGTGAATGTGACTGTCCCCATTTCACAGATGAATTTCAGCAAAACTAACATGCCCAATGTGCTTAAGACCATGATTATTATGACCAAGCTGGGACTTGAATCTCTTGACTTGGAGTTCCATGTTCTATTTCTCTCGTGTCCCCCAAACTACATTCATTCTCTTACCATCTGCACAATTCTGTGACAAATCAGAGACCCTCTTATGTAATTTATTATTTTTCTCTTCATAAGCTTAATTGACTCAAATGTCCAGTGATATTCAAATTAGGTCTTAATTCTCAGAATTCATACCTTTGCAAATTTTCAGGTTCTAATTACAAATGTGCTTAATTTTTTAAAAAGATTTCATTTATTTATTTTTAGAAAGAGGGAGAAAGAGACGGAGAGAAACATTGGTTGGTTGCCTCTCACATGCCCCCAAATGGAGACCTGGCCCGCAACCCAGGTATGAGCCCTGAATGGGAACCAAACTGGCGACTTTTTGATTTGCAGGCTGGGACTCAATCTACTGAGCCACACTAGCCAGGGCCTATGCTTAATTTTTTAAAGAAAAAATTGAAGAAACTGCATTTGCCACTACTTTATGAGTTCAATTTGTTAATGCTCAAAACGGAAACTAAGACAATTACATATCTTTAGATAATTTCTAGTTTACTTTTAAAAAAATCACAGTCATTCCTGAGCACTAGCCAAATCAGTAACGTTTGACTCTAGAACTTAGTATTTTTGCTCTAAATATATTATCAACAAAATGAGTCCATTAAATAAAACTGTATCTTTGACTAAAAAAACAAACTGGTTTTGGGGTTTTTATTTTTGGTTCAGGAACTGCTTTGTTACTCCTTATAAAGAGTTGGCAAACATTGAATGTTGGCTAGCATATGTACTTCTCACAACAGTAAGAAGGACCAGAATCTAGGCTTCCTTGGTTGTTTTAGCACCTACCCCATGGAGGAAGTACAAACTTCCCCATGGAGAATCTAGATGTTGACCATAATCTAGTCTCTTGGAGGTTTCCATTGTCTCAGAAAAGCAGGGCTCGGTCAGCTCCTCTCAGCTGCATGCCAGGCATGAGCCCACCCAGTGCTCTCCCGCTGCCCAGCCGCCTCCTCGGGGCAGACCTTTCTGCCCACAGTTCTGAGTTTGGCTTGAGAGAAAAGCTACAGGAGACGAGGGGTTTTCATAAAATAGAGAGCAGAATAAATCATAGAGATGTTAAATTCTAGCATATTCTCCTGTCGTGTAAGGTTCAGAATAGAGTGAGAATTTCTTTTTTCTCTTTCTCTTACACTTTTAATCCAAGCAGTTCCATCCTGGAGGCTACTGTGGCTCAGCGTGGAGAAATAACAGAACTTTGTTTTTGACAGCCTGGCTTGGAAGATGCCCTGGAGCAAAACTGTAAGAGGGGGCAAGAGGAGGCTGAGAGATTGAGAAAGGCTGGTTTTCAAGAGTCATAAAGGCCCAGAGTCTTTTGCTGAATAGAAACGCTGAACTCTCATGGGGGCATCACAAGGATGTGAGGAGGGCTACGCACCTGGCCCCAAAGGGGTCCGGCTCCGAAGGCCTCTTACGTCTCCACTCAGCCTGGAGGGGCTGTAGCCACCCGCCTACATGCAACACTGGGACAAGGAGGATTTTATTTTTTTTAATTCAAAAAAGGTTTTAAAATGTTTTGATTTTTAAAATTTATTTATTTATTTACTTTTAGAGAGGAGAATGGAGGGAGAAAGAGAGGGAGAGAAAGATCGATGTGCAATTGATTGTCTCTTGGGCGCTCCCAACTGGGGACCTGGCCCACAACCTGGGCATGTGCCCTGACTGGGAATCAAACTGGCGAACTTTTGGTTCATAGGTTGGTGTTCAACCTACTAAGTCACACCAGCCAGGGCAGAAGGATTTTAACTGTGATAAAAAAAAAAATGCCTATTTCTTAATGTCCTTAACTGTAGAATCACCCACCTCCCCCCTGTCCCACATTTGACCCTCAGGAAGGGAAAGGAGTTCCCCCAAACCTAACTGAGAATAGGGAAACAAACCACACAACTTGATTTAATTTTATTTAAGTGAGGGAATGTGACATTTCTTTGATACCCCCTGCAAAAAAATACATAAATAAATAAAATAATGATTCTGCTCCATATCCTTCTGATTTCATCCAAAAATAAATGAAAAGAAATTTTCTATCACTATTGTAAATAAACACAGTCTGACTCATTATAAATAGAAAAAAATAAAGAATTGTATAATCTCTAAAACGAAAAAACCCACATCTTTCTATGTATTAGTTCTATGAGCACTGTGGGCCTATATGAGGGAATAAGAATATAGTAATTTTAAGCTTTGAGATCCCCAAACATGAATTCTACTTAAGTAAACTGTGTGCTTTTTGTCAAAAGGAATAAACAAGGTGTATTTTTATCTCTGTAATAAAGGATTTAAGGTTTTAGAGCAAAAGAAGAAGTCATTTTTTTCTCCTTTCTTGCTCCAGAGGCCCCTGGTCCCTCCCCCGGGGAAATGAAGGTGACTGGGAAGGGCAGGCAGACTTCCTGAGACCCGAAGAACAGAGATTTTAAAAAATTCCAAATAACCCTGTCATTTAAACAAATGAAAATCAGACCAGTGTTCCAGGCATGCAAAACAGAAATTAACTAACATTTTAGTTAAAATGCCATGAGAAGCAAGGTTCAAACAGGAAAGTGTCTAACATCATCCCTGAGGCTAACCTACCATTTAAATTTGTTTAAGACCAATTTAAGTCATATTGTCAGTCCTGACTCATAAGTGCTCTGCCCTGGCGGCTGAGATATTTATTGATCCCCTGCCCTCACACTCCCTGGACCCGCCTTTAATCAGCATCCTCCCAGACACGGTCTGAGCTCAGCCCCCTGCATCGATTACCGGGCTATTGTGACGGCCTCCTCTTCAGCCCCTTCTTCCCATCTCATCCTCCCCAAGTCGTGAGCACTGCCTTTCCAAGGCACATGTGTCCATCGCCCCCCATGCACCACTGAGCACATTTAAGGACTCCTTGTTGCTGTAGGAGAACGTCTACATTCTCTAATGCGGCTCAAAAGGCCCTTCACAAGGCAATAGTCACCTATCCCTCTTTTCTCCAGCCTCTGAAATTTTACCCCCCAAAAGCATCTAATTTAAGGGGATGTATTTTATTTATAACATTAGAACTTAAGTCTTGATAGCATCCGTCCCATTTCTCTAATGGTTTCTTACCATCACCTTGAACTTCTTTAATGGAGTCTGTTGAGAGGAGCTGCTCACTGCTTGTCGATGGATCTGCAGAGAGGAGGGGGTTGCACACCTCTGGGCCAGGTGTGGCATGTGAGCAGTGCTTCAGAGATTGAAAAACCCTTTGTCAGTTCATGAATTATGCATAGATTGCTACTTCCCGAAGGTAACTCTTTAACAACAAAGTTTATTCATTGATTACTTCCTTTCAGTAAGTGGAAATGTTGACTGAAATTTGGTTCTTGGTGTGAAACCTAAGATTTTAGAAATTCAAATATACGCTTAGAAAAGCATACATTTTCATCTGTTTGCTGACAATGACTGAGGCGGAAGGTTCTTCTTAAAGCAATTACCAGTTGGAGGAGACGTGTAAACTTCAGCACAATCATGAGCTGGTTCCTCTTCCTTTCTTCATGTATTAGTCTGTGTTTGGTATGAAGTCAGCCCACGCATGCCTGAAGTACACCCTACTTTATGCTGCCTTTGCTTTACAAAGTCAGCAGATACATCACAAATTCACCCTTTTACTCAACAAATACTTAGGGAATATCTACTCGAGGCCGGACATGTTCTGAAGGATGGGATCATCTAATGAAATGATTGGCATATCCAATACACAGAGTTTGGCTTTAATCTAGAGGCAAATTGTGTAGGTGGGTTTGCAGGTTATACTATAAAAACTATGGAGATATGTATGGGAAATTATGTAAATTTGTCACCTCCTTTTGACAACTAGCAGTCCTCTACATCTATGTCCTGATTCACATTAATAATCTCACCATGTAAGACAGCCAGCATGATCCCTGCTTTTCATGTTGCAAAACTGAGACATATATTAAGTGACCTGATTGTGATCCCACTACAAATGTGTGTGTGTGTGTGTGTGTGTGTGTGTGTGTGTGATGGGTAAAAAGAAAACAAGAGAGGAGAGCAAAAGCGAAAAAAAAAAAAATCATTGACTTCGTTTTGTTGAGTGCCCATTGCATGCCAGGTGCCCAGCATACCCTAGTTCATTCATGTTTCATAGCACTTTGATGTAAATATTACTCTCCCCCATTTTACAGATGCAGAGACTAGTGTATAGATTGTAATTAGGGAACCAGCTACAAATCTGTTCTTTCTGCTATTCTAAGCTAGTACCCAGGCCTCATGGTTCCAAATCCATCGTTCTTTCTATTCCACCACACCTCTCTGACCCAGCTGAAAGAAGGATTCCGTGGTCTGAGGATGTCCTTGGGTGGGCTATCAAATTAATTCTGTCTTTCCCACATTTCGAATTCTTAAAGTCTTTTTTGCATTGCTATGGACACAGCGCCTGAGTCTCTTACTCATGAGCTGAGCTTTTTTCTCCTCTAGCAAAATAAACAACGCCCACAGGGGTCATATTTGCTGATGTTATGGGTCATGGAAATCTGACTCAATTTCATGTTTTCTGAATCTAAAGCAAGATTTCAAATGGAATATAAGGATGAGGTTCAGCAACCTCTGTCTACTGTACTTCTATCTTTATTTTGGAGTGGATTCAGGAGCTGAAGAATGTCCCTGGATGTTAGGCTTCTAGCCAGGGGTGATATTCTACCCATCACCAATCAGCACTGACCAATCAAATGGAGCACCCATCAGAGGGGTGCTGATCTCTAGGGATCCTCTCTGTGCCAGACACTAATCCTTTGGCTGCTGGATTGTGGATGCAGTCTGAGGGTCCCAGGAGAGGAGCTGAGATGGCCAGGGTCTCAGGAAGACATTCAGGAGAACTTAGAAGAGTGATTCTTTTTTTTTTAAATTGATTCTAGAGAGAGGGCAAGGGAGGGAGAAAGAGAAGGAGAGAAACATCGGTTGGTTGCCTCTTGCATGCACCCCAACTGGGGACTGGATCCACAACCCAGGAAAGTGTCCTGACTGGGAATTGAACTGGTGACCTTTTGGTTTGCAGGATGACACTCAACCAACTGAGCCAGACCAGCCAGGGCTAAAGGAGTGATTCTACACCACATGGAACAGCTATCTTTTAACATTTAAACAACCACTGCAGCCATATAGGTGCTTATTGATTGAATTTTGGCTCTGCTTCTGGCCCTCTTGCCTACCTTAGAGTTCCTGATCCCACTTCCCCCAGCAGGTGATTTCCCTATACTGGGCTGGTGTTGATTCAGGAGATGGGGAGGGAGGGGATTATAGGTAAACTTGAGGAGTTGTTCAGTCTTTCTTTGGCTTTCTATCTCTTCTGAAAGCCTTGGGAAATCATGCTCCATGGCAGTGGCTGCACCATTCACCAATATCCAATCTCCCCTTCCTATGGTAACCCAACTCTGGAGTTTAAGCTGGGCATATGGCTGCCCAGCTAGACACTATATTTTCCACCCTTCCTTGAACCTCAGGGTGGTCATTTGTGTGTTCTAGCCAATGGGATTATACTGCTTCCAAACAGTACCTTTAAAAAAAAATGAGTGAATTCTCTTGTCCCTTCATTCTTTGTGATGGTTGGGGTGCATGCAAGAGATAAAGTAGTCACTTTGGACCAGAAGGTTGCTGCATGCTCAACATGGCAGATCTGCTTTATCATCTTGGACTCCTTTGCACTGGACTACTACAAAGGAGAGACATGTTAAGCCGTTCTTGTTTAAGCTGCACAGTATTAGGGGATTTTTGTTATAGCAGCTTAGACTCTACCATAACAAATACTTTCATTGATGGTCATTAGATGGTTGGGTTTCATAACTTACTACTTTTGAAAAGAGGAAGGAGATATTGGGTCTGTACAAAAGGCACAGCATATTCAAAAACTGTAAGGTAAAAACACAAACAAAGGAAAAGAACACAAAGTTCCTTAAGAGACCTGAGAGAGATCCTTTAGGGGCAAAGTATGGTTTCTATGGGGGAATTGTCAAGAGAAGAGGTTGCAGAGATCAGTCTTAGTGCTTATGTTCAGTGACTCCGTTCTGAGTCCAGGAAGACTCAAACTGAAGGGTTTTGAGGAAGAGATTAATAGGACCCAAAATTTATCTTAGATTGTCCTGGAATGTGAAGAACAAAATGGGGGCAGGGAAAAATTAGAGACTAGAACACCAAGCTGCAGTAGTAGTAAACTGGGTGAAAAATAATGGTGGCCTAAACTAAACATGAGAAAACTAGGCACAAGGAGAGACGTTAGGAGGTGGAGGTGGGATCCTTGAACCTGGAGATAAACTACGGAGGGATGTTGGTGAGGGAGAGAAGGAGTTTAGTATGATATCCAGGTTTCTGGTTCGTGGGATGGTTCGTGGCATTCAGAAGAGGGCATCTTGGCAAGAAATAGAAAGTTAATGGAGCTGGCCTGCCGTGGTCTCCCACTGCTCCTGGGGGAGCCTCTCACTGTTCGCCTCACCCCCATTCTCCTTTATTGACTTCTTCCCCAAGGCCCTCTCTGTGGATCTTATCTATCTCTGTTCTTCTCCAGGCATGCCTTTCACCAGTGGCTTTCCAAACTTCCCACTGAGGACTCCTTGGAGTCAATCCCATATGAACTCCACATTTTGAGAGGTTTTTTTCCCCTAGAAAAAGAATATATCTATTACTTGTGTCCATCACTTTTAACCCATTTCCAAGGTCAACTGTAAACCAGATACCATCATTCTCTGCTTCAGAAACCACAACTATCAGATGAGGGCTCCTGTATTGCCCACCTGCTTCAGAGATTCCTTGGGATTGCATAAAATCTATTAGAGCCTTTGATTCACAATACCATTTTAACAGTTGCTATTATTCAAGAAAAAAGGGGCAGGGGAGTGGCATTTTAGAATGTCTGTGTCACTGGAAGTCAGGTGAGTGTGGGATTCTGCTAAGTTGTTTGAAATACTGAGTCCTGGAGAAGGTGTTTGTCACTCACCTCCTCACTCCTATGATTGCAAGGACGTGCACTGAACTATCACAAGTGCTCCTTCCTCCTGATGACAGTGATTGGCCCAAGTGGTGGGTATGTAACCCCTTGGGCCACTCATGGTCTTCCCTGGGATTGACATAGATGCCAGATGAAAGAAGGAATCTCTCTTTTGTTGGTGTTGCTAAGCTAGGATGACAAGTACAGATCTGTCTGTATTAATCTTTCTTGGCTGTACGGAGAAAGCTCATGTTCAGTAACAGAATATTATATCAACACCAAAGAGAAATAGAATTGGGAGATGGGTGGAGAGAGTTCCTGTGGTGTCTGAATTGTTGGTTTTAGACCACGTGGCCTTATTTCTGAAGCGCTCCCCTTAATGGCTCTGTGAACCAATGAATTCCTTATTAGTTCAAATTAAGCTGGTTTGAATCGGGCTTTTGTCACTTGCAAGGTTCAAATAATAACGGGTCAGTTTCCGAAGCTTACCTATAACATAATTACTAATTAATGCCCTAGTGCTCACAGATTTACATGAATTAATCTGTTCCTTATCTGATTTAATATGTGCATTTTACCAAGGGCCTTCTAGAACAAACGCTTTGATGCAAAGGAGTCTTTGGGTGGAGAGAACACATTTTGGGCAGTTTAGCAAGCTGAAGGGAGAGAGATTTGGTGGGGCACCTGGACTTTCTGCAGCCTCTCAGGTCATTTGGGGGTGTGAAGCCAAGCCCTTCGTCTGCAATTTCTCCTTCATATCTAGATCCCTTCTGTGGTAGCGGGGAACAGGGGTTGGAGCTAACGGGTATCAGGGATTGATGTTAACGATCCCTCTTTCAGACCTTGGGCCTTCCACACTGGTCCTCTCTCCATTCCACTGCAGCAAGACGTGAGTAGGTCGATTAGTAGAGAATTCACCACTAAATAGCAATTGCCACCAATATCGCCACACTTCAGGGAAGGACAGTTTGCAACTAATTACTTCTCATGAAAATACCCAAACATAATTTTGTTCATTATTAAAATTTTCCAATAATAGATTTATCTTCCCCATTAAGTAATACATTATTCTCCTACAAAACACACAGTGAACTAGAATTACTAGGCACTGCTTATATTAAATTGTTGTTTAATAAATTAAAACTCCTATGGTTATGAATAAACTAGGTCATCTGCACATTTTGTAAATTAGTAGTTTCTTGTAGTTATTCTCTCCTGGTCAAAGCCTAAAAGAGGGGGAGAGGAAAAATGATTATCATTATTATTTTATTGTTTTCAAGCAAACTACTGCACTCTGCACTGTAGTTTAAAATAAACCACTCAGTCTAATACAGTAGAATCAATATTGTTGAGTATCAATCAATAAGAATGAATTTTAAAGACTATGGTTTGTAGAAGCTATATCTACTGGATATATAAAACCTGATAAATAACCAACCCCAGTATTTGAAGATTCTTGATGCAACAAGCATTGTCCAAAGTGATTTTGAATATTGATTAAACATATTCTTCCCTGCTACAGCTTTTGGGGTTGAGGGCCTTTTCTTTCTGATTCTAGGATATCAACTTCTCTGTTATCTTTTCAATCTGAGGTGATTAATAGAGATTTTTTAGTCATATCCAAAATGGTTGATGCTATTAAAGACTCGGTTACAAGGACTCCTCAGATTACAAAATCCTTACTTACAGAATTGTATAATGCAAATAGATTGCTGCAGTCTGTTTTTTTTTATTTGTTTGTTTGTTTTTTTAAATTTCTCTACCCATTCAATGGAGTAGGGACAGCAACTAACCAAGCTACACTAAGACAGTTGCCCCACCTTCTGGCAAAACAATGAAATTGTTTGAACTCATGCATCTACATTTCTTCCCTTGAAGGATGAAGGTACTGGTCTACCTTATTCCCTCACCCTTCTTCTCAATTGAGCTAATTTCTATTGAGCTAATTTCCCACCTCATAGCTTTACACAAATATTCTTTAAGCACATTCTTCTTTTTTGTCTTTCTTTTAAAATATTGTCCATTACCTCAGAAATCTTTTTCTTTCCTGAGTGATAGCCCCTTCTTCTGTAATTTTCTTCACCTTCCATCTCTTTTTCTTCCCATGTGACACACACACACACACACACACACACACAAAACCCTTTATCCTGTCTAATATATGTAAGAATAGTGCTGATAGTAATAGGAAAAACAAAAGCCAAACATTGAACTGTGGAAAACATAATGTGGGATAAGTGACATCAAGTCCTTTGGTATCCTCACACTCAGAAGTTTCCTTCAGAATTTCTACAAAACCCTTACACTTATCTATTTCCAATTAAGCCATTTAAGGTTATATTTATTTTACATTCAACATTTTTTTCTGTTGAATCATTAATTTTAAAGTGAATAACTTCCCTATTTAGTCCTAAATTTATAGTAGTTTAGCTTCATTAAATAGGTTCACATTACTTCTATGTGTGCTGTAAGTTATAAAGAATTAACTTTTTAGTCACAATATTCTGGAACTTAGACATCTTGTATTAAAAAAATTAGTTTGTCTTATTTATTTATTAGAGATACAATTGACATACAACATCGTGTAAGTTTAAGGTGTTCAATTGGCTGATTTGATACATTTATATATTACAATACAATTACCAAAGAGTGTTACCTAACACATTTATCACATCACATAGTTGTCATTTCCTTTTTTAGCGGGGACAATTGAGATCTAATCTCTAGACAACTTTGAATTTTATAATAAGGTGCTGTTGTCCTATAATCATTATGCTGGGCATTTGACCTGCAGGAGTTATATAGCTGCTGGTTGGAAGTTTAGTTTGTCTTTTAAAGATACTATCTCACAATTCCCCTGCCCCGAACTACCATGGTTAAATATCTTTATTTAAAAAAATTAAATGTTTAAGCAATTACCAAAGTAGTAATTATTCACAGGGAAAAATAGAACAATAGTAAAATGGATAAAGTAAAAGCCCCATGCCTTACACCCTTTATTTATTTATTATTTAATATATTGGGGTACACCCTTTTTCATCTGTCATTAGAAATAGTCAAGCATTTGAAATATTCCCCTTAGAATTTCTTTTTCTACCCAGTCACAAGCACTTCTCTCTCTCTCTCTCTCTCTCTCTCTCTCTCTCTCTGGAGAGGGGAGAAATTCATGTATCTATCTATGTATCTATCTATATCTAGTAACTTTAAAAAAACCTCATTATAGGCATCTTTTCGTGTATAGATATAAGGAATAAAAATTAATTTCTTGCCTGTTAAATACTTAACTATTTTTGCTAAAAAATAGGGACACATATGACGTCCCTGCACCTGAGATCAGAAAGCGGTAGGGTGGATGGAAGAAAAGTTTGCTCACCTCTGCAAGCAAGAATTCGCTTGTCTAGAGCATAAGAAAGAAACCGAAGCAATACGTTTTCATGGATGATTCAGAGACCTGCGGTTCAAACTATATAGGTTTCACCAAACTTTAAAGGAATAATATCTTCGTTTTGAAAGTACTTTTTACTTTTATTAATTTTTTTCTTTTATTGATTCTAGAGAGAGTGGAATGGAGGGAGGAAGAGAGGGGGAGAAACATCCATAAGCTGCCTCCTGCACACCCTGGGGACCAAACTTTCATCCCCGGCATGTGCCTTGACTGGGAATTGAACCAGCCACCTTTTGGTTTGCAGGACAATGCCCAACCAAATGAGTCACAACAGCCAGGACTAAGGTACTTTCTTTTTTTAAAGAAGGTAGTTGAAATGATAATAAAATAGGTAATAAGTGCACATTTTCATGTGTACTGTGGCTCATCCTTCTAAGTCCTCAAGATACAGTTTTGCATTTTGCAAATCCACATATTTTTACCTCTATTAAAGAAAAGCCAAAGTGGAAGCCACAGTTTGAATACATGCTTCATCCCCAACTCCTAGCTGCCAAATCACACCTGCCCTGATTCCCCCAAATGCTGGCTCTGACCTTAAAATTTAACCTTTCTGCATGTCAGTGTGATCTTGCAGATTTTTATCCAATCAGCTACAAATAAATCAGTTTACGCAGTTCTGCTTACCAACCCAAGAGGAATGAATGTAAGCTTCTAGTAACCCACCAAAATATGAAAACAATGCACTTCCTCATCATGCTTTATAACTGAGCTGTAATTGCTGAGAGCCAGCTTCTGACCACCTTTGGCTTTGAAGTCTCCCTGTTCACAGTTTGTTTCTCACTCAATAAAATATTCATATCAAGTGAAACTCACTAAATTTTATTTTAACACCTCTTTATATTAAATGCTGTCTCATTTATTGGGTCTAGAAACAACTGAGATTACAGACAACTAAAAGTAGCTGTATGTCATTTTTAAGGCATAATGACAAAAGACAAATGCATTATTTTTCCCTTTAGGCCTCATTGGAAATCAAGCAAATACACTGCTGAACTACATAGCTGCAACTGAGTTTATTCTCCTTGACTGACAGATGGAGCTGAGGTGCAGCCTGCCCTTTTTGCTGGGTTCCCAGCCATCTATCTCACCGCAGATATCGGCCATGTAAGCATGATTCTGTTAATCAGAAGTGACTCAAGGCTGCAATGTACTTCTTCCTCTGTCATCTCACCTTTGTAGATCTCTTTTATGCCACCAGTGCCATTCCTTGGATGCTGGTTCAGTTCTTACCCAGGAGAAAAACCGTTGCCTTCACTGGTTGGTCTTTATCATTCCACCTTTTCATTGTCCTGGTAATCACATATGCTTCCAAGAATGGTCTGTGACCCCTACCTGGCCACCTGGAAGCCCATGTTATATGCTAACAAAATGTCCAGAGGTGTCTGCCTCTCTCCGGGTGCTGCTTTGCAAACAGTATGCATGGGCCACCCAGCTGCTTTGTCCTGCTGCGGACCCAGTGAGATCAAGCACTTGGACTGTGCAAACTCACCTCTCTGAGTCCTCACCTGCTCAGACAACAATGCCAAAGAAATTGCCAAATCTGTGGAGGCACACTGTCTTCTGAAACCTAAATACATTGGAATCATAGCCTTTCAATTCAACTTTCTCCCTCTGAGATGTGCAACGAAGGAAGCAGAAGGCATTATTAGTGGCAGTAGTTCTTAGTTGACGCTCTGAAGAATTTGTCCTGTAAAAAGTTTCTTTGTATTATGTGCTCTTATGACTTGGGCATTATTATTTTTCTAATTTAGATTGATTTTTTGCCAGAGGGAGAGCAGAACTATAATTTGGATGCATCTTTTACTCTCCACATTAATGTTTTTAAAATAATTGATTCTTTCCCGTCATTAGGGGAAATGGTGCCTACAAGACAACATGACGTTTACCCACCACCTTAAAACGCTTCCTTGAGCTGATTTTCTCCAGGCTTCTATCCTTTTCATTTACTGAAGATTGAAATTCTTGCCTCCTGGTGGAGGGAGTGGCCTCACCCTCTAATGGGTACTGATGGATGATTTCTTCTTATTGGAGGCAGAATATTCTTTCTTGTTCATCACTATCTCATCTTTTGTTAGTTTCATATTTTTTGTAAATTAATACATAATACGGAGGGCTGGTCTGAAAAGGAGTTGTTTTTATTTTTTATTTTTTGACAGGGACATTCCAGTCTTCTCAGGACTACCCTCTGAAAACT
Organism: Pteronotus mesoamericanus; assembly: GCF_021234165.1. Classification (NCBI taxonomy): domain Eukaryota; kingdom Metazoa; phylum Chordata; class Mammalia; order Chiroptera; family Mormoopidae; genus Pteronotus; species Pteronotus mesoamericanus. Next base: position 25,768,863 of record NW_026555234.1, on the reverse strand, counting down.
CCATCAAGTGGGATTTTCATGGAATCTTTAGTCCTTCCTATTTAGCCTATTCCTGTGACTGACCTTGACTCTGAAAGTTAAAAAATTGCACCTCATTGGCCACTTTTTCCAATAATCAGTATATTTTTAGTACTACCACAGTCTTGCAGTGCCAAGCAGCCAGTGAATGTTAAAGGGAAATAATCATCTTGTAATTCAGACTGGTAGGAAACAGTCATTTCTAATTACTTGTCATAAGAGAAGACAATGCAATTAAAGTCTCTGGCTTAGACTAGAGCCTCCACGCAAGCCACTGTCTCCGTTGATTCATATTTTTGACTGTCTGAAAAGGCAAAGTCAGCCAGATTGACCATACGCTCATCCAAATTGGCTTTTATCATGATGGAAGACACCTTACAGATGTTTCATTTTTGATGGGTGTTATTATATAGACTTAGAGAGCTGGTTATTAAAAGCCAAGGCCCTTAGGTCTAGAAGAGTTATTAGGGATTATTTCAGAATGAAATCTAGATACACTTAAACATGCAGTAGGTGCTTAAGCATCTCAATAAACATCTTTTTTTGAGGACCCATATTGGTAAGGATACAAAGATAATTTTGTTGCTCTATCCAAAGGACACTTTTCAGGTCTCACCCTCTTTGATCTTTGTGACAAAGATAATAGTGTTAATTCATTAAGTTCTATTTCATTTTCCTCTTTTTGGATGTACAGGAGGACTGCATATACCTAAGTTAATCTGAAACCTACTTCTGGCCAGAACTTCTACAGGAAAGTGATGTGTGTCACTTCCGTGCTGAAGTGTGGAAGGGCATTGTGAGCCCTCCATGCTTTCGCTCACCCTGCTATGGTTGTTGGGGCCTTAGCTTAAGGGGGCAGAGACAGAGGATGGAATCAGCCTGGACCCTTCGGTTCAGGGTCAGGTGCCTTAGAGTCCGGCAGCAGACTGAGTGTGAGGGGGAAGTACACATGGAGAAGCCACTGTGACTTGGGGGTCATTTTGTTACTGCAGCATCACCTAACCTTTTCTGATTAACAGCCTCCTGGGAGGTGTCTGATTCTGCCAACCTTCCTTGGGTTATGTGACTCAAAGCTGTCCTGATTTTCCTGCCACTTCTTTAACTTCATCTTCTCAGTCAGCCCCTAAAGTTCCTTTTTCAAGTCCCAGTCTTTAAATATTGGAGTTTCTTCATTTTCTGACCTGGGCTCTCTTCTCTTCTCATTCTATTCAGTCTTCCTGCATCAATTACCATATGATGAGGACTCTCAAATCTATATCTTTAGCCCACTCTTCTCTTTTAAATTATAGCTCTCTAGGCATATCAACCTACCTATCCTTTGTCTCATATCCATCTTAAACGCAATCTATTCAAAATTTAACTTAGCTCTCCTTTCCTCAAACCTTTTCCTCTTCTAGTTTTTCTGTCCTCAGTGAATGGCATCACCATATGTTATACCTGAATGGCATCTTTAAAGATGGCCCCAATGAACCATATGTCCCCTTATTCATACTCCTGCTTAGACCCTCTCACGTTGGATCCACTTGGTTCTGTGACTCACTTTAAACAATGGAATGTGGTCGAAGTGAGACATGGCACCAGCAGCTTCCACCTTTGCACTTGGAGCCTTGAACTGCATTCTAAGGTGTCTGGCTACTCTTCTGGAGGGTCCCTAGAGAGACAGTGAGGCCCTGAGTCTACATGGAAAGAAGGGAAGAGCCCAGCTCTCCCAACATCCCAGCTGACCCTGTTCCCCAGCATCTGCTCCAACGTCCAGACATGTGACCGAAGCCATCTTGGCTGTTCTAGTCCAGCTGCCATCTGACTGCAAACACATGAGACAGCCCATGCAAGACCAGCAGAAGGACCATCCAGGTGAATGCCAGCTACTGACAGAATCATGAGAAATAATAGAACAATTATTTTTTTAGTCATTAAATTTTGAGTGGTTTGTTATATAGAAATACACGTAACTGAACACTATATTTCCCAGAAACCTGGATGTCATCTTTCCATTTCTCCTCTTAATTCTCCACATCTAGTTCTCAGCCTCTGTGGTTACACATCTTAAACATTTCTTGAATAGTCCCTTTATTTCCTATATGCCATTGCCTACTCCCTCCTTGTCTAGCACTGAATCCCACTTGTAGCAAGAAGCCTGGTCTAAAATGTAAATATAGTTATGGTCTTTGCAGGCCACCCAAAACCATATTATGGATTTCTATTGTTTTTAGGATAAAATTCAATCTTCTTAATATTGTTTTCAAATCTGTGCAGCCTCTAGTACTTGTCTATCTTCCAGCCTTACCTTATGTGACTACATTCCAATCATCCTCAATTTATTTCAATTTCCCCAGGGTGTCATGTTGTCGCTTGACTCCTTGCTCTTTTGTTTGTTGTTCTTTCCACCTGAAATACTTTCTTTCATGGTCATTCCTTCCCTTTTTCTCTTGTCAAATTCCTACTCATCCTAGAAGCCTTCTCTGAGCCTCCACACCTGGATTAGCTATACTGGCCAAGTGCTCCCTAGTCATTTATTAATGCCTTCATTCATCAAATTTATATTGAGCTTATACAATGAGTCATACACTGTATTCTCCTTCTTCTACAATAATGTTCATCTTCCCCTGTAATTATTTCTTTGTCTAACTCTGTCACTATCTTGTAGGCTCTTCAAAGAAAGAAACAATGTTTATCTCATTCTCAATGTTTGTAAAACTTTGTAAACCCCAGTTTTTATCACATCATAGATACTCAATGCATAAGTAATGAAAACATGGAACTCACCTTAGTCCTGATAGACAGTATAATAGTGGAAGAAAATTGTTATTCAATAGATACTCAGTTTGGATAAAGATACCACCTAATAATTTTAGTAACTATTTGAAGAGAGAAAAAAACTTCATGGTTTATTAGAGACAAAGTACAATTTTCAGTGACAAATGAAGATAAAAACTCAAGCCCAATTTGGTTTTCTGAAATTATAGCTATCTATGAATTGGAGGGCTGTAATAGAGGCCATTCAGCATTAAGCCAGCAGCTTTGACTCTGGGCCATTGAAAACAACATTCTTGATAGGCAACTAACCCCCAAAGTCACTACATCATTTCTTTCACAGAGAGACCTAGTAGGGTGTAAGTACCCTAAAAACATACTGAATATATTTGCTACAAAGAGATATGGTGGTAAGAATATCTTCATCTATCCTGGAAGACCAAATATGCCTCAAAGATGAACAGTTTCTAGGGTGCTCAGGTAGGGTAGTTGTGGTCACCCCCAGCAATGACTCTGCCCTGGCTGACTGCCATTAGGTAGCCTGGGAAATGCTAGGTAGACCAGTTTCCTTACAGAGCTTACCATCTTCCGAGGGCTTCGGATAACTGTCTCTGATTATTGGCCCTGTTTCAGGGAAATTGCTGCAAGAAACCTGGAGGAGCCACCAAGGGTTATAGGGGCAGACAAACAAGCAGAGCCCCTGCCGTCGTGGAATACATAATAGTGGCCGTCTGCAGCCACCCTTGTTGGCATCGACATCGGCATCACCATTTCTGGTCAAAAAGGTCCTTGTATTCATTACAAAGCCCTTCTAATTTCAGTAGTCCTTTTGGATATTAGGCATTTATGGGAAGCCACCTCAAGTCCTTTTTGAAAATATGTTGGTTGCAAATAAACATTTCATGTAACAGTCATTTATTAAAGTAAGATGAAGGCGATATTCCAAAGAGTGGTTTCTATGGGTGCTGGGGATATGTGTGAACTTCATTTTTTTTATGGTTTCTTAAAAATGCTTTGCATTGAGAATATTATTTTATAATAGGAAGTAACAAAATAATGATCGTTAGAATACAGAGGTAGAAGGGATCTTAATAACCATTTTAGTCTAAGGTTATCATCAAATACTTGAGGAAGAGAAGACTAGAGGTGATGTGATTTACTTTATTTCTGATGAGAAATGCAAACATAAGCCACAAGTGAGGTTTTGTTCAATATTTCCAATTAAATGTTAATGACAGCTCCTATCCTCAAGAATAGGGGAAAACTTTGGCTTTCTGGTCATACTGTCTTAGACTTTCCCTTCATCCAAAACATGAAAAATTGGCTCAACACCGAATATAAATGTTCCTGACATCTGTATTTAAACTTGGAGTATTCATGGCTCTATTGGGCATTTGAATAAAAGGCCTTTTGTTATCACCTTAGGTTGCTAAGGCTGCCACGGCAAAGTGCCACAAACTGAGGGGCTCAAAAAAAGAAAAAGAAATTTATTGTCTCACAGTTTGGGGGGCTAGAAATCTGAGATCAAAATGTTGGCAGACGTGGTTCCCTCTCTTGGCTATGAGAGAAAAATCGGCTTCATGCTCTTCCCCTAGCTCCTGGGGTTTGGGGACAAACTTTGGCATTCATGGCTGTTGAAGCATCGCCCATCTCTGCCTTCATCTTCACAAGGTGTTCTATCTGTGTGCATACGTCTGTGTCTAAATTTTCTCTTTTTAATAAGAACACCAGTTATATTGGATTAGGGGTCCAGACTACTGCAATATGACCCCACCTTAACTAATTGCCAGTACATCCGCTATCACCCTATTTCCAAACAAAGTCAGATTCTTAGGTATTGGGCTATAGGAATTGAACATACGAATTCTGAGGGACACAATTCAATGCATAAGAGGTAGTATCACAGAAAAGGGAACATCACGGTGCAAATGGATTGCCAAAACCCTTAGTAGCTGGTCTATTTTGGGGGATGAGGGCTGGACCAAGATAGATATGAGGAGTTTCCCTGAAATTTGGACCAGGTTCCCAGGATGCCCAGGGTTAGTTTCTCTAGAGCACACCCAAGCCCTGTGTCTGTTCACGGCCACCTGGGAAGCCTGTGGCTGCCACGCTCAAGTCCAGACAACATCATTAGGGCTTTTCTAGTGGAGAACTGTGTATCCCACCCCTCCAGCCTGTAGGAGGTGGACAGTTACCATTAGGGATGCCATTTTTTGGTATCACAATGGTGACTAAACTTTATTTTTACAACTGGGCAGGCCTATTGCATTAAGAAGTTTGCAACTGGGCAGGCCTATTGTATTAAGAAGTTTAAAAAGTAAATTGACTATTATGGCCAAAGTTTAAAAAAAACCTCAAAACTCCAAATAGCAAAATTCAGTAATCTTCCCCCTTCCTAAGCCCTCATATTTCTAGAGAATGGGTCAACATCCACGACGGTGGCTTTGAACCTATTCAGAATAAAGAGAAAAATGAGTTACAGAGTTTAACCCCCAAGTTAACTAAAAGCACAAAGCTTGAAAAGTGAATAACTGTGCACTAGAATTTGCTGAGTTATCTATTTTTCTTGATCGCTCCATTCATTGCTTTTATTTTATAGACAAATACCAACTACCCGCACTCAGCATTGGAGACATGTTCTTCCTGTAAAAAGGTGCACATGTAAGTCTTTAAAAATACTGGTAGGAAGTTTTAAATGCTTGAGTGGATGCCTTTGAAATACTGAGATACAGTCTTCCTGGCTGATTGAACATTATGCAGCTGGGAGCGTTTCCTCGGACCAGTGGACTTATGTTCCAGCATAGAACCAATGTGGAGAAAATGGTGATTCCAGGCACCAAACGAGAATCTGAGACATCACATCATGATTTATGTAAGAGAATTATCAGAAAGTCATCTCAGTGTGCCTTCAAAAGAGGAAACTAAGCAGACAGCTTTGTTAATTTAGCATATAGATTTGGAATACAGTACATCTCTCATCTCATCAAAATTCAATTAAACCATGGGTTACTGGCCAGGGAAAAGGAGCCAATTTTCTCCCTCTGTCTCTCTCTTTTGGGAAGAGTTATTGGAACCTCACTAAGTTCTTAATGGTTCTTTAATTGTGGAAGCCAGTTTGAAAGGGTAGTTTGAATGTTTGAATGATCCCTTATGTTAAAAATTAGAACTTGAGCAGTTCTATAATTGCTATTAATTTAAAGCATGCTGGCGCTAGCAATGGTGGGCAGGTAAGGTTATTTTACTGTTTTCTTCCTTTTAAGGACTTCTGATCTTACTCTAAAACTCTCTGAATCCTGCAGAATCTTCTCTTATATGACAGAAATTGTATAGCAGTGATTATCCACTCAGTCCAGATCTATTCTGTGCTTTTAAGAAGCTGTTATTTGCTAACACATAACCAGACTTCACACAGGCGAAAGGTAAGCCCACGGGTCCAGTAACAAGATTTGCTGTGTTAAATGCAATTGGGTCTCAAATTTTAAGCAGTTAAATGTCTTAATTTGTTCTTCTCTTCCTACCATAATATAATGAGGATAAACTTTGACATGCAGCAACTCTGCAAAGAGAAGATTTCTCCTTGTTCATTGTTTCTCAAACCAATCTTCTCTCCTGAAATTTGATTTCCGAAGTGCCTTACAGTCCTTAAGCCAGGTGGCTGCAATGAGTCCACTTGGAACATTCATAATCGTCCAAAATAAAAGCACATTCTAGAAGCCAGACACACTTAAGACAATCAGATGGGGCGAGTCACCAAGTAGGAATAACTCTTTTAACCTCTTGCTAACTCTGCCCTTTAGCCTGCCGCACAGGTTGCAAAAGGCAGTCACCTTGGCTCTGAAATAAATAGCATGAATCTCTCTGGGTTAAGGACTTCTGTGTCTTCTTATACACACAATTCATTTTTCTGGTGCTTTGCCTTGTGACTTAAAGAAGGAAGACCATAGTGTGCTGTTTAATGGGCTGCAAGAAACCTGTCTGTAGAGGCCCTTCCTCAATATTTGAACATTAAACATTATAATCTTTTTACATATCTGTTAGCCTTCCATCTCCAGGAAAGGTCAATGGAGGAAGTGATAGGGTTTTTAGAAAATGAAAGAAACACAAAGCTAAATTTGGGGGGGGTGGGGGGAAGGGAGGACCATGGCTTTGGATTTGACCACACCTAGCCATCTTTTTGTTTGTTTTTTAACAAAACTGTGCTGGGACACGTCTCCCTTTACTTGATTAACCTGAGGAGGAACCAGGCTTCATTGTTTATGTAGACTCCTAGGCAACAGGAGAGCTTCTGTGCACTGTGGAAAAAGGCACCTTTCTAGAACGTCTGTGATGTAGAAGTAACTGGTGTTGACTTAAAAAGAGATATCGAACTTCTTCTTTTTGTTTTTTGTTTCCCCTGATGGAAAAGTCAGGAGGAGTTAGGTGTTGAGGAAGAATAAAGAAGAAGAAAGGTGGACTGATGATATTAATGGCAGAGAAGGTATTACTAAGGAAAAACTATGGAGCCTGCTAAGTTCCAACCTTACAATAAGCAAAACAGTAATACTTTAAAGAACACCTTAGAACGACCAGGGACAGAAGTGTAAATACCTATGCTCATTTCAATGTGATTCTATGGCTGTACCTTAGCCTCATATTTCTGCCTCAGTTAGGGAACTTTCCGTTCCAAGCCACAGAAAAACCAACTCACATAGGATTAAATACTAATTTAATTGATAGGTTTCATGAAACTGCAGTGGTGTGTGTTCCAAAACTGGTTAGCCTAGAGCTCAATGATGTCATTGTGGGCTCTGTTTCTTCCATCTTTTCATCTCCTTCTGTATTTGCAAAGTGGGCTTCACCCTAGGGCCAGGCCCCTGGTTATAGGATATCTGTCAGTACCATTAGGCCCACATGCTTCCTTTTTCTTATCCAGATAAAAATAAGGTGCTGTCCTCAAATGTCTAACTAAAGTTCTGAGATTCCTGCTGCTGGGACCTGAATTGGCTTAAGCCTATGTCACTTGAAACTCTATCCATAGTAAGGGGGTGAGATTATCCTGATGGCTTATAGCAATCAGCCCCATTCCCTGCAGCTAACGGAGGGGTTAATCCCACCTATACCACAGGACCGTTATAGAATCAGCGTTGGGAAGGGAGCAGACTTTCCACTATTGATACTCTGGGAGACAATGAATTCAAGAAACCCTATTCTAGGGTTGTGTTTTATGATAGGCAGTGAAGGATACAAGAGTAACTTTAAAGCTGATAGAAATCTCAGGGTTTTTACTGAGGCTCCTTTCTGAGAGATAGTAGAGAAAGTGAGATCGTGAGGTAATTTCACAGATCTCATTTATGTTACTCATACTTTTCTTCTATGAATCACATTAAAGGGTACTGATCCACATATGGGCTCAATTCAAAGAGTCAAAAATAATTCTTAAATTCTGTGCCAGAAGAGGGAGATCAATGGCATGGGAGACAGGAACTACCACCAATGTTTCAGTAAAATTACCAAAATGGCGCATTAGGAGACTTATCAAAGGAAAAGGTGTTACCTTACCTTATATTTTTTAAAAACCTCTTTACAAAGATAGACTAAGAAGTTAGACAAGGGCAAGTTATCCCATTCAAAAGATGCCCCAAATAGAAGAAACAACGGCATATATTAAATACTCTTTTGAAATACCAAACAAGGTAATCCTTGGGTCCAGAATAGAGTCTGGTTTAGCTGGTCAAATTGACAACCAATATAAGAATTTACAAGGGTCATTTCATCAGCTTTATCAAGGCAGTACATCTTTACTTTGCTTATCAGAATAGGTCAGTAACACTTCTTTCAATACTAACTTATGCCAGTTGCCTGTTCTAAATTCAGCTGAAGGTGGTTATACATTTTCTTTATTTTTTAAAAAAGATTTTATTTATTTGTTCCTAGAGTGGAAGGGAGGGATAAAGAGGGAGGGAGACATGGATATGTGAGAGAAAACATCAATCAGTTGCCTCTTATACATGCCCCAAAGGGGGACTTGGCCTGCAACCCAGGCATGTGCCCTGACCAGGAATCAAACCAGCAACCTTTCTCTTCACTATGACGATGCCCAACCCACTGACCCACACCAGTCAGGGCTGAAGGTGGTTATACATTGTCAAAGATGGTAGAGGTCCACTGGCCCCCTGGAAATCTTTGCCCATGGTGCAATACTTGAGATCTTTGGATACAAGTTTTAGAATTTTCCTTCCTGAGTGCTGGGGGAAGGTGGGAGAGAGAAAGATGTGTTAGATATGTAAATTACCTTTTGCTTTAGTAGTCAGTCTCTTGACATGCCACACAACTTTTATTTGGGATATTATTCCTGCACTGAGAAATGAGTATTTCAACCATATTCTTGGGTGGGGGGGGGGGGGTGTTCCTAATGAAAGTACTACTTTGCATTGGAAATTTCTTAGCATTAGGCCCTTGAATAAAGAATGCTAATAAATTCCAGCTGTTTAATCAGCTGCCCTGGCCCTTACCTCACATGCGCCTCCACTTTCTACTTTTATAGATCTAGAGGCAAGAATCCTAGTTGATTTCACTTTCTTGTGGTTCGGCATCAAGGATGAAAAAATGGTCTAAGAATATAAAAAATATGTCTGCATATTATCAAGACACTTGTGTGATTTCCCAAATGTATATTAATTACTCAATCAATGTTTCTCAAAGCCTGTTCTGTGGAACTCAAGTGACAGAAGATGTTGAGAAGAGTCTGCAGTAGAGTTTCTTGATGAAAAATATTTAGGAAAATGTGGGTTTAACAAATTTAAATGGACTACTACAGAACAGCTCAGCCTTTAATATGCATTCTATATCTCTAAGAAAAAAGATAGACAGTGCTTTCCACATATATCTGACCATGGAATCTTTTTCTTGATGAGAACTTCATATAACATATCTGAGGAATACACTTTGGATAATGCTCATCCATGTCAAATTACCATGTTTTCTGGGAGTCTATTATCTGCTTGCCCTTCGTTGACCTTTGTTATTGGATGTTCCTAGGATTCTAGTCCATGACAAGATCTAGTAGGAAAGCTTTGTCATTTTTTCCAGGGAGCAGTAGGATAGAAAAAGCCTCAAAAGCTATGCTCTCAAGGACAGCAGATCTGACTCAAAACTAGAAGCCTCTGCTACATCTTAACTGTTATATTTCTGAAGGCAGAAGACATTTGCCATAGCCTCTGACTGGATCCCTTTTCCCATCTTAAATTACATTCTGCTATGTAAATATGAGGTCATAATAAACTTGGAAGGCGGTAACACTGTGGTTATAGACAAGTGACATAAGTTTTGTGGAAGCATTTTGTGTAACGCACATTTAAGGCGAGGATGAACGCTGCACACGTAAGATGCCAATGGAGGTGAATGTCAGCCAACAACTAGAAGTTCAGGTTAAGATCTGAGTGTGGCCCGCGGGAACAGAACTCTAAATTATCTTCACGGCTCCTGCGGAAACACTCACACGCCACCCCAGAGCGCCAATGCACCCCAAGCCGGTAGGCTCTGCGGAGAGGCTCTGCTGCATGAATTCTTTCTTTATTCAAGCCTAGATTACATTTCACTGCAGAATTTTGGTAATTGAATAAATTCTAATAAACTGTCTTATCTGGTATGGATGTAGAAGAAGGCTTTTCATATTTTATAATGTTATTTTTTCATATTAGAAAAGCATAAATGGTGTGGGCAAAGCACATGAAAGCATGCAGAAAGAATAAAAATCACCCATAATCCCACTAATTAGAAGTAACTGCTATTGATATTTTGGTTTATCTACTTAAATATTTTCTTTCTTTTCAAGATGGTTCATACTTATTTTGCAGGATGCTTTGAGAATATTTCTAAACTCTTTGTGGTGTTAATGCTTAGGTTAGAATTTATTTGGGGGGCAGACTCTCTGTCTCCAGAAGAGCTACAATGGTGAGCCTGTCTAACCATAGAAACACAACTTCAGCAAGAGTTTTTCATACTGTAGCCATGAATACTGGTGAAGTAAGTCTACTACTACAACTCGTACTACATTACCACTAACGCATGGTGATTGCAATGCTAATAGGACTGCTACCATTTTCAATATGCTAGGATATATCCTGTTGTAAATGCATTATCCTAATTAATCCTCACAATAACACTATGCTATTAATAACCACTGTGTGGTATGTTCTGTTATTATCTTCATTAGGTGGTTGAGGAAAACAAGGCAAAGAGAGGATAAAGAACTTGCCCAAGGCCATAAGTAGTAAACGTTGAAGCTGGGATTTGAACCTGGACAATTCAACTCCAGACTCTGCACTCCTTCTTTAGGCTGAGATGTTAACCAAGGTGTTTGGTAAGGTAAAAGCTGCCTTCACTGTGGCTGAGTGTAACCCTAAGAAATCACTGGAATATTAGCGGACTTGATTCTGATTCCTCCAGCATGTTCAGATACAAGGGTGCGCTCTAACGGGCAGGGGTGAGGAATGAGGGGAGCAGGGAGAGAGAGAGAATGAAAGAGAAACTCCAGCTGAAAGGAGCGTGTCCCTCCATGTGGCAGCAGACCAGGGGCCAGGAGCTCAGGAGGAAGAAAGGACATGCCTCCTGGGAATAGGCATGGCCTATAGATTTTAAGAGCAGTGATTTGCAAACTCCAATTTGATGTTTTTTTTCCTTGCCTTTTAATTTGGCTATGCTATCCTCAAGTCATGTTTAAGTTTATTAAACCAAAGAGGTCTCTATTAGCTGATCTCTGAAAAACAAAGGGGTGTTGGGTTATCCCCATGTTTGAGGCTTAGAAAGAGGTAAACTTGACTGAAGAAGTCTGGGTCAGAAGTCAAGCATGGAAGGTGGAAAACAAAAACCAGAACGTGATGAAGATTATGAAAAGAACTGCTGAGAGGACTGGACTTCCTATAGTCCTGTAGGATGGGGCAGAATAATGAAGTAGAAAATATTGCGAGAAGCTCAATCTTGTAAGTGTTGAAAACTAGGGACACTTGAATTAAATATATAACACAACACATCTGAAGTTAGACCTCAGGATGTTTTCCATTTCTTTTTGGCTACCAAGCAACAATGTGAGACAAGGATGCCCATTATCAGCATTTACTAAACAACTTAACAACCCAATGAGACATGAAAATATGAAGACTTAACTGGAAAGAGATAAAAAATTTTTTTTATAGATGACAACTGCCTATACAGAAAAATCAAAGAGAAACATTAAGCAATGTATTAGAACTAATAGAGTCCAGAACATTTCTGGGTCCAAGATTAACAAAAAAATTAATGGTATTTTGTGTACTGGTAATGACCATTATAAAATTATGGTGTATGCCATCAGTTTTGATCAAAATCCCAAGAGGCATATTAGAGAAACTTCACAGGTTATCCTAAAAATTATATGGAAAAGTAAAAGTCCAAAAATGGCCAAGACAATTTCTGTCCTTTTTGAGTCACTTAGAAAAAAGAATGAAATTCGTAAGGAGAAGGGCAAAACAACACAAGTGCTTGTAAACTAGCCATCTTTGATGACAACCCACAAATGATGCTGCCAGAAAGTGCTCATGAATTTTAGCTGCTTTCTCTTCATGACCCGAGACACTTGGAAAGCAAATATTTTGTATGGCCATTTCTTGATATATGTGTCCAGTGAAAGGACTCACAGCAGAGCAAGTGAGTAGTAGCTGAAAGAAAAGTGAGAAGATTTAACTATCCGTTGCCCACTGGTGGCCTGAGAATAAAATTAGGCTTGCAGGCATATTATGCGGAGTCTCACAATTTTGACTGGCATTGTATTGGACAATGTTTTAAATTGTTGTCAACATTTAAAAAGCTGGAGATTTCATATGAAGACCATTGGTTGGAGCCAGATTGCTGTTTCCTTCTTTAGAGAGTTCTTTCTAGCTTGCTATTGTGCATATCACTCTTAATATCTCTTTTGGCTCTCATTTTCAACGCCTACCTGGTACCTTCAGTCATTTGAATTTGTAGCCTCTGACTTAGGTAATGCCAGGAGACAGGAGAAGAGATACTTCTGTGGTCTAGATTAGGATGGTTAGGACTTGCAGAAAGTCAATGGAAAGAAAGCTAAATCAACATACCTGAAATAAAATGTTTTTCTTTTAATCAAGAAATTCTTTGTAGATCACATGTTAGAGTAACAATTTTCTACTTTTTTTTTGAAATGCATTGTAGTTAAAAAACTTTCATTTAAATGATAATGGATATATTAAGACTACTCTGGTAGCTACTAAAACTTTCCTGAAAGACAAAGAATTCACTTTTCTATGGAAACAGCAGCCACTACTCACTGCCTAGCAGACTTTGCAAAAAGAAGGAGAATACAACTTAGAGGCAATTTAAATATTGCATCAAAAAGCCACGAAAACTTCCAAGGAATTGACTTGCTATTACCGCCTCCTACCAGTTTGGGACAGAGAGCCAGGAAAGATACAAGTGTATTTTGGAAAGCTAACAGCGTCACAGGATGCCATTGTTTTTGCAACATTTATTCCCTGGGTCAACAATGGAGACAAGGACCCTGCGTGAAACAAACTGTAAGTGTACAGTGAGAAAGAACCTTGGGGCAGTGCCGGGGACAGAGGCAGAACACAGCCGCTGTAAAGGGCTGGATTCGGTTTTCTCTAGCCAGCGTCGGAAGTTGACCATCATTTGGTTATTTCCGATAATTTCCCCTGGCATTTGCCTGGTCCTGGTCATTGTGTGTCTCATCTCAAGGTGTCTGAATCCTTCAGCGGAAGGCAATTTATTCCTTCCTGGCTGCTGGCCATCACCTGACTATGTAACCCTGGACCAAAAGCTACGAAAGAGTGAGCTTGATTCTCTTCCTCAAGTCAGAAAACCAACCTGCCCTCCTCCACGCCACCCCGCCCCGCCAAAATCAATGGACTACAAAGTTGATTTGAATATTTTATTTATAAATGTACATTGCTATAAAAGCCGTTGCATTTTAGGCAACTTTTTATTTTATTTTCTTACTATTTCTCAGAGGCATTTTAGAATAAATATTTTAAATGAAGGTTAGTGTAACTGATATAGAACGCTGGCCCACCCAGAACAGTAACATCTTTTGGACGGACTCGCACATGAGGTGGATCATCTCAGTTCATTAGGTCTTACACTGTGTATAGATAACTATAATAGGTATTGCATTAATAACACTACTTAGAAAGAATGAGAAAATGTCATGAAAGTTTGCTAGTGAAAAAGTTACCATTTTCTCTTAAGAAAGAGAAGGAACTAGCTTTTGGAGTATGAGAAAAAAGTCAGACATACTTCCTCAGGAACAATAAATCATTCACTTGCCTCGTCTGTTTTTTGTTTTGTTTTGTTTTTAAGCAAACACATTTACATTGTAGCTCAACAGAGCAGAGCATTTTTTTTTTATTCTGGGATCTCAAAGATTATTTGAAAAGAAATAGATCATACTCATTATGCTGCATTGGAAAAAACAAGATCTAGTCTGCCGTGTAACAGAGTCCAAATGAAATATAAATCAAATATAAATAGAAACAGTTGGCAATTAGAATTTAGAAAATGTTGGAGATTATTCTGTGCTGGTGACTATTGTTCATTATGGGAAAGCATTTCGCAGTTGGAGAATGGGCTTTATTTTTCTTGACTCAATTCTAGCTTCAATACATGTACAATGAGTCTCACTAAGAAATATGTATAAATGGGTTTGTGAAACCAGAAGAGAATGTGCAATATTCATATAATTCCTACATAACGGATGGAGTTCCACATGTAAAAAGTATTCTATAAAATTCGGTTATGAATGATCATATTGTACATGTTTTGTGCATTATTTCCGGTAAAGTACTCTGTTAATATCATGCAAAGTGTAAACATCACATTATCAAAATATTTAATAAAACATGCAGGTGGTTAATCAAAATATTGAACTTAATCTGTACATTTTCAAAACTTTTTCTTTTTAATTTTTTCTATTTTTCTTTTTCTTTTTTTTATTTTTTCCCCCTGTAAAACAGCAAACACCTCCGTGAGAAGTCTTGGGAACCTGGAAGTGACTTCATCTCTCTTCTATGTACTGCATCCATAATTCATCACTGTGTGCAACAGCTTTGCATTTTCTAAGGCACAATTTTTAATGAAGTGATGTGTAAATTTCAGTCTAACAACAGCTCATCCGAATGACAATATGGTCAAAACACCTCCAGTGGCTGAGGAAACTTCTGCACTTACATGGAACCTGCATGCAGAGAACCATCTAGCATGTAAATAAATAATTGCTAGCCATATTCAATAAGACACAGAAAAAAATTATTGCTTACATAACAAAAAAACATCTACTTGATCTCCTTTTATGACTACATTAACCTATTAGGAGGATAGCCATAGTCTACATTCACAAAATGTCATCTTCACTTATTTGCCACCATTTTAAGGCAGAATAAATAGTTCTCCTTTCCCCAGTTTTAAAGAAACAGCCTGGAGATTTAAAACATGATGCTTTTTAGTAAGAGGATTCCTTCCTTGGCCAGCTGAAACTCACCACACAGGGCAAGAAATAACCAGGTCTCCGCAAGAGTTCCTCTCTCAAAATCTCCACAAGCAAGGTCCAGAATTCTTGACAGGAAAGAGGGTCGGTGATGTAGGAGAATGAGGAAGAGCAGATATCCATTAGAGCGGGCAGCGCACACGTGACCTGCAGGTTGTTGCTGATCACACCCCTGTGGCTGATCACATCATATGTCATTTGGATTCTATTTGGATGAACTTAATGTTTTTGTTTAGACACCTGTGCTTCTGGCCCTGAAGCAGAACTCGCAGGCAAGGGTGAGCAGTGGTCTCGCTCATTGGAGGGCTGATCTTGATGAGAGTTACTGAATGTAGAGTCCGAACAGAGGCAAGCAACAGAGTCCTCATGGCTAGCAATGGCCCACTACTCTCTTGAAGGTCAAACTTCCTCATATTTTGGTAGTAACCTTGGAAATGATGACTAAAATATTTTCCTCTGGCTTTTTTTCCCCCTACCCTTGAGCAATGTCCAGAGTGTAAGTCTAGCTGATACTGCCAGGGTTCTCTTTATTTGATGGACCAGATTCTATCAATGGCATAACCTTCAAAGTATACAAAACCTAATACTAATGGTGCAATAATTTACTGGTATGACTTCTACCTCAAAAAGTAAGTAACACAAATGTTTCAGGATTACAGTATATATTATCAGGTTAGTGTCTTTGCATTAAAAACAAGTTGTAGCTCAGAGCTATATGATGTGGTTTTTAGTTTCTGAAATGCATTAATTGTATGCTCCTGTCTTAAAAGACCACGTGTCTCAAATTGGCATGTCTTGCACTTTCTGCAGCTCAATTTTGTAAACACAAAGTATTTAATTCCTAGAAATACTAAAACAAAACAGGTTTATTGAATCATTTATCTCATTAAGTCCCAAAAGAAGAGAATAACACATTTTAAACTGTAAGCCTGTTTGACCATACTAACACCTTCTTTTGAGCTAGTCAGAATCATTACAATTCAATATTCTTTTGTGTACACTGTGCAAATGCAAAAAAAACACAACAACACAAAAAAAAACCCCAGGAAAAACACAAACACTGTGCTATAAAAGGACAGATACCATGTTTTAGAATCGCCTTTCAGAAATTAGATGAGTGCTGAGAAGCCCCTGAACTTGGGATTCTGTTAAACAATTGCCAGGAGACACTCTCTAGAAAGAAGTGGTGAGTGATCTGGAAGCTGGAAAACCATGTCACAATGTTGTGGGTTGGCCAGCACCTGTGACGAAGAAATCAGAGCAACAATTGGTTGAAGTAGTTAATGCTTCTCACTTCAGATGTTTACAAATTTCCCAAATTAGCTATGACCTCTGTCTCTTCCCTTGAGGGAGGAAAACTTGTCCCACCCCACTGCTCAAAGCGTGGTCCCAGGGGACATGGTATCGGTATTACCTGGAGCTTGTTAGAAATGCGGACTTCCGAGCCCTCTCCCAGACCTTAACCAGGAGCCCAAGTGACTCACATGCCCTGTAAAATGATCTACACCAAATGATCTCCATCAAGTTTTCTACTTTGTCTTCTTGGTAAATAAGCAAGAAAATATTCTCTCTCCTCTCAGTTTCTTTAGGTTTTGTTTCTCAAAGAATAAATACATTGCAATATGAGGAATTTGACATATGATCTACAAACAGAATTTCTAGAGTTAGCAATTTAAAATACAGAACACCCAGTAAAATCTGAATTTCAGAGAAACAACACATACAATTTTTTAGCATAAGTATATATCCCATATGATATTTGGGATATAGTAGTGCTAAATTCTGAGCACGCAATATTTGAAATATAGGCATACAAAAGAAATTCAGTGTTTATCTGAAACTCAAACTTAACAGAGCAAAAAGCATTCAGCTGGGCATCTTGTATTTATCTGGTGACCCTATCGAGGAAGGATGGTTTGGGCTCCATGTTTTCTGCTGACATCTTAGCAAAGTTTCTTATTTTAGGCATCAGAGTTCTAGTGAGGCAATAGCAACATTGGAAAAGGCCCCAGGGATTTTGCATTAAGTGCATTTCATGTGAGTGAATGATGGAACAGGCACAAAGACACAGCCACCCAGCACCCAGGCACAAATGGCACAAGTTAAACATGTGACGGCTCGATTCGTGACAGGTAATTTGTTTTGCACTTCCATTGCCATTTACATACGAACTTAAAAACTGTTTACACTGCTTTTAGGAATTGCATTTTAATATGCTGTTATGCTATTTTTCCTCTCCAAGAGAAAATTTTCATTTAAATGTGACTAGTTACTTGAAGAAAATAGGATTATATATTCAGGTTTTATTATTCCACAAAATGAAATTATTTTGTTTCACTTAGAATGTCTATGATGTAAACCACCCCTCATATCCATCTACCTCCCTTCTTCTCAACTCAGATCAAAATCAAATAAAAAAATGATTTTTTGCTATTTCTTCCCATTCTGACTCTTTTATTGCATCTAGGGTACAGTCTACCAGTGCCAGTGTATTTATACTTCTCTAACTCATTATTATCCCTTCCACCTATTCACTCCTAACAAATATTTTTCTCTGATGACACCAAGAATAAAAATAAACAGTATTCTCAGATGTGCCGGTCATTTTCCCTGTCATGTCATGACTTAAAGTTTAGCCTAAAATGATATTAACATTTATTTGGAAAACTAAATATGAAAGAAGAATTAGGAAAATTTGGAACAAATAATTAGAGTTAAGGTGGCCATTATTACAATTTTAAAATATATTATGAAGCTATAATAATTAAAACTGTTTGACATTAGCGAGTAAATAGGTTAATAACACATAAAATATCCAGAAATAGACCCAAATATATATCTGAACTTAGTTTATGAGAAAGCTGGCATTTCAAATTAGTGAGGAAAAAAGGATTATTCATTTAGTTATAGTCACACTATTGGCTAATGGGATGGGGTGGAAATCGCTAGATATCCATCTCATTTCTTACCCCAAAATATATTCCTGATGTCACAAATTTACATGTGAAAAATATAACAAAGAACAATTCTAGGAGAAATCTCAGTTTTTCTAAGTAGGATGCAAAACATAGAACCAAAAAAAACCTACAAGGTATGTTTTATTGGTTAAATGAAGATGTTTGCTGTGTAAAAAAAGATCACAAAGTAGAAAGATGAATGATAACTGCAACAAGCAGCAAATACAAAATAAGAGGAAAAGTAATTTACAAAAAAAAAACTCATATACATCAAGTGCCAAAGAAAAACATGCAAAGGATAAAGAAGTACAGTTTTTAATAGAAAAAGAAATATAAATAGTGAGTAAACATAAAAAGATGTTCAAACTCACAATTAAAGACATATAGAGCAAAGCAATGAATTCCCTCCTCCAACCAGCGTGGAAAAATAGAAAGTCTGATCACGGCCAGAGCTGACATAGGCATGGAGGGAAAGAGGCTTTTAAACACTTTGCAGGGACACTGCGCTTTTCTGGAAGATAGTCAGGCAAGCTGCCTGAAAATTTAGAAAGCATGTGCCTTTTAGCTCAGTAGTCTTGCTGCTCACAAGCTACCCTGTGGAAATGCTTTCAAATGTTCATCAGACACATGGACAGGATGTTCGTTGGGGCATCTAAAAAATAGTGTTAGAAATTGGAAACACCTGAGGTCCCCATTCATGGAGATGTAGTTTTAAACTTTGGTAAGTCCATACAGTAGGATTGTATGCGGCTATTAAAAATCCTTTGACAAGAATGAGGAGAAAGAACATGTTCGGTGGAAAGATTGCCAAGATATATGTTTACGTTAAAGATAACAGCAACAAAAACTAAGTACAGAAAACTGACTATGTGATTAACATAGTGAAATTAAAACCAACACCTGCATCTGTGTGTGTGTGCACGTCTATACAAACATACTTCCTGCCTCTCTCCCCAAGCAGTTATTAGAAAGTGACTATGGCGGTTACCTTTGGAAAGTTTGTTTTGTTTTGTTTTTTACTTTTAATTTGGTATCTTCCTGAACATCTAATTTTTCTAACCTTATATCACTTATGACTTTTATTTATTTATTCTTTTTGAATGTCTATAGAGGTTATCTTGGCAGAGAGGTAAGACTTTTTGCTTTTTTCTTAGAATCTTAGTATTCTAAAAAAAAAGAAACCCTAGTAAAATAGCACATTGAAATATAAAATAAAGAAAGAAAATAATCCTATTTTTAGCCTACCTCCAAATCACTTTCTTATTTTTCATCTTCTGAGATTGTTACTGAAACTCCATGGTTCTTGTCTTTAGATTTGGAATTAAGAGCAGTTAATGCCCCTTATGTTCATACATACAGGGAAAAAAATTCCTGGCCTAGATCTGAAAAGCTCATTTCCAAAAGAAATGACAATGAGTCATCCAACTTCTCAATTAAACTAAAAATCTGGATGAAAACAGGTTCTGTCCCCCAGAGGTGGGTTCATGTTGGTTCTCCACTGGCATCTGTCAAGCACTTTAAATTATGAAAGAAATCCAGACTCGGAGCGCTTTTCAAGGCTGCCCGGCTGGCCTGCAACCTAACAGTGCCCTCTTCTGGTTCCACGGCCCACGCTCAGCTGGACTGAGCAAAAGTGCAATGCATAGAAGATGATAGAAAAAAAGCACATTAAAAACTGGGGGCAAACGGGTTTAGTTCTCACTTCTAATGTATACAGACAAAACAAACAAAAATTCAGTTAAAAATATATATTATACATGTATATATGTATTTGTATATCCATGGTATATATATACATACCATGTATACCATGTATCCATGGTATATATATACATATATACATGGTATACTATCTAGACCGTATTTTATATTTTTAACACATAGCATAAAAATCATATTATATGTTTATACCGCATATATAATATACACATGGTATAAATATACCTGTTTATAGCATGTGTTTATATATTATATATACATTGTACAAATCTATGTAATATATAACATATGTTATTTCTGTATATTATATATCATACCTGGTATAAATATATAAATATATATAATATAAAATATAATACACAATATACGTAGTCCAGTTTGATGGCAGCAGCTCTAAGTTGGAACTGTTCTGACCTCAAGTCAAATGTTGGTCATAGATCAAAATCACCTGAGTTTGATTAAATTTTTATTTCATATAATTTTATTAAAAATGCATATACTTCTCAGAATATACTAAATCTATAGATTTAATTTCATTTTTTTACTCCTAAAGTCTTTAGTCTTGCAGATTTAGAGATTCATGTTTAAAAAGCTATAAAAACTTCATTGCATTTACTTGGAGAAGTCATAAAATATTCTTGAATTTCAAACACCATCTCTTCACCCCTTCCCTTTTTTTTTTTTTTTTTTAAAGAAAGAGTTTCTGACTGATGAATCTGCATGGAAGAGTCGTTTGTCCAGGCCATCCACTGGAAGGGCTCTCTTATCGATGGAAAGTTGAGGCAGGATTCAGAGGCTTGGTCACCGGCTCTTTGCAGATTTTCTAAACAGAAGCTGGGCAACAGCACCCCCTGGTGCCCCCAAAACCAACATTAACTTTCTAGGGTAGAAAATTCAGAAACAAGATCCAAGGGTGGGCTGCTCAAGGGAGCTTCAAGACAGCAGGTAGTTGTAAAGCTCTGATTATGTACTAAGGTGTGTTTTGGAAGGGGCAGGGATTCACAGAGAAGCAGAATCCGTCATTTGGTCTCTCAAGGAAATTTCAATTTAGGTGGGGGCAACAACATACTATATCATGAAACTCCTGAACATAGAGCATGAAGATATCGAGGAGCTGGTGCTTGATCTGATGAACAATGAAGAGCCATTCTTTACGCTTAACTCCCCCCACCCCCGGCCCCCAAGATGGGGCTGATCTTCTAAAGATATCCCTCACCTAGTGAACAGTGTTTTACAGACCTTACATCTGCCTTCTGTCTCACCCAAGCCTCTATGGAGAGCTAAGGCGATGCCTCAAACTTGGCCTACAGTTTTTATCTGCTGGTGTATGAACGAACTTTTAGATGAAAAGAATCTGGTCACACCCAAGCAGTAACTTCCAGTAACAAACAAGTGGTAAATAAAAGGTTATTTCATTATCGCTTCCTTTATGTAGATGCTAATAAAGCTTTCCCTGGGGTAGGAGTGTCAGCTGATGGGCAGAAATAACTGCCTTCCTCCAGAGGGCCCTCTGAGAGGCATGTGGCCGCACGACTCATCCCCAGGTATCTCAGCCCAGTACTCACTTCTGGATCGCATGTAGCAGTCGTTGCAGTTTAGAAGACCGTTGCGAATCCTGACATCCGTCCCACTCACGGCATCTCCAAGCTGTCCTTTACAAATTCCACACTACAGGGGAGAAAGAGCAGAAGTTATAAGGTGCATAAGGAGTTCCTTTATAATGCATAGTTGCTGTTTATGTGAATAGCACAATAGTCACGTACACAACCTCCACATTTGCTGAGCATCTACTACTGTGTGTTAGATGGCACACTAAATATTGACTTTCGGCAACATTATACTCTGAGCATTTTATGGTAACTGCTTGCATTTTACAGAGAAGGACACTGGTTCAGAGAGGTCAGCTGGTTTGTGCAAGGTTCTAAAACTGGTGAGTGGTGTTGGGTTAATCCCAAAGCCTGTGCTGTTAACCTCTATTACGTGCCATTTCTAAGTCAACATGGGAAACCATTTTATTTTTATTTTTAATGAAATTTATTGGGGTGATATTGGTTGATAAAGTTATATAGGTTTCAGGTATACAATTCTATAATGCATAACCTGTATACCGTATTGTGTGTTTACCTCCCAAAGTCAAATCTTCCGTCACCTTGTATTTGACCGAAGTGCCATTTTAAACAGTTAAACACTAGTGGTTTTAAATAAACACTTAGCCAACAGCTTATCAATTAGAACTTGCCTGTGACTAATCATTAAATGCTTTCCAGCATTGTTGGTAAGTTCTGTCAGGTCAGAATTACTAGCAAATAGCTGTACACCTTATCTTCTCACATTAAAGGCCATGACACCCAGAGTAATGAATCCAAGAACGGAGCACCTTTTAGTCAAGTCAGCTTGTGGGCAGGTGACTGTGGGGCACACCGCGCTGGGGGTGCCAGAGAAGGCGGCAGGGGGGGTTGGAGCTGATACCAGCCTCAGACTCGTATTTTACCGTCACCAGGGACAGAGGGAGGCTTCCTCCCAATTATGCTCCAAGTTGCATCTGCATCGCAAGGGTAGGGGATAAACCTAAGAGGCGACATATCTTAAAGCATCAGGTCAGTTCCAGGAAGTACATGAAGAGAAAGAACAAAGGCTTTCATAGCTTAGAAGGCAAGTCTTCTATCCTGCAAGAATCATCAAAGACTCGTTGCGACCTTGATTATTTTGAATTCTGGTAAAGTTTTGGAGAACAAACTATGGTGTTAGAACATATTATCTTGGCATAACCATGAAATTTTAAAAAGTACATCCCTTGAACCTCAACACACACCTAGACTGTTTAAGACATACATTATTTCATTAATTTTCCAATGAGAATATTGGTAAATTGAATTTCATTAAGTCTCTGTATTAGGTTTTGTCCACGATCAGCTTTGCATCCCAGTGATTGCTGATGCTATTGAATGAATAATTTTGGGACAACCTCACTTATTTTCCCTTAGCTTATAGGTGAAGTGGGAGTTATTTTAAGCCCATGTAAGTGTACTTTATAGCTGAAGAAAGTACCAATGAGAAAAAGAACAAAATTCAAGAAGGACGAAGAAAGCATGTCAGGGTTATAAACAGAAAGAAATGACTCTGACTCAGAGCTAGAGGGTGAGTTTCAAAAAATATATATTAATTTGAAACATGTCCATGAGGGAAAAAAAAAAGCTGGGAAATGCTGAAAGAGGCTAACTTACCAATTTTATAAAAAATCAGCTATAACTGGTTAGCTTACCTATGTATGAGCAAGAAATCTGGGGCTAGAACCTAGGCCTCCTCATTTTCAGTTTATTCATTAATTTGTTCATCTAAAAACGTTTATGGATACCGTCTCTGCCAGGTGCAGAAGAAATAGTGGGGAGCCAGGCAGTCCTGGATCCTGCCCTTATGAGTGGATAGTTTATTAGAGGAGCTGAAAATTATAATGAAACAATTCCATAGCGAGTGATACGGACCGCGAAGGGTTCTACGAGGACCTGTCACACAGTCAAGTCACTTGGTCTGGGTGAGCAGGGCAGCTTCTCAGAGGAAGGGATATTCAATTTGGGAGTGCAGACATTCATTTGGAGACCTACAACTTTGCAACTAGCTATAAGCAAACTTAACTGACAGAAAATCTTCAACATTAAGTCACAAGAGTTTGAGACGCAGTGGATATTACATGCCCAATAAATCCACACATGCCCTAAAAGATTCAGAAGTCTCGCTGTCTTCCCAGGGCGGTATTCTCAGCGACCTGCTAGAGTCGACACTCTGCTTTCACAGCGAAACCTGGTTTGTGAGAGTACATTGCACAAACCTGTTTTGCTTCTGCTAACCTGACATCCCAGAGGGATGAATGATCGCAGAATTTCATCCTGAAGGATGACTTCCACACACACTTCCGCAGGGGGTGCGCCGCGCGAGCAAAGGCTGTCATGATTTCCAGGAGGTATTTCTCAGCACAGAACGATGCCAAAAGACATTAGGACATTGTACTTAGAAGAACAATGAATACATACCCTGAAGCACTGGATGTGGAAATAGAGATTGAGGGTCTCGATGATCATCGCAGCTCCTTTCCCCAAAGGAAGCCCACAGGAAGAGCACAGCTTCTTCCCACTTATGGACCTAGGTTTAAGACCATATATAATACTAAACTATTCCATTTAGAATAGTTGGTTAAATATGCAAACATGTAGCTTCATGCAAAAAATTAAAAAACATGGATTTTAAAAATGTTTATATCATGAGTGAAATGACAAATACTGAACTAATGAGCAGAAACTAAGCATTAGGTGTAATCTGCAAACAAGTGTTAGACTAAATACAATAGGCCTCCATCGTGGTATAGGAATTGGTGTGCATGTGTACGTGTTTTAGTAATTTTGTTACAAGAGTTTGTGTTGTACTTTATTTAACCACAGTGATCAAATGCCCTGAAGTGATTCAATGTATTTATTACATGTTTATATAAATCCTAAAAGATAATGAAGTTGAGCTTTACTGAGGTTTCAGAGTTGCTTTAAAATTTTCTCTAATTGAGTCATTGTCCCACTAGGGCATTTCTTTTGCCTATTAAGAAAAAGAAATCTTTTTTGTTTAAAAATACAGAGGCAATTATGATCCAGTCCAACGGGTCCCAGGCAGATACGAGATGTTCTCCCTGCTCTGTCACCAAGTTCTGCGATCTGATGTACAGAACTCACTCTGGGCTTCCCTTCCACCTTCAAAATGAGAGGATTGGACTAGATTATCTCCACTGCCTCTTCCAGTGTAAACACTGTGACCCTATAATCCGGGCACTTGACATCCTCTCTGAGTTGTAAGCCCCTTGAGGACGTGGGCTGCCTGTATCCCACCTCTGCTCCCCCGCAGCCCCCAGCCCACCGATGGACTAGAACCAAACCCAGCGGACCGACACCAGGTGAGGGCACTAGATGGCTGTCGGCTAAGGTGGCTTTTCCCCGACTCAGCTCAGACCGCATCGATGCCTACTGTCTGGAAAGCTCTTGGGATTACACAAGAAATTTGAAAATACGCAATATCATTCAGAGGCCAACAGGGTAGGCAGGGACAGTGGAAACAGAAAGGAAGACAAAAGGAAAGAGGAAGAGTTGCCCTAAGCAAACCCTATTTATTAGGATTTCCCTCTTATCCAGGAGTTAAATGAAATTTCTAAATCAAAGAAAACTTCGGAGTACTCAGTAATTGGTCTCTCCAGTGAAAAGGAACGCAGGCAGCTTTTAAGAATATCATGGGGCCCAATTAATGTCCAGAAGCAATCCTCAGAGAGCTTGAGTAGGGGAAAGGAAAGGAGGCGGTTTCGTTGCTCAGCCCCCGCCTGGTTCTCTGTTAAGAGCCATCAGCCTAGAAGGGCCAAGCCATCTTGGAGGGAAAGGCGCCGACTGAGGAGCCCAGCAATTGTCTGGTGGATTTTATTATTAGATTGCAGGTTCCACACAATATAATTAAAGGTCCATGGCTGCAGCCGCGCCAACGTCACACACTTGGCTCCTTCGGTCGTGGGCTGCAGACAGACAGGGAATGTGTTCTTTCCTCCTGCCTGTGTGTGTGTCGAAAGGGACTTGATGGACAGGCCTCTCAAAATCATTTGGCAAGCATTAATCCAGTTAAAATTATGCCTGGCAGGCTCTCTTCAAAACAGAGCCACCCCAGAGAGGCTTGCTGACCTCTTGTACCTGTTTGGTGACTCGCCAGGAGGGGCGGGAGGACAGGGGGACACGTGTCCCGCCTGCAAGTTCTCTCGAGGGCTTTTCCTGTAACATGGTAAAGGAGCCAAACATTATGACAAGTAAAGAGAAGCCCAATCCCACAAGAAAAGACATTTTAGAAAAGAAAATAAAAACTTCCTTGCTAAACATATATAAGACCACAGAGCATCCTAGATGTAATTTTTTAATAAAGGCCAAAAACAGTCATCCTGTCTAGGCAAGATTATACATGTGTTGGCTGCACAAGGTCAAAACCAGGCTGGCACCACTGAACAGGAAAGACAGAATATTTTTCTCATGTTTATTTTTGCCAGGTTCTTTGCTTATTTAAAACTGCACACTGAGTTAGACGTAGAAATTATAGACCAGGCAGGAGGGGAGATATGAGTAGGGATGTAGGGAAAAGTTCATACAGAGAGCCCAGAAATAAAGGACAGAACTTAGAGGAGGTATTTTTCGGTGAAGTGGCTTCTACCCTATCAGTTAATTCATTTTGAGGACATGCGATCGGGGGGCAGTGTTCACAATATTCAATGACCATGATGTCATGGGCACCCACAAGCATAGTGGTCCCAGCCGGAAGCTCCCGGAATGGCTTCACAGGTGCTGTTGGTTGCACAGGCCCCGCCTGTGATTCAGCTGTCAGTTCCAGGATCTTACTTATACAAGTTATTTCCATTTGTGAAAACAGGGATGGAACTCAGGGGAAAAAGCAGGGACAAGAGGCATGCCGCCAGCACCGAAGGGAGCGGGCATGAGTCCCCCTGCCTTCGGCTGCTTGCGGGGTCACGCCCCGGGCCCCTGCCCACCCGCGCCGCCCTCCTCACGCAGGGCTTGTTTTCTCCAAAATGGCGCATTTGCATGGGATGTCCTAAAATATAAATGCCATTGCCTAAAAAAAATGGTTGATAATCACTTCTCTGTGATTTCAGCTTTTATTGACTGTGCTGTCATCTGGGCCAATAGAAACCAAATTGGGTAGACAGAAGAGAAAGGGGGAAATGGTTCAAACACTGTATTTTAAAAAATGTAGCCGGGTAAAACAATGAACTTATAAAACAAGCTATCATCATCATCATCATCATCATCATCATTGTCATTATCACTACCATCACCTAAACTATATAGTTTTTATTCTTTGCCAGGAACAAAACCTCATAGGTAGGTGTTATTATTTCCATTTTATACGCAAGGAAACTGAAGCAGAGAAAGACGCATCAGCTTGCTCAAAGCCCTGTGCAGGCAAGCGGCAGAGTCAAGATTTGAATCCAGGCGGTCTGGCTCCAGGTTGAGTGACTAGTTAAAGTATAATGAATGCTATTTTTTTTAAAACTGATGACAAGGAACCTTTGGTTCAAATATGATCTTATCATGGAACTGTGGGTTCATTTTGAATTCCTCTACCACTTAACCAGTCAAGTACTTTGAATAAGTTATTTAATTTCTCTGAGCCTCAGTTTGCTTGTCTGAAAAATGAGAACAGTAACCCAGTTGAAGTTCTTGGGAGAATTCAGTGAGTTAATTTATGAAGAGAAGGGATATGTAAATCCTTCAATGCAGTGCCTATTATATTGAAATGTTTCAAAAATGTTAGGGACTATCATCATTGCAAGAAGATACAAATCTTACAAAATTAGAATATAGCCTGGAGTAGCTACTTAAAGGAAGAGAATGATAATGAGAGAAAAACATTTTTTTTTCTTGAAAAAATATTTGTCAATAGATTGAGACAATTTAACTCAAATAAATAAATAGTTAATACAATGTGCCTACAAATTCTTTCCAATGTTTAGATTTGTGGGTTAAAAACATCGCTTTGCCTGTTTCAATAGATAAATTCAGAGTGCATAATTACTTGTCTGGAAGATTGTCCTAAATTTCCATAAATTTCCACCTTGTCAGTGTAAATTCAATGGAGAGAAAGCATAAAATGCTACTAACATCTTGCCATAACACACTTTTTCATTTTCCCCTTGTTAACCAATACATTTTTTAAAAAATTTTATTTATTTATTTTTAGAGTGAGGTGAAAGGAGGAATAAAGAGAGGGAGAGAAACATCAATGCGAGAGAGAAACATCGACTGGTTGCCTCTTGTACACTCTCCGACCAGGGACTGAACTGGCAACCTGGGCATGTGCCCTGACTGGGAATCAAGGCAGCCACCTTTTGCTTTGTGGGATGATGCTCCAACCAAGCCACACTAGGCAGAGCAGTCAGTCATAGAGAGAAAGGAAGGGCGGGAGGAAGGGAGAGAGGGAGGGAGGGAGGGAGGGAAGGAAGTCCACATCTTTGGTTACTCACTTTCGCCTTTCACTCGGTGACTCAATCTGATGGTTAATGCTTTTATCCAATGGGAGGGTTTTTGGCTTCACATCTTCTAAGGTGTTCATTGGCAGGCTTGATACCTGCTGATTCCAGGATGGATCTGAGGCCAAATAAGGAACATAATTCAGTGCCCAGTGACATCACCTTTGCTTAGTAAGACACCTTTCTGTAAAGTGCTAATGCCTGCCCAGGTCTCATGGCGATTCCCTGGGGAGTCTGGGCAGTTGCTGGTGGGAGTTTATTCCCAGTGCTCTTTAGTGTAAGCTAGAAGGGAAGCCTGCAGCCAACAGAAATCATGTGTGCCTGGACAACAAAGGGGGCTGTCTTACAATAATTTAAACGTCGGGGTTGGTCTTGGACGTCCTTACCCTGAACTAGCTGTGGGTTCATTCCACAGGGTGGGACTCCAGCGTCTGCAACCAGTCGATCGTCCTGATGGGTTCCTTTTGATGTTGGGTTCTCAGCATCAGTCAAGGCCCCCTGAGTAAGGCTGTTAAAATAAATAACTGTATTTCAGAACAGAGATAAAAGCAACTGAACTACAGTTTTGATCCTGTGGAAGAACCAATTTCAATATGAATAAATAAATGGGGCTAACTAAATGCTTATTTATTCTTTTTATTTTAAACTAGGTTTAAACACTCTGAATTACTACTCATTTTTATTATCCAACAGTTTAACAAGTTTGAGAGACCATCATTTCTGATGTCCTTGCCACCTCCCTGTCCACAAAATAATTCGTTCTAATAATTTCAAGGGATGCCAGCACTCAGTGCTGCCCTGCCCAGATTTTCATGGGATGATTTACTGCAGAAATCATTTGGGCCACACGGGACTTTGGCAGCCCATGATAATCTACTAGACTTTCAGTAGCTTCTGTGTGCCAAAAAAGGAGAGGTAGAAGAGATTTGGGGTTTTTTTTAAAAGATTTTTTATTTATTTCTTTTTAGACAGAGGGGAAGGGAGGGGGAAAGAGAGGGAGAGAAACCTCAATGTGTGGTTGCCTCTCACGCGCCCCCTGCTGGGGACCTGGTCTGCAACCCAGGCACGTGCCCTCATTGGGAATTGAACAACACCCTTTGGTTTGCAGGCCGGCACTCCATCCACTGAGCCACACCAGCCAGGGCGAGAGGAGGAAGAGATTTTAAAAAGTCTGGTGACAACAGGGACTGTCTAGAGAACTAGCAAAAATGCACATGAAATGCTTATCAGCAGTACTTAAAAATTCCTAACGGGTGGCTTTCATTTCATAAAATTGGGAAGTCCCTTTAAACAGTGTTCCCTGGAAACAGATGTGCCCTTCCAAGTGCTCTGAAGACTCTGGATGTGGGCCCCAAACCCCTGCGCCCTACAACTCAACCAGTCTTCTAGCTGATGGGCATAGGGGGGTTCACAGGGCAAATCCCATCAGAAGAGCTCAGCTCTCAGCCAACCCTTCACTTAACCAATCTTTGAAAATCAGGTCCCCTGAGGATGGCTTGTGTGTGTGTGTGCAGCCTGTGTACAAGGATGCACACTTACCAATGTCTATCTGGTATCCCAGAGTCCCAGAGGCAAACATCTGTCTAATAAAGAACGTGCTGGTGGCAGAGCCTCCTGAGTTTCTGTGGGTCCCATCTAGATTAGGTGTGGGGTGGCAGCAATAAACCCTCTATAGCCCATAGCTACCACCAGATTCTGCTTCTGCCTGAGCTCGCTCTGAATGTGGCAGGGATTTCTGGGTGCCCTGTTCTGACATCCCATGGAACAGACTGGAACCCATGGGTGGGGTGATCACCCACAACCAGTCAATTTGTCGGTAATTCTTTATATTATTACCGAGTAAATGTGGCTTTTCATAGTTCAGAGGGTACTAATGGCAAAGTTGAGGTCCACAGTAAAGCCACTGTGGGTGGGACCCCAGTGCCTCATTTCAACCTCCATCCCTCCAGACACGTTAGTCATTTCAGGTGAGTGATGTTCAGGTTTGGGGTTTTGAATTGATCACATGCTCCTTCTGTGATCTCTACTGTCTTCCCTTATTTTAAAAAAGGTTTTGCCTATTTAAAAATAAGGCTATTTATAGTCAACAGCGTAGGGACATTGACTTCAGAGTTATTAGAATGTGTTCAGGCAGAATGTAATGTATTACTGGAATGATCATTTCAAAGCCGAATATGATTTGCATTAGCGCTGAGTACTCTTCCCGGGAGAGAACAGGCAGAGCCCAGTTTTGCGCATTTAGACAGACAGCCTGGCACGGTTCATACCTGCCCTTTGCCTCCAGTGGCTCGCTTTCTCTGGTCTTCAGCGACAGGTCATGGTTGTCCCCCTGGAATGGTTTCTTCTGTCTTGTCTCTTGTTCTTTTTCATGACAGTTTTCCTGGTCCATCTTATTCTAATGGGACAAACAAGGATACTCTTAAATATAATTTTTAAACCCACTGGACAACACTTATCTCTGGCGATGGGATAGTTGAACCTTTTCTTTTCCAATCACATTGCCTAAAATTTAAAAAACAGTTGTTCAGATTGACTGAATAGTAACCGAGTTCTAATGATTTAAAATAAATGTGTAATCGGGGTGTCTCCCAAAAGTTATCATAAAGGGAGTAGGTGAGAAAACCCACCTTTCGAAATTAAAGTCATGGAACTGCTCATTTCAGGACAAATGCCTTTCGAGTGCCCACTGGTTATCTTGTTTAACGCGGATTATGGACCACCCAGGGTTTGGCATGACGTCTGTTCACTACCTTCATGGCTGTATTTGGAGGATATGGGGGTAGACCGGCCTTCCAGGGCTCTCTCCAGCCGTTGGAGACACATATAAATTTCATGCGGAATTTTAAGAGTGGGTTAGAAGCAACCTGAATGGAGCCCGGTGGAGAGCCTGCTGTTGGCACCCTGCCGCTGCCATCCAGTGCCAAGGGACGTGTGTCATGGCAGAGAGGACTGCTCGCCTGCTGAATGAATGAATGATGGGCAGGTAAGAAGCATATTCCAGCACGTGGCTCACAAATCAGGACCTGGCCAGCCAGTGCAGAGAGACTCTGGTTGCTAGCCGGTGGGAGCTGATCTAGCCCTAATCATGACTACTGCTCCCTGGGAAATGACTCTAGGATTTGGCCATGGCAGTGACAATACCATGGGGTACAGTGGCCACGTGGGAGCTGACGCGATTCTGGGGAAACAGCCGGGTTTCTAGTTAAACCTGTGGAAAACTTGGCCTGGTGGTTTTGTACTTCTCTTTAGGTTTATTTATTTCACAAATTGCTTTTATTCTACAGTCTTACCACTGTCCCGCTGCCTTCAGTCATAGAGGAGGATGTAGACAGCTGGTCTGCAGAACTCGAAGAAAGGGTAAATGGAACCACAGTGTCTTCAATTATTTTGCGCTCCTAAGAGGAAGAATGGGAATCAATGAAAGGGAAGAAAAATCAGATATCACATTTGTCAAGAGAAAAATTTCATTAAGGAACTTTAGAAAAAAAAGACATCAGGGTTATATGCAAACAAGCAGAGCATTAAAAAAAGGTCTTATTTTCTAAAAGCATGTAAATCAGATAATACTCTCTGGATAATGATTTAGAAATTAGCATTTGATTTAATAGAAAAACAAAGTCTTCACAAATTAATTAGTTAGTGAGATCCAAGAAACCTTATTAGAAATGCTATGGGGATTGGATTATGTACAAAAATTATTGTTGAAGATAAAATTCACAATAACATTAATCATAAACAAATTTTAGATAATATAAATAAAATGTAGCTCCTTTCAAATTTTCTAATGCAGTCTGGTTTGTTCATCTAAAAAAAATGAAACATACAAAACCAAATATTCCTCCCCACCATTCCTCATCCTGTATTCACTACATGGTACTAAATCTCTTTACTCAATCTTTTTAGTAGCATATAGTGATTGCAGTGGTAAGGATTCATTTGGCCATGATATCAAAATTATCCTCATAAAATTAATTCACTACCAAACATGCTTTCTCAAACAAACACACTAATAAATAAATCAATACTTTCATGTCATCTCTCTAAGATAAATCAAGAACCAGACTCTCTGACTAGAGATCAGACATAATTATATTGTCTCTCTTGACCACGACTCAACACACCCTTATCACAAACTAAATTTGGGGGAATTGTGGTCTT
This sequence comes from Pteronotus mesoamericanus, assembly GCF_021234165.1. Taxonomy (NCBI): domain Eukaryota; kingdom Metazoa; phylum Chordata; class Mammalia; order Chiroptera; family Mormoopidae; genus Pteronotus; species Pteronotus mesoamericanus. The sequence goes on along the minus strand of NW_026555234.1, from coordinate 25,736,675 downwards.
TTAGTGCCTACAGGATATGACTCTTTTAAAGAGGTTGACGGGCCCTGCTGTGAGTAAGGAGAATCAGACACAGCCACGGGCACACACATACCGCAGACATGAAAAGTGTGGATTGACTTTGAGGAAACAGGACCACAAGGTCAAAGCCCTTCTTGGGAATTTCCTACCTCCTCATAGTATCTGCGCTCTTCCTCTTCCACCTCCTTTTGGGCCTTTTCCCACTCTTCTTTCAGCTTGTCCTGCTCCTTCTGGTATCTCTCCTGTTACAGAATTTCCAGAGACTGTTCTGAACTGACCATTGCATGCATCGTTGGGATTGTTGCCCCCTCTAAACCACCGTGTATCGTGTTGTGAGACTATGTCCTCGTAACACTCTGAATCTAATCCCTTCATGCGGCACAAGGGAATGCTATTTTGTGGTACTCGAACATGTTAGGGACCTAAAAATACGAAGGAGAACAATACATGGTGGGGCAAAAAAGCACAGGTTTATGGTTGTTCATATGGCAAATAATACAATAATTAATACATAAAAATATAAGAGTAACCTGTTTCACATACTCACAACTGTAAACCTTTTGCCCCACCTTGTCTTTTCTGCTGTTGTTTTATAGAATTGCTGTTCAGACATATGAGTAGGCATTGCTCACAGAAAGAGAAAAGAGGAAAAGATTGAAAGATTCTAAAATCTTCCTTCACTTGGGCTTTGTCCTGGGAGGTAGGCTAAACCAATAGTTTGCTTTTTACTGGGCTTTTCAGAGATGAGTTTTGCCATTCTGCTAATAGAAATATGTTTGTTGCTGGGACAGCTTAATAAAAGATTAAAAACAAAAAACAAAAAAACAACCTTTGCAGAAAGGTCGAAAGTGGACAAGATGATAATTAGCTGAGTAGCTGAATTACTCTTTGCTTGTAGCCATTCTACCAAAATGGAATCTTCTCAGCTTTAAGTAACTTCTGAATTAAGAGGAGCTTTTAAACAGCCCATTAGAAGGCTTCAAATCAGAAGTGCCATTACTGTTTCCAGAAATAATACAACACTAGTCACCACTTCAGGGGAAAAAGAATAAAATACTCTGAATAAGAACAGCTTTAAAAATTGCGACTGGAGCTCCTGACAGCTGACTAGAAGAAATGAACAAACGGAGATTAAAATTAATGCCTAAAATGAGAACTGACACGCTGGATGCCTTGGGGACGGCATCCCTGACGTGACAGAGACAGAGGAGTCGCCGAAGTGTATGACATACAGTCAAATATTTTGGTCTAGTTACTGTCAATCCTCTCTCTGAGGCTCAAACAAGTCTGTGCTTTTTTTCTTTTCTTCTTCTTTTTTTAATCTTCCGGGGAGGCACTGAGGTCTCCTCTAGGTCTCCTCTAGGTCTCCTCTGTTATGTCAGTATCGTAGGAGCAAAAGAAAGGGTTTTCTTGGGATTGTCCAGAGCCTGATGTTCTTAGGAACGTTCGGCAAAACCATGGCTGTTTAACCTACCCCAGGCTTTTCATTCCAGGTGAGAATTTTGTTACCAAAACCTAATGTTGTAAAGTTTTAGAAAGAAACTTCAGGGGCTTTTCAAATAGCGAATATGAACCTCAAAACTTCACAGAAGCTGAAAGCCAAGCACAGTGTTTTAGGTTTATTGGTTCTAGAAGCTCATGTCACGTGCTCCCGCCCCAAGGGGCTGCGCCGAGAACAGTAAGGCCGCGAGTGCAAGGCGTGCGTCTGCACCCCTCCCTCCTTCTCCACGGACGCCTGTCCCGAAACCACGCCCACCGCGCCGCCGCACTGGGCAACAATTCGGTGGGACAGGAACACGGCATATGCCTGTGACCGTGACAGTGGTCACCTTTCAGAGTGTAACGGACAGAGTGCCACTGTGGAAAGCATATTTCTCTGTTGTCTTTACTCTGAGGCACTTTCTCTCTCCTGGCCGATCACCACTCAGCTGGAAAATGGGCATCTGACTCCCAGGAGAACAGCAGTTGTCCAGGGCTGGTCTGGGGCTTCCCAAAGGACATGAAAGTCCCAACAGCTCCTGGATTTTGTTGAACCTGGTTCTTACTAATGTTCTGATATTGAAGATTTACCTCCATGCAATTTTGAAGAGCATCAACTGTAACGGGCTGACCTGACGCCACACTATACAAATGGTTAGCTGTCTAAACTGACCCCTGCTCCCCGCCCCTGGGTATTAAGCCAAAAGGATTAGAACAAAAAGATTTTTTTTAAAAAAGTAACATAAACTTGCATTAAGCATTGTTTTCTACACAGCAGCAGAAAGCCATCAAAATTAATGAGATTTAAAATGCTTCTTATTTATGATTTTTTGGTAGAATCAGTACTATTGGGGGTATAGTGGAAAGAACATGAGTTGTGTGTGTATGTGTGTGTGTGTGTGTGTGTGTGTGTTTAGGGAGAGAGGGAGGGAGGAGAAAGAGAGGGAGAGAAACACTGATGTGAGAGAGAAACACCGATCTCTTGCCTCTCACCTGCCCCCAGCCAGGGACCAGGCCCTCAACCCAGGCATGGGCCCCGACCAGGAACCAAACTGGTAACCTTCCACTTCGCAGGACGATGCCCAAACAACTGAGCCGTGCCAGTCAGGGCATGGAAAGAACAGAGTTTTAAAGTCATCCAGACTTAGATTTGAAATCAAGCTCAGCCCTTGTTAGCTGTGTGACCTTGGGCAATGAATTTAACTTCTTTGAGCCTTAGGTCTTCAATTGCAAAGTAAGGCTAATAAGACAGACTTTGAAGAATTTTATTAGAATTAAATTAGATAAAATATGTCAAACACCAATCACAGTTCCTGGCACATCCCAAATACTCAGCATAGGTTAGTGCCTAAGGTTATTAGGTTCCTTTCTGAAGCCCTGTTACTCCACAAAAGTGGCCTGAAACAACTAGGAACATGATAACGTTTACTCCCAGAATTTTTCTAGAACTGAAAATTGGCAGCTTTTACTCAAAGAGGGAGCAAACATTTCTACTCAAGAAGCAAGAAGCTAGGCCAAATTTTATTTCACATGTATGCTTTCAAGAAGCTTTTTGACAATTCATTCCCATTGCTCCTGGACTGGATTTCCCCGGGAACTATGGGGGTGGTGGATGCCTGGCTCGGCCCTTCATCAATACTGGGAGGTTGTTCACTATTTTTTTTTTTTTGAGTGAAATCCTTTTTCCCTGTGTCCATCATTGCAACCTCTGGAAGGAGGAGTTAGACAGGGCATTTTGTCACAGGGATGCAAAATGAACTGACAGCCTCATTGACTTCTGAGAAGAATTCAATTCCATGTGTTTCCTGTGCTAAAAATCTATTTCCTTACAGAAGGAATTAGGAGAGCATCATCTAGGAAAGAAAAGATAAGAAAAGAAAAGAAAGGAAAAGAAAAGGAAAGAAAAAAAGGCAAGAAAAGAAAAAAGAAAAGAAAAGAAAAGAAGAAAAGAAAAGAAAAAGAAAAGAGAAAAGAAAAGGCAACAAACCCAGCCGTCCTACCTGGAGCAAACGTTCCTGCTCCTGTTGCCATTTTTCCTGTCGCCTGCGCTCCTCTTCCGGGTCCCATGCCCAGAACTTAAACTGCTTAGAAAATAAAAACATGATCAGAATTGAGCCATGTCCTCAAGGCCTGGCCAGGGAAAGAGACACAGTCAGCCTACGGGCTGGCACTGGTATGGACACACAGAAGCAGAGGCCGCATGTGTCTTCATGTATCTTTGTTGGCAGCCACCACTTTTTAATCTTAGTCCCTCTTTGGTTTACTTCCAAGAGGCTGATAGAATTCTGTGAACCTTTTTGGAGCTAATGAAAACACGAAGTAATTAGCCCCTGGCACGGGCAGGCTTTTGCTTCATTTCTTTTATAAGTGACTTCTTAAACCTATTCACGCGCTCGAGCGTCAGATACTCTTTCTGCATATTGATCCTGGGTCTGAGCAAATGGGAATGCTTATTTCAGCAGAACTGCATTTTGTCAGACGTGCTGTTTGCTGCACTGCAGAACTACGTCATCCATTAGACCGCGCTTGGTCCCCACACCAACCTTCTCTGAAGTGGGCTAGCTCACCATGGCCCACTGGCATCACTGACATCCACGCGAGGGGGCGTTCCTGCCCTGGGTCCCGCACATGGAACAAACATTCAAACCCAAAAAGGCCTTTTTTTTTTTTTTTTTGGTAATTTTAAGAAATGCGTTTGTGAGTTTGCGAACAAAGTCAGTGAATGGAAATAATGGAATAAAAATGTATGAGTCAAAGTGGGCACGCAGGCCACAGGGTATAAGATTGAGAGGATCCAGGGGCAGGAGAAATCCCAGTGGGTCCCTGGGAAACCACAAAAGGGGGCTGCCGAGTTTAAAGCTGGCCTCCCTGGCCACCCGGGGTAGGTGCCAAGGCAAACCAGGTTCCCCAGTAATTGTACTTCCTCCCTTCCTCCTGATGAGGAAATGTTTGGAGACACTTAGAACTGCTTGGGGATCTTGAAAGAAAAAGTAAGGTGAGGGTGGGGGAGTTAGGGAGAAAGGGGAGAGTCAGGGGTGGGTGGGGAGCAGGCAGAACCTACCTACCCTGGCTGCCTGTGGAGCTGGACAGAGTTTATCTGGCCCAGGGTTTAGATGGGTCGCGTTACTGCCTGAGATGCCTGCGCGATCCCACCTCCACGCCGCCCTGCCCCCCGCAGATCTGCACAAGACCCAGGTGCATGGCCCCTCGGCTGGCATCTCCAGGATGGGACTAAAGGCCAGGCCATGGGTGTCGCTTGATTTATAACTATAAATATTTATAACTTTAATATATTTAGACATATGATTGGCACTCTTGCTGTAGTTCTTGAAAATGTTGGGGTGGCCAAGAAGAGCTGCAGCAAGGAGAGCAGGTGAGGTGGGGAAGTGCACTTCCTCCACGCCCCTCGTGGGATTCACACGGCACATGGGCAGACTGAAGGCTCTCACAATTTATGCAGGGCAAACCCATGAATTGGATATAACCTAAGGCTGCCCAGATTTCCTTGGATGACCAGAAAATATCATCCAGATGTGAATCCCAGGTAAGAAGTTCTAATGGGCCAATACTGTTGGATCCCGGCTCTACCGGGCACTTTCCAAAGGCTTTCAAGCAGTTGAAATGTTCTGAACCTCAGGAGCACAGCCCTTCTTTGTGTTTCGAGGGAAAGGGGGTATGGTCATGTGAATGAAGCCATAAGGAGCCCAACAGGGGGAAGTTTACTAGTAGGAAAATAAAAGAAACAATGAGGACTTATTTAATTTTCAGGTGTCTCGAGGTAGTAACTGCAAGAACAAGCCAAGTAAAGAGTAAGCAGATAGGAGGAGGGGACATGAGGTAGGGGACTTAAGCTCAGAAGAAAATACAAAATATTTGTTAAAAAGCAAGAGAGATAGAAAAAAAAAATAAGCCTTTTCAGAGGAAGATACCAGTGTAATAAACAAGAGGGAAAGGACAGAGAGCATGTTCCTTGGCAATATTTGATGAGCACTTAATATGGGCCAGGTGGGCATACGAGCCGGCTAAGGGTCTCAGAGCTGTGGCGCTTACAACGGGCAGTGTGAGCGTGAGTGTGGTGAGTGACAGGGTGGGGCCATGTGACCAAATATATAAATGATCACCAGGAGGCACTGGGAAAACTATCATTAAGAAAACAGAAGAGGCGCTAGACAAAGTTGAAATAGAGAGCATGAAGCCCGCTTTGTGCTGTAATTTGTCTTTTTGCAGATAGGTGTCTTCCTTTGCCTTAGGGGTTCCTGAAGGCAAAGGGAGGGCCCTTTATCCCCCTAAGTATCCCAAGACCTTGCATTTTCAGGCCTTCCCCAAATGCCTGCTGAATAAATGAATGGGCCCTGTGCTGGACGATGCATCTCCTCTTCTCTCTCCTGCACAGACCCTGACCCTATAGCTTCAGGCCACTCCAAGGCTGACCAAACATGGCCTGGGTCTACTGAGGTCAGCATACTCAAATGCATACTTCTCTTTAAGCGTCTCTCTCTCTCTCCTTTCTGAAATTTCTTTTGTTTTTCTATTCTATGAAGAGCTATTTGACACGGAAAGAATTTCAAATTTGGGTGGGTATTTTCAGGGAATTCACTTAAAATAGGTCAGTAATTTGTTTCTTTCTTGTTCTGTTTTCCATAAACAGAAATAAGAATGTATCTTTTCAGGGTGCCCTTCCTTTACACCCCTGCCCAGGGGGTACAAGAACAAGGCGGCATTAAATGGAAATCAATGGGCTAGGTTGTACTCTTCAGATCTGTGCCATGGAGGCGAGCTGTGGGGTCCTTCTGGGCTTCACAGCCCCTGCGGCTGTACTCGGCTCCCCAGGAAACTCAAGATTCCCAGTGTTGCCTGAGACCGAGCCTCCACAAATATCTGGAAAGTGCCTATAGATATTGAGGGTTATGTGACATATGGGTCCCTTCTCCATTCTGCCCAGGCACTTAGGAATTCCCAAAGGGAGGCAATTTACTTATAGGTAAGGACTGGTCCTGGTGATGGCGGGCCTCTTGGATGAGCCACCGGGGAGGATCTGTTCATGTTATTGGGTACTGTGCTAGGGACTTCTAAATGATTATTTCAGTTAAGGCTCACAACACCCTGAAGGAAAGGTATTATTATCTCATTGTATAGTCGAGGAAGACAAGGTCCAGAGAAGGTCGGTAACACCTGCAGGGTCATACTGTTAGTAACCTGGAATCAAAGGCACAACAGCGGTTGTGCAGCCACACCCGTGGGGCTCTCCGCCACAGCTGATGCTGCCACGGAGGAATCCGACAGATCTGTGGGCACTGCAGAGGGCGACCTCGGGTGGCAGGTCCAGCGCTGCACGCACTCAGTTTAGAAAACAGGTCTGTCGACAGTGTGTTCAGCCAAAATTGAGCAGCATGGACTTGGACAGCGTCACGTGTCTTGACATTTTAATTATCAAATTTTTTTTTACCTCATTGAAATAAAACATTGAAAACTAAATGTATGGTTACTATTACTCAAGACACTAATTGTGACAAGAGGTGGAACAAAGATGGCTTGGGTGTCCCGGAAAGAGAGCAGGCTGGGCCCTGTTGCCAACATACATTATGCTGAAGTATTGTCCTCATTTAAAAAAACGATTTTGAGTGCTTACAGAAGTTGTATATTTTAATACTAATCCCTATTGTCATATGCATTTTAATTGCTTCTTTCATATTTTACTTTCCCAACTCATCCTTTTGTTTCCGGATCACAAGCCCCCATAATGATAACCCACGTCACGTCTTCATAATTCACCAGGCATGACTTTCAATTATTCTTTTACAATTAATTGTTTGAAGCCCATTTTTGACTGAATCCTCTTCCAGTGAATCAAATACCCTGTAATTACAATCACACTAAATGCATGACTTTATTCCTTAAAATGAGTCACTTACAGGTGTAGTTGCAGGTGACTTTTCACTGCTTGGAGAATCGACTGTACAGAAAAAAAGAAAAAAAGGATCACAGTGTGAGTAGCTTCTTACTGTGTTTCTCTTTGATCCCTGCAGTGGCCTGTGGTTCCTATGTCAGCTTCAGACCATTTTTTTTTTGTAAGCCAAGAGCATTAGAAAATTATAATAAAGCAGGCCCCTGAAGCAGCTGGTACCCGTCACCAGAAGTAGTCACAACCAGTGTAATATGATTGATCATGTCAATTAGCACCAAGTACTAGACTAGAGGAAGGAAGCAAAATCTATTCCTACTAGTGCTGGTTTTTAATGCACTTTGCATCCCGGCTTGATTGACAGTTCCCTCCCTGTCTGACATGGACACAGAGAGGCCAGATGTCACCCAGGAAGTAGAAAGAGTGACACAGTTAACAAGAGAACCATGTTCCTGGTAAACTCTTCTAATCTTTGTTTAAAAAAAAAAAAAGAAGGGGGCAATAAATAGGTGAATATTATTATTTCTTTGGATTTTCAAAATCAAAGTAAAGTTCTGGGAATTCCCCCTCCTCCTCCCCCCCAATTTTAGTATAACTGGTACTGGTATCAAAGAACTAGCTCTTTGCTAACTGTGTGCCAGAAACAAGCATTTTTTTTTTTTCTGAAATCAGGAGTAAAGAAAAATACCAAACATTATTGGTTGCCGGCAACATGGACTTTTGCACAAAAGGAAGACAGCTGGCCAGTATGCATTTTACCTGACTGGGAGAAAAACTGGGAGCGTCGCCAAGAGTTCTGAACTCTAAGCGGAACGCCAGCAGTGCCAGGTGACTCTAGATCAGATGGCAGAACAGAACAAACAGAAAATCATGAAAACGAGGCTGAGTTACATAGAACCACGCTCCCACGTCCCAGGTCCAGGCCTGGCTATACAAGAACTGAGAGTGAAAGAATCTAGAGTGTAAAATATCTCAGTGAAACTCATACACAACCTGAAGACATGGGCAAAAGTCAACAGAAATGAGAAAGTTTGTGCTGTTGTCTATCTTCTTTGCTGTTAGGTGAAATTTGATAGGCTCCTACCTCATGGTGATATTGTTAAAATGTTGAATCTCTCAAAATAATGAGATGATACACTATGAAAGAGCACAATGTGCAGTGTGCATTGCTTTTGAAGAACACTAGAAAAATATAAAAGACAGCTGGGGTGAGTTCAATTATTATTTATACACTTTATAGAGGTTATGTATGAAGTCTGCAGCAGAAGTTACATATGTGGAACGAAAGGATGTGTGTGTCTGTGTGCCATGTGATGGCGTCAAGCAGACACAGAAGCTCATTTGCATCCTTAAACTAGCGTTGCACCGGTCTGTCATTGTTCTCAATGCAAATAAGACATCGGTGGTTAAGATGTGCACAGATTTTCCTGAAACACCAATTTGAGATAGCTTTCTACTGCTGGGAGACAGTTGAGAAAAGGAAGTTTGTGAACTTTAAATGTATATTATACAGGTTTTCAGAGTATTTAAAGACTGCTTATGCATGTGTGTACGTTTAAGGGGAGTCTGTGGAGCACCACCAGGCCCGGCTGCAGATCCTCACTGGCTGGTAGGATCAGTCTACGAACCGACGGCTTTATGGGAATGGGGGGCTAGCACTGTCTGTGGGAGGGGGGGGAGTGTTGGGCAGGGCTCCAGGATTCCCCAGCCTCACCTGATAGCTCCTTTGGACTTGCCCTGCAACCTCAGACTAGCCATGTAAAGATGCATTGACTTTTTATACCTGAGCAAAGTCCTGTACTTTCCCTGTTCCTCCAATTAAAGACAAATTATATCTTTTAAGGTTACATTTATTAGAGGCCTTTTGCTTCTTGAAAGATAGAAATTTACACACTTCAAACAAGTATTGCTTTTCTAAAAAATATCTATGGGCGATACCGTTGGAGCACAATTTAAACATAGGAGGTATATTTCAAGTCAGTGGTTTTTAGAGTGTGGTCCCTGGATCTGGGGCATTGGCCTCCCACTGGGAAGCTGTTAGAAATGCAAATACTAAGGCCCCATCCCGGGCAAACTCAGTGGGACACTGGGGGCGGGGGGCAGGGCCCTGGGGTAGAGATCTGCGCTTTATCCCATCCTGGGGGTGGGGGGGACCCTGGCACATACTCATGTTTGAAAATTACTCAAATTCCAATCTCTGCAATATAAACACTTTTATTATGAGGAAAGCATTTAGAATAGTTTCCTACTGCCTGGCATCATACTCTATGCTTCTATTGCTCCTATTCTATCACTTCTAGATTATTATTGGTGCTTATTCTGGGGCAGGTGTTGAGCTAAACATTTTTTTTTAAATTTCTCTCATTTAATTGAACCCCTATGAGATTGGTACTCTTAGTATTTCCTGTTTACCGGTGACGATTAGAGATGAGGGAGAATTTCATGGGCTAGAGCTAGATGAGTAAGAATTTGAATCCAGGTGTTCTGTCTCTAGAGCCTCAACTGTAATTACAGCTTCCATGAACCAGACCAAGTACAGAATAGGTATACCAAATAAAATTTTATCCTGAAGAATAACTTTTGAAATGCTCTAGTGCTACCAAATTTTATCTTTTAATCACTCAATTTAAATATAGCATGAAGTCCCTTATTCAACAGCACATTTTACAATCAAAATATCTTACAACAGACAGTGGAACATAAAAATATAGAAGACAATAAAACTAATTAATATCGCTTAACATATCTATCTCCTCTCTATGTTACTTATCTATATAATTACAAAGTGCTAGAAACAGGGCAGAAATTAAATTTGTCTAAATGTGACCAATTGCTGGCCCAATTAGGGGACTGTTTTTGTCAGTTTCCTTCAGAACAGTGAGACTGAAAAATTTAAAACAAATGTTTTGAAGACAGTATTGAACTTGCTTCCACATTAAGAAACTAATGATCATCGGTGTGTGTACCAATTTAATTCCCTCCCGAGCACCCCCAGCTGTGCAGAGAAAGCCCCACTTCTTTCCTCGGCTTCAATGAAAGGCTACGGAAGCCAGCTCAGATTCTGCCCCAATTAGCTGACCACCCTTTAAAGAAAAGTAAGAATAGATCCCCAGCCACCATGTACCTGTACCATCCTCTCTTTGCCTAGACTGATAAATCTATAAAATATACCAGGGAAAGTACATTAAAAAAAGAACACAAGAAAACTTACAGTTCTTGCCTCCTGAACTCTAGCTGTTTCCCTATCTAGAAAGAGGACTCACACCAGTAAAGCCCAGTGGTCTGTTTTGAAGAACAGTCCCTATAGATCATGGATTTCTCAGGGCCCATCCCCCCGCCGTTCACATCTTTAAGGCTCCTTTTGGTGTCATTGTGGGCACCTTGATCTCTCACCAGGACAAAAGGATTCAAGGTGGGCTCTTTAAGAAAAAAAGGGGAAAATTCATAACCTATAGATGGCCTAAAAGGTACTTGGGAGTTTGCAGTGGTGAATGCCACTTAAAAACCTCCATAGGCCCTAAACTCCTATATTTCTAGAGGCCACCCCACCACATATTACATAGAACGTAAGAAACATATTAAAATACATTCGTAGCATATATTTATATATATCTACATGTAGATATGTATATACATATATATTCTTGTTATAAAAATTTTTGGAAAGGTTAAAGTATTTGGTTATGAGCGATACGTTTAATCTATGATTGTGAATGATTTCTCTGTGCACACCCAATAATCACTACGAAGTAAGAAAGTCTGACTTTCTTCTAAAATCACTGTCAAGTGGATCTTTTATAAAGACTAGATAATTAACCATTAATGAAGATGATATACTACTAAGATTATAAACTTAGAGTTACGGATTTTGTATTTAAAAAAAAACATTTTGGAGCCAATACAATTATTTTAAGGTATCAAACACTTGCGTAGGCCTTATCGTGCCTATAGTGCCTAGATGACAAAATGGCCGTGGTGGCTGCGGTCCTTGGCTAGGCCAGATAGAGGACGCAGCCCCCAAAGTCTATTCTGAACTTATTAAGTCAGCCATCATGGACTCTGGCAAACACCATGACTAAAGGGACTTCCACACAAAGGAGGTAATCTTCCTTCAAACTGAAGAATATTTTACTACAGATGGGCCCAGGAGAACATGTAAAACTAAAATAAAACATTTCTTTCTCTTTACCTTGAGAATTGAGATTTGGCAAATGTAACTGGTTGGTTTCAGGCATTTTGTCCAGAAATGGAAACGTCAGCGTTGCTTCTGGTTCTGGAGATTTTGGCTTTACCACCTGGATCATGAGCAACAGATATAAACATGGCAAGTATTGTCTATTAATAAATATACAGGTGAAATGAAATTAAAGAGTTCATAACTATTCCATAAGTCAATATGTCCAAACATTTAACTTTTAAACGGGGAATTTCCCTCACGGTCCTATCCCTCTTTGTGTTTTCTACTTTAACATACTGGTCAATTTTTCAGAGAAATCAAATGAAAACATAAAAATTTGATGATCACTTTTCTCCACACCCAGAAAATAGAATTCCATCTTTGGGATTATACACCATTCTGTCTCATTTTCTCATTGATCAATCACATATTTTCTTCCTGATACTACATCACACTGAATTTATAATTTCAGGCTGTGAGATTTTCCATATACGATTTTAAAAAATCTTACCATGTAAATGTTAAATACGAAAGTAATATTACCTTCTAATGGACCTTATTCTCAAGATACTACACATTCCCCCCCCTTCCAAGAAATTTATGCAAAGCACATTGAAGATAATATACTTTGTCTGTTGACATAAAAGCATTACTATAAATAGACATTATAAAACAGCACCATACAATAATGTCCGTTGGGGATTTTTGAGGCATGTTAGATTACTTGTCCTATGGTAAATAGTCCTCAAGTTACAGGCTTTACAAATTCTCATGTTTGCTTTGTAAAAATAGAATTTTCCTGTTATTACTATTTAATTTTATTTTGTTTTTCCTTAATCTGAATGGCCTTTAGTAGAAGCACGTTTTATCTGATTTGTTGTTTCTCATCAACTGATTGCTAAAAGACCAGATTACCACGCGAATGTCTACAATGAAAATCAGTAGACTCTGAGCAAAGATCTAACTGAAGAGCAGGGCTATATCAGTTCTCGTCCTTTCAGCTGCTTACAGGACTTCCTCTCATTCACTCTGGCTGGTGGCTGTGTCCCCAACAAATTAATTTGATAGCCAATAAGGCAACTGAGGTTATAGAGAGAACGCTTGTTTCATCATTAGTGGATCTATGATTTGGTCCTCTGGATGATTTAATATCTAGAATTTCTTCTTGGTAGGATTTTATTTTTCCTGAAGAAAATATAGTTAATCACTTCATTCTGCATTATAGAGGTCAACCAGATGTCCAAGTGAACTTCAGTGTTAAATAAACATGCAGCAAGTTGACAACCCTCTCATCTTGACCTCATACCATTTCCTCTATACTCAAGCCTGATAAAAACATGTTTCAGTTAATGCCCAGTTGTAAATGAAACAGTTCATAGTCAGCAGAAATGCTCAAAATGATCACTACATAAAAAGGTCAATTTGTGTGCATGGGTACTTTGCAACACTCTGAAGTGAAGTCAGAAAATAAAAGCTGTTGAGATCACTGTGATCATCTTTCTCCCTTTTTGAAAGAGCTAACAGAACAGTGGGGAAAGGAGAGAGGGGAGAAATTCACATGGTGTGAGAAATGCAGTGAGTTCAAAGGTCATTATTACACTTGCTAATCAGCTAGTAGAAATTCTTAATCTGGAATCCACAGGACAGAATTCAGGGGCTGTATGTACTTAGTACCACCTGATACCAAGAAAAACAGGGTAATTCTGTGCACTTTATGCTTTAACAATATTATTCTGAGAATAAGGTTTACCAGATAGCCAAGGGTCCAAAGCCGTTTTGTGTCGGCAAACCTGCATGCACACGCACAGTTAAGAACCCCTGAAAACAATGTTTTTCTTCTATAGGGCAGATATGACACTGGTGGTCCAAAGATAGATTACAGATGAGGCTTATAGACGAGGTATGCAGATGAACACTTTTTAGTTATGGCATTCATTCTGCTTGATTAAAAATGTTCTAACTATGAAATAGAGTGTTTATTTCAGTTTAGACATAAATGGAACAAAAAGTCAATTTGGAAGAATGATAAGTGGTGGTTACAAGTATAACACAGATAAGGCAAAACCTGCAGATAGGAAAGTCTGCCTGCCCCCAATATTTTTCCTACAGTTTACTTCCTCTTTTCAGACCACCAGAGCACTCCTGAATTCTCCGTGTATGTAGTAAATGGGCAATAGCTAGATCCTGAAATTTACAAAAAGCATTAAGGCAACAGGCATTTTTGAGGCTCTACGAGGACACAGCACTCTCACCTCCTGAAAGCCTGGGCTATATATTGTTCACTGGTGAATATCCAGTGTCTAACACAATGCCCAGCACATAGTAGGTGCACAGTCAATATTGGTTGACTAACTGCTGTATGAACCAGATGTAGAAGTGGTAAATTTTCTACTCTAAAGCCAAATCCAGACTTAAGGTTAATTTTGAAAGTAGAAATGTCATCATATGCACATTAGTATGCCCACGTGCAGCTCAGTGTTTCTCTATCTTGGTAGCCCATTAGTATCACATGGGTAGCTTTAAAAAATGCATATGCCTGGGCCCTGCCCCCTGAAATTCTGAGTGATTTGAGTTGGGTTATGCTTGGTACATTTTTAAGTTCTGAAGGGTAGCCAAGGTTGAGAACAATTGGTATTGAAGATGAAGACTTTCAGACTCTATGTCTGAAAACAAACCAAATTATTAAGAAGAGGGTGATGCTCCAAAGAAAGAAGAAATTTAATCAAAAGATGATGTTAAAACCTATTATCTCAGCACAATAAGCTTCTGGTTTCCTTGTCATTCCAATCTAGAGGCATCAGAAGTATGCTGATATAAAATAGCTAAATATGGGAAAGAGAATCTTTAGTAAGCTGAAAACAAGCATGCTCATACACAACCAAAACCTAACTGCAAAGCTTAATAACTTATATGAACATCGCATTTAAAAAATACATACAACTCTTAATAACTAAAAATTGTTTCAAGTAAAAGATGTAGAAGAAATACATATATCCATATACCAATTATTACTAATAGAGAGGTAGATTTCGGTGACTTTTTCTCGCTCTTGCTCTATGTCTATGTTTGCTTATTTAGATATCACATAAAATGAATGTAGCTATATATTACTTAATAAATTTGTTATATAGTGTACATCACTGTAAGTTTAAAAAATATATAGCTATAGATGGAATGTTTGTGCCCCCCCGTAAGTTCCTATGTTGAAACTCTAACCCCCAAGGTGATGGTGTTACAAAGGTAGGAGGCAATTAGGTCAGGGGGGCAGAATCCTCAGGAGTGGGATTAGTGACTTTATAAAAGAGACCCCAGAGAGCTCCTCGCCCCTTCTGTCAAGTGAGGACATAGTGAGAAGATGTCCAGCTATGAACTAGGCAGTGGGTTCTCACCACACATGAAAGCTGCCATGATCTTGAACTTCCCAGCCTCCAGAACAGTGAGAAATCAGTGTCGGTCATTTATAAGCCACCCAATCTATGGCATTCTGTTATAGCAGCCCAAGTGGACAAATACATTTATTTTTCCATATGTATTTAAGTTATTTACAATGAACATGTAGTACATTTGTATTTAGAAAAAACACAGGTTAAAGATAGAAAAAAGACGGGAAGAGAAAATAAACCTTCATTAGGAACAAGTGCCACAAGCAGCAGCCAGCTGCCATATCAAGGCGCACTAATTTAAATTCAACTGCTTTAACCCATTAGGTAATTCACCTTTTGCGACAGCACCAACTCCACCTTTCCACTCATTTCATTTTCTGGTTTCTTCTGGTCGTCTTCTTCTGGCACATTGTTCTTCAGCTTGGGGCTGGAGGCAATCTCCACCAAGGCCACGGTCGCGCTGGATCGAGTCACAGTGGTTGTAAAATGCTGTGGCTCTGAAATGGAGTTATATCCAGAAACATAAAGAAGTTGAATCATTGTGTGATGAGATGTATAAAAGAGCCTAAGATGCCAGAATTCTCTAGGCTCTTTCATGATATTACAAAAAAGAAAAAAATCAAGCACATAAAACACATCAAAGAATCCCACTATATCAAAAACTTAAGTTCCTACTGAGAGTCAGAGTTGGCGTATGAGTAACGCTACATGAAACAAAATGCTGACACGAAATATTATGATAGGCGGGTTGGGTGGACGAGCATCGCCAGATGATTTCCATCCGAAGGCCTGAGTGGCAGCCTGACTCAGCCTTCCGTATTTCTATGTTCCTTTCCTCATCACATTTTCGTAATTGGAATGTGTGAGGGGCTGCATGGCGCACCCTGTGTGATGAAAACCAAGTGTTCTTTGATGTCTAGAGAGAGGATAAGGCCCACTGTAGAGTGGGTGGAAAAGTCACCACCTGAGGGGCATTTCAAAATGAGGAGGTGCAATCTAGTTTGAAATTTTTAGCAATGATATTTAATTTATTCTAACGAGTCATTTAACAATAACTTGGAATTCGAAGAGGGTGAGAGACTTTTATGTTTACCAAAAGAATAAATGTGTTACAACTATTGAAAAATATTAATTCAGGAAACACTAGGTCTCTTCATGCTCACTGTCCATATTACTTTATTCTTTCAGACTATTATTCAACAGCTTTATTATTTCAGTATCTATTTTATGATATATTTCTTATCTATTCCTTATATAGTGTCGTTACTATATGTTAAAATATGACCCTCAGTTATTATCATTATTTATTTGGAGCAATATAATCTTATTTTTGATGATGGAGATTAAAAAATCAAAATAAAGCCAAATTTATAGTCAGAATTTCCCCAATAATCCTCTAGGTGGCAGCACAACCCCACAAGTTTTAGAACCTGAGTTTCTGCTGCTCAGGAGCAATTCTTGATTATTTCCATTATATCAGTATCTTAAGAGTTATTATGATTTTCCTTACAACTAGTCTGTTAGGAAACAAACCTGATGAGGCAAGTTCTGTATTCCCTTCTTCTGGTTTTTCACCATCAATCTTGTCTTCTTGACTGTTCGGTTCAATTTCTTCAGTGGTTGCCTGAAAAAAAAGATTTTTATGTCCCCTTGAATAAATAATCCCTTTGAAAGTTCTAAAAGGTAAAGGATTACTTTCTCTTTTTTTTCAAACAGTACTATGTAGGCCAATGAGGGGAGCTGCCTATAGGAATTCATTCTTTTCTATTTCTTAGGCAGCTTTACGGTGAAGGGCTGGCTTTGTCGGGAGACCCCCTCTGAAGGGGAACAGAGGTGCTGAAGCAGCGGCGCGGGTCCACACGCACGAGCCCCCTCCCCTCATCGTCTGCCTGCCTCAGGGGCACATTCCCGTTTTGTCCTTCCTTTCACCCAGTTACCCCAAATCACTACCCACCTGCTTCCAAAACCCTTTAAAGTTGGCTTAGGGTCATAGCAGCAGTGGGAAATGTTTTGTTCTTGTTGTTAAGGTTACAAGTAACGCTTGTCTTCGGCATGGATGCCCGTGGCTGTTAGCATTGTAAAATATATTCTGGATGTTCTTCTCCTTCCTAGGCTCTCAACGACTCTGTTACTGAAGTTCTGATTTTCTCATTCATTCTCTTTCTCTCTGAGCTTTTACCAGTTCTTATTCCTTTTCTTTTCATAAAAATACAGGTGACTCCTAAAAACTTCCAACTGTTTTCCCCACCCTGTGCTGAATTACACTCAAATGTATAATATCAATTATTCCCATGGGTTCACCATTATGTTCTTTATCCATTCATGAATTGGGCTTTCATCTCTAATCCCTAGAGTCCATCAAAGCTTCAGTTTGGCTGACCTACCGTCATTGTCATGGTAAATGGCTCACACCCAACTCGCTAAATGTTATCCTCAGACAAGCCTCTCTCCCAAATCTGATGAGTTCTGTCATGGCATTAATTTTCCCCATCACACAAATTTAACTTTGAAGTGTCTTGTGACTCAGACCTCATGAGTGTCCATCATTTGCCGAGTCCTGCCCAGGTTCTAATACAATAGTTTTCATATCCATCTCTCCCTTTCTGTTTTTACAGCTAGGCTGAATTTTGCCTTTACTGCCATGTTCTCTCACTAAGTTTGGATCTTGCTGTGTAACTCACTTGGCACATTACCATGATGTTCATCTCTCTCAGAAGCACCTCAGTTTATCAGTTTTATGCTTGTGTTCTTCTCTTTCAGTATAGTACCTCAAGTGTATCAGCTTAATGCTCAATGGAATTTACTGCATTAAAAAAAAGTGGAGCCCTGGCTGGTGTGGCTCAGTGGACTGAGTGCCGGTCTGCGAACCAAAGGGTCGCCGGTTCCATTCCCGGCCCAGGGCACATGGCTGGGTTGCGGGATGGGTCCCCGCTGCGGGGCGTGCAGGAGGCAACCACACGTTGATGTTTCCCTCCTTGTTCTCTCTCCCTTCCCTTCTCTAAAAATAAATAAATAAATAAATAAATAAAAATGTTTAAAACAAAGTGGAACTTAAATGTCCCACAACTGAGGAATGGTGAAATTAATTATTACTGTATGTTCAAAACAGGAAATATCATGCATAAATACATAAATATTCCTGTTAATACATACATAAGACAGTAAGGAAACATATTAAAATGGTAATAGTGGTTATCTTTAATGTGCTTACATTTTGGATGACTTTTTCAAATATATATATTTTCTGTATTCCAAAATGTTCTACAATGACCATGTATTCCTTCTATAATCATAAAACAAAATGAATGTAATTTTACATTATCTTTGGTTGGGAACCAACTGACTCCAGAGTGAATTCCAAAATTCTCCCACTGATATAATAGCATTTGCATGATAAAAGTAAGTGATAATTGAATTAAATACTTGCTAAAATATACCTCAACAATCAAAGAGGACAAGTTAATGACTATCGTGTTTGTTAGTAATAGTGTTTTATTATAAAAGGCTAAAGTTGACATTGTACAGTGTGTATAAAATACTTTATACATTTTAAAAGGTTTTGAGATAAAGACTAAAATTGTCATTCAGATGAGGCATTATTAAATACTTTATAAAATATCCCCATGGGATCTCCAAAAGCTATGGATTTATTGATCTCTCAAGTATGTTCATTTTACCCATAAATCAAAATTTGCCTTTCAAGTCACCAAAATAAAAACTCTTTAAAGTTAATGCATTGAGTCTTGGATTGTGTAGCTCAGTTGGTTAGAGCATCATCCCATAAACCAAAAGGTCGTGAGTTTGATTCTTGGTCAGGGCACATGCCTAGGTTGTGGGTTCGGTCCCTGGTAGGGGTGCTTATGAGAAGGCAACCAATCCCTCTCTTTGTCCCTCCCTTTCCCCCTCTCTAAAATTAGTGTGCATGTCCTCGAGTGAAGATAAAAGAAAGTTAATGCATTGGTGGAAATGGTCATTAATTTTTTTAAAAAAGTAAAACTTTATGCGAAGATGAAAGAATGGTTCAATGTATGCAAATCAATAAATGTGATACACCATATTAATAAAATGAAGGTTAACAATCATGATCATTTCAATAAATGTAGAAAAGGCATTTGACAAAATTTAGCATCCTTTCATGTAAAAACTCTCAACAAATTAGGTATAGAAGAATGGACCTAAACATTATAGACTATTGAAAATGTACCACAAAAATTAGGTATAAAAAGATATACCTAAACATCACAAGCTCACAACTAACATCATACTTAATGATGAAAAGGTAGAAGCTTTTCATTTAAAATGAGAAACAAGACAAGGGTGCCCATTCTCACAACTTCTATTCAACATAGTACTGGAAGTACCACCCAGAGCAGTAAGGCAAGAGAAAGAAATAAAATGCATTCAAATTGGAAAGGAAGAAGTAAAAGTGTTTCTTTTTGTAGATGACATAATCTTATATGTAGAAAACTCTAAGGACTGCACACACACCAAAAAAACTGTTAAAACAAGTAAATGAATTAAGTCAAGTTGCAGGATATAAAATCAATATATAAATATCTATAAAAGAAATTAAGAAAATAATGCCATTTACGATAGCATCAAAAAGAATAAAATACTTAAGATAAATTTAACAAGGGAGGTAGAGGATCTATATACTGAAACTATAAACACTGATGAGAGAAATTGAAAAAAACACAAATGGAAAGATAGCTTGTGTTCATAGATTGGACAGATGAATATTATTAAAATGTCCAAACTACTCAAAAACAGTCTATAGATTCAGTGCAATCCCTATCAAAATTCCAATGTTATTTTTCACAGAATTAGAAGAAAGAAACCTAAAACTACAAGATACTCCAAATAGATAAAGCAATCTTGAGCAAGAAGAACAAAGCTGGAGATACCACTTTCTGACTTCAAACTATATTATCAAGCTGTAGCCATCAAAACAGTACTAGTAGAAAAACAGACACATAAATCAATAGAACAGAACAGAGAGTAGAATGGTAGTTACCAGTGGCTGGGCATGGAAAGAAAGGGAGAAAGAAAAGTAGAAAGGAAATCGTCAGGGTCTGGGGAAGGAGGGTCATGGGAGTAATTTTTTAATGGGCAGGGAATTTCAGTTTGGAAGATGAAAAGAATTCAGGAAATGGATGGTGGTAATGGCTGTACAAAAATATGAACATACTTAATACCACTGAATGTACACTTAAAAATGCTTAAGATAGTAAATTTTGCTATGTGTATTTTACCACAATAAAAAAAATAGGAAAAAAAACACTTAAAAAATAAAATTTATTTGCAAATTTTTAAGTTAAAGAATATACAAATAACATTAAATAACATGCTCTTTAAGCTTCTAAAAGATTTTACACAGTATCTTTTGGGTAAAAAGGTGCCTTTTGGAAGGTGGGATAGTTTTGAAATCTTCATAATTAGGTGGGCACTTTCTAGTGATGCATAACCAAATATCAATTCTGGAAGAACAGGATACTAAATGAAAATGCACTTTTAAAACCTAGGCAGGAAATTAAGCATCGTATTTATTGTTTAATGGATTTTGTAACTTTCTAACATCAACAAGCCTGAACAGAATGCTTTTAAGAGATTTAATGAGTGAAAATGGTTAAATAAACTGAAGGTTCTTTTATTATGTTCAAGATATATATATATGTTGTGTATGTGTGTTTACATTTTTATAGTAATGACTATATGCTAGTAGCATTTGAAGATCAATCAGTTGAGCATCCCAAAGAACAAGTTGGGTTTTATTAAGTTAAATTCCTCCCCCTCACACACAGAAATTTTAATATATGATAGTATTTTATGTTTTATGATGTTAATATAAAAAATACAGTCACAAATATTGATTTTTAGGTATTCCCCCAAAACATATTAGGTTATAGAAAACTATCTGAGGTTGGGAAACAAATTTGCCCTTAAATATTGAGAACTCTGGTGTTTCCAATTACTAGAAGTAAAATAAATAACTACAGAAACCAGGCTAAAGCCTCCCCAGCCCCAAAATGAACAACAACAAAAAGAAAGCACATACTTTAATAAATCTCAGATGCCATCAATTTTAGGTTGTATTATTCCAGGTACTGCTAAGAAAGAAGACACACTGTCTGTTAGCTATGACACACTACTGATTACAAGACATCTGATTTAGAGATGTTCAAATGTGGAAAGTGTGCCCCTTGGAATCAATGAAATAAGACAACTCAAGTCCTTTAGATATCATTTGTAACGCAAAGGAGACAAAATCCTCAAGCACTACTTCATTGAAAGTTATTTTACTAGCACCTCACATTCCGGTGATATTTTACTTATGTGAGACTAATGGAGAACTGCTTTCAAGAATTCTCACATTTCTGAATGCATTTCTACATGACTTAATGCTCAGATACTGTGCTCCCATATGATCCAATTTATCCTCCCTTAAAGTGATGCTTTCAAGGTTACATGCTGTGGTTACTTCAGCCACGATTAACATTTCCTACATTTACCATATGTCAGCGTTATCGGGCTACTTGACATGGATTATCTCAATTGTCAAAGCAAGCTTATGAGGTATGCACCAATATGATTCCCTTTATGCTGTTGAGGAAACTGAGGCCCAGAGGGCTAAATGACGTCCCTGGGGCCACAATGCTAGCAGGTAGAGGAGGTGGGAACCCTGCCCTATGCTGGTAACCTCATGCCCCATCATCTGGGCTGAGAGTCACACCCACGTCCAACGTGTCCCTGGGGATTTCATGGTTTTAATTGGTAAGAAGCGACCTAGAACCTGAGGGTCCCAAGTTTATTGCCGAGATGATTCAAACGGCCTTTTTCAGTCCCTTTCCTTGCCATCCATTCTACATCCCATCCATTTATTCTGCAAACAGTGAGAACTCTCCGGAATCTTTCAGGAGGCAATTTAGCTAGGTCTCCATTTCCCAGGGCAGCTTGAGACCAGACTGCCCCCTGCCGTCACCCCATTTGTGGGCTTTCAAATCAGATACATAATCCATCGTAGGAAAGCAAATATTAAATGCATTGTTTATAGAGTGTGTACTTTCAAGCTTAGTTTAAATGCATACTACTCATCAAAATAAGGCTATTACTGGCAAAATATACAGGATAAGTGAACAGAAAAAGCAAGCTACAATACAATTTGAATAACATGAGCCCATTTAATAATATTTTATATGCACTGAGAAAAAGAGGAGAATACACATTTTTAAAAAATCTTAGTATTAATTTCTGAGTGGCTAGAATCTATTTATCTATCTATTTATATTTTCTTTATAATTTACTGTATTCTGCAATATCTATAGACTACATGTAATCAAGGGAAATCCCCAAAGCCGGTTTAATGGACTTGTGTCTGGATAGTCTCTCTTGAAGCTTTGTTACTTTTGTACTCGCATCATTATTTCAAAGTCCATGAGTTCAAAATTGGCAGTTTTAACCAGCCCTGACAGACTCAGAGATTTGCCTGAAGCAAACCCGCCTTGCTGGAAAATTCACTTTCTGACCCACACTTTCCTTTGGTTACAGTTAAACAGAGGGGAGGCCTTCCCTTCTCGAGAATGAAAATAAGTAAATAAAACAGATCCCTGGACACCAATGAATGAGAGCACAGAAAAGTTACAGGGGCCTAAGCCAGGAGCTGGCTTCCTCTTGACTGAGAACATGATCCAAGCTGGCTCTGATGCCAGACTTAGCCCTGAGGCCACGGGTGGGAGGTGGCAGTTTCCTGGCTTCAGAGGGACAAGTTCTAGCCACAAAATCTACGAGGTATCTCGCTGCTTATTTTAACAAGACTCTTATTGGTGGACTGGCCCGGAGGGCGACATTGAAGAATGCATTGGAAATTAGAGGGGGGCCAAGAACCATCTTGAGTCCTAGGGCATGGTTGGTCCTATGTCTAGGGCAGAGGAACTAGGAGAACTTGGACTGACCGTTTAACCTGAACAGGCTGGGAGATGTGATGTCCGAGGCCCTCTGCTGAGCTACCACTCTGTGACTCAGCGATTTCCTGGCTCCATTCTTGAATAACTTCTCTGGACACAGGCCTGGAAAATCAGGCTACTTACATTTTGGCCGCATAAGCCATGCATGTGTTTGTCCTTCATTTTTATCCCTCCCAATATATGTCTATTTTCACTGGACGAGAGACGATCTACATGAACAATCAGCCACTCCGTTCCCTCAACATTGTCCTTTCGCCTTAAACTTTTCAAAACAAAAACGTGAGGCTCTGATCCAGGTAAGATGGGCTGGGTTTGATTTTTTATTGTCCCTGATGTATACTTTCTTGAAGTCTGTAAATGCTTCTGCTCCTAAAGATTTTTAATGACTTTTAAAGAGCATTAAATCTTAACACTCTTACGACTACTTCTAGATGGAGAAAAACAGTTTCTAAAGAAAATCTGTTGACATTTGACATCTAGAAGGAATTTGCAGTTGGTCTCAGTTGTAAGGAAAACAGCACCTACTCAAATGCCTTCATGCTGTGCTCACTGCAAAACGAAATGTTTCGAAAAAGATCTGCTTGTCTGTTTTCCTGGATCAGAAGGCACTAGGGAAGTACTGAATTTTCAAGAGGAGAGCCTAGATCTTTATCTAGGTGGAAAAAACAGACCTAGTTACTTAGTTTGAGAAGAGCAGATGAGGTAGGTTAGGTATCTAATCACTGGATTTGGTCCTTGGTCAATGAGGGAAAACTGCTGAAAACCTGGTGGGAAGCGCTGGCCAGCAGGGCAGGCGCGGCATCATCTGGGGTGAGTCAGCAAGAGCGAGCTGACCGATGGCCCTGGAACGGAGTGACCGCGAGATCGACGGGCGGGGCTCCTGCGGGTCTTGGTGCCAGAGGGAAGCCAGAATTGGGGAAACGCGAATAATAAGAGAGGCAAAAAAGAGCTGCAGACAGAATCATGGGAACATCTGCAAGGGTGATCATCTTCTGGAAAAAGCCGTTCACATCTGCATGCGTGTTAGAGAATTACAACTGGAACGACTGACGAGTGGCGCTGGGAGACGACAGGGAATTCATCTCCGTCTGTATGAGATTCACATCTGTTCAAGACGGTCATTTTGATGACCTTACTTTAATGCAAAAAAACTTTGCACCTATCACCTTTCCAAGCTTTTGAAAAAATATATTGTAACTTTTCCTCATTTGTTGTATGACAGCATTAAAAATAACTTAAGGGTACCGCTGTCTATGAGTCATCTTAATATCATGCTTTGTATATATGAATTCTGACAATAACCATTGGATGAATATATTATTATCTTCATTTTAAATATAAACTGACCCTCAGACAGTTTAACTTGCTCAGGAGGGGTCTGATCTTTGACCTAGTGCATGGAGCACTAGGTATTAGGTATTTTAGGAAAGGGTCATTTTTAGTACCATCAAGAAAAGAAGAGGTTCAAATACAAATATAACGCACAGTGGATTGAGAACACACTGGGAAAACTTCGAGGGAGACATAAAACATCTTTCTGTAGGTCGCTGAACAAGATAAATTAGTTCTCTGATTAAAAGACTGTCCATATTCTCTTCCAGCCCTGGATTCTAAGAATCTGTATTTGTGCTATGACATGATTTTTTTTAAGTGTCAGGTTTCTAATGGGAAATATCTCAGAGATCACCAGGAGGAGGCAGGGAAAACCAGTCCCTCTGCTTGGGGTATACAGCATCTAGCCACCCTCATGGCCTCTTAGCTCTGTGATGCGCACTGGGGTCCTCCTCGGGGCTCCCCACCATTGTCCACGCATTCGCTTCTGCCGTGGAAGATGGGAATATTTCCAACACGTAGGAGAGCGTGCTTCCCTCCTCCTTTTCAATGCAAATCCTGCACTTAAGGACAAGTTTCAAACTCCACATCCCACACAAGAACTTCCTGACTAACCCCAACCTACAATGATCTGACCTGTTCTTTGAAATCTTACATCCCTTCTTAAGTCTTTTGACTCTATTACCTAGCACTTAATTAATATCATTTTATATACTTTCTTAATTGCTTTATGAAAATTGCTTTCCCAGCAAGTTTACAAGATTCTTTTTCTATCTCAAAAATGGGGCACAGACTAGGTCCTTAATTCATGCTTATCAGTTAACAGGTAACCATGGCCAAGGTCATTGCCATTCCAATCTCATTATTTAGAGATGATTCCATGGAGGATGACCTGGAGTTGCTGGTATCAGTAGATACAGCAGAGGATTAAAATAATAAAATCATAAGAGCAAGCTTAACTTAATTTAGGATCTATTTCTAAAGTAAGAGAGCCATGATCCCAAGAGTTTCCAATGAGAAAGATGAGGTAGAAGGAAACTGAAGAGATGACATAATGTTGCACAATAGTGGTCGTGTGGGCATGTGGGCACAAGAGGCTGACACTCCAGCCTCCTCCTGTCCCACTGGAGCCGTGGGGCCAGTCTTCTCTGCTGCTCCACAGCACGGTCCGAATGCACGCCCCTGCCTACTGCTCTGTGCCCTTTGATTAGTTCCAGCTCGCCCTGAAGGAACTGTGACATTTCAGTGGTGGGTGAGGCTACTCCTCTGTAAAAAGTGTATCTGTTGGGAATGTAGTTTTTGGAAGAAAGACACTATTTAAAAAGAAGAACACTATTCCTTTGACAGCCCCACAGAATGGGGCAAGTGAATTAGAAAGAGCAAATCAGGTCCAAGCTGCCGTCAAGCGCTGGGAGGCTCCGAAGTGCAGCCGCACATTTGAAGCTGGTCGCCATATTCTGCCATCGCCGATTCTACCATTTGGGTAGGAATACACTGGTAGGAATTGACTATAACATAGTCAAGGAATGTTTTCCTTGGAATGTGGAGAAGGAAGTATAATGAGGAGCAGGTTTGTTGGAGAAGAAATTCTTTTAGAATGGCTTTTGGGACAACACATTCTGAGAGGAAAACTTTTGGCGTCAAGTGTAAGCAAGTAGGAAGGGTGTTTTTGTAATGAGCCAAAATTTCATGTAGACAGCTAACAACTTGGCTTATGGGCTAATAGACAGACACAGGCAGTTATGTACCTAGACAATAAGGTAAGAGTCCCTGCCTTATTAGTTCATTGAAGAGCCTAAAATACTAGAGGCAGAGGAAATAAATGACCTATTCAGAACCACTAGGGTTTATCAAACTAGAAATTACTCCAAACTAGGCAGTTTCTCCAAGGAAGAGATATACAGAGGAAGCAGTGCTCAGGCCTTAGTGTGGACTTGTATCTCGAGTCTGCCCAGGGTTGGGCTGGCTTCCAGGAGGAAGGTTCACAAGGCCACTTTTGTTTGGGTTTTCCTCGTTATACTATATAAACTCCTGAAATAACCTGATATTTTTTTCATATCACCTAATTTTGCTTCTCTGAAAATAGTGTGTTTTTGGGGATATGTAGTCAATGTGAAATCTTTCAATCCACCTTCTCTTTGCCTTTAGGAAGTTGAGCAGTACAACTATTAAAGCAGAAAATGCCTTGCATTAAAAGAAAGTAGGCTACTTTCTTTTCATTTTGATCACTGTAAAAATAAGGAAATTAGTAAATATTGAGAACGAGTATCATTTTTAAAGGAGCTTTTACCAGTCTAAAACCAAACAAACAACCCGGCCCCTTTCTTCTGTTTTAGGAGCCCTGTGCTTAGCACCACAGGTCTCTGAGCAGGATGGGTAAAGCTTTTCTCCCCAGAGGGTTAAAAGCTTAGAACAAGTGGATAACAGTTGCTTTAGGAAGTTTGGGCCTTATACCATGTTCTCTCTTCACTTACTCCTTCAACCTCTGTTAGGAATAAAATCTGTTCAGCCAGGGGCAGGGTTTCCTCTAAGCTCAAACAACAAAATGGTCAGAGGGCAGAGCTAGTGAGAAGCAGGGAGCACCCGCCTGCTGGCAGAGGCCTCAGGATTTGTCCCCAGGGGCACCCTGCTGGGCCTGAGTAAGCCCTGTGTACCTCCGTGATGTGGCAAGTGTCATGGGACAAGCGGGGCGCCTACACTGTTGCTTCTCCAAAGCTGAGTGAGAAAGAGCTGTGCTCAGCAGTGAGTGCAAAGGGCCTGCGACCCAGCAGAGTAACCGAATTGAGGATCAGGAATATGTCTATGAAGAGGACTCAGAACTCGCCCAGTGGTAAGGGTGGCAAAAGAGAAATAAGAAGAGAATTACTGACTGTCTTGGAAACACAATTCTAACACTGTAACATCTAATTAATTTGGGGAACTTCTAATTTAAATTTAAGAGCATAAGTTAATGTTGACTCTACCAGTGAAATTTCCATGCTTGCTAGCAGAATTCAGCATTTCACCTCACGATAATTTGTAGGCTCTTCAGAGAGGGTTATCCTGCTCATGAAAAGCCAAGTGAAATTCCAGGTTGAAAGATTCGGCTTTTGCGTGGATTGCAAAACCTTGCCCCTGGAGCCCAGTGAATATGTTACCATAGTGAGGAAATTATTTTGGTCTATTCCAGTTGGAATCTCACAGGGCTCGAGCTCTGCGGGGAAGAATTACATCCTCTCAGCTCCTCTAAGAAAGCGTATTTCATTCTGCCAAAGAGAAACCCCAGAGGTTAGGGCAAGACTCTCCCGACTGCTGGGCGGGTTTAGCAGCTGAGTCATTTCACTTAGCCATGGAGCTGGGAGACAAGTTGTCCTCAGGACCAAACCTTACTAGGTGCTGGGGGAAACAACGCGACAGTCTCCCCCATCCTTTACAATCCCAGCCCAAATGCTGGAAGTTAAAACTGCAGACGTCAGCCTCTGGTGAGAACAAATGGGGTTGAGCCGAGTCCGGCTTGCACCCCGAAAGCTGGGCTGCACCAGAGGGGGTGAGTTTGATTTTGATCAGCGAGAGCAGCGTGAGTCTTTCTGGTGTGAAAGCTGAGAATGCACCACCTTCCCGATGGTCTTTTATACTCCAAAGAGGCAGACAGAATGTTCTTTGGAGTTTTCTGCTGTTCTTGAATTATCTTACATTTTTCAGCTTGGCCATTCAATGGTGTTTCTAATGACTCGGAATTTAAGGGGTTGAGCTAATAAAAATTAGTTTGGTTTTGAATGAGTTTTCTAAATAATTAATAACAAAGCTGCCCTTTTATATATATTATCAAGGACGGAAAGTCAGGTTCTGATAGCGGCAGTTATTTTAAATTGCATTAACAAGTCTGACGGGGTCCTGAACAAACAGAAAAAAAGGGTTTTGAGAGATTTCT
Source organism: Pteronotus mesoamericanus (assembly GCF_021234165.1). NCBI lineage: Eukaryota > Metazoa > Chordata > Mammalia > Chiroptera > Mormoopidae > Pteronotus > Pteronotus mesoamericanus. The sequence continues at coordinate 25,708,513 of NW_026555234.1, read as the reverse complement.
TTATTTTTCTGTGACCCTAGGCGCCAATGTTGTGAAGAAAAGTTGTTCTTATTCATAATTCATATTATACCTTCTATTATAGCCACCGTTACAGCTGAATTGTGTTCCCTCCGACTCCAAATTCGTATGTTGAAGTCATAACCCCTACCTAGTCCCTGAGGCTGTGATATTATCTGGAAATAGGGTTGTTGCAGATATAATTAGTTAAGAGGAGGGTGTATTGGAGTAGGGCGGCCCCTAATCCAGTATGACAGGGATCCTGATAAAAGGGGAAATGTGGACACAGACAAGCACACCGGGAGAGCGCCCGGTGAAGATGAGGGCAGAGGTCAGGGTGATGCGTCCACAAGCCAAGGGACGCTGAGGATTGCTGGCAGCAACCAGAAGCCGGCAGGGAGGCATGGGACAGACTCTCCCGCACAGCCAGCAGAAGGAACCGACCCTGCCAGCACCCGAGTTTGGACTTCTAGCCTGCAGGACTCTGAGGCAGTTTCTGTTGCTTCAGCCCTTCGGGTTGCGGCGCTCTGTCAGGGCGGCCCTAGCCAACAAACCCACGTAGAAAGAAATGGTTGCTATCTATCAAGACCTACTTATTTTGTAGAGCAGATTCTTTCACAATGGTATTAGCCCAAAAAGGAAAAAATAGTTTGGTTCTTACCGTCAGTTCTTGGGGAACAGGATTTGGCTTCTTTATGTTGATCTCGATGCTCTTGTTGTCTTGGTTCAGCTCCACTGGGGACTCATGCACCCTGGCCACACCTTCAAACATCTGGGATTTGGTTAAGGAGGGGGTGAGTGCATGCGCGGCGCCCTCGCGTCCCTTCTCCTCCTCGTCGCCATGGACCGTTTCTCCGTTCATGCTGACTTTCCCGTCTACCTATAAAAACCCAAATGAACAAAAAACATGCTATTCCCCAAAGAAAGACTAACAAGCACCACATTCAAAATCATCTTTAAACATTATCATTTGATAATCATAGTCTAACAACAGCTCTCATGTGCTTTGGTGGGTTCTAGACATGAGGGCTCCCATAAAGGTTATCTCTGAGGGTCCCTTTAAAAAGTTCTTTGCCATCTCAGGCCACTTCACATTAAATTACATTTCATATTCCCCTTACTTAGGGTATGCTTTTATTTTAAAATATAGAAAAGCAAGGAAACTTGTGTATAAATACATGCCACATATTTGGGTTCTGGTAATTTTTCACTTAAGTGCTGACTGTTATTCTACAATTCTGAGTTTTGTTTTGTTTTGTTTTTACTGGTTAGCATATAAATGAGGTAGAACCCACCTCAGATCAGGAATATTTTACAGGTGATTCTGTGGGGGTTGGAAACTGGGTATGCTTTTGACACTATCATGGATGGCAGGGAACTTAAAGCTTGCTATGTTACCGTAAAGCCCTCCTTCTAGTTAATTTTATAATCCCTTCTTTTTCCAAGGAAAAAGTCTATGCACATTAAGTTATTTTTGTTTGGCCCTGGCTGGTATGGCTCAGTGGATTGAGCACTGGCCTGTGAATCAAAAAGTTGCTGGTTCAATCCCCAGTCCGGGCACATGCCTGGGTTGTGGGCCAGGTCCCCAGTCGGGGAGCATGTAAGAGACAACCTATCAATGTATCTCTCACATGTTTCTCTCCCTCTCTTTCTTACTCCCTTCCCCTCTCTCTAAAAGTAAACAAATAAAATCTTCAGAAATATATTTTTGTTTTATACCTATGTCTAGAGAAGGCAGTGAGAGCAAGAAAGGAGGAGCAGAGAGAGTTTCAATAGTCTGGCTTTTTAACGGCATCCAGAAATCCTGTCTTGAAGTCTGTGGCAGTACGTAAAATAATTACGAGAGGAAGCTCTGTAGTTCCACGGCCTCAGAGTGAGTCCTGGCTCTCCAGCTTACTAGCCATGTCATCTTCAACCTCAGTTCCTCACCTGCAAAATGTATAATAATGGTATCTCCTTGACAGTGCTCTTATGGTGATTTTATGGATTAATATGTGTACAGAGTTTGGAATAGTACCTGACCCATTTTAAGTATGTAAATATTACTTATTATTATTGCTAGTAATGGAAGGTCAGATATTAGTTATACTTTATGTACCTAGGCTGGTGGCTTGCAACCTCTATTGTTTGTCATCCATAAGGAAGAAATTTAAATCACAATTAAGCACACACAAATATAACTGAAACCAGAGTTCCGAAAAACAGTATTTACCTTTATTGTGTGTGATATACTAAGCATTTTAAAAATTGAATTCTGTTCTACTGCATTTTTTTTTAAATGTGGATTCTAAACCACCAAAGTGATTTCATAACCTAGGAACAGTTGATAACTGTTTGAAAAATGCTGCCTTAAACTATTTCACTTGATCTTCCTTTATTCTTCATTCTGCTGTACTGGGAAACTGAGCCCATATTCCCCGCCTCCCAACTCCACCCCCCAGGCCCCCCACACACTCACCCCCCCACCCACCCACCCCTTAGCTTCTGTCCTGGTAACAACTGTTCATTCACCTACTACCCTTGACCACAGGTGGGGCCACCCACTCAGGGGTGGGGCTGAGAGTAAGGCTGAGAGCCTTCGAGGCCCTGATGAGTCAAGGGCTCATTGGTGGTCAGGAGTGAGTCCCAGCATGAAAAGGGCCTCTACTCCAGTGGCTCAACCCACCTCTCCACGAATTCTCTTCCTGAGGCCTCTACACCGTCTTTGCCTCCATAGTCAGGAGCCGCATTTTCTCAGGGCCTAAGTCTTGCTGTGAAGTCATCTACCCTAATTCTTTTCAATGATTATACTGCACTGTTTACATAAATGAGGGGAAGTGGACATCAAGATTATCTGATCAGATGCCTTGGATACCAAGCTAAACAAATGTATTCCCTACTCCTCTCCGGAGTCACCCCAACATCAAACCTTCCTTCATGAAATATTACAGGCAGTTCTCTGCCATGGATCTCAGGTGAAGGAGGGCCAGGCCGTACCTGGGCGAGCTGCCGAGCACATAGGGGCTCGTGCATATCTGTGTGTGCGTGAGTCTGCATGATGACTCACGTCAGGAAAAATTCACGTATTTATTCAATAAACACTTGCTGACTGCCTACTGTGTCCTGAGCACCTATGCCAGGCTCTCAGGACAAAGCTCTGAACAACAAAGACACAGCCCTGGCCCTTCAAGGGACAAACATCTCAATTCATCCCAGATGAGACAGGCTTGACATTTTTCTCTTGTTTTATCAAAGCCTAAGGCACAGATTTTAAAGATATATTCAGAGTTATTTCAGCAGAAGTCAGGAAGTGTGGTTTGGTTCCCTCTGAAATTCAATAGAAAGATACCAGGCATCACATTGCTCAATTAGTTTGCTTAAGCAAACTTTTTTACAGCTACATGTCCATGTCTGCCAGTGATGAATTCCACCTCTGTCTTCTATTACAGACCCATGTGGTGTGCAGGGACAACGAGAACTGATTTTTCTTTGTAGTCAACCGAGCTTAACACAAAGGATGAGTGCCTCCTCATAATGTGAGGGAAAATACTGGAATTTGAGAAAGTGAAAAGATGTTTGGTTGTCATAGGTTAGTTCTGAAACATTATTTTACACATATGTTGGTAAAAGGATAACCTAGTTTCTTTCCACTTAAAAATATTTCAAAAATCTGTTTCATTTGAGGACTAAGAACATCCTGTATTTCCATATGTTCCCTATATTTTTTTCAACTGTTGCCATATTTTCAGACATAATGTCAATTACTTTTTAAAAGAGAAAGATGTATACACTTCTGTTTGAACAATGGCAATTAAATATTTTTTTTGAAGAGCTTGCAATACCTCCAGATAGTTGGAGATACCTAGGGTATTACTAAATTAGGGTTTACGACCACAAATATAGAGACCATGCCATTGTATCAAATGAGAAAAGAGACTGCTCATGGAAATGACTCAACCATCAATCTCATTGGAGCCCATCAATATTAACAGCAGGAACTGAGGGAATCCACCTCTCCCTCACCATTTACAAACTGAATCTTGGAGACATATAAACTTGGCAATTGTAAATGTTAGCAGTTTGCTTTTGTTTGCATTTCCTTTTTCAGACAAAAGAAAATAACTGCATTTTCTTGAGGCAAAATGCTTCTTTCCACGAACTCCCCGGAGTTCAATTTTGGCTCTACTCAAGGAACTCAGCCTACCTTAAAGGTCTTCAGAACCTCTTGAGAGTTTTTGGGCTGGGAGTAAGGCTTGGGTGTCAGCATAGGCACTGCTTTGGGAGTGACAGTTTTGCTCGGAGACCCACTGCCTGCTGATGTGCTGGTATCCAGAATATTGGTACGAGCGATGGTGGTTTCCACAGTGGCAGTGAATTTGGGTGGAGGCAGTGACTGTTGCCGCAGGTATTTCATGGGGTTGGGGTCGTTCGGGAAGGGGGATAAATTTGGCTCTGTTGAATGGCTTCTTTCCAGGATTTTTGGCATCTCCAAGCGTTCAAGAACAGCCTCGCTGATGGTGAATCTCTCGATGTACTGTTGAAGGATGCCCTCCGCCTCCTCCTGGGACCGCGCGTTCTTATACGCCTCATGCAACTCCCTCTCTCTCCGCTCTCTAAAGCATGGGCATGGGACAGAGAAGCAATACCAAAGTCAGCAACAGTCACAAAAATGGCAAAGACGACCTCGGCAGGAACCAAGGCGGAGCTGAAGGGACAGCACAGGGAGTGTGTAATAATGGTGTCAGAGCCTTTGTGATAACCAACAACTTTTAGAAAAAAGCACATCTAGATAATATTGCACATTAAGTAATAACAACAGAAAGAACCCACTTTTCCTGAACAATTTCTCTGTAGGTTTTGATGCTTTTCCTTCGTTCACTTGTCCCATCCTCTCCAGCCAGTAACTTCTCCATTTTTTTCCTTTCTTCCTCCTTCTTGATTAAGTCCTGAGAAGCACTTCTTCTACGGCTCTTCCAACGAGCCAGGTCCTGTGGGGGTGGATTGGGCAGAGACAGAACATGCTTTTTCAGGATGGCACATAATTCCATTTCTACTTTTCAGAGTTTGGTGAGCACTGACTATGGTCAGGCACTGTGCTAGGGCATTCCTGCCCGCTCTCATCTGAGTCTGGTTGGAACAGGAATGGCTCCAAGGCAGGAAACCTTCCAGAGCAGGGCAGCACATTTATTTAAATGGGGCAATGAATATGAAATTTGCAATCATATTCCATGTCAGTTGCCAAATTTTAAAATGTTGCCTCACAGGGGATTGCAAGAAACTTCATTTCTTGCTCTGTATGACTTCTGCATTGTGACTGGACTTGTTGACAATATGAGGTTGGGATCAACCACAGACCTACACAGTGTCCTCAGGGAAGGAAGAAAACGTAGAAAAAATGGGCTTTGGGGTCTCACAGAATCAATGATTCTATACAGATTAATTCCACTGATCTTTACAACAATCTCACCCCGAATCCTACAGGCAGTTGTAGCATAAGGGTGAAGAGTTAGGATTCTGGAGTCAGATGGGGGGGCTACCAGCTTGGGAAATGACCCTGGCTCTGTCTCTCCTCTGCTCTGGAATCACAGGCCCAGTTCTCAGCCTGTCTGTACCTCAGCGTCTTTATCTCTAAAATGGGGATGATAATAATACCTACTCTTACAAGCCTTTTGTGAGGGTTAAAGGAGATAGTGCGTATAAGGTACCAGGCACATAGTAAGCGCTCAATATACTGTAGACATAATTACTAGTACACTTTTATCAACTTTGGAGAAGTTACTTTTTTACACTACTGGTAGAATCACGTTCCAGTTGTTACCTCAGAGTGTTCTGTGAAGATTAAATGAACTAAGTAGCTCTCCCTCCTCTCCTCCCTGTCTTTAAGCTCTTCCCGGACCCTAGCGCCTGGCTCTTAGCACTCACGCAATGTCAAGGCCCCTACCAGACTCTGGAGCCTTCCTTTCCTAGCCCTGTTGCTGTGTGACTTTGGGCAAGTGACTTAGCTGTTCTGGGGCTCACCTGTGGAACTGAGGACAATAATAGTTGCCAGCTCATTGCGTTACTAAAAGGATTAAAGAGAATTATTACATGCACGGCACTTAGAATAGCGCCTGTTAACTGGTATGCTTTCAGTGTTCGCAATTTTACCATAGTCATCACCTTCACTAATTTCAAATATATAATCTCAGGACAGTGCCTCCTCAATTCTCCATCTCATGCTAGTCGCCCCTCCCCTCAGCTCCCCGCGCCCCCCCCCCGCCCCCGCCCCGCAACTCCCTGGGTTGTGTGGCCAACCTTCTAGCAGATACTTGCAGATTATTTGTCTGTGTCATTCACTCCTCACCCTTCATGCTGCTATTAACCTTCCTTTAATTCCCGCATTTACTGTGTCACTGTTTGAAATCCTCTAGGGGCTCCCTTCCCCTGCACGTCTTTCAAGTCCAGGTCTGCCCACCCCACCGGATCTTCTGGTCCAAACAGCCTCTAACCCACGGTGCCGGGCAGCCTCCCCACTGCCCGCGGCCTTGGCCGGCACTCACATCTTGCCATTTGTCGTCCTCTTCCCGCAGCTGGTTATTTATCAGTTGCAGCTGCTCCTGGCGGGCCCTGCTGTGCGGCTGCACTGCAGCCTCCTCCTCACATCGCATGTCAAACATACTCGTGCTCCTGAGCGTGGAGAGAGCAGAGACAAAAACGGACCAAGATCAGCGCCCGTTGTCTGTGCGCGCTCGGGGCCGTTCTGCCGCGTGGGGGCGCTACCGCGTTCCGAAGACTGTCCCGCGCCCCCCGCCCCCCTCCTCAACTAGCAGCGTGCACGCCCGCACCCCCACCTCTTTTCCTGCAGCAAAAACCAAAATGTGACCATCTTTGTCTTCAGTGATGGCTGCATCAGGTCAATATAATTTCACACATAGGTGCCAAAGTATGTTTGTAGAAGAGCTAGAAAAGGTTTATGGCGCTCTGAGCTCCTCTAATTTGGAAATGTATTTGAAAATTAAAAAAGAGAATTAAAAGGTTTAATTTGGGGAAGGTTTGTGGAGAAGGAGGGTGGTGTTCCATGAAGTGAAACTTTATTACAGTAAATGCTTCTTTGTGTAAAGACCTGGCTTAAATGTTTTCTACATTAACTGACTCAATCTCTCCATTTCCATTTTTTAAAAAGATTTTTATTTATTTATTTTTAGAGAAGGGGAAGGGAGGGAGAGAACATCAGTGTGTGGTTGCCTGTAGTGTGCCCACTACTGAGGACCTGGCCCTCATCCCAGGCATGTGCTCTGACTGGGAATCGAACCTGCCACATTTTGGTTTGCAGGCCGGAGCTCAATCCACTGAGCCACACCAGACAGGACTAATCTCTCCATTTTCAAAAAAAAAAAAAAAAAAATCGTATGGCTTTAAGACTAAGACACCCATCTTTTCATATTGTACTATTTTCTGATTTTTGGATGCATCCAACAACTATGCATTAGTGATGCATATATTTGATATGGTTATTTCTATTTCCTATAAAACTGTAAATCAATACTGCAGTTGATGACATCTTAGAATAAAAAATAAGGTATTTTATATTAAGATTAAGGAATAAAATATATAAATCACTATATACTTTGTATCTTAATACTCTTACAATCATTTTACTTTATTTTTTATCAGGATACCTCTGAATTTACTCTTTCAAAAGAAAAATATAGGGGAAACAATTTTAAGCCTTCAGGCTCTATCTATAATTGATATATTCTATAGGAGCTTACTAAATGGTGGGCAAGACCATAAGGCTTTTTTTTTATAATGCTTACATAAAAGGCTTAAGTAGCAAGATGAAAACAAATTTAAAAACCAAAGGAGAATCCTCCCTTCTTTTCTCTCTCTCTCTCTCTCTCTCTCTCTCTCTCTCAAAGACATGATGAGTTCTGGGATGAAGTGGGTTATGTAGCCCCAAAATCAAGAAATGGAGGGCTCTAAGATCAGAAGACTACAATAGTCCATTTTTGAAGTCAGCTTAACACAAAGAAAAAGAGAGCCATGCACTTGGACACCAATGCCAGACGCCAGCAGTGACGTCCAAAATAGTTATCGCCAAGGCTGGACAGTGAACAGCGGCAGCGTCACTGGATGCTACTGGGTCCCTCAGCAGGCACCTCTCTGGAGGGGAAAACGACCCCTAGGGCAGCGACTGCCCACCGTCACCTCAACCCACTCAAAGTGAATCTGCAAGGGTATGTAGGTGCCTCTCCCTTCTTTAGATGTTGGGACAATTTAGGTCTGACCTGAGAGAGCTAAAACTGAAGACTGTACTTGTAATCTCTTCCCCAAGGGTATTCTAATAATCTGACTGCATGAAAGAACTTTCATCTGAGGCTTCTTAGCTCACATACGACAGACCACGGAGTGAGGCCGCCTTGACACGTCAGTGGGTAGCGCTGGTTGTGGGTGCCGTGCCTTCTAGACCCACTGTAGTCCTCACAAGGCAGGAGGGGCTGCGACTTTTCACTTAGTTTATATTATTTATTAATGTTTAGGAAAGAGTCAGGAATTTGCAGAGTTAGATAGAAAAGGCTAATCCATGTTTTTTGAACCTCTTGGATCAAAATTCACTTAAGTAGGCTTTCCAGAAAGGGACTAAAATTCATCCCATTCCTTCTCTGAGTTTAAAAAAAAAACTTCCCTTTAAATATATTCAATTCAGTCAGTTCATCTTTTAAGGCAATTCAGTGTTTGTGAAGATCTTAGAAGGTAAAAATCTTTCTGAGCTGGGACTTTCTTGCAATCTCTTCAGTAGCTGGCAGTTAGTGGGAGAGAAAGAAGGTCCCTTCCTTTGACTTCGCCATCTACATAATCTCTAAAGGGCAGAATTTTGATGTAGGGCACAGTGGCTGGCCATACAGCTAGGTTTTCTTCTGGGACCCCAGAAAGGAAGTGGCAGCCTTCCCCAAAATTGGGAATTAGCTATCTCACTTGACAGACAGGAGGAGGACAAGAGCAAGGCCTTTGGATCTGGCTTCTGGCCTGAGCTCCTAGCTCCATCCTATCATGAAGTTCTATCTGCCTCAGCCAAACATGGCCAAATGCTGACTGGTGAAATCAAAAGAGAAACTTTTATGTGCCCTCTCATATACCAGGAAGTACTATTTTTCCCAGAGTTGTTATTTTTTTAAAGAAATACCAGCAAAGTGACCAAAAATGAAACCGAAAAAAAACCCCCCAAAAAACTATGAGCAATATGTTCAGGCCATTAAAAAAGAAAAAGGAACTAAGCAAGTTGAGAAGGAAAATGCTAGACAGAAAATAGGCTGAGTCACCATTTGGAAAACATTCCCTAATTCAGAGGTTGTACTCGGCTTCCAAAATGAAGAAGTGTGCGTCTAAGGGTAGGGTGGGGAATCCTGAAGCAGCCCAGGTTTCAGAATGTTGATGTCGCTCACACTAAACATGTGCTTCGACACAATAAACTGCGCCCTGTGCCTGCTGGGCTAGGGACCCTGGCTGCAGAGCCTGGGAACCTCTTTTGGTGGTGGGTCGGCATTTTTGAGGACCAGGATTAAATTACCTCAAGGGGAGCCTGGAAATTGTTTCTTGGCCAAGTCCAAGGTAAGGGAGTTAAGGATAAGACGGCCTATGGCCCTTGCAGCGTACGGGCTCCGTTGGTGGGGAGAGTGTTGGGAGAGGAGGAGTGGACAAGTGAGGAAAAGGGCAAGAAGGTGAAACTAAACCTACGGAAACATTCTTGGCCTGCCAGGAGGTGGAAATTTCTGTTTGCTTGTGCGGTAGGTCTGCCCCTGACCTGCATTTGCCTTAAAGGGCACATCTTTTTTTGATTGGGCTGTATTTTAAGACTCTGTCAATTATGAATAAATAGAGTCCATGCCAATAATTGCCCTTAAAGATTTTGAGAAAGGGAGATAATGAGGTAATAAATTAAACATTCTATGACATTCTACTTAAAAAATAAACTCCTGATATAAACTTTTCATTTCGTCCCTTACATGGTTCATGTAAATTGTGTCTACTCCAAGAAGAACATGTGGCACTTTTGATATTCCTAGATAAGATGTCTGGAAAATAAGCTGTTTCTACTCTTCTTATTCCATGAGGCTGCTTTTTTGTAAATTTGGAGAAGGAGTAAAGGGAGTCCCCAACCCCACTCCCTTAAAAAAAAATCAGTAACTTCTCTTGTGGGTGAGCTTTCCCATTCAGGTACAGGCAAAATCCAGAAGCTCTTTAATAGAGCTCTTTTATCTCAGGCAAATTGCACGGTGTCATTGAGCTGATGAAGAATAAATCCATTCTATCAAAATATTTTTTTAACCAAATGAAAGTCGTGTTTTTGCCTATCAATCTTACGTAATCCTCCTTTCAGTGAACGTTAAACATTGCCACTGCAGATTTTAAAAGTAATAACCAGGGCTCAATTTTATAGACTACTCAGCTCCATGCAGCGAATCAAGCTCAGGCTCACTTTAGTTTGGGTATTGGGATGTGAATGCTCTGTATGTCAGGCCACAAAGCCATCGGAGATCGTGCATTGAAAACTGATACCCTTGGTGCTCCAGTCAGACAGCCTAGAGCTTCGAGTACAAACTAGGCTGACATCTTGTGCATGAACACGGAGAAAGCATGATTTGAAAAGAATAAATTTTCGGCTCTCATTGCCACCAGTGGAGATGACAGTTGTGTGTTCTACACCGTTATTTGGGTTCCTCACGGTATGACTTGAATCGATGGCTCAGAGCAGGAAGCCGCGGGAGAGATGGTGGTGCTCACTCTCCTGCGCAGCCAGACTCCCAGGAGGCCACAGAGCGCCTCTCGCAGAGGAAAGGCATCAGGCTCAGTGGGCGGAATCAGGTCTTAATCATGTTTCTTAATATGCAAATCACTCCAATCTGAGGACGCTAGTATTCTACTAAGAAAACTTTGCCTTAGTTGTTTCAGGATGCTCTGTGCATAGAAAATCCATTGTTAAAATGAAATGAATGGGGTCACAAGTGGGAGAGTGTGAATTCTTCTCAAATTTGGAGGCGAGGCAGTCATGGGCAGTGAATCCAGGAGAGGAGTGGAGGCCAAGGGTCAGGGGGACAATGGCCAAATCCTGTTTCAAACCGTGGTGCCTCGCTGTGCACAGAACCTGACCAGAAGCCCACCACTGTGGTGTCAGGGGTCCCATGCTTTATATTACTCCAACCTGGAGGAACTTGGGCTTCTGAATCCATAATTACTGGGTTAGGATTTATTTTTCTTCATTTAAAAAAATGTGGCCATGACAATGACGGCTTCCTTGTTAACTCCAAGACTTAACATATCAAGGATTAAATGCAAATGCAGAATCTCGCTTTAATAATTCCATGGTTCCGAAGGGGTACCAACAGCCAAATGGTAACAAGAACGTTAACATGCCCCGTCTACGAAAAGCAAATGTTAAGTTTTAAGCAGCAGCTGCATATTAGAATCATGCTTCAGTTGCTTTTTCATTCACCTCTCCTGCACAGAACATATGTTCTGCATTCCAACTTCAAGTGCTTTTTGAAGCTGCACGAGTCGGTTAGCTATTCAGTTCACTGTTGCACCAATTGCATTTCCATTAGTGGTAAGTACTGAAGGCATGCAGTTTAGGCTAGTAATTAATGTATTCCTATGAATACAAGGCAACTTACTCTGCGTCATCAGACACAGGAGTTCTCGGACCGTATCTATAAGACCAAATACAAAATTAGAGGATTTGTAAGACAAGGTTAACGCTGTCACCAAGCTGAAAAGAAAAACTGCTGGTGAAATACCTGTGTGTCACACCATTTTTTGCTGATCATACTGGAAGAGACGTGTCATTATACAATTACCAATATTCATTAACTGCTGAAAATGAAAGAAACTTCTTGACAGCTCTAAAGAATGCAAAATGCAAAATGTGTATTAAAACACAAAGGAGAAATGAAAATATTCCCCACGCTACACACGCAAAGGAGAATTTGTTCAATATAATCATAGAAAGGCTTAGGTGCAACCCACAGTGTTTAGAGAAGGCAGCTTTAAGAAACCCAAACCTGCACTATGGTTGTTCACAAATAGTTAAACTGTTCATGCCTTATGTTCGGCTGTAATGGGCTGTAATGGACACCCAACATAGAAGCATGTGCATACTGGCCCTTCCCCTGACGTGTTAATGCATTTATGACATCAAAGAGCGTTTCTGCAGTTTTCTGAAAGCAAACCAGAACTCCAACCAGAACCCCAATCAGTGCCTTCTGCATGTATTTGACAAAAACCACAATTCCTAGAAAACTGGCAGCCTTAATCCAAAGCAGACTTGTTTGATATTCCATCACTTGAAACACCAAAGTTTTTTTTTTAACAATCTTTTATAGTCTTCTGATTATTTTGATCTACAAAGCTGTACCCTCTGCAATATAGGTACTTTAAGTTTTAATGCGTCTGATAAAGCAAAGGAAAAGGGCAAGTTGGAAAACAAAATTAGAACTCAGAAGGGCATATTTTAAGCACATTTTAAAAATGCAGCTCCGTCTTTCCTGCACAGGGGACTCTTAAGAGAAGGCGCTCCCCTCTTATTCTCTGTAAGGCTGTTCATTTATGCACTCTGATGGTGGATAAAGAATTATCTGAATAAAGAAAAAATTGTCCTGCTTTCAGTTCCCAATAAATTAAATTGTGGGGTTTTCAGCAAAAATTACCTGATCTCATGTTTAGTTTCATAACAGTTTACAGAGAAAAGAGTAATTAGTAAAGATCTCTTCCTATTCTCATAGAGAATAGGATACATGGAATAGGATGTATACTCAGGATACATGGATATACACACACATATACCCCTCTCTCATATGCTTTTACCATTGTAGAACAGTCTGCATTCATTGAAAATTATTTTCATTCATACTGAAGGCAACCACACCAGAGCAAAACCCAAAGTGTATGTTGACACGGCCCAAACTGAGGCAAGGAAAGGGTTTGTGGATGTTTCTCTTCTGGCAGTGAGACTCTTTTTCTGTTTCTCCAGGGGTAGTTTCAAAAGGTGGTAAAAGTAAACCTAATACACACAATTTTCAAAAAATACTACCATATTGAAGCAGATGATTGGTGGATTCCTGCACATCGAGAGAATGAATAAACAGAGTTAATTCTGAAGACTGGATAAATGTTTCCCAGTTAATTAATAGGCCTATTGGCATAGACTTATTCAAATATTGTGTGTTGTAAATTATCTGTGGAGGAGAGCCAAGAACTTATTCCTAATGAACGGTTAATCTGTTAACCAATTAGTGGTTGGTTATGTATTTTTGTGTCTCTATTTGAATATTTCTGTTAATGTTTGACTGAAGTATAACACACATACAGAAAGTGCGCGAACCACATCTACACCTCAATGATTTTTCACAAACCGAACACACCGTAAGTTAGCGTTGAGTGTTTTGTACTACGTGAATGACCCATGCACTGTGTACTCTTTTGAGTTTGGCTTCTTTAGCATATTTTGTTTGAGATTCAGTATGTTGTTGCTGTAGAATATGTTCGAATTTAAATTGCTTCTACACAAAATACAACATTCCACAAACATCTCTGCCAACAAATGCAGGGCATTTTCTCTTGGGGTTCCCTGAAGAATGACTACACAGGACCCTTGGTAAGAGTTTTAGTACTTCTTAGATGATCTGGAAATTGAAAAGAAAAGAGAAGCATAATCTCTGAAGACAAACTTAATTTATTCCTTTACTTGTGGATTAAGGAATTTCCTTTCCAACTAACGTATCAGCTTTAGGAGGACATCAGTATAAGCAGAACTGCCTTTACAATTAAGCAGAAGGTAATTAGAGTTTGGGGTTCAAACTGGTTTCCCAGTTGTCCTATGGGAAATAGAAATGTGAAGTTAAAAAATAATAAAGAGATTTTTAAATGCAAAATAGGTGAGTCAGTAGGCTACGAGGTACCAAATGGCCAGATAAATCACAGTTGGTATAAGCGTCTGAAAAAAAGGGCAATTAATAAAGTTCCATTGTGTGGGTAGGGGTGTTCAGAAAGATAAATGAAATATTCTATGCACCTATTGATTGCACTTCAGAATTAATAATTAGCAGGCTATATATTTCCATATTGTGAACTAACACAAGCTTCATTTGAAGTGAATAAATCTTAAAATAGATTTACTACTCATTTAAGATTATCCCCCAGCACCCAGCACAGTGTGTTTTACAGAGAGTAATAAATCCATAAATACTTGGTGAGAGGAAAATGAATTCCTGAGGTGTATGCCTGCTCAATCACACAATGACCTCACATAGTTAATCTGACTATATCTCCTTAAACTCAAACTAGCCAGTGCTTCCCGCTTGAATATAAAGAGGACTCCTTTTGAATCACAAATGGAGGGACAGGGAGAGTGATGAGGAATTCACCAGACTCCTACAGTCTCCTCTAGTAACCTGTGCAGCAATGCACCAGAGTGGGACGGTGGCTTTCGCCCAGACAGAGCTGGGTTTGAATCTCGGGTCTGTAATTAGCAGCTGGGCAGACATGGGTCTCCAGTTCCTAAATGCAGAATGTGGATGAAAATTCTTACTTTCAAAGGTTGTGTGAGTAGTAAGTAAGCAGGAAAGTGCCTAGAATGTAGGCGGCCGTAGGCCCTCCCTTCCTTCCTTTCATTCTAACTGGCTTTACCATAGATCCAAGGCCAAGGTACGTCAAGGGCACCAGCCCTAGCCATTTGATATCCAAGTGAGATCCACTCATTACTCCTGCATCGAGCATTCCATTTGTGAAATGGAGCTGACATCAATTCAACTACCTGTGAGTTCTCAGAAGGGGAGCTACATGGAGCAGACACCCCTTGAAATTGCTACGAAGTGCTCTCCAGCCACAGACCATGAATATTACCCATGTTCCCTGAAGCCAGTGGTGTTATAGTAAGGCTGTACTAAAGCATTGTTATTATCATTCAGAAGAATGTAAAACAGATTAAATTTAGAAGATAAAGATGGGCAGGACATTAATTTTAAAATTTTAGGATCACTTAAGGTTCTTCCCCACTCCACCCACTGTCTCATTACCATCAAGGTCCTTGGTGAAGCAGAACTCCATCACTTCCTGTTTCATAGTGGAACTTGTAATCATGCTAAACACTCCATACTCCTTTGCCCTACATTGATCAGGCAGTCCACAAATACATCACTGTTATTAAATAGCAACAGAAGGCTTATTATTTCCCGACTCCTCATTTTAAACCGTATTTTATTTATTCATTTTTACTTTCTTTAGAGTGAGTGGAAGGGAGGGAGAAAGAGAGGGGAGAGAAAGACAGAAACATCAATTGGCTGCCTCTCGTATGCATCCATAAGCACCTTATCAAGGATTGAACCTGCAACCCAGGCTCGTGCTCCCAAAAGGGAATTGAACCTGTGACCTTTTGGTTTGTGGAATGACATCTAACCAAGTGAGCCACACCCGCCAGGGCTCCCTACTCTTCAATTTAAATCAAGTCACAGCACAGAACACAACTCCCACATCTAGAAAACACTAAGTATTTTCTAATTTTGAAATTAAATTAAATTACAAATTTTATAAGTGGTATATATCTTCTTTGGACTGGAAGAACTTCCTAGAATCAGAGGGAAATCAAGTAGGTCAGGAAGAAGTTCAACCCCTTTACCCAGAGGCTCCTACATCAGCTAGGAAGAAACAGAAGTGCTTCTCATTTAGGGGGCCCACAGATGAGAGTCAAAAAGAATGCTTAACAGAAAAATTCACAACTGAACTATTCTTTCCACACCAGCTTACATGCAAGAAAAGAAAACAAATTCTTGGCAGCCTGGGCCAATTTTTAACACTCTGTTTCTGTAAGCAATAGCAGGTAAGCAGCACTGGTGGACCACAATGCATCAATAACATATTCAAAGCATATACGAAGGCTCAGAATGGTGAAACAGAGTCACAGTAAACAGGCCACGGATAATCTCCTGACCTCTTATCTTTCATTGATGGGCCCTTTGCAGATTCCTCCGCATCCTGTTGCTTTGCAAATGGAACTGGAAGGAACTGGTTTGGGTTGGATCCAATGTGTCTAAGGGGCATCCCAGTTCTCCTGGCCATGATGTCATCTTTTTGTGAATCATACAACTTTCTTTGATTTTTCAGTCTGCTGCCACTCCAGGCAGGAGCGGTCATTTTCTCTGAGAGCTCTTCTTTCCCTGAAGCCTCCCATTCAGAGGCCAGAGGACACGAACTAGGGCAACATTCAGTCCAGCCAATCAAAGTCCACTTATCACTAAAGATATTTTCAGTAGCGTCACTCACTTGGTATTAACTCAAGACAGAAGGAGCCAATGCTCACAGAGGCAGCAGCACACACAGCAATTGAGGATTAATACCGTGGGCCTCCATCATGCAACTGGTACTCACGTAGGAAGAGGTTCCCCTTTCTGGTTTTCATAATATCGGAGAAGAAAATCTGGCCAGCGCCCAACCACATGCAAAGGCTAAAATCTCTACCCAGAGGGGCGACTGAAAGCGCAACTCTGACCCTAGGATGGGCGCATTCCTCTATGTGACTTAACTCCACATCACATCAGTCACCAAGTGCATCCTGTGGCTCTAAGCTGCTTTTTGGGAACACAAAAGCCACACACAGCAGAGGCAGCACACCCTGGAATGCAGGCAAGATGCTCACAGTGGCTGGCCGCTCTCCTTGGATCTTTCAGCCTTTGGCGGCATCTCAGAGGCTCTTTGAGCACCTCCTTCTTTCTCTTCTTTGCCATCCTGTGGCAGCTGTTTGGATGTAACTAAAGCCAGAGAGGACAGCTTTACTACTAGGGAAGAATTCACACCAGAGGCCGCGACCCCACCTGTCATCCTTCACCTCCCACGGAGGGAGGAAACGTTGTTCCTCACCTTCCTCTTTCCCTGTTAGGCATGTGCCCAAACCGCCGACGGGCTCCTCCTGGGACTCCAGCACCGGAGCCCGCCGCGAGACCCTTCTGCATCCATCGTCTACGCCAGAATCCACTACGCTGTTGAGAATCAAGTAGCGTTGGTGTCAAGAGAGAAGACGAAAGAGAGTTATGAAGGGAGACAGTGGAGGCTGAAAGATTACGAGACGTCAGTTGCTCTCATTCCGGAAGCCAGTTAGTAAGAATGACGTATGCCAACTGAGCTAATGCAACAGGAACCCTGGCAAGGGCCTGCAAAGTCAAAGATGGTTGGGATGACTGCCACCAGGGGGTTGAGGGATGGCCTCCTCAGTAGTCAAGGACTCAAAGATGCATTTCCCATTAATTACTTACTCCCACTCTTCCATCCCAGGTCCCCGCCAGTTTCGGAAACCCCAACTGTGGATTCCTGGTATACTAGGGTTACTTCTACCTAAAGCCTGCTCTCTTCTGGGGTGTCACCCACAGCCTAGAACCAAAGAAACCTTCTGTATGTCATGGATCATCTAACTCTTTCCTTTGGATTTCAAAGACCAAGGAGAATGACTTAAGCATTTCCTCCTGCCACAGAGGGCTTCATTTGATCCCACCATGCAGGGGGGATGGGGGTCCCCAGGAGACCCAGAGCCTTATAACTGCCCTTTACCTGCTTAATGGAAGAGAGACCAGCTCACAGAACTGAATCTCTAAGAGAGAGTTTGGGAATTTAAAGCTGGAAGGCCTCCTGTGGAGATGAGAGCCACTCACAGACCTAGAAGGAGTCTTCCCAGGTGACCCTCCCAAATTGGGGTGGTGATTCATCCAAGGAAACTCTTGATCCATAGGAAGCCCCGAGAGAGGAGTCTCTTTTCACTCAAGATCTCTCACATAATTTTTTAATGTAGGGGAGGGAAGAGACCTTTACTTTTTTTGTATGTCTGCTTAGATGTTCGAATTATGAACTTACAGCACTGATAACTGTTTTTAACTCCCTCTGTGGGACAGCAAAGAGGGAAGTGATAGGTAAACCTGATTTTTATCAATATATCTTTAGAAGAAGCACTAGGGATAGCATTAAAACATTCCATTGAGTTCATTCAGTATTTCCAACTAATAAAATAGCGCTTAATGCAGCTGAAGGAAAAGGGTCATTTGCCAAGATTATTGGCATTCCCAGGCCGTGATTCTGGTGACAACAGAATCAAAATGGACGCCTGCCATTTAACTGCACACACATGCTTCCCCTCAGGGTGACACGCTAACATTACTTTGCCGCTAACCAGCAAAAGAGCCTGTCAAAACTATGTCCTCTCTGGAGGTTTCTTTAACGAGCTTCAGCAAACTCTTTACAAGCAGCAGTGACTCCCATGCAGCTCTCCTTGCACATGTTTGGCAAAAAATACCTGTCGTCATTTTGTGGCTTAAGCAGTCGGTTCTCCTCTAAGCTGGACGTGGCTGCTGAGGCAGAGGACACAGAGTACGTTTGAATCTTGCTGCTATGACTGGTGACTTCTACGTTCTCCCTAGGCCCAGCCTTGCCAATGCTGAGCCGTTTCCATTTCTGCTGATCTATCTCTGTCACTGGTCCAAAGTGCACAAACTTTTGCCTGGAGCCGGAAACTTTCTTATAGGCCCTTGCTTTGCGGCTGGCAAAGTCATCCCGGATGGCAGTTTCTGCTTTAATTTCTGCTGAAGGTTCAGGGGCACAGATGTGCTCAACATCTTCATCCCTAGTCATAACCAGAAATGAGTTCCAAAGGTTTCTGAGGCAAGTACAAGTCAATAAGAGGTTTTTTTTTTTTTTAAGTAATAGATGAAAAATATTTCTATGGCTAGAGCAGAATTGCTTTTCTGTTAATCAATCAAATGGGTAAATAGGGCTGTAAGCATCTACTGCTTTCAAAACATCACTTCCAACATCATACATGATGACATAAGAAAACCTTAGGTATGATGAGGTATTCAAGTTATTTAAAAATTAAGTTTAAATTCCTTAGAGCAAACAAGCCTATCAACATGACCATTCACAATTAGTTGGTTGAATTAAAGAGGAAGTTTTCTATCCTCGTGGCTTGTAACTTTTGCATTAATAAGTTTCAACTCGTGCAGAATATACACTGTTTTGAGAGGCAGCAATTATTTCTAGCCATGAAGACAAAAAATGATCGAAGCATAAGCATTCAATTCCTTCAAAGTTAAATAAGACCACTGCCAGGGGAAAACATGACACACCTCGTCTTTTCTGACACTTTCAGTCTCTTCCAGGTCTCCAAGTCAGCTTCTGTTATACTGGAGGTGCTGACAAAGCTCGGAGCCTCACGGTGAGGGGCAAGGCTGCCCTGAATTCTCCGCTGTGCCAGGTCATCCTTGTAAATATCCGGCACCTTCCTGAGTCCCTCTTCCGCAGCTTCACTCTCCCGAGCCCGCATAATACAGGTCACTACTGACTTCCCCTCTTCTGTTTGGCCCTGGTTTCTGTCCGTTTGATCCAAGCCCCGACATCATCGGAAAAATAAAGTTCAAGGAAGGGGAGCAGACAAACAGGTTGTCAAGCATGGGAATTCAGAGGCTGAATGAAATGATGGAAGTACCTTTCCCTTTCTCAAAAAACAGGGAGTCAATTGGAGCCTTGATTACTTTCGCCTATCTTACCTTTTGACACTGTAATGAGAAGGAAGTTTTTCTACCAGATGACAGGCTCTAGTTTAGTTTAGGAAAAGAAGCCAGGGTTCACTGAAAGACTATTAAGAATGGTAATGAGATTTTGGTTTGTCAGTAATGATGCCCAATTCCCACACTATTCAAGTTAGTATAATGAATTCAAGTTTTCTAATTGAATCCCTGAGCCCTCTTGGAATGTCTTTTACTGCACCAGTAAAATGTGAGTAATGAGCTCCGCATGATCCAAATTCTAGGATTAGTTTGGAGATAGCTGGAATGTTGTTCACATACTAAAACATCTCAACCATAAACCCACAACTGTCAGAAAGTACGTTTAAGTTGATTCCGACCAGAAAGTTTCGATGTTCAAACTCAGTCCCTGCTTCCTGATAGCATTAGTGAGGTTTGGCTAATGTAAACTTGAACAAATAGACTATATCCTCTTTTCCTTGATCTAGAGTCAATACCCATTTCTTACTTGTGTTAATAACTGTTTGCTTTTATTGATGCTAAAACTGATATTTTCAGTTTTTCTCCTAAGGAGTGAACATTTGATGTCTAATGTTGACTATGTTATAATTTAAACCAAAGCTGTGGCATTGATCTGCATAAACATTAAAGGTTGATTCCCAACTAAATATGCTTATTGAGACAGAAAATCCAAAAATTACACATCAATAGGGCTATTTAGTTTCTCAGAATACATCATCCAGGCCAGAAAACCAAGAGGCATTCTTTCGCCACCAGGATGACTTCATGTATTCATAGAGTCGATGCAAATAGGAAGGCTACAGAATTCTCTATTTACTTTTCGTTTGGGGAGGGGGATCAAGGAAGAGTAGCGCAAAGAGCCACCAAGGAGCCTTCTTTTTTCCGTCAGTTCTCTGATGCTCTCTAGAGAGGTCATGGGCTATCCCAGACCCAGAATTGTGTCCCTACTCATAGGGTCAGGTGACAACAGACAAATGAGGCTGGAAATATCAGGAATTAAAATTTCATGCAGGGGAAAGGAAAAAAGAGAGATACAAAAGCTACTCCTTTTCCTAACTCAAGTTGCTGATCCCCATCAATGTGCCTTGATGCTAGTCGGTTATCCAGAGGTCTTTGTTTCACTGGCAACAACTGATCCCTCCCACAAGGCCCTCCTAGGATGGTTTGCGACAAGGCATGCCAACAAGAACCGCAAAGACTGAGCCTCCTGAAGCTATAAGGTGTCCTATAAAAACATCGTGCCAGGTCTTCTGTACTTTAATACCTGTTCTACATCTGGGGATCTTTCAGGTGTTTTGTATCTGGTACTTCCTAAAACAAAAACAAAAACAAACCAAAACCCACTAACTACTCATGACTCTGCCCAAAGAAACATTTTCATTGTGTAATAATACATAGTTGAGATATTTATAATTTTAGTTCAATAGATTTGCGAACCTCTTAAGTGATATATAAAAAGATGGCAGTGAAACATTAAAGATGTAAACTCTGATTTTGACTAAGCAAAAATTACAGACCGATCAACTCTACCCTACAAAATTTAGTGACTTGACACCTTAAATGAAATCATATCTCTCTAAGGATAAAAATCACTGGCCAAATCCAATTTCACTACATGTTTCCTTTCCCAAATTAAGAGGATGGGAGAAAAGTTGGTAGAAGGGAACTCATTTAAAAACAATTTCTATGAATAACAGAGGTACATTATATGTTTGAATATTGTTTTTTAAATGAGAAATATCTATCATCAAATGTATAGATGATCTTGCTAGTGTGAGGGATGAAAGAGCAAGCCTCGTTTATTTTCCCTTCCAAAATCTAAAAGGAGTTAATAGGAGAGAAGAGCTTATAGCTAAGGAATATCTATGTTTTCTGCCTCCTGTGAATAGGCTAGAGCAGCCTCGAGAGGTGGCCGTTCCCTGGTAGCAACAGCACATGCCTATTTGTGCCAATAATGCCAGTCTGTGACACCAGCACCCATATGTGGTGATGGGCACAGATCCAGGACAACAAAGCTTATTTGGTGAATCCAACCCTATTTTGGACATGGTCTTTTCACGCTCTGCCATTGCACGCAGGGAGATTGGGTATCTGGAGTTCTCCTTCAAAATAAACCACCATTACCAAGCATACACAATTAGGGCAGGAAAGAGAACAGTAAGTAGGGAGGGCTATGATACAAATCACTTTTACTCAGTTATGTTCTCTCTGTCTTACATACCACACACACAGTGCACACCTTTTATATTCTAGACTTTTCTTTTCTGAGATTCCCTTTGAAAGTTTGCTGCTCTCTGATTTTTCTGCCTCTTTTTTGCGGTAAGGCCCGTAGAGGAGTTGATGCAGTGGCACCATTGGTTTGGTCTGGTTCATCCTGGCTCTCCTCGCGGCAAAGTCATCTTTCTCAAGGTCAGGCAGTCGACACGCAAGTTCCTCTTCTGATTCTGAGTTTTTGCCATGTTGGTGGGTCAGGAAAGGGTTTTCTTTCCGAAGGACAATATCGCGAACAGCTTCTTTCTCATCGCTTAATTGCTTTTGACTGATAGAGCAAAATTAAATGGAACTCTACATGTGATCAGACCAAAAAAAATTTTTTTAAATCCCCATCTCCAGTCAGGCAACTGTGTTGTCAATATCGTTAGTTCAGATGACATCTGTTTACTATTTTAGTTCAGCGTTGCATCATAGTTAGTGTGGGTTTTAAAACCTTGAACTGAGCCAGCTACTAGCAACACTAAAAATTTCATTTAATTTACAGGGTCCATCAGCGTCAGAAAAGCAGGATCCTAAATGGCTCTGAGAGTGACAATCCCAATTCTTTCCATTAAATTCGGAAGAGTAGGAAGCTTTTTGCTGTTGTTCACTTTCCTTTAGCACCTTAGTAATGGGCCCAGTGGGTACTCAATTTGTTTTTGACTGACAGGGCAAAAACTTGAGCCACCAAGACATTGATCTGGGGGAAAGCTACTGAAGGCAGCTCTGTGATAGCACATCCAGGATGTGTACCAGATTGCAAAGGGTAAGGGAGGTCTTTCTGCAGAGCTGAGCTAACCTGAAACATCTGGAAGTGCTTATGACCATTCACAGGATGAACCAAAGGCATAAGGAGCTCCCCTGCCCTGCACCCCTCTCGGCAACCCTTTCTTGCCCCCATGATTCTCCACCACCAGCTCTTTGTCATATGCTAGAGGCCAAGTAAGACATTTTGACAGACTGGCTTAACCATTATAGCTTTGGGCTATTTCCATTTTCAAAAAGATCTTGAAAGCCCCACACTTTAAATTCCTAGAGGAATGTAGTTTACTCGTAGAATATCAGGACTTTTTCACTTTATTTTGGTTTTGTTGGAGGTGGGTAGGGTGGGAATACAGTTGATTGGGCCTATCTGATATTTGTACAAACTCCTCTCCTTCTACTCATAAGATCACCTTGTTTCTAAGTATTAACCCTTGTTAAAACTTTTAAAAAATCATTTATTATCATCTCAGTTTATAAAGATGATAAGTAAATGAAATATTTTGATTTCTAAAGAAAGTTCACCTACTTTGTATCCGATTTCTGAGAGAAGATTAAAAGTAAGTCCTTTATCCTCAAAGCCCAACTTGTCTCAGAGATGGAGACAGGCGGGACCGGCCCGGCTGAGTGCCCTCTGGTCGGCCGGATGGCCCACCGTCAGCTGCTCTGCCCCACACGGCCCAGGGGAGGGCATCATTTTAGGCCCACAGCAGGCACTCACTCCATTTGACTTTTGGAAAATCAAATCATCATTAACTCCATCTCGTTGCTGACTATCGTTCTAAATAACATTTTGAAACATGTTACTGGGAGGTACTTGGTGGTGCTTTATTTCCTAAATAAATTTCTTTCATAAAATATGAAACTCTGCCCTTTGGGTTGCACACCGACCCTCAGTGCCCTGCCTACTGACTCCTGGACTGTGTTCACGCTCCTTCCTGTCCCCTTGGCCGACATGTCTGTCAAGTATGAACAGGTGTTGGTTGTCATGGAAAGCAGTAGGGAGATACCTCAAGAAATTAAAAATGGATCTGCGTTTTGACCCAGCAATCTCACTTCTGGGGATATATCCGAAGGAAAACAAACACTAATTTGAAGGAACATAAGCACCCCTATGTTCTCTGCAGCTTCAGTTACAATAGGCAGGATATGGAAGCAGCCCAAGTGTCCATCAGAAGATGAATGGATAAAACAGCTATGAGACATTTACACAGTAGAGTACTATTCAGTCGTAAAAAAGAAGAAAATTTTACCCTTTGCGGCGGCGTGTATGGACCTTGAGAACATTACGCTAAGTGAAATAAGCCGGTCAGAAAACAGACAAATATCATATGATTTCACTTGTAATGTGGAATCTAATGAACTAACTGAATTAACAAACAAAATAGAGAGCCTCACAGATGGAGAGCAGGATGACAGGGAAGGGTGGGGAGGAGGGAACGGGAATGGAAGAATTGAGCAAAAAGGGATTCATGGACAAGGACAATAGTGATTGTGGTGGAAATGGGGAGGTATAAGGAAACTAAATGGTAATAGAAAAAGTGCAATAAAATTTTTTTAAAATAAGGCATTACTTAAAAAGCACATTGATGAAGACAAAGAAGGTGACTGACAGGCACTGAGTGAGTACTATGTGCTAGAAGTTTTTCTAAGCATTAGTTCATTAAACCCTAATACTAACCCTGCAATGTTAGCATTACTAGCATCCTCATTTTATAGAGTGATGACTCAGATTAGGTTAAGAAATTTGCCAAAGGTCAAAGTGTCAGTGCTGAAGTTAAAATTCCAACCCAGGCAGGCTGGCTCCAGAGGTCCTGTTCTTAACCATTGTGCTATTCATTAAACAAAGGACCAGGGCAGAAACAGTAATGAAAGCAGAGCATCATACAAAAATTAAGGCATTATCATTACTATGGGAATAGAAGAAAGAGAAGTATTTTGGTTACTAAATAAAAGGATCCTGTGAGTTGTGCTCGGAATGGAGCTGTGATTTGCATTGCTGGTTACAGAGAGCAATGTTCAGCCAGGATTAATGAAAGCAGAAAGCTAACTAATCACACCTTACAATGCTTGCACAGCACTTTACAGTGTGCGAAGTGCTTTCACACTCATTATCTCATTTCTGCTGATCCAACTCCAATTCCAGTGTGGGATCAGATCTCTAGCTTAAACCTCTTACGTCCAAGAGTAGCATTCTTTCTATTTTATGGCCCGGGGTCCTGGGTTTCAGTCTCCCCCAACTCAGGCAGAATTCTTTGGAATAAAATATATGCATTTATGCAAATGGCCATGACAATTAGTGATGCTAATTTAAGCAGAGAGAATCTGGTGCCTTTTGCATCATGTGTGCCCAGCCAGACTACAAATTCCCCGGGGTGTTTCTTTTTAGGCTAAATGCCCAGCGTGGCAGGGCTCCCTTAAGTGATCTCAATTTAGATATGTGCACTTCAGAAAAGGGGGTGAAGAAAGTTTTCCGTATCATTGACCACTTAAAACCACTCCCTGCCCGCTGGTCACAAAGACTGATTTTTGCGCTAATTGCTTGAATCCTGTAAATGCAGAACTTCAAGGCAGACTCAGGGAAAGAAAAAAAACAATACTAATGCAAATTCCGGGCTGGCACTGTTGGCCATGAAGCAATAAATCATACGTTTCAGGTAGATTTGTTCAATTGTGTTCACAGGTGTCTAGTTACCAAAATATTTAAGTGGCTTTTTATAAAGTGCTTTTCTCTTTCCCTTGAAGGACCTTAACGGAATCTATTGTAAAGCTTCAATTCAATCTACTTTATTTTTCAGTCATTACAGCTCTCTGAACAACTCGTACCTGCCAGATCCACTAACTTTCATGATAATAAAATGCAAGATGGGAATTCTGGTGCTCACTTTGCAGGGGAGAACGTTGAGATTTCTGGCTCCAGGTATCCAAACTTTGGTAAAGTAAGTACATGTGAGAGGCAGACCCAGGCTGTCTCGCTTGACCTTCATGGGAAGTTAGGGCCCTTTCGTTTTTTCTGCATCATCCACAGAGGAGCTGCTTTGGGAAGAACGGGTAGATGGCCCCAGGGGCACAGCCCACCGTTTCCCTTAGAGAGAATACAGTCTGCCGTGAACTGAGAAATGCCAAGCCCTGCCTCCTGCCTGGCAAGCTGTCCGGCTTCCTCTAAAACAAGTAAGGCTATCGTGGTAGCAGACCGTGGGCTCGAGGCAGGTGAGGGGGAAGAAAAAGCTCTTGTCTCCAAGTTTCTGAGGCTTATATATTTCAAAGTGAATGAGATAATGCTTTAAACTAAGGAAGAGCTGACATTTTCTTTCACTCCTTTTGACTTGGCAACACACAAGCAACTGGCTCAGGCTGGTAGTCAGTTTGTTCTATTCAAAGAAACTGGGCTCTCCAGAAAAGCCTGTTAGGCCTCCTGGGAAAGTTATGGGCAACACCAAAAACATCCCTGCTTCCCCCAGAGTCCAAACGGGGCAGCTCCATCCTGAGTCGCAAAAGTTCATGCAAGTTCTGTGTCTGCCTGGTCCCCTGATCCCCGAGGGTCTGTTCAGCAAGTCAGTGACACGGGCATCTGGTAAGGAGGGACGGACCGAACATGTGTCTGGCCTTTAGCTGCGCCTGCTCTTCCTCTAAAAACTTCTAAAATGTCTATTGTTCCTCAGAGATTTTTTTCCCTCTGTAATTAATTACTATGTGGTTGAGAAGATCCACAGACTAGCAGAAAAGACTGAGTGCTGAAACATATGAAAACAATTAGAAAAGAAGTACAATCACGTGAAACCTATAATTCAGTTCAGAAAAAGTTTACTTCTCCAATGGGAAACACCAAGTCAGAGAACTCCAAGCTCCATAGTATTTTAATTCAGGGGACATGAATCTTGGTTCTTATTTTATCCTCTTAAAAAGAGAAATCTTGGCTTCTTTAGCAGAGTCTCATATTTGGGGGGTAATTAAGCTAACTTAATCATAAACTAAAAGAGAAGAAAAAGTGGCTTATATGCTTTTTACTTTAATGGCAACTCTAGTAAAGATTAAACTCCATGGATTTATTAAGAAGTCCTACTTTCTGTCTCTTGGTGCCAAGATACCTCCTAACATATTGTTTGACAGGAAACTGGGGACTCCTAGGCTTCTACATTCATGTGAAAATGGAATACCATGCACCTTTCCTCCTTTTTACATAGGGAGTTAAAAATAATGCAAGGAGGGGCTTGAGAATACTTGGGAAAGAACAACATCAACAGGAAAAACAGTCTAAAAAGTAGTCATGCCTCTCCACTCTCACCCATCTCTACAAACACTGACTTTCCCAGCTGAGAAATGGGACAAAGAAGTATCTTAGGACTCTTATTGAGTTCAAATATGCAGTGGCCAGAATTCATCTGGATGGCCAAGAGAGGAGACAAAAATTAAAATGTTTTAAGGGACATCATCATATTTAAATATTTTATATTCATATTCTCTAGACACCAAGAATCCTTTCCTTCTTCATGACACCCGTTTCATTCAAGGTACTTTCTGCCACATTAAAAGCAGGGTCCCAAATATGGATAAACTTAGAATGGCTCTCAGCTCTGTTGTGGGCTGCAAAAAGTAAGTGACAAAGGCACATATGTCAGGCTAGTGGCATGGTATGTACAAAACCTTTCCGGGAGCACTAGCAGCTGAAAATTGGTCTAAGAAATGAATTCTCGGTATTTGGCACAGCTGTGTCACACTGCTATTGGGGACATTCTCCGGGAACATGCATAATTTTCCTGAACCCAATTTTAAATGTTAAAGCAGAAGATCTAGGGTATGATGACATTAACTGACCTGCAAATTTCTGCCTATAATAGAGCTAAGTTGGGCAAAATATGTAAAATTTCAGCCAGATCACAGGAAACGTGTACAGGAGTAAAAATGACCACATAAATATAATATTCGGCAATCAGAATTACATTTGTAAATTAACCATGATTCTAAGCTTATACATAGAGGCATGTTGTCATTAAATATTTCAATGGTTTATTAGAAAATAAAACTCCCAGTTAACTGGAGTGGAATTTCCAGCCTTTGCCCAAACTCTTCTTTCCCTACATCACCATGATTCCTGGGTGTGCTGAGTTAGCTTGATGTAGCTACCCACTCACCTTTCCTTGCTCTTATAAATATTCTAAAGATGACAGGGAATTTACTCAAAAAATAAATAAATAAAAATAGAACTACTATATGATCCAGCAATCCCAATTCTGGGTATTTATCCAAAAGAATTTAAACCAGGATCCCAAAGAGATATTAACACCCCCATGTTCACTGCAGCACTATTCACAACAGCCAAGATGTGGAAACAACCTAAAGGTCCACCAACAATAAAGAAAATGTGGACTATTATTCAGCCTTTACAAAATAGGAAATTCTGCAATATGTGACAACATGAACGACTCTTCAGGACATTATGCTAAGTTAAATAAGCTAGTCACAGAAGAAAAAATATTGCATAATTCTATTAATAAGAAGTGTCTAAGAGTCAAATACCTGCAATCAAAGGGTGGAAGAGTAGTTGCCAGAGGCTGGGGGAGGGGGAAGTGTGTAGTTGCTAATCAATGAGCATAGTTTTAGTTAAGTGGGAAGAATACATTCTAGAGATCTGGTGTATAGCATTGTATCTGTAGTTAACAATACTAAGTTGTACAGTTAAAATTTTGTTCAGAGAGGAATTTTCATGCTGAGTGTTATTATCATAATAAAATAACTTTTTTAAAAAAAGGAATAAAAGTGGCAAAGAATATGAGACAATTTATGGAAGAATAAACCTGAGTGGCCAATGTACATAATGTGATAGTCAACCACATTTGTGGTTGATCATGGAACAATCATGGAACAATCAATTTTTATGGAACAATCAACTTTCAATGATGAAATCTTTTTTTAAACAAGAGGGTAATTTTTTGAAAGGATAAAACAGAAAAAAACATGATGGCGTCTTCGGTAAATTTTAGCTTAAAGACTTCATAGTTGTTATGAAATGAAGGTATGTGTCAAGCATATTAAGGTTAATTTTTTTTTTAAGTCATCCTCTAACCAGTGTCATTTATTACCTACTTTCACTGGGCCCTAGATTTGAAGACAGAAACAGGAACAGTCTGAAAAATAGTGCATGGTAAGGAGATATTATTCATTTCTGTATTCTCAGCACCTAGCCTGCTCTTTCATACAAGTAGATGCTCAAATTATGTTGAAAAAATATGTATCTGACAACATCTCTGAGCGAAGATTTGATTTTGTTTTTAAGATTTTACCGCATTATTCTTCTTTATTTCAGAAGCCCAGAGTGTTGCTTTTAACAAAAGCACAATTTTATGTTAGACTTTTCTAGAAGCACGTACATGTTTAGGATAGACATACTTAACTGTGGAATACCACAGGCAGGGAAGAAATATAACCTTTTTATTTCTTCTTCTTCTTTTTATTTATTTTTTTAATCAATGCAGTTACTCTAGAATGAAATCCATGTAAGTCAATGCTGGACTTTCAATTAAGACTTGGACCACAGCAATAACCACACATGGAATTGTAGAGAGAAATAGAAAACATTCCATTAAATGTGTGGGAGGCAGATGGGGTACTGTGATCACAACCTCTGAATCTAGCCACCAGGCCAGCAGTAACCAGCTCTGAGACTGGGAAGTCACTTACTATCACTGATCCTCAGTTTACTCTTCTTGAAAATGGGTATGTCACCTATCTCTTAAGATTAAATGGAACAGCAAGTGGTGAAGGAATTTCAATTGTCAAACTGTTATGAATTTCAATTTGTCAAATAAATTTTGGCCTCACTATTATTTATTAGGATCTTTGTGGTTATTATATGAGAAAAATTAACCAGCTTCCCAAACATCACATAAAGCTGTAGAACTATAGTTTTCTGTGCCTTGGACTGCTGAAAGTCTCCATCTCACAGGTAATACGAAGCCATCGGGACTGTATACTAGTGCCTTTGTTACAATTAAGAGAAGTAATTACTCTACTCTTTGTTTTTGAATCAACGTGCTTTAGAAAAGGAGTCAAGTAAACCCAGTCTTTCTTACTACTCCCCTAGGACAAAGGAAGTAAATGGATTTTGTAAGCCAGCCATTCTTTCTAAAGAGACTGCTCCCTATTTCAAAGGAGCTATTTTCTAGTGATGTGTAAAGTAAGATAAGAGCCATTTAGGAGTAGCGTGAAAATCAACAGGCCATAAACCATTGAAAAATAAAATGTTATTGCCAAGGTAAATACTGCAGCCCACAAATGACTGACCACAATTCTTGACTAGGACAAGGTCTAATCAAGCAGCAGAAAGCTTACTTTTCACCTGCATTTCAAATAACCAACTACTGAAGCAGAGACATGCCCGAGGGCAGAGACTATTAGCTATTTCTAGTTGCTCCAAGGAGGGAACAGTGATGCAATGAAAAGCAGGGAGCAGGGCAAGGAGATGGAAAGTCCAGCGCGCCAGACAGAGTCCAACCCCCGAGGCATGCACACAGCCAGCCAGGCCTGCCCTCGGCCTGGCCTGCAGAGCTAACCTGGCAAAGCGCTGTGCTGCTGGCATGACCTTGATCCCAGCTTGCTCTAGCCTTCTGCGCTTTTGGATTTCAGCAGCATCCTTTTCTTCAGACTTGGGAGCTGGTACTACTGCAGCTCCCTCTGGAGGAGGCTGCTCCTTACCACTGCCAGTGGGTAATTCTAACCCACCATCAGAAGGCTTCCCATCAGGATCCATGTGGCCAGCTGGTTCCTCCTCTTCACAAGGAGACCCCGCTTCACTTCCCTCTTCCTCTATTGTTTCGGGATAGCTAGTGAGTTGGACAATATGGTTTACCAAGCTAACAGACTGGCCCGGGGAGCAGACCACATGCCATCTTCTGGTCATTCTGGTACTATTTTCCACTTAAAAAAAAAGTCATAGCATGCAGTATGATCCCGGCAATGTGACCAAAGTTAAATGTAGCCCTTTGTTAATTAATACAAGGCATGATAATCTCAACATGGATTAAGAGCTTTTTCAAAATTGATATTGAAAGGCAAAAACCTTTCTGCTGGAGTGGTGAATTTTATGTTTTGTTCAATAATTAAAACTTTTAATAAAATGCTTGTTCAATGGGAAATCATCAATAATAAAGGAAGACTATTAGAAAGAACCATGCAATGATCAGGGTGGTTTTGCTGAAAGTATTAGACTGGAGTGTAAGTTTCTTTTATTGGACTATAAGGTTCTCGAAGGCAGGGACTCTATCTTATTTACTATTGGGTCCCCAATTCCTAAAAGACAGCACCTAGTAGGTAGTAGATGCTCAGTAAATATTCATTGAATAAGTGAAAGAAGAAAAACAGAATCAGAGATTAGGAAAAAGGAAAAACACTGTTTCTTTAAAGAGAGGAGCAATCCAATGTCCCTTCCTTTGAGTAGGAGTTTCTACATATGATTCTGAAGCATGTTCCATGTATCCCTTATATATTTGAGCTTGTACCTAGATAACCATGCATCTCAATAAAAAATGTCTTTTTGCATAAAGACAAGTCTTTCTGCACCTAATCTAACAGGAGTAGGAGTCAGGCAGTGTCCATAGAAGGCTGTGGACAACAAATCTGTCCTCAATATTCTGTCAACGAGACCAGTTTTTTTAAAAATCTGCTTGTTAGACAAGCATTTGTTGAATATCTACTGTGTGCTAGGCACTGTTCTAGATGCCTTCAAGAAGCTTCTAGTCTATCATCACAATCTCTCTCCAAAGATCTGTCCCGCCCACTCCATCTGCTACATCCCAGTTCAGAAACAGTTACTTGAGCTAATCTGTGCCCAGGAGCTGTAGATCCTCCACCACTGTGTTCCCGCCAGGACAGAGCCGCGCAGCTCGGGCCTTACCTGAAGGGCCTCTCCCCACCCAGGGGGGAGGTGGCGGTGCTCCAGCTCTTCCGATATTCCTCTCGCTCTGCTTTCTTCTTTCTCAGAGGAGCGGGCACATAGGCCGTCTGATTGCTTTTGTTCGGGAGGTACTGGTTAAAAGGCACTGCTGATTTCGGCTCACCATGAGAAGTCCGCCTGGCAGACATGTCATCCTTCTTCACATCAGGCAGCTTCCGATGTGGCAAGTCAGATTCAGAGTCACTTCCTCTCCCTGCAGAAGAGAGGCCGGGTGCTGAGCAGTGTGTGGGGCTAGCAGAAAAGCGCCCGAAGGCGAGTGTGCAGTCTTAGGGGTGCGGTTACATCTGTGGGCTCTGGGGGTTCCTCCCTTCAGTTATTCACTTAACAAATCTAAAGTATCAGTCTAAATTAGCCTACTCTAGGAAAAGCTCTCAGCTCCACTCAGGACAAAAGCCCTTCAAATTAAAAAGAAAGAGAGGTAAAGAAACAACTCACAGATACAGAGAACAGACTGACAGGGGACATGAGGTAGGGGGTTTGGGTGAAAAAGGCGATGCGATTAAACAAAAAAAAAAGCCCCCAAAACTCATAGGCACAGACAACAGTATGGTGGTGACCAGAGGGAAAGGAGAGTGGGGTGAGGTAGAAGAGGGTACAGGGGGGATAAACAGTGAGGGACCAAGGCTTGACTTTGGGTGGTGAACACACAATACAATATGAAGACGTATTACACAATTATGCACTTGAAATGTATATAATTTTATTAACCAATGCCACCCCAATCAATTTTTAAATTTAAATAATTATTGAAAATAAAAAGAATAGAGGTAAGTTAAGCCTAGCTGTACCTGAGAATTACAATTAGCAACATGCGTGCAATAGCACACTCTGCCTGCCCAGATTCTGCAACCCTCAAAAGAAAAAAAAGTAAATTAACCAATGGAATTTTTATTGAGCACCTGTTGTTCCATGTCTCACACTGTGCTAGATATTCTGACAAACAAAAATTATAAAGCATTTGTCTTTGAGGCATCTTTAACCAACCCATGAAACACCTGGAGACTATTAGTTACAATGTAGGAAAAATAGGAATTCAGAAAAGTGGCCGATTTGGATTATAACCAAGGGTTTGCCTTCCAGGAAATGGTTTGAGTTATGATAAATGCATATTCCTCTATATCAGAGCCCTTCCCTGTGAACCCTGTGGCCTGATCATCTATTTTCTTTTGCACATTTTAACTTCTATCTTGTATTTTGAGGACACGGCTTTTTATTATTTACAGTACTTATTACCATGTCTTTGCACAAAATGGGCGTCCTCAAATTAAATGAATTGGTTTGGCTTCAACAACGTTTTAGACAAGGTGAAGGAATTCAATGTTGCCAACATCAGTCTTTTTGCGGAGGCGGGGGCGGGGGCGGGGGGGAATTGCCCCCATAATTAATTATATTGTATCCTTGTTCCCTTAATCTCATATCGCTAGGTTTCTAACATCCATAGAGTGGAGCTGTCATTAAAACAAACACTACTGTTGGTTGATAACTGCCATTCTCATGCCAGGTGAAAACTCTTAAGCAATGAGAGCTTTAAGAGGCTATTCAACTCCTAATAGAAAATTACCTGTTTACACTTGTGAAGAGAACCTTAAACCAAGAGTCAAAGAGATGGGGCGGCCTAGCACGGTGGGTAGTGTGTACAGCGTGTCAGTCAGATCCACTTCCCGTTGTGCTCTGCCCCTAAGGAGCTATGAGACTCTGCATTTGTTACTATACTAACCTGAGCCTCCGTTTCCCAACTGGTAAAGTGAAGCTAACCGTACCATCTACTTCAGAGGGCTGTTGGGAGGATCAAATACATGTAGAACTATTGGTACAGTTTGTGGCCCACAGCACAGGCTTAATAAATGCTGATGGCTCGTTATGTCCTAATAGTTCTGGATCTGTCAATGCTGAGCTGTGGGCTCCTAGGCTTGTCTCTAATACACTATAAAAGTTAGCCCTGGCTGGTATGGCTTAATGGGTTGAGCGCTGGCCCGTGAACTAGAAGGTCACCAGTTTGATTCCTGGTCGGGGCACATGCCTGGGTTGCAGGCCAGGTCCCCAGCCGGGGGCATGCAACAGGCAACCAACGGATGTTTCTCTTACACATTGATGTTTCTCTCCTTCTTTTTCCCTCCCTTCCCTTCTCTCTGAAAAACAAATTCAAAAATCTTAAAAAAAAAAAAAAAGACTGTGAAAGTTAAAAGCATTGACCATAAACAAGTTGTTCATTGTTGCAGATAACATATTCAGTTTATGAATTATTCATGCCGCTTGCTTTCAGTCTTCTGAAGCTCTGACTGGTTCATTACTTGTTAGTTTTTAATTTGTAACTTAGTTCCCTTCCCATCCTGTATTTTATCAAATACTGTTTATCTGTCTCAGTGTCATAATAAAATGTCTAGAGTCCTGTGAATCTCTTTGTAAAGGAGTACCTTGCCAAGCTCTTATATTTGTTTCCCTATTTATTATTATCCCAACTTTATAAAGGTGGAAACGGAGGTTCAGAGAGGCCAAGAGAGCCCTCTTCCTAATGCTGGTTCATACCAGGCGGGGACTCTGACGTTTCCAGACTCCCAGCCCAAAGTTTCTTCCATCGGGACATGCTTCTCTTGGGAAAACATCCCTTGCTTAAAGCATCTGACTCGGGGAAGCACTGCGCTTTGCTGAATAAATGAATGAAAGAAAATGATACTTCAATCAACTATGAAGGCTTAGTAATAGGTTAGAATTGTCTCAATTCTAAAACCCTATAGTTTATGAACCTTATGTACAAATCTAAAAAATATATATTATCTGTAATCTACTGAGTGAAAGTCTCAAAATAGGTTGTTTAACATATAAACAGATCACCCTTTTCATTTATTAAAATTTTTAAAAAATTTTTTATCAAAGTCTGATCCTTCTTTTCCACGGGCCTATACTTCTCTCCTTTACAGAAAATAGGGGGTCTTTCTTTTGTTTGCACACCTTTGCCATATGCACCCCCAACTCTCTGCTTTTTAATCTTCTTCTAGCACTTTAATTTCTCTCATTTCTTATTTCTCTCCCATAAGGTAAGAGTATTCATTGAACAAAATGCATCGTATTTATAAAATACGGTGTTAATTTTAAAGGTACCTGGGTGGAAGTTTTTGCATATCCTCCTCCATGAAGCTCACTGAGCGGCCTCGGAGGCAAGCTTACGAAGGCAAGGGAGGAGCTGGCACCTATCTAGCAGGACAGGTTGGCTGAATTGCCCTTGGGGACTCACAGCATCCCTACCAGGTAGCTCTGGTGTCCAGTCCATAAAATCATGGCAGCTCTACTGAGTGTGGCTCTTGATTGTCCCTATCGAATGGGTCAGGGGGCCTTAATAATAATAAAACAAAAGCTCTCCATATTGACTCAATATGGAGTTGGAGAATTTTATAGTTAGACTTTCCCTAATTGATTATGAGTCCTAGGAAATAAATTTGCAAGACTTAAAAAAATTTCTTCTAACTTTGAAAGTTTATTAGATCTAGCAATCTTCTTGATTAGCCTCACTTAAAAAATACCATAAACTCTAAGGAAATATATAGCATCTACTTGGATAAAATTATACTAATTTTTTTTTAGGCACATAAAAATGTGTTTCTTTTCTTTAAAAACCTCATTACGTCTTGATTAGTTTACAAGAACATAAGCCTGAAGGTATCAGGCTGATTGGTGAAACTTGTGTGTAAGATGCTCTTTCATGAACAGTGTTTTGTGAAGCTCAATTTCATGTGTCTTTAGATGGAAAAAAAATTTATAAAAAGACTCTAACTTATCAATCTTAATTGTTGCAAACTAAATTGTGCCTCTGCACAACTACAATACTAGTAACCACCATCTCAAATCTGTTCAAGATGTGGCTCATTTTAAACTCTGAACCCCGGGAAGCTGGTGACAGAACAAATAAAGGAGCTACATTACCAATTATAAAGAACCAAGATGAGGAAAAATAATAATTTTTTTAAACAATCATAATAATATGGGTAAAATAGTGAAGCTAAGGTAGGTTTTGTGAAAGTAAATCTACCTGTTAGAATTATGTTAAAGCTCAATTAGATCATGCACTTGGTACTGTAACTTCTAAAACTGTGGGTGGTACTTGAGGTCATATGAAATTTTAGAAATGTTCTTCAAGCACCTGACAATGCACCACGGAATTCTTTAGGAGTCAAACACTATGTGGCCCTGAGGCTAATCTATTTGTTGGGAAGTTTAAGTACTAAACAAAAGCATTCGTTCAGACATTCTAGAATTTAAAAAATCTATTAGGCAAACAAAGAAGTGTGGGTAAATTAAGCTTAAGAGTATAAGATTTGGACTCACAGTTCTAGAGGCTAATGTTACACTACTTACTGGTAGTAATTTTTGTCTCTTTCCAATGTTAGAATGGTTACTTTATCTCTCTAAGTTTCATCTGGAAAATACGGATAAGAAGGAGTATCTTACAGCCCCGTGGGGGGACTAAATGAGATATGTGAGTAGCTCACGATCTACGCTGAGGACTAACTGAGATACTAGCTGTCAGGCAATTAACTCAGAACCTAGGCACATTAAATACCCCATATTTTAGTAGCATAGAATTTTACAGTTGAAAGGCATCTTTTAGCTATAAAAGATAATTTTCATCTTGGAGACTAGGCTTAAGTCTCTAGAAATATTAGCGTCAAGAGATACCTTGAAAAATACAAACAAAAAATTCCTCATCAGCCTTACTGTCTTTCTGCAAGTTTATGCATGCAGAGCCAAGCCATAGCCCCTTCTAAAGAGTAAAAAAGTGCAAGATACTAAGGTAAACAGCTTCTGGATAATATGCATCAAATTGATATCAGGTTGCATGACCATACATTATTATAAAGAAAAATGATCTTTCCTTACAGGTAATATGAAATCCTCAGGACTTAAATCAAACCCAGCCTCAGAACAGGCAGTCCGGGTTGTGTCCTGTCCGTTAATGGCCACCTGTATCGCTCTTGTCAACAGTTGGGCATCATACCTATCAAACACCGTCCCAGATGTGACAATTAAAGTTTCACAATTCCGGGCTTCAGAACTCTCCTCAGTGTGCACAGTGCATTTCCAGTTTGCTGGAAGTCAATCCATTTTCACTTGCACAGTGTGGTACTCACTCAAACATTTCCCTTCCTCATACCCGGAGGGTATAAACCTTCAGCACACTTTATGAGCTAATGGTCTGCACAGCGTCTTGATTCACTGAGACCCAGGGAGAAATGATGTCACACATTTTCCAACAGAAGATATGCTCACTGAGGCAATGTTCAAACAAACTGCCAGCAAAGCCAACCAAAATTCTAAGGACGGTGAAAAACAACATTAAAAGACTTTTATTCTACCAGTTTAGAGTTACCAGGTTCCGCCTTCCCAGCGCCAGCCCTTCTGCTGGTCACAAGGCAGCCCTTGTTTCATTCTAAGCCTGTGTTTCATTCTAAGATGTGCAGTTTATTAAGGCTCCAACCTACCATCGCTGCTTCCCCTGAGGACTACATCTGGCGAAGGTGTCTGCCGGGAACGGGAGCCAAAGGAATCCAGGCTGTCGAAGGAATCATCTCTGCCGTGGCGAGGGGGAGACAGGGAGTCACTGCGCTCAGAATCCCAGCAGTCGATGTAACCACTGTCTCGGATACTACGTTTAGGACTCTCGATGTCATCAGTCTCCTGTCCAAAAAGAAAATAAAATTACAGACATTACGGCAACAGACGTTGAGCCTTCAATCCCCGGAAAATCAGCCTTCCGTGGTCTCCAAACAATCCTGTGTCTAGCACCAGTATGGACAGGTTATAGCAATCAGTTAGCAAATGGCTTATCATCTACAAGCCAACATTTCATTCTCCAACCCTTCCCTGCTGCAACTTTCCCAATCAGAAAATCACACACTTTCAGGGGAAAAAAAAAGTCCCCATGAACTCCTGCTCCACAGTCTTCAAAAAAAAAAGAAAAAAGGAAGAATAAAAGATCGTCTAGTGTGGGTTCACAAGAATACAGTGATAAATGAAAACAACAAAAAAAAAAGAAAACTAAAACCTTAACCTTGACCCGTCTTTCGGAATCCATAACTGCATGTCTGTTCTGGGACAGAGCCCCGAGCTTAGCGGTGCAACTGCTCCTGTTTATGCGATCTGGCAAATGCACCCAGCATTTGTTGTTGCAACAGAATCAGATCCGTAAAATCCTGGAGCAGCGGGCTTCCATCTCCTGCTACCTTGAAGGGAAATTCCTGCTCTGAAAGGGAGCTGTCTTTCTGAGGCAAAAAGTTAAAAAAAAAAAAAAAAGCAATGAAAAATATGCAAAAGCTTTTCCTGATGCCTCAGAAGAATCCAGGCATGCTCTCGCTCTCAGCCAGCTCCTGGCGCTGGGGGAGCTGAAAGCACTTGTGGCTGACCCACATGTTCAGAGCAGCGAGAACAATGGCTGCCTTTGACAGCCTGTGATTATAAATTCTTTTCAGCGCAAGCAGCACATACTAAAACACTGAAATTCCAGCAGGAGAAAGGTCAGTCAAAGCCATCCTCACCCTCGTATTATAATAAAAGCCTTGTTCCCGCCAGTGTCTTAGCATTAATTACAATAGTCCAGGCTGACGAAAACAAAAATAACTCTGGTCACTCAAAGATAAACCTCAATTTAATCTCCCCCAGACGGCTGCTTAAAATTGGGGTTGTGGATGATATTGTTCTCGTCTGCAGAGACTGGAATGTCACACTGTGGATTTCCTGGGATGCTCAGGAAAGTCCCTTCCACATTCCCAATGGGAAGAAAAAAAAATTCTCCATTGTCGAGATTTTGGAACCTGTCTATCTATACTGGCCAATAAGTCCAAGGGAGGCAATCAATGCCTTTGTAGAAAGCGCCTTTGCCAGCTGCTTCTATCAACTGTATCCTGGTCCTGTGACACAATCCCCAGTGGGAGGCACTTGGAGGGGACGGAGTGGCTGTAATTCACAAGGCACACACAGGTTTTGCCTCAAGAGAAGGGAATGGGAGAGAGGAGAAGGGCAGGGTTGAGAGGAGCCCCCGCAGCCTCCACACTGAGGACCTGAGTCGTGGCCCCGAAGAATAGGTTGTCAAATGGCCTGGGTGAGTGGAGCCCATACAACTCTCCAGAGGAAGGCAGGAATTCCAGCTATGGAAATTAAGGTAGTTGACTTGTAGGTCAAAAGTTAACCAGGACTTAAACAAAAGCTCAGCCTGGAAAAAGAACTCAAGACTAACTTTTTTAGTATGGATCTAAATTGGATACGGTTTCATATTTCATTTCTCCAGAAAGGCAAATAATTATCTTGGATTATTTATCCACAGATTGTAAGCCAACTGCTTAAAAATGAATATCATTTTTATTGAACACTTACTATATGTCTGAGGCTATGCTTGATGCTTTTTATACGTTTTATTATTTAATCCTTACACCTTCCCATGCCAGTGATGTGGTTAGCATGGTCTCCATTTTTCAAAAGAGAAAAGTAAGAATCAGACAGAAGTAGTAACCTGGACACAGTAAGCACCAACGCTGCACAGTAAAGCCACACAGTAAGCACCAACGCTCCGATCCCAACGCGGGTGCCTGCCTTTAGATCCCAAGGTGAAACCTAACAGCATTCGATCAGCTCTGCTGTAGTTGCAGCCGCCCCCATCAGCACCATCACTGCTTCCAATGACTAGAGTCTGCCCCCTTACTCTGTGGATGAGGGTAGCCTGGATAACATCCCTTCACAGTGTTCAAAAAAAAGAAAAAAGGAAGAATAAAAGATCGTCTAGTGTGGGTTCATAAGAATACAGTGATAAATGAAAACAACAAAAAAAAGAAAACTAAAACCTTAACCTTGACCCGTCTTTCGGAATCCATAACTGCATGTCTGTTCTGGGACAGAGCCCCGAGCTTAGCGGTGCAACTGCTCCTGTTTATGCGATCTGGCCATTAATGGCAAAAAAAATGCCATTTATGCCCCGAGCACCAAACTACAAATACTGCTAAAGAGAGGCAGTTAGGGGCAGGTTAGAGCAGGTGAACAGCACATCTTGGAAGCCCAGGTGACTGGGTGTAAATCCTGGCTCTGCCCCTTGTCAGCCGTATGACCTTAGCCAAGTTATGCTACCTTGCCCACAATCAGTTTTGTCATCTGTAAAATGGAGCAAATAATAACATCTATTTCACAGAATTGCTGGGAGGGTTAAGTGTTACTAGATGGAAAACATTCAGAAAAATGCCTGACCTATGGTGAGTATTCAAAATGTGCTAGCTATGGTTATAATTACTACTGGGTATTCATCTGTGTATGTAAATAGCAATATATAAATCACACAAAATTTGTAAATGCAGTTAAAAACACAACCACGTGTGTTTTAGTGTATAGTTACATACACATTGAAAACTCTTCTTTCTTTGTCTTCATTTATATCCCATATATACATGCTTTGGCCTAATTTCCCAAAAGGGAGAGCAGACACTCAGGTAGCTGTGACACTAGTTACATCTAGAAATGACAAATTTTACAAATTGCTTGGGGGCAGCAACACAAAGCTGAATTTTGAAGAAAATAGTATCAAAAAGGTTCTCCAAAAGGCCCAAATGTTTCCCCCACTCATACTCTACAAGCCATAGGAGAAGAGAGAGGAAGACAAAGTCAACATGGTTCTTGGAACTTCAGCTCTTTCTCACAGCTAGCTATGGAAAGAAAAACAGAAAGGCCATTCTGTTCATGACTGCATAGAAAGCCAAGAATAAAACCTTGGATCAAGTGAGAGCTGAAAGCTGAATGGTATGGCCAGTTTGAAAAGTGAAAACCAGGCCACCCATGGCCATCCTTGGCCATGCTGGTCCCATGGAAACTTGGAGTGAAGCAAGAGGCTGGTTCTTCAGCCAGAAATAAAGATGTAGACACAGCTAGATGGACAATTGTATGGATTCTATCAAGTCACCTACAGTTAAGTTTTGCAGAGAGAGTGGAAGACATAAAGCAACACAATGGTACTTTTTAAATTCTTCTTTCTTAGGGTCTATTTATGTCATTTCTGTTTTCACCTAGAAGCCCAGCTTCTACAGAGAGCACTCCAGGGAAGAGAGATAAGACTCCAGTCTGATATAAATCCCATTTGTTTATTTTTTTTCTTTTGTTTCCCTTGCTCATGGTGATATATCAGAATAAAAAATACTGCTGCAAGAAATGTCCTAGGTTTTACTGCCTATGTTTTCTTCTAGGATTTTTATGGTTTTTGAGTCTAAAATTTAAGTCTTTAATCCGTTTTGAGTTTATTCTTGCTTATGGTATAAGAAGGTGGTCTAGTTTCATTTTATTGCATGTATCTGTCCAATTTTCCCAACGCCATTTATTGAATAGAATCTCTTTACCCCACGGTATGTTTTTGCCTCCTTTGTCAAATATTGACTGCAGAGGTGTAGGTTTACTTCTGGGTGCTCTATTCTGTTCCATTGATCTATATGTTTGTTTTTATGCCTGTACCATGCTCTTTTAATTACAATAGCCTTGTAGTCTAGTTTGATATAAGGTAGCAAGATTTCTCCAACTTTGTTCTTTCTCAAAAGTTTTTTCACAGAAAAGGAAACTAACAACAAAATGAAAAGACAACCTACTGAATGAGAGAACATATTTGCCAATATATCTGGTAAGAGCTTGATATCTAAAATTTATAAAAAACATGAAACTCAATGCCAAAAAACCCCAAACAATCCAAGTAAGAAGTAGGCAAAGGACCTGAATAGATATTTCTCAAAAAGGACATACAGAATACACATATGAAAAGATGCTCAACATCACTAATAATTAGGTAAATGCAAATTAAAATCACAATGATATTCACCTCTCACCTGTCAGAGTGACTATCATCAATAAATCAATCAACAAGTGTTGGCAAGGATGAGAAAAGGAACCCTTATGCACTGCTGGTGGGAATGCAGATTGGTGCAGACACTGTGGAAAACAGTATGGAATTTCCTCAAAAAATTAAAAATGGAACTGCCTTATGACTCAGAAATTCTACTTCTGGGAATTTATCAAAACAAACCAAAACAAAACACCCCGAAACACTAATTTGAAAGACTGTATGTGCCCCTAAGTTCACTGCAGCGCTATTTACAATAGGCAAGACTTGGAAGCAGCCCAAGTGTCCATCAGTAAATGAATGGATAAAAAAGCTGTGGCACATTTACATAATGGAATACTACTTGGTCATAAAAAAGGAAATCTTATCTTTTGCAATAGCATGGATGGACCTGGAGATTATTATGCTAAGTAAAATAAGCCAGTTAGAGAAAGATAGTACCATATG
The DNA here is from genome assembly GCF_021234165.1 of Pteronotus mesoamericanus. NCBI lineage: Eukaryota > Metazoa > Chordata > Mammalia > Chiroptera > Mormoopidae > Pteronotus > Pteronotus mesoamericanus. Next base: position 25,666,722 of record NW_026555234.1, on the reverse strand, counting down.
GTTTAACTTACATGTGAAATCTAATGAAAAAATAGAAAGAGACTCATAGATATAAGAGAACAGGCTGACAGTTGTCAGAGGGGAAGGGGGTTGGGGGATGGGTAAAAAGGCTAAAGGACTAATCAAAGGAAAATAACAGACACAGACAACAGTATAGTGATTACAAGAGGGAAATGGGGCTAGAGAGGAATTAGAAGAAGGTAAAGAGGGGATAAATGGTGATAGAAGGAGAACTGACTTGGGTAGGTGAACACACAATGCAATATACAGATGATGTATTATAGAATTGTATACCTGAAACCCATACAATCTTATTAACCAATGTCACCCCAATAAATTCAGTAAAAAAGACTCCAATCTGTCCACGGTGGTAATTGCTGGTTGTTCCAGTAAAAGTGTGTAAATGAATGGGGTGAGAACAACCAGCTTCCATGACATTTTTGAATTATTTCACTCATCTGTCCTCTTCTCATTCCCTTTTGTCAGAGATAATGAGAACCAGCGAGTGTTGGTGGATGACTTTTGGTATCTGAGAAACTCCAGATGGCCTCTGCTTTACCACCCAACATTTTCTTCTTCCATTGTGATTTATAAGGTGGCTCAGTACTATTCTGGAAGGTTTCCAGGTTCTACTTTTCCAGGCTGATGACTCATCTCCACCCACCACACTCTGGATGAGGAAGCTATATATTCCATGGGTACTTACTGAGCATCAAATATGCGCCAGGCACTGTCCTAGTGGTGGGAACACAACATTCTATAAAATTGATAAATACCTCATTCTCATGGACCTTATGTTCTAGTTAGGAAGACAAAATATAAACAGACAAAAAGATAAATGAACACAATTTGGGTGGTAAGTATCAATGAAAAATAAGGCAGGTTAAAGGAAGAGAAGTTGATGGTGGTTGCGATGTTGGGCCAAGGTCTGGGCTTCTCCATCATGCTCCCTCCCTTTATCCCCTTGTCCTGGTTAACAATCCTCACTCCCTGAAACAGTGGCGGCTTAGGCCAATCATGGCACCCCTTGCCCCTGGCCACACTGGCTAGTTCAGAAAGAGGACCCATACTGGGTCAGAGTATACCACTAGGAATTTTACAGCTGGGACGAGGGGGAAGAATTCCCTGCCTTTCTGGGCAAGTAGCTAGAAGCAGGTCATCCTGGGGATGCTGCTGGCAACATTCCCTGATGTGAGGGAATGTTTGCCTATTGGAGGAGAGAACGACTTCAAGGAGAGAGAGAGAGAAATGAGGGAAAGAGAGAAGAACCTAGACTGCTGACTTTCTAATTCCAGTCTCTGAGATCCCAAAGGCCATCTTGTTCCCCTGGTTCTACCTTCAATCTCTATTCTCATAGTCATTCCCCTTTGTTCAGTTCAGGAGTCCCCTCCTATGGAAGACTTCCTCTGACATACCCAGGCTCAGTGAAAGGCCGCTGTCACTATGCCTTCAGAGACCTATTTTGGATATAGGAACAGCAAACTACTATGAGTTCCTACTATGGACCGGGCACTTACACTAAGGACTCTACATGTGCCACTTGTGTTACGGAACTTAACAAGTTGCACCGTAGTCAACAATTTTTATGCACATTTCTCCCAATAGAAAAAATGAACCTAAAAAAATTCTGGCTAGTCTCTTTTGTGAAAGAAAAAATTTTGACTTCAAATTTATTTCAGCCTGTATATGTGCTGAAGAGATGACTATGGTCTTTCCATATCTGTTCTCCACTCCTTTTCCAGTGAAAATACCCAGTTTTGGGCTGAAATTAAATCTCCTTTTCCCAGGTCTTTTCTTACAGCTAGCTATGGATGTGTGAGCAGGTTTATCAGGTTGACAGAATGTGAGCAGAAGCGTAGTGTATGACTTGCGGAAAGTGTGTTTAAAGGGAGGACGTAGGCCCTTCTCCTCCTCATCCCTCCTCTCTCCTGACTCAGATGTGGACACGGGGGCTAAAGCTCACACAGTCATCTTGAACCAGCGGGCGGGGAGCTCTGTGGGTTGAGGGTGATGGAGCAAAAGCACAGACGGAGCCTGGTCATGTCCAGACCTCATGTACAATATGTGACTTCAAAATAAAATTCTATCTTATTGAAGCCACTGTTTGACTTTTTTCTGCATTTTACAGCTGTACCCAATCCTAATTGAGAAAATGAAATAATATGTATTCCAGATTAACTCCTATTTCCAGGTATTGGATAGACCTGTAAAGTTCAGGTGAGTTACTCTCTGCTTTATATAGAAATATGGGACTGCCACAGCCTGCCATTTTAGTTGTCATGTTTTGTCCATGGATAACTACACTCCCATGTCCTGTGATGTTATTTATAGTCATTAAAAAAGGGAACAGCTGTTCACAATAGCAGGCCATTTCAAGGCAGCTGAAATAACCAATTGTCTCAACAGAAAGCAAAGCTAAGAAAGTTGGAGAAACCACTGTTCTGATAGTAGAGGAGCTGGACTAGTGGTAAGAAATGCCAATAACAAGAATAAATCAGATTCCAGGAGAATCCCGCAGGGGAACTGTGAGGCAGAGCTTTTAAATATGCGGTTGAAAAGAAATCACCCATCTATCATTATTCAAGTCTAAATTTAATATATACAAAAAGTTTAGATTTCATAAATCCAGGCTGGACCTGTACCGATTCGTACTTTCTCTAACAAGAGTTAGATGAAAAATTAAAGGATAAATAAGAGTCAAGAGACACTAAGAAACAATGTATTGTGCCTAAAGGACTGGGTATGTGGGTATGTTTTTTTAAAATAACTTAGGTCTAAAACTTTGTTGACATGTATTATGACCAACATGAAAACTTTGTCCTTTTACAAAAATGTGAGCCAGACTGGCTCAAGGCAAATGAGAAGAACAGTGAGAGCTATTAGCTTTAATTCAAGGGGGAAAAAGACTAAATTATTAGAAAGTTGGAGCAAATTCTTGCTTTCAGTACTGAAAGAAAAATTTTAGAGGAAGGAATGTCTCTCAATGAGGTCTCATTAGTGCATTTAGTTAGCATGTTAGAGAAAAAGAAGAGTGAGGCCTTAACTGATTCGTGCCACAATGTGGGCCTTATCCAAAACCCAGGAATGCTCTTGATTACAAATGAGCCTTACCTATTCACTGAGGCTGGCTGGGTGGGGCTTTTCTCGAGTAATACTATATCCTAGGACTTTGAATGAGTTAATCTATACTTCTGAACTTTAAAAAGGAACACACAGGCAAGCGCACATAAAATGCCCCACTGTTTCCTTGACAAATCCTACCGTAGGTCTTTCCCACAATCAAATAAACAAAACTTTAAACATTGTACAAAAATGTTGTTCAAAATTTCCAGCCCATTCAAATACAATAGCCATGAAAGGCACATCTTGGAAGAGAATGTGTCTACTTATCAGAGCCTGTCCAGGGCGGATGCCCAGGCAAGAAGCTGGCTGACGTTACCTCACCCACACCAGAGCCCTGACGGGTAAGCAAAATGACCTTTAGGACAAAAGTGCAGAACAAGTCTTCATTTTTGTATAATGCTGTATTGTTTAATTCAGGCATTATTCCCCCCAAGAAAACAAGCACTGAGCTCTTTGGCACACAAAGCCATATACTGATGGATTGAATGTGCTCATTTGGAATTACAGTTGGATGAGCTCAGATCCCTCATTCTCCAAAGGGTATAAAAGTTCAGGTGAGTGCAGAAAACATGAGGCAAAGATGTCATTGGTAAGGACGTCACTGGGAAGACAAGGGGTCGTTTCCTTCAGTGCATGACCTCTTTGGCCCAATTGATTCCACCGTGCAGAGCTGGAATGACCTTAAAAACAAGCCAGTGGGTTGCTTTCTCACCTTGTCGAAACTTCATGGGATAAAAAAAGAAAAGCCAAGTTACCTTTCTCATCTGAGCCAGCAAGCCTTCAAACTCCTTCAAGTTCAGCGTCGTTCCACTGTAGGATGCACAGCTATTCGCTGCCTTTCCCAGCCAGTAAATGGTAACTAATACCTGTGAAACAAAACCATGCACAAGAGCGGGGGGATTTTCTCTCAAGAATCACTTTTAAACTAAGGAATCAATAATGTCCCACTAACAGGGAAGCAGTAAGGTGAGAACGTGCAACGTTGATTTACGAAAACCATCACCCATGAGGTATCTATTACATGTAAAATCATTCTAATAAGAACCCAATGCTGTATCAGTCAACACAATCATGATTCAGTAGTTAAAGTAAGACCCCCGTGGTAAGAAGAGTTCATCTATAAGACAGCAAGAAGAAAATAAATAAATCCTCTACAATTATTTTTGTATAATGAAATAGTCAAATATTCAAAATTAGGAAGCAGAATTTTTCATTTTGCTTTGGAGTCTTTACCTAGACGAGTAGTGACTAGGTTGGCAATTCCCGTGGAGGGAGGTGCTTTCACAGGCCTACACTTGCTACTTGTGGGCACAGAGGTCCGGCTAAGACCAACGGCAAAAATCCCAGCAAAGTGATACAAGTTCATTAGTGGCTTCCAGCCCAAGACCAACACAACATATCTAAGTAAAGTCAGAAGAAAGCAATGCGATGAAGAATAGGATGTGCAGATATCTAGTGTGGGGGTACAGGTGAACTCTCATTAATCTGAGAAGAGAATTACTGAGCCTGGACAAGTTTACTGCCAATTAAACTATCATAACAGTCAGAGACATTTAACATGTTTAAGAATGTCTATGAATATTCAGGGGTCTGAAGCCACAGCCCTAAGATATTTTGTTCTGTCTTTCCAAAGAAACTCTTCACAAAAGCAAATGCTCTTCACACCAACGTTCCCATAAAACCCAGCAGGGGTTGGCTGAAGATGAGTCCCTAACACTGAATTATTGGGATCTTGAAGCTTATGGAAAAGCCAAAACTATTATTTTATTTTATTTTCACATATGGTTTTATTGCTTCAGCCAGGATGGGAAGTACTTACTGCACCTCTCTTCACTTGCTAGGCCAGACAGTGCTTCGGAACATGTCATGTGGACCTGGGGTCAGATGACAACAGGCCCAAAATACGGTTACGTGCCATCGATGCTTTGATATGATTTGGTTTTCTACCTCTGTGGGAAAATTTTACTTCAGGAAGCCTTCTAAACTTCCAGAAAGTCTTTTTGTTTTTTATTTTTTAACTGATTGCTCACAAATAAATTTCCAAAGAACAGACAACTGCAAATGTCAGGACATTAACTAGGACCATAAAATAGCTGATGTGTGCTAAGGGAGTAGGAGGCTCTCCTGCAAGGTGTCATCAGAGAAAGGAAAACACAGCAGTGTTCAGTTTTAGATGGTAGTTCCTGATTTGTTTAAAATTGTGTGATGAAAAATGGCATATTGCCCTAGTTTTGTAGAAGAAGAAAAAGAAGGTAAGAATGAGGCTGGCAATCAAATATAATAGCACCCTAGACATTAAAAAGAGGGGGATGTCACAGCTATTTTTCTATTTTATATGCAGAAGGTTATTTCTTACATCCCTCTATTTAATCTTTAAATAAAAGTGTGGCAATCTGCTTGCCTTTTGAAAATAAGATCTAACTCCAGAAAGTTGCTTTTGGGAAGTACAAATAAAAACTCAAAAGATTAATAGGGAAAAAAAGTACAGACCCATGACAGTCAACACTATTCATATTGTGCTGATCTTTCCCTAAAACAATTTGTTCAACTGCTTAATTTAATAATCCCAAATGTGCCTACCAACAGGAAGAAACTAATATCAGTACTGAGAAATCACTTTGTGTTTAAGAAACTGAATCAAAAACAAGGCCCAGGCTTTTATTTGTTTATTTCTGGATTGAGAACATATTAATTAAAGAGACCTCCCCCAATCTACCATTTTTATTTCTATTATAGTCATTAATTATTCTTTCAGAGACACATATACTAATTTTCCAGGACTCTTTCTAGCAAGGCATACGAAAGGTATTGAATGTCCGGACAAAATTTTACACTTGAACCATCAAAGTCAAAAGGAATAAGTTTGGAAAGTAAAGTTAAAAACACTTACATTTTTCAGCTTCCTACTATAATCAATGCTCCTAATTAAGGAAAAGGAAAAAAAATATGATCAGAACAGCAGTTTCTTGACTCTGATCTTCCCTTAAACACCTCTAAGATGTACTTGAAGTTAACTAATATAATGAAACCAGGAAAATACAATATATTTAAGGCTTATGATTATTATTTCAGGTACTAAGTAAAATTATTTAGACAACAGAAGGTAGGCTTAACGGTCCATGGTGTCCCATGAAAAGACGAACGTTTCATAACATCTGGAAAATGAAGAATTCCATTTAAACCCCAGGCTGTTTATGTTTGTATTCTCAAAGTTTAACTGTTAAAATAAAATTCTCCCTTAATTATAAACCACTGTCAAATGAAAATCTGACTGCACTTTCAAATATTTTTCATACAAGTACTTTATTTTTATATATATATCTCCTCACCCGAGGAGATTTTTTTCATTGCTTTAGAGAAAGGAAGGGAGACAGAGAGAGAAAAAGAGAGACAGAGACAGAAAGAGACAGAGAGAAAGACACACACATCAATGTGAGAGAAACAATGATTGGTTGCCTTCTCATACACACCCAGACCTGGGACTGAACCCATAACCTGCGCCAACTGACAGGGAAATGAACCCTCGAACCTTTGGCTATGGGATGATGCTCTGACCAACTGATCCACACCAGCCAGGACTTCATACACATACTTTTAACATAGGTCTAAAACCTTAATTAAATAAACCTGAAAAGATATGTGTAAGAGGAAATACTATCCAAATATTTGTCCTTTTCTGCTAGGGACACAAATTTGTGTTCAGGATTAGCTACCAGCAAGAAAATATGCATGCTATGTTTAAATATACACATGTGCCTTCTTAAATATACACAAATATTTATTCTCAAACTATAAACGAATAAGCTAATTGGTGGTACTTTCTAAATATTCATACAGTGAAATATAAAAATTTCTCCAAAATTATTCCCAAGTTCCTTTAACATGTCAACAAATAGACATTAGGAAAAATAGATTGTGTGTGTGTGTGTGTGTGTGTGTGTGTGTGTGTGTGTGTTCACAATAACTTCAGGTGGGGAGGCAAGAGGGAGAACTTAAACTACTGTATAAGCCAGTTAAGAATTCCTTTGAGTTTCTAGACTCCAGCTACTTCCTCACTGCATATTCTGACCCTAAATTACGTATTAATGAATAGGTGCACAATTTAAAGTCAACTGAAGTCTGAAGAAGAGAAAACAATGTAGTACATACTAAGATAAATCCACTGGTCCAATTTGGATTTGATTAAGAGAATGTTTTCATGAAACATTCCTTTTAACAGAAAAAAATGATCTGTCATTAGATATTTGCTAGGATTTTTAAAAAAAATTTAACAAAAACAGATAAAAACAAAAAGCCTATAAAAGATTCAAATTTTTTTTTATAAAAAACAAGTTCAGAACAGAGCACACAAAACTTTTTTCTGCACTGACAATAAAAGTTCATTGATTAAACCTGTGACCCAGTTCTGTAAAATCACATTTGGCACACAGTAGGAGCTCACAAAATATCTGCTGAATGACTTCCACGCAGCCATCGATTATGTGAAAATGCTTCCACATTTTTCAGAGAGACACTCAGGAGCAATGCAAAGCCTTTGTCCGTTTTCATCCAATTGTTCCGATCCCCTGGAATGATACTCGCCGCACGCCCTCTGGACTCTGCTTTCATTCCCCATCGAGGTTGTCTGGGCTCCATTACAGGCAGAGCTCACTAAATTACACGTGTCGTAATCATTTGCAGGCTTTTCCTTTTATTTTTTTCGCTTTAGTCTGCTCAAGTTACTTCTCAAAAAAAATGTAAGAAAAATTACCTAGAATGAAAGCTAAACTAACAAGTGTTTTTTAAAAAACAATTTCAGAAAAGCATCAAGATTTTCTCTGTGGGATCTACCCCTGTAACTTATTGCTTATGGTAGTAATTGGCGTCAGTGGGGTGTCCCCCAACTCTACTAATGTTCTGCTCAACTCTCAGAGGAAAAAGCGGAGACATACAGCAGTTCCACTTTAACCTACAAGAGCTACAAAGCCTACGTATGGTGCAAATGTCCTATGTATTGTGCCAAATTAACCAGCACCATTTACAGAAATACTATAAGCTGAAAGCTCATCTGTGCCCCACTCTCATTAAAATTAGAGACAATTTTCTAAGTACTGTAATAAATTTATGGCATAATTTTAACATAAAATTATTTATGTTCTAAATATTCCTACAGTGAAATAAAATTTTTTCTCCATAACTCTCCCAAGTTCTACATCCTCCCATGCTTGTGGACTGGCCCTCCCCCTACATTTCACCCTGCTTGGTACCCTCCTACCACACTGACTACTTTTCTTTTTAAATATCAAGTTGGTTTCTCTTCCCCAGATTTTCTGTATGTTCTTCCTTTGCACTCCGTGCCTTATGCATGGCTGGCTCTTGCTTCCCATTCATGACTCAGCCCTCAGCTGAAATTCTGCTTCTTCAGAGAGGTTACTCTTGATCACCTCTGGACGGGTTACTACCTTCTTTTTGTTCAGTTTTATTGAACTACATGGACATATAACATTGTATAAGTTTAAGGTCTACAGCATAATGATTTGATATATCCATTAGTGTGATAATCACTGTCTTTCACATTGTCTATGTTTTCTTCTCAGCACTTAACCACTTCCTACGATTTCTTTTTTATTTACTTAGTTATTTCTCATTTGTCGACACTGGGTATGAATTCCATGTGAGCAGGAGGCACTGGCTTTCTTGACTGTTCTGGTTCCCTGGTCCTGGAAAGTGTCTGACGTAGACTGGCTGTTCAGTCAATATTTGTTGAATGAACGAAAGAAAAATGATAGTGTCACAGGGGAAGATGACAGAAAAGTATTGCCTCAAGAAAATATTATTGCTTAAGTGAAGGAAAAATTAAAAAGGGAAGAAACTGAGGAGAAGAAATGCAAAAGGGAAGACAAAAAAAAAACAAGATAAAAAAGGGAAGGGAAGCACAGGGAAGAGGAGGAGATGAGAAAAAGAAGCAGAAGGGAATGGTAAAGGACAGAAAAGACTAGGAGGAGGCGAAGACGGGACAGTAACTGAGAAGTGACAGTGTCTGTGTGCCACTGGTCTGTGGCATTTTCCCCTTCCGGTTGTTTTCTATGCCTTTGAATTAAAGTCTCTTTTTTTCAGAAATTGGTTGTGAATCATCTCAGATCTGCACTGAGCAAATTTTAGCTAGAATTTGGGTGACACACCTAAAAAGATACAGATGGAAGGCTAGACCCCCGACTTCCTGATACCCAGTTTTTTTGTAGATAAGCAAGAAAGGCACTAAGAGTTCTGAGTTTCTAAAAGCAACTTCAGCGTTCTCCTGGCTTAGAAACATATTGATTTAAAGCAGCTTTAAAAAGTGAGTAAATATGTCAAAGTGAACTTTCCCCCACCTCCCAAGCAATGTATGTATGACTAATTATTACGTTGCATAGTTACCAGTTACTATTGTTTCTGGTCACTTGCCACCAGGTGAGAAACTACAATGAGAGATGAGGCAGAACCTGAAACTTCCTAAAATAAACAAAATTTATGGAGGCTGGGTACAATAATAAATGGAGCATGTGATGACAAAAATGAGGTTTATGGTGGTTTCCATATTCAAATATCATAATTTTTATTCTGTTATTTTTGCCCTTAACCAACATTTTTTCATGAGAAATATTAAAGAATGGCACATTAACAACAGAGAAGTAATTTTATATAATCAATCATGCCTGGCTCTCTCATTTCCAGGCACAAATCATAAAATACAATATAAACTCCTAACTTGATTTCATTCAGTAGTTCCCACTTTCCCCATCACTTAAAAAAAAATCAATACTGTCAAATAATATAAAATTAACAGCTCTGATTTTTGGCTTCTCTCCCTTTTCTGTTTTTCTACAATAAAATAACCCAAAATTAATCAAAAGAAATGTAGGCAATTCACAGACCCTGTCCATGTAATTAAGCTTATTATTAAGGTATATTCAGGCTAAATACTGTTTGACTAAAGTGAAAATGTTTTATATGCAATGTGTAGAGTGCAAAGGACTTCTAAACTACAGAAAACTTATCCCCACCGTCTCGTGAGAACTTTTTTCTCATTACTCCAGCCACGATGTACTTCTTTGCAGAGAAGCACACTGCCTTTTCTTTTGCTTTGACACTCTTTCCCTGGAATTCTTTGGCCCCAAACATGGCTCATTGAGTAGATACAGTCAACAATAGCCAAATGGCCTATGATCCATCTTCAAAGAACTTGATCATTGACACATAGGAGAAAACAGTTACAAATGTAAATGAAGAAGAGATTTCTCCATAATCTATTGCTCTCTTTGCATAATAAACAGAGTTCAGATCTGTTTACCAAGTTTGCAGTCTTCCAAGAGCCTATTCAAATGCCCAAATGGAGCCAATAAAAGCTTTTTGTCTAACACACACAGATTCTGTGCATATTTCTTACTTGCCTCTCCCTCCTTTAAGTTTCACCTAACATTTTTCTCCTTCTCTTTAACATTCTAACTCTATAGGAGTGGTGTTTACATGTCAAAAAATTCTATTTGATCAGAATGAAAGCTATACATAGAGGGGAGGTCAATATGTCTTGTTTTGAAAGTTTGATTTTTTACCGTCACATTTTTATTTTATTAGGCATGCCCAAGTGTCTGCCTCTTATACCTTAAAACACCATCACAAAACTGCAAATCAAACCATAAATGGGCTTCTCTTAAAAATAAGTCGTGCGCCACTTACTTGAGTGTTACTCTGTTGGATGTATCCTGTAGGTCGCTAGGGTCAAAAAGTTGAGATTCTTTAAGGCCGAGCTCTTTACAACCTCTCAAGAATAAGATGATGTTGTCCTGGAAGGAAGAAAAGAAATCGGAGTCTGTATTATTTTATATTACCTTTGTGAACCAGCCCCTTCTCTTTCATGGTCCAAATTACTAGAAGGATATCCGTTATTAAGGCAGCAAGAGTCAGGTCTAAATCATGGTTTGTTGAACTGGAAAAGGCATACTTTGTTAGGATATTCTGGAATAAAGATGCTTCAAACTTCCAAACCCACAGCCATGCCGAATTCATTCTTTTTCTTTACCTTAACACGCTGTTGTAAAATTGCAAGTAAAATATTGAAAAGCCGACTTAGCATCTTTTGGGGGAACAATACTCCCAAACCAGATATTCCCCATTGTAAACTTCTGTCCATGTCTTATTGTCTACAATCGGGTTCAAAATTTATATAAAAAATTGGTTTTACTACTCGAGTGTTCATCTTCAATAAGTGTTTTTAAAATTGATCATCTAAAATACATTCATTATCAATGGGTTTTCACTGATAATACCTTTTTGTGGACAAAACACTGAATTAAATGGGAAAAAAAATCTAGATTTAATTGGGCAGGGAAAGAGGAGCAAGGAAAGCTTTTGAAAATAATGCAAAAGACCCTCCTCACAGTGCAAATTTCTTCTAGCAGGTATAAATATACTTTGAACTGGCAGAGTAGCAGGCACAATGGCCAGTTAGGGAGGGTTCTGGTCGTCATCTGTAGGAAGTCATTAAAAATAAACAAATAGCTCTGGAAGGGACTGCAATTGTGGGCCATCCCCTGGAACTCTGGGGTATTGGCAGCAGTTCAGCAGTTACAAGTCTCTGTTCTTTTCTTAAAAGACTTCTGACGAGCTAGCTGGCCCCACCAGTTGGGGAAAGTGACAGGGGAGGAATGATAAAAGTTGGCTCCAGAAGCCACATCAATATGAATCCACCTGAATACTGTACGAAAGATGCTATAAAAATCTGAAATGATGGTGGCGGTTACTGAATCATGTACCCACCTGAATGCCATTCAAGAAAGCAAACAGAAAGCAGAGTTCTTCCCAATAATCCAGTGCATAGGTGAGGTTGTAAGATGACCCCCAAGAATCCCACCCCCTGGTGTGTACATCCTGTATAAACGTCTCCCTTTGAGTGCCTGTAGAGCCATGACCGTGAGGGGAGAGCATTCTCTGATCACGTTACTCATCAGCTGGCTTTCAGTTAATCAAAAGAAAGATGATCTGATTGGGTCTGACCTAACCAGGGAAGCTCTTAAACCAGGTAAAGTCAGCGTTCTTGGTGGCCATGATTTCTAAGGCTGTAAGGAGATGCATTCTGTCAACAGCCACATGAGCTTGGAAGAGGCTTGGATGAAGCTCAAATAGGACCTCAGCCCCCTCCAACACCAGGATTTCAGCCCTGTGAGGTCCTGAGCAAAGAAGCATGTCCATCCTTCTGACTGCAGAAACCAAGATAATAAATGGGTGTTGATTTAAAATGGGTGCTACTTATAGTAGTTTTCTATGCAGAAATAAAAAACAAACAAACAACACCCAGGCTCAAAACAACATAGACAATATCAATAAACTAACATTTAACATCTATCTCGTCCTCTTTATATGCTAAGCATTCTTCCAAGAGCTCTACATCTATTAACTATTTAACCTCTGCACAACCTAGCGAGGTAGGTACTACTTTCATCCTCATTTACAGATGAGCAGGCTGAGGCACAGAACGATTAGGCACCTTGTCCAAGGTCACACAGCCAGCAAGGATGAGGGTGCAAAACAAGGTGCCATAGATGAATAGCTCGAGCATCAAATCTGAGGTCAGTACCAAAGGAAGATGATGCTGTGGAGTCCGGGGCTGCTCACCCAGGGCCTTGAAGGCCATGGAAGGCAGGCTGGGAAAGTCACAGAGTAGCTGTGACCTGAAAATGAATGCCCAGAGCTGCAGCAGAAGATGACTGTGGGTAGGCCTATGGGGTGGTAGAAAGGGTGAAGGAAGGACTTAAGAGGAAGAAGACAGGAGACGGGGAAGCCAATGAGATACTACAATCTCACTCCCTTCCCCAGCATAGCCCTTCTCAGAATGTGTTCTTTCCTGTGTCCCTGGGATTTTTTCAGCAGGCAAGATGTGCCATCATTCACAAGACCTGTGTAGTTCACAAGGCCTCTTGTAGATGGACAATGAGCTGGTCATAGTGTGACGTCATCCACACACTGGCCAGTCACTCCTTCAACTACTTTGTACATTTGAAATCCCTCCCATCTCCAAAGATTTGTAATGTCCAGGTAAGTTTTTTCCAGGGCATGCAACTATATTTCTGGTTGAGCTGTGAGCTCTGAGGGCTTCCTGCCCAGAGGAAAACAAATGATGTGTCCTGGTACTCTCTAGGAATCATTCAGGACCCAAATGAGAGGACCAGACCTGTAACTACCATGTACTCCTATAGCAGCACATGACTGGGGCACCTCCAATTCTCAAGAGGGACAAGGAGGAACACTTCTGTATGCACACCCAGATGCCTAGAAGCCCAGATGCATGTCTGAGCTCTGTGCTGTATTCAGCACACAGGCTGCGAACACAAAAGCGCTGTGTTACCAGCCAGGCTGAACACTTTGGGCTGGGAGATTTAAATAACTGCAGGTCTCCTTCCAGCTCCTTGCTGCAACCTAATGATGCTGGAGGGGAGCCAGACCCCAGTCAGGAGAAAAGCCAGAAGGAAGAACCCTTCAGCCAAGAGCTAACAGGGGCAGCCACCAGAGTGGGCAGGAAGGACTGTGCCTTTAATTACATAAAATGCAACTTGCAAATTCCCATCTGCCTTGCTCTTCACACTGAGATTTTTCCACATTTATAATTCCAAGCAAAACTCACATATTAGTGTTTTAGCTTCAGAAGCCAAGCAGTACAAAGCATCTCAATTACAAGGGAGAAGTGGAAGACACTGATTTACAACAGTGAGCACTATATTTAGCTCTCACTAATGTAGTACTACAAACCTATTATGATTTTTGTAGGGCTTCAAAAGAAGTTCTATAGGACTCTTCAAAAAAGTCAATGTCATGAAAAAGCAAAACTGGAGATTAAAGAAACATGTTGACCAAATATGATTTATGTTTGGTTGGACTGTATCCTTGATGCAAAAAGGAAAATAAATAAGGCTATAAAAGTCCGATTTAAATACAGACTGTGTGTTGGATGACATATATTGAATGAATGTTAATTTTCTTAGACATGTTGACAACGAGATTGTGGTTATATGAAAGAATGCCTTTATTTTTAAGCAAATATGTGCATTATTAGGGATGAGTTATCATAATGTCTACAACATAATTTCAAATGGTTTGGGGGCAAAATGCTTTTGTGTGCATGCATATGAGAGAGAGAGACAGAGACAGAGACAGGGACAGGGAGAGAAAATGAACATGTTGGCCTGTCATGGAGAAAGAGATACAACAAATACAGCAAACTATCAACAACTGGGTAATCTAGATCAGTGATTGGCAAAGTTCTTCTGTGCCCGAGAGTAAAAATGGCTTCGCGGGCCTGTGGTTGTCTCTGTCACGATGTCTCACCTCCATTTTGTAGCCCAAAATACACACTAAATGGGAGCGTCCGTAGCCCCATGCCCTTTATGCACGAAGCAGGCACTGAGCTGGCTTGGGTCCAGAGCTGTAGTCCACAGGCCCTGGTGCAGGTAAAGAGTCACACAGGCAATTCACCCCTCCATTCCTTTGACTTTTCGGTACATTTGAAAATTTTCAAAAAAATTTTTTTGAGAAAAAGGTTTTTCAAATTTGTGGAAATGTATTCAAGTACATAGGGTGATGACTTCACTGGCAAAACCAATTTCATAAAATTCAAGGAAAAAGCTCGCTCACCTCAGAGACTGCTATTGCCAAGTCACTGAGGTAAATGCTGAAGGACTACTGAGGGAAAGTTACCATTTCTGGCAAAGTGGAAAGTACTGTAACATGAGGCTCCGTCCAACACAGATGCGTAACATAAAGTTCCTAACAGAGTCCATTTTGTGCTGGACTAATGTGAATATATGGATTTATACTGCTCTTCATGTAACTACCATGCATTCATTCCTCCTTGTTCTTGGCCCTGTGGTTTCCCACTTCATTAATGTGGGGGCCTGCTGCACGTATGAAAACATTCCCCAGGGGCCTAGGGTTGAGGTCTGAGCTCCCCACCCTCATGGGACCTCTTCTCTGAATAAGTCCTTGTACTTTGCTCCTCTCCTTTCTCATGCCAAAGACAAGATGAAGGAAGGCCCATGACGGTCCCTGACCCAAGTGCAGCCGTGTCCCTAGCGTATGGTAGGAACTCACTAAATACGTAAAATAAAGTAAATGTAAGTCCTAGGTACTCATAAGACTTAAAAACAAACAAACCCCAGCAACAACAAAATTCCTTATCCTCATGGAGCTGCCATTCTAGTACATAAAATAATAAGAGCTCATAAAAAAGTATCTTATCTTCAAGATGAATTTTTATCATCCATCAAATAGCTGGAATTGTTCAAGATATATACAAACAGAAGTCTAACTTCAAATTAGACAATGGAAATGAGAGAACAACAAATATATCAGGGAGCAGGGGTCTGAAGGACTCTAGTTAGAGTTGCAGCCTCACCCATGTATTAGCAATGTGACCTTGGGCAGAGTCCCTCAGATGTCTATTCTGAAGGGGGGGGAGGCGCGGTGCAAATCCTGACAGGGACCTCAGAATTACAGAAAATGTATATCAAGAACACAGCCCAGTGTCTGGTACCTTCTGGGACACTCATTATATAGAAGTTATTATTATGAAATTATTGTCAACTCAGGTCAAGAAAGGACCGTGGAAGGTGAGATAAAGAACAGTTTATCTACTCATGAAAAACAGACACAGGGTGTATTTATAGCCCTTGTCAGTTACATAGGAGATGGCGAGAAAAAAAAAAAGCAGTTGCCACTGTTGTTGGTTATTGTTGTCTAGTTACTGTTATTGACCGCCAACTTGGTCCCTTCATACAGGCAGCCTCAAACTTAGGCACAGGTTATGGACCAAAAGTCCATTTGTAAAGAAGCTGCTTGTAAGTCATTGTTGGTAATTATCCCAGAGAAATAATCTTCACATAGTGGTTCCCAGTTTAGACCAGAAAAGCCTACTTAATCCAAATTGTCCCTGACGCAGGGTAACAATTGCATTATGGAACCTAACCGCTGAGCAGACCAACATTCCACTGGGAAATTGTATTCAGAAATGCCAACCACACGTCCCTCTCGGTGGTAGCTGTGGAGGAAAGGCATTCTTGGCCCAACGCAGCACCATGGGAGGAAGGGGCAAGAATGAGAGGGGAGAAGGGTGGGCCAGCAACTCATTCCAGCACAGCCCCCCAAGAAACATCACTGCCTCATCCAGGGCCTTGTCCCTCTTATCTTCGGACAAGCAAGGATCTGCTTGCTACCGTTCGGTTCCTCCAGCTGCCATTTCCAACTAGAAAGGGGTTTCTCTCTTTCCTTGATCTACTGCAGAGTAGCACGCTGCCTTCCAGCTCCGGGGAAGGCACCAGCACTCCGTGGTCCTCTAGGGAAACTGGACAGGTAGTAAGATGCCCCCTTCTCTGCCCAGTCTCTTTGCCTTTATTTCCTTTATAGTCAGTAGGGAAAGGTCAACCTGAAGGTGGATGTGGAGTTCACAGAAAATGAAGGTAATGCTCATTTGAGTTTCAGATGAATCCAGATGCCTACACTGCCAGGTATTTAAAATGCAGTATATATAAAACATCCATATGATTTCTATAAATGAAAAGACTAGGTGGAAATATCAAAATACAAATTTGGATTAATTACATCTGGTGGATTTATTTGTTTAATACATTTTCTATCATAAATATTTGCTTTAAAATCTTAATAATAATTAGGATCTCTCAGAAAGATTTGCAAGTATATCATAGAAGACCCAAATCTTTTTAGAAAACAGGTAACTGACTCCAATGTTCCTTTCCTATGTGAACTATAAGGCTTTTTTTTAAATGTGGTTTTTGTTAGGTTTCTTACATTTGAAGCAAACAAACTCCCTTTAACAGAAACACAATTATGAAATTCAGAAATGAAGGAATATATTACCAAAATATCTCCAGGAACTTCCCCCACAATTAATAGAATTTGGGGATTTCCTGTACCTGCCTGTGTGTTCACAGTTGCTCTCCCAGCCCTTACGGGTTCCAGCCACGCTTGGCCGACACCCAGCAACAGTTAGCGCTCGCCAGACTTGCAATGCATTTGTATTTGCCGGGAGCCGTTAATGAGGATACCAGGCCTTCCACCGAGAGGCGAGAGGCAAGAGTGGCTGGTTCCGCATGGAGGAATTCTGGGGAGGCTGAACCCCAAGGGGGGCAGCTTGGTGGCGGTTTGAAGCAGAGGGAGAACTTTTATAGGGGGGAAATGAGCAGAAGCATAGCAGCTGCAGAGGGAAGGGAAGCTTGGGGAGGTGAAGAAAATCATGAGAGGTTAACTAGAGGGAGGCTAGGAGAGCCCTGCCAGGGACGCAGGCTCTTCTCTAGGCAGTGGGGAATCCAGACCAGCGGACGAGGGTAAACGGCGCCCTGGGACCTGACTGTTATTTCAGGAGAATAATGTCGGGTGTTAGCAAGCAAGGTCCCAAAGGCGGAGAGGGTCTGTCCAAGAGATTATTACAAGAGCTCAGGGGAGATGTGGAAAGCCTGCATGTGCCCAGAGGCAGGGAGAGCAGAGGGAAGGGAGAGGATGTGTGCATCCCTTGCCGGCTTGGCAGCTGGCTGGGTTTGGGGGCAGAGGATGAGGAAGAGGGGCTTTGGGGTGATGCTGAGGTTTTTGGCCATTGAGACCCATCTACAGGAAAGGGAGATTTTTGAGAAATGGAAATAATAAGTTTGGGACATTGCATATTTCAACGAGCCATAGCTTATTGGGAGCTCTGGTCTGGAGCTCAGAAATGAGGTCCCGACAGAATATGCGCATTTGGAATTCACCGGGACGTGCACTCAGCAAGTGCAGGGGAGAACGTGGTATTGCCAGGAGAGCTCAGACAAAACAACAGAGACTAAAACAGGGCCGTCCAGAATACAGACAGCCAAGGATGGTTAGAGCATGGGGAGCCCCTTGCACCTGAGGAGAAGCGAATGTGTACAGGATGAGAACCAGGCAAGACTGCCAGGGAAGCCAAGTGGGAGCACTGTGCAGGGAGCACCATGTAAGGAGCACCGTGTAAGGAGCACCATGTAAGGAGCACCGTGTGTCCAGTGCCAAATAATGCAGCATCACATCTGGGACCCCAGCTCTTTGCACTGACTGGCTGAATAATCTTGGGCAAGTTGCCTACTCGTCCTGTGCCTCAGTTCTCTCTTCTCAAAGGCCCCACAGGATGTGCTGCCCGCTACCTCTCTGACCCCATCTCTACCCTGCCCTCTCTCCCTGCAGCCACGCATAGCTCCTTGTGGGTCCTCAACAAAGCCGGATGGGTACGTGCCAGGGCCTCTGCACAGCTCTTGCTCTCTCTCTCGCTCTTTCTCTCTCTCTCTCTTACCGAGATACTATCTAGAACCATTTCTGGTATAATATGTAAACATTCATAAATATGCATAGAATAAATGAATGAATGATTTTAAAAATGGGGATACTCCTAAGTCATAGGGCTGTTCTGCAGTGTTAAGGATGAAAATATATGTAAAGTCCTTGGATTACAACAGTGGTACAATAAATGCACCCCGTTGTGATATTTAAGTCATCAATGAATAGACTTTCTGATTTAAAAGATATTACTGACTTTTGGGAGAATTTCAGTGGAATGACAGGGTCAAGAACAGACTGCAGGAAACTAAGAAGTCAGTGTAGGTAGAATAAAAATGATGGAGAAAACACACAGAGACATGTTGGGGATGTTTAGCAGAGAAGAGATTTCGGGATGAGGAATGGCAGGTCAGCCGTCAGCCAGCTCCGCTCAGGGAGCTGCAGCTGAGGAGCCACATGGCACGGTGCTCGCCCTCGGGCTCGCTTGCCCCTTCCTCACCCTCATACACAATCCCGATTCCACTGGGGGTTTGAGCCACCGGCTCCTCACCGTGATTGCCTTCAATCTTACTCATTATTTCTGCCGCAGTCACAGAGGACTCTGGCGTCAGGGTCACCAACCGCTTGGTGAATGGAGTCAATATTCTAGATGACTTTAAAATCTCCCTGGGCCACCTGTTCAATAGCCTGGCTTTGCAGTTCTTTGACTTCCTCCATTCCAATGGTTTTTACTTAGCCACTCCTTTCCAGGACCCTCATTACCGCCCGGGCCTGCCTTGGGGAACCTTGAACTCCGACATCCAACTCTTTGGGCTCAGCCCCACTGCTTCCAGGGTCACTGCTACTTCTCCTCCAGAACACCTGCTCGTTCATTCCAGACTTTGCCCGTTTCCCTCAGACGCTTCCCCTCTCCCCCTGTTGCTTAAGTTCCTCCATGATCCAGTCCAAGCCAGTGGGACTATTCAACTACTCACTGCCTGCATCTTTGGCAACCCCACTTCTCTGTCTATTAGGGAGCAAAGACTAGGAAAAGGAAATAGCACAGGTGGAAGCCGCCTTGGAAATGAGCCTGGTGGCTCACCGGCCAATCGGAGTATGCCCACTCCTCATATTTCTACATGGAGGGGAACACGCCCAGCCCCCTACAGTTCCTCCCCGAGGCTGGTTTGGGAGAAGGAACGGGGCGTGCTCAGCTCAGCCATTATGGGTTTCCTCTCCGTGGGAGACACCCTGCGTGTAGGACACATGTGTCCTGTCTCTGCCATGTGGTCAGAGGCCTCTCTCTGTGGGGAGGCCTGTGGTTGACCAGCTGTGTGAGGAATGGGTGGGTAAATTTGTTTAATTCAGGAGTGAGGATTAGCAAACCCACTTGGCTGCAGCTCTAAACCCAAGCTGCCCTATTTGTTTCAGGAGAAGTAAAGCTGATATTTTTATCTCTATCTGACTCCTGTGTTTATGCCTCAGGTGGGAGGGAAAGAGAGGAGTATTCTATCCTAAACACCCTAAATCCCTGATGCTCTGCTCCTGGTACTACTGGAAATCACCGTGCTGCTATGGGGGCTACAAAGGCATGAGCTGCCACCTCAGCGGGCCCCGTGGGTCCGCTTGGTATCTTTCTGGGCACCCCGGTCAGCTCTGTCCTGTCCTCACCCGGGGTTTCACAAGCCTCCTCTGCCGGCTTCAGTCTCTCTGCCATGCCTCCGCCTTCTTCTCCAACAGGTAGATGTCACTAGCCTCCAAGAGTTAAATCCGTTCACTTTATCCATCCCAAGTTCTGTATCTAATAATTTTTTTAAAAAGATTTGAAGTTGGATATTTGAAGGCCTTTGAAAACAATCTGTTAACATTTTTTCAGCAATGGGAGCAAAATGTGGCTCTGTTAGAGTGGAGATCAAACAGCCAGCAGCTACGCTCTATTAACTTTGGTTTAACTTTTTCAATTTTTCCCCCCAAGATATTTATTGCATACTTATTGTATGAAAGGCAATGTGCTAAGTGCTTTGGACAGGAAGGGGTCAGAGTAAGGGTTGGGACTCTTATTTGCAAGCAAGAGAAGCCCAGATGGAAATAGGCCTATATTGGATTACAGAGCCCAGCCACAGGGAGGGTGGGGATGCAGCTGACCCTGTGAAACAACTGGGAACCAGGGCCTTTGCCTTTGGAACCTGCAATTGCTCCAGCTCTTGTCTGCTCACTCTGCATTTGGCTTATTGCTTTCACTGCACACAGGTGTCCTCCACATGGATCTCCCACTTCCCACAGTTCATACCCACGGTTGTCACCTCCGAGAGGGCTAATTCTCTTCTTCATTTGCAGTGCAAAACAAAAACAAAAACAAAAACAAAAACAAAAGAAACAAAAAAACCCCAGGAGAGGGAAAGGCCCTTAGCAGCCTGCCTAGGGTCAGGTTCCCTCCCACAGTGACTAATGGAACGGGGTAAAAAAAGACCATGAATCATTTTAATCAGTGGTGGGGGAAGAAGAGGGGCGTGGAAGAGTTTCCAAAAGAATACGAATGCGATTCCCTAGGAAGGGGGTCCCAGGACAGACAGAACCAGCAACACTGGCTTCCTTTACAAAAGTGGAGCAGGTGTGGGTTTTTCTCTCCAGAATTATTACCACCATTGTTAGCATTCTAAACACAGGGGGACAAATTTAGTTTTCCTCTAAAGATGTTCTTCTGAAAGACCCTGTGCACTCCACTGCAATGCTGCCTCAATTTCTTGAACAGGCCAGATGCCAAAAGGACCAACCACAGAAAAAAGCAGCAAAAGTTACTTAACTGACTGTGCCGGGAGAAATTTTTCAAGCACGATCCTGCGCCAGTACAGCAGTTGGAGCTCTTCCTCCCTCGGGACACTTAATGAAATAGAGTGTCCAACATAAAGGTTCCAGCACCTTGACTTTATCTCTTTCCGGATTCCAGACTCATGAACATCCACGCAGCAGCTGCTTCTCCTCTCATAGACTTGATGTTCTAGCCCACTTGAGTCAACATCAACATCACAATGTGTTATTGACTCAGAAGAACTGGGATTTGAGCTTATCAGAAAAACTGTATAGATTCCAAAGCCTCTATCCCTCCAAAAAATTACAGAATTTTTCCCCCAATTACCCAGACTAATCCTAAAACTCAACCTAAGAATTATTATGTTAAACTGCCAGATTGTTTTCCAGCATAATTTGCTAATTGCATTTTGGGAATTGAATGACACATAGCTTTTAGTTATGTTAGAATAAAACTGCTTAAATCATCTATCATACCTCATTACACACCACTCACGTATTTGACACATAGACTATGATTTCAGCATTTCTCATAGCGCTATAGTCAAACTGCGGTCTGTGGACTGCTATGGGTCTGGTATTGGTCCATGATAAGATATGCAGAATTGAAAATGAGTATTTACAAACTTTTATAACAATTGGGCATTCTTTTTAAAAATTATATGTTATTGATTATGCTATTACAGTTTTCCCGATTTGTCCCCCTTTACCCCTCTCCACTCAGTTCTCCTCACTCCCTCAGGCAATCCCCCCAACCACTGTTCATGTCCATGGGTCATGCTGTATGTCCTTTGGCTGCTCCATTTCCTATCATTGTACTTTACATCCCCATAGCTATTCAGTAACTACCTATTTGTGCTTCTTAATTCCCTCACCTCTTCACCAATTCCCCCCCACACCCCTCCCATCTGGCAACCATCAAAACACTCTCTTTATCCATGATTCTGTCTCTGTTCTTGTTTGCTTAGTTTGTTTTTTAGATTCAATTGCTGATAGATATGTATTTATTGCCATTTATTGATCATAGTGTTGATCTTCCTTTTCTTAAAAAAATCCCTTTAACATTTCATATAATAATAGTTTGGTAATGATGAATTCCTTTAGTTTTTCTCTTGTCTGGGAAGCTTTTTATCTGCCCTTAGATTCTAAATGATAGCTTTGCTGGGTAGAGCAATCTTAGCTGTAGGTCCCTCTTTTTCATGACTTTGAATATTTCTTGCCAATACCTTCTAGCCTGCAGGTCTTCTTTTGAGAAATCAGCGACAGTCTTATAGGAATTTCCCCACAAGAGGAAAACTAACTGCTTTCCTCTTGCTGCTTTTAAGATTCATTCTTTATCTTTAACATTTGGCATTTTAATTATGATGTGTCTTGGAGTGGGCCTCTTTGCATCCATCTTGTTTGGGACTCCCTGTGCTTCCTGGACTGGCTTGTTTATTTCCTTCACCAAATTAGGAAAGTTTTCTTTCATCATTTTTTAAAATAGATTTCTGATTTCTTGCTCTTTCTCTTTTCCTTCTGGCACTCTTATGAGGCAAATGTTGGAATGCTTGAAGTTGTCCCAGAGGCTGCTTACATGATCCTCATTTTGGGGGGTTCTCTTTTCTTCTTGTTGTTCTGATTGGTTGTTTTTTGCTTCCTTATGTTCCAAAACATTGATTTGATTCTCAGCTTCATCCACTCTACTATTGTTTCCATTAAATTGTCCTTTATTTCAATTAATGTATCCTTTGTTTCTGACTGGGCTTTTTTATGTTGTTGAGGTCCTCACTAAGTTCCTTGAGCATCCTTATAACCAGTGTTTTGCATTTTTGCATCTGATAGATCACTTATCTCCATTTTGTTGAGTTCTTTTTCCAGAGTTTTATTCTGTTCTTTCATTTGGGCCATGTTTCTTTGTCTCCTCATTTTAGCAGCCTCCCTGTGTTTGTTTCTATGTATTAGGTAGAACTGCAATGACTTCCTGTCTTGATAGCATGGCCTAATGTAGCAGGTGTCATGTAGGGTTCGGAGGCACAGCCTCTTTTATCACCCAAGCTGGGGACTAGAGGTGCACTCTTCATGTGGGCTGAATATACTCTCCTCTTGTAGTTAAGCCTTGTTGCTGTTGGCAGGTTAATGGGAGGCATTTACCCAGGCCAGTCAACTTCAAGAGCTGGCTGTGACCACTGACCACCAACCTCTGCCCTCCATGGAGCTGTGTAGGGGCAGGATGGTGGTGCTCCAACGTGGTCTGTAGCTGTCCAATGGTACACTGGTTTTGGGGTTTCCAAGGTGGTACAGGCCAAGGTCAGCCCCCACCTGTGTTTTTCCTGGGGCCACTCTGCTTGAGCTATAAAGCAATCTGAGATGGCTGCTGCTTATGCTAGTCTTGGAGATTCCCAGGCGAAGCCAAGCTGTGAATCTAGGCTGGCTGCTGCTAGTGCTGGGCCTGGGGCCACTTAGCAAGAGGTACAGGAGATGGGGTCTCACTGAGGACAGCTGTTGCTTCTTTGAGAGGATTTAGGAAGTTGTGAGGCATGAGCAAAGACCAGCCATTCGTATGGAAAAGCACCTTGGGTGGGCCTGTGAGCTGGGTGGGACAGAGTTTCTGGGGATCTCTAGGGCAGGGAAAACAGTGTTAGCCAGGCTGATGGAGTCTCACACATGGCACCAGCCCACAGGCTCTGTGGCCCTGTGGGGAGAGAGTTCATAAAAGGGACAATGGCCTCTGACCACCTTTCTGTCCAGGAAAAAGCCAACCCCCCTGCTCCTGGCCCAACACCAGACACCCTAGTGTCTCCCTGTGTGCCACCAGTGCCGTTCTAGCTGCTGCCCTGGTGCTGGAGCTCAGAGGGAGTGAGTGTGAGCAAGTCCTTATATGGGTTCTCCAAGAGGAACTGCTTGGGACTCCAGAAGCCTCCTCCATTGACTCAATCCCTGCTGGTTTCTGCAGCCAGAAGTTATGGGGACTTACCTTCCTGGCACTGGAACCCTGAGCTGGGCAGCCTGGTGTGAGGCTGGGACTCCTTGCACCTGAGATATCCCTCCTGAATTTTTATCCACCACATGTGGATGTGGGACCAGCCTGTTCTGCATCTCTGCCCCTCCTACAGCCTGTATGGATGTGGTTTCTTTAATTCCATAGTTGTCAGACTTCCATTCAACTTGATTTCCAACAGTTCGGAGTGATAATTATTCTACATTTTAGTTGTAATTTTGATGTGGTTGTGCAAGGAGGCAAGCCATGCTTACCTATGCTGCTATCTTGACCAGAAGTTCTCCGATTTGGTATTCTAACCACATCCAAATGTGTGATCAATGGACCCATCTCATTGAAAAGGGTATACACCATTGTGGATGCTGTCCCTGCATATTGTTTGAACTGTGGTTAATGGCAATAGGATCACATACCAGTCCCAACTATATTAGAAATTAAATAAACAACAACAACAGCAGCAGCAAAATGCACACCCAAACCACGATGAGATACTATTTTTATACCTAGTAGAATGGCAATTTAAATTAGGATAATAAAAATGTTCTGAAATGGAAGGTAGTTGCAATTGCGACAACATTGTTAATGTACTTAATGCCACTGAATTGTACATCTAAAAATGGTTAAAACAGAAAAATTTATGTTAAGTATATTTTACCACAACAATAAACCTTACCCTTTATTACAACAGTTTAGAGTATACATCCTAGGGAGTTCTGGGTCAAGTGAAATTTGGAAAATGCTACATAAAATACCTGACACTTGAAGTTTATAATGCTTAGCCTAACAGTTCTGAGAAATTCCTTAGTAAGAAACTCTTTTAATTTAGCACTTCCTAAACTTATTGGACTTCAGAACCTTTTCTCATCTTATGCCTTCTAATATCTCACAAAACATACTTTAAGAAAGGCTGAGCCAGGTGAACTACTAAAACATGGTTTATAATTTCACATCATGCACCAATAAGAGTTGTCACGTGTAGGTTGTGGCTCATAACCTAACACTGCCAACCTCTGGTGAGCCCCACTGATCGGTTCCTGTGCTGGCAATGCCAACCCCAAGGCAGGCGAGGCTAATTGGAGTCAAACAGCCAGGGTCTGGTTCACCTCTGTATCCCTCTAGCTTCATAATAAGGATACATTTCACACTTGGCTTTACAGGGCTGCCAGTTAAGATGACGATTTCCTCATTAGAGGTAACCCCAGGAACAAAGCGCTTCATAGTCTAGGTCAGACATGTGGATGACATTAGAAAAAGAAACAGGCTTTTAGGGGGCAAATGAGTGTGCAAAGCAGGAGCCATATTGATAGGTCTAAATACCATCACCCCTATCACATTGAGAGGTCACAGCCTCTCTACGGAGAAGGGGGGAAAGCCAGAAAGGAAATACCACAAAGTAGAAAACCAAAAGCAACCTTGCCCTCATCGACATATACCATGGCCTGAAATAATTATAGTATTTAAAATTTTACGCTGAAGTTCACTGAAAATGTTCTGCTGATATTAAAACGTATGTGAAAAGGAGGAAGTGGTATGCAACAGAGGAATTTGAAACAAAAAAGATATTGCAGCCACTCCTCCCATTCTTTCAAGTTTATCAGGTTCTTAACCCAAGTTGGGGCTGCCTTTACTAGTCCAAATTTTTTTATGTAACTCAAAAAAGGTGTGGAGAAAAGATTGTCTTCAGATAGCTCTAGAAATCTCTACTTTGTAATCATGCATAAGTGGAAACCACATTTCATCTTCAAGTAACATTTTTTAAGTATATTCAAAACAATAAATTTTCCGTGGATATGGGCTTCCTCTTTCCAAGTTAGTGTTTGGCCTCATTTATACAATAAATCTAATGGGTAAGTTATCTCTCACAAATAACACCTAGCACATTCTTGGCATCTGAAAAGAGTTAACACATTGCATATGCTGTTCACGTTCACAAAACAAGATATCCGAGGGAAAAATCACCAGAGAAGGGAGTGAGCATAAGAAGGCATGGGACCACCAAGTGTGGCTGCAAAGGTCTCTCTCATGTGCACTCAGGGTTTTGAAGGTGTATCCATGGGGCTGGAAGCAATGGACAAAAAATACTGAGACCCTATAAGATGTTTAGGGCTTCACAATTTCTACCACATTAATTCTGGCAACCTAGCTCCAAGTATGCTTACCCCAAGAGATGTGAAGGAAAATGATGTTTAAACTAAGTTCAACCAAATTATTGTTTAATGGGTACAGAGTTTTAGTTTGGGACAATGACACATTCTGGAGATGGATGGTCGTGATGGTTGCACAATATCTGGAGAAAATTTAACTTAATGCTACTGAAGTGTAAACTTAAATATGGTTAAAGTGGTAAATATTGTCACATGTATCTTAGCACAATAAAAGATAAGTTCAGTAGCTCTCCAAGGTTACACAGTGTGCCCATGACGAAGTTAAGAGGCATGTCAATCTGATTCAAAGCCCACAGTCTTTCTTGACTCTCTCAAAAATAATGACAAAGATGATGGTGAAAATTATAAATATCACCATCATCATCAGTATTTACTTTATGCCAGACTCTATTCAGTTTATGTGTACTTATATACTTAATCCTCACAATGACCCTTTTAGGGAGGTACTTTTAAGATCCCTATTTTCCAGATAGGGAAGTCAAATACAGAGGGGCAATGCAGGTTCCTCACGGGCACACGGCTAATAAATGACCAAACCTGAAATCAAATCTGGGCAGTTGGATCCCAGAGCCCTTGTTCTGTACTACCTCATGGCTTTGCCTCCTCGTGTAATAAATTCATGCACAGAGCATATAAAGACATAAACCTCATTAGTTGCAACATGATGCACAGACCAAAAACCTCCACAGGTTATAAATAATGTTCAGGTGAGTTAATAAATGTTAGTTCACACCTGGACTCTGAGGGTATTCTAAAGACAGCTTAAGAGCACCTTCCATTAGGCCTTCCCTGCACCACTGGGCCACAGGTCCTCGCACTGCCTGAACCACAGGGGCAGCTACATCCACACTCCGCTCTGCACTATGGTTAGAGTCTGCCACTTAACTTCCCCATTATACCCGGAGTGCTCATGCGGGAATTCATACTCCTGCGTGCGCCTCCTTTTTTAGGATTAGCTAATGTATCACACGTCTTCTGTAAGTTTTTCTTAACTCACTGGAATAGTTCAGATCATGTTGTTATTACCTGTTCTTTTAAGGTTTACTCTTGAACTGGTCCCGGAGACCTTTTCAGCAGTGACTCTTTAATTACCTTTTTAGTCTATTCTACAGTAAATGGTTCCTTCAGGGTTTCCACTGCTTCTGGGATTGATTTTGATAATTTATACTTTGCTAGGAAGTCATTTTTTTCTATAGATTTTTAAGCCTCTTACTATAGGTTTATTTACACAAGTCTTAAAATGATTTTAGTTTACTCTGTAGTTTTTGTTTTGCCAGTTCTGTTTCTTTGTTTTGTATTCTTTTGCAGTCTTGATTTTTTAATTAATTGGGCTTGTGGGGGGATTGTTTATTTTATTGGACATTCCAAAGAATGAGCTTTTGGATTTATTTATCCATTCTTCTATCCCCTTAATTTTACCTCTTATCTTTATTAATCCCCTCTCGCTACTTTTTCAGGTTAATTTTGTTCCTCTTTATTTCTAATGAGAAATAAGTTGAGTAATAAATTGCACTATTTCTCCTTTATTCCCTAATAAAAAATAAAACATTTCTTCCGAGTACAACTTTTACTGGGCTTAGAAGTTTTGATAACAAAATGTTCTTTTTTTCTATTTCTTTCCCAATAACTTTACTTTTGTCTTTGGTTTCATTTATCCCAGGGCTATCAGTGAATGTGTTACATAATTTGCAAGTGGATAAGTTTTTTTAAATTGCCTTCTTGCTTTTTGTTTCTGTTCTCATTGCGTCATAATTAGAGTGTGCCCGTTCACTCTCCTCCCTCTCTCTGAGCTTTTGAAGGCTTTGTTTGTGGTCATGTACATGATTTGGGGGGAGGGGATGGCATTAAATGTTCTGTGAACATTCACCTGTCTGTTTTTATCCACAGACTATGTCTTTGAAAAGAGACATGAAATGCGTTCACTTATTTATTTTACGGGACACCAAGTATGATATGGTGAAGATAAGCATGAGATTTGGAATTGAAAAATCTTGTCTCCTCCCTTCATGGGCCTGGGTCTCAGTTACCTGATCAATAAAAAGCAAATTGTGCCTACCTGCCTCACCGTGTTACTAGTGAGAAAATTATTTGAGCCTGAAGTGCTTTCCCTTTCTACACAGTGCCTTCCTGAAAGTTCCCTGAAGAAGCAGCTCTCTGCAGGGCTGGCAGGCAACGGAAATGCTTTCAAATGGAGACTGCGGTCTTGTAGGGCACCTTGGGCCACATGGTGCGGAGAAATGGACACTCCGCTGCATGTATGTCCCACACGCCCGAGAGGATCCTAGAGAAAGGCGGCCTCTCGGGCCAAGTGTCCCCTGAAGCTGTCAAGTGCTTCAATTGCCTTAAACCACTGGTGTGAGGGTGTGGTGGGGGAGGAGGAGGAGGCCTTAAAGCAATTTTGCTGTTATACCCAGCACTGGGGAGAATATTTTTGAAACTAAAGACGGATTGAGAAGGACATCAAAAGAGTTTGATTTGTTTGATGTTTGGACCTATATACACGATGCGGGTAACTGCTGGATTAAGGGTGACCGTCTGTACACCAGATGGACTATGCGACTCTGTAGAGACATCTGACTCAGAGCCACTAGAAAAGCAGATTAAGGTAAAACCATCTAGCACAAACGATCCTGCCACCCCACGTTTAAGGGTACAGTTTTCTATTGTTAATGAAAATAATTCAGCAAATAACAATTGGCTTTTAAACCTTTCCTGCCTGTGCCCATACCACTGTGTAAGAATCAGAAGTGGTGATAGAATTATGTCTGGTCAATTTCTGGGACTGGGTAAGGCTCTTTTAGGACCGGCAACAGGATGTGACCGCCCCTGACACCGAGGGATGTAACACAGCAGCTGGCCTGGAGGCTTCCATAGTCATTTTAGATTCGATATTTCTAAAAGCAGCTTTTAATCTATCTTGACAAGCAGAAAATAAAAATAATAATAATAAGCCCAAGCCCATCCTCCCAGAACATTCTTTCAAGGCTTTTTTCCCCACTAAAAAGAATGGTTTCTTTTTCTTTTGTTAACTTTTATTCACAAGAAGTATAGGTGGCTGATAAATATGTGGGGGAAATTTTAACCTACAAATTTTTTAAAAAATTCAGACAAAACAATAGCATACAAACAGTCCTGCCATCAGATGGGCCAAAATGAATACAAATAATAAGATCCAGTGTTGGGAAGGCATGACGAAGTTGGCAGTTTCCTGTTGAGCTAACAGGAATGTGAATCGGTTCTGTGTTGCCTTTCAGAGGATGTTGTAGCAATCAGAGACAAAGGCCTTAGGATTTTGCATTTCTCAGATTCAGCAATTCACCTTTCATGAATATGTTCTAAACGCATAAACACGGATCATTACAAAGATTTTTGTAAAAAAAAGTCCATTGCAATTTTCTTTAACATGAAAAATTAGAAACAACATAAATGTTCAACAAGAGGGGACTGCTTAAATAGAACTGTGGTATATACTTGTATTATAAACTGTTGCATTTACTCCTATTTGCATATACTTATGTTAGGCATTGAAATGATTTCAAGAATCTATGAGGTTTAATCCTGAAGTCTGAATGATGCTGGTATTTTAAAAGATGACTATAAAAAATTACTTGCAATTGAACTACTTAGAATAAACACCGTTAGCATGAGGATGTATAGTTTTCAAGTGATTTTTCTACATAGAGATATAATTTTTCCTCCCTTTCTAAAATTCTTTTGAGTATTTCAGGTCGGTGGTTTACTCACGTAAATACACAGAAGGTTATTCCATAAAGGTTCCTTCCTACTTCTGTCCTCCAGTTACCCAGATTCCCAAGACAACTAAGTTTCAGGGTCTTGTGTATTTTCCCAAAAGTATTATGTGTGAATACAAATCTATGCACACATATTCTACATCCTCTCCTGCCTTTGTATTTTTAACGCAAAGTAGGCACACCTTGCTTTTCAAAAATTACTATCAATCAATAGATAGTGTCAACATTCCTTTTATTATGGTTACATATTATTCCATGAGATGAGTAGGCCAAAATTAGGGTAAACATACAACTTATTGTCCAAATCAAGACACTTTGAAAGGGAAAGGGATGCTATTACTAATTATAGTGGAACGTCAGGCATAAACCAGAACCATCTCAGACAAACCTGGACTTACAGTTGTCCTAACCATAAATGACCAAACCTTATTAACCAATCCCCCTTGGGTGGAACTTCGATTATTTTTAATCACTTTCTAGAGAAAAAAAAAAAGCTGCAATAAAAATCTTTACATGTGTGTCATTTCACAAAAGTGGGAGTGCATTTGTAGGATATAATCCTTAGAAGTGAAACTGCTTGGTCAAAGGATGTCTGCATTGCTTTTATTTGATAGATATTTCCAGACTGTCACTCAAAAAGGTTGCATTTTCATTTTTTTCTGAAATAAGCAAGTATTGTTTTCATAAGAAGATAAAACAGTGTTACTTTTAAAATTTTAAAAATGTGAAACATGTAGATTTAGAAAGTTTAAAGCAATCTTAATCATAAACACGTATAGAAACAGAAGACTGGAAATAATTAAAGTCGAGGGTATTTAGACTATAGAAAAGTTTCAAAAACAAACATAAACCCCACAAGAATTGTTGCAAACGAACAGATTATGCAGTCAGAGGATGAACTCAAAAGCTCTGTGTAAATATAACGCTTATTAATGTCACTGTGCATCCCTCGCCCTCCTTTGATGTCGGATCTTACACATTCTTCATTTTGGCCAACGAAGCAAGCTCGTTTTCATTTGAAGTCAGTAAGTGACAACAAATGGTTGACAGAAGAAGCCTGACTCTTTTCTTCTCAGAGAAGGCACAGTTCCAAAAAGGCGGTTTTACTGTGTAAGGGCAGCTATTGTAGTACCAACGGTATCCGTTACAGCTGCCAGACCTGAAGCCCCAAGTGGAAGGGAAATCTCTCGTGAGGGCCAACAGGCTGGGAGTGTCCTCTCCACACGGCAAGACGCTAATATCCTCTACCTCCAAGTCAGACTTATTCTCGCTTCATGGATATAAGCTCTGGGAGAAAAGCCACGGATTCTTTCACCTATAAAATGAAACCCATATTTGCCAAAATATGTTTTAATAATCTCATATATTCAGGCCTTAACCTTAAACATCTTCCTACTGGTCACAAGACATTCCTAATATGAGCTTTATATTTATCATATAAATTCGGATGCCAAGAACTTCCAAGACCAAGTACAGAGTATTCTCAAATGTATGAGGGAGGATTTCTATGAGGTCTTTTGTAAGAATTTCATATTCACATGATGAAACAGTATATGAAAATTATAACCAAGAGACTACACGCCAAAATGAATATGACTTTTACGTTGTGAGCTTGTAATGAGTATGTGAAACAATAGCATAATGCTCACACATAATAAATACTTCCTGAATGATTGAATTTGGGGTGAGACAGACAGACACCTATTAAAACCACACCTGATGATGTAATACAGAGCTAACAGGCAAAACTGCATTTTCTCAGTTGGCGATGCCTTTAAAAATCAGTGTCTTCACCCCTAAAATAGTAACAGCTACTAGCCCTGATATAATTATATTAGTCTTCTAATGATGGACATGTAGGCTGTTTCCAATCTTGCTACTTCAAAATATGCAACAATAAATAGTGTGTGACTTCACACAAGTGGGAATATATCTGTAGGATAAAAACACTTAGAAGTAAAATTGTGCTAAGTATTTCAAAGACATTCTTCTCATTCTCACAACAGCCCCTACAAGGTGGGTTCAGACAAGGAAATCAAATCTAAGGCTCAGAGTGATGAAATGATTTCCCCACAGCCGTTCAGCCAGCAAGTGGTAGAGCTCGGATTCAAATTTAATGCCAAATGCCTGGCCTATTCCACTCTCTTTACACAGTTTCATAGATGTCTTCCTATAAAGCCCAAAACAAACTCAGTTGAAGTTGAAGTTGAAGCCTTGATAGCTTAAATTCAACAAATTAAAACCAGAGTAGGATAGTTAGGCAGACAACTTTGTGGCCTATACTAGTCTCCCAGGGATGGATCTGGATCCTGTAATATAAAGATAGACCTTCACAGACACTAGTGAAATCCAGAAGGATCCTCCCACAACACCCTAAACATATTTCGCTGGTTAAAAATTATAACTCACCCTGGCTTGTGTGGCTTATTGCTTGAAGTATTGTCCCGTAAACTGAGAAGTCACAGGTTTGATTCCTAGTCAGGGCATGTGCCTGGGTTGAGAGTGCAATGCTTGGTTGGGGCGTGTACGAGGTCAACTGATTGATGTTTCTCTCTCATGTCGACGTTTCTCTCCCTCTCTCTCCTCCCTTCCTTTCTCTCTAAAATCAGTAAACATGTTCTCAAGTGAGAATAAAAAAAAAAAAGTAACTCAACGACCACTGTCAGATCCCACCTGATACTGTACTTAAGATCTGGACTAAAGGAATAAAGATAGTTCAGTGAAATTCTTGGACATTCCTGCCTCCTGGGTTTGCTTTATAAAAAGAGGTCTGTTTGGATAAATTGGCACAAATTCTCTCATAGATGGTATATGAGAGATATATCTTCTTCATTATATTATAGATAGTAGCTAATGGCAAAGGTCCAGGACTCAAAAATTTTAAAATAGTTCTTTAAAAATAGCTAATGACCTAATAGCTATTAGCTTTTATAATCAAGTATCCTGCCTCAGGCGCTCATAATACTTTATACATGAAAAGGGTTTATTATTTGATAACATGTCCCAAAAACTTTAAAAATATGGGTTTTCTTTGATCTAGCAATTTTACTGTGGAGTTGGTTCTTTAAAAATGGCCAGAAAAAAAGATTTATGGACACTACTGTTCATCATGTTTATTTTTAAAGTTTATAAAAGGCAATACCCATATGCGCACAAAAGGAGTGCATTTAAATAATTTACTGTATGTCCATGTGGAGAAAACATTATACAGCCATCAAAATGGTGTTTTCTAAGAATATTTAACAACATAGGGACATTCTCATGATCAAGGACAAGGGAAAATGAACGGTAGAAAACTGACGTGGAGTATAGTCTCAACCATGTCATTGGTGTACATATACACACACGAAGAATAAAACCAGAGCACTGTACCCCAGAATACTCAGAGTCCCTGAGTGGGCTGTTATGCATGATTTCATTTTATTTTCCCCTTCCTATACTTTTTGATATCTATGTTCATGCAATGATGGTATAGTGTAGTTGAACCCAGAAAAAGAGAACAAGTAGTATATTTTTTAAAAAAGAATTCTTTAAATTGAATGTTGATGCTGTTGACTTCTCAGCCATGGGCCTTCTCCAGCTCCAGCCAAGCCAATTAGACATGGACTATTCCTCTCTTGCGTTCTACAGTCTGACCAATTCACTGCTTATTGGTGTGACCTCTGGTGTAGAAAGGGGGAATGTGAGAGTGAAAGTCAAAGCCATCCTTTTGATAGGAGAGACCAATTGTCATACATTTGTTTAGAGAAGATTTGAAAGTCTCATACTGGCTAAAGTTACTTAAGAGATTTCCCTTATCTATATAACCTCTGATGTGGAATGTGTTCCATTACGGCCACAACCATATCTTGGTCTGAGGAAATAAGAACCTTTAAACTAAGAATTTCCATGATGTCACTGAAAGGCAACAGACCCTGTGAAATGCCTGCCTCCTGCTGTGTGAACCTTCTCATGCTGCCTCTTCTTTCAACTTTCTCACCCCTGATGCCTCTTGACTGGAAAGTCCTTTACCAACCAGAGACTCACTAAATAGATCCTTCTCTGCTTCTAAGCCAAAGTCTGGTTTAGCAGTCAAGCTACTGAGAAAAAAACACAAAATCCTTGGGGCTATATTCTGGATATACCTTCACAAACTCTCATTCTAGTTTGATCCTGCATTATTCCTTTCTGTTTTCTCTTCCTTCCTTATGAAAGAATCTGTTTCACTTAATTTCCCTAACCAAGATCATTTAAAATTTGCCATTAAAGCCTTCTTTTCTTTTGCCAGAATTCCGTATCATTCACCTCCATTCTTAACTTTCATCCGGGAACTAAGATGTCTCATATTTTCTTTCCTTAAGTAAAAAACAAGGATTGTAAAAAGTTATGGAACATTCAATCTGGGCCGCTGAGATGTACTGTAAAACCACCTCCAATGGTAATCTACCAGTTTGGCCAAAACATCTGTATGTTTTTTTCCATAAAATAAATGACACATTTTTCATTTTTACCAATAACTTTATTGAATTAGATATTTTGGGTATGTTGGCTATCTCTCGCTATTAATTTCTAGTGGGTAGAGACCAGAGGTGCTGTTAAAGATCTTCCAATGCATAAGACAGCCACACAGCAAAGAATTATTCAGCCAAAATGTCAATAGTACCAAGAACTTTGCAAACCACTTTCAACATGTTCAATCAGTCACAGCACCTTCTCTATGCACTGCACAATTTTTTTTGGCATTTCAGTTGAGTTTTTATCTTTCTTGAAATAATAAAACATAATATGCCAAAAATGTTGCATACTTTCTTTCATCTTCAATATCAAAATGGTTGCACAAAAATTCACCAAACATGATAAGTTTTTTTCAAATGCATGCTGATATGACAGCTGTCACAATGCAGGCTAACAAAGTTGTTTCAAATGAAGTTAAAGACAACTAAGACTACTACAGCCATTGTATGGAAGAAACTGCACAAACTTTGGCCAACCTGATACTTAAATCCAATGTATTGTTAATTGTCAAATATTTGTTTCTTTATGATTCTAACCCCCAAAATTGTTATGTATCTCTATATGATTTACAATAATTTGAGTGGGGCATTTGCAAGATCGTTTTCTTGCACCTGTGAAGATTTTGGTAATTATGTTGTATTTGCAGATGGAGCTGTGACTGGAAAAGTTCAACAGAGTTGAATTCAGTTCAGCAGCTGAAGTTTCTTTCCAGTCAGAGCCCCAATCAGCTGTCCACTTGCTCGCTGCCCATCAACCAATCAACATTTCCAAGGAACTGTCCCTTTCATCTTTCATTCATGCTTAGGTAGAAATCATTACAGGTTAAAATATTCTCAGTCTCAGCTCTATTTCTAATGCACTGTGAAGACAGGTATAAAGCATCCCCCTAGAAATTCAGGCTCCTATAAATACCTGCTTGTTGTAGGGATGAATTTTTTAGGTGATATAGCTTTTCAACATCCTTGACATCAAGTCACACCAGAGCCACTTAATTCTCCTTCCTGTAAGGCCTGCTCCACTTTGGAGACCCACCCTGAACCTTGTCATTACCTGCACTGGGATCTTGGAAAACCGAGTCCCATATCCCGTGGTCAAACACATTGCCCTTCCAGCTCTCTTGCCCTCAAAATACACTAGTTCTTGGACCTCATAACAAACTTCTAACCCCTTGGTCACTGGAACGTGTGGACTCCATACCAATTCATGGTTTCTGAACAGCTGAGTCCCTGTTGAGACCACAGGTCCTTTTCCATTCCCCTCAGCAACTAACCCAGCCCCACTCCTGTCCTCATGCTTTCTCCACAACACTCCTCCTACATGTTTTCAGATACTTTCCCCTGCTGCCACACTAAGAAAGCTGAGGCCTTCAGGAATGGCACTGTCCACACTCCGTTCCTCACTTACACGCCTTATGCTCCCCTCCTTTCCCATGGTCTGAGGTCAAGACACTCAAGGTCATCCACTCCTATCCCCCAAGACTTCATTCTACCTATTTCATCTTCTCTCCTATCACTTCATCTTCTTTTTCTCACTGGTTGCTTTTCTGTCCTATAATCAAGATTTTTTTAAAAAATGTTCCCAATATATAGAAAAGTTCTCCAAGGACCATGTGTCTCCTTCAGGTTGACATCCATTTGCTCCCTGAGTTGTTCCCAATCACAGTCTTTATTTCTGTCCTGCTTGATCCTTTTCACAACCTGACTTCAATTCTCACCATCTGATACAAATGTTCTTATCAATAATCCTACCTGCCAATCCAAGGTGGAATTTCCAGTTCATACAATGGGCTAACTCTCTACTTTCATTTGACACAGTTCATTACTTTTTCTTCCTTGAGACGTTCTTCTTCCTATCGATGCTATAATGTTACCCTTTCCAACATTTCTTTGTCTTCTTTGCTCAGTCTTCTTCCTGAGTTCCTCTTTCTTGATCCCATTTCTTAAATGACAGCTTCCCCAAGTCATACACCATGGCCGATTACTCTTCTCACTCTATTCTTCTAACGGGCAATGCCATTCATACTGTGGTTTGAACCTCTGCCTAAACATTTGTGATTCTTGAATCCTTCTAGACTGTCTAGAACTACCTACAGGACACTTTTATGTCACAAAATGACCAGAGAGTGGCCACTGTGACAGATGTTCCTGAATGACAATTTCCTCCTTGCCTTGGTGCCTGGGTCCAAAATCATGATTCAGTCTGTCTCCAAAATTAACACTTCTAAGTGTAAACATGCAAGCTGAAATAAACATGGGTTTATATCTACTCCATCACAACACTAATGCAAACCATATCACCTAAGAAAAGGAGGTCTGAATGGACAAAAAGCAGCCTCAAACTTCACATTCAACAGCTCCTATTGAAACCATAGAATCTCTACAGCAATTAAGCGAGGTGAGGTCATATGTGTTGAGATCATTTACTAAACCTCTTGGGAGACAAAGTTCTGTTAGAGTTATAATGAGAAAGCCTTGGTTAAGAGTTTCGCCTTAGGACTACTGGTTAAAGCATGGAATGGCTACAGAATGGTGAGTGCCGGGCAGGCTTACTATTTTCCAGTGTTCCAGCTGATACAGTGCATCTAGTGTTCCCCAGGGTCACAGAATATGCTGTTGTCAAGGGTACTGCCGCGTGTTCCTGAGACATACGGTGACACCGGTGCCTAACATCCCACACTGGGATCTGATACCCCTCCATCATTCTGCAGATGTGTCACTAATGCTGTGTGACCCTCAACTGTGCTCTCAACCACAATGCCATGATGGCTGCTTTTAGTCTTCTTTCCTCATCAAAGAGAAATTCTGTCACCAGAGTGAGAGAAATGCCAAACAGATTCAATAGTGTAGGGACTTTTATGCATAAACCCTTTCCTGATGGTGAGGAGGAACAAACTCTGCTCTAGTCAGCAGGTTCTTTTTCAATGGTGAATTAGATGCACAGCCAGAATCGGGAATCTGCTTTCAGTGGCATTACTGGAGTTCTTATTATGGGCCATTATGTCTGAATCTGTGCCGGTATTGAATACAGCTCTGGACTTTGTTACCCTGACAACCCATCTCTAGTAACCTGGGTACACATGATATATTAATTATAGTACTCAGTATGCACAAATGTACTGTAGTTAATGTGTTCAGCCAGGGTTTAAAAAATGTCTGAGATTTCAGCTGCACCTTATTTCATAATTTATCTTTGAAAGCACAACCTTATTCCTTTGCTTCACATTTCCAGGTAGAAGTAGTCCCATTAGTGCAACGCTCCTGGGCATTTTTTTTTCTGCCCTGCTCATAAGTTATCTGAGGGCTGAGTACAGAGGAGACTTAGTCTTTTCAGCCAAGCCTCTTCCTGCAGCTGCTGGCCAGAGGCGCGCTTTCTCTCCCACTCCATACCGTAAGTTTTCCAGGCGCAGCTCCGACAGCAGACGCCGGCATTGAGAACTCTCCCTAGGGCTGGCTGGGTAAGTCTTGCCCAATCAGGGCTAAAACAGTAGCACACACACTTGCCAGACCAAAGTCATGGTCTTTGACCTAGCTCTTATCAGTGAGAAAGTGAGCCTTTTGATCTTTATGTGTCTAACTCCTCCATCCCTCAAGTGAGCTACTAAGCAACAGAACATTGTGAATCATGAGAAACGGCACCAGTTATTTAAAAATACCTATGCTGCTTTGGGCTCAGATGTTAATATAGTCAATTCTTCTCTATTTTCTCTGTTGGGTAATTTTTTTTTTTTTTTTTTTTGCCCAATGTTAAGAAGCACAGAATTGTTTTTTTAATTGCACAGATCACTTCTCTATCACATTCAGTGTGTATTTTCATTACACCCATATCTGGAAGGGCAGCAGGATGGAAAGCTGGAACTTCAAAATACAAATAGACAAAAAGAGAAGAAAAATTTAGTGAGATTGCCAATGAGCAAAGACAGGCAGGGTAACCTGAGTAGGGAAGTAAATAACATGTCTCAAAGACCTAAAATGTGGGGAAATGCTTTTAAAATGTTTATCCTTGCAATCAATTTCAAAGTCAAGCATCTTCTTTCAACAATTCGTTACTATTCATAGGAAATGCCAGCACCTAGACTTGTTGCCTGGCTCTATTTTCTGACAAAGAAGATAATTTACATTTGGTTATGTCTTACAACATCCATAGACATTTCATCAACGTTTTGGCCCATTTTAGCAGCATATTTTCCTTACTCAGTCTTTCTGAAGGAAAGCCAGAAGAAATAATCCATTTTAGAGTATTTTTCTAGGATTGGTGTTTGAAGAAATTTAGATCCAAAAATAAAGTAGAACATTATGTTACCACAGATTTGAATCCACACACTCGGTATTCGTATGGGTCAAATTCCATGACACCCCATTCCAAGGGACTGTGAAATTCTTCTTCTCTTGTCATTCTTGTGCTTCAAATTGTGTGTAACCTTAGCAAGCCCAAGGCTGGGTCTTAATAATCTTTTTTAAAAATTATTTTCAGATCTCATGATTTACTGTACAGTGATAAGAAAGCTTGCTTTGTGCCGAGTCTGTAATTTCACTGTCATTTTTAGTTGGAAATACTGGATCCTATCGACCATTATTCTCAAATGCCATCTCACTGCCTCTGTTAAGTAGGTGTCAGACCTGAAAAATCTTCAGGACATTACCTATGAAGTGAAACAAACTTGTAATCATTTCTGAAGCCACTCAATTATGAAGTTTTTAAAAAGGGCTATGTGTTTCTACTACCCAGAAGGTAGAAATTTGTCCAAAGATAGACTTAAAAAGATCTGGATTCTAACCATGCCTTTCCCACCTACTGGTAATACCAGGCAAGCTACATAATTTCTTTAAGTTCCAGGTTCCTATAAAACACAGTAAAACATACCTACCAGGTTTTCCCAAGGAATAAATGAGAGAGTTCAGGCACATAGCACTTAACTTAGAACCCAACACTGAGGAGGAAGTTAAAAGTGTGGGCTCTGGAATTTAATTCTGGCTTATAACTGTCACTTATAACTACTGTTGCCATTACGGTTGAGCATGTCATGATTATTATCGAATAAATGTTTTGCTTACTTGGCAGAAAGCAAGTCAATGGCACATCTTGTTTATAAAGCTAACACTGACCCTGAGCACCCCAAACATGCCAGGCACTGTTCTGAGGGCTTTAAAAGTATTAACTCATCAATTCTGAAAAAGCCTCCATTTTAATATTATCCTATTTACAGCACAATATAGGAGAAAGCCAAAGCACAGAGAAGTTTAGTAACTTCACCGTGTACACACAGCATGTGGCTGAGCCAGGGTCCAAACCCAGGCTGGCCTCACCCTTACCCTCGGCTTGTCCCATCTGCCTCCCTGCATAACCAGCGTCTTGTACTGTGCCATGACAGACCACTTGGCAAAGACTTTGGCAGCTGCCTGAACTTGGTGCAAGAACAAATTTAAGAACAGAGAAGCCTGAGTAGGTAGAAAGATGTGCAACTATTCTGATGGGCACTTTGGGGGCACTTATGAGAGCATTGTAAGAGCATTACTGGTTGGAACCAGAGAATGGTAGGATTGACAATGGCTGAGTCCTCACCAGGGAGCTGTCCAGCCAGAGCTTGAAAGATCTCGGTTATGACGAAAAGAAGGATTTCTGATGCACTTCAGGCCATTTTGGGATAACTTCGAATGTGACAGAAATCTCTTTTCTTATATTGTATCAACATAGTGATCCCAATGCTTTCTCCTTATTGGTCCTAATTCCACCTTCACAAAACTGCCTCCGTCATGCTTAGGCTGTCATCCCCACACCTGTCCTTCAATATTTTGCTAATTCCTCATGCGTCCCTCGGTCTCCTCATCCCCACACGTCAGGGCACACGTCTGGGTTGCAGGTTCAGTCCCCGATGAGAGTGCATGTGAGAGGCAACCATTCAATGTTTCTCTCTCACATTGATGTTTCTCTCCCTCTCTTTCTCCCTCCCTTCCCCTCTCTCTAAAAATAAATAAAATCTTTTTTTTAAAAGCCTCACTATCACTTCCATCTATATAGCAGGCCCTCAGTATCCTCTCCACCCCAGATCCATTCCTACTTTCGTCCTCAGGAGTTCAGGGATGGCGTGAGACAGATGTTGGTTAGAACCGTGGCTCTGTCTTACTAATTTTGTGACATTAGACAAGTCTCCTTATCTGTGAAACAGGGGGAAGTCTATCTATAGGACAAGCTATGAAAATTAAATAAGAAATTCCCAAGAACATAGTGCGCCTACTATACGATACATGTCCCCAAATATTGGCTGCTTGTGGTTCTGGCCATCCTCATCTCGGATGTTGTGAGAGTGTGGGGGAAATAATGGCAATGTGACATCTATTCCAGTCCTGAGTCAGCACAGCGCAGGCAGAGCTGGAAAGACACTCTGATTCTTAAGCTCCCGCCACACATATCATAACTCCAACCCCAGGAGCGGGAGCCAGAGGGCCGCTTCTCCCTTTCTCAACATTACTTCTCCAGTCTGGGGGTCGAACAGCTTACCGTTCCAAGCATGCTAGTAGTAACAGACATATGGACTCCGTAGAACATCATGGAATTCTTTTTAGTGAAAGACACAAAAGCTAAGTGGTATTTTTTTTTTACTGTGAGACAAGTGAAATTCTGAAAACTGCGATTTTGTTTGGAGCAATTCAAACAGACACCAGACAAATACTAGCTTGGAAAAAAAACACTGCAGAAAAACTAAATTTCTCTGGGAGTTCAGTCACTTCTAACCTTCTTTCCTAAGATGTCGACCTATGAGGAGGAGCAAGCAAACCCTGACGCAGGAACCAAGGAAACCTTGGCTCAGGTGGCTGGTTCTCACACAAACAGAACAGCAACAGCTCAAAAACAAGGTCATTGAAAACGCGTTCTAGGCACCAGCCACACAGCACTTGCGGTCAAGTCACTTTCCCACTGACTCAGGATCGATTTTGGGGACATTCTTTATTCACGTATTACTCTCTCATCTGTCTTTAATAGGAACAGTTTACCCTGTATGTAATTTGGAATCCCTAAAGACTCAAAGGCTGAGCGTGTAGATTGACGTTAGCTGTGCTAACTCTAGTGCAGTCATTGTGACGTTTCAGGAAGAGAATAGTTTGATTTCTCTGAGGACAAAGCAGGGATAATCTCTCTCTCTTTGGATCCTCGCCCATAGAACCTGGTGCAGGCCCTTAACCATATTCTGTACTCAATATTTCCTGAATAAGTGTTCCTGAATTGCAGAAACACGGGCCTTCCCCCTCCACTGCCCCTGCCCATTAAAACAACCTTGAGCACTAAGGCTTACATGTAGAAACCAGGAGTCCTCTCTACAGAAAGCTGGACATAGCCTCGGTCTGAGTTCTATTCCCAGTCCTTCCAGCAGAGCACATGGGTGAGAAAAGTGTTTGGAGTCAGCCACCCGTGTTCCGATTCCAGCTCTACCATCTCAGGGAAGTTACCTGAGCTCCTTCCCTTGTCTGTAAAATGGGGATAATAATATGGTCTATACTTCTTAGGTCTGTCATGAGAAGTAACTGAAATAATACAGAAAATTAAGGAGAGCTTTGGGCCCGTAATGAGCACTCAGTAGGCTAGCTATTGTTTTTTTTCCTATGAAAGTCAAAGGGCCTGGGGCAAACACTTAGCCACATTGCCTTGTGGAGTCCCCACATGTAAAGCAAAGAGTATGAAGACGGTTCACTCCTGATCTGGAGGGAATTGGCAGGAGGTCCCTGATTGAAAACTTTCCAACTGTTGGTACAACAATGTTTTCTTCTCCACTACAGATATCCTAGGACTTAAGTTGTAAAGTCTGATGATACCTGGCTGGTATGAGGAGAGCTGTTACGTATTAACCCTGACTTGGGGGTGGGTGGTTTATAAGGAAGTAAATTGGAGCACTGCTGTACAAGGCATTCCCATGCAATGTTCATGCATTTTTGCAGGAGGGGATAAAGGGAGGTGCTATTCTCCAAAGCATAGCTGCTTTTCAAGCTACTGGCTTACTGGGTTTCCCAGAATTTCTCAGAACTATATTGATTCAGGACAATGGAAAAAAAGAAATTCACTCTCTTTTTGGGTAAAATCACTATGAGTAATTTTATTCTGCTGCTTTGCCTAGGAAAAGTAGTAAAATCCATCCACAAATACCTGGGCCAGTTACTTGAATTTGAGATTTACTCCCTTCACTCTACAAGCAACTTGTGGGCCATGATTATCTATGCCCCTGACAAAAATCTGGAAGGGAATCACATACATGGAATGTGGGCATTGGGATCCTGACCTGTGTGCCCACTGTGCTGGCTACTACATGTATATCATCTTTTATCCATACAATAATCCCTTGAATGTATTACCACTACATTTCACAGATCAAGAACACTGAGTGTTGGTGAGCTACATGACTTGCACACTGTCCCAGGTCACGGCCCTGAGATTTGATCCAAGGCGTCTAGGGTCCATAGTTCATGCTATAAACCTTTAGACATTAAAGGTGGAAGATGAACCTTCCCAACTTAACCACAGGTTTTACAAGACAATCCTTTGTGGTGTTCCATTTGGAGAGAAAAAAATGATCCATTCTTGTGAGAATTGGTGTTGTTCAATTTAATCTGGTTAAGAATGCAGTAATTAAGCAATTAAATTCTTTCATAATACTCTAGTAGAGGAATATCACTGCCCATGTCACTTTGAAGATCTTTTCTATCAAATGTCTATCAGTTCTGGTAAAAGGGAAAGCAACAAAACCCCCCAATGGCCCAGAGAGAGTGAGATTTTCTCCCTGGTGCAGGTACTCAGATAGCTATCTCACAAGAAGGTAATTCTTGTCAAACCCAACCCTACAGAGGGGATCAACACTCATTGCCTTGATCAATGTTCCCCTTGAATGAAAAAGGTTCTAGTCTGAACTTTCCCATTTCAATGTTTCCACACCATTCATCATGGTTATAGTGGAATATGGCGTAGTCTAGACACTCGGGATAATCATCTTAAATTTTGCTAGAGATTTTGATTTCAGGTTGCAAAAATTATTGAAAGTGTAAATTAACTTCTTTCAGGATAGGATGACTGAACCCATGCTAATTGTAATGATAGATCAAAAAAAGACTTCACTTTTTATTTAAGCACTTCACCCAAACTATTATTCTACTACCTCACTTTTACTTTTAGATAGAATCTTGGCTAATGGACATTCTGCTGACTTCTCTGTATGTGACTGGGGACAAAAGAAAGCTGCTGAAATAGCAACTCAGAAAGCCTGACTCATTCTCACCACACTGAAAAAGACAAAACTTCCCACACATCCCAATCATTCACCCTGTGGTTAAGATAAAAATTTTAAAGGGAAGTAAAGAGTTTTTGGAGAGTTCTGACCAAAAAGTAAGGAAGTGTTTTATTAACCACCATGCAAAGTGAAGGGGAGGTCTTAGGGGCCCTTATTCAAAAGAAGTGAGGCTGGGCTCTCATTCTCCTGGGCCCAGGCCCAGCCCTGGTGCTGGCAGCACCTGGGAAAGGCCACTCTGGCTACTGTTCAGCGCTGCCCCAGGCTCCCAAAGGAAGCAAAAGCTAAGTCAAGCCCCAAACCCACAATAATGACAGTGCCAATAA
Organism: Pteronotus mesoamericanus; assembly: GCF_021234165.1. Taxonomy (NCBI): domain Eukaryota; kingdom Metazoa; phylum Chordata; class Mammalia; order Chiroptera; family Mormoopidae; genus Pteronotus; species Pteronotus mesoamericanus. Next base: position 25,622,527 of record NW_026555234.1, on the reverse strand, counting down.
AAGAGGATGAGACATGCAGAAAATGTTTTATAATCAAAATTCTCTCCAGACAGAAGGCTTTTTAGAGGCCTTTGGGGGAAATTTCTGAGGATTCTTAAATACCATTTCAAGCAAATGTGTATTGATGTGCATGCTCTTGTGACATCCTTCTATTTCTTCACTGTATAATTAGGAGGCATGAAGAATTGAATTGTTGAGTACTTTCCCCATCTTGCTATGCCTTTGGCCTCTTGATCAAATTCCTGGTAGCAGTTTAGTTAGCCAATGTCAGTGAAGTTTTTAAAGAATATCCATTTTGTTCCCCCCTCCCTTTTTTTTTTTTGCTTGTTCCATATTTTAGTGCCCAAGAGTATGAATTTAAGATTAGGAGAGATTTAGAGAAGTTTATAGACTAGTTTGTCATCCAGGGTAAAGCACACAAACTTCCCCTTGAAATCCATAAAGAAGACTTGAAAGCCCACATTAATTTACAGCCCTCTTCTCAAAACCACACATACAAGTGCAGTGACTCAAAATTCTAATTAGTTTATCTGTATTCTACTCATGCCTCGCTATGCTCAAGGCACTTTAAAATTTTCATCATCATTCACAAACAAGCCCTGACTCACCAAGATTTACAAAGCAATCAGTGGCAAAGTTAATTGGAATCTAGATTTTCTAACACCTACAGAAAAACCCATGCAGTTCTGAGAAAGAAAAATACAGCCAAGGAAGCAAGGACTAAATTTAAGTGTGGCATTTCCAAACCAACAAAAGAGACAGGAAGGGAGAACCATTTAAAAGGATTTAAGTGTGTGTCAGGACAGTATTGTTTCTCTTCCCTTCCCATTTACATTGGCCGGATTAAGCAATACAGGGTCAGGAAGGGCCTGACAACTGCTACGGACCCAACTCACCACTTGGGTCTTCTCAGGACTCTGAAATATCCGGGGGTAGAAAAGAGTTAGGATAGTTTTTTACTCAAACCCTGGAGAGACAGTAGAGAGTGGAGTACATTAGGATGAAACTCAGAGAAAAGCAACTTGGTTTGAGGGAGGGGAGAACCAAGGTTTTTATCCTTGTCTCTATGTCTCGGAAGCCTGGACTTTTATCTTTAACAAGCTGTTGCCTTCCAGTGTGCCCTTTAAAGTGTATAAGATAAATTCTAGTCAGACCTGTGTGATCTTGAAAGCCTTGTAGGGGAATCTGAAGTCTTTCGATGTTGTACTGAAGGGTCAGGAGAGTAACCTGACCCTGACTGTGGGACAGAGGCTTTGACAAAGGCCAGAAGGAACAGAAAGGAGGAGGTGGATGTAAGAGAGAGGGGTTAGGTAGAATGTATATGGCTTTGGAACGACCGGATGAAGGGGTGAGTGCTAGGAATGCCTTTAAGCACAATGGCTTGAGAGACAGTGTTGTCACTCAGGGAAATAAGTCATCAAGGGAAATGAGGAATGCTGATGCAGGGACAGGCTGTGAGATCAGTTATACTGTACATGCATATACAGAATGAAATCGAGGCGTTGTCAGGAACACAAGGAATGAGGAGCCAAAGCTTTGGGAAGAGGTTGGGACTGCCGATATATGCATGGGCGTCCTTGGCATGCGGACCTGGGGTCCTCAGCATGTATGGCTGATGTGAAGGGAGAAGCCAGGGTTGTTGGGGGAAAGGAGTAGAGAAAGGTGCAAAAAGGAACAAGAACAGACCTGAGGAAATGCTTGCATTGGGTGGGGACAGGAGAAAAGAAAAGGAAATGAGGGAGAACTCAAAGCTATAGTGTTGCAGCATCAAGAGGAAAGGTAATGTCTTTTTTTTTATTGTTTTTATTTTTAATTTTACAAAGACTTCATGTATTTATTTTTAGAGAGGGGGAAGGGAGGGAGAAAGAGAGGGAGAGAAACATGTGTGCGGTCGCCTCTTGAGGGCCCTCTACTGGGGACCTGGCCCGCAACACAGGCATGTGCCCTGACCGGGAATCAATCAGGTGACCCTTTGGTTTGCAGGCCGGTACTCAATCCACTGAGCCACACCAGCCAGGGCAAGAGGAAAGGTAATTTCAAGTAGGAGTGGATCAGTGGTATCAGTCATGTGGAAGGAAGCTAGCTGGTGACCTCTGGTGACCCAGAGAAGGCAGAGGTGGAGGTGGAAGACAGTAAAGGATTAAGGCATTAGGGTATGCCAGGGAACTGGATGACCTAAACGGGTAGTTGTAGACGGGAAGGAAGGAACTGGCGGTGACATGAGGAATGGGAAATGTGAGAGGGATGGGAAATGTGAGAGGGATGGGCCACAATAGTGCGGCTTGGCTCAGGAAGATTCTGGAAGAAAGTAGGATCAAGAGAGGGTTGGGGGAAGGGGAACAGATACAGTCTCCAAGGAACATCTGAGGGAGGAAGGAAATTGCAGGTGTTTCTGTAAGATGACTTCAAGCTGGACTTATGATTTATTTTTGTTATGTTTTAGTGCAATAATAGCAAGTATTTTATTTTAAAAAATCTACTATTCTTAGAAGGCTATACTCAAAAGACAAAAACAAAAAACAAAAAAAACCCTGTGTCTTCTAGTGTCATAACCACTCCCATGCCCTGCAAAATCAGCCTGCCAAATTAGACAAAAGGTTTACTTTTCTTTACGTAGAAAGATGATGTCTTTTACTGGGTAATTTAAAAAAAAAACCAACCCACAAAAATCTATGTGTGTTTGATGAATTTGAATTTCTAATTTGGTGAAGCAAATATTTATCATAATTTTAGATAGTAAAGACATATTTGTTGAAATGAGTGTTAAAATTCAAAAAAAAAAATCCAGCAATTTTAAAAAAGAAAGAAGTGATGCTTGCGAGATTATATACGGGAAGCCTCCTCTTTACAGCATGTGTAACATTAATTCAATCATTCATGAGCTACGCACTGAAAGGACGGATAGAACACGGTCCCTAATTCCATAGAATTTACTGTCTCAAGGAGGAGGAACACAAAAACTGCTTTCCTAAATAAACTGTAGTTGATGCCATCATAGAGAACTGCGAAAGAAGTACAGGGGCCCACCCGGAAGTGACGTGAGCGGGGTCTCCAGGGCCGACTTAGACTTGCCTTTTCTCTGGAGGAGGATGGTGCACGATGGGGAATAGCACTGGACGGTGCAGGAAATGGGAAGAAGCACAGCGGGGCCGGGAGGGGGGGGCGGGGCAGGGGAGATGGAGCCGGCAAAAGACTGTGGAAAAGGATATGAATTGTATCCTGCCTGGGAATGGAACCAATAAAAGAAGTTGAACTGAAAAGGAGTATCACGAGAGATAATAGCCCAATTTGTTTTAACTGACACCCTCCTAAACTAACCCTCCCCCGCCTTTCTTTAGGAGCTTCTCACAAGATTGAAGGCAAGACAATTCTGTCTCATTCTTGCCTTTACAACTCTGAAGTTATTTTATTTTTTTAAACGCTGCTATTCTTTCTTTATGACTCTTTAGAGAAGAGTGGAATGGTCTAGGAATTGTCACCAAAGTGTCAAGAGTGCCCTAAAAACACATAGGCATTAAGGGTGGCTTTTTTTTTTTAAATCCTCACCTGAGGACATTTTTTCATTGCTTTTAGAAAGAGAGGAGGGGAGAGAAGAAGGGAGAGAAAAAAACATCAATGCTAAAAAGAAGCATTGATTGGTTGCCTCCCATGGGCAGATCAGCAGCCAGATGGGGGATGAAACCTGCAACCTCCATACATGCCCTCACGAGGAATCGAACCCTCAACCTTTCAGTTTCAGGGCAATGCTCCAGCTAACTGAGCCACACTGGCCAAGGCAAGGGTGGCTTTGGTTTGGTCAATGTGTATGTAGCAGCTATTCTAAAGCGTTCAATAAACTTGTGAGGAGTCCTCGAGGAACTCAAACCATCAAGCTGGCACATGCGGGCACAACGATCAGGCCAGGTGTCCGCAACCCTTGAAACCTATCTGGTGAACATCAATTTGTAGCAAAGGTTCAGTTCCCATGGGCAGAGTCAGAAAGGGGTCGACACCAAGCTCAGCTCTCCAGCGTTTATGTTCGGCTCTCCGGCTCACAGTGGGAGCCCCCACAAAAGCCCCACACAGACTGACTCATATTCACTAGGGTGTAGTTTGGAACCTCTCGTGGGGGTTTCAGTTTGCTCCCCCATCTCACCCCAGCAGGGCTTATCGAAGGGTCATCTCCGAGCACACGGCGCCTGGAGAGAATTCCACGGAACCCAGCTTCCTTTATCGTTTGAAATTTCCAGCGGTTCTTTAGCGCCTTGGTGACTAAGATTGTATTGGTTCTGCCCGGCAGATCATGCCTTATTAATGATCTGACCACCATTTTGTATGCACACCCACTACAGAGCACCTATAAATTTTTATTATAAATATTGTATAAATATAAAATAGTATATAAACATTTTGATGGCTTTGCTTGATTTAGGGCTACTTATTGAAAGAAAAAGCATCAGTTTAAACTTCCTTGGATATCTTTTAAAAAGAGGACTGGGTTTTCCAAATCACTCTCCCAGACTCTTACAAATTCTAAACGTATGAGAGAGTGGAGCTGTATTTTATAATGTGTTAAAAGTAAACTAAACAGTACATGGGACACATATGTACAACCCTTTTTATAGGGCTTGGAACATAACTACATTTATATTTGCTTTCAGGATGTCGGTGGTCATGATGACAACTCAATGCCTAGTCCTTGTAAATGTAGGCGACTCCTCCACCCTCGAGTCCTCTGTCCTCGTATGGCTGCGACAGAAAAAATGAGAACCACTTGACAACAGCCCATGTGATGAGACAGTTTGTGACGTTAGAGCACAAGAAAGTTCTGTGTTTATTATGTGTCAAGACTGCCAAACAATCCCTAATCCGAGATCTATGCCAACAATAATCTTTAATGACAGTTAAACAGAATTCCCTAGCGGGGGTGTCCAACCCGCAGCCTGCGGGCCACATGCGGCCCAGGACGGCTATGAATGCAGCCCAACACAAAATCGTACATTTATTTAATATCTTTTTTTTTTTTTTGGCTCATCAGTTTTCGTTTAGTGTTCGTGTATTTAATCTGTGGCCTAAAACAACTCTTCCTCCAGCGGTGCCCAGAAACACCAAAGGTTAGACACCCCTTGTACAGGATGGCTGCCTTTATGGTAGATAGTTATACAAAGAGCTCTATTAACCTAGCTGGATGATCAAAACAAACACTTTGCCTTATTCAAGGGGGATTTCCTGGAAAAAGTGGCTGCTAAGACGAATTTTGCAGAATGCGTGAGTGATGTAATTTTATCTCTTAGAAACCTGATCTCTTAGTTTCAAGGAAACTCCCAAAATTGCTTGACTCAAAGGGTAATTCCTCAGTCTGTTCCCACCATGGTTCGATACATGAGGAAAACCACATGGCAAAGGGGAAATGCTCAGGCTTAGGAAGTTAAAGTTCAAAGTCATATGGACTCTAATTCCATCTCAGCTGATTCTTAAGATATGAGACTTTACTTAATTTATCTGAGTCTCAGTTTCCTTAACTATAAATGGGGATTGATAATATAACCTACATCCTAGGCAGACTCCAAATAATATATTTGAATTGCCCAATGCCTGGGCAGATCATGGGTACTGAAAAAGTGGTTGCTAATATTATCGGCTATTGAGAGCATAGTTAACTATAAAAAAAAAATGGAACCAGGGATTTTGATACTGGTTATTATCTCTGCATCTTATGATATTTTCCCAATGGCTATATGACTAACTTCTTATTTTTTTAATATCTTTGCTCAAATATTACCTTCTCAAAGAGGCCTAAAAAACTGGCCATTCACTCACTATATATTTAACAGGACAACCTGTAGTGTTCCTCCCAAAATTTTAGGGTCACCTAATGTACTCTATAATTTCCTTATTTATTAGTTGCTGCTATTATTATCTGTTTTTCCATTAGAATATAGACCCCTCAAAGGCAGGAGTTTTGTCTGTTTGGCCTACTGATGCATTTCTAGTACTTAATGGATTCTTGGTAGTACTTAATGGATTCTTGGTAAGGAACAAAAGGAGAACTCTGCTTAGGTTTATTTTGTCTTTGAATGTTGGGCCCATCAAAGAGGAGTCATGGTTGCTCACAGTACTACTGACTCATCAGGTTAGAGTCAGGGCAAGTCTGAGGACACTGCTAACTGGGCTCCCAGAACCAAAGGGTGGTATTTAACTGGCTCTAGCACAGCATGCTGGGCCGTGTGAGCAATAGAAAGCTTTCCTGAGATCCGCTTAAGTATTCACAACATGCTCCCTCGCCTGGAATCCTTCACACATTATGCCCATCAAGCTGCACCGGGGAATGATGTCTGAGCTTTCCATGGAAACAGTAGGAAACTCTTGCTAAATCAACATCACCATCAGTGTGATGTCGATCAAGTTCACAATGTTCAGCAGAAACCTGCTTTTTTGTAATTTGTGAACAGTTTCCACATCCGCTAACTATTCATGCCTTGTTCAAGCAGATGTGTCAACATCTCACCAAAATATCAATCAAAGAGCAATGACTGGAATTTTAATCAACTACAGCAGTTCTCAAGTAGAATGGAGAGGCTTCCATAGCAAAAAAGATGCTACAAGGTTGATGATGGCTTTTAATCCTGACTGCTACATCTTTAGCACCTACCCTATCCTGTTGCAATTACATCATAAATTCCACAAGAGCAAGGACTATGTCAATATCTTGTTCCCTGTACAGTACCTGGCACCTAATAGGCAAACAATAAATATGTCTTGAATGAATGAATGAACATAGTTAATTTAATACATATTTTAAAGCACCTTTATGAAACCAAACTGACACAGTTCAAGGACTAGAGATTAAAGACAAAAATTTTGTTCAACAGGATGGATGAGATTTGGCAGCAATATATATGAAAAAAGGTCTGAAGGGTTTGTTTTCCTCAAGCCTGACATGAGCTGAGGACCACTGTGCACCTACCTTGCTAAATAAGCTGCTGTCATCTGAGCCCAAATAAACAATTAACAGAAGCAATGTGTCCAGAGGGTAAGAAATAATGGTTCTCCTGCATTTTTAACTGGTCAAACCACAACTGGAAAAGAGCTGCCCAGGTCTGGGCACACATTTTAAGAAAAATTCTAATAGTCAGTATTCCAGGGACCCAGTCTCAGAGGTAATAGCGGAAGGAACTGGGTGGTGTGAGAACTGCCTAGGTACTCAACTAGAGCAAGAAAGGCAAGTGGGCTGCCCTGGATCACCTCCCAGTCACCTGGCCAACCGCAGGCCACCCTCCTGACATGAAAGAGGGCCCCGCCAACGTCAGCAGACCCACCAAAGCTGACCATCATAGATGCATGAGCAATAAACACTTACTTTACCCCCCTGATGTTTTGTGATAGTTTATTACATGGCTTCATAGCAACAACAGATAACTAATACACAGAGAAAGAGTGGAAGGTCTATCATATATAAGGGGAAGCAAAACAGTTCTGTCTCCTTCGAAGATAGGACGAGAAGAGTTGATTTCAATACTTAGTGGCCCTTAAGAAGAAAACTTTGGCTCTTAGGAAACTGGATCTTTAAGAGGATTGGAGCCATCCATTTAATGAATAGGCTTTACTGAATTTGAGCTTGGCAATCAGGAAAGCTGATCAGTCCATCACAGCTTTTCCAGGCCCAGGCTGCTGAATCTAGCCTGCCCTGGCTGAGTGTGAGAGAGCCTGGGGACTCAGCGGGGTCAGGGGTCTGATCTGTTTTGTTTCCTCGTGTTTACATTCAGGTAATAACACAGGATCTAACACATAAAAGGCATTCAATAAATATCTGTTAAACCGAAAACGAATGGGAGATGGCGAGGCTGGACCCCAGTCCCTGAATCCAAGAGGGTAAATTGCTGAAACTGGGTCTAACAGCCACATAAATCTAACCAAATATTTAGAAAATATTTACAAAAGCTATTTTTCAAGCCCTTGAGAAAAGGAATGGAAGTAATACAGAACAGGCTGAGTGTCTAGGGGAGGCAGAATAGAGTAAATTGAATATTTTGTGACACAAAACTCTAAAATATTCATGTTTATAGTTTTTAAAGTAGTAAGAAGCAGCCTAGGAGAAGAACAAACAAGGGACAAGGAAAAGGCACGAAGCTGGCAAAGAAAGGCTTCAAGAACAAGGTGATGGTATATGTTGTGTAATTCTACACCCAAGGATATGGGTGTTTTTTTGTTTGCTTGTTTGTTTTTAGAGAGAGGAAGGCAGAGAGAGGAAAAAAACATCAATGTGAGAGAGAGACATTGATCGGTTGTCTCCTGCACACACCCTGACTGAGACTGAACCCACAACCCAGGTATGTGCCTTGACCAGGGGTCCAACCCACAACCTTTTGGTTATAGGATGATGCTCCAACCAACTGAACCACCTGGCCCGGGCCAACATGATGGTATTTTTAACTTACTGGGTTGTGGGCTCATGATTCCAGCCTTCTGAAACATTCCTCCTCTCCGGTGGATCCTGATGCACGCTTAGCCGATGCCAGGCTTTAAAGATCAGTTCTTTTAGAGAAAACAGCTCTTCTTTTAACAGACTCTTCACACAGCTCATGAGCACATAGGAAGGACCCTCTTCGCTACTGCAGGAGTCAACCAACTTTTTCTTAAAGGTTCCTAGTTTAGGCTTTGTGGGCCATATGTAGCCACAGATACTACATAAATGAATGCGCTTGGTTGTATTCCACTATAACTTTATAGATACAGAAATTAAAATTTCACGTGTTATAAAATATTCTTCTTCTTTTAATTTTTTTAACCATTTAAAGACGTTAAAGCCATTCTTAGCTTTTAGGCCGTGGAAAAAAGGCCATGTGTTGGCTTTGGCCTGGAGGCCACAGTTTGCTGATCCCTGCTGTTTGAGAATGAGCGCTCCTACTGCCCAGTGCGAGCAGCGCCGACTGCTCCCGGAGATCCCCAGTGGTGACCATTTTGATTTGATAAGAGCAACTTTGAATTTCATGATACAGCTGCATAAAGAAAAGCAGATCTTAGGAGGCTTACTTTGTCCCCAGCAACTCCTTCAGGGAATTTCAAGGATCAAGTGCCATTTTGCATGGTTTCTAATGAACTTGGTCATTTAGATAAAGTTGTTACAAATATTAATGTTTAAAAAAATTCAGCTGAATTCATGAACTCTGTAGACAGTGCAGTAGGGATGAAAGACGCATATTCCTATATTCCTCCACACACCGCCCCCAGGCCATCTATACTCTTGTGTAATTACACAACTGACCTGACAATGCCTTTAGAATTATACTTCTCACCTTCCTATCACAGAGGTAGAATGATAGAACACTCTGGGTTTTGGGAACTAGAGTATTAGCCTCCTATATGTAGACTTGTAAAGAAATTTCTTTTAAATATAGGTGTTAAAAATAGCCCTGTTCCTCAAAAGAAATTAATATAACTACTTGCCATAGAAGTAAAAACCTTTATAATTAATGTTTTTCTTTTTACTGTGGGTGCCAGGAAATTCAGGGTCAAGTTTGTGCTCCAATTATAAAAAATAAATAAGATGTTTATTCTTTATTTATATTGATATTTTCCATGGCCCACACTTTTGCTCCTTAACCCCCATGATATGTTCATTTTTCCTCAGGAACAGAATAAACCATGTTGGCAATACACTCATATCAAGATTAGCCAAATGAAGCATTTCTTTCAAATATCCTCTTTTTAAAGACAGTCTTCCACTTCCCCATATGTTTCTGTTCTTCATCTGGCTATTAGTTTTTGGTTGCCATGGCACTTAATATTTATATAAACAATAAAAAACAAAGTAACAATTTCTGCCCATTTCCTGTCAGCTCTTAGAATTTCAAGCCGAGTGGTAGATGATTGATTCCAACTTGATGCACCCAGAGGTGGTGACGTGGGGTGGCCTTGAGCCGTTTACTCCAGGTCTCTTAGAAAGGAGAAGACTCATTCTTTTTACTGCCTGGGAGGGTAAAATGAAATAAAGGTATCAAATAATTTTTCCTTATTGGTTCAGTCAACAGGCATTAACTGAACACCTACTACATGTCAGAGCAATGGGGGAAAAGGTGGTAAAATGTAACTGAACAACAATTAAAAAAGAAAGAAAAGCATTTGAAACCGTAATTATTAATGTAACACATGTTTGCAAAGCAAAAACTTTTTTAAAAAAAATAAATAATAAAACAATAGGAAAAACATAAACATTAACCAGTTATACTCTATGTCAAATTTTTGTTTTCACCTTCCCGTAAACAGGAAATGGATTTTAAGCAGCAGAGTAAAGAATAGAGGACATAAGTAACTAGAGCTTCACTGCGGATGTTAGGGGTGAAGCCCACCACCATCTCTTACAATTTGGGCACGTGGTGAAGTTTTATTAATTTGGATAGCATTATTTGGAGTCTAAGACAAATCAGACAGGGGCTAGGTTACAGCATATTACCTTACTAAATCTAAAGACTCTGTTTGTAAACAAATAATGTGTTGATTACAAAGTGTTTTAGACCTGACTCTTCAAGTAAATCTGGCTTCTAGATGACATGCTTAAAAAAATTTACATGCTTAAAAGCCTCCATCTTAAATGTTTAAAAAAATAAAAACCAAAACCAAAAGTATCCTTTTTTTAAAAAAATGGAGCATAACTTAGTTTTTCACTAACCACAAAGGTGCCTGTTACAGTTGTGAGAAATCTGCTCCGGCCATGGAATGAGGTGACTAAGAGCCAGGCTTGGGTTTGAACCCCAGCCCCATTACACACTACTTTGGACAAACGTTTAATCTCTCTGTGCTTAGTTCCTTCATTAATAAAGTGAAGGTACAATTCTATCCTTCCTAGTGTTGTTACATGAAGAAACAGAGATAAAAATAAAGTGCTTAGGAACAGTGAATAATAAAATGACTAAGGGCAAGGATATGGCATTAGACTCCTGGATTCTACTTCCAGCTTGATCTGTCATCTACCTTGGACATACACCTAACATTCCTGAGTTTCAGTTTTCTCTTTTATAAAAGGAGGGTAACTAGCCGCTTCTACCTTGTTGGGTTACTGTGGGGAGTAAGTAATAAATGTGATGTGCTTAGCATACAATGAGCACTAATGTTAAATAATTAGAATGATGTCTGACCTACTGTAGGTACTAAATAAGTGGTAGTTAATGCTAACAGTATTGGGCATATGGGAAGAAATAGGGACGACAAGCCTTCAAAGGCAGAAAGATCTTAGGAGTCGTTCTGTTCTATCTTTCATTTGACAGATAGGAAAACTAAAGACTAAAACAAGAGTAAGTGTCCTGCCCAAAGTCCTTCAGCTCTGGGGACAGAGCCTGATCCCTAAGTCTTCAGAGTTCTAGTTCACAGTTTTTGGCCTAAAACCACATTGCACACTGAGTCTTCCTGCCTGAGGGTGATGAGATTGTAATGGAAATGTTTTTCATCTCTTTCCTCCAAAGGGAAAAAACTGGTTGGGGACCTGGGGGGTGGAACAAAGTGAGAGCAGCCATTGGCAAACAGACAAAAATAGAATACTCTTCCTCGATATGGGATATACATATCTGGAAGGCATCAGGATTTAATTTTTGGTGAAACTGGCCAAGGATTTATAGATTAAAAAAATATAACTATGAGAAATCAGAATGGCTTTAGGGAATGATAGACTAATCAGTTACACTTTTGGATAGGGCTAGTTGATGGAATCATTAATCATATAAACAAACAACCTGATTGTTTAAATAAGAGAAAAATGTACTAAGAGACTAATTTAGTAAGGCCATTAGTGGTAGAGGGCAAAGAAATTCTTTTGGATGAGCTTCTCATTAACAGGCATTTTCAAAATTCAGTTGAGTGATGGGGTGATCATTGCTATAAATCCTCTAAAGGAAGAGACTATTCAGAGCATTTAGCTCAACAGGATCATCTTCCAACAGGAAGAGAAACAGTAAGAGCAAATGGCTTGCTCAGAGTGACTTGATTAGTTTAGAGCCTCATGGATAGGTTTATGGCTTAATGCTGAAGCCTTAAACAAAGAGTGGAGATAAACAGAAGTATAATGATTCAACAACACTGCAGAAGTCCCCACTGTCTCTTGAGAGTTTATCAGATGCCAGACAACATACCAAGTTGACCTACATTATCTCTGTTCCTCACAAATCAATGAGGTAGGTACTATTATTATGCCATTTTACAGATGAGGAAATAGAGGCTTCAGGCTGGGTGTGAGTGGCATTACCACTTGCATCAGCCCCATTACCCTTCCTGCCTTTCTCTGAGCATGCACCATGCACCAGGTATACATTCTAGTTGCTTTTCCTTCATTAGCTTATCTAATCCTTACAACAAGTCTTGTGAGGTGGGTACTATAGTTAACCCTCATTTTGCAAATGACTAAGCTAAAGCATAAGGTTAAAAAACTGGCCCAAGGTCACCTGGCTGGAAAGGGGCCAAGCCAGGAGATGAACCTGGGCCTCTGTCCTTAACATCTTCAAGAATAATAGGAAGAAGAAATTGCAAAGAAAAGTTCCATTTGCAAATCGTTTGACTTTTCCAGTGGTAAAGACCCAAGCTGACAGGGAGATATAAATACAGTGAAGATCTTAAGGAATTCCTAAAGAAGGGTGGAGGGGAAACCCTTGGCATTTTCCGTGGCTGACAGAGAAAGGAGTTGAGCTAGAGGAAGAATGGGGCTGACCCAGGAGAGCAATTTTTGCTCCAATTGTACTAAAGCTCACTATTTTAGTGCCATAATGTGTCAGAGGGAGAGCAATACCTTCATTGCCTGGAATGCCATGTTAAGTGAACAGTATATCGGGCAAGAAAAGAGTATGCCTAAAAGAGTTAGGAATTTTAAAAAAAAAAAGAAAAACAACAACACTGAATTAGGAGGGTTAAAGAAAGAGGAATAAGAATGAAGAAAGTTGGGAAATAAAAACAACACATTGTTTCCTTTCATGGACAAACAAGTATAATAAAACAATATAAACAATGTCTCCTGGGATTTTTTTTCAATTAAAAGAAAATAGAGATGGGTGAGGGCTTCCTTCTACACTAAGGAGAAGGCAGTCTTCTGAGTAGAGGCAACAATATATCACCAAGTGTCTGCTTAGAAATCTACTGACAAAGTCGGGGAAATCTTGATGAATGAAAAAGGAGGTCACCAAGCAAGAATCATTTCTTATTTTTTGAAAAGCACTCAGTTAATGGTTAATACTTGATGTTGGCAAATTTAACCAACACAACAGTTGGGACATCTAAACTAAGGCCAAAAATTTTAAAATGCCAAATAAGTATGATATGAAATGGATATTCTTGATTGAATGCATTTTTTATCTTCCAACTGCTTAAGTACATAAGCTCTGTGTTTACTTAACTTTCTGTGAAGTCAAATCCATGAATTTTTAAAGGAATATTTTCTGATCAACCATAAAGGACTATCACTCACTTATTGATCAACTGTAAGAGACTATCACTGTTTAATAGAACACAGTGTAGCCCCAACACCCTGCAACTCAAGGTGCAACGGTTTCTTTTCAGGAGAATACATGACTAAAGGAGTATTTGAATTAGTCTGGGGATGGAACATCAGAGCCATTTGTCAAGGTCAATGTTAAGTTTAGAGCCAGATGACACAGTAGCTGCGCAATCCCTCTTGGTATGATTTTCTCAGCAAAGCTCTGTGTTTTCCATTCCTGCTCATGACTGCCCCTCACTTTCCACAGTAAATCTCCCCTCATAGTGACAAACAGGAAAAAAACCACTCAGATTCTTTCTTACATAATGTGTTTGTATTATTCTCTTGTGTGTGTGGGAGATTCAGGACTCAAAGAGCCTTGATGCTTTTTATCAATTCCACTAAACGTCAAGGGCAGGAAATAAAAATATTTTTCTCTTCCGACTCAAATACAATAACCCTTTGTGAAGTTGCTAAGAAGCTAGAAATAGCAAATCTGGGAAAAGTTTCAGGTGAGAGATATGCATCAAAATATTTCATTTTGCTAAAAATATCTCTAAGTTGGTCTTTGCATTCCAACTTGCATCACACTGCAAGTCAGGATAATGAACAAAATCTGTTTTACCTTATACTGGCAGAAACTCAGAGGTTATATGAAGGGGTAACATAATCTGTCCTATGATGATAATAAAAGTCCACATAAGCATTTGCCAGTTCAGAGCAGTTGTTTTCATGATACAAACAAGAAAGACAGAAGAGGAAAAAGAAACCAATTCAAATCACTACATATGGGTTACCTGGCAAGCAGAGTTTAGATCAAGGACCCAAGAGGTAACTTAGGTAAGTTGGAGAGTCCCAGAAGGATATGTAAACCCATGACAGCGAAGCCTGCAAAGTCCTGATCAGCTGCCCCAGTGCATATAAACGAGGTCCTCTGGGAAGCGCAACCATTCTAATGGCAGCAGGGCTGATCTAGCGCCCAGACATGAACCTGGTAGCAACAGGTGATGTGTGTGGTCCAGGGTTGGCCAAATGCTCCAGGCCCAGAGCAGTGGAGACACATGAGAAAAGAGAAAAAGAAAAGAAAGGCTTGGCTTTGGGGAACAGGGTGAATGCAATGGAACAACTCGGCCGGCACGTGACAGTAGCGCCCTGGGCTTCTCTCCCCTCTGTGGGCTTCTTGCTGCCACCCAGCCTCCCAGTTCCAAAGGCTCCCCTCGACAGGAGCAGCAAAGTTTTAGTCAAGTCCTGCCAAGAAAAACCTTGCAAGGTTAAAAACACATTAGGTTTCAGATATCTTTGCTACTAAGCTTCCTTTTTATAAGTTTCAGTACACACACATGCACACACATATGCACAGAAGAAAACTCATTTTTAGTCAAAGGGTTCAAGAATGTTGACAGTCAACAGTCAAGGAACATGTATTAAGGACACATGGACAAAGCCAATGGGGGTCGGTTCGAGGGTAGAACATGGGCATGAGTGGGGGGGGGGAGGGGGGGGGGGGGGGGATGGAAACAACTGTTCTTGAACAACAATAAGAAAAAAAAGAATGTTGATACTCTTTTAAGGAGCCGCTATGTTCTTAAACTCATTCAACAGCTCTATTTGCTCTCAAAAGGGTCACAGATTTATTTAACAGCTTTATATCTTTCAGCTGGCCCATTTCAAGCCAAAGCAGAACACAGAAGCATCCAGTTTAATCATGGGTTCGAGCTGAGGGGGCTGGAGGCTCATGGCTCAGGAGTCCAAGATACAAGACCAAGAGTTCACCATGTTATTTGCTGCAGGAAAGCATGCCCATAGGTTAAAAAGTGGGATTTCGAATAACAATATAGAAGTAAACATCTGGAGAAGGAGTATTTCCACAGCAGCCCTGTCAACCTGTCCCCTAAATCTGTCACCCATGTGGAAAAAAGACACAGCTAGGATCTGCGAAACTGTGGGCTGAGCGATCAGTCACTTAAGTCACAGCAACATCTTTCTACCAAGTGATAAAAACCTATTGCAAAACAATACATACCACATGCTTTCTGCAAACATATGACACAGGAATGCCCTCGTTTTTTCATTGGAAACCTGGCCAAGGTGTCTGGACCTCAGAGTAGAGCAGTGCTCTGGGGCTCAGAGGCCAGCCAGGGACTGATTCCTGGACAGAAAAGGTAAGATGAAGACAATGTTCCTTCCCATGTTGTCCACCTAATCATGCTCACGATGCAGACAGAACGACACACAGGTCCTTTCTAGTCTACTGGAGAGCGTGCTAGCCTTGATGCCTCTGCGCAAAGCAAAGGAGAGCTTCAACTTGGGACAGAGTGGACCAAAAGGGTAATTTTCACATACAGTAAACCTGGTGTGCTGTCTGGCTTGAGTGAACTTCATGAAAAAAAAATCCAACTTTCTTAAATCCAAGTTCTGTTAGGGACAAAACACTGTCTATTCAGTAGCTCAAAGATGTCCCTAATATCACACTCAAACTTATTCCATATATTTTGTTTTTATATTTAAATCTATAAACATAGGTTAACATAGTTCTACTACAATACATAAAAATATGTAATATGATTTATAGTAAAAACCTGAGCCAAGTTAGATGTTCTGTGCCTTGAAGGACAAGAGTTGCCTTAGGGAAAATGCCGGATCCACTAATAAAATTAACAGCTGTGTTTCTTAGATACAGTTCCTTGTGTTACTGTCTCCCTCACCAGTCACAAATGTTATCATTCATCAAGCCAATATATTATTTATAAAAAAACATGATGGTACCAAAGAAAATCAACAGATCCCTTAACCATGATATTTGGTAGTCAGTTTTGAAAGTATCAAAAAACATTAATTGAAAAAGGCATTTTTGAAAAGATTGATTTTTTAGCAATAGTGTGAGGAATACTTTATAATCTTTTAGTGCTATTTTCAATAAGTTGTAGTTAATTCACATACACACACTATAGTAAGTTTTTCTCTCTTACAGTTAACACCTGCACTGATTCTGACTGTCTTTTGACTTAAGACAACACCGAGGTCAGGTTTGCTCACAGGACGCTGGCATGTGAGCTGCAGTGATGGCAAGGGTTTCTAGATACACCTGTGGCAATCAACACGCAATGCAAACATTTGCTTAACAGAAATCAAAGAAGAGAGAAATGGGGAAAATAGTTCAACTTTATACTTGCATATATCCAAGAATTTCCTCAGCTTGCCCATAGTCCTAAAAGCAAAATGAAGCAGCAGCAGCAGCAGCCTAGACAAAAATCAATACACTGGGAATTTCTAAGGCTGGTGAATTATTCTGGGAGTAAAAAAAAAAACAAAAAACAAAAACTGAAACAGAAATGAGAGTCCATCAGAAAGGAAGATGAAATGAGAGTCCATCAGAAAAGACTCCAGCAAATTCAGTGCTCAGGTGCAAATCCCAGGATGTGAAATAAGAGGACAGGAAACCCAATGAAGTCAGAAGTCCACTCCGGCACAGGGCAGCCAAGCAGAAGCCAGCAAACACAGGCCAGTTCCCAGCCACTGCTCAGACCGCAATATGGCTGAGGTCAAGTTTTCAGATGTCATTCCCGGGGTCACACACACACAATAACTTTTCAAGTTGTGTGCTTTATGGTATTTGCAGGGATCTGGCCAACAACGGCCAGGGGGCTGTTTACTAAAGTCATTCCCCAGCACCACCCAGAGAAACAATTATAGAAATCACTGCCAAAGCTTACACGGGAATTAAACAGAAGGAACAGAATATAGCCATGTAAAACATGCCCCAGTCATTTCGTAAGCTCCATTTCTTCACAGATGGCTGCTGTGGAAGAAATGACTGCTTATGGAAAACACAGCCCCCAGGAATTAATCCAACCACTGGGGTGAAAGTAAAATAAAAAATCATTAATTATTCCATTCTGCAATTCATGCTGGTGACTTATAGGATCTGAGCTAGAAGACATTCAAGGACAAAACTGCCACTCACAAACAGAGCTGGCAAAGGCGAGTGAATGTTGGAAAGGGCAGGCACAGACCACTGTTGCAGTTCTCCGAAGGCAAAAAGGATTCACCCAATTAAAACATCAGAATGTTCTACAAACCAGCAACACTGATGAATTAAGTAGCTCATATACATCGTTGTATTTCCAAAAGATGTGAGGCTCTGGGCTTTGAAAAGGACCAAACAGAAGCACCCCTGCCAATGTAGTACCTGTAGCTGAAAAGAGAGGAGGACCTCAAAAATATCTAGCCTTTTTCAATCTGTAGTCTCAAAGCTGGGCTTGGGGACTCCCAAGGTCAAATGGCTGTTATAGCATAGCATTGTAACAACTGCTTTGGTTCTCTTATTCTATTACTATTTACCCATTCTCCTGTATGTTGCAGAGGTTGATTATAGACATTCTTGCTTTGGATTCCCCTCCAGTTTCATGGGTCAATCCAATGCCCATGTCTACATTCCTTTCACTGCCTTTATATTGCTGTAGAGTTGGGCTTTGCATACCACTCCACACACACACACACACACACAACTGTCCCCCTACTTCCTCACCCCTCATTCACTGACGGAAGCTCAGTTTGAAAGCATCATCCTTTTATATCTACTCAAATACCTTTTAAATGGAGAAAAAGGAACATAGCAGGTGTGTTCACTGACCCAGGGAATTCATAGCACTCAACAGAGTCTAGGCTGTAGTGTCCATTAAGGCTATGGCTATGCCTGTCTTTTTCTACACTAAATACCTCAGATTTAGTTTACTACCTGGCATGATGTAGGAGCTCAATAACTATTTGTTGAGAGACTGGAAGTAGCCTTTTCCCCCCTAAGTTCCATCTTATTCTCAAATTATTCTCTCCACTGAAAAAAGGAAGATTTATAACTAACTAGAATCATGGTTTAAAGGAAACTTTAAACCTGAAAGACAGGGTCAAAATCTGAAAAGTTCCCAAATTCATCCCAATAACCAATGCTGCTCCTCCTCCTCCTCTATATTTTGAACCACACTACAGGAAAAATTCTAGGGTTTTTACCTATATTCCTAATTTATTCTCCACAAAAACCATATAAGATATTTACTATATTATTCCCATTTTACAGATGAGGAAAAAGGCCTCAGATGATGGAGTAACTTTCCAAAAAACACACAGCTAAGAAGTTGCAAATCCAGGATTTGACCTGAGGCCACCTGACTCTGCAATGCCAGCCCCCTGCCGCCACAGCACACTTGTCAAGATTACCTTGGAGCTCTGAGGAATGCTGTCCTGGCCTTTCATTTAATAAAATATTTATTGAGTGCTTGTTCTCTATCAGATGCCATGAACACTGACTGTTCCTATCTATTTAACATTCCTGCTGCTTTCCCAGTTGCATTGCCACATCTACCAAACGGTAAGCATGCTGAATCTGTCAGACAAGGAAATTCAGTGAAAATGGGTTCTCTTCCTTATCTTTTTTTATTTTATTTTTTTAAATTTCCTGGTAGAAAACAATCACCACTCCTCACAGCATTCCACAGGACCCTACCAGGAGGCAGTGGGACGAGGAAGCAGCCCAGAATCATATACATACAGACTCCAGTGGAACCAGGAAAATGCATACAATGGTGTCTGGGAGTCCCTCTCTGCTCTACGATTAGATTGAGGAGGTACCCCGCTTAACAACGCAAAAGGCCAGCCATACAGAGCGTGCTGTGTTCTTGCCTCTGCTTCCCACCCTTGGAAAGGTCTCCTAGGCTCCAAGAGTTACCTTTGGTCACCCAGTGACCCTCTACCCACCTTATATAAAAGTCAGGAGAGCAGAGGGGCCCGTGGCCCCAGGCAGAATTCCTGAATAAAAGGCAGGCTGCCGGCTGAAGGGTACAGCGTCTGCTTGCTGTGACCTACACTTTGCGCAGCGCCCACCCATGCAGTGCAGAGCAACCCCCTTCTCCGGGGCTGCGGAGTCAGCCACGCTGGGAGCCACCCGAAGGGAAGTGTCAGAATCCCGAGACACTTGGTTTGCTCTGCATCGTGAAGGAAATAGCCGTCGTTCAGGGAGAGAATAAAAATGAGGAGTTGGCTGAATAAAGGCGATAAAAATAGATTTTCTGACTCTACGGAGATGAATCATTTTGCCATGGGGATCCGCTCGGCTCTGTTTCAGCTTGGTTTTCACCCCAGCCTCATAAATTTGACTAAGGAAAATTTCCTTCCCCTAGATAATCAGTGCCGTGAAGCCTTTAGATTTGGACATGCCTGACAGGACTTTATTAGAGGGTAGCCCAGCAATAACCTCCATTCCTTCCCCAGCCTGCAGTAAACAGTGACTGTGAAGGACAAGGTTAAGCAGGCTATGCTGGGGGATGCAGCCCTTGAACCTGGACTCACAGCCTCCTCGGTCCTGCCCTAATTCTCTGCTCAATTCTTTCCCTCCTTATTTTAATAATTTTTTTTAAAAGAAAGCAAAGGGGGAGGTAGAAACAAAAGGAGGCTGAGGGGGCTCAGGTGAACTGCACCTCAGAGGTGTGCTGTCCCATTTCCCTGTGACTGCTGAGGGACAGAGATGTGTTGGAATAATTCACAAAATTACTGAAAACCCTCTTTCTTTTGACTAAATTAACATTTCTTCCACGGCACGCCCCAAAAGGGAAAAGAAAATCAATCCTTTCCTTCGAGAATAAAAAAAGGGAATCAAAGCAACAGGTGGTAGAAGTATCAGGGGACAAGGTGAACTCCATCGGAAAGTAATTTCGAGATGATTTTAGCTATGTAATGAGCGTATAAAAAGTAACTTTAAAAAAAAGGCAAGTGTTAAAATCTATTTTAAAGAGCTTCCTTCCTTCCCGCATGGACACCTACAAACGTGTGTTTTCGGGACGGGTGTGACTTACCCCCACGCGGCCTCGCAGCCGGCTCTGCGGGCCAGCTCACCTCGCCGGCAGGTGGTGGGGCGTCGCTCCCGGGCCTCCCATAGGCCGCCCCAGCGCGGCGCCTTGCATTCCCTGGCCCAAGCGGTCCTCCCCGCAGCAAACCCTGCTCTGCCCAGGGGCCGGCTGCACAGCCCAAAATGCTGATGCAGTGAAAGAAAACTCACTGGAAGAGAGCGTGATTGCCACACCTATTGGGGAGGGAGGCGGAGAATTCTGCTCCCTCTGAGAAAGGGGAACGGAGTCCCCGAGAGGAAGAGAAGCCCAAACACAATTCTGCGGGAGAGCTATGTGACAGCTGCTGGCGTGAGACAGGCCCCCAACACTATTGCTAAATCTGGATCTGGAATAGGAACCCAGTAGGACCTAAGGGACAAAAGTTCAAGTCCCAACTCTGGGACAAAGTGGCTGCACGGCCCCAGGCTGAGTTACAGGCTTCGGAGGCTGTCCCCTCGTTTGTAAAATAACGGTGTCTCAGAAATCAGTCTCTGAAGAGCTTCTAGTTCCAAAAGGTTAAAGTCACTATAATAATCATGAACAAATAAATAATAAGCACAGCTACAAATGGCTGGAAACATACTATGTACTATCCACCATATTAGGCATTTTCAATATATTAGCTCATTTAATCCACAATACTGAGATGAGGTTTCTCTCTCCTATTTTAGAGATGAGGAAACTGGTGGACTCCCTCTATGAATCCTCATAAAAATAAAAATAAAAATAATCATATCCACTCAGTGTTTTGAATTTTAAGTGGAGGCATTTGGTCTCTGTGCCTGAAATTGAGATGACATCTGAGAACAGAATTTCTGCACAGTGGGGTGATTAATGTGTTTACAATCCTCTGCTGGTATAATTCTGAGGTACTAGTATTTATGGTTATGGCCGTTCATGCTACTGCAAAACCCATTTCCCACCTGTTGTTTTTTATTAAACCTCCCTAAAGGACATGAAATATTTCTTTGTGCAAATTCTAAAAATGGGGATCCTGAAATATGCGCACAGAAACCTCGTGGCTGGATTTACTGTTTGGAATTTCCAAATGCTATAAAACAGTGTTTACAACCAATTCATCATTTATAAGAGTTTATTAGATTGATATGCCAACTAACTCGCTAGTATCGTGCCATTTATTGATACCAATACATCAACTGGTAGGCCGACCTTTAATATTTATTAATAACTTCTGTTTCCTCACCTATGTTAGTTTCCTTGCATTGTGTCTCTATTTTATCTTTATCTATAATCATTCTATTTTAAAAGTAAATTTTTATTTCAGAATACATTTTAGATTTACAGAAAATTGCAAAGATAGTACAAGGAGTTCTGGTATAACTCATACCCTGCCATTTTACATTATTATGGCATATTTATTACAACTGGTATACGATTATGTACAAATACTGGTATACTATTATGAACTAAACTCTGGCTTTTAATTGGATTTCACTAGTTTTTCCCTAGTGCACTTTTTCTGTTCCAAGATCCGTTCCAGGATATGGCATCGTATGGACTTCCCTTGTTTCTCAGACTTTCCTTGTTTTTGATGAACCTTGACAGTTTTGAGGAGTGCTGGTCAGGTATTTTGTACCTGTTTGGCTTTGTCTGATGTTTTCCTCGTGGTTAGGCTAGCATTACGGGTTTTGGGGAGGAAGCACTGTGGTGAAGTACTACTCTCATAATATCATATCAATCATGCTTTTAAACAAAAACAAAGAAAGTATTTATCAAATCAGGACTTAAAACTGAATTAAGTTAAATTTTATAGAAGAGAGTGTAAATACCAAACAATTTACTCACAAATACAGTGTTTTATATTGTGGAGAGAATGACAGAGGGGGAGACTAATTTTTACGCCCACTGAGATGAGGGGAGACCTAAGATTCTAGCAGGAAGCCAGCTAGTTACAAGAAAGGTGACTAGCAAGTGCTTTTGAAATGCTTGCCAAGACAGATTTCCTATAAAAACAATCTCAGATTATGGTACATTTTAACTGAAGTACTGGCTCATCCTAGCATGGTCTTACTCCTTCATAAAATGCTTTCAGATATGGTATGGAATTTTTTCTCATTGCCACACAACAGAATCCTTACAACCCTGCGTTCAGAGTACAGGTTAAAAATTAGTTCCACAGAAATTTCTTCTGTAGGTAAGCGATGACTATGAAAAAGAAAGAAGTGAAACTTAGACTGAAATATGTATTTCCTGCTATTATGCATTTTTTCCTCACAGCTCCTAATTGAAGGTCTGTTCCTAAGGGAAAAAGTGAGGAACTGATGTAATGTCACAAACTCTTGAATGCTGTTCAATGAAAGATAAGGGAGAACAAGTCATTTCTTTCTTCAAAGAATGTTTTCTTTTTTTTTTTTTTCTGGGACAGGAAGGGGAAAAAAAAGCTAGAAAAAAATGTTTTACAGCACTGCTATATATAACCTTCCACCTCTGCAGAGACACAAAATAATTATGGAAACAAGCTTGGAAAAATAATCTGTGGTGCATGAAGAGGATATTAGGCTTCAGCTAGCAAGTCAAGGCATTCGTAACACATGTGAATAAGAATTTAGTGCTTGGATGGCTTACCCACTGAATGGTGGCCCCCTGCTCCCCACAACTAATACGTGGAAGTCAGAACCCCCAGGAACTCAGAAATTGGAGAGAGGGTCTTTAAAGAGGTAATTACATTAAGTGGGTCACTGGAGTGGGCCCTTATCGGATATGACTGGAGTCCTTATAAGAAGGGGAGATGACAACACAGATACACACACTGAGGGAGGCCTTGTGAAGACGCAGGGAGAAGGCGGACATCTGCAAGCCGAGGACAGAGGCATCAGAAGAAACCAAACTTGCCCCCACCTTGATCTCAACTTCTAGCCTCCAGAACGGCAAGCAATTAAATTTCTGTTGCTTAAACCACCCAATCTACGATAGTTTGTTATGGCAGCCCTAGCAAACTAATATACTTACCTTGTACTAACAGTGAAGTATCAAGGAATATAAGAGAGGCTGTGAGATTATTTGGATAGTATATCTCAATGAATTGTCAATTATATGAAGATCTTTCTAAGCCATCATCTGCCATGGTTTTCGTATCAAAGTGCAGTCGCCAATGACTCCCCCTGTGGGTTCAAGCACCTTTCGTCACCTGTCTGTTCCCATCGACCACCGCGCCCCTGCCAGTGCGGAGCAAACACACCAAAGAGAAGACTGCAATTTGGGGGGGGGGAGTGTCAAAGCTGTGGTTATAGAAAAAGAAATAATTTGTCATTGTATATCCTTAAGCACAAGGATTTAACTGCAAAATAATTCATTCATTAACCTACTCCAATTTTTATAACATGTTCCCTGAGTTCCAAAGCAACATTTCCAATTGTCTGCCAGACATCTGTACGTGAATATCTCTTAAATATGTCCAAAAGAGAATTCATCTTTTCTCTTGGAACCCATTTCTCATCCTCTGTTCCCATGATGCCTATTAACAGCATCCCTACCCTCCAAGTTGCTGAAGTCCAACATGCAGGTGTCACCTTCCTAAGATTATTTATTGTAGTTCATTAGTTCTACAATGCACATTTTTTTTTAAACCTCTGAAGTGAAAATTCACCTTTCCATTGCTGGTGTCATAACTTAATTGGCAGCTTTTTCTCATTAGTTATACTTCTAAAAATGATGTCTTCTAATCACTGGAATAGTATAGTCAGTGAAAAACATAGAAACATGAATCTTGTTTCCTCATCTCTATTTCCACTGCTTATACCAAGGTTTAGATGTTCATCTCTTATTTGGACTACTTGTCTGCTAATTGACTTTTGCTAGTCTTTTCCCACAATCTGCCTTCCATATGGGCACCAGAGTTATCTGGAACACAAGATGCCTTTGTTTTCAGTGGCTCTGACTGCATACAAAATGAGTCCAAACACCCCCAGATGGCATTTCTGGTCTCAACTTACTATCCCTGGTCTACATTCCACAGCACTGATTTCTCGCAGGGGCCCTGGGGCTCCAGCTGCAGCCACATGCAAGTAATGGCCACTCCCAGACAAGACCTAGGTTCTTGTGGCTCAGAGCCTTTCTCATTCCATCCCTTGAGGCTCGCGTGCCCTTCCTCCAACTCCAGGGGCCTTCACTATTTGTGGATGCCCACTTCAAATCTCACATCTTCCAAAGTTTTCATCTCAAATGGAAATTTCTTCCTTGCATATTTCATTAACATTTCACAGGCTATCATTATTAGACCTTATTTTTATATTTGGCTCCTAGAAAGTATTCCTATGAAAGGCAGGAATCATGTCCTGAGCCATAAGTAGATTTTTGCTTGGAAAGCAGGAGGGAACATAACATCTTTTTAGTGCTTATGTGCAGAAGAAAGCTGGGAAACAGACCTTAGTGTCATGCAAGAGAGGCAGTCCAAAGAAAACTGTGTTATCTTTAAAGTCCTATAAATATAAGGGACACATTTCCAGATTAACATAACCATTTCATTCACTGTGGGAGGCAGCTTCTGAATAGCTCTGTGATCTCTTCCTCCTGTTCAGGTCCTTGTGAAATCTCTACCCCTTAAGTGGGGACTGGACTTACTGACTTGCTTTTAATTAATAGAATATAGCAGAAGTGATAGAATGTCACTTCTGAGATTAGCTTGCAAAGTACTGTGACTTCCAACTTATTTGTTCTCTCGCTGGAGTTCTTGCTTCCTCACTCTGATGAAGCAAGCTGCCAAACTGTGAGCTGTTCTCTGTGAACGGGTCCACGTGGCAAGGACCTTACGGTGGCTTCGGCCATCATCCTGCAAGGAACTGAATCCTGTCAACATCTATAAGACTGAACTTAAAATCAGATTCTTTCCTAATTGAGTCTTGAGATAACACTGGCCAATGCCTTGATGGCAGCCTTGTAAGAGAACCCAGCTAAGTCATGCCCAGATTCTCAACCTCCCGGAACTAAGAGAAAATAAATGTTTTAAGCCCTAAGTTTTGGGTTAATTTATTACACAGTACTCAATAATTAATATGTTCACTAAATTAGAAAGTCCAAAGACAGATAATAAACACAGGATGTATGAGAACGACCAAAAACCTCTTAATGAGTCTTCCAACGCACTCAAAATGATGCGCAAGGTGAATAACTTGCTGGCCTGACAGAAGCAGCTCAGTGAATAACCTGAAGCCCGCTGGCTCCAGCAGGCACCAGACTTCCCTTTAAACCCGGTCCAGCCCGCTGCAGAGAGTGGCTCTCACCAGCTGACACGCTGTTATCCTTGTATTCATGACATGGCCAAGTCTTTTGGTTTAGGTCATAAAAACACTACAGTCCTGGTTCCAAAGAGTGAAATATGTAGTGAGAGATAAACCTAGAATGTAACCTTAGCTCAGGGAAAGGCTGAAATGCATTTCTGAGGTATTTGGATCATTTTCCACAGGTGCTTGGCAGCCACGCAAGGCTGGCTGAGAAGATGATGGGCATGAGACAATCTGTACTCTTAGGGACTACCTGTAAAAACTGTTACAAGTAGCAGCATGCAAACCACACTCACCTGAGGAGCGTCGCACATACTCAGCAGCCCCCAGGTTCGCCTTCCTCCATTCCACTGAATGCAGGACTGAGTGTCCCCAAGACCTCATGGGTTTTGTTGTTGCTTTTCCCGATAGTCTGTGCTCTTTTATGTCTCAGCTACTAAAATGCTAACCACCAGCCCTACTCTGGCTTGGCTTTGGCACCGAACTCAAGAGCAGCAAATTGAGCATTTCTCCTGTGTGTGGTGTGGGAACACAACTGAGGCTTTTCTCACTGAGCCAAGGATGAGGATAAAGGAAAGTGTGTCATTAAATTCAATTTTGGCTGAGCTTCTCCCCAAGGTCTATGCATTTCCCTCAGTGAAAGGTACTTCCTTCGCACAGAACAACACACAGCTCCTGGTTTTTATTTGTTCCCCAAAGAAGAGCAAGACCACCTCCAGAGGTCCCTGATCATACATGCAGCTATTACAAGGAGCAGAGTGTGGCAGGAAAATATGCTCGGTGGGATACTCTGCTGATGAAGGAGAATTCCGTGCCTGCCTCTTCCTGAGTCTTTGCTGTCCTGAATCAGCATTACAGGTAAAGAGGGGATAGAAAGGAGTGAGTCTAGCTGGACTGATTTGCACCAGAAAAGGCTGAGGGTTAGTAGTGGCAGAGAGAGGAATAAAAAACCAAGAAAGAGAACAGCTAAGATAGTGTGAGTCTGGAAGATTTTAGGTAGTTGGAGGTAGGGAGATATTTGAGGCAAGCTGGCAAGTGTGAGGCTGCTGTGTGTGTGTGTGTGTGTGTGTGTGTGTGTGAGAGAGAGAGAGAGAGAGATTGAGATTAAAGAGAGAAAGAGAGAAAAGGGAGAGAAAATGCATTTGGGGAAGTTTTGCTCCATGTTATGAATGGAACCACTCAATGAAAATTGAAAGACCTCAATAAAGATTTCTAATGTTCTTCTATTACTATCTCTGCTGACCTGGTGCATCATTGCCTAGGAAGCTGAGATGGGACGACGTGGAGACTAATTTTATAGGGGTGACAGTAAAAAATATTACCATCCTAGGGCCTTCTAAAATAGACAACTGCCTTGGTTTGGTGGAATTAATAGATATTAAATGAGAGGGGTGTGAGATCTCCTTAGAGGCTGATGCCTCCACACAGGTGTTCAAGAGGTTGAGGTTGAATGACACATGAAGAGGCCTAATGGAGACAGCGTCACACAGCAGAAAAGGCACAGACTGCGGAACTGGGCAAACCCAGGTCCAAATCTCAATTTGGCCTCTTAGTTTTGGAAAGCTTGTAACTTACTTCTTTGCACCTTTGTTTCTGAGATATATACTAAAGACATAGCAATAACTACATCACAGGGCAGCTTGTAAAGATTATGAAGGATAATCTACTGCGTCTGATACATGGTAGGTATTTAATATATCATGGCCGTCATTATGGTAACTTAATGATGATGAAACCTCTGAACTCTCTCCTGGCCTAAAACAGTAACTTTAACTAGAAGAGATACAGAGGCAGGGAACTGAACTTTAGACCAGCTTTTTGTAAGAGAACCTTTAGGATAAACTGTTGAAGGAAAAGTAAAAGCCCTAGAAACTTTAAAGGAATCTGTAGACTATAAACCTAAAATATGAGACACTGATAGGTGTGAGCTCAGACACGCAAGAGCAATTCCTCAGTCAGTATTTGCATGAAACCACTTTTTAGCAGGCAGACACCCCAAACACGTGGGACTCAAATGCACTGCACCGTCACCTTCCCAAAATTATAAAGTTTGTGTAAAGGCTATTTGCTTCTGCTACTCAGTTTTCAACAGCTTCATAGATTTACCTTTTATCCAGACAATAAATTTTATCTTTTCATAATGTGGAAATCTCTACTGCGTTTTCGTCATTTCCCCTCCTTGGACCACCCTCAAACAAGGAACCATCAACTGTTCTGGGATAAGATTCATAAAATAAAGCAGATACCTTTCAAAAGCTTCCTAAAGTTTGCAGAGTTTATAATACCGTACTTTTTTTTAATCCATTTCAGGAAGCTCATCTCTAAAAATATTTGAAATCTTATCTTTTGATGAAAGAAAAATACATCCTTTTTCTAAAGTAGAAGTTTTTGAGTGGGTTAGAGTAACTAAGTAGTAGGATAATTCTACTAGATACATTCTGGCTATATCCTGCTGAACTTCAGCTAGAATCAGATTTCCAGCATTCATCAGGCAAAGAAACGTTCCATGAAGAGAGGCCTTTCACAGAGCTTGGAAAGATATTTTGAAGGTATTGGCCAAAAGGAAAAAAAAAGGTGATGAACGAAAAAAGTGAGGCTGTTTCCCCCTCTTTCTCACAAGAGGTAAAATAATCTGTTGTTTACACATGTTCCATTGTCATCTGGGACCACTTGTGAGTAACGCAACCAAGGAGAAGCGTGCCCAGGGCTTTGGAGCCACCTTAGCTTTTACGATTTCTGTGGTCTTGGGCAAATGACTCCTGCTTATGAATGTATCTAAGATGCCCTTTCAGCTGCAGAACTCTCTTTTTCTCAGATCGCTTTATGTTCCTGGATTCACGTGCAAGATCAAGCAAACATTTAATGAGCTCTGGGGAGGCTCAGCCCCCGAGGGCAGAATCCCCAAATGTCATCTATTTCCGATTATACTTCGCGTGTGTGTGCACAAAACACACACACACACACACACATACACAATGGCTATTACAATTAAAATCTGGGCAAAAGAGAGCTTAATTTCAAAATTCATATTGTAAGCAAGAATTTCAGACATTTGTGTTTCTTGCACAAAAGTCTAATGTTTCTGGAATGAAACAGTTTAGCATGATCTCTGATGACCATTAAATTGAGTTTCAGGATGTGGATTGATTGTGCAACACTAACGAACTGGCAGACTAAAGGGCAGGCGGCGTTTTTTAAGGCCTTTGGTATGCCAAAACCTAAATTTGAGGTCTTTCTCTCTGGCAATAGCTCACAGTATCACTAACACCTAAAAAAGAATGCAAGCATCTGCGGGCGGTCACCACGCGGCTTCATGTGTCAGCAATCGTTACAGAAGAAATGCAGGCCCGGACCCAGGGTCTTTGCATTCTTGCCAGGAAATGATTTTCAACTACTTTGTTTTAACACCTTCACCCCTGAATTCTTTGTAACCACAGCTCAACTCAGGGGCTAAAATGCACCTATTCATGCCTTTGTAAAATCTACACGTGTTTATAATTTGGGATGTCTATGTGAAAACACACTTTTCTACTTATCTTCAAGTCAAACAGCTGGGCCATCCTAATGGACTCTTCTCAACACCAGGCCATTAGGACACACAGGTGTGGGTTCCAGGCATGGAAAACTGCCTGGTGTTGCTTCTTAGATCTCCTGCTGCTGAGGACTCTTGACCAGTGGATGGTCAGTGGCCTGCCAACCCACTGACAAGGCAGAAACCAACCTAGGTCCTGACAGTCACAAATGGAGGAGGAAGACAATATGGTGTGAAGAACACATTCACATAAAAGGCTGCATCTCTACTAACACTCAGGATGGTCTCTGATATCCTCCAATGTACTGCAAATTTGAGGTTCCCCCACCCCCTTAAAAAAAGAGAATGAATCCCTAACTTTTTATATTACAAATTTTCAAGCCTACCAAAAAGTTCCAAGATTAGTACCATGACAACTGTATACTCTTTATTCAGATCCAACATTGTATTACATTTTCCTCCTCTCTCCCTCCCTCCCTCCATTTTTCTCCCTCTCCCTTTGTCCATGTGTATGTGTATATAAAAGAATATACTATATGCAGAGACTTCTTTTATGCCAAACAATTTGAAAATTAGTTGGACATATTGTGACACTTTATCTCTAAATTCTTCAGTTTGTGCACCTCCCAACATCAAAAGTATCCCCCTATATACACAACTATGTTTGATAAGACCATTTACCATATGAAGGAAATTCAACTAAGAGAAGACTATTTTCTGATATTTGATCAACACTCAAATGTCCTCATTGTCCCAATAATGTCTATTATAGTTGTTCTTTCTCAATCAGGGATCACACATGGCCTTTGACTGTCATATCACCGTATCTCCTCAGTCACCTTTTATCTGAAACCGTTTTCTAGACTTTGGGGGATGGTGAGGTATCTTTAATGATACTAACGGTGTTAAAGAATGAAGGCCAGCTGTTTTAGAAATGTCCTTTGATTTAGATTTGTCTCTTTCCTCAGAAGTGAAGTTAGGCTAAATATTTTGGCAGACATTCTATCAAGGTGGTGCTATGACCTCTTAGTGCATCATTTGAACCCATGAAGAGTGTTGACAAGTTTGATCATGGCAAATTGACTGCTTAAAGCTACAGTGTCTTAACATGAATCCTAAGTCATTTGCACACCTTTATTTTAAACTATTAACAACAGTTATTCAAACTCTTACTCCTTTACAGCATACTCAAC
This sequence comes from Pteronotus mesoamericanus, assembly GCF_021234165.1. Taxonomy (NCBI): domain Eukaryota; kingdom Metazoa; phylum Chordata; class Mammalia; order Chiroptera; family Mormoopidae; genus Pteronotus; species Pteronotus mesoamericanus. The sequence continues at coordinate 25,592,252 of NW_026555234.1, read as the reverse complement.
ACAGCTATCTTTTATCTGTCTAACATATTAACTCATTTGCACCTAAATCCAGAAATGCTACCTCCCATTTTATAGTAAAAGATCATATGAATCTTATACACTAAAACCTTCACCAAGAAGGTGGTTTTGCTTTGGGTCTTGATAAATAAATAAGATTTTGTCAGGAAGAGCAGGAGGACAGTATTATATTCATAAGAAGTATCATGAGAAAGGCATCATACATGAGAGCAAATGTTTGAGGAAGTGTGAGCTGACTATAATCAATCAGGCGAGAGATGAGAAAGGCCTGCTCAAGGTCTTGTCTAGTGGCCATAGAAATGTGAATACGTAGACAAACTGGAGAGAGTTGCCAAAATCTCTGATAGCTGAACTACAGCAACTGCATGTCTAGGGTGCCTTTATTGATAATGGAAACAGGAGGGACAGGGATGATCATTTCAGTTTAATTTCAGTAGGTTAAGTTTGATATGCTGATAGGGTATGCAGATGGAGTTGTCCAATACAGAGAACAAGCGGTCTGGAGTTCAGGTGAGAAATAACAATTTGGGTCAATACTACGATGAGTTGAAGTCTTGAACATATACAAGAACATGAGTGTAGAAAGGGAACAGTCAATAGGTTTGAAGAGGAAGAATACTAACAGAATGGGGTATGAGGAGAAATGTGGTAAATCTGTTTCTTGCCAAGACTCCAACTAGTGCACAGGTATTTGGAAATGTTGATTGGAAAGTAATTGAAAGACAGGAAAAGATTTGACTAGATTTGCAGATTCAGGACATTAGTAAATGGGCAGTAATTAACCTATACCTAGATAAGGATTTTTTTAGACCAACGATAACTCCATTATGTGTTTTTTCAAACACCACCAAGCAATTAACCCAGTTCTTACACTATTTACCTGGAGATAGTACCAGATTGTATGGGTCTGGGGTCAGTCCCACAAGACTGCCCCCGCTTCAAATGGCAATTACAAGTCCACATTGTCACCTGCACTCCTGACCAGCTGACTGTTAATCAGAGGTTCCCGTGACCCTCTCCTTGGGTTTGATTAATTTGCTAGAGTGGCTCACAGTGAAACATTTACTTATGTTTACCAGTTTATTATAAAGGCTACAGATGAATAGCCTGATTAAAAAAGTATACAGAGCAACATCTGTGGGAAAGAACAGGGAGCTTCCATGCTCTCTGGGCACATGACTCTACCCAAATTTCCACAGCCTCACAACCTGGAAGCTCTCCAACCCCATCCTTTTGGGTTTTTATGGAGGCTTTATTATAATACATAAGCATGATTGATGAAATCATTGGCTGGCCATGATTGAATTCAATCTCTATCCTCTCTCCCTTTCCAGGAGGTGGGGGATGGGGTAGACATGAAAATTCCAACCCTCTAATCACCTGGTTGGTGCCCCTGGCAACCAGACAGCAGCCTTGGGGGAAGGGGAACTCTCCAAAAGTCACCTCATTAACATTAACTCAGGTGTGGTTGAATGGGATTTACTATGAATAGAAAGACAACACCTTCAACCTTCATGTAACTGGAGCTATTTCAGGAACCAATGACAAAAAAACAAATATTATTACGAGATGCTCCCATTGCTCCTAATGCTTAGGAAATCCAAGGGTTTTAAGAGCTCTGAGCCAGAAGTGGACAAAGAACAAATGTACCTTTCTTATTATAAAGCACAGCATCACATTAAAAAATTGGTAAGGAGAACATAAAGATGAAGATAAGTGGGGAAGTGTTAGCCGGAAAAGGTCAAGCAAAAGGAAAAATGATGGAAAGGACAAAGCAGAAAGGAAATTCAAATGAAGATGGAAAGAGGAGAAATAAAAGTGAAGGATATAAATGGAGGAAAGCAACCAAGGATCCCTTATAATCTTGAATCAAATTGCCCGCCTGCTCCCAGTAGGGGCAATATATAAAAAACAACATTTGCTCCAATAAAAAATGATATAAAGGTCAATGCACATGTCCCAAACCTTTAGTTCTACTAAAATTATTTATGATTCACATTTTAAATTAAGGGATCAAAATCCTTGTCTGCGTAGCTTCTGGTCTCAGAGCGGCTTGCTCCTTTCTGTTCACAAGGGTTTCGCTGGGCCCCGCTCCTGACTTCACCCTGCAAGTTTTGCCCCTCGAACCCTAACTCCCAGAATTCCCAGGTCTGGGGCTGCCACGGGGCTGCGGCCAAACGGAAGTCGGTCAGCATCATGAAGGCTGCGGCCTTGCCGTTTGGAAGAGATGGATTTAATAAAAGGGTTAAAAATTATATGTTATATATTAATATATGTGACATATGATATACATATATAGATTGGTTATTCATAAAATTTTCAAATTCATTCCTTCCAAATCTATCTACCTATCTATTAACTTATTTGGTTACATGATTCTGACAAAGTTGGAAGGATTTTTAATGACTAATCATTAACTTACTACTAACAAGTACGGGAAATAAAATGCATTCACTGACATAGCAATTCTTACAATAAAAAACAATCCATTTCCTTCAACTTGCTAAAACCATGTGCTTATTACTATGACTCTCATAGTTCTCGAACACAATTGTTTTTTTTTAAACATCTATTTTCAATTAGTCATCGTGATATGGCTCTAAGACTGTTTAACAATCAGTAAGGTCTATGTAGGGGCCTGCCTAAATTCTTGACATTTTTCTAATTGTTTTCTGCAAAACCACATGCAGAGGAGGCGGTCGCAATAGAAACAGTCAGTGAATCATTACCAGGATGCGTACGGCCTCAGCTTTCTGTGCACACGACGTGTGGGTGTGTGCATGTGTGCATGTATGTGTGCATGGGCCAAGTTCCTACCAGAACTAAGATGTGTTTGTCTTCTTGATCTTCCACCTGTTCCCTTTCTTTCACACAAAAGGCAACATCAATTAAATAATCAAAATTAGTTGCCAAGAATTATGAAACATGTCAATGCATGAAAAAAATCCTGCTTCTGCCCATATGCGAACACATGAGCTTCTCTGTGTTAGGTGGGCAGGTTCAGGGGGCAAGGGCTTTGCTTCGACAGCTCCCCAGATGACACCAGGGTCATCCTGGTGTCCACTATGTTTTTAGAAGACTCAGTCCACAAATGTGGTATCTAAGCACAAGGCGATTCTTAAGATTAAAAACAGCAATTTATCATGAAACTGCTGCTTGTTAATCACGAAATTTCCTCTCTACCTCTTCTCCCCTCGATTCCAGGGGAATGCAGTGAAACACTGAAGTGAGAAACCATAATTACAATCACATTCCTGCCCTGGGGTCAACCTAATTATCCACCTCTCAACCCCAAACAAATTTACTTCTTTAAAAATACAGGCCATTATCACTCATGGGAAAAATACAAACAAAGATTAAGATGACGTTTAGGCATAACTGCAACCTTTCATTTTTAAGTGACCTCTTAGTTTAATGGCTTCAATGCATTCTTATTCAAGTGCAATATATATTGCAGGAGAGAACTGTAATAAATGACACTGTCATGACCCTTAGGTTAGAGCAAAAGAATATTGGAAAATAAATCTCAATTCTGGATACTCACCAATCCTGCAATGGGGGTAGGCAATCTATTGATCTTTTTAACAAGTCCTGGCTTTATAGCATTCAGCAACCTGTCATGGAAAAGGCAGAATGTCAAAGGAGACATAAAGCAAGATGGATCACGCAAATCACCTTTATCCAGGGCTACAGTTAAATTGCTGAATAGGAAAAGCAGCGAATTTAAAGCATGTGGTAAATCTCAATAACCAATGAGCCTTAGTGCATACAGGTGAAGAGCTTTGCCAACATCAAGTCTGTCCATGGCAGGTGAAGTTCTGGAATTTGGAAATGTTGGGAGAGAAGAAAGGATGGGGGCTGGGAGATGCTTCGGGGGGAAGGACAAACAGAGGAGCTGGGTGGAGGCCAGGAGGGAACAGTCTAGGATTGGAGCCAGGTATTACTACACAGGCAAGGCACGGTCCCAGCTCTCCCAGCCAAGGCAGGATCTTTTCAGGGATGCACTAAGCTCAGAGACCAACATCTATCTTCCCAAATAATTTGCCAAGACTTATTCTATCTCCGGACCCTCTTGCTCTTTGAGGAGAGTACCTTGTTAAATGTGGTTGAGCCTCCCTTAAGAAAGGGGAGAATATATTTAGCAAAAGGTTACCCAGTCATGTCCTGAAGATTTTAAACAAGGCTCACCACAAATCCCTAGATACAAAAGAAATGTGAGAAAAATATTTTGGGGGTAAAGGTTGAAATCATGTAAAAATGCTAATACAACAAGGGGAATGCAAGAGGAAAAAATTATAACTATGCATATTTTGCAGTGTATATTCTGCACCCACGTCTTTGACCCAAGTTTTCAGGGAAAAAATCTTCTGTTTAAGTTTTTTAATTCATTTTTTATTTAATTAGATACTTTTTTTGTATTATAAGGGAATTTTAGCATTTATTTTTGAACATATTATGGCACAAGAAATTTTATGTAATAAATAATTACAAAATACAAGAACAGATACAAGGTATTTCTGCTACTACCCATGTATAATGTGCATCCTTATTTTTTCCCTCCGACATTTGTGCAAAAAGTGCACATTATACAGGGCAAAATGTGGTACTTGTCTTCAGAAAGTATTGATTCAAAGTGAAAAGAAAGAAGAAAGGGCAACTTGTAAAGCTAAAACAGGGTTGGCATCTGGGTGACGTGGTGGAATGCAGCATTTGCAAACTAGGTTATTCATAAAGGGACAGCTGAAGGTAAGGAAGGGGCTGCAGAACAAAAGCATTTATTTCCAAGTTCAGGAATCTGAGGAGAGGCAATCGGGTAACATCTCAGGATACAGTGTAAAGAGAAACTTGGGGCAGGAATTATTATAATCCAGGGGTCAGCAAGCTCTAATCCATGGGCCAAATTTGGCCCAATGCTTGTTTTTATTAAAAAGCTTTATGGAAAACAGCTATGCCCATTCATTTACGTGTTGTCTGTTGATGCTTTTGTGCAGGGCTGAGTAGTTACAACAGAGAGCAGATGGCCCACAAAGCATACAATCTTTACTAGTTGGCCCTTTATAGAAAAAGTTTGCCAACCTCTGTTACACAGGCAAACTTCGGAGATATTGCGGGTTCAGTTCCAGACCACTGCAATGAAGTGACTACTGTAATTAAGTGAATAGAAATCTTTTTGCTGGTGGCAGGTCTTGCCTTCAATTTGTAAAAAAAACTCAACATCTGTGAGGCACAATAAAATGAAGCACAATAAAATGAGGTGTGCCTATAATTCATGCAATCCAAGATTATAGCCAACTGTGAAGAACCTATACTTAATAGATTTCTACAAGTCAATAACAAAAGATCCTTTGAAATAGTTTAATGGTTAGTCTTTTTTTAAAAATTTTATTTATTTATTTTTTAGAGAGGGGAAAGGAGGGAGAAGGAGAGGGAAAGAAACTTCACTGTGTGGTTGCCTCTTGCACACCCGCTACTGGGGACCTGGCTTGCAACCCAGGCATGTGCCCTGACTGGGAACCAAACTGGCAACCCTTTGGTTTACAGGCCGGCACTCAGTCCACTGAGCCACACCAGCCAGGGTTAATGGTTTGTCTTGAATGCAGCCTATTTTTGACTTTGACACCACTATGCATCTATATATTAAGAAATGTCCCTACATTGTTGCGACAGACAGGGTGTTCTATTTTTGCACCAAGGATTTTGCCTGTTCTTGGTAACTTTCACTGCTTTTCCAACATGCTACCACCAACAGGTGACACTGGAGAGGACATGTGCCTGCTTGCTCGCTGAGAGCCAACCAAGATGGAGCTCTTTTCATGAACTTACTTAGTTTTAATTATGAATTTAATCTTTTTTGAAAAGTGCTTCTTTATAACTCAATTTGGAGTTATTATAACTTATTTCTAACTTCAGTTGCAAGGCAACTTGTTCATGCTTTTCATTTTACAGTTTAGAAAGCTGAGGTCTGATGATGATGGATGAGTAACTTGCCCAGAGCGGGTGAGCCGCACAGTCAGGCTGGCGCCCAGCCTTCCCGGGTCGGCATGCGCTCTCACCCAGGGTTCGCCTTCCACATCTTGTGGTTTCAAATAAACACACAGAGATGGTGTCTCCAAAGCAGTTCTTAAACGTACAGAGTTGTAAAGATACATGACTTTTCTCACTAGTTCTTAACAATGTCATTTTAAACTGGATTTTAAAATAGTATTTGTGCACAGCCTGGTAATTTAAAAGGAATCAAAAGGACATTCGGTAAATCATTAAGTCTTGCTGTCACTCTGGTCCCACAAGGCCCCAGAAGGTAACCTTAAAGACTTTCCAAGGAAAATGTCTAAAGATACATATTTCTTTTTAACAGACGGATGTAGCATGTATTATGCATCGTCATACACCTTGTCTTTCTCCTTAACGATGTATCTTGGAAGTTGACACCTTGTCTTTCTCCTTAACGATATATCTTGGAGGTTGAACAATTTGCCTTGAAGAGTGTGCCTTGTCAATCCATGTGGACCTATGTGCTTTCTAACAGCTGTGGACTACAGGCTGCTGGAGCTGGCAGGAGGGCGAGGGCACTGGCTCTGGAGTCCAGCCAACTGAAGCCAAAACCCTGCTGGTCCTCATTAAGGTCGTTACGTCAGGCAAGTCCTTTAGCTCCAGTTTCCTCATCTGTAATATGGAAATATAATGGTGCCAATTGCATGAGTGTCACTGAGCCTTAAATGTGACAAAATACGTAAGGAGCTAGCATAGAGCCTAGTGCATAGTAAATTCACTATGATGTTTCTCTACACTTTTGTGTATTTATACTGATTCAATTCACAGCATTTTAGATCAGCCATTTTCTCTAATATTTTAGGTTTTTCTAATGAAATAAAGTACCATTGCCACCAGATATTTCTGAGCTTTTTGCTAATTAACCAAAGCAGAAAAAATAACAAATGCCCTACCCCCCCCAAAAAAAATCGTAAGTTAAAAGTCACCTTTTAAAGAGGCACTCTTCCTGTTATCTAATATCTAAAACTTGTGTTAGAAGTTTCAGTATGATGGCTCCACCAAGCCCTCTTTCATACATGTTTTTATTTTAAGTAGTCTTAAATACTTCATTATATTCATCCTTTGTAGAATTATAGTTATATGGCAGAAATCTTTCCTGTCACATGAAGCTGTAAAAAAATGACAACAAAGAAACACAAGTATAATGCTAGGAATACTTTCAAGATCAAGACAGGTGTATTTTTCATATAAACATTGCCCCAGCTCCCTACACAGTTTACAAAACACAACAATAAAAGAGAACATTCAATTCACATTGCAGAAATATCCAACACCTGCTTATCTTGTATTCTGCATTAAACTGAAGGCATTTTTTTTTTGGTATATAATAGGAGTCAAGTGAGAAAAGTTTAACAAAGCAGCTGTGAGTAAGAGCCAAGTACTCACTTGCAATTTTATTAAAAACCACTCCTGCCTTCCTGTGCAAATTAAAATATATTTTCAATAAATTTAATGATGACATGCTTTAAAGCAAGGATACTTTACATACAAGAACCTTCTGAGATGCACTGTCCTCTAATACCCTGTCCTGTACAGACAGGTCATGCATTCACTCCATCATTTTTGCAGAAGAAAAGATTAAGCCCTAATCAGATGTGAAGACTTCCCCAGAGACACACACAACTAGTCTGCAGCACGCAGAGCCAGTCCGCAGGTCTTAGGCCAGTCATTTAATCTGTAACTTGGTTCTTTAGAAAATCCAGCCTTAGTATGTAATCAGAACATAAATCAACACACACACACACACACACGCACGCACACGCACACACACACACACACACACACACACACACTCCAAACAAAAAACAAATCCCCAAACAAAAACTGTCTAAATACAGTGGGATAATATCAACACTAGATGGGAATGAAAAGAAAATGGAAGAAGGTGTCTGCTGGGGGATGGTTAAGTATAAGGCACATGAGATCCAGATTTGATCTCTGGTTGCTCTACAACCTCATCGTAAGGGATTTCAGAGAATACAATGTGGCCATTCACTCCCTCTGGAGTAGAACCCCATACCAATTTCCCACCTGGTCTGTGCTCCCCAAAACCTATAGCTAGAAGGCCTGCATGAATAATTTGCTCTCTCTGTCTGTTAAAAGATTATCTTTGTATTCATCCAAAGACATTTCTGGGAGGTTGGCATAATGCTATACAACAAAACAAAACAAAATTAAACATTTGTAGTAATTCAAGTAGCATTCACATGTCATTTACATTAAATATACCCATGACTACAAACAAAAATAAAGATAATTAAATATATCGATGTGAGGCCTTATTAGGATGAAATATTTTCTGACATTTGATTTATCCAGCAGTTATTTATCAAGTGCCTTCTGTGTGCTGCACACAATTTTAGGCCAAGGAAAGGCAGCAGTGAACGAGACAAGCAAAAGTCCTGCTCTTTGAAACTCGTCATCTTGGTAAACAGGTGGAGCGGTGGGATGGACAGAAAATAAACAAACAGATAAAAGAGAAGAAATTTTCAGATAGCATAAGCACAGGGAAGACAATCATAGTAAAGATCAGGCAGGTGGTACTGCACTTGGGCAGTCAAGAGGGCTGCTCTGAGAGGTGACATTTGAGGAAAAAAAAATGGAATGACGCAAAGGTATTCGCCAAGGAGAGATTACAGACAAGTTTCTGGTGGCCTGAATTGTTAGTAAAAAGTCCTGAAGGATGGGGTGGGGTTGGTACATTCAAGAGCCCATGTAGCCAAGCAAGGTGAGTGAATGGGGGAGACATGACAGGAGAGCCAAGGTATAAACGATATCCAGGCCCAGGGGAGGTGTCTAATTATTTCCCAAGTACGGTGTACTCAGGAGCACCTCTAAATACTTCAAAGACGAGATTGAGGTACTCTAATTTATCATTTTAAATCACCACTATGTGCAAACAGAGAAAACATAAATTTACAACTGCATTCATATAGAAAGTTTTTGCTTATTAAAATATGGGTATCAGAAAGCACAGATAAATAAAATAATTTATAACACTCAGTTTAATGCAAGAGGAAGGTGCAGTGAAATTGGATTAAGTGGTCAAGGTTTTAACAGGTAAATCTAACATGCAGTAACTATAAGCTACTGTACTGAGATGTGGCTTGATCAGAGCCACAGTTTTCACTTGAATAAAATGAGGATTTAAAAAAAATACATCTTCCATCCAGAATTGTGATGAGAAGAGAATGGGACAATGTGTAGCTGGTATTTGGTAAACAGAAACTTGCATATTCACATTCACTTTATATACTGAGCATGTCCCTTTTGCTAGGTAAGTGCAAGTTATTTTAGTTTCAGCTTTTTCATTGGCCAACAGCCAGGCTAAAATAAGTTTCCCTTATTTTCTTTTTCTGGCCACCTTTGGATAAAAATCTCACATTAATGAATCAAGTCAACAAACCATAGAGTTTGCCTAATATGTCTGGTAAGAAACATCTAGACACAGGAAAAAACGTTATGATCTTGGATAATCTTTGATTATGAAAAAAGTTAATGGCATTCAAGGTAAGTAAAAATACATGTGTTTCTTATATGATCCAAATCCAATGGTGTCTACTAAACTCTTATATTCTAAATCTTCTAAATCTAAAACATACTGTGACCTTTTTCCAAAAAAAAAAAGACTACCCCATATGTTCCTTCATGTGCTCAACAAATATTTATCAAGCTGGCATAATGTTCTGGCCCAAAGTTGGGTACGGGGGACACACAGGACAACAGGGCGGACCCCAGCTCTCTCCCTCACGGGGCCTGCTCACTAAGAGATTTAAAACCCACAGGAAGACCAGAACTGTGCTCACACGTGGCTCATTCTCCTACCGCCTACTGCACAGCCATCTTGAGTATTTGAGAAGGTGAATTAAAGACACGCTCTGAACACATGCTATGGAATACAGTTCTTGAAAGACGAAAGACTAGATTCCTTAAAAAAAAAAACAACTATTGTTGAGACATCCAGGAATGAAGCTATGTTCTAACTAGACCCCAGGCTGCATTCGGTGGGTCTTTGTAACACATCCTGGTAGCCTCTCAATCATTCTTTAGTGGTTATAAAATGCAAACTGAAGAAATTTGTTTCTATTTGCAATTTAAAAAATAATCTCAAATGTCTACTCTGGAACAGAGTGGTTCTGTTTCAAATGGACTCTTCCAGCAGCCAATATAATAGCTTTTCAAGGGGCACAACACTGAGAATATCGCTACAAAGGATATGTTAGGAGACCATTCACACAGAAAGCATTATACATCCCAACGAGCAGTTTATTTGTTATTGGACAGAAATATATTCATTAAAGGTAAAATTTTTAAAGGATTGAAAAATGTAGCTTATTTTGCAAGTCATTCAATTCAGAAATTCAAGTCTAAAAATTACTCTGGAGTTGGGAGGGGAGCAAAGATGCTGGTCTGGACCTTGAACACAGGGTTGAGAATTCTGCTTAATCTCATGGGAAATCACTTTATTCTTTGCAACAAAAGATTACATCATCATCTCATTTAGCTTGGTTTATACAGCTGCAATAGGCAACTGTGATCACAAAATTACCTACTTTGTGTCCCTTTTAATTTGGCTCAATGGTGTTTTTTCTACATGGTTTCCTTGATCACTTTCTGGGTTTGACTAGGTATCTTAGACGAAGGTATATACTCTTTCATTTAATCTAACATGGCAACTCTTTTTTAACCTACGCATGAGATCAATTTAACCTTGACCATAAACCTGTTACAGATGTCATTTTTAAAGCTTTCTTTTTAGAGTTGCCTTGGCAAAAGCAGGAAACTTAATAAACCTTCTGAGGTCAAGAAAAATCGACTAAAATAAGGGGAAAGTGAAACCCGGACCAAAAAGGGAGTTTCACATGAACAAAATAGTGATGGAATGCAAATTGCCATCATTAACATCTGCTAAATGTTTGAGGGGTGCATGCATTGTCCAGAATGTGTGAAGTACAGGTCTGTTTAAGTCACTTGCCTTGAACATACCTAAAGAAGAGATTATAAGAGCTTTAAAAGGCCTCTGTAGACTTGAAATTCCTAGCAATTGGGTCTATCTCTGTGAATTCTAGGGCTCAGCAGTGCTGTTACCACTCAATATAGCACCTGTGGCAGAGACCACTCACAAACCTGCCTCCTTTCCCTCCTGGGTGCTCAGCTGGGCTGCATTTGCCAGCCTCCTTTGCACCTTTCTATAGCAAAATAAGTGAATTTTCTGGCCAGTGGAGTGTGGGCAGGGTAATATACATCACCAAGGCCTGCCCCTAAAACCCCTTCCTCTCCCTCTCCTCCCTGCTGGCACCAAGAAGACCTCAGAGCCACGTGTTGAGGGTGGCCTCTCTCTTAGCTGGGGTCCCTGAACAAGTGCCTGGAGTGGAGTCATCTCCACCCTTTGCTGTTGCCAAAGTTGGGCCACAGGAGAGTAAAAAGTGCATTTCTACTCTTTTAATCCACTGAGATATAAGCACCCAGCATTACCTCAATTATTATAGCTCTCCAGAAGCTCTTTTCCCATAAAACCCCTGTTCCCAAGCGCAAAAGTAAACACCTGGGCACAGCCTTCTCCCCTGGGTCATGCTAGGAAGGCAGCAGGAGGGAGAAGAGCAAAAATTTGGGACATTACAAACAAATGGACCCATTTTTATTGTTCTTCTTACATATCACTTCTGTTAGTTACACTAAAAAACAACCCTTCTTACATATCACTTCTGTTTTTTATACTACACAAACATAAACTAAATAATTTATAAACATGGAAGGGAACCTATAGCAATTATCTGATACCTTGGAGTCCTTTTTTGATTCATTTTCAATCTGTCTCAGAGGCCAATCTTTGCATGCCCATTCTTGCCGTTTGGAAATTATCGGATTTTTGGATTAGAAGCAGCTTAGAAATTTATAAAATAATCTACATAAGGAAACTGCCACCAGGCACACATCTGAGGTTTCTACATTTGAGAAGATGACTTTCCCATGATGCTTAACTTTCTGCATTCCAGTAACTAATCCCCAGCCACCAGTCTCAGCCATCCTCATCCCCCTGCCCGCCGCATGCACACGGAGCCCACCTAACCCTGGGCTTTGGCCGCGCTGCCTCCGCCCAGTGACATCCAGGGGAGCCCCCCTGACGCCTTCACCTGGTAACAAGCCCCTTCCTTCCCAAACTGCCTTTCCCACTGTGCCTCCCGCTCAAGGTCCTACCCACCTTGATAAGCTACAAGTTTACAAAGACATGGGATCCATGGACTGTGAAAACTGGTGATACGTGAACAGAATTTAGTATAACCAAAAAAATAAAATAAAATAAAATAATAGAGACTCAAGTGACTGTGACACAGGCAGCGATACATGTAATCATCATTGTGCTGGGTGGTAATTATGGATACACGATGAAAATTAGTATTTCTCTTGCACAGCTAAAACACGGTGCTGCTGAGTTTACTGTCAGGAGGGCGGACACATGTCTTGGAAAGTGAAATTGCTGTGATATGGCTGGGAATGCTTCTGTATCCAGACGAGTGGGTAGGCAGCCAGCTGCTTGCTCTCTGTACTCCTTGAGCAAGAAGAGTTCCTCACCATGAGTTCTAGAATTGGGACACACAAAATTCCGAGAGCAATGAGAGCCTTCTGACACAGAAAGACCAGGGTTTGACTCCAGCTCTGCTACTCACGAGGCAGATTACTTAAGTATTCACCATCTGTGAGCCTCAGTTCCCTCCTTGTAAAGTAGGGACAATAATACCTACGAGCCATGGCATGAGAGTGTGACACAGGCAGGTAACACACCTGGCACAGGCCTGGTGCTGGGTACACACTCCATAAATGTCAGCCATTATCATTGTCTCTTCCCCTCCAAGAAGGTTTCAACCCCAGGCCCTGCCCGCAGGTGGAAATTCTATGCGTCAACTCTTGGCTCATGTCTCCCTGTAAGCATCCTGTCTGTGGCTCACCCTAGGCTGGAAGTTGGGAGAGATGAAAGGACAGAAGTGAGAGAGTGAGATAACGTTAGTCCTGTTTAGAGACAGCCCACATGGGCGTAGTCTCTAAAACAGGGGCTGGGGAGGAAGGAAGGGAGGACTCCGACCAGGCGAAGACAGCAAGAAGCCCCAAGGACACCCTCAGTTACAGTGCAGCTGTGCCGGCACTGCCTTTGGTCCTGCTACCCTGCCAAAGTCTAGCCTTATCTCTTGCCAGGGCTCCTGTCTCCCTCCCTAACTTGCCGTCCTGCGGTTGATAGGGAAAGGCTAAGAGCTGAGAGGCCCTTGCTGTCCTAGGAAGGGTAGATCAGCTTCTAATGTGGCTAGTTAGCATTCTGGATTGATTTCCTATTCACTTCACATATTGTTATCAAACACCCCACCCCAGGTGCCAGCTAAGCCCAGACCCCCTCAGAGGAATGCGCACTGACATGATCTCAGATGTGGGATGGATTACCTAAGACTTTATGAAGAGCACTAGTTCTATGGGGAAATAATCTCCAAGTTCTAAACGAGTGACTTGGAAAAGAACTTTGCAAACACAGACTATACATAGTTAGGTTGTAAATTAAGGAGGGCCATAGCAAGACAAGTGTAAGAAGCATTTCTGCTTCTCCTTGGCATGGCATTTTATTCAAATATTTGTGTTTGCTGCACAGCAAAAAGTAATCAAAAGTCTCCACTACGAACAAATGTCGTTCCCTCAGAAGTAAAGCTAATCCCACTGCTGATCTGTGTGGAGCCTGTGCTAGCTGCCTATTGTTCACTGGACGCTGCTGAAACTTTTTAGCGTGCTACTCAAGGTCTTTCTCAAACCGACTTTTCTCAGACTGATACCCCTCTTTATCTCTAGTCTGTCCCATTTCTTCCTAGGTTCTAGCCACACTCCCTTCCGTGAGCATGCACGGCCCCTTCATGCTGCTGAGCACTTTCACAAGCTTGCTGCTCCCTCTGACTTGCCTCTCCCACAAGCCTCTCCCCATCCCTAGCAAACCCCTACTCATCTTTCAAAACTCAGCTTAAATATTACCCTTCTCTCTGAATCATTTCCTAGGAAGGGGGTGTATCTCCCGCCTTTAGGTCCCAACATTCTTTGGCTCCCCTGTTTATCATCCAACACCGACACTGTCCGAATTCCCTGCCAGGCAAGGGGTAAGTCCTCTTTGTAAGCCCAGTTCTATGATAAGAGTGTGTTTGGTGAGTAAATTGATAATAAAACAAACAACAATTGCAAAGTATTGGGAAGCCAAAAACATCAGTTTTGAAATTGCAACTGTTGTCACGTGAATCGCATCTGAACCACTTTCTCGGCACCAAAACTAAAGGTGGGTTCAGGCAACCACAGTATATAAGGATCATCCAACAGGCTTCCAGTTCCTTCCCACCATTTACTGTCATTTCATTAAGTTCCTGCTGGTTTGGGGGGTGGAGGATGGGAATTATGGGAGTCACTGTGTTCCTTTCGAAAGGACAGTTATGCGCTGGCTGGCCCAAAGAAGGCGATGAAGTCTTTGGGTTCTTCCCTTTGATGTACCACAGGACACATGAATGAGAAGGGGGCCGGCAGTTGCGGGGGCGGGGGGCTCCATTCCACGGCAGCAGCGCACATCATTCCGCTTTACAGGTGGCAGCAGAAATACAAATTGCAGCCTTATTCAGAGGAATGGAGAATGTGTTCTTGAGGCTAGAAGCTCTGACAGGGAAGGAATAAGACTAAAAGCAGAGCCTTTTCATCTGTTGTAGAAAAGGGGCTTTAAGTAAAGGACAACTGCAGTATTTAAGCTCCAGGTCTCATTTTTCCACTCCGTGGCCTTTCTTGGTCTGTTACGCTTCCTGATTTTAATGAGTGTGCCTTTGATTTTTAGGTTTAGCTCTGTTATTTCCTTTACATCTGGTGGCACGTTACAATGTGATACTAGCACATCTAGAAATGCACTAAATGACATTCGGAATAAGTCTTCTAAAGGGCATAGTAAACATCTTGAGGGAAATTTTTAAATATCATAATGTGTGTGTCCATGTGTGCATTTTAACAGCTTGAGATATAACATAGAGTTCACCCACTAAAACTAGAATCTGATTTTTCTTTGTACATTCATAAGATGATACAACCATCACTGCAAACTAATTTTAATTTTCTTTCCCCCTGAAGGAAACCCCATACCCATTAGACTTAACACCCCAGTCCCTCACCATCCACAGCCCCTAGCCATAAACAACCAAAATCTAGTTTCTGTCTCTACAGATTTGACCATTCTGGACTTTTCATATAAATGGGATCATACAATATGTGGTTTTTTGTGACTGGTTTATTTCTCTTAGTATAATGGTTTTGGTTCATGCATGGTATAGCACTTACTGGTAGTTAATTCCTTTTTGTGGCCAAATAGTATTGCATTGTATGAATACATCACATTTTACCTATCCGTTCAGCAGTTGAAGGGCATTTGTGTTGTTTCCATCATTTGACTCTTATGAATAATGCTGTCATGAACATTTATGTGCAAGTTTTTGTTAGTCATATGTTTTCATGTCTCTTGGATATGTACCTAGATGTATAATTGTTGGGTCATATAGTAACTTAACGTTTAAAGCTTTGAGGAACTGCCAAATTGTTTACCAAAGTGGTTACGCCACTTTACATTCCACCAGCAGTGTATGAAAATTCCAACTTCTCCACATCCATTTATTTATATTTACTGTCTTCCTTTTTAATTATAGCCATTCCAGTGGATATGATAGTATCTCTTAGTGGTTTTGATTTCAATTTTTCTAAAGACTAATGAGATTGAGCATCTTTTCATGTGTTTATTGGCCATTTTTATGTCTTGTTTGTAGAAATATTTATTCAGATATCATTTTCCATTTAATTGGATTGTTTCTGTTTTTATTATTGAGTTATAAGGGTTCTTAATGTATTCTAGATAAGTTCCTTCTCAGATATATGACTTGCCAATAGCATATTTTCTCCCATTCTGTGGGCTTAGAGATGGTATAATTTGCAGGACAAACGTATTTAATTTTTATATAGTCCTATGTCTCTATTTTTCTCTTTTGTTGTTTGTATTTTTATGTTATATGCCGGATATCATTGTCTAATCCAAGGTCACAAAAATATACTCCTGTATTTTAGTCTAAGAATTATACTGTTTTAGTTCTTATTTTTAGGTCTCTGTCCATTTTGAGTAAATATAACATTGTCTGAATACACATTGATTGATTACAAACATGTTAATAATTTCAAAAATTTTAAATTTGGAATAATCTTCCTTCTTCCATTTTCCTCCAATTTACTACATTTCTGCCATGTGCAAGCGCCATTAGGCATGGAAAAATGTATGAGTCACTGTCACTATGTCAAGGAATTTATAACCTAATAGAAAGTTAAAACAGACAACCTCATGAGTAGTGCCATGTGTAAGACAAATTACTTGCTCTAAACAAAGCCAAAATACTTTCAAATCAGAAACAAGGGGGAGCCCTGGAAATTAAGGTTGTCGCCTCTGCTACAGGATAAGCACTTACCCCCGCCAATGGCACTAAGAGGAGGAGGGGAGCACTGAATTCAGGCTGCAGGTAGGGGGCACCTTCGTGGAAGAAAAGGTGCCCAATGTGTGGGTTTAGGATTTAGAAAGATAGGAATGGACAGGAAAGTGAGCACTGCAATGACTGGAATGAAATTCAGTCAAAGGCACGGAAGTGGGGCAACGCAAAGAGGATCAGAGGGACAATAATCATTCTCTGGGGCCAGTGCAAAGGGGTAGTTTGGATAAGCCACATAGAAACACTGTTCCCAGGTGGTGAGGGATGCCAGGTTCTGGCCAAAGGAACCTCAGCCACGTCCTGTCTTGTGAGCAGGGGCACCAGGAACGATGAAGCCTATGCGGGAATGCTAGCCCCGCGGCAGAGTCTACAGCGGCCTACAGACAGGCGGGCACAGAGCTAATCACTTAGCCATAAAGTCTCAGCTTTCTATGTGTCTTTTTCATTCACTCATTCTTCCTTCCCTTAATATAAAGAGGGAAGTCTATTTCTGCATAGTTCACTGGAAAAAGAAATCATTTATAAACAGGTCCTTGATGGGATATTTAAGAAAAGGTCCTCTCCTGTGGGTAACCAAAGGAAGCATTTAGAATGGAGCACTTGAGGCAGGCATTTTGCCCACTTCTCTGTGGGAAGCCAGCCCACCCAGCCTGACAGCCCAGGAGACACAATCGAAAAATGGATTATTAAGGAAATACAATTAAGGAGCTACCAAATCCTCTCAAATACAAGCAAATCCTAATCCCTCACGGAACTCCCCAGGCAGGCAACGGGATAGGCCAGTTTCTCCTCCACCACCCAAGCAGCCCATATTTAAACCTGTTGTTATATTCTTAAAAGTCAATTGGTCATTCTAATAAATGTGCAATAAATTTCTTCAGTAAGAAAGAGAATAGGCCTGTGATTTTAATAAGCAGAAGTTTAATATTTATTAAGGCACAGATTGATAGGGGGAAGGAAATCACCTATTTTGAAGGAAGTGGTTTGATTGCACATTTTGAGAGAAGTGGTTCTGAATGATAATTGTGCTAAAATAAATTTCAAACACTTTTTTTGAAGCATCAAAACATGCTCTATAATTGTCCTATTTGGTCTAGGCCATGTAAAACTATGTGTTAAGAGAAAAGAAGTTGTAACAAAAATCATACACTTTTAAATAGATAAAATATTTGAAAAGATGGGTGAACTTGAGAATGTTTCAAATGTGCAATGCTCAAATGTACACAAGAGTCTTGTGTAATGTAATTGATACTAAAGTGCCATTTGAATGGGAACAGTAACCCCCCACATACTGTGCTAAGAGTCCTTCTTTTGATAGAAATCAAGGGCTGTTTATTTGGTGAGGATTTTTTTTAAATGGCAACACTGGGAGTCCATTCTGCTCATTCTGAGTCCCACCAATTCGCTTTCCATGTTCTTCATCTGTTTCCATCTTTCCTAACAGAAGGCTGTCGAGGATAGGATAGTCAGTTCTTGCCTAAGTTCCCACCTAAGCCAGGCCAGTCTTCAAACAAAAAGCAGCTTTTCAGTGGAGATCTCTAGAGAAAAGAGTGGGTTGAAATGTCCTCACTTGAACTTAAAAGCTCAATGAGCCTTGGTGCCAAAGAGCTGGAGACAGGCCAAGTCAAAGAGGCCAATTGTGATTTGGCAGAAAGACAAGGGAGAATCCTACATAGAAGGCCTATCAAATTCTTAGCAGCCTGCTAAGGCCAAAATCAGTAAGCACAAGGGTCCAAGTTAGCTGAGATTTGAGTGAGCATCTGGGCTAGAGAAGGAGCTCTCAACAGACACACTGAGGTCTACCACCTTGGGTCTCCATCTAATCATCTGCAAAGGTAGGTGGGAAGGTCTGATCCAGATTGTTCACCCCCCCAGCGTGGCTGAGAGGAATAAATAAGGGATAGGTTTGTGAATACTGAACAAAGTAATGCAGATTCAAAGGCACGAGTCACCAACAACTATGGTGACCATACAGCCCAGTTAGCCAAGGGCAGTCCCAGATTTCATTTGTTGTCCCAGCATCTCAACTGGTTAATTCCTCCATTCACACTCAAAAGTTTCATTTGAATGACAAATTATAAGTCATTGGGTCAGACTAATCTCATTTCTTTTTCAGCAGCTAAGGAAAACATTGCATGTATAGTTTATATTAGATAAGGCCTCTTAACAATAGCCTGTTGAAATGATGCAAAACAGGAGCCAGACCTAAAACAATTAGGTTAAATCAGGATCAGTTGACTGGCAACTCCCAGAGATGGATATGAAGGTCTCTAGTGCCTCCCTCTACCAGGGCTATGAAATAGAGGTGACCTCAAGCATCTCAAAGCCCTGCTTAGGTCCCTTGGTTTCCATGACATCACACTTCCTGGTTTCTTCTCCTCTCTCTGATGACCCTTCATGAGCTTCTCTTTCACCTCTCACCCAGGGTTGAGACTTCTCTGAACTATGACCTTGTTCAACTGTTCTTTTTTTTTTTCATTTAATTTTTTATTTTTTAATTGAACTTATTGGGATGACGTTGGTTAATAAAATTATATAGGTTTCAGGTATACAGTTCTATAACACATCATCTGTATATTATACTGCATATTCAACACCCAAAGTCAAGTCTTCTGTTACCGCTTATGCCCCCTTTACTCTTTCCTAACTCCTCCAATCCCTCTTTCCCTCTGGGAATCACCATACTATTGTCCGTCTATACGTTTTCTGTTGTGTTTTTTTTTTTGCTTAATCCTTTCACCTTTTCCACTCAGCCTCCAACCTTCTCCCCTCTGACAGCTGTCAGTCTGCTTTCTGTAGCAATGAGTTTGTTTCTGTTTTGTTTGCTAATTTATTTTGTTCATCAGATTCCACATATAAGTGAAATCATATGATGTCTTTCTCTGACTGGTTTATTTCACTTAGCATCATACCCTCCAGGTCCATCCATGCTATTGCAAAAGGTAAGATTTCCTTCTTTTTTAATTGGCTTAGGAGTATTCCATTGTGTAAATGTACCAGAGAATTTTTTTATCCACTCATCTACTGAGGGGCACTTGGGCTGCTTCCAAATCTTGCCTATTGTAAATAATGCTGCAGTGAATATAAGGGTGCATGTATTCTTTCAAATTAGTGTTTTAGGCTTCTTTAAATATATTCCCAGAAGTGGAATTGCTGGGTCTAAAGCAGCTCCATTTTTAATTTTTTGAGGAACCTCCATACTGCTTTCCGCAGTGGCCATACCAATCTTCACTCCCACCAACAGTGTATAAGGGTTTCCTTTTCTCCACATTTTTTTTAAGATTGTATTTATTTACTTTTAGACAGAGGGGAAGAGAGGGAGAGTAGCGGGAAGAAACATCAGTGTGTGGTTGCCTCTCACACATCCCCTGCTGGGGACCTGGCCCACAACCCAGGCCTGTGCCCCGACTGCAAATCAAACCAGCGACCCTTTGGTTCTAAACCCTTTGGGTTTAATTTACATTTTTCTGATGATTAGTGACATTGAGCATCTTTTCATATGTTTATTGGCCATCTGTATATCCTCTTTGGAGAAGTGTCTCTTCAGGTCTTTTGCCCATTTTTTAATTAGATTGTTTATTTTTTTGGTGTTGAGTTGTATAAGTTCTTTATAAATTTTACACATTAACACTTTACCCAATATATTATTGGCAAATTAACATTTCACAAGGGAGGCAAGAACATACAACAGCATAAGGTAGCCTATTCAATAAAAAGGGTTGGGAACATTGAATTGGTAAGTGCCAAAAATGAAAC
Source organism: Pteronotus mesoamericanus (assembly GCF_021234165.1). NCBI lineage: Eukaryota > Metazoa > Chordata > Mammalia > Chiroptera > Mormoopidae > Pteronotus > Pteronotus mesoamericanus. The sequence goes on along the minus strand of NW_026555234.1, from coordinate 25,571,910 downwards.
TAGACCAGTTTCTTATACCACACACATGAATAAACTCAAAACAGATTAAAGACTTCAATGTTAGATTTGAAATCATAAGAACTCTAAAAGAAAATATAGGCAATAAAGTCATAGACATTTCTCATAGCATTATTTTTTCTGATATATCTCCTCGGGCAAGGGAAACAAAAGAAAAAACACACAAATGGAACTACACGAAACTAAAAAGTGTTTGCACAGCAAAGGAAACCATCAACAAAATAAAAAGCCCACGGAATGGGGGAACATACTTGTTTCTCTTTCTTGCTGTAACTTTTCACATCTCACACCTTGACCTTGATGTCCGGCAATGGCTGGCAAATCTAACTTGAATACGTACAACCCATCCTCTCACCCATAAGTTCTGGGCCCCTCATCCCCAACAGCTACAGCGCTCTCCCGCTTGGTGGGCTGTCTATATCCCACACTCACCCTGCCCAAGCTGAAATCAGGACCTCTCCCAACAAACAGAGGACCCTTCACAGCCTGCATCAAGGACCGCACCCACTTGTCATTAACTATTGAAACTATGATGTTAGTTTTTAGTCTTTTCTTTCATTTATCTATACCATATAGCCTACCAAGTCCTGTTGAATTCTTCAAAATTCTTTTCATTTTCATTGCTCTGGAGATCAAATCCCAAAATCTTTCGATGGCTTACAAGGCGCCAAGCAATACTGTCCTTGCTTACTTCTTTCCATCCACCCTCATCTCATACCACGTCCCCTCTGTTTTCTACATTTTGACCAAACACATCTTGCAATTCCTCCAATACACAAAACTTTTTTCTGTCTTGGGAATCTTAAACATGTTATTCTTTCAGTCTGAAACATGCTTCCTCCCTACTCCCATATTTCTCCCCCTTTTCTCTGACTAATATTTACTCTATAGTCACTTCTCCACCTAAATATCACTTCCACAAGGGAACCTGAAGTTCATGACCCATGTGGAATAAGGCTTTAGATGGCAGATCTGACCAGGGCATCACTGGTGCATGATTTTATTGCAGTGTACTAGTCATTCTAGTAACTTAGCACACTTATAAGCAGGTTTTTTAAAAGGTTAGTTGATCAAAGGAAGAAAAGTTCTTCCCACATTGACAAGCAGATCTTATGTATGTACAATATGCTAAACACAGCAAACTCAGTCCAAACCTCTCCTCCTGCTCGTTTTCCTGGGCAGGATACCACACTCTTTCCCTTACTCTATTTTCATCTAATATAAAATTCACTTGATGTAACATTTCCCCAATAACCATCTCCCAAACTATAAAAATCTCCCTTTGTTTAACTTATTAAATCTTGGTCCCCTTTTCATTTACTCATACATTGGTTGACACTTAACAACAGCTTTGTGTGTGTTTGTTCAATCTCTGAGCACATTATAACACTCTTGAAGATCAGGGATCAAGGCTTGTATTTCCTTTTTACAGCCCTTGGTGCCTAATCTGGGGCTGTGCAGCACATGGTCGATATCCAACAAATCCTCCTCTGAATGACAAAACGTCTCCTTGGAAAGCTACACCATCAACTCCCAACCTGTCCTAGAGACTCATGCATATCTGTGCACGCCACATCTTATGCTGAAATCAGGACAAGAATCCAAGACAAACCCTCATTCTTAGACTAAGCAGCTCATTAATCAACAACGATATAAACAAGTGTTTGCCAATAGATTTCTTATCTTCAGAAAATCATTCCAGGAACATAGGAACTGAGACAAAAATCCACTGAGGCATTCTTTATTGGTCATTTATTTGCAGAGTAACCTACTCAGACTCTGCACTCAATGAAAACATGTCTGCAGAACAAACCCTAAGTTCACCTCTATGACTCCAAAGAAAATGGCGCTGTCTCGGAGCATCACACACATAAAGAAAGCCAGTACTTCCAGACCTTGACCTCTGAGTTTTCAGGGATGGTTCCATTCTTTGTGTAAAAGTGTGTGTATGGTGTGTGTGTGAGAGAGAGAGGGAAAAACAGAGGGAGGGAGAGAGCGAGAGAGAGAGAGAGAGAGAGAGAGAGAGGCAGAGAGAGACTAAGAGGAAAGGAAGGGGAAGAGAGAGAAGGAGAGGGGACAGAGATAGCAGATAATATTAAGGATGACAGTGAAGATGTTAAGATTGGGAGAAAGTTAAGGTCACTGATGGTGAGGCAGCCTAGGCAGAAATCTTACCACTGGTCTCAGCTTAGTCAATATGTGTCAGTAACTAGGTGTATTATATGCTACACCAGTGTCCAGTGAGGGACATTCAAAGGGAAACAGAAGAGGTCTTCAGGAAGCTTCCCACCTAGGGCAGTAAGCAGATGTGGGACAATGAGCTGAAGCTAAGTGCCAGCAGTAGAGGTCATCAGAAGCCAGAGAGGAACCCACTAAGTCTGCCTGGACCACCCTGGAACAGCTTCTCAAAGAAAGAAACTGCAACGGGCTGGAGGGAGCAGGAGGAAATGACATCACCATAGAGGTCAAGTTTACTGTTTTCAAAACAATCCCTCTCGGCCTCCAGCCCTGCCAGCCAACACTCATTACATACAGATGATCAAGCCTGTAAGGGACCCAAACCTTCTTGCCCAGTTTTTGATCGCAGGCTGGGCAGGGGAAGCCAGAAAGTAAAATCTCAATTCGTCCCTCCTGTGGCTTGTCGGCAGCCCCAGACAGAGAGCTGATGGGCCCAGGACACTGAGTTCCATTGACTATGTCATATTCATAACTGACTTCAGGCCTGTTTCCAACAATATTAATGAGAATAGCCAGTGACCCAGAGTGCCAACAAGAGCCAGACACTGCTGAGCACTTTACAGCACTCTCTCACTGGGGTCTCTCAGGGGCCATAAGAGGCAGTCACTTCCCCATTTCACAGACAGAGGGGAAAAGTTAACATTTGAGTGTCTGCTAGGTTCCAAGCACTAAACGAAGAGTTTTATAACATTTTTAATTCCTTTAATCCCCAGAACACCCCTAGGAATTAGGTGCAATTACATCTGCATTTATAGATGAGGAAACTGGTGTTCAGGGAGGTTAGGTAACTTGCCTAAGGACATACAGCAGGCAAATCTAAGTTCTGGTCTGTCCACTAGGTTGAACCGCATGATTTGGGCTACTAATACAACATTTTCATAGAATTCAACCTAAGGTTCCCAAAAATGCACTCACTTTCCACTATGTTCTCTCATCAAAGGATTTGTACTGGCTTTTATTATATATATAATGTATATAACACAAGTATGGCAAAATGATAGTAACTGTATTTAGTTGCAGGATATATGGGTAATTCTTACATCATCCTTGTAACTTTTTTTATAAGTTTGAAAATTTCAAACTAAAAGGTCAGAACTGCAGGTGGGGTGGGGGTGGAATTATAAAGAAACTCCTGAGAAAAGCTTTTGTAAAAAATTATTTGTTTTACCCAGATAGCATTTTTGCACTCCCCAAACTCAATTACTTAACTTCATGAGGATAACCAATTTACGTCTAAAATCCATAGTCCATACGGGCTGGCCAACTTTTTCTGTAAAAGACTAGATAGTAAAGAGGCTCTAGGACCCACATTCAAACTCTTGTCTTGTTTTATTTACAATTCTTTAAAAATGTAAAAGTCATTTTTTGCTAGAAGGAAGGCCAGTACAAAAACAGACCAAGGGTCATGATTTGCCAGCCCCTGATAGAGATGGAATTTCATAGAGTTCTATCTAAATAATAGAGTCATAGTCAGGAAAGAAGTCAGAAATTTTCCCTTCTGGAGCGATTTCAGAAGTCTGACCCGGGAGCAGGGAAGCGGATGGCCCTCATCAGGGGCTCTGTACAGGGAAGGGCTTCCTTAGGGGACGGTCTCTTTGCAGCCTTCCTTTTGAACCCCTGAAGTCCTCAGGGACACAATGCAGTATTCAGTGAACATTTCTAACAGTATGACAACTGTCACACATTTGCAGTTTTGTCACACTTTGACCCCAGGTCTCTAATGCTCAGTGGAGAGTTCATGTCATTTGAGCATTAAGCTCTCAAACTTCAACTATACACACTTGGCAAAAGCAACAGAGGAAGAGAGATGATTACAGCAAAAACGCATCCACTAGAATTCTAGTTGGCATATGCACTCTCTTTTATACTTGCTATTACTGTAAGCTATGCATTTATGCATAAGTATTACTGTTTACACGGGGGTGCATATGCGAAGCCATGTGCATGCGAGAAGCCATGTGCATTGCACTTCGCAGGCAAAGTAAAAGAGCTCCCAAGGTGATTTGGAGGCCAGTCAATTTCCATCTACAATGCTGTCTGCAGGTGCCATTCTTTTCTTTCTCCTGTAGTCATAGTTTTTATTTTTAGTACAGGTCCACCATTCAGTGTCTCCACCTGGTTTTGATGGCTCCGCCTAAGAACACTGAAACCTACACCCTCCACTGACCATGGCTTCCTATCCTCTCGTGTCCTCACTCTGACTGGGCACGGCTTCTTATTTTAGGAAGGACAGGGAGGCCCTTGATGCTCACACTTTCCAAGACCACCCACCCAGTGAGACCGAGCGGTTGTCCTCTGTACTGCCCTTCCCCCACACTCCAGGTTTTCTGGCACCAATTCCATTCCAACACTACCCCCAACCTCTTGTTTTTCTCTCCCATTAAAATCCCATCTCTAGACACAGGGCAGTGGGGAACAACAAGAGCTAAGAAATGAGACTTCTGCGTTCAAAACGTTCTTATCTGTATAACTGTCGCCAAGTTAGGTAACCCTCTGTGCCTCAGCTACTTCCACCGTACAATGGGTATAATAGTCCTCATAGGCTGCAGGTAAGTTTGGAACCAAGCTGGTAAGAAGAAAACCAGGCTCCAGCCCCAGAAGATGACCTTTAGTTTGACAAGGACTATGAATTTACTCCAGGCTCATAAAAAAGTCAGGAAATTTTTAGTGAACAAAAGCATGATGTCCCTCCGCAGTTGCAACCAACATCGAGAGCCGATCCAACTCAGACAAAGAGATGAGAGTTTGTGGAACAAAAGGAAGAACAGTTGTCAGCTGGGGTTCTGTATTTGTAAATGTGGCTGCATTAGCAGTGATTAAGGAGGCAGAATGCCTTCGCCAGCTGCATCCCAGAAATTCTCTCTGGTCCTAGAGAGTGGCACAGATTTAAGCTTTTTAAAAAATATTTTATTGAATTTATTGGGGTGACATTGGTTAACAAAATTATATAGATTTCAAGTGTACTTCACTTGCCAAAGACAGGTGTTTAAAACCTGCACGGATCCACTGCTGGGAACCCGCCCCCCTTCCTGAGACCCTCCAGGCTGTTGCCTGCCATTTAGGCCCTGCCATCAGCCAGCTGCACACCTGGAACAGTGCAAGCCCCCTCCTGGCCAGACTGGCCTCTGGAGACAAGCCCCAGAAAACGCACCTGCTGATCTCAGTCTGCAGCAGCCCAATACACTCAGACCAAACCTAGCCAGGCCCTGACCAAAAGGGAGAGAGGAAACCTCCCTCCGTTGTTACCACCCTTCAGTGCATGCGGCTGCTGGGTCATGTTTTTGTGTCTCATTGCTCTGTGGGACTTAGACAAACTAACTCATCCTGGGTGGTGTCCTGCCTACCCGGACAGGTACACATGTCCATGTCCTGAATCGGCCAGTTCTCTCCATTTCACCACCATGCTGTTTGCTGTCCAAGCCCTTTACGTATTTAAAGAGACCTCTGCTATAATCTGCGCCTCCACGTTGTCTAACGATACTATTTCCTAATCATGGCCTGGACTTAAACCCTGTCTCTCCACTCTGTTACAGCCCTAACATTCGTTAATGTGTTTACAAAAGCCCAATGGATAGCGGCATTGCACACCTGAGAGAATCCATCCCGCAACTCAACATCTTCATTTAGGTAAAAATCAAATCCTCTACATGCAAATGTCTTTAGAACAAGAGCCTTGCCTTCAGATGAGTCTACTCAATCCAAAGTCAGGCATTACCCCCTATAGATTTTATTCATGGAGATGTAGTGGAGAAGCGGAGGCCCACAAGAAACTTTGGGGCTAATGTTAGGTAAACAAAAATTGGTATCAAAGATGCACTTCCTCAGATTAAGAACGCATTAGGGACATAAATTAGATCATATTCTGGCTAGTCTGTTAACACCAGGAGAGGGATAAGCCCAGAATCACTGGAGAAGCAGGTGCTAGAATACAAGGGAAGCGGTAGGAGCCTGTCTGGGGTCATCTCTGGTGGGGTGCTAAACCGATTATGGTTCACCTGTGAGATGAGCTCTGGCTTAGATTTAATAAAGAGAAAAGATCTGGTGAGACACGTAAGTATGAGAAGTCTTCGTAGAAAGGAAGGTATGGAATCAGCTAGCAGAGATGTCAATTTCTCTTTGAAGAAAGAAAGGCAGTGAGGAGGGGGCGGGGGCGACGGGAGGGCGGGGGAAGGGTGCTGGCAGGAAATGTGGTGACCGGTGCTGCATAATAACCAACATCCGTATACAAATGTAATTTTTAGGAGACTTTATCCACAGGATCCTGTTGAAATTCACACATGAAAAAATTTGTGGAATAGGCAACAGGTATACAGTTTTTATTATCGTTTTAGAGAGGGGAAAGAGGGACTAGAGGAGGTTAACTTACTTAAGGGGTTAAGTAGGGACCTGACTATCTAGTCCTCTGGCTCCAAAACCCATGCTCTTTCAGCTACATCATTGGTGGGTCCCAAACAACATTCTGAAAGTCGCTAAAATTAGAGTGCATTCCATGTGATTCTGTTTACATAAAGTTCAAGAAAACATAAAATGGGTGTTGTGATGATAGACATCAGAACAGCGCCTTCTACAGGTGATTGAGGTGACTGGGAAGGGACATGGGGGAACTTCCTGTTCTATGTCTTGATCAGGGTACAAGTTACAGGCATGTGTACCATTTTCAAAACTCATCCAATTGTAAATTTTGGAGCTGTGCATTTCATGTAGCTACACTTCACTTCAACAAAACAACAATCAGTACCGCAATTACAGAACCTATAAAATAAGTTACAAATTTGAAATCTCGATTTGAAGTTTATGTCCATCCACCTGTAAGTATTAAGGTTCCAGTTCGTGTCCAGTACTACTTCACAGAAGGCTCTTGAGCCCAGCATCCCAGCAGCACCCCATGACAAAGCCCAGGTTCAAAACATAAAAATTTAACACTGCAGTTATGATTCATACTTGAATTCTGCCAACAGCACAAATCAAGTATATTAAAACTAGTTCAGGGAAGCAGACCCAGTGAGGAACATTACCTGGCATGCTTGGGAGTAAATAGAAGCACTGTTTGCACTTGGTACAAGCTGCTTTTGTTGGGGTGGGGGTAGGGGAGATGAGGGGAGAAAAGCTGCAGCTTTTGCCACAATTCCATCCACATCCTTCCCATTACCTGGGCCTGAATTCTTACCTAGTGAAAGTGGGTTGGAGCTGAGTAGCGGCTACCAAACGCTCCTTCTTTTTCTGGTCTGAGGCTGCCGCAGGGCCCATCACCGCCCACTGACCACTGACTCCCTCACCTACTAATGTTTCCTGCTTAGCCCAGTGTTTTGTTTTGTTTTGTTTTTAAGTTTGAGGTTCAAACTGATTAAATTCAAAACAAAACACTGGAAGTTTTAGCTGCAAACTGAATAGCATTAATAATTCTCTGAATACAAACCAACTGGATACAGGCTGTACTTACTCGCAGAGAAGGATTCCGTTTTCTAAGCCTGTCCGAAAATCTTTATCACCAAAGCTCCTGCCGGTTACTTGCTGGAAAAGAAAAAAAAGAGAGCATAAATTTTTCGTTTTTTAATCAGGAAGCACAGTGATTATATATTTATATATATTTAAGAGCCTTGAAATAACTGGTAACATTTTAAGAATGGTAAAAATCAGCTCTGAATTCCATGTATAGTTTTGCTTAGATCAGCTAATGTTAAATTTAGACCATTTCTTTGAAGGTTTTTTCCCTGCCTATTAGCTTTAAAAATATCTGTTCTTCCTGATAAAGATGTTCCTTTATCTTCCTGATAAAGATGTTCCTGATACAGATCAGTCCAGGCCACCCACTCTTTCATCCATATACTTTCAAAAAAGCCTGCAGGAAGTACCACCTAAGGACAAAGTCTCTATTTGTTAAAATGTTAAGGGGGCAGCAGAGGAAGGAAGACAGGCCCCTAACCTCAAGAGACTAAGATTAAGACAGAAAGATTAAAGCTATTATCCCCAGTAACAAGATGTGAAAGAGGGAAATAAATCCTGGGAAAGAATGCACTTGGACAGCACAGGACGAAGGGCCAGTCTGGATACCTCTCAGCAGCCCTTTGGCCTAGGCTCTAGGGCATTCATGTGTTCATTCAATAAATATTTTTTGATCATCTACAACATGCCATGTAAATATGCATACTATTAACTCTAAAGCCCCCTCTTAAGTAGCAAAATAAAAAATGTTACAGTTAATAAACCAAGAAATGAGATTAAATCAGAAAACAGTCTAACAATTAAAAAAGACAAAAAGAAAAAATAGAGAAAGGAATACAGAACAGATGGAATAAATAGAAAGGAAATAGTAATACTGTAGACTTAAACCTAACAATATCAGTAAGTGTATTAAATATAAATGGGCCAAACATCCCCAACTAAAAGACAGAGATTGTCAGATTGGATTTTTAAAAAAAGCAAGATCCAACAATGTGATGCTATTGAGAAATGCACTTTAGATATAAAGATAGAAGGTTAAAATAGAAGAATAAAATAAGACATACCATGCCAACACTAGTCAAAAAATGTTGAGTAGTCACAGTAATGTCAGACGAAGGAAATTTTAGAACAAAGAATAATTCAGAGACAGAGAAAGTCATTTCATAATGACAAATAGTTTAGCTCACCAGGAAAACAGAGCAATCTTAACATTTTTGCACCTAATTTAAAAAAAAAACTTCAAAATACATAAGCCAAAATAGATGGACTTGTAAGGGGAAATAGACAAATTCACAACTACAGTCAAAGATTTAATCCAACTCTTTGAAAACACAGAATAAGCAAACAGAAAATCAAAATCTTCAAAATACATAAGCCAAAATAGATGGACTTGCAAGGAGAAATAGACAAACTCACAACTAGAGTCAAAGATTTAATATCTCTCTTTGAAATCAGATAAAATAAGCAGACAGAAAATCAATAAGGATAAAGAAGAGTTGACTCAGACTATCAACCAAGTTGACTTAATTGACATTTCTAGAACACTCCAACTTATAACAGCAGAATACACATTTTTCTTCCTCAGTTCACAGTGAACATTTATTGAAATATATTAATTTCTGGGTTAGAAGACAAGTCTCCACAAACTTAAAAGATCTCAGTTTATAAAAAAAAATTGTTACCTGACCGACAACAATGAAATTAAATCAGAAGCTAACAACAGAAATATCTCTGGAATAATCCACAAATACTTTTAAACTAAGTAGCACAATTCTACACAACCCATTGATTAGAAAAGGAATCAAAAGAAATTAGAATGTATTCTGTAGTGAAAGAATATGGCAATATAAAAATGTATAGAAAGACACTAAAATAGTATCTGGGGAAACTGTATAACACCAAACATTTATATCAGAAAACAAGATCTCAAATCAGTGAATTTTGCTCCCATCTTAAGCAAATTAAGCCTAAATTAAACAGAAAAAGCAAAAAATTACTTTATATCAGAGCTGAACAATCACACAGAAAAATCAATGGTATCAAAAGCAGTTTCTTTGAGAATAAGAAAATAATAACTCTTCAGACAGGTTGATAAACCATTAACTAATCAAATTGATAACCTTTGGTTTTTAGCCAAAAAAAAGAAAGAGAAAAATTATCAATATCAGGAATGACAGAGGTGACATCATTTCATATTCCTTAGGCATTAAAAGGTTAACAAAGAAATAGTATAAGTAAATTTGTGGCAATAAATTTGTTAGGTGGCAGCTAGGAACGAGTGGCCAGAGGGGGAATAAAGGCAGGGCCGTCACCATTACAATGTAACAAAGAACTTAATACAGGAGGCTGGGAACAAAAGGGGGACACGCCTCTCCCATGAACTCAGCAGCCCTGAGCTCGGTTTGATAAGATCGCTGGGTGTCCCACACATTAGAAGCAAAGTAGCACAGGAGGAAGGGGTCAGTCCTGGAGATTCTATGCTGGGAAAGGGAGCTTCTGTAATAATTTCACTAACTGGGATGAAGAGCCTTTACTAACTGAGAAAGAGAGCCTTTCTAGCTGTACATTATTCCCAAGATGTAAAAGGGGGAGGGAGGGAAATTAGAAGCTAGCTAAAGTATATAATCCCTGAATCTCAATAGCTAGGGTCCTTAGGTTAGTTATGTACCCACTTGTAGCCTCGGTTCAAGTGTAGAGAACAAACTTACTAACAACTTTTTTCCCTCTATATGTGAGGCTTTTAGACTTGCTGGGTGCCTGCTTGCAGCTCCGTGCTCATATGTGTTTCATGAATAAACTTGCTACTTCATTTCCACTATACATGTTTGTCTCTTGCTTGCATCATTCTTATGCGAGTGAGACAAGAACCGAGGCAGGGGAAGGAGCCTCTTGACTGAGGTCTCTCCCTCCCCATCTGTAACAAATTCACCAACTTAGATGAATGGGATAGATTCTTTGATACGAACAATCAAAGTTCACGCAACCAAGAAACAGATAATCTCCACCCCAACCCCTCCATAAATGCCAGGTCCAGAAGGTTTGCCTGGTAAATTATAGCAAATATTTAATGAAGAAATAATGCAACTCTACACAAACTCTTCCAGATAACTGATGAGGAAAGAATACTCACCAACTCATTCTATTGCCTAATAATTTAGGGCAACATTGCCCTGCTTCCAAAACCAAAGACATTACCAGACACACACACACACACACACACACACACACACACACACGAAATATGTCAATATGGTATCTCTTCATGATGGAAATCAGATGTGATTTTAATTTTCTTCTTTAAAATTTTCCCTATTTTCACCCTGGCTGGTGTGGTTCAGTGAATTGAGCGCTGGCCTGCAAACCAAAAGGTTGCCTGTTGGATTCCCTGTCAGGGCACAGGCCTGGGTGGTGGGCCAGGTCCCCCACCTAGGGGCATGCAAAAAGCAACCAGTACACATCAGTGTTTCTCTCCCTCTCTTTCTCCTTCCCTTCCCTTCTCTCTGAAAAATAAATAAATAAAATCTTTTTTAAAAAAATAATAAAAATGTTCTTATTTTTCTAAAACTTTCTACAATTAATACATGTTACTTTAATGAAACAGTTTTTTGTTTGTTAGTCTGCCTGTGTTCTAAAGAGCAGTCTAAGGAAACTAAGTGGTCCCAACTCTTCCTTGCAAACCAGAGTTCTAGGTCTATTATAAAACATCCTCATTACCTCTCCTTCCTCCCACTAGAAAGGCAAATCACAAGCCAATATAACGTATTACCTGAAAAAGGAAGGAAGAGAGGGAGGGACGGAGGGAATCACTTTATTAATTTCCTCTTTTTCTTACTTGAGAGAAGGTGAGAAAAAAATGAATAAAAAATAGTTCTTTACTGTTTACAAACATCTAGCTTTTTCCCAAAGTAAACACATTAAGAAAGATACCCTTTAAAAAGCTAAGATTTTAAATGTAGACTTTAAACACCTTAACATTTTCTTTCCTGGATCTATTAGTCCTGTTGATAGTCTCAAAACATCACTATTTTCTATAAAACTAACCTCATTCACCAAGAAATGATTAGAAAGTTTTGAAAACATTTCCCCCTCCCAGGTCTTTACATTTTTGTTAAAAATATTATGTTCTAGAGTAAATGGTGCTAACACTGAGAACCCAAAACAGTTCAGTTACATTTTTTACAGAATCTCTAAGCTAACACAGGCCCATCTCCATTTACTAAGCAATGATGACGAAAAGGCCTAGAGATAGAGACTCACATGAGACATAGTTACTGGAGGCAGAAAGCTCATAGACTGGTGAAGAAAGCAGATGCCTAAACCCTTATGATAAATAGAAAGTAACATGACTACTAAGAGTATAATAAAATATTGGTGGCCCACAGACCACCTAAAAGCTCTACGCACTATTTAAAATGTTCTTGCCTATGATGCATAGGCAGTAAAACATGTCGAGTTGATTAATAATCCAATGTCAGTGTGCTCATCAAAATCCTCCAAGACGTAGTTTGATTAAATTCCATTTCCTAGACTCCCAATTCTGGAGACAGAAATAGGCACCATGCATCTGCAGGAAGGTGCTCACTTCTGCCTCTGTTCCCCATCCTTTCCTTCCTTCTCCCTCTCCTGTGTCCACTTGGTCCCAGCATAGCCTTCACATTGCTCCCACTGATCAAACGCCATCCATTCTTCCAAGCCCAAGTTACTGAGTATAATAGGGGCACCTTCGTTAGGAAAGTCAACAGGTAAATACACCCGAGAAATTCAACAAGGACAATGCCACTAAAATTACTGTCTTTAGATCAGCAACAGCAGCATCTTCACTAAAATTAATGTTAAAAAACAAACTCTAATTCCTCTCACCCTCTTCCAAGACTTACTTAATCAGAAACAGCACTTTAAAAAGATTCCCATGTGACTCACAGGCACAGTAAATTTTACAAAGCCCTGACCTAGCACACTAAACTAAGCCAGCATTTGCGAATCAGAAAGGGAGGACCTTCCTTTGGAATTGGGATTTTGGATGACCCGACTCAACAACCCCTCTCAGCAACATCTTTATGATGTGTTTACAGTATCATACATTATATATGTAACTATAAAGACTGCTAATTACTGTTCCCTTGTGACAGTATAACCCATTACTCTAAAAAAACAGAATAGCTGCCAAGAATCAACCACCATTACCCAAGTTCATGAGCAGGGGAAGTGAAAAGTGATCACCCTAACTCTTCACTAACCTTCCCACCTGGATTCTGACTGACTGAGGACTCTTGGGAACCTTTCAGACAAGACACTGGCCAAGCCATCCCTTTGGGATCACTCTCCAAGGACACAGAGCAGGATGGAAAAATTAGCAGAGCTCTTAAAAAGAGCCTGAGATGGCACTTGGGACATGGAGTGGGTGGGCAGAGAGCCCAGGTTCAGGAACATTCAGGGGCTAGCAGGGAAGAGCAGCATGAAACGTCAGGAGCACTTTATGTCATTCCCCCAAATTCTGCTCTCCACAACCGTGCTGACCCTCACGCACTGGATCAATTAATCCTTGCAACTCTATCCTTGCAATTGTCTAGCTCAGCCATGCTTGACCCTGATCTGCCATACCCAAGCATCCACACCAACAAATCCTGTTGATTCTCCCTTCGGAATTCAGCCAGAACCCCGCCACTTCTCACTGCCTCCACTCCAGCACCTTACTCCGTCATCTGGTACTTAGAAGAGAGTCTCTCAACTGGCCTCGCTGCTTCTGCCCTTGCCTCCCTTCTACCTCTTCTCAACACTGCAGCCCGGGTAATCCTGTCAAGTTAGATCTTGCCACTGCTCCACTCAACACCCTACCCCCCACCCCGTGCCTTTCCATTTCACTCACAGCAAAAGCCAGTTCCTGCAGTTCCCTGAAAGTATTCGACATAAAAACAAACAAGCAAAGCCCAAACAATAACAATAGAACACCAAAAACGAATTGGAATGCATGGACAAATCGAGATAATGCCGTGGTTTGAAGGGTGGGCCTAATGAACTTGCATACATCTTGTCATTCAAGAGGATCCTCAGAAACACTTGTGGGGGCAATTATGTCACCAGCCACGCCCTGTATGCTTTTCAGGAAAGCCCAATATCAGATTGTTTTTCGCCTGCTTTATGGTATAGGGTTAATTCCCTTTCGTGACTAACCAATGTTTGTTGAAGGGACACGTGTCAGATTAAAACACTCAGCGAATGGATGATTTCTCTAAACCCTGATGGTTTTAAAGGAAAAGATTTCATGTAGCTTAGCAATTAAACCAAAAGCAGAAAAAAAGAGGACATTATGATGTGTTATCACACTACTTTATGCAAGTAATTACTGAGTAAGCTCAGCTGTGTTTCAATTTTCTCCCCATAGAACTGAAAGGTTATTATGTTTCTGAATTTGTCTATGTCAATAGCACTGCTCTAAACCATTCAAATAACTGAACTATGAAGGACTAACCAAAAAAAAAAAAGTCTAACAAAGAAATCACACAACTTATGGTAACATCTTTATGATGTGTTTATAAGGTAACACATTGTATATCACAATGCTATACTTCACTAATTATTTTGTTACCATTGTTTATTATATAATTGCCATGACCAGGCAAAGACTGCCAAGAATCAGTCTCAGCCTGATAATTACCATTTAAACAAATTGTATTTCAGATATGTTTTCATTAAGCTTCAGGGTTTTTAAAAAAGTAATCTGGTGGATAAACTATAGTCTACTCAAACTGAAGGGCTGAAGAAGATTTTAACTATGTAAATTTTGGAAAACTTACTATAATGATCTTAAGAGGAGATTCTATTGGCTGACAAAATACTGGTACCTGGATTCAAGCAACTGGAAAAAAATACAAAAGTTAGATCCTTTACTTAACTTTTGAAAGACATGGATATTTTCTCTCAATTGCACAAAAACAGGTACGTTTTTCAGAAGGTTGTGATTTCCTTCTATAAGCAGTAAATGAACACAACACCTCTTTAATTCACTGGAGATGATTACTTGTGGCTCATTATGCTCATTTATTTCCTGATCATATTTGACTTATTAAACAGGAACAGTTCTGCATATTTCATGCCTAAATTGTAAAATAAAGCAGAATGGAATTGCTCTTAATTTTCACATTTATTGAGAATAAATCCACTGCTATTTCTGTCTCCTTCAAGGGGTTGCTAGAAAAAGCAAATTAAGATTCTATTGAAACTTTTTGTAAACAATTATAAATCATACTCATCTGAGCCAGAATTAGCAACCAACCAATCAGTCATCTACTGAATACCTATGTCATGCCAGGCAGTGTAATAAGTGTAAGGCCAAAATAACAGGATCTGGAGCCTACCCAGTAAGAACCCACAATCCAGGGGAAAGATAAAACATTGCAATATGGTAGGTGTTGATAGAGAAATACAGACAGAAATCTACAGGAACATGGAGGAAGCCATTAACACAAATTCCACAACTGAAGAACTAGTTGAATGATAACAGTTCACATTCATACACCAACTATCATATGCCCTCTCTGTTCTAAATGCTTGCCGCATTTTAATTGATTTAATCCTCATAACAACTGAGACGGGTCCAATTATTATTAGTTCCATTTTAAAGTCAAGGAAACCTAGACAGAAAGAGGTTAAGTGACTTGTACAAGGACACAAAGCAAGTCAATAGCAGAGCCTGGACTTCACCCCAGGTAGTGTGACTGCAGAGTTCACGTCCCTAAACATGACTGTGCAGCAGCTGAGTGAAGGAAGGAACTTTCTTTGCCCAAGACAGTCAAGGAAAACCTCAGAGGGGCTGACATTTGAGTTGGTTCTGAAGGATAAGAAGGGATTCCCCAAAGGAAGGAGATAAAGTAGGGCACTCCAGGTAGACACTTAGACCTCTACAAAGGTTTCTTTGACCAAAGAGGAAACGTTCTAAGGGCTGAGCACAGGGAGCGGGCAGGAGGGTGGTAGGATATGAAGTGCCCCGAAATAGCCATGGCCCAGACGATAAGGAACCTGTGTGTTAGAACTATGGCTTGTACTTGATCCTGAAACATAACAGGTATCCCAGAAGGTGGGATTCTTCCAATAATTCTCCCCATTTTCCATGATTTCCCCATTCTTAAAGGGATACTCCCAGAATAACTTTTGCTTGGTGCTCACAATTATTTCCCACTGGACTCTCCCACCCCCATATCATAGCGATGACATCACCATGCAGCTGAGACCACCTGGCCCGACTTTCTGTGAGGCCCACCACACCCGGCCCTGCACACATTGCTCAATATACCACACCTACACCTATCTTTTCATTCTGTCCTGCCAGCTCAAAAGGAAAAAAATATACTTTCTCTTTCCTCTGTCAAGGCGCTGCCTTTATCTCAACCTTACCTCTCGGTTCAGAGCGTCCTTCAGCTCTCTGCTGGGAGCATAACAAGTCCCCTCTGTTTCTAAAAATCCTAATTCAATCCAGTCCCTTTACCAGCACATGATTCTTCCTTGCACAGTCCAGTCCAGGCTCCCTCTGTGAGTACCCTGTACCCATCACCCTTATCTTCGCAGCCCAGCCACCTACAAGCTCTCCTCTTTTAAGCCACTGAAAATTCTTAAAAGGTTAAGAGTCAAGACCTGTGATTTTGACTCTGAGCCCCACAAGCACATGCTAAATCATAAGCAGATTAAGGAACTTCTACCACCCCTCAGCTTCCCTGCTTACCAAATGGTACCTGGATCCACTCCAGGTTTGCATGACGAGTAAATGCCCTGGTGCGGGTCAAGCCCTTCCCGCAGGACCTGACCCATAGTAAGAGCTCAATGAATTGCACTGTCAATATGGGCAGCAATGCTCGAAGTCTCATGGATTCCATCCTTGATTTCTCTTTCCAATATTCTCTGCAGGTCTTTCCTCCCTGACGCCACGCTTTACTGGGTCTCCTCTTAAACCCCAGTATCGCCATCCGGCCTGGCTTAAAGGACATTTTCTCCTCTGACCTGAATCAAGGTCTCAGCAGCAGGACAGTCAGCCACTCCCTCCTTTTCAGTCGCGAGCCTCTCCCAGGCTCCTCCCCGCCCCCTGCCCCCAGACCCTCCTGGCTTTCCTCTGACCTCATTCAGTAAATACCCCTTTCCCTGTTGCCTTAGGTAGCTATACCTCATTCATTTCCTAATGTCAAACAGGGCCCTTTTTTTCCTTTCTTCATTTTTCCTTTGTTCTCTCTCCAACCACACTTTCCCCTTCCCTGGGTAGTCCCATACCCTTAAATATCTCGTATATGACAACTCATACATTTTTGTGAATTTAAATCTCTCACCTTTAAATATCTTGCATATAATAACTCACACATTTTTTTTAAACATGGCTCTGATCCACATTCTATGAAGTCCAGAATCAAATATCCAATCTCTTACTCAACATCTCCCCTTGGGTACCTAATAAATATTTCACATTTAAGAGCAAAATAAAATTCATGGTGCCTGTCTCCTGACCCAACCTGCTGTTCCACTTCCCTGGCCTTCTTCATATCAGTGGAAGGCATCGCCATCTCCATCCCCAATAACACAGAGATGCACTCAAACTATCAAGAAGAGCAGTGCTCCTTCCTCCAAAATGTATGTGAGATCTCTCTGTCCTTTTTCCACCGTCTCTACGCGGCTGCACTAGTCCAAGCCTCCATCACTTCTCAGCGGGACAACTGCAGCAGCCACCTTCGCGGTCGCCCTGCTTCCATGCTGGCCCCTGCACAAGTCACCTCTCACACAGCCTCCAGGAATCTTTCTACAGACCCACCTTGTGTCCCTTCTCATGACACCGGAATAAGTCCGAGTCTATTCACAAGCTCTTCATTTTACAGATGAGATAAATACTGTCCTGCAAATTAAGAGACTTAATTTGACTTGCTTAAGAGACTTGTTCAAGGCCATGCAGCCAGGAAGGAAGGAAGGAAGGAAGGAAGGAAGGAAGGAAGGAAGGAAGGAAGGCAGGAAGGAAGGAAGGCAGGAAGGAAGGAAGGCAGGCAAGGAAGGAAGGAAGGAAGGAAGGAAGGAAGGAAGGAAGGAAGGCAGGCAGGAAGGAAGGAAGGCAGGAAGGAAGGAAGGCAGGCAAGGAAGGAAGGAAGGAAGGAAGGCAGGAAGGAAGGAAGGAAGGAAGGAAGGAAGGAAGGAAGGAAGGAAGGAAGGCAGGAAGGAAGGAAGGCAGGCAAGGAAGGAAGGAAGGAAGGAAGGCAGGAAGGAAGGAAGGCAGGAAGGAAGGAAGGCAGGCAAGGAAGGAAGGAAGGAAGGAAGGCAGGAAGGAAGGAAGGAAGGAAGGAAGGAAGGAAGGAAGGCAGGAAGGAAGGAAGGAAGGAAGGAAGGAAGGAAGGAAGGAAGGCAGGAAGGAAGAAAGGCAGGAAGGAAGGAAGGCAAGGAAGGAAGGAAGGAAGGAAGGCAGGCAAGGAAGGAAGGAAGGAAGGAAGGAAGGAAGGAAGGAAGGAAGGCAGGAAGGAAGGAAGGCAGGCAGGCAGGCAAGGAAGACTAGAATCGGGTCTCCCTTCATGGACACCAGGGCTTCATCGCCCCCAGCGCTGCCTTCTGAAGACACTTCTTCTGGTGGCACTTATACTGCTCCACTCTCTTTAACAACAATAGCTCCTCGTAGCTATTCAGTTTGGTTTGGCAAAGAAACAGCACAGAAGTCCAGGCCTGTTATCAGACCATGATCCTCTCCAGCACCAGCTCTGAGTGGTTAATAGTGAGGATAATAGAATGCAATCTGCAGAATCCATTTATATTTTCATCATGTCATCAGAAAACCAGAAGGCGCTGTTTATAGCCACACATTGACAGACTCCACTAAAAGAGGGGAAAAAAATCTAATTAAGAATACAGGCAATGCTCAAAAGCACCCTGGGAGCAGTAAATGCTCCGATCCAGCCATTGTATGCTCTAGACACAGAAAATGGGTCAGTGCAGCAGCATGTGAGTGGGTTTAGCAGGAACTGTGGTTGCACATCCTCAAGCTGTTCTTGCTTTACAAGGAGACAGCACAGCAGCTGCAGAGAGAGTGGGACAAGGCTCCAAGTGAGCTTCAGCACAACGTGAAGTGCTAGCGGCTGATTTGAGAGCAAAGAGAAAGAATCCAGACAGAAAATGCTCTAGTGGAGTAGTTCTGGGCTATGTGTGTTTTCTCCAGTTCAAGGAGCAAAGACATGCATCAGCCATGGTGTGATTTTTACCTGGGTATCAGGGAGCGCCATAAACACTTCAGTTCTGGGCTAATCTTGGCAAGTCAGTGTAGGCAACTGTAGTCCTCAGCACGGTGAGATGTAAAACCTTTGAATTAGGCCAATCTGGGCCCGAATTGCAGGTCTGAGGGGCTCCGTGACCCTGGCCGAAGGCCTCCACTTCCCTGAGCCTGCTCCCTCGTCTTTAAAAGATGGTTGTAGGAGTCTGTTTTATGAGGTTGTTAGGGGTTAGGAATCATGAGTGGAAACATCTAGTAGGACATTTACTACTGATCGGAACATCTACTACTTTTTTCCCCACGCTTCATGGCTGCAATTTTTCTTCAGAAATGTTGCTCAAGGGAAAGGGAGCAGAGTTGAGGCAGGTCTGCCACCGCACTCATGGAGCTGGGTCTGGGAGTTGTGGGTGCAAAATCCTACACATTGTCCACGCTAAATGAGCCCATGAGGAAACAATTGTGCATATTCAGAATATGGCACCTTGTATAAGAAAATTGGCCTTCAAAATGCCACGGTCGTAACACAAAGGGGAGGGTTGCCGTTCTAAAATAAGAGACTTAAGAGGTATAACAACCAGGGAGACCCCGCGTGCTCCCCCCATGGAGCATGGGAGGCTGGGGGGTTGAGGAGAACACCCTCTGCTCCACCACACTTGCCCCCTCAGGACCTCTTTGCTTGCTGGCTCCTCTACCTGGAATATTCTCCCTTCAGATGAATGGTGTAGAAGCTGGTGGTGCCACTGTCTTCCCAGACCTGGGGGCTGTGACTTTGCCCAAGAAGATACCTCTAAGATGGCGGCCTAGGTAAACACAGCTCGCCTCCTCGCACAACCATATCAAAATTACAACTAAACTATGGAACAACCATCACGCAGAACCAGCAGAAACGGAGTTGAATGGAGGTCCTGCAAACACAGAACTAAAGAAGAAACCACATCCACCCAGACTGGTAGTTGGGGCGGAGACGCAGAGATGCAGACAGGCTTGACCCTCATCCACAGCTGGTGGGTGAGAAGCAGGAGGGAGATCTCAGGAGTGAGGAGTCCCAGCCCCACCCCAGGCTCCCCAGCCCAGGGTTCCAGTGCCTGGAAGACAAGTCCCCATTGCTTTTGTCTGCAAAAGCCAGTGGAGATTGAGTCAGTGAAGAAACTTCTCAATTTGCAGGCAGTTCCTCTTAAAGGGCCCACACACAGACTTACTCAGACTTACTTTTGCTGAGCTCCAGCACCGGGGCAACAGCTTGACAGGCACCAGTGGTATACAGGAAGGAATGGAAGTGTCTGGCATCAGGGTGTGAGCTGGAGGACAGCTTTCTCCAAGACAGAACTGCTGACAGAGACCATTACTCCTCTTCTGAACCCTGTCCCTGCAGAGCCACAGAGCATGGTGGGCACCATATCTGAAACTCTATCAACCTGGCACATACTGTTTGCCCCGCCCCGGTGATTCCCTGAGACTCTGACCCACCCAACTTAAGGTCCCATGCAAATGATTAGCAGTGGCTTATCGATACGAATGACTTGTCTTGGCCCATGTTTCTGGTCTTTCTGAATCCTCTCAACAAGCAGCATCTTGCTTCAGTGAGACCCCATACCTTGCTAAGTGGCCCCAAGCCTGGCACTAGCAGCAGCTGGCCTTGGTTCACAGCCTGGCCTCACTAGGGCACCTCCAAGCACAGCACAAGAAGTATCCAGCTGCAGATCACTTTGTAGCTTATGCCAAGTGGCCCCAGGCAGAAGACAAGTGGGCATGAGAACCCTGCTAAAGTGAGCCCTGCTCTGTGGAGTGGGCCCCTGCACAGCGGATCCTCCACGGAGGGCAGAGGTTGGTGTTCAGTAGTCACAGCCTGTCCTTGCAGCTGACTGGCCTGGGTAAATCCCTCCCATTGACCTGCCAACAGCAGGTCCAACTACAAGAGGAGGGTGTACTCAGCCCACAAGGAGGGTGCACCTCAAGTACCCAGCTTGGGTGATAGGGGAAGTTGTGCCACTGGACCCCACAGGACACCAACTACATTAGGTCCTGCTACCAAGAAAGGGAGTCATAGCAACTCTACCTAAAAAACAACAACAACAACAAAAACACAGAGAGGCTGCCAAATGAGGAGACAAAGAAATGGCCCAAATGAAGGAATAGATCAAAACTCCAGAAAAAAAATTCAACAAAATGGAGTAGAGCAATATTTCAGATGTAGAGTTCAAAACACTCAGTATAAGGATGCTCAAGGAACTGAGTGAGGACCTCAATAGCATAAAAAAATATTCACTCAGAAACAAAAGATACACTAATTGAAGTAGAGAACAATTTACAGGGAAATAACAGTAGAGTGGATGAAGCCACGAATCAAATCAATGATTTGGAACATATGGAAACAAAAAGAACCAACCAGGACAACAAGAAGAAAAAAGAATCCAAAAAATTGGGGACAATGTAAGCAGCCCCTGAGACAACTTCAATCCACCAACATCTGCATCACAGGGGTGCAGAAGGAGAAGAGAAAGAGCAAGAAATTGGCAATCTGTTTGAACAAATAATGAAAGAAAACTTCTCTAATTTGGTGAAGGAAATAGACATACAAGTCCAGGAAGCACAGAGAGTCCCAAACAAGTTGGGCTCAAAGAGACCTACACCAAGACACATCATAATTAAAATTCCAAAGGTTAAAGATAAAGAGAGAATCTTAAAAGCATCAAGAGAAAAGCAGGTAGTTACCTACAAGCGAGTTCCCATAAAACTGTCAGCTGATTTCTCAAAAGAAACTTTGCAGGCTAGAAGAGATTCAAAATGATAAATAGCAGGGATCTATAACCAAGGTTACTCTATCCAGCAAAGCTATCATTTAGAATCTAAGGGCAGATACAGAGCTTCCCAGACAAGAAAAAGCTAAAGGAGTGCATCATCACCCAACTATTATTATATGAAATGTTAAAGGGATTTATTTAAGAAAAAGAAGATCAAAACTATGAACAATAAAATGGCAATAAATACATATCACCGAATGAATCTAAAAAACAAACTAAGCAAATCAAGCAGAATAGAAACAGAATCATAGATATAGAGAACAAGTTGAGGGCAGCCAGATGGGAGGAGGGATTGGGGGAATAGGTGAAAAGGTGAAGGGATTAAAAAGCATGCATTGGTAGTTCCAGAATAGTCATGGAGATGTAAAGTACAGTGTAGGAAATGGAGAAGCCAAACAACTTATATCCACGACCCACGGACATGAACAAAGGTGTGGAGATTGCCTGAGGGGTGCTCGATGGAGGGGCAAAGGGGGAAAAGTCGGGACAACTGTAATAGCATAATGAATAAAATATAATTTTTAAAAAAGAAATATACCAACCAACTGCACTGGACGCTCCTTAATAAAATCTTAGTGTAAAAGAACATTTACAGATACCTTTTGGGTACAATTGTAGAATCTGAATACACACTGGTCATTTGATAATATTATGACTTCATTTTACTAACAGTGACAATGACATAGTGGTTCTGTAGGAGAATGTTCTTCAGAAATATGCACCAAAGTATTTAGAGGGAAAGGGGTCTGATGTATGTAATTTGTTTTTAAATCATTGCAAAAATACTAGGGGTATGTGTGAATACGTGTATGTGTGTATGTGTATGTGTGTGTAAGATGCAAATATAGAAAATGTTAACAATGATTGAAACTAAGTGGTAGGTATGTGGATTTCCTTGATTCGGTTCCTTTCTCCCTCCCTCCTTTCCTCCCTACCTTCCGTCCCTCCCTCCTTCCCTCCCTACTTTCCCTCCCTCTCTCCTTTTAAATCTTTCAAATATTCATAATAAAATGTTGTCTGGGGCCAGGGCTGAAAGTCATTCAGCAGTCCAGATGAAGTACTTAGGTCAACCTGTCCCGTTTCTCATTTATTTCTAGGAGCATTTGCTCATTTGTTTTCACTGATGACAATCACTTACCAGTTCACTATCGGTCATTTCATCTATATTCAGCCCATTCCCTCAACTGCTTACTGCACAGAAATGACACTTGCCAGCCATCAGATCAGCATGACGTTAGCACTGAGGGTGGGAAGGAAGGAAGGGTCAAGCCCCTTGGCTTCCTGATTTTGGGCAAAGAACTGGAACTAGGGGCTCTGCCAAGGACACACAGTCCAGTGACCGCTGTAGAGCTGTCTTAAGAACTGATCAATTTCACCATTTGATATTCTAAAAACTGAACAATTTTTAGCTGAATCCAAAGTAACCACAACACCGGTGTACTTCACCAGTACTTGGCATTTAAAAAGGCATCAAAGTCAAATTAGAAGACTACCAGAATTCACCCAAACAAGTTATTAGATTACCAAACAAAAATAAACCATGGTGAAATGCTCACGATGCAGATAGGACAATGCCATTTTAGACAGCCGAGCCTTTCAAAAGTTGGTATGACTTGGGCAGCATAACTAGGAAGGAAAGCCAGGAAGTGATCAACATAAATGAGAAGAGTGACTTTCAGGAGGAGGGAAGGCACTATGATTGGGCCCACGGCAGGGGGACAAGGGCGGCCAAATTTTACCTCTCAATCTACTTCTTGATACGGCGATTCCAACACTGTTCATCTTAAATAATAAACCCAGCTATGTCTTAGTTTTATGTGGCTTTCTGTAACTGAGTTCTATTTTACAGTTTAAAAGATTTTAAAGGGAGGGCAGCAAATATATCAGTTAACCTCCATAGTGGGTCAAGCTCACTTCTTTTCTCTCATTAGTAACTAAAGCCACTTTCATTTGTTTTACTCTGAAAACACTTTGTAGTGAGAAAACATGACTGTGAAGAGGTTTTTCATTCAAATGTGACAGAAATATACTTCTATCTGGTAATATTCCTAAGGTCCACTATTAAAATAGTAGCTGGGATGCACACATACCCACTGCCGAGTGTATTTTAAAATAAATACGTGAATATTGGACACAGGAGCCACAGATGCAGATGGGCTCATCCCTCACCCACATCTGGTGAATAAAAAGCAGGAAGGATATTGGATGTTGAAAGACCTATCGTCTTCGGAGGGTTTGTCATTTAAATGGCTCCAGGCAGGGATTGGGAATGGCCAAGGTGTCCCCTCACCCCCATCTTTTATCAACGGTTCTTCTGTTTGAATCACACAGCTGTCTAGCAACATTTTGTCAGGACTGTTAAGAGACCAAACACCAAGATAACTGGGTTCTAGTCACAGTTCTGCTAATAACCAAGGGCTTCCAGCAAATCACTTCACTTCTCTAAGTCTCTAATGCACATATCTACAGGCTCTTTCTGAACCCCTTCCCCCCTAGCCTCTCACCTTGACATTTTGGTACCAACAGGAGAGCATCTTTACAGAACCTTAATTGACTCATTTACTCCTCAGCTTCCCTATGTGGTAGTCAAGCTACCATAGCTGGTCACATAGATTGTGCTCTGGCAAGAGCCCCCAGCTGAGGAGACAAGTTGTGGCTAGAAGCCAGCCTGAGCTCCCTTTGTCAAACCGTGCAAACTCTCCTAAAGAAAGAGTTCCATTTCCCTAATTCACGCAGAGCCACTCTCTCCACTCTCTGTACCCATGCCCGTAAAGCCCATTCTGAGATGTCTTTCTGAGTTTATGCAAAGGTGCTTGGTGGGCCATCAGAGGCCCTGATGTAAGTACAATTATTATACCTGGTAACCAGACAAACTGAAATAGAGACCATTGGGTAATTTGCCCAATTTCACATAGCTAGTAGGTAGCAGAGCCAGGACTCTCAGCTGGGCAGTTTGGCTCCTGACCTACCTTCTTAACCAGTATGCTATGTTGCCTAAATATATCTGTGACCCTGCTAAGTTTCCCCTATTATCATATATAAAGATCTGACTTCCTACTGCCTGTGCCACCTCTCTCTTCAATGTTTCCTTTCCTTAAACTGCAGAATAGAAAATAAACCCCCAAATCCAGAAATATGTCAAAATGTCTGTACATTTATTAGCAATTCACTCAATACCATGGAGGTGAACTATTAACAGTCTTTGTGATGTCACTGGATTTTTATCTCTATATTTTAAAAATCATTACAAATATCCTGAGAATCCAAATTAAAATAATCCTACATACCACTTGGCCCCCTATGGAATAAAAACTAAATGTCCATTAATGGGGAGTGAAGGGGAGAAAAAGAAAAAAGAACACGATGTCTCATTAAGGTCAATAGGCATTTGTACAACAAAGTATTTTCCTACCTATTTTCCTCTGATTCTTTAAACTCACAAATCATGTGTTATGGCAGAAAATCTGTTTTTCTGGCTGGTCTGTGATGAAGACAGCAGATGGTGATCCCGGCACACTGAAAAGCCACACAATGGGCCTCATTGACCCTGCAATGTGGTGGCTGCCCCGCCCCCTGCCCCCAGGCTGCTCCGCCCCCTGGCTGCTCCGCCCCTTCACCTTCCTTCCCCTCCCAGCTCCCCGCACTGAGGAAGTGGCCCCATATTGGCCTTCCCTGGAGGGAACATTGCTCATCCTTGTGTTGAATACTTAGCCCTCCTTACGTCTCTCTCCCTGCACAAACAATATGCACATCGGCAAGGAAGGGGCCCAGTGTACAGAGTGTTACAAAGAGCAATGTAACCCTGGACTACAGAGAAAGAAAAAGCAGGAAGGCTACTCTTTATAAAACCTAATAGGTGAGAGCCACCTTACACCAAAAACAAAACAAAACCAACAACGGGACCATCTTGAAACTCTTTATTAATGAAAAGATAGGGGAAAAAGAAAGGCAAAACATTGAAAAGGTAACTGTGTTATTGTTAGAACGAGTGCTATGTCCTAATAGGTCCCTGGTTATCTTTTTGAAAGCCTTTATAATCAAGTCATCTTGCGAGATGGTTAGAAACAAAGGTTCTGCTAATGCTAAACAACTGGTTCTCACAGAAGTGGAGAGGGGAGCCCTGACGTGTATCATTTGCCAATCTCTGTGGTGTAAAAACTCCCACCAGCGGCAATTTCAGGCTCACTCAGATGTCACTACACACAGGATGAAAGTGAAACGTGCACAGACTTTTCCCCTCAGCCATAAACTGGCTCCAAAATACCACTCTGACTTGCAATCTGTATTACGCATATATCAGGTCCTTGAATAATGTTGTGTCTTGTGTCATTCGATGTCATTTCATTACAAGATTGATGATATGCTGTAGTTACTTAGCTCTCGTTTATATCAATTAGCCTATGGCAAAATTAGTTTCACTATATGTTGTTTTGCTTAGAGTGGCAGAATCTATCCATGATATGAATTAAGGACTTGCTGTACATTATGAGGTTGACAGCTTAAATGTAGTGTTTCAAGTGTATTACAAATTGTAAATATCCTTGACATGGAGAATATAACAAATAATCATTGGAAACAAAGCATGTAACTATGTAAACATTTAAATGCCTCTAAACTTTCGTATTCTTGTTCATAAACAGTCAACATCTTACAGAAAGACACAGCTACTATGATGATATAAACCTGTGATACTTTCAGATAGCTTCTTCCAATTTCCTTGCTAAGGAAGCGAAAGGTCTCTACTAAACTCCTGAAAATTGGAGCAGTAACAATAATCTAAAGAACAGGCTTTTCTCAAACACTTAAAATCAAATCTAAAAACTTTACTTTCGTGCTCCTGAAGTAACTATTTGCTAGCTATGGCATATGCTCAGGTTCTCAAAGGTTTGTACCCTCTCTAGTCCTCAATTTGAAACCTACTTCTTCTTCCTCCCCATAGTGGAGAGCAAAGAATTATGTACAGCAAAGCTTATGATTGTCCCTAATCCATTCTAGTGTGCAGTGATATGATTTTTAACTAAATAAATTTGTAGACAATTAACCAGGCTATACTAGCCTTTAAGAGGACCAGAGGAAAACACAGCCCACGTCCAACATAACGACACAAACTGTCCAAAGGAGAGTGACGACTACACTGCTCAGGAGGTTTTAAGTACCCAGAACTAGCAAAGCAAACCAGTTGCTGTTCTACCACCAATTGACACAAAAAGCTGTTGTTTGTAAAAGGAAGGGCGGGAAGACTAATGCCATTTGTGACAATCAACAGCTCTGTTCCTTTATTCTTTTTCTTTTTTTTTTTAATTGCTAGGACACCTGCTGCCTCCGTCTCTTCAGCCTCATCCATTATGCCACATGTTGGTCATGATGGGATCAGGATATGCCATTGCACACAATGACAAACCTGAGAGAAGACAAAGGAGCAGACCCAACGTTTCAAGGAACAGGCAGTAAATGACCAACATATTTCCTCTCTGGGTAGTGGCAGGTCCTTCAAAGACTCACTCACACCAGAATTTATTGAGTCGCCATTTTATGGCATCGGGAGGAGTGAAAATACAAAGACAATACTTGTTCTTCCGATTATGTCCTTCAGGGATTAAATCATTGTTTCATGGGAATTACCCTTCATATTTACTCTTTGGCCCACCCAAGAGAGGAAATTCAGAAGCATTTCCCAAAGTGTCCCATAGAATCCTAGTTCCACAGGATGCTAAAAGATATGATGTGGAAAACAGGCTCCATGGTCAAGTAAGTTTGGAGAATGCTGTGTTTAAAAAAAAAAAAAAATAGGGTGTTTTTTTTCCTTTCAACTTTGAGCTACTCCAAGCCAATAATATGCCAATGTGCACTGAAGTCCTCCAGTGGGGGGGTAAAATAGTGTTTCCCAGTGTGTCTAACCAAGACCTGTTTTAGGGGAAAGGCTCTGGTGGGTGGGACTAGCATTCAGGGAAACATGCATGAGAGAACTGGCTTTCTGCGGAGCTGGTGAACTCCTTGCCTGGGGGGACTAACAGGCTCCCACACATGCCTTTTGGCCTTTACCACACTGGATCACCTGGTACATTCAATAACTTTAATAAGATGCCACAATGTACAGATCAGAATATTTAAACAAAAACAACACTTTTTTATAGTTCCCCTTGAAAAAAAAAGTGGAGTAATGAGGTACATTGTGCCCACAGACTTGCCTTCTCTGTGCAGATTATTTTAAACCATAAAGAAATTTTAAAAACAAACCATATAAGGCATCTAGTGATAAAGTTAAGGAAAGAAAAATTACAAGTGCACTTCCTTGTGCATAAATATTCAGAGACGTGAAACAAGGCAAGTGGGAGTGGGATAGTAAGAGGCCTTCTGGACAGGCGGGAGGAGCTCTGATTGGTAGGGAGAAAGGAGGGATGTGTGCAGAGCTAAAGGGAGCACCAAGAACACAAGCACACGCTGGAATCAACGTCATTAAAATAAATCACAGGCTGCTTTGAAACATAGACACCAACATGTGTTTCATTTAGATTTGCAATTTAATTGAGGAACATAGCACTTAGGAATTTTAACAATTAAGTAGCTCTGACCCATAGATAGGGTCAAATCAAGCCATTTGGCCATTGCATACAATCTCTAAGAGGATAAACACTAGATATTTCTTAGCTATATGACGAAGTAATTCCCAAAACAATTTCCATCAAACACCAGGTGCAAAAGCAATTACATCAAAACCCTCG
The DNA here is from genome assembly GCF_021234165.1 of Pteronotus mesoamericanus. Classification (NCBI taxonomy): domain Eukaryota; kingdom Metazoa; phylum Chordata; class Mammalia; order Chiroptera; family Mormoopidae; genus Pteronotus; species Pteronotus mesoamericanus. The sequence continues at coordinate 25,543,471 of NW_026555234.1, read as the reverse complement.
CCAGTTCCACAGACCTGTAACAGCAGGGCTTCCAAGAACCAGTAAACCAGTTAGAAATAATTCTGAAACCTCAGAGATCCTATTACTAAGAAGCAGAAATAGATTTTCAAGTGCTCACTTTGAAATATTAAGCATTGTTCCACCCATAAATTTCCACCATCCTGGAACATTTATTAAAAACCAGTTCAAAGTGAGTCAGCTTCTAAAATAAAGCTTCACCTTGCCTGAAGTCACGCTGCATAGCTGTTTAACTTCACCACAATGTGATTAGTACATTCTAAAAAATAAAAAATGAATAAGTAATATTTTCTTAGTAAGAGGCTGAATTCAACTATGGTAGGAGCTCAAAAACTGAGTTAAGATGTTTCTTCATCTGAGTTAAGATCGAACTGTTGCTGTCCTGTAATTGGTTATTTTTCACATAACAACTTGTCCAAGATTTGTACTAACAGCTCAAAATCTAAACCCTCAGACTTAATCAGCCTCCTATCTATACTCTCAAAATAATGCCTCACTTTGAAAAGTTTGGCATGCTCAGAGACAAAAAAAAAGATTACTCTCTAAAATCTTGGGAGCTATCAGAATCTTTCCCAACCTCAGCACTCTTTTTTGCTACCTCTAAGCAAGAACTGCCTCTCTTTCTTTCTGAGCAAATCCTTGCAACCCAGGCCCTTGCTCCTGCTTCCTCTTCCTCTGATCCTTACCCCTTTCTCCTTGTTGCACTGCTGACCAAGCGGGGCGATCTTCAGAATACTCCTTTGCATATGACAGTCTTGATTCAAATATTTTTTAAATGTTTCCTACTGCCTTGAGCTCAAGGCCGAACTCCTTAGACTGCTCATCAAGGAATCTGCTATATGAGTCGACTCTTGAGTAAAGTGACCACATATGTCCAGGCCTCTTGGCATTTGCTCATGCCACTTACCGTGTCTGGAATGCCTTCACTATTTATTGATGTCCAATCCCACATTCAAATCCCAAGATACAAATATAGTAAGATTTCCCCCAAAGTAGCCTCTAGCCTCCATATCCATTAATAAACCAAATTTCTGTCTAACTCCCAAAGCACTTATTGACTTTTATACATGAAATAGACAGAAGATCTGGACTTAAATCCTCCCTCCACCACTAACTAGCTATGTAGCTCTTTCCTTACCTGTAATGGAGGGGAAATGACAGCATTGATTTTAGGTAGGGATTAAATGAGATTATGTATCTTGAGAGTACATGAAAATTGTTCATGTAATTTACCTTGAATTATTATTAATATCTGTATGTTTTGTCCCTGTGCCCCTGAGTAGATTCATTCATTCAACAATTATATACAGGGCACATATTCTGTGCCTAATAATGTTCTAGACACCAAGGATTGTGGCACCATTTAGTAGACAAGACAGATAATAAACAATATAACACATAATAGAACATAATGTAATGATGAGAGCAATAACGAAAAATAAAGCAAAACAAGGGGATAAAAAGTGGCAAAGAATAGATTGCCACTTGAGATATTTTGGACTGAAAAGGCTTGTCCAAGGAGGTAACTCATAATCAGATCTGAATGAAGAAAGTAGTGAGCGATGCTTGTTTCCATGGGGAAAGCATTCTGGGAAGAGAAATGCAAGTTTAAGGTCCACAGGTGGGTGTGAACATGGAATGTCTGGTAAAGAAAAAGGCAAGGAGACCTCAGAGGGAGCCAATAAGAGTGACAGGGCAACAGGATGAGGGCAGAGAGGCAGCTAATAGCTTTATAAGCAGTAATCGGGACCTTGGAACTTATTCTCGGTGCTGTTCAACGCCACTGAAAAGAGAGTTTTGAGCTGGGAAATGATTTGATTTGACTAACACTTTAAAATATTATTCTGGCCATTGTATGAAGAACTGACCTGAGGGGAAGCAGGTTGGAAAGGCTGGGGACAGGAAGGCCACTGAGGACACAATGGCATAGTCTAAGTGAGAAAGGTCGTGGAAAGTTGCAAAAAAAAAAAAAAAAAGAAAGGTCGTAATTTGGACTAGGGTGGTAGCTGAAGGGATGATGAGAAGTGGTCAATACTAGTTTATTTTGAAGGTAGAAGGTAAATAGTTTGCTGATTGACTAACCAAATATGGGATATCAGTAAAAGAGAAGAGTTGGGGATGTTGGTACATTTTGACCTTGAGCAACAGGGTACACAATAGTACAGCTATTAAGATAGGGAAGACATGAAGAGAAGCAATTCTGGGGGAAACAAATAAAGAGCTGTATTTTGTTCCTACTATGGTTGAGATGATTATGTGATATCCTGGAGAAAGAGTTAGATATACTAGAGCTCAAAGGAAAGGACAGAGGCTAAGGATATGTATTTGGATGTAGACCATGAGATAAAATCACCCACAGAGTGTGCAAAATAACAGGTCTAAGGACTGAACACTGGGCCAGCCAACAATTGAAAGAAAAAAAAGGAGACTCCAGCAAAGAAAAACAAGAAGGCAAGACTAATGAGTTAGGAAGCCAATGATGATGTTATGGGAGCCAAAGAAAAAAAAGGATTTGAAGAGGGAAGGAATGGTTCATGGCCCAATAATGTTGAAAGGTTATATAAGAACTGTGAACTGTCTGTTGGATTTGGGCAATGACAAACACAGGTAACTTTGACATGAAAAACTTCCACAGAATGCTGAGGATACAAGTACACCATGTGGATAAAGGAAGGAAAACAATAGTCAACTCTTGGAACGAGTAGGTAGGGAGGCGTAGATGGAGAAGGACGTGTACTTTAAAAAGGGCACATGCTAAAGGATTGACCCTCTAGAAAAAGTGAAGTCAGTGATTTGGGAAAGAGAACGATGACCACTGAGGGCGAGAAGAATACATCTTTGAGAATGATAGGTCACAAGGGTAAGGTCTGGCCCTAGGGAGATCATTTACTGGGCAAGAAGGAAGGCAGAGTAAATGGGTACAAACGTAGGGTAGATGCTGGATTTGATGGCGGGGAGATTGGCAGGTTCTCATCATAAGTAGAGGATGAGAAAAGGAGAATGGCGTTGGAGGCTTAGGAAAGAAAAACGTGAAGCGGGGGAAATGAGCTGATAAATGGGTGGTGAATACGTGTGGGTTGCCCTTAGACGGTCCATTCCTCCCTCATCCTCCTCTTTGGCTCTCCTTCAAGAACGCCTACAGCCTTTAGTCCTAATCCAGAAGCACAAAATCCTGGGACTTTTGCTTAAAGATGAGCCTAACTTCTTTGAGAAACTCAAGAGCTGCAAGCCAAGAGAAACTCAAAGCCAGAAGGGGTTTTTGCAAGTTTTTCAAAACCAGCAAGGATATTATGCTGAAAAAGGATATTAAAACTAAAAGAAAAGTTTTTCTGAAATATGTATAGCCAGCTATACCTTAGACCTCATGAAAAATGCCTAGGACGGCAAGCATGGCCTGCAGCCCACATTCAGAGTCACCCTCATCTCTCATTTTGACAAGTACGTGGGAGTCCTTGATGAGTGGAACATTCCAGAGAAACAACACTTTGAAGACTCGGGAAATCTATATTGACTTAGAGGAGGCAGAAAATAAACCAGCATGGTATGATTTCTGAGTTGTGACCACTCATGTACATTCTGGAGTAATATAAAGGATCCTATTTCTTCTGATGAAGAAGCAAGATTAACAGAGGTGCATGACAAACGTGGCTTCATGTCAATTGTTGTGGGGTGGGGAGGGGATTTAAAATGATCAATGCCCAGCTACCAAGATGTACACCTTCCAATTTCCACCTCCCAAGAAGTTTCATGGTCTTCAGCCCAATGCATTCATAAGATGACCCTGTGACGTTCTTACAGATGTTACGGTGAAAGCTGCCTATTTGACTACTTTTAAGTGGAGCCATGATGTCAAATCCTCTGCTGAGTCTCTGGGAAGAAAGGTCTGAAAATCAATAAGATAACTATCTTGGCCTGGGTTTCCTAGGGCAATATGACAACTTTGTAGCTTCTTAAAAATAAGAGTCTCTCCATAAGGGAGCTTCATGCACATTCCCAACAGACAAAAGCCCAGAGTTAGAAATCTGAGCTGGCTACCTATGTGCTACACTGGCCAGATAACAGACAGTGTATAAAAGTAAACGGACTCCAGAAGTTAGCTGGAGTGTGGCTGCCAACTTTGATCTTATCTGAACGAGAGGAAAACAGATACCTTATAGTGCAGGGCTACAAGCTTTACCCAAAAACTCTTGAATTTATCATACCGTAGACCTCAGAACAGTAATAAAATGTATGTACTGTTTATTACGTAACACTTCCAAGGGGTCTAGGGAAGTACCCTGTAATCAAACACAATATTTCTGAAGTAAAATGTTTGGAAGTTCACCTCAAAAGGAACAAATAAAATAATGAATAACCTTAGGTCATTTCAGATCAGGTCAGAGTTTTGTTACTAAATGAATTAAGGAAGGAAGGAAGGAAGGAAAGAAGGAAGGAAGGAAGGAAGGAAGGAAGGAAGGAAGGAAGGAAGGAAGGAAGGAAGGAAGGAAAGGGAAGGGAAGGGAAAGAGGGAGGGAGGGAGGGGGAGGGAGGGAGGGAGGAAAGAAGGAAAGAAGAAAAATTCTCAGTATTTAAAAAACCTAAAATTGAAAGGAGGACTTCCACTTCTTAAAGCGCTTTAGATTTTGTAATCATGCCCAAAATGATTGTAGACCTGTAAGAATAAAAGCAAACATGCAAGCTTTGACTGCAAGTTTGCTATATTGACTACCAGGCTCCTAAAGGGCTGTCACTTTTACCACATGAAAACTACATTTTAAAAAATAGACATTATCAAAATGTTGGATACCACCAGGCAAGCACCAGCTTCGGAGCACAATTTATGACATTGTATGAATGGTGCCCAGCATGTGTCACTGCTTCCGATTGTCCTGTGATGGACACGGCTCAACATTATCTGGCCTCTGGGTTCAATGGCACCTATAAACATGATGTTGATATTCTACTTTTTTGTAGAGCTGTAAGATGTAAAATGTTTATTGACCATTGGCCTTTCAAGAACATCACCTATATTTGTTTTATTTCAAGTAATAGTGGTCCATGCATCTTATTTGTTGAATAAGCCTTATTTACCCATTGACTTGAAATATCAACTTAATCATATATTGTTAGATATACATGTTTGTCTCTAGAATGTTCATTGTATTTCACTGATCTACTTGATTATTTCTGTGCTGGTGTCATGTTGGTTTAATTGCTAAGACTTTATAAGGGTTTTAAATTTTTTTAATATAATTAACTTTGACATTTAAAAAATAAATAAAATCAATCTGCATTTAAGAAAGACAGAAAGAGAGAGAGAGATGGAACTGCTACCTTTTGTGACAACATGGATGAAACTGGAGAATATTAAGCTAAGTGAAACAAGCCAGTTGATGAAAGACAAATACCCTATGATCTCACCTATAAGTGGACTCTATTCAACAAAATAAACTAATGAACAAAATAAACCACAGGCATGGAAACATGGAGCAAACTGAAAGTGACCAGAGGGGAGGGGGAAAGAGGACAATGGTGGAAAGAGAGGGAAGGGACTAGACAAAGAACATGTATGAATGACCCATGGACATGGACAACAGAGTGGGAATTGACTGTAGGAGCAGGAGGAGGGGTGGGTGGAGCGGGGTAAAGGGGGAAAAATTGAGACAACTATAATAGAATAAACATGATTTATAAATAAAATAAATAAATAAAAAACATGATGTTGATATTCTACTTTTTCGTAGAGCTGTAAGAGGTAAAATGTTTATTGACCATTGGCCTTTCAAGAACATCATCTCTTATGTGAGAATAATGATGACCACGTGCCAGATCCAAACTCCCCATAGTCAGGATCAGATATATCAAGTTAAAAAAGAACTTAATAGACTCAAAGAGACACTTACATACTCATGTTCATAACAGCATTATTCACAGTAGCCAAAAGTGTCCATCAAAAGATAAATGAATAAACAAAATGTGGTATATACATACAGTGGAATATTACTCGGCCTTAAAAAGGAAGGAAATCCTGTCATATGTTACAACGTGGATGAACATTGAGGACACAATGCTATGTGAAATAGGCCAGTCACAAAAGGGCAAATATTGTATGATTTCACTTATGTGAGATCCCTAGGAGTCAAATTCATAGAGACAGAAAGTAGAATGATGGTTACTGGGGACTGAGGGAAAGGACAATAGGGAGTTACTGTTTCACTGGTAGAGTTTCAGTCTTGAAAGATGAAAAGAGCTCCAGAGATGGATGGCTGAGGCGGTTGCACAACAATAAGAAAATATTACTGTCACAGACCTATACACTTAAATGGTCAAAGTGGTGAATTTTGTGTTGTGTGTATTTTACTATAACTAAAAATAATAATGATGCCCTGGCTAGTGTGGTTCAGTGGATTGAGCACCGGCCTGCAAACCAAAGGGTCACCAGCTCAATTCCCAGTCTGAGCACATGCCTGGGTTGCAGGCCAGGTCCCCAGTAGGGGGTGAGCAAGAGGCAACCATGCATCGATGTTTCTCTCCTTCTCCTTCTCCCTCCCTTCTCCCCTCTCTAAAAATAAATAACTAAAATCTTTTTAAAAATCATGATGATGATAACATATTATTTAACAGTGAAAGAAGGCATATTCTGAAAACAATGACACAAGAACTATCCAAGCAGCAGCCAAGAGTCCAAAATTACAAGGAAAAGAGTACAGTGACAAACCAGAAAGCTATGTAAAAGACTAAAAAGAAAAGAAGACCGAATTGTTTGCCTCTGAATAAATTATCTCCTTGGGAATTTGCCATGACCTTTAGTGTGCAGGTTGGTGGCTTTCAATCTGATGTGCAGCATGGGGTTCGCCAGACCCATTCTCTCTCTTAGCTGAGGCTAAGCAACTGAACTGTTTCGAAGCCTTGATAAGGATCATAAATTTGGGAGGCTCCAGAAGCAGAGTTCATCAAGTAATCAAGAAAGAAGAAAGGGGAACCTATTAGCAGCGCTTTTCAATCTGATTGCACTCTACAATCACTGGAAACACTGCCCCAGCCAAAGACTCTAGTTTAACTGTTCCAGAGCGGGGCCTGGTCAGTACCTTTTTTTTTTAAGCTTCCCCGGTACTTCTGATGTGCCGACAAGGTGGATAACCACTGATGTCAAGCGAGTCTGCAAAGGTTTTCTGTGAGGGGCAGGAAAGTAAATCTTTTAGACTTTGTGAGCCATACGTTCTCCTGTCACAACTACTCAACTCTGCCTCAGACAAACATAAAAGAACAGGCATGGTTTTGTTCCAATAAAACTTTATTTATAAAAACCAGGAAGGGAGCCATAATTCGCTGATCTCTGCTCTTTAGTTTTTCTCCACTTCAGATATTCAAAGTAGAGAAAACTATCACGCGGGCTTGGGAGAGAGAGTCTCAAATGCAGAGAAGAGTAGGGTCAATATAAAACACTAGTTTTGGAGTTAATAACAAGAACTGGGGAAGATAATAAAAATGGAGGCAAACATGCTGATCCAGTTTCACGTGTGACATGTAGATGGGAACAAAACAACCTAAGAATTGGGTGGGAATTTTGTGCCCTTTAGAAAGAAGAGAGAGCTGACAGAGGAAAGCAGGCATGGAGCAGGGAAGAACCACAATTACGGCCCAGGCTGCAGAAGAGGTTGTGGAAAGGCACATCAATGGGGAGCTGATTCTAACTCAAGGCCTTGGGTCCAAAGGCGGAGGAAAGGGAAGCTTTGGGGAAGGGCCATTCGGCCAAGGACAGTTTGGACCTCACCAGTGTGCTGGCTGCAGCGACTTAGGAATCTTTGCCAAAGGCACCACCAGTTCAGAAACCCATCGATCTGATTTCTCGGATGGGAAGCACCCCCAGGAGACCGGCTCAGCAGTTTCAGAGTTCCAGAGGAAGAAGCAGATGGCAGCACCGGGGTAGGGAAGCCTGGGAGTCTGCTGAGAGTGAAAGCAAGGAAACGAGCCGAAGACAGTGGGAAACGCCTCCCAGAGAGGCCCCTCTGCATTGGGAGAAGCCTGCTCACTTAGTTCTAGGTGCCGTGAATGTAGCAGTCCAAGACAAAAGTTTGGAAGTTTGAGGTTGTGAACATGCAGAATGTGTAGCAAATAGGAGACTGGGACCCCAGAAAACACAGAATTGAGAGGTGTCAACACACGGCAGAAGTGTGTTGATTAATAGGGTAAGTGCTATATTAATTATTCTTTTCTGGGTTTATGCCAGAGCTAACTGATTGGAAGTCAGCTGTACTAGTTAATACTAAAAGATTAGGAGCCTCATCAATAGATAGATACTGAATTTCTAAAGTCTGCACGTAGATGAATATGCTTCTGATCACTGTGACCTGGGAGTGGAGATACCCTGCCGAATATTCTGAGTCAACAATACCTGTGTGTACCTACTGTGAGAGAGAGAAACACTGTGCTGGATATGAGAAATACAGGGATGGGGCAAGAAGAGGGGAGAAGACAGTCTGTTCAGTTACACACATGTAAAATTACAACCGCTGCAAGGTCTAGAAAGGAAATCACAACTGCTGCAAATTCTAGAAAGCTATTTTAACACATGGTATTTTTCAACACATGGCATTAAAATAGCTTTGGATGAGGACACTTGATCTACTCAAGAAAATGACTTCTGAGCTGAGACGGGAAGAATGAGGAAGAGGTGAGGAAGGAAAGAGAGAGGGATAAGCGGTCCAGGAAAAGGAAATGTCACGGGCACAGCCTGCAGGGTGGGACTCTGGCAAGAGTGAGGCTCTGGAGGAACGCTCCAGCAGGAGCTCAGGGAGCGAGCGAGCAGAGCCAACCCCTGGGCTGAGATGTGGGTTGAGGAAGGACTAGCACAAAGTCTTGCAGGCACTTGAAGACATGGCAGCTGAGCCCAGGCATGACAGAAAGCATGGACCCATATTAAGCAGAGTTGGGAAAAGGTTAACAGGTCCGATTAGTGTTTCAGGAAGATCCCATTCTGAAGAGAAAGGATTGGGAGACACAGGGGGCGATGGACACAGAACAGCACTGGGATGCTTTGGTTGTGGACCCCTAACCAGAAACCATGCCACAGTGAACCAATAAAGGTAGATTTCAACCAATTCAAAATGGCCAGGACCTAGATTCTGGACATTTATCAAAGATTTACTGGCAACGGGAAAATGATGCCTCTCTCGTTTTCTCTTGCTCTGTCTGAGTCCTAAAAACAGGTACAGGTTCCACTCGCCCTTTTCACTATCCAAAAGTAGGGAGTTCCTATGAAACCTTTCGTAACTGAAATGGCATAAAGTGAAGAAGCAGTTGCCTTAGGACATGTCTTGCTGAGGGATGTGCAAAATGAACCGAGATAAAGCACAGACGCTCACAGACACAGTCTGCAGCTCTGGCAGCCTGATGCGGAGATGCTGAGTGCAGTTCCCAGGGAAGGAGCTTGGCGGGCCACTCTCGCTGCCCAGGGTGCGGCTGCCTCTGTAGCAGCTCACTGCAAAGCATGCTGAATGCTATTTTGCCTTTTTTTTTTTTTTTTTTTTTTTTTTTTTTTTTTTGGTAAAGGCAAACATCCTCTTTGGATTTTTTTTCAGTTAGTGAAAATAGGCACTAATGTAGGTCTTTCATAAAAACAGGCTAACACAAATTTTTGAAAAGTAGGGATACCTGTAATATAACCTTTGCTCTAGGGTATGGTTGATAACATAAATATGGGTTTATTATAAAAAGAAAAAGTGACCTCTGGGAAATCAGTTGTGTCTCGATCTTAAACAGTTGACACTTGGGTCAACCTGCCCAACCTCTTCAGAGAGCCTTTGGGATTTTGGGCAAGAGCCTGAGTGGAGAAAAAAAAAAAATTAGTATGAATTTTCCTCAACTCATACTCTGTATGTGTAAGTTCCTTTGAGACCTTTCAGGGGGTAAATGATTGTAGCAGCACAGAAGACAGCATTCAGTTGGTTCAGTATTTGGTTCAACATTCGGGTGGTTCAACATTCTGGATGCTCTCCAAGCAGACTCATCCCAAGAGAACTGAGTTACGCCATGTTGGTGCTCAGAATTGCTCTGGCCGTTCACATAATACAAACTACACAGGAGAGACCAGTGTGTGCTATTAAATCTATGTTCACTGACTTCATGTGAAGATGGAATTTCAATATAAACTCTGAAAAAGTATAAAAGGTCTATTTTAAATTTCCGGGCAATTACAAGTGAGGTAAAATGTTGCTTTTGCCAGCTGTATTAGTTTTGGGGGGAAAAAAAGCCAAACACACTTTTCCTCTTTTTTCATATCCAAGCCACAAGCCAGCAAACACTGGTATTTACTCTAATGTTAATAAAAGTAAATTACTTTGTGGTTTTGGGTCACTGGTATAAAACTTGTATTCTTTTTAGTTTATGTTATGTACAAAAGTTCAAAATTTCAAGATGCATCCAGCACAAACTGATGACTTACTTATGTTTTTCCATGTGATTCAAAGCTTTTTTTTTTTTTAAGTTTATGTTTGAATTACTTGTTTTTACTATGCCAAATGCTCTCATGATCCCTGTGGGATTCTTTTTCTCTCTTCTTCTATCTTTTTACCTTTGTGATGTTCAAATTTTTTTTCTGCTTGAACCCTCTCCTGGATTATAATTATAAGCCACTCACAGAGGAGGTCCAACCCATGAGAAGTTACATTGCCAATGAAAAGTCCCATCTCAAACTCTAAGTTACCAACAAATATTTTTTTCCCCAGAGAGATGGAACCTAATTAATCCTTCTTGCAGTTGCCTTTTTAGTTCCTACAGGATACAAGTCAACTGGGACCAGCACAAACAACTTGAAAAGAACATTCTAGGACCTACTACACAGATGCCAAACATACTGCCCCCGTCCCATATCCATCGAGTCCCCACGCCAGATGTTGGGGCTGCATACACCCAAAGTTCAGCATGCTTTTAAGTCAGTCTTTCCATCCAGATGCTCCAGTTGACAGTTCCCTTCATAATTATTTATCATACAAAGAGAATTGCACGGGCCCGTAGCAGCAGCCCCCTTGGCATGCTGGCCAAAATGCTAAATAGGCTGGTCTTCTGCACGCTGTCCAAAAACATGCTACTGATTTAGACAGTCCTGCAGAACAATCAATCACAGGCCAGGCCCTGCTGAGGAGCCATGGTCTGCACATGTTCATTTTATTAGGATCTTCCTTACGTCTGAGGACTTTTCTCCTTCATGTTTTTAAACTAAAGTAATCATTTCCACGCAAAGCAAAGGGACAGCATGTGAAGGGAAATGCCACTTGGGCTAAGGTTTTGCTAATGGCTTTCAAGATTCTAAGTCCTCAAAAAAAAAAAAAAAATCTAGATTATGGTCAGAGCCTCCCAGCCATTAAGATATTGCCAGGCTCTCAAGAGCCAAACAAAAATTAGGCATAGGCCCCAAAAGCAACCCCAGTAGAGCCTGCTCCCCCTTATTTTTATGCTAAGTTTGTCACAGCTGAAGGGAGGGTGTCTGTAAGCTTCGACTGTATTTTCCCGCTCTTGTGATTTGAAGCAGAGATTAGCTACCAATACAATGAAATGGGACCACAGACCCTCAGCTTCTCAAAAACCATCTATAATTTTCTTTCTTATTTGTTTAAATCTTACTTAATTTTTTTTAATTTTATGTATTTACTTTTAGAGTGAGAGGAAGAAAGAGAGAAACTCTGATGTGTGAGACATACATCTATCAGTTGTCTCTCGCACGCCCCCTACTGGGGACCTGGCCCACAGTGCAGGCATGTGCCCTGACTGGGAATCGAACTGGCAACCTTTTGGTTTGCAGGCTGGTGCTCCATCCACTGAGCCATACCAGCCAGGGTCCATCTGTAATTTTCTTTTATGCTTTTAATCTTTGTCTTTTTTAAGTAAGAGACAATAAAAAATTGGGCAACTCACAACAGAACTATACGTCAAATGAGGCAAAATCTCTCTGGTCATTTTAAGACAAGGGATAAGTCCAAACAAACTACATGCATCGAGGCCTCGAGGGCAAGAGATGTGCCCAAGAGCATGGATCCTGGAGCCAGACTGCCAGGGCTTGAAACCTGTTCACCCACTTTCTAGCTGTTACATGTAAACCTTCTCTGCCTTGGTTTCCTCATTTGTAAATTGGAGATAACAATAGTGTCTATTTCATGTTTTTTGTGAAGATTCAATGAATTTACAGTGCTTTGGAAGTACCAGTGTTTAGAAGAGAGCCTGGCATACGGTAACCACTATATAAATGTTTGCTATTACTATTTCCACAAAACTAAAATCAAAACAAATTACTACATCTTGGTCATTAACAAACAGAAATGAATTAGGAACAAGAGGGCCACTCAGAAATTTTTTGTTTTGTTTGAAAAACTACAACAACAACAAAAAACCAAGCAGTTTCCAAATGGTCAATATGCAAGGCCCGCCACACGCAGGCCCTAGGGGAACGGAGGACAGCAGGAAGTTCATGGGAGCAGGCATTTCCTTGCCACCGTGCATGTCACTTTGGTTCTAAACATCAGTCACCAACTGAAATAAAAGTCTTATCTGCAAAAGGAAAAGCCAAAAGGACACACCTTTTTGGCCACTTATAACAGCACACAAATGAACCAAGAGAGGGCTAGTGGGTGGAGAGAGGCGCTTGTGACCAAAGTAGGTCGCTCGTTCCCAGACCTGAGCTGAGCAGAGCATATGGTGGGAGGGGTCTGACCAAGCTGGGCACACAGGGTGTCAAAACTGGCAGCCACTTTGGGAGGAGAACCAAGCTCGCTAGTCACGGCTACAAGGTCATGATCAATCTACAGTATCGATAACCATCTCATTTCCTGAATGCCATGATCGAGTCGCCTTACGTCCACCCTGTAGACTGAAATATTTAACTTTATTAAATATTATCTCAAAGGTGTGCACAGAAAAAGGATGCACAGGAGCTTAGGGCTGGCTAGTTCTGTCAGCTCTTCCAGAAACAAACACCTGCCTCTTGGGCATTCCTCCTGCCTTCACATGGGGCAAGAACCTGCCTCCTGTCTCTTTCCTACCTCCTTCTTAACCACCTTTGCGGCCTAGGCATGGGTTGGTAACAGTCCCCCCTCAGGACCAGCGTCACTTCTACTCTCTGGTCTACCGTCTCAGCCCACCTCCCACCCTCTCTGTCCCCCAACCACCACATCTCTCAGACTCTCTGGGGATGGGACCAGCACCCACATTTTAAATGAGATCTCTCCTTCCCCAGAAGATTCTTGGTCTAGTTTAAACTATGTATACCTGGAAGTGGTGGGGCTGTATCTTTAACATGTTATACCCAGTGCCTACCACAGTGCTAGACACACAGTAAATGCTCAAAAAATGCTCAAAAAATGATCCATTTATTTAATGGGTGAATCCACAGCACTTTCAACTTGTATAGGGACCTAGTTCTTCACATCTCTTTTTTGCAAGTGAGAGGCTCCTCCATTCCATGACGCCCTCACCTCAAGCCTCATCTGCAACCTGCCCTTCAGCATCTCCTGAATGGTCTTGAACTCAGAAGGTTTCCTAAGGGCAGCATCTGCTTCCCCACTATCCTTTCACTCTTGATGCTACCTCACACTTACCTACTGTATCAACTTTTCCTTTCCATCAAGATCTCCAATTGCTCCATTTTCCTAACATCCCTACTGTTTCAGCTTTCATAGCCATCCCGCGCACGTGGCCTGCATGATTGACAATTTTAGGAGTAATCACCACCTTCTGGTCTGCCAAGGCATGAACCACGTGGTCTACCCTTAAACAAAGTCACAAATCCTTAGTGATGGCTTCTTCCCAAAACTTTCTATAGGAGTGACTTTCAAATTTATATTGCTAGCCCAATCTGTAACCACATCCAAAGATGCAACTGCCTACATCGCTCCACACATAGAGCTTTACTGGATCCTCAAACCCACCATGGGCCAAAACAAACTTATTATCTCCCCTCCCAAAGCAGTTTCTTCTCCTGGTTTCCCTATTGTTCCTGAAACTACTACCAATGCATTTGCCACAGAAACAAACTTCAGTACCTGTCTTCCCTTTACTACACACCACCCTCCTATAATTTTATAAGGTCTGTTCATCTTCTTCGCTGCCTCTCGAATCTGAATCTGCCTTTCCATTTGCACAACCCTAATACACCCTTCAGGACAGCATATAGACCAGCCTTGTCCCACAGAACTTTCTGCAATGATGGAAATGTTCATGTGACCACTGAGCAGTTGAAATACAGCCAGCATAACTGAGAGACTGATTTTAAATTTTAACTTCAAGAGCAATTGTACTTTAATATGGCCAGTGGCCAGCTTATTGGACAGTGCAGAGAAAGCCATGGATAATGCCATTTTTTACCAGTCATTTGTTTGCTCTCAGATCCATCCCCGATTGCCCACACCACCTATCAGCTGTACATCGCAGGGACTTCGGTTCCCAGGCCCACTTGACAACCACCTTCCCAGTAGGTTCCGTCAGTGAGAGGCTGCGGGGAAGACCAGGGCAGGAGGAGCGGAGCAGCCAGGAAGCTCTGCCTCAGGTGGCATCTCCAAGAGTGCTCGCCTCCCCTCCACAGCTCCAGCGTGCACAGATCTGCCCCTCCCTCCACACTGACGGTCCCCCTGAGCAGCCCTTGTCTCTGGGTTCAGGCAGCACTAATCTCCCCGTGTCCCTTCCCCTCAAAAAGGAGGGGGAGCTGCCTGCCATTGTTAATCTCTGGGGTGTCCCATTTGGCTTCTTAGCCCTTAAAGCATCCCTGTAACCAACTTCCCTCCATTGAAATACCTAACACAGCTTTTGTTTTACTTACTGAAAACTGATCCCCCATCCTAACTGGCATTTCCTCTGTAACTCTAACTCATCCTCAAAATTGCTAGCATGAGGCCAGCCGTTACCATCATCTTCACCATCAAAACAGTATATGATATAAAAGTACAAAAGCATCCTTTATACAGCGCTTGCACGTGCTAAGCATTACATTGGAAGTTTTACATATCATAGCTCTTGGTTCCTTATAAAACCTTATGAGGCCAGGATTTTTATCCCCACTTTATAAGTGAGAATAATGAGGCTTAGAGAGCAACTTACGCTGGTTAAACAGCAGCTAAGTGACTCAGCATGCCTCAGAGTTCATGCAAGTTCATGCAAACTCCTTCCACTCTAGTACACTATTCAGAAACTGTTAATCACTGCCCATTGTCTTGGGGTAAGTTCAACTTCCTCAGCCTGATCATCAAAAAAAAACTCTCAGAGATCTGGCTTTAACTCACTTTTCCAGTCTTGGCCCCACTTTTTCCCCACACACATCCAGAATGACCATATGCTCTTTCCCTCATGTATGTGGTTAGTGTCTTCCCACCTCTATTCAATTGCTCAGATGCTTCTCAAGACCTACTCAAAATTTGATTTAATTTCAGCATAATAAATACTTAATTGCCCACAGTTTCCAAACCATCGTCTTCTTGCCTTTCTCTGAAGTTCACTATTGCATAATTTCTCATTAATTTATTCATTGTTTGGCTTATATTCTAGTTTTGTTCTTGTTTTAATATTTTTACTAAATCGTAAAGTCCTTGAGGGAAAAGGTGGTGTTTTAAAGATTTTTAAAAATCTCCCCCTAGCATCTGAATGACTTTCAGAAATCACTCTTAGATGATTTGCAAGTATATATTGAATTCATTGATATCCAGTGCCTGGAACATACTAAGTGCACAATAATGTTAGCTCTCATTAATATAACATCACCTCTCAACCCAGTGGTATGAGGGACCTGGTTAAAATGCACATAATTCCCTATGTCATGGAACTGAAAATCTCAGATTTGTAATCCCCCACTGGGTCTCATTCTGGCCTCCAGCAAACAGTCTATACTCATAAAAAAAAAAAATAATCAAGTGGATTATAAGCAGAACAATATCAATAAGATTGTGAAAGCAAGATAAACTTAATTGACAAGTAAAACTATTTTAAAAACTTGTCTAAGTTGAGAGCTATGTGTCCAATAAACCCAACAGGTTTGTTGCATGGTGCCTATAATAGAAGACATATGTGCAATTTCTTTATATCTAACCAATGCATGGGTTCTGGATTTTTAGGTTTGCTATGCCCAGCTTCCAAGTGGTACCTTCCCTTTGTGTGTTCTAGCTCTGATGGTCTTAGCATCAGCGACAGAGTGCTGGTTGGCCTCCTCTTCTTAACATAGAACAGAATATTGTCCTTGCCCCTGAAACTCAGCCCCATATTGTGAGGAAGCCCAAGCCACATGAAGAGGCCACATGTAGTACTATGGTGGCAGTCCCAGCTAAGGTCTCAGCTGACCTCCGGCATCAATCATGAGACATGCAAGCAAGTGAGCTTCAGACAGTTCTAGGACCCAGCCTCTGAGCTGAGAGAGCTGACGTGGAACGGGGCAGGGACAAGCTATCTCACAAGCTCTCTCTGCAAATTCTGACCAAATTGCAGGTGTGTGAGTGAAATAAATTCAGTTGTTGTTTTCGGCCACTAAGCTTTGGGGTAATTTGTTAAGCAGGCATAG
The DNA here is from genome assembly GCF_021234165.1 of Pteronotus mesoamericanus. NCBI lineage: Eukaryota > Metazoa > Chordata > Mammalia > Chiroptera > Mormoopidae > Pteronotus > Pteronotus mesoamericanus. The sequence goes on along the minus strand of NW_026555234.1, from coordinate 25,526,943 downwards.
TCACTGGAGCAGGGGGCTCATTATGCAGCAATAGGTAGCTGATGAAGGCAGTGCTGTCTACCTGCCTCTGCCTGGGTGTATCTCCCTCAGAACTGCAGCACTGGCCCGAGAAGATGTCCAAGACACACAGCACAGTTTTAAAGCTGTAACAATCTGATAATAAAGCTAATTTTAGCTAAAAGTAATTAAAATTAGCTAAAACTATTTGTCTAATTACCTAAGACAAGGCATATCACTTGCTGTACCTGAGAATTTGTGATTGCTCTTTTGGCCAAGAAAACATCACCAAAAAAAGATCAAATAAACATAACAAGAGAAATAAGAAAGTGCATTTAGAAACAGTACAGATTTCTGAAAACTACAAGAGTAGAGAATCTAATTGGACCTTCCATTTTCTCATAGCCACTGTGGAAAGCAGGATGGAATTTCCTCAAAAAAGTGAAAAAAGGAAATGTCTTATGATTCAATTACTCCACTTCCGGGTATACACGTGAAGAAACCCAAAATACTAATTTGAAAAAACATATACATTCTTATGGCCATTGTAGCATTTACAATAACCAAGATCTGGAAGCAGCCCAAGTACTCATCAGTAGATGCATGGATAAGAAAGCCATGTTTCAAAATATCACGGATAACAGTCACACTCCTATTGAGTCCTAGGTTTTATAAACTCCCATAGACCAGATATTCTCATGGACAAAACCACTATTATCACAATAAAAGATATTGATCTAGCTATCTCACTGATATTATAAGAACTCATGAAGGCAAAAGAAAAAAAGCTGGTATCTTTGATCTAGTAGCTAAATAAAATTAGAAATAAAGGAATATTAAAATATGAACTCACTAACTGGATAAGTATGATGCTAGTAAATCTAAAGGAACAAGGAATTTCTATGTTTTAGAGTCAAGTCAGATGGTACTACCATTGGATATCTTGTCTGAGGCTGAAGAGTTCCTTCCAAGCAACAGGTAAATGTAGCCAAAATGATTAATGAAACTCTTGACATTATAAACTAACCACAGCAGCAATTAGCAAACTCAGGGCATTAAATGTTATCTGTGTGCTTAGAGCAACCAAATGCGAAAGTCCTCATTAGTATGTTTACCGCATGGCTGTTTTTTAAAAATCATTTTGAGCATTGTATGAAATAAATCTTTAAAAAAAAAACAACAAAAACTAAACAGATGATGCCAACCGCCTGGGAATAGCTGAGAGTTTAAGCCACATTCTTAGAAGCTGACTTGCAGAAACAACTAAAGATCACGTGCTGCGACCTCGCACACAGCTGGATGAAAGCAGTGTCCTCACAAATACCAGGCCTGGTCCTAAGGACCAATCCAAGCAGCACCGCTCTCCGCTCTGTGATCCAGCCCCACCCGCTCTGCCCCGAGGACTGGTTCCAACCTCATCACTCCTGGCTCACTCCTCTTTTTCTAGGGTCAAGGGGAACACACCCAGATGTGGTCAACCAGAATTTTCTCACAATATTGTCTGATACATTACATAACAAGTCATCCTTTTATCTAAAGCCACATTTTTAAACACTATAATTGATAGCAGCCTCCCCTTTCTTCATCTTTCAGAATAGTCAGCTATTGTTTTCCTGTTAATCTGGGAAAATTGTATTCTAGAAAGGAAACTACACATAAATATTTATAACAGTCAAACCCCCAGAGAAATACAGTACATTTCAGGACTTTATGTATCGTATTCATGTCAATAACCCCAACTAACCAAAGTAACAGGTTTGCATTAAATTTGACCACACATGTACGCATGTATGTGCACACATATGTGCATGCCCATGCCTGCATATACACACAGCAGTAAAACCCTAGGAAATCCATTTCTGTGCTATGAAAACATCTGATGCAGAATCAGGATGGTCAGCATTCCCATCTCTCATTTTCACACCATGTGCATGAAACTGCCCTTTGAACACACCTACCATGTGAGAAAAGAGCCGAATAATCAGATCACACTCACAAGTGCTCTCCAGATAATAGCCTGCTGGGAATGTTGACGTGCCCTGCATAGCCGACATCTCTACCTTATCTTTTAGAAAGAGCTGTAAAATGTGCACTGCCACTAGAGACACCACCTTGTGACACATGACACACACTCAGAGAGCTGTTTGGATGCTACAGATTCCTCCAGAGCCTACATGGGCAAACAAACCAGGAGGGGCGTGGTATCCTTGGCACAGGGTGAGCGGCTGGCCACACCTACTCCCAAATATGTGGCTGTTTTGCTCACAGATACACATTCTCTCTCTCTCTCTCTCTCTCTCTCTCTCTCTCTCTCGATCATCCACCCATTTGAAATAGCTCCATTTTTATTAATTTCCATTAGCAAATAAAAATTTTTTCAGAATGAAAGTCTTTAAACCAACTGATGAACGACAAATTACATTTTAGTGTGATTTAATAAAATAGTGATCAAAGAGAAGCACTTGGCTGTTTAATTTGCTCACTGCCTTATTTACCACACAGAGTCTAACCCAGCCCTTGAAGGCAAGGTCTACAGGGCAGTGGTGTATAAAGACATGGAACATGCATGTAATTGCAGATGGTGATGGAGGCCATAAAGGGAGCATGAAGACAATTATGGAAGAGGATAATGAAGGCGGCGGTTGACTTGCATGAGGGCAGGGGACAGGATAGGGTAGGCGCCTCCAAGGCAGCGGCATTTGAACTTAGTTATGAAAGACAAGTAGGAGTTGGCCTGGTTAAGAGTGTTAGAGCGGATGTGGCAAGGAGAGAAGAGTGGAAGAAGAAGATGAAGGTGGAAAGACGGAAGAAAGATCCTTCCAGGAAAACAATATGACTGGAGGTGCTCAGGCAGGAAATTCATTCTAAGAAACATGCTTTATATGACAAATAAATTGGCAGCATGAAAGGATATTAAAATCATTACTGTAGGAAGGGGTCATATAAGCAATAAAATACCTTAAAAGAGAAAAGGACAAAGGATGTGAATAGAAATCTTACAAAAAGAGACATACATGTGCTACTATTTGTGACACTTTCAGCTTAACTACTGTTCTAAATAAATGAAAGAGATACCGTTTCTCCCTGTCCTACTGACAGATATGAAGAGACTGGTAATCCCAGCCCTGGGTCAGGTAGGGGGTGAAAAATCCCCTTGTTTCTACAGTCCTTCTAGAGCACCTTCTGGCCACAGATCAACAGCTTACAATAAGTGCATATCTTTTATCAGCAACCCCATTAAATATCACTAAATGAACAGGGTGTGATGATTTCCCAGAACATACCATGCACTAAAGTATTTGCACAAATATTTACCAAACCAAAAACATATAAGGCACAGGTACTGTGCATACTGCAAAGATGAGTAAGACCTTCTCTATCCTCAAGAACTAGTTAGTCTATTGCTGTCCTGGCTGGGTAGCTCAGTTGGTTGGAGCATCATCTTGACACACCAAGGTTTCAGGTTCGATCTCTGGTAAGAGCACATACAAGAATCAACCAATGAATGCATAAATACGTGGAACAACAAATAAATGTTTCTCTCTCTCCCTTCCTCTCTCTTGCTCTAATATCAATAAATAAATTTCAGGAAAAACAAAAACAAAAACACACAACTAGTCTATCAGGGACAACCGAGAAGTTCACATTTAGGTATGAGACATGGCAGGCAATGGTAAACATGAAAGGGGTACAAACAAAAGTGTTATAGGTACAAATAATGTGCTTTAGGCTCATCCCTGAAGAAGGAAGAGCCATCTGATTCTGAGGGATCAAGGAAGGCTTTGGGGAAGACAGGACACCTTAGATTGGCCTTGGGGTACAGGAGGATGAAATCATTGGATTTAAGTAACTCCTGAGAGGGAAATGGTGAATAAGCAGGCACAGCCCCTTTGAGTTTGTAACTTAGCCGAGACATTAAACAAGTGTGATAAGAAGAAAACATTTCAGGGATTTGTGAGAATATCACAAATGCAATTACCGAAAAAGACAATATATCTCAGTGTTAGTGAGCATGTAAGGAATTCAAATTCAAATTCAACACTGGCGGGAGAGTAAGTGGGCATATCACTTTGAAGAGTGACTAACTGATCAAAATGTATTAAGACTGAGGATAACACAGATCATATGACTCAACAAGTACATAAGGGGACCTGGAGAAGCTCTTGCGCAGGGACACGTGCAAACTGTTCAATCCATCAAGGTTTGCTACAGCAAAAAATGGAAGCACGCTAAGGATTTATTAACATATGGCATGCATAAATAATGGAATTTTCATAAAATAAAACACAGTGGCAAAATTATGAATTAGAATTACATGGATAAAACTCAAAGGCAAAGAAAGTAAGTTACTGATTAGTGTGTTACTACTTCCATAAAGTTCAAAAACATGCAGAACAATATTAGACATAGTTTATGGATACATACATATGTCATAAAAAATATAAAAGCATACATGGGAATGATACAAACCAAAATCAGGCTAGCGATTGCTTCTAAATACAGAAAGGGGATGCACTTAGTGAGGGGTTTAGAGTAGCCTTCAAACACATACAGGGTGGGGCAAAAGTAAGTTTACAGTTGTGAGTACACAAAACATAGAGTTTATTCTTGCATTATTATTTATTGTATTATTTTTCATATGAACAACTGTAAACCTACTTTTGCCTCACTCTGTATTATATATACTTCCTTCCCTGAATAGACAGGAAGCTCTTGAAGCCAGGGCAATACCAACTGCTAAGTGCTCAGTGTCCAGCAGCATGCCCCACAAGTTATCCAGACCTTACAAGTCTGTTGAGTGAGTTGACAAGTCAACATTTCGTCTGAGCATTACTTAGCTGCTCGCCTCTATGCATTGCATGCGAACGTCATTTCTTCCTATTGGCTCTTCCAGCTGCACACAGGAATGCAAACGTTTGCATACTACCCAGGGAATTTAAGTCGACCCAATGACAGACCTTCGAAAGGCAGTCTCAGTAAAAGAGGTCTGAGCAAGAGGACTGCCAAAGATGGAATGGGATCCCCTAAAAGAGAGGGACTTTCCAGGCCCTGAAGGTATTTACAGTGGAGTGAGAAGTCTACTTGATATAAAAGGTACAAAAGGGATTCAGGAATCACATGACCTCAAAGACTTCAGGATTCTTGCTTCAATAATCACCCAAAAGAAGTGACCTCCCATCCTAATCATGTCATTTGAAGCCATTTGTGTGCTCCCCTTCATTGCCTGCACTCAATTCTGTGTTTTCCCACGATCTTCTGGACATCTTCCCACATTCAGATGGTAGATATGAAAGCAGTCTCTGAGAGCTGTTTGTAGGTCAACCATTGTCAGGACAAGTAAAGAACTTCACTTTCACAATGGCCCAAAGTGAGCTATCACTTGTTATTGAGTCCGTACTTCTGAAGAGACCACCCTGCTTTAAATTTACGGCCAATCCATCATCCACAAGTCTGCCGGAAGATCTCTTTCAAACTGAGAGTGCATAACAGGCCAATGTACCACCTCGCACACAGGGTCTTGCAGGTCTAGAGACAGTGAAATGCTCCAGTAGCCATTGGCAGGGGAAATAGTCTTAAGTATCTTCAGTGGAGAAATCCATGCATCAAACAGCTATACTAAAGCGTTCTGAAAGGAAGCAAGGCCTAGCTCCCAAATGAGGATTAGAATAGTTACATGCATTTAGCTCAGCTATTGGATAACTATACAACTTTACCCTCACAAGTAGGAAAACAACTTCAAAAGGAAGCTAAGATGGGGCAGGCAGTGGTTGCCATAGTAGCAGAAGTGCAGCTTTTGCCTTTTCTTCAGTTCTGGGGGGGCGATGGCGGGGAGGTGGCAGGAAGAGCTTCTGAGGACTAGAGCTTGGGCCTCGAGGAAGCACCAAACAGGGGCTGGGTTGTTTGATCCTGAGAAGAAAGGACTTCATCCAGAAAGCCTGTCTTCAGGCTAATGAGGAAGCAAAGGGACAAGTTCAGCCTCCCTTCAGAAACAGGCCTTAAGCCAGCAGACTTCCCAAAGGTGGATGCAATAACCCAACGTGGAGCGCAGCCCGGAAGGTGGAAGTTTTAACTGGGCCCTGTAATAAGACAGGAACATCAAGCAACTCTTTGAAACCAGGAACTGCAGGTCTGTGAATTGCAAAGGCTTTCCCATGCTTTCAAAACTTAAAATATTTCTGCTTTCCTCAAGATTTGAGATGGCATGTCGAGTGTTGACACACTAGGCACATCCTCAAATACTCCTGAGCCAGCAGCGTTCACCTGGGGAGGGGAGGACCCAGGAGAAGGAAAATCGCCCAAGAGTTCAAAATGCAATAGGGAACAGCAGGAGGTGGACTCTCTGAGTTTCCTTTAACGGTAAAAATAAATTGTTTTAAAGTAATTACTTACCCCTTTGAGGGCATTTCCTAGTTTTTCATGTAATGTAAATAATTTTCAATCATCTATATTTCTGAGGACTATCATAAGCAGAAAAGGAGGCCTTCATAGTAATGAGTTGATTTTATGCACACTCCTTTCTCATAATAGTATTTCAGTTTCTATACTTCTCCTGTGTTAAGTTATACACACAAAGTGAACTGCCATGTTTAAAACCCAGTCTATGCTGAAAAAAACAATTTTAGACAAATTCATATATATAAGTACTCCCAAATTATACAGCCATATCTGCTATAACTTTTATTTTGCAAAATTAAATTTTCTGCCTCTAGTTATTAAACAGATTTACTCTACAGACATTTAAAAAATGCTGACTATATGCCAGATACCTCATTCCATTCTCCTAACTTCCTAATTTCCCTAACACAGTTTACCCAATATTCCTACTGTGATGTTATTTTCCAAATATTGTAATTCTCCAAGTGCCCCAAATCTAATAAATCTATAAAATTGATGAAATTGGTATAAATAGGTCTTAAATAAAAATATCTTACTTCTCATTAGAAAAATTCAACATTATAAATATATCAAATTTCCTTAAATAAAATACAAATTCAATTTTATATCAATCAATGTTATGAGTTAAATTGTTACCCCCCAAATTCATATGTTGAAGTCCTAACCCCTAGTACCTCAGAATGTGACCTTTTTCAGAAATAAGTTCATTACAGATATAATTAGTTAAGATGAGGTCAAACTGGAATAGGGTGGATCCTAATCCAGTGTGGATGGTGTTCCCATGAAAGGGGGAAATTTGTACAGACACACACAAAAGAAGGTCATGAACTCAGCCAAAGAGAAAGACCTAGAACAGATCAAAGATTTGAGGGCCTCAGATCCCGCGAATAGAACCAAACAAGGCAACACCCTGATTTTGGACTTCTTGTCTCCAGGACTGTAAGACAATAAATTCCTGTTGTTAAAGCCACTCAGTTTGGAGCACTTTGTTACGGCGGCCCTAGACAGCTGATACCATCAATATCCCAATAAGCAAGCTCTGATGCTTGGAATTGTCCCAATCTGATATTCAAGTCACTCCACGATATATAATCCCAAACTATTTTTCTGGGCTTTTTTTTTTTTTAACTGTGACCAAAAAACAAATGACATCAACAGTCTAGGAATCTATCCTAAGTGGAAAAGTGCATATATTCATGGACAAAAGATGTTCTTCACAACACTGTTTATAATAGTAAACAAAAAAAAAGTTAAGCAATCTACAATTCTAATCCTAACATGGAACACAGACAAATAAATTTATTTAACAATAAATAGGCACAGGCTGTTAAGGGGAGGTAGAAGCAGGGATGCGTAACTGCTTAGGAGATTAAGGAAGGCCAGCAGAGGAGAGAAACCAGGCAGATTCTCCATAGATTAGAGAGAGTCCTCCAGAGAGGTGAAGGGGGAAGAATGCTCAAGGCACAAAGAACAGCTAAGACACTACTCCGGCATCGTGAAAAGAAACTCAGCATCTAGGAAAGCTGCCTGGAGTTTGTGAGAAGTAGGTTGGAGGATGCTGGAAGGCAGAAACGGAGGCTAAGAGGTCATCTGAGCCTGCCAGATGGGGCCGGGTATGCTTAACTGAGGGCATTAAAATGGGGTGGTGGTGTATCACGTGATCCATGGGGAGTGGGGCGGAGGGTGGGAAAATACCAGTTTCTCTACTTCATGCCTAACTCATTCGTGTGTGCTTGATAATATAACATAATAGTGGCATATATAATTTATAAATGTATTTTTATGTACATAAATTGGGAGTACATACTCAAAAATTTCTTTTACTGAACAGGTAAGTGATTGAAAAAGTTTGGAGACCCCCGCGTTAGCCTAGATGTGGAAGTAATCTTTTCCCTCAAGGTTTCTGCAGAGGCAGCATCATCAACCCAGAAATGAAGGGTGGGGGACCACAGCTAAAGGGGATGGGATTTCCTTTTGGGGTGATGAAAGTGTTTGAAAACTGACGGTGATGCTTGCACAACTCTGTGAATATACTTTAAAAAACATAATTTGCATACTTTAAATGGATGAATTGTATGGTATGGCATATGAATTATTTATCAATAGAGCTGTTACCAAAAAGGTCTTTTAAAAAGTAATGAATTTTTCTGCTTTATACGTCTCAAATATTGCATCTAGTTCCGGGGTCAGTGCAGGCCAAGGAGAGAGCAGGGACAGCAAGGACCACTATGACAAATGGGAGAATTTCTTCCTCGGGGGCGGGGCGGGGCGGGGACAGACAAGCACAAGCTGAGCTTGCAGGTATAATGCAGCTTCAGAGTCAGAGACACGAAAACTGCGGCCCAGTCTTCAAGCCCTTGGAATCAGGCATCACCCAAGCCTGGGCCAGCCAGCCTGACCTCCCCAATCAGGGGCGGTGTTTTCTGGCCTAGCCAAACCCAAAGCAGCCCCCACACCGAAGCTCTAGAATACAGGGACAAAATGCATCCTATGTCATGACGGCCCACACCTGTGTTACACACGCACACAGCACTGACACAAAGTTCACAGGACAGCGCTTACCTTTTACTATATTCCATGGTCTCTGATATTTTCTATTCCACTTCACTTATTTAAATGCTAGTCACAACCTACTTCCTTTTATTATCCACAAAAGGGTCATAACCAGCAGTTTGAAAATCACTGCTCTGTGGGTAAGAGGTGAAACAAACAGGTATGTTTCTCAATAGGCTCTTCTCCATTTTTCCACATTCCCAGGATCTAGAATTAACCCACTTGACAACAACTTTCCCTCAGTTCAATAAAAGATGTATCTATTAACATATGTTCCGTATTATAAAAAACAGATTTTTAAGAACAGATGTGCAAATCCCTACTCCATTACTTTATTAAAAAAGAATATTCGGTTTTCCTTGAAGATTCCATGAATCATACTCATCCAATTTGGATTGACATCACTGCAATAATAATAAAAACAGCATTTGCTGCCTAAGAATCATCTTACTTATTTCCAGACGTAGGCGCAAACGGCGATCCTGTTAAAGAAGCAGAAATCAGGGCCGAACCCCAAGTTACAAAGGCCCCAGTAACCCTCTCTCACAATACTTGCCTCCCTTGAAACGCAGTGAATTAACTTAAACTTCACATTTGTCTCTGATGTTCTCATTACACTGATCCACATTAGAATCTTTAACTGAGAAACAGGCGCACGCGCGCACCCTTAGGTCATCCTTCCTTTTCCCCTCAAGCTAATTCAATTTCTGAAGTCACTTTCCATTTTTAAAGAAACTTTGAAAGATCAAGGAAAGCATTAGGGATTTTATCACTTGTCTTTATATAAAGTGTTACCAATCAGATTTATATACAGTCTTTTACTAGTTTAATCATAAACGCATGGTTTAGTCCTTTAAATTCCAGCTAATTGCTTCAGGGCTCGTGTTGTCGTCCAGTACTTACTCAGCACATCCCTCCATTTGTTCGCCATTCCAGGGAGGTTAGAGGACGTGTGGCACATTAACTCACCAGCTCGTATGAGAATAAAGCAATCAGCATTCAAAACGCACTTCATCCCAGCTATTCCCGTGCTGTTCTCTAAATGCTGACTTCTAAAACTTAGAGTTCCATTAATTACGTATATTTGGGAATCTCTCAGGAGAAAGCTCCCTTCCCTATTGACTAAGGATCTGGTCTTTCATCTACTTTAACATAGACTATGAGGGGCATTAACAGACTTAAAAGTTTCAGAAGTGTAACAGGAATAGGAATGCAAGGCTAAATGCTCTGGACCCCAGCTGCACCACCCACCCCGTGCTGCCTAGATCTCACAGGTCCCATCTGTGCTTCAAATAAGTAATGGTAGCCCTGGCAGATGTGGCTCAATTGGTAGGAGCATTGTCCTGTAACCAAAGGATTGCGGGTTCGATGCCTGGTCCGAGCACATGCCTGGGTTGCAGATCCTATCCCCGGTACTGGCGCATGCAATCCCCAGATGGGGCATGTACAGGAGGCGACCAATCAATGTGTCTCTCTCCCTCCCTTCCTCTCTCTCTAAAAGCAAAGGAAAAAAAATGTCCTTGGGTGAAGATTTAAAAAAAACAAGTAATGACAGACAGAATGGCGACTCTTTTGCCTACTATGTTCCAATTGAACCTGCAGTTTAGAATTGTTCCCCTCATCTTCCATTTGGAAAATGGCCTGGCAGCAACCCTCAAACCCTTGGAAGAGAAATACCTATTTTAGAACAATTACTCAATGGACTGAGGCTTCAAACCATAATACTTCAGGGAAACTTCTATTATTTTTGAACTTCTAATTCTTTCCATAATTGCAATTCTCTAAGAATTCATTCACTGAGGAGAATAAAACCCACTCTTAGTTGATATATGTTTATCTCAGCCACAAAGAGCCAAAGTCCTCCAACGATCGCATTCATTTCACCGAACCATTCCCGGAATGTGTCCTGGAAGCGAAAGGCACTGCCAGGACCAACGAGTAGAAAGCAAGCTATGAACGGCAGCGACTGCCCATCTGCAGAAGCACAGGAACTCTGCTCCCAGGCCATCGGTGCAAAATTAATTTCCATTTTTAAGCTACATGAATTCCATTTCAAAAAGTATCATGGAAAGATACAGGTCAACAGACACACTGATAAGGAAACCTTCACATATTTTTGTGCTGTCCTTGAATATCTAATTGAAGGAACTGATTGTAACAATCCACTTCCGTTCTTCTTAAAAATAATGAGAGTACTTCAATCACAATTTTTATTGCCAAAACATTAACGATAAAAATTCCACACGTGCCTCCAACCTTCCTGCTTTGTGGGTGCCTTCCAGGGGCTCTCAGGCCAGGAGGTCAGGAGACTGCTGTCATTTTCTGTCTACACTGCATGGGGAACACACGATGGGACGAGTCCACCTTCACAGGCAACCAGCTGATGGTCAGTCAGAGGCCTGAGGTCCACATATGCTTCTAACAAGTTAGTAAAATGAGAAGATGGTGAAGGGTCTCGTAATCTGTACCTACGGAAGCACACAGTGGTCACTGACCAAGGGTTCTGAGCCAAAAGAAGTTGGCAACATCTCCCATAAACCGCCCAGCACTTTAACCTCAGTCTGGTGGTCTGGTCATCACATCGGAGACTGTGGATGGGCAGATTTAGGCAAAATATAGTCCACAAGAAGATTTCTTTCATGGGGATAGTATCCCTAACCACCAGGGAAGGGAAGATTATCCTAAGAGACACTCAAATCCCCATTGTTGAGCAAGACCGAAAATCCCATTGTTCTAATGGCCGGCTTGAGGGCACTGAGGTTTCTAGGGACGCCTCCCCTTCGGGCAGATGGAACCTCATGATGTTGTACTTGGAAAGGGTTTATGGTTGTTAGCCCTACTGTTCCCAGGGTTATTTGAGGAGGAAATGGAGGCTGTGGTATGTTGACTGCTCTAACAGGAGGCAGAGATTGCCAGGCAAAGACACCATTGTGTCGGGCAATGAAGCAAGCAGCACAAGCACAAGCTATGAGCTGGACTGACATCAACCAAATGCATTAATATAGATTCCACTCCCCCCCCAGCCAACTATAATTGTATGTCATCATTGCCACTTCTCAACAAAACTCAAAAAATAAACTAATGCTCTGCCCTGAACGATAGAACTATGTATATGTATGCATGCACATATATGTATTTCTAAAAAGTCATCCAGTATCACCCAGTGGCTCTTTAGGAGCCTCAAAGAGAATTTTGTACAAAGAAAATCTGCCAGAACTTAAACGCAAACTAAATGAGTGCCATGTCTAAGTTTTGGAAACAATTCAGACTCACATGAACGGAGAGAGCTCTTCGGTGTCCAAGCCGCCTCCTGCACACATTTCGACTCCCTTCAGCCCCACTGACAATCGCTATCCAGATAGAAGTATCTGCACTGTCTCTGATTACAGGGTTGTCTCTGGCAGATGCAGCCTTTTCTATTAATCACAGCTTTAGTAGGTCTAGTCAGCTAGCATTTCCTTAAGTCGATGAGTTTTCTGTAGGCACATCCTTCAAGACAAAGCAAGCAATGTAGAAGGAAATTGCTGAATTGCTTATATTAATAGTTCTCAACCCTTGAGGCCAGACAAATCTCTTCACATCCTTTGCATGCTGGAATTAGAGGCCGAGCAGCACCTGCTCCATGAGTCTTTCTCATCCAAACTGCTCCCTTGGTTAATAAAAAACATTCAGTTGTATCTGGCAGGAGAGCTTTCCTCCACCAGGTGTATTTCCGATGTTTCCAGAAGAGAGTTTAGCCATTGCTTACAAATACTTTAAGCACATTACTTTCTGTACATTAACAGATCTTCATTTCTCCTAGGAAATGGTCCTTTTGGATCACGTATGAGGTTTTGAAAAATACAGCTGCCCTTGGCTTCCTGAAATCTGGAAAGCTTTACTACATGAAAGAAGCATGGTTTCATTGGATAATAATCCACTTGCAATATGAGCAAGGTCCATACTACTATTAAATGTGTTTATCCACTGATTCATCTACACACTCCTTGATTTGCTTTAAATACTATAATCAAATGTTGTTATTTAATTCAACATAGATTCAGGAAAAGCAAATTGGAGTCTCACAGGTGGTCTGAACTCACTATGTTGGTCACGTTTGATGTACTCTCCAGAGCATAAAGAAAAAGACATCCAATATGATTTTTTTTCTCTTTATAATGGAGCACAAGACACAAAGCTTTTATTAGAGAATTCGTCCCTCAAAACTGAGCCCGTTGCTTGCTAGCTTATGTTTCCATTTAAACAAATCTCTAACTAAACACACATGAAAAACGATATGACCCTTCCTTTGATAAAAATCTAGCATCAAACATTGGCAGGCAAAATTTAAGTCACTTCCTGAATTGCTAAACAAACAGTTACACAAAAAGAATCACCAAGCACAACACATTCGTGTTTTCCTCTTTCATTTATTTAACAATTCCTTTCTTCAAATTCAAAGCTGTAGTTTTCCAGCAATTATTGTTTAAACTATTGATGTCTAATGACATAATTACACGTGCTATAATAAGAGGAAGGAGGGAAAGGAGACATGTGCCGCTTACATGGTTAAAACTCAGTCTGTTATTATTTCCATATTGCATCACTATAACATGAGTGCTTTTGTGAGAAGCTATATTTGGATTTCTGGGTGTCAGAGAGTCTCTTCCCTCATCAACACAGTCAACCAAAATGAGTACAGAGAAAGTCTGTTTGGAAAATACAGGTGATTTCGACACACAATGGTAACCCACACAAATGAAGTTCCCAACCATCGTTCAAGCTGGTTAGTTAATTAGTTGGTTATCTACCCAGTTTCTTCCTTCACTCATACATTCTACAAATATATATATTGAGTCATGTATTGCGCTGGGGAATAGGCTATGTGTGCCCACAATAGTGAGCAAATATAGACACTGACCTTAGGTGGCCAAACGTGTTTTTTGTAAAATGCTGTTCTGGTGTTCAGATTCTGACCCATCTATCCTCTTTTATTTTGAAACTAATGTCTTTGAGAAGGAATTGCACCTCTCGTTTCATGTTTGGTCTCCATGTTCCCGCTAATCCTAGAGTTTAGGGGCAGAGAGAGACAACGAAGTAAAACTACCTCTGATTCTGATTTCTTTCTATTTCCTTAGCAGAGGTCCATCAAAAAAATCTAAAATTAATATATTTTTAGCTTACAGTATTATTACTTTATAGTAGCAAATAAGTTTACATTAGCAAAATGGATATTTAATATTAATTTTTTAATCAAAGGTCGTTCATTCTTTAGGAAGTCCAAATAAAACCCAAGGAAAAGAAAAGTAGAGATTATTACATACAACTTAGCAACCAAAGCCCCTAAAAAAAATAGCGCTATTCAAAAATAAGAACTCTTGAACATTTAGAAATGCATTTTTTAAATATCTGTGAAAGATCCTATTTCTAATTTGTTTTCCAAATCCCATCCACATTTTAGATGTTGGGGGTGGGGAGGAAGAAAATATCCAAATATTTAATACAAATTCCACCCCCACCTTCATTTTCTGTCATATTAAAACCAAGGCACAATGATGTCTTTATCAAAGTAAAAAAAGTAACAGATTTGAGAGACAGCACACCCTAACTTTTTAAGTCTTTCTCTTTAGAAACTCAAAAACAGAAAGAGCAAGAGAGAGAATTGAGCCAAGGGATCAAAACAAATACCAGTATTTTTAAAAATATATGTTAATTAGATCTTTCCTTAAGATATTACTAACAGATTTTATTCATGAAGAAGCTTCATTGGGAAAGCTTAATTGGAAAGTGGGAAAGTGGGGGGGGGGGGGAGGCAGAGACAAATGTATTTGAAAAAATAAATTAAAATAAAATTTTAAAAAAAGGAAAAAAAGAAGCTTTTCATTTTTCATTAAAACAGAAGCAAATTTCATTTTCATTGATTTCTATAATAATTCAGATATGCATTTCCATGTTTTCTTCTGGTAAATTAATTTCAATTCAAGAGTTCAGCTGAATCAAGAATACCTAGCAATCTGAGTTGTCCTTGACTTTCCACGACAAAGAACTGTGGGAAGAGGGACTAAAGTCATTAACACCTACACATGCAGCGCCAAGTGAAATGCACCTCCGAACTGTGAGGTAGAAGTGAAATCTCACACGCAGGAAAATAATCTGTGAACAATGAGAGTCAGGCTCAAAATTGAACTTCACCACTTCAATATTCAGTATCATAACAAAGGCTTTTAAAAACTTCATTAAATTTTTTTAGGCTTAGTCACTGTAGAATTGAATTAGATTTGCCCACATTGCCAAAGATAGACAGTACTATCTTTTATTTTGTAGACACTAAAATTTTAGGAGATTGTTTATAACGTTGTGGGCTAAAGCAACCCAAATGGCACCATACCACATCATTTAATCGGTACCGGCTCACATAAATTATTGCACTAAGTACAGGCAGTTTTCACACTTCTGTCTGACAAGTTTTATTTTTGAGGAAAGTGTTGAACTCAAAAATATTTCAGTAAGATGTGATTTTCCCCATAGAAATGCTGTTTTAATCTGACATTAGTTTCCTTAATACCCTTTAAAAAAACAATTCCTACTACCAATACCATTTTAATCACCTATAATGGATATAATTAAGCACTAAACATTTTGTTTTTTATTGTATTTTTTCCATTACCCTTTATCCCCCTGTACCCTCTTCCACCTCCACCTACCCCACAATCACCACCCTGTTGTGTTTAAAAGTGTTATTTATATTGGACCAAAAAATAATAAAATTAATACTAAAGGTTATTAATTATATTTTTTAAAGAGTGTTCTTGCTTCCTCCCTTCCCCCAGCAGCAGACAACAAGATACAGAAATACTGCCATAATCATGAAGCACCTACCAAGGTGCCTAGTATACAGGAGATGCTCAATACATGAGTTGAGCAAGTTGCACGTAATGTTAGGAGCAATTACTGAAAGAAATAGTGTTCTCATGTTTTCTCCTTCTGGACCGCCCTCCCTTGCCCCCACACTGAAATGTTGTCCTGCATATTAGAATCACTTGGTGCTTCTCCTGCAGAGGAGGCTGCAGTGTTTTCCTATCCGACTTGAGAGTGTGACCTGCGGGAGAATAAGGGAAACGACACCACCTGCCAGCGGAAGGGTTGCTCTCCCATACCTTCAGCTTCACCTCAGTGTTTCCCTTTAGTCGGCCTGGCCTTTCCCTGCCGTGTTCCCCTCACCCTTACACCAAAGCAGCACTGCTCAGCGTGGGATCTGTGAATCGATCATTCCCAGTCCACGGCATCATAAATTACAGGGATTGAGAATCGACATTTAGAAACACATTGGCCAACTGGCCTGGGACAGTGGTGGGTAATGCGAGTTATACACTAATTGTGTGCGGCCAGTATTACCATGTGTAATACAATGTGCACAGTATTACAATGGATTGGAAATTCTGAAACAAAAAATTCATCCTTCTCCACAGAAGTCTGAGAAGCCCTGCAATGAGCTTTATGCTAAGCGAAATAAGCCAGGGGGCGAAAGACAAATACCATATGACCTCACCTATAAGCGGAACCTAACCAACAACACAAAGATGCAAGGAAAATATGACCAGCAATACTGAAAGGAAAAGAAATCAACAGAGACAAGAGGGAAGGGGGGGCAGGGAAAGGGAAGGGAAGGGGAAAGTCAAGGAACATATAGCAAGGACTCATGGACAAAACCAAAGGGGAAGAGCTGAGGGAGGGAAGGAAGGAGGGGGCAAGGGAAAGTGGTGGGGGGGAGGCAGAGACAAATGTATTTAAAAAAATAAATAAATAAATAAAATTTTAAAAAAATAAAGTAAATTTAAGGGAAAAAAAAAAAAAAGAGCCCAGGCATTGGAGTCAGACAGACTTCAGAATGAGTCCTCCCACTCTACCTCTCCCCTGACTGTGTGACCTGAGCAGGTTGCTTAACCATTCTGAACCTGGGTCCTTTTATTGGAACCGATCTGGATATAGGAAGCTCAGTCTCTCTTAAATGAGCCACTTACTTCCCATGTCGTGAACTGGGCCAGAATTTCAATATGTCCCTTCCAAGGGTCAATCACACACTTGAATAGGCCTCAGATGTGGTTTGTTCCACAGCTGTGTGAACAAACCCAGAGCTGTTTTGGGCATCGGTTCTCCTACAATAATATGGTCAGTGGCCCAGCATTTTCTCATACCCCAGGTAGAAAATATTTTGGCAACAAACTCCGTGCACAGTGAACTGGGTGTGGGTATGATAATCCTGTGGTCACTGCGGGGTTCAGACTTAACCACGTGTGACAATTCACCCTGGGCCATTGTGAAAGCAAAAATTTCTCAACTCCGTCCAACAACATCTGAAGACCTACGAACGGCTTTCCGGGATGGCTTTAATGACTTACAGTCATAAACATTGAAGACAATGTCCAGGAGAACAAGAGAGAAAAATATAACTTATGTGGAAAATAAAGAGAAACACATAGATAACTTCTAATTAGCATGCATAAGGCCACTCTAGCCACCCTATAAATGAAAAACGAAAACCTTTTCTCATTGCTGTGGAGCCCAATTCCCCAAGTACAATACCTAGCTAAAGCAGATAGCCAATACATGTTCCCTTTTGACCCTCCTATGCAATTTGTGCCTGTAAAATTATGCTTTAGTTCTTTGTTCCTTTACTTAATGTAATGACCATACAGAGTTTCTTTTGTATTTGGTAGAAATGCCATGTAGATGCAACCCTAACAATACATCCGTGACACTCCTCACACGGGTTCTGACAGTTTTTCACCCCCGATCTGGAGGGCAATCGGCAAGGGTCCTCGAGAGGCTGCTGGTTAAAAACAGGAAGGTCCCATCAGGCCAGGATTGATTTCTACCATCAGTCATCGGGCTCAGCTCTTTGCACACTCCTGGCTCCTGTTACACTACTTGAGGGAGAGGTCACTTGGGTCACACAGGACCTTACAAGGTTTCTGGGGAGAAGAATACTTTTTCTGTATTGCTTCCTTATGAAAAGCAACTAATCAGCCCTACTGTCTAGACATACAAAGATATTTTTCATAGACACAAAGTAGGGGGGTTTTTGCGGGGGGGGGGTTGTTGTTGTTTTTCAGTGAGAAATGGATTTAGTGTGATTCTAAAGCCTGCACTCAGCTACCGTAGCCCTTCTGGAAATCCTTCTTAAGAGAAGATTTTTGAGTCAGGCTCATGTTCAGTCATAACAAAGAGCATAAAGAAAGAGCTCCAGGCCCCATGACAGTATTTGACATGTTACCTAGGGGACTCTGGACATGGATTTCATTTTTAGATTAAAGAATTCACTTTTCAGATAGGAAGTGTAGAATACCAGACAGAAACCATGTATTTTTACCCTAATTTTCCACTTTATATCTCCTTGATGGATTTTTTCCTACCAGCTGCACACTTCCAATATCGACCTGGATGCTGACCAAATCTGAATTTCCCGTCCTCCCCAAACAAAGCCCTGAAACACATATTAAAGTTCCCTGAGCATGACCACAGCTTATGCCCAGAAATTTAGAAACGTCTGAATTCCGTTTCCAGTTCTGACAGCATCTCTCACACAGATTGCCCTGGCGCCATTATTTTAATTACTTTACATGCTGCCTCCATAATCCCGATGATAAAATGGAAAAGCTGTTTTGTTGGAACTTGTGCCGCAAATAGCACAATGACAATGTTAGGAAAAAATCTCTCGCCGTATTAACTGGCTCGCAAAGATTATTCTTAACACAAGCTATCCCCAACATATGGATAGTATTTCTGAATGGCCCAGATGCATGAGCAGGCCCTGAGGAAACCCACAGTCTCAATCCACCGCTGGGGGCAACTGCCCACCTTCCCTAAATCAGAAAAACTTAAAGCCAAGTGAACTGGAGGCCGCCCACGCGCAGGCGACTGTTCAGTGGTACCACACAGGCAGAGAGATGCAAAACAGCGGCAAGCCTGGCGTCCAGGTATCCGGACCTAGGTGAGGAATCAAGAGGCTCAAACTCGGCCACCAACGCTGCCTCCAGGGATGAGGCAACGATTCCTGGCAGCCTACTTTAGAAATCAGAACGTATTTTTTTGTAGTAGAAAAGCAAAACTTGAAAAGGTTTTCTTGTGGCTCTCTGGCCTTTCCCACCAAAGGAAATTAGAACAACTGAACCCATAAAAATCTGTAAATGAATTGAAGATGGCCTATATCATTACGAGTAGAGTAAACATGGTAAACTGGTCATTTCTTAAGGAGTCCGTGAAAGTCCTCAAAAGTAAAGAAGTCAGGATGGATCATTTGGTCACAAAGACGCGATTGTTTTCAGGTTATTTCTAGGAGGCATCAGGTCAGTAAGTTGCTACAATATAGGACTTTTAAGATAGAATTTGGAGACCCTGAAAACTCACTCTGTATAAACGTTTCTATTTGATACATGTTACTTGATATATTTTGATACAAGGCCATGCTCTTGCATGACCAGAGTTTTTCTATGGCTCTCAAAGGAATGAGTTCTAATCCTGGGTTAATCATTAACCACTCAATCTGGACAAATTTACTGAACTTCACTTCCCACCCCTCAATGTTCTTATTTATCAAATAGACAGAAATAATATCTTACTCGGAGAATAAATGGGGGGAAAGAATAAAGTTCATTCTAGCTTTATTTTGCACTCACAAAAACAAAGAAATTGCAGTTTCAATGTTTCTCAGTGACTTTGTCTGGGCATGGGAGGGGTGAATGTTAGAACAAATGGCCACCTTAAGTTTAGTGGTTTAAAACAACACAGATTTATTTTCTTATAGTTCTGAAGGTCCTAAGTCTAATGTCAAGGGCTTGGCAGGGCTGCGCACTGTCCCTAGGCTTCATAGGCACTGTCTTTGCCTGGTCCAGCTTTTAGAAGCCACCTGCGTTCCTCCACTCCTGCCCCTGCCCCCATCTTCGAAGCCCTATCACGCCAACACCTGGTTCCATCATCATATCTCCTTTTTCTAATTCTAGTATCCTAGCTCCCTCTTATACAGACCCTGGGGTTACACTGGGCCCACTCTGATAACCTAGGATAATCTCCCCAACTATGATGTTTAACTTAACCACATCAGCAAAGTCCCTTAGCCATATAACATATTCAAAGGCTCTGTGGATTAGGACATGGACATATTTGGGGGCCCATTATTCAGACTACCAGAAGGAGGGAGACCTAATTGTAAATAAATCTGGAAAATATTTAGTCCAATACAATAAATTAAATACTTCTTTAGCTACCATCTTTGTAGGCGTCATGATCAGTGGCTCAGACTTCTCATCCTCTTGCCGCTTTTCTCCAAGATAATAACTAGGTACATGGAGAGAAGGGCTATGTCTCCACTATTATGTGACAGGGAAGATGGAGCACAACAATCAATGGTGTCCCGGGGTCCTGGCCGCCTGCTGCAGCAAAGCAGCCAGTGTGGGCCACTGCTGGGCCTGGGGACTCTGCAAATGAGACCGGCTCGATCTCTAGCCACAGATACTTCCGTGGGCATGTGCTGCTGACATCCACAGCTGGTGGTCAGGGCCTTGGTTTGCCACTAGCTGATCTCCAGTAGGGTGGCTGCCAGCGCTGGGTCTCATGCTGCACCCAGTTCCTGGATTAAATTCACCACCTCTTACTTCAGCTACCTTCTAAGTCCTCCCTTGAAGGAATTCAAGAAATTCCGGCTCCTTCTGCCACCCCATGGGAGCTGACAGAGGACTATGAGTGTGCCAGAGGCCTCTCTCCACCTGACCTTACCATCCTGTCTTCTGATGTTGCTGTGCACCCCTTCCAAATTGTCATAAAGTTACTCTACGTGACATTCTCCACCCAGAACCCTAAACAGAAAGTGGTAAAAAAACTTGCCTCTGTCTTTGGCATTCCTGTCAGGAGAAGACACTCTACTCTCACCACTCCTATCTGTCTACATTTGGCCATCGACCCCTTCCTTCCCTTTAAGCACATACCTCTCCATCCATCAAGAGATGGGGGTCTATTTCCGTTCCCTCTGATTCTGGACTTGAGTCTGTAACTTCCTTTGACCAACAGGAAATGGTAGGACGAATGTTCTGGGACTTGCATGCTTTAACCTGGCAGCAGCTGCTTTCTCTGTCCTGGAAGCCAGCTGCCAGAGGAAATTCAAGTACCCAGATGTCACTATGCTAACAGGGAGCCCTAAACTACTCAGGTAAAGAGGCCATGACAAGAAGCGCTGAGATACCAGACAGGTGGGAAAAGACTTCTTGGACCACCCAGCCCAGCCTTGACACCTGCTGAACACAATGACCTGCCAACGCCCCTGTGGAGTAGAAATACCCAGCTACAAATCAGTGCAGAGAATCAATACATAATAAATTGTTATTTTAAGTCATGAAGTCTGGAGTGGTTTCTCAGCCAGTAATAGATAATGAAAGCAATCAAAAAAATAGGAAAATAAACTACATAGATATATTATAGTGTTTCTTTAAAAGTGTGATCATCAGGAACACAGTAATCAGACATACACAAAATGACAAAAATATGGTAAGCAGCCATTTCAACAGAATGCCCACTCATTTGCAAGAGTTTTATTGTGCTTTCTTTTTTAACTAAATGCACTCATTTAATTCATGTGTAGCTAAAGAACCACTTCTGCTACTTTTCTTCTTCCCCAATTAGCATGCAGGGATTTCCCTCCTGATTAAGAGAATGCGATGTGCGAAGTCACTGGGCCACTGTCTTGCCTAACAAACCAAAGTCTTTTGACATCAGTGAGAAATGCCTCAAGAATGCAGAGGATATAATGCCAATTGTTAAGTGTGAACTTCCAGGGTATTAACCCTTTGAGAGATGCTGTCTGATTCAGTTTTATTTGGGGTTGATCAAAAGGACCGTAAAACTAGATTAGAAAATTATGTACCAGCCTCCACTGCCTACTTAATAAATAAACAGTATAATAAAAACCTTGATCCTTTTAAGATCTGCCAAATGTCCTGTGTTTTAGCAACCAGGTTTTAAGTCATGAAAGACCACTATCATTTAAGAATGAGGTCCGACCAAGTCAGCCTCATCATTCGAAGTAAAAATTTTGACTGCTAGCTGTCACCTAATTCTTGACATTTACCTTAGGGAATGTTTTTAAAGGGAAAACTAACAGCAAAGCCACCCATGCACAAAGGATACTCTTCCAAACAATACAGAGGACCCCTGGGTTTACTTACCAGGACAACTTGTTTAGAAAGTTGTCAGGCATGAGAAAAATGACAGGTGTCATTCAGACAGGAAGGTGCAGCCTATTTGTCTTTCTAGTTTCCATTTTTACTCTTTCTCCTTCTCATTACCAACCATTCCACTGTGGATGCAGAGGAGAGACCCTTGCTAACACAACCTCTGAGGTCACACGCGGACAGTTACACCCAGGACAGGTGTCCAGGTCTGAAAACTCCCTGTCAGGAATCGAGAGCTGCAGTCATGCTTGTATTTTAAAGTCCCCCAGACAAGCAAGTTTCAACTGTACAAAAAGGCAACAGTACACCCTGTTATTTTTAGTTTCCACAAGTCCTCTACTCAAGCAGTGTTCACCCAGCATTCCTCAGCCAGGAATATAGCCTCCCTGTTTTGAACTCAAACTTCTCTGTACAGTAGAGCTCAGTGAAGAAAAACAAGCTATTTAGAGGTTAAACCATTCTGCATTCAAATTCCAGAAACAGTGCTTCTTAGCATTTGCTATGTTGCCTAGGGTGAAAGAAATTACTTATCTTTCTAGACCGAATTTCTTCATCTTTAATATACAAAGAGTACTCAAAGCTACCTTACAGGGAGCATTAATTATGATTTCATATGAAAAAAGAAAACTTCAATTATGAGCTGGGCATAGATTCAATTAATGGTAGCTATTATTATTACAACTATCAAAGTTTTTGTTTTCTTTGCCTATAATATTGGCATCAATCCCTCAGCCTTTAATCATTGCTCACTAAAGGAATCACTCAGAAGTCAAAAGAGCATGAGGAAAAGACTTGTAAGTTAAGAAAGATAGTTAAAGGGACTCAGTCTATATGGAATCTAACAAGATGAATAAAGAGAAATGGGAACAGAGGAGAAAACAGACACACATCATAATTAAATAAGAACTTTGCCAAGTCATTTGTGGCTGTGACTCCAAGGGAATTCAGTCTTTTTGTTTGTTTGTTTGTTTGTTTTTTGGCAAGTTAATGGAAAACCAATTCACATATATGCCTTTCACCTACGTGATTCATTCCCATGAGATAAAATGTAAAGAAACCCTTTGAAAACCAGTCAGCCCTGTGCCAATATAGACTATTTATCGGGTGCTTATTACATGTTAGACATTGTTGGCATTTTATATAAACCATATTCCTAACTCTCACAACCCTTTGAAAAAGTTCCTATTTCCTCATTTTACTAAGAAGGAAACTGAGACTTAGAGAGATTAAGGAACTCGCCCAAGCTTCTACAGGTAGCAAGAGGCTGGCCAAGATTTCAGCCCGTGTCTATAGAGCCTGAACGTCTGTTCTTTCTACCAAACAAGAGGAGGTGGTATGTCTCCAAGCTTTGAGACCTTCCTCTGAATTTCGCAGAGACAAATGGGAAATGGATTACACAATTGTTTTTTTCATTTCATGTCTAGACTCTAGGAAACAACCCATAACCCAGTAGGAAGCAGACAAGAAGCACAGGGCTGTGAACTCAGCTCTGCAAATGCCTCTGACGAGCAACAATAACAATCTGGACATTCAGTTGCAGTTTAGAAGGTCAGCACCAACTTCAGACAGATGTCTGATATTTGAAATGACAAATTTGCTTGTGAATTGTGCAGAATTGCTACACTTTAAGTTATAAAGCCATAATGCTGGTTTATTTCCAATTTCAGCACTGAAGGACACAGAAGAAAAATTAAAAAGCAATAGGCTTTCAATGGAATTTTGTCTGAGTTTTCAGCCAGCATATAATAAAGAAGTTATTCTCCTTAGGCACATTTAATTTTTAGACTGCTCGAGCATGGTGAGACCACAAAAAACTGTGTGTTTCATAACGATTCAAAGGAGGACCCTAAACGATATAAAATTAAGTAAAACCAATTTTTCTTAACCAGATTTAAGGTTTTGAAAATTATTTCATAGCTATTTGTAACTTTTGGAAAATAAAAAGCTGGAGAAATGGGATGATAAAGACATTTCGAATCTCTTTTAATATGGAGATCAACTTTAAAGTATGTTAGCTTCACCATATTTTTTAAATTCTTATATAAAGCTGTTTCCCCAAAATGTAATTTCTCTAGGACTAGGAGACACTCCATTCATTTTTGTGTCCCTAGCATTCACTACAGTATCTGGCTAAAATTTGTGAATCTCTTCCTTCCAAAGACATGATAAGGTTACACTTTCCTGCCCACTTGAAGTTAGGCATAGCCATTTGACTTGTCTTTGCTTGCTGGCTAACGAAGTCTGAGTGGAAGTAATATGACTTCTAAGCCAAATCCCACAAAATATGATAATAATTTATCGTGTATCCTTCCCTTCACGATGGTAACTGGCAACATTCCAGATGGGGAAGACTCCATCAGCCTGCATCCCTGAATGAGGCGTACATGGATATGTAACATAAACAATAATGAAAACTTGTCCTCTTATGCAACTGAGATTTGAGAGTTGTAACTGCAGCATAGCCTAGCCCAGCCTGACTGATAAAAAACAAAACCAAAAAATAAACAAAAAACAACAACAAACTTTAAATGAAACTTAAATAAGGAGAAATCAAGAAAGGAAAACTTGAAGATTATAGGTGGAATGACCACTCCCATTGAATTCATTGTCCTTTTTTCATAATTCTTTACAGATTCAAATCTGAGAACACTGAGCTTGCCATAGCCTGATACAAACACAAATACAACCAAGTTGAACTTTTGAATAGGGCATCATGCTGCCAAGTACCTTTGAGAGATATTAGCAACACCTCTCAAAGATACTAAAATCCATAGAGAACATTCTGTTCATGTATTTAGACAAGAATAACAGGTTTGTTTCTCAGACATGAGTGCCCAATGGCTAAACACAGTAAATTTATATCCAAGTAATCCAGGGGTGAGAGCACTAGAAGAAAGAAAAAAATGCTGCTTTGTAGAATGGAAATACTTAGAGCACAGACAGTCTATGATATCAAAAGTACACTATCATAGGAAGAATTCAGCCCAGCCACCTAAGCACTCTCCCCTTGCTGGAACTCATCTGGAATACCTGCACCTGCTACTTATGTGACTGCAAGTGTCTTAGGGACACCACTTTCTTCTCTCCCAAGCAGAGAGATTTCAGACAAGAAGTCCCTTTCACATGCAGCTTAGAAAGCAGACAAGAAGCATGGGGCTGTGAACCTAGCTTCTTGGGAAAGGGTCAAAAAAGGAAAGGGGTCCAAATGCTTGAGAGGGGAAAGAGAGAACACATGTAAGACCACCCAAGGAAAACTGCTTAGGTTATTCCCCAGTGCAAATTTTGAAGAATTTTCTAATTGCAAAATACATGGAGAGAAAAAAAAAACAGTAAACTATTCTTTTTTTCCAGATGGACTCACCACTGAGTGGGCAAACAAGGTGAGGAAACAGACTGAAACCCCAAGGACTAGACAATGTGGTATGAGTTAAAGGTAAAGCAAAACGTGCACCGAGTTCATCAGGAATGATTGATTGAAACTTAACTGGGGGACTCATTTGTTTGTATAATCCAAAGGAAGGAGTCCTGTTTTGGTAAGATAACCTTAAGTCTGGCTTCTGTTTTATTTTTGTTATGTATTTTTGTAATCGGGGGTGGGGGCAGTGTACGAGCGGGAGAGCAAAGGTCTTCTGGCAAAAGCTTCTTTGTTAAAATCCAGAAAAACAAACAACCAACACTAATGTTTTGGAACAGCCCCACAGCTGCCCTACTTTCAAACATTTTACCTTCCACTTATTTAAGGAAATGAGCGTACAAAGGCTTCCAGAATTGCATCTGACCAAGCGGAGGTCACTGCACCGGACCAGCTAAGTTCTTGTATGAGACAGGGAGGGGGCACTGGGGTAGGAAGGAGGAAATGACCAAGGAGCATGATAAATACCGAACTGCCCACTCTCTTGACCCTCAGGCAGAAGGAAAACAAAATCTATCATTTGTGAGCTTGGCAAAGGAAGCTTTACTTGGAAGCCAACCTTCATGCAGCACTTAGAACACACGATCTGGCCATCCTCTGAGTTGGAAGAAATGAAGAGGGTGTCCTGGAAGACCTTGGTCAGTTTATGGTGGAAAGAGGAAAGGAGCAGGAGCGGCAATGGACATCCTCCACAAATTCAAATTATCTCAAGCCATCAGTTTCAAAACATGTGCCTCTCCAAACTTTCCAGGTTATGCTCAGATGTAAATAACTTAGGTCTGGCCTCTTTCTCTGATTATTCCATGGAGTCTACGGCCATGTCACCCTGAATGCGCCCGATCTCGTCTGATTACCTGATGGAACCCAGAGGTACCGATGATCATTCGCTCATTAATTCACCCAATGTGAACTGGGTGCCTCTTTCTGGGCAGTTCTCTGAAGCAGTCAGGAAGCTAGAAGTTTAAGCGTCTGCCTACGTGAGCAGAATCCCAGGGAAGCCTCTGACATCAAGAGCGAGTTAAAGGCAACAGGATTGTCAGGCAACTGTCTTTAGAGATTGGCAAATGTCTCTCCCAGCCAATGCTCACAGGCACCAGGTCCGGAGGGGAAAATAACTAAAAGTCGATATGATTGGCTAAAAAGTAGCGGGTAACAGAAACAGAGATGGGGTGGAAGGAAAGAGATCTCCTGAAAGTACTAAAAAGTGAAGGTGGGAACTCCTCCCAAGGAAAGAGGAAAAAGGCAGGAATGGATGAGGCTGGACCCGTTCATGAGATCACAACCCTTTACAGACATGAAGCCATTAGAAATCAAGAAAACAAGTAAATGACTCTTTTCAATCTGTTTCAGGTTCAACATCTTTTTAAGTGTTTAGAAGAAAAGCAGATATGCTCCTCTCAATTTAAGAAACCATTTATACCAGGCCAAATCCAGGTCGTTAAAAGCAGTGAACAACGTCACAGTCTTCATGCACTGATAAGAGAGAGACCAGGAGAGTGACTGAGAAACTTGGTGGCCAAGAAGAATATTTTCATAATTGAGACACAGAGCTAATCAGGATCTAACACAGACACCCAGGGAGATGACCAAGGATGAATTTCCCTCCGATTTTCTCTTTGACAGTGGAGCATAAAAGAAATACAGACTTCCTGCAGGAAACAGAAGACAAATGATATTGATAGCCACTACGTGTGACCCAGGGAAATCTAGTTTTCAAAGGCAGACTGGGCAGCAGCATAAGCAGGAAGTAGCTACAGAGAGCTACTGTGGTCCACAGTTCCTTGTCCTCGATTCCAGAATCACCAAAAGCGCTGAAAACCAAAAGTATGTGAGTGTGGTGAAAACTCAATTAGTGACAATGCGAGACCTAAACTTTTTTTAAATCATCTAACTGTCCTTATTTATTCAATGTAAACATTTATATGTTTCATTAAAAACAAAATATTAATGTGTTTGAATATAGGGTACAGCTACTGGAGATGTTACATAATATATGTTATATGCACCATAGTAACTTCTTAAAATGAAATATGCAACATATTTGGCCGCAAGAGTTCCAGGTGCGTATCCGTGGGTCTGTGCGTGGCGAGCTTACTTCAAGCTACCAGTGAGAATGCAGGAAAGTTTTTAACTTTCACCTAGGTTCTCTCATTCAACCAACATTTTTAAAGCACTCGCTGTGTGCCTGAAACTGGGTTTGTTTCCAAAAGACCTCAGTTTTATTTTTGCCTTATATGTAAAACAAGATTAGGCAAACATCACTATAGCTGCGTAAATTATTAACAGAGTTCCATGTTCATAGGAAGAGAAAGGCATGAAGGAAATGGAGAAGGGAGGAAGGGGGAGGAAGAGGGGAAGAAAGGGAGAGAGAGAACAGCGCTATTGGCAGAGTCTACCCGCATCATTCTGAGGCTCAGAACATCACTCATAGGTCAGAGTAATCCACTGACTGGTCCTGACAGCCTGAAACATCACCGTGCTCCTCACAGTTTTCCCCCAACCTCCCTCCCCACCTTCTCTCCAGCAAACCCCAGACCTTAACTTCAGCTTAAAACTTAGCTTCTCAATTCTTAGCTGCCAACCATAACTTCCAGTCAAGGATGATTACAGCCACCACCAGGATACGTTGAAATATATCTATTTATAAGACTGGCGTATGTGCACGCACGCGCACTCCCTCACTCCCAGGCCACAGGCTTTGGGAAGAGCAGGGGCTTTGGACCTGTGTGTCTAACCCTGTGTCAGGCACATAGTGGAAGCCTTTTAAAAACGTTGGCTGCACGAATTAAAGAACTTGAGTAAAAGGGAGATACAGCGTCTTAGTGAACTTCATTACTCATCGCTTAAAACCAAATGTTGTTTTTATGTTGAACTTAATTTAACAATTGTGTCCAAAAAAATATCCTGAGTCCTGCTTCCAAGATTCTTGTCTGCTTGAAGTAATCCTACCAGGTACTGGACGACAAAGCCTTGTTTGAAACCCTTGGAGCCAGATATGTTTCATCTTTCAGGATTTTCTAGACTTTAAAAGTTAATATAGTGTACATATTCTATACGACATAAGTGAATATGTTGGCCTGCTCTTAATAAACACTCGCCTTGCAATTCTGGTGGCTGATAGCAGAAAAAGGGGGTTTGATTCTTCCACCAACGCAGAAATCACATTTAGTATTGGACGCTGCAACTAAAAACAGAATCCATCAGCCAACACTGAACCAATAATGACAACACTGCTAAGAATAAAATTGATAATAATCAACATTTCTTGAGCATACACTATATGCAAGGGCACGGTAGTAAATACTTGAACTATTCTTACTACTTAAGGCCTACACAATCCCATATATAGAAACCAGTCTTACTCCCATTTACAGGTGAGGAAACTGACACAGACAAAGGTGAAATAAATTGTGTAAGCTTACTCAGCTCACACAAGGTAACAGTGGACCCACAGCATGATATTCAATACAAGCTAATGAAATTGAAATTACTATTCACTGAGTGATACTGCACATAGGTTAATAATCAGTAAGAAATAAAAGCAGTGGGAAGAATATGCACTTCTGCAGTCATAAGGCATTTGGTTTGAATCCCGGCCCCACCATTACATCAGCATGTGACCATGAGAACAGGACTTGAACTCAGATTTGTCATTTCCCCGAGGAAATGAGGGTGACCACCCCTTACCTCACTGGACTGTGAGAAGAGCACTTTGCATTACTGTTTTAAAAATATACTCACTGAGCACATATGCCAGGTGCTATACATGTTTAATTCTCAAAAAAAAAAACAACAATAAAATAGATACTGTTATTAGCCTCATTTTAGATATAAGGAGATTAAAGCATAGAGCGATGGAGTGCTAACTCTGGGCCACAGAGATCTTTTTCCTTTGCTTCCCAGCTGCAGCTGCAGTCTAAATGAGAAAGAATGACGCTCCTAATTTTTTTCCTGGATGGGAGAACTCTCTTCCCCAAGTAGAACAGGTACCTGGAAGGGTCTTTTCCATTTAGATGTTTGTGTAACATTTTCCTGGCTTGTATTCTTCATGATGTCAACCTTGAAACAGCAACTTATTCTCATCTCAAACCAAGTTAAAATCATCTCCTGATGCTAAAATTTCCTGAACACGACCGTGCATTCATATAGTTGATGTTTGCAAAAATTACTGCCTTGGACTCAATTTTTAAAATATAAGCAAAATAAATTGTCGTCAAAGTTAACCAATGTCCCAACTATGACTGGAAATCCTAGATTAAGTCAGCTATAAAACAAACATCTGACTTTCATATACTATAAAAGTTTTAGGAGAAGGTACAATTATTACATTCTGAGACAGTGTCCTGGCTCAGGTGAATTAAGTGACAGCTTTCAGTCCTGAATAGCCAATGAAAATGCGTGGCTTCATATAGGTTTTTACTGAAGCAGGGAAGTGCCTGACCTATCTATGTTCCCAATTTGTAACTCCAAGCAGACACCTCCTGTCTTCCTGCCTCTGTGTGTCCAACTGAAGCTAGTTGGGTAATTACATTAAGTTGGTCTGGGGGCACTCTCAGGACATCCGCCCCTTGGCTAACTCTACCTCCTCCCTCTTTCAAGGAACTCTCTAAAAGCCCCCCACTTACCCATTCCTCTGTGTCTCCCAGCAGGCGACCTCGCCTCCCACCCCACTCCCAAATCAATACGCCAGTGCCATCCTCAGAGCTCTGCGGGATTCGTTCTCGCCCCCAGACAACAAAAGACTTGTGTGTAATTCAAATCAATTTTTGCTCCTTTGCAAAATTCATTTTAACAGCCTCTCGATCACATCTGTATACATCCCACCCAAAACTCTCTCTCCTAGACGTCATGAAATTCAAATCTTTCCATTTGTTGATGGCTGTAGTTGAAACCAAAAGGCTTTCCCTTAAGCGATGACCCTTGGAAAGAAAAGTAATGATTTCAGGCCCAATGATACATTTGCTGATTTTTCATTACCTCTTCATATCGCACCGAGTGTTTCTGCCAGTGTTTATCACGCCATGAATGCTAGCCTTCAGAGTGGTCCTCTCAGGAGGGGACTCACTTCTTGCAGAGGCTTCCGTGTGACAGAGAACACCAACTGAAATGCTCCTTCTATCCACTATGACCACATAGGAACCCTGCCACATCTTCAGCTTTTTAACCCCAAATTGATTATTCACCTATTACTTTCTTGTTTTACTTTTGAAGCCACTCTGCTTCTGAAAAAAAAACAAACTATTGAGTTATTTTCTCCTTTTTTTTTTTACTAAATGTGTCCTTAAATAAATTTTTATTTTAAAAAATTAGTATTAACCTTAAAAATGTATTTAAAATTAGGTAATGCTGATTGTTCAGGTACTTTCCAAAGAGAGGTTTGAGACATATTTGAGGTACGATAGAATCCCTGAGAAAAGTCTATAACCTCATTTTAGAAGGAAAATGCTTATCATGATGGATATGTTTCTACTTCATCTTTTTAATCATACTCTTTTATAGTTTTGCCGCATGGGAAAGTTCGTTTGATTGTAATATTAGAAATAACATTTTCAGTCTTGTTTTTCACACTCATTATAAAATTGGGAACAAGATATGTAAAGACTGGTAGCATAGGAGAAAGATCAACAAAAGTAACATTAACAGTAATTTTAAAATAACTACTACGCACCTCCGTATATAAAGCAGAGTTAACAGCACTACTACTCCTAATAGTGTGCTATGTTATTACTATAACCTTAAATACCCTAATATACTACTTTCTGAGTTTATGTTTTAAAATCATCACCAATAACTATTCAACACAAGGAAAAGCAGGAAGAATACTAGATTTAGAGTCAAGAGAGTCATGGTGGATCCCAGCTCTGCAAACCTGCTCATTCAAGCCAGCAGAGTGACCTCTGGAGTCTCCATCTCCCTCCATACAGAGCCTTGGTTCACAACCAGGGGCTACTCCACGGGGTTTAGATACATTGACATAAACATCACAGCATTCCACCAAGGTGAGTACTATGTTCCTCACTTTACAGTGAAGAATTAATGTGCTTCTGGTCAAGATGGAGGCATAGGTAAACATGCTTCACTTCCACGCACAGCTACAGCAAAAATTACAACTAGACTACAAAACAAATTATCGCCCAGATTCATCAGAAAATTGAGCTGTATGGAAGTCCAACAACCAAGGATTTAAAGAAGCCACATTCATCCAAATGGGTAGGAGCGGGGGGAGATGCGGAAACGTGTGGAGAGGCACAGAAAGACACGGACAGGCACAGAGAGACACGGATAGGCATGGAGACGCGGAATGGCATGGGAAGGCCCTGAATGGGCAGTCCCACATTCACACGTGATAAAAATCAGGAGGGATACCTTGGGAGCAAGTGATCCCAGCCCCGGACCAGACCACCCAGCCCAGGGTTCCAGCACCAGGAAGGTAAGTCCCCATAACTTCTGGCTGTAAAAACCAGCGGGGGTTAGGGTGGCAGAAGAAACTGCGAGACTCTCAAGAGACTTCCCTTAAAGAGCCCACAACAGACTTAGGACTCACTCAGACACACCCCCTCTGGGATTTAGCACCAGGGCAACAGCTGGAAGGACACAAGTGGCATGCGAGGAGATGGGAAGAAAGTGGTGCCTGGCAAGGAGGCAAGTGCTAGAAGGCAGCTTCCTCCCAGGCAATCTTCAGAGGCCAGGCAGTGGCACTGCGCCCCCTCCGAGCCCTCCCCCAAACACAGCCGCAAAGCACTGAAATGGGTTGCCCTGCCCTGGCGATTGCCTGAGGCTCCACCCCACACAATTCACAGGTGCCTTTTCTGCAATAGGCCCTGCTACTAAGACAGGGAGTCAAAGCAGCTCCACCTCATACACAGAAACAAACACAGCGTGGCTGCAAAATTGAGGAGACAGAGAAATATGGCCCAAATGAAAGACCAGAACAAAACTTCAGAAAAATAATTAAATGAAATGGATATAAGCAACTTGGATGCAGAGGTCAAAACACTGGTTGTCAGGATGCTGAAAGAAATAACTGGGTACCGCAACAGCATAAAAAAGACCCAGGTAGAAATGAAGTTTGCATTAAGTGAAATAAAAATCTACAGGGAACCAACAGTGGAGGGGATGAAGCTGAGAATCAAGTCAACAATTTGGAACATAAGGAAGAAAAAAGCATTCAGTCAAAACAACAAGAAGAAAAAGTAATCCAATTAAAAAGAGTATAAAATAAGGAGCCTCTGGGGCATCTCCAAAAATAACAACATCCAAATCATAGGTATCCCAGAAGGAGAATGGGAAGAGCAAGAAATTAAAACTTATTTGAAAAAATAATGAAAGAAAACTTCCCTAATTTGGTGAAGGAAATAGTCATACAAGTCCAGGAAGCACAGAGAGTACAGAACAAGTTGGACCCAAAGAGGACCACACTAAGACACATCATAATTAAAATGCCAAAAATTATTCCTAGCTGGTGTGGCTCAGTGGATTGAGCACTGGCCTGTGAACCAAAGGGTCACCAGTTCAGTTCCCAGTCAGGGCACATGCCTGGGTTGCAGGCCAGGTCCCCAGTAGGGGGCATGTGAGAGGCAACCACACATTAATGCTTCTCTCCCTCTCTTTCTCCCTCCCTTCCCCTCCGTCTAAAAATAAAAAAATAAATAACTGAAATCTTTTTTAAAATGCCAAAGGTTAAAGATAAAGAGAAAATCTTAAAAGCAGCAAGAGAAAAGCCAAGGGTTGCCTACAAAGGAACTCCCATAAGACTGTCAGCTGATTTCTCAAAAGATACTTTGCAGGCTAGGAAGGTCTGGACAAAGTACTCAAAGTGATGAAAAGCAAGAACCCACAACTTAGATTATTCTATCCAGTAAAACTATCCTTTAGAATTGAAGGCAGATAAAGTGCCTCCCAGACAAGGTAAAGCTAGAGGAATTCATCATCACCAAGCCATCATTATATGAAACGTTAAAGGGAACTATATGAGAAAAAGAAGATCAAAATTATGAACATTAAAATGGCAACAAATGCACAATTATCAACAACTGGATCTTAAAAACAAACTAAGTAAACAAGCAGAACAAGAAAGAATCATAGATATGGAGAGTATTTGGAGGGTTATCAGCTGGGAGGGGGAAGGGGAAGAATGGAGGGCTATCAGCTGGGAAGGGGGAAGGGAAAAGGTGCAGGGATTAAGAAGTACAAATCGGTAGGTACAAAATGGACAGAGGGATGTTAAAACAGTATAGGAAATGGAGAAGCCAAAAAGGGCTTATGTGCACAACCCATGGACATGAACTAAGGGAGGGATTGCTGGAGGGAAAAGGGGTACCGGGCAGAGGAGAGCAAAGGGGGAAAAACTGGGACACCTGTAATAGCATAATCAATAAAATATATTTTTATAAAAAAGAATTAAGTCACAGAATAAACAGGTCAACGGAGTCTCACAGCGAGTGGTAGAACCCAAAGGCAGTCCTCAGGAGTCTAGCCTTGTGGCCTCAATAGCCCTCATCGATATGCACCATGCTGCCAGGGTATGCCATTGCTGGGCTAACTCTAACCACCACCAGAGTCGTTCTAAGGCGCAAAGACGCAGGGTCAACGTGTATATGCTATAAAAATGTGAGCACTAGTTATTGTGTTATTTCAGGAAACTTGAATGCAGCTTTTGAAATAAAGTCTACAAAAACTATGAACTAGTAGGAATAAATTCAAATTGGCCCACATACAGTGAAATGTGCCTTCTCCAGCATTCTTGCAATGAGGAATCTCTATCATCTAGCACTTGGCAGCGACAAGGTAACACCTGCTGTCAAATCTTCCCAGGCCAAAGCCATGTCTTCCATGCTCTGCGCTGCAGAACTGGGAGAGTTCAGAGGAGGATCTGCCAAGATTTGAGCATCTCTCAGGAGCCTCCTGAGGCTAGCGCGTGGGCCCGCCTTCAGGGCTTCCTGCAACTCGCCTCCCTGGGGAGGAGAAATCTAGTTAAGTAAACCTAAGGCGTGGTTCCTATTGTGAAGTCCTATGTCCAACTCATCTATCAAATAAATAAGTTCTAGCCAACTCTTGAAATAAAGTTGGCAAATTATGGGACACAATTAACTCCTCTGGTAATCTCAAGAGGTCAGGCTAGATTCTGGCACCATCTTGTTTGGTCCAACACCCTAAATTTAAAACATGGCTTCAGTAGACCTTTTATTCTGGCTCTAGGGCCAACGGGTTTTTATGCAGAAGATATGACGATTAACTATTTCAATTAACAGACATGCAATGTGGTGTGGGGAGGCATTTTTAAAACCCCAATTATTATTATAAGTCAAGGCTCTCCTGTGCCAAAGCACACTGCTGGCTATTCTTGCTTGTTACCTCAGTTAATCCCTGGGAGGTAGGTATCGTCATCCTGCCCAACCTGCCACCCTTTACACACAGGGACCTGGAAGCCCCCGGATGGGACCACAGTCTCTCCCATAATTTCTCTTCCTTCAGGTGTCACCCGAAAGGGCAGCCCCCTAGAGAAGCCTTCCTAGGCCACCCAGTGTAAAACAGCAAGTCCTCTCCCCACCCCACTCTCCAGACTCCCTCCCTATTACACGATCTCGTTTTGTTTTACTCATAGCACTTAATACTATCAGAAATTCTTATTTAACTTATTTGCTGTCTTCCCCCATACAATGTCAGCTTCTAAGAGCAAGAGAAACTCGTCCATCGGATTCAAGGTTGTAGCCTCAATGCCAATTACAGTACCTATGGAAGAAGAGGCGCTTGAGGGAAGGAATGCAGGCGCCTCCATAAATTTTATTTTAGGCATTAGAAAACATTTGGTGACTTAGAAATGATGTCAAATTCTGAGCCATCACTGAAGAAAGTTGTAAAGTAACTGGAAATTCAGGGGTGAAGTGAGCACTATGAAAAAAACTGTTAGCGCAATTCTTTGTAAAACGATAACTTACAACTCTAGGGCCATTCAACCTTTCAAACACCTTTGTTTTGTCACTGCTAACACTCAAGACCTCTGGAAATTAAAATAGACATTGGTTTTCCAGTTGGAAAGTGCGTGTTGCTGGATCTTCATTACGGTCCCTTCCCTGAACGCGCGCACGCACGCAGGCACGCACCCTGTCGGCCCTTTGAAAGCCTAAGTTCATGGAGTTTCTTGGTCGTAAGCAGCATTCTAAAATTGGAATTTGGCTGCCTGACCACACGCGCTGGCCCTGGAATTCGGCAAACATCTGGGTCAGTGAGTGTGAGAAAGTCCTGAGCTAACAGAGGCAACAATAAGAGGTGCGATCCCACGGGCAGCAAGGTGCCGGGCCTAGGAGGCCAGCCAACCGGATGGCAGAAGCCGCGGCCGCCCTGCCCTGGTGTGGCTCCTGGAAGCCCGGGGACGTCACTGGCGCAGGCTCATGCAGCGACGCACCCCTGCAGCAAACCTGGACTTTACTACAGCCTACGTGCATACCTGGGTGACCAGCTGCTCGGAGGCTCGCCCAGGCTGGGGACCTTCTCAGACCTCGCGAACGGAGAAGTCAGATTTAATTAAGTTTTACAACTTCCCTGTAAGCTAGGAGAGCATCGTTTGGTATATTAAATTTTTGAAAGTTTGAGAGTCTGTTCCCTAATGGAAAGAGGCATTTGCTGGCTGGAAAGCCGTAATCCTTCTCGCAATGACTGAGATTTCAATCTATATTGCTTACCAGCTTAAACGTCACCCTCCTTCCCAAAGATGGCAGATGAAAGCCCAAAGCAGTGAACTGCTGAGACCCCACCACAAGGAAAATGGCGGGGAGGGGGGAAAACAAGAAAAGGAATCTTGGGTATCTTTTGTTTTGCACTTTTTTAAAGCTCTTTTCATTGAGAGCTATCATTTATTGTTTTGTTTTATTAACTATATAACATACATGTGTGTAAGAAAATTGTTTTTTCAAATTAAATGGAGAAGTTCCCAGAGAAAGTAAAAGTTCCCAGTGACCAACGCCGTTAATTCTTTGGTGGATGGTCTCTCAAGGCTGAGTCTTCTCTGCTTAATAAATGTTCGCAACATTCGACATGCTGCCCTTTGACTTGCTTTTCGTCCATGTCCAAACTGTTCTGTTCCTCTTTCTATGCTAGGCATATAGTTCTACTCCACCTGTAAATTGAGAATCATGGCTTCCATATTTGATAGGAACACTGTAAGGTTTAAATGAGACAGTATTTGTTATATCCTTACAAGACCTGACATACACTAAAGAATTCAATGAATAGCATTATCAGCTGCCCACTGGTATGTTGTGTGCATATGTAGCATCATATTTAGCAAATGCCCCAGTGATAGAAGTTTCTGTTGTGTCCAATTCTCACTATTATAAACCATACCAAAATGAAGATTATAGTTTAGGTTTCAATATTATGACTAGATTTTTTTTTCATTATCTTCTCTTATCCAACATTTTGAAATTCACTGGAAACATCTGTTCATTTCATCTCACATCAATGATTTGCAGGAGACAAATCAGGTGCAAGGCTCATTTGCCAGACAAAGAAATTGTGTGTTTAAAAAAGTGAGTAAATTGCTCAAGACCACCCAGGAAGTAAGCCTGAAGTCATGCCTTGACCTGGCTATGCGCTTATTCATCAAATCTTTACTAAATCAGTACTCGGCTCCAGGCTCTATGCTGGGTACTGAGAATGTAAAGATTCATGAAATACCCTCTAAGGAATCACAGTCTAGTGAGTAGGCAGTTACTAATTTTTGCAAAATAACCATACGGTGTTCCAAGCATGCAAGCTGGCATGTATGCAAATTCAACAACACACGGAGACAAAGCGGGCAAAGGACTAACTGGGGCCAAAGCTGAAGACAGACGCATGGGCAAGGGTGGGTGTGAGGCTCCCAACTCTCGTCCTGTTCTTCTTCTCTTGCAGAATGCTGTTTCATAACCTCAGAGAATTTACATCACTTATACCAGCAAAAAAGAAAAATCACCTACACGTTATTGCCGCCAAATTTCTCTTCAAGGAGGGAAGGGGACAAAGGAGGGGATGGAAAGTTTAAAAAACATTTCACATTGCCTGGATGTTTAAAAGAAAAAAATCAATATCAGGTCACGTCCCACTAATAAACCTTCCAGCCACACAACTGACATTCTCCACATTGCTTTAAACAGCAATAAAAGACAAAAATAAATATGTTCTACAACATCAGTAACAATACCAGACATTAATCCCTCTGTATTTTCAGGAAGGTACTATAAATTCAAGATATTGATGTTAACAGTGGCAGTTTTATTATTTATGTTTATCATTATTAATTGCAGCTAGCATTTCTTGGGCACTCACTACACACTAGGCTAAAGACTGTGTAAGCATCATCTCAATTAATTGTCCCTATAAGACAGGTATTATGCTATCCCCATTACATATCTATGGGGGTTATGAGGTTGAGAGAGATTAAACAAGTGGCAGGATCATGATTCAAACTAAGGTTTTAGTTCAAATCCCATGTTCCCGATCACCCTATTATATTCACTCTCCATTGTATCCATGACATTTTCTTTTTTTAATACTGTGAGTGCAGCAAGTAAACAACACTCTTTAAAAGCATTGCACAAGATTATTCTTTATATATTGAGGACCACTTGTAATATTAAAGTTCCCTTCAAGCGCACATTTATAAAGCCTTATCATCATGGCTGGCTGACATCTGAATTTGAAATTGGCACCCTTTATTGCATTTCATACTCCTGAAATTAGAAAATCAGGACCAACATGAAACAAAGGCTTCTGTGATGATTAGTTGACACAGCAACATAATGAATAATTTTACGTTGGGCTCCAGGTCCCACATAATTTATGTTCATAACAAAAATGGCAATCGACCAGTATCTGTCACATGGATTTATAGGCTCGGCTGTGGCCAAGTCAAAGCACATTAGCCTAGTGTGTCTAAACATCTGACTCTAATCATTACAGTGAGGATCAAGTCAGGCATTAGAGGCTTAGAAGTATATTTCACTGAGTGTGGGAAGTTGAGAGGAAAAGAGTTTTGAAGAGGGGGAAGTTGGAGTAATGTTTTCTTAAAATTTAAGATCATCCACTGTCAGTAGTGTGTGAGTTGCCTCTTCCTCCCATCCCCTTTCCTCACGCTGAGGATTCAGCTGTGTCCAGGGTTGTCAGCCAAGGTCAGGCAGAAGATGGAGCAGAAGATGCTGTGGGAGTCTGTCAGCCATCAGTGGTTCTTACATTATTCATTGTTCTATGTCATCCACACACACCCCCGTCCTGCCTCCCCCATCCTGTTAATATGAGTTATTGAGGATTATTCAGTTTTTTTTTATTTATTCCCAGATATTTTAGGGAAGGAATTATAATAAATCTGTAATCTAATCTTTCCTCACATAAACATAAAGACCTGAAGTTTAAACTAAATGTATTTATTACCCTCTAATGATATTTCCCATTCTACTCAGAAGGAGGGAGGTACAGCCCCACCATGCCTCGCCCTCAAGGTCTGCATCAAAACCCTGCACCAGCTCTCGCTGGTCTATTAATCCTCGGCCATCAATCTCCTCTCGACCACTTCCTTTTTATAAACCACAGCGACCTCTGCGAGTCTTTTTTTTCTTTAACCCATTTATCCTCATCCTATGTGAGGTCAGCGTTTCATTAACTACACCACACACAAATCTCAACCATGCTACATAAATATTCACAGCCACAAGTACAACTGGTATAAGATGGTAACATCTCAGTGTTTTCCTTGGTGTTTACATGACATCGTTGCTGTTTTCTTAAAAGTTAAATTGCAAAGAGCATGTTCATGACTCCACAAGGCTTCAGACCATTTTGCCAGATAATAACCTCTTGGAAGTCACCGTACAACATGCCAAAGCTCTGTTTTGTTTTTTGTTTGGTTGGGTTTGACTTATTACCTCTGCATGCTACCTAAAATAAAATGATTCTTTATAAGGTGTATAAGACAAAGAGGACTCATCAGAAAACAAACGTCATTAGGAAAAAATGAGACAATTTATCAATCAGTAGGTAAAGGAAGGAAAAGGGAATTTCACATATCAAGCACCAGTTATTATCTTGTACATGATTTTAATTCATCTCAGAGGTGGTAGGTAAGCTCATCCTCAAAAAACCTTTCGGGTTAGCTATGAGGAGCTCCAAACTCGAGGCCCAGGCCCAGTAACTTACACACGTTACGCAGCTGGTAATCCCAGTGTTACACTAAACCTTTAAACCCAGGGTCAACTATACTGCCTTGGCCCCCAAGAGGAAGACCTTCTCTTTCCATTTTTTTCCCCTGACACAGTAGAACCTTCTTGCCATCTGTTTGGCCAGAAGGCAAAAGCTAAGGGTACTTGAAGCCAGAAGGATGTGTTTCAGCCCTGGCCCTGCCTCACTCCTCTCTAGCCTCTTGGTCGACTCATTTAACCTCCCCAAGGCTCACTTCTCCATCCGCAGAGCACTATTCAAATATGTGACAGTATTAGAATTTTTTTCAAAGAAGTTTCCCCTTTCCCAATGCATGTGTCTCTCTCATACACATGCATACATATAGAACTGACCCAATTACCATATTCTTTTTTTAAATACTGCCCTACATATTAATATTTTAGTTTCTCATTTTACCTCTATTTTCCCCCTATGACTATAAAACCTCAAATCCCTTAGTATCCTTAAATAACCTCTATAGATCCTGGGATTATCGAAAAGTCTTCAAATTTAAAAAGAGAAGGAAAAATATGATTTCAGATAGGCAATTCAGTACCTAGAGCAACAGCTGTTGGCTATCTTCAGTGCATGATTATATTTCATCTATTAATATCCTCTAATTTTCTATGGGACCCTTTCTTGGACACAATTAAAAATATTTGGCTGCATGGCGCAGGAGGAAAACTAAGCTCCATATGAAATCTTCAGCTTTTACCTAATAAATCGCTGCTCAGCTGCACCAACCCCAGCGTGCAACTGTGAGGAGAGCTATGGATCAAAGCCTCAAAGGAGAAGAAAAAAAAATTTAAAGAATTTAAATTGCATATAGCTAATAACCTCTGCTAATGGAGCTGGCGGGGGGGGGTGTTAAAGGCACATTCCCTGCAATCTACTTTGTAATTAATTAAAGTGTGTGTTTGTCTTCTTTTTCAAGGATCGCACCCTGTATCAGGGCTACCCTTTCTTTCTCTGGGAGCTGAGCTCACTGGCAGGTGGTGGATGGACCTCCCGAGTGGGCGGTGAACCTGTCAACCAGGCAATGAATCACACTGTGGCCAAAGCAGGGAGAGAGGAAAAGCTAGGTTTGAAGCTCTCTTCAGCTTTGGAGGCAACTCAACTGAGCAAATGCAAAACAGCAACATAGTCATTTTTGGCTGGAAAGTTTCGATGATAATTTTTACCCTAATGAGTTTGAGTGCCATGCAAGCACTCAAACTTAGTATAAAACGTAGTAACTTAAAAAGATAGGCTCTGGAACCAGGTTGCCTGGGTTCAGATCCCAGCCTATGTCCTCAATACATTTGTAAACTCAAGCCACTCAACCTCTGTGTACTTCAGTTCTCAGAGGAGTGTCCTGAGGATTAAATGAATAAAATGTATAAAGTATACTGGAGTGCCCAATACATAGGGAAGGCTCAGTAAATGTTAACTATTACCACTTTGTATTATCATCATTATGTATTGTTAAATCTTCCTTGGGTGCCAATCAAGTTCAGAAAATTTTAACTTTGAGTTTTTTTTCAAAAATATACACATACATAAGAGTTTCCTCAATGAATATTCAACTTGAAAGGAAAAGATAAGAAACAGACACATCAGACTAGCTGATTCCATATAGCTATGAACTGAAATAGTCAATGGAAGCAGAACAATAGAGAGGACAAAGTCATTTGTAATTCTGGATGGCATAGGGTAGAGAA
Organism: Pteronotus mesoamericanus; assembly: GCF_021234165.1. Lineage (NCBI taxonomy): Eukaryota > Metazoa > Chordata > Mammalia > Chiroptera > Mormoopidae > Pteronotus > Pteronotus mesoamericanus. The sequence continues at coordinate 25,485,496 of NW_026555234.1, read as the reverse complement.
ATAAGGATCCCCAGGTTCCACGTGACATTGCTTTGACAAGTCATTTAACTTTGGGGAACAGTTTCCTTTCTCATCTGTAGAAAAGTACCTGCTGTTGATTCTACCTAGAATATTCCCTCCATTTCCTCCCCCAATCCTCTTTCCCCAAATCATACAGCTATTATTTTAAATCTCTCAGCCTCTGGCCCTCCTTGATTCCTAAGGTTAGATTGCGTTTCCATGCTGTACAGCCACACAGCATTTCTCCACCATGTCCAAGTGCCTGTGTCTATACAAGGCACAAAGCTGACTCTCAATAAATACTAGATGGATGGATGGATGGATGGGTGGGTGGATGGATGGATGAACAGACGGACAGGATAATAATGTATATCTTTCTTCCCTTTTAAGATTGAGACATCTAGGAGAAAATACACATTGTAAAAATGCTTTCCCAATGTAGGCAATTGGTTGCATGTGAGAAGACTGAGAGTCTTAGATGGAGTCTGACAGAAGGGAAAAGAAATAACCTAAAGGTGTCAAATAATTTCTTGGGCTGTATAAACATCTACAAATACAATAGCCAAGACTAAAGAATGGTATTAATTTGTCTGACCCCAGGGTCAGGACATGGTCAGGCCAGGGAGGAGCAAGGACCAGGAAAACAGATGGAAAGACAAAGTGCTACCATTGTCCCAAGAAGATAGGGGTTGCGGTACAGGGAAGTCAATTAAAGCAAAAGGTCAAGTGCACCATACAAAGCAGGTAAGAGTCTGTGGATTACACTGAGGGTGTTCATGAACTTGAAAGAACAGAAAAAAAATACATTTTATTTCCCTAAATTAACTGAAATTCAACATTTCTTCCAATTAATAAACCATAGTAGTATGAGCGGAATCTGTGACTTTGTCACCAAATCAGAGATTTATTTTTGTCCCATTACAACTGTAGATATCAAAAACATCTTTTAATGTCATCAATACTTTAAAATTATCATGGTTCTTAGACCCACTGCTGAATCTTGTCATTCAGCTTTTTAAAAAAGAAATACATATATCACTATATCATCAATTCAATATTTTCATAACATTCTAACATAATTGGCTTTTTATGTACCACTGTATATCTTATTTGATACATTTAAAACATTATTCTGAGAGAGGGTCTACAGACTTCACCAGACAGTCAAAAGGATCTGGGGCACCAAACAGGTTAAGGCACCTTGGCTATGGGACAGTTCCTACAGAGCAGAGAAAAATCAGTAGTGGGGTTTTTTTTTAAGTGTCTGTGATCCAACAACAAGGTGACAGTAACTCTTGATTTTTGCAGCAAGTAGGGAAAAAGTCAGGAGACCTAATAACTAACGCCAGGCTGAGGTGACAAATGCCAGAAGGCAGGCTAATGAACCCATTATGTAACAGAAATAGAAGCACAAGACTTAACCCCAAAAATGCGCGGGGCCCAGATCCTTCTCACAGACTCCCAAGGACGAGGGCGGGGACTGCTGAGTGACAATGCAGGGGAGGGGGGCTGTTTTGCAGGAACTACAAAGAGTGCTCATTTCTACCACGTTTACTTAAGTGCACCCAAGCCGAACTATCACACCTGGGTCGAGATGTAAGTGGTTTGAGAACAGATTCTTCAGGGAAAGGCAGAGAAGGGCCATTGAGAAAAACAGCAGGAACGGGGACAGGAAGGACTCGTTCTTTCCTACAGCACCAGTAACACAGGCGCCGACGGAAGAAAGAGCAGAAGTAAACCGAGATGAGTGCAAATCTTCACTGGGCCAGAGGAAGCTATATCGAAGAGCGTGAAGACTGAATTAACCAAGACAGGAGAGCAGCGTCGAGTACTGTGTAGGACGGGATCTACAGACCTAGGAATCACAGACCCCAGCCTCCTGGGAAGCTATGCAGGTGTCAACTAGGCCTTGAATCGCCACCTCCCTTGTTTCTAGAAGGCAATACAATGAAAATGCTTTCATCTTCAGAGCTAATCTGCTAAAATCAGGCCCACCTTTTTTACCCTGGGATTTCATTCCGAATCTGATGGTTATTTCCAGTTTACATAAAAGGATTTAGGTAGCATAAGATAGAAAGCCCTTTTTTGACTCCATTTCAGCAATTCCTAACACAATACTCTTCCTTAGCTATTCTGAGGCAAATAAAAGATAAAGAAGTAACTTTTAGGATTTTTTTTCTTTTGTTTTTAAAGAATTCAAATCAGATTGATTGCATTGGGGAAAGGCTTCAATTAAAAGGATGGAAAAAGAGTGAATAAAGTCGGCTATTACTTAACTCAATCAACTTGTAACCTGAAAACTCATTTATCATTAGCCCTTTTGCTTGGTAAACAGGGAAGTTTTTACATTGTTTCAAATCATACTGCAGCTGTAAAACTTGGCAACATTATTGGAGTAAAAGAGCCAAGAATGGACTTCTAAAAGATTAATACAGTGTTACTGTATCATGACATCATTTATAAGAACCGCCCATAAGTAAATTTCAACACAATTTCTGAATAAAGATCAGACCAGCTTACAGCTATCAAATCATCACTCTTCCCCATTTAGGTATAAATGATAGCTTTTTAATGAGAGCAAAGTTGTCCAGATTTTTAGAAGATTAATCAAATCAGTCATTTACCCAATATCAAGATATCACTCGGTATCACTGGATACATTTTCTGACTCGTCTAAATGGCATATCACTCAAATCCGAAATGTCATAATGGAAATAGCCTATTGGCTGTATCAATCTTCTTGATTCTCTATGCCCAGAGGAGCCCCAAGGAATGTTGTTTGCTGAATATTTCCTAACGAGTTGACTCAATATTCAAACCACTGACATCAGGTGCTTATGAGTAATAATGAGTCAAATACAATTGCTTACAAACAAAAATTTTTTAATTTGGCACGAAAACACAAGCCAAGTCCTGGCCTCACTTCAGGGATAAGAAGTCATATCATAGAATTTCAAGGCAAGTTTCCAAGCTTATGTAATAAAAAGTCCTCAAAATGAAGCAAGCGCACTTTCCCACACTGACCTGCATACAACCCATGTGCTGACCAAGCCAGGTCTAGCAAATCTCATAAAATACTTTTAATCAGAATACAAATGCCAACAAATTATTCTGGGTCATTGGTTTCTGCAACAACGTACCTTAATTCCAAGACCGAATTGTTGATCATCCTTGGAATTTATCAGAAATCAGGACCAATTTAAGTACTAGAAGTTACACGGCAATAGTTGTCAGGGCCAATAATTGTCCCATCTTGGAAGCTTACCCCCAGTAACAATCCAACTGAACTCCCAAAAGTTCAAACCGTCACAGATGTTTAAGACGGTGCTAAACAAAATGAAGACGGTATTTCAGACAGAAACAATACCTATTGATTTGACTATTCTTTCTGATTCCACAGAATCACACAAGAAACAACCCTACTCAGTTCTTATTGCTCACTCAATCCCTACTTTTGCTCAGGGCAAATAAACACTATCCAGTTGGCTGCAGGAGGAAGACTAGAAAACCCAACATTTTGAAAATGAGAATCTGCGTATTACGAGGGCCAGCAAGGAGGCTCTGGCTGTGAGAATTTGGATGAATTTCTTGACTCTTCTGAGTCTTGGTTCCTTCATTTCTGAAATGGGATAGTAATAGCTGTTGTGAAGCTTGCTGTAAGCACAAAAACATACCCAGTGGGATCGTGTTATATTTGCATTAAATTTGAGAACTCCAACTATACAGATTCCACAAAGGGAGTTCCTGTGAGAATTTCTTAGGATGAGCCTTTTACTGCATTGAATGGGATACCAGCATAAAAAGGAGTCATCTTTTTTATACAATTAATCCTTCAGTGCAAATCAACTATTAATCATTCAATAAATATGTACTGATCACTCTTTCAAGCCCTGGGATGCAGCAGGAGACAAAAGTGAAAAAGACTTTGGAGTTAACATTCTAAAGCTCAACTGAGGAAGGGTGGATATTAAGGTATTTTAAGGATAATTTTTACTATATATGCTTTTCATTTTATATTCTGACTTTAAACCCTAATCTTTGTGTAAGATGAGACTCAAAAGTAAGTTGAAAACATCACATGTGTCTGAGGACATCATAGATGTTTAACAAGCATTAGCCAATGTAATCACTCTTTGCATGCTGTCACTAGGGACATAAAGGTGTATTTGATCACAGCCAGTACATCAAACACTGTGGTGGTGCCCTTCAGTTTCATGGTGTCTTACAACTTACTGTTTTCTTGTGTATTCTCTCGTTTACCTGTTCCAGCCATCTGCTGAGAGGCGTGCTTCCATTTTATTTTAAAGAAATTGAAGCTAACAGGCTAAGTGACTTATATAGCAATATAACCAGTAAATACTTACCATTTAACCTCCAAAATTGCTCTAAGTACTTTTTTTAAAAGAAGGGGTAGGGGGATAAATGGCACCTTTGAGTAAACTTAAAGTGACTCAGTGACTACGGTAGTTTCGCCCTAATGTCTAACCAACCCTGATATCCACGGTAGAAACTCCAGTGAAGAGCCCTGTTGTGCTGTGAGCGTCTAGAGGACCAGCTCCTCTGGCACCACCCGGGTTCACAGCCCAGCTCCGCCGCTCGCCAGCTGGATGGCTATGGGCATGTTTTGTGTCTGGCAAATGCCTGAGCTTCCTCATTGGAAAAAGCAAGAAAAATAACAACCTAATATGTTGCTGTGAGGATGAAATCAGTAGCTGGAAAGTGCTGAGAACACTGCCTAGCCCCAAGAAGCACTTGGTAAATTATAAAATGAAATTATATATATACGTGTGTGTGTATATATACGTACATATATATACACACGTGTGTGTGTACGTACGTATATATACACACACACGTATACATACACACATTGTTAGTCACTTTCGCATGTGTTATTAACTCTCAAAATAATGCTGAGCAAAATATAATCTTATCTTAATTATTAAACTTATTTGTAAAGCCCAAAGACACCATGTGGCCCACTCAAGGTCACAGCCAATAAGTGACAGGGTGTGGACAAAAGTCCAATTCTGTCGCACAGCAAAATCCTATCCTTTCCACAGCATTTCTGTGTTTGAAGGTTTCACAGACTGATAACTTCAAGAAAATCAGATATGCTTCATTCTCCAGCCTGGCCATCTCTGTTCAGCCTTCTCTGACCTCACCAGCCCAGAGAGCCTTTTATTTTCCTTAACTCCTTCAGGCACTTGTTCACTTCATTGCCTTCTATTAATAAATCTGCTTGGGACTCATTCCTCATCCAATCAACCTGGTATTTTGAGCACCAATTACAGACAAGACACTGAGTGAGAGAAAGTATGAAACAAAGCCAAGCTAATAGCTTTATGAAGACTTCCTGTCTGCATTGTTTCCAGGAACTTTTTAAATAACACCTACAGAAACTAAGCCCAGCAATAGGTACTTAGCAGATCTGTTGAGTGACAAATGTATTTAAAAAATAAAAATAAAAAAATAAAATAAAAGAGAAAAAAATAAAAATATAAATAAATAAATAAATAAATAAGAAATATTCAAAACACTAGTGGCCTGGAGTGTGAATCATAAGAACCTGGGAAAGTATTCAATAGCTGCCATTGGCTAATGGCTTTAAATACTCCCATATTCTAGTCTAGGCCAGGGCTGTTTGACTCTGCATTGTTTTGTTTTTCTTAGCCGAGCACCTTCCTTAGAGGGCACCACAGGCCAAATGACAACAGTGATACCACACTCACCTGTGGACACTGACTGGTCCCTCCAGGACTCCAAGGGTGGAGGATAAGGACCTCGGGAAGCACCCAGTATAAAATCCAAACTTACAAAGGTGTTTCTTCCTTTTACCTAAATCCCAAGAACCAACACAAGGACCAACCCAAAGCCTCTTCATCAGAAAGCTGGAGGGAACCACGTTCACAAAAGTGAGGCTGGGCTCCACTGAAGGATCCTAGAGCCACAGGCACATTCACCTGAACACTGTAAACAGCCAACAGTGATAGCCACATGTGCTTGGAAGCACGGAGATCACACATGCCCATACTCTCAAACTGCCAAGGATGCCCGTGACTTGTGAACAAATGTTACCAACTCTTCATCATATTTGCTGAAGCATGGTAACTTTGGGACAATCTCTTCATTGAAACATAATATCCTTGTTGGGATCTTTTGTAATGAATATATACGCTGCCTCCGGTTGCCTGAATAATTATTACTATACACATTAAAGAAAACCATGATTATCCAGTATTTTGTTGCAACATTTTTTATGACAAAAATCTTGTCAGCATCTTTAGCATGTTACACAGGACTCCATTATTGAAGTCTTTTAGGGCAAGGGCTTCAGAGAATCTAAGTCACAAAACAAAATGCTTGAGATTTCAATAATTTTTCTCAGTAATATCCAAACCCTTGAGTAAGAGGGAAATCAATTACTGATAGCTATCATCCCCAGCTACCTTCTCCTTGTGCACATAAGCTTAACCTTCCCATTCATTGTGAAATATTTTTCTCTGTTCAGCCTTCCAAGTACAGTGAAGTAGAAGTCAGGCTTCTGATAAGATCACACAGCAGTTCTAGATAATTTACTGAATAAAAATGAACATAATCAGCTAAAAAAGCTACCTAATACACAGCCAAATTCTGAACGGAGACTTTACATAAACTATAAATCAAGTAATATTCTTTGCCCAGACTCAGAAGAGGACTATAAAGTAGTCTTTAAAATGTCAGTTAATTATGTTTCTTCAAGGCAGAAACACTGGATTTGGTCCCAGAAGAATTTGCTTCAACCACCTTCCCGAAAGGAAGATAACCAAAGTTACTAAGAAGAAAGTAAAATACAAGTGATTGATGGAGGCTTCGTTACATCAGAAAGCTCTTTCTTTAAAAAAAAAAAAAAAGTAAGAAACATTAATTTTATACAGGTAAAGTGAAACAAATTGTTCCCTTGATACATGTCAAGATGATCTAAACAGGCTAGAACATTCCATACAGCGAACCTTCAGTGTAGCCTCTCTTGTTTCATCTCTTCTCAGACTTAGTTCCACAAACATTTTCTGTATTAAATGATTATGGCTTCATTTTTAGCATTGTATCACTTCCAAAGTTCAATCACTATAGACAATAAAAGTCAAATCCATTTAGCAAGCTTTTATTGAACAGCTGCTATGTGCAAAGTATCATGGGAGGCTTGAGGAGTGGTAGGCAGGCTTTGAAGATAAGGCACTTCCTGTGCTTGCCTGGTTCTGACGAAGACAAAATTGGAGGACCACATTACAGGTCAGGACACATAGTAGAAATGTAGGCAACAAAGCAATGATGAACCCAGAGACAGAAAAACATTTTTTTAAATTGTATTCCAGGACCATGCCATGTTTCACTGTCTAAATGATATCTGTCCCTTAGAATAACTTTACTCATTATTCACAGGTTTTTGGAGTCACCTGAATGACATCGTAGAGTCATTTGACTTTCCAACTAAAACAGCAAGGGAAATATTATCCTAATGTATTCAGGTAAAATTTTAAGATGTTAATTATAATGTTAATAAACTAGGACAGTTTTTTTTTCATTGAAATGGCTCCATAGAAATATTGAGAAAAAATACAACCAATACATTATGCTTACTCCCTGATTTTCAAATATTTAGTAAGAACACATCTGGATAGTCTGGCAAAGAAAACAGATCAGATTCATACCCCAAGAAAGTTAAAAAATAATAGACTCAGAATAAACACACATACAAGAGATTGACAAGACAGTAAAAAATGTGTTAAAGAAACAAACACCAAAGATTATACAAGTAAAATGAAAATCAAGAAAATAAATAAATCAAGTCTTACATTATGCACTTGATATATGATAGTTCAATAAATATTTATTGAAGGGATCAAAGGAACAAAGGAATGAAGAAAAGAATGAATAGACAAACACACCCTGGGATCACTTATTTGACCATTGCCTCCATATGCAATATTGGTTTATCAAATTCTGTTCATAGCTTTTTAAAAAGAAGATTCAGAGGGAGAGGGAGGTGAGGAAAGGGAAGGGAAGGATCAAGTCAAGGAACATGTATAAAGGACCCATGGACAAAGCCAAAGTGGGGAAGGATTGGGGGCAGGGGGTGGCAGGGGAAAGTGGTGGCAGGAAGGTAGAGACAAATGTATTTGAACAACAAAATAATAAAATAATAAAAAAAATGTTTAATTAAAAAAAAGAAGATTCTCTGAGAGGGGAAGAACCTGACTTAATCAAGTGGTTGGCACTGCATCCACCTTAAACTTTGTTGACATTGCTCTTTCTTGGGGAAAGGCACGGAGCAGTACTGTCATTGGTTCCTGGCTTTCCATTCAGACCTGTGGTGGGATGGCTCTTATCTGGCCCCTCTGTAACCAGGCATCCTATAGGACTTGCTTTGGCCAGTGAATTACTTACTGGCAGAAAGTTACTTTCCCTTCCCATTGTAAGGGTGATCATGGTAGGAGGGGCTATCATAGAGGAAGCCTCTGTCAGTGTGAATACCACGCCATGTTGGATATATAACATCAGTGAGAAGACACTTCCATTGTGCAGCCAAGGACATCTTGGGATTATTTGCTACTGAAGCATAATCTAGCCTACCCTGGCTCAGGCACACACTATTAAACACCTAAAAACCATTCCCATTTCCTTGTACCTATACCCCACATCAAAACACTCCCTCGTTCCCCCAATGCATTAAATCTCAAATATTTGAAGTCAGTTTATTTTTATACTATTCCTTCATAGGAAAGTATTTAGGAAGAGAGAGGAGAATGGGGATGGGGGAGGGAAGCAGGGGGGGAGGGGGAAAGAAAAGAAAAAGAAGAAGAGGAGCTTCCCACCATCCTATCTTTTCATCCAACAGAATTCATCCCAAGTCTAACTTTTCTTCTCAGCAGTTGACAAGGGCCTGGAATTTATGACATTAAAGAAGCATGCCATGGGAATTCAACATACAGATAGGTCAACAGAAATGTACTGGATTGAAAAATATATATGATCAAATGCAGGAGCTAGGTGGAAATTACAGGGTTACTACTGGAGAGGAACCAAACAAAAAACTCTGGTGGGTCTTTTAAAATAGAAAAAGCAACCGAGTTCTTTACATCTTAAATTTCATGTTATAAATCACATAGGAAATTCCATCTCCCACCCTCACCCCAGGAGAAAATTCGGTAATAAAATGTCTAATGAGCAGTTGAGGCATTTTCATAGCATCCAGTCTATTTTCCTAGATCTGATTCACTAGGCTTATTTATTTTTTGGAATTGAGAAATATTTAGGTCATGATAATTATGTAAAATCATCGATGTAAAATATTTCATTCTTATCTAATTCCTACTCATTTCATTTCAACATTTGGATAGGTCTTTTTTAATAAAACAAAACGTGGACTCAAAGAACACCTTAAATATATTTTGCTTTGAAATGTCTATTGCAAATTTCAAGGTATAAAGTGAGATTCGTGTCTAATTTATCACACTCTCACCAAAATATGTCCCAGAATTGACATTCTAGGATCAATTTTCTGTACCCCAATTTGCTTTATATTGGTATCTATTTTACTGTCTAGCTACAAAACACCAAGTAATGTTTAAACTATATTCTAGAGCCTTTGGCATTACGGCATAATAGTAATTTTAATTGCTCTTGGTATACTACACTTGCTAAATAAACGACATTAGCACTCTGTTCTTCTCACCCTACACATAAGAAAGGTAGTACAAGATAGAAAATTTCCTACATCCCAGCTTTGCATTCAGTATGAATTGCCAAGTACATGTAATTCTTCAAGCATTACTCATGACAGGGTCCAATTTAAAATAGATATCTGCTCTGACATTCATCATGAACAAGCTGGGGAAAAAATTGACAGGGTAGAATATGCATTTTATCCTTTCTGGAAAGCTGAAATACAAGGGTGGAAATTCTTCCAAAGTATCACATCACCAGTTTAAGAACTTTCAGACACTCTCTCTGGACTTCAGTTTTCTCTCCTATAAACTGACCTCTGAAGACTTTTTAAAAATAAAAATGCTATTATAGTTTCTATTGCTACTGGGTTTTGTTTTAAAAACATACAAAACGATTTTGTTGTACATTTCGTTTTACTTGCTCAAGCATGGAAAGGCAGCACCGGGCAATCGTTCATGGCACAGCCTTGGTTTTATTGCCTATCAACTGAGACTTTGGGAAAGTCAATCTCTCTAATCTTCAGTTCTCTCCTCAAAAAAATGGAAATGAAAACTGTACCTACCTCACTGGATAATTAAAATTAGCTGAAAAACATATGTGAAGTCTTGTTTCCCATCAGTATAGGCACATACATGATAATCATTCATTAACCATTAGCTAATACTCTTATTATAATTACCTCTTTTCTTGAAAGGTATGTCTAGAATCTACCATATTTGACCAACTACATGAAGATCTTGTGTTAGGTACTCTTGTTTCTATCAACCATTCATTTATTTTCATTGAACGCATCTCCACTTTTTCCATTTCCTTACTTCCCAGCATCCTTCAGGCAAATCTTGTTATTTCTTCTCCTTCTAAATTTCCTCCCTTCTCCCCTTCCCCTTTCATCATCTCTATTTTTATGGGTTTTTTCTCTTCTTTGTCCCACTGAGCAGTCTTAATATAACCAACTAAAGAAAGAAGTCTGCAATGCGTAAAACAGCATGATTTGCAGAATAAACAATGAGACGAAGTAATGAGACTGATTTGTACTAAGCCTCCCATCAAAATCAGCCCCCTTACTTTCTGCTTTCCCCTTTAAGCAAGCAGGGAAACAAAAGGCAAATTTTAATTTATCTCTGCAAAGCTTAAGTAATATAACACAGTAGTGTAGCAATGAGCATCCTGTAAATGTTCATGAGCTGAAATCTTTCTAAAGAACTCCCCTTTTACGTTCTGGACACCATAACACAAGCAGTTCCTAGATTTTGCCAAAATAAAAAAGGAATCATCTTTCTGCAAGGCATTTGGTGTTGTTTGCTTGTGGTTATCCTCAGGTGGGAAGGAGGGGAAAGAGGTTAGTAATCTTAAATCTGTCAGTATCCCACAGCAACGCCATGCTTGGGATGGGCACTTGGGAAGAGAATACTCATTTCACACTCTTTTGTCTACCCTTCCCTAGAACATTCTGAAGAAGAACAGTGTGTCCTTTGGGATTGATTATCAGAGGCCTGCCAGGTAGCTCACTCCAGACTCAGCAATCCGAGAAATATGCACAAAGCTACCTTGTGCAGAACCTCTGAACCTCTCAGATTTCAGTTCTGATGCAGAAGAGACACTCCCTGTTAGCATTTTCCCAGGGTCTCAGCCAAACCTTTTTATTTTACCTGCTCTCTCCTCCTTTGAGAAGCCAGGTTCCACTCCAAGTCTGTATAACTACTAAAAGAAATATGTGAGTTAGGACAAAACACCAAAAATATTGGTTCAAAAGAAAGGAAGTGGTAATGTCGTTAACCCACTAAACTCAGTTGGATGATGGAAAAATACAGACATTGCTGAGACTTCAGTTCCTGCTACCTGAAAATCCTTGAATGTCTCAGCATGCCAGTGCCTCCTGTGCTCATGGTTTCTCCTAGTAAGTGAGTGGGACAAAGGGATGAATCCAAAGCTCTTGGATGATTTTTTTTTAAGTTCTTAAGGTATCTGGGTTTATGCAAAAATAACCCCAAGTGACCTAGCCTATGGGCATGAATTTGTACCTTAAAATTTATCTCTCTTTTTTAACTATTGACATTTCTAATGTTGTTAAAGAGCAGAGTGATCGTTAAAATAAATTAATATTGCCTAATTAATATAGACTGCTTTCAGCCCTTAAAACACAGAAAATTATCATAGTCCTTTCAAGTATACAAAACTCCAGATATTAAACAAAGGCAATTTAGAATAACCATGTTTCCATTTTAATCTTCTAAATTACTTCAGTAACTCGAAGGGCTAGGAAGCTGAGTGTTACTGGAAAACACTAAGTGTACATCCATATAACATATTCTGAAAAGGGCTGAGGGAGGAAATTACAAACGTTTAGCCCTTCGGATGCTTTCAGCTATAAATGAAATAAACCTGCCTTAAGCAATAAGAATATATTTTATTTCACACCATAAAAAGCCCAACATAGGCGGGCTCCAGAGTTGGATGAGTCCATAGCTCATAAAGTACAGACTTCTTTCTCTGGCTGGTAGCAAGATGGCTACCATGGTTCCAAGCATCACATACAGACACAGCAATGACCAGAGCAAGAAGGGCAACCTTCATGTCTTTCTCAGAGGTTAGGAAACCCTACATAGAAGCCTCTCCAACTTTGTCCATGACCATGACTGACTCTCCAGCTCATTCCTCAACCAATACCTGTCGAGGGGCACAGGAGGCATGGGACATACATGACCCAACCAAGGACCACGATGAAGTGAAGTGGATGTCAGAGAGCCAACCGCAGTAACCATTTTACCAAAAACATACCTGTCTTCCCAAACCTTACTTTTCAAAAATGTCCTGATGCAGGCAAATATTAAAGCCAGGCACACGATACACACACACACACACACACACACACACACACACACACACACACTTCCATCGTGAAACAAACAATATATCAACCTTCTAGCCCTCCAGAATACATTTGGTTGGACTGGCAAGGGCACGAGCTCAACATATTTAAATAGGTTAGTAGCAAACATTACTTTCCGCAGCCAATGACACATATAAAGAAGAGTGTTTTAACTGAAATAGATACCTAGATTTGAATTATTTCCATTGAACACATTGTTCTTCGGGTTAATTTTGTTTAGGTTTGTTCTATTTTTTTTAATCTTGAGAAGTCTGGATGGTGAAACAACTGGGGATCATACAGAAAGATGAAAGAGGTTGGGCAGAGGACATCACATTAAGGCATTAAGAGGCTGGGCAGCGATCACGTTAAGATACATCACGGCCTTGGCCTGTGAGATCCTGCAGATCTGGGCCCTGACCTTTCGTGGGGGACGGGTCTCCTATTTCCTGCTTCCTCCACTCCCTCCACTCTGGCTTACTTCTTGTTCCCTTTACCAGGGGGGCTCTTTTCCCAGGCGTTGCTACGGCTTTCTCCCTGGTTCCTTTCAGGTCTGTGCTCGGGTGACACCTTCTTAGTTTAGCGAGGCCACTTTACATGCACAGCATATTCCCATTCTAAATATTCATTATCTTGACTGCCTTGCTTTCTTTTTCTCCATAGCACTTATCTCTAACTGACATATATATTCCTATTTTTCTCCCTCTCTCTCTCTCTTTTGGTCTTCACCTTTTAGAATATAAGTTCCCTAAAGACAGGGATCCCCAGGAGCTGAAAAAGTTCCTGACACATAATAGGCGTTCAATAAATATTTGTTGAATAAATTAATGGGAATAAGATGGAACCATACAAGAAAAAATATATACTCAAGACTTTTATAAAACGAAACCCAGGCTTAAGAGCAGGGAAACTGAGATCTAGCCACCAAGAAGTACTTTAATAGAATAGCAAATTTTTCTCTTTCTTGAAGTCAAAAGGAAAAACAATTATACCACCACTGTGTATATTCATTTCTACTAATCCAGTTGATAAAGAAAAAAAAGTCCATTTTAAAAGTATAAAATTAGTATATCAAGTTATTCTCTCAGGTAAGCTACAAGGAGTCAAATCAAATTATTTTGCTAAATATTTTGATGTCCAACAATCATATAATATAGGCAATCTCTCTCTCCCCGCCCCCACCCCCCAGTTTAGGATGGCAAAAGTATGAAAGAATTTGTTCCTGGTATTGCTTGCCTTATGCTGACAGCTCTCTAATACTATCCGTAAATGCATTTGCAACTCAGTTTCTCAGATGTCCAGCAGTATGGCTTGTCCTTTTGTCCAGAGAAGAAAGCAAGGCTGTTAACCAAGGCTTAATGGCTCATTCTACACAGATTTTGAGAAGAACTCACGCTAGGTCCTTAGTTCCTTTTCTGGCACAGACCCAGGCAGTGCCCTTGCTCTGAGCACCACCTACGAATGCCACGTCCTGCTGCCTGGTCTTTAAGCACTGAGACTCCTGCAGCCACAAAAGCTGCTTTCTGGATCACCTGCCCTGCCCTGAATACCTCCCAATCACAGAACCCAGAGAGAGCTCTTCAAGTGCTCTCCGACGCATGCAATTTCCAGGGCCACATGAACGTGACTCAAAATAGAAAATCTTGAATTAAAGATCACAGAAGGCTCTTCAATGGCAGGCTGAGAAACGCAGTAATTTCCTTGGCATTTTCACTTCTACTACCAATCACAGGAAATCCAAAGATTTTCCATGCCAAGACTTCAGAGCACAGCTGCACGGCTTTTCCCGCTTGCAGGGAGTGTGATAGAGATTCTCAGATTAAGTTAATCCACAATAGGTCTTTATTCTGTACCTCCTATATGAAATTTAAGAATTTAACAGGTTCCAAGCCAATGAATATTTCATTCTCATTTCATAGTATAAAAAAAAAAGTCCTTTTCACTGGGAAGGTTTACGTGTAACCCAAGAATCCCTCTTCTGATTCTATCAGCATGCCCCGATCAGGGTCCTATTGAAAGAGTTCATTCCTTAGCGGACCACAACAAGGGACTCACCAATCCTGTCCAGCCCATGCTCCTGGGACTCAATTGCAAACTGTCAATAATGCATAAAACAGAACCCGCTTTGGCACAGTACACTTTGGAAACAGGAGGAAAATTCTTTATGTAGTTATGTTAAAATGACATGAACTGAGTTCACATAGACAAAGAATTCAGTCCCAAAAGCAAGAATAAAAAGCTGCCCTCAGATATAAAGTTTCTATTTAAGCCCATAAATTTTCAGAGTCCAGGCCATTTTATGTTATTCCAAAACCATTGTTATTTTTCCTAATGACGTAGTAAAAATAGTCGCTGAGATAATCAAACTGAAAGGGTTCCACTTTATATAGCTCCTAAAAAAATCGGAGCCAGATGATAAAAACACATTTTGAATAAAGAAAAGTTATTTCTTTTTGTACAAGCATCTTCAGGTCTTTCCAAGTTTACAGCTCATATTCACACACACAAGTCTAGATGACTGAAAAAGGGACCCATTTTTATAGGTTGAAAGAGTTAATATAAAAGTGTCTTTTCTTTTTCTTATATTGTGTTAGAGCCCTGGTATTTGTTATAAGGTACTAAAGCTCCAAATGAAACAATGATTCTCTCTTCTATAGGAGAAACTCTCATTTTCTTTTATTTCCAACAGATTTTTCAGCCATTCAGCCTCGCTCCTAGGACTAACTAGCTAGATATGAGTGAGTAACTAGAACACATTCATATGACTGGCCCAGTCCTTCTCAGGTTTAAAGAGGCTGCCTTTTAAGACGCTATCATGAAGAAATCCTTTATCAAAGTGCACACGAAAACTAGCTGCAACTATCCCACAGACTCTACTAATATACACTCTACTGCCAATGAGCAATGACATTCATGGAGAGCAGAGCAGAATCATCATAATTTACTACCCGCAGCCGCTGCCGCATTCTCAGCCTCTCCCAAAGGGAGTGCAGGCAGAGCACCCTCTTCCTGGCCACTTCTCTCACGAGCAGGTACGGGAGCGGGCACTCCATGAGGAAAGCCAGAGAAGACTGGTAGCCATCAAAGAGAAAGTCATGCTTTTCTGGCAACAGTCAACGTCTCGATTATGAATGTACTGTGTCGTCACATCCAACTTGCCTTGAACAAATTCAATATAAACCATATGTGCTTGACCAAAAATGAAAGAGAGAAAAATAACATTTTGAATAGCATGGACATTTTACTGGCTAAGCATATGGCACTGGGTAAGAGCCGAAGGAGACGGCCCTTTCAATCAGGCTGAGTTCCCATATGCCTTTCATAATACAGCATCTCACCAAGCTGAGTGTGATTCCAGGAGTTAAAGAGACGCATTTTTTTCTGCAACATGCCCCCAGAGGAAAACTAGTTACTCTGAGGCTGAAACAAGCAAACAGCATTCCTTGCTGTTCTTCAGATATACCAAGCATATGATACCTCCGGACATCTGCACATGCTGTTTGCTCTGGTGGGAGGCTTTTCCCCGAAATACCTCTATGGGCTACGTGGCTGATTTCCTCATTTTATGTCTTGACATTAAAGTCATCTTCTCAATGAGGTTAGCCTTCAACCTAAACTTTTATCAGTCCTCCAACACTTGATTTCTTCCTTCTCTGCTTTATTTTCCTCCCACTGCACTTAAAACTATTTAATATAGAATACTATACATTTTGCTTATTTCTCTTAGTTGTTGTCTACCCGTACTAGAATGTAAGTTCTATAAGGGCGGAGGTGGGGTTTGTTTGTTTGTTTGTTTGCTTGCTTGTTTTTTTTTACTGTTTTGTTCACTGCTTTGTCTTCAGGAAGAAAAAAACATGTTATCTATTCATCAAGCAGTAATCTGCTCTAATACTGGAAGAAAAACAGACATGCAAATCTTCTTTCAAGGTAGCACATGGTTCTCATTCACAACATAGGACATTCTCAAAAGAATTTCAGAAGTCTTTTTTAAAGCATTAAGAAATAACTTTAGGGTGGAAGGATTGGGAAAGAAAAAAAGAAAGAATGCATGGGTACAGACAACAGTGAGGTGATTGTTGTGGGGCTGGAGGTGGAAGAGAATATAGGAGGGATAAGGGGTGATGGAAAAAAATAAAATTGTTTAAAAGTTAGGTTTTCAAAGAGCCATAAAAAGAGTCCCACATGTTTTCCCTAATGTTAATCTTTAATATCTGACCATGGTGCATTTATTAAAACTCAGAAATTCACATTGGTACAATACTGTTAACAAAACTACAGAGTTTATTAATAGCTGCCAGTTTTTCCACTAATGTTCTTACTGTACTTACTCATGGTGACCTCTTATTCTCCTCCAATCAGTGATAGTGTCTCTTGTTTTTCATGATCTTGATGCTTTTGAAAAGTGCGTGGTCAGATATTTTGGAGAATGTTCCTCAGTTTGGGTTTGTCTGAGGCTTGATCATGACTAATCTGGGGTACGGGTTTGGGAGAAAAATAACAAGGAGATGAAGTGTCCTTCTCACTGCATCGTGTCAGAGAGCATATGAGGTCAACTATTATTATTATTACTAATGATTGTTATTATTTATTATTATTGTTGTCATCGGTGACATTAACCTTGGATATTTGGTAAAGTTGGTGCTGCCAGGCTCCTCCACAGTAAAGCTACTGTTTTCCCTTTCAATATCTTATTTGTTGGAAGTGAGTCACTATGTCAGCCCACACTCAGACATACTTTTAACTGCACATGATGTTCACTTTAATGTGCTGAGTTTAAAATCTAATGCCTGCAAAAAACACCTCCACTTGCATGCGCTCAGTCACCAGGGAAGACAAAGTCTCTGTAAAATGTGGGGGACATGCCAATAACAAATCAACTTTCAGCTATACATATGATTATTTCTGTGGGCTAAATCAACATAGACTTTTTTTTCTTTCTGACACAATATGACCACACAAATGGAAAAGGTAGAGCATTTAAGGATTAAAATAGTTTCCCAACAAGGCAGGATAAAACAACAAGTGAATGGAATCCCAGAATAATTCCCCATTCTGTATCCATGGCAATGATCCAAACAATTTGATTGTTGCAACTGGGTAAATATTCTTTGTTCTACTAATTGTGTGTAATCGACAGCATTTATTTAATAGTATTGCAGAGAGAAAACGAAGCGTGTGGCCAAGACTGTTGATCACCCCCAAGTTCTTCCTATAACATTAATAGAAACCTCTATTTGTAGCTTACACACATGGGTTGCCCAGAAGGAAGACCATATCCAAGCCACCCTTGGAGCTGACTGTGGTCATTTGAGTAAGTTTCAGACAATAAAATATATACAGAAGTTCTAAACTCCGCGTATAAGGCTAACCACCCTGTGCCCCATAAGATTAGAGTTCATTGAGATGGAGGGGTGCCCATACTTATAGGTAATATTTACCCTCGTTTTCAGATACAGAAATCAAAGTTTAAAAATGTCAGATAAGTTGCTGAATCCCTAACTAGTTGAGTGAACCCAGGTCTGATGGAAATTTTAGAGTTGCCCAGTTAACTATAGGATACAAAGCTAGATTTGAATTTCAGATAAAGGGACACAATAAATACAAAAAAAAAAATTGTTATTGTCCTGACCAGTGTGGCTCAGTTGGTTGGGTGTTGTATGGCAAAGTGAAAGGTTGCCAGTTCAATTCCCAGTCAGGGCATATGCCCGGGTTGCAGGTTTGGTCCCAGTTGGGTCATGTGCAAGAAGCAACCAATCGATGTTTCTCTCCTTCCCTTCCCCTCTCTCTAAAAATAAATAAATAAAATCTTTTTCAAAACATTTTGTTATTCATTCAAAACTCAAATCAAACTAACTGGGCACTTGTACTTTTGTTTGCTAAATCTGGCAACCCTAGTCAGACTCCAAAGTGTGGGGACCTTGATAGCATCCAATAGCCCACAGCACGGCAGCATCGAGTCCGTGACACGCAGACCCCCCTGCCCAGCACGTGCCCTCTGCGGCTATGTGATGGCCTGAGTTGAACTAAGCAGGACACAAGCAGACAAAAGGAACAAGCAACAACAAGTCGATGAAATGACAAACGCTCTATTCCTCCGAATTCCAGGGAGGCAGAGAGACTGCCACCGCTGAGGGGCCTCCCCTCTCCGAGAGAAACTGGAGCAGAAAAATAATGGAGAGAGAGGCATATGGTGACAAGTCGATGGGAGGGTCACAGAAAAAGGACACCCAGGATTTAGGAGGAACGGAAATGTTGTTTGCTCTGTGGCTGGTATTTCTTTTCTGTCTTTCTTTCCAGAAATAAATAAATAAACCCATGATGTTGATGCCTGCAAGGTGAGTGGGTTCCCTGGGGTGAATGCAAAGATGCATCGAATCAACTTTAGGTACAAGAAAGGCTGCAAGGCAAGCCTTGGGAGTCTGAGCATGGAGTGGGATATCTATTTAAAACAGACTGGCTATGCATGTCTTAGTATTTTTTATAACAGTTCAGGATCTAAAGCCACCGAGCAGTGGTTTCCAATCCAGCTGGTCACGGCAATGACCTAGGGAGACCTTTGAAAGCAGGGGCTGGAAGTAAGCCCAGGGCTCTTTTTTTTTTTTTTTTTTCCTTTTAATTTCCCCAAAGATCCTGATGAGCAGACAGATTGGGAACTTCCGCAGTAGATGTTTTATCAGTTTCCTTTTTAAAGTATTGATAATCAAGCATTAAGCATCAAGCTTTTTTTTAACAGCTTTATGGATGGGTGATTTACATCCTTCAAAATTCACCCATTTTAAATATCTAATCCAGTCATTTTCAGGAGATTTATAGAGCTGTGCAACCATCACTACAAACCAGTTTTAGAGCATTTCCATCGCTCCCAAAAGCTTCCACTCCCCTGCTTACAGTTAATTCCAACTCTAGCCCCAGAAAACCACTGACCTATTTTCTGTCTATAGATCTGCTTTTGCTGGACATATCATATAACAGGCATAACGCAGTGTAGTTTTTTGCATCATTTTTTTCCCTTAGCATGTTTTTGAGGTTCATCCATGTTGTAGCATATATCAGTAGCTCACTTCTTGTTATTTCCAAATGGTATTGTATTCCATTTCATGGATAAACAACCTTTGCCTATCTACCTTCTAACTCATAGACACTTGGGCTGTTTCCGCTTTGGGGCTATTATGAATAATGTCGCTATGAATATTCATGCACAAGTTTTTGTGTGAATATTTGTTTTCAATTCTATTCTACAGATACTTAGGAGTACAGTTGCTGGGTCTATAGAAACTGAACATCAAATTATAATTGGCAAAAGTTGTGAAAGAGTTGCCTACTGCAGATCTCCACAGTGATTATCTTCTCTTACTTGTTCATCATTTAGATCATCACTGAACACTAATATACTGAACACTAACTACGACTTCATCAAGAAATGGTCCCAGCTGAGGGCCATATGCAAGAGGACTGCTGCTTCTTTTGCCTTGTTAAAGTAAATAACGCTTTAAGTTGAAGGAGCTTCGTTGTTATGCATGGCTGGCCAGCTGCCAGTCCTGGTTATTTAACAATATGTTCATAAAAATTGGAAACAACCCACATGTTGATAATAAAGTAACAATTAAATAATTTTTATTGGTCTATCTTTTTATTCTTTATCAACTGCTCCTTGATACTGTAGATGTATATTCATTGTAAAACTGTGTTTACAATATACTTTAAATAGAAATTATATGAGCCCGTTTTAAATAAAAGTATGTATATGTACCTAAAAATGGTTAGGTAAATAGATTTCCATGTGAAAGGAATTAGGAACACTTTTTCTTCTTTGTACTTATCTATAGTTTCTGGTTTTCCGTACTTCCATCTATTTGTAATAAGAAAAAATAAATTTGTTTAACTTTTTAAAAAGACTACAACATGTATGAGTATTTAATTGTTATCATGAATAACAATTTATGTCCCAGGAGTAAAACACTCTTATTCTTTTTGCACCTTCTGAGAGCTGACCAAGAATCTGGGGAAAGGAGAGCCAGCCAAAAGCCTCCTTTGGACCAAAAGCTGCCATGTTGACAATGGCACAGAGCTATAATAGCCATTTTCATTTTTTCTTTTTAAAGGTATGCCATTCCCTTTCCTGCAGTGCACACCAGAAAACCCACCCCTAAACATGATGCACCTCAGGAACCCCATCCTTGAACTGGTTATCCAGGTTGTCCCTTCAACACATCTTGGCTAAACGGCCACACTTTTCCTAAATGCTTAGGACCAGGATGTTCTGTGCCAATTATATCCCAGTGTTGCATGTGATGCCACATGTTCTACATGATAAAAATAGGATTTCAATACCTCCCCTCCCAATTTATATTCATTCATCCCATTTTAACTCATCAAAAAGCAATTGCCAAAGAACAACAACAACAACAAAAAGTAATTGCTTGGCTGGCCATTTATTTTGTAAATATATCCAATTCAAAACAAAGTCACAGCCAAAAAGAGCATTACTCGTAGATTCTTGAATAATCAGAGCTAATAATGGGTGCTTACTGTGTTTCAGACATGTCTCTTAATGCTTCTTATACAGTGATTTATTTCTCACAACAGCCCTCTGAGGTAAGTGCTATTATCATAACTATTTAATAAATAAGACACTGAAGTTTGGAGAAATTAAGTAGCTTTCTCAAGCTCTCTCAGCTACTAATAGTGAACCTGGAACTCCAACCTGATGAGTCGGGCTCTCTGCCTGAGCCACTTCATCCCGCTCTGCCGAGTGCGTGTACTGATGCCCCGGCAGGGCTGACGGTGCTTCTTCAAGAGGGGTCACGGCAATTCCGGTGCAGCCGCCCTTTTTGGAGGTCAGACACTGAGCTCTAGAAGACCAACTTGGTGTTGCAACCCGATGTCATATTGATGACTGTCTTGCCTACCAGTCTTTCTACAGAAATGGTGCCAGGCATCATTTATATTTTAGTTCTCCTTGATCAATATATCAGTTCATTACCTACCATCATTTCTTTTTTTTTTTTTTTTTTTTGACGTTTATCTCCACTTCTCAAAATCACTCTAATCAAACTCATCCTGGTAGCACTACTTCAGTGTACAAGATGCCAAAAATAGTTTAATGGCTTCTTAAGCCTTACGGAGGACCTTTTCCCTCCCACCTTTGCGGCTCTCCATTCATTCTTGACCCTGATGCTTGTAGGTGGCTCCAAAAAGGTTGTGTTACACAGACAAATTCATCAGACTGTTTGATAGACCTCTTTATAGCTCTTCCTTGAGAGAAAAGGGAAATGAGATGCTAACTAACACTGACCCACACAGAGTACCAATCCATGCTTTTCTGAGCTCACTTCCCAAAAGCCAGCTACACAGTCTGCATTGTGCTTTTATACCTCATTACCCACTTTTATCACTTTCCTTTCAAAAAAACAAGTAAAGATGTTCTACTTTGTTTCCATGGTCATTTTCTGCTCTCCTTTCTGGAATATTTCTTATATGCAGAACAAAAGTGTGTTATAGCACTCTAACATATTTATCCTAACATCCATAGGATAAACTTGGTAGTCATCATCACAAAATTACATTTTTTAAAAGTTTGTCACATGACAATAATTACAGCATCACTCAAAATATCAGAAAAAGAATTCTAAATTATCAATTTCATCCACAGAAGGTATTCAGACACCAATTACTCTCAATACAAAATGGCTTTATGTGAAGGGGGCTTTCTTATTTGCAATAATTTCTTAGCAAAGAAGTCTAAACTGAAACACAGTGGAACAGAAACAGATGTTCAACCCATATATGCTGATAAGAATTCTTCACTTGCCTGCTTATCACTAGCAGATGAAGGAAGTGCATTCATTAAGGAAGCAAAGCTTGCCCAAGTGGAACAGAGCCAGATCACAATTACCCCTTGGTTCAGAGCACAACTGACTTTTCCCGATTTCAAAAGGAAGGAGAAGTTAAATACATCGAAAAATCAACTGTGTAGTTTGAAGAGACCATAACAAAGGCAGTTCAACTTATTCATCCAAAGAGGATGTGTTCAGTCTTCCAATGGTTCTAGTTCATTTACACCCAGAATTTGTTATTCCTTGTTTCCTTAAATTCCTAGATTCTGATTCTTTTTTTACTTAAGTTCTATCAGATTCCCAAGCTTATAAATTTGAGGGGAAACCCCAGTTTTAGTTAACTGCAAATCCAGTAATCCCTGGTTGTATTTCAAATGGTTTTGGAGATAACACTCAACTTGCAGAATGATCAGAAAAAAAGCCTCAAACTCAACATATCCAAAGCCCACCTGAATCTTCTCCCTTCTACATCTAAAACACAACACCAAACTCAGCTTTGCTTCCTGCTTTGCCTCAAAAGCCATTACTATGTGCCAAAACAGCCAGGCTAAAAATTTTACATTAACCTTAACCAGTTTCATGTGTTCACCTTTGTACTCATTGTATTAGCTGCCTACTCCACAAAAGGCTTCCTAACAACCACAAACTTCAGAGGCAAACCGCAATAAATGCTTATTGCGGTTTGCCTCTGGGGTCAGCAGCTGGGTGCTTCATAAGCCTAGGGCAGTGTTTCTCATTCATGGGTAGTTTTGTTCCCAGGGGATATTTGGCAATGTTTGGTGACCTTTAGGTTGTCACAGCTGGCAGGGGAGTGGTGGGTGCTACTGGCATCCAGTAGAGGCCAAGGATGATGTTAAACATCCTAAAATGCATCTCTCTCCACAACAAAGAACTATGCAGCTCCAAATGTCAACGGCTATAGCTGTCATAGCTGTTGGCTGGCTGTTAGCTGATCTAGGGTGGCCTCATCTGGGACAATTGGGACAACCTGGCTTGGTCCATGGTCTCTTACGCTTCAACAGGCTGTCTGGGTCATCTTGTTATACTGATGGCAGAGGAGCAAGAACAAGCAGAACTGCACAAGCCATTTCACAGTCTGGGCTTGAGGCTGACATGCCATCACTACTGCCACATTCTATTGGCCAAAACCAGTCACAAGGCCTCCGCATATCCGAGTGGCAGGGAAACAGACTTCGCCTCATTAGTAAGGACTGCAGGCACTTGGCAAAGAGTGAGTATACAAGACAGGATGGCGAACTGGTGCAATCAAGCCTCTTAATGCTGTTCCCCACGCGAGGGAAACACAAACTTGAAACGACAGAATTGTTCCCACCTCTCTGCTCCCTCTTCTTGACATTTCTCTTTTGGCATTTAAAATATGATATTCTGTGCTCCCTACATGCAGGGCTGATAGACAGCCAGTATGTACCAGACGGACTGTCGGTACCGGGCACCACTGTAAGTGAGCTGGTCAAACTGGTTGCTCCTGTGCTGTTTTAATAACAGTTCTCAACGTTTTGTTACCTATGGCTCTTCTTATTTGTGTGCCTGCCGCTCTCCTGCTCTAGATGGAGAGTAATCACTTGCGTCTTCCTCGGACATTCAGTGCCTGGCACAGTAGCTGGCCATCGTAGGTATTCAAGAACTGCGTATTGAACAAATGAAGGCATTCATGAAAAGGACAGTGGCTATGATGTGAGCTTATACCCTGGGACATCTGTGTTTCGGTGTAGAAAATAGAAAGATTCTCCTAAAGAAACTTGTCAAATTTGCTCAGATATCTGGAATTTCATACTGTTCCTCAGATCCCACCATGAAATACGGATAATTTATTCCATTGTACAAACTAGGAATGAGGTTGTTGGCAGAACGCATAACTATATTCCCTGGATGCACATCCCTTCACACACGCCCACAGGAAGTAATCATTAAAATAAGTTTTAAATTTTACATCTGCCAATATTGCCCTGTGCAACTTACTCACTTGTTTTGTCATCTGCCGGGTTCTCCACCCTGGCCGCATGCTGCAATCACTTGGGGGAAACTTTTATGAAATAATAATAATCCCCAGGCCCTGATCCAGATTGTTTTAAATCAAAAACGCCCAAGCGATTCTAGCATGCAGCCAGGGTTGAGACCTGCTGAGCTGCAGCTCTCTACTAGCGGGAGGCAGTAATTATTACTGAATGCTTATTTGTTAAAAAATACAATTTCGGCCCTGGCCAGGTGGTTCAGTGGGTTGGAGCATCGTCCCATACACCAAAAGACTACGGGTTTGATCTTCAGTCGGGGCGTGTGCAGGAAGCAGCTGATCAATGTTTTTCTCTTACACTGATGTTTCTCTTTCCCCCTCTCTCTCCTCCACCCCCTCCCCGACCCTTCTTCTCTCTCTCTAAAAATCAATAAACACAACCTTGGGTGAGGATAAATGTTTAAAATAAATAAATAATAACAGTTAAGAAAATCCCAAATCTCTGTAAAATTTGGTTTGAACAAAGGCCCCAGAATTGAGCAAAATTTTGAGCAAGATGGGTTTACCTACAAAAGGTGCATATTAACAGTGATCACCTGTATCAAGTGAGGTCTGGTGACTCTTTAATCCTATATTCTTTGCTGTTATTGCTGTTGTCTACAATCTTGTCATTTAAAAGAGCAGATCCTTTTTGGAAACTATATCTAGGGAGAACATCTTAAACTCGCCATTTACATAAATAGACTAGATTAGGGCAAATGATTATCATATATCAGAATATCTACTATTGAATCCTTTATATATAAAACATAATACATGAGCAGTTAGTTAAAAGTACATGTTGATTCTGTAGCCACTTAAGGTGGTTTTACATTATATCCACAAATCCGTTGATGATCCTCCCTTTGAAAAACGAGTGTGGGCTATACTTAGTGATGGGTATTAACTTTTTAATCCTAAACCCAATTCATTGAGATAGATACTGAATATACCCTTACCATTTCACGGATACTTAACCGAGGCACAGAGAGGTGAAGTAACATTCCCCCAGTCACCGAGTGAGTAAATGGCAGTCAAGATTGGAATCAAGCTGCCTGACCCTGGAGTCCTGCCTTGTTAGCTCCAGCACCGCACCCCCGCCCCGACCCAAAGCACCAGGCCTGCACCGACAGGACCCCCAGTCTTCCCCCACGGCCCCCTCCAAATGCTCTGCTCCAGCCCGGCTGCTTCCTAACTGCACCCTGCTCCTGCAGACCTCCCTGCCTCTGCTCAAGCTGTTCCCACGACCTACAAGGCCCTTCCCCAGCCCTCGCTCTCGCCTCTCCTCACCCTTATCTTCCCCATTCAACTTACAGTATTTGCTCACTTTTCAAGACTCAACTCAATGTCCACCTCTTCAAAGACGCTGACCCCTACCCAAGGAAAAATGTGCACTTCTTCCTTTGTAGCTCCCAGGAACTCTGCACAGACCAGTTCCCTAACACTTTGTGATAGACTGGGGTATTGTTAAAAACCTGGTCACCCCCCCACCTCTCTCTATAAGCAGAATGTCTTTTCCTGTCCCACTGACTCTAGACTTGGCCACATTACTTGCTTTGGCAGTGGAATGTGATAGATGTGATGCAAGTGGAGACTTGAAATCTGTGGCATGATTTGGCTGGGTTCTGGTGCACCTGTCATTCCTTTACCGGGAAGACAACATGCCCGAGTAGCCTCTGGTCCAGGACATCAAAGACCCACGAAACAAACCTAAACCCAGTCCCCAGCCTTGAGGCAATTACAGCCAACCCAGAGCTTGAAGCAGGACCGCCCCAGCCAAACTTGAATCATGAGCAAGGGGTAAAAAACACTACTGCTATCTGCCACTGCATTTTTGGAGTGGCTTGTTACACCGCACTATTGTACCAAGAGCTGACTAATGTATACCCAGAAGTTTTAATTTCGTGTGTTCATTTAGATATCTTCAGGGCTGAGAACAGTGCTTGGAGCACTAAGAGCTGTTAACAGATCTTTTTGTTGTCGTTGCTAAGATATAATTCACATACCATAATACATCCTTTTAAAGTATGTAATTCAGATTTTTCAGTAGTTTCACTAAGTACCATCACCACTACCTAATTCTAAAATATTTCCACCACCCTCAAAAGAAACCCATCGCCAGTAACAGTCTCTTACATCATGTAGATGTTTTCTACATGAGTAACTTAATGAATGAAAATGTAAGAAAATCCTTTGAACTCTTATCAGAACTAGTGTGATAATGTAAACATTGCAGAAAAATTTTTTTCAGCACTGTGTCTCCACTAGGTATTTTAAGATCATTTTATTTTAAAAATAAGTTATACTCACATTCCCATATATTTGAAATACAAATATTTACTATTATTTTTCACTGCTCTTGCAAGACAAAGACCGTTTGGGGATTTAATTTTCCATCTACAGATTGCACAGAGATGCCTACATTAGAAGCCACAAAGAATTCAGGGAGAAAAAAAAATCTCACATAGTTCAAAGCTATCAGTAACTGAGGAAAATGTGATATAGGATCTGTGCTAAAAAAAAAAAAAAAAAAACTCTTGGTCAAGTGTCAAAAATAAAATCTCAGTTTCCATTAAAATATGGACCAGAGCTCCAAAAATTAGAAAACTCACACTTTTAAAACACAAAAGTTAAAATCCCCAAAAATGGCAGGATTGAAAAACTATTCTTGTTGGATAATTGGCATCATACTTAAACACTCTTACTTATATATATATATTTTTTTAGGTAACAAAGAAAAGTATATTTTAGAAAGGAACTATAATAACAAGCTCATTTCATTCTATTAATGGTTGCAGACAAAGAGAAATTGTCTTCAGAGAGTAAGTCAGGACTTAAACAATGAATAATGGGATAAATAAGAACTCAGATCAAGGGAAAATATTCTAAAAACTCACAAAATGTAATTTCTACATATAGAAAGAGCCCCCTAGAACTTTTGTTTTGCTGTGCTGCATGAAACTATTTTACCAAAACTAAGAAACCTAGAAAAGTGTCATTCTACCTGCCACTATCCCATTTGGGGAAAAAAAAAGTGAAAATCTGACCAAAAATTAGTGAAGTAACCAGGGAGCCTCCAAGTATCCTGACACCACCTGAGCTATTCAACCACGTTTATTTTTACCTTCCTCTTTCCCGCACAGGCTCTGTGCAGGACCCAGCTGCGCTGTGCCAATCTGGGTCACTCAACCAGAGGATCAGTGGGCGACAGCCGCGTGTCCACTTTTAGAAGGGCCCACATGCCTGGGGAGTGCTCAGGCACAGCATCAAGCATTCTCCAGCCCCAGAGTGGCTGGCGCACAACAACTGCGTGGTTTTGTTATTTCTAGGCATGAGGCTCCAAAAACTACACCCTCACCTGAGGAATATGAAATTGACCAGGGAACACAAATCAGATTCTGGTACTGGGTATTTTCATGTCTAACATTTTTTAAGAGCTGCTATTTTTTTTATAATTCAGTATAAAAGTTCATATATTAGGAAGAAAGGAGAGTTGAAACATCCAGATGGAACTCTTTATATTTTTCCAGCTTTATTGACAAAATTGTAAGATATTTAAAGTGCACATTGTGGTGATTTGATATACATATATGCTGTGAAAGGATTCCTCCCATCTAGTTAATTAACATATCTATCCATCCATCACCTCACTTCTTTTTCTTTTCTTTTCTTTTTTTTTAGTGGAGCAAAGGACATTTAAGTTCTACTCTCTCACCAAATTTCAATTATACAGTACAGTGTCATCAGCTATAGTCACCAAGCTTTGCATTAGATCTTCGGGCTTTGTGCACCTTATAACTGAAAGTTTATACCCTCTTACCAACTTCTCCCTATTTTTCACCACCCCAGCCCCAGGCAACCACTTTTCTACTCTCTGTTTCCCTAAGTTTGACTTTTTTTTTTAGACTCTTCCTATCAGTGAAACCACACAGTATTTTACTTAGCATAATGCCCCCAAGATCCACCCATGTTGTTGCAAGTGGAAGAATTTCCTTCCTTCTCATGGCTGAATGATATTCGCGCGCGCGCGCGTGTGTGTGTGTGTGTGTGTGTGTGTGTGTGTGTGTGTGTGTGAGACATCTTCTTTATCCATCCGTTGACAGACACTTAGGCTGTTTCTATGTCTTGGCTATTGTGAATAGTGCAGCGAACATGGGAGTGCGAATACCTCTCTGAGATCCTATTTTCCTTCCTTTGGGTAAATACCCAAAAGAGAGACTGCTGGAGCATAAGGTAGATCTATTTTTAATTTCTGAGGCACCTCCACACTGTTTTCCAAAGTGGCTGCACTAATTTACATTCCCACCAACCGTGCACAAGGGTTCCCTTTTCTCCACATCCTTGCCTCTTGTCACTTGCCTATTGGGTGATGGCCATTCTAACAGGGTGAAGTGATACCTCATTGTGGTTTTGATTTGTTTTTCCCTAATGATTAGTGACATTGAGCACATTTTCATGAACCTGTTGGTCATGTCAATGTCTTCTTTGGAAAAATGTCTGTTCAGTTCCTCTGCCTATTCTTTAATCAGATTGTTTGATGCTTTGCTATTGAGTTGTGTAAGTTACATTATTTTTAAAATTAGCACTTTAAAGTCAATCTGATTCATTCAATCATATTTTTTAGACCTAGAAATCAATAGAACTACCAAAAGCAGAGCATGGGATTGGGCACTTGACATTCAATCCTACCTCTAAAACTGACCCTTTTCTAGTCTTATAATGACAGGAATAAAACAATCTATTAATGCCTTTTTAACCAATCCCAGATTATAATTACATGCTCGACTCTAAGAAGTAACCATTGCTTTGAGTTTTTAATTATTTCTTTGCTTTTTTTCTCTACAGTCTTACCACCCATGCATGTGTTTCTATATATTATCACATTTCAATTAGAAATTGGTAACATATGTTGGTGGCCTCCTCAGTATCCACTTCTCCCAGATTTCCCTTTAGGGAACTCACTGCTTCTCTCTTGGGTAGCAGCCAGAGCCTTTGGTAGGGGTGGACCAGTGTGGACCCTGGCTGGCTGAAGCTTAGCAACTTGTCTATTCTCCCATGCAACATGAGTGAGGGGTGGGTCCTCTTTCCCTGGCCAGAGAATGTAAAAAGAATATGAAGACCAGAATTGCTCTTGCCTAGGCGGCCATCAAGGGAAAGCGCCTGGACTTTCTGGAACGGGGTAGGACAGGTGTGGCTATGCTACGCAAAGCCTGGGATAAAGCCACACAATGCACAGCATAGTTGAAAGGCTGAGAGAAATCCAGGTCCTTACTGATATCCTTGAGCTGCTGAGTCAGCCTTGTCTGAAGTGGGAATCTACCTCACAACTGTCGATGAGCCATTTTTTTTTCCCTAAAACCAGTCTGAATTGGATTTCTATTTGTTAATCATCAAATCGTAAAACACACAAAAAATTTTTTTGAATGAAAAAAATCATTGCATGCACACTCACCTAAAACCAAATGAATAAAAAAATGTGTTAGTACAGCATACAATTCACAACTCTTAATGGAAGTTAGAAGTCAGTGGTTCATCCCGCCAGAGCGCCCCAAGGTCCCCCGCCCCTGGCGCCCCAGGCCCCGCGTGCCTTAGAATGCCGGGTTGGAGAGATGCCTGGAGCCTCCTTTGGAAAAGATTCTCCTTTCCAGGTGGCAACAACTATCAAGCAATATGTTGGGTGAAGAGATTCATTTGGGGGATTTCTTTTTTATTGAATTTATTGGGGTGACACTGGTTAACAAAATACTACAGGTTTCAGTTGCATAATTCTACAACACTTCATCTGTACAATGCATTGTGCGCTCACCACCGCAAGTCTGGGGTTTTCTTTCCTAAACACTGAAAACATGTGGAAAAACAACACTGATCTCCAGCATCCTTAGGCTGTCACTAACCCTATCCCCCAACCCTTGCTCCTCTCACCAGTACCTTTCAAGGATGCCTTTGGTGAAGAGCCTATATCTCTTCCCTTAGCACGGCGGTTACAAGCGCAGGTAAGCGCAGGTAAGACTGCCTGCATTTGAAGACTGGCTCCACCATCTACTGACTATGTGACTTTGGCCATTTACTTACCTCTCTGGAAAATGGGAATAATAAGAGCTTGTACCTAGCTCACAAGATGGTTGAGAAGTTAAATGTTTAGAACAGGGCCAGCTAAGCTATCAGCCCTCATAAATTTTTGTCATGACCTATGGTAATATAAGGGAGTTTAGAGAAAATCTGATCGCTGTCCTCCAAGGGACATCCAGCCATGACGCCAGGCTCAGGTCCCAGGCACTGGGACCCTGACTTCCTGCATCAGGACAGAGCCGCCCTCTCGCTACCTACTCCAGCGTCATTCCATACCTCCCTCACCCTGACTCCCAAAGCTCCCCCTTTCCTGGGCTCCACTGGCTCTTTCTTTAGAGTCTTTACACAGCCAGTAGCCTTTACCTAGAGCACAATTTCCTGCCTTTTTTTTGTTTTTTTGGCCTTGCCAACTCCTGTTCATCCTTTGTGTCTCAGCTTACACAGCACTTTGTTCAGAGACCCGCCCAAAGCCCCCTAAACCAAAGCGGGTCCTGGTCCCTCCATATTCCACACAACCTGTTCCTCCCTTTCTGAACAGGCATCATACACAGAATTTGGTGTCCAGGGTCTGTGTTTTCGGTGGAATGTAACCCCACCAGGGTGGAAGTCATGTTTGTCTCATATACTGTTGAGTCCCTAGCATGTGCTCCACAAATAGATGATGAATGAATGAAGAATGTCCCAAACTGAGACAAGCTGCCTGCGCATATACACTGGTGCACGGAGGCCACAACAACTATCAACAGGCCTAGAAATCAATGACCTTTGGACAAACCACTTACCCTTAAGTCTCAGTTTCCTCTTGTCCAACTCACCTCCCAAAAGGTTCTCACCCACAACAAAGAACTCCTGTAGTTTCCTTTGGGAGAAGACTGCTGCTAACTTATTGGAACAGGCAAAGTAGAGAACAGCACCGCACTCTCTCTCCAAAGGCAGTAGGAGCTTCTTCTGGAAAGGCTGTCCAAGGGCTTGTCATAGCAGTTAGAGAATGTGAAGTCCCTAAAAAAAGTTTCCTTATGACCCAAGATCCCAGACTCTAGTGTCAGGAATCTTCATGCTGTTGTTTTATGCATCTGTGTGTACGAGCGTGTAAGAGATATTCATGGTTTGTGTAGTAAGTCTGCACAAAACATAGATATCCCAGTATATTTGCTATAAAACAACAACATTCAACCCTGAAAAGGGATGAATGTCTCAAAGTAAGACAAATAACCAGACACCTCATATTTTGCAAAATCACACACTAAAAAATAGCAGGGCTCATGGAAAATACATAAGAGTTGGGGCAGAAAACTCAAATCCCACGCAAGTTTGTAACCAGAACACCAACAAAAACAATAAGCATACTGAAAATTCCTAGCACAGATAAAAAGGTCTTCTCTCTTTCCTATTACAGAGCAAATATGGGATTTTACCAAAAAGGTGGGATGGTGGAAAGGGGGCAGGATGAAAAGCATATATGGAAAGACAGGCTGCTGCATTATGGAGAAGAGAGAAAAACGCAGAAAGATCTGGGATGATTAGACCTTGTAATAAGCACAAAGCCCAACGGAGCCCAGAGCAAGAACAAGGGATGACCACCTCCCTGGTTCATCGGTACCAACCTACTTTGCTTTCAGCTACTGCTTTTTTGTGATGCAAATTACAGTTGACACACAATAGTATATTAGTTTGAGGTGAATAACATAGTGATTAGACATTATATACCTGACAAAGTGAGGTGATGCAAAATATTAAGGTGCTAAGAAAAATCTCAAGTGAACCATTGTAATTTGTGCCTTACGAAGCATCATTCCCTAGTTTTTCAATTGCACACGCAATAACCACACCACGGAAAAGTGCGTTTCAGCAGAGTCCGCTATATTTGCCCAGAGCCCCAGGGCCCCATGCCACGTGAGGCTGGAGCTGTGGGGAGGGAGTCCCACATGGAAAGGACCATCATCAGGGCCACCGCTTCGGATCCCAGGAGCCACATCAGATGAGAATCCTGACCAGCCTGCCTCCCAGTCTTAACATAAGTGAAACTTACTGGAACAGGCAAAGTAGAAAACCCTGAACTGGAACAGCAGGCAACAGATGTCTATTACACAAGGACTAAATGGATGACAAATACAGAGCACCTATCACAATGCCTGGCAGGGAGACACACTAAACAACACCTGCTGTCTTCCCCCTCTTAATAATAATTTCATTTCTTGATCTCAGTGTCCAGAAGTATTTTAACACAGAGGGAGAACTAGGTCTCAATCAAGGAGAAAGAGGCTGGTGAAGAGGAAGGGAGTACAAATACTGTACGAGGGAGTTCCACACATTCGCTATAGTCATTCTCCTATGATGTTTCATCATAGTCCTCACCACTTTCCTGCCAAAATTTATCTTTTTAAAAACATTGGAAGGGCTCCAGTTTCAGAGAATGTATTCAGGAGCCATACAGGTGAACTGTTTCCTAGCAACAGTACCATGCACAAAAAAGGATGCTCAATAAACACCTGTTAAGAGAAAGAAGAGGAAGAAAAAGGGAAACGGGTCTTCTGCTTGGTTAATAGTTACACTGGGATCACGATATTTTTAGGACTTTTGCTTTTACTTCTAGAGCACTGCAGTCACCAGCACAAGTTCAAATTCTGAAACAAGACTGCTTGGGTTCAGATCCCAGCTCTGCCACCGATTGGCTATGGAACTTCAGGCAAATCAGCTAACATTTCTATACTCCAGTTTTCCTATCTGTAAAATGGGCATAAAGTGGTGCTTATCTGAGAAGCATACTATATGCCAAGCACTATGCCAGGTGATAGATATACAGATATATATCATTCCTAGATAGAAGATAAATAGTTAAAATCTCATTATAAATGTTTACATATCTACATTTATATATTTAAATGTTTACATATCAATTTATACTCATAATATATCATGCCATTCACTCCAGCATCTAGACTAGCACTGACCCACAAAAAGTGTGTTATGATAACTATTATTATTTTATTTGGCACCGAACTAGCCACGTTATTGCTTTATATTATCACATTATGTCAACCCTTGAAACATGATGAATCAGGCTTCCACTTGTCACCACCCCCCCTTTATGACATCGTGGAAAGTTCCTGAGGAAAACAGGCGGCAACCACATCTGTTGGCTGATGACAACATTCAGCTCCACAAGCTCCTTTTTTAATTTTCTGTGAGAAAGGCAGAGAGGATGCTATATCTCAGTGTTTCCATTGGGTCATGACAATGAATGGTCATAGCCATGATCACTTATGAATACCAGCTACCAGTCATTAGTTTGGGTAGCGTATTTTCTTTTTAAAAATACCCAATAAGAACCCATCGAGGAAACCACCACAATGAAAATCTTTCATTGTTTTTTCTTCTTAGATATCACATAATTGGCAGTACTCTGCTATTTGACTCACATTAATATATGGGAACTACCTGAACTCTGACAACAGGTGAGGAAGAGGGGGCTGGCTGGCTGCTTTGAGGTGAGGAGAGAGGGGGAAGGTGCAGGAGCCAGCATGGAATGCCAGGGGCATGTTTATTTTAAAAACAGAGCTTGCTCTCCAGCCCTACAAACAGGACCTCCAAGTGCAGTGAGCCCTACACCGATCCAACCTGAGAGGAGGGTTGGCCTCCTAAATAATTCCTTCAACTGATATCACCTATCTAAGAGCCAACAGTGGAATCACTTTCCAAGTGTCCAATCACTGACTGTCTCCAGGCAACTATTGGGTAAACTGCTTTTTTTAATCAGTCTTTTTAAAAAACACTTTGCTTCCTGTCAGGGCAGCAACAGTCTATTTTCTCTACCACGGCAGAGTCCAAGTGCCAATCAGGCAATTATAGCTGGGCACAGGCTCATGGAGAAATCTCTCTGGCAGTGGGGCGTGTGGCTTTGGGGCCCTAACAGGGCACAGAGGGATAAAGCAAGGAGGAGTGGGACCATGACTAAGGCCCCGCCCGTGGCCACAGAGCTCCGAGGTTTATCAAAGAAGGTAGATCCTACACAAACATTCATCCCAATGAAATGTGACAACTTTTCTAACCAAGGTCAAGGCCAAATGGCAAGTGTGCACAGAGAAGGAAGGATCAATGGGCCTGGCTAGGGAGCAGGGAGTCCACCTCAGAGGCAGTCATATTTAAGCTCTGTCTCTGAAAGGATCCCTCTTTGGACAAGTAGAGAAGGGGCATGTCGGGGTGTCCCTACCTTGACATCCTGACTCCTGAGGAACAGAACATAGACTATTACCTAAGGACATTGCAGCCTCCCCTGCATTCACGAGTAGCCATGTTACTGAAATTCTGGGCAATAAAACGGAAGCAGAAGTGTCAGAGTATTCTAGAAGGCCTCTTATAAGGGAAGGATGCACCCTTCGTTTTCCCTTCTTCCATCCTGCTTCCTAGAAGGGTGACGTGATGATGAATCTCCAGCAGCCATGTTGGACCATGAGGAAGTGGGTCTGAACGTTGAAAGAAACCTAAATCACAAACCTCCAGAAGTTACAACTTATTGGGCTCCCAAATGGTGCATGACTTTATTAATTTATAAATTCTTCTTTTAGAGGAATTTGGGGACAAGTTCCCCAATCAGAGGACATCTGCGGCCCCCCAACCAAATCTCATGCGAAATTGCTCTGCTCAGTCACTGAAAAGCAGGCAGGTTTCTTACAGCCCCTTCTTACCTCAGAATGGAGCACAGCCTCTACAGCCCTATTTTGTATAAGAATTTTAATCCCAGAGTTCTCTCTACCATTTTTCCTAGAAGCCTTTTTGATTTATCTGGGCCTTGGTCCTGAGAGGTGCAGTGGGTCACCATGCAAACTCTTTTCAGAGTGGCCTGAAAATTTGAGAACTTCTGCCTCAGCTCCCTTTCCCACCCCCTATACACACTCTCTCTCTCTCTCTCATATACCCTGTCAACACACCTGGAAACTTCAAGAGCGTTTTGACTTTTTTTGAAAGCACAATCACAATAAAAGCATGTGTTGCATGCACATGAAAGCCCTTATCTCAATAAATTAACGTCAATCTTATGCCCCTGTTCAGCACCCTTCAATGGTCCCAGATCGGATATTATTTTCACTCTCAGTCCTGTCTGCCTAAAGTACTTTTCTCTTAAACCCCTCATTTTTGTCTTCATAGTACTTATCCCAATCTGTAATTACGCATTTATCACTTAAGCTCTCTGCCTTCCCTCCCCCACCCCGCCCCCGCCAACTACATTGTGCATTTCGTGTGGGCAAGAATTACATTTATTTTGTTCACCATCTAACCCTGGTTCTTGGTGCCATGCCTGGCACTTCGCTGGGGCTTCATAAACGCTTTTCAGGAAATGAATTTTTAAATTTGCTTAAAACACTTTCACTTATTAATGCTTATTTGTACCATTAATACTTGTTAGTGTTTACACTGAGGTGAGCTAACAAATGAGTGATAGCCAAGCATCCTACATAGTAGTTTTCATAATTTAAACCACTTGACTAAGCCTATCCTAGGCTTCATTCCGTTACCCATTAGAATAAATAATTGTTTAAATATCATTTTTTTAAATGTCTCTTGGAGACAGAGAGCTGTGTTCTCATGACAATAAATGTAACTTTAATTCCTCACTTGGTGCACCCACTTGGTAAAATAGAAGGCTGATGATTTTTTTTTATAATAGTATTGGGTCATGGAAATAAAAAAGCCGCAAGCCCTTCTGCCCTTGACCTTTAAAAAAAAAGTGCAGGCCTATTCTTACATGGCCTCCTAATGGGCTATTTAGAGATGGAAGGGTGGGGTACGGCCCTAACTTCTAAGGTTGACCAGGAGGCCAAGCTGCATCCTACAATAGCTGCACCAGAGTAACTATCGGGGCAGAACGCAGAGCTGTAGCAACAAGGGGCTTTCTCAACCTAACCAATACTTACCTCTTAAGGTCCCAGTAAAGATATAAGGATATATTTTTGTCAATAGCATAAGTTTCATGGAAAAAAAGTGTCAGCCAAGATAGTCCTTAGGTACATGTTATTGAACTGCATCACCTCATCACCCTTATGCCAAAGATAGTTCCCTGAGATCTGATGGTCTCCTACCAGAGTTCGCTGCGTGAGAACACCCCTGTGGGAGTGTTGTTTTCAATACTGGGAACATGGAAGCTCTCCACAGCTGGACTGAACTCCATGACATCCTTCTTCCTTGCGGAGAGAGACATAACATCTCCTCACATCCAGGAAGAAGGCCTCTCATTGTTCATTCTTTTTATTTTTAAAGGACTACTTCCCCCTCCTCGCCCCCTGTATCATGGAGTATCCCCCTAGTTTAAGCTATTTTTATATTTCTCAAGCACTTGAAGACAACATTCGATTTTCTTTTCCTCTCATGTGATCGCACTGAAGTCAACCTTTTTCCCACCCTAATCTCCCGCCCAACAAAGATTGTACCTGATACCTTTCTTTTCATTTAGATGTAAACACACATACCCTGAGGAACAAATGAGGGGAAATATTATAAAACTGTACATTTTTCTAAATCACAGAATAGTGAACTGGGTTTACAAAGAAAGTCTAGTTCCAATTAGAGCAGTTTAGCCAAAAATCAACCCGTGTTAAGTGAGTCAGTCCCCAATCGTGAAAATGAAGGCCCAAATGATTAGGGTTAGACTGGAATGTAGGCGATAGGGATGCCGACTACAAGCCAAGATTCCCAGAAGTCACAGAGCTCTTTGTTTGGGCCCTTCAGCACTAAGGATGGGACCTGGAGGCCTGCAGAGGAGGCTGCCAATCTCCTCTGTGCAAAGAACCTGCCTCTTGGCTGAACTCAACAACAGAACTGTTCCCAGGTGAGATCTTGTCCAGATGGGAGAACTCTCAGGTAAAGGTGACAGAGCTGTGGTAAAGGCCTCAGACAGATGTGCCAACAATGCTTAAACACATCAGCACTGAGAAGAGATATCCCTTCCCACCCACATTTGCAGAACAAAACAGACCACACAAGGGTTAGGTCTTTACTCAAACTCTCTGGGGAATGTAAGATATAGAATAATACACCTGCTCCGTTAGAAAATGTTAAAAGCACACATGGATTATGCATTTATTCATCCTCATACGAAACAGACTCTGGAGATAAAACTATATATAACAAGAGAGCCATGGTCTCCAAAACCATAAACATAAAATATGTTAGAATATCTGTCCTCTAAAGAAATCATATGCTAATGAATCAGCAAACAAATTAAAAACTAATTACTCTGACCTAACAAAACTTCGATGGAGTGATTGAGGGCTGTGGCAATAACAACAGGAGACAGAAACCAGATTCTAGCAACCCTGAACTATAGACAATGTCAGTTCCCCCTGAGCAACGCGAAATCTGAAGGCAGCACGCAAAGCTGGGGAGCCTGATTCTTCTTGCCCGAGACCCTGGTCCTGCTCCCCACTCAACACAACACTAAGGTGGTCTGTCCAAGTGAGGAGAGAGAGCCCCTCAGTCCTGCGGCTGAAAGAGATGGACTATGGGGAACAGTTTAGGGAGCTGCAGCTTCTGAAATCCACAAATAGGGGCAGGGAGGCACATCTGCACAGCGACAGGATCTGAGCTTCAGTCCTTACAGGAATTTTTACACATGGTCCTAAATACAGGGCACAATAAAAGGGATCAGATAGCAAAGACTGCAAAGTCTGCCTGGGTTCAAATCCTGACTCTAACCAGTACTTGCTGACAAGGTGACCCTGGATACCCTCCTAACTCCTGAAAAGCCCAGTTTCCTCAACTATACATTTGGAATATCTTGGATATCTCGATGCATATATTTGTAGAAGAAAGGGTGCTTTAAAGTCCTAGTTCTGCCACTTAAGTGTGACATTGGGCAAGACACTCAATTGCTAGAGCCTCAATCTTCTCATCTGTAGACAGGGATAAATAATTATACTTATTTATAAGGGATTAAGGCATACATAGACTTTTTAGCCCAGTAACTGTCACACAGTAAGAACTCAAAACATACCAGCTTTCCACTTGAAACTACATAGCCTTATTAACTGTCATCTCAAATTAATTTAATTTTAAAAATACATATCAGCTTTTACCCATGATCATTAACTTCATTGTCAACATTACCATTATCTTGTTACCCCTAACTATAGCATATTTAAGTTTCAGAATGGTCCAAAGCAAAAAGAGAAGCTGCCAGGCCACTTTCCAGGAGCTGCCTGGTCCCACCCCGCACTGACTGCCACCCTCGGAACACCGCCAGATGTCTACATCATGGCTCCATTGTCATCTGTCGGCAAAGAACAGGGGACCAAGAGATGCAGTTGCTGGGAACACATGCCCCACCCTACCCCTTCCTGGTGGCCAGAGCTCAGCCTGGCCTTCGGAGCTCACTTGATGCGAACCCGGTTTCCAGGGCGATGGTGGAGCAAGAAGTGCCAGCTCCGCCTTCCATTCCACTTCCCCTTCCCCCAAATCTGTGGGACCTCACGGTTCTCCTCCCACGTGACAGCATTGTGTCATAGCAGCCCCTGTATACAAACAAGCCAGACTATTTAAATGTCAGTGTGAGAGAGATGCTGCCTGCTCTAATTTACATATCTATTCAGCCGGCTACTCCTTTCTCGATCTTGCCAGATAAAGTTTTCTTCCTCTTCCTCGGCTCTCCACGCAGAGCTGGAGAACCATATGCAAAGTCATATTTCTGTTGTAGTATAAAGATGTGAGTCATCAAGTTCCTACAGAGACGAAAAATTAGAATGACTATGTAACTTATGGCATGTGCTCACTCATCAACACATCACAAATGTCATATGCTGCTGGCCACTAAATGCTAGATTCTCTCAAAGCCTACTCATAAATTCTCCCTACTGCCAAACAATACAATATTTTTTCTTCTTGGAAAGCTAAGGTACCCTTGGTGCTTTTAATCTTCAAAATCGGGTCCCAGCTGAATAAGAAAACAATTCTATGTGGGCAGGGAAATGACCCAAAATGATAAAGTGCAACCAGTTCCCACTCCTGTGAAATATGGATTAGGTCACAAATAAGATTATCTTCATCACCAAGCCCCACAAGGATGTCATGATTAAGTTAAAAGAGTCCAGAAACTCAAGTTGAAAACTAAGACTGAGTTGGGTTGAAATTTCCAACCCCTCCCTAAAGACTTGGCAACCTGTTCCAAATCACAAGTGAAACCAAGTTGAAGGGACATCTGTTTTCTATGTGTTTGGCATTGCAGAGAAGAATGACAGATTAGAGATAAAAATTGTTGTGAGTGGGAGAAGGGACCAAGAAAATTAGAATCATCTACCTGTTCACAAACTCCTGTAACTCAATAAATACCACCAGGGAAAAAGAAAGAAGGGAAGAAAGAAAGGGAGGGAGGGAGGAGAAAGGAAAATAAATGGGAAGGGGTTATCCTTTTACCTGCAGGAGTTGAGACTTCAGTGAACAAAACACTGCTACATTTGAGATGAATAATCATCCCAAATATTGGATTGTCTGCAAGAGAAGCAGCGAGCATTTTGCTTGAAGTTTGGTGACAAGGGCTAGGCATTAAACTTAAACATTCAACACAATATCAAGGCACCATTTTCTAAGCCTCAATGGACTATCGGGATCATTTTATGAGTAGATATTACAGACTTTCCCTTGATCCCTACTTCTGTTTTAGTGCAACTTGAGTCACACATAGCATCTACTTAACTTCTAGTCCAGGTATCCGGAGTTAATAAGGGCAAGATAACAGAATGGGATCAGTAGGCAATTAAACTATATTCTTAGGGTTCTAGAAACTTAGGGTTCTGAAATTTTTCTTTCAAAGCCAGCTCTGGTTATTATTAACAACAACAGCAGTAACAGTAGCAGTAGCAATGAGAGTCATGGTGATGGTAGTAGCACAGTAGCAGTACTTGTAATAATAATGGCAGTAGGCAAAATAATAGCAATGGCAATATTAACGGTAAAAGTGATACTAACCATTATTTATACAATACTTCCTAAGTTCTAGGTACTATTCAAATATTTTAAATATAGTATTAATTTATTTAATCCTCATGTCACTCCTGTGAGATGGGTAAGGTATTATTAGAAATCCTGTTTTAACAGATGCTTTCAACAAGATCTCTTTGTTATTTCTGTTGTTGTTACCAACTAGACCTAGCTTTCAAAGAAAATATTTAGAACCAAAAGGAGAGGAAACGCAGCCTGCGTCCAAGGTCACACAGCGAGAAGGCAATAGATCCAGCGTTCAAACCCAGGCTGTCCAGCCCCAAAGCCTGACCCCCAACTGCGCTGTACTTACTGCCCCTTTGCTTAGGAAGGCCTTCTACAAAGGAATGCGGACGGAAGTTAGGCCCCTGCCTGCCGGTAGTCAGGGTTAACACTTGGAGTTTGCTGTTTCCTTTAGGAGGCTCCCCAAACCCACATTAAGACAAGCAGCCCACTCCTACAGCTATAAAAAAGTCACTGCAAGTGTTACCGAACGCTTCCCACATGGTCTGTGACCTCCATTAGGGCTTTCACCTTTGCCAGCTAAGGCAGAAGCTAGGAATGGGGGAGGAGTGAGGTGCAAGCCAGGTTCCCAGGCCACCATTTCCTGCCCAGTAACACAGCCCTCAAATAGCCAAGGCTGCAGGCCGAGAAATTCCTCACTAAGGAGTTTTCTCCCAGAGCTTGTTCCTTTAGCTTCCTCACCAATCTGCCAGCCAAGGACTCAAGGGAGACGTGGGTCCAGGGAGGAGAGACAAGCAGCAAAGTTTGTTTATTAACCTGCTGCACCCAATGGAACATTTTTCTGAAATGGTGAAATTCTTGACTACTCAAAAGAAAAAAGAAAGAGCCTGTGGGAAATTTAATCACCAACTGAACAGAAGTGAAAAACAAAGCCCTGCCAATGAGGATGTTGCCGAAGACAATGGGGCTCCTAAAGGAGATGCAATTGTCTCCAGATAACAACCCCTGCGGGAAAGCAGCTCACACTAAGCACTACATTATCGCTATATTAGCCCAGGAACCTCCGTTCACCCGGCAACTGCTGGCCGAACCATCTGTTACTGGTCCTGGGTTCCCCCCCATTTGCAGACACAGCATTTGCATTTCAAGAGGAGCCTTGGGGAAGCAAGGGGGAAGGTCTCTATCTCTCCCTGGAGCAAATACCTTTTTATACCGCCTGGGAGGGGAAGCTCTCCTTTCCGTGAAACCGAACTCCTCAATTG
Source organism: Pteronotus mesoamericanus (assembly GCF_021234165.1). Lineage (NCBI taxonomy): Eukaryota > Metazoa > Chordata > Mammalia > Chiroptera > Mormoopidae > Pteronotus > Pteronotus mesoamericanus. Next base: position 25,443,811 of record NW_026555234.1, on the reverse strand, counting down.
AAAGGAGATCGGCCACTTCAATAATGCACACGCAGAGCAGAGCACCATGGCCCCTCTCCGAGAGCCACTCGCGCCCCATTCCGGTTTTCAGGTTTTCACATTCTCCAATTGTAAAGTATCCAGAATAACGCCAAGCTGTCTCTAGGGCCTGAGGGGGGACTCTCCTTTCAGAACGAAGACCTCTTTTTTTTTTTTTTAACCCATAAAACAAGGACAAAAGCTGATATTCTGTACTTTTAATTTATTTTGTTTAGACTAATTAGCTTGAACTATACCACCACTTTAAAACAGACTGTGATCTTCTGGGCTGAAGGAGCTGTTTGAGGTCTTGATCTAGGTGGGGACTAGCGTAGTACAGACTTGTCAGAATTCACTGGGATGGGCGCCCTTAAGATTTGCGCACCTTCCTGTGTGTAACTTATACTAAGATCCATTTTTAAAGCAGAGTGTGCCCACGTCCCTGACAGGCAGGGGCACTGGGAGCGAACCACTTGCCTGCTGGAACCGCACGGCTGCTCTGCGCTCATTGCGTCCCCTCACCGCCATCCACACCCCAAATCCCTCCTGAGAACTGTCAAGTTCAAGAATGTGAAGAAGACAGTTCTCCAACTCTTAACTAAGCCAGTGACTACAGATGTCTCCTGTGTGTCCTGTGAGCCCAAGTGTGCATCACAGAGAGAGCACCTGTCACACCCCAAGCCAGTCCAGCCACCTATCAAAAATAAGAAGCCGGGGTCTTTTTCTCAAATGGTCATGAGCTTAATCACATTAGAGGGACATGGTTGGGGCTTTTAGCAATAGAGTCTTGGATGTATTCTTCTGTTTATTTAACCCTATTTTTTAAGTAGATGTTTTTAAACTCTGCCTAACACTCCTGCTTGCAGGAAGCCGGTTACCCCTTGTAAGGTGCAGGCCTTTGGTGGAGCAATAGAGCAGCATGAAGTGAGCCGCGGTTTCCGCAGGCAGATCAGCAGGTTTAAATCTGTACCATGGTAGCTCTGTTACCCCAGCAGCATCTTGAGATCTGCAGTGCCACAGCGGGGTGTCACTAAGTGACAGTCTGAGCACTAACAGGCTTCCCCATTGCTGGGTCTCGGACTTAGCGGGACATTTCTTCCTTTGAAGTACCAGCCAAGGAGGGCTGTCTGTCACTGAGGAGACGAGGGACACATTTCCCTTGTGCTAAGCCTCAAGAAAGGCTGCCCAGAGAAACAGGCTCATTGCACAGATCACTGGGGGGTCACCTTTACCCTTTTGCGCCCTCCAAGCGTCCCGACACCCCCCCACCCCTAACACACACACACACACACACACACACACACACACACACACACACTCGTCATTTCGGGAGCCCAAGGCCACCAAGCTGCATCTACAGATAGACATCGAGAATCAGGATTACCCAGCTAGCGCTTGCTTCCTGGACTGAGCCGAGAGCTTCAGTGATTTCCCTGGCCTGCCACCGAGTCACTTAAGAAGTGAAATATGCCAACGGGGCCGGGTACCCGGCACCTGGGAGCCCGCCCCCTCTGGGCTGGAGCGGGGTCTGTCAATGGCTGGGCAACGTCTATGCGGCTGGCACGCTCGAAGGTGGGTCCTGCAGGTTCTCTGGCCCAGTGCGCTGTGCCAGCCACACCTGACCCGGTACCAGGAATACAGCCAGAGGCTCCGCGGGGTATGCGCTTCCGTGGAGACACTGCCAACTCCGCTCCGGAAAGGCTGGGTGGGGGGCCAAAAGGCGGAAGGTAGGACCTGCGGCAGGACCCCCGAAATGCGGCGTCCGCAAGGACTCTGGGGGATCGCGCTTCCTGCGCCTTTGCGGCGCTTCTGCTCGAATTGCGCTTCCCGTGGCAGCCCCGGGAAGCGGCGGGAGCCGAGATTTGCGCGGCTGGAGGACAGGAGGGATGGAGGTGCAGGGGACCGCTTCCTGCCCCCGACACGCACAGCTAGACTGCAGTGTCCCGCATTCACGCCCGCTCTCGCCCGAGACTCCAGAGCCAGGGGATGCAGCTCGCCCGAGGCCCTGGAGGGCGACCCAAAGCAGCTAGCAAAAGCAAGCACGGGGGGAGCCGAGGCTGGACTTGTCCGTGGGGTAGGGGGTGGAGGGTCGGTGGCTCCGGGAGCCCTCGCCAGGCCGCCCACCAGCCGCGGGCACCTACCTCGATCCACTTCTGCGCCTCGGAGAAGGCGGGCTCGGGGGGCGGCTCAGGCTGCAGGGGCTGAAGAGCTTCCAGACCGAGAGCGGGACAAGCCATTTGCGAAGCCCCGCGTCCACTCGAGCGCTGGGCCGCCTGGATGAGAACGGCCGTCGCCGCCGCAGGAGCGCGCTCCCCGCCCCTTCCCGCCCGCCCGCTTCCCCCTCCCCTGCGAGCCCCTCCCCCGCCCGCGCAGGTCCCCGCGGAGAGCGGCGCTCGCTGCTGGAGGACGCCGCGGCAGCTGTTCCCAGCGCCGCCCCGGCTCGGCCGCGCCGCGAGTCCCCCGCGGGAGCGAGCGTGGAGGCGCCGGGAGCTCCCTCTGCTCCCCACCTTCTCTGGCCGCTCCGCCTCCGCCAGGGGCGGGAGGGGTGGGGTGTCAGCTACCGACTAAAAATAACCGAGGGAGCGCTGGGTGTCTCCCTCCCTGCCCACAACGAGACCAGGAGAGGGACTCGGCCAGCCGCCCCGCGCGTCCCTGCACAGGACTGCCTGCGGAGGGGCGGGCCGAACGGGCAGCACCTGGGAGCTGAGCGCGGAGCCGGGCTCACGCGTCGGCGGGGAGCCGGCGCTGCCGCGGCGAGGCAGGAGGTCGCGCGGGCAGTGGCTCCGCCGCACCTGCTGTCCCTCCTACTGCAGAAATAGGGGCAAGAGGGCAGCCCTCTGACCCGGCACCATGGAGTGTTCCGTCACCTGATCTTTTTGAAGGAAAGACGACCCTTATAACCTTTTTTCTCTCTAGGCAAGGTACCTGTGTCCATCTACTAATGCGTTCGACCCATATGTACTGTGCACTGAGGTAGTTGCTGAGAACCCAGTGATGAAAAAAGAAAACAACTCGAAGTCCTAGCCTTTAAAATAACTACATTCTAGTGGGACGTAGGGGGGTTGGGGACAGACAATCAGCATGTAAAAGAAAAGAAGGTACGGTAATTGTGTAGAGTGAGATACAGGGTCCGGCACAAAGGGTCATAACGGCCAAGTTTTATGAGCTGGTAATCTATTACCAACTCTTTTATTACAAAATCGTAAGCATATAATCCTTTAACATAACAATATCCCACTCAAGCACACCATATGACATTTTAGGTGAAATGTTCAAATTGCTGTCCACCTCATGAGGGACGTTGACGTACCCTACCAACCACACTCAATGGCATTACTTCTGCTGGACTCTATATTAAGAAGATAGAAGAGGAGAAGATAAACTAGGACCTGGGAAGAGAGTGTTGGCTAACGTCCATTACCCCTCCCCCCTCCACGTGGGAGACGGACTGACCTGTGTGTCCAGGTTCCATTAATGGGAAGGAGGCAGGAAGGCGGTTAAGGAGTGGCGGAGAGGAAGTGGGTATTTATGCTGCCCCCCCCCGCCCCCCCACTGCAGACGTCAGGGCATTGGCTGCACCATTCAGCTCAAGGTGCACACAGCTCTGTTTGGGGCCTCTTTGGGTTCCCTGCTGGTGCCCTGTCTCCTCTTGTCACCCTCCACTTCCCCAGGCCCGGTGGTGGTAAAGGCTTCCCCATCCCCTTCTGGTGTCTCCTCGCTGCCCACTTCCTCGTGATGGCCCCTCAATAAACTTCTCCGCTGCCCCGATTTGAGCCTGCCTTCTGTTTTTGCATGGCAGCCCAACTGATGATCAAGGAAGGCTTTTCTGACAAGATGATGCGATGAGGTGGCATAAATTGGAGAGAAGTTAACCATGCAACAATCTGGGGAAACATTTCCAGATGGGTGCAAAAGCCTTCAGGTAGGAATGAGTTTGGTGGGGATGGCAGACCCCACAAGCTGGAGCTTGGAGAGGAAAGAATCAGATGGGAATGAGAGCCCGGGAGAGCCAGGGCAGGTCCCCAGAAAGGTGGTGGTAGGGAGGGTGTTATGTGAGACCACAGTGAGAATTTATTGCCTGGGCATCCACTGGTGAGCCCAGCGCTGGATGTGTAAGAGCTCAACACTACTAACTGAAAGCAAATGGATTCACATTTCAGAATGGCTGCTGGCAAGATGGGTAAGACAGGGCAGGAAGCCCCATGGGTGCCTCGGCAGCGAAGTCTCTGTTCCTGTTCAGAATCCAAGTTTAACCTTTGTCCAATTCTGCGGCTTGAATAGGGGGATAGATGGAACAAAAAAACAGACCTGAAATTCCACCATTACCGGCTTTGGAGTCAGACAGCCTTCAGTTTATTTACTTTTAAAACACTTATATGGCACTTGCATAGTGCCAGGCACTGTTCTGAGTGCATTACAAATAATTGACTAACTCATTCCTTATTCCAACCCTGTAAAATAGACTATTATCATCCCTGCGAGGAAACCAGGAAACAGAGAGGGGTGTCACACAGCTGGTGAGCTGCGAAGCCCGGATTCAAGCCCAGACAGTCTGGCACCAGGTCTGCTCTTAACCTCACACCAAGCTACCTTGCCAGATCTGGTCCAGACTCTGTCACTTACAATTCATGCCTCAGTTTCCTCATCTCAGATGAGGTTGAAATGGCAACATTTCAGCATCATCATTCTGAGGAAGAAACAGTATTTCTGAATGTGAAAGGACGAAAGCTGGGCCGGGCAAATAGTTGGTGCCCAGTGCAGCCCGGATAACCACCCCATCTGTCCTGCCTTCCACAAAAGGGGGACGAAGTTACCCCTTCAGGGTACACAGAAGGCAAGTGAAGGAAAAGGGCTAATAAATAGCATCAGAAGATGGCCTTTTCTTCAAGAAGGAACAGGGCAGGGTAAATAATCCACAAAACGATGCTAGCATACTAGCACAAGATGCTACTCTGACGTAGGTCCCACCGCGTGCAGCAATTAGGAGAGGGAAGCCGGGGGATTGAAACGACGTACCTGAATCCATTTGAAAGTGAGTTTTAAGATTAAATCTACAATATCTCTAAAATATCTGCTATCAAAATTGGCATTCAAACTAAAACTTTTTTTCTTTCCGTGAAAATACTTATGTCTTTTAAGGTTTATAAACACAAAGTCACGCCTGTTTTTTTCTGAGCTCTGTTACCGATAACGAATTCACATAGGCTACCAAAGACCAGAAGACTTGCAACCATAAGAGAATTCAACCCTAATGCTATCATCAATATATTTTACATGTCATTGTTAAGCACATACTATGTGTAAGAGATTGTACTAGCATCAGAAGAATCCACAAAGGTACACAGACTTTACGCTTTAGGAGCTAATAATTTTGTTCATGAAATGATATTTTCATTTCTGTATAATGTAGTTGTCAGATATAAATGTAATATATATCCATTGGAGAAAATTTGAAAGATACAATAAAGAAAACAAATCCAGTGGAAACCCCACAACTTACAAATCATCACTATTTGGGGAATATGAAGAAACATTCTGACTAGAAAAAAATACTATGAGACAAGGCACTCTGTGATAAATTCCAAATGGGAGATACAGTGTATTCAAAGAGCATGGGTTTTTTTGGTAATAAATTTATTGAGATGTTATTTACTTACCAGACAATCCACTCATTTAGAGTATACAATTCAGTGTTTTCTTAGTATATTCCCAGAGTTGTGTAACCATCACCACAATTAATTTGGTATATTTTCATCTCTCCAAAAAGAAATCCCATACATTTTAGTAGTCATCCCCAAATCCCCCTTGCCCCCAAGCCCTGGCAGACACTAACCTACCTTCTATTTCCAAAAATTTGTCTCTTCTGGGTATTTCATATAGATGGAATCATACAATATGTAGTACTTTGTGTGTGGCTTCTTTCACATAGCATGTTTTCATCCATGTTGCAGCATGTATCAGGACTTCGTTCCTTTTTATGGACAAACAATATGCCATTGTATGGATATACCATACTTTATATATTCATTCATCAGTTGAGAGATATTTGGGTGGTTTCAACTTTTTGGTTATTGTAAATAATGCTGCCATAAATACTCACATACATGTTTTTGTGTGTACATATGTTTTCATTTCTCTTGGGAGTATGCCAAGAAGATGAATTCCTGGGTCCTATGATAACTCTATGTTTAAACCTTTGATAAACTGCCAGAATGTTTTTCAAAGTGGCTGCACTATTTTACACTCCCACTAGCAGTATATAACGGTTTCAATTTCCCCACATCCTTGCTAACACTTGTTATTGTCTGACTTTTTTATCATAGCTATTCTAGTGTCATCTTACTGTGTTTTTTTATTTTATTTTTATTTATTTTTAAAAACAGGGAAAAGGAGGAAGAAAGAGAGGGAGGGAAACATCAGTGTGCGAGAGAAACTTCTATTGGTTGCCTCTCGCATGTCCCCAAGTAGGGACCTGGCCCGCAACCCATACATGTGCCCTGACTGGGAATTGAACTGGCAGCCTTTCAGTTCACAGGCTGGTGCTCAATCCACTGAGCCACACCAGCCAAGACATTATTGTGGTTTTAATTTGCATTTTCCTGATGGCTAATGGTGTTATTTGTTGAGAATTTTTATGAACACATTGGTAATTTGTACATCTTCTTGGGAGAAATGTCTATTCATATCCTTTGTCCATTTTTAATTGCGTCATTTTTTATTGAATTATAAAAGGTTTTTTTATATTCTAGAGAGAAGTCCCTTATCAGATATGTGATTTGCAAGTGTTTTCTCCTACTCTGTGTGTTGATTTTTCACTTCCATATTGCTGTCCTTTGAAGCACAGAGGTTTTTAATTTTGATGAAGTCTAATGTACAGGGTCCAGCAGAAGTAAGGTCTGCATGAGTGTGGTTGGTAAAGTGATAATATGGGTATAATAATTTATAGTTTTAATTTGAACACTTCACCTAAAAAGTCATATGGTGTGCTTGAGTGTGATATAGTTATGTTACAGAATTACATGCTTATGATTTTGTAGTAAAAGATTTTTTAATTAAAAAAAAAGATGTTTTTTGTGCCAGACCCTTGTATATATATTTTCCTTTTGTTGCCTACGCTTTTGGTGTCATATCTAAGAAAGCACTGCCTAATCCAAGGTCATAAGATTTATGCCTGTGTTTTCTTCTAACAGTTCTAAAGTTGGTCACTCTTACATTTAGATCTTGAATCCATTTTTAGTTAGTTTTTGTAAAAGCATGAGTTTTGCAGTCAGATAAACTTAGTGTCATAGTCTGGGTCTCCTGAGAAAGATGGAATTTTAAAGATGCAAGGATTTCATTAGGGAAGTGGCTATGAGAGGAAATACAGGTGGAGACAGAATGTGCTAGGAAAGCAGTCAGAACACAATGCAAGTCTGACCTGTCATGAAGAGAGGGAAGGAAGGTCAGGTAGGTGCATGTGGGCTGCCCTTCAGTCCAAGGAAGATTCAGGAAGGCCATTGGGAGATTAATAAGCCATAGGCCACCAGAGGTGTCCCAGGTCTTAAAAGAAGGATCCTGACTTAGCATCCCGCTGTATTTAGTAACTGGCTGGGAGCCTCAAGGAAAGTGCAGCTCAGTGCAAACATGGCAATGGACTTTGGGGCTCTTGGTCAGGGAAGCTCCCTGATGGGCCCATTTCATGGTTGCCACACTTAAGTTTGAATCCGGCCCTGTCACTCATTACGGTCCATGAGGGCAAATGTTATTTAACTTCTCTGCATCTCAGTTTAATTGATAAAGCACCTGTTTTTCCAAAGTGTCTGCCACTTAGAAATCGGTGGTTATAAATAACCTTGATGACATCGTATATTAAAATATTTATATCTTTAGTGTATAAAATGAGATAAACCAACTGGACAAAGGCTAACTTTAAATTTCATTGTATGTAGTACTTTGAAGACTTACGGTTGATGGTAGATAAGTGTACTAAATTACTCATCCTCCAAAGTCTGACTGAAATGTCACATTTCTAGTGACTTCCTTAGCAACCAAGACAACATAACAAAGTGGGTACAAGAATCTTTAGGAAGGGTTTTGAATTCAGCATTATGTTGATTTTTAAAGCTATTTAAAAATAATGCAAATAACAATTTTAATTTCCCAGACTATGACACACTAAATAACTTTCCCGCTATAAAAACTCATGTAAATGCCACACAAAACATAAAAAAATAGTTTTCTCATGTGTAGGTGAGTTCAAAACAAATTAACAGAAATTCCCCAGGAGGCAAAATGGAGAGGAAACATAGAACTAGAGCAGTAAACTCACGAATTGGCCCTTGACAGTCCTATGGAGAGACATAATGGACAGTGGCTGCTAGGCTCAGAAACTTAGAGCTAGGGCTTTAGCGCTAGAAGCTGAGGCCCTGGGCCTGTGCCATGTGGAGAACTGAAACTGAGCAGCAACGTGCAGGCGCGCACACACACACACACACACACACACACTACTCTCACAGAGAAAGAGAGAACCAAAAACTAGTCCACCACCGTTACAGAAGGAGGGAAGGAGGAAATAAGTACAACAACGAAGCGTCATAGTCTTGACCTCAGCTCTAGGTTGGGGGGAGGAGGTAAGTAAACTTCCCTTGAGAATGTGTAAACAAAAGCCTGATCTTCTCTATAAACAACATACCCATAATTCAGGGCCCCTCAAGCTAAGAAAGTAACTTAAAATTTTGTCTAGGACCACTTGGGCACTTAGAAGAAACAAATATAAAATCCCTCCATCAAAGCCTCTCAGGACTCTCACCGATAAACCCTGCTGAAGAGGAACTTATAATCCAAAGATACAAAATGCATGCAAAAAACATACAACCTAAACAAAATTCAAGAGACACAACAGAGAATCATATTAGGTTCCCCAGAAATTCATTTAACAGACTTTTAAGAGTTTTATAAGGGTTACAAAGTAATTTTTAAAAGATTAAAGACATCAGGTAATGAATCAAAACAGAAGATATTAACAGCATACAATAAAAGACAAATGTGAAAGAGTATAAAGAACAACTAGAAAAGTGTAGTCATAAATTTAAAACTAAAGAATGGTTTAATGTACAGGTTAGACACATGTGAAGAGAGAGTTTGTGAACTAGAAGATAGATCTTTGGAAATGATAAGAAATGAAGAAATAGGAAAATAGGAAAAATTATTAAAGGGCCGTTAAGAGAATATGAATGTCCCACAAAACAATTCCTAGGAATTATAGGAGGAGAGGATGGAGAAAATGAGGAGAGGTAATATTTCAAAAGGTACTGGCTAGAATTGTTTAGAATTAATGAAATATATAAATGATTACATTCAGAAAGCATAATGAGTCCAGGACAAAATAATATATTTATTTTTAAAAGATATTACTTAGTGACAATGAATACCTCTTAGATCACTGTGTATTCATATCTCTATAACAATGTACTATGGTTAGATGTATAGTATAAATCAGCCCTTTTCTTAGAGGCTGGCACTGCCATGGCTTGTCACCAAGTAAATGTGGAATGGGTGAATGAATGAGTGGCAGTGGCCAAATGTAATCTAGAGCAAATCATTCGATCCAATCTATAGTGCAGGTCAAATTCACTTCGATATGTGTTTATTTTCGATATTTTCAAATTTTAAATTGTATTTGTTTTACAAATGTGTAAGGAGATTTCCTAAGAGAAATGCATGTAAAAATTATAATGAGATAAAACTTCTAAACCATTGATTTTCTGGGTGCCGCAATAAGTAGCTTCCTAAAATATGAAGAGTCATGTCATTCTTCAAGTTTAAAAATTTGTATTTCTTTCAAAGTTTCCTCCCTTCCATTTTCTTTCTTCTAGGACTCCTGTTTGTTGGAGTTGTTCCCATTGGCAGTTTTCAATGTCTCGTCTTTTCTCTCATATTTTTCGTCTCTTTGTCTTTCTGCTCAATGTTCTGAGCCACTTCCTTAACCTTATTTTCTAGTCTCTCTATTGAATTTTTAATTTTAGTAACTATAATTTTATCACTAGGAGTTTGTATTCTTTGAATTTTGCTCTTTCTTAGCAAAGTATTCTTGTTTTGTGGATATATTAACGTCTTAAAACTGAATATCTTAGAAGTTTAAAAATTTTTTTCTTATGGGTAATGGAAATGTTTTGAGTCTTTGTGGTGGGTGGTTATACGATTACATAAATATTTAATGAGCTATACACTGAAGATTCCTGCATTTTGCTATCTGTAAATTCTACTTAAAAAAAAAAAAACGATTTTGCCAATATAGAAAAATGAGAACAAGGGTGGATCTGGGTTTTTCTGGGCCTGAAGCTTTTATGAATTACAAATACAAAATTGGGTTTGAAAATGAATATTTATTTAGAATGATAAAAGAAATAAAACAAATAACAAATTTTAACAAATTGCCAAATACCATAATCTTTACAAAATTCAGAAAAATAACAAAATTATATTTTTGTTAATTAACTGCCTAACACATCTCAATAATTATTTTTCCAATGATTTTTGAAGTTGCATTTACTTTGATAACCTCTTCATATGAGAACATTTTGTATCATTTTCTTCTTAGAGAAGTGACAGATTATTCAGTATTGTTTCCAGCATGGTAAATTGATATTTGGTTTATTTTCCACTTAAATGTTCCTTTATTAGACCATATATACTCAGGAAAAATAAAATAATAAAAATCACACTATCAATAACAATACAAAAGGACAAAAATAATAAATTAATATTTTTAGTTACATTACTTTTTTCTTTAAAATGGGGGGGGGGGAGACATGAAAAATTGTTTCCAAAAAGTCAACTCTGCAAAGTTCAGAGGTTGATTTGCACTAATAGTAACAGAATTGAAGTAATTCAAGTTCTATTTCTTCATTTTCACAGTCACTGCACTATCATTTATTTAGAAGCCACTGTTAAGATGCAGGGTGTACATTAGCACAGGGACTAGGGATGCACCTGAGCTCGAAACAGACTTAAGTGATTCTGAACCATTATGAACTTACTCTCAAAAAAACGATCTTATCAAACTTAACTCCCATGTGGAACTCAATACTTATTGAAATTATGAGTAATAAGAATGGACTAATTTAAACCTTATATTGTGTTAATAAAAACTCAAAGTAACATTAGTAATTATTTGCTTAGACCAAGAGAAGTTTTTGTGGGAGGGAAATATATTATCACTAGTAATGATAAGGGTTGCTAGCACACAACAATATTAAAATCTTGATTTTTGTTATTGATTGTTCAAAAATTCCTTTCAGGCTGCACAGTTCATTGTTGATAAGGTAGTATAAATTTTTAAGATTATGATCAAATCTGAAAAAACCTCTATCAAGTTTTTTTTATGAGTTATAAGGTCTCAGGCTTTTCAAGTTTCCTGTAATAATAACCCATTTTAAATACTCTTTGAATTGACGGTTCTCATTAACCATTTTGTCATCAACATTCCTGCGGTAGTTACAGATTGTGTTTTATGTCATGTTTCTTGTCAGTATTTCATGTTAACTCAGCTGGAAAATTAATCATAGGAATTTTGATAAATTCTGTTTCACACAATTCCTATATAAATTGCACAGTATGTTTATAAGTATATACACTGCATTATCAAGACTATTTCTGATCAGCTAGAACTTCCAATTTGACTAGAACTCATTGAGAACCAAATCCCCCATTTATAACTTTACATTTCTGACGACGAAAAGAATTTTCCACGGACTAGTTCCTGGCTCCACCCTCATCTTGTTTTTCCCCCACACCCACATTCCAGGCCATGGTGATATCTCAGCTCAGTCCTGATCCAGCACCTTCGTGCCATGGTGCTGAGTGAATGACCCTGGCGGGCAGTAGGAATATTACTGGGAGTTATTCCTATGGCAAGACAACTGACAGTAACATAACCATTCACAAAACTGTGACCTACACAAATATATAAATATACCCCATTAAATCCATACTTGACATATCCCCAATTCAACTTCCCCTTACCCAGACCGCAAAGATAGCTGCGGCCATTTCGTCACTACTCAGCAGGAGGGAATTGGGATGGGGTAAAGTCTGAGTGGAAAGGGACAGCAGTCTTAACCGCTGCAGTTAAGACATCTTTTATATACAAACATCACAAAATTTTTACAAAAATATATGACCATGTAAACATTCTGAAAGCTGGCCCCAGGACTCTGGAAGAGGTCAATGAGAGTGAAGGGGCATGAAGCTTAGCTTCCCAGTTAATATGCCTCTGGATGAGAGGCAGACACAAGAGAGACGAATTCTCTTCATCCACTGATTCAGAAAAGTGTAACACTCTGCAGAGTTGCTTGTCCCTCCCATGCTGAGTGCCTAGAAGTTCAGGCAAAATCTGTAATAATGATATATTTTATTCCTTAAAAAGGAACACATTGACAGAAAAAAAAAATCCAATTTATTTGAAAGACTATTCTTTATACCAGAAGAAGATCAAAGCAACAAAGTCTGCATTTCAAGGGCTCAGTTAGTAAAGAATATAGCTTTTGTGATGGAGTCAACTAAAGCTTATTAATGATTTTCAAATTTCAGCAATTAGACGCTAACCCTTTGTAGTTTCTGATATGTACACATTAACCTATTTAAGCATGCACCTGAGTGTCATTTATTATCCAGTTATGAACTAAAGCGAAAGCACTTCAGGAGGGAAAACGGAATGTATGTGGGGAGAGTGGTGGAATAGTGCAGTCATTTTCTAAAACTGTGCTGATGGGGAGCCTTTTCCTATTCAGTTCAAATGCCAGGCAGTATGGCGCTTCCTCTGTTCCCATGGAAACCTCAGCCTTGCCGAAGTTCAAGTTAACTTCTTACTGCCATCTGCCTGTTGAGCTCTGGGGCTTTCTCCAGCTAACATCGTGCAGAGAGAGGCCTGCTAGGAGAATGAAGTTTACTTAGGAACTCTCCAGGCTGTTTCGCAGGCGGTCAGGATTAAGAACAGATCCACTTGAACCTCACTGCTGAATTTGCTGAAGGATGAAAGGAGTTAAAACATACTGTGTGAGCTTTAAAAAAAAAAAAATTAACCAATGTTTAATGCAAATTGACTAGATGGAATATTAAAGGCAGTTCACATTACACTGGACAAAGTTTGAATAATGTTTTTATCATCCCTTTAAACTCTGAAATGGACCCGTTTCTATGTTTCTTGAAAATGTCAATGATATCTTGAATCAAAGTCACAAGCTGGTGACCTGTGAATCAGCTCTGACCTGTAGACATGGTTTTTTGGCCTGTAGCATGTTTTAAAACAATGCTTGAATTAGTTGCCAACTTCTACAAATTAGAAAACTCCATGAAAAATAAAATCCTCCTAGATTTCCAACTTCTCTTGAAAACTTGGAAGATCTGGCTTGCTCTCCAATACTGCATTGTCAGAGCTCAGTAGCAGAGGGCCCCCTGGGAGGGGGCGTGGCTCTCCCATTTGCCACAATCTCTGTCACTCCTGACCTGGTCCCATTCGTCTGCTCCATTCATTACCCGTAGCTGCTTGGGCCCTAGGACGTTCACATCCACAGTCCCTGCCTTCAGCTCATGGTTTGCCAACTTCCTAAAGAGTAAAACATAAACTTGAAAACGCAGTCATATACTAGCTCACAGAATACAGAATTTTTATCAGCCTAACACATAGAGCAGCAAAATAAATAATCACTTTTGTTTGCTTCTTTAGCATTCATTCTCTAGCATAAATTACTTGATGTAAATAATTTGCAATGCTGTCCATCAAGTATCAGCAAAGGAGAAGACTAAACATGTCGGCGTTGCTGTTCTCCACCAAAGAATGTTTGTTAATATAACCACCAGCAACTCCATGTCCAGTCACTATCGTGTTCCCATTTTTACAGAAAAATGAGAAAACTGAGGCTTAGGAGGTTCAGTAACTCACCCAAAAATCAGAGAGCTAGTAAATAACAAAATTTAGCTTCACTCAATTTATTTCTCATTCTAGACCCTAGAGTAGTACATTAAACCACTGTTGGTTATTTATCCTCATTTTAGTTAGTATATTCACCAAGGGTTTAAACTATTTCTATGTTTCCAAATTGGCATTACAGCATGTTTAGGAATGAAGAGGGGTGAATTCTATGTCACAGCCCTGACCTTTAAGGAATATAGAATGTCAATGAGAAGGATAATTGTTTTAGCATGCTTTATTACCTACGATGCCCACAAACAAATAAATACACAATGACATATAACACAGTATGTATTATTTGAGAAGGATATAGAACTACAATAATACAGCTGAAGCAGGAGTGAACCAGGAGAAAAAGTATGCTTGCAGACAGCTGGAAGTACAAGAGAGTATGGCACTTTGGGAAAACTGACAGCAGTTGGCATGAGCAAAGGACGACAACAGGCATTTCACAAAACGATTAGTACAATTGGCTGATAGCGTGGTAGGATAACACTCTGAAATGCTGGCAGATGTTTTTAAATGGACATTTGCTTTCTCCCTTTACCCTTCCCTCCTTGGCTGTGTTTCCACAGCTCAGTGGTCCATACTGACTGCCTTCGGGCCTGGGTGGGGTGACGAGGCAGATGGAGTGCCCTTGACAGCCTCCCAACCCCTCTCGAGTGCCGGCCTATCACAGGACGGCGGAGTGATGCCTGGGTCCCAAAGGGGGCCTCAGGAATGGCGAGGTCTGCTGCCGGAACTGAGTGTTCCTCCTGGACAGGAATAAGGGAAATCTTGACATCTTTTTGTCCCTTATCCTGCAGGGACACATGACCAGGGCCACATGGGTAGATGGCCATCTCATTTCAGTAGATATTAAGTGTGGAAAAATTGACATCACCAGTTTGATGGATCCTCTCCAAAACACACAGCAATACTCATACCCCAATGCCTTAGCCCCCTGGAAATTGTCTGTGATCCCAGGGAAAAGCGTGTGGTGCCGAGGTGAAGTTTCTGTCTCCTCAGTGGAATGAAGTCTCAAAGACTAAGAAAATAGATTGAGTGCAGAAAAATAAGGAAATACTGCCTTTGGCCCATTTGAATTGTAGAACAAGTGTCATATAATCTTTTAGAAATCCCTAATTATAACAAAATTCCTTTTTTTTTTTTTTTTTTTTTTTTGCCTAACAGGTTGATAAGCATTAGGCAGGTTGACAATCACCAGTGTCTGAGGTTGTGGGAAAATAGGTATGCACAAATTCTGTGTGGGGGGGGAGTAGACCAGTATAAATACTCCACACATCAACTCTAAGGAACTCATTGGGCATGCGCTCAATATATCAGCCACATTCATTCTGGAGTTACTTACAATGCTGAATAATTACAGCAATATATCTAACAGTAAGGGGTTTATTAAATAAATTATTAAAATGGAATACTATATAGCCATTAGAAATCATTGTGGTAACTCGATGCTTACTAACATATTTAATACTTGTAATACATAGCTAAAGGGGAGAAAACCAAGTTTTTAAATTGTGTGCATATTATGATTGAATTCTTGGAACCATATACTTTTACTTGCAAAGAAAAATTCTGTGAGGATATTCACCGGTGTGATTGCAGTGACAATCTTTGAGCAATTATAAATAATTTAAATTTTGTTTCCCTGATTCTCTGTATTTTCTAAGTATTGCAATGGACCTGGATTATTTGTGTTACTATTTTCTTAATTTTATTTTTTTTGCAAAATGAAAGAAATTAGTTGAGGATAGCCAAAATATACCATGATGTGGATGAATCATGAGAGTGAGAAATGGAGAGGCACTTAGGGTTCGGATCATAAGCTCTAAGACTGACATTCGTTATGCCTCGTATGTCACAAAGGCATTTTTTTCAACATTTCAGTAAACAGCACAGCTGCAAAAGTGACTGAGTTATTTCTCTTAGCAGGCACTGAGAGACCCTTGAGAATTAACATAAGAGCCAATATCTTAACATTTATTTTTTATCTCATGTACATAGCTTAAATACCAATAATTTATTTTCCTTTTCCTATGTTGCCTAGACAACAAAATAGGGAGTAGCATGTCTTTAAGTGACAATTACCTGCTCTCCATCTAATATACCACCACTATTATCTGTACTCCTGTGTCTCCTGCTTTTCCCAGACCCAGCCCACTGACAGCTCCATGCACTCCCAACGACAAGGTAGTGATTTGTAAAGCAGAACGTGCTCTCCACCATGCAGCCTCCCACCTGGAAAAGAGGCACTTTAAACTTGACACCTCCTGCAGGTGATTCTAACACATCTCCCCAGACACTCCCAGTCTGACCTATACTATTCAGTTGTAACAAACCACATAGTAGCTTGTCATATCTTTTTTCTTGGTTTTTATCTATATTGGTTTCCCAGGGGGGCTGTAATGAATCACTGCAAAAGCGGGGCCTTAAAACAGCAGAAATTTATTCTTTCACAATTCTGGAAGCCAAAAGTCCAGAATCAAGGTGTCAGGAGAGCCATGTTCCCGCTGATAGTCTGGAGGAGAAGCCTTTCTTGCCTCTTCCTTTCCGGGGGGCCCCTGGCATTGCTTGGCGTCTGGCAGCAGAAGGCCCATCTCTGCCTCCACTTTCACAGGGCCTTCTCGCCCCTGCATCTCCCTGCTTCGGGCCTCCCTCTGCTTTCTCTTTCATGGACACCTGTCACTGGGTTTGGAACCCATCCCGAGGCCAGCACACTCTCACCAAGAGATCTTTGATTTAATTACATCTGCAAAGAATCTATTTCCAAATAAGGTCACATTCACAGGTAGTAGGGATTAGGATCTGGACCTATCTTTTGGGGAGAAACAATTCAATTTATATCTGATTTACTTTTTAGATAAGGAGCTAATTATAATCATAGCCAACATTTATTGAGGCATCAAGTTAAGCATTTCACAAGCATTATCTCAATTAAGTTACAAAATGTCTTTCCCCTAACCTACCCCTCCACCTACCATCAACTACTGAAGTATCCAGTTTCCATTGGTTTGCCTTCTGGTAAGGAGAGTAGCATTTCAAAATTCCTGCCAGTGAATAGAGCAAGAGCTTTCTCAAGTGAGGAAGAATTTGCCCCTAGACAATCACTAGTATAACCTGTTTGGTTACTTTTTGAGTCCGTACAGCTAGACTTACACTTGGTTGTACCTCCAGTGTGATCTGCTAAACTCAATATCTGATACCAGGCCCTTTTTAAGGAATATACCTCTGTCTGCTTCCCAACTTAGGTCAAACGCCTGTGTCAGATTAGACCATCATAATGCACAGTGTTTTCTTCCCAATACTTTATTATAAAATATTTCAAACATACATTAGAATTGAAAGAATTTTACAATTGACACCCATATACTCACTGCCTAAATTCTATATTAACATTTTACTCTTCTTGTCATAGTCTATAACTACACATCACTCTAGCCTATATGTCCAGGAAGCCCTCTTACGTTTTTTTCTTCCTCTACGTACTTGAGCATGCATATCATTAAACCAGCCAGAACGCAGACTCTTTGGTGGCAGGCAGATCCCTAAAGAGAGGAAAGAAAGAGGAGGCAGGCGTGCCCAGTCTCTTCTTCCGCACTACCAATTAAACCAGGCACTTCTGTTGCCATGGGGAGGAATGAGAAGCGTTAGCAGAGGCCAAGAGTGTGAAGGTAGGGATCTCTCTCCTCAAGGAAACAGGAAGGGTAGGGAATCTACTCCCTGACAAAGAGTCCACTGAGTAATTTAACGCATGAGCTTCTTCAATATCATCCAAAAAATAAACACAAGAGTGTCCTACCATTCCTAACACTACTACCAAGAAAGGATCTGGACTTCAGTAACTCTAGTGTATTCTATTTTTCATAATTCTCCTATGACCGCATCCATATCTGTTTCTCTTGGCCTTTTTATTTGCCTGTTGCTCTCACTCTCTCACACTCCCAAAGTTCATTCTCCATGCGAATTGGAATCTGGTGGCCTATGATGATGTACTCACACTCCAACGGCTCTCTGATCAGAAAGGGGAAAAAATTATATACTTCCAATTCCAGGCTGAAAAATTCCAAAGAAAGACTAAAATTGATCAAGTTTGGATCACATGTCTCTCCTGGACCAATCACTGGGGCCAAGAAGACAAGGTCCAACTTGGGTCAAATGTCAACCCTTGTATTCAAAGAAATAAAGTCTATCATAGAAAGAAGTCAGAGGTGCGGGGCTCCGCTAGACACAGAAAGGAATTCCAATACTCTAACTCATTTATTTATATCATTCTTACTCCAGTGCCCACTCCATCCATAAACTGTGTTAAAAGTTAAAACTCCTGTTGGTGTTATAGCAAGAAAAATCTCTTCAGCAAACTTTTTTTTTGTATTTTGTCATTGGGGAGCAGTGACTTTGTTTAAAGAATCTGTTCAGAATAAATGAATGATTATATTAATAGTTTTTATTAAATTGACCATGAAATTTTTTGTTCTTGAAATTTTTGTTGAATAAAATAGAAATTTTAAGGGTGAATTCAAATGCCTAAGAAACTTGGTATGAAGGGGAGAATAAACTGTTTAACCTCTGTTTAACCTTCTCTAGAATGTTTATTTAAAAGTTCTGCCAATGTTGATATGATTCACCCAAGAATGTAACCCAGGTTATGTACAGTTAGATATAATTTATTTACAAACCTACAGAACTTTGGTGTCTTCTATAACAAACTTTAAGAAAATAATCTGAATGTGCAACTGCTTTAATCAAACAGTGTCAACATATAAAAGTAAAAACAAAATTGAGACAATCCAACCCTTAACAACTTTGTTTTTCCAACTCCAAGATTTGACCAGTAGCCAAATAAAGAAATACTAAAACAAATAACATAAGTTAAGGGTATTTTATGTCAAAATCTCACCCATTTCTCCAATTTTTATATCAATAATCAATCCATTCTATCAAAATCAAAATCAAACCAACAAAAACCAATTTTCTTTTACAAAAACGACAACCAAACCTCTCACGTGACACTTAGCAGAAGTAAAATTCTACAAGCCATCCTTCTCAGCACACAGATTTTAAAAATCTCAAATGCCCTGACTTTTTCAAAGTACCAAGGCTAACTCCTACCAGGGGAATCCAATCCGCAGCCCACGGGCTGCATGCGGCCCGGGATGGCTCTGAATGTGGCCCACTCTTTTTATTTAAAACCTTTTTTTTTTTTTTTTGCTCATCAGTTTTTGTTAGTGTTTGTGTGTTTAATGTGTGGTCCTAGACAGCTCTTCTTCTTCCAGTGTGGCCCAGAGATGCCAAAAGGTTTGACGCCCATCGGAACGTGGATAAAAATGTGCTTTAAGAAATGTAATTAAAGAAGGAAATGGCCCTTCCTGGTGTGGCTCAGTGGTTTGGGCATCGTCCCACGAACCAAAAGGGTCACCGGTTGATTCCCAGTCAGGGCCTGCACCTGGGTTGCAGGCCAGATCCCCAGCTGGGGACATACATGAGAGGCAAATGATCGATGTTTCTCTTCCACATTGATGTTTCTCTTCCTCTCTTTCTCCCTCCCTTCCCCTCTCTCTAGAAATAAATTAATTAATTAAATCCTTAGAAAAAATAAAATTAAAAAGGAAAAGAAAAGGACATGAACCATTAAAAGGCTCCCCTGTAAGTCATCCTTAGATACGCGGTTTAGGGCTGTTTCAGAGATGCTGAGAAGATTCTGACTTGATTCTAAACCAAATGCTCCCCACCTGAATGCGAGGGTCTCCATACCACTGTGCTTCGATCCTCTCTTGGACACTTCCAGTGTATCTCCTCCTGCTCTGCTCCGGCTTTGCGGGCAGCCTCTCTGCCATGGGAAATTCTGTCTATCAGTCAGAAAACCTGGGTGGGGTTTCCCCACAATGGAGTTAGCCTGTGTCTATGGAGTCTCTGGAACAGAAGATAGTCGAACTGGACAGTTGAAACATAACAGGAAAGCAGTTCTCTAGGTTCCTGTACCAGGAAATAGCTCTTAGTGCCAAGACTGTAACTCTAATGCCAAGACCACGATCATATGGAGTTTGACATTCTGTGTTTAATTCCACTCCTACCAAAGGAATAACGCTTTGCAAAAAAAAACATGATGTCTCAAGTGCATCCGGCTCGGCACAGAGCCGTGAGCAAACACAGAAACCCTTGTCGCTGCCTGTGTCATATGGTGGACAAAGACTTCCAGTCATAACTCTCTTCTCATTCTGGACAAATTAATCCTAAAATAAAAGAAAAAATAAATATAAGACATTAGAATGTTGGAGCCACTGAGTCAGACCTGAAAGCAATTCATTCAGCCCAATAGTTTGCTTTTGAGAGTGGAAACTGATGAGTGTTAAGGAATAGCGTAGCTACCCTTCATGATAGAAAGCCCAAAATCTATCGATGGACCCCAAATATCTCTAGTTCCCCTTAATTATAGCCTGTAAGTCCTCATAAGTCTAACTCAATGATATAAAATGTCCCCTTGAACCCAGCCGAATAGACTGGGTCATACATAAAAAGGCCTCACTGAGTATTGTCAATGTCAGAAACACCTAAACGTGTAGAGAATTTTTATGAGTTCATTTGAGCCAAAACTGACAATCATTGCTGGGAAACAAGGTCTCCGATACTCCCTAGAATGACAGTTTGCAGCTTCTTTTGTGTATTTCGAATAAAGGAGGGAAGAACAGGGAGACTACACGGAGGTGGGAGGAAGGGGGGCGGGGCGCAGGGGGGGCTGGGGGTGAATTACAGGATACTTAAGATCCTGTGCTCTCTTGAGGGTGGTTTCTTATGAGGGATCTGAAAGGAGGCATCTCAAAAGTGTGCTAACCTAGATGCAGAAAACCCATGGACAGACTGGGGTGAGACCACCCAGCATGACCTGCCCAGTCAGGAATGTATGATCAGATCACCCCTGAAGTTACTTTCCATGGAACCCCTTCTTTGCCCACAGTGGTCGAGGAGTTAACTCCTGAACATTCTGCTTCTCTTACTTCCTCATTTTCAATTCCCTTTAGACATCTGTAACACAACTTTTGGCTTAGCCTCTTCATTTTAACACCTTTCTGACTGCTTCTTCTGGATTCTAACTCAAGGTTCCTTATTTTGGTTTGTAAACTCCTATGTCCCTCAGAGTTCTTTCTCCTACACAGGATGTTGGGAGCCTCCTTCTATGCTTGGATCGCCACCTCACCCAGGCAAATCACACGGAGTTTAGCCTAACCTTCCAGACATGCTCTTTGATGGGTAACACATTCCCTTAGGTTAACTGCTTCTCCCTTTTACAATGTAACATATTTTCTTATTCAAAACAAATTATTTGGTTCAAATGTCTAAGCCAGTAGTTTCCAATCTGCACATTGGAATCAAGCAGGGCGGTTAAAAGACCTCCCTATGCACGCGTCTCATCCTCAGAGTCTGGCTTAACAAATGTAGGTGCAACAGGGACTCCTCAAAGGTCTCAACGTGGAGAATCTCTAGACTTCCAGCACACATTTCAGTTCGAGCCAACTCAGCCCTTCTCCACAGCTGTCCTTACTGACTGAAAAGTTTAAATCTTTTTAGGATGACTTCTTACAGAATCCTTCTATCCTTTTGATTATTTTAACTGCTGCTCTCAACTCACTAAAGTTTGTGATGTTAATTTGGACAGGTGAAAAGAATAATTGATACCACCTGCAGACCACAGCAGCTGGCAGTCAAGCGGATGGAAACAATCATACTGTAAGCTTCTCAAAGGAAGGGACATGCCTGATCCATCTTTGTATTTCCACACTATCCACCATGGTACTTTGATCAAAGTAGGTGCCTAATGCATATTTAGGATGGAAAGTAGAATAACTTGTATATGGGATCTGCTTCCAATTTTTCAAATATCTGTAATATAGATGATGTGCATGTAGTTGGAAAATAGTTTGATGGGGAGTAACCAGTATTTTTTTTCAATTGGCCGACTCCTTTTTAGCAGATATATTGGGATATAAATCATATACCAAAAAAAAACTACCCTGTGAAAGTATACAGTTCAATGTTTCTTAGTATATTCACAGAGCTGTGCAACCAACTTCGCCATCAGTTTTAGGACATTCCCCCCTAAAAGGAAACCCCATACCCTTTAGCAGTCACTCCCCATTCCTCCCTAATCCCTTTTTCCCCAGACCTAGGCAACCACTAATCTACTTTCTGTCTCTATAGATTTGCCTATTCTGGACATTCATATAAATGGAATCATACAATATGCGGTCTTAGTGTCAAGCTTCCTTCACTTTATATAATTCTTTCAAGGTTCATCCATGTTGTAGCATGTCCCAGGACGTCATGCATTTTTATTGCCAAATAATATTTCATTGTATAGATATAAAGTAATTTATCCACATATCAATTGATGGGCATTTAGGTTATTTTCACTTTTGGCTATTATGAATAATGCTGCTATGAACATTTGTTTCTGTGTGAACATATATTTTCATTTCTCCTGGGTATATACGCAGGAGTAGAATTGCTATGGAAACTCTATGTTTAACCATTTGTGAAACTGCCAAACTGTTTCCCAAATGGGCTGTGCCACTTCACATTGCCACATTCACCCCTTCCTGCCCCCTCCCCTCCATTCAAGCAGTTTCGCCTCTCTTTGCCTGTTGCCTCGGGGAAAGGATGAGACTGAAGAAGAAACAAAGGAATGTTCCTGACTTATTTCCTAAAGCCTACACCCAAAGAGGACCCATAAAGACTCCAATGACAGACAAAAGGGATTGAGAGAGGACTTCCCTCACTCCACCCCATCCTCCCTTGCACTAAGAAAAGTTTCCTTCAGGGCTGGAAAGAAAACCGGAGGCCAGAGAGAAGACAGAAGGCTGCAGTTACTGGGTCCAGAAGGTGGCTGTTGGATGGACAGAGTGCTTTTCCTGAAAAGGACTTTATTTAGAGAGTCTTGTAGACATTTCCTCAGCCAGTGTGGCAGGAAGAGCACGCAGTTCTGCCGCACTCCGAGCTGATACTGAAAGGCCAGGAGGGCAGGGGTGAGGGACCCCTCAGTGTCAGCACTGAGAAGAAGCCCCCCAGGCCTGCCTCCGAACACCAAGGGCCTACATAAGCCTCCTGGAGTTCCTTCCTGGAAGAAGTGGCGAGAGAAACCCAAACTGGTCAAGATTAATTTCTCTCAGTCCAGCAAAATATAAGTTCAAAATTAAAATTAATTTGCGTTTTGGCAAAGTGAAGAAAACTTATATTTTTGGGGTTATGTACTGAGATTAGTACCCACCACATAAGATTACAAAAAAGACTAAAGAAGTCAAATATCCAATAAATATATAAGAAGACAACCCACTGCTGGCAATACCAGGTGCAGCAAGGATGTGGAAACAGGAATTCTGAACAGCAGGTGAAGCGATCAATGAAAACTACCATTTTGGAGAGCAACTTAGAAGAACTTAGTAAAATTGAACAGTTGCAGATGACCCAACAATTGCATTCCTAGATCTATAACTTAGAGAACTCTTGCACAGCTGTATCAAGAGATATGCAAAAGAATGCTCACTCTCATGCTGTTTGTAATGGCAAAAAGAAAAAAATTTACAAATAGCCTAAAAGTTCATTGAGGATGAAACTTTCCCCTACTCTCACGGTCCTTTTGGCTGATCTAATAATTAAATCCACATGAGACAGAGTAACAAGAGAAAATAACCAAATTTAATACATACGTACGCACGGGAACCCCACATGCATGAGAGGTTCAAAGACAACAAGGGGATGGATATATGACATTCTAAGGTAAAGATCACATTGGATGTTCACAGGAGATGATAGGAAGGGCAGATATTTAGTAATTAGGAGTTTGCCCTGTCTTATAGATAGGTCATAAAAGTTATTTCTGGTGACCACTTTTATAATAGGGAAGGCCCCTAATTTAAGTTCTTTAAGATACAGGTGAAAGTTCCTCTTGAGCCTGCAAAGTCTCCACTGCCTGTAATTTAAAATAATCTACCTACCACAGAGGCAGATTATGGGGTGACTCATTCTGAACCTCTACACCATCAACAGGGGAATATATGAATTAATCGTTCCATGTGCATTCTAAAGAATACTATACAGCCTCGGTCTCCAAGATGTGACTCCTGTTCAGCCTGTCTGAGGTTGGCTCCACCTTGGAGCTCCAGACCTACTCACCCAGAATCTGTATTTTAATGTGATTGCCTGGCGATTTGTATGCCAATAAAATTTTGAGAAGCATTGTTCTATACAGTTAAGTGAAGGAACCAGAGCTACTTGTGTCACCCTGGATAACTCTTAAAAACATAATATTCAGAGAAAAATGTGTCAGTTGCCAAAGATTAATATAGCATGGTGCCATTTAAATAAAATTTGAAAAGATGAACAATAATGCTACATATTTTTATGAGTATATTTATATGTACTGGACTTTAGGTTATGCAGGGAATTTTATAAATGCAAAATTCTGAATACTGGCTACCTCTGGAAGAAGAGGGAGAGAATAAGGAAGCTACGGAGGGACTCAGCTGCAGTTGTAATGATGAGTTGTTCTTAAGCTGCATGATGAGGATGCTTGGGTTTCTTTCATATATTTTAACATGCTAAAAATTTCCATTTGAACAAGTTTTTCTCTTAAAAAAACAGTATTTATATCTGAGTGGGTGATTTTTATTTTCTTTGCATATTTTCCAAACTTTTCATAATGACCATGTATTTCTTATATGGTCTAGAAATCTATATTAAAAGTAATGCTGAATTCTATATAAGTTTATTTTTGATGAACTGGGCCTCTTCTCACTTAAAACACCACACTAATGGCCAGTCTTACTGCTTTCTCACTATTCACTCTAATTTCCCGCATCGCTCAGCACTTACCACCCAGATTGGGCCTCAAGAGTCACTGGCAATGACTGTAAGTAAGTGCCCAGAGGGAGGCTGGTGCATCGAGATGGGAGACAATTCTGCATCAGAGCTCTGGTGGCGGTCCAGACTTCATCACTTAGGACAGAATGAAATCTGGGAATCATGTCATTTCTCAGGGCTTCTCTTTTCTTTTAAATAGGAAGAATAACTCATGCCTTACTTATCTCACAGCATCTTTGTAAAGATAAAAAGAGAGATAGACTATGAAAATGGTTTTGAACTTTAAATGCTTTGGGAAAGTCAAGTTCTTCCTCTACCACTCAATTCCACTTAGAGATTAATGTAACATTTCCATCCAAGAGTGCTTTTCTCCTTTGTTCCATATCTCTTTGGTAGGGTAGTCTTTGAGGTTGCTCCCCAACTTTTTGTGGTTTTCCCCCCTTTCTGGGCACACGGTAGACTTACACTTTCCTGCTATCTTGAAATTAGATATGACCATGGGACATGGTCTCTCCCATGAATTTTGAGCATAAGTGATGTGTATCACTTCCAAGAAGTAACCTTAGGAGCAGTTTGGGGAATTGCCACAGCTCTTTCCAACTGCAGGGTGATGTGAAAACACACATGGTGATGTAGCCTCAGAGACCCTGGTCTCTGAGTCACTGAGGTAAGCAGAGCCTACCTACAATAATGGACAAGTAGCACAAGGGAAAAATATACTTTTGTTCTAGTAATTACCTTAGATGTGGAGAGTATTTATAACCATAGCAAAACTACATGTAGCCTGACAGACACAAGTGGCTAAAATCAATGTAGCATATGTATTAGAGGAAACGATGGATAACAACACAATCGTTATCAGAAATAAGAGTAACAGGGGTAACAGGATATGGATTCACGATCACCCTTCAGTTACTTCCTCAATGACTCAGACTTACTGTGTCTTTCTCATTTAAGACCAGGACAATTTTCAGGCCTTTTTGACCCTTGCAAATAGGCATTCTCATCTCTCTCAGAGAGGGTTTTACACCCAATAGATAAATGGCCAAGTCAAGGATTGCCATGATATCTATGAAAGGTATTTGCCAAATATTTCATGTTTTCCTCCTTTCCAGAATTGTGGTAGGGTTATAGTTCCTATTCCTCTTGGGGTTGGGTATAACTAGTTCTGGGTAATGAGTTATGACCAATTAATTGCCAGTGAAAAACCCTCAAGATCTTGTTCTCCTCCGGTCTGATGATTCACAGTGTTAGAGAGGGTGGCTGCTCCCTTGTAGGCATTCCTAGACATGACAAGC
Source organism: Pteronotus mesoamericanus (assembly GCF_021234165.1). Taxonomy (NCBI): domain Eukaryota; kingdom Metazoa; phylum Chordata; class Mammalia; order Chiroptera; family Mormoopidae; genus Pteronotus; species Pteronotus mesoamericanus. The sequence continues at coordinate 25,417,690 of NW_026555234.1, read as the reverse complement.
CAATTCGTCCTGCCCAGCCCAAAATGCACACGTAGTGTTATAGGAAAGTAAACCTCTGTTGTTTGAAGCCACTGAAATTGTGGGCTTGTTTGTTACACCAGCATAACATAGCCTTTTCTGACTGATACAGAAGGAAGTCCTGAGATAAATTTACCACTTCCTTTGAACTGGTCACAACCACCACAACCTTTCAGTGAAGTTATACCATCTCACTCCATAACCCTTAACCAGGCAAAAGCAAATGAAAACAAAAACAAGACAAAAAGAACACTGAGTCCCCAAAGGTTTTTTAGTGGCTCTCTTGTCATCTGATGAGGGAGACCACCTGTTCCTCCTGCAGCATTAAATCTGGTTCTCAGGTACCATCTGTGGCTTAATCTCAGGGACATCTCTTAGGCTGGGAAGACAGAGTTCAGGAAAGGACATTGTTTTTCCTACTGTTTTCAGTTCAAGGTTGAGTTCCTGGAGGTGAGTTAACAAGTGACTTTTTAAATGTTTTTAAATTAAGATATAAATGACATTTAACATTATATCAACTCCAGATGTGCAACATAATGATTCAATATATGTGTATATTGTGAAATGATCACCACATTAAGTCTAGTTAATATCTATCACCACACATAGTTACGTTTTCTTTTTATGATGAGGATTTGTAGGATTTACTCTCTTAGTAACTTTCAAATATACAGTATTGTTAACTAAATTCACCAGGCTGTACATTATATCCCTATGGCTTAATTTCTTTTATAACTGGAAGTGCGTACCTTTGACCATCTCACCTATTTTGCCCACCCCTCATCTCTGGCAAACACCAGTCTGTCCTCTACATCTGTATGCTTCATTTTTTGTTTTTTCAGTTTTGTATTTGTTTTGCTTTGTTTTAGATTCCACATATAAGTGAGAACATGCAGTATTTGTCTTTCTCCGTCTGACTTGTCCTTTAGCATAATGCCCTCATGATCCATCTATGCTGTCACAAACAGCAGGATATCCCTCTGTCCTGAAGCTGAATAATATGCCATTTTATCTGTGTACCACACCTTCTTTATCCACTCATCCATTGAGGAACACTTACGTCGTTTTCATGTCTTGACTATTGTAAATAATGCTGCGATGAATTTCTTCATTGTGCTCAATGTAATGGAGGTGCAGATTTCTTTTTTTGCAGTAGTGTTTTAATTTCCTTTAAATAAATACCTAGGAGTGGTATGGCTGGATCCTATAGTAGTTCTATTTTTAATTTTTTTGAGGAACTGCCTTACCATTTTCCATAGTGGCTTCACCAACTGACCTTCTGCCAATAGCGCACGTGGATCCCCTTCTCTCTATATCCTCACCAAGCGAGTTTTAAAGGTCTAGTGCGCATGAGCTCTTCCAATCGTTTCCACAGTATTTACCACTTACACATATGCCGTACCTCTGTGTTTCCTTATAAATGTGTTTGTTCTTCTGAAAAAAAAAGGAAGAAAGTGCCTAATGCAGTCAGGTGATTAACTATTATAACATTGACCTTCAAATCCCCACAGTCATCTTCTTCAGTTGCCTTGTGCAAAGTACTTCATTTCAAGTGCTTGGAAGAATACCTGGAAAATTACTCATTTCATCAGCTAAGGCTTTCATCTCAGTATGAGGCATTTTTACCTCGGCCTTTATTTGGTTTTGCTTCTGAGACAACATCTCTGAAACTGTTGACTCATTGCCAAGCACATTTAAACTTTACCTATTCAATGGACTGACCCACAAGGTTTGAAAACACCTATTTATATATGTTTTCATCTGATTAAAGAGAAACTTAAAAGACAAAGGGTTTTATTCACCAAAGGATATCCATCCATAGCAGGAGAAATTTTCTGAGGTTGATGTTCAGATGCTGACACGAGAGGTGGAGTAAATGGTTTACAGATTTTTAGAAACTTCATTTCAATAGCTACTCTGAGGGAAAGAGAGGCCCTCCAGAGGGACACTCTGTTGGTATAAAATGCTAGGCTACTGTAAGCTGCTTAAAATCTGGAATTCAGGTAGATCCAGGGTTCTTTCTTCTGCCTTTTCTCCTTCCTTTAGCCAGGTTATTCCCCCTCAGCCTCCTGGTCTCCAGCAAAGCGTTGCTCCCTCAGCCAACCGTCCCTGCCCCCTAGCGGGCGGCTGCTTATGCACCTCTCACAGAGTATTTTTCCATTGTGTCTATCACTGTTATCACCAAAAAGCATTTCTGCAATTATTTATTTATTTATGGTCTACTCCAATAAATTATAAACTCTATGATAGCAGTGATTGTATGTGTATTATTTGCCACTGTCCCAGCTCCCAGTTTATCGATTCAGCCTATATTTTTGGTCTCTTATGTGCCAGAAGGCACTTAAGTGCTTTGGATACATGGTGAACAAAACAAAAAGTCCTACCCCAAGAGCAAGAACTCAAACAATAAATGATCTTCACAATAAAGTACGTATGTGGTATGTTAAAAGTTGCAAAGAACCATGGAGAAAAGAAAAGGTAGAGAGCAAGGTGAGGGAGGGGAGCTGCCTAGAGTGTGGTAGCATGGTCAGGTTAACCCTCATTGAGAGGGCGGGATCTGAGCAAAGACTTGGAGGAGGTAAGGAAGTTAGCCAAGCAGCTACGTGGGTACAAGTGTTCTGGGCCCAGAGATCAACTGGAGCCGATTCTCTAAGGCACGCAGGTGTCTGGTTTGGAACAGCAATGGAGTCAGTGTGGCTGGAGTGGAGTAAGCAAGAGAGCAGAAGATAAGGTCAGGGGTACTCAATAAATATTTGTCAAGGGAATGAATGAAAAAAACAAATAAGTACTTGTTTTTAAAATTCTCTTTAAAGGATTTCTCATGCCTTGCATATTCTCCCATCGGTGACAAAAGTCTCTAGAGTCATCCAGTCCACACACCGTAATCTCATGTATGCTAAGTGGCAACTCTAGAAGGTATTGTGTCATTTTATTGCCAAAGAGGAAACATCTCCCAAGTGTGTCAAGAGATGGTCATGAGTCCTCTTCACCGGAAGTCCCAGGAGCCCCCCAGCCTGGACTCACACCGCTGCCGTGTGAAGCTGATAAAGTTGGCTCAGCAGCTCCAGGGTCAGAAGCCCGGTGGTGCTGACAGGCCACTCCACCACCAAGGCCGTCGTGATGGGAACCAAAGTGCGACAGAGGAACAAGAAAGCATTCAAAGGGGCCAAGAAGCAGCATCTCACTCAGCACATTGAGCAGATGGAGGTGAAAAGGAAAATGGACTCTTTGTGAATAAATGGCTTCCCCTCATTGAAACTCACTCTCTGGAAAGGTTCTGAAATCCACATATATTAATGGTATAGATCAGTCGTTTCTAAGCACCACGGCAGGGTCAGTTGTGGAATGCTTGGCTAACGCTGCCAGAATCTCCTGAGAAATTTTCTCAAAATACTGATTCTGGGAGCACTTTGGAGGGTCTAAATCAGGGGCTCTAGGTGGACTCAGGAATTAGTACTTATAACAGCTTCTCAAAAGATTATAATGAACAGCCTAGTTTGGGAACCATTGCTGTTGTATTCTGATAACGTGTCTGTATTTGACCAGAACACTTATTTTGCTAATGGCATGGGTTTCTACTGGGGGTATTTCAGGCATCAGTAATCAAAGGAAGAGCTAACAAGCAAAAGAGAGACAGACTCATAGATAGAGAGCAGAATGACAGCTCTGGGGAGGGGGCGGTGGTGTTGAGGGGTGGAGGGATCAAGCCAAAAAGAAAAGGAACTCCTGGACACAAACAACGGTGTGGTGATCGCAGGGTGGGGGCTAAGGTAGAAGAGAGCATAAGGGAGATAAATGGTGATGGAAAAATTACAATAAAAAGGGAACTATTGAAAAAACAAAATGACAACAACAACAACAAAAGTTACAGTGAGGTAATAAGAACAGGAAGCCTGCTAGAATTTCTGTAATCACAGGCCTGAAAGGCCATCTTCATGGCACAAATATCCCGTGGGACAGAGATTGACAGTTTGTCCCACTTCCCAGATGGCTCCTCACCCCTACCAGCCTGCTCTTCCAGTGGGGTCACAAGTTTGAAAGCAGCAGCAGATTTTTGTGTATACTGATAAAAAGCTGTAACAGGAAAAATAGCAAGTTTGGGCATCTTCGAATTTCTACAAATATTCTAGTATGGGGTGGTGAGGAATATGGGTGTGGGAGAAAGCCACAAGATGGCTCCCAGTGGTCCCTATCTTTTGGTGTTTGTGTCCTTGGGTTGTCTCCTTCTCCTGGACTAGGGTTGATCCACATGTCCAATAGCATACAGCAGCAGTGATGGTATATCCGTTCCACAATTGGTTATTTAAAAAAAATAGCAACAACGTTGGCTCTCTCCATTTGGAGGAAGCTAGCTGCCCTGTTGTTAGGACACTCAGGAGCCTATGGAGAGGGCCCTGTAATGAGGAATGAGGGCTTGGCCAATAGCTAGCGAAGAACTGAGGCCTGCCAGCAGGCGGAATGGGCTGGGAAGCAGATCTTCCCGCTCCCATCAAGCTTTCAGGTGGCTCTATCCCAACCCAGCAGAGGAACGGGAACCTCATGAGAGACTCCGAGCCCAAACTACCCAGCTAGGCCTCTCTGATTCTAGACCCTCTGACACCATGAGATAATGTTTGCTATTTTAAGCTACTGTTTGGAATAATTGTTCTACCACTGTAGATAATCCAATAGTGAGTTCAGTAGCTCCTCAGAAAATTATTCATGTAATCCCAACCTAGACCCTAGACTTTTCTCTTTAACTAAGCATTTTAATAAACTATTATTGTGGCATAGCACACACACACACACACACACACGTAAATGAACAAATCCTAAAAGAATATATCCCCTTATTCAGCACCCAGATCAGAAAATAAAATATTACCAGGATTCCAGAGGCATCTTCATGCCCCTTTCCAGTTACATAACCACCTTCTCCCTAGAGGTAACCAGTGTGACACATAGAATAGTTTTGTCTGCTTTTGAATTTTCTATTAATGGACTCATACAGTATTTTAATAAAGGAACTCATACAGTGTGCTTCTGGCTTCTTGAACTCATCATGTTGATGAGATTCATATTGCTTTCTGTATCCAAAGTATATGTTGAATTGTGATTGATTTGTAGGAGTTAGTTATATGTTCTGGATACCAATCTTTTGTTAGCTATATAAAATACAAATAACTTTTCTCATGTTAATGGGTTTTTTTTTCATCCTCTTAATTGGATTTTTAATGAAGGAAGTTCTTTGTTTTAAGTAGTTCAATTTATCACTTGTCTTCTCTACGGTTTGTGCCTTTTGTGTCTTGTTTGAGAAATAATTGCCTATACTAAGGTCATGAAAATATTCTCCTTATTGTCTTTTAGAAGGTTTTTTTTTTACAATACATATGGAATTGATTTTTGTATATTATGTAGGCTAGAGGTCATATTTTTTCCTAAGTAGATGTATATCCAGTTGATTCAGAGCTATTTATTAAAGACCATTCTTTTGCTTTACTTTATTGTCCCTTTGTCATAAATCTAATGACTATATCTAGTCTCTTTCTGGATTGTCTATTCTTTTCCAGCCTCCTTCTCTACCCTTGCATCTTTAGTGTCTTAGTTATGGTACGTCTTGGCATCTAATATGCTCACCTGCAAGACTGCCCTAGCCGACTTGGTCCTTTGCACTCCCTATAAATTAGGATCATCCATTTCTGCACATACACAAAGCCTGCTGAGATTTGGGGAACGGGGGCACATTACATATATAGGTCATTTTGGTGAAAAGTGCCATTTTAAAAATACAAAGTACATGAACTTATGAATGTAGCATATTTCTCCATTTATTTCAGCTTTGTTTAATTTATTTCAGTAATATTTTGTAGTTTCCGGTATACAGTGGGTAGCATATTTTGTTAATTTTTTTTCTTCACTTTGAAATCATTTTAGGTTTTCAAAAGAATTACAAAGATGGTATGGAGCTACCACGTGCCTACCGCTCAGCTTTGCCTAATGTAAATATCTTTTATAACCATGGTGAATTTATCAAAACTAAGAAAATTAACATCGGTAAATACTATTAAGTTAAACTACAGACTTCATTCAGATTCTACCCATTATCCCACTAATGTCCTTTCTCTAATCCAGGCTCCAATTCAGGTCACCACATAGCCTTAAGGTGGTTAGTAGTTTTAAGAGAGCAAATTCCTACCTTGGTCAGCATCTTCTTCTCTTCCTTGGTGAGCAGTCCTATAGGATGACCTTGTGGCAAGATCAGGATAAGAGTATATGTGCTTTACTCCTCTACCAGCCAATATACCTTCATTGCAGCCAACGCTAGTTTCCTTATTTAAAAAAAGTCTTTCTAATAAGGAAGCTACAGCCCTGCTCAAATGTCCACATAAACTCTTCATATCAACTGTGTATATTTGACAAACAGACACCGAATGTCTGAGTATAATAAACCAAGTGCTTAATTAAGGGGGGAAAAATTCCATGTGTTTTAGGTCGGTGTCATTCTGTTTTAAGGAACAGGGCTCAACTTAAATTAGCTTAAGTTTTTTGTGTTTTTTTTTAAAGCACTTGATGGTTCGTGTAACTAAAGAGTCCATGAATAATAGGCACAGCTAGATATAGGAACTCATATGATTAAATCAGGACCAACTTTTCTATTTCTTAGCTCTGTTTCCTTGGTGTTGGCTCCCTTCACCTTAGAGTCTCCCTCAGCAACGAAGAATGGTTGCCAGTGGCTCCTGGATTTAGCTACTTCCTGCTTCTCAATCACAGGCAAAGGCAGGAAACCCCTGTGAGAATCCAAGCAAAAGCCACGCATTGAGTCTGATGGTCTCTGATTGGCCTGATCTGAGGTAGATATCTGCGAACATTGACTCCAGGGTAATGTCATGTGTGGGTTAGTTTACATCTAGGTTACATGCTCTCCTCTGAATCAGAAATCCAGCCCCACCTGAAGAACGTGGGCTAAGGGTCGGGGAGAGGGTTGGTAGCCAGGAGAGGAATCAGGCTGTTTTCCAGAGTGAATGCTTCTGAAGGACAAAAATAACAAGTATGTACTGTGCTAGGTCTTTTAACTTAGAGTCCATGTTCTCTGTCCACAGGCAAACTATTAGATTGATAAGATTGATATCATTATTTGGAAGGGTTAAACCTATCTTGTTGACTTCACTTCTATTAAAGACACATTTTTTTTTTGAGCTAGATCTATTCCACTCCCAGAAAAACTCATTTAAGCCTCTTTAAATAACTCTGCCCAGTTGTGCAGAAACATCTGTAAGAAGGGGAACTAAGGTAGAGAGAACAAGACAGAAAGTAGAGAGAGATACATCAAGTGAAAATAGGCGGAGAAAGAGCATAACTAAGAAAGCAGAGAGGTGCAAAGCCCACCAGAAATTCCAGTGCCTAGTTGAGTATTTTTTTCTCCTTGCTGCTTAGTCTGGGTTCCCTGGAAGCAGAGCTGGGGAATGCTCTCAGGAGGAGGGAACAAGGGAAGCAGCATGGGGCAGGGGGAACACTAAGCAAGGTTGCTATCTCACCTGGAGGCTGATCCCACAGGAAAGCTCCATGGCATAAATTTGTACCATTGAGTCAATCCCACCTGGAGGCAATGGGCCAGGCTTTTGTACCCTATGCCAATTAATCAGTCATGGAGGTGGGGCACAGAACCTCCGTGGCAGACAGCTCCTGTTCAGCCAAAGGCAATTTCGAAAAGAACGGGACAGCTGCTAGTTGTTATCAGCGAATACTCACAGCAGCTAGGGGATGGGGGATTAATTGACAGATGAAAGGGATGGAGGAGGGAGTGCCAACAGCATGCAGTACACCTGCAACCTGTTCTTCACAAGCACTTCGCCTATGACTCTCATCTCAGCTTTAATACAGTGTTCTATTGTATGGCTATTTCTTACATTTCCTAAATAGCTGCTTCTTATACTTACACTAGTGTTAGCTTAGTTCAGCCCTTCATTGTCTTTTGCTTATTCTTTGAAAATAATCTGCTAATTTTGTCAGGTTCCAACAAACCATGCCTCCCTCTGTTTATGTTGTTGGGTAGCCCCCTTCTCCCACATGACTTTGACCAAGAAACTGCAGTGGAAGTGACACTGTGTCACCTCCATGGTGGGTCTTAAGACTTGAAGATTCAGCTCTCACCCTCTTGTAGTGCTGCCTCTACTATGCATGAAAACATGGCGTAGACATTGAGTGATGAGCAGCCACCGAGAGAAGAAGGCTGAGACCACATGGATAAAGAAGCCCGGGCACCCCGGTGCCCCAGCTGGGCCCGTCCCTCAGATGACCCACCAGCTGAATGTTGCCATGTGAGTGAGCCACATGAGACCGACTAAAGAGCCATTCAAGTAATTCACATAATTGTGAGGAAAAAAATAAATCATCATTGGTGTGAGTCACTATGTTTGGGGGTCATTTGTTACATGGTGATTGATAACTAAAACACCCACTTCTTGCTTTTATGCACCTGCATGCATCCTGCACACTGCTTCTCAATTCTTTCTAAATCCTGGATCTGACCATTTCTATTCCCTGCTTCAGGACCCCTGGTGAACTTTGACTATAGTTCTCTGGCCTGGCCTGGCCTGGCCTGGCCTGTTGCAACATCCTGGCTCTAGCTTCCTTTGTGAATCTTGTCTTCAACCATGAAAACAACACTTCAGCCACCATGAGCTTCTCCCCTTCTTCTGGACACACCGTATTGTCAAATGCCATCTCCTGTCCACCACCCCTCACACGACCAACCCAACTCTAAGGGTAGGTTCCTCCAGCCTTCCTCAGCTCCTTCAGGTAGAGTCATTCACTCTTGTCTCTGTGCACCTTCTTACCTCGATTACAGTCCCGTCATGATTGGCTTGTGTCTGTCTCCTCCCACAGACAACAAACCCCTTCAGAGCAGGCCAGGTTGTATCCATTTGTGAATCCCAGAACTTGGTCAATGCCTAGCATGTAGTTCAGACATCAAATTGTGACCGACTGATTGTGGACTATCCCCAGTTATGTGCTTCTCAAAGGCAGGCACTAAATCTTACTCATGTTGTTGTGCTTGGTTCAGAGCCTGGAATGTGCTCTGAATTCTCAATTCAACTGAGTGATGAGAAATAGAAAAGTTAAGAAATGGGAAAGCAAAAGGATAGAAAAGGACAAAAAGTTCTGTGAGAGAAGGCAGCTAGCACTCTTCAAAAGGACAATGCCAGTTAGAACTACTCAGGGTGAAAGAAGTCTGATTTTCTCTTAAAACACTTTGGTTCTAGTTCTCAATTTATCCCTCTGTCTCTTTTCACACAAAGTGGCAAGTTTTAATAGAGAAAGAAGAAGGGCCCTCTGATGTGGTTTGAGGGCTGATAGCGCTGACTGTTCTCAGGCACCTCCCAGTAGAGGAGGCACACCTCCTGGCACACACGCCCCGCTCAGAGATTGGGTTTGAGTGAGGCAGTGCCAAAACGAAGTCCAGGCCTGCAGGGACGAACCTTTCCCAGTTATTTCCATATGTTGTTTTATCTGCTGCGATAAACTGGAGCCACTTCAGAGAGGCCTAGAACACACACCTTCCTTTCTTGTTGGCCTTAGGGCAAGGAGGTGAGAGGCTTTCCTAGGATTTTCACACTTGGATTTATTGTTCAGAAAACTCAAAATGATTTCCATTTTCAATCATTTCCATTGAGGGTGAGGTGCAGGTTTTCATTATAATTCAAGTGAGTCATAAATTGTGCCACTGGAGAGAAGGAAGGTTGGGTAAGGAGGTATATATGTATATAAGTCCCTAGACCAGGAGTCCTCAAACTTTAGCTACATCAGAATCACCTGGAGGGCATGTTAAACTAGATTGTTGGGCTCACCTCCAAAGCTCCTGTTTCACTTGCTTTTCAAACAAGTTTCCAGGTGACGCTAAAGCGGCCAGCAATATGACCGCCCTTTGTGCGCCTCTGCCCTACACCACCAACTTCTGGAGAAGGAGCTGGCCTTTTATCTCTGTAAACTCGGTGCCTAACATACAGTAGGTGTTCAATGTATGCTTTTTTAAAAAATGAATTACATTAAAGTCAATCATCATTGTTAGAAAAACTATTTCAAAAGCATTCCGTCATGTGTCAGTGATAGTGTCATTTTGTTAAGGAAAAGAACAAATCTTTATGGAGTTTAGTGCTCCCATTTCATCTTCTCCCACAAATTCTGATGAAGAGAGCAACTCAGATAACACTATTTCTAGCAACTAAATAGAGTCTAGCGATATCAATCATTCAAGAAAGATCTAGACCTGACTGGTGTGGCTCAGTGGATTGAGTGCTGGCTCTGCAAACCAAGAGGCTGCTGGTTCGATCCCCAGTGTAGGGCACATGCCTGAGTTACAGGCCAGGTCCCGATTAGGGGCATGTGAGAGGCAACTGATCAATGTATCTCTCACACATGGTTGTTTCTCTCCCTCTCTTTCTCCCTCCCTCCCCTTCTCCCTCTAAAAGTAATTAAATAAAATCTTTTTAAAAAAGATTTGGAAGAAAAAATAAACCTTTGCCTGAAGGAGACCATAAATTGTACCTGACAGTTGTATTTTTTGGTTTCAAGTGATAGAACCCCTTCTCTGAGCAACTTAGAAAACAGAATGTACTGGTTTGCAGAATCCACAAAGAGATAGAACAACAAAATGGAACAGGAATGTTGTTGAGCCCAAAGAATAACTGGAGCCAGGGTCCTACCGCCAGCCACGGCTCCCCTTTCAGTCACTCTTGTCAGCCTCCCTTTCCATTTTGTCTCTGTGATCTGCCACCGACTGGCTTTCTCCATATTACAATGAATAAAATAAAAGAGACCCCACTCAGCTTAGATTAGAGGGCGGGGTCTCATAAGAAAATGGTGTAACGCATCACACCGGGAGCTGCACTACATTTGTGATATTCCACAAAAAGCCACCCGGAGGACCAGCAGATGTGGACATGCAGTTTATTACTCACATTACAGGGGAGTGCACAACGGCTGCAGATCGGGTGTGAGAGCAACCACACATCCGCCTCCAGCTTGGTGCTACTTATAGGTTAGGGAGGGAGAGGGGCAGCAAGGAGGGAACCGTGGTAGCCTGGGAAAATGCTACAGGGTTGTGATAAACACAGGGGCCTTGAGAAGGCTGGGACTCCAGATACAGCCTGTTGTCCACGTTTCTTATGGCTGCTGTCCAGGCAGCCGTCTATTCTCTGAGTTGGAGGGGCCATGGCTCCATCTGCCTCACAAATGGCATCTCCCATAGTGGCCTGTGGCCAAGGACGGACGCAGGTCCAACAGCAGTGGGCGTTACAAAAGTCAGCCACTGGCGCTTTTGTCTAGGAAAAACCTATATAAGTGTCAAACGTGAGATCTCTTTTAGTAAACATTCTTCTACATCTTCTGTTCTAAACAGATGCAACACCAGTGAAACACAAATACCAAGAGGTCACTGGAGAGCAGCTGAAGCCTCCAATCAAGAAGAAAGACCCGCCTGGAATTTAGGATGTACTTGAGAAATATTCTAAACTACCAAAGGCGTAGTATAGCCTCGTGCTTCTTTAAATCATACCTTCAAATAGCGGGGCAGGGGGTTGGGGGGGGGGGTAGAAATGTAAGGCAGAAGTTCTCTGAATCTATCAAATGATTTTTCAGTGATGTCATCACGGTTTTCCTTCCCTTCATTGACCCAAAGTTGTGAACAAAATTTTTCCCCTACGGCTAATTTAAACCTGAGATTTCATATTGAAAAATCCCAGAATGTGAGACAAAATCCCAAATAATGTGGGGACAGTCAGTGCTGTCCATTGTCTTTTAGACAAATATGGAAATCAGCCCACCCTTTTATTCTCTGTTGGTTCTCAATGTTTTGCATTTTAAGTGCTATGATGTCAGTTATAGTTCAGTTGAAGGCCCAGAAAAAAATTAAACTGTAGCAAGCACTATTGTGCTGCTGTTACACACGCTCAGGAAACACAAGTTAACTTTGAAAAGAAGTGGGGGGTTTTGATTTTGTTTTTGTTTTAATGCTGATTCGGGTGCTACGCTGGGGGATGTGGTTAACACCACAGTTTGCCTCCGCCCGACTATATCGCCATTGCTGATTCTAATGGACACTAACATTTTCAGCTGGTGCCTGTCATGGTGATTTTCCTACGTGTGTGGTAACCATTCAGGCAAAAATGTCTGGGGTTTTCTACTGTGTTTTTAGGCTGACATTTAATGTTTTCTTTTCTATATGCTACACCTTCTATTACTGTTGAAGGTGGAAAGTCTAGTGGGTAGAAGAGTTCAAAATGTGTTGTGTTTGATAAGAACTCAAACTATGGATAAACAAATTTGACACGTAAAAAATTGGCAATTGAAAAGCACACAATGAAATCATAAATATTTCCTTCAAACTGTGCAATTGAGAGTAGAACAAAAAAAAAAAGGTAATGAAGCCCTACGAAGCACATGTTAATAACTAATAACAGAAGTAGAGGTATTGCTAGTCATTGGCACATTATTTGCAGAGTGCATCAATGTGTGTGGATTATCTATGCAGCAGTTTACAGTTTATATTCCCTTTTAAATTTAGACTTACCATTATTTTGTTATTTCCAAAGCAACACTGTCTTTATCTTATTCATTAATGTCACCAACCATTACAACCCTTCACTCTGTGCCAGACCCTAAGATAATTGCCAGAGATATGACAATAAATAAAGTCAAGCTCCTGGTTTCTAGAAGTTCTCTATTTAGCTAGGGGACTGACATGTAAATAAGGAATTTAGAGGGAGATCACTAATACTTATAACTTCATTGTCTCCTTCACATCTGGAATAGGCATTAGATTGTTGAATCCTACCTGTCCAAGGCTGCCAGCATTCCTGGGGCCAACACAGGGAAAGCTATAAAGAAAATAGGGAAGATGTGTAATTAGAGGGAAAGATTCAGAAGAAAATTCATATAAAATACATGCTATAATTTTTAAGGGTTGAGGATAAAGAGTATATCATAAGGCAAAAGAGAGAGAGAAAGAGGGAGGGAGGAAAGAAGAGGGGAGGGAGGAAAGAAGAGGGGAGGAAGGAAGGGAGGAAATATATATTTATATTTATATATAAATATTTGAGGGCCCCTTTTATGTATTTATTTTTTTAATCCTCAGCAGACAACATGCTGATTTTAGAGAGAGAGGGGAATTGAGGGAGAGAGAGGAAGAGAAACAGCAATGTGAGAGAGAAACATCAATCAATTGCCTCTTGAATGTGTCCTGACCGGAACCCAATCCCCAACCCAGGCATGTGCCAGGACCGGAAATCAAACCTGCGACCTTTTGGTTTACCATATGACACTCCAACCAGCTGAGCCACCCTGGCCAGGGCGAGGGTCCCTTTCATGATGGCTCAAGACAACCAAAAGAGAACACGTGGTAAATTTATAAAATGACGCGACTTTGCACAAATGGGATGGCCTCCATGCTGCCACCATGTGTCTTTAAAGGAGGAACGTGGACCCACAGCATCCCACAGAAGCAAACAAAGGCACTTGAGGTGGAAAGCCAGGCCTGGTCTCTGAGCCAACTGTTATTCTTTATTTCAAAGAGGATTTTATGGATTTTAAATGTTAAAATGATTATAAAGCTCTCAAATGTGGCTTCCATATTTTAAAAAATAAACATTAAAAAGGGAGCCTTCTAGAATAAAGTGGCTCCGCTGGTGATGTTTCTGAGCAGGATGGCGGGAGGAGGGAGCTACAGAAAAAAATTATCCCAGAAAGAAGAAAAAAAGAGGCAGCAGGGCCTACCTGAAGGCCTGGAATTCTACACTGCACACAAAATTTGCAGTGACAGTGAATTTTCAGTGGCATGCATTTTAAGGACATTATTTTTTATGTCATGATGAAAAGCCTAAGAAAAGTAATGAATGTGTTCCTGAGACAAACATGGGCTGAGGGTGGGACCAGGGACCCAGAGTGACCTTGAACACCCCAGGAAGGACGTGGAATAAGGGAGGGTTGTCAGCCCTGGCTGGTGTGGCTCAGCTGGTTGGAGCGTCGTCCTCTAACCAAAAGGTTGCAGGTTCAACTCCTGGCCCAGGCACATACCTAGGTTGTGAGTTTGGTCCTGGTCTGATGCACACTCTCTCCCCCCATAAGGGAGGCAACCAATGAATGCTTTTCTCTCACGTCAATGTTTCTCTCTCTCTCCCTTCTTCTCTAAAAGCAATGAAAAAATGTCCTTGGGTGAAGATTAAAAAAATTTAAAAATAAAATGAGGGTCGTCCATACTTGGAATTTCAATGCAGTCTCCACACCATCTTACTCAGGGAGGTGGGGAGCACAAGGAAGTGAGAAAAATCCGTGTGATTTCTTCTTGGTGCAGCCACAGGGGTCAGTGGGGGGAATAGCCACTGGGTGGTTTATAGAAGGTGATAAGGGAAACCCAGGGACCCGGTGAACATGCTGCATTGCCTTATTTAATTATGTGCTAATTTCCTCTTGCTGCGTAACAAATTACCACAAACCTAGAGGCTTAGATCAGCACCCATTTCTTCCCACGTAGTTCTGTTGGTCAGAAGTCCAGTGTGGCCTAACTGGGGTATGTTACAAGGGGGCTTACAGGGCTGAAATCAGTGTCAGCTGTGCTTCTTTCTGGGGGCTTTGGGGAAGAATCCGCTTCCAAGTTCATTCAGGTTGCTGTCTACATTTGCTCCCCGGGGCTCTAGAATTTAGACCCTCACGTCTTGCTGCCTGCCAGCTGGGGATCTTGGCTCCTGGAGCCGCCCGCATTCCTGTGACAGGAGAGCCTAGGCCTGATTGAGGACTAGGTCAGGCCGGCTGAGGATAATCTCTCTAACTCAATGCCAATTTATTTGGGGCCTTAATTACATCTGCGAAGTCCCTTCAAAGCAGCATCTAGATTCGCGTTTGACTGAATGCCTGGGCGAAGGTGTCTACACGAGGGGCTGCGAGGCTTGGAGGCCATTTAGGAATTTGGCCTGTGACAAATTTCCTAAGAAACATTCTCCAGGCAAGCTAAGTGATTCTCCAGGGTGGTAGTACCAACCCCTAGTGGATGTGCTGTAAACTCGAGGGCAAATACTGTGTTGTAATGATGGGGAAGGGGGGGCAGTTTGAGTGGTATTTGGGGTTCAGGGCTGGGTTGCGAAAGGACAGCCTCACACAATGAGGAATTGTGCTGCATTTCACACAGCTTTGGAATGTCCTGTAGGCAATGCATGTCGATGAAAAAAATCTGTGTTGTTTTCTGAGCTTCTCTGTATTTTTGCAGTTTTAAACTCATAGAGATAGAAGGGACTTTAGTGAGCTTTGAGCCTATTTCTTTAAAAAAAAAAAAAAATGAGGAAGCTGAGACCAAAAAAGGAAAAAACTAAATGTCACTCATCTTACTAATGTCAATGTTGGGACTAGACCCAGTTTTCTTCATGGAAATGTCAAATCTGTCCATGTGAAACTACTGGAAAATAAAGATAACTTGAGTGTCAAGGAAAATGTTTTCCTAAAGAGTTGATATAGCAATTTAATGTTATGCAATTAACTCCACTGTTTTTCTAAGGTTATGATGGCTCTGAAAACAAGGTTTTACTAGATGTTGATTACATCAAAGCCATTTTATTTTAAGGATATCATTATCTCACTCAACATCAGCAGAGGAAACATTCACTTAACAAACTTGTGATTTAAAATTATTACTGCTTATTTCTATTTTTACGATAAACTAGGACCTAGGCAAAATTATGAATAGCCCAAAAAGCAACTTACAAGGCTGACTTTGGCCAGTCTGTAACAGGACTGGACTGGGTAGTCCAGCCCAAAACAGCAGGCCAGAAGGCAGGCCGAGTCCCACCCCCACGAATGCCCGCCTTGCCCTGAAAGGCCTGTTCTTCCTTCCTGGCTCAACTCGGTTCGAAGCTACTTAGCTACAAAATTGCCATAAGCTTTCCTGTGCTGCCACCTACTGCATATAATGAGTATAGTTTCGAATAAAGCTTTTGTCTTCTATTAGTCAGTGTGTTTTAATGTGACCAGGGAAAGAAAACCATCAACTGACTTCAACTGTTGTGTTGTACTAGGAGGGAACATTATCCACACTATTTCTTCTGCTGAGACTTCTAGACTTCTTTCTCCTTTGTTCATAAATATTCAAACGCACACACAACTCTTTATTAACAGTTTATATTAATATAATTATTCAAGGCATGCTCACTATATACTAAGCTCTCTGTGCCTTATCTTAGCCCGATCTTCATAATCCCGTAGGAGAGGTCTTATTATTCCCATTCTACAGAACTGCACAAGGCAGCCTGACTACAAAGGAAATTCATGGTGACCCATTCTTAATTATGTCAGATCACACCTTGCTCTTCAGTGCACGTCAAGCCAAGAAATCAAACAGGCGAATGACTTAATGCTGTTATAAAGTGAATTAATAAGATCGTATCATTCAAGGGACCAAGTAACTAACTGCCAAATTAGCACATCAAGACATTATTTAACATGGCAGGGTGTGCAGGAGGAGGAACATGTTCCAAACAAGTTGAGGTTTAGAACAGAAAGACGATTGTTTAGAGTTCTAAAGTAGCTTCGTAATGGAGGCTGTCGAAAGCAGAACGAAGGCAAAGACAGGAAACTAATAATTTGCACTGGCTTCAGTTATAAAGAAACTTGAAAGTAAGCTAGAGTTCACCAGCAGACGTTTACTACAGAATGCTCAGTCCTAGAGAAAATACTTTTTTAATTATAAAAGTAATAAAATATAGTATTTTTAGAAAGCTTAGAAAATGAGAATATCCAGTTAAAATCACCCATAATCTTTAATATCCAGAGACAGGAGTGGACCCATGATTTTGAGAAATTGCAAATGTCACAAGGACACATAAGCCAGGATTTTGGAAGGGCCTATTAAAGTGTGGGGCCCTAAAGCTTCAGCTTCACCCTAAGTCCACCTCCTCGCAGCAACAATCATCATCAGGGGCCCTTAGGGCCAGTCTGCTTGGGTGTGAACGTCAGCAACGTCCTTTATAGCCAGGTGACCTTGGGCAAGTTGCTTATATGATTAAGTTTAACTTACGATATGGTAAACACTTAGTTAGCTATTATAGTCCTGTCTTTTCTAAATGTATGTATACACAAAGTATGTACATATTTTACAAAACTATCTCACTAGTTTCATGTATGAATATTTTTCCAAAGGGGTCTTTAAGACAGACCACATATTATACTGAATAGATGTAAGCCCTAGACTCAACTGGATATTCGGGGTATTAGTTAAAAAGATCCTTAGTGTCAGGTGGCTTTGCCCATTGAAAGCACTACAAAGTCACCTTCATCACCAAAGACTAACAACACTTTGAAGAGTAAGTTAACTGGAGGTAGATTTTTTATAAGATCTAAATCTAAGATGTCAGTTACGAGGGCTTGTGGGTACAGAAGGGCCTCTGAGGTGCACAGCTCCAGGGACACCACCTTCATGTGGGGTTCCGAGTCACTGGTACCCCCGGGGTGGTTCATGGCCCAGGCCTCAGGGAGAACAGCGGCAAGACAGAGGTACTAGATGGAATCTTCTAAAGTATGGGCCCTTCCCAGACATCCTCATTCTGTATTGTGTCTATTTTAACACAAAACAAGGAAGAAGGAAAGGTACTTCCTTTGTCCCAAGGGGAGTTCAGAGACAGGTTTGATAAGCCAGAAAGCCTATCATAGTGGCTGCCAGCCTAGGCTAGCGACCATTAGGAAGTCAGCCCACGGTCCAAGCCCTATCCTAGGGAACAACATTGAGACCTGGGTGTGTCACGTGGCCTCTGTGCCTATTTCTTCAGTAGAACCAAAATTCCTCTCTACCTCCAGGGGCGCTATTACCCACACACATCAGCCACCATATACTCTCCCATGGTGTGTGGCATGCTAACATTTGAAAGCATTTTAATTAAATATGCTTCTCACACATGAAGTATAGCCTTACGAACACCACCACTAAACATACGTGTTTCTGAGGCCAAAAGCAATCTTTACCAGCTCCTGTTAGCAGAAACAAGCCTTTTGTTTCCTTTCTGCAGTCTCCAAAATGACCATAGACGTTACACACCCAGTGAGATTTAAAAATGCACGCCTCTGGTTTTAAGTGAGTAATTAGAATCACCTGAATCACCATACCTTTAGTTTTCCAAGTTACGAGAATGTTAATAGTAGGGGAGGATGGAGGCCAAGGGGCAAAGTGGGACAAATAGGGACATCTGAAATAGCACAAACAATAGGAAAAAGGTGGGAGAAAACCCAACTTCCAAGAGTTAAAAAACAATGTTAATACTAGTGATAACTTTACTCCTAGGAACCAATATACTCTTCCCTGAGAAGCTGGAATCGCAGGTATCACCATAGAGTAATTGGTGCTAGAAACTTGGAGGCAGCTGAGACCCCAGTTACCCGGATCCCTGGTAACAAACGGGATGATGCTCTTCTGTGAGGATCACAGGAAGAGGGAGATGCATGGCGTTTCTTCCCACAGTCCTTCATTCGTTACCTAGAAAGGCAGTTTCTGTATATTCAAGTGATTGTTGAGGACAGATGTCATTTAATCTTTAACGCAAGCCGACAAATTACATATCAGTGTGTCCTTATCTTTAAAATATTAAGGCTTAACAAGAAATGGCAAAGACATTTGTTTTAAAAAAAAACTAATTTCTAGAAAGCAAGGAATTGCTGAAAAACAAAACAAAAAACCTACGTTGATTGGGGTATGTCACATGGACACAGGAAGCAACTAAAATAATTCTCAGTGGTCAAAGCTGGAGCAATTTCAGCAACAAAATGTAGTATTGGATTATAACCCAGTATAAAAGAAATATCCATGAATTCATACGAATATAAATGACTGAATAAATAGCAGAGAAGAGACAAATCTGGCTTGTGAAACAACTGCAAGTAATTTGGAGGCACTCCCCCCACAAGGAGCTAGAGCGTAATCCAACCCCCTCCAGTGCGGGCTGCGCAGACACCCTCCTCCCAGCAGCATGACTGGGAAGGGGGTGGGAATGGGAGAAGTAACTACAGTAGGAAAAGGTGACAACTGTCACCTCAGGCAGCTGATCAAGGTCAATATCCACAGCAATAAATCATGTTGATGGTATGTGCCCTTTAAAAAAATGTTTCATATACATTTGTCTCCATTTACCACCCCCACCGCCCCCCAAGTATGTACCCTTTATATGTGGCACTTTAGCTCTGTGGTCTTTCTCCCTCAAAACTCCTAACCCTACCCTCATTATGAGAAAAACATCAGGCAAATCCTAATAGAGGGGCAGCCTACAAAATACCTGACCCGCTCTCCCCAAAACTGTCAAGGTCATCAAAAAGAGGCCAAGTCTGAGAAATTATCACAGCCAAGGGGAGCCCAGTGAGATATTAATAAAATGTGGTATCATGGGGGTGGGGGGGGAGAAGGCTATTTTGTAAAAACTAAGGAAATCTGAATAAGCTATGGGCTTTAGTAATTAGGAATATTATCAATATGTTTATCAATTAGAACAAATGCACCACATTAACATAACAAAGGGAGAAATGGATAAAGGGTATATAAGAACTGTATCTTCTCAATATTTCTGTAAAATTGTTCTAAAAATATTTTTAAAGTATTTCAGAGTTAACAAGTAAACAGTAATATAAAAGTATAGAAAAAATGTCTAGCAATACTTCTATTACTGTCAAAATAACTTCAGATGTATTAAAGTAAAAGAAGGTAAAAGAGAAAATAAAAACAAGTTTAGGCTTCTCTCTTATCAGCAGAAAAGTTTTATTCCTCATAAGGACAAACAGTTTATACCACATCCAAGGCCTTACCTTACAGACACAAACCAAAGTAGCCATTTAAAGCATTAGATATTGAGGTACGAGACACACAGTGGGGAAAATGCTTCACCGTCTGAAGCCTGCACCAAACTGCCCCGTCGACAGCTGAGCTCTGCTAGCGCTTGGGTGTGGCTGAGGGGGGGTAGAGCTACAGAACCAAAGGAGAACAGCTGTTTTCTACAAGCACTGAAGCATGTTAAGACTGCAGTGGTAGGGATGTATTTCGGTGGTGAAGGGAAGAAGGGGAAGAGCTTAGTCCCTTCCCGCAGGGCATTAGGCAGCCTTGCAGAGGGCCACCGCCGAGAAGCGGACTTCCCCCTGCTCCCGCTCAGTGAACTCCCTGCAGACCTTCGCCGCGTCCTGAAAAGGAGGAATGTCAGTTAATATCCAAGCAGCAACAGCTCAAAAGGAAAGTTCCAAAGGGAAAGTACCTGTGAAGCCTATGAATGCTCAAAGTTCACCCTCGTCAATTTTAAACTTCCCCTTAAACTTGAAAACCAGGGTTCAAGGCAGGAAGAAACAAAAGTCAAGTGATGGGAGAAACAAACTTGCATCACAGATCTGACTTCAGAAGCTTTGACTCCTTTTTAACTGCCATCAAATGCCCTGTGTTTCTCCCACCTTGTGCCTGGTTTTGACTATAAGACTACATTATCTGTCCTCTTTTCCTCAGGTCAAAACAAGACAGAAAATTGATCTTTATCCCAAAGGGAAAAAGTTATTCTAACTCAAAAATTCCCAGGGTAGAGGCAAATCTCTTCAAAGTATACACTTTACAAAAGAGCCTTAAAAGTTTAAATACCTAGTACTCCAGGTACAGACAAAAGGTGCATTACCAATTCTAAGACCTAGACTACAAAGATTGGTAACAGAAAATTGATCCCAATATAGGCACACCCAGCTTTGTTGCATTTTGTTTTACTGGGCTCCACAAATGTGGCTTTTCTTTAAAAACAAAACAAAACAAAACAAAACAAAAAACAGACTGAAAACAAGACCGTCCACCAGCAAAAAGATTACAACTTGCTTCATTGTGATACTTGTTTTGTCCCAGAGGTCCCCGAAATCAAACCCAGAGGTCCCCGAAATCAAACCCAGAGGTCTGGAACCAAACCCACAACATCTCAGATGTCTGTGTTCGTTATTTACCAAATTCCAGGTTTTAAAAATGACTGGGGATCATAAATATCAATCATTCTGTTCAGTCTGTAAGGAGTCCAGCTGAAAGACAGCTCCACAAACCACATTAATATAAGACCTTTAAGAGGACAGGTAACATTCTATGACACAGGACATCCGCTCCCAAAGTCCAGGAGTCTTCGACTTGATGACAAAAGAGCAATCGATCATGGCAGTGTTTTATTCCTGCTTTGAAACCACTCATGAAAACCACAGGGAGTCCAGATTGACATCTACATTCTGTCACAAGGTTTAAAATACTGGTACCCAGACCTTGAGGCCCTTCCGACAGCGCTGAGTAATACGGAGCGTGGGCCTCTCCAGACAGGAGCGCCACCTCCTATACCGACAATGAGCTGTGGACCTATGTCACTCCAGTTTTGGATACCTGGGTTAAATGTATGTATTTTCTCTCTGGCTTAAGTAAATTCTGTGTTTAGTTTCGGAAATCTAAAACATCTTTAACCATATAGAACCAGCCTCACTCAAGAACTTTCACTAGTTAAGATACTGGTTTGGTTTACATTCACTTGATTTTACATGAGATTCTAAATCAGAGTCAGTGTTATTTTCTGGAACAAAAAGTTTTACCTTCCCCACACCTCGTAAATTCTACTCACCTAACAGCTGTAGATGTCCTATGTGGGGTGCATTTTACGGTACTAGTATAGTCTTAGAGATGTTAGAATGGCCGTTAGTGCTTTATTTGGAGTCTTCCCCCCAAGTAAGTCATGACCAGAAATCCTGCCTCTGCTCTTATTTTCCCATAACTAAACGCTGGCTCTGTCATCAAACACCCCTCATCCTGCTTCTCTAGGTCTAGTTCTCATTCTTTATTACTATTCTCATTGCCCCTGTTTATCCAAGAATTAGCTCCAACTGACCCCAGCTGTGCACTCCAGCAAACTGGACAAAGCGACCCTCCCTCCCAGAGTGGCATGCTTTGGCCCACTGGCACCTCAAGGTCGCGAGGTCTATGACGTTCCACAGACAGGTCTATCACTGAAACAGGCAGTCTTGTGCTGCGACCTAGCACAGACTCTAGAGACAGACTGTCTAGATTGGAGCCATGGCTGCGCCACTTAAGTCACTGACCTTGGGCATCACTGCTCCTCCTCTGTAAAATGTGAACGAGAATACCTGCCTCACAGTGTCCTTAGAAGGGTTCTATAAAAGGTGTATGTCACAACTAGAACAGGAACAGAACCACAGAAATGGAGATCAGAGGGGAGGGGGTGGGGGAGAATGGAGGGGAAGGTACAGGCAGTAAGCAGCATAAACAGGAGGTACAAAAGAAGCAGGGGGAGGTTAAGAATAGCATAGGAAATGGAGAAGCCGCAGAACTTATATGTACGACCCATGGACAGAAACTAAGGTGGGGGGAATGCCGGGGGGCGGGGGGGTGCAGGGCAGAGGGGAATAAAGGGGAGGAAAAAATGGGACAAGTGTAATTAACAACCAATTATATATATACAATTTTTTATAGATATAAAATTATATATATGATTTTTTTTTTAAAGGCCTAAGCCACTTAGAAGAGCACCTAGTAGAGGGGTCAACAAATTGCAGCCTGTGGGCCGAACCCAGCCCGCTGCGTGTTTCTGTAACTAAAGTTTCAGTGAACAGCCACACAGTCGTGTACCCACTGTCTACAGGCTACTCTGGAGCTGAAACAGCAGAACTGAATACTTGCAATGGGGCCTTATGCCACCCAAGCTAAAGCATCTTCTGTCTGAAAAAGGTAGTCAACCCCCCAGTCTCCACACAGCAAGCGCTAAAAAAAGATTAGCTGTTAGTACTACAAATGCAGTAGCTCTATGTTAACAGCATTTTTTATTTCATCATAATTAAGCAGTTTTCCTTAATAATTGAAAACTGATTTAACTGTAGAGACTCATTTTCAGGGTGAAGAGGCCTAGAACAATCTGCCAGCTCTGGTCCAGGATTAAGAGATTTTTGTAGTCACTTGTACTGGGATAGTGACACTGTGATCCCAGATCTTAAAGTTCTTGTCAGGCATGTTTTGAATATGCTTCTCTTGTCCTACAGTAGGGGACCATGTGGGGAAAAACGCTCCTGAGGTTAAATGCCTAACCAGAACCCGTAATACACTGCCTACAAAACTGACCCAAAGCCAACAGTCTGGGAGGGATGAGGAAAGGCTCAGGTTTCGGTTCCACGAGCTACAATGTAATCTGACAAGAGGACAATGGTCACCTTAATCCCACAAAGAAGCAAAGCAATGGCTTTCAGGCTATTTCTCACTGTGGGCTGAAGACAGCACACAATACAGGTTAGTCAGGGCTGCTCTGAAGGATCCTGTTTAAAACCACTTGCTACAAGGTCTAAGGTAGACAGAATCACTAAAATGATCTTTAAACCCCAAAGAATGCTAGTAACCTGGATGATTGCTACTAACCCAGATGATTGCTACTAATCCAGATGATTGGAACTGGCTGTACTGAAAGAAGTGCTAGGACTTTGCAACAGAGGGCTAGGCTAAAAACACACGGGCACTCCTGGGGCGAGGTTCTCAAGGTTACCTGCAGCAGCAAGTCCTCTGCGCTGGTGCCATGGTTCACGGGAAAAGGCATTCGTCCATCTGCAACAAAGAAGCCAGGTGTGTCAATTTTCTCTGCACGTTTTCTGGCTACTGTGTTTATCCAGCCTGAAGGGACATGTAGGATTCTTCCACACACTGCCTCTCCCACAGAGGAAGCCTAGTCACAAAGCAACAGGCTGGAAAGAAGGGTCAAGTACTCCCGCCCCATCCCAGGCAATCCTCATCTACCAGTAACGAGATCCCACAGCCCAGACCAGCGACCCTAACGGAAGGACTTGTGTCCCATCTCCGGGAAGAGCCACAGGACAAAAGGCAGATTCCGTCCCTGAGGTGCAGGAAGGTGGGGCCCCCAAGGTTGCTTTTGCCCCTCAACAGCTGCCCATTAGCTCATCTGCCTGCGGGAAGTACCTTGACTTGAGGCAACACAGCTTTCTCCATTAATGCAAAGATGGCGGCTCACAAGGTAGATAATCTTTCTTGTTGCCCTATACCAGTTAACAGAAACCATCCCGATGTGTGCACATCCTTTCTAACCAAACAAGGTCCTATTTAGGCATTTAACTTCTTCCCAAAGTATTCCCTGTCTGAAGAGGCTGATGCCAGAGATCCTATACCAACAGTGCTGTAATGGCAAGTGAGGAGAAAAACCGAGCACGCACACAGGGCAGTGCTGGTCTGCTCCCTGGTCCGTGACTAAAGCCATTCATTTGGCCGGCCAGGGTGCCCAAGGGGGATGTTCTGGGCTGTATGAAGGGTGAAGCCCCCCCTCAGCCGTGAGAACACCCCGCTGTTCTAGATTCATAAACAATGATAGGCGAAAGTACTATCAAGTTACATGCCATTACTATAAAAAGGAATTAGGTATGAAAAAGATGAAAACTGTATTCGATTCCAAAAATGGAATGCAACATACCAAGTTCATAGAGGTGGCCATCCACGTTGTTAAACAGAATAAAATGGAAGTTCACTTTGTCATCTACCTGGAGAGAGCCAAGACATTTTTTTGAAATGAGTATTTTATAAAGCAGAACTTAATTTGCTAAAAATAAATGTAATATATAACAAGTATAATATGCTTGAACCAACTTGCTTGTACATTTTAAAAATTATGATAGATAATATGTACGTATTTCCTATATACTAGGCTCTCATCTAAGCCCATTGAGGCAGATAGACTATAGCTGTCAGAACTCCATGACTTGCTTTTTACTGAGCAGGGAATTAAAGTGTAGGGAGGCTAGGGATCTCATCCAAGATCAAGACTAGAAAGTGGCAGAGCAAATTATTATTATAAAGGCAGTGTAACAGACTTAAATCTAATTTAACAGTTGACGAGAAGGCTTTGTTCAGATTAATGGTACATATACGCCTTCTAGAAATTGCCAGTCCTTGTTTATACATCTCACTGTACCCAACAGTCTGTGAGAATATCTGAAATGCTCAATTACTAGGTGGGGTGTTACTCTATTAGACTCATTTAGATCTAAACAAAATACTATCAGTTTGAACTTACTCAAGACTACGTCAACTGCCAATTAGATTTCTGAGAGCCATTTTATAAATAGGCCTGGGCAAAGCACTATTCCAGTAGAATTTTTTGGAGTTAATAGGCCTTGGATAGAAAACAACATTTGCCATGTTCCAGTAAGAGGCCACTTCCCGTGTGTTAGGGAAAAGGCAGGCGGCACTTGGCATCCTGGGCCTGACTTGTGTTCGCCCTTACCCGGCACTGGCCTTCCTGAGCCACGGCATCGTGGGCTGCCTGAATGGCCTGAGAAAGAGAGAGTCATTAGCACAAACACTTCCAGAGTCATTGAGAAAGTAATGCTCTCTAAGTTCTCTTCCCACCTCATTCTTTTCAAAGCATTTTGCTCTGTCTTCAGGGGACAACTTCTCTGTTTCAGAAAGAAACTGTTTCAGGACTGACCCATCCTCTTTAAAAAAAAAAAAAAAAAAAAAAAAAAAAGCACGTTAGTATCGATAAAATCATGGAAATGAATGCACATTTATTGCTGATTTAAGCCGCTGCACAGCCGGTCACATCTAGCAACCTGAGTTTTTATGATGGCCTCCAGGGATGCGGATGGGCTGTACCTTCTGCTCCAGCCTCTTCCCCGCTCTCAGTCCCTCGGTACTGCACGCGGGCCAGGGACCTCCCGTGGCTCCTCCCATGTGCCACGCCTTCCTGCCTCCGCCGCCAGCCACTCCCCAACTGCCTGCACCTCCCACCTCAATTCATCTCTCCAATCTCTCAGCATCACTTGGTTACCGCCCTTATCCATTTGTGATGTGTGCTGGTGAGATTTTTAGTGCCATAAAGACAGAAACTATCTTGTCTGTTGCTTTTTCTACAGAACCTGGCCATGCACCATTAATGTGCGTTGCACTCGTAACGTTAACAATAGCGTTCTAGTCTAATGACAGTTCTCAGCCAAGATTTTTATTTTAGGATTGAAAGATGCATGCTTAGTAAAACAGTCATCTGGATAGGTATTAACCTAAGAATCTTAAATAGAAACGTCAAGAGCCAAACAGTCTGGCCTGGAGACAGATGACTGGCCGATGGGTGGTGTAAGTGTTCAGTCGTTGCTCAGTGTGGGTAAGTTTAGGAGACACTATCTACCCAGGTAGAGCAAGACCATATTTCAAAAGACTTCATCTTGAACCTTCAGCTCTAAACTTAAAAAAAGTAAATTTGTTAAATTGGGAGTATTCAAAATTTGAAACTGACAGGAATCCTCTTAGCCCGTTGAGGAGGGCTGTGATGCCGAGTAAGCCCCGGGCACCTCCGTGACCGCGGTTACCAAAAAATCAGTGTATCTGCCGACCTCAAGAGTACAGTAGTCTAGATAAAGTGAGACTGACTGCAGAGGAAACAGAAAGGATTAAGCTACAACTTTCTAATACGGCTCAATCAAGTCCATTTTGGAAGAAAAAAAAAAATCCTGGAATATCTGGATGTTTATGGCCAGGCAGCTGGTTTATTGTTTAATTTTGAAAGTATACCAGTAGTAGAGTCTTGGCCACACTTCCCTTGTAAAAAGAAGTTCTTATTTTTCTGTGTATAACATGCACTTTTTGCCCAAATTTTTGAGGGAAAAAGAAGGATGCACATTATACATGGGTAATATCTGAAATACCTTGTGTCTGTTCTTGTGTTTTGTAACTATTTGTTACAAATGATAAAACTATAATACAAAAAAAGCAAGTATCTAAATGTATATAAATAAAAAATTGAAATAAAAAAATTAAAAGATTTTTCCCCCAAAAGTTTGGGCCAAAAACATGGGTGCGCATTATACATGGCAAAACACAGTGCTTGGTCTGCTACAAGTAACAGTGTGGACGGTTAGCTGAAATGGTTCAGTTCTTAGCCACCCCATCTACTGTCTGAATCAGATTACTGCCGCCTATTTTTGTAAAACAAGTTCTCCTGGAACACAGCCACATCCATTGGTTTACATCGTGTTTATGGATGCTTTTGCAACTAAAGGGTAGAGACCATATGGCCCACAAGCCTGAAATATTTACTCCCTGGTCTTTAAGAGTCTGATGACCCTTGGCCTAAATCATATAATGGTGATATATTTTAGCATATTTTAGTGCTGTTAATTAAGCCTCTGACAAGCTTTAGGGCTGACTTGCTCATTTCTTCTACATCCTCCACAGCATCCACTGAAGATGGGTTATGGGCTCTGACCTGACTTTGTTCAAAGCTGAATCCTTTCAAGATTCCAACCTGCTGCTATGCCTCTCGCCTTCTGCAGGAACTGCCACACTCTGTGCCCAACTGCTCTAAGCTGTCCCCTGATGATTATGAGACACAGAACCACTAAACACAGGTTCTAACTGTTGATGTTTTACAGCTTAGTATCATCTCTCATTCTTCAGAATCACTGAGAATTGAACACATGAGAATCATGACCATAATCAGCACTCAAGTGTTCTTTATCCTCCACCTGAGACCCATCTAAGCTGTCTACAAATGAAAAGCATATACAGAGCTGCAGTACAAAACAGTACCACTCCCGCCCTCGCTGGTGTGGCACCGGCCTGCAAACCAAAAGGTAGCTGGTTCGATTCCCAGTCAGGGCACATGCTGAGCTGCAGGCCACGTCCCCTGCTGGGGGTGTGCAAGGGGCAACCAATCGATGTTTCTCTTGCACATGGATGTTTCTGTTCTTTTCTTCTCCCTCCCTTTCCCCTCTCTAAAAAATAAAATCTTTGGAGAAAAAAACTATCACTCCCTTCTCCTCTCCAGCTGGAAGAAGCCAAACCATGCTTCTTAGAAAGTCAGTTTCCTTCCCTCAAAAGAAACAAGAATTCACCCCTGATTACATCTGGATAAGTCGGTTTCAAAATTTTTGAAGGCAATGACTTTGCTGAATAGACCAGCACGGGTTTTGTAATGAAGAGTGATGGTTAATTAGAGGTCAGTCAGAGGATGAATGGCCTCAAAACTCACTTACCAAATTCCAGTTTGTCTTGATTATTGGCCACTGCGTGTATAAGTCCGATGGTACCACAGGAGTTCCCAATGGTCTGCTTCATGAAGTACACTTTAGGACTGACTTCTTGTCCCTTCAGCTCTTCAATCTGTTTTTTCCTAAAGTTCTCATGCTGTGAGTGTAAAAAACATGTGAAAATGCAAAGAACAGATGGCAGCACAGTAACTTCTACCACCTAAATGGAAACACAAGTAGGATGTGTGACCAGGAGCCCTGGTTCTAGGTGTTGGCCAATGCCCAGGGAATTGGCCTGTCTGCCTCCCACACCCACGCCAGCCCGTGAGGTTCTGAGACTCCACCCGGATGCTGCAGTGCAGTAACGGCCTTGGATATTGCCCAAGGCTTTGTCTAGACATCGCTGCAGCCTTTTAGCTGGAAATGGATGGTGTCATGGAGTCAAAAAAAAAAAAAAAAGGACAAGTTAATTACATAACCTAAGGATCTTAAATAGAAATTGTAATGAGCCAAAGAGTTTCCTTCCTATAACACCAACAGTGGCTGCATTTCACATGGGTATCCCAATCAGGCTTTGGTTAATTTAACAGCCAACAAGAATACCAGCCAGTTTATAGCTCACTAATCTTTAACATTCTACTTCTATACTGTCCAAGCATACTTCTCTTCAGTAACAAAGCAAGCCTTTACTGCTGAAAGGCACAATTTAAAGAGTGTAATGATGCCCTCCTTTTTTATGAAGGAAAGACAACTAGTCTAGGGCACTGGCTTGGCTGTGATTTCACAAGAACTCCTCCTCATCCTGTAAGGGGAAGGTGTTGACACTTGTTTGTCCTTGCCAGCTACACAGTTTAAGGATAGATTAGCAATGGGAGGTGGGGAGGAGGGTACAGACCAGTAAATAAATGAGACTAGAGGTCATTTTCTTCAAAGCATCCGTTAGCTCTCTGCAGAGTCATTTAGTGGGCTTGTCCAAACTTTCCACTAACAAGTTTTAAAGACCTTGCAGGTATGACTTCTCAGTTAAAAGCAGGGTGCTAATGCTACAGAAACACTATTACCCATAAGCAGTGTGAGTCAGAACATGAGAAGCATATTTCCAAGCCTAGTAGCCTTCCATTACTGTACATGAAATTGAAGTTTAGGCCTTGTCTGTGGCACCCTCTGAGGAATTATGACCTCTGTCCCACAAGTTCAACTTAAAACTCCACCTAGTAGGAAGTTCTAGCATCAAGTATCTTTCTACCAGATCCTTAAAGTGAGTTGCTCATGGACTATTAAGGCTTTTTACTTTTCTAGGTTGAAATTTTTTAAATGCAATAGCACCATCCTTTAGGATTGTTTGAGCTCTTGCATGGAGACATTTATATATATATATTTCATTATCACTTCAAGTTAATGTTTTAAAAGTGTTCCATTTAGGATTTCATAATAATCTCTTAAGACACAATTAAATGCTTTCTAAATTAACATTAGTTTGTTTGGAAGTCAACGTACAAACCTCAACTTTTCTCCAAATTTGCTTCAGCATTTAGCCCAGTGGGTGTTGTGTGTCACAGAAGAGGCGCTCTAAGAAATCAGACAGACTGAACTGGAGCGAAAGCACTAAGTATCGAGCTCTTTCAAACATAAAATGTTCAAAGCAGAACGTTCTCTAACAAAAACCACTTGATCCCGCAAAAGGAGATCAGTGGGCTTTTGAAAGGCAAGCTCGCTGCACCACTGCCTCCCAGAGGCCTTGCATCTGTGCGCTTCTCAAAACCTCCGAGTCATCATGGTTCCTCTAATAAGGAAGCTCTTTGAGGGTCTCAAGTAGGAGAGAGGAGATTGCATTTCACTTGGGTCAACAGGGAAGTTAATTTGACTTGCAATTTTTGGCAGCTTGGTTTTTACCTAAGTAAAAGCTTTGGTAATAAAAAATGAAATTTAAAAAAAAAGTCACTGGGATTATCCTAATAACTTTAATACGGGTTGTTACCTTATTTATAGGAGGAAACCCTGAAACTTCCTATAGGGCCTAATTTACACTGAGGATGCTTCTAGAACACCCAGCCTTAGGATGGTGCTTCTGTTAAGCTCACTCTGTTTGAAATGATGCCCCAAATGCTAATACCACAAGTTTTGCTAAAGGAAACTTTCAACCACTCCCTAATCAGGGGTCCAGTGACAGCAACAGGAGCTAGACAATACCACACTATCCGTGGGAACTGCACACATCTCAAGACTATTATCCCAGCTACCTTTTTTATATCTGATGCTCAGTCTTTAATGTACATGTATCAACGCACGCTTGTCGGAGGAAGACCATCTAAATGGAAATGAAAAGCTGTATCCAAGATTGCTCTAATGCCCACCTATTTCATTTACCTACAAGGTCAGAGAGGAAAGAGGATAAGAGGGGTGGAAGGAGGTTCCCACACAGAAAACATACAGAAATAATTAAGCTTTTTTTTTTTTTTTTTTTAAAGAAAAGCACATAAGTGAGACTAAAATCCAAGTGTTCATGTTGTACGGAGTGGAGGAATGGGAAGAATTCCCTGAGTCCACTGGAGACCCAGGCAGTGCAGGTACAGAATTAAAGAACCTATTGTTTTCTTGAGGTTTAGGCAAGCCCATCCCCCTCTTGTTAATAGCAAGGTGGGAGTCTGAGCACCGAAAACACTGGCAGGTAACTGCCCTGAAAGGGAAACAACAAGCCGTGCCTTGGCATAGAAGGTTCAGGAAAGCCTAGGTTCAAAGGAACTTGTGAGTAGGATGAATTATTTCCCTGGATAATTGGGATGACGGAAATGAGATCCTGCTTCTCTTCCAAATTTGCGACAATGCTGGATGGATGAGCAAGAAGGTAACAAGCTCTATTACAACAGTGGTTCCAAATGTACCAAGAGAACGTGGGCTCCTCCTTCCATCCTCCACAGGGAGGGGGCAGTGTTGCGAGGTCTGAGCGTCTAAGCCAGGTGGGAAGAAGAGCCGGGAGTCTATACCGTACACAATGCCTCATTTTGGTTTGGGAGCGGAGCGCACACCGGGCCCCACGCCCTACCTGGGCGGTGAGTGGAAACAGCAGCAGCAGCGCGCAGGCCGGCGCAGGCACCGAGCTCAGAGCCTCTTCCTCCAGCCCCAGCACATCCACGAAGCGCCACTGACCGGCGACCCCCAGCCGGGCCAACACCTGCAAAGAGAAGACAAGACGGCCAGACTCGGGGACACAGGCAAGTGGTACGTGCCGGAGCTCTGGGCAGACTCAACACCCTCAGCGACTCCACGGAGCCCGGGAGGAGTCTCCGCCCCGCGCCCCACCCCTCCAGCGCGATGACACAGCACAAAGCGCGGTCCACACGTGGCTCCCGCGAAGCCCGGACACCGGAGTCGCGCGGCCCGCGCCACGCCCTCGGGAGCTCGGCCAGGCGCTCGACTTCTGGCGTAGCCTCCTCCTCCACCGGAATCCCACCCTCGCCCCCGGTGCAGGGGCAGAGGGAGAGCGTCCCGACCCAGCCCCAGCCCGGCTCCCCTGAAGCACGCAGGACGCCGTTAGGTCCCTGCGAAACCGCCGGAGCAGGTGGGCGCCTCCGCCTCGGCGCTCCCGGGGGGATGGGGATTGAGACAACACGAAACGCCACTCACTTTGTTCAGCATCTGAAAGACAAATGCAAAGAAAAATACAAAAATAAAATACCTGGCGTGGGCTGACCCTTTGTCAACTGCTCCCCGGCCACCGTGCACCTGACGCTCACCTCGGGGTTAATCTCCATGGGTTTGAGCTGCATCTTCGCGAACTACACCTGAAGTCAATAACCAGAGAAGAGGAAAAACAGCGAATGGAGCCGCCCAGGCTGTCGCTATAAAGCGCCGGCCTGACGCACTGTGGGTGCCTGCGCAGGGGGATCGGGGCAAAACCAACAAGGGGGAAACGGTCAGTCTGAACAAAATGGGCACGAACTCCCCCTATGCGCATCGCGAAGTGGTACAGCCGGGCCCCCAAACCTTGCAGTCTCACTTGCTGGTGAGATAATCTGCTGGTTGTTGGGAGATGGGTTTGTTGGTGGGTGTCCTTTCGAGTGTATTAAGCAGTCCTTTTGATGGAGTCTAATTTTTTGCGAAGTTTCTGGATACTCTTTCTTTCTGCCATCCCAGTTACCCGAAATCTCAGGGTTTCTGAAGCGTTGAGAAAAAGCCTAAATTCAACAGGTACATATTTAATATAAATATGTCCCCCAAATCTCGCAGCAGTTTGCAATTCATCCTCCATGTTAAAGCAGACCAGTACCGAGGTTCATTTTTTTAAATGACTGACTAGAATAAAATATAGTCAAATATAACAGATATTGCATTAGTAATGCTGATGTAATGTGACTCCCTGGGAAGAATTGGTTGGTCATGTGGAAGCTGTAGGAGCCTGGGGGATGTGAACGTAATACAGCACACAGAGAGGCAGGAGGTAGGAGACTTCAGGAAACAGATGCAGGGAAAAAGCAGGTATTTCGAGATGCAAGGATGTAAAAAAAAAATTTGTAAAAGAATGGAGATTTTGAAAAACACCATTCTGAGTTCAAAATAAAATACAGTGGACAGCAAAGGGAACGGCAACTAAAGAAACCACTGTCTCTAACGATCCCAGGTGGGGTTTGTTTTTCCTACCAGCATACTGAAAAGATGGAGAGAAAAGCATATGCCGACGGATGAATAAAAAGAGGGACAAAAATCTGTGAGAATCGTGCCAGGAAAGCAAATCCTCAGAGTGAAGTGGGGTTTGCAGAAATACTAAAGAAGGAAGAAGGTTGGGTTTTTGTGGTGTTTTGTTTTTTTTTTAATGTTTATAACAAAACAGTGATGATGGTGAGAGCAGACCTCCTGTTTAGGGGGTGTGAGGTTAATTAATAGACGATGGAGGGAAGGAGAGAGTCTACATTATTGGTGTTATTACCTCTACAGTGGGTCAGATCTTTTACACGTCATCTCATTTAATCCTTAGAGTATGCAATGAAGAAACTCTTAATAGTGCAGTTTTACAGATCAGAATCCAAGGCTTAAAGAGGTTATTTGCTTACGATCACAACAGAAAAGTGAAACAGAAGTAAAGCCTAGGAAACTAGGCCCTCGGAGTGCATCCTCTACCCCAGGTTTCACCACACTCCACTTCTACCTTCATCCTCTTTTATCCATCAGAAAAATGACCTTCATGCAGAAAAGAGGAAGAAACAAGAATGCAAAGAATTTAATGAATGGATTTTATGATATATAAATTATGCCTCAATAAAGTTTTTTTATTTATTTTTCCAAATGCATTTGTCTCTGCCTTCTCCCTACCACTTTCCCCTGCCCCCTCCCCCCTTAAAGTTGATTTTTTTTTTTTAAAGAAAAAAGGCTATGACTTGAAAGTTAAGACAGATGAATAGGTAGTACAAGAACACCTGGCTATGTTGAATCAGTTCCTGCCTTCAAACAGACAAATTACATCCCAATTTACTTCATTTATTCAACAAAATACCGATTAAGCACATCCTACATGATGGACACCGAGCGTGGAATTGGGGGTACAAAGGTGTACCCAGTAAATAAACATAGAAACCTCCCTCTTGAAGATTTTATCAGTATAAAGAGTGGTGTCAAAGAGAGTAGAGCTCAGGAACACCTAAGGTAGTGCAGGGGATCAGGAAGGCTTCCAAAAGTGAGTGACATTTAAGGCTGATGGACAGGTAGATGGTGGTTACGAAAATAAATAGCAAAAGTGGTCGTGAAAACACCATGAGAAATCTTTTAAAAGGCATTCATTCATTCACGCAACAAATACCTAAATTGAGTGCCTACCATGTACCAGGAAGCATCAGAACAATGAATAAAACAAACAGCTTCCTGTTTACAAGGCAATGGTAGAAACAGAAGATGAACAAAACTTATACTGCTCTTTAAAAAGGTGGGGGGCGGGGGGACATATTGCTGAAAATACAGGCCAGGAGATTTGATATCAGTCATTAGCCAAATTCCAGGACTCATAATTTGTGAACTCAAAAAAATCGAATGGTTGCATTTAGAACAAGTTATGTCAGCCAGCCTTTACCTCCTTTTCTTTAAGGGTCAGTAGCTAGATAGACAGGCAGAACGCTTCTCATTATATTCTTCTTGATGCCTGGGTTGGTGTCAGCTGATAGTACGGTTAACTGGTTTTTTCGCTTTAAATTATTTAATTATTCAGTCTTTAAAAAAGTGCTGCTGAACAGAGTAATCTCAACCGGCAGCCACTTAGCCATGGTTTTCACCATCTGATGCAGTTTTATTAGAGCAGAGACAGAATATGCGCATGCACGCGGGAACAAGCAATCTGAATTATGACTTAGAAAAATTAGTTTAAAATAAAATTATAAAGTAAAATAGAGATTTTGGTGATGGTTGTACTCTCCTATGAATCTACCAAAAAAAAAAAAAAATTAAATGGGAGAATGTATCTCAATAAAGTAGATAAAAAGTCAAGAGGTATGCGTGAAGCTCTACCATATGTCAACAGTGTACTATCATATCATAGTACAGTTACTCTTCATATTCACTTTTACTTCATTCTGTGGTTATAAAAGTAATATTTATATTATTTATATATTATAATGATGTAATAAAATGAATTATATAATATGAATATGAAAAATATCAAATGAAAAACAAGTCACAACATTATGATTATACCCATTTAAAAATGAATGCGTGGGCACGTGGGCTGCTTCCATATCTTGGCAACTGTAAATAATGCTACAATAGTGGTGCTTGTGTTCTTTCGAATTAGGTTTTCTGGTTTCTTCTGATAAATTTCCGAAAGTGGAATAAGGCACTTCCATTTTTAGCTTTTTGAGAGTTAGGATAGTCATAGGGTAGCATCAGTAAAACAACTATGGGACATTTACACAACAGAATATTACTCGACTATCAAAAAAAAAAAATTTTACCCCTTGCAACAACATGGATGGACCTGGAGATCATTGTTCTAAGTGAAATAAGCCAGTCAGAGAAAGACAAATACCATATGATCTCACTCATATGTGGAATTTAATGAACAAACTGAACTAACAAGCACTATAAAGAGAGACTCATAGATAGAGAGCAGATGACAGTTCTGGGGCAGGGGTAGGGATGGAGGGATTGAGCAAAAAGGAAAAAGGACTCATGGACATGGACAACAGTGTGGGGATTGTGGTGGGGAAGAGAGTATAAGGGGGGTAGACACTAATGGAAAAAAATACAGTGAATTATTTTGTAAATGACTACATAAAGAACAGTAGGAAAAACATTTTAAAAAATCAACTAAACATTTAAGGTAAACATGGAGCAGACCTGTTAGAGGTGGTGAAACAAGACCAATGAATACATTGTCCTTCATAAATAAGTATACCATTTCTGATTCACCAGCAGTAGAATTTTTATCATAAGTATTATTTTTCTAGTAAAAGTGAAGATTTAGGATGGGCATTTTAGAAACTACCTTCTTATAATTCTGATGGCTAATAAAACAGAGACTCAAATATCCTTGGCAGGTCAGTCCCACAGTGTTAGGGCATTCAACCCTAAAAGCTCATCCCCAAGGTTAATTCTTTGGCCCTTCCAGTGGTTTTGTAAGCACCTAATTCCCTGTATTAAATCCCATTCTACTTGAAACACCTAGAGCAGTTTTGCACTCCTCTATTAGTACTGCATACATACCAATAGTGATACTGCATGCACACCAGTAGTGATTCATGAGATCCTGCCATAGCATCCCTCAGTTACTATTCTTGTGCAGTTATAATAACATTGGAAATCAGAGGGCTCTGGTGAACCTAGATCAGCCCCCAATGGTGTGAACATAGGCAGATTTGTAAACCCTACTCTACCTCAGCTTCTGCAACAAGAAAGAAAGATTTCATGAACTCTGTGATTTCTCCCAGTTCCAGCATAGCAAGGATCTTGAGCAGTAGAAAATAAAAGATATATAGACCAAACCATATAAAAGTTTAATTCTACTTTTATCTCTAATTGCTTAATTCTAGCCATTAGGTTTTTTTAATGTCACTAGGATATGATAAACAAAATTTATCAGTTAAAATTTGTTTCTGAAGGTGCTTTAGAGATATTTGTTACATATATTCTTTTACCAGGACATTGGTATATGAGGAATATGTTCAGCAGAAAAAAATTTTAAGTCTATAAATATACCAGGAAGAAATGTCTTCTTGAGAACACTGCAGAGTTTTAAGACCTAACCAAGCATTTTTTTTTTCCAGAACCTTTAGCGTAAATAAATCAATATATAGATGTCTAGTGTCCTGGCCTTACCCGGACATTTAGCTTCAGTAGCCTAAGAACATGAAACAATTGCTTTAAAAATAAAATCTGAACAAGTTAAATTGGGGAAATTTCCCATAAATTCACTAGCCTAAGAAATTTACCCTTCCATTTCTTCACATATGCCTTCCATTTGTGCAGCAAATTCAGTTGGGTTCCCAACCAAAATGTGTTCTTTTCTTCCTTGCTCACCTGGTGGCCCACTGTTGGAGCCCCAACTCAATACCACTTTGTTAGGTCCCAGCTCAAATCTCCTTTCCTTTGGGAGTGAAGGGGGTGAGGAAGAGGAAGAGGGGTTGTCCTTGGAGATCCCCTTTGCCTCTCATGAGACCAGCACCATTGCAAATAATGTGCCCTGTACCGTGAAATAGTGCACCTTCAGCAGAAGAGCCCTGAGAGCACTTAGGTCAGCCATGTTGTCGGAAACAGCTGTTCCACTTGTTTCTTTTTATCAGCCACCAAACTCTCCTCAAGAGCCCCTACTTCTTGAAAACTTGCCTTGTGAGAACTGACCGGCACTGAGCCTCATGCCTGACTCAGGAAGGGGACTCGGATCGCTTAATGAGAGCGGGAAGCACTCTGCGTCTCAATAAGGAAAAATAAAAAGAAATCCACATTGTCTCAAAAAGCACAAATTAAAAAAACATTGTACCTCTAAAAGGAAAAAAAATGCTTTAAATATCCACGCTGAGGAATGAGCCGTGAAACTGCAGAACACCAAGACCTCAGAAAGAGTTTAGAATCAGCCATGAAGAAAGTATAAGTGAAAGGGACACCCGTCTCCTCAGCAGCAACCAAGGAAGCCAGACACCAGTCGCATAACAACTGCATGTGTTGAGAGACAAAAACTGTCATCTTTAAATTTTGTATTCAGCAAAGCTATCTTTTGAAAACAAAGAGGAAAAAATTACATAGGAACAGAAGCTGAGTTTACTATCTACCGACTTACCTGGGCAAAGAAACTTCTAAAGGATGAAAGAAGAAAAAATGATTCAGTAGATGGTCTGAGAAAAAGGATTAAAAAAATACTCAGTGGAAGCATGTATGTAAATCCCAATATGTAACATTTGTGCGTAATATTAATATCTAGTTTATGGTATTAATAAAAAAGGAAAGTGCTAAACACTGTTCTGCGTAACGATGCAAGGGATGGAAGGAAGCGCCGTGGCAGTGAAAGTATTCAAAGGTCCGTTTACTTTCTGGCAGAGGCTAAGAAATTATTTACCTTTAGACTTTGTTAGATTAAGTTTCCATGGCAACATCTCAAGGAAAATTAATAAGAAAAAGTATGTAAGTTCACATAATTAGAAATAAATGGAAAAGGAAATAAAACATAATCGAACTCCCCAAATGGCAAGAAAACAAAAGCATAGAAAATACAGGGCAAATAGGAATAATAAGGTAAGAGAGAAAAAAATGTAGAAAAAAGTCAAAATTTTAAAAATCATACTAAATATAAATGGACTAAACAAATATTT
This sequence comes from Pteronotus mesoamericanus, assembly GCF_021234165.1. NCBI lineage: Eukaryota > Metazoa > Chordata > Mammalia > Chiroptera > Mormoopidae > Pteronotus > Pteronotus mesoamericanus. Next base: position 25,379,876 of record NW_026555234.1, on the reverse strand, counting down.
TTTCAAATTTGATTTTTAAAATCTAGATAAGTGCTATTTTTAAGAGACATGCCAAAGCATACAGATATGGCAAGAACTGAGAGGGAAGGTGAAAAGCATTCCAGGAAAAAAAACAAAAACAAAAAACAAAGAAACCTAGTATAACAATGTATTGAGATCAGCATAACAGATTATTAAGGAAAAATATTATTACAGCTAGAGGGCATCAATATGCTTATTTACTTTACCAAGAAGATGCAACAATTCTAAATTGTGTCCTAATAAAGTAGCCTCAAATATGTAAAACAAAAAGTAATAGGCCCACAGGGGAAAATAGATAAATCCATCATCACTGTGAACCAACCTTTCTCAATTATTTGTAAGTCAAACTATCAATGTAGAGAGGAGTATATGGTTTCTGGTTAAAACCCATGTGTGATCTTTCAGCCCTGACCATGGGCAATTACTAAGGCTTTACCTGGCAGACGTCCTGGGGGAAGGGTGCCCTCCCCACAGCACACTTGGGCACGTCCATGCATGGCAGCCCCCTAGGGCCATTGCAGTCAAAAGATTGAGGCCCCTCTGGCCAGCAATACTCTTCACATATTTGCCTTCCTAGTCCCAGAGCCATTATTTCTAGGTTTCTTTATGGGAGCCTTGCCTCAGCTGCCTCTGCTGAGGTCTCCTAATGTAATGGGGCACATCCAGGCCCCCCACAAAAAGGTATTTGTAACAAGGTCCAGAAAATGGGGTGTCCAAGAAAAAATATATTCTCCCCACTACCGGGCAGGCCACCACGGGGGATGGGAGCCTTGAGCAGGACCATTGAGAGTCATTTTGCATGTCAATAACAGGGTAGCTTCGTTCCTCATATGCAAAGAGGGTTATTTTGCATATCACCAAGGCTAATCAGGAAGGTTTGAAAGACTTAATACAGAATGTAACTGGGATAGGGAAGAGAAGGGACTGGGGCCTGCGGGAGAGACAAAGGGACACAGACTCTGGGGAACAGTGTGAAGACCACGCGGGAAGAAAGAGGGGAGAAAGGACTCTTCCTAGTGGGCCATGAGATGGTGCCACATGGTTATGGATTAAGAACTGGAGCTCGTCCCAACACAGCGGACGGTGCTGAGAACCGCGAGAGGCCTGCCTAGCCGAGCCCCGGACTTCTGTTCTTTCTCTTCTGAAGAACGGTACCCCTGACTGGCCTGACTGGGCAAAGGGGGGAAGGCAGGACTGTGTGTGTGCTGGTGGTTGTTTTAAAGGGATTTTGAGATTTAAGAGCGACATTTAGCCATTAATCAAACCTGTATGACTGCTGAATAAATAGTTCCTTTCCTTTTCACCAAACTCTGCCATTCGGAGTCAATTCCAAGGGCGGTGGGCAAAGGACTTACAACCGAGGGACCCCGGGGAAGGAGGGGGTCGCTGTTTCCGTAGTAGTACCTGGGCACCCCCCCACCCGCCCCCGCCACGGGTCCATCTGTATCCATTTGTTCGGTAACACTAACGGGGAGCAGAGGGGGAAACCTCGGAGACACTTTGACTCAGGTTATCCCAGTACTTTTCCACTTCTAGACCTTTTCCCTCCTCCTCACTCTCACCCTGACCCCAGTATTGAATTCTTGTTCCTGGACGCTCTTAATGGTGAGATGACCCCCCCACCCCCACCCCTACACATCTACATTGATCCACCTGACCTTGACCAGCGCATCATTCAAAGGGAAAAATGAAACAGGAGCAGTCTGCACTTTCTCCTGTTTAGCCTCTTGCTTGTACCATAGCATTAAGTGATTAAAGGCTTAGCTCTTTCATTGTTGGCTCGGTTGCTCGAATCGAGCACTCTGACACCTGGCAGCCTAGGTCCAGCCCCTCCCCTTCGCTTCCTTCTCCTCTTCTCTTCTCTCTCTCTGTCTTTCTTCTTCCCAGAGGAGCTGGCTGAGCTCCTGACATAGATTTTTTTTTTTTTATTTTAAACATCATAATGGACATATATAAAACTCTGTACCCAATAAGTTTAAAATATGCATTCTTCTCAAGCATTCACAGTGCATTTACAAACATAGATTAAGTGCCTAGTCCTAAAGCATGACTCAAGGAATTTTACAGAATCAGAGATTCTGTAAAATTAGAAGACCATGTTTTCAAATTTTAATGCAATTTATTCAAACTACAATAAAATGAGACATAAAATAAACTTCGGAAATTAAAATGCCCACTCTCTAGTAGATCATGGTTCAAAGTAGAAGTCATAATTGAAATTGGAAAATACTTAGAACTAAACAATAAGAAAAGTTTAAATATAATTTATGAAATGCAATAAAGGAAATTTGAGGGAAATTTACAATTTTAAATGCTTATATTAGAAAAAAGAGCCCTGGATGGTGTGGCTCAGTGGATTGAGTGCCAGCCTGGAAACCAGAAGGTCACGGGTTCAATTCCCAGTCAGGGAACATGCCTGGGTTGCAGACCAAGTCCCTAGCAGGGAGTGCGCGAGAGGCAACCACACATTGATATTTCTCTCCCTCTCTTTCTCCCTCCATTCCCCTCTCTCTAAAAATAAATAAATACTATCTTTTTTAAAAAGAAAAGAAGAAAAATGTGGAAACTTAGTGAACTACGTATCCAACTTAAGAATTAGAAAAAGAACAACACAATAACCTGAAGTAGAAAAAAGCAGGTACCAATGACCAGAAATAAATGATATAGTAAAATACAATAGAGATGGTCAACAAACAAAAGTTTTTTTTTAAGACTATAAAATAGACAATCATCTGTCAGGATTTTTTTTGGCGGGGGGAGATTATATAGAAATAGGCCATATTAATTTGGGAACATAATTACATCTACATTTTATATTTAAAAGATAATAGGAGATAATATGAACAATTTTATGCCAATGAATCTGAAGACTTAGAGATAAATTTCAAATATGTAGGAAAAAATAGAAAGCCCCCTTTGTGTGTGTTGGGGAGGGGGGAAGCAGGCAGTAATTAAAAATCTTTCCATGAAGAATATCCAGATTTATGGTGAGTCTTATCAGACGTTTAAGGAGCAGATCATTCACTTTCGCATAAACTATTCCTGAGAAGATACAATAAAGGAGAGAATGCTGGCTGACGTCAGGGAAAAATGGCAGCTTAAGGACCTCCAAAATTTGCCTCTTTATAAAAATATTTCTCAATATCCTCACCAACACTTGTTATTTTTCTTTTGATTGTAGCCATCCTCATGAGTGTGAAGTGGTATCTCACCGTCCTTTTGATTTGTCTTTCCCTAATGGCTAATAATGTTGGGCATCTTTTCATGTACTTATTGGCCACCTATATGTCTTTGGAGAAATTTCTATTTACTATAACCTTTTGAATCCACTCCCATAATAATTTGCTCACAGCGCTCCACTAAAATTTTCCTTGATAAAGCCACTCCTTACTTCAAGGGTGTTTTCTATCGTCCTCTTACTTGAATGACTGTCAGCATTCTCTTCTGCAAACATTTTCCTATTTTGGCTTCCAGGACAGCCAGCTCCTCTGGGATCGCCTCCATCTTCCCTGACACTCCTTTTGTGTCACAATTGCTGATTCCTCCACAACTCCAAAATGTCTAGACATTAGAGGGGTTCATGACTCAGTGGCGGAACCTCTTTTGTTCTCTATGTATACCCTTGCCCTGGAAGACCTCACCCAGCTAACAACTCTCAATCCCGTCTTTATGCTGCAAACTCCCCAATTTATATCTCCAGCCAGGCCTCCCCTCTGATCTCGTCTCCAACTGCCTATTACGCAGCTCCATTTGATGTACAATACCTAACTTGTCCAAAACCAAATTCCTCATCCTCCCTGCCAAATCTGCCTTTTTTCACATTCTTCCCCATCTCAGAAAATGGCCACTTCATTGAACTCCTACCTGCTCAGGCCAAAAACCACAGCGTCATCCCTGAGTCCTCTTTCTGCCATGCCCCAGATTCGATCTGTCTGGAAATCCTGGCGGCTCTGTCCTCAAAATATATCCAGAATTCTTACCAGTGAGACAATTACAAGGCAGTCATTAAAAATAGCATGCAGACATTTTAGGTACAACATGGAACGAAAAAGTGGCATGCGAGTCCTGTGCACAGTGTGATCCCAGCCATGTAAAATATGCTTCTAATAAAGACTTGAAAGGAAGCCACAGAAATAATATCATATAAAAACCACAGCCATATTTCCATGTTGTTCCCTATTTTTCTTTGAAATTATTCATCAAGCTGCAAAGCTGTGGGGAAGATTTCAGTGTTTATAATATCGATGGATGTTTACAGAGCACAGTACCATTTTAAATAGCCCTGGGACATAATTTGGGAAAGGAACTCATTTCTTGAGGCCAACTTGTACCATATACCACACTAATTCTTTCAGAGTATATTTAATCCTCTGGCCCCCCTTTTTTAAAAACAGCTCTATTGAGATATACCTAACATGCAATAAATATTTAAGTTAGAATTTGATAAGTTTTGACACGTGTGTATGCCTGTGACATCATCACCACATTGAGATCGTGGCCTTATTCACCACCTCAAATGTTTTCTTGCTCCCTCTTGAAATTCTCTCCCACAGCCCCTCCCTGCTTCTTGGTTCACCATGCTCTGCTTTCTGTCACTAGAGGTTAGTTTGCCTTTTCTAGAGGTTTCTGTAGATGAAATCACACATTAGGTACTTTTTGGGTCTAGCTTTTTTCAAACAGCCCTTTTATGTCTTATTCTCATCTTACGGTAAAAGAAATAGATTCTTAGAAGTTATGTAACTTTCCTAAAATCATGCAGTAATAAGTGAAGGGGTGGCCCTGGAATTCCAACCCAGTTCTGCCTGTCACCTCAATGTGTTGAAAGTAAAGCTCTAAATCGTTCCATTGGTTGTCAAAAGTTAAAACAGCAGTGAGTGAGTGGCCAAAGTAGGACAGAAACCCAAGGTGCCCCATGCTTCCTGGTTAGCGATGTGGCTGCTGGAAAGAGCACGATGGCTCCCTTCAGGCTTCACTGAGACCACATTTGTGGGAGTCCTGGCCGCTAACTCGACCTTGGTGATGGCCTCAGGCAGAAGACCCACGGTGGTGTGTTCTGACAGAGCTTCCTTCAACACAGTGTCCTTTGGCTCCTCAGAACAGCGAAACCAGCTGCTTCAGAAACTGCCTTTGACGTCCCGCGGGCTACTGTTCTCTCTACGAAGACGCCTGAGGTGGGGTTTAGGAGAACGGCTTACTTTGGACTCCTTCCCTCCCTTTTTTTCCTGCTCCTTCAAAGCCACTCCCACCCTCCCTGTCTTCTTTCTCTTTTTCCCAACACTTGTCTCTTTTTCCCAACACTTTTCTCTTTTGCCGTATTTATTTGCACTGAATCTTCATTGTCACTTTTGTTACCATTGCCTAGATTGCCAGGGCAATGCATGAAACTGGAGCAAAAATGCTTGGTTAGTGACTTCTAAAACTGTCACATTATTACAGCTTGATTTCTGGTTAATATATTTAGTAGGCTTATTCAATGCCTTGATATCTAAGAGATCATAAATGTTTTACCTTGAAATACCCTGTTAGTATCTGCAAAGTTTAATTAGTGGGTTGAGTTGTTGAAAAACATATTGAAAAACAAATTTAAAAAGATAGAAAGCAGTTTGCAGTAGTCCCCCCCTTACCCACAGTTTTAGATTAAATGGAAAATTCCAGAAATAGACAATTCATAAATTTTAAATTGTGCACTGTCTGGGTGCTGTGATGAAACTTTGCACATCCTGCTCTCTCCAGCCCAGGACGTGGACCGTCCCTGCGCCCAGCTTCTCCGCGCTGTCTGTGTTCCCAGCCCCTTAGCTACTTAGTCTCGGCTATCAGATCCATTGTCAGAGAGAGACCACATTCATATAACTTTTATTACAGTATATTGTTATAATTGTTCTATTTTCTTATCATATCATAACATATCATAAATAAGGTTCAGTACTATCTGTGATTTCAGGTATCCACTAGGAGTCTTAGAATGTACCCCCCTCAGATACAGGGGGATGGTTACTGTACATAATAAGTAATAAGATGATACCAGAAAAAGTACTGAAAGTATTAAATGCTTGTCAGAAGGCAGAGAAAAGACCTTCAGAGTGTTTTAAATCTTCTGCATAAATAATGATTTTATTGTGTGCAACTATTGTGTTCTATGCATGTAAAGCTAAATATCAGGAACCACATGTGTTGACAAAATTTCTTAGGCTTTTGCCTAACTAACCTATGAAAAAATAATATTCTATATCCACTGGGGCAAAGTGCCATAAGGAAATACAAGAACCTATGACAGCAGCTCCCATATCGCAAACGCAAGCCAGAGTACACTGGGGGAAGTCTGTCAGTATAAACATTAGTTGGTACATGAAACTGAGGCTGACTTATAAAACTGCAAGGCAAAAAGGAATAGAAATCATCAGGCTACATATGCCTCATATTCTTGACATATGACCAGCAACTCAGTAGAGTAAGAAGAAAGTACTAAACAATTTTTAAAATGATATTGATGAGAGAAGGACAAGTCAACCTCTACCCCTTCTCCTGAAAAATACCAGGCTATAGATTTGGGCGTCTACTTATCAGATCCTGAGAACGCATTTAAGTTTTGTTTTAGAGGCAGATGATTGTATACATGGAAACTGGCAGATTTTTAATAAAGAAATAAACAAAATGCAACCTTGACAAATAGATTCTTTATGAACTGTACTTGTGAAACCTGCTTTTTCTTTTCTCTGGGATTTTCAAACTTATCTTCTATTTATTTTTTATGTAGATACTAGGCCTAAGAGGTTATCCACGGCACATAATTTGTATAGATTAAAAGAGAGAAATAAATGTATCATGGTAAAAGAGAAGAAGTCCAAGTTGACTAAAATATCCAGTTGCAAAACACGAAGTCAAGAGACCAAAAGTATAAAATGAACATTAGGGTAAAATTTGGGAAATGAAATGTTCTAAATAGGCCAGATTAAAACTCTTTTGACCTCAGTGACACTGTATTCTAGTGATACCAAGTTCCTGGATCTCTATTTTTATATGTCCTAGATTCTATGAGCACAAAGAGTGGAGAAGACACAGAACGGGCAGAAAGATGAGGGCATCCGTGTATTTTCCCATCCCCTTGGCAAAGTTATTTCATCTCTCTGAACTTCACTTTCCCCTTACGTGAAACGAGGCTGCTCAGAGTCCCCCCCTCACAGACTGCTGCTGGGATGAAGTCGGTTCATGCACTGAAAGTGCTTAGCAAATACAGCTCACATTCCACATTACATTAGCTTCAGGTGTACAGCATAGTGGTTAGACACTTATGTAACCAAATAGGTGATCCCCCCACCATAAGTCTAGTACCCACTTGGCGCCATACATAGTTACTATAAGCGCATTTACGATATACTGTATGCTGTACTTTGCAGCCCCCTGCCGCATCCCATCATTCTGTAGCAGCTGTGTCAATACATCATGCTACAGTGTCTAGAGGCAAGCCTTTTTCATAATACAACTTCTTCTGTTTATTAACAGACTGAAATATATGTAGACTCTCTTTGCTGCATAGATGCCAAAAGTAGGTAAACAAACTTATGATCAGAAAAAAGAGAGAGAGCGCACGCTTAGCAAATAGAAAGCTGTCAAACATGGTAGTTGTTAAAAGGGGAGAAACTAAAAACATTTTAAGTTGGTCTTGTGGAATCGAGGTTCTCTCCTCTTCCTGCTGTGTCAATTGCCTGTGGGTTTGGTCCAAGAACACCATGTTCTATCTTCATAAATCTCTCCAAGTCAGGCTGCCTCTTTACTGCCAATCTGACCTTGCTGGTTATTATAATTGCAACCCCTGGCTATATACCTAGGAGTAGAATTGCTGGGTTAAATAGTAACTCTATGTTTAACTTTTCGATGTACTGCCAGACTGTTTCCCAAAGTGGCTGCACCATTTTATATTCCTATTAGTAGTGTATGAGGGTTCCGATTTCGCCACATCCTTGCCAGCACTTGTCATTTTTCTTTTGATCGTAGCCATCCCACTGGGTATGCAGTGGTATCTAACTGTGGTTTCGATTTGCGTTTCTCTGACAGCTAATGATTTACTCATTGTTTCCTATGTAATGTGACCATTCATAAATCTTCTGTGAAAGTATGTCTGTTTGGAGCCTTTGCCCATTTTTTCAATTGAGTTGTCTTTTTATTATTGAGGTGTAACAGTTCTTTATATATTCCAAATACAAACCTCTTATCAGATATACAATTTGCAAATATTTTTTTTTTTCTGGGAGTTTTCTTTCTGCTAGATCATCTAGTAGGGCCCTCACATCTGTTTACTGTGCACCCAGGAAATGACTAATACCACACGAGATGTCAGGATTTGCAGATCAGTAAGACATGCCCCTTGCCTGCAAGGAAGGTGGAGTTACACAGAGTTGGGACACGTAGGTCAGCTCAGACTGTAGGCTTTCCTCCGTCTTCTGGCCACTCCTCATCTCTCCAGCCTTTCCAACTGCCCCAGTGCTCAGTCCTGAACACTTAGTTTTTCTAACTACACCCATTCCCTTAACGACCTTACCCATCTGCAAATGAATGATTCTGAAACTTGTCTCTCTCAGGTCTCTTCCCTGAATGCCAGGCTCCTCTACACAATTACCTGTTTGATATAATCCCCTACATATCCAGTAGACACCACAAAGTTAAAATGACTAAATCCAAACTTCTGGTATGACTCTCAAAATGTGTTCTTCCCTAGCCTTGTCTGATTCATTAAGTGGAAATCTCACTCTTCATTGCTTGAGCAGAAAAACTTGGAACCATCTTTGATTCCTCTTTTTCTCTCACACCCAACATTCCATTTGGCAGCAAATCCTAATATCTCTGTACTCAAAATAGATCCAGATTCTAACATATTTTCACCACCTTACTCACTGCTGACAGCTGGGTTCGAGTCATTACATCTCTCATCTGGCTTATTGAGCGAGCCTTTTAACGTCTTCCGGCTTCTGCCCTTATCCACCTCCTAAAGTCTATTTTCAAGATATCAGCAAGAATAAGCTCATCAAAAATAAGTTAGGTCATGTCACTTTGCCTATTACACTGCCATGGTTTCCATCTCAAGCAGAGAAAAAGCCAAAGCTCCTGCAGTTATGTACAAGGCCCTACAATGCCCTTGCCTCTCTCCCCTCTTACTTCTCTGATCTCATCTCCTTTTTTTTTAAATCCTCACCTAAGATTATGTTTTCATTGTTTTTTACAAAGAGATGAAGCGTGGGGGGCGGGGGGGAGAGGAAGAAAGAAGGAAAGAAAGATCTATGTGAGAAAGAAAGCTTGATTGATCCATTGCCTCTCATACACACCTCACCAGGGCTCAAACCCACAACCTAGATGTGTGCCCTGACTGGGAATCAAACTCAAAACCTTTTTGGTGGATGGGACAATGCTCCAACCAACTGAGCCCCCCAGCCAGGGCAACCATTCTAACATATTTAATGTTTAGTGTTGATTTCTTTACTGCAAGCTGTGCCAGCTTTTGGTGACTTATGTTGCAGGTTAACTGAGGCAATGAGGAAGAGTCTCGAAAGCTAACAAGCTCTCCTTCAGGAATGGGAATGTCCTCAGTTCCAGGGAAGCCTGCAGCCAGCTTATAAACTGCTGAATGCTGGCTTTCGGTGCCTTTGGAGAGTAGATTGTGAACTAATAATAGAATTCCACAACATGTTTTCTGAACTATGTTTTGTTAGATGTCATAATCCTCTTTTTAAAAAAGGTTTTGAAACCATGCATGATCATACAAGAGTAGATGGGTTATCCTGGGGTAACAAGCAATCCCCAAATCTCAGTGGCTTCAAACAGCAATGGTTCACTAGCTCTTACACCACACGTCCAAAGGAGGCCGGGGGAGACGCTGCTCATTGTCGTCCTTCATGGATCTAGGCTGAAGGAAATATTACTTTGACATGAGCAAAAGGCTTACTGCCTCTTAAAGTTTCCTCTTGGCGCAGCACACATCATTTCCACTCATATTTCATTGGACTAAGCAGACTATTCAGCCATGCTTGAGTTAAGAGGGGGTGGGAAATGCAGTTCTACGCTGTTCCCGGGAAGAGGAGAACTGGAACACTTGTGAACAGGCCTCATCTCTGTCATACCCCGAGTGGCAGATGGCTTCGAAAGCAAAAGCAATTCTGGTTATTGGAAAAACTTCAACTTAGTACCATGGCAAAAGGATCCCATTGTTAATTGAGTGCATGTCAAGATGTCAGTTTTCCTCAAAGTAATCTACATTACATGTAATACAAGTCAAAATTCTAAACACATGTCGTCAAAATGGTGTATTTATTGTAAATTTTATAAGGAAGAGATATTGTAAAAAGAGAGTACGGCCAGTCTTGATGAAGCAGGAGAAAGATGACAGACCTACTTTACTAACTTATCATTTATCAAGATATAATACAAAGGCATAGAAATTAAAATAGTGCAGTAGTAGCACAGTAATAGAATATTAATCAGTGGACTAGAATAGAGAGCTTAGAAACCGACCAATGAGAACTTGATATATGATGGAAGTGGGTACAGATAAGGATTATTCAATACATTGCTTTAGAACAGTAGGCTTGCTACTTGTAAAATTGTATCTCACACCGTATTAAAAAACAAATTAAAGATTTAATGTAAAAATATAGCATGAACAAAACTTGAAACCTACAGAATATAATAAAGAAAAGTATGTTTGTGACCTAAGAATAAAAAGTCTTTCTTAATCAAGAATTTTTTTCTAATCAAATTTTTATTCATGGGAAAACAGTACCATTTATCAAAGCATGTAGAACTGCTTTGAGAATCACAATATATAGATAAAGAAACAGATGTACTTCCTGTTTCACTTAATGATTCCTCTTTTCCTAAGCCAACTGTTCTTTAAGAAAATTCAAAGACATCAGGCAAAGTTCTTCTAGAATACTTCTAATTTAGTCTTTTTCTTATAATAAATAACACTTGTATGATGTTATCCCTTTTTACCTCAAAACAATAATACAAAATTTGACATAACTTCAATGAAACTAAATGTTTCTCTCTCAGTGACAACTTTCCAGACAGGATATGAACCTAGAACAAAAAAGTAAACACTGGGAGAATATTCCTTTCTCCACCTTTCTTGTTTTGGGGCTGTATCTTGGGTATTTTATTCCAAGACTATTGCTAGTGCATGATGGGAAAAAATATATTGTAATTTATTATGTTTACTAATGCTGTAACTTTGACTTTTAACTTTTAGAATGCAAATAACAGTAGAAATTATTACTTACAATGAAATTATTTTCTTTGGCTTTCTTTATTACTTGGCTTAGAAATTATTTTCATGAGAAATTATATCTTATTTCATTAAAATGAAGACAGAGAATTCATTTTCAAAAAAAATCATTTGTCTTCTAAGAAAAGCATTACGGAGATTCAAAGAAAATGAGAGGTGGAAAAATCAATTAGAGCTAATCTACCAGCTTGTCAGAAAGGACTGCTTTCTACAAAATATATTTTAGTTCTTTGTCCAGGTTAATTTTAAATGTCTCAAGGGATGAAGCAGTTGTTATATCTCTTTGAAGTCTTTCCTTTTATTAACTGACCTTATCACAAATCTTTGTTCTCCTAATAGCTAACCTTCACATTAGGTATTAATTCTGTGCTATTACTTTTACTTATACTTCTTTTTCTTATACTAGTTCTCCTCCACCTCCCGAATTCAGTTTTTACACTCTCAGAAATTTGTAAGGAGCTAGGCATCATTTACCCTAATGACAGATGTTTATTTATAATAATAATCTCTTAAATCAAAGATATCTCTAGGTCTTTTTCTCCATTTACCCTTCCTTCCTTCCTTCCTTCCTTCCTTCCTTCCTTCCTTCCTTCCTTCTTTCCTTCCTTCCTTCCTTTCTCCCTCCCTCCCTCCCTTTTTGTAGACCTTATAATAAGGAGCTTAAAAGTATAAGACACTTGACAGGAACAAGTAGAGAAAGGAGATTATAAACTCTTTGTTTGATCAAGGAGACTATCGATTCCTTTGCAAATTAGGAATATATTTCTTGCCTACCTCTGGTATGAGCGAAGCATTTTTCTCTTGCAAATGATTTCCGTTTCTTTTATAACCTCTTCTGTCTTTCGGCATTCTTCATTTCAGACTTTCCCCTTTCAATTTAATTATGTTTATATGAATTTTAAAATGGGTATTTTTCCAGGTTGCATGGTATTATTTATGTTATACCCTTTGAATATGAAGATGATGGTTTTTCTCCATTTGCAAGATTTAAATTCTTGCCCTTACCTTTGCAGATAATTGTGAGACACCATGCACTTTGGTACTCGAGGCTCAAATTTCTATTGTCTAAAGATAGGCAAAATAAGGTTTGGGGAGGGGTGAGAGGATATAACATAGACCAGGGAAGAGACTTGCCCTGAGCACAAGAACATAAATTCTTTGTAGCCAGAGTCAGAGTCAGCTCAATAAAATGCCAATGTCTGCAGTAACAACTCTTGGGAACCTGGGGGAAAGGCAGACACGAAGAGTGTGATGAATTTTATTGTGTGCTTTTGTACTCATAAATTGAGTTTTTATGAATTCCTATATAGAGCACATTATCATTGTTTAATGGAATAAGTGTTTATACAATTTACTAAATATATTTTTACCAGTGAGAATTTACAGAGAAATTGAGTTAGCTTTCTCCTCTTACCAGATGCTGTCAGAGCTTAAAAAAGAAAAAAAAAAAAACAGTTTTGGTGGAATTCCCTAGAAAAATACCATGTGGTACATTTCACAGAGTTACAACATCTCATTAGGTAAGAGCCTAAGCTCTGGAGCAAGACTGCCTTGTTCAAATTTTACCTCTGTCTTTCAATTGCTGTGTGACCTTGGGAAAGTAACTTAACTCCTCTGTGCCTCAGTTGCCTCTTATAAAATGGTGATACAGCCTGAGGAAAAATGGAATTATAAGTTGAGAATAAATTGAGTTAATATTATACAGTTCTTAGTAAAGTACCTAATAAAAGCTAATTTTCCTTTTTCTTTCCTTAATTTATTAAACAGATATTTTCAAGTATCTTCTATGTGATAAAGCTGGAAATAGGAGTTCACAGCACAGCAACAAAGAATGATACAACATCTAACTATATGTATGAGGTGCTATAAAAATATATGATGTGCTTTGAAACCAAGAAGTAAGCAATTAACTTGTACAGTAGATTGAAGGGAGAATTTGGCCCTTGAAGGATGAGTATGATTTTGAAAAGTGGACTAGGTGAAGGAGGTAGGAGTGGGTCAATGTGTAAAGCAGGAAGTGTATTCTAGGCAAAGGCAGTAGCAGAAGCAAAGGCATGAAAGCGTAGAGGTAGGTGATGTTTGTCAATAAGTGATCACTATGGATAAAGAATCATGGGAAGAATAAACGGAAGAGGGGATAAGGTTCTCTTTCTATTTTCAGTGAATCCTCTATTGGTGAGTTTGGGTGGTGGGAGGGCTCTGTCTCTCAATAAGGAATCTGAAGAAAGACGAATATTCCTGCTCTCTGCCTTGACTGCTAAGGTATGGGTGTGCGACCTTGTATATTTCCACCTGTGATCTTGAATTAGAAGAATGTGATGCCAAGTTACAAAAATTTAGGAACAGTGGCTACAGTGAGTGGCCAGTGGAGCAGGTTATAGGTGACATGTAGTGCCACAGTCTGGTCTGTGTTTGTTGCTGCCAGCCTTCCATAGGTCCTGACCCTTTTCTGAACCAATTCTCCATCGTTGGGTTGATTCAGTGAGCCACCGGACAATGCTCCTGTAATTTTTTTTCTGAATGAATTAACTACAGGAGCTTCCTTTTGTTTGCAACCATGAAGTTCTCAAACAATAGAGAATTTAATCCTTTTGGTTCATTAGTAGTCTTCCCTAAATTTTGTTCAATGAATATCAAATACTTCCATAGTAAAATACTTCAATACTTTTTGTTTAATGTAAAATATAAAAACATTTTTGTAAGTAAAAAATTTATTTAAAATGTTAAAAAAAGACCTACATAGAGGCAGAAGGATAAAATAGATAAATAATTAATCATAATGGTAATAATTTTAAGGTAATACATATTGAGCTGGGCACACTATTATAAGCTTTACATGCATTACTTCATGACATACTTTCAACAACATTAAGTTGTACGTGCTATGATCATCAACATTTTCAGATGAGGAAACTGAGGTTGGAGAGGATACCGTATTTTGCCATTTACCGCCCCAGGACCCTATCCATTTTCCATGAAAGTTTGGCCCACACTTTCAGGAAAAAAATCTTTTGTTTTAATTTTCTTATTCAATTATGTATTTGTTTATATTTACATACTTGTTTTTTGTATTATAAAGAAATATTAGCATCTATTTTTTAACATATTATGGTAAAAAAATTTATGTAACAAATCATTACAAAACAAGATAACAGTTACAAGGTATTTCAGATCTAGCCATGTATAACATGTACCCTTATTTTTCCCTCAAAAATGTGGGTAAAAAATGCACATTACACATGGCGAAATATGGTAAGTCATTTTCACAAAATCACCAATGGGGTTGTGATGCAGCCAGGATTTACACCCGGCAGCCCAGATACGTCCCCTGTACTCTTAAATCTATAGCACCGCAGATGAGCTGGTCACCTGTAGAAGAGAGGCTATCTGAACGGGTGCTTAATGAGTATGTGGGAATTTGCCAGGTAAAGAAGATTTAGAAAGGCCAGTTCAGCCTGAGACACGTGTGTGCCAGGGCAGCAACATGAAAGGCCATTACTTCTTCCAGGGATGTCTCACGGAGCACTGGTTGCTGGTGTAGGGGCGTAGCGGGTCGGGGGGAAGGAGTATAGGGACAGTTATGAGCTGGGGGAGAGGTGGCTGAAAGGGAGGTTGGTAATAAAGGGGTCCAACTGGAGATTTGTAATGGAATGGGGGGTTGGTCATGTGAGTTTTTAGGTTTAGTAGTTAAATTTTTATTCCTAAACAACTGGAAGTCATCAGTGGCTTGAAAGGAGGGAACAGACATCATCAGCATCTGTTTTTCAGAAGGCTCACTGGCAGTTACGTGAAGGAAGGCTTGGGTTAAAAGTGATGGGTGTGACCAAGGCCAGTTAGCAGGATACCGAAATTGTGCATGAAAAGCCTATGAAGACGGTGGGAATGGGGACAGGGAGGAGGGCCCACGTTTGAGAGACATCCCTGAGGTGGGAGCAACAGGGCTTGATGACTAATTTGAAGTGCATGGTTGAGAAGGAAGGAAGACTTGAAGATGACTGAGTTTCTACTTTGGAAAGCTGAGTAATCGGTGATGTCAGTGACTGAAAGAGGAATGGAAGGGAGGAAATCTATGGTAGGCCCAGCAGAAGCTTTACATGTGTCATTTCATCCTAAACACAGGAACGATGAAAAGATTAAGATGTCTATTTTACACATTAAACAACTGAGGTTCAGTGAACTTAAGTTACTTGCTCAAGGTCACACAGATGGTAAATAAAAGAGCTGGGGTCTTATGCCAAAACCCATGTATTTCCATGATAGGATTCTACACTTTGATAATCATTTTAGTTTGGAAAAGTAGGACTGGGGATTAGGGGAAAGGTAGAGCTAGAAACATGGTCCTCTCAGAGGAAGAATGGCAAAAAGTGAAGAAAGATTCCCTTATACCAGGGATGAAGAAATACAGCAGCAAAGTCCCATAACATTTTCTGCAGTGAAAGAAATGCTTTATACTTGCACTGTCCAATCAGTAGCCATTAGCCCGTGTGGCTATGAGGTACTTAAAAGGTGGCTAATTTGACTGAGGAACTGAAATTTTAATTAATTAATTAATTAAAATTCAGTGTATGTGGCCAGTGTCTATCATATTAAATAGTTTAGGACTAGAGCGACCAGCCAGACATGGAGACAGTCCATCAGAGGGGAGGCATTGCTGGTATCTCCTGAAACATCACTAGGTATTTGATCATCTGCCTCACATCTGTGGGGTAAGATTGGTCCCAGGTTTGGGGACCACAGTTAGGAAGGACAACAAAATAGTATTACCAGGTCTTATCTTTGGAACAAGAGCCAGTCTCATACCCCACTTCCTTTCTAATATGAGATAAAAATCACAATCATTTTCTCTGTATTTATATTTTTTGTACAGAGTGTGAAGAGCTTGAGATCCAGGCAAACGCCAGGGTTCAAATCTGGGTTTGTCACTGAATGTGTTGTGTCTTGAGTTTCTTAGCTCACATTCTCAAACTTCACTACCACTACCTGTAAAATAGGGATAACGGTAGTCTCTCACTCATAGGGTAGTTGTAAAGATTAAGTTAAATAACTTCTGTAAAACACTTAGCTAATATCTGGCACATGCTAACCACTCAGTAAAAATTAGCTATTCTGTAACTAGTAACTTGTGATGAGTTTGTACTTTGCACCTCTGTATTTTGACATTTACCCGACTCTATTTTTACATAAGTAAAGACATTCTCCCAGATCTGTAAATGTTAGAACATTCTAAAAAGAAGTACACATTCATCAAGATAAAAAGGTGGATAGGATTCTAAGAAGTTATCTTATTGTGGCATGTGTTTTACAGTTATTTTTGTATTTCACTTTGATTCCCATTTTGTTAAAGTATTTTAAATCAGTTGCTAGCAATGGCAACTTATAACCCTTATTGTTTTGTTGTGATCATCATTAAAATTCCTTCGGTTTCACCTCAAACAGTTCACACACCAGATGATCAAGCAAAAATAGTAGAGATTCTAAGTGTTGACTCAAAAGATTCCTTGATGTCTTGAGGTTCTGAAAAAATTCAGACTACTTTAGTTGAAATGTTTAATGCCTAGTCTCTGGTTATCTTAGAAGTGATTGGATAGATCAAGGACTATTTAAAGACTAATGACTTCAGTGTAGGAACAAGTAATAGGATCCCTTTTGTTGCCATCGATTTTGTACTTTGTAACCTCTGGATTGAATAAACAGCACTGTAATGTAGTCTTGCACTCTCTGCAATGTTTGTATAAAAAATACATTTAAAAAATTAGACTAAGGTGTCAAGAAATCTATGTTCAAGTGCCAGGTTTACCTTTTTGGGACACAGAGAGATAAACGTCCTCTGTAAAATGTGTTGATCTAGACTTAATTCTAGAATGATCTAAATATCCTTCTAACTAAAATTTCCTCAATCTGCATTTTCCTTTTCCCTTTGGCCTTAGAGATCTTCCAAAGCTAATTTTTACTTTCATGATTTTATAAACATGTTCTTGGAATATTCTTGTAATACATCATTTCTTTGGAAAACAATTCATTGGTGAGTCAGCACGAAGAAAAAAAAAACCATCACAAAAGATATCAAAATTGCATGAGGTGGAGAAACAAGAAATGATTTTCTTTTTAATCTGAAATGATGAGGTATAGAGAAACCAATTACTTATTTATAAAATGAGTGCATGGTGGAAGGCTTTATGTAGCCGAGCTAACGAGCTGTTACTTATTTAGCAAGACGGAGTCCTCGCCATACTGCCTTAAAACTATTTACTATAATCGTTCTTTTCAGTGAGGGAGAAAGGAAATGTGTGTTGGGAGGTGGTTGATGGAAGGAAAGAAGGAAAGAAGGACGGAAGCAAGAAGGAAGGAAGCGTAGGACGGTTTGAAGCCTCGTCCCCACCCCACCTCCAGCCCCCGCCCGTCTTCTCTGGAAACAGATAATTAAGGGAATTTCCTCCCGCAGTTCCGAACGTTCAGTGGCCGTTCCCACGTCACTATTAGGGCAGCCAGGGATTTTGCTTAAGCGGTGACTTCCCAACTCTTCCTGTGGATCCCCCGTGGGGCGCCTAAAGTCGCCCTCCGCCCTAGGCGGAATCGGACGACCGACTAGGAGGCTCGCTACCCCGGCGGAGGCGGGTGTGGGGTGGGCGTGCACGGTCTCGGGGTGGGTGCAGAAGCGTTTCCAGGGTGAGCACGGTGGCCGGGCGCGTTTCCGGAAGGCTGATTGCATCAGGTGTGGAGCTGGGCGCCTCCTCGGCCCAACCTGGCGCTACTGCGCCTGCGCGCGTCGCCCCGCCCAGTGGCCAAGCACTCCAGCGCGGGTTTTCCTCCCGGTCTGGAAGAGACCGAACCGGGAGGGGCGGGTACCGTTTACCGCCCCAGGACCCTACAGAGAGGGGGTAGCAGGGCGGGACTCCTGGGGAACCGGGGCGAGATCTGGGGTTCGAGGGAGTAGAGTGCTGCGTAGTGGGCCTGCCTGGAAGGCGGGAGCCTGGTCTCCTCCCAGCTAGTGGTGGATAGGGTGGTCTTGGGTTAATTTCCTCACCTCTCTGGGCCTGAAGGACTTGGGTTAGAGCTAGAAGTCTTTCCAGTTTGGAGCCAGCATTTTCCTAAAGTGTGTTAAATTTCCCAAGTGGGCTGCCGACTTTCCATGGGCAGATCTTGGGGTGCAGAGACTCAGCCCCAAGGGTGAGCACTTCCATGGATTTCTCAATGGCAATATTGTTTTTCTGTTGCGGGAAGGAGTGACAGGACTGTTGACCTCCACATGGGTCTGAGGGAAATTGTGCCAACGTCAGAAAAACCTCTTTCCCCCGCTATTCATGGCCTCCAACTCCATTCTGAGTCTGCCTCAGGGTCCCATGATACGCTTTTATGCAGACCTAGTAGATTGCCTTCTAGCATTCTCCATGTTTGAAATGACATTTTTGAGTGATTCTTCGATGGGTATCTGTCTACCTAGCTGGATTGCAAGCTCTATAAGGGGAGGGTCTGAGTTTTTTCACTCATTGCTCTCCCAGGCTTACTGTAAGACCTTGTGGATGGTCAATAAATTCACCATGTTTGAAGGAATAAAGTAATTCCCACTCCAGCCTCCCGGAGTCCTCACTTAGAGAATAAGGACCATCTGGTGTGAGTTTGCTATGTGAGGAAGGAGTGCATTCTGAGATTTGGGGATAAGGATGAGCCATCGGTTCGTTGTTGCCATGAATTTTAGTATAATTTTCCTGGAGGAGATCATAGGTAGGGCTGTGTGTATGTGTTGAGTAGAGTGGTTCTCTAAGTGTGGTCCTCAGACAGCAGCACCAGCATCACCTGGGAGCTTGTTAGACATACAGATGCTTGGACCCCTCCAAAGACCTGCCCCCAGAGACTCTGGGAGTGGGACCCAGCAAGCTGTTTCCCTAACCCCTGCAGGGGAATCTGACTCAGGCTCAAGTTTGATAACCACTGCACTGGGGAAGAGCAACCCTCAGGATGCTCTGGGGATGTCATTCAGTCTCCGGGCAGAGCCCCAATTAACACTTTCGGAGTGCCCCGTCCTTATCAGGACCTTGCTTGCCTGCTTATAGTTGAGTTAAAGGTAACTTTCCTCGGGGTGAAAAGTAAATGACGCTTTTTCCCTCCTGCAGGTGTATTTTGTCCCCTGAGGGGATCTTGCTGTGACTTTCACATCAAATAATAGTGTGTGTGTGTCTAGCAAGTGCGAACGGCTCTGGATGAGCAGGCAGAAGGAAGGATGTCTCGCCTACACGTTTGCGGCTGTGAGGGTGTGGGCAGCTCTCACCTGGGGACATTTTCCCATTATGAGGGAATGCAGACAGTAGAAAAGACTAGCCAGGGATAAGGTTACCCAGCTGCCTTTTAATGCAGACAGATGCCAGGCCACATGGAAGAGATACCCGGCTGCACCCTGACTCCGGGCAGGAATTTGGGTCTCCACACCCTAGGCCCCACCACCTACTCGCCACCTTCCCAGGTGATGGGGGGAACCCCGCGTTTCAGAGGGCCCGCAGCCTCTGCCTGCAGAGGTCGCACTAGGAGCGCGGCCCGCCCCCTGCTCCCTGGCCCCCGCCCCCGGCCCCGCCTTTCTCCAGTTCAGCCCCCGCCTGGCGGGGCCCCTCCAGCCTCTCCTCGCGCAGCCGCCGCCAAAGCCTGGAGAAGTGGAATCTCGCTGGCGTCGCTCCCAGCGCGGGACTCGCGGAGCGGCACTGGGCATGCTCAGTCGCCGGAACCCGTCCTGGTCTCAAGTAGGAGGAAGCTCGTGTGCTGCACCCGCAGCTGATCCGGGCGCCTGGTGGAGGGCGAGATTGGAGCAGAGCTGTCGGGTGCCGTAGCCGAGGCGAGCACCGCGCACACCACCGGTGAGCCTCGCTTTCTTCCTTGCTTTTGCCCTGGACCCCGCGGCGGCCCGGGAGCGCTGGCGAGGGACCCGGGCAGGGGCGTGCGGTGAGTGGCTGTGCGTAGTCCCAGCGGCTGCTCCTCTTCTGGTCCCGAGGGCTGCGCGGCCACTGCCGCCCTCCCAGCCGCAGCCACAGCTGCTGCAGCTGCCGCCGCATCTGCAGCGGGCGCCAACCCGCTACGAGTCCCGTGCGCCCTGCGCCCGTGCCGCAGGGCCGGGTGGCAGGGCGATTGCGGGCTCACTCCTTGACTTGCATCCCTCCTGCTTCCCGGCGCCGTCTTTCCCTCGGCAGCCCGGGCTTGGCGGGGCCTGGGGCGGCGGAGACAGGCTTGGAGTGGGTGCGCCGGGGTGGGGGTTGCGGAGGGGAAAAGTGAGGGTGGGCGCCGGCGAGGAAGAGCGCACACCCCCTATCCCTGGCACCGGCCTTCGCTGTGCGGCTGGGCTCCCCCGCCTGGGGCGGCAGCGCGCTCCTGCCGGGGAGTTGGAGACGGGGCTGGCTTCTCGGGGTTTCAGACACCAGCCTATGAGAGATCAAAGGGGGGAAAAGTTCATTTCTCCCCTCGGAGGCAGAGAGGGTATTAACTAGAAAATGGCTGTGCGAAGGGGGCGAATCAGGAAAGCTGGCCATTGGGTGCAGAAAGCCCCTCTGCTGCTCGCGGGGCGGAATGGAGGATTGAACGCTAGAGATGACATTTGTGCGAGGAAAGCCTTGCTGGACCGAGGCAGGGATGCGGAGCGGAGTCCCGTAGAAACAATGAAAGGTGGTCTCAACCTCGGGGGCACTGAGCGAGCGCGAGCTAGCGGAGAAGTCAGGGGGAAAAGGCTGAGGAGGCGTGGGACTTGAATTCAAAAGATAATACATTGGAGAAATCAGATTGAGAGTTGGAGCCGTTTTGTAGTCCAAGTTCTGCGCGGCTCAGAGGCACGACTGTCAGAAACGTTTTTGGCTGGAACGAGTGGCTGGAGAGGGCCAAGACTGGGGAGAAGAAGGTCAGTGTCGCAAGCTCTGACAAGACTGGGCTCTGGGAGGGCGCAGTTCTGTTTAGGAAGTCTCTCAGCCACTGGCTTTATTTACATTGTACCTGATGACTTAGGTGAAATGCCTAAAGGATGATCATGCAGTGATATCAGCGGTGGTGTAGGAATTCCAAGAAAGGAGGAAACTTTGTGAGATTGGCATGGGCTTGTCATTTGTTTTAATATATCACTGGTTTTTGGGTTTTTTTTTTTTTGTTTTTGTTTTTTTTTAAAAAGAACAACTGTGGCATCTCGATCTGTGGTTCTGCATTTGGGTCTATTAAATCTTTGATTTTTTTCTTTTACCCTTGTCGTGGATTTATATTTCAAACGTTGTCCTCACATGTCCATCTGAATTCATGTAGCTGGCCTCTCCGGAACAGGCAATCCTTGAGAGGGTATTTCTCTATGAACATAGGTAGCAGCTTTGTTGTATTTTCAGTTTGTAGCTTGAAAGCACTATTCGCTCAACACTTGTTTGTTGTAACTTGCAGAATCCTAGAAACTGTTTTGAAAGGATGACGTTTGTCAAGAGGATGGGGTACCTCCTCGCTGGGGAAAATGCTGAGAGAACACAGGGGGCAGCAGAGTACAGTGGGCGGGTAGCAGAACCCCAGGGGGGAGACAGATGCAGGGCTTCCACGCTGTCCTTTTGTCATCGGTGGGAAAAATCACTCAGGGTCTGCAGAACCCAGGGTGTCCCGAGGTGTTTGCTCAGAGGCTTTGGGAAAGGACTCTAAAGTTGAGATTCTTTTCCAGGGACGGTGTTTATGTCTCATGCTGTTCTCTCTTCCAAAGTATACTTTTAACTAAGCGGTTTGCCTCCATGGAGCCAGTGCCATCCCTCTTTCTGAAACTTTTATCAAGTGGTAGTGGAAAGGCTCGGGAAGCTTAAGCGTATAGACTGGTGTTTTACACTTAACTTCAGTAATGTGAATATTGGCTACAAAGTTATTTAAGAAAAGTCTACTAAACATTGCAGGACTCCACCTGTACAAAAATAAAATATTTTAAAACTGATACTCTTTTTATGCCATGTTTAAACTTTTGATGACTGTCAACTGTTTTCTTTTCCTGCCTCTAGAAAAACAATAAACATTGCATCTTTTTTTTGTTATAGCAGGAATTAATACTGAAAACCTTGCCCCATAGCATTAGAATAGTGTTATGTTGATTACCCTGAATTGATGACATCTAAATTTGTCTTTTAAGAAAAAAATGCAATGTCGTCTCTGTATGCCTTTTTCAGTTACACTTTTAAAATAAAATACAATATCCTGACGATATAACATCTTAAAGTTTCTGGGAGAGGAGGACAGACTTTTAGGAAAGTATATCAAGAATATATTTCTAGGTACATGGGTGATGCTTATATTCTTGCTCTGGGTTAAGGAAATAAGCATTTGTTCAATGCTTCTTATGTGTCAAGTCTACTTTTAAGCTCCTTACATATATTATCTAATGTGTCAGTATCTTTGACATAAATGTCACCTCTCAAGAAAACCCCTCTGAGAAGGTGGGGAGCTCTTTGATTGTGTAGCAATAGAACTTTAAAGTTGTATCTCATATGAGAATATCTTCGACTGGTATCATTATTATTCATTAAGCATCCTCTTGTAAAACATCTTTGATTTGTGATTTGCAATTAGTTTTGATTGGAACAGCCTGTCTTCAAAATGATCTGAAAAATTGTAAGAAGCTTCCATCTAGATTTAAAAACTGCTTTGTATTTTCAACAATGTTGTGCTACGAACAAATAAACTTAAATGCAAGGAAAATAAATCCAGATTACCCATTTTCATCTTAATGTTTTATTAGGGCGCATTCTGCATGTTGATATGTGTTGGTGGCATTTCTCTTAGTTAAAATGGTTTTTCAGTGCCAGATCCTCCATAATTAAGAGTCTAGTGAGATTTGGTGGAAAGACCACCAACCAGGGGCTCCCAATACTTGTCTTCTGGTCCAGGCACATTCACTATTTTAATGTACTGTGTGACCTTGGGGAAGTCAGAATACTTCTCTGGGCCTCAGTTTTTCTCATCTGTAAAATGAGCAGTTACTACAGAATGCACTCTCTGGGTATCTGTTGGGTTCTTCTTGTCCTGGTCCAAGGGTCTGTGATACAGCCATTTGATGAGTGGGGACTTCATTTAAAGTTTTAGAAGAAGCCAATTTTATGTTTCACTAAGTCTGGCCTGTCCAGCATTATCCACTGCTCTTCCTTTTTTGTCCAATTCCTGCCTCCCTTTTAGTTTTAATTTGTTAAAGAATGTTCTAAAATTAACTCTTTGTGCCCCTACCAAGGCGAGGTAGTAGATAAAGTAATGAGTAGATTTGGATAAAGCACACTGGATATTTAAAACTTTGATAGCATCTTCTGAGGGGAGATGCTGCTCTTGGGCAACCTGAGAAAGAAGCCTCCATGGGGACTGCAGAGGAGGGGGTCCTGTGCCTTGGTTGCTGGGGCCCATCCACATGACATTTTGTGTGGTAAGCCTTTCATGTGTCCCTGTCCTTTGTCTTCAGCCCTCAATCAGAGAGCAAAGGACACTGTTTCGAGTGCACTTTGCTTTCAAGGTGGTCGCAAAACTCAGCCTCTTTAACCTTTAAGTAAGGTGGGTGAGGAGAAGGCAGAGTTCCCTCTATTTAAATAATTGATATTAGTGGACAGTGAGTCTGGAGTTTCTGATCAGAACCATCCTCCAGAGTTTCCTGGGCCTCGGCTAGGAGTGGAGTAGTCACTCTGAACGCGAGATGAGAGGTGGAAGAGAGGAAGGACAGAGAGGGCAGAAAGTCAGGTCATCACGGCTTGGCTTGGCGAGAAGAAGCCTGAGTTGGCAGTCGGTATTAGAGACCTTTGGGTGAGGAGGCATTCCCTTTCTACATATTCTTAATTCCATAATGTATGAATCTTACCTGGACTAGCACTGACAGTTGCTAGGGTAGGCCTTGCTTTCATCATCAGGAAACAAGCCCCAATGTGTAATTTATTGGTATATAAAATATCCAGATTCATATGGACCAAGAGGGGAAGAGAACGTAGAAAAAAATGAATGGTACAGAGTTATGATTAAAATTTTTCTGTATTTATTAATGATTTGATAGTGGTTATAAATAGTGAACTATTCTGTCCTTTGCCTCTTACAGAAATCTTGCAAAATTTGGTCTGCTTGGTAATAACTGAGGTTTTTGAAGCATATTTTTGCCGGAAAGTATGCTTTGGGAATGCTTAGAGTGAGAGGAAGAGTGGTTTTGTTTCTTCCTTTTTAAAGTTGCCTGAAAAGAGTGTGGTTTTGGAATTGAGCTAGAAGTGTGCGCTTAGGCAGATGAGGTTGGGGAGAATTTGCAGAGCTCCAGAGAGCGAGGGGAAATGCCCTTGTTGAAGAAGGAAAGCCTGAATTACTGGTGGGATGTAACATTTACCAAGCTGATGCCCACTGAGTCAAAGTTTAGATCCTGTACAATTTAAAAGTAACTGAGTGTCTACTGTATGCAAAGCACAACGCTAGGCTGAGTGTCTGTTGGTGATGTTTTTGCTGTCCTTATCCAAATGATAATGATGATGGTGCAGTGAATATTTCATAAGTGTGTTCAAATGAGAAGATTGTTCCTTTTCTCTGAGATTATATCCTTCCGATTTGGGGTTAATTTTTTTTTTTTATGAATTGATGGGAATATTTTTACTTGGCAGCTTAATGGTCCATGAAATTGATAAGTCTGGGAATCCAGGCCTGAGATGTAGACAGCCCAGCCCTCAGGATCAAGTTGAAGAGTGGAGGCCAGGTCAAAATGGAGCTTGTGGGTGGGCGGATGGAGCCTCTGGGCCTTCCAGGAATGTAGTCACTGGTACAGACCCAAGGTCCTAGGAGAACTGAGAAGAAACTAATTTTGAAAGTGCTCTGGGAACCAGCGAATATTTTTGAATTATAGCCTAAGAATGACAAAGAAAGTGCCAAGATGAAACATGAGGTTCTGAGAGAGCAGAAGGGACTAGTGACTGAAATGTGCATTTTACCAGGCCTCAAAATGATGGATCTTGATGTTTGCTTCTTTGCATGCAGGGCTTTTCCTGCCAAAACAGCACGTTTTAGCCAATGGAGGTTGGCGATTTTAGGAAATGCTGATGGATTCAAAGCCACAGAACCAAGAGCTGTGTGATAGCCAGCCTGGTCGGCCTCTGTGCAACATCACACCCTCCAGGGTGGGCCTTGATGTATCTCTAGGGGAAGCTTATGAATAATTTGCTCATGGAATGGCAAAACTGACATTATTTCTGAGTTTTAAATAGTAGCTCAAGAAAGTAACGTATTACTGACAATACTTTAAAAAATCTGTGCTGGTCATAATAATATATTATTAACATTATTGTGGAGCTCTTACTTTGTACTAAGAGTTTATAGCTGTTATCGTATTGTAATTCTTACAAAACACTATGGTACTGTTCCCATTTTAGAGATAAGGCAACTGAGGTTCTTTTTACTGAAGACTGCACAGTGAACAAGGTGCTTGCTCTGCAGTCGTAATCAATACAGAGGTGTCCACGGTTTGCTGAGGGACTGATAGGATGAAGCACTAACATTTATTAATTAATTAAGGGTCAAGTATGTGCTTGGTGCTATATAGGAAACATTTCATTTGGTCTTTTGAGTTACTTCCTTATTTCCTCTTTTATAGGTAAGTAAGCCTTGGCTCAGAAAAGTTAAAGGACTTGCCCAGCCTGAACAAAGCCTGGGTTCTTCTTTTCACCACACCATGAAACCTTCCTAAATTTAGCATTTGGGGAAAAGGTGAAAATTTTCAAAGTGGATGTTAACCTAATTTTTCATATTTAATGGGAGAACTCTGTCCTCCAAGTTATAGCCCCAATGTGCATTTCTTTCATCTGAACACAGAGTGGGTAGAAGGAAAACCCAAATATAATTACTAAATATGCCTGAAACTTGAGGTTTCTGTGTTGACTCTCTCTAGGCAGATTCTAGTCTAGAAAGTTTCTATTGTAAATAACATACACAGGAATCTGATTCATTGTCATGTGCCCGTAATGAGGTAATGTTGGGATGACAGAAACTTCTGGTGACTGGAGAAAGATGAGGTGATGATTTCAAGGCTTCTCCCGCAGCCCTGTGGCCGATTTGTGCCTCCAAGCTGCTGGAGTGGTGGGTCTGGAGAGAGGACCCGGCGCCCGATGATGGGACCTCTCCTTGGGAGCATCGGCGTGCTCCTGTGTGCGGCCCTGTACTTAACCTTCCGCTCTTCGTTTGGTTTCCCCAGTAGGCTTTTGTCCTGGGAAGCCAGTGAACCTGCCGCTCTTGAGTATCCCCATTTGCGGGGCAGCGCTGTTTGTCGGTGGAAGTGAATAATTAGAATTTCCTTAGCATTGAGTTAGTTTTCTTGAGTTGCATCATACCTCAGATACAACAAAATTTTTCAGTATAATAGACATCATGTGGACTCATAGTGAACTCGGGGGGGGGGGGGGATAAGATAACTTCGAAGTACTGATTCAACTTCAGATTTTTCTAATAATCTGACCAGAACCTCTTATCCTCCTCAAGAGCCAAATTTTATTTCATTATACCTTTTTCAGATCCCTAGTGAAGACAGAGATGCGTTCACTGGGTAACACCCAGAAACCTCAGCTTCATTTGTTCATGCCTTTGTTCATCAAATGTTTATTGAGCAGGAACTTTTAATTAACAAGCCAGGCCCTGTGTGAAGTTCAGGAAGACAGAGAGGGATGTACCAGAGTATTGGTTTTAAGGTGCTGCGCAGAGGCACGCGTGTGCGGGTCCAGGGGGTGGAGAGAAGCGGGGGGTGGAGAGAAGGCGGGCTGTACCCCTGGGCTGGCGCAGGGAGGCCACACGGAGTAGGAGCGGTGGCAAGGGGCTTCGGGTGTAAGCCCCCGCTTCTGAAAACCCGTTGGCCATCTCCTCTTCCGTTTTTCCTTCACTGAATAGAACTGTTGTAGCCTGTTTTCTTCTACCTAGGACTTGCCACTCTTTCTGGGAGGGACCTAGAGATTTGGCCTTTGGGACCCTAAAGATTTGGACTTTCAAATCTGTAGCAGTGATTCTCAAGGAAGTTTTGCCCTCCAGGGAGCATTTGGCACCATCTGGAAACATCTTTGATTGTCATGACTGAGGTACAAGTACTGTGTCATCTGGTGAGTAGAGGCCAAGAATGCCTGCCGCTAAACATCCTAACAGCGCGTGCAGAGCACGGCCCGGTGTGGACGGAGGTAGGAGGGGTTTGGCGGTCACAACCAGGCTCTTAGGGCTCCGGGACTGCTCTGCACTTGACTAACCATGTGACCGTGGACAGGGGAATTATACTTGGATAGCAGGACTCACAGTGCCTCAGTTTCCTCATCCAAAGGTAGGAGTCCTGATGATTCCTCTATAAGATGTGTTTGAGTAATCCATGAGTTAATGTATGACACATGAACAGCACTTGGCATGAAGCGAGATCTGAACGGTTATTTTTAGTTAAGGGAAAACTTTAACTGTTGACTCTGAAGAGCTTGAGTTTGGAGACTCCAGGGCAGCTGAGCTGGTGGCACCACCTGGCAGTAAGCTTTGGGGAAAGAACGGGCCAGTTTTTGTTTCTCTGGTTCCTGATAGTCCATGGGTTTTATTTTCCACTGTTTTCACCTCTTGATCCTAGGCCTTTGGGTAGCTTTGCCTTTCATCCCCTTTCATCCCCCTTTTTCCCCAGGGACACACATTTGTGCCCTTGACGAAACTCCCCCCAGAAGGCTAAGAAATATATTTATGATATATATTATATCATAGCTTTGCTAATGATATAACAAATCGTTATATATATAACATAATATAGCAAATGATATAGCAAATATTATGCTAATATCATAGCATATTATGATAATATATCATATTTATGATATATATTATATCCTTAGGTTTGTCTATTTTGGGAATAGTGAGAAAACAGGAAGCAGGTCAAGGAAGATGTTGCATTACTTCCTGATTGTCACAGCTCCTTTCTTTATAAAATTCTGTGCAGGATTGAGAGGCAGGTGGTAGTGCTTACTTAGAAACTCTTCCTTCTACGCCCACCAGCTCCACCCCCAAGTTAGGTGCCTGCAGCTTCCAAAATACCCCGTAATTGGGTCACAACGTTATCTGCCTGGTTGAAGTCATTTCTAAAAATCAATGCAAAGATGCGGACTATGTCAGCGGGTTATGAAACGTCTCTACCTTCTAGTCGGAGGCTTTGCAGAGTTGCTTAGAAGCAAACTTGTTATCTCAAATAGGTGACAGATAGCTGCCTGTGGGCTAGGCCTGTGTCTTACTTTCACTTGCAAAAGCACTCCCACCACGGTCCTTTCTGACTTTCCGCAGGAAGATGAGTTTGTGGACTACACCCAACAGGTCAGATTTACTGTTGTATATTTATGACATAATTGACTTGAAAAAATTTTCATTCAGTGGTTTGAATGGTAGCAACAGACTAGAGAAAAATTAGGAAGTTCAGTTGTTAGAGCTTTGTCGTTCCTTCCCATGACACAGTCATATCTCCCCTGACCCAGAGCAGTGGCCTCTCAGTAGCCTCCTGGCTTGTCTAGCTCCATTCATACAGTTTGGCTTTCCATTTGCTATGGTGGGCGCTCTGCCAAATGCTGCATGTGGAAACTGACCAGGATGGAAACTGACCAGGATGGCCACTGCCTCTGCCTGCTGGAAGCTATCAGTCTATAGGGAAAGACTGACAGCTCCGTAAAGAACTAACTACGATACAGTGTAATGTGTGAGGCCAGAAGTACTTAGTGCTTCCCAGCGCAGCACTTGCCCTGGTTGGCTGTGGAGGGTGTGTCAGGTAGACTTCCCAGGGGAAGGGATGCTCAGTCTATCCCATCCCACGGTGTGCCGGGCACCTCCATCTCTGCGGCTGTGTAAGGCACCCCTGACTCCCAGCTCCCTCGGGGAGCCCTCCTGGGTCTGATGGTGTGCCTCCACTTTCCTTCTGAGCACTTCTGCCTCTTACCTGGGAGTCTCCGTGGCCTCTCCGTGTTTGTTCTCTACGCTGCCTCCAAGGTGATCTTCTGAAATCTTCTGCAGGTCTGGGTTTGTCCATCCCAACCCTTCAGAGGCTTCTCCCTGCCCTCCACGTGAAGTCGTGAAGTCGCAGCTCCTGACGCCACACCTGACACCCTTCGTGATCTGCTGTGCTCTCTGTCGCCTGCGCCAAGCAGAGCCACACTGATTTTACAACATGCCAGGTCTCCTCTGGCCTTCAGGCATTGATCCTCTGTTCCTATGGCCTGCAGCCACCCTTTCTGTCTGTTCTTTGCCTGCTTGACTTTTGTTCCTCCTTCAGGAAGTAGCTTAATCATCATCCACCTCATTGTGCGTCAGAATGACTTGAGGGCTTGTCAAAACACACTTTACTGGCCCCACCTTCAGAGTTCCTGGTCCCTCTGTCGACGGGGTGGCCTGATGAAAGTCTGTACTTCTAGTAACTCCCGAGGTGGTGCTGCTGCTCTGGGTCCGCGCGTGGAAGACCACCGGGGCTCGTCATCAGAGGGCGACTGGTTCTCCTTGCCCCCACCGCGAGCCCCTCACGCCCACGTACACCCCACTTCTGTTGTCGCGCTGCACTGCCGCCCTTCCCTGTCTGGGCTTCTCTTCGCTCTGTAAGCCTCTGCAGGGATGCGCTGCTGCTGCTTCATCTTTGTGTTCCCGGTGCTAAGGCAGGCCTGGGTGCTCAGTAAGTATTTGTCAAAGAATGAATATATGAAGGAAAAATAATTTTATCATTGGAGGTGTTAATAAATGTGCCCCCGGGCATTTTTCAGTAGTTTGTTTTCCTGAGAGTTTTATCCCCAGTTACAATGATATATAGTCTTATAGCAGGATTTTGATGAGGTCAGTATGAGTTTGGTTAACCTAAGTGCCAGTTAACTTTGTGGTTTTGTGTCCAAATTCCAGAAAGGCCTAGGAGAGGAGCTCACTTTAAACCTGTTATTGCTTCTGGAATGACTCAAAAATACATAGTTTTAAAATTTCATAGTGGCTTAGTCTGAAAATATGTGTCCAAAGGAAGTGTAGATATCATTTAATTGAGCAACTGTAGCATCAGCATGGTCTCTTTATTTGAAATAATAAAATCATATTGAACTGAAATTAAATATAACCAGATGTTTAAGTAATCATTTCTCCAAGCCAGAGAGGAGGATAGCTAGAGTACTTTACTTATTCATTCTGCATATGTTTATTGAGCATCTACTATGTGCCAGTAGGCCATAGGGACATGGCAATGAGTTAAACACTCTCTGCAAGGTGCCTAGCGGGCTCCTTTAGATCAAGTGGTCTGAGTAGGTGACTATTAAGCTGTGTCCTGAGTGACAGGAAGTGACCACCATGTCAAGATCATGACATGGAGAGGAGCAATTTCATGCCAAAAGAATGATGCAGAGGGCCTCACTTTAAAACATCTCTCCAAGGAGCCCGCTGCCCCTGTAGTTCTGTACCCTGGACTGATGTCACCCTAATATCGTGCCTGCTTATCCAGGTCTCAGCTCTAACCTTGTTCCCATGGTCTCTGAAGCAGTGCTTCCCAAAGTGGTCATCGAAACCCAAGTGATTGGAAATATATTGTGAATAAAAGTTTCTACCATCAGGTTCATCTTCTCTCCCCATTAACATATTCCAGAAGGCCTCCTGAAAAGGGAACTGTTAACATCATGTAACTCAGCGTTTGCCCTTGGGCCCGTTTTGCACAGCGTCCCTGGAACTAGCGTTTCTTGGCGTACACCTTGGACAGCCAGCTCTAACGGCACTCCGTGATGCAGCCGGCTCTCTGCGCCCCACCTTCCGCCCTTCAGCAGCCTTCTGCTCGTTGCAGACGACTGCAGCCTCTTAGGCAGAGACAGGATTTCTCATGCTGGGTCTCCTTGTGACTTGTGCCCCGTTGGTCAGTCTCACTGACGTGGGTCCAAAGGCAAATGGCATGTAGAGTCTGGGAGATTATTGCTCATTTGCTGCATCAGGAAAGACGTGGCTGTGATGTCACGTGGGACTAAAGCTGTTTTTTGTACATGCTTTTGCCTCAGTTATTTCAACGAAGAGTGGTTTTGACTTGAATTGTTCAAGTTATGACTGCATCCTATCGTCTTTTGGGTATTTAGATATTGCCATGGATGTAAGCTAACCCCACGTAGAAGTAAGGAGGGAGGGCTGACCTTTTGGAGTTGCTAAGGGTGAGCATTAGGTATGAGAAAAATAAACTTGGGGTCAGACTTAGTTAACATAATACTGGCTTTTTCCTGACATTTTCGAATCTTAATCCCAACTCAAAAATACTAACTTTTAGATTTCTTTTTGGTTGATGTATGTTTAGTTTTGGGCCTTCCTGAAGTCAGAGCAGATGGTGTGGATCTGTCTTTTTGAAGAGTTTATTCTCTGATAATCTTTATGGTTCTCGTTTGGCGTGGCAAACCGCAAAAGGGACAAGGTAGGGCAAGCTCACTAAAAATAGGGAAGGAGGCCCTACCCTGTGCTTCTGATGTTTTTATGCTTGAGGCAATTTTTAGAAAGATTGCGATACTTAACTGAGAAGAGGATTAAAAGAAGTTGAAGATATACTTCCTGGCCGGTGGTTCAGTTGGTTGGAGCATCCTCCTGTAACGCCAAAAGGTTGTGGGTTCGATCCCCAGTCAGGGTGCGTTTGGGAGGCAACCGTTCGATGATTCTTTCTCACATGGCTGTTTTTCTCCTTTTCTCTCTCCCTTCCCTTCTCTCTAAAATCAATAAACATATCCTCAGGTAAGGATTAAAAACAAGAAAAAAGAAGCTGCAGATAGAGATGGAGTACTCAGAAGCAGTCCACCCAGGAAGGGAACGTGGTCGGGGTGCTAGGGAGAATTCAGGTGTGGCATCCGCAGGGATCCCTGTAGTTCTGGGCACTTCGTTTATATTCGGAATGACTGGCCCTTCTGGGTCCCCCTTGTTGGGGTACTCTGTTTTCACGGTGCCTCTGCTCTCCGTAAATGAGACAGAAAATGTGGTATGAACAGTGGATATGTTGGATACTATTACTGTGGACAGGGTCTCTGATTTCAATCATCTCACTCCCGCATTTAAATGAATGATTTGAGCAGAAAGTGTACAGGCAGTGGTGCACCCAAGGTAACGCTCGCTGCTCTCACGCATGAGACTTAGCAACTGGGTCAGTGTCATTTTCTAAAAATGTCTTTTTTTCCAGGACTTGAGGTTATTTCTACTAAAATAAATAAAGGAAGTCTTGCATTCCATCAACTTATGTATACTTGTCTCCTGATCAAAGTCATCTCCTGCTGGCTTGAGTTTTATTTCAGCTTAAATCATTTTCCTTTACTGGTCCTGCTGTTATACATAGATATATATATATATATTTTTTTTTTTTTTTTAACAAGCCACAAATAGAAATAGGAAACAAAAATAAGATATGGAATTTTATTGAAGTTTATCTTTCTTTAGTTCTGAGGACATGTGGATTGGAAGGAAAACCAATAAAAAAACCGGGGAGAACGTTGATTTGTGGCATTATTATCTCTGTTTCCTGTAGAGAAAACAAGATTTTCATTAGATGCCGTTGTGCTCTTTTCCACTGAGAGATATAATAGTGGAATGGATGGCTGCATTCGGAGTTTATATACCCTTTTACTTAACATTCAAATGATTTCATATGAACACCTGTGAAGGTGTTGTCTTCTTGCTGCACCAACAATTAAACAATATGATACTGTCTTGCCAAGAGCAATTTCCTTATATCAGAGAGAAACTTCAAGTAATATTATTTCTGCCATCAGAGAGCTCGGTAGATCCAAGTTTTCATGGAAGCACATTTCTCTTTAGTGTTGATCTTGAAAGTTAATTTTTGGAATGTTTGCAGAGATATGATTTTGATAGTTAAATTAAAGCAGGAAGATACTCAATGTGATATAATTATAAAGATTTCATTTGCACAAAGCAAAAGATGATGAGAGAATAAGTAGACATGAAAGTGGAGTGTTTCCATGGTGGGGTTATGGATGACTTTGTTGGGATTCTCTCTCTTCTTCCTCTTCAACTCTCGGTAGTGTTTTTTATCTCCTTTTAGTAATGAGTAAGTAAATGGGGAAAAAATAATTCTCGCATGTTCATTTTTATTTCCTCTAGAGGATGTGCATTTCAGGGTGTTGATTCAAGGAGACTAAGTAGGATAAAAAGAGAACTGGCCTTATGCTTAGTGAAATAAGCCAGTCACAAAAGGACAAATATTGTGTAATGTACTTATGGATATTCAGATTCATAGAGAGAGAAAGTAGAATGGCGGCTGCCAGAGGCTGTGGGGAGGGGTAGTGGGAGTTATTACTTAAGGGGGTCCAGAGGCTCAGTTGGGGAAGATTAGAAAGTTCTGAAGGTGAATGGTGATGATAATTACTCAACAATGTGGATGTACTTAAGGCCACAGAATGGTACACTTAACAATGGTTAAGATGGTAAATTTTGTTATGTATATTTTACCACAATAGGAAAATGTTTATCCTAAAAAAAAAAAAATGAAAAGAAAAAGAGAGAACTGGCCCCAAGTCCTCACCATTCCAGGGATTGTGTCCCAGCGTGTCTTGCCTTACTGTCAATTGAGAACCTGGAGGAGGGATTAACTTGCATGGGACCCGATCCACTTGCATGGGACCAAAGCGGCTCTGGGCGCGTTCTAACCTCCGTGCGACCTGCTGCAGGGCCTGGAGCTCTGACGGGTGGGGAGGCTATTTGTGCTGCTCACCTGAACCTGATAGTGAGCTCCCATCTTTTCAAAAGCTTTTTGTGGGTGTGAAACTAACACTGACCCACACAAAGTTTGAAATTGTGAATTGATATGTTCTATGTGGGGCATGTTTTGGCCGTGTCTATTACTGGCTTGTGCTTTGGAGATGAATCATTTGGTAAAAATTTTCATTAGGATGTCCTCAAAAACTGGCACCTTTCCTATTTATTCTGTTGCATGCACTGTCAAAGCCAAGAAACTAAGTGGCCCAAACTTTCTTTTGCTTTGTCCATGCTGTTCTAAAGGGAACAATAGATTTTAGATCTAGACAGAGGTGAGTATCAGTTTGGGCCCTGCCCCGAGACAGATGGGTGCCCTTTCTGTGCCACAGTTTCTCCACCCGTAAACCATCTAGAAGGACCCCTACCTGGTTGGGAGGGCTTACTGTGATAACATGTGGACATGCATACTGTAAAGTGATCAAGATACTCTCTTTCTTGATTTCCTGTTGGTGAAATGGCCAGTAGGTTGACAAGGCATTCTAGGTTAAGTTCACGTTTGTTGCCGTGCTGCACCTTGATTGCTCACTCACATACTACTTAGGATTAAAATATTTTAAAATAATCCTTTTTGGAAAGGCCGATGGGGAAACATTTGTAATTGGCAGTAAGTTTTTAATGCTTTACATTCCACTACACGGCCTTGATTTTTACTGTTACCTTCCCCCTCCCCTTTTAGTATCTTCCCAGAATGTGGGTGACAGTCCCTCAGTGTGTTTGATGCCTCAGATTATTGTTTGCTAAGGCTTAGAAGACCTACATGTTGGGTTTTGAACCTGGGTTAGTCTATCAGCATGGTGACTGTAAATGAGTCCCCTTGTTTTCCTCACCTGTCGGAGGATCCTATAGAAATGATAAGGGTTAATGTCTCTTGAGCACTTACCTGTGACACAGTGGTCACTGTGACAGATGTGTTACCTGGAGGATATTAGTCGGCCCTACACCTCTATGAGACAGCTGCTGTGATTATTTATTTGCAAATCCAGGTGGGGGAAGTGGAGACTCACCAAGGTTGTCCAAGGGCATCCAACTAGAGCAGGTGATGGGATCGGTCTGAACACAGATTATCAGGGCACAAAATTGCTGTTGAGGAAGTATATTGTAAATGTAAATTCGGGCTCCCCTTTTCCCCTTACATTAATATTTTCCTAAGACATGAGAACTATGAGATTGCAAAATTTGAGGCTTCCTTAGAGAGTGTCTAAGGACCAACGGGTGTGAGAAAGCTCATGTCAAAAGCACAGACTGTATTTGGTTGTAATGGTAGGTGCTTTGCATTTTTCCTAATTGCTTTTTGTAAAAACAAAGAAAATTTCTACACTCTCTGTAGGGTGGTACATACTTTAAAGGATGTAACTGGGGTTCTGATGTTTTTCTTTAGGAAAAATCAGTTATTTCTCTAATCATTGGGTGTTCTGCCCTCAGAATGTGCTCGGTATAATTACAGAGGATAAGCTCCCACCACCAGGGGTAAGCAACTGGCCATCTCGAAATATTCTGTAAATATGTTAGCCCGAAAATTGCATTTTAATGTGGTGTACTAGTAAAACAGAATTTTAGTTGCTAAATTATTCGATGTTAATAATGATCTTTTTCTAGTGGAAGGCTACGTTATTTAAAAAAAAAAAAATGGGTCATTTATTTCTTCCAGAATAATTGAAGTGTCCTGTGGACTAACCTGTTAGTACTTCCACTTCTACTTGAGTCTGGATATCTGATGGAATGCAAGAAAGCAGATCAAATTTCAGGTCAAGAATTTTATTTTAGGAAATATCTTTTCTACAATGTTTCTTTGAGTAGCTTTGGCCTGCAGTGCATCCTAACTTAAGTGCTGTATTTTAATATTAAAATGAGTTCAGTCAATTTGTGTGGTCCTTTTCACTAGCTATGCGATGCTAGCAAACTGTGTTCATTTATTCAGTTATCAGTGATGCCATCCCCCAAAAAACCATTTCAAAGAATAATGCCTGAGTAGTGGATCAGTTAACAATTATTCAGGCTTGAGAATTTTCCCAAGTCTATTTAAAGGGCTGAGTTCTGAATTAGCCTGTTTTGGAAATTTCTGTTGCTTCCCTAGCACACTGAGAAAATCAGGTCCCCAGCATGTGGTGAGTATATTTCTCGTGATTAACAGGGGAACAAAGCACTGTTGAAGTGTAAGTTAGACGCTAGACTTTAGAACAGGGAAGCTGTCATTGGAGCAAATTTGAGACACACTCACTTACTTGAATACTTGTGTACTTTGTTTACATTTTTCCTTGAAGGCTAATTTTTGTTAATATTGGAAGTTTGCATGTTATCTTAAACCATTAGCTATAGACCCCAAAGAATCATTAGCTTTCAAAGGAAATGGGTACCGCTCTACTAAGAGTTTTAAGAATAAAAGAGCAAATGATTTTACTGTTATAGAATATTGCTTAATTATTGTTCATTGCTCAGAATTCAGAGGTGTTGCCTTAAATGGAAGAAATGGAGGTATATTATAAATTACTTATTATTGCAGTTAGTTCTCTTTATATTTGTATTCTTCTATTTTTCCTTTTATATGCACATGTACCTCTTGCTTACGTGCACGCATACGCATGTTCTTTCTTCCCAGGCCCTTCCACTGTGCCCAAGGCTGCGCAGTACTTTTCCGACAGCTGCTGTAGCAGCAGCAGCAGTGGTCCTGTACCCAGCTGGGCCCTGGGAGAGCCACAGAAGAAATGATGCAGAAAACAGCAGCCTCCACAAGGGATGTGTTATGCCTGCTGATGAAAGCAGCCTTGTGGAGTCCCAGGTGTCTGCTGGAGAGCTCAGGAATGCCAGTGCGAGGATCACTGTCTAGGGGGAGGTCTGAGGCTTTGGTGTCCTTCTGTCCTTCCTTCATCCTAGCTCTGTCCCTAGATGTGATCGTGGACAAGTCATGCCTCAGTTTTCTTCATTCCCAGACTGGAGATACTAATTCCCACTTTGCAAGGTTGTGAGGATTATAGCAGATCGCATACACAAGGAAAGTGTCTAAGAGGGCTTACCACATGGCAGGTCCCAATGCCATTCATTGTTTTGCCCAGGTCGTTCTTCTCTTTGTCCTCTTTTACTGTTAAGGAAATTGGTGGGTGAAAAATGATTGGAGGTATAGTATGTAAGTAAGTGTACCCTGGTTATCAGAAAGAGGTGTTGAGATCAAAGAATCTTAGTGCACGAAGGAGCTGATCTGAGACTAGACCTCTCTCAATTTTAAAAAAATAATCCAGTGTCATAGTCAACTTTAAGTTTCACTATCAGCAGGTCCGTTGTCAGGCTCACACCACCAGAGGTTGGTGGTCTTCTGGAAAGGAGGACTAATAAGCTGGCCTCCGTTACAATGGCTTTACCCTACTATGCTGTTTTCCTGCCTCAGGAGAAAATAACACTTCCGAAGGTCCATTTCAGCATCAAGATGGCGTGGTCTCAGGTGCGTTATCTGTACAGCAAAATATCAGAAACCAAAATGCTCTCAATAGCCCACATGTGACTATGCAAAGGAGGATGTGGGTTTCTTTTTTCATGACTGATACTTGCTCTTTTGTTTTGCACTTCCGATGACATGATCACAGGCAGAACTTTAAGAGACTAGCTGTGAAGCTGTGGAGCATTTTTTTTTCTTCAAGGATGATGATATGAGGGTACTAAGTTGGCTTTTTAATGAAGAAATAATAGCATGTATATGTTTGGACCTACTTGGATAATGATAAAGGAAGATTTGACACTTGGTCATGAGCCATGAAGTTTGAAGGGAGTTTTACTGAAGACATATTGAATTGTTCAAACAAAACCCAGTAAACATTTATTGACCAGCAGCCCTGTGCAAGGGTGGTGTACAAGTTGCTTAGGAGACAAAAGTGAATGAGCGCCAGGGCTGTGTCCAGGACATTGAATGCCTTCCTCAGGAAAGCTATACGTTACCTACATTATGTACAAATGTACATAAACCTACACTTACTTTTACTGTGGAGGTCGGTCCTCAGTAATTGTAATGGGTAAATTTTAATTCCTCATTCAATTTTTAAATTAAGGTATAGCTTCTATACAGCGAAGTTCATAAATCTTAAGTGTCCAGCTTGGTGAGTTGTCCCATGTGCGCGCACCTGCGTAGCCGTGATCCCGGTCGAGAGAGAATATTTCCACCTCTCCCACAGCTTTCCCCCGTCCCAGTCCAGAGGAACCCTGCCTGCACACCTCTGTCAGGGTAGGTGAGTTTTCCCTGTTTTGAATTTCATGTAAGCGGAGTGATGATGTCATACAATATTGCCTTTCACGTTGGCTGAAAAGGGGTTTAGAACAGGCGGCCCCAAGATCTGCTGTGTGGCAAGTGAATTATTTTGAGCTGAAGGTAATCAAAACCCTGTGGGCTCATGAGACACTTTGGTCTTTGTCTTAAAGGATTTGTTAGGTGCCTTGCCTATAATGAGGGTTATCACTGGAAATAACATTTTATGATCTACCTGTAGGGCAGGGCAAACTTCTAGTTACTGAATATGCGCCCTTCTTATTATCCTGTGAATGGCCTGCCTTCCCTCTCAAGCTCCATCATCTCATTCTTGGCTTAGAATGTCATACATACCTCCGTCCCCTCCCTCGTCTTTGAACCGCTCATGTATGTGGGGTTCTGTACCTATGTGTGTAATTCAATTTGGTCATTTTCTCTTATTAATCTCTTTTTTTAAAAAGATTGATTGATTTTAGAGAGGGAGAGAGAGAAACATCGATTTGTTCTTTCACTTATCCATGCATTCATTGGTTGCTTCTTGTGAGTGCGCTGACTGGGGATTGAAACCACAACCTTGGTGTATTGGGACAACGCTCTAACCAGCTGAGCTACCTGGCCAGAGCTGTGTTCCCCTCTTGTTATTCTCTCCTGTGTCGATTTAATTATTAGACCAGCTGAAAGAACCTTAAAGGGTAGAGGAAAGTTTCTTCCTCCCCCACAGCTGTCTTCCTCTCAGCCGTCCATGTTGTTTTGAGTAGCAGTAGTTGATTCTTTTCCATTGTGTGTTGTGTTCCATTACATGACTGTACTTCATCTTGCCCACACTGCTGCAGAAAGACATTTGGGTTTCCCAGTTTTTGGCTATTGAGAGTAATGGTGTTATGAACATTCTTGTAAATACGTATTGGCAGACTTTTAATAAAGTCTTTCAAAATGATTGTTCAGGTTTACATCCCCACTAGCTACGTATGATGCCACAACTGTTTAACCCTGTTAGGACTTCCTGTGTTCCTCACTGTAGTTAACAGCATACTGTCCCCACAGGACCAAAGCTGGAAGCCTTCCTATCTCTATTCTTTTGCCTCATCCAAGTAGACTATCAACAGGAGTGTTTTCTCTTTCCAAGCCCCAGATGTCTTCATTATTTTCTCTCCTTGATGGCGGTAAAGCCTGCTCATTGGTTGTTCTGTCTCTAGATTTTCTTCTCTACAAGTTGACCTCCAAATGTTCTCCTAGAATATTAAGATATATAACTAATAACACCCATCACAATTCATAGGCACTTTAATGTGAATTGAATGGGAATCTAATTTAAATTTGGCTTTCATATAAAGTTTAAATTCCTTTGCATAAATATATGTTGGAAAGAGTTAAAGAGCAGTGATTTTTTCGGTCTACCAGTGATACCATTTGGGAAATACACACACCCTCTCTCTCACATTCACTTTTGCACTTTGTCTTTGCAGTAAGATTTAGCTTATAAAAATGGTTAAAATAGGAACGGATTAATTCATGTCACAGAAATGAATGAGAGTACTACCTATTTAAGGACCTTTCAGTTTAGCTTTAAAAATCTTGACTGTTAAAAATAACTCTTAGATAACACTTTACAGCTTATGAATGTGTATGTTTGTGTGTAAATGCATATATTTCTCATTTAATTCTTACATCGACCATGTTCAGTAGGTAGTACTACATTATCTTCTTTTTGCAAGTAAGGAAATGAGGTCTCTGAAGAGCTGAGTGACTCCCCCAGGGTCACAGAGACAGTACCTGATGATTTGGTACATATAGTCAAGCCTTCTGACTTCATAGCATGTGGTCGTTATATTCAATTTCTTTTTTTTTTCTGTGTTTTTTCATAGTCTTTGTATATGTATTTTCTTTTTTTTCTTTTTTTAAAAAAAATACATTTGTCTCTGCCTCCCCCCCACCACTTTCCCTTGCCCCCTTCCTCCTTCCCTCCCTCAGCTCTTCCCCTTTGGTTTTGTCCATGAGTCCTTGCTATATGTTCCTTTCAGTAGATGACTGGATCAAAAAATTATGGTACATTTACACAATGGAATACTACACAGCAGAAAGAAAAAAAGAACTACTAAACTTCGCGACAGCATGGATGGAATTGGAGAGCATTATGCTAAGCGAAATAAGCCAGGGGGCGAAAGACAAATACCATATGATCTCACCTAATAAGCGGAACCTAACCAACAATACAAAGATGCAAGGAAAATATGACCAGCAACACTGAAAGGAAAAGAAATCAACAGAGACAAGAGGAAAGGGGGGGGCAGGGAAAGGGAAGGGAAGGGGAAAGTCAAGTTATATTCAATTTCATCTGTCCTGTTTATGGCTTCTGTAGGCAAGATCTGAACTTAAGAATCACTTATTTATTTTTCTCAAATGGAAATACCCTTATTGTCTTTTTTCACGTCATAAACATGGGTCAAGCTTTTAGTAGAAAGCACAGCAATATAAAATAAAGCATAAAAGAGAAATTTTAAAATTTTACCTGAAATAGATAGGTTTTTTCTTTTCAATATCCCAGAAACTGGAGGCCTCGTGCCCTGTATTACCTGAGATTCTATTTTGTATCATTATGTCTTTTCATCACCAGGAAGTAAAATTCCAGCCGAAGCTCATTGCCTGACCTGACTTTATGTCTGTGCTGTGGTTATTTGAATGCTAACACTTGAAATAATCTTAAGTGAAGACTGATACCAAATAGCACTCTCACATTGATGATTACTATGCATGTGCAGAAGCCATGGATTTTAGTGATAAAGGTAGGTTGTTTCTGTGCACCTCACATGTTCGTTGACATTTGCAGTAATTTTCAAAGGAACATGCAGTGCAGTCAGGTGCATGGGGCTTAGAGTCCAACAGGCCAGAGTTCCAGTGCTGGCTTCAGTGCTTCCTGTTTGCATGG
The DNA here is from genome assembly GCF_021234165.1 of Pteronotus mesoamericanus. Lineage (NCBI taxonomy): Eukaryota > Metazoa > Chordata > Mammalia > Chiroptera > Mormoopidae > Pteronotus > Pteronotus mesoamericanus. The sequence goes on along the minus strand of NW_026555234.1, from coordinate 25,338,719 downwards.
CTGTGAGCTCAAGTTTCTCAGTTGCTCTGAGCCAGCCTCAGTTTTCTCATCTCTCTCCCCAGAATAATACCACCTGAGAGGGTTGCTATGGTGTGGGATCATGTCAGTGCTAAGGCATTTGTCATTTCAGTAATAGTATGATAGTCCTTTCTTTATGGCCACCAGTAACTTGTTTCCAAATGAAGGTGAGAGCTGAACTTCAGCAGTGGTAATAGTGAGTGTCTCATTCGGATTGCACAGAAGCTTCATTTTGTTGTGAGTGGTGCAGGTGTTGGTACAGGGGTAAGAGATGGCGCGTTGTACTTTGGAACTTCTTGGATTCTGCTTCGTGGCCATGAGGCAGCAGAGAAGCGAAGCCTGCGGTTGCAAGGTGAGCGTGTGCGCACAGCCCCGAGAAGTTAGGTGCATACCAGACAAATGAATAACATGCTAATTATGATCCTACCTTGGAAAAAGCCTGGTAGAATTGTAGCTTCAGGCAGCATGTAAGACCTAGCTTTTTAAGTTGGCAAAATAATGATTACTATTTTTAGTTTAATTTCTACCCTTTAAAAAATGTAGTATACTCCTTGCTACTCCTGGATGGTTTTATGTATTTTAATTAATGTTATCTTACTGCATTTGCGCCCTGAGGCTGCTTTAGCAAAAGATGTAATTTCAGAAGGTTGATGAAATTAGATAGGTCTGACTGGGAAGACTCTGTTATTCATATTTATGGTTATAAAATATTTCAGGTACATCTGTGTATGACATTCCCATGCTTTAAACTCACAGAGAGTGTTCTGAAGCCATTTGTCTAAGTAATAGTAGCTCCAGTGTGGGCTGATTTTGTTGTTTCTGGTGTTAACATGTCTTTACATTTTTCCCTTAGACTTTCATCACGCAGCGGTATGTGATGAAATAAAAGTGATTCTGTAAACCAAACACGCACAATTCCCCTCCCCTCAAATTTCTTACTTTATAGTCAAACCTCACATATTCTTGATTGACTTGGCATGAGGTACATGCACAGGTAGAAATCGGCTTTACTTGGGCTTGAGTGAGGAGCCAACTATATAGAGCGTGGGAAAAAAATATATGCAGATGTATTATATTTTACTGATTATGCTATTACCGTTGTCCTGATTTTTCCCCCTTTGCCCCACCTCCACCCAGCACCCCTCCCTCCCCAGGCAATACCCCACCATTGTTCATGGCCATGGGTCAAGCATGTAAGTTCTTTGGCTCCTCCGTTTCCTATACTGTACTTTACATCCCATGGCTGTTCTGTAACTACCTATTTGTACTTTAATCCCCTCACCTCTTCACCCGTCCCCCACAACCCCCTCCTCTTTAACAACCATCAAAACACTTGATGTATCCATGATTCTGTCTCTGTTCTTCTTGTTTGCTTAGTTTGTTTTTTAGATTCAATTGTTGATAGATTTATATTTTTTTTGCCATTTTATTGATAATAGTTTTGCTCTTCTTTTTCTTAAGTAAGTCCCTTCAACATTTTGTATAACAATGGTTTGGTCATGATGAACTTTAGTTACTTTTCTTGTCTGGAAAGCTGTTTATCTGCCCTTCAGTTCTAAATGATAGCTTTGTTGGGTAGAATAATCTTGATTGTAGGTCCTTACTTTTCATCACTTTGAGTATTTCTTGCCAATTCCTCTAGACTGTACAGTTTCTTTTGAGAAATCAGCTGATAGTCTTATGGGAACTCCCCTGTAAGTACGGTAACTAACTTCTTTTCTCTTGCTGCTTTTTAGGCTTCTCTCTTCATCTTTAACCCTTGGCATTTTAATTATGATGTGTCTTGGGGTGGCCTCTTTGCATCCATCTTGTTTGGGACTGACTGTGCTTCCTGGACGATAGAGCATGGATGATATATTTTAACTCATTTGCCAGAGCAACACAATTATAGTCTTGCAATGAAGTGAAAGACAATTCTCCAAGAAAGAAAAAAATATTTGAGTGAGGCTTGAAATAAGACACAATCAATAAAGAGAAAAGCTGTAATAAGCTGTTTATTATGATAAAATGCAGAGCGGTTTCTTGTTAGTGGGAGTTAAAAAGTAGCATGTCACAAACCTATTGAACAGTAGTAACATAGTATCTTCCCGTCCTTGAAGGGTAGGATACTGAAACTCTCTTGGTGGTAAAACTTGAGGTTGCAAAATTTAAAATCCTAGGAGGAGGGGAGCAGTTGGAAGTGTCAAGATAATAAGCGAAACTTAGAAACTTTGCATTCAATTTTTTTGTTTGTTTCCCTAAAATCGAACAGCAAAGTGTACTTTAGAAACCTCATGCACTTTCATTGTAATGGTGTTAACTCCTTTTGCTACGTGCCACATTAGGAGGCTCATGTTTTACCCAGGGGTAGCCTCCGAATAGCGCCTTTCCCTCTCTCCCTCCTTCCCTTCTTTCCTTCCTTCCGATATTCCTATTCAGGCATTTCCTGTTTTGTACTGTTTTAGGCTTTGGGGACACATCCAAACAAAGTCCTTGTCCTCAATAAGATTACATTCTAGTTGGGGAATGTAGATAGATGTCTCCGGGTTGGGACAGTTATCCAGAAGCATACACTGAGGTGGAGTTTGGGGAGCAAGATTTTTTTGGGATCAATACTATGAACAGCAGGAGACAGGATTGGGCAGAGGAAGAAGTTTGAACTGTGCTGCAGGTTTGACAAGGCCTCCACCAACACACCAGCGAACTCTGAAAGGAGAATCACCTGTCACTACTAGAATGAAGGAAGGAAGCAGAACCAAGCGATAATCTAGGCCAGAGATGATGGCAGGTGGGCCAGGGTGCTAGAGTTGGAGGTAGTGGGAGATTCTGGAATCGGAAGTTAATGTGGTAGATGAGAACCCAAGGAAAGGAAGGGGGCCTCTCAGAAGGCATGTAACAAGTGTGTTTCAGGACAGAGTAATCACCCAGTAGGATGAGGGTTTGGATTGACCGCTGGCTTTGGCAACATGGGGAGCGGAGGGGTAGGAGGGTGGGTAGGGGGCTTGACTGAAGCAGTTTTGCTGGAACACGGGATGAAAATCTGTCTTCAGTGAACTCCATGAGAGCAGAGAAAGCAGACACTGTAAAAACAGCTCTTGAGTTTATGACTAATTCTTTGACTCGTTTGCTGAGGACCCATGGTCACCCCAGAGATGCCGAGTAACTAGGATGCCAGTGATGGGGGAACCTTTGGGAAACCTTTACATAACTGTCTTAGAATGGAGCCAGGGGCTGCTTAGACTCTCTTTCCTTGTCTTTCAGACAGTGATTTAACTTCAACTCTGCCCAGTAACGATGACTTTATGCCAAAGTATGTAATGGTAGTCCTCTCAGACGAATTTTAGCTTCTCTCCTTCTAACAGGATAATATACTGACACTGAGTTTGTTTTCTGTTCTTTCCTTTTTTTTTTTTTTTTTTAAACAGCTTTATAGGGCAGGGCCAAGCAGCTCTAAACGGAGTGCAGTTTTGTGGGAGGGGCTGAATACACTAGGGCAGCTCTTAGATACTTGCCCGGGAAGGAGTCCTCCTTAAAAGATCAAAATGTGAAAGCACCCTTGGAAACACTGACTTCCTCTAGGTGAGGGAGGGTTAGGGGTATATAGGATTAGGCATAAGAGAAGAAGCATTTGACCTAAAAGCAAATTTATCTGAGATTCACTTGCTTGAATAAAGAAAATTAAGACATTATACATAGTTAGCTCTCAGGATAATTGACATCCAGAAACAATTTTAGCTGCACTTCAATTTCTTTATTCACATAGTTTAAAATCAAAAGTTAAGAGCGAAGTATAGTGAGCAGATGGGTTTCATCTCCTCGCTCCCTCCCAGCCTGTCCAGGTGAGGGAGCAGAAGACGCCAAGGGCCGCTGACGGAGCGGAGTGGAAGGGCTCTGGCTGTATTGCCGCCCGGCCCCCAGGTGGTCAGCGAAGCCGTCTAGGGACGGCTCTGGACGCCCGCTGGAATCGGACGTGGGTGAGGGTGTGAAGTAAACTTTCAGGGACACCCGTACAATTTTGGAATCAAAGGAGATATTAAATGCTTAGTTTCTACAAGGCTCTATTAGGTCTGAGTTTTGGTATTTTTTTTTTAACGTAAACAATAGAATTAAATTTGATTTTTGACGTCCTTCCTTTTTTTTGAAGAGGGTACCATGTAAGAGTGCATCTGTTCTATTAACCCACAGAATTCATTTGACCAAATGTGATTATTGCTGTGAGATGAATGGGACTTTTTCTTTCAGGGGTTTATTCCCTTCCACTGAGTTCCTGGCGGTGGGGGTGGGGTTGGGGGTAGATAAAAAAGGAAGTGGAATTAAACTGCAGAAAGAGAAGAGCTTTAGGTTTAACAAACGGCACGCTTCTCCTGATGAGGCTCCTTGAGGATGGTTATGGCTTCTCTGCAGGATTTATAAATCCCTCCCTGGTAGATGGCCTGGGTGTGGGAAAGGCAGGGTGACTCCTAGAGCTTAAAAAGGGGCGGGGCAGAAGGGAGGGTCAAGGCACATGTTTTCCATTGTTGGAAGATTCAAGAAAACATCTAGGTTAAGTTTAACGCTACTTTTAAAGCCCCTCAAGCAAGCAAACAAGCGCAACCACACCATCCTGTAGGTCTCCTTGGCTTACTCAAGCCCCTTCCGGCCCCGCTCCCCCCGCCCCCCCATTGTTGGAAAGCAGTTGTGTCTGTGTGGGAGATGTGAGCTGGGAGACAGACGTGCTTCATGGACTCAAACCTTTGCCCACGCACACCAACGATTTCTCAGGTTTCTGTCCATTCTGAGCATTATTTTGTTCTTGCAGCTGTCCTCTTGGCTTATCTGAGATTGGCTTCTTACATTCAGCATTGAAATTTAGGTAGGAAAGAAAGGGGAGGATTAGTTGGGTTTTATTTTTTTTATTAAATCCTATAATGCATTAACATTATCGAAGTGTTTTGTATGCTTTCCCTCAAGACTGTAAAATACTGTCATTTCCAAGATAAGGAAAATTCCCAGGCTGCTGTCTTCCTTTCTTCTGAATTCATATGTAATCTAGCATTATTAACCCTTTGTAGCTCTTTTTCATGGAAGTGTATGTCTGCTATGGGAAATTTTAAATAAAGCCAGCTGTGTTAAATATTCATAGAATCAGTTTTCACTTGTTTAAAGTCTTGGGTGATTTATCTTCAGGGAATGTTAATATGCCAGTAATTCTGCATTGCATTACTTGCACCAATGTTTAATTGATACTATATTTCATGAGGATTATTGCAGGTTTATTGCTGTTGTATTTAGAGTTGTGGTTCTGTGCTAGTAATTCAGAGGAATAGAATCCCTGAATCTGTTGTTTCTATTTTTAATTGTGTGTGCTTTTGAGCTGACAAGCTTGAGAAGGGTTGTTAACTGTTTAACAGAACTGATGGATAAAAACCGTTTTGGTGGAGCAGACATGGGGATACATAGCTTGAGGATGTCATTGAATGAGTCGTCTTTTTTTATGCTGGTAGATAATTTAATCTATATTTCTTTTAAAATTGATATAACATTTATTTATTTATTTTCGGTTTGATGGGTATTTAGTGTTTGCTTTTACCTCTCAGCTGAGGCAAAGGGGATATTTCAGGCTGTGTGAATAACAGCAGTTATGCTGCTTTTTAAGTTTGGTTAATTTACATTGTTATTCTTTTCTGGAAACTTAAATTCCGTGTCTGGCGCAAGTAACACTCCTTTTTTATTACAAAATCTTTATTACAAAATCATAAGCTTGTAGTTCTGTAACATAACCATGTCACACTCAAGCACACCTTAGGACATTTTAGGTGAAATGTTCAAATTGCTGTCCATCTCGGGCAAGACATGCACGTACCCTGCCAACCACACCCAAGGAAGCCTTACTTCTGCTGGACCCTGTAGTTTTTGAGACCACTGGTTACCCTACTGTACATTCTCATCGGAACTTCGTATTGTATGATATTCAGCAGGTGCTCACTGTTGTATTGAAAGCATACATAAATGTCCCTACAATAAAAAAACTTCTGTTGAGTGAATAAACAGATGTCAATTCAGGAGAAGTAGCCCAAATGGGACAGTGGGCGCCCTGAAGGAAGAAGGAGGGTTTGCCCGTCGTTCACAGCCCTGAGTAAATATTTGTTTATTTATTGAGTGAATGCAATGAGAGAAGAGTGAGAAAAGAGGTAGGAGGCAGAGCAGGGTGGGCAGAAGGGAATACTAGAAACTGCAGAGGCTGGGAAGTTCAAGGCACAGCCAGCGCCTGAGTATTTTGTATTGGAATTAACTCAGGCAGTGGAATGTTCTTAAAGGAACTCCGGACTAGAAGTTAGCACACTTTGGTTCTTTGCCACTTGCTAAGAATGTGACCCTGGGTGACTCAGTGAATTCTTAGCCTTTGGTTTTTTTCCTCTGCCCTACCTTCCCCCAAGGCTTACTGTGAGGCTCAGATGAGAAAATTGATATGAGAGTGTTTTGCACGCTGTGAAGGGTCATCCATATTAGGTGGTGGTGTGAACCTTGATGGATGATGAAGCTCATTCATCCATGAAATAGTTACTGAGCACCTACAGCAAGCCATGGCCTGTGATAGACAGTGTTGGATAAAACACAGGCCTACCTCTTGGGCTCTCATTCCCGTGGGCGAGGAAGGTATTAGCCAAGCAATCACTCAAATATGTAATTACACATTGTTATGAGTACTGTGGGATACGGAGCGCTAGAGGCTCATTCTAGTCTAGGGGTGGGGGTAGAGCTTGGGTCCAGGGTTTGAGGTTGATCTTGTGCCATGTGGAGCCTTTAAAGGTTCTTGTAGGACGTGACTTAAACCCCGCGTTGCTCTACTAAATTTAATATAGTGGCTACATAGAGGATAGATTGATGAAAGATTGGAGTGTGGGAAATAGTTAAATGAAGCTACTGTCATGTAGATCCTATGTCTCTCTTACGATATATATGTCACATCCTTGGAATTGTTTAAATTGTTTTGATGTTTTTAAATGTTCAATGTTGATATTTTTTTATGTGAGTTTCTTTAGGGGCTTGATGTTTCTGTGGTTTTTCATTTCGTATGTTAGTGAACATCTATTTTTAGTGAAATATGAAGTTACCACAAAATATCAGCAAACACTTATATTGGTTCTGCTGTGTGCCAGAGACTCCGTGCTTAGTGGTTTATCAATATTAACGCCTATTAGCTTTCAACAACCACAGGAGGCCTGGAGATCGTATTGTCCTCATTTGATAGATGAGGACACTTAAACCTGCCCAGAGCTATGCAGCTGGCAAGTGGGACTTTCACCCAGGCCACCCAGTTCCACGTGTGTGTTCCTAATTACTTCACTGTCACCTTTCCACTGAAAAGAATTAATTTAACATTCTCTAAGAACAGATACAGATGCCAATAAAAGTCTTGAAATAACCCCTTGAATCCCTCCATCACAATATATTTTCTTCTTTTTTTAAAGTAAAATTTTGTTAATTACAAACTTAGAAAACCTACTTTAATGCCAAATAGTTTTATTTTTAAAAAACTTTTTAAAAGAGATTTTATTTATTTATTTTTAGACAGAGGGGAAGGGGGGAAGAAATAGAGGGCGAGAAACATCAATGTGTGGTTGCCTCTCACGTGCCCCCAACTGGGGACCTGGCCCGCAGCCCAGTCCATGTGCCCTGATTGGGAATCGAACCGGCGACCCTTTGGTTCAGAGGCCAGTGTGCAGTCCACTGGGCCACATCAGCCAGAACAAGACCAAATAGTTTTATAAGTTCTATTGTGATTTTATACATTTTGCCATGAAAAATTACAGATTTAGTAGTTAGTCCTTGGCATTGCTGTGTGGGCTGCATATCTCCCCATTTTCCCTTTGTTTCATAGCTGGAATAACTATCAGCTGAGCCAGTAAGTGCCGAGATCCGCTCACTGTGGTAGATCTTATGTTTGCTTCTTCCCTTCACTGCCCATAAGAGCTTAAATTCAGTGTCAGTTGTGTATTTATTTACTCCAAGGTCAGTAGAATCTTAGTGTGGGTAGCACCTGTGGTATGTACATAAGCTGCCTCTGAGTTCACAGATGGGGACCTCAAAATTAAGGTGAGACACTTCCACAGGGCTGTGGTGCTAATTACGGGGAGAGCCAGACTGGAGAGCAGGGCTTGGAACATCAGCCCAGTGCCCCCCACAGCATGTATAGGTCTTACACTTGGAGGGTAGCAGAATATTCCAGACCAATATAGGACTTATGATTTTAGGACATGCCACTTCAAAATATGCCACTTTGATATATTGGTTATTTTGAGCCATGGGCACTCGAAAAACAGCAAATGCAGGGAGAGGCTTGAACTCTCCTTACCTGCCTGAAGACAGATCCTCCGAAAGGAACTCCGTTGTCCTTGATCCCCTCCCTGGAAGTTTCATCAACCAGGGAAGATCGACTCTTACCCTGGGACAGGAGAGAAGCGGACACCACACCCAGAAGACTTTGTCACTAACTTTCATACCTCCCAGCTATTCTCCTCAGGGCCCATTTTTCTTCTCTACAAATCATTTAATCTCTTCTACGAGGTTTACATCCCTCTTCCCCTTTTCCCTGCTAAGATGGGATTTAAGCGTGAATTCTAAGCCACCCCTTTGAGTTACTCACTTTCCTCTGGCTGTCTCCCATGCCTACAGGAGTTATACATGTTAATAAACTTCTGTTTAGTTTTATTTTGTTAACCTGTTTCTTATTTCAGGGACCTCAGCTAAGATTTCAGAAAGGTAGAGGAAAAATTATTTTTCTTTCCCTGCACTTGTCACGCTTTTTCCTTGCTTCCATTCTCTTTCATTTGTACAATTATTGACAGTGACGTTTTGTATTAATTTAGTTGAGTCTTAGTGCTATGACGTAAAGATAGGACATACCCTGACTGTTAGTTCAAAATGAGTCTGTGTTGAAATTATTTGAGTGTAAGTATTAATAAAATGTGAAAAAATTTTATATAACTTTAGTTTTTATCAATCCAGAATGCCATATTTAGTGAGACTTCCTGTGTTAATTTCCCTCATCACACTATTACACTTTTCATTGGTTGTGCTTATTTTTCCTAACACTAAATTAAAACTTTAATCCTAAACTATGGGTCAGTATGGATAAGCTGCAGGAGAGTCTGAATTCAGAATTAAACTTAAACCCATCTCTTTGGATAGTTGAATTTGTGGCTCAGAATCACTGCCACTTTTGTGTTTATAGTAAAGGAAAATGTTTTACAGTATCTCAGAAAGCACTTTTAATATATTTTTTGATTTATGCTTTTGTTTCTCGGCCTTTCAGCTTTGCCTGGAAAATTGTCCCCCAGGGCTCTGCTTTAATTTGGTTAATGGTGTTAACTGCTAAAAGGCACAGTCTCTGTAGGAACTGGGTGTGGATGTAACATCCCTACGAAAGAGACATATGCTTTGCAATTTCACAGATTGTTCCATTTTCTTTATTTGGTTAGAGTCTCTTTTTGGACTCCTTGCGCTTTTTGTGATTGGTGTGTCTTCCCATACATTGGTTTTGTCCCTGTTTGTCCTCCAGCAGTTACATTTCAGGAACAGAGCCAGGAGGCTGGAATCTCTTGAATATTCTGTGCAGAATTTTGTGTTTACTGTAAAAGCTCTCTTCTCTGGGATTATCATGACCAGCAGCTGGTCACTTAAAGTGGAGGAATGTTAAAAAAAAAAAAGGTCATACTTATATCTTACACATTTTATTTTAAACTCACACATAAATGTCCATCTGTTTGTTAATTTCTGATGTAGGACCCCATTTGTGGTTTGTTTCAACATTGGTTTTTGCACATAAACTACAGGTGTGATGCACGGTCTACCTGGTTTTCAGTGTGGATTGCTTTAAGGACTTTAAGATACCTCTGAACTGTCTGAGTGCAGAATCCATGCATATTGTTCTGATTTGTCTCCCAGACTTTTGCCATTTCTTCCTCATGTCTAATATAATGGCAATTATTTTAGTGTTTTATTTTTATTGAATTATTCCACATTATTCGAATATTCAGCTTTATTTTATAGCAACATTAATTTTTTTGAATCATTACATTAATTCAGCAACACTTTGAATCATGTTTTACATGTTTATTTGCAAATTCCTGTGTGTTTACATACAATTAAGTTATAAGAACAACTGGCATAAGTAGGTTTGGAATAAACATAATACAGTGATTGGTGGGAGAAAATTACTGCTTCTCAATTGAAGTGGTTAAGGTCTAATCTTTTTATTTTCAATCTATTATGGACCTGTACTTTCATAAATAATAAAAAAGAAATTAAAATCATATACAAAACACAAGGCTTAATTTTTTTAACTTAGCTTTAGAAACAAATAAAATTACATTTAATTAAATATAATCCCAATAAACATAGGGAAAGAAAATTGTAAAATATGTACATATTCATCAAAACTGTGCATATGGTCGATTCACATAAAAAATTACTATTACTCATGTTGATTTGTTATTTCAGTTATAACTTAACAAAAAGTTATGAGTGGAATGTTGTTTCTCCATATTAAAAACTCCATATATACTTTGAACAAATACCATATATACATATCAATATTTAATGTTTTTAATGTCACAAATGACCTTCCTGACTGTTAATTTATCTACTTTGGGCTGGATTGGTGACAGCTTATATCAGGGTTAATGCATCTAAACTGTTTATTTTGTTTTAATTTTTATTATTCCTTTTGAAGAAATTGTTCTAGAGAGAAGGGAAAAGAGAGCGAGAGCGAGAGTGAGAGCGAGAGCGAGAGCGAGAGAGAGAGAGAGAGAGAGAGAGACATTGATGCGAGGGAGAAACATTGATTGGTTGCCTCTCGCACGTGACCCAGCCAAGGATGGAATTTGCAACCCAGGCATGTGCCCTGATGGGGAATTGAACCTGTGATCTTTGGGTTTGTGGGACGATACCCAATCAACTGAGCCACACTGGCCAGGGCAATTTTGTTCTAATTACACTCCTGGCAGAGGAATTGGTCTTTACAGAGGGATGTTGATGAGAACGATAAAGGACATTTTAAAACAATTTCAGCAAGCTCAATATCTTCATTTTTTACCTTTCTCCAAAATGAAGCAAGCAATGCTGCCATGTCAAAATTAAACTTTGATCCTTCTTTAGTAGCCAATTCAAACAATTCTTTAAATTCATTGTCAAGTTTAAGAGATCTTTCAGTGGAGGAAATGGATTCTGTATTTTAGCTGTGTTACCGTTGACAAAGCACCCTTAAACTATCACTTGTGGTCACATGGATCTGCAGGGCTTGATTAATAGGCCGCTGGTGCTACATGTAACTTACCTTGCAAGGTCAGCAACACCAGAACTGCTCAATGAGAGCAGTTCTGCTGCTAGTCAGTCACTTGGATGCTGCAACCATGTCTGATGGCTGTGCCCATTTCTAAATGTCCATCTCCATTTCCTGGGCAGCTGGTAACAAACGGTTTGCAGGCTGGCATCTGTCTTTCTCTGAACTACCCTTTGGGAAGCCCTCTGCTCAACCAGCATGTCCCAGCTGTTGGGAGCTGCTAGTATGCTCACACATCAGTCATGCTCTACAGAGGGAATGGGTCGTGCTGCTTAATTTGGCAGGGTGGTTACATGGAGATGAGTTGCGCCAGCCTCTTTAGTACGACCTCTCTTCCCGCACCCTCTCCCTCTCATCCCAGGGGAGAGATAAGCAGCTTTCCTGAGATTCAAAGTATCGGGTGTGTGCGTATTTGTCTATGTAATGTTTCTGTTTATCTCATGATTGTGAGGATATGGATCTTGCTTTCATCTGGAGGAGTTCAGAACATGCAACCCCAAAATGTTTTGGTGTATTGATTATTTTGAACTGAAGGCACCTGGAAAACAACAAATGCAATGCGAAGCTTTCCCTGACCTCCTATTACCTATCTAAAGACAGGTCCTCCAAAAGGAAGTCAGTTGTCATAAATCCCCTCCCTGGGAGTTCCATCAATCAGCGAAGATTGACCCTTAACAAACACCACATCCAGACAGACTTTCTAATAAGCTATCAGATCTCCCATCTATTCAGCTGAGGTCCCATTCATCTTTCCTAAAATTCATTTACTCTTCCCTGAGAGACCTATAATCCTCCCTCCCCTTCCTTTATTTAGATGGTCTATAAGCTCTCAAATCTCGCTGCTTTCTTCAGTATTCATTCCCTCCACCCCAACCCCGTGACGTTTTTGTGCACATAGTATTAAAATTAATAAATTTGTGTACCTTTTCTCCAGTTAAGCTGCCTGCTGTCAGTTTATTTCATAAACCCAGCTATGACATCTACGAGGGCAGAGTAAAGTCTTTCTTCCCCTACACCGTCTGTCTTTGAATTACCCACTGGGCTTTGCATGTGTCTGTTAGGTGTTGCTGCATAGGATATGTAGATATGGAATGTAGCCATTTCAGTGGTGACATTTTCTAAAGCCTAATCCTCTAACATATCCTCACATTCTCATTTCTCCTCTGTTCAAGAGGAATCAGTCTAGTTATCTGTCCTCTAAGATACCTCAGTATTTGGTTTCTGTTTCTTTTGCTTGAGTGTATTTCCTGGGCCCAGGGCGATTTAGCTGGTGTTACATTGAGACTTATCTTGGAAAAATCATCAATTTTTATGTTTCAATCCCCCATTTTTATTTTTTAACTAAATTCCAATTTTAAATGATTTTAAATTGTCCTATGAACAAAGGCTACATGGGATAACTGGTTTATCCTGCTTTTATTAGTTCACAGTTGAGATAGAAGCCAGTTTTTGGTGTTTTTAAAGCAAATGAAATTTTAGCCATAGTTGAAGCTCATTTTTATGAAGGTTATTAGTGGAGTCTTTGGTGTTGGAAAGGGAGCAGTCGTCTTCGTACTGGTAATAAGCAGGATTTTGAAAGAAGGAGACAGTGCAGCCTGCAGAGGGAAGTGAAAATGGAGTGACGGTGAATATAGATTTATTGCACAGTAAAAAAGGTGTAGTGTGTTAATTTTGGAAACATTTCCTTTCTAGATATGATTTGAACTTTTCAAGTATCCTAACATGAGCTGCCTTGACAGTCAAAAAGTATCATTGAAAAAAAAAAAGATGATTTGGCACCTTTACCCAGGCCTTTCTTCTCCTCTGTCAGGTGAAAGAAAAAGCAGTGGTAAATTTCAGTGGTATTTAGACAAAGTCATTTGAATGTAGTTCACATAGCTATCGTTTCTTGAGTGCTTACCGTATCCAGATGCTTGGCACACTTTATTTTCTTTAAATCTTGAAACGATCCGAGGACTTGGGTATCGTTCACCCTTATGTCTGAAGTGCAAAGGACTGCTAGGCATTGCAATGTGGTGGTTTGTGAATCAGACTTAGTCCCTGGCTTCTGGATGCAGCTAATCTAGTGGGGGAGACTAAGAGCCGTGCACATACATAATCAGAAGTAGGTGCAGGTTCTACGAAGGGAAATTATAGGGTGCCATGGGGATGTAAAACAGAGGGCACGCATCTTGTCTCCAGGGTTGGTCAAGGAAGGCTTTCCTGATTAAGTGATATTTGAGCTGAAACCTGAGTGAGTACTGATGAGTGGACGTTAGCTAGGCTGAAATGTGCGTGAGTAGAGGGGAGGGGAGGTAGGAAGACATCCTAGACTAAGATCGCAGTTTGCACTAAGTCCTCAAAGTGCTGATGAAGGCCGACTCAGGGTCTGCGGGGCGCAGGGGGAGAGGGCTGGCGGGGGGCTGGAGCAGCACACAGAGCCAGGACTGCAGGTCACGACCAGGATTTCGGTTTTTATTTTAAATGCAATGGAAAACTATTTAGGAGCTTTAGATTGGAGGAAGACGTGGAGAGATTTATGTTTTATAAGGATAACTCTGAATCTCTCTGGATCCAGGTCCTCATGGAGCCTTATAAATTGGTCACTCAACTCAAACAAACAGCCTCCTGAACCTTTGCTGAGTTGTGTCTGAGTTTGGCTCTTGGTCCTTTGCGCTTCTGTCCTTCATTGTCCTGTTTATTGAATAGATTCAAAGTCTGCTGCTGACACTTTCCCCTGCTTTACAAGCTGACTACGTAGAGTTTATTCTTTTTGTTGAAGCTGGCTAGAAGCTGTAACATTCTATGCATATTGCAGGTTTGCAGAATGTTGCTGGGCAGGGTTTACTGGACAAGTAGCTCTTTATCACTGTAGTCTGGGGTTTGGTTCTTAGCTTTGATTACTTGGAAAATTAATCTCCTCAGTAAACCAATAAAGTCATCAGATCCTGGGTGTTCTCCTTGGTTCTTATTAACTCAAGTCACAAGGGATTCATGTAAACAAAAACACCAGATGGTTAAAGTTGGAGTGAAGACTAGAGCTAGAAAGGGGTCTGGATACCAGTTTTGGAGGGGAACCCACATGGGAAGCCAAATGAGAATCTCACATCACACGTTGGTTAGATCTCCATATGGAACGTCTCTACAGAGAGGACTGGACCCTTTAGTCAGTAGGACATTATTAGACATTGAACAGCTCCTTGCTTGTTTGGGTTTCCTTTTTGTTGGTCCATACCATTTTTTGCCTATTCAAAATTTTTTTGTTGTTCTTAATTTTTTATTTTGAGATAATTTCAGGCTTTAAAAAAAATAGCAGAAATAGTATAAAGAATTTCCTTACGTTCTTCACACAGATTTTCTGAGTGTTAATATCTTACATAACTACTGTACAATGATGAAAGTCAGGAAATAAACATTGATCTAATACTATCATCTGAAGACTTTATTTAAATCTTACCAGTTAATGTCCCATTATTATTTCTGGTCTGGGATCCAATCCAGGATTCCATGTTGCATTCAGTTGTCACAGTTCTTATTAGTCTTGTTAATACGGAGCATGCCACACCCTTTCTTTGTCTATCGTAACTGGGATGCTCCTAAAGGGTACTGGGCAGTTATTTTGTAGAATAGCCCTGAATTTGGGCTTGTTGGTTGTTTCCTTGGGACTGCATTTTTGGTTAAGAACATCGTGGAGGAGGTGTTGGGTGCTCCTCCGGGCATTGTGTCTCTCTTTTCTGTCTTGAACCATAATGTAACATACTACTTCCTTCCCAGGGGATATCATGTAGTGAACTGGGCTTGCAATGTTGATCTCTGAGACCAGGTCTGGGGTACCACAGCTTGAGAACCACTAGCTTTCATTTTAAGTAATCTTGGTACGAGCGTGCTTATAAAATGCAAATGCAGGGATTGAGATCACATGACTGTAACAAGGTTGGCATCTGGGTGGCCTAGGGTGTATTTATATTATATATTAATTTTAAAAATTATTATAAAGATAGGAAAGACGTGGAAAATTTCTAAATCTCAGACTCCTGGGAAAAATTGTCCCTGGTCCCCACAGTGAGGGAAGCTTTGGAGGCGGCTCTGACACTGCCCTTCCGAATTACCTCAGCCCCTGGAGGGTGTACCATTTTATTAAGGGCTTTGGGGGTTCCTGGCCTTGAACTGATTATGTGGGGTGGGCACTTTCCCCCAGTGACTACTCAACTCCCTTATTACACATGGACTTTTAACATAGAGTGACCTCATTCTGTTTTAGGATTGTTTTAGATTAATAAAACTTACCAACATTTTTCTTAACAAAGTTCATTCTTTATTCTTTCCTACTTCCACCCATTTATAGGTTTTATCTTTAAAAAAAACCCACAGTAATATTTCCTTTTCCTTTTTTCCTCTCTTTTCATTTTTGGCTTTTCACTCTGGTAAAGTACTATAAAAATGTCAGCTAAATTTTAGCATAAATACAGTGAAAGCCAACCGTTGAAATGAGTGCAGCTTGGAAAAAATGTTAGATGGAGACACTTAGAAGAAAGATTTTACCATATCGCAGGCTGCTGCTTTGAAATAACTCATGTTTCTTTCCCACCTCGAAATTGTCATTTTTCCAATTCTCCTTTTTGGAAGCTTAAGTATGCAAAGCTTTGACAACGATTTAGGAAACTGAAATCACTACCCACTGTGTGTGACATTTGCTTGAAGATAACTCATTTGGCCCAAAACCTGTGGTTGTTGAAATGGGTGAGACAATGAAACGCTTGCATGGGTTTATTGCTTAAAGGAAGGAAATCAGTCAAGGTGGCCATTTAATTGTAGGGCTGTGGAAAGCCTTTATCTGATTATACATCTTTGAATAGATATTTTCTTCACCAGTTTCATGTAGAGTTTTATGTAATGATTGGAATTTTTGGTACCTTTACCTGCTTGCACTATGTCTTACCTTCATCTTTGTCTTTTCTCTCACCTTAATTTGGGCTGATAGTTCCCTGCATCAGGTAAGATAGTTTCTATTGTAAATGACAGAAAAGTCAACTCAAAACAGGCTTAAGCAACCAGTGTTTTCGGTTGGCTCATCTAACTAAAACGTAAAGATTAAGAGTCTGGTTTAGCTGTGGTTTGATCAGGACTGGAGTTCCACTTCTCAAGCTCTCTGAGGGAAGGGACTTCTAACAATTTCTAAATCAATGCTACTTTTGTTACGCAATACAAATGAATTGCCTGTACTAGAAAAGGAAAATTTAGAAACACAAATATACAAACCCCAGACTTTGAATTACTAAATTCAACAGATGTAACATTCTGTTAAATGACTACACATGTTTCTAAAGATGCTTAGTCTCTTCCGACGCTGGGGGACTGTGACAGGCTGCGCGAAGCCCTGCTCTGGGCGGGTCTCCTCTGCCGGTTTTTTTTTCCCCAGTGTGATTCTCTTTAAGGTGACAAAATGGCTGCCGGTAGCTTCCAGAATGATGTGTATCTTTGTTCACATCTAGGAAAAGAGTGTTGCCAATTATTGTTCACACGTGTTGAGCCTCATATTGGTTGGACGAACTCCAGGCCCTTCACAGTGATTACAGGAAGGCCAGTGGCTCCTGGTTCCTATTCGAACAGTAGTAATGCGACCCTAGTGTACAGCGAGGAAACAGGTAAGCGGCTTGCCCAGCGTTACACAGCTAAAAATTGTACACCTGGGGTGTTTTGGATTCTAAAGCTCAGAATCAAATTGTCGTTCTCTGCATGGGTGTATTGCAGACACCACAAATGGTCAAATAAAATAGAAAATAATTGATTTTTTGTGAGGGGAGTGTTAGGGATTTAATGGTTTAGAAAAGTGGTTTATTACTCCAGTGGTGAAAATTTCCCTGAATGAGGCCAAACGGAAAATGTGCCCACTTCGGTTTCTTTGCAAAATTAGACTTAAAAAGGAAAATGAACATCCAGCATTGCTTTTAGGTGGGCATTATGTTAACCTTGATATGTACTTAAACACCTAGATTTAATCTAGTCCTTTAAAAAATAGCCATGTTTTAAGGGATCATTTAGGAAGATTTCTAAACTATAACTTTCTGCTGGTTCTAACAACACCTGGAATTTACTCTGTGCCTATATTAAAGCGACCATGGTACAGGATTTAAAATCCAGAGAATAAAATCTTTTTTAGTTGCTTAAATGTTAAGATTTAATGAGAAATGATAGTATTTCACTTTTTCAGGCAATCTATAAACTTGGGGGCTTTTCATTAGTTTTCTTAAAAGGGTTTATCATCACAAAAAGGTTTTATTAAGCACTTAATTAGGTTTGTGTTGTCTGGTACAAAGAGAAAGTATTGTGTTCTCAAAGTGAAGTTACGTGTCTTGAGCTCTCTAAATCAAAGAATACTTCTCTTGCGCCCTGTGTCAGTGTCTTGAAAATTTGTAGTCCTGAGATCCTGATTATAATGTATGTGTAACATATAAAATCAGTTGTGGCCCTGCCCAGGTGGCCCAGTTGATTGTGCGCCAGAAGGTTGTGGGTTTGATCCTCGGTCAGAGCACATACCTGGGTTTGATGCCCTGTCAGGGTACATGTGAGAGGCAACTGAGTGACCGATGTTTCTCTCGCACATCCATCGATACTGCATGCCCTCACTCTCTCCCCCTCCCTCCCCGTCCCTCCCTTCTCTCTCTAAGATCAATAAACACATCCTCGTGTGAGGATCAAAACGATAAAAATAAGATAAAATCAGTTGTAAATTCAGAGACTGAGAATGGGATTTAAATACTTGCTTACATTTTATCCCTAAATACAGGGGGGGCAAAAGTAGGTTTACAACTGTATGTGAAACGCAGAGTATTCTTGTATTATTTTTTATGAATTATTGTATTATTTTCCATACTAACAACTGTAAACCTAGTTTTGCCAACCCCCGTATAAATAGATGGGGCATTGGGGGAGGGGCTGGTGGGAAGCCGAAGGGGGATGAAAACTAGGAGGGAATGGAGGTAAAACAAGGTGGGCAGGGAGTTGCTGGCTGTTGAAGTGTTGATGCTGGAATGGTTGTATGGAATTCATTCATTCTTTCTCCTTTTTCAAATGTATTTGAAAGTTTCTATAATAAAAGGTACAGGATACAGCAAGGTAGAGGACATGGGATGTTGCTTTTAAAGTATTGAAAGGACACGAAACTGGGATCTGGAGGCTCAGATTCTAACCCTGGCTCTTTAATGACCCGAGTGACTTGGAGTTGCTCATTCAACATCTCTGCACGTCGTGGACTCTCCTGAGTTCACTGGGTGGGGCCCTCTTTGTCTGTGGTCACCTGGAATGCTAGCCTCTTGAAAGAGGCTTGGGGTCTGCACTCCGGAAGAAAGATTTCAGAATTAAGGAGCCATTCCTGCGAAGGACATGGGTTCACTCCAGCTCTGCATTTGCCAGATTGTAGTTCCAAACTTGTCGCTTCCCCTTCCCCAGGGAAGCCAGCAGCATTCTGTAATACATGTTGTCAGTTTGAGTTGATAGAATTTCAGCCAGAGAGCAAAGATGCATCATACCATTAGCTCAGGCTCTGGAGGCCAGGTTCCCATCCCGGCTTACGCACAAACGGTGTCGCTGGACAGGTTCCGTAGCCCACCATCATCACAGCGTTGGTGTGAGGATTAAATGAGCTGATACCCGCCTGGCACATAGTAATGGCTCAGTAAATGGTAGCTGTCATTTCTTTTTCTTTGAAGATTTTATTTATTTATTTCTTAGAAGGAGGGGAAGGGAGGGAGAAAGAGAGGGAGACAAACATCGATATGGGAGAACCACAGACTGGCTGCCTCCTGCATGTCCCCAAATGGGGGCCTGGCCTGCAACACAGGCATGTGTCCTATGTCCCTACTGGGGACCGAACTGGTGACCCCTCAGTCTGCAGGACGACACCCAACCCACTCAGCCATACCAGTCAGGGTATAGCTGCTATTTCTATCAGCTCCATTGGTTTGGTTATTATTTTGGGTTTCCAGTTCTTAGAGGAACCATCCTTCCTCCCTCCCTCTCTTTGGAGACCTTGCTGCAGTCTGTGAGAGGGAAGCAGGGGACGAAAGGCACACGGGAAGGGAGTGAGAGGCCAGAACTTGCCTCTCACAGGTCACCCTGTGTGCCCTTCGCTTGGATGCTGATGGTTGGAGTTGTTGGGGCCTTTGCCTGAGGCGGCACAGCCAGGGCGTGAGTGGAGCCCCATCCGGAATCTGGCCTCCTGGCTGTCAGGGGTTTCTGCTGCCACGTTTGGCTTCCTGATGGCTCCTCTGGCATCCTGACTGCTGACTGGGGTGCAGTGGGCGGAGAGAAATTTTTTGGCTGTCTGGTCTATGTGGTATTAGGTTGGCCAAAAAGTTCATTTGTTTTTTTCCATATGATGGCTCTAGTAGTGCTTAGTTTTCTTTTAACTTTAATCTAAACAATTTTGTTAGATTGTATTGTGACAGCTGTCATATCAGCATGCATTTAAAAAAAAAATCAGAGTTGGTGAATTTTTGTGCAGCCATTTTAATGTTGAAGATGGAAGAAAATATGCAACATTTTTGGTGTTTTATGCTTTTTATTTCAAGAAAGGTAAAAACGCAACTGAAACACAAAAAAAGATTGATGCAGTGTACGCAGAAGGTGCTATCACTGATCAAACATGTCAAAAATGGTTTGCAAAGTTCCTTGGTAGTGTTGACATTTTGACCAAATAATTCTTTGCCCTGGGGCTGTCTTATGCATTGGAAAATGTTTAGCAGCACCTCTGGCCTCTACCCACTAGAAGCCAATCGTGGGAGATAGCCCACATACTCAGAATATCCAAATCAATAAAATTATTGGTGAAAATGAAAAAAGTTTTTTATTTAATGGAAAGAAAATGTCACGGACTCTTTGGCCAACCCGGTATTTTAAAAAATCATCCCCTCCGTGGAGAAGAAATGTCTCGTCTTCCCTAGCATTTGCAAGGAGGGGAAATGGGAGTAAGTGTGGTGTCCTTCAGGCTCTGCCTAGTCGCGTGGGCAGCAGGCTTCTGTCATTTCCTCCGTCAGGCCTGGTGATCTCAGGTCCTTGTCCTGGTCCAGGCCGGCAGCACCTGTGAGGTCCCGTCTGTCCCTACAGCCAGCCTGCGTCGGGCCCTGGGTGGCTGCCTTACAGTTGTCTGAATCAGCCTCCCATCCCTGCTTTTCATCCTGGCCATTGTTTCCCCAGCACACGCGGAGCAGCGTCCTGCGATTTTATTTGCTAGGTTTTTTTCCACTTAAGCTCATTGCTTTTCTCCTTAATTTTATTTCTTGATAGCCTTCATTTTCTTTGGGTGCTTCCATTTATTTTCTATTCATTAAGCTGCAAATAGGTTTACAAGCTTCTTTTATTTATTTCAGTTTATAGATTATACACATCCCTTTGCTCTTTTCTGCAGCTTAGAACACTTTATGGCTCATGCAAATTTCCTGGTGTCTCTGTGAGACCTGACAGATTACATAGCAATTTTATAGGTGAAATCACGTAATAGACTTAATAGTTGAGAGGCTAGGTTTTATCCTGGGTTTGAATTTCCATTCATACTTTGGGGGGGGGGTGTCTTTGGACAAGTTATTTTGACCTTTTCTACCTCAGTTTTCTCAGCTGAGAGACGGGAATCTCTGGGGCTTGTCAGGAGATGATGTGTCCAAGGCACCAATCATATTCAGTAAGTGTTAACTTATATCACTGTGTATATTGTGATCTTATCTGAGCTTCATAATAATGTAGTTTTTTGAGGTAGATGAGGTCATTTTCTTCATTTTTATCTATTTCCATTACTTCATCTATTCCTTTCCTTTTGCCTATATTACCAAAAAAAGGGAGACAGAAACACTTAAGGCAAATACATTTCTGTAATAGATGTGGCATTAAGGCGCGGTGAGCCTGAGATTTGCCCTCAAATTTTCTCCTGGAAAAGATGAGGGGTGAGTGGAAAACCTTTCTTGCATCTTTAAAGTTTAACTTATTCCTGGTTCGGTACAGCCTGAGAAGAGCTGGGGTGGGATGTAGTGTCTGTGTGAAGTGTCTCCTTCAGTCCAGTCTTGTCCTTGATTGAGAACCATGGGTTCCTGAGCGCAGGTGATAGGCCAGGAGGCAGTGTGGTGCAGTGGGCAGCCACACCTGGGGCGGAGTGTTGGCTCTGTGCCAGCCTCTCTGTGCTCCTCAGTTTCTTCCTTTGCACAGTGACTGTGCCACAGGGTGATCTTTAGGAACTCTGTGTGTGTGTGCATGAGAGAGAGAGAGAGAGGAGGAGGAGGAGAGGGAGGGGGAGAGGGAGGGGAAGAGGGAGGGGGAGAGCAAGCGAGAGAGATATGGCCTGATACAGTATAGTTGCTCAACCAATATTTGATCCTCTTCTAGTTTAAAACATAATTTTGTTTTGTGCAATGGAAATCTCCCACTAAAAGGAATTTCAGGCGGCAGCAAACAGGTTGCAGAGGCATTTTCGTGGGCAGTGGTACCCTTCCAATACCCCTGAGCTATTCTCACCCTGCCAAGAAATGGTGGTTTTGTGGAGCTGGGACTTGCTCTCAGCCAGTATTTCTCACATCCAGGTGGGCATTAGAGTGATGATGCTTTGTCAAAATACACATTCTGGGTTCCAAACCACACCTACTGCCCAGGCACGTACCTTTGGAAAAGCTCCTCAGGTGCTTCTGATGCCACCCTGCCTTAGAGCTACTGTTTTAGACAAACCAGGATGACATTCTAGGGTGTCTAAAATACGATTCACTTTATGGAACTTTCGTTGGGTGTAGCCTCTTAGGGATACAGCAGTATATTTCTGAGAAGAGAGTAGACTCTTGTATGCTTTACCTTATTAATGATAATTGGGTGTGATTCTTTCAGTAATAATAGCTAACTCAGGAGCCTTTACCTGTATTAATTCATTCAATTCTCAGAACAGCCCTACAAGTTAGGTGCTGTCATTGTCCCCTTCTGCGTGATGTGCCCGGGGTCATACAGCTTGGATGGGAAGGGGCCAGGCTTGGAGCCCAGGCAACCTAGCCCTGGAGTCAGCGCCCTTGTCCCTGGTGCTACTCGTGTGTCTTAATTACAGATAGGGTTGCCTTGGAAATGGGCTTAGGAGCGTGTAGCTCTTACCCAAGGGCTGTGGACATTTGGTAAGAATTGGTAGCCTCTTTCTGCACTGGCTGTGTTGTTTCCTGGCATATCCTGGCCCGGTCCAGATTCCCCGGGCATTCCTACCTCAGAGCAGTTGTGTGTGCTGGCAGGTGGGGCTGGAGCTGGTAGAGCAGATTTACAAGCCCGGCCCTCTTGTTTGCTTCTTCCACTCCCCACCTTATTATTGAAGTGTTAGGGATTAGCTTGCTCCAGGGATGAAGGTTTGGGGGTCATTCTTTTGGCTTCTTTCACTATAGTTAAATGATAGAGGGGGTGCCCGTCGAGGGTGGACGGTCCTTTGAGAAAGCCTCGGGAGAGAGGCTTTCATTTTCCCGCCACCTGGGAGACAGAGCGGAAGGCAGCTGGGGAGCACCCGTGCGCTCGCAACCTTGGGGAGCCTGGGGAGCCTGGGGAGCCTGGGGAGCCTGGCAGCGGCGCAGCGCGGGGCGGCCCTCCTGCGGTGTCCTCCGAGGCGGGGCGGGGCGGGGGGGCCAGCCTCTGCTCCGTGTCTTCTGGGCAAGTCTGTTGGGGATTTTTATTCCCTTTTTTGTTCAAAATGATGTATTACAGTATTTGGACCATAAAATAGCAGTCTATATTTTTAGGTACACTTACTTCCTGACTTCTTTGCTCTTGATTTCCCCCCCTGTACTTTCTGTCTCGCCCCTTTTCTTTTTTCCCCGCGTGTCCTTTCTAGGAGAAGGTTTTGCTTGCCAGCATTACTTGGTTTAAGGTGGATAATGTGTATAATTTTTAAGAGTTCAGAATCTTTTGAAAAAATCTGAAAAGAAGCCGTATCAACTTAGGAGTTACAAAAATATAGGATGAGCTTTCCAACAAATGCTGTTATTATAATCCTTAAGGTTCCGTTTCCAATCCAGCCATCGTAGATGCCCTGAGGGAACAAACATGGGAAAATAAGATGTGATCCTATTAATTGTGCTCTCACTTCTGTGGTTAAGTAGATTTCCAGTGAGGGCTGGAGTTGCTTCTTAATTAAACAGGTATTTCTTGAGGGCCTGAATTTGCCAAGCCCTGTACCAGTCTTTGATTTCACCTGTTCGTTGGGTGATGGTGCCATTTCTGCTTTGAGCTGATTTTAAAAATTCTTAGCAGCAGCTCTCAGCATAATTTATTAGCCCAGAGTTTCAGAATGTTATTCCATAAAAGCCCCTTTTCCACGTGTTTGAAGGGTAATACCATGCCTGTCTGCTGTCTCATGTGTTTGTGTAGTGCATCTTTTGGATTCTCTGTTACTCTTCTTCCTTTGTTTATCTTACTTTATTGACTTACTTTACTTTATCTGGTAGATAGAAATAGTACCAGAGTTAATTTACTCTTTAAAAAATTGAATAGATCAGTGTTTCCCATCAAGTGACTTTCAGACCATCAGAATTACAATCAACTTGTGCTTGTTAAAAATGCATATTCTTGTGCCATACCTCAGATCTGCACTTAAGAATCGCTGAGTTAGAGTTATATTCGGTCACTATGTTATTTTAAAACTGTCCTTAGAATTTTTCTTTCTTTCTTGGAATTAAAGAAGTAACTTCATTATCCTCTCTGAGTTAATGTACCCTGATTAAAAAACAAAAACAACAACAAAACACTTTCAAATAAGAATCCTGGAATTACGTTTCAGAATTTGAGATATTTCCATTAAACTTTTATTGAAACACATGCTGGTGTTTTATATAGTGTGGATATCAAGTTATAATTAGCAAAATATCAAATTACTTGCCTTTTTTAAAAGTGGAAGTTTAACAATGACCATAGTCATTAATTTGAAGTCCTAGTTCAAACAACTTATGATTTAAAATGAGTTAGATGAGTCACAGAGTTGGGTTGGTTGGCAAGACTAGGTGTAAGTGGATCCTGGTCTCTGCCCATCAACGGTGCAGCCCCAGGGAAGCTTTTCAGCGTGCTCCTCTGTCCAGTAAGTGATTGTGTGGATATGCTGTGACCTCTCCCCACTACTGGTTCCGAGTCAGCACTGTGGGAAGAGAAGTCAGATGTTGACACAGAGTCAGTATATTGGAGAGAGAAAGTTTTATCTTGGTGGAGGACTTTTAAAATGAAGTATCTGGTGACTGAAGGAACTAGAGTCTATCAGTCCACAGAGAATAAGAATATAGAAGTTAAAAAGACACAATTGGGAGTTTCTTATAATCATTCAGAACAACAATGCTGTAGTCACCTCAATTCCCGGTTATTGAAACCCAGCCAGGAAGTGGACTTCCTTAAGCCAAGGCCTGTGCTTTGTTTGACACATTTCATTTGCTGCACTGCTGCCAGGTGCATTTGTACCAGTTTATAAATGCTAATAGTAATGGGTGTGGGTAGCAGCTGGGCAGGGCAGTGTTTCTAGTGGTCTGACCTATTCAAAATCACCACTATTAAAGGAAAGAAACAAAGCATACTGTTTTAAAAGATTCATCAGTATTGTTAATTCAAACAGCTAGAGAATTGGAGAATTGGGGAGAAACTGGAGTTTAGTAAATGATTTCTTGCTTGTGCTGTTGTATTCCATTTCTATGTGTTTACAGAGAGGATGATGAATATATCAAAGGTGGCAAAGTAAATAAAGACCAGTGTTCCCCAAATCTTACTAATTTATGGACCTCTTTATTTAAAGGAAAAAAATTATTGCAAATCTCCAGTACTGATATAAATATTTTTTATTATGAAGTAGCCTTAAATATGCCAAATATAAAACTAGGTATAAACTCCTTATGCCGCCAGTTCTTATATAACTATAAAACAATGACAAATTTATATAGTAAATTCAAGCAAGTCCACGAAACCAATAAAATTCAAAGTAACACTCATTTATCGTGTCAGATATTAATCCTGCCCTTGAAAATGTGATTATGATCTGATTGCCAGAGTTCCAGGTCTTCTGAGATTCCTGTGAAACTCAATTTCTCCTTTAACTTACCTGCACTGGAATTTTTTTTCGTATAAAGCACCTTCATTTGACAGGAATACATGATTTTCATTTTGCTTCTGCCTCATTTTTTTTTACTTGTCCTTGATGATTAAAATTATACTACTAGGTGCCACATTGACCGGAAACATAAATGCAAACCCATTTTTGATTGAGCAAGACGATGGGACTTGGTGCTGGTTGCACATAAGGCAGTAGAGGAAAGGGAAGGGTCATTGGTACCTGTAGTACTAGGTTTCAGATCCGGGCAAGTGGCCACGGTGCCCTTCAGCAAAATGTGGAACAAAAGAGGAAATGTAGGTTTTGAGAAAATATGATTAGTTCAAGACTTAGGTTTCTAGCAGTATGGTGGACTGGATATTCTAACACACTTCCACACTAAAGCATTGTTTTCTGGATAGAACATTTTTTAATGCACTTCTGGGATTATGATCTAAGACATCTCCAATGTCTCCTACCCTACCAACCATCAAAGCTGCGAGCTTTGTGTATAAACAAACACAAAACACAGTTGCCTCAGGAGCAAATGCTGATATTACCACTGTGGTTAGAGACTAAACTTTGGGTTGGTGGCAAGAAGGGAGAGCCTACATTTTACTAGAACTCAAAAAAGGAGTTAAAGTGGCCCCAGGCAGACAGGGCTCCTTGGATTTTGGCAGAAGCAAAGGCAAGTCCTTTCTGGAGGAAGGCATCCCCACTTTAGATCTTGGGATTCTTCTGACTAAGATCAACTACATAATGAGTTCAGAATCGAAGGTCTCCAACCCTACTAGAAAACAGGCCACTGGAAGTGAGAGTCACCAGATACAAATAAAAAAACCAACAGATTTAGAACGTGGAGGACTTTAATATTAAAATGATGAGACTCAGAATGTAAAATAACTATATTGGGATGCTTTAAGAAAAAAAATCCTGTAATTACAAGTAAGTGTAAATAACATTAGATAAAAATTGACCAGGGATATTATTTAGTTATATAAAAGAAGGAGATCCTGGCATTTATAACAACATGGATGGACCTTGAGAACATGTGCTAAGTGATATAAGCCAGTTGAAAACTATACTGTGTGAGCTCACTTATATGTGGAATCTAAAAAAAAAAAAAAAAAACCAACCCCCCCCCCCGCCCCGAAGTTATAGAAACAGAGAACAGATTGGTGGTTGCCAATACCAAGTAGTTGGTAGTAGAGAAAATGGGTCAAGGTACAGACGTACAACTATAAGTCAGTTCTGGGGATGTGATGTTCAGCATGGTGACTAAGTTAACAATATTATATATTTGAAAGTTGCTAAGAGTAAATCTTAAAAGTTTTCAACAAGAAAAAAACTTTTGTAAGTATATGAGGTGATGAATGTTAACTAAACTTGTGATAATTTGGCAATATATAGTACATAGATGAAGTCATTAAGTTGTACCCCTTAATTTAATAGAATGTTATGTCAATTATATCTTAATAAAGTGGAGGAAAAGAATGTGTACAAAGGCAACATAAATCTGTGTTTCTGTTTTTGAAAAAAATTGCAAAGATTTGAGGAAAAATAAAATCTAGGGAAAAAATAACTGTTGAAATAAAAAATTTAATAGATTAGAAACAGCTGAAGAAGCAATTAATGAAGAAGAAAAAAGTTTTGAAGAAATTAATGAGAATGTGACATAGAAATGAGAAAAAATATGAAAGTGTAGTTGAAGGATATAAAGGCTACAGTGAGATCTGTTTAGAGTCCCCAAAAGATAATAGAGCAAGTGGAAGGAATTTGCTCTATTGGAAGGAAATTAGAAGATCTAGCATATAACTAATTTTCCGGGAAAGTTTGTGAGGGACATAAATGACTAGTGCTTCAAGTAATTTATGGACAAGCCAAGTAATTTATGGACAGATAAAGGGAGTACAGCATATACCAATAAGGATCAATAAGAAGAAATCTACATCTGGACATGGGAAAACTTCAATACATCAAAATTAAAAAGATTATCTTAAGAACCCAAGAATGAAAAGACAGATTATTTATCAAGGGAATAATGGGCTAACAGCTAATTTTTAACAGCAATAATGGAAGTTGGAAAAACATCTTCAAAATGCTAAAATACTGTTGATTGTATACCAGCAAAACTGTTACTGAAGAAAAAGGCAAAATGCTTTTCCACAAAATACTAACATTTACCATAGCAGACCTTTACCAAGGGACTTCTTAACAGATGTCCTTTTGGAAGAAGGAAGTGATTCCTGGAGGAAGGACTGAGATGCTAAAAGGAATGATAAAGAAATTGGTAAACATGTAGATAAGTCTCATTAATTAAAATTAAATAAAATTCAGACATTTAGTTCCTTTGTCATACTAGCCATGTTTCAAGGCACCAGTGGACAGTAGCTACTGTACTGAGCAACACAAACACAGAACACCTCCATCATCGAAGAAAGTCATACTGAAATGCTCTGCTATAGAGGGATGGATAGGAGATACACAAAGAGAATCTCCACAATTCGCTGACTGTGAGGGGCCATGGTGTGTAAAAGCCACCATTATAGTATGTGTAAAACATTGTAAGGAAAACACTGCTCAGAATTTTTAAGAGGCCATTTTTTTTAATGACATCTCAATATTACCTGTGCGAAAATGCAAAGAAATGTTCCCTTTCATTCCATTGTACCCCTCTGAGCGGGCGCAGTGTGGGATTGGAGCATGGATGGTGTAGGCGTCCAGGGGTCGCAGTGCGGGTGGGTTGGATATAGAGAAGTCAAGAGAAGCGTCTGGCCTGGAGACAAAGCATTTTTTATGTGGCGTAGAGTGTGTGTCAATAAATGCTAGATGAGCGAATGGGTAATTTGCTGGGTGGGTAGACGGAAGTCACCAGGACCCCCAGGTAGTTGTGCCTAGCAAGGCATTTGAAGTTACCAGAAAGGTTTGTATGATGTGTGCGGAGGGTCCGGAGGAAGCCTTGGTGAACATTATTTATACTCTCGTGGTTATGAAGAAGGGGCCCAAGAAAGTGCTTTCTGATGAAGAAGAACCAGAAAGAACCTGAGATTAAAGGTAAGGAGGTGAGATGTTGCAAAAACTATGTCAAAATAAGGCATATGTATTCCTAAATAAATATCAGCTTGCTGTATGTGATAGGAGCATTGAAAACCACAGGTATCACGAAGAAGGTAGTATTTGGGCTGGGCCTTGGGATGAATGATTGGCACATAGTACGGTGGGGCAGTGTAGGCAGGAGTAACATGAACAAAAGCACGAAAGTGCAAAGTTATGAAGCCCTTGGCAATAATTCCTAATGGATTTATTGTGGACACTTTACTGTGTCCTGCTTCTTCTAGGTAAAGTCTAGGGTGGATGAAGGAACATATATTCCCTAAGATTAGAAGCGTACTTTTTACTGATCTTAGGTTGGAATGGAAGGTAATTAAAATATCTCTACAGACCTGACCAAATACCTCCCCAGTGCTCTAAATAGACCAAACTTTGTATATGATTTTCATAACAGCCTCTTAAATTACAGAGTTTATGGCTGAATTGTGGGATTTAAGTTGTTTTAAAGACCTTAATGCCTATGGTATATTAAGATGAGTAATCATATGGCATTGCTAGCATAGGTGGTGGATCTTTTAGCTTGCTGAAGGTCACCAGATCATAGTGCTAAGAAAATAAGGGGCAGACAAGACTTGGGTAAAAATATCATGTCCTTGATTTAAAGGCTCTTAACATCAGTCAAGTTATTTGACTTCTTCATGTTTCAAGTTTCCCCATTTAAAAATAGGCGTAATAATAGTTCCTCCTTCAGGATGGGCGTGAGGGTGAATGGAGAGCACTCAGGAAAACAGTCACCACTTTTTATAATGCAAATATTCTAATTTTTTTTCAGTAAAGAAATAGAGTAAAACAGTGGCTCTCAACCATGTTTTGTGCATCAACATTATTTGGGGACAATTTAAAAAATGAAGATTGGCAGATGCCACAACAGTTTGGTATTCAGAGCACTTGGGCTTTGGACTTCGTATTTTCTGTGGGGACCTCTGCTTTGGGAACCCTTGATCTGGAGTTGAGTAGCATTTTGGTCAGTTTTACGTAGATATTTACTTTCTTCCTTACTATATAGTATTTTGAACATTGGCTCTTAGTATTTGTTGAGTATGTAAACTTCTAGGTTATTAATCCTGATCAACATGTAGATCTTCACTCTGACACATTCCTTTGTCTCTTTATTCCATTCCCTTCTATCCTGTACTGAATTTTTAGACAGTTGGGTTGGCTGTGTCATGGACAGCCTAGTTCTCAGGCCTTTTTTCTTCTTTTCTTAAATAAAAATATTTTAAAAGAAACTTTTAAAGACAGACATTTGGCATGTCAAAATTGAACATCAGTTTAGTTTCTAAAATAAAGAATTCAACTTTTTTTTGTCCTTAAAAAATGACTGCAGGAAATGCTCCTAAAATAACTGATACTGCCCCTGATAATACTGTGGTTGTTACTGGATAGATTCCAGCATGTGTTCTTTTTCTTTGGGGTGGGGAGGGGTGGGAATGGTACAGGGGGGTATTCTGTTCCATGCCAACACATACACAAACTGTAATTCCTCAAAATTAACAGCACCTTTTATATGATGGCAGTTATATAAATATTGTAAAATGTGGCCTAGATATTAAAATAAATAAAATGCTTACTGTACTTAGATCAATTAGAATATGCCTTTTAATTCTCGTGTGGTGATATTTTGGTTAAATCATTGTATTGCAGCTGAAGCAGCTTTGCTGCTTACATCTATTTAGTTTATGTATTTTACATTTCACATGGATGAGGAATGGCTGAAATGTCAGCTCCATTAGGGCAGAAATTTTGTTCAGTGCTAAATCCCTAGCACCTAGAATAGTGCCTGACACATCATGAGAGTTCCGTAAAAAATGTGCTAAATGAATGAGCTGACAACGAGACAACCAGAAGTAAAAACCAGAAGTTCAATAAAGGCCACCACCAGATATTTGTCTGGTGTTTGCATTAGAGGCTGCCTACATGTTCCCACTGCAACCTGTGCCTCTTACAAATTACACTGCGTCCCTTACCTAGGTCCTTAGGATTGTACCCACAGTGCCATGCCTGGCAGCATTGCAGTTTCTTAGTAAGTATTTGTTGACTGAATACATAGTGCCTTAAAAGTTTCTATACTATTTTTATTTACTTATTTTTTTTAAAAATGTATAATCTTTATTCTATTTTTTCCATTACCATTTAGTCCCCTTATACCCCACTCCCCCCAGCATTTGGTTTCATCAGTTGACAATCCCATGAAGTTGGCTGATAGAATCACCTGTTTTACTAATGAGGGAACAGAGGTTAAAGAGAGTAAGTTAGTCGTTCCAGAAAGCTTTGGGACGTAAGTAGCAGAACTGGGAACATAACTTCTATATGTGCTAATTTCTTCATCCTTGTTCTCTTTAGTCTTTAAAACATTAAATAAGTATACATTTCCACTCTGCTCTCCAGTTGAAAATCTCTTTACCTCAGAGTATGACAGGGAAGTTACTATGCGAAACCTTTTCTCAACTGCCATGTCTTCATCATCAGCCACAAAATTTGTTGGGTGCCACATTGGGTTACTCATTAATAGATTCTTTTACGTTGCCTGTGATGGGTACCTGTGATAGATCCTTTTGGGGAGAAAAAAACGTAGCCCTCATTATGTCATCAACTTTATACTCTCCTCTCTCAACCATTTAAAAATGTAAATTTGTTGATACTGTGAATCTAAGTTTTTAAAACCATATTTCCAAAGCAATGAGAGGAATGTTCTTCAGTATATTCTTGCCTGGTGCCCTGGTCACTTTGAGATAGGAATTTCAGAAGCGTTGAGTTGGCTTGGCTGGTATTTCTGGAATTGGTCCCTATGAGGGAGAAACTTTCCCTGTGGCATTAGGATAGAATAAATAAAATGCTGGCCAAACATGTACGATTTTGACACAGTGGTAACATTTCAGATTTTGACACGGTGGCACCACATTTTCCCAAAGGCATTCACTGAAGCCGAAACCAAACAACAGCGAAGGTTCTAAGCAAGAGCGGATTGCAAAATCTGTGAATCTGATCTAATTCTAATTTCTGTCTCATCTCTACGGAGAAAGAGAATTTGGTGACTTCAGTAAGATTATACTCAATTTGATTAGTAGGTTGGACTTCATTCTACCAGACTGCTAGATTTACAGTTGCTGCCATTACCTTACCAGTGAC
Organism: Pteronotus mesoamericanus; assembly: GCF_021234165.1. Taxonomy (NCBI): domain Eukaryota; kingdom Metazoa; phylum Chordata; class Mammalia; order Chiroptera; family Mormoopidae; genus Pteronotus; species Pteronotus mesoamericanus. The sequence goes on along the minus strand of NW_026555234.1, from coordinate 25,307,118 downwards.
TTTAAAGAGGTACTTGAACAATACTCACCACAAAGCTTTAATTTCATTGTGAAATAGCAACAAGAACCTAATCCCTTGCGCCTGCCATGGATATTAACATTAGCATTAGAACTGAGGTATAGATGGGAATAAACTAACAATATGGTCTTTCCTCCAGGATCCAACCATGGAAATATAGAGGGTGGGGCAAAAAGTAGGTTTACTGTTGTTTGTATGGAAAATAATACAATAATTAAATAATAATACAAGAATAAACTTTTGCATACTCTCACCTGTAAACCTACTTTTGCCCACCCTATGTATTGGGGACGCAAGGAGCAGTTTGGGGAGGAAAAAACATGTTTTCTTTTCTGGTCAGGTGCCTGACTTCTCAGAGGAGGCGGGGCACGGCCATTGTGTTTGTTCTGGCTCTTACAAAGCGAGATCACATCATCCTCGACGCGGCTTTTTTTATTAGCAGCTTCACAGTTCGTGCCTTTGTCCTGCTGCACAGTAGGCAAGGGTGACGAGAGAAGTGAGCTCAATAAAGGCCTTTCAGGGAGCGGCTCTGAGTTTGTCATTGCCATCTGTCCTCCTCTCTTCCCTTCTTTGCAGCCTATTCACATTTTGTGAGACTCTTAGATTTCTGATGGGTGTGGTGTGGATGCGAGGTAGATGCTAAGAAAGAACTGGAGGTGAGCAATATTTCAAATGAATACCTTAGAAGAAAAGAGAAAAATCCTGCTTACTCTAAATCACATCAGATGTAAGATATTAGGCATCTGGATTATTTTATTTTAGTTCTTAGTGACCCCTGTTTTTTTTTTTAATTTTTGGAATCACCAATAACTCTCCTCTAAGACTTGGGTCCTTTTGGAAGGAAGATGCTATACATCACTAATTTCCAATGCTGGGGTGGGCATGCATCCTGCCGATCTCTGTCGGTAGCTTGGTGCAAATGCAGTTTTATCTTGTTGAAAATCTTTTGTCCCGCTTTGAGCAGTGGGAATGTGCTGTTATCAACAGAGCAAGTCCTGGGACCAGAGAGCTCTCCGGGTGATAGGCAGTTTCTGCTCAGGACACCTGCTGCCGGAGCACACTGCACCCATTGTTCCCCACTGAGCGCGTTTGAGTAGTCTTTTTTAGCCTGCAGTTGAGTCTTGGCTTTTTTTTCCTGCATGCATTTCATTTTTGGTGGAACACATCTCTGTCTTATTCTTCTGGTTTTGCTGATATGCCTTTAACATGTGTGGGTGGTTCATACAAACTTGTGTTTCGAACAGTGAGGGCCGAGATGTTGTGATGGAAAGAGCACTTGGTCAAAGCGGAGGCAGGTGATCTGGGCTTTCATCTCTGCCGTGCTGGCTGTGTGGCCTCGGGGAAGACATTTGACTTTTCTGGACAGCAGTGTCCTTGTTGTAAACTGATGGAGTTGGGCTTCTTGGGGTTCTGCGTTGCCAAGTCCCCGAGTGCTTAAGATTCCACCGTTGTGTTTTGTGTTTTCTGAGATGCTGAGAGTATCAGAAACGGGTGTAGCCGCGCTCACTGAGGGCCGTGCCTCTGTGTAATTGTAACACCAGGAGGTGCTCTTTTCGGATGCGTTAGTTAGACAGGGAAATGACCATGCTCTTTTTGCTTCTTTGTGGCAAGTTCACAGAATAACAAAGAAAAATTTCTTATTTCTGGGAAAGTACTGTTGTGAGCCCTGGAAGTGTTATTGGACACTTGGGTTTTGAACTTCTAAGTTAAGAATTACAGCATTCAGTAAGGAGGACTTAATGTATTTGCCCTTATTGTTGGATAAGGGGGAGGCTACTAGATCAGGCTAATCTAGTATCACACTTTATTTCAGACTTGTATGCTCACAGTATTTAATAAAAACCTTATTTAAGATACTCTAATTCTAATAAGTAATACATATTAATTATAGAAAATTTGGAACACACAAAGAAGGAGATATAAATATCTTCTAATCCCATGACCCAGAAAGAGCTTTTGTTCAAACTGTGGTGACTTTGGATTATACACACTGTAGAACAAAACTGGGATCATACCATACTTATAAAAATTGACATCTTGCTTTTTACTTGCCGCATTCTTCTTTAACTTATTTTTGGGACTCAAGTTTCAAGTGAAGGTAGAGATTAATGTAATATTATGCTTGGCACACTTGTGACAGGGTCTGCTTTGACTTACAGAAATAGAATTATGGACCCAGGATCTGAAAATAACATTTGTCCTGTTCCTTCTCTAATAGGCTTTCAAATTTAGCAGGTATAGATGTTATCATAACTATTACAATAATTAACAAATGAAGACTTCCTCATCTATTTGTTGTTGTTCACTAATTGCTTTTATAAGATCCCCTCCTTTTAGATTTCCGCACCGAATCGCTTGCTGCAACATACATTATTTTAACGCTGGTTTTCTGGCTGCCGTGAGCCTTCAAGCTGAAGCATGGTAGCTAGCGTGGGCCAGGCCAGAGGCTTGGCATGAAGTAGGAGAGTTAAAAGGCTTCTTTTAGTTTTTGCTTGACTATATTTTACATTTGATAACATTTATGATTCACATATTGAATGTTGCTTTCATATATCATTTTCCTTGATTAGGAAATGAAAGATGATTAGTTTTTCCCTTGGATTATTTAGTGTCTAAAATTTCCTGTTGCACCATTCATTTTGCATTGAAAATACATTCTAAATCCTGAGCCATATTGAAATTTTTTTATGACCTTTCCCTTATGTGTCTTTTGGTGGTGCCTTTTGAAGTCTTAAAATGTTTTTATATTTGACTGAGATTAAATCTGGGTTTCATTTTACTTTTTCTAAAAAACATATTGAGCAAGTTAATTTTTTGTTCAAGTTCCTGAGGGGAATGATTCCAGCCCTCTGTGTCCCAAGAATTCTGACTGAGCCTTGCCAGAACATTCCTGTGGTTTTCCACAGGGCAGATCAATGTGTTCATGAAATTTTAGTTGTAGCTTGTGTTTTCTGCCGTTAATTAAAACATCTGGCTTTTAAATTTTCCACAAACAGAGCACAGTCATTTGACCAAGCCTTTTCAATAATGATTAAATATTTTAATCCTTCCCACACAATAGCCCATGCTTGTCTTTAGGGCACCTTATACGCTGTTGTCTGAGCTCATTAAGGATTTTAAACACTTAGGAGATGTTTGGAGTTATCCTGCCAAACATATATATATATATGAGAGAGAGAGAGAGAGAGAGAGAGAGAGAGAGAGAGAGAGAGTTTCTGTATCTGCTTCCTTCTAATGGCTTCTGGCCTCTGCCCCTCCAGGTCGGAGCTGCTTGGGTGAGCTGCTGCGGTCCGTAGCCAAGCATGCTGTGGTTGGCTCTGCCCAGCTGTGGAACAGAAACGTTTGCTGGATGGAAAATCCATAAAAGAAAGCTGCTGTGAAAGCCTGAGACAGACCATAACTTAAGCAAAATCAGGTTGGTATAAGATAAGGGAGGCTGGACTAAGTGGCTTGCGTCAGATAGGGAAAAGTTGTTTTGTTGATTCCATACAGTGTTTTTGAGACAACCCGAAATAATCATTCCAGTTATTTGAGAGATTCCTAGCATCAGATACGTGGCACATGCAGTGCCCCGATAAACGTCCGTGGACTGTGTATCGTTGTCCCCCTTCTCCCTCTCCTGTGCCAGGAAAGAGAGGGAGCGCTCGAGCACATCCGCGAGAGGCCACAACCAGAGGCCGCCCCTAACCACCTCGGTGATCCTGGCTTTGCTTTGGAGAGGAAGCAGTGTCCCTGAGAAAGCGTGAACTGGCACTGGCACCTTCAGAGACTTGCCCCCATTTGGGATTTCACATCGAAGTGTGGATCATGGGGACCTGCCATGTTGGGGGCAGGGCACATCTGTCTGTACTTCTTGAATTTGCTTGACAAGATTTTACTTTTATCTTCCCACACACAAAAGCTGGCAACACATTTGGTTTCAGTGTGCTTTTGGCATTAAGATAGTCCAATAGGACAAAAGGGGAGAAATATCCCAAAAGTAACAGGAATACAAATAGGTGCAAAACAGTGGCCTAGGAGAATGAAATGCATGGCCCCTTCAAATGGGGCCAGCGATTCTGTTTGGTTGCACTGTGACAGCTGTCCTGTCAGCGTGCATTTTCAAAAGAACTTACCAAAATTGGTGGATTTTTGTGCAGCTGTTTTAGTATTGAAGAGGGAAGAGGGTACGTAACATTTTTGGTGTATTATGCTTTGTTATTTCAAGAAAGGTAAAAGCGCCACTGAAACGCATGAAAAGGTGGAAAAGAAAGCCATTTTGAGAAAGTGTATTGTGTCACAGGGATGAACACGGCAAACATTTTCTATTGGATATTCAGTGTGAAACTCAGCATTAGACATTAAAAGGAGTTAATAAATACTCACTAGAAGGATGTGAGTCAGCACTCTTGAGAACCTGTGAAGTGACGAATGTCTGTTGACTTTGACCACCTAGCACCCTTCTCCTCCTGCTTCAACAGATTACCTTGATTTTCCCTGGGCAGCCACCCTTGCTTTTTTTCAGCCTATGTAGTTAGAGGAGGTGACCCCACTGTCTCTGTTATGGGCACGTGACATAAACCTGGCTAGTCGGGGTCGCAAGGATCGGTTTATGGAGGAGTCCTATTTTCACTGGAATTGTGGTAAAGACATTTTCCTTTTTGTGGGTTTGTGAAGCTGATGCTGCTGGTTACTCTGACTGCTACGACTTAGGGAACGCCTTTCTGAGAAGGAAGTCGACTCAGGAAATCAGGGCAGGGAGCTGGAGGAAATGCAGTGGGGAGAGAGAGGCAGACACACACAATGCACACAACACGCAGCACACACAACACACGCAACTCACGGTGCTGGATTCTGTAGCACCTAAAGCCAGCAACTCCATTTTCATTTTCCTGGCAGGTTAGCTAGTTAGTTTGAGTGAGGCATCCACCACTTACAGCGGCAAACATTTTGATTGGTAATGCCTCTTGGGATGAGGACTTAGCGTGACATGACCGTGGTGGTCTCTGAACTCAGGGGCTCCCTGTGTGAGGACACACTAGATTAGTACTGGGCTGGCTGGCAGTGAGAAACGTATCACTAGAAGTAGGAACTAAGTTTTGTGGGAGCAGATGAGATGGAATTACGAATTCTGCTGGGTGGTGGAGAGATTAAAAGAGAGAGCTATTATTTAATAAAAGCGAAATAGGAATTCGTCTTCAAGAACATTTTTAAAAAATATGTTTAATTCAATTGCTTTTTGAATCTGAAAGCAAGGGAGGCTTTCCAGAGCCTACTGTTAAAATGAATTGTGAATGAGGAAGGTAATTTCAGAGCTTGCTAGTAGTAGAATCTTGCTACGTACCGTAACCATTTGGGGGCAGCCAAATGAGAGGTTATGCGAGAGCTGTCCAGAGTTTATGTTAATGCCACAGGGTAAAAGCTACTTGTCTTACCAAAACCTCAGTTGGCTTTCTGTTCTCAGCAGAATTCCAAGAGTATCATGAATTTTAAAGATTTATTTCCTCTTCTTAATGTTAGACTTTATTATTTTATTTTTTTTATAATCAACATGGTTTGCTTGTTAAACAATTCATAGACTTTATTTTGAGGATGGCAGTTTTAGTTTATAGAAAAATTGAGCAGGAAGTACAGAGTTCCTACCCCCCCACCTTAGATTTTTCCCTGTTATTAACATCTTGTGCTATTAAAATTGATGAGCCAGTATTAATATATTATGATTAACTAAAGTCCATAGTCTACATAGATTCACTCTTTGTGTTGTATATTTTATGGGCTTTGACAAATAATTAATGATACAGACAAATCTATTTGATTGGCCAAAAATTTTATTTAGTTTTTTTTGTACAATGGCTTAGTTTTCTTTAACTTCATTTGAAACTATTCTGTTAGGTTGTATTGTGACAGCTGTCAAATCAGCGTGCATTTTAGAAAACTTACCATAATTGGTGAATTTTTGTGCAGCCATTTTAGTATTGAAGATGGAAGAGGATACGTAACATTTTTGATGTATTATGTTTTATTATTTCAAGAAAGGCAAAAGCACACAACTGAAATGCATTAAAAGATTTGTGCAGTGTATGAAAGGCGCTGTGACTGATCAAACTTGTCAAAAATGGTTTGTGAAGTTTCTTGGCACTATTGACATTTTGGCCAAATAATTCTTTGCTATGGGGCTGTCTTTTGCATTGGAAAATGTTTAGCAGCGCCCCTGGCCTCTACCCACTAGAAGCCAATAGCGGGAGATAATCGACATAGTCAAAATATCAAAAGAATAAAGTTATTCGTGAAAATGAAAATGTCTTATTTTATGGAAAAACTAAATGGACTTTTTGGCCAACCCAATACTTTAATAGCATCACACACAATACTTTCACTGTGCTGAAAATCCCTTGTATTCTAACTAATCATTCATTTTTCCCTCCCCTGAATTCCTGGCAACTATTGATCTTTTTACTGTCTCCATAGTTTTCCAGAATGTCATATAGTTGGAATCATACAGTATGCGGCCTTTTCAGATTGGCTTCTTTCATTTTACAATATGAATTTGAGGTTTCTCTATGTCTTTTCCTGGCTTGATAGATTTTTTTCTTTTTTTAATGACAATTCTATTGTTTTCATGTACTACAGTTTATCCCATTACCTACTGAAGGGCATCTTGGTGGCTTCCAAGTTTTGGCAGTTATGAATGAAGCCACCATAAGCATTCATGTGCGAGTTTCGCAGTTTTAAGTTTTCAACTCCTTTGGGTAAATACCAAGAAGCGTGATTGCTGGATTGTATCATAAGAGTATGTTTAGTTTTGTAAGACTGCCAAACTGTTTTTTCAAAGTGTCTGTACCAATTTGCATGTGCACTAGCAATGAGTGAGTTCCTGTTTCTCCACGCCTTTGCCAGCATTTGGTGGTGTCAGTGTTTTGTATGTTACCCATTCTAATAATGTGCATAATGGCATCTCATTGTTCTTTTTATTTGCAGTTCCCTAATGATGTATGATGTTAAGTATCTTCAAATGCTGTTTGCCATCTGTGCATCTTCTTTGATGAGGTGTCTGTTCAGATCTCTTGCCCATTTTTAAAAATTGGATTGTTTAATTCTTTACTGTTGAGTTTTAAGAGTTCTCTGTATTTTGGATACTAGTGCTTTATCAAATAAGTTTTTTGCAAATATTTTCTCCCAGTTCTGTGGCTTGTCTTTTTATTCTTCTGACAATTCCTTTCTCATAGAAGAAAATTTTAGTTTTTAAAGTTTTAATGAAGTCCAGCTTGTCAGTTATTTCTCTCATGGATCGTTGGTTTGGTGTCTAAAATGCCATTGCCATCTCAAGGCTATCTAGGTGTCTCCTGTTATCTTCTTGGAGTTTTATAGTTTAACATTTTACTTTTAGGTTTATGATCTATTTTGAGTTAATATCTGTGAAAGGTTTAAAGGTTTTGTTTACATTTTTTTTTTGTATGTGGTGTCCAGTTATTCCAGCACCATTTATTGAAATTACTTCCCTTTCTTAACTGAATGGCCTTTGTTCCTTTGTCAAAGTTGAATTGACTATGTTTGTGTTGCTTTATTTCTGGGCTCTCTGTTCTGTTCCATTGACCTATTTGTCTGTTTTTTCACCAATACGACATTGTCTTGATTATTGTAGCTTATAGTAAGTCTTCAAGTGAGGTAGTATTAGTCCTTTGACTTTGTTCTTTTCCTTCAATATTGTATGAACTGTTCTGGGCTTTTTGCCTCTCCATGTAAACTTTTGCATCAGTTTATCAGTACCCACAAAATAACTTGCTGGGATTTTGACTGAGATTGTGTGGAGTCAATAGGTAAAGTTGGGAAAAACTGACATCTTGACCATATTAAGTCTTCCTCTTTGTGCACATGGAATAACTATTTCTCTAGATCTTCTTTGATTATTTCATCAGTTTTGTAGTTTTCCTCATGTGAATCTTGTACATATTTTTGTTAGATTTATTTCGAAGTATTTCATTTATTTTGGTGCTAACATAAATAGTATTGTGTTTTTAATTTCAAATACCAATTGTTTATTACTGGTATATAAGAAAGCAAGTAACTTTTGTATATTAACTTTGTATCCTGCAAACTTGCTATAAGTGCTTATTAGTTTCAGGAGGGTATTTTTGTTGTTGATTCTTTGGGATTTTCTACATAGATAATCCTATTATCTGCAAACAGTGTTATTTCTTCCTTCCCAGTGTGTATGCCTTTAGTTTTCTTGCCTTGTCTCACTAGCTGGGACTGACAGTGTGATGTTCAGTGGGAGTGGTGGGAGGGAACATCGCTTCCTTGTCCTTGATCTTGGTGGGAAAACATCTCGTTTCTCATCATCACGTCTAATGGTAGCTGTAGGTTTTTTCTGTAGATTTTAAAACATTAAGATGAGGAAGTTCTACATTTCCTAGTTTGCTGAGTTTTTGTCAGGAGTGGATGTTGGATTTTTATCAGATCCTTTTTCTACATATTGATATCATATGGTTTCTCTTTAGCTTATTGATATGATGGATTATATTAATTGATTTTTGAAGTTGAACCAGCCTTTTGATAAGGCTTATATTGAATTTCTAGATCAATCTGAGGAGAATTTTCATTTTAACCAATACTGAGTTCTGCTTCAAGATCATGGAGTGTGTTTCCATGGATTTAGGTGTTCTTTAATTTTTTTCAACAGCTTTTTTTTTTGTTTTTAGGAAACAAAACTTCACTTCTTGTTAACATTTATTCCTAAGTATTTTTCCTTTTTGATGCCTTTATAAATAGAATCATTTCTTAAATTTTATTTCAAGAGTATTTATTGCTAGGTATAGAAACACAATTGATTTTTGTATATTGCTTCTTCTTTTCTTCTACCTTGTTGTTTATCAGAGTTAATAAACAGTTTTTTATTGTGATTGTGACTTCCTTAACATTTTTTACATACCAGATTATATCATCTGTGACTAAAGATATTTCTATTTCTTGTGCAATCTGGTTTTTATTATTTTTTTTACACTGATGTAAAAACTTCACTGTGATATGAGAAGTATGAAATAATGTTCTTTGGGGTTTTTAAATGAAGTCATCCTATTGTGTTGCTTTGGAAAAGGACAAAAGATGGTAATTATGAAATTTATCTTCTCATAATTAAGCTAGTTATTCAATCAGTGAACTTCTTAACCACTCCTCTGTCTTCTTTAGGGAAATGCTTATAAAAATACTTTGCATATTTTTATTTTTGGTTATTTGTCTTATTGGATATATGGATTTGCACATATTTTCTCCCAGTCTCTGGTTTCTGGCTTGTTTGTTTGTTTGTTTGCTTGCTTTATGGTGTCTTTAGAGGCACAAAATTTTCAGTTGTAATAAAGTTGAATATATAAGTTCGTTTCTCCCAAAGCTCATAATGTTTTTTTTGTTTTTAAATGCTCTTTGGCTAACCAGAGGTCACAAAGATTTTCTCCAATGTTTTTTTCTAGAACATTTGTTTTTTTAGCCCTTACATTTAGTTCTGTGATTCATTTTGGATTAAGTTTTGTGTATGATGTGAGGTTCAGGTATATGTGAACTTTAAATTTCATTCTCTTCTTTTTTCCATATGGATATCCAGGTGTCCCAAAATTATTTGCTGAAAAGCCTGTTTCTTGTTGACTTATTCTGGTACCTTTGTAGAAAATTAATTGAGTATAAACATAAGGGTTTTTTTCCTGGACTCTCAGTTCTGCTCCTTATGCCAGTAGCATAATTTACTTAGGTTTTTGCAATGCAATTTTTCTATGAAAAAGGTGTTTTCAAGAAATGGGATTAAGCTGCAATATGTTTCTTTCTATTTTTGCTACTTTTCCTCTCCCTTCCTGTTTGAGTCGCTCTGTTAATGGTACTCTAGTGCCTGGTTGTCTCTCTGTGGATATCTTACGAGGATCTGAAATGGTAGACGAGCACACAAATTGATCTAGGTGCATTTTCTGAACTACTACATATATTACCTTAAATCAGAAATACCTTCTGATTTCACTTTTATGTTATTCTACAGAACAAAATAAGTGAACAAACAAAACAGAAACAAACTCATAGAAGCACAGAACAAGCTCATGGTTGCCAGATGGGAGGGGAGTTGGGGGATGGGTAAAAAGGTGAGGGATTAAGAAGTGCACATTGGCAGTCGCAGAATGGTTGTCACAGGGATGTAAAGTCCAGCACAGGGGTACAGTCAATATTGTTATAACTATCTATGGTGTAAGACCTATCACGGTGATCACTTAATAAGATATATAAATGTCTAACCGTTATACTGCATACTTGAAACTAATATAATATTGACTATCAACTATAATTGAAAAATTAAAAATTTTTTAGAAAATCCTTTTTTCCATAAAAGTGGTAAGCATTTTTATGCCCATTTTCCATTTAAATAAAGCATTAAATTTAAACATTTTATGTCTTTTTAATCATTGCCAATAACTACTGACAGAAGGATTTACAAGTTTGGCATATTATTTCAAGAATATCAAGAATTTTCATTAATGGTTATGTGAATTGGGTCTTTCATACAGAAAAAGCTACATTTCACAAAACTTTACTAAATGGAAAATTATGAATTAAAATGTCTTGGGTTTTGGGAACATAGTATGGTTTTATGTTTTATGAAAACTGGACAGTTTTCACAATATAATTAAAATGCTGGCTGTATTTTTATACTTACCTTTGCTATTTTTGTCTTTGAATCGGTATGGTTCTCAATAGACTACTGTATAGACATGAACATAATTATATGGGAAATGTGAAGGCTAAATTTATGTCTCTTCTTAAAACGGTAAAAGTTGTGAATGCAAAAGGTGGGAAAAGAATTAAAAAAGAAAGTCAGTGGTTTATTGCAACAATTTTTAACTAGCTTGCCACAAGAATTTTTAAAATGTAATACCTGACTATTTTGTTAGGGGCATTGACCTCTTTCACCTTACATTGTCAAATCAAAAAAATGACAACAGCCAACACAGCAATAGCTGTCCAGTGTAAATGAATCATAATTATACCTTTTTTTTTTTTTTTTTTTTTGGTCTGATCAGCAAAAAATACAGTTGATGCGTGCATGGGATGCAAAAGGTTGAAAATCGCTGCTTCATTGGGATTTTTGGACTCCAGTTGGCCGTTTTCTTTTAATTTGTTTCCTAGTAAAGTTATAATTTGGGAGACTTATTTTTATTTTTAATGCGCAAAATATATCAATTGGGTATTGGTGAAATTCAGAGACATTTCCCTTCTCTGGCAGACAGCTAAAAGCTTATTTCCGCCCCTGGGCTTTAATTGGATATTAAAATCACAGTATTAGATTTAAAACGTGTTTTCTGCAGTTCCATTAGTAGGTCAAGCCTTGCCCCCCAGTTCCCGCAGGGCTCAGTCCTCCAGGACGGCTTATCTGCTTCCGGCTCTTTCTCTGTAATCTCCTCCTGCCGACCTGGGTTAGACCGGGATGGGGGCCCGACAGGCCCGCTCCCTGGCTCCTGTGCTCCTCTTGGCCGTCCTCTGGCTCGTTTATCTGTTCTTGGCTGATCCTATCACTTCATAAAAATGCATCCACAGAGCAGCGCCACGTTATTCTTTTTATTGTTCATTTGAAAGAAAAAGCCACAGATAAGCTTTCCTTTCGATCTTTAGGATCCTGGAAGTGGGTATCAGGAATTTCTTAGCCCAGTCACTCCTACAAATCTTTTCTTTCACTTTGGTGCCCTTTAAAAAAATCTTTGTGACCTATTCACAGAATGTTGAATGACCCTGTGAGGAATGTAGTATAATATTCTGGGAGGATTTGGTCTTGTTGGTCCTGTTTTTCTTAGGGAGCTGAAACAAAATACGGCTGGGAGATGGTAACTTTTAACTGCCCTTTACTGAGTAGCGCGTTGTGCTTTGAGCTGCGGAAGGTTGAGTGGTGCTGCAATTACCTTTGCAAAGGCTCTCGCCTGTTTATAATCATTTGGTTGTAGATGAAGAGAAATCACATCAACTTAGTCATATTCAGGGATCCAATGCAAAAATAAAGAGATTTCTGGAATTTGCTTTCATTAGGAGAAACCATTTTGGTGTAACTCTGTAATGAGAATGTTTATGATAAATGTATTAATAGTTTGGAATATTACATGTTTTGATTTTTTGCCTGTCTTTACATTTTCATGTTAAATAATCTGTGAAGTAGTAGGTTTCCTTTAAAAGCCTTCCAGGATGCCTCACACAATTCACATATAGTCGATTGTTATTTACTTCAATGTAGTTACTGATACAAGAACAAGCAATAGTTTCTTCGTCCAACAGTGACCTATAATGAAGAAAATGTTTAATTTGATTGCATTGTTTGAATAAAATCTGTATTTATGACATAACTGTTAAGAATTTCTGAAATTTCCAAATTGATTATTTGCTTATAAAAGGATGATCCAGCTTCATTTATAAACAAAAATAGTCTCTTGGATGTTTGTATATAGGCAGTGTCCAAGGCCAGTAATTTATTTTTAAAAAATGAGTATGATGCCTCAGCCTAGCTTGCCTTAGAAGGCTTCTCTGTGCAGTTTGCTACAGTACCCTCTTAAGTATTAAAGAGAACAGTTTTCCTGCAATGGCCTTGGAGCTGAGGCCCTTTGAAGACAGATGTTAGTATCTTAGTAACTATTCTGTGCTCAGTTTCATTAGGGTGATTTTCTTGAAGACTTAAGGTTGCAAATAGTTCATTAGTGTTGTGTCTCTTTACTGGTGTCTTTTTTAAACGGTAGCAGTGCTCAGGGAAGTAAGAGGGTAGCGACTTTACCAAAGACTTGTCACAGAAATAAAAAGTCTGGAGTTCCAACCATGACATTAGGCCCTCGGTGATGCTGATACTGGATTAAAAATACCCACTGATCTTGAGAAGACATTCATGTATGAGTGATAAGAGGTGCTGAATTAATTTTATTTAGTTCATTGCAATTGAGTGAAATTCCAAGTTAACTTGTTAATGGTATCCTCAGTGGAAGTCTACTTTAGTAGTAACTAGAGAGAATAAAATGTAACATCCTGGGGGAGATACAGCCAAAATACAAGCTCTTTTGGGAGAGCTAACTTTTTATTGAGCACTTCCCATATGTTAAGTACGAAAGCACTTTCTCAGCCTTTGATGGCAGTGGGGGTGGGGGAAGGAACTTTATTTTATCTTCACATCAGTTCTATGAGAGAGACAGTATTACCCTGCTTTATAGATAAAAAAGCTGAGGATTGGAAAGACCAAATGATTTTATCCAAGTCTCACATCTACTAATTTAAATTTGAATGGGAACCTTTCCTCAAACTTTATTATATACCGGTATAAATAAAAGCAGTGCCTGCCTATAAAGTAGTTGACCTATTGGAAATTCTCTCTGTGTATCATTCATTATTCTTACACCCATTGAGATAATAAAAGCTCAAAGTAATATATGAATAGAATGCTTTGGAATTCTCAAGGAGAGAGTGCTAATGTGAATGTAGATTAATCTGGAGAAGTGGCATGTTATTATTTTTGATAAATAAGTAGGCGGTAGGAGGCTGTCCAGTGAATGGGGGTTTTCAAGTCCTTTTACCTGAGGAGAACCGCTAATCAGACTCTCTGACGTGGAAATAAAAATGCAGGGCATGTCTGGGAGTCTGTCCCAGGTTTTGCAGCCCAGGTGTGTATGTAGCTCAGCCTCGCCTCTGTCAACATGCTGTGTTACCCAGAGGTGGCTGGTTGCCGGGGGAATCAGACACTCCTGAGCAGCTACTTAGAGAGAGAAGGGAGGACAGTCCTTCTTGGACATTCCTGACTGTTTCCATCCCCACTCTGCATTCCTTGTTTGGGGACTTTGAACTTGTTTTGCACTGACTGCTGTGAGAGCATTGGACAATGGGGAGGGTCCAAGGAGTTCCACTCCATCACGATTTGTAACTCCCATCTATCTACTGTTTTCCTAGTATTTTCAACTGCTAGCATTTTTCATGAAAAATGCAACTATGATCTAAATGAATGTACCCCCACCCCCGCCCAAATTTGTATGCTGAAATCCTCTCAAAGATGAGAGAAGGAGGTGGTGATTTTGTAGAGCCCTCACAGATGAGATTAAGGCCTTATAAGAGGCTCCAGAGGGCTTCCAGCCTCTTCTGCTATGTGAGGACACAGTGGAAAGGCCAGCCATGAACCAGGAAAGGGACTTCACCAGAAGGCGACCATGCTGGCACCTTGATCTTGGATTTCCAGCTTCCAGAACTGTGAGCAATAAGTTTCTGTTGTTTATAAGCTGCCCAGTCTGAGTGTGGTGTTATAGCGGCCGAATGAACCCAGCAGAGGATGATCTTCTTCGACTTCTTTTCCTGCAGTTGTGTCTTAGACACAGAATGTCGGAAAAAGTAAAAGGTCAGCCACGCAGAACCCTTTACAAAGTAGCGACTGCCAACCTCCATCTCTAAGATATTTCTGGTTTGGTTCACAGAGTGTGTTGTCTAGAAGAGTTTGAGGTGGTCTGGGATGGGTTGGTTGTCTGGCGTTTGGTTCTATGCTGCAGTTTGAGACAAAGCAGGTCAGTTGTGATACTTACAAAACATTGCAGAAAAAAGGACTACTGTCTATAATTAAATTGTCTTCTAAAATAGATACCATCAGAGAGCAATTTGGCAATGAATTTCAAAACCTAACATCACCAGCAATTTCATGAATAGGTTCACTTAGAATCATGCCAAGATGTTTTGCAAATTATATTATAGCATATTTATAAAAAATGAAGTAGCTCTATATGTGTGCTAATTTGGAAGTGTAATACACACACACAAACGCTTACTGAATATATATATGTATATGCATGTATCATATAAAATGAAAAAATGTTTTGTAGAACCATATGAATACCATTTCCTTTTGTATAATTTATATATATACACACATATATATATGTGTGTGTGTGTATGTATATATATGCTGGTATACTCATTTTTTCCTAAAAAGATATGAACTGTTTATATACTGGAAAACTTTTTTTTTCTGTATTATATGAGTTTTCTAACCATGTTCATCTATTTTCTTTCCTTTTAAAAAAGAATCAGGACCTAGCTGGGTAGTACGATCAAGCATCATTTTGCTTCATTATGTTTTAATATAGTCTATAAAACCCTACTAAATGTTTTGGAAAAACTGTAAATTTGTTTTAATGTTCACTGGTCAGTCTTTCTGATCCTTTTCGAATGCGGAGGAAGGAGGTAATTTTTGTAGACAAAGTGGTAAAATATGTGCTAGGCCAGCAAATGTTCCCTTGAAAGCTTATTAGTTACAACATTGAGTTGAGAAGGAGAAAGGAAAAAAAAAAATACAGATGTTTACCAAATGTGATTTGAAGGACAAAGAATCCCATCTTGCTGAAGTGTGTCTGAAAGTGTACCTTCATTGCTCAGTTTGTTTGCTTTAAATATGAGCTTTGGACTGAACTGTGTTTGCCTTTCAGACTATAAGGCTGGAGGTAGCTTGAAGTCTCCAAAATCTGATTGCTAATCAGGAAAGCTGTTTGCTAAGAAAGGCCTGCCTGTTGGGACTAGAAGTAATGACTGATGCAGAGATAAAGGTAGTGTGCCTTTTAAAGATCTTTTGGCTTCTGTGTCCAGGTTTGCTTTCCTCTTAATTAAAACCCCTAGGCATGGGTCGTTGGTCGAAGGAGATGACTCCCCTAAACTCCTGCCCTCACAGTGTGACTGCTTAACTCTCCCACTCTTGATAGGTGTGTCTGGAAACGGTTGTAATCATTTCTCTGTGGTGTGATTTACCTCCTTTGGTCTTAGTTTGAGTGCTGAAATTTAATAATAGGTAGGAAGAGGACAATTTTTCTTCAGAATGTAGGCCGTGGTGGTCTGGAGAATAAACTCATTGTGGCATCCCTTGTGTATACATATTTCACTCTGTTATAATTGATATTTCATTTTTAAAAATCAGCAAGCCATTACGTTTTTTTTCCAGTTTCAAAATTTTTAAAAAATAACTGTGCTTTCTTAAGATGGTGTGATAGATCATCAAAATTGGTAATGTTTATTTTTGCCCTTCTTTTTCTTTACAGCTTATATACTAATATATGCTTAGTCCTGAGAGGAATTATAATCACCATATTTTAAAGTATTTGAGCCATAGTATCGGAATTGTAATCTATTAGGCAGATTAAGGAGACAATGTGCAAAATACATACATATGTATATTTGTATGTGTATGTCATTGGTTATTTATGTTTATAATATAGAAAAGCCTGAAATAATACCACTGTCCCCGAGTATCAGGAGTGACAAAACCTGAGGGTACCGGTGGTGGAGGGCTTTGGAGCAGGTCTGCGCTCTGACGAGAGGTTTGCTGAGAGCAGTGATGCATCATGGGAGTGCCCTTCTGAACACCAACCCTGTGGCGGTTTGTCGGATGAAGGGAGGAGAACAAATTGGAGCCTCTTACAGCCTTCTAAGAATGAGGACAGGGTCTGGTCTGGGGCTTCATCATTATCAGTGAAAAGGAAGAAATGTAGACCTACAAGGCCCCGTCTGTCAGAAAACCTTGGCTTTACCTTTAGAACGCATCCACTGTTGGCTCTTTGACCCAAGCTGCTGTTCTATCTCACCTGGACTATGCAGGGGCCTCCTAACTGCTTTCCTTAATTCTAACCTTGCCTTTCCACACTCTGTCCTCAGTACAGTGATTGTGTAAAAAGTCGTGGCGCTCCTCTGGTCAAAACTTGGAATGTCTTCTCTGCAGTCGTGATGAAAAATGAAGTCCCTTCAATTGCCTGAAAGTCCCCGTATGATGTCCTCCTTGCCTCTCTGACCTCATCTCCTCAAATTCTCCCCCAGCTAACTCCATTCTACTTGCATTGGGCTTTGAACATGCTGGGCGTATGTCTGCCTCAGGGACTTTACATTCTTTCTTTCTTGCTCCTGTGTGCTCTTCCCCAGATATCCACATGGCTAACCTTTTCTCTTATTTAATCTTTGATTAGATGTTACCCTGTCTGTGTAACCTGCCCTACCTACCTGGAATGACATATTGAAAACTGAAAACCTTCCAGCTCATCCTTCCCAAATCCTTATCCTTCTTTATTTTTCTCCTGTAGAACTTAACCTTTTCTAATATGCTACATACTCTACTTATGTTTTTATATCTTTTAAGTTACTACCTTTCTCTTCTATGATAAAAATTACAAGAGGAATTTGTAGAAATATAAATTTATATGTGAATTCTAAAAGGCAGCGTTGTTTTTGGTGTGTGCTGAGTGATATATCCCTGTTTTCTAGCATAGTGCCAGGGGATGATGGGTGCTTGATAAATACTTGTTGCCTGAATGAAGAAGTAGCTTTCAAGAGGCACTTAATATCTCCTACAGGTCAGTCACCGAGAATAAAAAATAAACAAGCCCTGCCCTCAGAATGCATGGTCTCTGGGGAGACAGCCAGAAAACAAAGTATATTGACTTAAGACAGTGTGTCCAAAGTTCTGTGCAAGCTAAGTGAAGAAGCAAGTAATTCTTCCTTTTTGCCTCAGGCCTGGAATGTGGATTTGGACTTTCGAAGGCCCGCAGGTCGGGGAGAGGCGATGACATTTCAGGGAGAGGCAGCAGTGTATACCAGAGTAGGAGGCGGGCGGTGCGCGGAGGTGTTCAAGGACAAACGGGCCGGTCCGTGGAGCCAGGAGGGTGTGGGCAGCGGGGAGTGACTGAAGGCAGAACTAGAATTGGAAAGTGGGGCCAGGCTGAGAGGGGCCTGGAATGGCATGCGCAGGCGTGTTGTCTTCCCATATTTCTCGAACTCCTACTCATGTTCATGTTTAGTCAGGGACTGTGCTAGGTGCTAGGGGTTCAAAAGGAATTAAGTAGTTCATCCTTCCTGCTTTATGGATGGCATCTTCTAGAGAGCAGGTGGTCCTAGTTGAGAAGAAAAATGACCTGGATTGCGGTGGTGGGAGTGGAGAGGCCAGAAGAGACTGGGGAAGGGTTTCGGGGGTGGCATGAACAGGGTTTGGTGAATGATGAGGAGTGTGTGGGAGAAAACGAGGGGAGTGTTGAGAACTTTCCTCTTGAATTCTTTCTTGATTGGGTTTCTGCGACACCCAACATCAGGATGTTTAAAACATCTGGAGACCAAAAGCAAAGGGTTGCCATTCTCTACTGTGAATCTAGGGTCAAGTCAACATCTTTCACGTTAATTATACCTCTTCTGAGTAATACCAAGAAGAATTCTTCAGATTGCTTATTTTCATATTTTGTTATTATGTAACAGAGATGAGACTATGATTATAATTGAGCAAACTTAAAATCTGCTTTAAGTTAGGAAATAATGTATTTTGGCCACGCCGTCTCCCAGCCTGGCCTTTTGAGCAGATTTTATGGCTCGTGGGGACAGATGATTCTGAATTCTAGCAGCACCTGCAATCAAAATAGTTCTCATTCCAGAGCCCACACAACAGGGTGTGCTTAAAAGTACTTGAGAGCAAAGTTGTAAGCAGTACATTGTACACTTGATCATGAACTATTATACTGGAACCTGCCTTCCCCCAAAGCCTGGGGAGCCGTCTTCTTCTCTCTGTCCTAAGTTTTGTCACAGTCCCCCTTTCTAATAAAGGAAGAAGGAGTACGACATTTTTTTTTCGCTAGGATGGAAGATGAGATACTTAGATGAAGGAAAAGATACCATCAGAGTTTGCTTGAAAATGACCAAAATCTGGGCTGAAGGACAGTCCTCAAAGAGTGAATTAATAATGTTTACTCACCCACTAAACTGTTCATCCATCTTATTATACTTTAACAAATACAGTTATTTCATGCTTAAGTAATTGTAGACATCCAGCAGATTGGTGGACTAGATGCATTTTTCTGTTTAAAGAAAGCCACCCTTAGGAGTGATTTATTTTATTGTTTTTTCTTTTTCTTTTTCTTAATTGTATTTTTTTCATTGCCATTTGTCCCCCCCGCCCCCTTCCACCTCCACCTCCACCCCTCCCTGCCAGGGGTCAGCCAGCTGCAGCTCGGGGGCCCCATCCAGCCTCCTGCCTGTTTTTGGTGTGGCCCACAAGCCTGGAATGGTTTTCACATTTTTGAAATAGTTGAAAAAAATTTTAAAAAAGAATATTTTATGACACTTGAATACGATATGAAATTCATACTTTAGTGTCCACAAATAAAGTGCTGCCGGAACCCAGCCGTGCTCCTGTGTGTGTCGCCTGGGGCTGCTGTCATGTCACTGGAGCAGAGCCGAGTGGCTCTGACAGCGGTTCTGTGGCCCGCAAAGTCTAAGTTATGCCTGGCCCTTTACAGAAAACCTTCGTCACCCTGGTTTAAACGGTTGTTTAAAGTTATTCATATTTTTGATTGCTGATTGTGCCCTTTGCTGGTGTTGACGTGCAGCGTGGAAAATCCTCCTGTGCGATGGCACATTATTCCATAAACTCCTCTTTACATTTAAACAGACTCCCTTCTGTAGCATCTTCAAGAGCTGGCCACTGAACATCTTCTTGGTCACGGGAAATTTAGCTGCAGTCATTAAGGAAGCAGAGCAACAGTTTTTATTTTGCTTTGACAAAATCATCCATTTATTCCACAAATATTTAATGAGCGCCGACTGTGTGCCCTGCACTGTTCCAGGCAGTGGGCACGAGTGGCGATCCTAGTGGACAAGGCCCTGCTCTCTGGGGCCGTGCGTTCTTATAGGGGGAAATGGACCGTAACAAAGAAATACATAACATATCAGCACACTAAGCACAGTGGACAAAAATGAAGGGAAGAGAGAGCTGGAAGCAGGAGGGGGCCGCTTGAGAGGTGGTGAGGGCAGGGGCCTTCTTGAGCAGTTACAGGTGAGCCAGCATCAGTGATGTGAAGAGCCGGGAAGTGGCATTCTAGGTGGAGGGCCCTCAGGGGCCAAGGCCCTCAGGAGGGGGTGATCTTGGCCTGTGTGAGATGTGGCAGACCTGCCCTTGAGGCTAGAGCAGACTGAGCAAAGAACAGAAGACTGATACAGAGGTGAAGCCAGGTACACACGTGCGTGCACACACACAGAGTGGGGCAAAAGAAGCTGTACAGTTGTATGTGAAACACAGAATTTATTCTTATGTCATTGTTTATTAATTATTGTATCATTTTCTATACAAATGACTGTAGGCCTACTTTTGGGTGGAGTAAGGAACAAGCTATGAATGGTCCTGAAGGGCAGAATGAGGACCTAAAATACTTATTTCTGAGAGAGAGGACAAGATTTTGAGCAAAGAGCTCACTTGATCTGACTTTTTTATTTTAAATCCTCACCCAAGAACATACTCATTGATTTGAGAGAGAGAGAGGCAGGCAGACAGACAGACAGACAGACATTGTGTGAGAGAGAAACTTTGATCGCTTCTTCCACGTGCCCCAGCCAGGAATCGAACCTGCAACCTTTTTGTGTGTGTGGCGGGGGGTGGGGTGGGGTGTGTGATGCTCAGACCAACTGGGCCACCCTGACAGGGTTGATTTATATTTTAAAAAGGATTACTTAAACAAGTGAGACTACAGGAAACTAAAAAGCTCCTGCACAGCAAAGGAAACTGTCAAGAGAATGGAAAGGCATCCTACCAAGTGGGAGAAAAGATTAATAAATTATATATATTGGATAAGGGGTTAACATCCAAAATATATAAAGAACTCATACGATTCAATAACAAAATAACAACCCAATTAAAATATGAGCAGTGGAACTGAATAGACATTTTCTCCAAAGACATACAAGTGGCCAACAGGTACATGAAGATACTCATCACTAGTCAGGGAAATGCAAATCAAAACCACAATGAGGTATCACCTCACACCTGTTTGAATGGCTTTCATTAAAAAGACAAGAGTAAGTGTCCCCTGGGATGTGGAGAAAAGGGAACCCTTGTGCACTGCTGGTGGGAATGTAAATTTTGGCAGGCACTATGGAAAACAGTATGGAGGTTCCTCAACAAATTAAAAATAGAAGTACTATATGATTCAGAAATTCCACTTCCGGGTATTTATTTGGGAAAAAAATAAAAAAGAAAACCACACTCACTTGAAGATATATATCTATATATATACACCCCCATGTTCATTGCAGCATTATTCACAGAATAGTCAAGATACGGAAAAACCTAAATGTCTGATAATGGATAAAGAAGATGTAAGATGCACACATACATATACACACGCACATACATACAATTGATTATTCAGTGAAGAGAGAGAAGGAAATCCTGCCATTTGCAACAACATGAGTGGATTTTGAGGGCATTATGCTAAGTGACATAAGTTAGAGAAAGACAAATGCTGTGTGGTATCACGTATATGGGGAATCTAAAAAATATAATAATGTCAAATTCATAGAAACAGAGAATAGAAAAGGGTCGCCAGGGGCTGGGGTGGGCAAAATAGGGAGAGATTGGTAAAAGGGTACAAACTTTCATCTGTAAGATAAATAAGGCCTGAAGATACAATGTACAGCGCGGTGACTGTAGTGGGTAACAATGTATTATTATATGATGGAAATTTACCAAGGGATAGAACTTAAAGTTTCTCACACACACACAAAATATGTGAGGTGATGGATGTATTAATTAACTAGATGGGAGGAATCCTTTCACAGAGCATATGTATTATCAGCTCACCATGATATACACTTTAAATATCACTATTTTATATGTCAGTTATTCCAGCATAAGGCTGGAAAAGCAGGGTCGCTTAAACTATAAGTGTTCACTATATTTCCACTACTGTGTAATTTATTACAGATATTGATACTTTGTGGATTAAAACAAACAACAACCATGTGAGTAAACCAGCCAAAACAGTTAGCTTGATTTAAAAGGTCCTGAAATACTGTAGAGTGACTCTTCTTTGACGTAATTGATGTCAAGCTGTCATAGAAGTGGGATAAAACCAGTACTCACTACAGGGCATTATCTTGTTAAGTGAGCATTCAAAGGCTTTAGGTCTAAGTATTAGTTCAGGTCCCGTCAGGAAACAGGTGACATGTTCAAACTGGCAGTTTGGGCAGGGTGTAAGGGAAGCACAGGGACAGCCTGCGCCCCCAGGGCTTGTAGCAGCCAAGCTCCTCCCACTCTGGACCCGAGGGCGAGGGAGGGGCAATTTCATGGAGGCAGAGAGCTCAGTGACATGGCCACCTGACAGGACTGGTGACCTGAGATGACCCTGCGGGGCTGGAGTTGTTCTCCCTCCTTCTGCTTTCCTGTGAGTGCCCTCCTATGAGAATCTCTCCATTGGCCAAACCCGACCCTGAGCCACAGGGCAGAGGTGCCTGGTGTTAAGTGGTCAGCCCCTGGAGCAAAGAACGGGGGGAATCCGATCTTAGGAGACACCAAAGACACTTTTATGAGTTCCAGCTCTGATGCTGTTCCTCCCCCACCTAAACCCCGCCTCCAGACACACTGCATGTGTGTGTAACACACACACGCTCCTGTGTCCTCTGTTCAGTGATCGCTTTTTGCATGGGGGCAGAGAAGCAATTCATTAACTGTAAAATTTGAAGACATTTCACATTGTTCCAGTGGCATTTGATTCTACAGTATGTGCCATTGGGTATACAAGGAAAAATTTTGATAGCTCCACACAGCTCATCTCTCATTTCTGATAAAAAATTCAAAGCATGTGTGCCACTGATGGTAGAATTAAACATTTTATTATTTTTAAAAAGTCTTATAGTTGGGCACAGAAGGAAAAATACAGTGAAGCAGAAATTAAAACCTTAGTGAACTATATTCCATTTTGGTTATTCTGGTTAAAAACAAACAAAGCAAGTATTGAATGTTAGCCTCTTTGATCCCAGTGGTTTTAGTTTTCCACCATTGGACATATTAAAACTTTGAAGACACAGAAGTACTATTCAGTAAACTGCTTCTTTCAGCAACTTCTGGGATGTCCTGGCGCACTAGAGACCTTGGTTCCCTTTTAGGCAGGAGCAGTTCACTCTGAATGAGTCACTCTCTCTGCAAAGTCAGGAGCTTTGTATTTTGTACTAGAGGACAGAGAAGAATTTTTTTTTTAATGATTTGATCTTTTAAAAATATTTGACTTTTCATTGGATTTAGATTCTGAGAATCAAAGGTTCTAATAACAAAATGGCCAAGTTGGCCAACAAGTCTGTAGGAAGAGAAATATGCATATGCTGATTTTAGGTGTTGTTTTGTAGAAGGTGGTTCTTATAAGAGGAACTCAAGCAACATGGATGGTAAGATTCATTTTGCTCTCCCTGTTTTCAGGAATCTGGATGAAAGTCAGGACCTGTGGCATCTTCCCCAAGTGTTTTTGGCCCCGAATTAGAGGCCTAGCTGAGGACTCGGGGTGGGGTGGGGGGAACAAAACTCCTCTTTTCTAGTTATGGTTATCAGCCATATTGTAAAAACAGAAACATAATTTACTTCGCTCATTCAAGTGCACCACTGCTGACTTGCTTTAAGATCAAGGGAAAAAAGCCCTCTTGAACTTCATTCGTTTTCAGGAACCAGAAGAGGGTATGTTTCTGTTTCACAGCTTCTGCCACGGGTAAGCTTCGCAGCACAGGATCATTCATGCGGTCGTGGGCCATTGGGTTTGGGGAGCACCCACTGTGGGAGGCAACGTGTTCACCTGGAGGGGCCGTAAGCACGAGCGAGGCCATGCCCTAGTCCTGAGTTGGTTTATGCGGTTCTGCTCAGGAGGTTAATTGCATGAGCAGATAAGTGACCTGCAGAGAGAGAGCGCCTCCCGAGATGAGGGCAGTACTGTGGAGTTACGAGGCGAGAGGGGGAAAGCACAGCTGGCTCTGAGCCAAGCCTGGGCGGGCGGTGTCCTGGGGGGGTCAGGTACGCAGTGGTGCACTTGAATGAGTTCTGACTCTAGTGATAAGCCTCAGTTTTCCTTATCTATAAAATGGTGGTATCTTTACTACCCTTATCACAGTACTTTTATGAGACTAAATCCCAAAATGCACTGTAAACAGTGAAGTACTCTTAATGCTGTTGTTTATTATTGTGCCTAATATTATCAAATGATGTCTGTTAAATATTTACATATTTGTCATGCTCTGTGTCTTTCCTGGCTCATCTGTAGTTTTCTAGGAGTTTGATCTAAAATAGAGTTGCTGTTAGTCATGGCGATTTATTAGGCTGGCTCCACTTAGGGAGCTTAGTATATGTAGACGTCTCCCAGATCTCAGTAATGCAGCTGGAAGAGTCATTTATTGCAGCAGAGAGAAGTCCCCAGATAGGGGATCTGAAAGTTCTCTTTTTTAGGGAAGAATCAGGCGTGGTAGGGTCTGGGATGTTAATGTGTGGATGCCTAAAGTTCTGGGTTTGAGATGGCTATAGAACTTGAGAATCGGGACTCTGATTTTTTAAAAAATTTTTAAAAATATTTTATTTATATATATTTAGAGAAGAGAAGGGAAGGAGAAAGAAAGGGAGAAAAACATCAATGTGTGGTTGTCCCTCGCACACCTGCCATTGGGGACCTGGCCCGCAACCCAGGCAGGTGCCCTACACTGGGAATCAAACCTTCGGTTGGCAGGATGGCACTCAATCCACTGAACCATACCAGCCCTGTGGGACTCTGATTTTTAAGAAAAAACTATACCAACACTATTTTTTTTCATTGAACTTCCTAGAGTCATTCTGAGACTTTCTTTAAGAACTTGAGTTGACTTAGAGAAGTGGAAGACGTGGTAAATTCTTTCATGGGAATATTGATTAACTTGTAGTGAATTAAGCTGGAGAATATGGACCCTGAAACATGTAAGTATTGTACGTGGGGAGTAATGCACATGTATGAGATTAGGTTTTAAAAACACATGCCACACATTCAGCTGGAGATCCTAGTTTGAATGCAGTCCCTGAGCAGGCCCCATCCATGCATTTCGACATCATACCCTTTGCTAAAGATGACCGGGCCACTCCTTTTTGGAATTGCTATAAGAGGTGCTGTATGAGATGATCAAGAAAACTAACCTGTGGTCATGTTTTTGTCTTTTTTCTTTTTTTAGAAACAGACTTTTTTTTAAAGACTAGTTTCAGATTTACAGAAAAATTGAGACAGGGGTGCAGAGTTCTCATATACCCTCTCATCTTGTTTCTGTTTTAACATCTTACATTGACATGATACATTTGCTACAATTAATGAACCAATACTGACCCATCATTATGAACCAAAGTCCATAGTTTGTTCAAATTTTTTTTTTTTTTAATTTTTATCTGGGTCAAAAACTGCCCTTTCCCGGTCACTTTATTCTATCACATTGATCCATTGTTTCCTGACAATAGGGGCTTTTCAACAAACATTGGTTGAGAGAGCAAATAGATAAGGTGCTCCGTCTGCGTCAAGTTGTTATATGTAGTAGGGAAAGATCAGGCCGCTGAGCAAATGGCATTCACCTCAGCACTTAAAGGTTTGGGAGCAGATGGAGCTCCATTTGAATGAAACCTGGAGCTACCATTTACTCACTTTGTGACTTGGGTAAGTTACTCAGCCTTTCAAAGCCCGTTTCCTCACCTGTGAAAAGTGGGTGATAACAGTTGCCAGCTCAGTGGGGTGGGAATAAAATGAGTAAATGACAACACGCGAGAGTATGCAGACCAGCGCCTCACATGGGGAAGCTCTCCGTAAGTGTCAGCTGCCAACTTCGCCGTGCAAGATGGAGTGTGCTCAGTGTGTGGAGAGGCGCCGTGTGTTGTGGGGAGTCAGAAAAGGGAGATGCAGAAGTTGGGGGGGGGGTTAGGAAAGTTTTCTGAGAAAAGATAGCATTTGAAATGGACCTAAAAGAATAAATCAACTCTCACTAAAATGACTTGGACTGGAGAGAGACAATACCAGGTTGAGAGAATAAAATAAACAAAGGTTTATTCTATCACATTGAGCCATTCTATCACATTGAGTCACAGGTGGGAAGGCATGATACAATGTCACTGGAGGAAAGAAGATCATGTACTATTGATGGATGTAGTCCAGTGTGGCAAGACAATAGGACAAGGGAGATAAAACTGTAAGGTCCTGAATGTTTTTTTGTTGATATAAATTTAAACTTTTAATTCTAAAAGTTTTCAAATACAGGAAAAAGTAGAGAGAATAGAACATTGAAACCCATAGACTCTGCATCTACTTTTAACAATTATTAACGTTATTTTCTGTTTATTTCATCTGCTGAAATAAATTATTGCTATCATGGCATTTTTACCCCTAAAATTTTAGCATGCTTCTCCAAGAAATGAGGAAGCAGCTTTAAGTAAAAAAATACCATTATGACACATAAGAAAGTTAACAATAACCCCCAAATATCATTTAATAACAGTCCGTAGTCAAATTTCCCAAATTTGTCCCCCAAATCATTAGGATTAAAAATTTAAAAAATCAGAATCCAAGCAAAAGACCATGTGTTACCTTTTTGTTGATTGTCATGTCTCTTAAATCTCTTTAAATTTAAAATCCCAGTAAACATAGTGAGACATTTAAGCTTTGGGGCGCTGAGGAGGTTATAATGCTTCCCCCTGCTCCTGTCCTGTCTATCATCAATGTAATTCAGAATAAAAACAACACTGAATTTCAGTAAAATACATGTATGGAAATCCAAGTACAGTCAGATTTCCCCCAGCGAAGATGATGACTAGGATGCTAATTTCAAAATCTCCAGCGATCACACTTTACTAGCTCAGCATATGCTTTCTTGTCTGGCTGGAGTAGTCTGGCAGTAGACTCACTGAAGTCAACAGAGATGCGATGACGTTTTGGTTCCAGTGAGTTGAATGTCCAGTGCATTTAAATTTCAAAGATATGAACCCCACCTCTTAATACTACTGTGTAGACATACAGAAGTGATATTCAGTTCCACTGTATACATAAGTCTCCCCGACAGTAAGTTCTAATCCTTGCAGGTAATTTCGCAGTGAGTTTCACAATATTTCTTGAAGGTAAAAAAATCAGTTAGGACTGTGGGTGGCATTGTCGTACGAAGACCTGAGGCCTGTGATGGGAAACTCCTCCCCGGAAGTTGGTAGAGAGTTGAGTTGGAAAGCAGAGGATGCAGAGCCTGGGTAGTTCCCCTTGGACTGGAACAGCCTGGTTGTGCCAGGGTGCAGTTGGGCTCCTTCTTGGTTTTGGGCCCTCCCAGCGTCACAGACAAGGACTGGCTGGGCCAGTGTCTAGAAATGATACAAATGGGTGTGAAATGTCCACCTGACAGGTCTGCAACCTCTACAACTTACAGAATGACCCTGGTATCTTTTGGAACCCCTCTGAAGGGGAGTCGGGTGTTCAGGGAATGTTTCCTTGCAAATGTGCACCCTAAATTGCCTTTTCCTAATGATCTCTCCTTGTTATGCTTTGGAATTGGGGCTCTTCTGAGGATTTCGTTCCACCTCACTTGCAGGTGCACAGTGAGTGCTGCTTTAATTGACTCCATCTGGCCTTGTCTTGGGCCCAGCCCCCTCTGCCTCTGCTGGGAGGACACACTTTCACCTCTGGTTCAACTTTCGGGAGGTTCTGTTGACCCGCTTGGAAGAGGTTCAGTGTAGCGCCTGCTTGTTTTGTTCTTCTGTCCTTAATTTGTTTGTGTTTTATTGTATCCCAACTGAATGGATTCTTTCTCTTTCTTTTAAGGGAAGGGAACCTGAGAGAAACAATGCTTGTGGTAGTGACTGCTCGTTAAGTGTAATTGCTGTTTTGTGTTAATCTGCATGTTAAAATGAGTACGTAGGGAATTGCTAAATTCACCAACCTGTTATCTCCCAAGTTGGGTCCTTTCAAATATACTTGTTTCTTAAATAAAGATGTAGCTGTGCAGAGTGAAAATATCCAAAGGTACAGATTTGTGTGCGTGTGTGTGTATATATAGCATTTAAAATTTTCTATTTCTATCAGCAACAGTCATTACAGAATACCTGGGAATTATAGAAAAGCAGAAAACAGAAATCCAGAGATAACTAGCATGAACGCTCTGTGAATTTATGTCTTGCCGGTCTAAGTCTGCATGCTGTATCTCTTTACATGGGCATAATTTCACCACAACTGTCTAGAGCATTTTGCTACCCAGAAGTCGTCTGTAGATCACCTGCATTGGCATCTCTTGGAAGCTTGTTAGAAATGCGAGATCTTGGTCTCCACATCAGACATGCTGAATCATGATTTGTACTGAATGATGTTACCCTGTGCATTGAAAGTCAGAAGCTGTAGAACACAGTGTTCCCCGCGGCAGCGTATGAAGCAGACGTGACCCCAGGGGCCAAGACCTGTCCTCTCTATTCTTTTCCATTCCCCACCCCCAACCCCCGTTTCTCTAGCCTAAAATAATTTCCCTCTATATATGGTGAAGATACAAATGAGATAAAAAATTTCTTTAGCAAGGTGTAGCAACCCATTTGAGAAACCCAACTGTCCCAGGCATTAACATGTCATTCGGTGAACATTCATTAAGTGCCTACTGTGCTCCCAGCCCACGTGTGGCTGTCAGGCACCCTGCAGTCAAGGCTTGCTGTGCTGCGCAGAAGCATACCGAGGGCCAGGAGGATGGAGTGGTTGTCCTTTAGGGTTGGGGGCTGGAGGCCAGAAGGACAAATGGTTTCAGGCTGAGTCCTGAAGTGTACATCAGTGAACATGAGTTATGAGCATGCTAGCCTGTGGACAGAGCACGAAGTCGGGTAAACTGGATCCCCCCCTTCAAGGATGGCCTGCTGGATTTCAGGACAGGAGACAGCGTTTAAAACTGTGAAGAGCAATGTGAAGCACTTTGATAATAGGGCAGACCCTGTAGACCAGGGTCTAAATATTAACTTCGCAACTCTGACCTTGGACAAATTTATTTCACCTGAATAGCCCTTTCTTTGGTAAAATGGGGCTAAAATAACATAAACTACTTCACAGAATTACACTGATTTAAAATGAGGTTAACTTAGCAAAGCACTTGCTTATAGGAGGTGCAGAATCAATGCTGGGTGGCAAAGATATGTTTAAAAAGTGCCAAGTGAGCGCAATAGATGGAAATGTTGAAGAAGAACAAAGAAAAGAGGGGTCATTTCTGCCCAGAATACGAGAGACCCAATGGCCAACATGGCCGTGAGGATGTGGATGAGGAAGAGAGGGTGTGAAGAATGGGCCACTGGGAACTGAAGTAAAAGCTAAAGCTGAAGTTTCGAGACTGGATAGATGAAGAAAAGGGGGTAACGGAAACAGGAGAGGGAGTTTGGTGGGGGGAGTTCTGTGTCCGACATACTGAGTCTGGGGCAGCTGCTGAAAGCTGTGATTCTGAGATGCCTGCGTGCTTACATGGGTTGTGATTCAGATACACACTCCTGTTCTAGGCTTGTCCAGGGGTAGGCGCGGGATGAAGTGCTCAGCCTTCCCTGGTCAGGGTGTTTGGTCAGGACAGGTCTTGCAAAGGGCCCCTTTCTGTCTCATTGGAAATGTCCATACCCGCACAGGTTTCTCATCAGGATGGGAAACAGGCAGATTTTTTAAAAACCTCGAGTCCTAAGTCTTCCTCAAAATGGGTGGAGGAAAACTGAACTTTTCTTTTGCTAATTTTGACCCATTGTCATCCTCTCCCTTGGGTTTCTTTTTCTTTTTCAGTCTTCTTTTTCCCAGCTATTAACCATTAATTGCTATAGAACAGAAATGAATTGGAAAAAGTTCTTTGAAAAATGGACTAAATGCTTTAACACCAGTGGACTGCATTCCTATTTGTGTCAATTTCCTTTCAACCATAGCTGCTTTATGATCTCTCTTTATAGGGAATAGATACAGCCTACAAGTAACCATGGTTACTAGTTTTTATATGTCATGGGTAGCCTGCCATAGGAGATGCTAACATTTTGCCAAATTTGCTTTATCTCTGTATCTCTCTCTTCCCCTCTCCCTCTCTCACTTTCTTTCTCTCTTTCTCCCCCTCACAGGATCCCTTTCCCTCCATCTCCTCCACATACACACACACACACTTAAATTTTTTTTGGCTAAACAATTTGAGTTAGTTGTAGAAATGTGACCTTCAGCACAAGCATATTCTTCCATGTAACCCATAATACCATTATTGCCAAGAAGTATTATCTCACACACAGATAATATTTGAACACTATTCAAACTTCCCCAGTTATTCCAGTGGCTTTATAACCCCTCTTTTTATCTAAGATTCATCAACAATGATTTGTTGCACAGAGCAGTCACCATGTTTTTGTCATTCGCGGCGAAGATGCCAAGACAACCTTGTAGACAACCCTGTCTTGTAGACAACCTTGATTTCTTTGTTACTTTATGATTAGGTGCAGGTTAAGCATTTTGATACAGAGTAAGCATTTTGACAAATATACTACATAGTTTTTGTGGAGACATAACATTCCGTTGTCCTATACCTGATTATGTCACCTGTCACTTGGGTAAGGTGCTCTGCCAGAGCTCACAGTACAAGACCTTCTGCCTTAGGTAAGTGATGGGTAATCTGCGGCGCGATGCTCGGAGACCGTGTGAGTATCCTGCCCCACAGCAACCCTTTCTCTGGTGGTTGTAGCATCCATTAATGATCCTGGAGTGAATCAGTTACTGCCTCAGTAGTTGCAAAGTAGGATTTTCCATTTCTGCTATTCCTTTGGTGTCTATTAGCTTGCATTCTTTATAAAGATGAGCTCCACTATCCTTTTTTTCATGAATACCTGTGGGTTCATGGTTCTTTCTTTATTCAGTGTGTTATACTTTATCCATATCATTTTGTTGTTGTTCAAACTGATGATCAGTGGGGCCCTTTCAGGGCAGCTCCTATGCCCTTTGACACTCTTATGCCCTTTGACATTTGTCATGTGCGCATTAGTATTTGAGCACTTCTGGCTTTCTGGCGTAGTAAGATGCCAGGGCTTCTCTTCTTGTTCTTTCCGTGGCTCAGGCCTGTACCCAACTATTTCTCCAGAGAGCTAAAGTATTTAGAAACGAAGATCTGGGTAATTGCCCCTAAAACTGCTATAACTCAGAGAAAGTTAAAAGTCATTAATCACTTGTTTAAGCTCCCCCGACCCCTGAACTTCTGCTAAAATATTCCCATAAAGGCATTGGGCATTCAGAAGTGGGAAGGGAAGGACCAGTGATAGGAGGAGTCAGAAGTCAAGGTCTTTGGGCTTTGGACCAGAGGGCACAGTGATGCAAAAAGTGACATGCCAAAGGCCAATTTAGATTATATTGGAGTTCTGCCCAGGGGGAGACTAGAGAGCCTGAGAAAATAATTTCTGCTTGTTTTCCAGGTAGACTCTGAAAACATTGGTTGCCCTTTTTTTAGTATCTGGTAATGCTATGAGACTGTATTCCCCTGAGTTATACATATGCTAATTTTTAGAGCAATTTAAGGAATACAAGTTTCATCCTGAGAGTTCCTAAGTGCTCCGCATTTTCAGTCAGTGCAAGGTATATAGAGATGGATGTATATTTCAGCATATCTTCTTTTAAATATTAAAATTCATAGATTTTTTTCAGTAATGATAGTTGAATATATTATCTGAGTTTACTTACAGATTATAATATTTAGTTGCAAATTATTAAAAGTGAAAATGTAGAGCATTTTAGGCAGCAACTTGTGAAATACAGAAACCAAGAATTTCAAAGTTATTTTCCAAAGTAATCGGTATGCATCTGATAAAATGATAGCATCTCTGAGGGGGATCTTGAACTTGAACTGACTGACTTTTCTGGAACTCGATATCCCCTCTGTGCTCTATTTTTATATATAATAGCATAATTAAAATGTTCATCTGCCTATTCTGTTCTTTCAAACAAAACAAAACATGATGCCAGTAGCTTTTGTTTCCATTTGATGGGGAACCTATGAAAATGCTTAAAAATATACAGGCAGATTTGAAACAGAAGGGTTTTGTTTTTGTTTGTTTTTTATGGAAGTCAGTATTTTTGGAAGTAAAAAAAGCAAAACAAAAAAAGCAAAGACTACTGCATCTATGCCTTGTGCAGCAGGAATATGGTTATTAGTCAGATGTATATGTTGAATGTTTCGGATGCTTTATAATATTATGAAACAAAGCCACACATGCACACACAGAAACACTTGACTTCTAATCTGCAGTATGTTTTTGACAATGGAGAGTCATAGTAAAGTAACTGCTCTGTATGAAATAGGTACTGGATGTAGGTACCTGAGGAAGGTTAAACTTAAAATGGAAAGGGATGCATGATTTAAATGTGCTGCTTAGCAAACATAGGTGAGTGAACTCAGATGTGTGGTGGCCAGATTGTCCCAAATTGCCCCTTGACTCCTGAATACCCGCACCATTCTGTTATGATGTGATGTCAGCGAGTGGGGTTAGACAAAGCGCTCTCATGACTAAGGAGTCACCATTTTTGGCAAATGGATTATTTGCAAAGTCGAATTTTGTCATTGTCGGGGGCATTTTAACATAATTGAGGTCTTTTGGAGGTTATACAGATCAATCTCCCTTTTCTTACTTTCTGTTTCCAGCTGCCCAAGTGAGCATTCATTCCGATGCCCAAATCCACTGCTCCTTGTGTGTCCTTAATCTTGATCTTGTTTGAAAGGAGCTTTAGCCAGAACACAATTTCTTCATTGAGAACAAAATTTCTTTCAGACATTAAGACAGCTCGCGTAGAGTTATTTAATTAAAAAAAAAATCTTTGATCTGTATTTTCCTAAATCCATGACTATTTTGGCCAGTAAAAGCAGATTATATTTTGGACTCTGTAATTGATTTAACATACTTTGAACATCCATGTTAGGACTGGGTTGCCCTGGAGCTGTTAGGTAGAAACTATATATATATATATTTTAAAAGATTTTATTTATTTATATTTTAGAGAGAGGAGAAGGGAGGGAGAGAAACATTGATGTGCAAGAGAAACACCTACTGGCTGCCCCTCACATCCTCCCAACTGGGGACCTGGCCTACAACCCAGGCATGTGCCCCTGACTGGGAATAAAACCAGCAGCCCTCCTGTTTGCAGGCTGACGCTCAGTCCACTGAGCCAGACCAGCCAGGGCAGAAGCTATATACTTTTAAGGGTTCAGTCAGACTAGATCTGTTGATAGTCATGGAGAAAGCTTCTGGTGTCCTTGTTCCTGGGCTGGACTTCATCCTGTTGTCTAGATTCTCTCATGGAATTAGAGTGGGGATAAAAAGAAGTTTTTCCACCAAATGCCTTAGTGTTATTTTTATATAGCATATTGTTATTTTTAATTGGGAAAGTAGATATGATTTTTGTGGAAAATTTGGGTACCATAGGGAGATGCAAAGAGAGTAAAAATTATTTTACTCTAATTCTATTATCTCAAATTAGTAGCTATTCAAATGCTGACTTTTTTTTTTTTTTTACCTCTGGTCTTTTTTTAAAGATATAGATACTTTTAAACAAAATCAGTACCATATTGAACATATTGCATTATAGTCTGCATTCCCAATGAACATTGCTTAAAAACATTTTCCCATATAATATCTTACAGGTTTTAAAAATCTGTTTTTTATTGTTGGTACTTAAATTTTTCAAATTGCTTGAAATGATATTACTTATAATGGAAAACTTCTTAGTTCATATCTTTACGTCTGTGTATATCTTACACTTTTAAAAGATAAATTCATGGTCCTTTTTTTTTAATTTATTAGTTTAAAGGAATGAAAAGCAATTTAATTCATTTTTGTCCTTTCCGGCAATCATGGTTAAGCCTTCTTATATGCAAGAATCTAACTTTTAACACCAATGTCTTGGTCTTTACGGAATGGCGCAGCAACTGACACCTTATCTGTCTACCATGATTAGGGAACTTCCCATAAATAGATGTTTAACGAAACCCAAACTGACACTTACTGGTCCCTACTTGGTCATTGTGAACATTGTGAATGAGAACCTTTCTAAAATTGTATTTCATATGCTGCTCTTCCCTTTAACATAATGAAAAGATTTGAAAAATCAAAATTTAATCACTTCTGTTTTAAATCACAAGCATCCTTATAAACACTAGCTATTGTACAGTCAGTTCTGCTAAAATATGACATACACGTTTCTAAATACCACCATGCTATGAAAAATCATGTAATAAAACCCATAACAATTACAGGGTAAAGAGAGTCAGGGACACAGCACTTGATAACCTTTATCAGTGTTTACTAGTAATAGGTTAAAAAATTAGATAGGAACTGAATAAAAATTGTAACACAATTTTATACATATTAGGTGGTTAAGGAATAAATAAATATGGCACTTTACCTTGAACAAATCTGACATTTTCTTGTGGACAAAGGGCTTGGAAGGGTCGCACCTTGTGAGTTATTCTCCAGTGGCGGAAGGAGGGTTACCTGAAATCAGAAGGGACATTGGGGCGCCTGATGTGGACAGGTATGGCCCACAGCACGCTGGTGGAAGCGGGTCGCTGGCACATGTTTGAGGCATGGGCTTTTTCATTCTCTGTGTCCTTGTGCAGCTGGGTCCCGCCTGGGTACAATCTTCTGCTATTTCCTAGTGTTGTTTGCAATGAAATCATGCATAAATATGTGAAATTCAAGTTATGCTCAAATTGTTTCCTACCATATCACCCTTGGAACAAACACAAGCTTTATGGCAGAGTTGAGTATACTGCGGTTAACGGTGATGTGTAGGAGATAGTCTGCCTGTCTCTATGCTACACAGAGGTAACACATGTGAAACAGAAGAATCTGGCATGAGAATTAACACTGTATATGTGTTGGCAGCAACAATGACAATGATGATAAGAGATGCCTATTGATGTTTCTAGGATTCTGTTGTAGCAGTTCTTTCTGCCTTCATCTAATTGACCTGTTTTTCAACCTCTCTTGGCTCACAGATGAATTTGTTATGCTTCTTAGAATTACATGTAACTGCTCTGGCTGGTGTGGCTCAGAGGATTGAGTGCTGGCCTGAGAAACAAAGGGTCGCTGGTTCCATTCCCAGTCAGGGCACACGCCTGGGTTACGGGCCAGGTCCTCAGCTGGGGGCACGTGAGAGGCAACCACACATTGATGTTTCTCTCCCTCTCCCTCTCCTTCTCCTTCCCTTTTCTTCTCTCTAAAAATAAAGGAATACATAAAATCTTAAAAAAAATTACATGTAACATAAGGCCCAGAATGAGAGCACAGATTTGAGGTTACGGTTTACCTGTGACATTCATTGTACCTCCTCATTTTTTGTAATCTTGTGAATGCATTATTACCTATGTTTACATATGTATTCATTGACAGGATTGTTGGGGAAGTGCCTTTTGTTTTACATGAGGTTACTATCGTGCAGAATTTTTGGATTTTTCTGTTTCATCAGAAGAAAGTTAATAGGACTCTTTTTATTCCCACCTGCTGCAGCGAATGGCGCTTACCTGAAGCGCCTTTAAAAGTTGATGATTTTCTTGACGTCATTGTTCAGTTCTATCACAACTGCCTCTGAGTTTGTGAGACGAGCCCGTTTTTGGAAGGTGGGGCAGGCCACTGTGATTTCGGGCCTCCCCTCCCAAGTCAGCATAATTAGAAGCCCAGATCCTCCCTCCGTTGCTTTTTATGACTCCCTGAGAAGCACACTTTTACCATGAACGGTTGCCAAGAAAACTTGCTGATTCCTGCTTTAGTAACTTTAGTAAGACAACAGATCAAAATACTGTCTAGATTTAGCAAACCTTGTTAGTATTGTTCTGAAAGAAAACTAGCTAATAAAGCTCATCTTGTAGATACTCCAGTGAAATCTGTATTGTAATTATGCAAAGAGAATCTGAATGGCCATGGGGTGTTTTGGTTTTTAATTTCTAATCTGACTTCGAATTTTGATTTTTTTGTCTCTATATCATTTTCAGATATATTTGGCCTGCCTGACCTCAATGAGTGGTTGTTATTAACAAGATTCTGTGGGAAAAGGGAACTTGCCTTCTGAGCTTTGTACCAAAGACCTGGGAAAAGTAAGTAATTTTCTAACTTGCTTTAAAAAAAATTCTCTTATACGTCTCTCAGAAAGTTAACAGTGGTTCTGTGGCCTTTCTCCTTTCTTTCTTTCCTGGCTTTGTAGTTTTATGTGCTTTTATGGATTGGAAACATGGAAAGGGACTCAGGAGACCTTTTAAAAAACCTTCTAAAGAGATTTGGATGACTCTCTGCATTGTGTCATTTTTTGTGGGGTTTCAAAAAGTGAGTCCTCAAGGTTGTGATAAAACCTTTTATTATATGTGCAGTAGATGAGTTAAACTTTAATAATAAGGGAATGTAATGTGGTAGGACAGAGAAGTGAGTCCAGTTTTTTGACCTTCAGGTGTTTTAGACTTTTACATAGGCTCTTTGGTTGTGTATTTTTAGAGTAAGAATGAAATACATTAGATTCTTTTTTTGTCTGCAAAGGAAAACAAAATGTAGAGACACTTGTTCAAGAAGTTCCTCCTGTAGCTTGGTCTTGGTAGACCTAATGCACCTGTCAGTTTTATTATTATATACCTTTTTGAGGTATTTTAAGATATGCTAATTAAGACACATGTATGAATGATTTTGCTGTCTTTTAGAAAAAGTCCAATGAGACTATAAAGTTCAATTTTATTCTCTGATGTTTTTGAAAGGTAAAATGGGCTGTAAAGATCATAAAGTTAGTCTACTTTGTTGTAGATACTATACTATACTACACACACCCCCTTTCTGGCATGTTCCAGAAATGGTATCATTGACAATAGGAGCTGTTCATCCATTTAATTACTAGTTTTCTAGACTTCATATGCCTTGTGTTTTACAGTTCCTCTACATTTCTTATAGTACAAAATGAGCTAGTTGAAACATGTCTAAAATAAAGCAAGGCAGAAAAGAACTTTGCTCTAGAAGTTGTCTCTAAGCATTAAATAATAAGATCAGATTTGATCAGATTTTATTTTTATATTGTGTTTACTATGAACATAATTAAATTGTGTATTTTTTGTAATATTTATGATAATAAGGTAAAGGTCTTTAATTTTGAGCCCTATTTGAATTTTAAGATTTTATTTATTTTTTTAGACAGAGTGGAAGGAAAGGAGACAGAGAGGGAGAGAAACATAGCTGTGTGAGCAAGAAACAGTTGCCTCTCACACATCCCCAGCAGGAGACCTGGCCCGCAACCCAGGCGTGTACTGTGACTGGGAATTGAACCAATGACCTTTCAGTTTGCAGGCCGGCACTGTGTCCACTGAGCCACACCAGCAAGGGCTGATGTTTAATAAGATATTTGTGCAGAAAAAATATTATATACACACATACAGTATACACACACCATGAATATGATTTCTGAGTGCTATCAAGTCTCTGCTAATATAAGTTCTTTGAAAGGAAGGACTTTGAAAATTTTTTCCGATACCATTTAATTTGTTACAACAAAATATTGCAGTAGTTAAATACTATTGGCAATGGAATTTTTTTAATGATAGCAATTTTATTTAAATTTTGTCATCTTATATTTACATATTAACCTTAAAATAAAGGAAATCCTGTATAGTGTAGTTCCTATTTTATCTTGGAAGGATATTTGAAAGAGGAATATCTTGGAAGTCACCAGCCTGTTCATAGAATGGAATGAAAAGGACAAAAGATTAATTCTCTGGGCTTCATGATCCAGATACTTGCAGTGGTGTTTGGCCTTGAAATATTAACAGCCTCAAAAAGTAAGCAGCTTAAACTACCTTTCAAATAATTTAGCATCTCTTGAAAATTTAATAGTCTTTGGTGAAATATTTTCCTTCCATTACACCAAAATATTCCCTTTGTGACATTGTTGTAAAAGTCATTTTTCCATTTTGTAGAGGCAAGGTATCTGTAGGACTTTTGATCACAATAATGAGCTAAAGACAAACACTGTGTTACCAGAGAGACCATGGCAAACAGATCTCTGCTTATTAAACCTGATGTCACAGATGAATATTTATATGCACTAAAGGATGTCACTATTCACCTTTAAGTTAAAAAATAGAAGAAGAAGGTGTATAGTGTGTAAGTATGCTCCATATAAATCTAGTTCTGAAGAAATAGTTATGTGGAAGTAAACATTAAGGGAGAAGGAGGGAAGTCCTTTCTGAAATTTACAAGTCATGAGAGAGTGTTTCTGACACGCCTTGTAGACTGTCAAGGGTACTTCAATGTATTGGTGACTGATTTCTTTTTGAGAAGGCAAGAGCACAGTGTTAGGGAAAATTCAGAACTGCAACGTTCACACTCCTTTTTACCTCCTTTTTGTCTTCCACTTTTATTTATTCCTTAATCACAGATATGTTTTCAAAATCTTCCCTGTTGCAAGCATTTTGTTTAATTATTTGAGGTAGATTTCAGGAAACCTGAGTCTGTAATGTTGGCAAAATATAAGATACACCTTTGAAAATTAGCCATGGATTGGTAGCAGGTAGAAAGCAGCTTCTAATTTATTACCTTATTTAATACATACTTATTTTTACGTTAATACTGAGAGTAGTGTGTGCTACAAATTGTTTGGTATCCTGTTTTTTTCCTGCTTTTTTTTCCATTTAACAATGAATGATGAACTCCTATGCTAGTAAATATTTATCTACAATATCATTTTTAGTGAAGACAAAACTAGTGGATCTTAGCATTTTGTTTAATTTGAGGCTACCCTGGCTCTCAGTTAAAGAGGAGTATAAACATGTGAAGTGTATGGTGTAGGTTTTTCATCTGCAAACAGACAACGGACTAGGGCTCCCCTTCTGTAATCTCTATAGTGTTTACTGTGACATCTTCTGAATTGGGGGCTTGTGGGACTAAATATCTGTTCAAAATTGTAGGTGTCACTGTCTGACAGGTACAATGTACAAAGCACTGTCTTCTTCGGTCCTTTTGTTATATTACAAGTGTGCAGGTGACATTCCTCCCGCTTAGCTGTCTTCATCAATGTTTCTGTGCTTAAGGAATGATTCTACCTACATATTTCTTCCTCACAAGAAGCTCTAAGTATTTTAGATAAGGTGACAGGTGCAGAAGGAACATTGCATACACTTTGGAATATAATGCATTGGAGTAAATTGCAATTCAAATTAATCGAAGATGCAAAATGTTTTATAGACCTTTGCATGCTTTCTCAATTTTAAGTTTATTTATTAAGCCAACATTCGTTGAGCAACTGCTATGTGCCAGCTACTGTGTTAGGAGCTCATTATTCAAAGATTAATGAGATATGCTCTTGCTTTCAAGGAACTTAATTTGAGTTTCAAATTCAGAACTCAAATAACATTTATTCAGCATGTACCATGTGCCAAGCAAGTGGGCTGGATGTTCTTAGATGAGGTGTTTGGCCACAAAAATTCAGTAGTGGTTTTTATTGACCTTGTCTCCTCCAAAATAAGTTATGAATAGCATTTTCTAATCTTTGAGGTTTTTTTCTTCCATTGTATTTTGGCACCTGCTTACTACTCGTTAAGTTAAATTAGCAAATGGGGAAAAAGTTAAACAAGTAACAAGAATGATGATTTTGATCTCACCTATAAGTGGAACATAATCAACAAAACAAACAAGCAAGCAAAATATAACCAGAGACATTGAAATAAAGAACAACAGTAACGAGAGGGGAGGGGCAGGGGAATAATGGCGGCGGGCAGGCGGGCGGGCGGGGGGGGGGGGGGGGAAGAAGGGGAAGGATCGTCAAGGAACATGACAAAGCCAAAGGGAGGTAGGATTGAGGGTGGCAGGTCGGGGTGGGGCGAGGGGAAGTGGTGGTGGGAAAATGGAGACAACTGTACTGGAACAACAATTAAAAAATTAAAAATGGATAAAAAGGCTGGTGATTTTAAAAACGTGTTTCTTTTATATACATATAACATAGTCATAATTTCTCCTACTAAAGTATTTCTTAGTTCACATGATATAATTACATATATCAAGATTTGTTTTGTTTTTCATTTTCAAAAATATATCAAGATTTAATGCCATTTTGCCCTTAGTGTGTCTCCAGTGTCTGCACAAGTATGGAAGCCCTGCGTTAAATCGCTTGATTTTCACAGTCATTCTCGCGATTAGGGATTATTGAAACTTGGGGAGGGGAGTAACTTGCCCTCATTCACACAGCTAGAACATGTTTGAGTGAGGGTTCCAGCTTCTACCCATTTAACTTGCAAGCTCACGCAGGGTCCTCCTCACTCCAGTGCGCTGGCAGGGAGGCTGGGCGCACAAATGCTCCGGGCCTGCCGAGGTTGGGGCAGTCCTTTCAGCTGAGGAAGCAGGAAGTGTGTTTGCTGCATGAAGAGCTGGCAGTGGCCAGTCTTGGGGGCTGAGTTAGAAGACAGAAAAGAGGGAGGAATAGCTGGGGCAGCAGGAGAAGCACGTGCCAAGGCGTAGAGGAACGGACGCTCCCCGCATGCTCAGAGAGAGGCCGGGGTGGGGCACGATGGAGGGCACGGTGGACTCAGGTTGCAAAGCCCTGGCGCCAGAATGCGGAAGGCCCCATGTGGGCCATGCTAGAGACTTGAGCATGATATGGCTATAAGAGTTATGGTAAAAGAAATTTCACAGCTGGAGGGGAGTTTTACGATGCTCACTTGGGCAGCAGTCTACAGTATAGACTGAAAAAGGGAAAACTGGAGACACAGGGCCGCCGTGTGCGGACTGTTTACTGCACAAGGGTGTGTGTGAGCAGTGGGGTACTCTTGGGGCTGGGCCTGCCTAGATAGGGCCTGCACCTTTACAAATTTTCACAATAAGCAGCTCTACTTGCCTTTTAGTTGCTTATAAAATAGTAGGAGAGATTAGATAAAGAAATAACCGTGTTCCCTGAGGCTTGAATCTGGAGGGGGACATCGTGGTCTGTTTTCTAACTATGTGATGCTGGGCACCTTCCTCATTCTCTCAGAGACGATTTCCTCATCTGTAAGGGAGAGTTGGTAATAGGATCTAGCAGGGTAATAGGATCTAGCAGGGCCCTGGACAGAGCAGTGAAGGGTCCTTGGTAAGAAAAGGAGCTAGACAGGCAAGATGGAGAAATACTAGGCCTGGGACAGGAAGCTGCTGCAGGAGGTTAACCTCAGAGTGTCCTGCGAACAGCATTAGGGTTTTATATGTTTTATCTTTTCTAATCCTACATCAGTTCTGAGAGGGAGATGCTGTTGCCTCTTTTTAAAGATTTTGAAACTGTGGCTCAGGCAGGTTAAAGACCTTGGTGAATGTCACACAGCTAGGGAGTGGCATAGTCAAGACTTGAACCCAGGACTGTGTGGCTCTCATGCTTGTGCTCTTAACCACTCTGGTGCATTCTGTGCTTAGAATATGTTCTCTGTGTTGAGCTGCCTTAACACCCTACTTGATTCTCTGATGACGTCTTCTGATTTTATCTTGCATCGTTTTTCACTTGAACTAGGTCATAGTTATTCATATAATGTTGTTTTGCGCATACTAGACTGTGAGATCCTGAGGCCTGGGAAGCAGTCTCATTAATGTTTTTGTCTTTCATAACTCTGTTCAATAAAGTATGCATAGATACAGTGATTGATTGAGCTCTAAAGTTTTTCTGTGTCCTAAAATTCAGTAAAATTTTTAGTTACACAAGTAAAGCTTCAGTTGCAGTTATAGTCAAGTAGAGCTTAAAAAGGAGTCACCAGGTTTTAGTTTGATATCTAGATTATTCGCTAAAGTTTTAGGACATTCCTAATTGTGATTTTATCAGTAAGATAATTTGTGACTTGCTGTCGAAGACTGAAGCCAAGACCCAAATGCGCTTTTCACAAAGGCTTTTGGGAGGCGGTAAAGCTGTGCTTGCTGCTGCCTTGTTGTGCCAGGTATAAAATGCAAATGTCTTAAACGATCATTTTGAGTCCATAGAAAATGTTACACTATCATTCATGCTTGTAAACTCACGTGGAGCCCTTTTGCTGGAGGTCGCATTTGTTTGGTCCCAGCTGGACAACAGATAGATGTGCTTTCCCAGTTCAGGGCAGATTGTCAGAGGCCCTGGGGTCGGACAGCTTCGGTTTGCATCCCAGCTTCTCTTGGCTTTGGACTCTGTGACCCTTGGCCAGAAAGTGTCTGAAAAGTGAGGATGGATAAGAAAACAGGGTGACAGGATAGGTTCAGTGCTGGTTCAGTGGGAATTTAGTGGGGGAAAATCCGCGTCCTGATGGGAGCCACTGTTGCTCAGATGCGCTTTATAGGAGTCTGAACATGTGAGCTTGTTGGGTGGAATTTGACGCTTCATTATTATAGCCCATGTTTATCTCAGGATGAGCCTTTGCTGGTTTCAAGGTCTCTTCATGAACTCTTTGGAGGCAGGTTAGGCTGTGCTCCCTGTTCTGTTTGCCTGAGGAGAGTAGGAGGGGATGACTTTTTAAGAAAATGGAAAATGCTAGTCGGGATCAACATTGCCTCTGGGCTTTGAGGAACTCTGGGGTTTCTCTCATCTTCCAGAAGAGGAGAACAAGTGAGCTGTGAGAAAGAAAACCAAACCCTGGGGAAGTTTCATAGCTGTCTCTGCTGCTCTTTCTGGAAAAAGGGAGGGGAAGGGCTCTGAAATAGCTCCCATAGCTCCAGTAGATGGCAAATTCAGGTGCGTTTGAAATAGAGCACAAGGGAGCTTCTGATTCCTGCCGGCCGCTGCTTGGCCTGGTGGGAAATGCAAGAGCAGCAGAGTGGGACTCAGAACATTGCTCTCTGGCAAAAACAAATGTATGCCTGTCTGTCACAGAGTTTATTTTCTTTCCTAAATGCGAAGTTGCGCCAAGACTTGGGATGTTAGGCCCTTTTGAGGTTTTATATCCTGGATTACTAGAAAAGCAAGTAAGTCAGAAAAAAATGTTCCTCAGATCCAATCTTAATCTTGCAGTTTTTGACTACTTGGTTATATGCTGGAGAGTAGGGGCCAACTTGGCCTGTGTACTCATCACAGTGAAAAACAGGAGTTATCAGTAAACGTGGAATTTAAAAACTATTTCCAGGGTCCCCTTCCCCTGCTACATGACCCCTGCAAGAAAGTTGTAGTCTGCTGTAAACAGGTAACCCCTCAGGGTGTGGGTACTGCGGTGGGGAAAATCAAATTGCATTGTACACCTTACCCTTTGATTGTAGGCTAATTGTTGTTTTCCTGCATTTAAAAGCAGATGTTAAACTCTTCCTTTGATGTTCAACAGCAGACAGCCTCCAGTTGTGTGTTACAGCTCTTGGTACATATCAATTGTGTGAATACAGATCAGCTTTGGCAAATTAGATTTTCGTGGTTACATTTTGATCTGGAGCCACAGAGCTGAATATCATTTTATTCCTTCATTCAGCACACATGTGATTCCTGCTTGGCCGCCCCCTACGTAACGTGTTTTCAAATCTCACAAGTACCACGAAAACCTTGCAAACTAGAAAGTGCTGTCTCTATTTTATAGGTAAGAAAAATAAGGCATGGAGAGTGATCAGAAAACTTGCTCAGGGTCTCTCTATTGCTATTAAGTGGCTGGGGATTAGATATGGGGTTTTTTTTTTTGGCTGACCCCAAAGCCGTTATTACAGACAGTTGACCTTTTAAGAGGAGATAATCAATGGAGCAAAGAGTTTGAGGAGTTGGAATCAAGAAAAAGGAGATTAATCATGAACCCTCCATTCATTCATTTACTTGACAGATATTTACTGAGTGCCTGTTTCGTGCTGGACAAGGTGCTGCAGACTCAGTGCTGGGTAAGGCAGGAGCAATTAATTCTCCACCAGCCTGAAGGAGGAAGTAGGGATTGAAGAAAGTGTGTACTTCCCCCAAAAGCTCCAGTGTCTTGGTTGAGAGATTTTATAAAATTTTTCAAGGTGCAGAAATTTTGACACCTTAACAAAAGTTTAGTTTATTATTCTTTATACACCAATATATATACTAAATCACCTGCAAATAAACAGAGGGGTAGCTTCACAAATTATTGCAATTATACTCTTTGCTTGGGCTGCTTAGAACATGTGGAAATGGAGATTGGAGTGAAATTATTGAGTTTTAAATAAAGTCTTGTAAATACAGATTTGAAAAAATCACCTGGTGAAGACTGTATCTATTTCAGCTTTGGATTCCCCATTTTATAGAGGAGGCAGCGCCTGGCACGTAGCAAGTACCAGTACCTCTGGTTGTCTGGCTCAGCAATGGGAAATCAGACAGAGGAAAGGAGACTCATACGGAGGGGATAAATTGGGCAACATCAAGGAGTGTGAGATTGGCAATAAAATGAACCGCAACTAAACAAGGAGAGCGCACAACGTAGTATGGTCTTCTTTCACAAGTGCAAAACCTTTTGAATAAGCAGGGAAGGGACGAGCTGTGCTAAGGGAATCTAGACTTGCCATTGAGGTGGGGGTCTGAGAGAGACCGCAGGCTTCTTTTGATCTTCTAATGTGACTCTCCTGACTTTCTGTTCACACATGAACCCCTTATGCACTCTGTGCACTCTTCCCTACCATGGTCTTTATGTCGTTTTTTGGAAACTTTTGGCTTTTAAGTATAGTATTTGGCAGGGTGACCAGACATGTCGGTTTGCTGGAACACTCCTGGCTATGCCTGCTTTCTGTTGCTGTTTTTCATAACACCCCCCTTCCATATCGTGTAGCCCTGTTTGGATGATAAATTAAATGACCCCCCTACTAAGAAGGGAATTTGATGGCATTCTTTGTCTTTAAAGAAAACCTTTATAGCATACAGACTTTTTTGAAGAATTAACATAATGTGGATGTAGTACCGGTAAAATTACATATTAGACCAGAGTCTGATTTCTTACAATAAGTAGAAAGAAGAGAAAATGAGCAGTAGCTGAAAAGAATCAGATGTAGAGAGAAACAGGTTGATTTCAACAAAATGAACTTTAATTACAACTCATGGCTGGCGTCGCCATATGAGAAAGGGCGTTTAAAGGTCATCGCGATGATGGGTAGTGTTTGGGGCATCCAGCGCGCGTCGTCGAGGGAGCCATGGCATCGTCGCTAGCTTTGATTTA
This sequence comes from Pteronotus mesoamericanus, assembly GCF_021234165.1. NCBI lineage: Eukaryota > Metazoa > Chordata > Mammalia > Chiroptera > Mormoopidae > Pteronotus > Pteronotus mesoamericanus. The sequence continues at coordinate 25,262,253 of NW_026555234.1, read as the reverse complement.
GAGTTTCAGTGTTACAGCGGTGGTAATTGGATTCAGATGCATTTTCATGTGTTCTCTAAGTAGAAAGTAAAAGAAATAATTTTTTAGAACACAGCTTTTGTCAGAGATTAAAAGAAATGGCTGGATGGGAAATTTTTAAATTCAGATTATCTCCCTAAAATCTTCTGTTAAATCGTGTCTTTTGTTGAAAAATTTAAACAAACGAGACGGTCACATAGGGACTTCAACGGTGTTAATAGAAATGTATGTTGGGATTTTTTTCTCTTAATAAATAGAGTTAAATTGGCTTTATAAGTTCATATATATGAACTTGAAGAAACATTATTATTTTGTTGGACAGATGTATGTAAAAGCCTTAGATACTCAGGTGAAGCTTGACAATAATTGCAGCATAAGAGTTGGGTGTAGGATTAAAATCATGCTTATGACCTGTCTTTTCCATGTTAATATTTTATGAGACAATGATGCATTTATCCTCAAGTCCCATTGTTTCTTGTTCCCTGCAGTATTATCTTTCATAGAAGGGTATATTTCTAGAGTAGAGGGATTGTTTCTATACAGTCCTACATTTCTGTTTGTTTTGGAATTAAGTTTGGACTTTGCCACTGGCTGTCTATGGGTGAATTCTTTCTCTGAGCCTCAGTTTTGTAGCCTATAAAATGGGAGTAATAATATATATTGTTTAGAGTTTGTTAATATGATGTTTATTCAGTCCTAAATCTGGGATTAACACAAAGTTAAGCGTTCTTCCAGGCTTAGGAATCATTAGCAGATACCAAGGATAGAGAGACATGTGGTATTGTTGGAGGGGTGAGACTCAAAATATTAACAACCAGTTACTGGCCAATCAGAATGGCTGCTGACTGTAAACATTCTGGATGGCCATCATGGTTCTCACTCATTTGACTATCAACCAATTATTGTCAGCATCAACAAGCCAGTGTGTAACCTGTGATGATTTGCAAGGAAAGCCGTGTGCTTCCTAGTTGTAAGTGAAAGCTTTCTCCTCGGAGATGATCAGGAAAGGACACCACCTGCCTATGAAGGGGTAAGCCCAACCTTCATGCCTGTGTTCCTGTGTCAAAAGTTCCCTTTTCCTTTGGGGACCTTGCTAATCATTGCCACCAGCCCTGTGAGAGATCTTTGGGGACTGTACTTTTCCATTTTTCTCCTTCATCCCTAATCTGGAAACGTCGTTAATTCCCTATAGCAGATACAAGTTGAGTTCATGGCTTTTATCAAAACCTTGAGAGTCCCGTAAACTTGGTTACTAGATATGGCAGGCCTAGACCCATTCTCACGGGGTCCTGGGCCAGGCTGCCTCTCTGGCCTAGAGCACCGGCCCTCAGCCCCAGAAGTGACTGGCAGCACCTCCAGGTCCAGAGCCCAGGCGTCAAAGAAATTGAGACCCCGGATGAAGAAAGATTTCCCTCTTCTGCCAAGTCTTTTGTTGCTAGTTTTCATTTCTTATCTCAGTCTTTGCTCCTCCCCAGGGTAATTGACATTTGGAACTCCACCTCTTATAGGGCAGACCCTGACCCCCTTCCGCAGGGATGGGTGGTACTCGCCACAGCTATGAAAAAGTTCGGCATGGTACAGAAGCTCCCATGTAATCTAGGAGGTTTCTTTCTGAGGGCAGGAGTGAGTTGGTGTAACCATGGTGGGTGTATACTGATGTAGTTAAGTCTTTAAGAAATTGCTTTGTGATCCCTTCAGACCTGTTTGATTTCCTGTCATTAAAGACAAGAGATAAAAGGTGTTAGTGAGGGTGTGGAGAAAAGGGACTTTTGTGCACTGTTGGTGGGAATGCGAAACAGCGGTGTGTGTGCAGCCACTGTGGAAAACTGTGCAGGTTCCTCAAAAAATTATGAATAGAACTACTATATGATCCAACAATCCTACTGTGGATATATATCTAAAGGAAGTGAAACATTGTCTAGAAGAGACAGTGCATTCTCATGTTCACTGAAGCATTATTTTTACAACTGCCAAGACATGGAAGCAACCAAAGTGTCCATCAATGGATGAACAGATAAAGAAACTGGTACATATATACAGTGAAATAGTACTCAGCGTTGTTGATTGGTAGCCTTTATGATATAGGAGGTGTGGATGTACTTATGTCAGGTAAAATTTTTTTAAAAATGTGTATAATTGGCTTAATCATCTGACAGAAAACGGTTCCTCTTCCCAGCCAACCTCTTTTCCTTGAAGCCTGCACCTCGCTAAGGCCTGTGATCCCGCGCTCGCCCAGAACTCATGTCTTGTTTTCTCCAACATGCTGGGCTCCCTGGTGCCGGTAACTGTGACACCTGCCTCATTCCTGTTCTACAGTTTCCACAAACTGCTGTGTTTGCAGCAAGTGTTGAGGGTTTGTGATTCATTTGACTCACCCTCAGTTACCTCTTTTTCAAATGAAAGACTGTTTCACCATTTTACACTTTTCTTAGAGCCTCATCGACCATCAGCTTACTTTGTGTGATATTGGTGAAACCAATGACATTTTATTAATTACGCCTTGTCATATTTGTGTAGCTGAAAAAAACGAGTTTAAGAACGTGTTTGAGAAGTTATGTAATCCAATATTCTTATAGTGAAATATAAAAATCTACTTCTGATGGTTGGAAACAGAACTTACACAGGATAAAATAAACCCCCTCTGTGTAAATTTCTGGCCAATCCCTTCAGCCATTGCAGAGGGGGAAAAGCAGAGAACTATTTCTGTTTACCTAAACATTAATTCAGACTTTGGGTACAATGAGTCTTTTTTGGAAATAGCTATTTAGGGTTCTGCTATTTTGAAATTCAGTAGCTAGCTATGAATTTGCCGCCTTTGTACTTGTGCGTAAGAAACTGATCTTTACTTTTAAATTTCTGAAAAAGAGTCTCGGCAACCGCTTTTGAGACTGATTGCTTGGGATTCCGCACCCCCTTCCCCCATTTTCTTTTTTTCATAATTGAATGTTGTTTCCTACAGAGCTGTGGTTATTATACTGTGCGTTTACTTTGATACACACCTATTGCTGTGTGGAATCTCTGTCCGTTGCAATGCCCAATGAAAAGTGGGGGGGAGGTGCAGAATCTGGGATTGACCAAGATAAATTTATCTCAGCTTCTCAACACACCATGTGAACACAGTATGATTCATTCGGACAACTGGGATGAAACTCTTGTTTTAGCGGCCATTAGATGTTTCATGGGAACTGACTGCACAGAATATATGGAAAAGATGGTTTGGCAGTGGATAGAGTTTGAAGTAGCATTTATATCACCAACTGAGAGGAAATTAATTTTTGGCCAAGGTGACCAATAACCTAAATTCTGTGATGGAGAGATTGATCTCTTGGCATGTTTTTATGAAATAACACCACAGGCAGGGAAATATTATGCATGCATCAGGCTGTGCATTTATTTTGTAAGCCTTTTCTATGGGGTGTGTACAGTCCTGTTCTGTACAACTAACAAAAACTGTACTTGTACTTTGCGACACCTTTAACTGTAGATGTAGTTCGCCCTGAAAAACTTTCTTGGTTTCCAGAAACAGTGGGCACCACAGAGAGAGGCTTTCTTTCTTAGCATCCACATTTCTATTAATGCCATTACAGTGTTTGACTCTTTTATGGGACCCTTTTGGTCACATCAACAGTTTTGTTCTAAGCTGTCTGTCTTAACTTCTAGCTTTGTCTGCAAAATTTGTGCGGTTAGCCTGAGACATATGCAGATAAATTGCCTGGGTTCAGCTTTCTCAGACTTGGAACTAAATATGCTGCAGTGAGCTGAACTGATGGATGCGGCTTTTCAGCAATATTGATGTCGCTACAGTTGGATATAAATCTTTGGATGCCTTGGTTTGCATTTTCATATTCATGTGCAGTTCTTGACCACTGGTTTTCAGATGGCTTCATCTCTCAGAAAGCTCTGTTTTAAGTAGAAAGACAAAGAAAATGATTCTTCCTCACCCATTGCTCTTCTACTCACTTATAACAATGAAAATCGTGAGCATAGTCTTTTAGCCAGATGTAAATAATGGCAACTCCCGATTCACAAAATGATTACATTCCCATGGCTTTGAACTTGGAGTGTGTTTCCTAATGAGAGAAAACAATTCGAAGAATAGATGAGCCTCGTGAAACTTTTTTTTAACCCATACCATTCCAGCAGCATAGTTATTTGGACCTTAAAACCTGACCTTCCCCCATGTTTCCCTGTGGAACAGTGTTCCTGGTTCTGCTTTGATATCTTAAGGAACATCAGCATTTCATTCTTAACTTCTGCAGACAGCCCCCCGTCTCTGCCTGTGTATCCTGGGGCAGCGTATCAGGTGGTGTTCTCAGAAGCAATGGAGACTGGCTGAATAATTTAAGCAGAGAAGTAACTTCTTGAGAAAATACTGGGTAGTTTCTTGAACTGCTGGAGGTTGGAAAAAGGGAAGGAGCAAATGGAAACTAAACAGTCAGATTCATAGCCAACATCCTATGATCCGATTAATTCTGTACAGGGTGGACCCGATCACTGAACACTGGATCGTGCTAGTTCACCTGACCACAGCGATAGGTACCCGACAGTTGCTACCAACTCTGTCATCTGAGCCTTTGCTGTCTCTGGGCACTGGATGTTGTTGCCTTGATGATTTACCCTTGCCCCTGCCTTCAGGGTTGGCAAGGGTGGAGTCACGGGCCCATGTCTTAGCTCCAAGGAATTCTGCCTCCATGTCTAAAGATGTAGCTTTTGTCAATACTCCATGATGAGGAATTCCCCAGATAGAGCGAGGGGGTTCAGATACTGTATATTCTCCATCCTTCCCCCCTCTGTAAGGACAAACCCTCACTATGAGAAGCTACAGTAGGGGCTCTGATAGAGGGGGTGTGGCCAACATGTTTACCCACATGAAGCTGCAGTTAATGAAATCTCTGGTAACAAAGCTGGCTGATCTTTCCTGTGCACTGGTGTTCAGGGGCCCTCCCACTGTGTGTTAACCAAAGGTAGGGGAGACTTGATGGCTGAGGCATAATTGGCCTCTCACAGTATGTTCCCTATTACTTCGAGACGAAATGCATTGACTTGAACTTGAATAATTTGGTTAACGAGGAGGAGCAGATTAAGGTTTATATGTTTCCTTATTTATAGTGTACAGTGAAATTTTACATTGTCAGTTTGGCTCATAGGGCTGGATGGTTTGTTTATTTTATTAATCAACTTCTACCCTTTTTAAATATTTTTATTTGTAATAATGTATATATATAGCTTACAACTTCCTGCCTGCTTATTTGCATTATTTTTTCACTTCTCAGAGGCAACCACTTTGAATTCACTTAGCTCTTCTTCTGACATTTACTTCCATATCCATATGCTAATTAATATGGTGATATTGATATTTCTTGAAATTTTTCTCAATGCTAGATATTTTACAATTTTTTAATAATGTTTTATTGTTTATGCTGTTACAGTTGTCCCAATCTTTCCCCCATCCCCCTCTGCCCGGCCCCACACTGCTGTGCATGCCCATGAGTCCTTCATAGGGGTTCCCCGGCGAATCCCTTCGCCTTCCTTCAGTCAGTCTCCTCCTCACCCCTCCCCTCTTACCAATGTCAGTCTGTGCCATGATTCTTAGTAAGGAAGGTAAGGGGTGAGCTCTCTTTTATCCTCCCTCCATTAAATACTTGCCCTTAACTCTCTAAGACCGTTATATCTCCATTTGTTTTACTGTAAGTATTTTTCACAGCTGAGCTATCAGTGTACTATGGTTATATTTTCTTTCTTGGAGAGCATATTAAAAGTTCTTTTCCAAAAACTCATATTCTATTTATATACTACTTATTCTTCCCCAAATTCTCAGATAAGGAAATACAATGGCTGGTCTCTCGGGGGCGGGAGCGCGCGTGCACGTGTGTGTGTGTGTGTGTGTGTGTGTGTGTGTGTGTGTACACACACGTACCCTGGAGCCTCCTGCTTGCCTGCTTCATTTTGGACTGTTTACTCCAGAGGCCTTTTGCCCAGCTGTTGACCTGGAATTTTCCTTTACTATCATGTTGGGATGTCTTGATGGACATATTTATGCCGGATGACATCTCTCTTGGTTTCTTCTCTCTTTTGGGGAAGCACATTGTCCAGTTACTTCTTGAGAAAGAAGTATGTATGGTATAATTTTCTTGAGATGTAGCATGTGTTAAAATATTATTTAGTATGTCCACATAGATGATTGATAGAAAATATGAAGTTGGAGATTATTTTCCCTGAGAGTTTTGGAGACCTTGTTTCATTTTCTTCTGTTTCCAATTTGTCATTGAATTGTTGAATGCTTTTCCAGTTCTGTTTACTTTATTTGTGACTTTTTTTGGTGGGGGGACTTTTAGAGGGTTTTGTTTTTGTTTTTGTTTTAATATTCTGAGGTTTCATCATAATGTGCCTTGGTGTATAACTTTTTTCATTCATTGTGAAGATTTTTGTAGGTGGTGGTGGCGGATAATTTTATTCCCACTGTCTTCTGTATTCTCTATTTTCTGGAACTCTTATTTTCTAGATGCTGGAAATTTTGTATGTTTCTTCCAACTTTCTTATTGGACAAAAAGATTCCTGGTCCCAAACCTTGTATCTTTTTGTTGTACTCTGGAGGAACATTTACTTCTATTATCTTCTAACCCTTCTGTGGATTTTTTATTTCTATGATCATAATATTAATTCTAGGAACTCTTATTCTCACAGTATTTCTATTTTATAGTGTCCTATTCATTTTTGCTTTATGGACACAATATCTTTTGCCCTCTTGGAGTTATTAATAATGTACACGTGAAGGTTTTTCCTGCTCCCAACATTGACTGTTTCCTCCTCAAGTTCCTGTTTGTCATGTTATACTCTTCATCACACGTCTGGTGACCATTTGCTGTCTATTTTTATTCATGTGGCGGCACTGAAAACTGATTGGAAGCTCTCTGTGTATGAGCAAGTTGACAAGCTCTTTCTTGTCAGCTGAGGCCTTATCATAGGATGGCTTCCTTTTCCCAGAATCCCCATTTCTTGCTAGTTTTTGGTAACTGTAGATCTCTTTCCTTGGGCTGGTTAGTTTCTCCAGGAAAGTCTTCCAGTCTTTTCCTGGCCAGTCCCTGGGAACTCAGCAAAGGGAGGAGTTGTGGGTCTCCCCGTTCAGAGTGTACACCTTCCTTCAGTCCTTGCTTTATGGTGCCTCCCCCTAGTCACTATTCCTAATGTCCCCCAGACCAGACCTGCTCAGGTTTAGCCTCTGCAAGGAGTGAATCTGCAATGGAAAGAGACACTGTTGACAAGCTTCGTGGCTAAGGAGGATCTGGAAGGTTACTTGTTATAATGTCTGGAAAGCAGTCCTCCAGTTTTCAGTGCCACCCTCATACCAGTGCCTCCTTCAGCCAGCCCCCACTTTAAATGAAACTGTGTTTGAACTTGCATTTTCCCAAGGTTCTATGCCCCCTATTGGCTCGCTTCTTCTGTCTGTAGACAGTTAAGTTTTTTCTGTCCCTGCTTTAAAAATTCGCTCATCTTTGGCCCATCTGTTCCCACTTTCAATTTTTTCCCCATTAACTTTTCTCCTCTTTCATTGTCTTCTTGGGAGTTTATCTCTGCCTCTTGCTTAGTGTCATTTAGTATAAGGGATGGAGTAAAGCACATGACTATAATCTACCGCATACAACTGAAAATCCCTAATAATGACCTTTTGAGATTTGGTCTTTCAATTTAGATACAAGGTTGTCTGGTCCATTAAAGAAGAGTTAATTAGTTTACTCTAGGATTCCATTTACTTTACTTTTCAGTTTCATTCAGAGATTCTTACCCTCGCTGTCAAAATGAACTAGGCATCACCCTTTATTGATTTGAGCATGCAATAGGAAAAAGGGTCACTTATGTGTAAAGTATAAATTCCAAGTCTGATCTCAAGCCTGTTCACAAAAACAACATACAGTTTCCGACACTATAAAGAAGTGACTTTTACTTCCTGGGGTTTTCTCTGACCATAATCCCAGGTGGGTCAATGTTTCTTAGATTTCCTACGAATTTGACTTGTGTCTGAGCTGGAAAAACATTCTTGTCAAAGAACCATTCTGTCCAGGGGTCCCAGTTGTGTTCTACAGGATACCAAGTTTCCATGAGGCATCTCTAGAGTCTATAGAAGTTATTGGGCCATGACGTCCTTCTCCATTCCTGGCATGAAATCACTCAAGAGTAACTCTTGCAAAATACAGAAGGTTTTGTAATGTGCCAGAGGCTTCCATTATTGAGCACGTAAACGCCGCAGCAGAGTCAGGACCAAATATGGTCTCTCTTTCAACTCTTTTTATTAGTACTTCAATTTTAACAGCAACGATTGATTTTTGTTGACAATGTTTAATATATTCTTAAGGTATATTAAGGATTACTGTAAATAGGGTCTTATCCAACCATTGTAAAGGAGACGGAAGCCATTTCAAATTGTAAAGGTTTTGTGCCCTGCAGGGTTTGAATGAATAGCGGAATCTGATCTGATTCCCAATCTAGAGTTTACAGAATCTTTTTTTTTTTTAAATAATGTTTACTTTCACATCAGAGAATTAATACTTTTCTGCTTCAGACACCCCATGTTCTTTGTTGGTAAATCAAGATTGAGAATATGTAGCGGTTCTGAGAGGAAACGTTTCTATGTGGAGGTCCCTGCTTCCACCGTGATGGGTAGGGGTGCCAGGCATCTGTTGCCGTGTTCACGCCTATGAGAAGCGGCATTGCCTCTGAGCAACAAGGAGGAAGTTCTTCTGTCCTTAAACCCCCAAATTGGGACTCTTTCTCATTATCATAACTCAAAAGATCATCTTTTTAATGAGACGGGTACATCCCTTGTGGTTTTCACAGATTTAATGATCAGATTATGTAATGCAGAGCTTGGCGAAAAATAGCTCTGGTGAGATAGATAATGGAAATTTTACTGACAGCTAAAACAACAGCAACAACTTTGGCCTTTTTCTTTCTGCAAAGCTTTTGACCTCTTCTGCCTTTATTCTTCCTTTATTGTTTTTGGTGATTCTTGAAGGGATTCACCTGTCTTATTTAACATAGTTAGCCTGTATACATTTCTTACTGTATTTTAACTTCAAAAAATTATCACCAGTGTAGAAAAAAATTATTTGCAAGAAGAATTGGATGTGTCATGATTTAGGCATAGTCTAACTTGCATTAGACCACTCTGCAGAGTATTGTGCAGTTATGTATAGGCTCTTAGAAGAAGAAAAATAGATACTTTGCTGATTTTAGAAAGTTCTTCGTGTGTTTTGGAAAGTGGGGCAGGGAAAATAAAAAGAAGAAAGTAGAAGTAATTTAAGAGAAATAGGTAAGGTATAATAAAATGCCTTGAAAACTGCTAAGTAACATAAACATGTTAGTTGCTGTTATTGCAAGAGGTTAGCTTAAAATGAGAAAAAAGTTCACAAAGATTCAGTAAAGAAAACTGGGAAAGAGAGAAAAGAAGTAACTTGGATAAGAAAAAGTTAAGGAAGAAACAAGTGGGAATGCCATAATGGGGGTTTTGCAGTTTAGTTTTTTCTTTTTAAATCGGAAAATTGCACATGTATTTGTAGTTACTGTTTAAACAGTTACATTAAAAACATTTATTAACCAAAAGGAAAGTTCCATTGAAAATACTTCAGGGAAAATAATCTTATCACATGACGGGTAAGGGTTGGGTAGAAACCACCAGACACATGACTTTCTCAGCTCTAAATAAAGATCTGTGTGTCAAGCAGGGGGTGAAGTCCTGTGTTTACACTTAAATAAGGTTTAATTTACATTGGTGGATGTGGGAGTCTTTCAATTTGTTCTCATTCACACCTTTGCAAGGTGGGCATGATTAACCCATTTTACAGACGAGGTTGGAAGACTAATGGACTTGTACACAGTGACTTATTCAGTGACAAATCCCTCCCTTCTTTAGGTTTTGAGTTTATTGCCACATTTGCACAGGCACTTCCCATCAAAGCAATTGGTGTGTTGTGTTTCTGGATATTCAGCTTGTTGGATTTCTCTAAAAGAAGTTCTTGGTAAGTAACAGTGATCACTTACAAATCCAGGGCATGTTTCAGGCTCGACTGTATTTGTATTAAATGACTTCCAATGGATCCTACCTAAGGGTAGTATTTGAATTCTCTAAGAACCAAGATATAAATAAAAAAAAGACATCTCAACTGCCCAAACATGGGTTCAGAGTCTGTGCACCGTGCATGCCCTTCAGATGTTGTCTGAAGCTTGGTATTTAAGTTTAGTTCTCTTGTACTTTTTTATTTTACTTGGTTTCCATAGCTTCCTTGAAGAAGGGAAAGGTTGGTCTCTGACAGCAATGAGACTTGAGTCTTGAGGGCAAGGAAGGGCAAGGAGAAAACCAAACCTTTCAAGGCAGACAAAAGATCTCCCAAAGCACAGCAGGCAGGCGCCTTCGGGGAGCCCAGCAGGCAGCCCTCTGTGCTGGGGAAGCTGTCTTGCCTTTCTAGGCCGGGTTAGTCTGGTTACCCAGCAGCATGCAGCATAAGGCCAACCTTATGCCCTGTCCCTCTGTTCCATTGATTTACCTTCTGCTCAGGTCCTAACTCTACTTGTCTCTAGACCTGGATGTAGAACTTGGATTCACCTTTGGCTCTCCAAAGAGTACTGTCCTATCTGTAGTGTTTGAACTTCAGCAATTTCTTCCTTTTGACTCTCAGAGCGCCCTGTTGCTTTGGCAGGGACTCCGCACCCAGTTCGGCTCATGGTGGTAGGAACTCAACTTCTGCCTAATATCCCCGGACCAGCTCCTTTTCCTCAGAGTCTGTGTTTCATGTTCCAGGGGAGCAAGACCATTGACAGTCCTATTGACGATCCCATATCACCAAACAAAGATTAATTGTATTCTAGATTCTCTGAGAAGACCTTACTTTTCAGAAAAAAAGGATTAATCCAGTATGGTTGAAAGTAAATCCACTTAAAAAAATTTACATGAGTTGTCCTTCAACTGTTACGAAAATCTTGATCATTCTTAATATCTTACTCCTTGAGCTTTCTAAATAGTGGGACTATATACTATAATAACTGCAGTGATTCAGAGAACTGTAATTTAATGTTATAGAATATATTATTTTTGAAGGATATAACCAAATTTTTTAGTAGCTTGCATAGCTTTCATATCAAAAACGTGGTGCATTAAATAAAGCCCTTTTTAAAACATTTTGTTTACAAATTTGTCTTTTAGGTCAATAGCAGCATGTAAGTAGAGATGTTATGATGTCATAAAGTAGTTGGAAGGAGAGATAGTACGACAAGTGGTTGTTGACATGAAATGTTTGTTTTGAGAGAATTCTTGGCATTTTTGAGAATTTGTAGGAGAGGAGGGAAGTATTTGTGTACCTGTTGAGGATTAATGTCCTTGTAGAGCATTTGTTAGTGAATATATTAATGCTAGTACCATAAATATAGTAATTAAAAAGTTGCACACTAAACACTTTATGGATTGGCATAAATATTCCTTTCATTCCCTTGATGGCTTGCATTCAAGGGAATGGCGCATGGCTCATCTCAGTCTCTTCACATTCTTAATCAAGAATAGAGAGAAGGATGGCAGTCTCTAAGGGCTGTTTCCTCCTTCAGGCCTTGCTGATCAGATGGACAGAAATTTTGGTTGCTTTCAGGACTGAGTTATTTTTTAAAAAATTGATTTTATAGAGAGATTGGGGATGGGGGAGGGACAAAGAGAGAGAGACAGAAACAAACTTCAATTTGTTGTTCCACTTATTTATGCATTCATTGATTGATTCTTGTATGTGTCCTGACTGGAGATTGAACCCATGTATCGCAATGACTCTCTAACCAACTGAGCTACCCAGCCAGTGCTAAGACTGAACTATTTTTTTGAACAGTTCAGAAAAAATATTACGTAGTACATACAATAATAACAACGACAATGATATCCCACTATTCCTCACTTTTGCAAACTTTATTTTATTTATTTATTTATAATGAAAGTATCATTAAAGATACTTTCAGACAGTACCATGGGTGTGTTGCTATGTGATGTGTAAATGTGTTTAATATGGTCCCTCAAAGCTTATGTGTTATAAAAGAAGTGAAATGATGAATAATATACGTATATAATAGGACAAAACCATAGACACCTAACGGAGTGAGCTTCAGCATTTTCACAAGGAGTGAGGCTTCATTACCTCATTACGATCTGTTGCCCCAGCGGGTTGAACCTGAGCAGGCTGCTGTGTTGAGTGAGCATGTGGGAGGGGAGGCAGTGCGCTGTTAGAGTGACGATGTCCTGTCCTTCCCAGGAAGGACAACAGAGAAGGCAGGCAGATGTAAAGTGGGCAACTTCTATTGCTTTTCATGCTCAAAATGTTCGCACCTACCCATTTTCTCATTTAGGAGGCTTTTTGTGTTTCATAATTTCATTATTTCTGAATCCTCTTAGTTAACACACAATATTTATTTATGAATTCATAAAGATTTTCTTCTGTAAAGAGGAAAGGAAATGCAGTTGCATGTGGTTTGAAGCTTGGCTTTGGATCAATTAGGGTGGAAAAGGAAGGAATAGAAGATTATTTCTGTTCTCGCTGTCAGGCGTGTCCACCCTTTTGGTGTCTCTGGGCCACACCGGAAGAAGAAGAGTTGTTTTGGGCCACACACTAAATACATGGTGACATGTAATCACAAAAAAAATCTCATAATGTTTTAAATAAATTTATGATTTTGTGTTGGGCTGAGTTCATAGCCATCCTGGGATGCATGCGGCCCATGGGCTGCCTGTTGGACATCCCTGGTTTAATTGGCCTCCTTCTTATTTGTGTGAACTCTTCATTTATGCATTGGTTTATCGATTGATTGTGTATTTATTGACTGCTTGTTGTATATATATCCTTGCCCTGAGCATACAAAGTTGAATGGCCCAGTCAGTAGGCATCAACTGGCTCTGGAACCTTCTCAGTCCTGGCTGAATTCAATGATGATAATGTGTTTATCTAGAATTCTAAAATTCTGTCATCTTCTAAAGATGGCCTGGAGATGTCTATATTGTGGAGCAGCCTTGGCATTTCTGAGGTCACGAAGGCTGCGGAGAATGTAACGTCTGTTTTTCACGTGTTTTCCATTGTATTAGATTTTCTAATGAACTTTGTTTGCTGCTTTGGGCACTAGTGGAGTTCTTGGAAAGAACTAAGTCACTCCACCCACTTCTGTATTTGCCAAAATTCGAGGTCAAGGCGTGGGCAGGAGACTGAAGTGGGTTGACAGCACGTATGCTAGGAAATCTCGGGGGCAGGTGCTGCCGCCAGCACCACTCCCCTTCTTCTTGCCTTTGCTTTCAAGTATCGGACTCGTTATTTTCATTACGTTAGTTGTACTGGGCGGGGGTGGGGTGTGGGGGAGTCTTTGAATTGAAGCATCTTAAGAAGCCTTGTAAGCTGGTAAGTAGTGGTTTCACTTTATGCAACCATATGTAAACTTTTGGAAAATTGACATCCAAAACCTAAGATCATTTTAAGAGCATTCTTCTCAATCATTGCGTACACAGTACTTTTTGATACTATTAAGTTCTACTATGGGTATGCTTATCCCATAAATATTCCACCTTGATACATACTGGCAAATATAGTTTTGTTTTTTTTTTTCATTAAAATGGGGTTGGACTACTTTAATTTTGGAAGGTAGCATGCCAGAAACCAAGATTTTTAACATCTGTGTCTCCAAATCATTTCTGTGTCAACTTGTTTCAGCAAAGAGTCACACCACCTATTTATCTAATATTGATGTCATTTGGTCTCTTGCCTCCAGCCTCCCAATGCTCTTGCCTACACACTTCCTATAACCAGATTTGTCTTTATTCCTCTGTCACATTCTGCTAACATCAGAAGGATGTGGATTCTGCTTTCTCTTCAAGGCCAGCTCCTTCCTCTGTACGCCTGCCCCTTTCCCCACCTTCTTTGGGATCTTATGCCATCCTTTCCTCCTCCCTCTTGTGCCCTCAACCTTTCTCTCTTACTGATTCCTTCAGCCTATTGACATGGCCTTCCATCAGAACTTGTCCCTTCCAGCATCCGTCCGTTCTCTCTCTTCTCTTCCACTGGCTCTGTTGTCTCTGCCTCCAACACTTCACTGAAAACACCCTCAGTCAAGGTGGCCAGTAACTGCCTAAGAGTCAAATCCAAAGGTATATTTTTCATTTTTTGTCTTCATCCACCGCATTGTATCCCATGGGACTTCTCTCTCTGCCTTTCTTCCTTGGGCTTATTCAGAAGATCTTTTTCCTCTGCTCATTCAGATCCTTTCATTCTACCCAAGTTCCTTCAGTGATATCACCCACTAACATAATTTTTCTACTTTCTGTGTAATGAACACTTATATGCCTTTATGTTTTACTTAGGTTTCTTCCCCAAGCTTTATACTCAAGGATATATGGTATACCTATCTGAATCTTCTACACCGCGATTTCTAATGCCCCAAACTAAACTCCATTTCTTTATTAAACATGCTCAATCTCCTGTATTCTCTGCCTCAGTTGCCGCTCCTGTCCACCCACATGTAGTCATTTTCCAAGTTGTTTTGTGTCTGGATGTTTCCCAAGTACTAATTCTTCTCTCCTTTCCCCTTTCCTACCTACTTCCACTGTCCCAATCCCCACCCTTCCTCTCCTATCTAACAACCTAAGTGGACTCGTTGGTCTCCCTACCTCCACTCTGTCCCTTTTGAATCCACCCAGAGAAAGGAATGCACACATCTGAAGCGCAGATCTCACGCAGCAGTGGCTGTCTGTGGGCAGGAGACAGTCAGAGCACGTGGATATGTGCAGAAGGTTATGATCTGGCCCCAGGCTTCTTTCTTGGCCTCACCCCATAGCACTGAATTGCATGTGCAGCTTCTTAATGCTGCCTTTTCCCTTGTCTGTGTCCCATTACCAGCTTGGCTAAGTTCTACCCAGCCTGAGGTCACATCAGGCATCCCTTCTGCTTGGAAGCCTTCCCTGACCTCCCCATTTCTGGGCTAGGTGCCTCTGCTTGACATGAGTCACTTCAGCTGACATCCCACTGCTCTACTGGGCCCGTTGTGCGTGTCTCTGGCCCCATTACTTAAAGATAGAGGCTGTGTCTTATTTATCTTTGTAGCTCCAGTGTTTAGCACAGTGCTTAGCATATAGTAGGTGTTCAACATATGCTTTTTAAGTGAAAAATTAATAGTGACAGTAAATCAACTCAAGGTTTACAAAAATGGGCAAAAGTAACCTATGCACAGTAGTCAAAAGTAATCTGTGCACAGTAGTTACCTTTGGGGGACACGAAGGGAGCTTCTGGGGTTGGATGTGGTGTGTTTAGGTTAGGAAAATTCATTGTGCTGTCCACCTGTGGTATGTGTTCTTTTCTACATTTATGTTACATGTCGAGTTTTTCTAAAAAATCGGTTTGACGTCTTATCTACCCAATACAGGAAATTTCCTTTTTTTCCTTTTGAGCTTTTAGAGTTTTTACAGGATATTAGTTCAGATTTTACGGCAGAGAACCAGGCTACTGCTGTTCCTCTTCGTGAAGGAAGAGGAAGATGACAAAGCATTAGTGAAATATGCACGGGATGCCTGGCCTTCCAAAGAGGGCCCCGGACGCCAGCCCCGGTGGAGGGACTTGCCGTGACCTGCACGCCTGTCACACTTATTACAGGGGCCACATGCTAATCCTCAGTGAGCTCTGGGCCTGCTTGCAGTGACAGGGATACTTCGCCTCGGATGTGACTATGAATAATTCATAAATGTAGTTATCTGGAAATTTGCGGTCATCATTAGCATTTTAATGAAAAAAAATGCAGTCATTATTCTCAATCTCTGTTTTGTTTCTGCTTTCTTTCCTCCCCCCACCACAGCCAACCCTCTCAGTCTTTCCTGAGCGCTTGGAAACTGCTGAGGCCCCTGCCAGTGTGCCGACCGGTCGCTATGGGCAGACGGTACCCGGAGGCTCCCTGTCGTCCAGGCAGCTCCTGTACGTATGGGACTGGTCTCTCTCTCTTTTCCTTTAATTTTTCATTATAGAATATGGCAGGCTTCTGAGTTAGTACAGGTTTATAACATTTAACTTGACAGTGTTTAGAAATGCAAGATAGTGAATTGCTCTCGGGTAAGTTTTTAATATTGAACGATGAGAAATGTTATCTAAATTAGGATTTTAATAATTCGGTGGCCTTATAAAAGACCAGGAGTGCATATCAGCAATCTTCCTTTCAGTGCATCCAGTCAGATAGAGGATTTGTGGGGTATTTTAGCCATTTTTCTATCATATATTTAACATTTGCACCAATCCCAGTGTCATAAATTAAAAACATTTCCCAGTGATTGTTTTAGTTCTTTTGGAATAAAGAAACTTATGGGCCCAGAAGAGACTTCATTTGGGTATGTCATTGTGGAATACGTGTTAGGAAGAGAGAGTCTGCAGTTCTTACTCCTTAACGTTCTCCAGGGGAGGAAACAAACGCCCGATTTGCTCAGGGGAGGCCTTCCGAGTCTCACAGCGCTACGTCCTTCCAGTCAGTCCTTCCCGTCATCTCTTGGGAATGGCTGCCGTTGCAGCCTTTTTCTATTTGTCACTTACCCCCGCTTCACTTATTTCTCTTTACCCCCGATCTCTCTTATTTCTATAAAAGAGAGTTTGTTTCAAACGTATTTTTTTGTTCCCTTTAGTCCTCCAGCTTTGGGCCAGCTGTTTAGATACTTAGTTTTGTCGCTTCCCTTTGAATTTCTGGAATGTTGGCTTCAAATCAGAGGTGTGTTTGGGGTTATTTTCCAGAGGGCCTTTGCTCCCACATCCTGTCCACTGCGATCCTTGTTCGAATTCACCTTTAACTCCCCTTTCCTTGTCCAGTTCAGTGTCTTCTTCATAGGAAAGTCTGAACCACCCTCTAGTCCGTACCCAGGTAGTTGCTTCTGACGCCCCCCTAATAGAGCCAGATTGTTGGGAGCAGCAGTGGAAGGGAGAGCTGACAACAGCGTGTGGATTCAGACCGACCACCAGGGGTGGGATGGACAGCTTTCGCACATATACCTCACTGTCCCCCAACAGCATTGCTGTATAACTCTGAAATTATCAATTTTCAGAGTGAGCATCATCAGAAAAGGTTTACACTTTCTGCTGTTGACGAGAGGTCGGCAAACTATGACCCATGGGCCAGATCCAGCCCAGACCTGTTTTTTTAGGAGCTCACGGTGGCTTCTATAGTTTTAAATGGTTATATAAATACCTACCTACTCTCTATTTTGCCCCTTGCCCCTTAGGGCCTAACATATCTACAATCTGGCCTGTTACGAAAAAATTTGCGTAGCCCTGCTCTAGGAGAAAGTTGGGAGCCACATTCTATGATTGAACCCTGTGAAACTATCTTTTGACCTACTAAAATGCTTATTTCCTATAGTTTGATCTAATGTATACTAAGGAAATTCTTTTTTCAAATGGTTAAAATTGTAAAGTTTGGACTCTTGGAATGACGAAGTAAAGTTCCGTGGGAAATTCACAAATGTGGGCCTGCTCGTTTTTCCCCATCTTGGTGAACGATTCATTGCCCCCTCCTCTCCGGAGGTCTTCAGAGGGCCCTGAGCTGCAAAGCCTTACGCTGTTAAATAGTTGAAAGGAAGATCTTCTTTTCTCTTGACTTATTTTTTTAAACCAAGAGTCCTCTAGAGAAAACCGTCTTTTTATCTTCCCCTTCCTGGGTGCAGGGACGAGCTCGCCATCCTCAGAGGCCCCTGTGGGCGCGGCACCTGTGCTTCTTTCTGGTGGGAAGGCGGATGAGGGGCTGCCTTTGCCACGGGCCACGCCTGCTGCCCCCTCGGCCTGCAGTGTGTCTGCCTAACGCGTTGCTTGAAACGTCCTTCCCTGGAGCTGGAATGTGGGTCTCACCCTTTGCGCTTTCTGTTTTCTTCCCCCCATAATGTCGATCCCTTAGTCCAGTGCATTAAAACCGTCCTTCAGTTTATGTGGTTTGTTTTCCATTCTTTCTCTCCCCTTTGTACCTTCCTTCTCCGGATTATTAAATAAATCTGCTTATTGAAACCTACAGCTGACCCTCTTCAGTGGCCACCCTTCGTGGTGGGAGACACTAACCTCAGCTGCTCTGTGTCCTGTCACCTGAGACAAGAAATCTAAGATGACTTGGGGCCTCTGAGCCAGGCCAGGGTCTGAACCGGGCCACATTGTTCCCAGGGCAGGAAAACTACTTCAGGGGGGAAAACAACTCTCTGGAGTTTATAATTTTGTTACTAAGCGTGGTCAGAACCATCAGTCAGGAGTTGGTAGTCCATGCTGCTGTACTCTGAACTGTTCTTGAGGCTCACATGGCAAGTTGGAGTTTAGATTTTCTTTCCTTCTGTTTTGGGACCATTGCTCTGCCTTTCCAGCCTGTCTTCTTTTAGGGCAGGGTGCTGTCCTGTGGGGAGTATGGAATGGCGCACTCATTGAGCGCCAAAATAAGAAGTCAAGAGCTAGAGCTGACCTCTCCTGACATTTCAACAGTGCTTGTGCTAAGACTAGAGGTAACTTACCCTGGGGATGATTCGTCAGGTTGCCCCCGTAATTATTTTTACTTGCCCCTCTCTGTTCCTTGACTGCAGCCGCCGCACTGAGCCCGGCCCTCGGGATCTGGGCTGTTGCAACAGCCTCCAGACTTCTGGTCTGAAGTCTCCCTCCTTGCAAATTAGATTCATTCATAAAAGCCAGATTAATCTAACTGATGAAGCCTAACTCCGATCACGTCACTTCCCTGCCAAGAATATTGAGTGTATCCGCACTAGTCCAGGAGGTCGCCCTGACGTTTGAGTCCTCCACATTTTCTTTCACTACTCCTTTAATACCCATTTCTCATGGTGAAATGTTAGTTATTGTTACTGTTAGCAATAGTACTCCTCTGTAGAAACTTCAGGCTCGCTTAAGTGGGTGCTCCTGCTGAGGCACGCCCTTTGATTCGGGTCAGGGTGCTGTTGCTCATGCTGTTCCCTCTCTGGAACGTGGCTCCTTCTGTCGACAACCTGCTAAAACCCCGTTCGGGCTTCAGGGTGCAGTGGAGTTGCCCTCGTTCTTAGGAAGCTTCACTGGTTTCCTGTCTCTGTCAGCACATGCTCCTGTAGCTCTTAACTCTCCCTCCTGAAGCTTGTATCCCAGATTGCTCTTTCTGTATGCTTTGTCTGAACTTTGACTCTAAGCATGTTCATTTCCCTTCTCTCTTCTGTGTGTGAGGGCAGTGCTTTATCTGTGGTCAGTGCTCAGATATTTGTGGAATCACCTTGGGCTTGGGGATGGGTCTGGATAATCACTGTCCTCAGGAAGCCCCTGCAGAGCATTTCCCAGAGTGCTCGGCAGAGCCAGTGCAGAGCCCAGGACAAGGTGGGGTGAGGGGGGTGCCTCCTCCCGGCTCCCGGGGCCCTCCCTCTGCCTTTCCTTCCCTCTCACTCAGCCGGGTGTTTCCTGCCTTTCTGCACTTGAGAAATGGCCCTTTGAAAAGTAGAAACAGTAACAGGCACGTATGATTATTTCTTTTGGCCTTTCCTCCTTGACTTCCCCACGCTGACGAAAGGCATTGGTTTTCTTTGTGGTTCTACTTCATGCCACACATTGTGTCCTGATTTTACCAGCTTTTCACTTCAAACTGGATTAGCTCGGAAAGGTTTATTTTATTGTCTACATTTCACAGATGAGACAATGAGGCTTGAAACAACAAAGCAGCTTGTTGGAGCAGAGCTGCAGTGGGAGCCTAGGTGTGTCTGCTCCCCAGGTCTGGGTTCTGTGTTCCCACCGGCCTTTCTCCTCACCTGCCACCACTCAGGTGATCCCTTATTTAGATGATGTCTGCTCACCTGTTCTCACTGCCACAGCTTTTGGTAACGGGGGTCTTAAAGGCCTAAAAGATTTAGCATCAAAGGATGCTGACATCTGCGTCGTCTCCTCCTCTGTCCATTATTTAAGCCAGGTGACCGCAGGCAACATGAAGGCCGTGGAAGAGCACTTCACACAGAAGAAGAAATAACTAATACAGAAATAGTAACATATGACGCAAATAATGCATGTTTAGTATAGAGAATTTTAAAAAAATAAAAAGGTTCTCACAACATTGCACACCAAGAGATAAACGCCTTTAACATTTTGTTGAATACTTTTCTATATTTCAAATACTCTCTCAATATATTTATTTCTATTTACTTCCAGAAATGGGACAGTGTTATCCATTGTGTCTACCGAACCAAGTATCATAGGTAACTCTTTAGATCAGTACACTTAACTTTCACAAGTAGCTGCAGCCTGTGATGTTCCAGAGAAAGGCTGTGAACCAGGGGAATGCAGGAAGGCCAACTCACCTCGGCACAAGGAAGAATTTTGTCAGGGTTAAAGATGTTGTCAGGACCCATTAAATGGACTTGCACCATCCGTTCATAGGCCTCAGTTCGGAGTTGAAGAACACTGGCCCAGAGGTCCTGCAGTACGGGAGGGCGTGCCTGGGCAGAGTGAGAGTTTGCAGGGTGCCTGTGGTCGGAGTTCAGAACTCAGCCAGGGCTTGAGGAAACATTTGGAATTTGAGTTAAGACCAGGAGCCCGAGAGCATTGCTCATGATCATTAACAGCCAGTGGGTCTCACTGCCCAGAACAGCCGGGATATGATGTGGTGTCCCGAGAGGGGGGCCTTCTGCTCCTGCCTTAATTGGTTTTCCTGGTGTGGGAGGAAGTCCTGTAGGATCGCCCAGATGCGGGTGATCTCAGCGAAGAACCGTCAGGGAGTCTCACAGTTTCAGTAATAAAATTCTATGAATGGAGAGTGGCTCTAGGAGTTGGGAAAGGTTAAAGGCCACAAGACTTTAAAAACTGATAAGATTTTTATTCTTTCCAAGGGAAAAAAAAAGATTCATTTATTTTAGAAAAATGTGTAAATACCAAAACCACAAGGGGGGAAAAAAAATCCTTAACATTTTTCATGTGTCTTTACAGTCTGTGTGTATGTGTGTATGCATGTATCTGTGCCTTAAAAAATTTTTTTAAAAAAATTGTATTTATTTAGAGCGAGGGAGAAAAAGAGAGAAACATTAGTGTGTGGTTGCTTCTTGCATACCCACATTGGGCACCTGGCCCACAACCCAGGCTTGTGCCCTTATGGGAATCAAACTCACGATCTTTCGGTTAGCAGGCTGGTGCTCAATCCACTGAGCCACACCAGCCAGGGCTGCATCTGTACCTTTATATGAAGCATTACTGTGATCATACTGTACATCTTAGTTTATGACCTTTTTTTTTTTTTTTGTAGCTTAACTCATCATGGAAATTTCTGGTATTATTAAATATTCTAGTATGTGCTATTTAATGATCATAAACTTTATTACATTGCTCGGATATATTGTAATTAACAACCACCCATTGTTGAACATTTAGGTTATTCCTACTTTTCTTCTGTCCTTCTTGATTAATCATTGCTCATAACTTTTTTTCCTCCTTAAACAATGCTTAGAAATGAAACTACGAAGTTAAAGGGTTGCTTGTACATTTTCAAGACATTGCTACACATGTCCAGACTGCCCTCTGGGGAAGTTTTATCTATTTTCATTCTGTCATCCTTGTGTGAGGGCCGTCTGTTTCCTCCCACCCTGGCCCAGGGATTTATTTCTCATGATTTTGACATTTTCTTTTACTTAAAAAGTTGTTAGTTATATTGTATTCAGTTTTTCCATGCACTTGAAACTGGCAGAGTCCCCCTTTGTCACCTTGGCTCACCACATTGACTAGAAATTTTACCACCACTGTCTGATTATCAGATTTGAAGACCTTTGACTCACTGGATCACAGTCCCAGAGTTCTACAGAGCTTTAAAAACAGATAAGTGTTATATAAATGTTAAATCAGTGGATGAGTATTCCAGTTCTTCTATTGAGACCCCTTACACCTGAGTCACCACAGTTTTATAGCGTAGTGGGTACAGTCTTATGGGAGCTACCCAGTCACTGACGGAACACCGCCTTCTCTGCCTGTCTCAGAATCAGTAAGGTAGGTTCCAGATTTTTACATGGTGTGTGAACCCAAGCTTTGAAAGGGATTATCTGTGGCTTGTCTACTGCCAATATTTTTCAGATACTCATAGTGCTTATTTTCATGTCCAGTGAGTAACGTTACATCTTGATGTTAACAGTACTAAAGAAAGGTGATTATTTCTCTACCTGAAGAAAGAAATTCAAGTTCCACAGTCCAAGTTAAAAATCCCTTCTTTGTAAGTTTTTGCTTTCTTCTTTTTTTTAAAACCCTCTGTAATCTGCTTTGTTTGAGGTTGGGATTTTGAAATTTTCTGTGGTTGTAACAGAAACATCTGTTCACGCGGATGCTGTCTGGATCTAGCACTTCCCCTGCGGTAACACAAGAGAGGGCAGAACAAATAGCGCCCTGTTGTCTCCAGTAGTGTAGGGTTCAATACCCTGGGAAGAAGCCTGCTTGGTATCTGCTTTTGCTATGGAATGAGAATAGGAATGAATAGTCCTTGGAGGGAACTAGATGTGACTTCCTTTTCTCTTTCCATAGACTAGCTTTAATGTTGCAAGGGAACCTGTTTTTATTGTGTTGCGTACCAGCAGACCTCATGCCCAGCCAGCATACACGGGACAACAGTTGGGCAGCCTTTCCCCCTCACTCTATCCAAAAGGGTTTAAAAGCTCCTTCTGTGAATGTGGTGGTCAAGCTTTCACTCAGCAGGAGGTGAGAAGAAGGGATTGTCCTGAGGGGTGGCCAGCACAGCTTCTGCTAAGGTGCGTAGCGGGAAGGAAATACTCCAAATTTTGGGAGCTTAAGATCTGTCTTCTGGGAGCTGCCCCCAGAAAGGAAAGAAGAGGAATATGCAATTTTATGAGGCAATGTTGAAACCAAAGCAAATGGGAATTATTTTTCCAGATTTCCTAGACACTTGGCTCATTCATGCAAAACCTGAAATTGTTCTCAGGGGAAGTGAACGCTGGTGACCCGAATGAAGGCCACCGAAGTCCTTGCGACATGAAGCCCGTTGGATTCCTAAAGGAGAGACTTGGTATATTTCAGAGTCATGACGTAGGTCAGGTCATTGTTACCCTCCGAACCTTCTAGCCCTTTCTTTCATGAGTGTGTGTATGAAAAAATTAGCAAGCGTGCAGTATTGAATATTCTATAGAGAACTCTTTATTAAAGGTATATGTAGGCTCTTTAGTCATTCTCTTTCTTTCAGGCCTATGGAAAATCTGTGGGATTTTATTTGTTTTCTCCTCTGAATTCTTTCTTTGGGGTGTCCAATTATGGGAAACGTTGATCCCCAGCTTGCGAGGTACAAGACATTCCCCAAAGAGCTTAGGTTACATATTGCTTATTTGGAACTTGATACCGATAAATCCAGCACAGCTTGGCTAAATCATGCATACCTGCCACCGTCTTGTCCCTGTGCCAGGGGCTCAGGTAGGGGTCGAGAGCGCTTCCTGTTGATTGAACATCAGGAGACAGAAACTTTTTGTTTTTGAAATTACCATTCCTCACACAGGAGGGCTAAGTTTACGTAAAGCTTAAAAGAGCTTCCCCTTGTTCCCGTTAAGGGACAGGGTGGAGTTAAGACTGGAGGGATGATCAGGCCCACTCAGTAGCTCAGCTGACTCTGCGTCTCCTATACTCATAATGCTGGGTTTATGCTGGTTTCTCTGGAGGATTGAGAAGACTCACAGACTGTCCTCAAAGAGTTTATGTTTTCAGTATAGTAACAATGTCCTTTAGAATCAAGTTATGTGGTGTAGTGGTTCATAGAAGAGGAGGCCAGTAAAGATATATGTAATCAGTGAAGTTCAAGGGGAAGGCAACAAGTGTAGAGAGAGTCTTCCTCCAATAGGACACAACGGTCTGGGAGTAGGCGTGATTCAGATCATGGAGTTCAAAGCTCGGCTATGGAATTGCAGATGCTTTGGGAGGTATTTGGAGGGCACAGGATGTGGAGTGTTGTGAAGAAACCTAATGAAGCGAGGTTACACAGGAAGGGTCTAGGGAAATGCATATCGCGGTGAGAACAAAGAAAACGCTCACTGTAAGCTATTTCTGTTATTATTAATAACTAACACATAGCCAGGAACTATTCTAAGCACTTTGTCTATATTTTAATCCTCCCGGCAGCTCTCTGACGGTGATACTGTAATCACTGAATTGCAGATGAGGATGCTAGACACAGAAGAGGCACTGACTTAAGGCTATAGTGTACATGGCGTAGTTGGGATTTGAAACCAGGTTGCCTGGCTCCAGGGTCTGTGTTCCTAACCACTGGGCTGCCTGCTTTTGTAATTGTGAGAGAAGGAAGAAGGGATTACAAGCAAGAGAATTTGTTGGGGAAAAAGAAAACTCTGAGATCAGGATTGCAGGGGTAGGGGGTGGGTTGAGATCTTGGGGATTCAGTGTCCATTTGGTGGCTACACCCAGGGGTTAGTGATGTAGAGGGGAGTTAGAGGTCGGCTGCATCAAGCTTGTCCTGGAAGTAGGAATGTAAAACCAACGGTCTAGAGGCCTTATTGTGTGTTGGGCACTGGGGTTAGAGCAGCGAGTTAGGTAGGTATGGTCGCTCTTCCCATGGAACTTGTATTTATTCTAGTGATGGAGACAGTTGACAGGAAAGTCACCCGATAGAGAAGATAATTATTGATTGCGGTACATACTGCGGAAGGCCCAGTAGCATGATGGAGAGTTACTGGGCAGGGCCCCTATGACGTAGGGGGGCACAGGGAAGATCTCCCTGAGAAAGTGACATTTGATCTGTACTCTGAAGCACGGGAAAAGCACGTGAAGAACTGAGGAAAGCTCATCCCAGTCCTTAGGTACAGGGACAGTTCGGGGAATAGAAAGGAGGCCAAGGTGGCCCCGGCGCGGTGGGCACGGTGGGACGCGGTGGGAGATGAGGTTGAAGACGGAGGCTGGGCTAACTCAGACTCGGAGGCCTTGGTAGGGGGTTTCAGTTGTTTCCTAAGAGCAGTGAGGAGGCTCTAAATGTTAAGTGGGTGGGTGGTAGAATCCCGTGGGGGATCCAGGGTGCTCAGTAGGGTTAGGCAAGGGCGGGGAGGTGGAGAAAAGCAAAGGGAAAGCAGGGTGGAGAAGGTGCGTTAGGATGCTCCTCCCCCACCTGGTACCTTAGCAGTTTGCATCACAGCCAACATGGCCCTTCTGCCCAGGAAGGATCTGCCCGGGGTAGGGAGCTCAGGCAGAGCTCCCCAGCGTTCAGGCTGGGGGCAGATTTGCAGCAGCCAGGCTTCATGCCACCTTTTAGCCATTCGACTGCCAGTTTATACCTGTTTCTATGTATATATACAGGGTCAGCCAAAAGTAGGTTTACAGTTATTTGTATGGAAATTATACAATAATTAATAAATAATAATACAAGAATAAACTCTGCTTTGCGTACTCACAACTGTAAAGCTATAGCATATGACCTTAAAGAGTAAACACATTTTGTTTGTTTTTATAGGCATTAGAATTTTAAAAATGTTACTTCATATGTAATAGATGCTTTTGATAATGGGGAACATAAAACACTCTAGAACTGCTGTCATTTATTGGGTGACTTTCTTATCCCTGAGGTGGAGACCCCAAATGGAGGCACAGTGACCTGCCCTCCCAGTACCCGTATCCTGCTCCGTTTTTGCTGAGAGCCCTCGGTTTAGTTCAGGGGAGCACGGAGATCAGCCTCAGGCAGTAGGATGTGATGGTGTCAGCCAGCACACCAGGCCTGGCCCTGTCTTCCCAGCATTCCATTTAGCTAGCGTGGCTGTGTGACCCAGTTCCGGCCGAAGAGACCTAAGGGTAAGTCTTCTGGGAAAGCATTTATTGACCTCATAAAACCTGACAAATGAGCCTGTCACTGTCCTTTATCGCCTTCACCTGCTTTCTGCCTTGAATGCTGATAAGATGTCTGAATGCATAGCAGCCCTCTTGTCACCATGAGGTGACAAGCATGAAGGAAAGGCCAAGAGCGTCATGGAGATTCCTGCTCTGACATTGTTCCTGTTGAGTGGACACCAGCACCCAGGCCTTCCGACTGCTCCCTATTTGTTGACTCCCCTATTGGTTAGGTGTCCTGATACTTACTGCTGAATACAGTGCTAACTGAAGCAAATATGAAAATGCAGATGTAATCAGCTTTTTCCTGTGTGCTGTGATGGCCTCATACATGTCCCTTGATGTTCAGTATGACCTTTAGCCTCTGTGTAAACAGTCTCTGGAAAGAAAGCTCTAATTTGTATTAAAAGTTGTTCACAGTTGAAAGTGATGGAGTTACGGATCTAGGAATGCAATTTTCAAAATAAATGAACTTGTCTGTGTGAACCTGCTGTAGCACGTACCATAGAGCCATACTTAATGGCTGGTATCTTTCTTATGGTCTTTTTTTTATGATAGTCTTAGTTGGTATTCCTGTGAACTACATTGTGTGTATTTATGACTTTATAGGAAACTATAGCAATACTAGGGGTAATAGCGTAAAAAGTCTGATTTCTTAAAAACGTGAAGCTCCAAAAGTCTTTATTGGCCTTCAGGGTAATGGTATTATTAAATTTTCTGCTGCTTTTCAAACTTTTTATGGCTAAGTTCTACCCTGGTGATTTCAAGAAATGTGGGGGCTGGTTCTGTACTTTTATGGCAAATTATTTAACCTAGAGTTCTCGGTTGCTGAAAAGAGGGGTAGGAGGAATTAATTTGTGTTTCCTTCGTTGCTGTCTTGGACTTAATGCAAACACCTAGTGCGTTGTTTTCCACATGAAAGGTAGAAATGCCTATGTCATATGCATCATGGAGATAATATAAGGTATAAAATGAAAATCATCTTCTAAGCTGTTGGGAAAATAGGAATGTAAGTGTAGGATCAATACATTGTAAAGAGAAAGCGATTCTAGATATCATCATAGTAAAATCCCACTTGAGACCTAAAATAATTTTAGTCATTCCTTTAAAAAATAAAAATAATACATATGGTTACCCTATGTTCCTTCCTCTTCACTGAAGAATGTGCCAGAGGATTGAGGAAACATTGTGTAGCCTCAAGAACCTTGTAAGTCATCTGTTGTGGTGCCTCGTTTTACAGATAAGAAACTGAAGCCCAGAGAGCAGAAATGTTATTACTATGAGGTGGAGCAGAAAGTGGCTATTGGGCAGGTAGGGACAGGACCACAAAACCTGCTAGATGTGTTTACGTCTTAGGTGCTGTCTGCTGGAATTCTTGAAGGCTGTGACTGAGGTGGGATCAGTGACTTTGTTTCAGAGCTGGTCAGGGTTCGACAGGCATCGATAGGAGGTGGGGCGTCCCAGGCAGGGCAAATGGTAGGAGCGTGCAAGTGGGAGATATTTAGTGGGTTCAGTGAAAACACAACCCAGTCTGGTGCCCCTTGGGATCAGGAGTTAGAGGAAGAGCATAGAGATTAGGGGCAAGTTGGGGCAGTGCGGGCCAGTATGCACCAGTGCGTGGAGGGCCTTGAGAGCCTATCAGTGGAGTTGGGATTTTATTTGGTAGCCAGTGGGGAGCTCTTGATGGTGATGATGATAGCAGCTAACATGTGGCACTCGCGTGATTGTGTGCCATCGCCAGTCTTGTTGCTTCCCACG
Organism: Pteronotus mesoamericanus; assembly: GCF_021234165.1. NCBI lineage: Eukaryota > Metazoa > Chordata > Mammalia > Chiroptera > Mormoopidae > Pteronotus > Pteronotus mesoamericanus. The sequence continues at coordinate 25,234,660 of NW_026555234.1, read as the reverse complement.
CCCTCGCCTGGTTAATTCCCATGAGCCTTTGGGGTAGGTACTCTTACCTTCCTTTTATAGTTGAGGAAACTGAGGCACAGAGAGGTTAGGTGATTTACAAGGAGACACTCATAGGCAGTGATGGAGACAGAATTCGAACTCAGGTTGTCTGGCCCTAGAGCCCTGTTTCTAATGGTCTGCTGTGGGTATGGTGGTGATGAAGGTGGCGGATTCTCTTCGGAAGATGAATCTATAGGGTGTGCAGGAGGACAGGGTGAGGGCAGACGGACAATCAGGAGGGGATTACCAGCCTCCAGGAGGTGAATAAAAGCACGGTTTAGGTGATGACCATGGAAATGGAGGACGGAGAAGACAGGTGCCAGTAGCTTCTGAGTGTGAATTAGTGGCATCAGCTCCCCAGTTGGATATAGGGACTCGGGAGAGGGCTGGAACATCCCTTGTATGTCCATCTAAGCCGATTAGGGAAGCTGAGGAGGAGTTTTGGGAGGTAGGTGATGACTTATTTTCACAGAGCTCTTTTCTTACTGTGATCACCCAGTGCAGGGGTTCTTATCCTGGGAAAACTAGCTAGACAGATCCCCAGAAGTGTGACCTAACACACTTCTGAGTTTATGGACCCTCCCACGTTCATATGTCTTAGTGTGACATTGAGTCCACAGCAGGTCTGAATGATTTTTTTAGATAGTTTGGATCTTTAAGGCACTTGTCCTCTTCCCAGCTTAGGAATATTGGCTGTGAGAACAGGAGCGGCAGTGGGTGCGGTCCTGCATTTGGGGCCACCTTTGTCTCAGCTCCTCTGCCAGTGATTCTTGTTGCTTCCCTGCCTGCCCTTCCATGCCACAAGGAGAGTGATCGCGGCTAGAGATACAGGCCGCTGGTTTTCTTTGTGAATGGGCATCCTGTGTGGAGGGGAACGCCCTGTTCCTGGTGGCAGCCTCAGCCTTCGGGTCAGGGCGGAGTAAGCACATTTTTCTTCCCTCCTGCCGCCTTTCTGAGAAATGTGAACCTGGTGGGGACTGTCTCCTCTGAGACCTGCCTGCAGGCCCCAGCTGAAGGGCTGAGGACCAGCAGGCTGTTCCAAGATCCGGAGCTGATACCCTTGTGAGGAAAAAATATCCTGAAGTGGATGAGAGAACATCGAGATAACAATTGGGGTGTGTGTTTTCTTACCATTTCTGCAGTCCAGAGCATTTTTTTTTCATCCTCGCCTCTCTTTTCCCTCCTTCCCTCCCTCCCTCCCTTCCGCCCTCCTTTCTTTTTTAAAAAAAGATTTTATTTATTTATTTTTAGGCTGAAGGGAAGGGAAGGAGAAAGAGAGGGAAAGAGATAATCTGTTGGTTGCCCCTCACACGCCCTGACCATGGGACCAAACCTGCAACCCAGGCATGTGCCCTGATTGGGAATGAAATCAAATCAGTGATCTTCCGCTTTGCAGGGTGACGCCCAACCAACTGCGTCATACTGGTCAGGGCTCTGTCCCCTGTTAACGTTCATCATTCCTTCTCTCTCTCTGCACCCTTCCTCCTTTAAAAAAAAAATCAGAGGAGTTGCTAATTGTGCACGCTCAGTAAATGGGACTGCACCTATTTGTGTCTTTGATTCAGGTTTTTCATTTTGCTATCTCAGGGAGAGGTAGCACTGGCAAGTCACAGAAGCGTCGGTCGCACATGGAATTGCACTGGTCTGGGTGGGGCTGTATGGGAAAGATGGAGGGAACTAGAAGTCTTGGCTCTCCCTGTCCTCCAGCTCCTTAAAAAACATTCAAAAGACAATGTGCATGTGTGGGTTCAAATTCTGATTCAGTCGCCAGCAGACTATCCATGCACACCTTCTGTAATGTTTCATCTGCAAGATGGGGTTGATAATATTTACCTCAGAAGGTGTTGTTTTGCACCAATGGGACAACACCTCTGAAAGAATACTGCTCACGTCTTTTAAAAATTTTTCCAGTCTTAAAAATTCTGGATTGTACCTTAGAATGACCTTAGAAATACTAGAGGGAGGAGGGGAAATATAAATGTTAAACTGTCTGTGCATGTTTATTCCATTTCTGCTGAATAACCATGTGAAGTAAATTTTTTTTTTTTTTTTTGAGATGGGAGACCTGAAATTCAGGGAGGTTGAAAACAAAATAGCGTCACCGCCTGCTAGATGTGTGACCTCAGGCAATTATTTAGTATCTTTTTGCCTGTTGCCTCATCTGTAAAATGGGATGATAGTTCCCTCCCTACAGGGTGGTTATAAGGACTGAAATGGTTAATGTGCATAAAGTCTTAGGATTATGCCTGGTAAATAGTCAATGTGATATAAGTATTAAAAAATATTATCATTAAGGAAACTTCCTAGTGTCTTTTAAGCCACTAGGATTTGGTTTTCACAGAGAGGGATTGAGGAACTGAAGTTAGAAGCAGGAGAAAAAGTCCAAAGAGAGAGAAGAAGAAAGGATTTCAAGAATGTGGGGAGAAAAGGAGAGATCCAGAGATTATTAGGAGCAGGCCAGAAGGAAAGTTCTATGTTGCTTTTGTGATGTGGCTGAAGAGAAGCCGCTTACTTATTGCTTGATTATAACACTCGCCTTCTGGAACCAGTTCGTGAGGGACTGAGAAATTGCAAAAGCAATCTTTGGAATCTCTGTTTCAATGACTCTGTGGAGGCAGTAGCATAGAACAGTAAACTAAGGGTTCTGGAAAGAGTAGACCAGGTTTGGAGCCCGGGCCCTGCTGCTTATTAGCGGCCTGATGTTTTGCGAGTTTCTTAACCTCGCTATACGTCGGTGCCCTTCTGTGTAAAATGAGGAGAAGGATGGTGCCAAGCTCCTAGGACTTGTGGGAGCTGGGAGAGATTGGACACACTGTTCATGATGAGCTCAGAGAAAGCCCTCAGCAATTGTTGGTTACTCATTGTTACCCGGGGCTTACTGTTATCCCCTGGGCTTTGCTTAGAAATTCACTCAGTCCACGAGCCATACATGGTGACATATTGGAGCACTGCTCTTTCTGGATCAGTCCCAGCCAAAGCCATAGAAGACCCCAGGCTCCTAGGATCTTGAGTTACTTTGGAGGTACACTTTTATTTGTCTCTCCTTTCCCTCAAAAAATTACCTTAGAGCTTAAAGGAGAATAGAAATGGACATGGATTCTTCTCTTGGCTTCAAAACATCTGAACCCTCATTTCCATTCCCCCAACTTTTAATTCTTACTAATGCACAAGGGACTTCTCTATCTAACGATGAAACAAAATTCCGTTATAAACTAACAATTTTGCACTTATATTCTTTGTTATACAGAAATTTTCCTCCTAGTTTCATTTGTCCTCACTACCAAGATAGGAGAGGGGAATGAATAATGGGCTTCTCTAAGAAACGTGAATGTGACAAAGCGAAATAGGTTCCGCAGAATCACAATGCAGAAGGCAAGTCCCCTGTGTCCTGACTCCCGTTCCAGTGCCCTCGCAGCAGCGCCCTGTTCCCCCAGCCTGCCTTCTTGCTTCTGTTGGCAAGGCCCGCCGGGCTGCGCCGCGCTGTCGAGAGTTGCCCTGGAATGGCCTTCCTTTTTAGTACAGGCCTCATTGCAAGGCCTGTGTCAGCTCTGTGGGCAAACTCGAAAGCCTTAAAAAAACTCGTACATTCTACTTCAGATGAAATCGTTTTCCTGGGCCAATTTAACAAGATCCTTGCTCTCTTTTGTTTCCTTTAATTATCTTGTTTAAAAAAAAAAAAAAAAAGACTTGGAGAAGACCATCTGCTTTATGAGGCAGTTCATCTCTTATGTTTTCTCTAATAGATATATGAGGGCCCAGTTGGACAATTAAGGCTTCATCTCATTCTTGTTAGGGATTGTTCTGTTTGGTGCATTTTGCGTCACTGCCATCGGCTTTTCTTGGTTGTGTATTTGGGATGTCTTGGAGTGTAGATTTTATGAAAAGATGTTATCTTTGTTCCATAAATGGCATGCACTGTGAGCCATTTTTTATATAGTGCCAAACCATCACAACAGGGCCTCTTTGCTTTTTTTAATCCCTTCCTCTCACCGCGAGAAGTCCTATTAACATGTTTTCTGAGCTACAGAGTAAAAGCTATCAAATATAGCAGGGAAAGCAGATGGGGGTGGTTGCTGTCTTCCATTTCACAAACTCTAAGCCTAGCTTTCCTTAGTAAAACTCGGCCTTATCTCTTTTTACCCCAGAGCCTTCAGTTATGAATAGAGATATATGCAGCAGTGTTGGGGGGGGGGTATGCTGTTCTTAAAGCTGTATGGTATATGCATATATAGCTTCATGTGCAAACTTCTATCAAATTGCAAATAACTCTTGCTCTGAATATGAAAATGTTTCATACTCATTATAAAAAATTTACATAAATCAGCAACATGTAAAACATTAAAAGACATTTTTCTAAATCCTGCCACCAGAGATTACTATTGTCAACATTTTGATTAACTTTTCTATTTATTCCTTTATGGACTATTTATTAAATGTCTGCCATGTGCCAGGCACTAGGAATATATTGATGAATGAAACAGTCATAGTCCCTGCCCTCATGGAGCTTTTCCAGATGGGGGAGACAGAGACATTAAATAGATGATACAAATTAATTTAATACAATACCCCTGGACTTATGATGGGGTTATATCCTGAAAAACTCAATAGTATTTGAAAATGTAGTAGATTGAAAATGTGTTTAATACACCTAACCTACCAAGCATCATAGCTTAACCTAGCCTACTTTAAACACACTCAGAACACTTATTAGCCTATAGTTGGGCAAAATTATCCAACCTAAAGCCTATTTTATAATGGAGTGTCGAATATCTTATGTACTTTAGGATGCCTATCACTTTCACACCATTGTAAAATCAAAAAATTGTAAGTTGAACCCCTAAGTCAGAGATCATTTGTATATATTTTCTAATTCAGATGTATGTTGTTCTTTCATTCTTGCATAATTTTTAAAAAGTAATCTTTTACCTTCTTTTGAAATAGTATATTGTAGTTTTACTTTTTAAAAAAATACGTCATATTTTCATTGTCTGTTAGGATATCAATCTGTTCCTTGTTCTTTTTTTTAATCATTAAGTTTACATGAAATTTAATCTTGTTAGTGTTCTGCACTTTAATAATAAGATTTAATACCATAAAAATTTTCTTAAAAATTTATGAAAGAATGACACTATACATGCTCTCTTTATTCTAACTTTTTCTTATGATAATTTTCAAACATACAGAAAAGTTGAAAGCACTGTGTGTGGAATTCTAATATACTAATCATAGATTTTTTTAGATAGATATTTATTCAGTTATATTTAAAAGAGACCTTTCTACATAACTATGGAAACATTCTCACTTTTAAATGATGAATAGTATTTCACTGTACAGATGTGATACTTTACTCTGTTTCTTATTGATGGGCATTTAACTTGTTTCTGATGTTCCTAGCAGAAGTAATGTTGTTTATATGTCCTTATGAAAAATTCTTAAAATTTGCTGTCACAGAATGTGTTCTAATGTGCAAAGCATAAATGGTTCTATGCTGTCAGTGAACAACAGTAGAGACCACAGATGCAGCCTATCTTGAGGAAGACAGCCTTGTGTAATCTGGGGCGGCCATAAATCTCCAAGGGAGAACTTGATTTCCACAGCCTCATAGACACAGACAACAGATTGGTAGTTACCAGGGGGGAAGGTGTTGGGGGAAGGATGAAATGGATCAAGGGAGTCAAATATATGGCGACAGATGGGAACTAAACTTTTGGTGGTGAGCACACGACAGTGTATATGACTATTGAATCATAATGTTTTACACCTGAAACTTATATAATGTTATTAACCAGTGTTACCTCAATTAAAAAAAATAAATTTAACTTTAAGAGAAAAAAAAAAAGAACCCGATTCCCAACAGCAGGATCCTCACATAACATCCCCTTCCCCTTCATTGATTCAGGTTTAATCCCAGTGGCTATTCAGTTATACCATCTCGGTTGTTGTGGGCATAATTAACGTATCACTTACCTGTTGCCACAATAATGCTGTGTAAGGAACCACCACCAGATTTAGTGGCTTAAACAGTAGCCATTAATATCTACAGAACAGGCTGAGTGATTCTTATCGTCCATGCTGGGTTCACTCCCGTGCCGGCAGCCCGCAGCAGGTCTAGTGTGTAGGCATCCACAGCGCTCTCCCATATGTTTGGTGGTCAGCTGGCTTAGGCGGTCTAAGATGGCCTTTGCTGAGAGGATTCAGGTGTCCTACCCAAGTCGCCAACATCCTTTCAACAGGCCAGCCTGGGTGTGTTCTAGAGGCAGCAGCACAGATCATTTCTTTTTCATGGGGCTGGAAGCGCGCCATGCTTTTCAAGCTTCTGTGCCATCTCATTTGCTAACCTATTGCCCAAAGCAAATCACACAGCTAGGCCCAAGTCAGTGGGAAGAAACTACAAAGTTAACAGAGCAGGGAGTGAGGATATAGAGCTGTGTGTGTGTGTGTGTGTGTGTGTGAAAGTGGAGTTTAATTTTTTTGAGTATATTTTATTGATTATGTTACTACAGTTGTCCCAGTTTTTCCCCCTTTACTGCCCTCTCCAGCTACCCCTTCCCTGCAGCTGTCCCCCACCTTAGTTCATGTCTGTGGGTTGTACTTACAAGCTCTTTGTTGATTAAGACTGTTAATGCAGTCTGCCCTCCACAGCTATCCAGCAACATATTTTAAATTAGCACTTCTTAGGAGCATTAAACATAGCAGTTATTTCTAAACTGCAGATGTTATGCCTTTGAAATATGAAACGTGGGGCTCAAGTATATTTGTAAGAGAAGCATGAAGCTTTCGTTTCATTTTAAAAAATGTCTTGTTAAGAGTTATAAAGGTAACTCATAAATGGAAAAATCTATATTTATTATTCTATCTTGAAAATATTTCTGCTCCAGGTGTTGTTGCTTTCTCCTGGGTTTCATTTTCGGAAACAGGGTTTTCCCTTCTGTACATAATTTTCTTTGTTTGATAGTGTTTTAGAAATTGGTTTTGAAATCTGGCTTTGAGAACATTGAGTCAAGAGAGATGAAGAGCTGGATAACTATGTATAGTGTCAGAGGGGCACTAGACTTACTGGGGCGGGTATGTGAATGTCCGGTCACTCTGTCGAGGGCCCGGGACTAATATCAAGTGCAGTGGTAGTTATAAAAAAAAGGAAAAAAAAAGTGAAGAGTTAGAATCACAAATCAAACTCCTTAAATGTTTTTGCTTTAAATACAGACATTAGAGATAGGATTAGATACTTGCACCTTTATTCCTTTTTTTTCTCTTTAAGCTATAATAAGTGGTAAGTTCGGGCCCTGCCAAAACAGTGATTCTCAGCAGAGCTGTACAGCACTCAGGTATGCAGATAACAAGAAATAGTTGCTAGAACTATATCTCAGAAGTTGTTTTTAATCAAATTTATTACCATAGAGCAATATTCTGTGCCACACCTCTCTCTTCTCTGCAGAAATATAAAATACTGAAATAAAAATTCCCATATACATACACTTACTAAATACTCTTCATTATGTATACATCATAAAATAACACACAACTTTAGTTATTTAACAGAGACTGTGTGTATTGTACTAAGCAGGCAATTTAAAGGATTTTTCAAAGGAAGTTTATTGTTGAGTTTTGCTTTGTTTTTTGACTTTGGAACCCACCCCCAGAGTGAGCTAAAATTTCACACACCTGTTCTTCACTGTATTCCGTTTTTACTGTCTTGAGCTCTAAGAAAAAGAGCACTTAGGTTTTGCTTGCCTGCAGTAGAGAGCCCCTTTGTTTGTATTTTACCTGGATATCGTGATGTTGGACATAAACTTCAAAAGAATAATAATGTGGCAAGAATTGTCTTGCAGAATTAATTGATTCAGGTAATTTGAGTCAACTTCAAGAGAAAGAGTCCTGAGAAGTGCAGCATCGTGGTAATGAGCCTGCTCTTTGGAGGCAGAGGGATGTGGTTCCTGACCAGCTCTGTCACTTGCCCCCCGTGTGACCTTGGACAGGTTACCTAACCCTCTATGCCTCAGTCTCCCCATTAGTAAAATTGATGGAATAACAGTCCTTCTCTCATGGGGTTATTGGAAGTGATAAATAAGATAATCCTTATAAAGTTCGCATGTAGGACAATGCCTGGCATTGTGCTCAGTAATGTTAGGTAGAGCGGGTACTGGAAGGAGCCCTGGTCATCTGATGCAGCTGCTCTGTTTTATAGATCTGGGCAGAGATTAAGTTCTTTAGGGAAAAAATGTTTAAAACTTTAAAGTGAGATTGAATCAATATGGATTAGGAGACAGGACTAATCCTGGAATGCAATGTCTGCTTTAAAAGTATTTGTCCACTAATACAACCCTGTATAGTTCAAGGGCAAGGGTAAGATGATAGTTTTTTGACAGTCCTTTCTGTGCTTGGCAAGTTACAGTGATTTTAGTAATAGTAGAAAGGGGGTTTTCATTATAATTACAGTTCTTAGCTCTATTCTTGGACTCAGCATATTTGTGAAACATTTTTATAAGACAGCAGGACAGGGCAGGGAGAGAAGACAGAGGACATAGACCACTGAAGTTTATTGAATACTTAATGGTAAATGTGCAAAGGTTTTCAAGAGACTTTGCTTTTCTTCAGAATGCTTACAACCTCATTGAGAAAACAGGTCTTGTGTGTAAGAAAAAACAATAACAATAGTAATAGCAGTTAGCATTATTGAATGTTTGGTATCTGCCAGGCACTAAGTAAAGCAAGCCTGTCACATCTCACTTGATCCTCATAGTAACTGCCACATTGATAGTAACCACAATTTGCAATTGAATAAGACACACTTTGTTCATTTAAGTATTGGTTCACAATCATATAGGACCTAAGTGTTGAATAGGTTAAGGAGAGGAAGAGATAACTCTGGGCAGAGGTTAGACTTTCCATAGTTGGGGGTTGGAGGTTTCTAGAGCTCTCATTACTTGCATTTTTGGGTGTAGAGACGAGATGATAATAAATGTCCTGCAGTACCCAGGACAACTCTCTGTAACAAAGAATGCCTTATTCTGCAACGCTTGCAAAGACCCTACCAAATATTCTTGTAGGTGAACAATGTGTTCATAATTATCTTAGCCCAGAAGCTCTAAACATTAGGTGTTTTTTTAACAGCTTTAATATATACTGTCTGTTCTATGAGTAGAAACTCCTAATTGATAATTATATTTAATATTTTTGAATTTTCTTAGTTCAGCATTTTGAAATTGATCTTATTGGCAGCAATGCAGATTGTGATGTCTGTGTTGGCAATACAACACACGCCTCTGTCTACTTACATTTATATCTGTCACTCAGTGATTTCACCCTTAGAACTGGGACACTGATTCCTGTTCATTTTCTGTGACCGGTAGTGCTGTTAGACCCAAGAATTTGCTTATCAAAGTATCTCTCTCCTTTTATTTCTCCTTTTCTGGAACTTGTTGTGTACATAGGTTATATTATCTATGAATTTACGTAAAGATAGTAAACATCCCTTAAAGGGGATGTTAGAAAATATTCGTTATAGCAAGAGCTTGTTGGGTCCGATAGGATTGCACTGGGTTTGAGCTTTCAGGAAAATAGTAGCTATTTGAAGGTAATGAAGGATTTGAGTAAATGTGAGGTTCTAGAATCAGCTGGGTGAGATTGTCAATGGCTGAACGGACTTTGTTATGGAGGCTGTTGGTTGATAAGTGAGTGATGACGAATGGAGCAGTGTTTATGTGGCACAGTGTAGCCGGGGTAGGCCTGGGAGGAGGTGTCAGGATGGATTAGACTGAGGCCGGGACAGGCGTTCTGGACGCATGTGAAGCGCTGGCGGTCCACAGAGGGGCGGACAGAACAGGCAGCAAGGTAAAGGGGGAAGAATTTGTTAAACTTTTTTTAGTGTATTTGGGGAGGGCAGGTATAGTGAAAGTGTTTGCTGATTTTAATTTATGCCTTTTGTCCCTCTTTGGCATTGTTTCAAAGTACACAGAAAGTTCTCATCACAAGATTTAAAAAATTTGTAAACATGTATGGTGATAGATGTTAACTAGACTGAGAGTGATCATTTTTCAGTAAATGCAAATATTGAATCATTATATTGTACACCCAAAACTAATTTAATTTTATGTCAGTTATACCTCAATAAAAAAAATAAAATAGAAATAAATAAGGCAGTTCCTTCTTCAAGGAACTTACCTAACACTATTAGGAAAAAAGATAAAAATAAAAATTTCACGTCATGTGCTAAGTGTAATTATAGAAGTATGTACAGAGTTTAGCAGTGGGATAATTGTGATTAAAACAATTAGGTAGTTCAAAGAAAATTTTATCAATGATGTAATACTGAATGAACACTTGTAAATTCTTGGAAAAAGAGGAATTACACACAACTTTCGCTTACTGAGTGATCAGGCAGTGAGAGCAGAAGATGCCGTTTGCATGGCCGTGAGCGCTGGCCGGGAACCGCCCGTGGAGACGGTGGCGCTGCTGGGCGGTGTCCTTGCGGCACACAGCTTTCTCTCCGTCAGGCCTGGGTCATAACTTGCTCTTACTAGTTCTGGGGCCTGAATTGTTCCGTCTAGTTCTCCTACCTTGCCATCCTTTCTTTTTTTTCCACTAGTCCCTTAATTAAACCTTCCTCATATTATCCTACCTGAAACCTGATGGGTATAATGTGTAATTACATATTGAAAGAAGGCAAAATGCACAATAAAAGTAAGGGAAAACGTCCTTGGATTCAAATTACAAACAATATCACAAATGAAAAGAACAATGAGTAATACAAGTAGAACACATAAGGGCATGATTATAATGAGATAATTTACTTTAGCATTCCTGGTCAGGGTCATATTATATTGAGAAAAATAAAGACATTGAGGATTGGACTGTTGTATAAGTTGAATAAATATATATGTATATAATTTCAAGTTTATATATTGATATCTAATTGGGAAAAAAGTAGACAGCACCTTATACTGAAATGAAATGGGAATTGAATGTATGTATTCATTCCTTTGTTTAATCGTTCTTTCGTGGTACCTGCTAGAGGGCTGCTCCTCTGTGGTCCTATTGGACTTGGATTGAGCTCCACTAGTAGTATCACAAGGTATATAGTAAGCATTATGGGTTTTCATTAATAGGACACAAAAGCACTACTGGAAGGGAGAACTATTCTTGTTAGATTGCTTCATGGATATAGTTTTAAGCTTTGTTTTAACATTGCAACTGTATTCTTAATGTGGAGCTTGTAGTGGCCTACCCAGCCTCCTGGGTCTTTGAACTCAGTATGTGATTTTTCAGGAAGCAAAGGCACTTGTTCTGAATGCTGACAAACCTTTCTAGCTTTACAGCTGAGCTGGCATTTCTGCCTGTCTTTGCTTTTATGGGAAAGGTAGACAATATTTTGGTTAGGATGAAGTTTCAGAACCTGTCTCTATGATCTAGATCAGCACTTCTCCAAATGAGATATAATGTGAGCCCCCTCTGTAATCTGAAATTTTCCATTATCTGCTTAAAAAAAAGAAATGGATGAAATTAATTTGAACAATGGTTTATTTAACTCATTATATCCAAAATATTATTTCAACATATAAACAATCTTTTAAAATTATTAATGAGATACTTTGCTTTTTTTAAGTGCAAAGTCTCCAAAATCAGCTTGTGGTTTATACTTTTAGCAGTCAGCCCAGATGCAGAATGTTCACTGGAGATATTTGATGCATATTTCAATTTCATAAAACTTATAGTTGCAAAGTAGATTCACCACCCAGAAAGTTCCAAACTGACTTAAATGTTTCCCAAGTATTAGTTCATAAATTTAAATTAATTATAATTAAATAAAATTAAAAATTCAGTTCCTCTATTGCATTAGTCACCTAAGTGTTCATACCTCCCTGTTGCTCCTAGTGGCTTCCATATCAAACAGCACAGCTATAGATTATTTTTAATACCATACTCAAGTGCTTTTCTGTTTTCTGGGGTTATTAATGAATTAGAACTACTACATGCCACAAAGTCCTTGGAAACAGTTTTACTAAATCAGATTTATTCATTCAGGATACCAGTGCCTAGGGAAACAGAGGTCTGCATACTTGTACTTCATTCCCAGGGCCAGGAGCACCTTGTAGATAGTAGGGATTTAATAAGTGTTTATCTAGCTAAACCCTATTTTGTCCTCAAGTTTACTTAAATTTTACTTTCTCAGGGCCTTTTCTTAGCTTTCTTTTACTTCATTGGCCTTCATTTCTTTTTAAATACCTATTACCTAACATCTCTCTCTGCTAATAATTGAAGGTGCACTGAAGCCAAAAACTAGAAGAAAGGAAAATTGAATTGTGAAATACTTTTAAGGGGCTGAGAAAGGCATAGGGCAAAAGCAAAGGCAATAGAGGGAGCATCTCTTGCTGTTTCAGGACAGTTAAAAATAAACCCAGCCTTTTAATTATAAAAGAGTAATGAGCCTTACCCACGATATGTGAAAATATGATTAAAAAATATGATTGTGAGTCAGTAAACCAAGGTTGTCAGGTTATTATGTGAATCATAAAGATAGAGGTAATACCCGTTGAAGGTTACTACCACTAGTTTGGAATGGTTAGCTTCGAATTTAGTGTTTCCAAATGCAGCGATGGGCAAAAGTAGGTTTACAGGTGTATTGCAAATAAATAATACGATGATCAATAAATAATAATACAAAAATATAAACTCTGTTTTGCATACTCACAACTGTAAGCCTACTTTGCCAACCCCTGTATGAAGTTTCTCCATTTGAATAATGCTCTTTTAAACCTCTAGCATTTACTTTTTCTTTCAACATTTCTGGGAAGTGAAATAAACATACAGAAATGTGGGCATGAGGGTGCAGCTTGGTGAATTTTCACATGCACATCAAGAAACAGCACAGGAGCATCACCACATCCCGGAGGCTGCTCTCCTGCATCTTCAGCCTTCTTGCCCTCCGGGATAAACCATTATCCTGACATAGATAAGTTTTTCCTGTTTGTGTAGTTGATATAAATGGAATCACTGCAGTATCCGCATTTGAATTAATAAAACAGATTACCATTCTAAGTGACATTTCTGATAGCAACTCATTGAAAACAAAGTATGTTTTCAGTTTTCCTTATGAATCTAATTTAGTAAACTGGCAGTTTACCACTGTTTTTACCGTATTTTGCTGTGTATAATGTGCACTTTTTTTGCCTAAGGTTTGGAGAGAAAAATAAGGATGAGCATCACACATGGGTAGTACCTAAAATACCTTGTGTCCGTTCTTGTGTTTTGGAATTATTTGTTTAATGAAATTTTTGTACCATAATATGTTCAAAAATAAGTGCTAAAATTCTTTTATAATACAGAAAACAAGTATCTAAATATAAATGAATTGAAAAAAAATTGAATTAAAAAGTTAAGAAAAAGTTAAAATGGAAGGATTTTTCCTGAAAATTTGGGCCAAAAATGTGAATGTGCATTATTACAAGGGAGTGCATTATACACAGCAAAATACAGCAGTTCTTTAACACTCCTTTAAGAAGTGGTCCATGTAAATGCAAGAGTGTGTGCGTGTGTGCTTTTAAAGATTTTACCCAAATTCTGTCAGGCTGTGCTGTGCATGTCACTCACCTCTCTGTGATGGGTCTTAAAGCCTTTCCATATCAGCTCACATAGATCTGCTCCTCTGTCCCTGCTGGCGGCACAGGGCTCTGTTACACAGAGGAATCCTAATTTAATGAGCCCGCTGAAGAACGGGTAGGTTGTTCCTGATCTTTTGCTTTTAGAACAATACAGTCTGGGTGAGTTTATCTATAAAATAAATTCTTAGAAATGAAATTGCCTAGCAATGGGTCGTGCGTTTTTACCTTGGTCTGATGTTTCTACATGGCCCTTTCAAGAGTTCTGCCACGTTTCACTCCCACCAGTAAGGTTGAGTAACTCTTATTTCCTGTGCCCTCACCTTAGGTGATGTGTTATTAAGCCTCTTAATCTTTGCAGTCCGATATAGGAAAACCAGTAAGTCATTATTTAATTTCACATTTTCTTTAGTTTTAAATTTGGTTAGTTGTGTATGCATTTATTGGACATTCGTGTTTCTCTTGGGACTTGTCCATGTCCTTTACCCATTTTCCTATAGGCTTATGCATACTTTTCTTAATAATGTCAGGGAGTGCTTTCCATGCAAAAGAAATTAGCTCTTTTGTGTCATTTTCATGGTTTTTTTTTCCTATTTGTTTTTTGTCTTTTCTGTGTTTACAGCCATTTTTTTTTCCCCCTAATCAAAAGGTTTAAATTTTCATATGGTGAAATGTACCAGTGTTTTCCTTATTGGCTTCTGAATTGTGTGTTTTTCATGAGAAAAAGCATGGGAAATTTTAGATAGATAAAAGAGATAGATAAATATATAGATAAACTTAAGCCTTGAATGGAAAAAAGTCTCAAATGTTTGTGGGAAAATGTGGCTAAACAGGAATTCAGATTTTAGTCAAAAGTGGTATGACCAACTATAAACTATAAAAAAACAAAAATTTGGACATTATCTGTCAATATTTATTTAACATTTTAAAACATTTTTTGGAAGGATTTTAAATGATATGCTCTTTTCCTTATATGTATGCTTTGTTATTTGGGGTTTTAATTTCTCAAATGATCCCTCTTTTCAGATTTCAAATTATAACCCATTTCCTGCACCACTGCTGACGTCCAGTGATCCATGTCAGAAGTACTTCCAGGTCAGATACACTTTCACATGTTTCAATGCAGAGAAGCAATTGAATATTAAAATGTTAGCATATATATGATAAGATGATTGTTTTGATGTTAAACTTATGATTTGCTAAGATAGCATGTTCTGGGTTTTCACTGTTTTTCACTAATGTAATAGAAAAATGAATCTTTAAAATAAGAAGAATTAATTGGACTTAATTGTATTCATGTAATAATCGCTCGGCTCTACTAATATCATGATGTAAAATATTTTAGTTGACTCTAACGGGAAATACAAAACTATCAAATTTTGCCATCTGGCATCGCCCGTTATAGCCTGTAAACTATTAAATACGAACAAAGGAGGTGGCGGTGGTGAGTCTCTGTAAACAGCTTCCCAGCCATTGTGGGCTTTGCCTAGAATAGACCTCCCCAAGTCAGTATTCTCCTTGGATTTAATGCTGATTAATTTCAGGCCCTAGGAAAAATCACCTTAATTTTATTGTATGGTCCTTCCTTTGTGACATGATGGATGCTGGTCTACACACAAGATGGTGTGGGATTTAATTCTTAGCCTCACAGTAATATAATAAGGAAAAGGTAATGGAAGTAACATTTGGAATTAAACACAGTATAGGACTGCAAGTGCTCGATATATCCGGGTGGATTTGTATTTGTTAGGACACATACCACTCAGAAAATTCTGTTTTTAAAGAAATAGATATTAACCATACACAAATAGATATTAATGTCCCTAAATTTTAAACTAAAATCATTAAGCGTGCCCAAGCTCTCTTTGCTTAGTATAACACTGCATGTTACATTTCAACAGAAAACTAAAACAAAACAATAAAATAAACACTAAGCTCAGCAGAAGTATATGAGTGTAGGAATATCCTATTTATAAAAGTCAGCCAAACCAGTGTGACAAACCTAAGTTCACAGAGGAAAATTAGAAACTTAGAGGTGATTCTTAGAGGATATCTAATTCATGTTGAGGAAACAGGGGCAGGGAGTAGATTTTCCTTGTAAATACTTGTTTGAATACATATGTTAATTTTGGAAAATCAAGGCAAATATGTATGTCCTTTTAAAAATACATTTTAAGTGTTGAGAATAAATCCCTTTAGGAATTCTTTAATGTTAAGAATTTTTTTTATTACATTGCAAGATATACTCAGTATGGAAACATTTTAGAAACAAAGTTGGCAAATATGTAAAATGTGTTTTCCTCTAAACGGAGGTGAATTAATCAAATAACTTGTAGAAATTTCTTCTGGTCATTTTATTTTGTTATGCTGATATAGTCATTCTTTCTGTTGCTATTCAAATTGCAATATTCCTTGGTAATTATATAAGAAATAATGAAACTGTTATCTAGCATGATTTTTAAATAAGAACTACTACTACTATGCATTGGTATAGGATGTAACACATTTTGCCAAGAAAGTATTATTTTTATTTCAATAGAATGTTACAGTCCATCCATTTTTTTAGTTGAAAATTCAAATGGCAGCTAGTAAGGGACAGTCTGGACCAATACATGGGGTCGGTATGCCCAAATCCCATTTTCTGACTCTTAGGTCCTGTGACTACAGAGAAGATCTTAAAAAACAAACATACTAGAATCTGTACCATTATCTCCTTGAAAAATTCTTGTTGAACTTGCAAGATCAACCTAGGAGTCTCTTCTGAATAGGTTGTAGCTCTGACATAGCCAAGCAATTACCCTATTTTAAGGCTCCTTTCATCATTTAATTTTTTTTTTCCCCTTTTGGAATTGACTCAAGGCCAGCTTATTTCACCTAAGCCAGTATTCCCAGGCTTGATCGTTACTAGAATCATCAGAGCTGGCCAGGAAATCCAGAGCTATGTTAAAAAAATACATTCATCTTCAGAAGACATTGAGGCTCTTCTAAATGATGAGAACAGCTTAGAAATGGAGCAGAGAAAATATCCTTGGGATAAGCATATCATATCCTCAGGTGGCTACTTCTAATGTCTTAATTTTTACTTGAATACACTTTCTGATTTGTGTTTCCCAAATAATCAGTCATCACATCTACCAGGTATGATGTCGGACTGCCACGTTTCCCGCCCCGCCCCGCCCCCGCGATCTGGAGTGCCTTTCTCTTCCTTGTCAACTGGCGGGCACTTACCTACCTTTCAGGACCCAGCTCAGTTTTGTGGCGTTTTCTTTTTTTTGTATTGTTGTTGTTTTCTTTTTTGTGGGGGAGCCCTCCCTTAACCTCTCTCTTCATCCGTAATACCTTCTTATAAGCCCCTACTTTAGCTATTGGGAGTTTGTTTAGTAAGTTAACCGTCTTACTGCCCTGTCTGACCAAATTTCTTAAAAGAAGCAATTGGTACCTCTTTCTTGACACTCCTCAGATGTTGAACAGGGTGAGCCCTCAAGCAATTAAGTTAACTGGAGGGTGGGAAACTTTTAGGTGGGTTAGAGCTAACTCTTGAAATCACTACTGTATCCTGAAGAGCCCAGGGAAGTTGCTTTCCTGGGTTAGAAATTTCAAGGTGCTAGTCCTGTGATTCTCTCCCACCCACCCTGCCTCCTAATAACCTTTGCCTCCTTTGTTCATAAAGAAGTTCTTATCATTTTTGTCACATTGAGAGTTTACTTTCATGAGTAATTTCAGGAAACCAGCTTTATTTTGCCTCTCCTTCCTAAAAGAAAAAAAAAATTGAGTTTATTTCATTTCCTTAATACTTTGAGGTCTAGTTCACAAGGCAACATTCCTTAGGGCAGACGTTTTACCTTAACTCTTCAGTGGAAATAAAACTGTATTGAAGAAAACTAAAAATGAAGAAAATGTGAAGTCTCATTTAATAGTGGGGCAAACACTGGGCTTCTCTGGGCCCATTTGTCAACCCCGGACCCATTGTCAGTTTCCAATTTTATAAGCATGTCACAGGAGCAGAAAAAGAACAGCAGGTTACTGAAGAGAAGAGTTTCCTGTCATTACTGACAATTTTTTTTCCTTGACAGAGGACTAGAGGTCTCAGAAAAGAGAAGGGAGCAGGCTTAACTACAGGCTCCAGCACGGGGCTGTGTTAGGATGTCATCTGAGTTATGGGGTTACAGCTCAGTGCTGAGATCTCTGTGATTCTGGGTTGGAGGGAAGCTTTGTTGGCCATGAAATTAAAATGACCCTGGCTTACCCAATTTTGTTTAGGCTTCGTCAAAACAAAACAAAACAAAACAAAACAAAACAACAACCCCCCGAACAATTCTGTATATTAACTAAGGTTCCTTTAGTTGCTAAAAGGAGAAAACATCTTTAAATGATTTAAGCAAAAAAATAAAAAATTATTGGTTTTCAGGGATTCTAAGCACATCATTGCAGCTTGCACACTTTTCCTCTGTCTCATGACACTCTTTGCTCATTTGTTAGGTTCTTGTTTATGCAGGACAGAGACTGTCTTTTCATGGTGGCTCCTTGAAGCTTGTATCTCAGTTCCCGAAGAAGAGAAAAGAGAGCCCTTCTCTTCTGGCCATTCTGGCAAAAGTCTTAGGAGTGCCTGTGTGGGTCACATGCTTTTCCTTGAACCAGTCATAGCCTGGGGGATTTGCTGCTCTGATTGGCTGGACCAGGGCCATGTGCTTCATGAAATGAAGGGTAGAGGCATCTCCGCCTGAAGCACAGGGACTGAATCCCTAGAATGTCACCTTCGTGAGAAAAAGTATTTTCATTTGGTCAGTTTTGTTCACTGCTGTATGCTCGGCGGTGAGAACTGTCTGCCGCATGGCGGCGCACACAAAAACGGTCTGTTGACTGAGCGTGGAGGAAGGCTGATTTCTCAAGGAAGATTGTGGGGCTTTTACCTAAAAAGGAGGAAATAACACGCTAGGCTATAACAGATGTTTCTTCATCATGCAGGAGAGTGATGGCAGCAGTCATACTCGTTCTCGGCACACTCTTCACTCTGGACTTGTCCCCACGTCTGGAATAGGAATCAATCCTCTTGAATTAATGTTGGGTCTTCATAGGTAACACTCAGAACAGCATGATGAATGGAGGTGATGGCGAAATCACGGGCCCTCTGCAGCTTCCGGAAGTCCAGGAGCAGAGCCACTTCTCTGCTGAAGGTGGGCCCTTAGGGTTACACCGAGCACCTTCATTGCACCCTGCTCTGAGGCTCTGTCTTTCCTTTTCCCCACCCATTCCACAGATTGCCTCTTCATTTTGTTGATGGCTTCCTTTGCTGAGCAAAACCTTTTTAGGCTGATGTAGTCCCACTTATTTATTTTGTTGTCTTTGCTTTTGGTGTCAAATCCAAAAAAATCATCGCCAAGATGTGTTAAGAAGCTTACCCCTTATGTTTTCCTCGAGGAGTTTGATGAATTCAGATTTTAATTTCAAGTCTTAATCCATTTGGAGTTAATGTTTGTGTATAGTGTAGGAAAGTAGTCCAGTTTCATTTTTTTTGCATGTGGCCGTCCATTTTCCCAAACACGATTTATTGACGAGACTGTCCTTTCTGCACTGCTTATTCTTGGCTCTTTTGTGATAAATTAATTGACCATACAGGCATGGGTTTATTTCTGGGCCCTGTATTCTGTTCCATTGATCTCTGTGTCTATTTTTATGCCATTAAAGTTCAAAAAAGTTTTTTAAATGTCACTAACTCTGTGTTTTTCCCTTGTGACTATTTCTAAACTTTGTCCATCTCCCCAGATTTCCCAAGGTGGCTTACTCGCAGGGGAAGACTGTATCCTCATGAAAAAATCGAGGTTATCAGTTTTACTTTTCCTTGGTTTCATGCAGTGACATGCATGCCTGTCCCATCCTTACTCTCCCACCTTCTTTCTCATGTGAGGAAATGCCTCTTGTTATGGGCAAGGCCAGCTCTTCCACATCTACTGGAGCCCCCCCCCCCGCCCCCCCGCCCCCTAGGTTCTTCTTTCTTGGTCTGTCACTCTTTTGTGTCTGAGCCACCCCCCCGCCCCCCGCCCTGACAAGGAAACTGAATGTCTGGTGTCCCAGATCACCCAGCTGGTAAAAATCACAGACAGGTCTTGCGCCTGTCTCTCTGACCCTGAGTTCTGGGCTCTTACGCTCAGGGGCACTGCCTCTCACTCTCAGGGGCCTTTCTTTTTCAGTCTTGGTCTTTCTAGGATTTTGTTAACCTCTATCTACTTCATGATCCTTTTGAGCTGAAATGACTGCCTACTAATACATTAATTCCTGGAGACAACTATAACTCCTTAAGATTACCTTGGCTGCCTTAGTTCTAGACCTGAACCTTTATTTTGCTTTCAGATTGCACCATCCTTTAATACCTAAGACACAATCTAATTGTGTTCAGGCTTTGATCTACAAAAACAGCATGCACAGAGCTGTCTTGTATAGGATGGTCCTGTTGTTCTAACCTTACCCTCCCGAACCTCCCCCCGGGATTTCTAGCAAGCACAGGGGTTACAAAGGAAGGGCATAGGAAGGACGGCAAGATCAACAAGGCTGATGAGAACATGGCTAAAAGTTTTTAATCTCTCACCTCCAGGATATGAAAGCTACTTAACTATTAAACCCCCTAGAAATGTGGATAGTGTTCTTTCTGAAAATGTTTATGCTTATAAACAAAGTAAATAAAAAATTTCTCCCTAAAAACATTGCTAGAATGTAGGACCTCCCATCATAAAGTAGCCTCAGAGAGATTTTTTGCCATGCCTTTTAAAAAGCCACTAGATTTCCAGCTTTCTCATAATAACATCACTCTAAATGCCCAAGAGTCTAAGTGTAATTTTCTCTTGTGTGCCTGTTATGAATATGTGTCTTAGGGAAAACTTCATGTGGGTTCAAGATGGGCTCTTCTTGTAACAAATGCTACACTTGAGTAAGGGTGAATTATAAATGGAAGCATGTGTTTTCCATAAAATGGTAGTAGTAGCCAAAACAGTATTAAAATTTTTTAATTTAGTCTCAGTATTGTTTGAAAGGGAGAAATACACTAGATCCTCTGTTCCTATAAAATGAAGCCCAAGTGCTGCGGTAGGCTGCTGGGTGAGCAGGAATTTTTTTTTCTTTTATTTATTTAACTTTAGAGAGAGGGGAAGGGAGAGAGAAAGAGAGGGAGAGAAACATCAGTTGGTTGCCTCTCGCATGCCCCTGCCTGGGACCTGGCCTGCAACCCAGGCAGGCGCCCTGACCAGGAATTTAACTGGTGACCCTTTGGTTTTTAGGATGATGCTTAACCCACTGAGTCACACCACTCAGACAAGCAGGAATTCTTATAACTAGTAATCCTGAAGTGTGGGGCCCAAGCTCTAACCACTTTGGATTACAGCTCTTAACTATCTCAGCAGGCCGCATGGCCATTCTCTTATAAAAATGGACACTTCCTGGACTAGCCAGATGATGCCTAGTTTCCTAGATGCATACAGACTCTAGGATGAGTGGAGGATTCTTTTCTAAAATAGCCCTTCCTGCATATTTGATGATAGAAAGAGATACCTCTAAGTGCCTGAATGGAACATTCTTGCCTTCCTCCCCTTGGAGGTCCCTGTTTTGCCTGGGGGAGGATGAGGGAGTTGTCACCGTGCAATTTTAGGAATGTTAGGGAGCAGGTCTTTGGCTCACCCACTGCTGGTGTAGAACTCACTGAGGTCTCTGTGGAGGGCAAAGGATCAGATAAGAAAAAAGTCATTCCTCACAGGCTGAGAAATGTGAACCTCAGGAATTCTTGCTGATGAATTTTATTCCCTTTTAGTCTGAGAAACCGTTCTTTCTTCTAGCAAGAGACACATGGAATAAATCACTGATGGTGTGAACAATATTTGAGATAAATGCAACTGTCAGATAGTTTCCTAGGAGTTCTGCAAGGGCACATGGTGGCTGCAAACAGCTGAGATTGTATTTTAATTCAGTGGAACATATTCAAAACTCCTTTGGGGCTCTGACATGTCTCTAGTCACGGGCTCAATGCTACATTATTAGTATTGGGTTTGTGTGCGTGTTTGTGTGCGCGTTCTTGAGCAATTAAGGCATTTCGCCAAAATTTCTGTTTAGCACAAACACCAAGCCCAAGTCAAAAATGTTTACAAAGACACTAGCAAAACACTCTAATGGAGGTTTGATTTTTCTAGAATTCAGAACACAATTTCTAAACACGATTGAGAAAAATTACCTTGGACGTATGGTGTATCATTGAACAGTGACCTTTCAGGTTAATTAAGAAAGCTGGAGCCCAGAAGGATTTTTGAGCAACGTTTTTGCTGCCTGAGGGAAGAACAGAATAGAAGTGTGGCAAATGTTTAGAAAGGGAATGATTTTCAAGATTGTGAAAAACGAAGCCTCTGGAAGAAAATGCTTTTTTTAGGAATTTAAAAGAGAGGTACTTTTTAATATTAAGTTAAACTTGGATCCTCAGACATTTTAGCTTTTCTATAAATTGGCTTTTGGGTATCCACATTAAGCCTTTTATGTACTTCTACTTAATATAGAAGCGATTGGTGAAAATGAAGAGGAAAATGTGTCAATTTTACAAGAACGAATGTAATAGAAGCATTAATTCTCTCCAATTTCTGTTTAAAAATGTTTACGCACCCTGTATGCTCAGGGGTTGACTCGTGCCAGGCGTCTAATGACCAGTTTCCTCTTTTTGCCAGCTGACTCAGGTGTAGACACGTTGGCAGTGTTTATGGCCAGCAGCGGAACCACGGATGTCACGAATCGGAACAGCCCGGCCACACCCCCGAACACCCTTAACCTCCGCTCCTCCCACAATGAACTGTTGAACGCTGAAATCAAACACACAGAAGCCAAGAACAGCACACCCCCCAAATGCAGGAAAAAATATGCACTAACTAACATCCAGGCAGCCATGGGCCTCTCAGATCCAGCAGCCCAGCCCTTGCTGGGAAGTGGCTCGGCCAACATCAAGCTGGTGAAGAACGGGGAGAACCAGCTCCGGAAGGCTGCAGAGCAGGGGCAGCAGGACCCCAACAAAAACGTCAGCCCCACTGCAGTCATCAACATAACTTCTGAGAAGTTAGAAGGTAAAGAGCCCCACCCACAGGATTCCTCGGGCTGTGAAATTTTACCCTGCCAACCCCGGCGAACCAAGAGCTTCCTCAATTACTATGCAGACCTGGAAACCTCAACCAGAGAACTGGAGCAGGACTTGGGCGGCCAGCACGGGGCTGGGGAAGAGAAGGCCGCGCCGGGCCAGGGCCAGGCCTCCACCGTCATCGGGAGCGGAGATGTGCTGCTGCAGAAACCCAACAAACCCCAGTTCAGCCCTGAAGACGGCCAGGTAGCCACAGTGTCATCCAGCCCGGAGACCAAGAAGGACCATCCTAAAACAGGGGCCAAAACGGACTGTGCACTACACCGGATCCAGAACCTGGCGCCCAGCGACGAGGAGTCCAGCTGGACCACACTGTCCCACGACAGCGCCTCGCCCAGCTCCCCGGACGAAACAGGTACTACCCTGGGAAAGGTGTCTTAAGGCGGCGCTTTCATTTCGTGTTTTCCGTTACTGATGGAATTAATCTCTAGGCTCATCCAAAAAATCCATTTGTAGCAGAGAAGAGCATGATCCTTTTGGGGTAAAATTGGACACTGTGTGTGGAAAATATTGTTAGATCGTTTAACAGTTTCATTTTTGGTTCCTACATAAGTTGTTTTTTCTGGGAAGCATTTTTGTAAAAGAAATAGGTCCTTGGTGGTAAGCACAGTAAAACATTATCTATTTAGAAACTGTATTTGCAGTGATTAGGTGAACTATTTGTGTATACTATCAGGAAATATTGGATTTTGTTGAGCAAAATAATGAAAGAAATACAGTTGCTGGGGACAGGATATAACCTATAATCTCATGCAGAGAACCAGTTATTTTAAAGTTCCTCACAGAACTTATTTATGCTTAAATTAATGAAAGGTTAAAAGTCTGTTTATTAAAGACATTTCCCTTCTGACCTTTACTGGGAACATTGTCTTAGCTGTGTTCAAGTGATATTTGAAAATGAGAAAGGAGTGTTTCTTCTAAAATACATTCAGAAGTTTAGGGTTTTATAGTCTGACTGACTTTTTTCTATATCTGTAACATCTTTGGATTTTTCAGAGGAGTCAAAATTGTGACAGCAATGAACAGTCCTAAAAGTTAGCTACTTTTAACCTCAGTTTCTCATAGCCCCCCATTATTACTGATCATAAACTTAAAAGATGTGGAGAACCTTGTATCAGAATTTGGCGTAAATGAGCACTCACGAAGGCTTGTTTCTGTACCGTAACCTCGCAGCGGCCCTAGTGGCTCCCCGGGCTCTGTGGGTGTGATACAAATAAAGCCACCAGGGAAGGAAATAATGTTTTCCCAACTTACAGAGCAGAGAAACTAGAAGGACTGCAGATAAGAAAAAGAGATGGGCAATGTTATTTAAGAAAAAAAAAAAAAAGAAAGAAATGTTTTTGAAATGCCCTTTAAAATCGCAGCACTTTAAGTGATGGATTTCATCAGCCTGCTGCAGCTGGGTATGGCAGAGGGCGGTCGAGCTGAGTCTATTTCATCTTGTAAATGTCTAGACCTGCACATTACTGGAATCATAATTATGTTTAGTAATGTTACTGAGTTCACAACTCTATTACTTTGTACCCGTTGAAAACATTCTTATCCAGTAGCTGATGGACAGTTATCTGTTAGTGCCTGAATCTACATAAATAACTTGAGCATCTCACATCCAAACTCTACCTCCTGTTCTCACGTACCCCCCGGCCCCCACCCTGTCCTGCTCTTCCGGACATGGCATTTTCTGCTGTAATTAAATTTTAAGTTTTACCGAAAGTTACTTAGTGAACTAGCCTCTTTTCCCAGTGATGACCACCACCTTTTTTTCATAAAGTATTTTCTTTCAGAAAACATTTTATACATGTATCCACATTTATAATAAATTTTAAAGTTACCCAAATTTTATCATGATGGTGTCTTTAAAGAGTCCCTACTTTTTAGAGATATACTAATATGCTACTTTATATAATAGTATAATATATAACAATATAATATAACATAAACTAATATAAATAATGTTGAGTATAGGCTTTTCTCCAAAACAATTGTGGTGGCGATCTAAAAAAAGAAACAAAATTGCCCGTAAGCTAATAACTGTTAAAGGTGGGTGCATGACGGTTCATTATTCTGTTCTCTCGAATTTTATCTCTTTAAAATTCTTCACAATAAACCATTTCCTCCCTGCTAAAATTTAGAGTATTTCCATCCACAGCCCGCGGCGAATGGCGCGCTGGGTCGGTGAGGGCCTGCGGGGCTGGAGGTCACGGGGAGCAGCGCGCAGTCCGCCGGCCCCCTGCGGCTCTCCCGGGCGCCGTCCCGGTCCCCCTGCCCGCTGCTCCTTTGCTCAGTGGCCCTCGCCTTCCTTTCTGTGGGCGTCTCTGCAGAACTCATTACAGTGCTTGACACGTGATGGGAACCGGATTAGAATTTTCTGACATGTTGAGAGGATATGTTCATTTTTCTCTCTTAGTATTGAAGACCTTTGAATTTTAAAGTAAGGGTGACAGTCTGGTGATGGCCCTTAATGGGCTGGTAAGAATAGACATTTTGAATCAAACATGCTGCAAAGAATGTGTTGTTGCCGTGACTTGAAAGCCGCAAGATTGAGATTTTAAAGAAACATACCAGAAGTCAAACCTGCGCTGTCCTTCAGAAGGGCCCCTTTAGGGTGTCTGTACCTATTTCAGCATGCTGCAGCGTCTCAAAATATTAACATGACTAATGTTTGGGAATTCTTTTGGAATTTCCTGAGAGCCAGTTGTGCCCTCCTACTGAAGAGAGACTTATACTTTATGATCACACTTAAGGTAGTGACCACTATATAAATTAATGAGTAAAATAAAATAAACGATCATTCAGATTGTTACTACTTTTGGCTTCATCTTTCCAGTGAGGCATACCATTAGTATTCACAATGATCACAATCGGTTTAAATTAAACCTTGTATGTTTCACTTCTAATAGCAAAATTATATGATATATATAGGGTCCGGCAGAAGTAAGGCCCGCTTGAGTGGGATTCATAGGGAAGTAATATGGGTGTAATAATTTATAGTTTTAATTTGTACATTTCACCGAAAATGTCCTAAGGTATGCTTCAGTGTGGTATTGTTATGTTACAGAATTATATGCTTATGGTTTTGTAATAAAAAGGGATGTTATTTGTGCCAGGCCCTGTATTTTATATAGTACATCTGTGTTTATATATAATAAACACAAACACTAACTGTTGGAAGAAAAGAAAAAAATAACAGCAAACATTATGTAAGATACCAGTATGCAGCATGATTAGTTCATATTTTAAAAGTATATATTGGCTTATTCATTGTGTTTTAAGTAAACGCTCTTTACTGTGGTATGTGTTTTATGACTAAATCATGATGACACAATTACCTTTGGGTTCTAGACCTTGCTTTGGGGAGTCTAGAAAAATAGGCTCATTTCTCCTCTAGGGCATCCTTTCCAAGCTAGAATGCTATTTGTAAAATAAACCGTACCAGCTAAGTCAAAGATTCACTACTTTCTATTTGCCGTTCTTTTAGAATAGCCCCACCCTGCCTCTTAGTACCTTTTTTTGCACAATCCTCTGTGTACAATATGTTGCTCCTCTTTTCCTCCTAGTCTGTCCTTTGAGAAAACAAGAGCTTATTCTAAAAAATGAAAACATCTATGAAATTACTGCATTTCTTTGGAATTTCAAAAAGTTCAGAAGAATGCCTTCTCCTGGATTCTAAAGAAATGGTTGGTACTCGAAAGTGAGGACTTGCAGTCTGTGAGAGCTGGGCCAGAGATGCCGGTCCCCACGGGGCCCCAGCTGCACAAAGGCTCAGATAAAAGCACACTGATCAGATTGTGTGTAGTCTCTCTGTGAATCACCTGGTGTTTTATGTTTGCTTCAGGGAAACTTTTGAAAGACATTTTGGTGCTACCTAGGAACAGGTTTCAATACCTTGCTTGTTTAATTGGGGACTTAACAAAATTGAAAATACAGAGTTTGAAACTGGGTAGATCTTGTGGAATAGCCATTTTAAAATGAGGTTCATTACAAAACATAATGTGCAAAGGCAGGATATACACAAGAAACCAAATATAGATGGTATGGCAGTGAGTCTAATGCTGAATTGACTTACTGTTGTTGACAGCATAGATTCTAGAGTCAGCTTCCTGAGTTCAAATCCCAGCTCTGTTTCATACAGGTAGCTCACAGAACTTCTCATCTGTAAAGTGGGAGTGATAGGAGGGTTTTGGCATGGACCTATTGTGAGAATTAAGTGCGAGCATCTTCAAAGAGTTTTTAGGACTGCGTCTTGGCATATAGCAAGAGATTTATAAATATGAGTGCTTATTATTATTAGTGTTCATCATCAGTACAAAAATGGGATATAAAAATTTATTTCTCTCTTCATTATGAACTACCTATATTTTGAACACTGATTTTAGTTAGGATTTTTTGCACCCTAAAAGCAGGGATTGGCTTGCTTCATTATTGTATTGGCAGTGCCTGAATTATAGTGGGTGAACTTAGTGAATAAGTAATGATTAATTGAATAAAAATAGAGGCCATCTACATATTCCCAATGGCCTTGATGTATTGAGTAAATATTTTGATGTTGTATCTTACTCAATGTCTGATTTCGATTTTGGGTACATATATTGTAATATGTTGATGACGCTGCCTCATAATAAATAGGTGGGACTGAATAACGAATTATTGGGGAAGGCATAATGAAATTCCGTGGGCCTACTATGTGCCAGATCTTGTTCATGGTACTTTCTCATACTCTAATTGCCATGCTGGGACTTAAACCAAGGTCTTCAGATCTTCGCATGTTGTGCTTTTCTACTGTACCACTGTCTTGAGATGTAGGCATGTGGTCCCCAGAGGCTGAATACGTCAGGCTTCATCTTCTTCAACAGGATGTGTGTGGTAGTTACCTTGAGAATTTGGAAAATGGAAATTATATTTTAGAGGATCTTTCTGTTCCTATAAATCCTTGAGATTTAACTCAAATGTCTTCTTGGTGAAATCTTTCTAGACTCTGAACTGTTGAAAGGTCTTTCTCTGTACCCCAATGAAATGTTTCCAAGTCTCTGTTATCATATTTCTCTCAGCAGTTTGTAGTGTTACTCAAACATTTCTATTTAGACATAGAGCTCCATGAAAGCAGGAGCCAAGTCTTTACCATGTGTGGATGTGAACCTCTTCCTACAATAACACCTAGTAAGAGTCTCATAAATGTTATCTATTTGCTGGTTGGATGGATGAATCTGGACAAACACTCATGTTCTTTGAGGTCTGCTGCATCAGTACACCTATAGAAATAGAAAATGTAAGCACATCTTATATAAAATAATTATTTAGAGCCCCTGGATAGGGCAGTTCTTATTTATATTCTAGGCTCTTGGGAGGGATGAAGAATTGGGGTAATTCAGTCTGTCATAAACATTTGAGTCTGTAGGTCTGTCTACAAGTCAGAAAGGCCAGTGCTAAGGAAAGGGGCTCTTTGGTCTTCACTTGCCTTCAAAAGTTGCCTTGCATTGAAAATTGATCCCTATTGCCCCAGAGTTTGAATCCTTTGATGTTATAAATTGATTGGTTTCTACTCTCAAAGCAAGCAGAGTGTGACTCTTGTCAGCAGGCTGCATGGTTGGGGAGGGTGGAAGCCAAGGCACCGACTTCCTTCTGTGAGCACCATTGGTGGCACTTCTCATTTCTGGCCTTGGCCAGTGTAACAGTGTTAGAGCTTTGGATACGTTTATGTTTTTAATGCTTTTAGGAACTTCATCTAAATGTTCATTTCATGTCACATTGCTCTGGTAATTTCAACCATAAATAATTTTTAAGTTGCTTTTTAAAAGCTCCAATCCCTTTCAAAATGAAAAAGGAAAATTCCAGGATATAGGAAAGGCTCAGTTTTCAGCAGGTTTGTCCTGTTGAATTAATTTTAATCTCTTAAACACCCTTTAGTGATGCACTGGCCTTCCTCTCTTGTGTTCCCAGTTGGGAGTTCTTGATGTGACAGGCGGGATTCAAGAAGACAGATATGAGCTAATTCTAAAATAGCTTGTACACATTGTGTTCTGGGGTAGGTAGTGCGATTTCCAAATTAGATTTTAGTATCTCAGGAGTAAAATGTATAAAAACTATTTCTTATCTCACCCAATGAACTTAAGGGAGAAAATGATTTTGTTCAATTAAATATTTATAGAAAGCCCTTGGGGGGGGGAAATTCAGTTGAACGTTCAAGATAGTTTTTGATTGTCTTCCATGATAAAATATTATACTAGGCACTGCAGGGAACAAAAAGATAAATATAATGAAATTAGTGGTAGTAAAAAGTCTTAACAGTCTTGTAGTGAGCACAAGACAGAAGATAAATGCAAGATGGCACCAGGAAGAGGATATGAGAGAGCAGATTGTTGTGGGATAGAGGGCGCTCAGAGGAAGAAGACCCTGCAATGGACTGGGATGTGGAAGTGAGGGTCCTTGCCGTTATCTGTTGGAAATTGAATAGACTTTCATTGGATCACCATCTGGGGAATATCATTGTCCCTTAGAGCTGTTAAAAAGTAAGGAATCACCTTCATTTCTTTTTTAATGACCAGTAAAGGAGTTTAAGTCATGACTTTTACCCCACTTTTTTCTCTGCTTTACTTGCTTTGAAAAGTTGTTTAGCTTCTATGGAGAGGGCAGTGTGGACAGAGTGGCTGCTCAGGAAGTGGCGGGGTAGAGTCCCCTCATAGTCCTGCATGAGGTGCTCCCAGAAATGCCAGGTGACCCCCTCATGACTTTGAGATTGTGACTCAGTGGAATTAGAGACACAAAAATGCTACTACTGGCCATGTTCATAAATTTCCCAGTCAGATTGCATCATCATGAACCATCTGTCCAAACTCATTATCCTCACAACAGAATTTTAAATTAATAAATACATAGAGAGTTATCATTGCTTGGTTCATTAGCTCATCCTTTCTCCCTCATTTGTTCCTTCATGTATACATATACATGCCAGTCATTTTTTTTTAAGTCTACTCTGTGAACTATGCCAGATGCCCAAGACACAGAAATAAATTAGAAATAGTCTGTGACCTCAAGCAGCTCACAGTTTCCTATCTTCATGGAGAAAGTTCCCATCATAGGTAGAGTGCCTTCTAAAATATGTCCATTTCTTAAATGTGTCCATTTCTTGTGACACATTTAAGACACAAAGCTTAAATGT
This sequence comes from Pteronotus mesoamericanus, assembly GCF_021234165.1. Classification (NCBI taxonomy): domain Eukaryota; kingdom Metazoa; phylum Chordata; class Mammalia; order Chiroptera; family Mormoopidae; genus Pteronotus; species Pteronotus mesoamericanus. The sequence goes on along the minus strand of NW_026555234.1, from coordinate 25,204,716 downwards.
GTCTTTGTCCCATTTTGCACATGCCATGTCTCAGTAAGAAAAAGAAATAAGGCCGACCCCCAGATCTTGGGCAGCGTAAGTTTTCAAATAAAGAAGAAGAGGAGACGTTTAGATGTTTTATCAGTGTCTTGGGCTGCTGTTACAAATTATCACACACTTGGTAGCTTAAAGGATCAGAAATTTATTCTCCCACTGATCTGAAGCCTAGCAGTCTGAAATCGAGGTGTCAGCTGGAGGAAAGTCTCCTTCCTTGACTTTGCCAAGCTCCTGACAGCTCGCAGCAGTGCCTGGCGTTCCTTGGCTTGTAGCTGTGTCACCGCAGCGCTGCCTCTGCCTTCCTGTGTCCCTGTTATATATAAAGGCACCGGTCATCGGATTAGGGCCTCCTCTAATCCAGTATGACTTCCTCTTATTTAATTGATGTTACTTGCAAAGACCTTATTTCCAAATAAGGTCACATTCTGAGGTTGTGACTGGGCATGAATTTTGGGGGAGACTACTTAACCCGGTCCAGAGGTCTTCATAGATAATGCCTAATGGATGCGTAACAGGGGAGATGCGAGAGGGTATTTATAAGAATTATTATACTCCATTTTCTTCAAGAAGGAACACTAACATTTGCAGGTATTGTGAGAACTGGTAAGTGAATAAAGTATGCTGCAAGGGACCTCAAGATAGTTTGGGGTTGTCTTTATCAAAATTCTTCATTGTAAAGAAAAGGAAGCTTAGGTATGGACCTGATACTGTTAAATCTGAAACCGCAAATTCAACTGAGACTGGGAAGAAGTGTGGAAAAGGCAGATAAAGATGATAAATATACAGTAAAGCTTAACATTTAACAGTATGGCTCAGCTCTGGAGGGCGGGATGGTTCGGTGTACTTGGCATATGGAGTGGGGTTATTCTTTTTGATTAAAAAAAAATAAAGCTTAAGAACAGACAGACAAGGATATACTAGCCATGTTTTTCTTATCTCTGTTTAAGAGACGTTGCTTTCCAAATATACAGGATTTCCTTAGCAGCCATGTAGAGAATATAGAAGAAAACGATGACCCTAACTCCAGGGCAATGCAGAAGCAATATGATCCTGTGAAAGCTTCAGAGATCACAAATGGACAGCATTCAGAAGTACAGACAGGTTGTGTCTAGTAGACAGTGTTTTAGAAAACTTGCAATTGCATGCCAATGCTTAGAAATTAGAGACTTTTACATAAACTTGTGGGTCTCTAATTTCTCTTGTAAATCCAGAAATCTCACAACGCTGGGCTCAAATGCCAAAGAGGGGCTTTAGATGGATCCTGTCCCCCCTCCTTGCAGGGTACTGGGCTTGTGGACGCCTGCTGAAAGCGTCTGTGGACTTAGCCATCATGTACACGTGAAAGCATTATGGTAGAAAGAATGGTGCTGATGTTGACCTTGCCCGTTACCACTGCATACACCTGTGATGTCATTGCGGCCGCGTTCCTGGGCCTACAGATTTCTTTTCACATAGTCGTTCTAGTCTCAATCCCCTGTCTTCTGCTAGGATTATGAAGTGTGACATGAACTGTTAAGCAAATGGTGCTTGAAATTTCCAAAGTCATCTTTAGATGACTTCTCAGAGTTCTCCCATCTGTTAATATGGTTAGAGGAGGGAAAACATTAGCTTTTCAAAAGATGGGGTGTGGGTGGTTCATAAATTTTGTACCTCAAGTCTGACTCAGATAATATACCCAGTTCGTTTTCATAAATGTGAGGATAGTTAATGATTACTCTTATAATTTATATGTTGTGTTTCCCTCTTAGAACCCATTGGGTGCATAAGGATGAAACAAAGCTTCGTATTCAGACAGATTTGACTGGAAAAATCAAATCATTAGACCATAAGGAAATTATCAGCATTCCATGTAGAATGGTCAGAAAATGAGAGAACAGGATAATCTCAACTCCAAAGTATTGGTGCTGATATCTTAGAGAGGAAATGGTACTTGTTGTATGTAAGTTTTTATTTTTTCTTTTTGTTTTGCTTTCCTTAGATTTGTTCTTGAATATGATTGAATTTAATTCCTGCAAGGATTCTTCCTTACTATCATTAGGGACATTGGTGGTTGATTATTTTTTTTCCCTCAGTCTTTGAAGAAGTCTTCCTGTAGAACTGAACTGAATTGGTACATCTGGGATAGTCTAAGGGTAGATTTCCATCCTATAAATGGCTTAAGAAACTGATGTTAGTCTGTTGGTTTACCAGAACACTTTCTCTCATACATATGATAGTACAGTCTATGTGATGGTTAGGTATACAGGATGGCCTGTTTAATCCCTACCAGATTATGTAGAGTAATCATAATAGAACCACAGGATCTTTTCTCAGAATGTTATATAAGAAAATGTTCCATCTGGAATTGTCAGAAAGTGAGAGAACAAAGATGAACCCCCGGCTGCAAACCACTGGGAAGGGACTGACGGGAGGTCTAGCAAAAAAAAAAGTTCAAGGGCTGGGGATGCTGAGACACCTGGTAACGGAAGCCTCTCGGGACACTTAGTAGTGGGCTAATGCTCTGGTTCCCACTTTGCTTTTCTGTACTTGCTCCAGGGATGTAACCTGTGGGGGTTACCATTTCCTTTCATCCCTTGCTCAGTGTGGCCAAGGGAGACGTCTCATGACCTGTTCGGTTTTTCCTGTCTTTCCCCGGAACAGGCATCAGCTCCTTTCATGATACTGAGTGGCTTCACCTTTTAGTTGGTGTGTTGTCCATCTCTCTCCTGTTTATTTTTCTTCTATGTGTTATGGAACAGGGGCCTGAGTTACAAAGTGGGGTAGGGTTCATATCTTTAATGAAGTAAAGGATAATTGGGTTGGTGAAATCTAGACTGTTTATTTTAAGGATACTTTTAGCGAGGAATGTAGTTTAGCCTTAATCCACTCACATACTTTCTATCAATGAATCTCTCCTGAGTTTCTAATATGTGTAAGGAACTGAGCTAGTGTTCTAGGCGATTCCATGATTGAGGTATAATCTTTCCTTGAAAGAACTCACAGGCCCCTTCCTCAAGATTCTTTTAAATCTCTCTAACTCTGTGGCATTTACTACCTTCCAGGTTTTAGAGTCAGATGTCTTGACTTGTTCCAGCTCCATCACTTTCTTAACCTCTGATCCTCAACTTTCTCATCTCTAAGGTGGGAATAATTAATACTACCTACCTCATGAGATTGTTATATAAAGCCCTTGGCATAAAATCCGGCCCACAAAAAGCTTATTTTTAAATGTTAGCTATCATTATCATTAATCTTTCCCTATGAGACGGAAAGCTTCGGAAAGCAGGATGTAGGTTGTTTTGCCTTTGTTGTTGTTTGTCAAATCTTCAGAAATAAATCCCGTATATTGGGTACTCCTGTTTGAGTGGGTGATTGGCATAGCAAGTAAACTGTGTTATTTATACTAGCAGTACAGCAACTCAAAGGCTGCAGTTTGCCTCCAAGAAATCTGAAGTAATGAGTGAGATGGATGAGTTCTCCGCTTCTTAAATGTTAATGTGCACGAAAGTCTCCTGGGGAGCATGCTGAAATGCAGATTATGATTCTGTACGTCTGGGCTGGGGCCTGAGATTCTGCATTAAAATGAAAAAGAAATTTTTTGAATGTGAATATTGTACATTTTTAACAAGCTCCCTCAGGTGCTATTGATACATGCTTCCGGTGCCTGACCACGTTTTGAGTGGTGACACTCAACTGTAAGCTGCAGCAGGCGGGGTGGGGTTTGTTTTCTTTATTGCTCTATTCTCAGCACATAGAATAACGAGTGCCTTGGATGCGCTTGTGGGAACAAATAATGTGCAATAAATACATGTACCTCAAAACATAATTAATGATAACAGGTGGTATTGTTGCCAAGTCTGTAGGACAGATAAAGGTCATAAAGTTCCAGATATGGCACTTCTTCATCCAGAGGCCTCTCATATGTTGCAAGAAGACAGAATTGAAAGATGAGTGGTGTTTAGAGAGGTAAAGAAGCAGTGGGCATACAGGGAAGAGAAGCCGGGGCAGAGCAGGGGAAGAGCTTGCTCTGTGGCAGTGTCCTTGAACTTCTTGGTCTTGGGGACTCCTTTATACCTTCAAAAGTTATTGAGAACCCCAAAGATCTTTTGTTTACAGGGTCTATATCCATAGTTACTGTATTAAAAATTAAACCTGGTATACATATATAAAAGTTATTTATTTTAAAAAGAATAAGAAATCCATTGATGTTAACAAAATAGTCTATGAAACATAACCATTTTTTCAAAGCCAACAACAATTTCATGAGAAAAGCGGTATTTTATTGATTTGAAAATCTCTTCAGTGTATGGCTTACTCGAAGGCAGCTGGAGTCTCTTTCCTGCTTCTGCCTTTACTGTGTCTCAGTAAATTATTGTGGTTGAAGTAGATGAAGAAAATCCTGCTGGCCTCATACAGATATTGAATATGTAGGAGGAAAAGAGAGGAATATTTTAATAGCCCTTTCAGGCAGTTATGACTACTCTTTTTTAATGTTACGCCAAAACTCAATAATTGGTAGCTTCTTAAAGGTTAGTTACAATGCAGAATCTGGAAACACAATGGTGAACTCTTTTGTACTCTGTTATATTAAAACCCATTGGTCTGTCATACATTTTGGATGGATGTTTTACCCATACATGATTTTGTAACATCGTGCATTGGTGACTTGGAAAATATTGGTTCAGTGAGTTATGAAGCTCTTCCAAATGTTGACACATTTCATTATACAATATGAAAACATTACATTCGTTGATCTCACCACATCTCATCAGAAAAGTCATTAATTATTGGGAGGCTGTCAAGCTCCCAGTGGCGGATACAAGTTTTCCAAAATTCTAATTTTTGCTTGAAAGCTCGCATTTTATCATTAGCAACAAATACTGTCAGTTGTTTTCCTTGAAGTGACAGGCTCACCTCATTCATTTTCAAGAAAATGTCTGCCTGGCACCCAAATTGGAATAACCACTGTTTGTCAGTGCTTCTTTCAAGTAAAAAGGGTCTTCTGTGTGCTTTTCCTGAAACGACAATCATGCCTTCATATGCAGAAGTGCTTTATGCATACTTCCCTTAAAAAGGCATGCAGTTAAGGGTTGAGGCTTAAAAACATTAAAAATTTCAACAAGGACATTGTTAGGGGAAGCCGACATTGTTTTCTGTGGGACTGTGTAGTATTGGGGAGTACCATGATTTCTAGTGCAGTCTGTGCCCTTGTCGTTCTTTGTGCTGAGGTGCCAGCAATTTTGTGTCCATTATTTTTTGCGCCCCATCAGTAAAATGTTAACACAGTGAAAAAGGCTGAGAATAACATCTTAGTGTTATGGAAAGGATTTCAACCTCAGAGACCCCCTGAAATCCCTGAGGGAATTTTTTCTCTTGGTGTGAGGATCAATGCTTCTAGCAGTTTGGCTGGAGAGGAAAGTCTGTGGAGGGCAACTGTGAGAGAGGTCAGTTAGGTAGGGAGGCCGGGATGGAGAACACTAATGCTTTGCTGCGAACTTGCTTTTGTGAGTGAACTATGAGTGATGGCTACGAGGGAAGGAGTGCTGTCTGCCAAGTGCAGCGTGAAGAAGGCATAGCTGACGTTGGTGCCTAGAATATGTTAGAGTGGCCAAGGAAGTGAGCACTCAGGAGAGTCTCGCCGTCATCTGGGGGTGATGGGGTCTGGAGGAGATGAGCAGCTTTACAAGTAGAACAGAAGTGGAAGGAAGGCATCTCTAGGATTTCGTGATTGATTGGCTATGGACGGTCGGAGAGAGACTAGAATGAAAGATGTCAGATTTTCAACTGGAAGACTAAGAAATGCTGGTTTTCAGAAGTTGGGAGGAGGAACTAGTTTTTTTGAGAAAGATGATGTTTTTGATTTTAGATGTGTGAATTTGAGATAATGTGGGGATATTCTGGTGTTAGAGTTGTGGCTCTACTGGACACCAAATTCTTCCACTGTATCTGGGACTTGTATATATGTTCTCTTGGTATGTCATTGTTTTAACTATATTTAGATTTAGAAGAGTGATAGGATAGGGGTAGAGTGGGAAGGGAGATGAGTAGCTTAGCCAGTTTGGATAGTATTAAAGGACTCCTAACACGCACACAAAATGAAATGATTATGATGATTGGGCCCAGTCTCTCCTTTTTCCCCCATTTTTAACTGTTAAACTTGATTTCGCTGTACTTCTAGAATGGCTAGTTATCTCATTTAGCAAAGATTGAGCTGTTAAGTACAGAGATGACACATTCCATTTCTCTTATTTTTACCCTTCTTTAGGAAAGCAAAAGGGCCACATGTAAAAAGAGAAGCATATTCCTCCATTTGCAAGTTGATGTTGAGGGTCTCTGCCAGGTGAGATACCCAAAAGACTTTACCAGGTGGCATTCATGACCTTGGCCTAGGGTCTACTTGACAGGTTCTAAACCAAGCTTTAAAAGCAGATCTGTATTTTAGGGATGCACTCAGACAAGTTCACAAGGCTGAGATAATACTTCAGACAAAATAACAGCTTTATTAATTTGTGATGAGAACACCCAGGTACTTGGTTTCTTGACAAGACACTGTGCGTGCATACTCTCAGTGCTAGTGCGTTATCGTATTTCCCAACGAGAAATCATTATGACATGGCCTGATTTGCCCCAAACTACTTGACTGGGTTTTCTCTCCCTCTAGATAACCACCTGGGAAGCCCAGGCATGAGCAGGCGGTGGCATGGGGAACATGGTCTTAGCTAAAGGGGAGTCAGAGGAATCATATGTTTAAATGACGTCAGCCCGGAGTTTCTGTGCTTCCTCCCCTTGGGATGATGGTACCAGGGACTTAGACTCCTCGAAGTCCATTGACGAAGATTCCCTTTTTCTTAGAATTTAAATCTATAATCTCCTTTTTATAAGCTACCTAAGGTTTCTGATTAACAGTCTTTCTTAAGATATAGTGGTATTTTCTACTGAGTTAAAAATAAGTCATTCCTACCACCGTGATCTCTTTTTGACCTATACAGAACCTTCTGGCACCAAAGGCCTGGGTTTACCGTGCCAAGCTGGTCTCCAGTTCTCTGCAGACAACAACTGGGCATTCTACAATTTAGTTTAATTCTGATGCTAACTACGCAGAGTTCACGCAAACCCCACAGGGTAATGGCCTGGTTACATAAGGCTGCCCCCCATTTCAGATGCTAATCATAAGCAGTAGGTCCCCAAGTTACCCACTGTTCTGTCCAGCTTGAATAGAAATCAAGAGTTGCTATAACCCGCTCCTCAGAAAGCTAATTTGTTATAATGGCTCACAGCACCCTGGGAAACACTTTACTTACATTTACTTGTTTTTTACAAAAGGTGTTACAAGGATACAAATGGACAGCCAGATGCAGAGGGACATAGGTAAGGTCCCAGAGCATCCTGAGTGCAGAGGTTTCTGTCCCTGTGGAGCTGGGGTGGGCCACTCCAATGGGATATGGATTGGTTCACCAACCAGGAAACTGTGAACACCTTCTTAAGGAGGTCCCATTTCATAGGCAGACCTGATGAAATCATTGGCCATTGGTGATGAACTCAGTCTGTAGCCCCTTTTTTGTTCCCTGGAGGATGAGACTGAAAGTTCCAGCCCTACGTTCTTTCTCTGGCAACCAGCTCACATTCTGAAGCTCTCTAGGGGCCCATCTGGCGCCACCCCATGAATAGAAACACAGGTGTAGTTGACAGGAACTTATTATGAATAACAAAAGATGCTCTCTGACCCATATCGCTGAGGAAGTTGCAAGGATTTTAGGAGCTCTTCGGGAACTGGGATGAAGACCAAATACATATTTCTTATTATATCACAATATTGCAGTCATACTATGTTTAGGAGTCATCCTACTTCATTCGTATCCAATGTTTCTTGGCCTTTATCCATCAGCTGATTCAACTGTTGAGTAATACCTCCAAGGACGCTCTTATTTCTGTCATTTTAACTAGCTCTGTGAGGTGCCTTTGCACACCGGGCGTGAGAGGCACAGTTGCAGTCCCAGCACATGACCTGCCTTCCCCAGGGCTCTCGGTGGTGCCGAAATACAGAGTTCCTCTTGGAGTCAATGCCGATCTGCCAACATTTCACAAGAATTACAGTCCTCATAAAAACATGTGCAAAACATTCATTTCCTTTTTAAAAATCGTGCTTTGTTTTGTCGTTGGTATGAGCAAGAAGGGTTCTTCTTAATTGCTCTAGGCTCCAGAAATTAGACCGCTGGAAGTCTTTTCTCTGGTCCTTGACCCTGAAATTGTGTCTGTGGTGTAAGCTTGCATGCAGCATAAAGACTATTTAAAATCCCCACTCTGGCCTCGATCAGGTGGCTCGGGTGGGCAGAGCATCGTCCTGTGCACCAAAAGGCCGCAGGTTTGATTCCCTATCAGGGCGCATATTTGTACCTACGTTGCAGGTCAGATCCCTACTCACGGTGCATCCTGGAGGCAGCTGATTGATGTTTCTCTCTCACTTCAGTGTTTCTCTCTTTCGCCTTCTCTCTCCCTTCCTCTCACCCTAAAATCAACATATCCTCAGGTGAGAATTAAAAAAATAAATAAATAAAATCCCAGCTCTGTCATTACGAAATGAGCGATGGTGGCAGAGTCATACCATGCATTTCTCCCTGTGCAAAATGGAGTGGATAGCAGCACCTGCGCCCTGGCAGGTTGTGAGGGTTAAATGAAGTAAGGCATGCGGAGCCCTTGGCCCCTGCATAGTGCTGGGCATGCAGTGAGCGCTCAGTGGAAAGTTGATTTTACAAATATTTCTGTATGGAAAATTAACCCCCACTAAATGAAAGGCACAGAAAGAGAGTTGAAAAGGGACTGTGATTATGTATTCAAACAAATTTCTTTTAGATGTGCAGTAGAATAGAAGGTGTAGACGGGGAGAGAGTTTAGAGTAGAGAGCTTGAAAGTGACCTCCTTTCCATCAAGCCCGATAGAGTTTGGTTGGTAGGTCATTACCCATAAGTATTAGTTTTCACTGGAAGGGAGGGAGGAAGGTGGGTCCTGAGGGCTGTGCAGTCCCCTGGGTCTGGACGTCAGGAGGCCTGGGTTCTGCTCTTGATGCTCCTGCCCGCTAGCCTCGTGCCAGCAAGGTCTGCAGAGTTCCAACATTTGGGTCCAGCCATTCCATGCTCCTCACTGCACTGAACAATTTTCCAAGTGTGAGTTTACTCTCTTCCTCACTGCACATTGATGAGGCATCCAAGAATGCTGTCCAGAAGATTGTGAAAATGTATTTAATTATATCAGAAGTTGAATCTATAGCTGCTTAAGTGAACTAAAAAGGTGCATTGACATAACCACTTAGGTGAGGTATCATTATCAAAAAGTTTTCATTGCCAAAAAGTTGTTTTGAGACCTGGCTGGTGTGGCTTAGTGGCTTGAGCACCGGCCCGCAAACAAGAGGGTCACCAGTTCAATTCTCAGTGCGCGCTTGGGTTGCAGACCAGGATCCTGGTTGGGGGTGCGGGAGAGGCAGCTGGTCAATGTTTCCTTTCACATCGATGTGTCTCTCCCTCTCTTTCTCCCTCCCTTCCCATATCCCTAGAATAAATAAAATCTTTAATAAAAAAAATAAGTTGTTTTGAGCATTAATTGCAGAAAGGTTTAGCAAAGGTGCTTTTCTATTTAGTATTTTTAGTCTTGATAGTTTTCACTTCATTTATTTCAATATGAGTTTGTGGTACGTACGAGTGTGAGAGAAAGAGAGAGAGACAGGGAGAGACAGAGACGAGATGAAAGTGAACGTTCTGCAGACTAGAGAGAGCGGTCACGGGTAGGATTTTTTAAAACTTTTAGTTCTGGAGTGTTCTGAACATTCTCATGGAAGATTTTCTTAAGAGAAGCCTTAGCCCACTTTCTGAAAGGCTGAGCTGAGTAACATCTTCAGCTGAAAGCCATGTGCATTCAAAATATCCTATTATGTGCATAGATACAACACCTAAAAATATCTTCTGGTGTTCTGCAGGTTCTAAAAGAAATCTTGAAAACAGAGGAATAAGCTGAATTCAGGGAGGAGAATTTTCAAAGCTGAAAATTAAAATGTGTCTGTTTTGTGAGGAGGGGTCTTGAGCTCATCTGTAATTCTTCATTCTTTTCTCTACTTATTTGCCACAAACAAAATCACCCCAGTTCAAACCCAAGACCAAGAAGCAGGAGGAAATTGGTATAGTTGGAACTCCATGTGGATGTTTTTCTGTGTTCTTTGTATATGTTTTTTAAAAAATAAACCACGTCACTTAGTAAGCATTACTCTGGCCCACCATAGTTTCCTCTAGAAGGGTTTGAACACTGTATTGAACAGGTCGACGTAAATAGAGGTGTGAAAGTTTCAATGTGCATAACATTCTCCAGGGAACTTCTTACCAATACCAGGAAGCAAAATAAGAAATTAAAAAATCAAAACCCCATCTAGAATAACCAGAAGTGCGTGTAGTCAGCAGATGAAATCCCCCACCCTGCCCTCACTGTTCAGGGTTCTCCTGTTTCTCTTTCCCTCTACTTGTCTCCACGGAGCGTGCCAACCCAGTTTAAACCTTCATGAGCTGAATTCCAGGGTCTTTGCTTTCCTTGGCAGAGGTGGAAGAGAGGAGGCCGTGAACAGTGTGGAGTAGCATGGTGGAACATAGTTTTAAAATGATGGCTGTAGTTGGGATGAAATAAATCACTGTTTAACCTGTATTACTTTGCCCATATGGGTGCACTTGGACCCACCATGTATTTCCGGCATGATGACGTATTTAGTCTGGATTCCACTGTGATGAAGCATTTCCCCTGGAGCTTGCCGTAGTCCTTCTGGAAGTCTGAGAGGTTTGGAATGGTAGGCTAATGAAAGGCTAAGCTATTTGCTAAGTTCTTTCTTTTTTTTCCTGTATAAAAATTGGTTATGGCATAAGTGCTTTCATGAGCAATGATCAGCTTTAGAATCTCACCACTTTTTTCTGGCACTTTTTAAAAAACAACACTTTTTCACTGGTTAGACGCCTGGAACAGCTGGAATGTTCCCTTGATGCTGGGCATAGACTGTCAGTTTCAGGTTAAGTATTATTTTATGAAGCAGTTTTTGCAGTTGAATAAATACATGTGTATTTACTGGATCACGATGAGAAAATGTACTTCTTACACTCAGCATATTTCAGTGGTACGGTGGAAAAAGAGTGGTGTGTAGAGTCAGATATGCCTGAATCGCAGATCTGCCTCAATGCTCTGTGTCCCTGGGCAAGCGACTAAGTGTCCCCAGGCTTCAGTTTCTTCATTTATAAAATGGGCTCATATCACCTTCCTCATAAAATTCCTGTGATGATAGAATGAGCTAACACTATACGGAAAGAATATGTACAAAATGTGTACGAATGTGTATATACGTATGTATGTCAAGTATATTCCTCGCACGTGGGAGGAACCAACAAACAGTCTTTCCTTTCCTACTTTCATTTGATCTGGTTTCCTAAAAAATTTAGCTGTGCTTGCTGGTGATTCGTTTGATTTGGTGTTAACATTGGTCCGTTGTTATCTTAGAGCCAGCGGAAGGGAACTTGCAAGGAAGCAAGATCTCTTGGAGCTGGAGCCTAGCCCCTGCTCTGCCACGTGAGCGCCTGTGTTAGGCAAGTTGCCCGGGTGCCCTAAGCCCTCCTTCCCCTGTTTGCTCTCACCTGGTCTAATCTCTACACCTTGCTCTGTTCAATGATGGCATGTGTATGATGCCTGCCTTCTAAGGTGGCCTTAGAATCCAGGCTTTTTTCTAGGAAATCTAGCATTTTGCAGCTTCTTTCATTGTCCATCCTGATATCTGAGTGTATATACTGACCATGTTTTTATTTATTTATAAACCATGGTCATTCACAATATACTATTATGTGCATAGGTATAACACATAAAAATAGAACTAAATGGATAACAAGAATAAATAGAAGATGTACTTTATTCATAATCCCAGCGGACCATCTTGCATTACTCCCATTTTTAAAAAAGTTACAGTAAAATACATGTAACACAAAATCTACCCTCGTACCTGCCTTCACGCGCACAGTGTAGTTACATGAGGCGCGTTTGTTACGCGGCTCTCACCGCCGCCCACCCTTAGAACCCGGTGCCCACCGAACAGTAACTGCCCAGTCTCCCCTCCCCCCGCCCCTGGCAAACACCATTCTCCTTTCTGTTGCCACAATTTGGACTGCTCTAGGTTCCTCGTATAAGTGGAGTCACAATATTTGTCTTTTTGTGACTGGCTTCCTTCTTTTAGCATAATGTCCTCGCGGTTCCTTCATGTTTTAACATGTCTGTGCACCACACGGTGCTTATCCATTCGTCTGTTGATGAATACTCGGGTCGGTTCCCTATTGCGCCGCTCCCACCTTTGGTACTTCTGGTGTAGCAGGTGGTCCGAAAACCTCTGGTAGATGTGTATGATGGGTCATAAGAAAAAAAAAATGCGTCATTGTCCTGGACTAAGTATTCAATCCAGTGGTTCTCACTCTGGTTATACAATTTAATATTCTGGAGAGATTTTAAAAATGGTTTATGCTGGGGGTTTCCACCATGGACTCTGAATTGACTGGTCTTTAATGGGAACAGTACTTCTTTAAAACCTTAGTATCAGTATTTTTTAAAGCTCTTCAGATTGTTCTACTGTGCAGCCAAGTCTGAGAATCATTGATTAAGGCTCTTACATCCACCTTTTGGACCTTTTTTTTTTTGAAGACATAGTTTGAGCATTTTGGAGATGTTCTTTCATTTTCTTATTTTCTCTTTCATTTGGACAGTCCACTGAAGATCTCTTTAAAGCCAGGATTTGCTCTTCTTTAATACCCAGTGATTGTTATCTTTGTTGCAATTGGATTAGAAAATCTAGTAGGATGATAATCTATGAATGTAGGTCTGTGGTACCAGCCCCTAGAGCAAACACGTTCCCCTTTGAAGGAGGCCCTCGTGACGCTGGGATTGCTCCAAGGCTCAGTGTGACAGACACCAGGATTCAGTAGGAGGTTTTATAATAGCCTGTGTGATGCATGCACTTCTCTAAGTTACTGTTGTTTATTAGAGTAATTATAGAAGAAGTAAACAAACAAATGATGACACAAAGTAAATATGTAGCTAGTTTGAAAAACTGACACATTGGAGATGGCTTGGGGGGAAAAATGTACTTTCCAGTCTACTCAAGGGAAATTAAAAACTCTTGTGTTTTATTGATTTCCACTAAGCTCATCTGAACATTGTTGTTATGAAAGCTAAGTGAAGAAAGAAAGGCCATAATTTTTGGAAGCATAGATTTTAGATGCAGAGATTTTGGTCATGCTTCCAGGAAATGAACCCTTTCTGCAGAGAAGTGTCCCCCTGTGGAAGGCATTTTTTATGTCCGTTCTGGTGTGCATCAGTCAAGTATCCTGTCTGAGCTGAGCTTGGCTTTCCCTCTGCCTCAGACCCCTGAAAAGTACAGGAAGAGGCAAGGCATCTTATGAGAGCTGCCTGCTTTGAGAGTCCAAGCAAGTAGTAATGATTACGTGACTGTGGACACAGTAAATGCAGTGGAAAAAGGGGGCTGCGTTATCAAACCTCCTCTCTCTTCTGTACTCCATGGAAAAATCCATTTGTTTCTCACCCACTAAATCAATATTGGAAAATCCAGCAGAAGTAAACAGATAGCAGAAGAAAATGCATTCATTTCTTGGCATTCATTATAGCAATATTACTTGTGTGGGGACGGTGTGCTAGTCCCTGATATTTGAAAACAGAAGGGTGGGTTGTGGGAAGAATGAAGTTTTGACTCATGCATCTCGGTACGGTGTGTATTGGAATAAGGGCTTTCAGCATGAGAGCCATGGGAACGACACATCTTATGTTGAATCTAGTTCAGCTGCTGTTGAGATTATGTGTGTTACTATAGTACGGTTCTGAAATTCTTGTGTCAGAATTGACTTCGAATCATCCTCGGGGCACACTCAGTCATGGTGACCGTATGTTTCTTGCCAACTATATGAACATCCATTATCTTGTTCAGTTCACAAAATCATCCTGGATATAATTATTCCCATTTCTCAGACATGGAAACTGAAGTTTGGAGAGATTGATTTTGTCCGATGGATGGTACTGTTCGCATGTAAAATCTCATTTTCATGCAGTGGGAGACCCCAGAATTGTGGAATTGGAAGGGATCTTAGATTTTTGTCTACGCCAGTTCCCTTCTCATTTCCTTCTGTTCCTTCCTGGAGTCATTCCGCACATGTTCACGGTGAATCCAGCAGGTCCTTGAAGAGATGGCTGACGGCCCACAGAATCATTCACCGTAGAAAGAGCTCTAGAGCGGTCATGAACATGGCGGTGCATATCGTACTTGACAGAGTTGGTCAACTTTTTTCATTTTGTGATTACCAGCCAGAAATGACATGGGCATTCTCATGCCCTAGGTAGAAGGAACTAATGTGTCTAAAGAGGACAAGCACATTAAAATAAAGAATGGTTCACTCTGACTGGTGTGGCTCAGTTGGTTGGAGTGTCCATTGACGAAAAGGTTGTGCATTTGATTCCAGGTCAGAGCACATCCAGATGGCGGGTTTGATCCCCAGTTGGGGCGCGTACAAGAAGGTAACCAACTGATGTTTCTCTTACACTGAAGATATTCTCTCTCTCTCAAAAAATGTCCTTGGGTGAGGATTGAATGAATGAATAAAAATAAAGAACTGGTTCAGTGTAATTTGTAATTGAACCATCAAAGCTTCCTGCTAATTATTTTGTAACTTTTAAGAAATTTGCTAAACTGAGGAAGAAAGCAACTCTTTACAATTATATTACCAAGTTCTGAAGAATGTTTGTGCCTGTCAAGTTTCAAGTCCACTCTTAAAATTTGACAGCCAATCAAATATCTGAGTAATAAAAAGTAACAGTTTATTATTGTTTTGATCCATATACTTAGTATCATAATGTTTAGCATTGAGCTTTGCTTTTCAAGCGAGTATATGGGCAAGCTGGGAAAAAAGAGTTAAAGTTTTTGCTTAATAACTCTCTTAAGTGTAGTAATTCCTTAGCAGACACTAATTTAATTTTACTTCCTTACTGCACACAAAAAAAACAACCACCAAAAAACAAAACAAAACAAAAAAACAGTTTTCTTGGTCATTTGGCTGATGTGATTTTTGGCTTTGCTTTGAATTATTGATCATGTTTGAAAGGGGGAGGGACTTTCTGATGAAAACAGCACTCTCTTTAATAAGCTTTCACAAAATCAATTTCTGCCCTTCCTGCCGTGCTCATGTGGAGTACTGAAGGTTAGGAACCTCAGAAAGAACTTTTCTCCCAAACTTGTCTTTATAATTTTTTTATTATTCATCCTTTTCTCCCCTGCACGTTTGTGCCAACAATTGCCAATAAAGATCTTCTTTTTGAATGGTTTCTTTTGAGCTTGAAAGAGTGTTGTGGGCATGTGAGAGTTTTTGCTCTTTAGTTGGCTACTTAGTATCCATCATGGGTGACAGATAATGTAATAAATTCATGTTCCAAGCCCTGTTTCTAGCTCTCATCTCTTGAATGGATAAGTCAGATCATGCATCAGTATCTTTCAAACTAAAAGCAGGTCAATGGTGAACGCGCCTTTTCCCTGCCTCCATCTCAGCTCTCCTGGGCCAGGAGGCGGAGATTTCATTTGCATGTGGCGCTTCAGGAACCTGGTGTCTGGGCAGATGTGCCTGGGAGAGGTGGTTTCATTCTCCCCCCACTAAATCTGATTCTGCAATACTTAGGCTAGTTAACTGTATTCCTGTTTCCACATGAAACCGTGTGCCTTGCTTTAAAACGAGAGCTGCATTGGAGGCATTTGAGGGAGGGCAGGAAACTACTGAGAAATGTAGCTCAGACACCTAAAGGATGCTGGTAGCAGAGCAGCTGAGAGTGACTTGCACTGTCACAGCTCCTGACTGTAAGTACATTCTAATTTTGCCTGGCATCGCAGGGGTTGTAGCGTGCTGCTGGATTGCCTCGGAACCGCATTTTTTACATTATTTGTTGTTGTTGTTGTTGTTATTTTGCTAGGCTGTCCGGGAAATCATAAAAAGAAAGAAGTGGGTGATTCTGAGTTGATGAAGTAGCTCGGAAAGAGTTATCTCAAGTTCAAGCTCTCCGCTTTGTTGTGGAGTTTGTAAACTGTGGCCTGTGGAGCTTGACAGTTTTCAAACAGAACCAGAATCTGTTACAAAGCTTGTTTCCTCCTTCACATGTCACTAGTTTCTTCTCTAGGGTAGCCTATTAAGTTATTCAAGTAGAAAAAGTCTATACTCAAGATAAATGAATCTGCAAGTTCACTTCAACCCAATGTTTTAGGGCAAGGCAAGGTACCTTTCTACCAGAACAAACAGAAACTGGATCTGAAGACTTGTCATTATTACCGGTAACGCTTTTCTTGCACGGTTTGAGTTATATTTAGAAATGCTTCCCTCAACTTCCCAAAAATTACTAATGTTCATCTTTTTACCAGCATGTCTCAGATTCAAATTAATTATTTTGGGCACATTATCTTTTTATTGTTTTAATACTTAGAGACTTAATGTGATTAAACTGCAACAGAATGGAAAAGTATTACTTTAATTTCAGTATATCTGGTAAGAAATCCGCCTTTAATACTGAATAAAATTGCCATGATTTCAATCTTCTTTATTACGGTCTGTGGATTAATCAATATATTGAATGAGAAACTCAGTACAACTTAAGTAGATTTTCGAAGATAATGAATCATTACTGACCTGACAAGACCTGTCCTGCTCAGAGTTACCCCCCAGCCGGTACTGTGCTCGCCGTTGGGTGTGTGCTTCCTGTCGCCTGCTGGCCTGGGCCTCAGTTAGACAGGCTTACCGCCTATGGGTTGCTTAATTATTTTTAAAATAACTAAGTAGATAGTTTAAAGTTTTATTAATTTCTTAATTGCATAAATCAGGGCCTGTTCGTTGAAGACAATGTTAAGGCAAGATAGAGAAATATAAATATACAATTCGAAATTTCTTGTAAAGCACACATGGGACTTCAAACACGTAGTGCAAGAAAAGAATGTAAAATGTCTTACCAATAATTTTTGTATTGATTACATGTTGACCTTTTGGGATATATTGTGATAAATAAAGTATGTTATTAAACTCTCTAACTATTACTGAGAGGTGGGAATTATTAAACATATTTTATACATATTCCTCTCGCCCTCTCTTCCCCCTTTCAGACTTGGTTCTGTGGCACTGTCTCTGGCTCTTCATATGTTTATATATCCATTTTGTTCTTCTTAATTTAAGTAAAATTGCTCAACATTTATTTGGTAACTCGCCCTTTTCACTTGTTATTACATTAAATATTAGATCTATTGATAACTTTTCATGTCAGCAAATATACTTCTATATTTTCAATGGCCGATCAGTAATATGTGCAGAGTACCATAATTTATTTAATTAGTTCCATCGGACATTTAGGTTGGGGTTTTTTCCAACTCATTTATTTGACAAATATTAACTTATTTCCTAGCATGGACCAGTAGTAGAATAGATTCCAGAGCAGTATGGTCCCTGCCTCCTGGAGCTGACACATCCACAAGGGCTGCTGATTAGCAATCACGAAAAGTGCTTTGAGGAGCCCTGGCCAGGTGGTTCCATTGGTTGGTGTGTCCTCCCGTACACCTAAAGCTGAGGGTTCGATTCCTGATCAGGGCACATCCCCAGGTTGCCAGTTCAATCCCAGTTGGGATGTGAATGGGAGACAAAATATTTCTCTCTTACATCAATGTTTCTGCACCCCCCTCCCCAAAAATCAATAAACATTTTCTCAGGTGAGGATAAAAAAAAAAAGTGCTTTCAGGGGAAAGTTCTGGTAGCTCTGAGAGTATAGAGCCAATGGAAGAGGTGCTTGGGGTCCTGGAGGGCCGTCCTAAGGAGGTGATGTTTATGGGAAGGACTGAAGGTTGGAAGAGGGTTAGCGGTGTTAACAGGTGGAGGTAGGGATGAGTGGGTGGAGAAGACCATAGGCAGAGTCCCTGCGGTGGGTGGGGATGGCACGTCTGAGTTGCTGAAAGGCAGCTGGTGTAGCTATGACCGAGGGAACAGGGGTGCCAGGTGAAGCCAGGGATGAGGGCAGGTCCAGATTATTGTGTACTTTGGTCTTTACTCACAAGACAATAGGAAGCCATGTGAGGGTGACACCAGATTTGTATTCTGAGACAATAACTGTGACTAGTAGAAGTTCTTGACTTTTATTGTGCCATCGACCTCTTTGGTTATCTTATGAAGCTTAGGGATACCTTCTAAGGATAATATTTAAAATCTATAAAATAAAACACATAGGATTAACCAAGGAGACCAATTACATTTAATATAGCAGTCAAAATGTTAAACACACGTGATACAGTACATGTGATTAGCACAATAAATAAGAATTCGTGGGGAGTCTGATAGCTACAGTAATTTCAAAGTAATGATAACAGTAAACAAGATATATAACAGCTGTCATGTGATAGGAACATATCTGATTTCTGCGGCTGGCAAAATCACAACAGTATTTGTAGTACTTGTATACTCCTTACACTAGTGTGGATTGTTGCTGACATTCATGATTGAGTGAAGAGCTAAATTTCAGTTTGAGGTGAATGGAAATAAAGATGTAATTTTTTCCCCTCCCATCCAAGTTCACCGGCCGCATGAATTCTATGCACAGACCCCTTGGGATGTGAGAGGAAGACAAGAGTAAGACCTGGAAGCCAGCTAGGACCAATTGCAGTGTTCTTGGTACAACTTGTGTTAACGCGCAGGAGGCAGTAGTAGGGGTGGGGGGAGGGAAGGAGGCGGATATGAAAGAGATGCGGTAACTAACTAGTGTAGGATTGGTTTTAGGAGGTTGGGGAAGAGGGATTTGTCAGGAGGAGCCTGAAGGATGTGGCTTCCATAACTGGGTGGATGAGACAGGGAATGATGGAAGCCAGAGGATGGCCTCGGACATGGTCCATTTAGAGTATCAAGTGATCCGGCCAAGTAGGCAGTTGACGTTGTCAGGAGCTCAAAGGAAGGGTCTGCAGCAGCGCTGTGAATGTGAGAGGGATGTTCCTAGAGATGGCACCTGGGACCCGGGCACGGATGAGTTTGCCTAGAACTTGAGTCTGGTGAGTAGAGAAAGGGCCCAGGATCAGCCTTCAACACTGAAGGCCCAGGGGAAGGTGCGAGACAGGCTAGGAGACCGAGGAGTGGTGGGAGAGGAGCGGCAGAACAGCCCGGGAGGTGTGGGTTCCTGGAAGAGCCATTTTTAAGAGTGTCATCAATAGTGTCGAAAGATGCTAAGAGGTGAAGTAAAATAAAGGTTGAAAAACGTGCTTTGAATTTACCATCAAGAGAGTATTAATGACTAGAGGAGAGTAACTTTGGACATGTGACTTGGGTGGAATGCAATTGGAGTAGGGTTAGGAGTGAGTAGGAGCTAAGAACTCAGAGGAAACCAGATGATGCAGGGTCTAAAAGATTCAGAGAGCTCCAAAGGACAGCTTATAAGTCAAAATCCCCTCTCTTACCTATTCCACCTTCTCTCTTCCCTAGAGAGAAACTACGCACGCGCGCACGTGTGTGTGTGTGTGTGTGTGTGTGTGTGTGTGTGTGTGAGAGAGAGAGAGAGAGAGAGAGAGAGAGAGAGAAGAAGGAGGGAGAGAGAGGAAGAGATCTGTAGACAGATAAGCGGTTGTGGCCTGTTGATTTAATTTTATATAAATGTGATGATCTCTGTGTATTCCCACACACATGCATGTGAGAGCCATGTATTGGGGATAATACTAATAGTGAACATTTCTGTGGCCTTTACTCCATGCCAGGCAGTGTTTTTTGCCCTTTACTTATAAACCTCACATGAGCCCTATAGGAAGACAGCTTTTATTATCTGCATTTTACAGTATCAGGAGATTGAGTCTCAGAGAGGTTACAAAGTTTTTCTAAGGTCAGGTAGTGAGACTATGCAACAGTGAAGCAGTGATCCATGAACCACTGTTTGTCACAGCCTTGTTTACCGTGGAAAGGGCATCTGTCACATGCATGGCGCAGTTAGGATTAAAATACAGGGAGTCTAGTTCAAGGCAGGATCAGACTTCCATCATTCCCCTGCACAGTAATTTAGAACACAGGTATATTGCATTTATTTTATTGTTCCTTTTTGATGGGCCTTCAGGTCGTTCCTTATTTTCCTCATGACACACTAGACTTCAGTGAATCTTCTTATACATCTCATGAATATGTGCAAGTTTTTTTATGGAGTAGTTACCCGAAGAATTTTTGACAGATACTCCTGCCAAGGTTTACTGCTATAAACAAAGCTGTGACGAACAGTGAGTTCATGAATCTCTTGTTCCCTTGTGTAAGTCTCAGCAAGAATGTTAAATATAGTATTCACTAAATATAGTATTATAGGATTTTTAAAAATCTAGTAAAATGTATTTTTTATTAATTTCATATGTTCCCCATAATATGAATACTGTGGTATAGCAGCATGTTTACTGCAAACTGTTCTTTATCCAAAGAAAGAATAAGCAACATACTGAATTCCCACCTTTGGGCAGGTTTTCTCTGCCTGTTTGCTTCTTGTTAGTGTCGTTCTGCCTCTCAGGGTCCCAGAGTCCGGACAGCCCTTGAAGAACACCTCACTACCCTGAGCCAGGCGACTTGTCTTCCTGGACTCTTTGCACAGAGCAAGGCGCTCTTGAGTGGGAACGTCGGGGACCTCAGCCTCTCGGACTCCCGCCCGCGGCTCAGCCCTTGGCTCCAGCGGAGGAGTTCATGTGGCCAGAGGTCACGTACCCTCTTTCATAACCCCCAAATCCATGCTTATTTTACCTAATCAACTTCTGTCCTCCATTGTCCTAGAAAGGCAGTCTGTTAAGATCCTTGAGAGGGAGAGAGAAAGCTCTGAACTCCCTCAAAAATAACTGATTCTAAGGCTCAGTTACGTCAACTTTTATAAGACAACACAAACACTAAAGATAGTGAAACTGGCCAGCTTCCCAGGAGGTCAGCCCCCTGTGGGTTTAATGCGTGACTAGCACCCTAGTACTACTGAGAAAGCCTTCTGTGTCTGTGATTTATATGGAGCGACAGGCCATCAATTTTTAAACCTCACCCAGGATTCCTTGCACTGCTGCCTCCTTCTGCCTCCAAGCATCACAACGAAGTTATGAGTCTGTGGACCAGTCCACCCCGGTATTTTAACCAGATGTTGCTGATTCAGGCTCTTCTTTGGATTTCATTAACTGTGAATTCACCAGCAGCATTGCAAGTGAGATGTTTGTTTGTTTGTGTTTTGTTATTGTTATTGGTATTTTTTTGTGTTGTGCTTGTCCTACAAGAGACCTCATGATTCAGGGATCTAAAAATCGTAGTAAACAGGACTCTGGATTTAGGGATACAGAGTTGCTGTGACGTTGTACTAGGTTTAGCTTTAGCTGTTTTATCCATTAATGAGAGAAATGGTATTTACCTACCTCCTAGAATGGTAAGAAGAGAATGTCTGTGAAATATTTGCTAGTTTCTAATATTTTACATTTAAATCATAGAAATGTTTGTTTCATTCCCCCCTCCCCTGAAACAGTACTCTTCAGGACATGGGTGGGAAGACGGATAGTGAAAGAACACTTTTAAATCATCTTTGCTTTTGTCTCCATTCTTCGGGGAGAGCAAATAGGGTAATTGTTAAGAGCCGTGGCACCAGACTGCCTGGGTTTGAATCCCAGTCGCGCCGTTTATTAGTTGATACGACCTTCATTCAGCAAGCCACTTAACCTCCTAGTTCCTCATTTTCCTGGTCTGTGAAGTTGGAAGTTTTGAAAATGAAATAAGTAATTTAAAAAAAATAGTACTTAGAACGGTGCCTGGCTTATGATAAGCGCTCCATAAATGCCAGCCCCTGTTGTTATTTTTGCAGCCCCGAGTAGAGGTAATGTGTCCCGTCTTCCTCCATCCTTACCCTCCCTCAGCCAGTAGAGTGGGGCAGGCCAGAAGGGCGTGACAAATGGCAGTTCAGTTCCCTGGAAAGGACAGAGTGACATGGCAGAGATGGTTTGCTACTTTTATTTATACTTGCTGCATTTGAACCGGTAGAAGGATTTTTTGGAAGTTTGATATTTCATCTCCGGGGAAGAGGAGGAGACACCACGGAAG
This sequence comes from Pteronotus mesoamericanus, assembly GCF_021234165.1. Classification (NCBI taxonomy): domain Eukaryota; kingdom Metazoa; phylum Chordata; class Mammalia; order Chiroptera; family Mormoopidae; genus Pteronotus; species Pteronotus mesoamericanus. Next base: position 25,182,559 of record NW_026555234.1, on the reverse strand, counting down.
GTCTGTGTCCTGGTGGGACCAGCGCTTGTGTTTGTTTATGTGGGTTATTGTAGTTCATTCTCAGGGAGGGGGAAGTGGTTTTGCTTTTTTTTCCATTGAATTGGATCTTCTGTACATACAGAGGTTTAATTATTTAAAAATGAAGATTTATTTTTAAGTAATGAGCAGAAGTGATCAATATGCATTATATTTATGGACTCTATGTTACTTCACAACCACAGAAATACCCACATTTGAACACTTGCAGGGAAAATATGGGTTTTTAAAAATTCATTGCCTACTCTCTAATTTTGAAAAAAAAGTTGCCGTAATCAGAAAACGGATTGATTACTTGCAGAGAAGGATGGCTGGAATGCAACCTCAGAAGTAATTTGTTGACTCTGGTTATTGTGCAAGGGATGTTATGTTTAGTGAGAGGTGGCTCTATAGAGAGATGTGTTAGCTCCCTGGGGCTGCCATAACAAAATAGGGCAGGCTTGCTGGGTTAAATAACAGAAATTTACTTTCTACCGTTCTGGAGGCTGGAAGTTCAAGACCAAGGTGGTAGCAGGGTTGGTTTCCTCTGAGTCCCTTCTCCTTGGCTTGCAGATAGCTGCCCTCTTGCTTCTTCCTCACATGGTCTTTCTCCTGAGCACACACAACCCTGGTGTCCTTCCTCTTGTAAGGACACAGGTCCTTTGTAACAGGACCCACCCTAACAGCTTCATGTAACTTCAATTACCTCTTTAAATGCCTATCTCCAAATACAGTCATACTTTATTGTACTGGGGTTAGGTCTTCAGTATGTGAATTTTGAAGGGACACAGTTCAGTCCATAACAATAGGTGTTGGAAATTGAGTGAAATTGGGAGCTATTCTCAGGCATAGTCCCAAAGACCAATATGGCAGCAGCAATGGGGGGATTTTCGGGCTGCCACTGTATTGAGTGGGGACAGCCTAGACACCTCACCTTGGTAGCCTCATTGTCCCCAGGGAGCTGAGACTACATGTGCTGCCAGAATGGACACTTGCCGTTTGTAGCTGGTAGGTGGTAGGGAGGGGACGTTCAATGAAGAACCTTCCTCACAAGCCATTTCTGGGATAATTTAGTGTGTTGTCAGATTTTGCATGAACCATAAAATGCTAACTAATCATAGACCTTGGTGGAATGGAGTATTTTTCCTAATGTGTTTACATATTTCTGTCACTACAAAGTCATTTTATCTTCACTGCTTAATTATCTATACTAATGGAGGGGAATATAGTGTGGAAAACACAGACACTGATTCATTTCCAGCTTCCGGATCTCTCTCAGTAGCCTTTACATTCTAGCTTCTAATTCTAGCTCTCTCTCTTGCTAAACAAGCTGATTAGCCTCATGTTTCTCAGCTAGAAAAGGATGGGATTGGCCAAGTTATATTACTGGTTTGTAAACGAAGTGTACAAAAGACTCAGCATGTAAAAAAGTGTTCACTCCTGGGACCTCACCCCACAGAGACTCTGACTCAGCAGGGCCTTATGCGGGGCCCAGGGGTCTCTCTTGTTAGCAGGCCTCCCTGAGTTAACCCCACGCAGGGGCCTGCTGTCCTGCTTCGAGAGCATGATCTGAGTTCTCTCATAGTCATGAAAACAGATGAGACTGGCAACTGGGATGGAGTTGAGAAAAAGCCTAAGTTTGAGAAACAGTAAATTCTGGACACTCCCTATTGATTTTTTTAGGCCTTGCCCCCAAAGGTACACAATTAAATTTTAGTTTGTGCACCCATACAGCTTTAAGCTATGAGGTCATAAACAGTCTACCAGACGGCACAAAATGGAGAGGGATCTCTAACATGAGGTCTGTAATCTCTACTGTTTTTGATACTGTCCCAAACTATCCCCTCTCTGACATTACAGATCTTTGAGCCTTAACTGGACACTGGTTGTCCAGCTGTGTCTCCTCATGGGTCCTACCTGGACATTCCTTTTTCTCACCCCCACGGGGTAATGGCTCCTGTTCGCTCAGGCAGGGTTGTAGAAGAGCAAATGAATCCAAAAGGGATGAAGAAGAAAAAAAACATCACAAGGAGGCGGAGAGTGCTTTCCAGGAATTTGCAGGCTGGAGAAGGCCAGGAAAGGTCTCGTTGGTGGAGAAATGGGGAAACAGCCCTGGTTTTGCTCCAAAAACCTAAGTGTCCTCTCTTAGTTTCCCATTGCTGAGTAGCACAGTACCGCCATCGTAGCAGGATAACATCTGTAGTTTCTGTGGGTCTGGATGCTGGGGACAGGTTAGCTGGGTTCTCTGCTGAGACCCTTAAAGGCTGAAGTCAGAGTCAGCTGTGGCTGCGGTTTCACCTGAAGCGGTGACATCTTCTGGTCCCTGGTTGTTGGCAGAGTTCGTTTTTGTGCAGCTGTGTGATCGATGTCCTCATTTTCTTGCTAGCTCTTGGCCAGGATCACTCTTAACTGTAGAGGCTGTCCTTGCCACGTGGTTCTCTCCTTTTACACATGGTGGCTTACTGGTAGGTGAACATCTGCTGTTACTTATGCCCTTTAAGTGCTCATCTGATTAGGTGAGGCTGGTCCAGGATAATCTCCTTTTTAAATTAACCCAAAGTTAACTGATTAGGGACTTTAAATCTGCAAAACCCTTTCACCTTACAGTGTGACATCATCATCGCAGGCGTGATCACCCATTGTATTCCCAGGTCTCTCCCCTACTCACGGAGAGGGAGCTGTGCAGAACGTGCGCAGCAGGAGGCAGGAACGCTGGAGCCCTCTTAGATAAGGCCAGAGGGGAGGGAGGCTGGGGGACGGGGCGGAAAAAGGTGAAGAGATTGAGAAATACAGATTGGTAGTTGCAAAATAGTCACGGGCATGTAAAGCGCATCATAGGAAGTATGGTCAGTAATATTGTAATAGCCATGTATGTTGCCAGGTGGGTACTGGAAATAGCAGGGGGACCACTTTGTAAAGTATATGATCATCTAACCACTTACCTGAAGGTACTGCAAAATAATAATGAATGTAAACAGTAATTGAAAAAAAAGAATAAGGCCTACTCCATGTCCAAGGATTGTTTATTGTACGTTGGGCACTAAATCTTGACAGTTGGTTAGAAACTGTATAAAAATATTAATTTCTAGGGATCTCGAATTAATTATCGATTTTAATATGCTACTTTTCTTGAGAATGTTAGGCTGAATGAAGTATCTAGCCTTTCCTTCTGGAATGTGAAATCACAGAGTGCTGGGCACCCCCGAGCCCATCCCATTGGCTGTCCCCCCGCGTCCCCCCCCCCGCCCCGTGCAGGGGGCGGCAGTGGGCAGAGGAGGGCTTCAGGCTGGCTGCCCCTTCCACTACTTCCCTTTCTGGCAGCTCTCGGGGTTTTTTTTTTTTTTTTTTTTTTTGATGATGAGCTCCAAGTATTCTAATTAATTTGGAGCTCACTGATGTTAATGAACAGTTTTCTTTGTTTCCTATTATTGTTTTGTGAATTAGAATGTTTTTCTTCCAATGTGTTTACCAATCAGTTACTAAAGAAATGGAAATCTTGGATAAAATGAGCTTAGGGTTTATTTGTATTTCTATCATCTTCATGATTTTTATGATGATTCACACAGTCAAGGAATCACAGAGCTGATTGTGGGGATGGGAACTAGAGAAAGCTTTTAGGTCCAACTGCCTCACAAAAATTCCCTCTTTTGTATGGTTGACAATTTGATTGACCTCCATTAAGTAATTTTCCATGCTTCTCCCCAACCTCCGCCCCATATTCAGTGATACTTGGTAGTTTTTTCCTTTTCTTTTTAAAGATTTTATGTATGGATGTATTTATGTATGTATGTATGTATTACCCCTGAGCTACGCCAACCCCTGCAGGGAGCCTGGGCCATTGCTGCCCTCTGTACCCGCAGCTTCAGGACTGAAGAAGCCAGTCCCTTTCCCACCGCCTTCTCCTGCCCAGGGAGCAACGCCGTAGGGACTGCCTACGTAGGGAGGCCACCCCTGGCATCTCCCCGGAACGCCCGCCTTGGGAGGAGGGGAACTGAGTCAGGGCGGCAGTTTGTGGAAACCTCCCCGTGGAGGGGAGTGAGTCTGCTCTCAGCTCGGCGCCTTTCTGAGGTGGGGGACATGGTGGGGGGTGTCCACGCGTCCTCGCTACCCCGTGGGTCTCAGGGGGGCCGGGTGTGACCTCATCTTTCTCTTGGTGCTATCCCTGGTGCTACTGGGGTGTGGGGGGCAGATTATTTTTTATTTAATCTTTATTGTATCTTTTCCCATTACCGTTTAGTCCCCTTATATCCCTCTTCCTCCAGCTATCAATCAATATAAATAGAAATATGATTGACTATTTTTACATTTCTTTCGCTGGTGTAAAGTCTTACCATTGACAAGACAGTGCTGGTCGGTGGCAGTTTGCATTGAAGCTTTCTCTCCAGATGACCCACTGCTAACGACCTCCCGGGTGGGCACACTCACTCTTGGCTTGAACAGTGACTGTCACCAAATGAGAATGTAGGTATTGGCCGAGTGCAGAGACTGTGGGTGTGTCACGTGGGCATAGAAAGCTCTTAGCCTGCATGCATGACGAAGACAGTGTGTGACTTGGCCCGGTCTCAGAGCTAAGCAGTGGACTGCTTGCCACCTCGGACCTGTGCGTGGACTAAATTCCCAAGGAGGAGAAGGCAGTGTGGCCGTAGGCCCTCTCTTGCATCTTCTTCTATCTCAGCGCTTGGTTAGAGGTACAAATGAGGACATCGTTTATGTTCAGGTGGGAAGGACTGTTCCATTTTGCTACTTCTGCCCCTCCTGGTGTCACTGTGTCACACCCTCCTGGGCTCTGGAGCCTGGGTTTATGTTTAACCCTTTCCTTTGCATGAAACTCATTCGTCCATTTGTTCGGTCTCCATTAGAACACAGGTTCCGCGAGGTCAGGGATGGTGTCTCCGGTGTGTTTCTGGCGATCACCTTTGTATCGCCTACTTGCTGTAGTAATTCCTCATCTGTGGGTCTCAGACTGTTAGGAATAGGGAGATGTTACAAAGTCTGAGTATTGGTGTATGTACCCAGGGTTTTATATGTGTGTCACTCTTTTTCAAATGTATTTAGATCCTCATGAGATGAAAAAAACACAAGTTTCTTTAAAAGTTCACTCGGAGTTAATATTATCAGTCAGTGTTTACTGAGAACACACTAAAAGGTGCCGTCGTGCTCAATGTTGAGAGCCACCACCCCCTCTGCATCTCGCAAGGTGCTCTGTGTTTTGAGGTATTTAGGAAATTTACCGTATCTGAAGTATCTGGCCCCGTTTCTTCTGTGAGGTATGCAAAGAAAGCTGGCAGGGTATTATGCTTCTCCTTTGTAGCACTAATACCCACTTCAGTTTGTTAATAGTGTGAATGAATATCTGATTAATGTTCCCTTTCACCCCTGGGCTGGAAACTCCTGAGCCTCATGGATGTGTCTGTCTGCGACCACTGCCTAACAGAAAGTGTTAGTGGTCAAAGACTCTGTGATCACAGCTGCTAAGTGTTTTTAAGAAACACTCTAATCTGTAGATAGATCTCTTTCTGCTTTTTAGAAGTTGGGAACTCCTATAGTAAGTAAGAGAGACCTTCCCAAAGGTCTCTAGTCTTTGAACCAAAGGATTGAGAAGACTACCTTATCAAATTTTTATATTAAAGCAAAATATCTGCCACCTGGTGACAGATTAGGAATTAGCATCTTGCATAAAAACAGTTATGTAGCTCAATGGAATAGAATAGAAAACCCAGAGAGAAATCTTTGCTTAACTGGTCAGTTAAAATACATCAGAGGAGGCAAGAACATACAGTGGGGTAAAGACAATATCTTCAATAGGTGGTATTTGGAAAACTGGACAGAAATATGCAAAAAAGAAAATTAGACCACATTCTACACCACATACAAAAATAAACTCAAAATACGTTAAAAGCCAAATATAAGACCTGAAATGGTAAAACTCCTAGAAGAAAATGTAGGCAGTAAACTTTGTGACATCTCTCTTAGCAATTGCTTTTTGGGCATGTCTCTTTGGATAACGGCAACAAAAGAAAAAAATACACAAATGGTACTACATCAAATTAAAAATTTTTTTCAGTGAGGGAGACCATCAACAAAATGAAAAGCCAACCTACTGAATGGGAGAAGATATTCACAATGATACATCTAATAAGGGTTAATATCCAAAATTTATAAAGAACTCATACAACTTAACATCAAAAAAACCAAATATCCAATTAAAAAGTGGGCAGAGGACCGGAATAGGCATTTCTCCAAAGAGGAAATACAGATATCCAACAAACATGGAAAGATGCTCAGCATCACTAATTATCAGGCATATGCAAATCAAGTTATCAGTAAATTAATAAATAACAAGAATTGACAGGGATGTGGGAAAAAGGGAACCCTCATATACTGTTGGTGACATTGTAAATTAATGCAGCCACTATGGGAAGCATGGAAATTCCTCAGAAAGCTAAAAATAGAGCCATACAATCCAGCGATTCCATTCTGGTTATTTAGTGGAAGAAAACAAAAATGCTAATTCAGAAAGATACCGCACCCCTATAGGTATTTCAGCATTCCTAGTAATAGCCAAGATAGGGAAGCGACCTAGAGGTCCATCAAGAGATGAATGAATAAAGGTGTAAATGGAATATTATTCAGCAACAGGAGAGAATGAAATCTCACCATTTGCAACAACATGGGTGCAAAGGGAAATGAGTCCAAGAAAGACAAATGCCAGATGACTTCACTTATATGTGGAATCTAAAAAGAAACAAAACAAATGAATAAATAAAACAAAACAACAGACCCATAGATATAGAGAACAAGCTGATGGTTGCCAGGGAGTAGGTGGGTAGGAAGATGAAAATTAAAAAAATTAAGTTTATGGAAATAATACAGGGTTAGCTCAGTGTTCCTTGGCCAGCCCCAGCCTTCCCCACCCCCCACAAGCGCCCAAAGAACTGGAATCTTGGCTAATTCTCATATTGAGTGAGTGTCATTAATTTTACTATTTAGTTGTTCCAGTAAACTATTATACATTTTACATAAAATTAAAGTAAGCACCATTCTGGATTTGCCTCTGACTTGCTTCTATGAAACCAGGATTTGTGCATTTATATTTAACATTGTTGGTTTTTTCCAGATCTAAAAAATAATTTGGAATTAATATTTAATTTTAGTAAATTTTCTATATACTATTAACTCTGTAGCACTAAATTTTATAGAATAGCCTTAAACATTATTTATATTTTATGAGTTTGAGTAAATTTTGTTACTGGTGATAATTTTCCTAATAATTTTGGGTAAAAGGAAGGATAAAATTTCATTTTTAAAAAGTCTTTGAATAACTTAAATTTACTGGTTTAGATTAAATGAGAATGAAGGTATTCCTGAGATTCCCTAGAATTAGAGTCAATCCAAGTTTTGGGTTAAAAAAATAAGTAAAGAATGGGTTTCTCTGCTTTGTAAAGAATAAGGTTTATCTGGAGTAAAGTAGTTTTTTCCCCCTTACTGAATGCAGATCCCTTACTTGCCTGATGGCTGTTTACATGCACTGTACAGGGCGCCTTGTGGCCTTGTGGCCTCCTTTCTGGGCCAGTCATACGATTATACAAGATACAATGCCCAGTGCCTGGCATGGTGAAGAGTCATAAATATTAGAAGATAAAGATATTTATTAACAACCTGCATCATGTACCCAGGTATCGCACAGAATGCTAAAGATTCATCTGTTATATCCATTCGCTCCATTTATAGCCTCAAGGAGCTGAAATTCTATTGCAGAAGTCAGACAGTAATTAAACATATAATTAGACAAAATTAGTTGTGATCAGTGCTCGACATAGAGAACCACCCTAATGTAGGGAGTAGGAGCAGAATTAGATCAGTGATAAAAAGCTGAAACAAGGGCAGAAGCCTTTGGCAAAGCCAAAAATAGATGCCTCATGGTCCCTCATACAGAACCATTTTCACTTCAGTTACTGAAGAAACTCCAGGCCCTCTCTTCAAGCCTTTTAATGTAACGTAGACACGATTCTAACAGGGCTGCGTGTACATAAGAGATTAGATTTAATGGATTGGAAGGGAGATGGGAGATGGAAAGAAGGATCAGGAGAAAAGGAACTACTCGAGCCAAGCTTTCCAATATTAGCAAGGTGATAGCTTGGCATTGGGGCAGGGTGGGAGGGCAGGCGACCCAGACCACATTTTAAGTGCTCAAAAAACATTCAGTTAGCAATGACATCTGTAAGGAGTTGAAGTGTAGCAGTTGATACGTGGAGCAATGGCTTTGATTCACCATAAAGAGGTAAAAATCATGCTTTGGGTGCTTTCATAAAGCAGAGAACTGGGCAACAAGCACAGGCCCTGTGCCTGAGGCTTTGGCCGCACTAGGATGTGAGTCCTTGAAGGCAGTGGCCACATCTCGTTCATATCTGTATCACCAGAGCTTACCGAGTCCAACGCGGCACAGTGAGCTGCTCAGTACATGTCCTCTGGCTGTAGTAGATTAGAGAGGGTCACTGCTCTAGACAGATCTTCCGGGAGGTATTAGAATTTGATGTGCGCAAGACTAGAGGTACAGGCACACTGTAAATTCAGCACCCCTGCTTGCAGCTCTGTAACAGAGAAGAAATGGGTCAGCAGCTTCTGTTCTTTTATCATGTCTCTATTGACATGATATTTTTAACTATAATAAAACCACAAATCTCTTTTTAATAATTCTGTCTGCCATTCATGTAGTGATTCGTTGGGACTGTGTGAGCACACATCACACTGTGTCACGCTCGGCCTTGGTGCAGTCCTGTGGAGGCAGATTGGTGAAGATTTCTCCCTGCCCTCGGGCAGTTCTGGGTGTAGAGGATATCTCTAAATTCGCTAACTATTGTTATGGGTTGACTCATGTCCTCCTAAAAGATATGTGGAAGTCCTAACCCCTGGTACCCATGAGTGTGACCTTATTTAGGAGGAGGGTCATTGCAGATGTGATCAAGTTAATATGAGGTCATTCTGGAGTAGGGTGGGCCCTGATCCAATATGGCTGGTGTCCCTATAAGAAGAGGGAAATTTGGGCACACCCGCATGGAGAACACCGCATGAAGAGAGGGAGAGAGCGGCACAGAAGGAGCACACAGCAGGCCATGTGAAGATGGAGACAGATCTGAGTTATGCTGCTACAATGCAAGGAGTGCCTGGGGCCACCAGAGGCTGGGAAAGCCCAGGAAGGACCCTCCCCTAGAGGCTTGGAGGGAGCATGGCCCTACCAACACCTTCATTCCGGACTTCTAGCCTCCAGAACTGCAAGAGCCCATTCCTGTTGTTGTAAGCCGTTCAATTTGTGATACTTTGTTACAGCAACCCAAGGAACGGAACACAGCTATCATGCATTTCTGTATGAATCAGAGTTCCAGAAGGAAATAGATGCCCACTCCAGCAGGGTGACTGAGGGGAGTTTAAAGAAGGCACTGTTTACCGAGGTTTGGACAAGATTAAGAAGAACCTCCAAGGGATGGGGAAGCATTCCAGGGTTGGCGGCAGGCTTCCCTGAGCATCCCCTGGCCTGAAGAGCCAAGTGAAGGGAAGGTTCCTGGAACCCACGAGGAGCTCTATTTGCAGCTGTGGGTGCGGGAGTGGGGCGATTACAGCCCCAGCCAACCTGTGCTCCTGAGAGAGCGAGAGCTGGGGAGCCCATTCATTCGCTGGCCTCTCTCCTCCCGCCCTCCTGTTGCACTGAGCCTCTCATTGGCCAGACCTGCCAAGGGTGGAGAGTAGACGTAGAAGGGGGACTGGAGAATATCCAACATGCTTGGACTAAGGGGTACATGCCATTCAAATGTATCCCTTTGCTATGAGAAGGAAAGAATCCAATGCCTAAGACAGTATTGTGCATCCCAGTGGTTCTCAACAAATGCTGTGTGTGGATCGAGACTGCCTAGAATTATTTATGTTGGAGTCCAAGATGCGAGGTGGTGGAATTCATTCAGTAGATTTGTTATTAAGTACCTGCTGTAGTGCCAGATACTAGACGGCCCTAGGGATAGCCCTAAGCAAAACAGACTCTGTCCTTACCCTCATAGGACTTACAGGCTAGTGAGTGCCAACTATTATTAACAAGGAGTCTCCTTTTCTCATAACAGCATGAGCAGTAGAATTTTAAATTACTTACTGGATGGCACTCTTCCCCTGTGGACTGCAAGCTTTATGAGGGCAGTGAGGGGTCTCTCATGTTTATTGCCAGATCCCAGCACTTAGCCTGATACCTTGTTCCTGGCAGATGTTCAGTGAATGAATGGAAGGAAGGGAGGAAGGGCTTTATATTTGCCAGAGAGGAAAAGCTTTTCCTCTGTCCTCTTATGTTCAGTAGTTGCGACCTGCAAATTTAATTGATATTAGAACAAATTAGCAAGAGAAAAAAAAAAAGGTTGAATTACATACTTAATGCCCGCTCCAGAGCTCATAAAGAAATATGGCTTAAGAAGGCTGTTAGAATTTGGAGCTTATATACCACTTTAATAGGGGATGGGGCTCGGCAAAGTGGTGCTTTTGGGAACACAAAAGGCTGCTTTTTGTTGTTGTTGTTTTTTAGAAGGGAGGGAGAAAGTACATTTGTGGAAAGATAAATGAGAATAGATGGGCGATAAGATCGTTGGGTGACAGTCTGTTGGGATGTGGATTTCTCCTATCCCAGAAGATAACGGAGTTGCTTCCCAGGGGGGATTTATGACAGACGAGTTCCTTTGAGAGGCTCTGCTTTTCAGCAGATAAGAGATTTCAGAAAAATCAAACGCTTTCAGTGCGAAGTTATTTCTGTGCCACAGTTGCGTATGCCAGACCCTTTCATTTTACTATTTAGGAATTTCTGAAAATTAGTGGGTGGTTTAAAATATATGAAATTGGACAAATGAGCTATAATAGGGAATTTTGCTATTTGAAAGGCTTTTTAAAATGAATCCTTTACAAAGCAAGCATGCTAAAACAAAATAGTCTATCATTTATTTATAAGTCTAACTTTAACTTACGGGAGGTTTGGTTTTTGTCGAGAGCACTCTTACTCAGTTTTAGAGATTGAAACCAAATATCTTTCTGTTTTCTTTGGTCACTTTTCTTTTTTCTTTTTTTCAGGAAACAGGTGTTTATTAATGGGGCTCCAACCCTGGGGGTGCAGAGAGCAGTCCTTCTCAGACCCCTTCTCTCCCACAAGACCCAGAACTGCCCTTGCTCCCCGGAAGGCTACAAGCCAAACCCTTGCCCAGAGGTTGCCCATGTCCTTATCTGTCCATCAGCCAGTCACACAAACAGGTCACTGGTCTCTTAGTGATGGGCTTAGAGGAATATGCACTGAGGTTAACCTAAGCTTTAATGTGAATGTGAGATGATTTCTTTTGCATTATATCCTTTTCACATCTAAATCATTGGTTTAAGTGTAGACCAACAATTGGAGGGAATACCTTTACTAATTTTAATGTCACAACAAAATAGCTGCCATCTGCTGTCATATTAAGAACCAAGGTGTCAAAGGAGCAGTTGTATGATACTTTCTTCCCCTGCTCTTAAAACATTTTCTGGTATTAAATTAGGGGTGTTAACTCCTTCATGCCTCCAAAGTACCATTATTTAAAAGACACCAGATCTCCTTTGGTGACCATATAAGGAAGACATTTCTAGGAAAAATATTGCAGAATCCATGTGCAGCTATGTTGTTTAATAGCCTCAGGATGGGAAAATTTAATGAGAATGAAAAGCAGCTGACTTCACTATTTTCCCACAGCAAGTTTCTATCATTTCTGCATAAAGATGTAGAATATGATTCTAAGAGATTCTCACTCCGATTACTGCTTCCTTTACTTGAATGAGTGAGTTGAGAATTTAGTTTTTATACCAGTCCGTAGTATAAGATGTCTTCTCAGCCTAAGAGTAATTAAGGAAAGTACTTGTGAAAAACATTAATGAAGGGAACCAAAAATAAGAGGAGGCAGATTCGAAAACCCACTGATCTGTTTCTCAATATGCAGTTTGAATTTTTGGATTAAAACTTTTTCTGCCTTTTAGAGTTTGAGTCCCGTAGGAAGGATTGTGCTAACAGCCCCACCCCCAATGTTAGGTTGTGCTGGAGCTTTACCAATTGCTAGAAATATGCTGAGCAATAAGAAGACATTTCGTAGCCTTGATGTAGAAATTATTTTCACAAAAGCTGGCTCAGGTGTTCATCCATGCTAAGAACTCCTAAGGTTCCAAGTATGTGTGAGGAAAATGGCTTTCCCTCTGAGATATTAACTCTAAATAAACGGCACAGACAGAAAGGACTGGTGAGTTATGGAACCATAGGGGATTCTTGGAGACACGGAGCAAATGTGTATTTACTGTCTGTGAAAGAGGAAGGTCTCCAGTGTTTGACAGGGACAGCCCTTCATTTGTGGTGGACGTAAGGTGATGGTTCTCCTGTGATTGGGAGGCATCGAGGGATGAAGGACTTTCATTGCTAAAACGAGGAAAGTCCCAGGAAAAACCCAGGCAGTTCGTGGCCCTTGGCAGACTTCTCCGCTCCCTGCAGGACAGTTAGCATCCCTGGCCCTTGCTCACCAGCAGGGCCCCCTAGCCATCATGGTGAGAACCCCAAACACCCCAGTATGTTTCCAGATGCTTCCTTGAGGTAGGCACTGCCACTGGTGAGTCTCACCCAGGTGTTGGGGCACCCTGGTCCCATTGACAAGACCATTGCCGAAGTAAGGCCCATGCAGGAGGCTATGTTCAGTCCTCAAACAAATGCAGTTCATTTAAATGTCTTTGGCGTGCATTCATGTGCCAGTGCATGGGGGAAAAAATGAGGAAAGTGATTCTGGGTGTAAACCTTTCGTCACGTTCTCATTCCTTTGTAGGTTTTATTGACGAGTAATTACTGGTTCTCACAGAATCTCTGAAATAACTTACATAGTCATGCAAGATGGCCAACATTGAGTCAGCCTGGGTGGCTAGGAGGGATAATGGGCCCTCCGCCCACTCCGCATCCCGTCTCCTTTCAATCAGAGCATCAGTTTCTGGTGAGAGCCTGTTCCTCAGAGGGGATGGGACCGAAGATGGGCAGCCTCTGACTTAGGAAGACTTAGGCTAGTACCAGTAACTGCGAGAGCATATGATGTTTTGAAAAAATCCCTAATTACAGGGCTGGTATATAGAACTAAAGTGTGTGTTATTATTCTCCATAAGGAATGTAGCTCAATTTTATCGATTAAAAAAGCCCAGCCTAGTTCTTTTACTTAAGGAGATTTAAACAGATTATACTGGGTAACCTTGGGTTGAAACACGTTTCCTTTACATTCCAAAATTGGTCAATGTATTCTTCCTGTAACCTGATCAATCCTCAATCTCTCCCCCTAAACATAAGCTTGTTCACAGAGATACAGCCGGAAGTCATGTTGTCATGACAACAGTTACAGGCTGGGAGGAAGGACCCTTTCAAATGGCCAGTGGCTGGGTTTTTAATCACTGATTTATAGTGATAGCAAAATTAAAGAGGAATGTAGAATTTGTAATTATGTGTTATTTTGGCTCTATGTTTTCACTTCTATTGCTGACATGTAATTTCTGAATATGCATTAAAGATATAATTTTCACACCAATGCACACAACTCTATCTCATCTACTTTCTATCTTGTCAGTAATAATGTTCTCAAAACATATGGATTTTCCTGCTCAAATCTTTTGGTAGCATTTTGTTGCCATATAATGAATTCTGAACTCGTGAATGCTGTTGTGAAGCCTGTGAAAGGCGCTTCCATCTCCCATTCAACTTTCTCTCAAAGGCATCTTTGCGGATCTCACACGTGTACCAACCATCCTTGACTCCAGACTTCAGAAGCCGAGGGAGAGGGGTGTCTCTCACAGAAAACTATAACACTGAGTAGAAAATTGACCTAAATAATTTGTCTCTAAAAGGAGGTGGTAGTACAGGGGGGAACAGGTCAATTTTTAAAGTGGGTGCTTAGGGAAAATTTTGTGGAAGAAGCAATCCTTGAAGAATGACCAAGTTTTGGTTTGGGGTCAGGTAGAGAAGAAGGAGATGCCCTTTGAGGGGAACGACATAAGCAAAGACACATGGATGCTGAAATGTACGGTACGTTGTGAGACTACTGAGTATCCATTTTGCCTGGACCAGAAGGGGCGGAGGGCGTGGCATGCCAGAGGGCGTGGAAACCATTGAGGAGGGCATTGGCTGCACTGCCATGCTCAGCGCAGCCCATTTATTTTGTACAGGAAGAGGAGGAAGAAGTGTTGGAAAGGATGTGTTCTCTGGGAATTACTAGCAGTAGGACTAAAGGGAGCGATGTCATCATAACAACTGATCATGAGCCACTGTCAGATGTAGGCCAGGTCCTCGAGCGCTGGGCCTGACGCACTGCTATGGGGGTTGGAAAGCGAGGCCTGAGTGTGCTAGCTCTGTGCTGTTCCAGATCCAGTTCCTGAAATAGCCCATTTTGTATATTGACTGGCATGACTTACGGGCATGTGCTCTGGTGTGGGACTTGCCTGCCTTGAATCCCGGCTCTAGCTCCGGGACCATGAGTTGCTTTCCCTGCATCATCTATAAAATCAGATAACACCAGCCTTAAAAGGTTCTAGTGAGGAGAAGATGAATCAATAAGTGTAAAGTGCTTGGAACAGTGCTTGGCACATGATAAACTTCTGGGTGAACGTTAACGTAGATGCTGACGTTGATGAAATGTGAAAACGTTGTTGAGTATAGGGCCCTTTTTTAATCATCTTCTTAAGCAAGCTCAAGAAAGGAAGTTATCTGACTCCATTCCTCAGCAAGCATCCCAGTCTGCCCCTTTCGGAACACTCACGTATAGTTAATTGGATGGACAGTGGTTGCCCATCGATCATGTGCCAAGCATAGTACTCAGTGCCGGGGTTACAAAGATGAAAATGCAAGGGTTTTGTCATAAGGAAACTCAGTGGCTCTTAATAGGTGGCAGTTGGTTCATACAAAAGAGTGTAGGAAGAATGGTCCATATGTGGCAAAGGAGTGGGGGAGAGGTGTGTGTGTGTGTGTGTTTGTTGGGGGGTGGGAATTAGTGTCATGTAATTCCTAAATTGTTAATGTCAAGGTCCTTTTGATTTTAAAAACACCGTCTCAATGCTTAAATCATATATTTGTGCATCTATGTTGGTAAATTATATCAGATTTTCCCAACTAAATCTTACTATTTTCCATTATAGCTTCAGAATGAGTTATAGTAGAAAACTTCTTTTAGTCTGGTTTCAAGGACTGGGCTTGAATTTCCGAAGTGTGGCATTAAACCTAAGGAAATTTTTAAATGA
This sequence comes from Pteronotus mesoamericanus, assembly GCF_021234165.1. Classification (NCBI taxonomy): domain Eukaryota; kingdom Metazoa; phylum Chordata; class Mammalia; order Chiroptera; family Mormoopidae; genus Pteronotus; species Pteronotus mesoamericanus. The sequence continues at coordinate 25,167,253 of NW_026555234.1, read as the reverse complement.
GAGAAATGAAAGGTTGTCAGTGCTTCAAAACTGCTGGCAATTCCTTACCTAGAATTTTACTATTTAATCCTGAACTGCTGTTCTATTCTTCCAGTTAGGGGGCCATATTGTGTTTTCCACAACCTTCTAATCTCAGGCTCCAAAGACATTTTTACAAAAAGGATCCCTCTTTTACCCCTGGCTCACTGGAAGCCTCTAGACCAATACTATCCATTAGAAGTACAATATAAACCACACATGTAATATTACATAGTCTAATAGTCTAACAGGTGAAATTAATTTTAATCATGTATTTTATTTAACACACTATCTGCCGTATCATTTTGACATATAATCCACATAAAATTATTAATGAAATATTTTATATTCTTTTTATTGTACTAAGCTTTCCAAATCCGGTGTGTGTATTCCACTGGCAGCCACCTGTCTTTGGACTAGCCACATTTCATGTGCTCAGTCAGTATCCCCTGTGACTTGTGGCTCCCATATCGGACAGCACAGCTCTGGAACTTGAGGCTTTTCAGAGCCTTTGGCCATTTCAGTGACCTAAACAATGGCTGTTATCTTTGATGATTTTTCACCAGTGTTTTTATTGTTAAGGAAAACATGTAAAGGCAAAACAGTGAGTTTGTTTTGGGCCTCAGGCAGTTGAGTTCATCGCATGCCACAAGTCATGATGCATTTCCATCACGGGCCTGCGTAAAACACCTTTCCTATCTTACGTGCTTATTTACTGCCTTTTATTCCTTTATCTCACTTCTGTCCTCTCCACGCATGGGCAGCCATTCTAGTGTATTTAAAGTGTAACTTTTTGTTCAAAAGTACACTTGCAGTGTGCACTGTTGTTTTGCATGTGTGTGTTCTTAATTTACTTGAAGGGTTTTTTCCCCTGTGCTGTGTTTTAGAGATCTACCCATAAGGCTGTGTGTGCATCTCATACATCGTTTCTCATTGCTGCATGGTGTTCCATGGCATGAATCCAACACCTTCTACCTTTCCCTTTGTAGAACGGTGGGTTCCCAGAGCGCCTCCACTTCCTCCGCACCTCAGGTACACGCTCCTGCGTATCCACCCCTGGAACTGTGGGAGAAGGTGTGTGGAATACACACTTAGTGTTGCTGGGTCATAGGGTATATATATTGACCTGTTTTGGAAAAAAAATTATTGATCTTATTTTTATTGATGGATATACTTTTACATAATCTTGTTCAGTGAAAACTACAACATTGCAGTTGTTGGTTGAATCAGGTCCCTTTGATGACAGGTATGGTGAGTCACATTGGGGCTTATTTTTTTAGGAGTAGTTCACTAATTAAATTCTCATAGATATGTTTCTCAAACAGACCCAATGACCGTGAAAGAGGTAGAGCTTTCCCAGGGTGACCAGTTCAAATCTGAGCCAAGTTCAAGTGTAGCCTATATTCACAATAAGAAAATTTGCAATTCTTACTCTATCAGCAGAGCATAATATATGTTTTAAATGAATTAGTCATCGAAGCAGAAAGTGGGAGAAAAAAGTTATTGCCCCTAAAGAAAATAATCCATGGAAATTTTTAACTGAAAATACACTCTTGCTTTTAAAAGTAAATTTATACTGTTTTTTTCTCCAAAGGGATTTTTTTTTTCCAAGAGAAAACACAGTGTGTTCTTTCACTAAGCTCCTTTCCGTTCCTGGCTCCATGGTTAGGTACTTCCCACTGCAGTGTTTTCTAAAGAGAGGGGTATATCCTCCCAGTTCATTCATCAAAGCACATCTGTAACATCAGAAGACACTCAAAGTTTGTTTCCACAAGGAAGGAAGCACAAACAGCTGTCTAGGGCGAAGTTCTCCACATAGTCATCCACTTGTCCCCACTGATCTCTGCCTGCTTTGTCTACAACAAGGAAGACTTTGACACAGCATCTGATTCATTTGCTTCCAAAAGAATGTTCCTGTACATCCACTTCTGAGATCTAAGGATCATTTGTGTGTGCTGAGCAGCCTTCCCTCAAAGGCCTTGAGGTTATATATAGTAATTTCTTTCAGAGGGAAAGGAATGGGATAGTTGAGGAGGAAGATGCTTAGAAAATACCAGAATGCAAGAACAGATAGACCATCATTTACAAAAGAACACTAACGACCATTAGATCTAGAAAGAAGGAGGAACAAAAATTTTGTATGAGTCAGTTTTCACAAGTGAGAGGCTCAGATTTTGAGAAGAGGGGAAAAAAAAGAAGAAGAAAAACTCTATTTCTGTAGCATAATAAATTTGGAATCCTTCCCAGACACTGTGCAGATAAGAAACCTTTAACACTTCAAGAGCATTTTCTAGTAGGAAGTTAATTACAGCATATTGGCTAGAATCCGGGGCCTAGAGGGTTAACCATTGCATTTGTGGGTGAATAAAAACTAGCAAACAGTGATTCTTGTTCCTTTTTGGATGCTATAGCAAAGTAGAACTCAGCAGGCAGGCTGGCTAGTGGTTTGTGCCCGACACCCATTTTCCCTTTTTTTGCTTTCCTTCCTCCTTCCCTTTCATTGGTCTCCTCTGTCTTATAGCTTTTATTTGTATAGGTATTATCTAGGCAGCCTCTGTAGTTTCAGAGAATGAAATATAAAAAAGGGAGCCACTCCTGACTACTTATATTCAGAAAACTTACAGTGCGCACACACCTCCTGTGTGTGAGACATGTTTGCGGTACCTTGGTTGATGGAAGAAAAAGAGGGGCGAGCCTAGCCTTCGCTTTAGGGAACTTAGATCTGTTTAATTTGTGATTAATCGTATCTCTATGACATTTTTTTAACTTTTTGCTCTTGGGGACCCACAATTTAAACACCAAATAGTTCCATACCTAATCATTACAAAAAAGGGAGACCTTTTAAACTTTAAGCACGGATTTGTTGTTTGAGCTTTTGAGAATAACTATTTTATTTACCTGTCCTTTTCTGGAATTTTAGCTCCCTTACTTAATACTGTCTTATGTTGGGTTCTATTTTTAGAAACATTAAAAAAAAAAGATACTTTCTACGCATGTCTCCCAGGGGATTCACAGATACCCCTGCCTTTTTATGCCAGTAGAAAATTCTACTTCATCTGGCATCTTTGAAAGTTTCGGGGCTCCGCATAGCACCCTTAAAATGGTGGAAAGGAAACCAAGCTGTTGCACAGGTGTGCAGCAGCTAATTGGTTTTGCCACTCTGTTTTCCCTGGAGAATCTTTGCTTTTCTCTTCTGACCTAGAATTGAAGGCGGTGGGAGGAGGATGGTGTATATTAAAGAACCGAAGAACGAGAATCGAGTGAATGGCTGGATGTTGCATGTGGTTGGTTAAATCCTGATTAGGTACATCTTGAGGTTTGTGAAAGATTAAGCCCAACACTGAATTTAGTATTTTTGACAAGAGTTGGAGATGAGGTTAAGATGCTTTGATTGGTGGGTGGTAGAAAATGAATGAACGATAAATGATGAAATTATATTTCAACAATATGCTATTTCAGGAGAGGGTTGGAGAATTTAGGGGTCAGGTGACCCCCCAGACCCAGGGAACCTGGGTTTTTAAACTCTATAATTTAGATACCCATAGTTTGAGAGTGAATATGGGGTTATAAAGCTGGCCCACAACCCAGGCGTGTGCCGTCACTGGGAATTGAACCAGTGACCTTTCAGTTTGCAGGCCGGCACTCAGCCCACTGAGCCACACCAGCCAGGGCAAAAATTGTTTACATTTACTTACCTGCTGTTCAGTATGAATACAGGTTAGAACAAGATTTAGATAGCGAAACCATTTGGATGCAATGTGTAACCTTCTTTATCAGTTATTGCCTTTATACCTCCAGTACTGTTTCCCATGTGCTAAGTTCCTCTTAGAGTTGGTGCTTAGAAAAAGTTCCTTTTTTATCAACTTATTCCATTAGACAACTAAATCTTTGTATATCTTTGGAGCAAGAAATTAAATTTCTTCTCACCTCCCTGGCTTTATTCTTTTTTTATTTTATTGATTAAAATATGTTTTATGTAAATTGCTTTAAATTCTTTTTTAATTCAACTAGAGAATAAATATCTTAGAGGAGTAGTAAAAAACAGCTTTTACCATGATCCCTTTAAATGTGCTTTTAAAGTTAATTTCAGAAAAATATTTTTCTCTGAACTCCACTCCACTCACAGTCTAAAATCTTACTTTACATCAAATATTAAAGCTTGTCCCCTAAACACTATGGCAGACTCAGTGATTTACTTCAGTTCTGCTGATTTTAAAGGGGCATTTAACATTTAAAAATACACTTAACAAATAGAATGGTTCCCAAACAAAAATACACTAAGATTTTTCCAAAGTCAATGACAACCAGTTTTCGAGCCTTGACTGAGTTATTTAATGTTGCTTCAATCTGTTTCTTCACCTGTAAAATAAGGATATTATCTCCTCTCCCCGTGTCACAAGATTTTGTGGGGTCACATGAGACTGGATTAGTTACAGCATTTTGAAAGTGCTGTGGTGCCCTAGCAGTGCTTGCCCTTGTTCTCATGTTAGAAACAAAATGGGTGCATTTTAACCTATGGGAGTATAGTTCTCTGTGCTCCCACATACAGATTTTGATGTTAGGGAAGATTGCATCCACTTCAGCTTGCTTATTCAATGTGCTGATGAACAGCCAAATTGTAGTCTGTTGGTGAACACTTCCGTTTCCTAGATTGTCAATAACCATGTCTTGTTCTAATATCTAATGTAGCTGGGAAGTCAAGTCCTGGTGTGCCACCGTTTAAAATAATAATGACCTTGAAATGGGTCCAGGCAACCCTGGAATAGCTTCCACCTTGTCATCATTGCTTTGCCACCGTTGCAGCCTGAGGAGGAACGTAGCTCTAAGAGAAAAGTGTATTGAAGCCCCTGACAAAATAATGGAAAAGAAAATTGGCTCTATTGAATATACTTTTAAACCTGTCTACCTTGAAAGAGTATGGTGCCAGTAATGATTCTATCTATCTAATTGTATGAAAGCCAAAGGAGGATTCCTGCTTATGATGGTATTTTGTTTTCTCTCATCTAACTGCTCCCCGTGAAATGATAATCAAATGAGGATGTGTGGTTGGGTTGACTGAGGTTAAGGCAGCTGGACACATTCTCTGACTGTTGTTGTGCAGTTACCCTTTGCCTAATTTCTGTAGATAGGTCTTCCTGGAACACTGCGTTTGGCAAGAGGCACTCAGTGCCCAAACTTGAAAGCAAAGAACGTCAGGCCGGATTTGTTGTTCTTTCTGCCAAACCTGATTAACCCCCTCAGGCACTGAACGAGATGTATTGCTGCCATTCAGTAGGTCCGTGGTATAGTCAGGCACCTGAAGGTAAAAATAATAAACTTGCCTGGCTTTACCTAAATCTCTTGTGATCGTTACTTTTTAAAATTATTTAAAAACTGGTGATTTCGAGAGCAAGCCCCCTGCACCCATTCTCCGTTCATTATTATGATTAGATTTTGGATTTTGGACATTTGGGGGTTTCACTACAGGTTCTTCCTGGCACTTCTTAGAAAAAGTGAAGTCAAGGTTAATAAAGTGGCCTGTAGCTTTCTTAAAATAAAGTAGAAATCGCCACTCATGTTTTATGTTTTCATTTTTAACTTTTTTTCGGGGGCCGGGGCAGATTAAGCCTGTGACTGCTCAGTAGTGGTTGTAAATTAGGCCACTTTGCGCTTTGTGCACACTCTAAAAGGAAATACTATTCTCAAGTTATATTTCGTGCCACATGAGATTTTACTCTCTTCTTTTATAACTTGGAAGGAAGTAAATGTCTATTGTATATTTAAGTGTTCAGAATGAAACCTTCTGATGATATTTAAAATATCTATAGCCAGGTCACATGATTAACCTCAATTGTGTGTGTGTGTAGGTATGGGTGGATTTTTACAAATACCAGTTTTTCCCTCCAAATAACTTTCAGCTGCTTACATCTCATGCCATTTAGTTTTTAAATCTGTCTTTGCAGAGTCCTCCTGACTCCTGTGTCGATTCTGGTTACCAGTCTGTGAACAGAGAGGCGTATTTTCCCTTTTATCTTCCACCAACATTGGATCAGTTCCTATTTACATACTTTTGTGAGGCTGTGAGATAGAACAGAAGCAGTCTCAAAGGAAAGATGTCTTCAGTAAGACAGCACACCTAACCAACTATGTTGTTTGGACTTCATTTCTGCTTCTTTAATGGCCCAACTCCATGACATAAAACAGCCACATGCTAATTAAAGAGGTGCCGCACACTCAAATCGGCGTGTGCCCACGGGTGCCATTGTTCCCACATCGACATGGCTGTGGCCTGGGTCATCATCTAGTTTTCTCGATCTAAGTAAAAACTACCTTCTTGGTAAAAACACAATTGGTGGTTGCAAACTCTCAGAAATTGTAAGCTTTCAAAATGAAATGCACTGTGGTTGATACCATTTAAAAACTGTTGTGTCCCCAAAGCCACATTTGAATGAAGCTACTAATAGCTACTAATAACACGCCTTTGCTGAGTGAGTACTCTGTGTTTGACTTCGTGGTGGGCTCTGGGCTCTCCGTCAGCCCCCCGAGAGAGGAGTTGTCAACACTGCCGTCGTCCGTTGAACAGGCGGCCCTTAGAAATTGAGCCGTTTGTCTCCGGCTGCACCGTGAGCTGGTGCTGGAGCTGACAGTCAAGGCTGACTCCCGGGCCTCTTGTCTGTGATAGCAAAGCAGCCCTGAAGCTGAAAACGTAGCAGGGGAAGCTCAGCAAAGACTGTGTCTCCAGTGAGTTTAAATGAAGAAATTCTGTGTTGATCTCATGCCAAAATACTTAATTAAAAGATACAGAGTATGCAGTGGTACAGGGCCCAAATTTAAGGCCTATTTAAATAGTGAGTTCTTAGAGGATTTACTCAAAAATTTTTAACAGAAAAATCCTCAGCTACAAATAGTGCCCTATTTCAAGGACACTCAAAAATCTTAATATTAATTTTGTTAAAGAAAATATGGGAAAAGGTGTTAGGAAATTAACACTCCCCAAACTGTTAAGAGTTGATTACAACTATTAGAAGAATGCTACCCCAGGAAAGCTCGGCTGAGGATGATGCGTCATATTTCTAAGGTCGTGGTAGGCATTTCGGGGTCTCATTTATACCTCACAAGTAAGTACCAAGAAACTGTTTTTGGTGAGCTTTCCTTCCCTCCGTCTGGCAGGCTGGTGGGTCCGGATTCCGAGAGCTCCCAGATTTTAAACACTTCGGGCCTCTCCTTCCCTTATTTCCATCGTCACCATCTTTGCCCATTCCTTTGGCTGAGGACCGTTTTGCCCCAATTCTACGCTGCTTGGAACCCTGAGAAAATCAATAATTAACCATCTAGACCCAGAGTCCTGACTCCGTGCTGTTGTCTTCAATAAAAAGAAAGGAACAAAGAGGGTGGGGAAGGAGTGGGGAGAGAGAGAGAGAGAGAAGAAAACAGAGGTAGGTGCAAAGGAAGCAGACCACCGACTGATCAGAAAAAGAGTTCTAAAGCTAAACTCAAATGGTTTGCATTAAAGCATCTGGATCCCTCAGGAATATCATTGCTTAAAAGAGTAGCTAGTAGCAGCTGCAGTGAAGACTTCGGAAGAGATTTTTTTTTTTTCTTCTCCAAGAATGGGAGCATTGTGTAAATTAATCTTCTGATTTTGAAAACACAGAACACAGAAGACCTTCAACAGTTTTCCTTTGCATAGAGGGTGAATTCTTAGCCCTGGTGGTCTTGAACCTTATCTTAGACCTTACCCCTCCCTCAGGTGACTTTTTCATTATAATGACATGACTTGTGGCTCTTTGCTGCCACGTTGCTTTGCACTGGCTGTTCCCTCTGCTGGGAATACTGTTCCCTTGTTTCTTCCCAAGGTGGCACCTTCTAGTTTAGGTAGACATTATTTCTCGGAGACCTTGTCACACCATCCTGTCCAAATAGACCACCCCATCCCCAGACACAATTGATTGCCTGATCTAATTTGCCTCTTTTTTTTTTTTATTATTACTGTGTTCACAGCTTTCAGAATGGTGCTTGGCATTTATAGGAGACCCTCGATACAAAAGAATGAGTGAATACATGGGTGAATGAATGAATGAATGAATGATTGATTGAATATACAGTCCCATTTTACTTTTGTGGAGACAGTAGTTAGATGGAGTTTGCTGGTAAAGAATGATTACCTTTTCTGTTTTCATAGGCAAACGGTTCTTAAAAGTGTGGTTCGGAAACCAGTAGCTTGAAATCAGCACCCCCTGGGAACTGTTAGCCATGCAAATTCTCAGACCCACTGGAGTCAAAAGCTCTGGGGGCGGCCCCCAGTGATCTGTATTCTAGCAGGCCTGCCAGCGACCCTGATGGCTCGAGGACCTCTGATGCCTGGCCTGGGCCTATCTGATGACCTCTGTGTCTCCAGCTCTGAGACAATGCCTGGCACGAAGTAGATAGGAAATGTTTGTTGAATAAATCAACCTATCTCCTCTTTCCTCCCACCCCTCCCCCATGGCGTGCACACCTAGGGCACTGCTACGCCAGCGCCAGCGGTGAGAGAGGGAGTGAGCGCCATTCTGAGGACCCGAGGGGAAGCTCTTGCACTCTGCACTGCAGACCTTGCTGAACTGAGAATCCCGGCTCACCCCCTCCTCCTTCCTGTGGCCTCCAGGGCAGGAGAGGAAATTTCCAGCTGCTGCTGCTAGATGCTAATTTGTTTTCATTTGACCCTCGGATTCCTGCAAGTGAGCCCAAGGGAGAGGATGATTAGAGGCAGGTTGGCCTCACACAGAGGCTGCACTGGGGAGGAGTAGGGAGCAGGTCCCTGCAAAGATGCTGGGGTGGAGCCAGGCCAGTGGCCTCGGCGCCAGAGGTGGCTGGAGGGGGCAGGCCTTGCTGCTCACAGATGGGCTCCTTGTTCCCACGCCAAGTATTGCTTTTGGCCCAAGAGGCTCCCAGCTCAATAGGGACTTTTTGGGATGCTCAGCCTTGCTATTTTTACACTCTGACTTCCAGGGCCTGCTTCCTGTCCCCTCAGAAAGGAACGGAACTACAAACAATGAAGGACCACAGAGCCACTTTGAAGGGGCACCTGTGGCATTGGGCTCCTGCCTGGCAGCCTGTGCCTTTGCCCTCAGGGAGGTGCAGGGATGACAGGAGGCAGTAAAGCATCGCCCGGGTGCGAGACCCTCCAGGACAGATGGGAGGGAGAGCTAGGCGGGCTCTCGGTCTCTGCAGCATGCCTGCGGGTGGGATGGATCCTGAGGCCTCTAACGGGTGGGCCCAGATCTACGGGCAGCTGGTGTGGCTGCCCCGATTTACTGGCAGCAGAATGAGGGGGGGGGCACAGAAAGGAAGACCCTCCGCCAAGGCTGCATCGGAAGTGTCCTCGGTCCTGGGGTGGCTCAGGGCTCAGGACCAGTCTCCCGGAGTGGACCTTGGTGCTGTCACTTACCAGCTCTCCGGCCTTGGTCAGGGCAGCCGGCTGGGTTCAGGCCTCAGCACTGCAGCCGTTGCGATCTTTTCCTTGTATCTCTCCCCCTATTTATTCACCTTTTGATTTCCCCCAAGCTGTTTGTACTGATTTTTCTCAGGTCTTTGAAGAAGTAAAATCCATTTCTACTTAGGGACACTGTTTACCCCCTTGGCTTTAAACCACACCGCTGTCCTCTCTGGAGTGTGGCCAACAGTAGTGGATCCTTCATGGGGTAGCCGTGGACACTCCATGAGCTGCTGCAACAGAGCGGAGCTGGGTGATGCGCCGCCGCCAGCATCCTGCCCTTGGCACTTCACTGTTACTAACAGCATTATTGTTACCAGCGCTTAGAACCTCATGGCAGCATGAATAAGGCTTGGGTTTAAGCCTTGAAAGTCCAGGCTTAAGCTTTGCCCCAACTTCCTAATACTCCTATTCGTGCCTTTTAGCTGAGATTGATGTGAGCATTAAATGTGATCGTGGGTGCGGGGCTCTGCTTCACTTCATGGGTGGGGACTTTTTTTTTTTTTTTTAAATGAGGTTCCGCAGACCCACCGTGGGGGGGGTGGGAAACTCAAGAATCATACAAATACAAGGAAACCTTATGCATTTGGGGATGGTTTGTGTTTGAGAGAAAGCTAGGGAAAGTTTTATCTTTAAAATTTTGAAATATTTCATTTTTTTTTTTTTTTTTTACTTCTCCATTAATTGAGAGAGAGGCATTTGGTGGAAAAGAAGATACCGTGAAGCAGCGGCACAGCAGGCAGGGATGTGGTGCACGGTGGGAGGAAGCCCAGAAGGCATGCTCGGTAGAATCTGGTCTGGTCTGACCTTCTGGGGTCCTCAAAGCCCCGTCCTTCGGAGGGACCCCGTTGGACCTTCCTCAAGAAGTCTCATCGTACGGTTATCATCTTTTATCCTTGTTCTCTGAACCATCATGGACATTTAATCCCATAAATTCTGTAGTGAGCATTTCCCTTTGGACAGAGGAAAATGTCTTCTTCATAGTGACTTTAGTGAACTTAATATGTTATTATATTGTTGGCTTAGAGATGCATAATATGATAATGATAACAATAACAGTGAACATTTACGTAGTGACTGTGCCTGTGCTCTGCCAACCTTTATTCTGGATGCTTTACACACTGCCTGGTGAGGTAGGTCCTGTTTTCCTCTCCGTTTTACAGAGAAGCACCTGAAGCCCCACAAGGCTGGGTAACTTGTCCAAGGTCGTTCAAATAGCGAGTGGCCCCGCCCGACAGGAAGCGCCCGCAGCGTCCGCCGAGACTGCATGGTGCCGTGTCCGGAGCCTTGGTTGGCCCCCTTCAGTTCTAGTTTCCCCGGAGTATTTAACAGCACTCGGCAGGCTTTCTCTGTGCTTCTCCATCCCACCCTCCTGTTAACCTTCCCTTGAGTGGCCCTCACAGGTGGTCTGTGCAGTGGCCCTGCGGCTGGGTAGCTCCGGGGAGAATCCTGTTTCGTTTTATGTCATCACACTGAAGGCAGTTCCTGCGGTTACTGTCGTGCAATGACCCACCCAGGAGGGGTCTGGGGGCCGTTCAGGGTATTCCCACCGAAGGCGGGGAGTACCGTGTTGTGGCCTTGGAACCCGAGGCAGATCTGTCTGGAAGGGGCGCAGGACAGAAACCCAGTTTGAAACTGCTGAGGTTCCGAAGGCAATGGCGCTATCCGCCGCCGGCGCCTGTCCGTGGCTCCGGCCCCAGCTGCTGCTTCAGCAAGGCTGCGCTACGTAGCTTTCTGAGAATTAAAAGGGGTTGGGACGTTCTCTAATAACCTGGTGTTTGCAGGTTTCCTTCTTTTGATTTAGTCTGCGTGCCCTCCTTCATGCCATGTCCGCTGTTGTACCCACGGGAGGGCAGCCTTTAAGCTGCTTTGCAACATTTTGCGCAATCTTAGGACAGAAGCAGCATCTTGGTATGCACATGGCTTGACACTTCTGATCTCTTGCCTTAGCTATGATTTTAAGCTTTGTTTTAAGCAAAAGTTTTTAAAAAACAATGGATCCCAGTTTTCAAGGGAAATTATACATAGAACACTAATATGTAAGACAGATAAAAGTGGTGCTGTTATAGTCCAAAGGCCCTGGAAGGACCTGGAATCCCACCTCCCTGCACCGCTGTCTTCCTCCCCAGTTTGATAGCAATTGAAAACCGCTAGCCCCCCACTGACTAAGGCCTAAGGTACTTATTTAAATATATACAAGGAGGGGACCCCCCCAAAAACGAAATTTATTTAAATCTATTTATAAAAACTGTTTTTATTCTTACATGTTTAAACTCCAGACACCTTCAAAGTAGTCTCCATTTGATGCATTACACCTATCAAGATGTTTTTTCCACTGCTCAAAACAGTTTTTGAACTGGTCAGTTTTGATGCCTTTTAGTGCTTCTGCCTTTTTTTGTTTCCCCTCTTCCACAACGGCAAAACATTTCCCTTTGAGGACTTTCTTCATCTGGGGAAACAGAACAAAGTTGCTCAGGGCAAGGCTGGGTGAATAGGGAGGGCGAGGCACAAAGGTTACTCCATTTTTGGTCAAAAACTGCTGAACACTCAGCGTGGTGTGGGCAGGTGTGCTCATAAATCACCCATCATGAAATGGGCAAACATTTTGAAAGAGTCTTCAAAAAAATTCACTGAAGTCAAACGCAGCCTCTCACAACAACGCCCGTTGGTGCACCGCTATAGATAGGTTACTAAAATACTCATCTAGCCGGGGGAAGCCTGTATTACAAGGGGCCCACCCCACAGAAGGTAACTCCAGGTTTTTTGGATTCCCCCCCCACCACCACATGCATCATTTTATGCAGAAAAACAAAACAAACTGGGGGTATGAACACTAAACAAAATGAAGTAGAATAGGGCTGAGGTCCCTCAGAAGGTCTACTTCATACTTTTCCTTCTCAAATACATCAATTAAAAAAGAAAGAAAAATCTCAACTCCAAGCATCTTGGCTTCCAGCCCAGAACTCTTTCCACTTGATCCTATTGTATTTTTTTTTTATCTATAAGAACATGCATCAAGGGAAGCATACATTGCTCCTCACCAGAAGCTAGTGTTCCTGGGGTGGGAAAGTTGCCCTATTTAGTGAAACTGCACAGAACTAATTTCTTCCCTCTTTTGCTCAGTGCCAGTTTCCAAATTCCATCATTCAAGGACTTCATTCCTTCATTCATTCCTCCTTCCTTCTTTATTTGTTCTCCTTTCCATCTCTCCATCCATCCATCCATCCATCCATCCATCCATCCAGTTCATTGTGGCTGAACACCTGCTGGGCCAGGTCAGGGGAGCAGGGTGGCAAACAAGACAGACGCGTCTGCCTGCCCTTGCAGGTGCGCAGGCCTTACGACCAGTGCAGGATGATGTGGGAGGGGTTCTGTAAATGGTTCCGGAACTGTTAATGACACTGCAGACGTGCCCACCTTCCTTCCTCCATCATCATCGTCTCACCATCGTCACCGGCTTCTACCAACAAAATAACCGCCCCCTCTTTCTCCCCAGCAACCTCTCGGCAGAAACTCGGCACATAACACAGATAGAAGTGGTTGGGACAGGCTGGAGACTGAATAGCCCAGTTCCCGCCCTGCAACCCAAAGCCCCTCTCATTTTGCCCTTGAGGTGCCTCCTCGGACAGCCAGACCTTCAGACTGCCGACCTTGGTCTCTGTCCTTGGTCTGACATGATTGCATATTCTGTGTGCTGTGTATGTAGCTCTTCTCCATGTGAGCTAAAGCCTCAGCTGTAGAGAAACTGGATAGATATGTAAATTCAGGCCCTCGGACCTCAAAACCACAGCAGTGGTAGCTAGCAGCCGTTTTCTGTGCTTTCGGTTTCTAGCCCCAGGACATGTCTTGGAGCCACTGGAATGGGACCGGAACGCCCTTGATCAGGTTTTCTTCAGCAGCCCCAAACCCATGGATTTAACCTGTCCTGCCTCAGTTGAGATGCCGAAAACAAAATTACTGTAGAAACAACCCCCTAAAAACTAACACAGGACAAAAGAGTTTATACACATGTTTGTTTAGAGTTTGAGCAACTTGAAATTATTTAATCATGCTTAATTTCCTGTAAGGGGAAGGGAAGTTTCCATCATAATTTGAGAGAAGGGGCAGTTTTGCCTCTAGCAGATTTAAATGAGAAAGTGAAAGCTGGGATCCTAACAGCCTCATGATTGTCCATGTGTGTAGCCTTAATCAGCCTCTTTGTTTGGCTTCTTGTTCTTCTGTGGTGGCTGTAACAGCCTCCGTGACGCCTGCCCACGTGATGCACTGACATTTGCACACCGCAAGACCCACACGCTTTCTCATCGAATTGTAAAGCGCCCCGGCCTCTTCTGAATGGCCGCGTAGAAAAGGGCCTAATCGTTAGACTGCAGTGGTCCCCCAGGTTAGAGCCCAGGTTCCTCAAGCTGTTCTACCTGCCTGCTTCGACACAGCTGCCCGCGACGCCTCTACCTGGCCTCCGTCTCTGTGAATGTCTTGCTCTGCTCCTCTTCTCTCTCCTGGCGGCTCTAGCCCTTTAATCCATTTCATATTCAACTCTAAAAAAGGCCAGCAGTCAGACTTTTTAAAGCAAAGAGCTATTTAGTAAACTTATAAAATATTCACATAGGCCAGGGAATAGCTGATCTATTTTATTTATCGCCCCCCCCACCGCCCCCTGCCACAGTGTTTAAAAATTATTTTTCGATTTGAATGCCTTTGGACTTTGCACATGCTTGCCAGTTTGCCACAGTCCCTGCCATTCTCTGTTGTATTTCACACTCACCCGACTTTATATACTTATTTTATGGGCCTAGTTTTAGAATCAGTCTGCACCCTTGCCCTCCACCTTGAATACCAAGGCTTTTTCCAGACTGTCTTCCTTGGGAATCTTCAGTGTGTGATTTAGAATTTTAGAGATTTACAAAAGACATTGCTACTTTGCAGAGGGGGAGTTATCAAAAGATATAATTGCAGTATTTATTTATAGAAAGCTGTTAAAGTATGAGTTGTGCTCATTGCTGGGAATGTTATAAGATACGAGACAGTAAATCTTACTAATTTACAGAGGAATGAGGTAGATTTTGTATATGACACTGCAAATTTTACGTGCGTTGTTAATTCTGGCTAATGGAACAAATGAAGCCTGAAACATCACTGGAGGCAAAAACGACAAAACTGAAGCTGTCCTACCTTGGGCACATCATGAGAAGGCAGGGTTCTTTGGAAAAAACAGTAATGCTGGAAAAAATAGAAGGCAGCAGGAAAAGATGAAAACCAAATAGGAGGTGGATTGACACCGTCAAAGAGCCCACAGGCGTGAGTCTGCAGGAGCTGAGCAGGGCTGCTGAGGACAGGTTGTCATGAACATCACTCAGTCACAGGGTCACCAAGAGTTGGAGCCAACTCAACGGCTTATAAGAACACCACTGATAGAGCTTTGATTTGGTCATAGGGTTCTTGGAGCTATGGGATGATTTGACAGTGGGTCTTTTATTTCCATATTCTCAAATGTCATCCCTCCTTTCCAGTTCTTTCCTTGTTGTATTCCATATCACCTTTTCTTTTCTTTTTTTTTTTTTCTTTTTTCTTTTAAACCGTGCTCTATCCATAGCATGGCTCTAGTTTGTAGTTGGGCTAAGGACAAATCTGTCTGTGGAATTCTCCTGACCATTGGTGCTAAACTTGGAAGACTGTAATTTGTTTCCTCTTTTAACAAAACTCTTTTTTTTGCTGTTTCCCAGCAGATATATGGAGTGATCACTCCTTTCAGACCGACCCAGATTTGCCTCCTGGCTGGAAGAGAATCAACGACGTCGCCGGGACCTATTATTGGCACATACCAACAGGAACGACTCAGTGGGAACGCCCTGTCTCCATCCCTGCCGACCTTCAGGGCCCCAGGAAAGGGTCACTTAGTTCTGTAACGCCATCTCCCACCCCAGAGAATGAGGTAAAACGGAATGTCTTTTTCACCACTTAGTAGAATGTGTGTAACTTGTAATAATACCTCTGTAGACTCATTGCTTCTGCCCCCCCCCCCCCCCCCCCAGGTCGTCCAGGTAAGCTCTTTATCACGCATGTTGCATTCGAAACCTCAGCGATGCCACCTCTTAGTCAATAGGGTTAACACCATCTTTCAGGGGTGTTTTCATTTTTGGAATGGTTTTTGATCTCTTGAAACACTATTTTAGGTACAAAAAGTAAAAGGGGCTGATTAATGAGAAGTGGTGACGATTTCCCCAGGGCTCACGGAGGCAATATTTTACTCTGTAGGTGCCACTGCATGGTGCTGACTCCATAAAATATTTACACGCGGAAGAGCATCCCTTGGCCAGACGCCTTATAATTACTGCCTATCTTATTGTCCTGGGGGTCATGTGATTTCATGGAGAGGGTGTCTGTAAGAATAACCCTTGAGAGCCCTTAAATGCTTAATTTCTTTTTTTAAAAAAGAATCTGTTTATTTAGCATAAGTGACATTATTTTAGAAATAATGAGCAGCATAAATTACTACTCTCCCTGAAGAAGAGATTTGAATGTTTAAACAAAGAATTGAGGCATTAACAAATTCCACTGTGGTATTTATTAATATAAAGAGTCCTGCTGTGAAGCTTTGTGAATCCTGATAACAAAATAGTCAAGGGAATTACATTTGGAAAAGGCCACAATTAAATAAGGGATTTTTTTTTTTTTTTTTTTTTTTTGAGAAAAGTGATTTGATTGCTGACACCAAGACATTTCTGCTTTTTTCTGACCACAGTCTTGTTCTTTAGACAACCCATTTTCTTTTACTTTGGGGACATAAATGACGTTTGAACAACATCTCTTACCTGCAAAGCTCCTCTGTATACAATATTTGCAACTATTATCGCCCTTCCTGTAGGAAGCAAGAAAAAGACATCTTGTTTCCTGCATCTTTGATTATTTACTTGCTGTGCCCTGGGAGGCAGGAAAACCTACATTCCAGCCACATCCTGCTGTTCTGGGGCTTCAGCATCTCACCTACCCAGCCTGGACCCCGGGTTCTCCATTCTCAAAGTGCAGGGCTGGAGTGAGCTGTATCCTCACCGGGAGACAAGGGCCATGGTTTTTTGATACTTTTTCCTTATAATCAGGCACATGCTTCAGTTCCATTGAACCACTTAGGATTTCTTTGTTTATTACTGGGAGATTTTGATAATATTTTATTGAAGCATCATATTCCATCTCCCTGAGCAAATCCCATGCAGTCACTTATTCGTCTCATGTTAGGTGCACTGAGGGATAAAGATGAACCAACACAGCTCTGGTGCTCCAAGAGCTGGGCTCCAAGGGGAGTCCTCTTCCTACCCCAGCCCAGGTGCACCTTGGCGTTTCTCCCCGGGCCCCAGAGAGGCCTCCCAGAATCCGAGCCAGCTGGGATGCCAGCGTCTACTGTGGGGCACAGATGTCCTCTACGTTTCTTACCTGTACATCTTGGATCTTGGGCTTCATTCCCCTTTGGTGACCCTTCAACAATCTTCATCAAGGAGAAGTGCCCAACGGCCAGAGAATGACAGGGTAGGAAGGGATCACCTGACACCAGTACCCATCTGTTAGAGAGAGGGAAACTGAGGCATAGAGAGGTCAGTGATTAGCAGCCACACTGGGTGTAGAGCTCAGAGCTCCTGAATTCTTCTGCATTTTAGGCCAGAGTCCTCTCAGTCCTCTTCCTTGGCTTTGGGGTTTCAGACTCCTCTGCTTTCGTATCGTCCCAGAGGTGAGGAAGAGAGAGCAACTTTGAGATCCTGTTTCTGCTCAAGGAATCTCTTACCCTCCTTGGAAAAAATGAAGTCCTTTGTAAAGCTTGCCTCCTGGGGCCCGGGTTGAGTGTGGTGGAGTCCAGGAAGGCATCCCGCGGTTTCTGTGGCTTAGATTTTCATTTCTGTCATTACTGCAGGAGGCTTTCATTTCCATGTTTTGGGGACAGTGCAGCACTGGTGGGCAGCTGGCCCAGGGAAAAGCGCCAGGTAGCAGAGTCCACCTCTCATTCCTGAGCCTCTTTCTGATGCCCCCTTTTGCCTCTTCTTTCCCTCTCCATGCCTGTTCTCTCCTTCCCATCCACTGGCCAGGGTCCCTTCCCATGGCCCGCCCTCCCTGCCGCCCCTCCTGGAGTTCAGTGTCCCCTCACGCAACCCCAATGCTCAGCGCCCAGCTGGAACTTATGACTTATTGTGGCTTTCAGGCTGTTTTCATAAATGTCATCTCATTTGTCCCTTCAAGACTCTTCATGTGGCAGGCAAGACCGCTGTTACGTTCCCTATTTAAGAGAAGAGGTGCCCGAGGCTCAGTTACCTGCGGTGCCACGCAGCCGTTGTCGGGGTGGGCGTGTCTCCGCCTCTGGGACTCCAGAGTCTGTGCTCCGCCCAAGGCTGTGCGAAGGTCCGCCCGGCTGTTGGTTCAGCTCCTCTCTTCTATTGCTAACCACGCCATTGTCTTTGACAAAGTCTTAGCTTTCCAGGGAACTTTGTTAATGGATGTGTAGTTTCTGAGGTTCCAGAGAGAGTTTGACTCATAATCAGCACTTTAATAGACCAGTAGGATCAGTGTCCTTCTGATCAACCTTTCCATTGTTTGCTTCACACACATTTTCCCCCTTACATAAGGCCGTCCATTATGTCAAAGAACCAAGAAGATTTAAAGGCAATACATTAAAATCATAGGGGGTAAGGGGTAAGGAAGTAGAGAGAAGAGAAAGGGGAGGAAATGTTTGGGAGAGACCCAGCCTGCCATATACCCCGGGCGTGCAGATGCTGCAGTGGCTGTTGAAGCGGTGGCACTAAGGGTAATCGAGTGTGAACGGGGCCAGGCTCATGCCTTATCACCCTACTCCTCATGTACCTGGTACTATAGCTGTTGTTCTCTTCTTACACTTGACAACACTGAGACTAAGAGAGGGGAAGGAGCTTTTCTAAGGCCACACACCTCATCCACGGTGTAGTCAAGCCTGAATGAGGGTCTGCTGGCCCCCACCCCTACCCCAAGCTTCACTCTGTTGTCTATCAGGGGGCTTGGAGAGCCTGGAATCTCTTTCCCCACCCCAAGGGAGGGCTGTGTCATATGTAGAGCCTTCTAGAACATGACTTATGTTGATTACATTGTGTCTCAGGTGCTAATAACAGAGAAATGTTGAAAGAGAAATGATTATTTCTCTGACACCATTTCTTGGATCCCTAAATAGAATCTCTTGCAACTAATTTGGAAACATGAGAGAAAGCAAAATGTTAAGGGAGAGAAGAAACTTGTAGTATGTTGTGTTAGAAAGGCATATTTTATTCAGCTTTTCTCAGCTGTCTTTAAAAAAAAAAATCAAATAAGTGCCAAATCTGTTGACTAAGCTTTACAAAAGTTTAGGACTGAAGGCTTCCTTACAGTTTGACAATTTTACATCTCACATTCCAGAGTTTACTGGGGAAGTGTTAAGCACAGCGGATTATGTTTCCTCTGCACATGCCGGCAGTTTTTTCGAAAGCTTATAAACTGGCCAGGAAGCATTGGCTGCGGAAATTTGGCCTGTGAGCATCTCCCCCCAATTCACTAATTTGTTCCAAATTACTTAGATGTTGAATTTTAGAAGAGGGAGCCACACAAAGTATTTTTATGAATAACTATTAATCCATAGGCAAGCCTTCCCTATACCTTTCCAACTGAAGATGTTCCTCGGTTCCTTAGGAAGTGGTTATGGAGGAGAAAGTGAGTTGCGGAATTGCTTTCCAAGATCTCAGAAGAGAAATAGGGAAGAAGAAAGCTCTCAGTAGTCCCGGTTATGCAATTGAATTCCCTTCGCGGGTTCGCCCTCACACGGCTTCTGCGGCGTGGCTGTGAAGGGTGCCATGCTCCGGGGCTGGGCAGTCCCCCCGGCACACTGTCTCTGAGGAGCTAAGGCTCCGGGCCTCTCCCAGGACCGAGCATGCCGCCGCCTGGGCAAGATCGAGACGAGCACCGGGAGAACGTGGCTCCAGATCCGACTCTGGCACTGGAACGCCACCCTGCTCTGCTCCCTCAGAGACCACCCCCTGGGAGGTCCTTGCCCATGGAAGATGGTCTCTTCACTTCCTTTACCGCCCCTTTTTCCCGTCTCTGTGTCCGTGGCTTTGCCCTACCCACCTTGTCCTCTCTCATTGTCTTTTTGTCTCTTCTTCCATATCTTACTCCCAACACCCAGACTACAGACTGGGGTGGCTGCAGACTTTCTGTAGAACCAAAGAATCTCTGTTGGGTTGTTGTTTAAAAAAAAAATGTGTTTGCTAAAATATTGTGTTCTCTCTTCCTAATTAAAAAAAAAATTAAATGAATAGAATATGTAGGTCTTAAAATTTAAAACAAATTGCGTTTGTCTTCCATTGTCCTTAATTATTAAAAAAAAACAATTATGGTTACTCATGGGAGAGAAAAAAATTTTTAATGACTATTTTTTAAATACAGAAGGGAAAAAAAGGTCTTTGACCTAATCGTAATATAAAACATTAGTTTCCATTTTTCCTTACTTGATTTTTATGTGGAAGGGTTTCCTTAGGAGTGCCCATGTTATTTTAGGTTCTTGCAAAATCACTATATAAGACCTTTGTTTATTTAAATTTGTAAAGGACGATTGTTGGCGATTAGCCAGCTGACTCGTGTCTTCAGAGCGTGAGAGCTAGACTTGTGTCGTTTTAGAAGTATAGCCAGCTTTTACTCTACAGGGACCCTTTCTTCCAAAGAGTAAATACATTAAAAATTTTTAAACCCCACATTCTTACAGAGAACTTTTTATTAAATGCGGAAAGTTTTTCTGAATACTTGTTTTTAAAAATACTCTTCTTTCACCTTCTCCAGTTCTAACAGAGTGTCTCTTATCATTAGCAATATCAGATTATTTGTCAGACGTCTACCCTTTAAAAAAAAAATTCCTCCACAAAAAACACAATTATCTTAGTCTTCCTAATTCATTATCTGATACCCTTTTTCCAGTTTGACTTAAATGAAAACCCAATATTGCTCACATGTAAATGGCGATGATGATTGGGGGCTAAATAAGATTATTTTCTTTTTTAAAAAGAAATTTTATCTTAAAATTCTATTTTCTTCTTGATCCCCCTGCAGTGGCGACTCTAAACTTGTTTTAGTCTCTGACCCATCTGAGATGATGAGAAAAATTGGGGGTTATCTCCCCAGGAAAACACATGAACAAACCCCACACCCGTTCCCCGGGGCTCGCGGGTGTCTTCGGCTAACCCGTGGCGACTCTCCCGCGTTACTAATTTTCCCCTCAGTGAAAACCGAACACTGCTTTTGGAGATGGAGTAGGAGAGAAATTACAGGCTGGGCAGCATTCATATTCTTTTATTGAATAAAAGAGATTATTTTAAAAAGTAAATACAGCGGTCTAAGTTCTAATTTATTTTGAAAAATTGCAGGTCAGGTGCCTCATCCAAAAAAGAAAGCAACATCAGCTGTGCAAGACAGATAATGGGTAGAAATTTTGCAATGAGTTTGCCCTCATAGAGTCCTGTAAAGTTAGATAAATGCATCTTTCAGCACACGGGATAGTTGAACTTAGCTTCTTCAACTTTGAGTGGTTTTAAAAATTGTATAATTTACCCAGCAAGGCTATCATTTAAAATTGAAGGAGAAAGAAAGTGCTTCCCAGACAAGAAAAAGCTCAAGGAGTGTGTTAACACCAAACCAATACGGCAACAAATGCTAAAGGGCTTGCTTTAAGAAGATGAAGAAGAAAAAGAAGAAAAAAACAGAGGAAATAGTTAAAAAATAAAAATAGTTAAAAATAAAATGGCAATAAATATGTATCTGTCAATAATCACCTTAAAGGTAAATGGTTTAAATGCTTCAACCAGCCCTGGCTGGTGTGGCTCAGTGGGTTGAGTGCCAGCCTGTGAACAAAGGGTCACTGGTTCTATTCCTAGTCAGGGCATATGCCTAGGTCCCCAGTAGGGGACATGGTGCAAGGCAACCACACATGGTGTTCTTTCCTTCTCTTTCTCCCTGCCTTTCCATCTCTCTAAAAAAAATAAATAAAGTCTTTTTTTAAAAAAATGTTTCAACCAAAAGACGTAGGGTAGCTAAATGGATAAGAAAACAAGGCCCATATATAGGCTGTCTCCAAGAGACACCCCTCAGATTGAAAGAACCACACAGACTAAAAGTAAAAGGATGGTAAAAGATATTTCATGCAAATGGGAAGGATAAAAAAGCTGAGGTAGCCATACTTACATCCAACAAAATAGACTTTAAAACCAAGGCTATAGTAAGAGACAAAAAAAGGACACTACATAATGATAAAGGAACAATTCAAGAGGAGGATATAACCCTTGCAAACATTTATGCACCCAACATAGGAACACCTAAATATGTGAAGCAAATCTTGATGGATATAAAGGGAGAGATCAACAGAAATACAGTCATAGTCGGGGATTTTAAAACCCCATTGGCTGCCATTGATAAATCTTCCGACAGAAAATCAACATGAAGACAGTGGCCTTAAATGACACACCAGATCAAATGGATTTCATTGATGTCTTTAGAGTATTTCACCCTAAAGCAGTAGAATATACATACTTTTCAAGTACACATGGAACATTTTCTAGGATAGACAACGTGTTAGGACACAAAACAAGTCTCGATAAATTTAAGAAAATTGGTATCATGTCAAGCATCTTCTGTGACCACAATGTGATGAAACTAGAAATCAATCACAAGAAGAACACTGAAAAACACACAAAGACATAGAAGCTACAAAACATGTTATTAAACAATGAATGGATCAACAATGAGATCAAGGAAGAAATCAAACAATACCCTGAAATAAATGAATATGAGAATACAACAATCCAAAATCTGTGGAACACAGGGAAAGCAATCCTAAGAGGGAAGTCCATAGCATTACAGGCCTATCTCAAGAAAGAAAAAGCTCAAATAAACAATCTAACTTTACACTTAAAGGAACTTGAAAAAGAACAACAAAGCCCAAAGTGAGTAGAAAGAAGGAAATAATAAAGATTGGAGCAGAAATAAATAGAATAAAAAAAATACAAAAGATCAATGAATCTAAGAGCTGGTTCTTTGAAAAGATAAACAAGATTGACAAACCTTTAACCAGACTTATCAAGAAAA
The DNA here is from genome assembly GCF_021234165.1 of Pteronotus mesoamericanus. Lineage (NCBI taxonomy): Eukaryota > Metazoa > Chordata > Mammalia > Chiroptera > Mormoopidae > Pteronotus > Pteronotus mesoamericanus. Next base: position 25,144,677 of record NW_026555234.1, on the reverse strand, counting down.
AAAGAGAGAAGACCCAAATAAATAAAATCAGAACTGAAAGAGGAGAAATAACAACTGACACCAAAGAAGTACAGGGATTGTAAGAAAATATTTTGAACAACTATATACCATCAAACTGGACAACCTGGACAAGATGGATAAATTTCTAGAAACATGCAGTCTTCCAAAACAAAATCAGAAATTATCAGAGAATCTGAATAGACAGATTATACCTATTACAATTGAAGCAGTAATCAGAAAACTCCCAACAAACAAAAGCCCTGGACTGGATGGCTTCACATGTGAATTTTACAACATCCTGAGAAGAACTAACACCTCTCCTACTCAAATTATTTTTAAAAAATCAAGAGGACGAAGGCTCCCGAGCTCATTTTACAATGCTAGCATTTTCCTAATTCCAAAACCAGATAAAGACACTACCAAAAAAAAAAAGAAAATTATAGGCCAATATCCCTAATGAACATGTAGGCTAAAATCCTCAAAATATTAGCAAATTGAATACAGCAATGAATCAAAAAGATCATACACCCTGATCAAGTGGGATTTATTCTGGGACAGCAGGGTTGTACAACATTCAGAAATCAATAAATGTGATTTACCACATAAACAAAGTGAAGGATAAAAACCATATGATTGTATCAATAGATGCAGAAAAAGCAATTGATAAAAATCCAACATCTATTTATGATAAAAACTTTCAGCAAAGTGGGAATAGAGAGAACATGACCTAAAATAATAAAGGCCATATATGACAAAACTATTGCCAGCATCATACTCAACAGCCAAAAAATACAAGTGTTCCCGTTAAGATTGGGAAAAAGACAGGGATGTCCATTTTCACCTCTCTTATTCAACATAGTACTGGAAGTTCTAGCCACAGCAATGAGACAAGAAGAAGAAATAAAAAGCATCCAAATTGGAAAGGAAGAAGTAAAACTGTCTTTATTTCAGATGACATGATACTGTACATGCAGAATCCCAAATATTCCACGAAGAGACTACTAGGACTGATCATTGAATTCAGCAAAGTTGCAGGATACAAAATTAATATTCAGAAATATGTTGCATTTTTATATGCCAATAACAAACTAACAGTAAGGGAAATTTTTTTAAAAATCCCATTTACAATTGCTTCAAAAAGAATAAAATACCTAGAAATAAATCTAACTGAGGATATAATAGACTTATACTTGGAAAATTATAAGACACTGAAGAAAAAAATTGAAGAAGATACAAATAAGTGGAAGCACACACTGTATTCATGGATAGGAAGAAATAACATCAATAAAATGTCCATGCTACTCAAAGCGATCTATAGATTCAGTGCAATTCCTATCAAGACTCCAGTGGTGTATTTTACAGAACTAAAGCAAATATTTCAAAAATTTATATGGAATCACAAAAGGCCCCACATACCAACAGTGTCCTGAGAAAGAAGAACAAAGTTGGAGGAATCATGCTACCTAATATCAAACTATACTATAAGGCTATAGTAATCAAAACAGCATGATACTGGCATAAAAAAAAGACACATAGATCAATGGAACAGAAGAGAGAGCCCAGCAATAAACCTATACCTTTAGAGTAAATTAATATTTGACAAAGGAAGCAATCACATACAATGGGCTAAAGATGGTTTATTCAGTAAATGGTGTTGGGAAAATTGGACAGATATGTGCAGAAAAATGAAACTAGACCACCTCCTTACACCGTACAAAAGAATAAATTCAAAATGGATCAAAGACTTACATGTTAGACCCAAAACCATAAAAATCCTAGAAGAAAACATAAGCAGTAAAATCTAGGACATTGCTTGTGGCAATATTTTATTCGATATATCTCCTGAGGCAAGGGAAACAAAAGAAAAAATATACAAATATGACTACATCAAACTAAAATGTTTTTGTACAGCAAAGGAAACCATCAAGATAAAAAGACAGCCCAAGGAATGGGAGAACATATTCACTGATACATCTGATAAAAGGTTAATATCTAAAATTTATAAAGAACTTATAAAACCCAACACTAAAAAAACCCAAACAATCCAATTAAAAATTGGGCAAAGGACCTGAATAGACACTTCTCCAAAGAGGACATACAGATGGCCAACAGACATGAAAAGATGCTGAATGCCACTGATCATCAAAGAAATGCAATTAAAACCACAATGAGATATCACTTCACACCAGTCAGAATGGTTATTGGCAATAAATCAACAAAAAATAAGTGCTGGCAAGGATGTGGAGAAAGAGGAACCGTTTTTGCATTGTTGGTGGGATTGCAGACTGGTACAGCCACTGTGGAAAGCAGTGTGGAGATACCTCAAAACATTAAAAATGGATCTGCCTTTTGACCCAGCGATCCCACTTCTGTGGATATATCCCAAGGAACCCGAAACACTAATGTGAAGGAATATAAGCACCCCTATGTTCATTGCAGCGTTCTTACAATCACCAAGACAGGGAAGCAGCCCAAGTGTCCATCAGTAGATGAGTGGATAAAACATCTATTGGATATTTGCACAATGGTATACTACTTGGCCATAAGAAGAAGAAAATTATACCCTTTGCAACAGCATGGGCGGGCCCGGAAGACATTGTGCTAAGTGAAATAAGCCTGTCAGAGAAGGACAAATACCATATGATTTCACTAATATGTGCATTCTAATGAACAAACTGAACTAAGAGCAAAATAGTAACAGACTCATAGCTAGAGAGCAGGCTGACAGCTATGGGTAGGGGTGGGGGTAGAGGGATTGAGCAAAAAGGAAAAAGGACTCAGTGATGTAGACAACAATGTGGTGAATGCAGGGGTGGAGGGTAAAAGGGGGATAAATTGTAATGGAAAAAATACAATAAAAATAAAAAGTGGAAAAATTGTATTAATGTTGTGAGGAAAAGTTATGCATCATGTTCCCCCTTATTTTCAAAGAACTTTTAGTTGAAAAGTTTCCTTTGGTGATTTATTACCTGAGAAAAGAGATTCGCCCACTATGTCAGTGCAACAAATTTATAAGGATGTCCTGGCTCTTATTAGCATTATTTCCCCAAGTCTTAGATGAAAAATATTTGAATATTGACTCAAGCTAGTGGAAAATTTAAAATATGTCCTTCTTGTCCAAGATGAATGGAAGTTGTTTAGACTGAAAGATGTAAGAGTTCTACCAACAAGGCAAGACATCATGCTTTGTTCTATAATTATGTTAGTGATCAAATATCGTGATCAAATATTAATTTGTGAAGAGGCTGTGTATCAGAAGTAGAGCTTTTTATGAACTAGAGGAACGTATGTTAGCTTGTTCAGGGCTATTTTGGGTTTGGTTAAAACTCAGCAAGATGATGTCAGGCTGTGTTCCTTACTCTCTTTCTTCTTCATTGTCCTTTTTTTTTTTTCTTTTAAATGATAATAATTTGACCCCTCTGCTTTTTATGCACTTAGCCATGGCCATTCCTCAGTTCCAAACCAGCACATCAATAAGTGTCATTCCTAGTTCCACCCCTACCTCAAGAAAACAGTTCTGTTTGGTTAATGGGAGAGAAAAAGGTTCCTATGGAATTAGGAGGAATAAGGTGTGCCTAGCACACCTAAAGTAGAAAATTTAATATTTGGAAGCATCCTGTTTGCTTGTAAGACTGCGTTTAGAAAATAATTCCTCTGTCTGCTAATAATGTTTAGTCCTTTGTTTTAGTAAATAAATTGCCAACTCTTTCCTCCTGCCTAGTCTTTAGGTAATAATATAGATTTGGACAAAGTGAGCTAACAAGTTGCTGTTAGAGTAAATTTGTTCCCTAACCCATCCTGTGAATATCAATGCTAACAACACTGTCTTGTTTTTTTTGTTTTTTTTTTCCCTTTTCCTTTCTCTCTCTCTCTCTTTTCCCCCTTAAATCAATGTGCTTTTTTCCTGTGTGAATAACTATATGTCTAGAAACAGCCATGGAGTGATTTTGCTGTTCTGAATGGGGGAAAGATTAATAGTGACATTTGGAAGGCAAGTATATTGTCAGCTTTTAGATCGTTTAATATTTTGTTCTTTTTGCATGGCTGTGGCTGTACCTTTTTCTTTGTGAATATCACATGTTCTGCAGGGATGGAGTCATGGGGCTTCTTGCTAGGGATGTCCAGCTTACACACATGTGGCCTTCTTTTTGGCGTCTCCTGTTGTGAATGACTTCAAGCTGAGTGCCCCAGGTTGCCTGTTGTCTTGTGAGCAGCACATTGCATGCCTTCTTCCGCCTAAGCTCCTGTGCACTCTGCCTCAGGCCGGGAGGACTCTTCTCCCTCGCGATATTTGAAGCCATGGCGTGGGTCCTCTCCCATTCTCCACTAACAGACATCTGTTTTCCTCCAGGATTTGCATGCAGCCACAGTTAACCCAGACCCCAGCCTAAAGGAGTTTGAAGGAGCAACACTACGCTATGCATCTTTGAAACTCAGGTAGGGCGCTGGAAGGACCAGCCGTGAGGTATATGGTTTCTTGCCACCAGTGTTTGCAATAAAATTCTAAATGCCACTTTCTGTTTTACTTTATAGAAATGCCCCACACGCTGATGATGATGATTCCTGTAGTATCAACAGTGACCCAGAAGCCAAGGTCTGTAAAAACGTGCTTTCAGCAACTTGATTATAGACTTGCATCAAAGTAATGACTCTGGATAATGGCCCAGTTTTACAAACCATCACCCCAGAGCCACTTATTAAGTAATTATCGCTCAATCCACTCTCTTTTCTAATCTCCCCAACACTTAAAGTAAATCCCCAGACCAAGTTAGCTTTGGGAGGACTTCTGTAGTCATCGTGACTCTGCCTGGATCTCAGTACCTCAGTTCTTTGCACAATGTTAAGAAGTTAAAATTATTGTCTGACAGGATGGGCTGCAGAAGCCTTTCAGGGTAAACCAGGTTCTGCCTTGCAGAGCTGAACAGGCAGAATGAGACCCCTCATGCCCGCCTCCTCCAGGGCGGCCTCACACCCAGGCAAGGGGAAACCTCTTTGCCATTCCTGTCATAAACACAGGCATGTTTTATGATGGAAAGTGGGAGTGAACTTTTGCCTTTGGACTTCTGGTGGGGTACCAGCAGGGCAGCATTATGGGCATAGGGTCATGTCATCACACAGGACCCTGTGCTGAGAATCAGAGCCCTAGGCCTGGTGTTTAATGCAATGCAGTCGCCATCTTGAAATTCTTAATAATTTTGTCTTTGACTTTGTGTGTTATTAAGTGAAGCCCAGTGGGGCATTGGAACATGCCCCAGGGGTGGAGACCTAGCTTCTGTGCGGTCCTGCCACCTTCCTACCCCTGTCCCCACCCAGCAACCTCTGTTGCCTTCCACCCCTGTAGGGACCCAGGCATGGGCATGGGGAGAGTCACTGTTGGGCACACCGCTCCGTGGCGTCTCGGGAGGGTCAAAGAGGCCTGTCTGGCCCAGGATGGCAGCACCTGGGGTGCGTTGTGGGTGACTCAGCAGGACGAAGCCTGCCTGCTCTCAGTCTAGGTACCTACTGTGTTCTGGCACAGATGTTGCAATATACTTGAGGGACACCTGTCTGCTCTGGGTTGGGGGTAGGGGTGGGTGAGTCCATGGGAAAGGGGGATTCCCGGCTCCGGCCAGGGCACTGTGCATCTGTCCAGCAGCTGGTGGGAGGGAGAGCCCAGGGGATGATGGCCTGTGGGGTAGGCGGGGCCCCGGGCACCGACGACGCTCTGCACTCGCCCTACAGGGATCCCCGTGCCCAGGGGCACGTGACATTAAATAACCAGAAGGAAAGTTTCATGTTTTAATACTTTTATAGCATTTATTTCCTGCTCTTTTGAACTAGGGGCCCTGCCTTTTTGTTTTGCGTATTTCATTTTTATTTGCGAATCAGGAAGCTTGTTCTAGATATTTTTCCTAAATCTCAAAGACCAGTGTCTATGAATAAAACAGCAAGTAGTTTCCCTTAGTAGTAGCTACACCTTGCAGGTTCAAAACCGTGACGCTTTTGCCAGAAACTGCCGAATTGCCTTCTGTTCTGTAAGACACAGGCTCGTGGTTGAAATTTCTGTGGCTCCTAGCCCACGTGGTTTTATTCCAAGCACAGCCTGATTGCATGGAGGCTGCGCAAGGGCCAGCGGGTGTTCTGAACAGGCCTTGGCCTGAGGCTAGCCTGCTGGACTTTACAGATACATTTTATGGCATGGAAGGGATGCAGTAGAATAGGAAGGTAGGATGTGAATAATTTGCTTTGCTACCAGGTGTTTTACAAGGGCCATCCGCACAGGCTGGCGAGGAGGGCTGAGTGGCAACAGAATCTGTCTCACTCTTAAGGGCTGGGACAGTGATGTCTTGTCCACGTGAAGCTGATAAGAGAGGGCAGAAAGGGAATGGATGGAATCGGTACCAGGAATGGAGGCCTGGTTGAAGCACCACTGAAGTCGGTGCTTTCTTTTTCCCTCCAATGGTATGGCTTACCGAATTTTTTTTGTATTGTTTTAAAGATTTTATTTATTTATTTTTAGGGAGGGGATGGGAGGGAGAAAGAAAGGGAGAGAAACATCAAAGTTTCTCTACTGGGGGACCTGGCCTGCAACACAGGCATGTACCCTGACTGGGAATCAAACTGGTGACCTTTGGTTGGTAGGTCGGCCTTCAATCCACTAAGTCACACCAGGCAGGGCTGGCTTATCGAATTCTTTATCAGCCACCTTCCTATGGCCAGCAGCCTGTTCCCACACCTGTTGTGAATTTGTTCCTGTTGACAAGGAGGTGTAGCTTTGTCGTAAGTTACTGAAGTTGTGCTTGGTTCTGAACAAACAAGTACATGAATTGTATTATTTATTGTATATGCTATTTTGTTCCATAAATGTTGTGAGAAGACTTAGGCGAACACTTTCTGGAAATGGCACGGAAGATGTTTGCATTGAAGGGTGAATGACCTGAATCTCTGAAAGGGCACCTCAGAATCTTGAAGGGACTTCTGCAAAGAACACCTGCTTCTAACTACCCCACCACCCTAGGTCTGAAGGTCCCCATGCTGTAGAAAGTCACTGTCACTGTTGAGGACCCCAAGTGTACTGGGAGGGGAAAAGGGTTTCCAAACCCTACTTTGTATGAATCACACTGTGTGTTAGGTAGAGCACCCCAGTTCCTCATAGAATGTAATGGTTTTTCTAGTGCCTCCTTATAAAATAATTGTAGTCATGAATATTTATTGAGTGCTAACTTTTTGCCAGGCACGATTCTAAAGTCTTTGTTTCTATTGAGTCTCAGCCTCATACAAATGTAGTGGGCCAAGCATCACTGTCTCCATATTGCAGATGAGGAAACCGAGGCATAGAAAGTCCAACAGCTGATAAGCAGTAGAGTCAGGGTTTGAATCCGGGCCGTTTGGCCCCAGATCCCATACTCACAAGACTGTCTAGAGCAGGGACAGTCTTTTTGACTGTTTTCATCTCACGGCACACATAAACTAATTACTAAAAATATGCGACACACCAGAAAATTATATTTTTTGCCAATCTGACAAGAAAATTAGGTATAATTTTGATTCATTCACACTGGACAGCTATTCTTATGTTGGCTGTTGCCATTTTTTTATCGGACAGTCGAAGAGGTCAGTGCCTCTGACTAAAGAGTCAGGTGATGCTTGTTTTAAAAATCTTACGGCCCGCCGGTTTGAAAATCACTGGTCTAGAGGAACGTCTCACTTGTAGCTTTATGTAGGCAATAATGTGATCGGTGTCCCCAACGAATTCCAGATGTTTATAAAGAGAAATTTGATTGTTATCTATTGGTATTTCATAGCATTAGTCGTCAGAAATAAAGGACAAACGCACAAGCAAAACTCAGGTCCAGTAAGTCAGTGCAGGATTGGGGACCAGTTTGCGGGTCTGACATGAGGCAGAGGTGAACTCTAGACTCTAGGGGCGCAATGGATGCACCTTTTTCTGATCAATGTTTCTATCTCCCTTCCTCTCTCTCAAATCAATAAACATATATCCTCAGGTGAGGAGTAAAAAAAATAGGTAAGCTCTCCCCCTTCCCCCCAACAGTATAATTTCAACTGGTCTCCTGATAAAGGTGGGGCCCGCAGTAGTAGGAGCCCGGGGCTGGAGTGGAGATCATCTGCGTTGCTGGTGGTTGGCAGGTCCACACGCATTGCCACCCCCAGGCAGATGGCTTTGTTGACGTCCCTTTGTGGACGCCGAGGTGTCTTACTGTGCTTCTCCTCAGGTTGCCAGTCATGCCTCCTCTCAGGGAATGGGGCCAAGAGAAGCCCTGTGAGGAAAGCCAAGATGTTCTTTCAGAATTACAATGATTTCAAAATCCCAACAGCACTAAATGTAATTATTGTTATTATTATTATTAAACATTTTGAAGAAGCCAGTGAGTTTAGAACCGACTTTAATGAAGCCAGTTTGGAGACGCGCCGCCCCCAGCCCCCATCTCCCCTTTTTAGTCTCTCCTCGCCCCTTCGCTGCCCTGGGGACCAAAGAGGGGACAAATGCCAAGAAGGCCAGGATTTTCCAAATGTTCGAGCTCTGTAGAAGTAAGCGACTTCTTTAGATAAACATTTACATTTTTCAGTCTGCCATGGGTGAGGAAACTGAGGGCCCCACCCCCCAATAAGCAGAAAGTATCTTACCTTTAGGGGAAAAAATATTTAATTTCATGTGCCATGAAATTCTAAATACAGTCCCTGAGGAGTGATTACTGAAAAGATTATTGTAGAAAATGTCTTCCTTATTCCCTAAATGAGATTTGCATGGTAAAAAAATAAAAACTATTTTTAGACTATCAGGATGTGGATACTTGGAGTCCTCTCCAGCCACTCTGAGTCTGGGCATCTTGGTAATAGTTCAGTGAAGCCTCTAAATAGCAGTGGCAACATAAAATGACCACCTACACCTCTCTCTCTCTCTGTCTCTGTCTCTCTCCCCCCCCACCCCGCTCCCTCTCTCTCTCTCCCCCCCCTTCCCTCCACCTGCTAAAAGCAAAGTATTTTTATAACTCTAAAAATGTTTTACGAGCCTACCTATTTTTTTTACTCCTCACCTGAGGATATATGTTTATTGATTTGAGAAAGAGGAAGGGAGATAGAAACACATTGATCAGTTGCCTCCCACTCATACCCCAACCAGGGATCAAACCCGCAATCTAAGTATGTGCCCTGACTGGGAATCGAACCCCTATCCTTTTGGTGTACAAGATGACACTCCAAACAACTGAGCCACCTGGCCAGAGTGAGCCTACCTAATTTTTATACAATAAATGTTATTGTAGATGATAGCAATATATATGTTTATATATAATTCTGAGCTCTTTAACTTTTAAAAAATTACAGTTTATGAAAGAGTGGCAAAGATGCAGTTTCCATATATCCTTCACCTATCTTTCCTGAATAACATCTTCATACTCATGGCACAATTGTCAAAACTAAGGAGTTAATATTGATACCATATTATTAACTAAACTATGGACTTTATATACATTTTCCTTTTTTTTTTGATAATATCCTTCTGTTCCAGGACCCAGTCTAGGATACTACATTGCATGCAATGAGCTCTTTAAAATTTACTTCACATATTCCTTTCTACAATGCTCAGATTTGCCATTCTTATTTCCATCGTAATATCCCATGAAATTTATAAGCACCAAAGTTCACCTAGCCACCCACGGCTACAGGAACAATTTCCAGTGCTCCAGAGTAGATCTACAACTTCATAAAAATAGGTGACTATTTTTTCTTTTAAATCATCACTTTGGTATAGGTTGCTAAAACTGATATTACCAGGTCAAAGGCTATCAGTTTATAGCTTGTCACCTATTAAAAAATCGCTCTCAGAAAGGCTGCAGCAGCATAAGACTTCATCGGAAGCACCCTAGAACACACCTCTTTGTCCACCGCCTACTTCATTCCAGGCTTTGCCATTTTTATTTATTTATCTTTGTTTTATTGCATGTGAGTTTCTACTTCCTAGTTTCAAATTTCCCGTTCTTAAATCATCATCGAGACTGGATATTTCTTACAAAACTCTTTGTGTTTCTGTCTTAATTTTTTTCCTTTTATTTTTCTATTTTTCTTTGTAGATTAAAAATTTTATTGTAGAACAGTTTTAGATTTACAGAAAAGTTGCAAAGATAGTACAACATTCTCTCCTACCTGTCCCCCAGCTTCCCCTCATGTCTTGCCTCACACACAACCCTATTACATTTACATTAGGACAAAACTAAATAGTTTATTCTGATCTTTTCTAGTTTTTTCTTCTAATGTCTGTTTTTCCGTCCCAGAATCTAATTCAGCATACCACATTGTGTTTCGCCACTATGTATTTCTGAACTCAAAATTTTATTATTATAATCTTAAATACTTTTTTACAGTCATTATTTTTCTTTGTCTATTTTATGTCACTTCCATGTGAAACTTTTTAAAAATTTTGTGTATTTAAGCCTTTTGTAAATAATTGCCTCTCCTGCTTCATTTATCAAAAAGACAGCTCCTTGCCATATCTGGGTGATCAGGGAGCTTGTATTTCTAAGTTCCCATTATTTTACAGTCTCTCCCCTGTGGCTCATCCTACTTTAATACCTTAAAATTTGGATTTAGCTCTGTAACACTTTCCACTTCTCATGGCATGTGGCACATTGCTGGCCCAATGCTTGATTAGAATTACCAACACAGGAATAAAATCTTATAGTTAAATTGCAGAAAACTTAATGTTTTGAAAAATATGTTCTAGTTTCTTAGAGTTCTTTCCCATCCTTTGTCACTCTTCTGACTTCTTAAAGGAGATGTTCTGCCACCTTGTGGACGATATTGAAAATTACATCTTTAAAGAAATTGCCAAAAGCTACATTTCATTTGGAATCATTGGATTACTTATTGCTGAAAGTGACCATAGAGGTGATGTAATGGGCCTCATTTACAGGTGAAAAAAGTGAGTCCCAGAAAATTTGAGTAAATAACTCCTAGGGTCACACAGCTAGTCGTGGAGATGGCATCCAAAAGTGGGTCTCCTGGGCCTCAGACCACAGACAGAGCTCCTGTCTCCGTGAGCAAGAGCAGTTCCAGGATATTTGTGGGAAGAGGTTTTTAGAACTATCACTTGGAAGACTGGTCTTTGAAATCCATAATAAAGTAACCCAGTAAGGAAGATTGTGTTATTCCAAGCATTACATTTTCTGAGTTTCCGCTTCCTCACCCATAAAGTGAATGTGTCGTCATCTCAGAAGTCACTTCTGGTTCTGGGCGATTTTAAGGTTCCTAATGGAACGCAGCGGCTCGGATCCACGGCCTCTGGCAATGGGATGGTTCGGTCTGATCTTGCGTCAAACCTGCAGACAGAAAGGAAGTGCGTTTTCTCCAGAGTGCTCTCCAGGGCCGGGGCAGGTGGCTGGCCCCGGCACTGACATGCAATTGTCTTACAAACACAAGGCGTCGCGCTTACTTCCCCCGTGTTAGAGATGAGGAACGGATGCTCTGAACAGATTAAATAATTTGTTTTCTTACCCAGCTGGGAACTGGTGGAACTGGGACTGGAACTCAGATGCGTTTCACTACAAAGCCCAAGAGAGTGTGGGGCCCACCCACTCCCAGCCGTTGCTTGAAGGTCCTTCTGGCTGCCTGGGAATTTGTGAGGAGGGAGCGGAAATGTGGGAAGCAGGTCCGGTGAGGGGCTGGAGCGCCACTGCCCGAGGACACGCCCCACCTTTCCTTTCACTGTCACCCAGCCTCCTGTGGCCCAGTCCTCTGCAGTCGCTTTCAGACTTTCCTGTATGTGCTGACTCATTCAGTTGTTCTGGGTAAGGACGAGGGACCCCATTTCTACTAAACTCTCAGGGGATCCTGGCGCTGCCGGTCGACTAAACTACGTGATCAGCAGTAACACTAGCAAGCGTGACGCCTGATAAATGAGGCATCGTTGGAATGCATCTTCTGCCGGGATGTGGACGTAGCCTGTCTACGCCGACCTTCCAGTTCTTGTATGGCTGTTTGCCATCAGTTCTCAGCTGCTCGTGGCTGTTTATCCAGATACTGTATTTTGTGAAAGTTTCGCTTTTCTCCTTACTCTTCTGTTGTAACCTGCCCCAGATGGAGAGAAAGGGGAAGGACATAATACAGATCACTTGGCTAGTAGGTTTGGTAGAGGAATGTTCTGAAATGAGTGGTGAATAAACATGAGATTCTAAAATATTCATCTGTGAGCTTTATGTGTGCCTTCCCTTGGTTCATGTTAGCATAGATTTTCATGAAGTAATTATATTAGCGGCTACTGACTCGATTAGTACTAATAGATACACAGGAAGGGGTAGGGAATCTTTCCTCATTCAGATTTATTTCTGGTCTGCGTAGCAAATTCATTATCATTACTTAGCATTTATATGGGATTTTATGTCTGCATGTAGTTCTTATAATTGATTTTTATTCATGTGGAACAGGTCTTTTTCTTTCAGAAATCCTGGTCTGTGTGAGAAGTTTGGATTTGATTTCTGTTGCAGATTCGTTAATAGCATCAACACCATTTATTGAATGCCTAATGCCAGAGGAGAGGCTGCACGATGAGCATGGACTCTGGACCCAGACTGCATGGGTTCAAAGCCAGACTCTGTTACTTCCTTTCTGGATAAGTTACTCAGCTTTGGGCAAGTTTCCTTATCTATAAACTACTAGTCAGACTGGCTGGTTTCAGAGGCTTCTTCCTATTCTCACAGTTTCTGATTCTGGGATTCTGCTGTACAAGAAGAGGATTACTCACAGGCTGGGGTCCAGGGCTCCCCCAGGGTGGCCTCACCCCTCTCCATCTCTGAGCCTGTTTCCTCGTGTAGTCAGATGGCGCGTGGACCAGATCACCTTGCAGGCCTCCAGTTTCCTCATCTGCAGCGAGGATACTGATAGTCTGTACTGCACAGGGCTCCTCTAAGCATTCAGTGACTTGATACATTGTAACATAAGATATGTCAAGTGCTTCAAACTGTCCCCTGCGCATAATAAGCATTCTTTATACATTAGCCATTATTATTATTCCTATTACAAAAAGGAATAGATACATCCCCCACTCCAAGGGGCAGACAGCAAACAGGCACATTCAGGGTGTTGTGCTAAATGAATGCAGAGCTGTCATGTCAGGAATGGAGCATCGCCCTGGCTGGGAGTGAGGGGTGACTCGTGTGCTTTCGCGGAAGGAGGCAATGCCTAAGCTAATGAGTGGACTTGCATTGTGCCAGAAATGAGCGTGTGTCCCCTCTCTTTCTGTAAGTGGAAGGGCAGAAGATTTTAAAATAATGTTATATGTAAATGTAGGCTCATTTTCAGCAAATGCTTAGGAACAGCTCTATTAAGATAAGGCCCATCTTTATTTGTCTGGTACTGCGGACACCATTGTTGCTGTCATCTCCTCCTATGTACTATGTAACACTGAAACAACCATAGCTTCAAAAAAGCCTATATTTCGCTCATGATTTTGTGGCATTTGGTGCCGGGTCAGCGGTGCAGTTCCTTTCTGATCCACATGGGGGCATAGGGGCTGGAGGACCACACCCAAGACGGCTTCTTCATCCATGCACCAGCAGCTTGGTGCTCCTAGGCACCTCTCGGGGGCCTCTCCATCTGGCGTGGGCATCTCACAGTCGGGGTCTCTGGGTAAGCAGGTGTGCTTCCCACGTGGTGTCTGGCTTCCAAGAAGCAGGAAGCTGAAGCCACCAGGTGAGACAAGGCTGTTCCTGGAAATGGCACCACATCGCTTTGACCACATCCTGTTGATCAGAGAGGCCACAGTCTAGACCAAGTGTGGAGACATGGGCTCCATCTCTTGAGGGAAAGTGGCTATCTTTGGGACATGCAGTCTGTGACAAAATGTCATTCTCACATTTCAGTCATTCAATGAAAATGTCTTTAGTGAATGAAAAGCATGATAATTAACACAGTTGAATCAGGAAGCCAAGGCACAGAGCCAGTGACGAACATACCAGTCCCGGAAGAATGCAGTTCGTCCTCTTGTGCGCGACTTTTAGGTTGACATTCACAAAGGGAAGATAAGGACCGGCTCATTCAAGCCTCAAGAGACGTGGAAGGAGTGCAGAGAAGCAACGCATCCTGCCCAAGAGCACACAGCTGGTCTCAGAAGAGCAGGACCCACAGCCAGGCTTCGCGCCCGTGGGCCAGCGCGGGTCCCCACCCAGCGGAGCTGACACTCGCTGCCTCCTGGACACTGAATCACTCGCTGGCCTGGGGTGCTCATTTGCCTCCTCGCTCAGAGGACAGCATTTATGTTTCTAAAACTGTTTTCCTCCATTTATTTGCCAACACAGCCAAACAATGCTGTGTTCCTGGCAGCACCACAGCCTCCTTTCCCTTCCTAACTTCTGGTCAGTCCCGTTGCCTGCATGAGCAGTTGAGGAATTGGCAGCCATGTGAGCCCCGAGCTTGGAAGGGTACTGTTGTTATCCAATGGCTGGCAGCTGCGCCCTGTGGTGGCAGGGGCCTGGAAGGCTAACTAAGAGGAGGCGGACGCCCCTCGTCCCCGGGAGGAAGGCGGTGGGGGACAGGTGAGGCGATGGGCAGCAGCCCACAGCTGTGGCGCAGACGGGCGTCCTGAGAAAGCCAGAGATCCCGGGAGAGAATTCCGGGCTGTGCGGAGCCCCGACCGGAGCAGCCTCCGGCAGGGGCAGCTGGGATGCATACACCAAGGGGGCCCGGTCCTCCAGGAAGGCCCAGCTGGCCAAGACCTGGCGACCCTGAAGCTGGCATTCCAAGACTGCCTGGAAAATTGCCAACAGATATTCGGCCTTGTTCTCTTGGGTCTGTTGACCGAGAACTTCATACCAGCACCAGTGTTGAGGATGTAATGCAAACATGTCTGATTTTTTTGCAGTTCATGAAATGTGTAGAGAAACGATGGTCCCTCCCACAGGACTATTAGAGTAGTTCCAGTGTGGAGCCGTTTTCGCTGAGCCACGCCATGCCCACCCAGCGAGGACTCCTATTTAAAAGCTCGCCGAAGATCGGAGCCTGAGTTCTTCCTCTGCTCCTGGCTCTGCTGCATGTCAGGAAATCAGTTCAGTAGTTAGGCCTCCATAGTTCCAGTCCCTAAACTGATGCTAAGAGAGGTAGCTCTCCACCCTTGTCGGTAATGGATTAGGCAGCCATCCATTTAGCACACACTTATTCAACGGCTATTACATGCAAGGTGGTATGAGACCAGTCATACTGGAGGGGGGCAAAATAAAATAACAGGGCGGACAAGATGGTCCTCTCATTTAAGGACAACAGTCACAGTATTACCGGAGTGACGGGAGGGAGCGGTAACTTGCAGCTGCCAGGGAATTGCAGTCTCTCCGTGTTGAAGGCAGAGTTTGAGACCAGTTCACGAAGCAGTAACGGTAATGATGTAATTGGCAGCCTATATGTTGGTGGATGAATGGATCACGGAAACGTTCAGTGACGCGAGTCTTCCTTTCCCGGTGCCCGTGGTTGAAGCCCAGTGTGGTCGCTCAGCTCCAGGGTCCTGGATGCAAGGATTTGCGCTTTAGTCACCAGAGACTTCATACCAGCTTTAAAAACAAACAAACAAACAAAAAAAAACTTACTCCAAGGCTCTATGTAAATATTGACTTTAAAGTTCTCCCATTTTGCAGGAAACCGTCAATTGCCACTGTCTCGAGTGTCTGCAGTGATTTTTGGATAGTTACGTAAATGGCCCAAAAGTGGGGGGTGGCAGCCTCTGGCCTGCAGCCGCTACCAGCATTAGACCACTCTTACTGTCCCAAGAGATAAAACTGTTGATAAGTAATGTAGCACCTATAAAACATCTTCCAAAAAATCTGTTTTTTAAAAAAAATTACGAAAAAGTTAAAACGGGGGTAGAAGTTGGCTCAGGAAGCTGAGAGATTTCCCACCACAAGCTCGGGGAGCGCGTTGCCTGCGAGACATCACCCCATTCTGCTGCGGTTCTTTGGGGACCCCATGTGGCGGTGCTGAGTTACCAGGTGCTGGTGGGCTACCTGACGCTAGTCCCCTTTCCCACCAGGGTACGCCATGTGGTCTGGCCAGCACTGGGCACGCCCACCACATTGTTAGTGAGTGAAGCTGTTCCGAAGACATAACAAGGAATACTATTTTGTGTCCTCTTCTTTGTGCCCAGGTGCGTTCCTGTGCTGCCATCCTCTCGTTCAAGATGTAAAGGTTCTTCCCATAACAATTTGAAAAGTGGGATGGCCAAGGCTCTAATGCATTGCCGTGAAAAGGAGGTTTCACAGAGACTGCCTTTTACAGTCAGAGTTTTAACCTAAATAGAGAATAAACCTAGTGGCCCTGGCATAGTCATCTTTGTTGAAACAGGAAGTTCCCTGGAGGCAATGAACTCATCATACTGTTTTTAGAGCTTTTCCTGGAGATAGAGCCTGCAGCACATGCCCCTGGCAAAGGGTTGCCTTGTTGTAATCTCTTTCCCTAAGAAGGTCGCTATTACCACTGTTCAAGTTTTCTGCATAATTCCAGAACCCCCACCTTGTTCTTCATAGCATATATAGAAGGACAGCTCTTGGTTGGCATGGTCAAATAATTCAAGATACCCCTTTCATTCTCCTCTGAGAAAATTAATGTAACTTCATAATATAATGTAATATATAATATAAATTTATAATAATTTTGTAATTCATAGGACTCATGTTGCTTTGATTAATTTTGCTGATGTTTTGCCTGGATATTCTGTACCTTCTTATTAGAAGACAAAAATAGCCAGCAGATACTAAGTGCTGCTGATGTGCTTGGTGCTTACCTAGGCACTGTGGGTACGAAGGATACGTGCCTCAGGGGTCTCTGGTCCCAAGCGGCTCCCGAGGGAGGCCACAGCGGGTAGCGGAAGGGGTGCTGTGTTGAGAATCAGGAGACCCCATGCTCACCCTACCTGCCACTCATAGGCAGGGAGACCTTGGGCACTTCCCTTCTCCTTGAGGGACCTCATCGATCAAACAAAGAGGACAAAAAGGGCTTTGCATTCAGCTCTAAAAACAAGGCTCAGGGGCTAATTGGGGAGCTGGAATGAATTCAGAGAATAGCAGAGCATGAAGAGATGAGCTCCTGAGTTTTATCACAGGCGTTCAGGGAAAGGAGAGAGGGGCTTTAGAATGAGGCTTCTCCTTGAGCTTTGGCCAACAGTCTCTGGCCCAGGTCACTAGACCCAGCCCAGATCTGCTCAGGGTCCAGTTGTAACAAGCCCCAGGCCACGGCAGGCACCCCTCTGGCTCCGCCCCTGCCTGGGAGCCCTGGCCCTCGACAAAGTCTGCAGCGCAGCTGAGCCCCACCCCCCGTCACAGGCTGCCCGGTGTGTGGCTGGATAATACGAAGTTCTCTCTCCTTCCTTCTGATCCCTCCTAGCATGTCCCCCTCACCCAGGGCTTCTCTCTGGGCCCGTCTCTGCCCAGGCTTCCCTCTACTGCGGCTCACTTCCGTTTGTCCCATTTCCATCTCAGGGCTTGGTGACAGGGTCCCATTGGCATCACTTCTCTTGGAATTTTGGGAATCTGTTGCCTCCCAACACTCCCCGGGGCCCTCCTCTGCTTGGTTATTTTGTGTGATTGCCAGAGTGGATCACTCACGCTTGCTCTTAGAGTGGTTTCCAGGTTTCTGGGGCTACCGGGCTTCCCGAAGCCTCCTTCTATTCATCTTTCCTTGTGCCCACACACGCAGGTTAAAACGTGAGTATGCTTGAGACATAGGTACGTTACCTACTTGGAACTGAAACCAGCCGTGTAAGGTAAAGCGGGCCAGAGCTGCTTCACTCCTATCGAAACACATCTTGCATTTTGAGAAGCACAGCTCGGCTAAATGGTAAGAGCAGCCAGTCTCTACATGAAGAACAAAGTAGACAATCTCTATCTCAGGAACTTGACATATCTCTTTTCTTTTTCTTTCTTTTTTTTAAACCCTCAACCGAGGACATCTTTTCATTGCTTCCAGGGAGAAAGAAAGGGAGAGAGACATGGGTACAAAAGAGAAACAGGAGTCGGTTGCCTTCCGTACACACCGGGACCCAGGGTTGAACCCGCAGCGTAGGCATGTGTCCTGACTGGGAACTGAACCCGCAATCTTTTGGTTACAGGGTGATCCTCTAACCAGCTGAGTCACACCAGCGAGGGCAACATATTTCTAAAACAAGCTTGTCATTAGCAGCACCTGCTTTGTGCCTGTTTGTGAGAAGTCACAATAGGTCTCTTAGGTCTCTCTCTCTTCAGATGAAGTCCGAGACATGTCTGTTCCTCACACACCTTGTCATCTCCAGGATTAGGTTTTTAGCCTCTATTCCGATCTGTTGCTGAACATGTCCTCCTTTTTTAAGATCTCAGTTCTGTGTACATACCTTCCTACCTTAAGAAATCAATATATCTAAAGCGAATTCTCTAAAACAATGGCTTAAAATTCTTTATTCTGGAGTTGCTGTAAATGTTTCAGAAGAGCACCTATTCCTATTCACTTCATCTTTGCATCTTTGCACCTGTAAGTGCCAGCTGGTCAGGGACCACTTCAGTAAGTGGCGGTTACTCAGGGATCCCTTCAAAGGTGGGCTTCCACGCACTCGAGGCCCCGGTGTGCCCACTCTGCTCCATACAAGACAGACCTCATTCTTGTTAGCGGCAGCTCTTGGGAGTGGCTGCTCATTTGTGAAGTGAGGTGGTCGGGTCCGGGGTCCACAAAGCCTTGTGTCCCGTAGGTCCCTGTGCTGTGGTTAAACGCTCTTCCGGTGTGAGGATGGGGGAGCTAGGAGTCCGCGTTGAGAGCCAGAACGTCCTAAACGCCCTCTTCGGGTACGTAGCAGCAGTGCTTGTAATCGAGGTCTCTGTAGGCCTTCGCACTTCATGAGCTCCCTGAATTTATCTCAGACGCTTTGTAAAAAAGTTACAGGTTTCTTGGTGAGTAGTGCAATAAAACCTTTTCTATAAACCAACAATAAGAAGTGGTCAGTCCCGATGATGATGCTAGTTAGAGCTCACTTTTACCAGGCCCCGCTCAAAGCCTGACTTGACATATATGAGCCCCATTGGCCCCTGGAGCGGCCAGGTGCGCTGCTTAGGGGGCAGAATACTTCAGACCAAATCCTGCCTTTATGCAATTTAATTCCAGGGCGTAGAGAGAGAAGCAGCAAAACACGGAAGGGCAAAATATGGAGGGCTGTCCGTCGGGGAGAGAGCTAGGTAGTGCTGGGAGGGGTGCAGCTTTTAATAGCCAGGGAAGGTCTCCTGAGAAGGTGGCATTGAGTAAGAGGTGAGGGAGGGGACCACGTGGGTCAGGGGAAGAGCCCAAGGTAAGGGCTTGCCTGGGGGAGGAGGCCTCAGCCTGGAGGCCAGTGTGGCTGGAGCCAAGTGAGTGACCAGTGGGGACAAGTGGGGTAAAAGGTCCGAGAAGTATTTGACAGTCGGAGCAGTCCTGAGAGAGATTTTAGCCCAAATCCTTCACCCTCCTTAACTCCCCGCTTCTCTGTCTTTTGTCAAATGAGGAAAATGAGGCCCAGATCTATCAGGTGACACCGTGAAATTCACCAGTTAGGAGCAGCATCGGGACAAGAACCCAGAGTTTCATGGTTCCTAGTCCCACCTACACCAAGATCTAGGAAGCTTAAGAGTAATGAAGTCCACCTTCACTGCCCCTTGGCTGGCATGAAGGGCAGCTAGATGCAGTCATTTATCGTTATTTGCAGTTCTATAGAGTTCTGTGAAGGCGCTACCCATTCTGATTCAGAAAATGCCGAACCATTTCCACTCAAAGAAATGCAGGGTTAAGTTCCTGTGAGCTTCCTGCAACAATATTTCCATCACCCCATCAATGCATAACCTTATTTTGTGCATGTTTCTGTTTAAAAGTACCTTACTCACTATAGATTGTTGGTTCATTCATGTTGAACTCACAGCCAACAGCTCTCAAACTCATGCCTAATCAAAGCTTGGGCGACATACATATTTTCTCCATAAAGTACGTCCCAGCCTGGAACACTAGACAGCACTTCAGCACTGTGCTAGGGGCGGCAGGGGGCGTGGGGGGGGGGTGTGCATTTTAAATGGTGAAGTCACCAAAAAAATGCAAAAAACAAGGCATTCATAGACTGTGAAAAAGACACTTCTGTGCAGTATGAAAGGTGAAATAAGAAGGCGGGGCGTTACTTTGTCCAACCTCTGCTAGGGACACGTGCATCATGCAATTCAAGTTTTTTGCCACCCTTTAAATGTTTACAAGTGACCATGCGTGTTAATTTTGGGGGTTGCAAGTAAATTTCAGTGAGCAGGTGAATTTGCAAACACCAAATATACAAATAATGAGGACTGACTGTATTTGCACACTGAGCTATTGAGGGAAAGGCTTTTATTCAAAACCCAAGAGGCATCGTTCTGACAGGAATCATCTGCTGGGCACATTTGAGAGCAGAGGATCGATTAGGTGCAAATCGCCTCAGACGCTGCCTGGAGAGCATACTTACGGCGACTGTTGTGAAGAATGATACTCTTCTTTATTTGCTTAGTTTGTTTTTTAGATTCAGTTGTCAATAGTTGTGAATTTGTTGCCATTTTAATGTTCAGTTTAATGTTCAGTTTTGATGTACAGTTTAATGTTTAATGTTTAATAGTTTTGATCTTCTTTTTCCAACCAAATCAGGTACAGAATCAAAGATGTGTGGATTATATGGAAGGTTATCAGCTGGGAGGGGGAAGGAGGGGGAATGGGGGAAAAGGTGCAGAGATTAAGAAGCAGAATTGGTAGGTGCAAAATAGACAGGGGGAGGTTAAAAACAGTAGAGGAAATGGAGAAGCCAGAGAATTTACATGCATGACCCATGGACACGAACTAAGGCGGGGGGCTGCTGGAGGGAGTGGGGGGCACCAGGTGGAGGGAGGCAAAGGGGGGGGAATTGTGACAACTGTAATAGCATAATCAATAAAATATGTTTTAAAAAATGGTACACTTCTTTATTCGGGCATTGCAATTCTGTGTTACAGATAGACTTGTCACTGGTGGAGGATGGACTGTAGCTCCCCGTCTCTCCCGTGTGCCCGCTCTGGCTGCTCCCCGCTGCCTCAGTCCCCCAGCCCCTAGTCCGGAGGGCACAGCTCCTGACTTCGGGCTCTTTGTGCTCCTGTCTTTGAATCAGCATCTCCCCTGCACCTCACAGGGCCATCTTACTTGTCCTACTTTACACGCAAAGTTTGGGTATTCATTATGGTTTTACTCGATGCTTGCTCTGCGAACAACATGTCTCAACTTAGCAGCAGCAGACATAGGATCTGTAGTGTAAATCAGCCATGTGGACCGTAGAACTTGCCTCCAGCCTTTCGTAAGACTCCTGTAGGGGTAGACTAAAATACCATTTACACTTCCAGGGAGTAAGGATGGTTTCCTGGTAGTGGAGACATCTGCTGCTCTTCTGCAGGAATAGAAGGGGGATCCTGGCAGTCTAGCGCTTGGCCTGGACTTAATGGGCTCCTACTCAAGCTCTGAGAGTGTGGGCTGTGAATCCGGCGGCTGCTGCCATAAACTCGGCTCTGGTTGGCATTCGAGTGTCTCCAGCAACAGAAGTTCCCTTTTGTTTAACATGTTTACTGTCCCACCAGGAGAAGTTTCTGTGGTGACTGTCACATCATTTCTTAGAGATGCTTTGTGGTGATTCTGAGCTGACCGTAGCTTTTGGCTGCAGCAGGATGGGGCTGTCTGGGAGGGGTCATGATTGGGAATTTGACTAAGGATATTTGACAGATGCCCTAATCAGACATGACAGGTGTCAGGTGTAAGGAGTCCCTCTTCCACCCCCAGCTTTCATAAAAGAGCCACTATTTCATATAAGAAATAGTCTTTTGCGGAAACTTGAATTTTTGAACAATTCAACAAATTACTGAGTTCTGTACTTGCCCTTTATTGCTGGGTGAGTACAGGAATGGTCCAAATCATGCTCTCCAAAGGCCCAGCAGTCTGCCCCGTGTCCAGAGGGTACTATCTAATGAGCCAGTCTCCATAGCACGAGATCTTGATGGTCCGAAGCTCAGGGTCAGGGTTGGGATGGAGGGGCATCATGACGATGAGCTGTCTAGATCCCATGGCACCTATAGAGAAATCAGCACAAAGCTCTGTTTGGGGGCTCAGCTCTAGGACAGGATGCGGGGTCTAGCGAGGCACCCGGAGTGTCGGTGAGGAACCGGACTGCAGATGCAGCAGGTTGCTTCGCAGCCCTGGTGTCCTGGGAGCCTGGCTGCGGGCTGCAGTCTGCAGGCCTGTGTGAAGGCCCCGCCGCCAGTGAAGATGGAGCTCCTGGTAAGTCAGCTAAGGACTGGATTGGGCAGAAATTAGCCACCCAGAAGGACTGGCCCTCAGGTCTTACAGTGCAGGCACTTGGAAGCACATGACACCTGATCTAGTGCCCCCCATTGCTGTCTGAGTGGGTATTTTTATATGACTTTTATATTTCTTGCCCTAGCCTAGATCAGGATTTGTTGATAATTTGGAGCTAGTCGTAGTAAGAGCCCACGTTCTGAATGCTTACCCTGTACCATTTTAAGCACATGAGATGTACGATACCATTTGTTATTTGTGATGTTTCTTAGAACATGAGTACTATTGTTGTCTCCATTTTACAAGTTAGAAATCTGAGGCACAGGACAGGTCGGTGATGGCCCTGCATCGCTCAGGAATTAAGTGCGGGATCTGAGATTCACACCTGGGAGCTCTTGCTTTAGACCGCAGGCTATGTGGATGTTGCTATAGTAAAAATGGCTGTGCCGCACTCCCTGCCAGGGTCCGGCACACACCCCTTTGAGTCCCATAGCACCGGCAAGGGCAGGGCTATTTCTCCAAGGATGCAGAAACAGGTGACAGTCAACTTAGCAAGGGCACAGCAAGGGAGTGGTGGTCTAGGACTCTTGTCCAGATCCGGCCGCCTCATGCCACCATACCTGGGTCTCTCTCCAGCTTGGGTGTCTGTATTCAGCACTAAAGTTACTGAGTGTGGAGTATGAGCCGGGTGCTCTTGAGTAGTGGGTGATCAGAGGGCCACCGGGCAGGCCTGGCTCACAGAGCCCCCTTTGGATTGAGCGTTCCTGTGCATGGAAGGACCAATGTAGAACGAAGAACAGTGCCATCAAGGCTAGGCCTGGGATCCATCTGGTCCTCAGTGGCACCACGTTGCTGGACTTAGCTGGCTTCCTCTTCGCTAAAGCCCAAATACTAATGTCCCCTGAGGACTAAACCTCTAATGGAACTCTAGCTGCTGCTTTTTCACTGTGTGACCTTGGGCAGTTCAGCCAAGTTCTCTGAACCTCAGTTTCTCATATATAAAATAGCAAATGCAGCTCAAAGGGTGTTTGAAGCAGGGGGTGTTTGGGAAATGACCCACGAATGTCAGCTCCATCTTCATGCTTTTCCCAAGTAGAGGCCTTTAATGTTGTGTATAAAATACTCAGCACAGAGTAAGCACTCAATAAATGGTCACTGCTAGTAAGATGGTGACAGTCACGTGAACATGTTTAATATGGCATGCCTGCAAGTGTATGTTTAAGTATGCACATACATATAATGTGTTCTGGGACATTTGACAAGGCTGGGCTATGGCTCTTGGTTGAAGCCACCTCTGCTCAACTTTTCCATTGATAAAAATAGACCTCAAAATAGCAGCCTGGATCCTGGGCAGGAAGCGACTAACACAGTCAACTGTTTACGTACTAAATCACAGCCAGAGGCCTGCTGCCTCCCGGTTACATGGCGATGAACCGCCGGGGATCCTGGCCAGGAAGATGTTGAAGTGGGCTCCTCGGCTGGCGTGTTTGCTCATCGGCCAGCAGCGGGTGGTGATAAAGACGGCAGCGGATTTCCTCCAGAGAACGCGTCCTCTTGTTCGCCAGCCTGGGGCTCCAGTCAGACGTACATTTCTCTCTATAAATTAATAAATTGACGTTCTGGTTTTTATTTTGAAACTTATATAAATTGTTCCCAATGTGGTGACTATTCACCCTGCTCAGCAGAATAGCGAGTCACTGTGGACCAGGCGTTGTACAGCGTTCATTGCCGTGAGCACTGGCTTTTCTTTAATGGCAGGAAGGCTTTTGTGTAAGAGAAGGAGCAGGACTCGGGCCAAGGAGGCCCAGAGGCCTCGGCCCCACACTGGGCTGCCCCTTGGCCCCTCCCTCAGGTTGTCCCTGAGCCCTAGGCCATCACAGAACACCCTGTGAACAGCAGTGTGATGGACAGAGCTCAGGCCTCTGCTGGCTGCAGCTGTAGTTCCCCTGCCTCCCTGGAGATGCCTTACCTTCAGTGATCTGTTAACGAGGTGCTGGGAGAAAGGGAGGGGGGAAGGATGGACAGAAGTTCTGTGGTGCCCCCTGGTGGACAGTGTAACTAGGCCTCTTCAGGCCTAGTTAGTGCTTGCAGGGACGGGGGGGCGGGGGGGCTCCCATATACCTCTGAGAAGTCTAGGGCAAGCCTGAAGCACTATATCTAGCACTGGGTGGCTTTGAAGTACTTACTCCCTATTCCAGGGGTATTTTCTTCTGCTTATTGTGCTCCTGGCCTTGAATTATCTGGGGCCACTTTACAATAGGACTGGGCCTCCCTGACTTTTGGTATTAGCCTGGTCTGGGTGTCGAGTGCGTAAGATGGTTGGGGAGGGGTTATGCATAGGTGCGCTGCATGTCAGGGGGGGTTTGTAGGTCCTCTCAGGTCCCCAGGAACAGAATGAGGTATGCCTCTCCCCACTCTCCCCCCAGCCCCAGGAAACTCAGCATTGCGGCTGCTCCCAGGAGGCAGCATGGTGTGGTGACAGGAATTTGTCAGTACATGGACTTGGGTTTGAATGCCAACTTCATATGTGCACTGGTTACCTTGAGTTGATACACCACCTTATTAGTCTACTCAGGCTGCTGTAACAAAATACAAGATCGAACGACTTAAACAACAGAAATGTATTTTCTCACAGTCTGGAGACTAGAAGTTCAAGATCAAGGTGTTGCCAGGTTTGGCTTCCCCTACAGCCCCTTTGGTGGCAGACGGCTGCTTGCTTGCTGGGTTCTCACGTGGTCTTTCCTCTGTGCACAAAAACTCCTGGCGTCTCTTCTTCTTCTAAGGGCCAGTCTTATCGGATTAGGCCCACCTTGATGACTTTATTTAATCTTAATTACCTCTTTAAAGGCCCTATGTCCAAATACAGTCACATTGGGTGTTAGAGCTTCAACATACGAGTTCTGAGGATGTTGCTGGCATCAGGGTTGTTGGGTTCCCTAAGGTAGAAATCAAGAGAAAACCCCATAGAAATTTCCAGACAGATTTTATTAAGCTTATGCTTGAGGACAGAGAGGCAGCCCAGAGGAAAGGATAGTCCTCTGACCTAGCCGGGGGCTGGCTGTCCTTGGCTGGCCTTACAAGCTGGGGACAAGACAGGCTTGTGAAGGGTTCGGGGAGTGGAATTCTCCATGTCTGGGTGTGGTTACTTCCTCGTCCTGTCAGGTTGCTTGGCAATGATCCCTTTGTCTACCCCATGGGGGCAAGGTGGTGCTGTTGCTCATTATCAGCCCCCCAGGAAGGCCATAGGGAGCCTGAGCTTTGGTCAGCTGCACAGGCGGAACAGTGGTTTCGACATCTGGCCATCTGGTCTTAACTCAGCTTCCTGGCCACCTGGTATTTTTCCTTTCCCAGGCCCAAGTTCCTATACTGTCTCAAGGGGACAGAATTCAAGCCATAACAACTGCTTTGTGCCTCAGTTTCCTTGTCTGTAAAATGTGAATAACATCTACTTCATGTGTTGTCATATGGGTTGGTTAAATAAAATATGTAAAGGAAAGAATTTGCCATATGCATTTATACGGTGAGCAGGTAGTCAAGAAGATGGCCATCCTAGATAATACTTCGACACTTGTATTATAGCTCAGTTTTAGCACCTGGCACGTTATGAGTACTATTTGTTACTATTATTATGATTGTCCTCTTTATAGAAGAATCTGCCAGCGTAAATGTTAGCATTCTACTTTACCAGTAGAGTTGTCTTGCTCTGAAAAATAGAAAAGGGAGAAAGTTAAGTTCATGGCACTGTGGGTTTAGAACCCCAAAAGGCCAGGCGTCTTGTTTTCTGCCCGACTGCAATGCTCAGCATGTTGCAGACGGTTTGGGGTGGTGCGGGGTAGGGGGTGGGGGAGGGAGGCTAGAGCAGGAACAGCTGAAGTGCTCGTTGGCGTCCGTGTAGAAATGCTCTCTGGGTCTCCCCTGGCTGCTGAGGTCATTGCCGCGCTGAATGACCAGTCAGGCTAGTTCCTTGCTGCAGCCGATGGAGAACTGGGCCAGGCTCTGCTCCGGAGCCCCCAGGCACCTCTCCTGCGGAGCCCGCTGAGATGCCGCATTTGGAAAGCACTTTAGTGTTTCCTAGAAAAAGCCATAGCAAATGAAGCCTAATTTTATTTCAATCTGTGTCTGTGACGACAGTGATCTACATTGTTACATGTAATGACCACAAACACCGAATTAGTAAGGCAACTTCCAAGGAAGATATTTTGAACCTTGAAAAGCCTGTGCATTTTTCAGTGGACTCTCTGCAAGCCATTTGTGGTCACAGCCCTTTGCTTGCCGGCTGCTTTATTTCTCAGCGAAGTCTGGACAGTCCAGAGTCCTGCCTCTGGGCAGAAATCAGGTCCCTACGGCTTCTAACACACACACACACGGTGACTTGGAAATGAAGGGGCAGAGGGTGGGTCTTAATTCCTAGGGAAACATCCAGAATATAGGATATCAAATATAATGAATGTAGCCTAAAGAGCTACATTATTCTGGCCACCAGTAGGAAATAGAACAGGAGTACCTCACAGGTCATATGTGGGCTGTGATTATTTAAAGGCCCTTCTTCGTAGATACATATAGCAAGAATGTGCGTGGGGTTTTCTCCACCGGCCCCCAGGAGCCCAGACAGAAAAGGCCTGTGCAGAGCAGCCTGCATAACCCCAAGAGCACCAGGATCCTGTGCTGTCAGGGTCCAGCTGAGGAGGCTTCGGTCCCAGCCACGCGCCTGCAGAAATCCCCGGGTCCTCCCCAAAGTCCTGCCCTTCTGCTGGACATTTATTTCTGTTAAGTTGACTTGCTGTTCTCCCCTCTGGTTTGCCTGTTGCTTTTCTCTGCCAAACCTCTCTCCAGGGGAGGGCGCACCTTCTCCTTCAGTTCCCCCAACACCACCAGCCGTCTCAGGAACAGCCCTCTGCTGGCGCAGCGGCGGGTGGCTTGGATGGGGCTTCCATTGCATCAGAAACAGATCCTGGCTTTTAGAACTGGGTATCGGACTGCCCTCATCTTTACAGGTCATTCAGGCATGGCGCCCCCCACCCCCCGCGCCGAGGCTGGGCTTCTCCAGAGGTTGTGCGGCCCTTCCTTACTCCTCGACCTCCTTTTCAGACCCATTTCTTCTGTTTTCATTAAATCCTGATCATTTAACCATTTCCTCATTTGCTTCTCAACAAAGAACTCTGTTCCCATCTAGGAAGCCCTTCCTACCCCAATCCACGTGTCTGAATGGGCCTTGGTGAGCGCGGTGGTACTGGACCTTCCTAGAATTCTTTGAAAGTACATCCCAGAGCCTTTGGATGGCCGGTGAGAGCTTTCAGCAGTCTTTCCATAAGATCTTGGGTATATTTTCAGGCACTTCCCAAAGCCCATCTGTGGACCTCCCGGCCCTGAGCAGGCCCCATGTCTCTCTCTGCCCCCAGCCACCCAAGGTTCATTTTTATTGATGCTTGATCACTCGTTGGAAAAACGTACAGGGTTGGCTGGCTGTGGGCACCATCCCCCAATCCTGACACATCTGACAGGGATCGGATTCCTCGAGAAGACAGTGGTCAGCTTTTCTCCGCCATCCCCTTTGGGCCAGGCCCTGGGAGATTTTGTGCCACTGTCCTCACTGCATCAGGTGAGGAAGCCGGGGCTGGCCACAACTTAGTGAAGTGGCTCAGATCGCACCACTAATAAGTGGCCAATCTGGGATTTGATCCCAGGTCAGTGACGTGAAATCCTGGGTCTTAAATCAGTATGCTCAGTGCCCCTCCCGTGCATACCATTGTACCTTACTCATCGTGGTTCATGTCCATGGAGCTGTGTGACCTTTAGTGTCACAGCCAAGTGACTTTGCCCTTCCATTTGGAGATACTACTCAGAGCAGAGCGTCTGTTCTGTTGGGTTCATCGATGTGTCTTCAGTAGCTGGCATACAGTAGGTATCGGTAAGTACTGGGTCCAGCACAAATAACGCCCCTTTACAAAATCTTCTATTACAAAATCATAAGCATGAAATTGTGTAACATAACAATATCACAATCAAGCACACCGTAGATTTTAGGTGAAATGTTCAAATTAAAGCTATAAATTATTACACCCATATTATTACCCTACCAACCACACTCAAGCAGACCTCACTTCTGCCGGACCCTGTATTTGTTAAATAAGTAAGTCCATCCATCCCACAAGGATCAGCTCGATACCGAAGCCTCCAGGAAGCTGTTCATACTTCCTTCTCTCAGAGATAAAAAAAAAAACCAAACTTCTATGAAGCTCTTGGCGTGTGTGTGTGCCTCTGTGCCCTTTAATTCACATTGTCGCATGTAGACTCCCGCCTCGGGCCTACTCTGTTGCAAGCTTCTCAAGCGCAGGGCTGTGCCTGCCTATCTCTCTCTGTCTCCAGGAACTAATGGGCACTCAATAAATGCTTATTGACTTGAATACACAGTTGTTTTTGTGCTGCGGGGTAATTAGGCTTAAGTGGCAAGTAATTCCTATGAACGAGTGTTAATTAGGATTACATTTGTAACGCTAGAATGAACTGTAGCTTTTCCCTGTGAACTTTTTTTAGTTTTTTAATATCTATGATTTAACGCTGCTGTCGATTCTAAGATCGTTTACTTTTTTGTCATCACCCCTCAATAGTCCTAGAGCAACTGGCCCCGCTCCGGGCCTTGAGTGCGCTGCTTGGTGGATGTGAGCTTACTTACGCACCATTGTCGCTAGTGCTGTGCGCCAAGCCTGGCGCACTGCGTAGGGCGAGGCTGAAGCCCTACTCTCCCATAGCTCCAGCGTCCTCGTCTCTCCCCCCTGCCCCGCCTTATGGCTGAGGAACCAGGCCCCTGAGTTTTCTGCCAGTGTGTCCTCATCTTGCTTGCCCCCCTTAAAGCTCTGGAGAAGGAAAAGCCAAACGCCTGTGGGAAAACAGAATGCAATGAGAGTCCCCTGGAGCCAGAGAGTGGAGAAGGCAAGTAAGCATTTGCTGAGAGTCCATACTGTACTAGCCACTTCCTCATTTCCTTTGGATCGCCTAGTGTTATTCTCGTTCTTTAACCAAGTCAGCTTAGATTTGTGGAGGCTGAACGCCTGCTGATGGATATATAGGGATTTGAACCCAGGATGGTCCAGCCATAGAAACCAAGGCTGTGCACTGTGTTTTTTTCTACACATGTTTTAGGAAGAGGTTCACTCCAGGCAGATGTCTTCATTGAAGTAGGACTCAACAAAATAGAAATTACTAACAGGATCTGTGTTTCCAGCCAAAATGTGACAACTCGATTTCAGTGCAGGGGAGGAGAAAACAGATGGAGAGAAGGAAGCCTCTGGCTAGGGGCTGTGTCGCTTCTCATCCAGCCGGGACCCTGGTCCCCTTCAGAGCCCATAATAACTAACAGCAGCATCAGGAGCAGCAGCAAACTCATTCAGCCCAGCTGATCCTCACAACATGTGACAGGCTGTTGTGAGGCAGGTGTTTTCAGTATCGACATTTTATGAAAAGGAAACTGAGGCACAGAGAGGTTCACAAACTTACCCAAGATCACAGGTAGTAAGTTGGCAGTCCTGGGATTCGAACCCAGAGTCCCCTTTCAGAACCAGCCATGGACACAGTATGACTTTGGGTAAGGAGAGGGGCTAGCTCTCCACATCGGTGGTTCTCAAAGCATGGTCCCCAGTCCCCCAGCTTCAGCATCACTTGGGAGCTGGTTAGAAATGCAGATTCTGGAGCACTACCGTCACCTACTGAATCAGACACTGTGGGGAAGGGTCGCAGTTCTCTGTGTCTCACTCAGCAAAGCCTCTGGGTGGTGTACTCACAACAGACTGGGAACTGCAGCGCCTCCCTCCCCTCCCCGTGCTAGCTGTGGCTGGAACCTGTCAAACCAGAGAAATCTGTAGAATCCACACATAGAAAAGAGTTAAAATGTATCCGTAGTAATAAGCATTTATTGAGTTCTTACTGTAAGCCAGGCAGCATGCTAAACTCTTGACCAACATTATCTCATTTAGTCCTCAGTAAATACTTTCAAGTAGAGGTACTATTGTCATTCCCATTTTACAAATCAAGAAACTGAGACGTAGAGACCCAAAGTGACTTTCCCAGAATCAGCCTCAGGTAAATAGCAAGGTTATGGCTGAATCCAGATTCATATGATGATAGAGTCCACGCTCTGAAGCATTGCTCATTGTTGCTGTTTGGTTAAGAGCTATTGGAGAATGAGCATCAGTCAAAATGCAAGTATTAATCTGTATTCAAAAGCTGAAAAAGCACTTTTAAAGTCAGGTGCATTAAGTATTTTGAACTCTTCTCGTACTCTGAAGTGAGTATTTATTCCCAAAGCTGACTAGTACAGAAAGTCTGCCGTTAAAGGAAAAGTGATAGTGGTTATAAACCTCCGTGGCCACACGGGGGCAGCACCGAACAACACAGGTTGCTCTTTGTAGCTGTGTCCTTTGGGAGGAAGCCGCGCTCCCTCCCTGGTAGATTACGTTATGCCCTATGCACCCAGCTTTCTTTTCCTCCGGTGACGAAGCTTTTCCAATCAGAAACTAAATTGCAATAGCAGGATTGCGCCGGAAAATTGCTTAAAACAAAATCATTATAATAAATATATTTAGGGCTCTTGTTTTTTTCTCTTTATCGGCATGACAAAACAATATACTTAATGTACTGTGGTGGGGTTATCCACTTGAATTTGTTAGCCAAGAAAAATACCCTTGATTTTTCATCAGCAGGTTTAGTTTGAAATCCATGTGTTCTTGGACTCAAGGGCGAAAAAGCAGCCAGTATTTTTTTTTACCTTTATTATTGTTAATATTTTGAGAGTATTCATAGGCAGTAGGATTTTGTAGTAGGCAATTAGAGGAAATAAAGAAATATGTTTTCGGCTTCTAGTTTTATGGGCATCCAACAATAACACTGATTTCTTAAGTTTCAAACCGCCCCACCCCTCACCCAGGACCACCAAGATGCCTTACTCATAGCAGCTTCTGTTGATTCTGAGCCCCATTTCCATTTGGGCGCATCACAGCATCCTGTCCACGCCGATTTCTGTACCAGAGGGTGAATGCACTGGGATTTTTGACTAGAGTGACTATAATTTATTATTCAAACTGGGGCACTCTTGAGAATAAAAGAAGCTGTTTCTGATAATTTTGCCATAACAACAGAGCTGTCCTGGGGACAGGTGAAATGTGCGGTCACCCTGATTACAGAGGCCTGCTCCTTTCTTTCCGCCCTTGGATGACGCCAGCTGAGATTTATGTGGCACTGTATTCATTTGCTCTTTCATCAGCAAATGTTCATTGAGTGTTTTCTACGTGCTAGAGTCTCTTGCTGTATTACATTGTTTTCTCCTCACAAGAACTCTCTCAGGTAACAATCGTTATTCCTATTTTTACAAATAAAAAAGGTTGGGACTTTGTAAACTGCCTGCCCACGACCACAGCCCAGCAAGGCTAAGAGCTAAGATTTGAACCCGGGCACTCCCTTCTATGGGCCTAGCCCCATCTGACCCTCTTCCTGCAGGAAAACCTCAGGCACAGGGCAGGGTGGCTTGCACTGGGAGCCCCAAAGTCAAGACTGCCTGGGTTTGAATCCTAGGCCCACCTCTTAATGGCTTTGTGCTTCACTCACTGTCCTCATCTATAAAATGGGTACAGTTAACTCAGCAGCGGCCTCACATGGCTGAGGTGAGGATGCAGTGAGTTAATATCGTCAACATTTAAAGAAAGCCTTTTGGCCAGATTGGGTGATACAACTATGCTGTTTTAATTTTCCGCTATGGAAGTAGGTTGGGGGTAACATAAATGTTCTCCAAATCAAGAGAGTGTCTATTTCTTTTTGAGGCGGGAGGGGGACATGGAGCCGGTAGGTAACAAGATCGAAATGGCAGGCTGGGGCAGGTGTGGCTGCGTTATGATTTTACTCACCAGCAACTGTGCCAGGAACCAGCAAAGGAGGAAGGTTGGAGACCAGCCCAGCGCTCCCTGGAGGAGGTGGGAGGAGCACTTCCGAGCTCAGACCCGTGAGGTCGGTGGTCTTACCACAACGAGGAAGATGTGCTGTTTCAGGCTCCTGTGATGACAAATCAGGCCTGTCCACCTGGAGAGACATGGTTTGGTCTGGGGCTAAGGGGGCAGAGCAGCCGCAGGGCAGGCCAGCCAGCTCAGAGCCAGCTCGCTGCTGACCAGGTGGGCCCCCCTCGGCCCCAAGCCAGCCCTGTGCCTGTGGGCACCGCATCTCCTCCCAGCGGCTGTGTAGTGAACACTCGCCCACAGACGGCATGTGAGGGCATCTCCCAGGACCTCTCCCCAGGGGCAGGGTCCTGAGGAGCTTTTGCCGTCATCTCAGGGACGACTGCAAGTGTAAACGGCCCGTGTGCACCATCAGCCTATGGCAGTGGCTCTGCTCCGGGGGGCTGGGCAGGCCCCTCAGCACTTCTCCCCGGAGGACGTGCGGGTCCCCGTGCACTGTGCTTGATGAGAGTGTCTGGGATTGGGGCGGGGGGACAGTGTTTCCTCTGAGAAACTGTGATTAACAACTCGGGAAGGAGTCTGGGTCTGGAGGCTGAGACGGGGAAAGTTGAACTAGACTGAATGTGGTCACTTGGGGGCAGTTTGCTGCATTTCTTCATTTTATTATGATGTGTTCACTTTGGGAAACTTTACAAGATGCCTCCTGTCCCAGAAGGGTGATCTCTTCAAGTGATTTGCAGCTTGGGAGGGACCCCAGCCCTCAGAGGGAGAGGAGGGCCCCAGGCTTCAGGGTTGGGTGAGGGACCAGCCAGCGAGCATCCCTGGCGATGACCAGCAAGGCGGGTGCTTTAGCCCTCCCATGTCTCAGGGGTCCCTTTCTTTATGCGTCTTTGGATTTTTTACTTGTTACACTAGGCACATAATGCTTTATTTTTTTTTTTAATTTAAGAATTGAACTTCAAAGAGACAAGGAACGTCATCTCAAAGTCTCTCTAAACAATAAAAGAATAGATGGAATTTGTGCTTTAAGGTGTCTCACAAGTCTGTCCATTCTTCAGGCTTCTCAGGATTTGGCGCTGATAACATGCTGTAGGACCTGCGGCCTAGTGTCACGAAAGCACATTTCCCCCAATTTCCTTCATCTCTGGGTATTAGAGAATGCATTTCGCCTCATTGTTATTAAAGTGCCCAACATGAATTTAATTCACTTTCTCTCCTATTGTCTTTTCCTAGGTGTTAATGACTAACAGCTTATGGAGGTTGTACGTCTATTTTTAAAAAAAAAACAACTGCCTTTTAATAGAAAAAGAACTTAGAGATTTTTTTATGTCCATTAGCCCAGTAATTCCACTTCTGGTCATCCGGTCTTTAAAAATAAAAAAATCTGAGCACACACACAGAAAGTTAGGCAAGAAGATATTTATCACTGTATTTTCTAATAGCAAAAAGTCACAACTTAATTTTCCAATGACAAAGGATTAGATGATCAACCATTATGTGGCACATAAAGGCTCCCCAGGCATGCCTTGGAGGGGATTTCAGGGTGAAGCAACGTAGATTGGCCTGTGACCCAGGAGGAATGTCCTGCTCTCTGTCTTCCAGTGCTTTGCTGTGCGCTCCCTGGGATGGGTTGAAATGGCAGAGGAGGACCTCGCCCCCGGGAAAAGTAGTGTTGCCGTCAACAACTGCATCAGGCAGCTTTCCTACTGCAAAAATGACATCCGGGATACAGTCGGCATTTGGGGAGAGGTAAGGAAGCCGCAGAAGTGATGGATAGCAGGCTCGGTTCTGTTCCACCGGGCCTCTCGAAGCCGCGGGCCCTGTGGGACGGGGCACTGAGGGGCACTGCAGGCACCTCCTGGGCGCTTTTTCCCCCTGAGGCAGGCGGCATAGGCAGCACGCACGCCGTGATCTGCCCCTTGGCACAGCCAGGTCCCAGTGCGGACGGGGGCCCTTGGAGAGAACTCTTCTCAGTGTCTCAGCATCAGGGTCTAACCTGAGATCTCTGAGCCCCTGGGAATCCATCGTGGACTTCAGGACCCTGAAAACCCCTTAGGTTTGCCTGCAAAATTGGGTGTGCCGGGGTATGAGGACAGGTTTCTGGGAAGCAGGCCCAGGGACCCCTCAAAGCACATCCTCACTGGGGAATGTGACCCCCGGCACACACACACATACACGAATATTGATGCTGCTGCCCTAAAAATTTAAAAAACTTATCCTTTACACCACGTTCTCCTTTATTTACAATCTGAACATCAACGTTATACATGAGTTTTGAAATTGATACCTCTATATTCTTTCTCAAGTAGAACAAAGTAATTCTATTTAGAAATATTAGTGGAGATAATTTCAGAAAGGACAAGACATATAAATATAAAGTACCTATAAAAATCACATGAAACAGGAAAAGCCCCTTTCCATTGTGCCCGGAGACCTGTCAAACAGGCGTATCGGGGACATCCTGGAATAGCGTTGCTCTGTGAGTGACTCGGTCCCTCCCTGGGGGAGAGGGCATCTGTTGCCTTTGGCAGAACCAGTTGTGGTTTTTAAGGTGAACCAGCCCAAAGAAAGTGCATCACCGAGGTCAGTGAAGGGGCACTTGGCCTCACCGCAGGTCACATCCTAAAAAGCGTGTTTAACACACCAGGTGAGACAGTCAGCCAGAACAAGCCCTTCAGAGCCTGGCAGTACCTGCCAGGTGTTCGCCATGAAGCAGCCGCACAGAAGGGGCTGCCGCCCGGTGGGAGTTGTCCTGGGGGCCTTTGACTCGTGGGCCTGGCTGAAGGTCTCCTTGAGGCTGCAGTCAGTGCTTCATTCCTGGTGGGGAGGGATGGAGAGAAAAAGAAGGCACCAAAAATCCCTAGCAGCTCTCGGTTATCTGGAAGCACATCAGCTGGTTGGCCCCCGGGGCCTGGGCCCTGCTCTGCTCTCGGCTCCCGGCTCTGACCGGTCATGCAGCTCCCGAGCACCGTGTGGCAGCCCTCAGCTGAGCTCGGAGGAAAGGAGCCCAGCGCGTCGCCGAGGACAGCGTGGGGGAGGGCAGCGTGGCTCCTCTTGGCTCGGCCAACCGTTGCTCAGCTACTGACCGAGTTACCCAGCACCCGTGAGGTGTCGGGCAGCCGAACCTCTCCGAGACCCGCACCTCCATCGTGGTTAATCCGCACGCTAGCTAACTAAGAATGGGTCCTTCACCCAAGGGCTGGACACCGCTGTGACCTGCAAGTGGCCACAGACAGAGTTCCTGCCCTATAGCAAGCTGAGTAATAACAAACCAAGTTACCAGGGCAAGTTAGGAAGCTCATGAGCCAGGGTACCTTAAGCATACGATGTACTATCTGAGGTGTGATCAAGGCATATAAATGTTAGGTGTGGTTGTACCGAGAAATGTCACAGAGCTGTTCCTGCTATTTGCCAGGCAAATCGCACAGATATGAAGTGGTGTAAAAGCTGAGGAGAGACGGACATCACTGCAGGTCTGAGAAGGCCGCTGCGGGGGTCCGGCCAGAGGGGAAGGCACGGAGAGGGCGTGGTTATCAGAGGATGCGGCCTGGGGTTAGTAAAAGGCCCGGGAACCCACCATTAACTGTTTTTTTAAAGATTCAGAAGTGTGAACGGTTGAAAATAAGAGCCAGCTAGAAAGCAGGCTAGGGACACATTTCAGAGGACTTGGAGAGGGCGAGAAAACTTTGGGATGTGAAGGAAATATGAAAGAGTTATAAATATTTTACTCAGGAGAGGCCTTTCTCACTGAGGAAAACAAATCATAGACCCAAGGGGTGGCTTCTTTTGATCGTTGACAGGGCGTCCCGAGGTAGCCACAGGTGTTACAAGGACGTGCACTTCTCCAGGAAGGTAACATGTTTTCTTATCGAACTCAGGGCAAGGACATGTACCTGATCCTGGAGAATGACATGCTCAGCCTGGTGGACCCCATGGACCGCTCCGTGCTCCACTCCCAGCCCATCGTGAGCATCCGCGTGTGGGGCGTCGGCCGTGACAATGGCCGGTGAGTACCCCGGGGTGGTGCGGCCACTTGTCACCTCACCAGGTGCCCCGGTTTTAGCTTAACACTGAAGCGCATTCTCACTGTTACTTTACTGAATATGCAGTGACAATAGGCTTTCTTCAGAAATGTAAAAAAAATTGCAGGATATGTCTATTTCCCCACCTCATAAACCCTCCGCGCTACTTCCCTTCCTGGTGTCTGTACCTCAGACCTTTGGTTTCTTTTGTTTTTGCCTTTTGGTTTCTGCCTTTGATTTCTGCATGTTTCTCCTCCTGTTCATCCTCATTCACCTCAGCTCCCGCTCACCGAGGCTCCTTAAACCCTCACTTTTTTTCTTCCCCCCTCTCTGCAGTCTGTTTTAATCTCCTATTTCAGTCGGTTGAGTCTTGGCCATTTTACATGCCCCGCTGCTGGTACTTGCTTTGTAGAGGGCTTGGTGAAGGGAGCAGTTAGCTAGCCTTGAATCACAAGGGCTAGGTCGCAAAGTCACGGTCACCAGGAGCTTCTGGGGCTTCGGGTTGGCTGAACTTTTTTAACACTTGGAACATCTGGTCATGTCAAAGTTCCATTCAGAGAGAGAGAGAAAGGAGAGAGGGGAGAGAGTGTGTGTGTGTTTCTGAAATCTGCTGAGAAATCTGTTATTTACGGAGTGCTTCTTACTTAGTTTCATTGTGAATTTTCTGTTCTCCAGGATGACTGGAAACAAGAGAGTTCTGGTTTTCAAAATACATTTCTAACTAAAAAGCGGCAGTTATCTCTGACAACGTGGATGCCGTTGTTAAGTAACTGGGCTACATTAAATGGACCAAACTCTTGAATTACAGTTGACCCCAAGGTCCACGTGAACCCAAGCAGTTCAGACCATGTTGTTCAAGGGTCAGCTATATTTTCTATCTGCAGGTGAGAATTGGAGGGAGTGCCGACTTAAATTATATGTGGATTTTCAACCGCTCAGGTGGTTGGTGCCCCCAACCCCCACATTGTTCAGGGGTCAACTGTATAGTTAATCTTTGGCAACTCTCAATGTACCTGAAGTTCTAGAATTTAGGGATGAGCTATAGGATGATTGATACTGCCTTGTTGAAAATGAGTAAGAACATTACAAAAATCCCAGACACCAGAGAGGCGGCTCTCTTGGTTCCATCCTTGGGCGCGCTGGTTTATTGAATCATGTGGTCCTTTCTAGAGGGCTCTGCCTTGGATTATGCTCCAGCCTTGGTCTACAAGGCTGGGCATTAGTGGCTTCAATAGCGTTTTGATTCAGTTACAAGTTCTAAGCCAGAAAGGAAAATGGTGAAGTGTTTATCAGTCAAAGAACAAGCATAGCTAGGACCAGACGCGAGAAATGGTCTGTGAAAGAAAGGCGAGGAGTCCTTTGCCCGCTGGTGGGGTCATCCTTCCTGGGAGCACAGTTGTGTCTTCGAGCTTCTGTAGCAGCGTGATGAATGCTGACAGCCGGGCCAGGTGCTCTGTGGGGAACGAGTGGATAGATTGAACGTACACGCCTGTCATTCACTTGGTTGGCAGAGCTGTGGCACTGAAGCTGATGTGTTGGCATGAATTGATTAATTTTTGCAAGGAAAATACCTGATAGTGTTTGCTCATCATTAAAAATGTTTAGCCTTGAGGGAAGAGTATAAGATGCTTGATCCTTCCCTGGTTCCTGTCCTCCAAGTTTGTTTTTTTAAGGCAGGAGTCCAGGTGAAAACCATTATACAGCGTACATGTACAACTAAGTAGGGTTGTGTTTTCTCATGGTTGTGAGCGGATTTCATGATGAGGTTTTTCAGCCCAGCTCTTTAAAGTGAGGCCACATGCCGCATGCTCGGGAAGAGAGAAATGGTTCAAACTCTTGTTGGCTAAATTATTCAAGCTCTGAGCTCAGTTTCTGTCATCTGTGAAATGCGGATCATAATAAGGACCACAAAGCATGTGTATATGTGCCTCTGTGTGTGTACAGTAATCAGCACAGGGATGGGGACATGGCAAATGCTTAATGAATGTTAGCTCTTGATTTGTTAAAGCAGTAGACGCAAGCGAGCGGATGCAGCTAATTATATGGCTTCTTTCAAACACAGGGTGGGGCCGGACCTCGGGGAGGTTTCAAGAGCAGCTCGTCATTGGACGCAGAGGGCAAGAGGCTGTTCCTGGCACTGCGAGTTCAGCCGTCCTGAAGAGCAGGGAGAGCCTGCCACCCGCTGCCCTGCAGTGGTGTCAGTGTAAATTAGGTTCCATTGCTTTGCTTGTGTTTTTAAGAGGCGAGCTGGGCTTACCCATGTGCTTTAGACCACTTCTTATTCTCGCTCAATTGTAGCAGAGAAGTGTAATTTGGAAATTCACTCAGGACTCGCTCTCAGCTCTCAGAAGCTCAGCCGGCTCACGGCGAGGTTGGGGCCTGAGCTGAATTGCAGGAAGTAAAAAAAGTGTGTTTGCCAGTGAAACCTTCTCCCTGTTGGTCCCTGAGTTTTCATTCTGTAGAAGAAGAGGACTTTGTATTCCTGCCTTTTCTTTTTAACTTTTTTTTTTTTTTTTTTTTTTTGCTTTTGGGTTTTTTTTTTTTCTTTAACAGCAATTTACAAGAGCAAATTCAATTTGTAATGCTGCAAAGGAAAGAGGTTTTCTCTTTGCATGAATAAAACATAGAAGTGTTTCATTTTTGCTTGTGAAAATGAGTCTATTTCGCACTCTCCTTTGTAACTTTCCTTGCTGAGAAAATGGAATCTCTTAGGGGATTTCTTGATGTGGTTAAAATGAAAAGAAATGTATGTATACCAGAGGCTTGAAAGGCACAGCATCTTTCTGGAAATTCTGAGTGCTTCACTAAGCCATGTAATTTCAGAATTTATAAAGTTATTTTGGGTTTAGCATTTTCTTAAGGTTTTCAAGTGGTTTTGATTTGATTACCCTTATCAAGTAAGTGTACCTTGGGCGAGGAGGTGGCCCGGCTGTGACGCCCCCACTGATCCCAAAGTTGATTTGGAGAAACAGTCTTATGCCGGAGCTTCGGTCACATCAGATACGGGTGTGTTGCCTGTTGCCCGATGGGGCTGCAGTTCTTGCCTTGCCCCCGGGAGGCAGGCCTGCCATTGGCATTTCTTGGAGCACGTTGGCATTGCTGCCCGGAGGGCTGGCCCCTTCTGCTCCCCGGGCCGTTCTGTGTTTTGGTTCCTTTTGGTGTCAGTGAGAAGCATGTGAAGGCTCCCGGACGGACGCGGGGCGTAGGGAAAGGGGTTTCCTGAGCCTCGTATTTCCAATCAAAGGCAGCACTGGGGAGCGTCCAGACTGACCCGCGCTGCTCCAGCCCCGTCCTTCTGGGCGGGAGCGGCTCCAGGCCTTTGAGCCGGCATTTTGCTCCCATTGACTGGGGCTGGTGGCCCAAGTGCTACCTCTCATCTCGTCCCTGAGGGCCTGCCACGCTGCCTTTCCGAGGCTGGCGGGGAGGAGTTTCGGGGTCCCATGCTTGATGCTAGGCCACAGCTCTTTTACTCATTAGAGCCCTGGGGAGAGCTTTCTCCTTATGCTTTTACTGAGGAATCAGAAGCAAGCAACACAATTTCTGAACGTAGGGGACTTTTAGTAGGGACTCCTCTCCCCTCTGTGGCAGATATGGGTCCATCTTCCAGGCACACAGATCCTTGGGTACCTTTCCACAGGCAGTAGAGTGTGCTAATCCCACCTGATTCCCATGAGAAAGGAAAAGGGGTGGACGGTACAGTCGGGGGATCCCTGGCCCCATAAGTGGGGCTCCCCCTCGCGATGTCCATAGCAGCGTGCAGTGGAGCAGGAAGGAAGGAAGGCGCGCCCAGGCTCTCCTTGGGGGGTGGAGGGGCGGCAAACAAGCCTTTAGGACCTTCTGAGTCCTCGGAGGTTCTCCTGCGCTGGCGCGCCCTGGGAGCTTCCACACTGACCGGAGCCCTTTCCTTCACTAAAATGCAGGCGCGTGGGACGGACTGGGAAATGCTGCTCTGGGCACTCAACTCATCCATTTAAATTAGTGACCGCAATAGGTTGCTATTTTTGCTTTTAAGGAAAAAAATGGAATTACTTTTAATAAGCAACCGTTAGGTAGAGAGCCCTTTAGGTCTGTGCTAATAAAGATCAAATTCCTTCATAATTGATAGCAGCTACCACAGCCATCGTACACGAGTGCTTTTTAAAAAGTATTTTTTTATGCAGGTTTAATGTTGACCCTGTGATACTATTTATGCTTCCAGTTTGTATAGCAAAACCTCTCTTCCTAGAAGACATTTTATGCATTTCCTGTTTTTGATGAATAATTTTAATAAAATTTTACCATGTCATAGATTATTCATAAGTTTTAGAATGAGTTTATCTTTGATGAACTGTTCTCGCTGGTTGAGATCTCAGGGAGCCTTTACCTAAAGAATACAGTGTCAAGCGTACAGAATATTTTTTTCTCCTCTCTTCTCCTCAGATATTCTCCCCTGGTTTTTTCCCCGCAAGTCCCGGGTGTGAGCTGTTGTACCGGGCTACTGCCACACAGAATTCATGCCCTTATTTCCCTGCCAGTGTTGTTTTGTTTTGATTTCTTTTGAAAACATTGCTTAATTCAGAAGTGGGGTTTGCATCGGAGGGTCCCTGAGTAACACTGACTTAACATTAGTTAAAATGTGCAAAACTTTATCTCATAGGCTTTTAAATTGAAGAAGTGGTTTAGTCCCCAAAGCCTTCCATCCTCTCTGTTTGAGAGATTATGAACTGAGGACAGAGGGTGTGATTCCCCCTAGGCGACCGGTCCGGTCACCGCGCGGCATGAACAGACTCCTGGGATTTTCCTCTGGCCCCAGTGGGCGCGTCTCCGTTCGTCCTGACGAGGGATGAAGGGTGGTCTGAAATAACCTGGCTCCGCAGGGAGGCAGGACTCTAGAGCCTTCTCACTGTCCTTGGAGATCTGGCTTCTTCATGGAGGAGAAAAGACACAGGTGCGAATTGAAAGCAGAGGTTGACCAACGATGGCCTCGAGCTAAGAACAGCCTTACGTCTTTAGTGGGCTGTTTAAAAAAAGAAAAATGAACGGAATAGACGTGGGGGACCTAATGTGACTGGCTCTTTCCAGAAGAGGGCTAGAGCAGTAACGCGCTCCGAACAGGGGTTGGTGACGTCCGTGGCTGCAGTAGGGCTCCCCCCTCAGTGTCAGGGGTCTTGCTCCCTGGGGCGCCACTGCCACGTTTCTGATGATTCCCACGTCTGTCCTTTGTTCCCTCAGCCCTGCAGGTCACAGGCCTGCCTTGCAGTTGCTGCCTTCACGATAGCCTCTCCATGTTCCCTTTGACATTTTTAGTTTCCTGGTAACAGTTCTTTAGAGAACCTCCTCTCTGTTCAAATGACTGCATGGTTTCTGTCTCCTGCCTGTAGGCGCCCTGGGCGACCTTGTGGTTGGATTGGAGCTGGCAGAGGGAGGCCCCCACCAGGCACAGTGCAGGGGCATCACTGTGGCTACTTTGCTCAGCGGGCACGGGGAGGGGGGACGGGGAGGAGGGAGTTGTCCTCTCAGTTCAGCTACACCGCGTGGCAGGCGCCAGGATAGCACTTGTGCTAAGGAGATTTTCCTTTCTAAATTGGTAGAAGTCGTCAGCAACAAGGGACAATTCTGTTTTAGGTGACAGTGATGTAGAGACAGTGGGCCTCTTGGCTTTTGAGCCCATCTGCAAGTTATCTCTGTATTTGCTTTACTGTTGTTTCTTTTCCTAGGATTAGTGGAGGCGGGGGGCGGTGGGGGAAGTGTCTACAGGGAGGATGGAGGGCTTCGTAATGACGTGTAGTCGGAGGGTTCTGTGAGCCAGACAGTGCTGAATGACTGATGGAATTCCCAGTCTGCTGATGGAAGCTGTGTTTGGGGTGTGTGCTCTCTTGTCTCAGGGAGAAAGGCCTTCAGGGAGACAGCTATAATTCTCTCCCTATGCTACCACATTAGCTTGGCCTCTAGAGTTAATTTCTTTTTAATGCAGCCCCATGATAAGCAGAGGCGTCAGGATTTACTTGACCATTTTGCTGACTTACAGTGTAGTTATATTTTATCTCTTTAGAAGTGGCTTCCTTGCCTTCTATTAATCATGCCGGGATGCTTGCTAATACTTTCAGCGTAGAATAACCTTTAAGGAAAGACATTGTAAGTGATCACCAAGTAAAGTTTCCCTCAGAGGAATGTGTGAAGGCATTTTCAAGCAGGCCTTTCATAGTGACGCTGTCCCTGTAGGTGAATATATGAAGATAACGATGTCTTCAGAAGATCACATCATCTGTTTTGGTAACTGGTTCAGTGCATAATCCAGCACTTCTCATAAGCACGTTGCAGCACCAGCCAGTGACTGTGGAGGCTGGAGGCTGTTGTGTCGAGGGAGAGCGAGAAGAAATTTTCATGCTGTCCCCTGAACAACTTCCAGCTGACACTTCCCCAGAGGCCTGAGCCAGATGACAAATGGGGCTTTCTGGATGCCATGGGAGAGCGGTCGGTCATGCTTGGCCACGGGCACTCAATGCCATGTCAGCCCTCAAAGCACCATGGTCCTCGTGGAATACTCAGAGCATTCCAACAACAGACAGAGGACTAGTTTTAGTGGAGAAATAGCTTAATAATCCATGTACAGATGGATTCGTGCCTTAGCAGAAAAAGTTGTCACTCTTCTAACCCAGAGCCTGGCTTGACTGCTGGCATGTTGCATAAGTTCAATACGTAGTTCAGTGTTTGATGAATTGCTGAAAGCCTCCTGTTATTGCAGATGAATGGGCAGTCACTCTTTCTGCACACAAGTTGTCATCTTAAACTTTTTACTCAAATGTAATCATTTCAGATGTTTGGCTTCATGGTGAGTCTAATGATTAAGAACATAATGTAGCTATATGATGATCTGTGTCTACTCTTCTGACACCAGATGTGTGGGTTTTCCACACCAAGCCATTCTCCAGTTCTCTGCCAACACCACCTGGATGTCTTTCAGTTTAATGCGACTCTGACACTGACTACCTGGAGTTAGCGAGGATTCCGCAGGGTGAGGGCTCAGTTCTACACGATTGTCCTCCACTTTGGATGCCAAGCACAAATCCAGGACACTCATACTTCTGACCGACTAGCTATTTATTGGGGGTTCCCATGGCCCTTCCTCAGGTTGGGTAATTTTCCAGAATGGCTCACAGAACTCAGGGAAACATTATAAAGGCTCTTACAAGGACCCAAATGGACAGCCAGGTAAAGGAGTACATGGGGCAAAGTCCGGGAGATTTGTGATCATAGGAGCTTCCATTCCCAAGGAGTTTGGGGTGTGCCCAGCCCTGCACTTGCTCACCAAAGCGGAAGCGCCCTCAGCTTTGTTGTTAAGGGGGTTTATGAAAGTTTCAGTACATAGGGAGATTGATTAAGTCATTGACTGTTGGTGAGTAGCTAAATCTCAAACCTTTCTCCCCTCCCTGGTGAGACTGAAAACCCAAATATATATTTCTTACTATATTACAATATCACTGTAACACAGTTAGTCACTGGAGACGATGGATTTGAAAACATCAGGTGGAACTCAAGGAGTCTTATCTCAGACAATTATGTCAAGTTTTGAGAGCTAGAATTGGTCAGAAGGAAAACTGGGGTAGGAGTCCCACCATTTGCTTTTAAGTATGTCTTTTATGCACCAATAGTGGGGATACTTC
The DNA here is from genome assembly GCF_021234165.1 of Pteronotus mesoamericanus. Lineage (NCBI taxonomy): Eukaryota > Metazoa > Chordata > Mammalia > Chiroptera > Mormoopidae > Pteronotus > Pteronotus mesoamericanus. The sequence goes on along the minus strand of NW_026555234.1, from coordinate 25,100,787 downwards.
GTGTCCCAACCTGTACATCTGCAGTGAGGATCATTACTGGGACGCCAGATGTGGAGGTGCTTTCATAGAAGTGTCACGTGTTGTCCCAGCTGTACTGTTTCCATGAAGATAGTAGTATTTCCTTGAAACACTGCCCTGGGTCAAGTGTAACATATAAAAAAATGGGAGAAACTTAAACACATGGGAGGTTAGCATCATTCTCTCTTTACCGTAAATATCTAAAAAATCCTTCATTATAAGTTCCTTGTGAGCCTTGACTGATGAGCTGATGCCCCTTGAAAGGTTGATGTTGATATTTAGAGCCTCTAACCCCGTATAAAACACCTTTGCATTTTCTAACCCTCTTAGTAAATAAGCCAGGCTTGGTGTTTATGTATCACAGCTGTGAATTAAGCCTTGCAGTGAGTTGTGTTTGGAGGAGTTATTTTTTTTCATGGACAGAAGTGAGAATTTATGGAAATTACCCTGTAATGAGTTTAGAGCCCAGTCACTCCGGGCTCTGGGGGTGGCTTCCTGCCTCGTAAATGTGTCAGTGCGAGTTTCCCATGTTCCTGTTATTTCCTCCGCCCTCGCCAGCCTCTCTCCTGAGACAGGACAGCAATCCGGTTACATCCCCTGCCTTCCTGCTCCCCCACACAGGCGTTTGGGTACAGGTCCTGTGTCCCGCGTTTCTTGCTTATAACTTCACCTGGGAATTCTTTTCTTTGAGACTATCCCCCAAAGAATACCCTGGCAAACTGCCCTTTAGAAAAGAGAAGAAGAGAAAGGGACTCCCAAACAAGAACTGAGATATTAAAGTCAGGGCCCTCAAGCAAGGACCCCATTTCTGAGGGTAAAAGTCCTGGGAATGGAATTATGGTCACAGCAGCCAGAGGACGGAAATACCAAATCAGAATTTGGGTCAGATGAAAATAAATGAGCCAGATAGTTCATTTGAAATGGAAAGAGGAAGTCTGTCTGAACCCGGGAAGAATCCTTCAGACTATAAATAAAGGAGCACAGAGTGGGCGACAGACTGCATCTAGCACCATTCACATATCCAGAAAGTTGGAGGGGTAGGAGAGGGAGTAAGCAATTCAGATATTTTATACCAGAAACATGCCCAAGGCAAAGGAATGTTTGAAAGCACTGGAGTGGGACAGCTTGGGGTAGGTGTGCACAGTGACAGCTCTGAAGGAGACCGGGGGAGGGCCGAGCGCAGGGTGCACAGACGCAGGCAGCAGGCTGGGGAGCCATGGGAAGGGAGGGAGGCCAGAGAAGGCCAACCAGGCGCAGCTGCCTTTCTCTCTGAAGATGAGGCCTCGGGCTTCTGGTTGCCTCTCCAGGCCTAGTCACCTACCCTGTCTTGCCCAGTCTGCCCCTTCCGGTGAGTGGCTTTGGCTGCCTTTCCAAGGGCTCCTTTTTCCTGCACAGAGCACCCTGGCCCATCGGAGGTCCACCCTCAGGCAGGACGCATGGGCCTGCGCCCTGGGCCCTGAGCTGCCCAGCCCAGGGTGCGGCAGGTCACAACAGGTTGGGAGTCCCTTTATTACAGGAAAACCACTCATAGCTCCTGCCTCTTGATCCCTAAATCCTTTCCTGCCACCCCTGAAAAGGAGACCTCCTAGGAACATATTTGTTGGAAACAAAGCCAGAAAAATATAAGTCTCAATTTTTGCTCCGTGGAACCAAACATTTCTGCATGGGCACTGAAATCAGGTCTGTGGCAGGAGGCAAACTAAATAGGTAATGACATCCTGGCGTAGGTTTTGCAGGAATTTTACATAAAGCACCAATAGAGGCACCAGTCCATCCTTTGATTACAAAACCTGTGAAATCGATGTTTAATTCAAATTCAAAGTATTTAATTCCCTCTGGCCCCAGCCCCTCAGCAGCCCTCCCACCGCATCTGCCTTTGGACATAATTGGATTGGGGATCAGGATAAAGAGACGAGGGCGCAGGTCATTCCTACCTCTAGAAACAACTGTCTGAAGTCCCAAGGACTCAACAGTCCATTTCAGCTGCCTTTGAAAGAAGCTTCTCTCCTCCCTGCCCACCACGAGATCAGGGATAGTGTGTATGGCCCCTGCTTGGTGAACCTAGGCTTTGGTCTCCTTTGCTCTTCGTATAGTAACAGCTGCCTGCCAGAGTGCCAAAGCCAATCTGTTAAACTCAATATGGTCAAAACCGAGAGTACCATCTTTAAACGTCCACACACCTAACCCCATTTTCCAAGTTACTCATTCTCCCCTGTTCCAGATTTGTGCATTCACTCCCTGGTTTCCACATGCGTGTATTCATTCATTCATTCACTCAGCTCCTGCTGCCCTCTGCAGCGAATGGCCCTACCGTCTAGTCAGCTGTGCAAGTCAGCACCTTGGGGGTCCTCTTGCCCTCCCCACATTCAGGGAGGAGTCAGCCGTAATGATGCTGCCTCCTTAGTGCTTAGACCCAAGCAAGCTTTTTAAAGAGTTAGTAACAGACTCGTATATGCCGCAAGTAATAAGTAAAGCTGGAAACAATTCAGATATCCATCAGCAGGTGAATAGATAAACAAACTACAGTATAGCCATGCAATGGATATCCACTAAGCAGTAAAAAGGAATCGACTACTGATCTATACAACATAGCTGGTTCCCAAAAGAATTGTGCTGAGTGAAAGGAGCCAGACCCTTCCCCCTCCAAAAAGGGAATAGGTACTGTGTTACTGCATTTATATAAAGTTCTAGAAAATGCAAAGTAAACTTGTCCGTGCTGATGGAAAGCAGATCTGGGGTCACCTGGGGAGGGCCAGAGGCAGGGGCTGCAGAGGCAAGGGGAAGCTTTGGACGTTACGGACACGTTCGCTATCTTGATAGTGGTGATAGTTTCACAGGTATATACACATGTCAAAACTTGTACAGTTGTATGTTTTAAATACATGCAGTTTATTGTATGTCAGTTACACCTCAATGAGGCCATTTCAAAATGTAATTTAAAAATATACAATGAGTAACCTGCCATAGTTTGACCTAGCGCATGATTGAGGGAACCGGCAGGACACCTGAGCCAGGCCAAAGGCGTGCAGGAGGGACAGGTTCTCCCAAAACAGGTAGTCGGGCCACCAGGAAGCTTTGAAGAATCACACACAACCTCAGGCAGGATGAATTAAATACACACACACACACACACACACTATTGTACGTAGGTATGTATATATGTATGTGTGCATTTACACACACATCACGTTGAAGGGAGTTTTATTTAACCTGCTGATTATGTGAATGTTCACCTACATGAAAATACATTTTGCAAGGACAGTGATTAGATTTTTAAAAAATTGTATGAACCCCACATTCTTTCTGGTTATCTGGTTTTTTCTGGTGTGTACGTTATTGGCTTTCAGATCCATAAAGAAATACAGCCTATGGCATGGCCTGACTTTCTCTCCTCTCTTCTCTCTGTCTCCTTATTTATTCACATGTAGCGAACAGAAATTTCACACAATGTTTGTCTTGATTGGGAGTCCTGCCCTTTGGGGTTTTTTGTTGTTGTTTGTTGTTGTTGTTTGCTACTCTATTCTATTTATCTAATGGTTTAAATGCTGCTTGTTACCACTAATCGGTCATAGTTTGAATAATACTGATCTTGGTTAAGTTTTTCAAAAAATTTTGAGCTGAACACTGTACCAGCTTAATAACTGGTGTATAAAGGAAGAAAAAAAAAAGATTCCATGGTGAAATAGTTTTGGAAGACACCATGGCAACGTTCCTGCGCTCCGAGAGGGCCCCAACTCACAGCTCCGCTCTCAGAGGCTCCAAGCTCCTCCACTCACACTGGGTGAGCAAAAACCCCATTGTCTGCCTCATACCAATGAACTTCCAGAGGCTCCGCATTTCAGGATCTGCCAGGTCAGAAAACACTAAAGAAAACCGATCTAGGGATTCTGAACAATAACACTTATGTCAAGTTCCATTATAACAAAGCTAACTTTTTAGACTTTTTCATTTGCTTAGTACTTGACCCCACCATGCCTTCAGTGAAAAGTATTGTATTCTTATGCGCATAGCTTTCATTGCAGTCAATGAACATTGTCTCTCTTAAACAACTTGGTTAACGGTGATAATTGCATAGCTTTTCATGTTTCCCTTTTTGCCAGGATGTTTTAAGTTAAATTAAATCCCTAATTGCAGTAATAATATTAGATTGAATGATATGACTGCCTTTTTTGTGGATCAGAGATGGTTGAATGTGGTATAAATTAATATTTAGTCTAATTGATTTACGGAATTACTTCTCCTTCTATTTGGTTTTAAATTTTACTTTTCTAATTTAAGAGCCTGATAGAATGTGTACCTTTTATTGCAAATCACTTAATTCTTTTGGGAGGCTAATGGGATACATATTTTAATTAAAAAAACAGAGACCAGCTATAATGCCCCTTTAACCAATAGGGTTTTTAAAACACAGATTTTTTTTACCCTGACTTTGCTATTATTCAGTAATTGGGAAATGCTATATACATTCTGCAACAGGAATGTCTTGAGGGGTTTTGTTTTTTGTTTTGTTTTTTTGGTGAAAGTTCTGAATCGCTAAGAGAACAGCAACATTAAAAATATATCTCTATGTCAATGAATATTTATTGACCAATCCAAATGACATTTGTGGCATTGTACATGAATTAGAGAGTAATAGTGTCACAGAAGCCACCTCAGCTTTAAAGGCACTTGCTTGCCAAAGTACTATTCACCACCAGGGTTCCCATTACAAAGATAAGCAGCTGTTACTAAAAGCATTCACATCTAATGGATGGTGTGGACTTTCATAATATATTTCCCCTACAGATTCTGTGGCCTAGAATAATTATCTATGCCCCTTTCTTGCCTAAAGGAAGTGTTTTGATTTATCTCTGTACACCTTCCAGCTAAAGAGTTGCTTTATCTTTTTTATTGACATAAGAGAAGCTATGGGAGATATTTATTAAGAAAGATAAACCTTAATCATATTCATTAAATTCACTAAGTCAAGGGTTGAAAATGAAGGGAGGGAAAATTTTCTTAAAGTTAAGGTCTTAATATGTCTGTACTGTTCAAATAAGAGTGCTTCTTTAAAAGAAAAAAAGATGGTCTGTATCTTAAGTCTTTAAACTGTGGCTCACTTTTAACCAGAATGCTGTCACTCATTCCCGAGGCCTTGGAACCATGCTGTTCGAATAGATTACACCAAAGAACTGTATTAATCAGGACATGGGGAGCAGAGAAATGGCTGTCATTATCCAGAAGGGGCACCTTTTTTTTTTTTAAAGCGTTATTATTACAATTGAACCATGGTTGTGCTTGTGTATTTTTTTTTTTCCTAAGATTTAGAGAGAGGGGAAGGAAAGGAGAGAGGGAGAGAAACATCAATGTGTGGCTGCCTCTCACCATGTCCCCTACTGGGGACCTAACCTACAACCCAGACATGTGCCCGGACCGGGAATTGAACCGGTGACCCTTTGATTCGCAGGGTGGCACTCAATCCACTGAGCCACACCAGCCAGGGCTGCTTGTGTATTTTTAAGTGATCTGTCAAGTTGGCTTTCTTCATGCCCAAGGCCATATCATCCTTATTCCAGCCATGAGGTGTCAAGCTGTGGGATTTCTTTTCTCCTTCTTTATTCCTCTATTGTATGGCCTCATCTACCTCTCTGGGAATTTATTAGACAGCCATGTATTAAGTTCCCATCATGTGTCAGCAGCCCCTGTGCTTGGTACCAAGGATATAGCTATGAACAAGAACTTCATGGTGCCCACCTTCATAGGAAGTACTAAGTGGAATAATAAACAGTCACATAAGTCCTTGAGTCCATGAAGCACTTTGTAATATAACTATCAACCCGTCCACAAGTGTTATATGACATTGCTGTCCTCATGGCTTCATCCAGGTCCCACCTCTTCTATCACCCTTTCTATCACCATTTGTATCAGTCAGTACTGGCTAGATTATGCTGTAGTAACAACCAAGAGGCTCCACAGCTTAAAACACAACTCTCATTCTGCGAACTGTCCATGGGACGTTGGCTGGAGGGAGGCACTGCTCCTTGTGGTAGGTGTCATTCCACATGCAAAGCCGATGATGCGCCACTAGTGAGACTAGAGTATTGCCAGCCCTGGTGGCAGGACAAAAAGATGCACTGACCCCTAAAACCTCTGTCTGGAAATGACACTTAGTACTTTTGCTCGCTTTTCATTGACAAAGCAAGTTCCATGACCAACCCTGACGTCAGAGGTTGGGGAAATATACTCCTCCCCCAGGGAGAGGACCAGATATTCACACCACATGGTGCCCTGTGATCTGTTTTTATCTTGGTATTCATGTAGATCTTATTGGAACTCAATCTTTTCAACCCTGTGTTGTTGCTAAACTTTGTAGATGGGCATGTCTGCCTAATAAGATGGTAAATTCTTTGACAGCCAGCACCACGTCTTCTGCTTCCATGTATGTGACTTAACATGATGTTATCCTTAATATGAGATGCTTAAAAATGCTTCTGATTATATCAAGGAGGGAATGAAGGGAGAATAATTCAACTCTTTCCATGTGTTAATATAGAGCTTTATAGTTTACTAAGGATCTGTGCACACTGTCTCTTTTATTATTATTATTATGCCTTTTACAGATCAGGAAAGTGAGACCTAGAACTTTCACATGACTTGCTCAGTGCTGCACACACACAAAGTGATTGAGCCCTGTCTGAAACCATGACTTCTAAACCCCAGACCACTGCTTTTCCTACCCTTCTCGTTAATTTTTTCTTGTGCTGAGGATTACACAGAGGAAGGCAGAAGGAGGTTTCAGAAAGAGTTGAAAGCCCTCGCCCAGGACGGGGATATAGCTCCTGGTATTTGGATCTCAGTAAAGCTGAGGGACCAGGTAGCCACAACGCTCAGCTTGTATGTAGCAGGTCAGTGTATTAGTTCCGTGTGGCTGCCGTAACATATGCCGCAGACCCTATTGTCTGGTAGCCTCAAGTCAGAAGTTCAACGTTAGCTTCACTGGGCCAATGTCAAGGTGTGGGCAGGGCCCACACCCTCTGGCGGCCTAGGGAAGAATCTGTTCCTGGACTCTCCCAGCTTCTGGTGGGCATTCTCGGACTGTGGCCGCCCCTCCAGCCTCTGGGTCCTTTGTCTGTAGGCATCTTCCTCTGCCTCTCCTTTATAGGGACGTTTGTGATTGGATTTAGAACCCACCCAGCTAATCTGGGTAATATCTCCATATCAGGATTGTCAGCTTGATTATATCTGCAATATCCACAAACGCCCTTTTTTCTTAAAACATAACCTTTACAGGTTCCAGGGATGAGGCCCTGATGTCCCTTTGGGACCACCCTTCAACCTACTACAGTCAGGATGGTGGGAACCCCCTTTCTGCCCCAGCTTTCTTCTCCCCTGCTCCGCGCCTCCACCGTCCTCCCCCAGCTCTCGCCGCACCGGGCGGTGCAGATCGTGTGGTGTTTGGGAGGCGCTCCAGAGTCCAGCACACCCCTAGGGGGTTCCTAAGTCTGACCAGCCTCTTGGCTGTGTGTCTCCGGGTGGGTTACCTGCTCTGAGCCTTGACATTCTTCTGTGTAGAGGCAGAGGCTTTAGAGCCAACATGCAGCTTAGCGGGAGATAACAGATGAGAGAGGGGCTGGCAGGGGCACCTTGCAGAGGACCACCACCCCCGCGGCCATGCACTGCGCTGTCCGCCTGTCCAACACGCAGGCCCTTCGCCCTCCGCACCCAGCCTTGGGCAGAGTGGGCTGGAGGAAGAAGGTGCTGCCCACTGAGATTCCCCCGCCCGTTATTTTTCTTGGTGAAGTTGAAAACACATGATGTTTATTAAGTAATTTATCATCCTTTCCTAGAAGGGTTATTCCATTTCATGGGTGAGCAGTTTACTGCCAGAGAATGATGTCTTCTTCCAAAATGATGTATAACATGATTTGATATGTACGTTTTTAGATACTTGGATGTTTTTTTCTCTCAGCATTTAAACTTGAAAGTAGTGTAATGCGTGTTCATTGGCACTGTTCCTTTTGAGAAAGAGACATGTGCATGGTGCGGTGACCTCATTTTCCATTTCTAAACTACTATGTAGAACCTATATAAGTACACATAAATTCCAGTAAATTTTAGTATTTACTAAATACTAAGTATTTAGTAATAAATGACATAGGCAATATGCCTTCACAGCATTAAGTCTATGAAGAAAAGTAAACAGTTATATTAATTGTCAAGGAAATTAATACAAAGGAATAAACCAAGAAATAAAGCCATGTTTTTTTCCTCAGAAATGTTTGTGATTTCACATACACTCACTGTCTGCCTCCAGAATAAAAAACTCTGGCCTATTGTGTTTATAATGCAGCCCCTTCAGACATCTGCCTTATTTTTAGGAAGTTTGTATCGTAATGCAAAGAGGATAAGCGGGTGACTCGCCATCTCTGACCTTAGGACGTTAAGGGCCTGAAGTGCTGGGTTGAGAGGGACCGCGAGACCAACACCCGGCTGGGTGAGGAGTTCTGTGATCTGTCAGTCATGTCTGCCACGGAGAAGGGACAGAGGGACACAGGTGTGACACAGTGTGACAGCCGAACAAGCAGGTATTGGAATGCACTTCACCTAGGCCCTTACACACTCAGGTTGCCGCCAGAGTCATCAGTAAGCAGTAGCTTTTACACCGGGACGGTAAAACTGGCGGGAGGTCAGGTATTGAATACTCTCAACACGATCTTCGCTGAAGTTTAGTCGTTTCTTGAAAAATATCTATTAAGATAGAAAGGAAGGAGAGAATTGTTTGCTTAGAAAACCGACTGTGGTTGCAAAGGGGAAACATTTTTAGGGCCCCGTGGTGAATCCGAGGCCCTGAGTGTGCAGCCCCTGCCCGCACGGCCGGCCACGCGCGCAGCGTTCAGGACGACCAAGCGTGCCGCCCTGTGCGTGGTCCATTTGTTTGTGGATAAACAGCATAAATGCAGTGTCCTAGTATTAAATATTTAAAGCGTCTGCAGTGTCCACAGAAGACACATAGTGCTTGCAGCAGTGTGGCATTTTGTTTTTGTTTGCCACACCTCTGGAAGAAAATTGGGAACCCCAGCCCTGCACTCACAATTTACCTGTTCTTGGGCAAGTTACATAACCCTTCCTGCACCCTAGCGTCCTTATCAGATAACATTGCCCACTGCCAAGGAGTAAATGGGCTACTCTTGCTGAGATCCGAGCACAGTGCCTGACACATATCTAGTAAGTGCTTTTGCCCTCCATTTCCATTCCTTCCTGCTGACTTCTGACCCCTGCAGGCTGTTTCCAGGCTTTTCCTGGGTTTGGCCACTTGGAGGTGCTGGAGACAATATATAGAAGCCAGGGTTCCTCTCCCGGGCTCTGGCTCATCTGAATGGCCTTGACCTTGACCCCAGGGCTCAGGTAATACCACTGCCTCCCCTGGGCCCTTCAGCCTGAGGCTGGTAGGTTGCTAAGCTTTGTACCTCACTATCTTCTATTTGCTTTTTGACCCTTGTCACCAATTCTATTAAATTCCCTCTGTTTCAAATATTTACAGCAGTTTTTGTTTTCCTTATTGTGCCTTGACTGATAAAGACTAGGTAGGTGTGTGCTGTTGCCGGAGTTGCTGTTACTGTTGTCTCATGTGCTTTGCCAAGGCATCCGGCCCACGGCCCATGGGCCACGTGCAGCCCAGCACGGCTACGGATGTGGCCCAACACAAAATCGTTAATTTACTTAAAACATTTCTTAGTTTTATTACTAAGTTTTATACTAGATTTTATTACTTACATATGTACATTTTCTATATTAGTGACCACAAACTTGGGACCTGCTTGACGATTTTCAGAGATTATGGGAAGGGCTGCTGCATAATTAGGGTTATTATATGAGGACAGTTTTGCTTACCTGTGGTGACAGATACCATGAAAATTATGCATGGACTTTTCTTTTTGGCTCATTAGTTTTCATTAGTGTTTGTGTATTTGATGTGTGGCCCAGGACAACTCTTTTTCTTCATGTGTGGCCTAGAGACGCCACAAGGTCCCCCTGCTCTAGAGGGAACTCTGAAGGGCACTGAGACTCAGGAAGTGAAGTGAACGAACCAGGACGCCACCGCGGGTGGGTGACAGACCTCAGCGTCAGGTTTTTTTCACCGAATCTCTTCTTCTACCAGCCTTCAGATGGGCCAGGTTTTTTGTTGTTGTTTTTTTTTTTTATAAATAATTTTTAAGGGTTTTTTTAACATGAATTTTTAGAGAGCGAGAGGAACGGAGGGAGGGGAAGAGACAGAGAGAGACATACATGGATGTGTTGTTCCCACTTCTTTATGCATTCATTGGTGGCTTCTTGTATGTGCCCTGACCTAACTGGGGATTGAACCCACAACCTTGGCTTGTTGGCACAGAGTTCTAACCAACTGAGGGACCCAGACAGGGTTGGGCTGGTATTGTCAACTCTAATCAGTCTGAATTTACAATGTATTCAAATTATAGGTCTCTGGTAGCTAAACTAATAAAATGGCTCTTTGGTGTTTAAAAGGACCAGTGTGGTGCATCCCACCACTCTTTGAAAATAAGGTGTTTTACTTAAGGTAAGTAATTTAGCGTTTTTGCAGAAAGGATATTCCTTTAATTACTAAGATGATTCAGAGTTCAAAATTACTAATTCAGTCTTCTAACTGCATCAAGAGCATTTAAATATACATTTTCTACTCAATAAGTCATGAATTTGTTTAATTTATCGCCAGCGCGCTCCAAAGTCATCCATGTAGACCTTGAGCTGTGAGCATTTGCTTCTCTCCTTCTGGCTAATTCTGACACATCTCGCCTGTCATATTTTTCTGAAATTCTAAAAATGGGATTGCATACTGTTTAAAGTGATTGTTGTGTTCCCAAAGAGAAATTATAAAACTTGTTTAAATAATGTTGTTTCCCTTCATTTTCTCAAAAATGTTTTTCCTGAGTAGAAAGTGGAATTTAGAGTCTGGTAGACCAGTGGTGCTCAAACTTAAGCACATATCAAATAGCTGCAGGACTTTATAAAGCACAGACGGTTAAGTTCCATCTTCAAAGTTTCTGATTCTGTGTTTCCGGGGTAGGGCCTAAGAACATGCATTTCTAACGCGTTCCCAAGTGAGGCTGATTTTATTTGCGGACCCTACATTGAAGAACACTGCTTTAGGCTGAAGAAAGAATTTGCCAAGAATAAGCATGAATGCTTTTAGTCTTGTAGTGTTAAGAGAAAGCAATGAGGGTGGCAGATTTAAATAATTATTCTGTTTAGCCAAAAGGCTCCACTCTTTCTTAGAAAATCAATTTGGAATACATGAGTTCCCTTTCTGAAAGGCGGAAAGATAATACACAGAAAAGGATTTACCATTATGATAATGAAACTTCAATTTAGGACCCCTTTCCAGGCTCTGGGAGGGGGCCTAGCAGTAAGTTCAAATGGTTTTTGTAAAATTTGCAAAAGGAAGATATTTTTGTATTCTTTTTCTTAAAGAGGGACCCAGAAATTGTCTAAGCTTTAACTCCCATAAAATCTGAATCAACTCTGATAATTTAAGTAGTATAATTAATATGAAAGGACTAGTTGGTAACAAAGAGAAGTTGTTTTGTAGGCTAAGCAGTCTCCAAGTGCCAGAAATAAGGGCAAGTGGGGACGTAAGTCTCATATGTGAACTTTGTGTGGAACTTACTTTAATTGAATGAGCCCAGTGGGGCATTTAGGCAGAGATAAATCCAAGTTGCTTTTAGAGTGTCCACTAAATGTGCGCTATATTTTATTTTCTATTTATTTGTTTCATTTATATGTGACAAGAGCAGATTTGAAGAATGAAATGGGTTCAAGTTCTGGCTTCACGTCTTATAAATACACTCATTCTCTTTGAGCTCTTTTGTCTGTAAAAGGACATGGTAATAATAATAATTGCCACCTTAATCGGGCTAATGGTGTAATGAGATGATAGACATGAACAGACATTTGTTCATACCTGAAGATAGAAAGCTGTTCGTATCTGAAGATAAAGGATGCTACAAAAAATGTTAGTAATTATTCGTTACACAGTGCTACACAAATAGTACACTAATAGCTCATATTAATTGAATGACTGAAGGGCCATTCTGTGAGATCGAGTCAGCAAACTTTTTCTGTAAAAGGCCAGACTATAAATATTTTAGGTTTTGTGGGTCACTGTCTCTGTCTTAAATACTCAGCTTGGCCAGTGGAAGGCAAGAGCAACCCTAGGCAAGATATAAATGAATGGCTATGTCTGTGTTCCAGTAGAGCTTTATTTATAGAAACAAGGACAGCTATGCTAGATGTACCAAAAGTCACCCAAAATGCCACTGTCCTTCAGAGGCATCCAAAATGCCTCTTATGAGCATTAGATAAAACAAATACTAGCAATTATAAATGATGTTTTTACTTAAACTCAACACTGAAGGATCAAAGTGCTGGCAAATGTTATCTGCCTTACTGTCCATACTCCCCTAACGGAGCAAATATCTCTTTGGGGGATGAAGACTCTTAAGTGGATTATGGAAGGCAAAGAGTGGGGAGGAGGACGGAGTCAAGGTTAAGTTAAGGGTCAGAACAGCAGCTTATTTCTTTTTATGCTTCTTTGTGCTGTAAGTGGCCATAACAGGGTTAGCTCTCCTTTGGGACTCAGCCTCAACAGCAAGCTCGTAAGAACGGAGTTTCGTGACCACCAAGAAACTCAGTGGTTCTATTTTGTAACCTCTTGATTTTTTTTTTTTTTTTAATCACTGATATGCTCAGGTGTGTGAACATTGGAAAACTGAAATAAACCAAAGGAGTTTTAGAAAACCATTAAAAGACAGTTGCCTACACATCTAAAAAGGGAGATTAATCATGAACTGTAAATAAAGTTTCTATAAACATTCACATACAGATTCTTGTGTGAACTTAAGGTTTCACTTCTTTTGGGTAAATACCTAGGAATGAGATTGCTGGGTTATATGGTACTGGTATATTTAACTTTATAAGAAACTACCAAACCACTTTATGAAGTAGCTGTAGTATTTTACTTTACCACCAGCAGTGTAAGCATTCCAGTTGCTAAGCATCCTCACCAGCTACAGGTGGTGTTGCCAAGTTTTTGTTTCTTTGTCAGATTTTGTTGTTTTTATTACAGCATTCTAAAATGTGTAATGTGGTAACTCATGGCAGTTTTAATCTGCATTTTCCTAACTAATAATGATATTGAGCATCTTTCACAGGCTTATGAAAACCATATTATCTTCTTGGGCGAAGTGTCTGTTTAAATTTGTTGCCCATTTTTAGAATTGAGTTGTTTGCTTTCTTATTACTGGCATTATTCATAATTGCCCAAAACTGGAAACAACATGAATATCCATCAACTGGCGGATGGATAAACAAAATATGGTCCATCCATACAATGATATTCTCAGCAATAAAAAGGAATGAGCTACTGATACACTCAACAGTTCTGCTAAGTGAAAGATGTAAGGTTCAAAAAGCTGTATACACTATGATTCCATTTGTATGAATCTGGGGAGAGGCAAAAACTATAGCGACAGAAGCTAGGTCAGGGGTGGACGAGAGGGTGAGAGAAAGTACAATTTTTTTCTCTTGGCCTTCACTCCACCAGACCCAGCCTCCCACCCCTGCCTCTGTCTTCTCAGTGGACTCAGTATCAGTGTAAGCTAGAGTTTCTAACACAGAAACACAAACATGAAGTTTCTTTAGCTTTAATCACGGACATTGACGGACAGCAGGCATTTCTTCTGGCCCTTTATTTCTGTTCCTGGGTGGTTACGGAGTCGGCCTGGCTCTGCCTGCCTTGGGCTCTCAGTGCCCCCGTGTAACTGAACTGTCGGAGGCCCGTCCCTGTGGCACCTTGGTGCATGACCCAACAATGAGTATTGGAAGGAACAGGTCTTTACTTACAATATTCCAACCTTGGGGGGCTCAGAGCACTTATGCTTGGAGCCCTCCTTCCCCACGCGACCCAGCACCTTGTTCCCCAAAAGGCTAAAAGCTAAAAGCTAACCCAGCAGTTCCCCCGTCTCTCTGGAAGGTACCAAAGTCGGCATCCTCAGGCAGCAGCTCTCTCCTTCAGGGTCTGAAGTACCTTGTCATCAGCCTCCGTGTTATAGTCCAGGAAAGCATGTGCCGTGGTGCCCTGGATCGGTGACGTTCAGGAAATATATAAGTCCTGAGAGTCCAGATAGAGTCCAGGTTTGCAAGGCAGCAGGTCAGCATTGTGCAAGGGAGGGTCTTCAGAGTCAGTTAGAGCAGGCACAGTCAGAGCAGAACATGTCCCCTTAACTACACCAGGCCACGTGGCCAGACCCCGACTACAGGCTACGTAGGTGCTTGCTTCCTCTCCCTCTCTCATGGCTCTTCCACTCCCTTCCAAGCTGCATGGGTGACCCCCTCATGGTTGTCCGCCTGAGTTTTCATCCTGACCCTGAGCCTCCTGCATGACCTCACCTCCGGCTCCTCCCACAACGAGCGACACTTGCCAGTCCTCCTGTATAGTTTACATCCATTTGGCTGCCATCCCCAGTCAGGGCAAGAGTGACTCAGCGATCCAGGGGGAACCCACCTCCCCTGGCTACTTAAAGTCACACCCATGTTGCCCCAAGATGGTAACACGGCTGTTAAACTAGCCTTTGTAATGAAAAATACCTTAAGCCTTATTGTCCACTCCCCCCACCCCCCAAACTATGGGCTGTGGGGGCTTCCCCCTATATTTCCAGGCATCCCTCACCCCGTATCCCATTACACCTTCACCTCCCTGTAATTCTGCTCCAGAGACAGCAAGCCAGGGCTTTGGTTAGCAAAGTGGTAGAGCGTATGCCCTTTGAGAATTGACTGCTGTGCTGGTTCTGTTAGGGTTCTGAATCATAGCAGGTAATGATTTGTGCTCACCCCCCACCCCCTGGCAGTGGAGAACTTGAGAACCTTTGGGTGGGGGGTAGGGAAGAGGGTAAGTCAAATCTCTCCATAGTACAGGGAATGCCAGAGAATTGACTGCTGTCTTTGCTGTGGTGGGAGGTTGTGTCTGCTAAATATTGCATGAAGAAAATAAGCTCTGCCCCCTGCCTAGGGCTTAGAAGTATCTTCCACTGACAAAGATTTTTGTTGTACACATTTATTATAAATAGCCTTTGCATTTTATAGGGCAGAACAGGAAGACTCCAGGCCATTGGGCAGGAGAATTTTTTTTTTCAAATATTTTGTTAGAACTGAGTTAAAGAGGCATTGTGGTAAAATATGGAGGTCTTTTAGAATAAAGTTGCACCCTTATGTGAGTACAAGCGGAGCTCCTGCTGCCTGATTACTTTTGTGGGCAGTGGGGGCTTCTTTTACAAATGCCTGTTATGGAGTCCTTTAAGAGCAGCCATCAGGTACATGGCCCTTGAAAATAAATTGGAGAAATATTACTTGTGGTCCACAGCTCCCTGGCCTTTGTTGTCCTGGTTCATTGTGTATATGAGCTTGAACTGTCTTCAGCTATATATTTGTCTTTGTGTCCATTGTTTGGCCAATGTGCATCTAGAAACTTGCCGCTCAAAGGACATCTCTGGACTAGAGCATCAGCATCACCTGGGAGCCTTTTAGGAATGCAGGTCCCACCCCAGATCTACTGAATCAGAATCAGCATTTTAACATGTCCCGACAGGATGCATTTGCACATTGAAGTTTGAAAGGCACTGATCTAGGTCAAGATCCTGCCCTGCTGATAACCATGTTAGGATCATGTGTAATCCTCAGAAATGCACCCCTGGTGTATCCCCCTGATGTCTACGAATGAGTGTGAACATATGCCACTTTGCTAAGAATGAAGTTTATTTATTTATTTTATGTATTGATAAATATAAATTTATTTATTAAGCTGAGCTGGTCCATAAAGGTCCAAACTCGAATAAAGTATGGTTGAACTTCAGGGATCTCAGAGTCAAGTTGGGGACACAGAAAGATATACAGCATCATATAGTCCACTGTCTTTATCTGTGTCATTTGACTTCGTTCACCTACACGGAGTACTAGTCCCCCTCTCGGTGTATAGTCCATGGGCTACCTGCCTCTGAATCCTTTGAGTCAGAAGGGGTGGTGCTGATATGAAAAGAGCAGGGGGTGTCTCCTATTGATTGAGTTGTCCTCTGGGGGCGGGACCCTGGCCTGTTCATTGTAACGATTATTGTGCACGTTATAATGTGAGAATCACTGATCTGGTGCTGCTTTGACATCCTCAGTGACTATGCAGTGTGATACAAAGGGATGTTTAAGTACAATCTCAAATATTTAAGGAATCATTCAGGAGGTTTCTTATGCTAAATTCAGAGAGTTTCAAGTGGCCTCTGAGGTCAAAGCTGCTTTTACCTTCGGGTAAAGCAATACAAGGATATTTGTGGGTGCTGTTTAAGGATAGTTCAGTTCATATTTATATATATTTCTGGCAGCATGTTTCCTAGGAGCAAATTAAAATGCTTTGCTCTTTGATGAGTTAACAATGTGAACATTGTTATGACAATCCTGTGGCTCTCTTGTTTAGAGTTTATACTCATCTAATCAAACAAATTGAAATTGGATTATGGCTGTTACACGTTAGAGCGCTTATTATCCAGTGTAAATGCCGGTCTGAAGGAAATAAAATTGATTTTTTTCTGTGCTTCTTGGGAGCATCACAGGTAATTGGTATGCTGGTCAAATTTCTAATTAGGTTTGTATAGAGGAAAGAAAGATTAGTGTTTGGGATTTTTTATTTTCTTAATGTAGTATGTAAATAAACTAATATTTTATTCTAATTAGGGACTCAGATGATTTTTAAAAGTTTGATGATCTGCTTCCATATTTTTATTTAAAGCGTGTCAGGCTTTTAAAGTGGGTAATAATTTTAAGAAACATTTTTATTGTTAGAAAGAGGAAAAGAAAATAATAGAGTAGAATACCATTAAAACACTCTGATACAGTGACCTTATTTTTCAGGGAATGAGCTATAATATTTACCAGAATTTTGCACATAACTGAACCTATCTTTCTATAAACCAGACTACTTTTTTAAATTGCCGTCATTTTGCCAACACCTTTTGAGTACTTACAGCGTGTAAACACCCAACCTAATGCTAGGATTCAGAGTTCATCTAACCAAGGTCCTTCACAAAAAACAGATGTCTCCACATCACTGACTGCTGTGAACGCATAAGGATGAGCTGGAGAATACAAAGCCAAAGACAACAGGCCCCAGGGAGTAGTAGGGAAAGGCTTCGTGGAGGAGGTGGTATTTTTGACCTGGACCTTGACTAGAAGTTAGAGTTTACAAAGGAGAAATTTATTTTTGAAGTTGTAAAGGCATTACATGCTGATTGCATGCATGCTCATTTTGAAAGTACTTATAGAAAAAAACTTTATTACATTTGAAATGTGCTTGCTGCTGAAAATACACTGGGGAAAAGTCCACAAGACCACTGTTAGGTTCTACAGTTTACTAGAGGGACTCACAGAACTCTGCAAGCTATCCTACTCACAGTTACATGGTTTACTACAGCTAAATGGCAGGGATTAAAATCAGCTAAGGGAAGAGGATCATACGGCAGAGTCCAGGAAAGTTCCAATCGCAGAGCTTCCAAACATAGAGTTGCCTTCCCCATGGAGTCGTGGACAGCCTAACTTTCCCCACTGGGAAAATAAGCCATGTGATAATATGCCTGGAGTATGGCCAACCAGGGAAGCTCATCCGAGGCCTGGTGTCCAGAATTTTAATTAGGGCTCCATTGCAAAGGCGTTGCTGACTGCCCGTGGGGCTGAGCTTAATCTCTAGCCCCTCCAGAGGTGAAACTAATGCCAAATGACCCAAAGCCCTTACACTGATCACATTGTTACACTATCTAATGTGACCTAAGACACCCAAGCAAACAAAAACACTTGTATCAGGTATGACATTCCATGGTCTTTGAGATTGCCTCCCAGAAGCCAGGGGAAAAGGCCAGACCTCGCTCTGGTCAACGATGAATTCCTTACTATACAGAAACAAAACCAGACCCTACTATAAGTTTATAAAACTCATCATAAAGTGAAAGGAAACAAGACCTATGAAAGAAAGGTCTGGGATGTTGGGGGTTCTAGGGGTGGGATGGATGGTCTGGCCGGTTAGGATGATTTTCCCAAGGAAGTGGACTGAAATCAGAAGGATGAGAGAAATTAGCCAGCTGGGCAGTGCTGTGAAGAGCATTTCAGGAGGAAGCAGTTGGCAGAAAGGCTTGAAGGCTGGAAGTAGCTGGACATGTTCCAGAAACTGGAAGAAGATAGGGCAGGAGCAGAAGAAAGAGGAAGGAATGTGGTTGCAACATTGACTAGAGAAAAAGTAGGAACCAGATGCCCGGTGGCCTTGGAGACTCTGAAAATGATGATCAACTGTATCTTCAGTTGATGCGAAGCCATTGTATAGTTTTAAAGCAGGAGCATGGATGCTCAGGTTTGTGATGTGTGTTTTTAAAGGGACATGTGTGTGGCTGTGAGGCCAGCCAAGCCAGGACACGAGTGGAAACAGTGACTTTTAGAAGACCACTGCAACCGTCTCAAATGCGGCGGCCGGAACTAGGGTGGTAGAGCAACGGAGTGGGTAAGGGGGGACAACTTTGAGAGAGCAGTCAGAGTTGGAGTTGGTGGGACTTGTCATGCAAGACTGCCCAGCAGACCCTCAGCTGTCCACATTGTGCTGTCACCTGTGGGCATCTGGCAGCCCCATCTGATTTGTTGCTTCTACTTTGCCGCAGGTAGAGAATCAGGTGACCAAACTGACTAGAACTCTGTGTAAGGAAGGAAGGGCAGTCTCTGAAGGGGTGACGGGTGTAACAGTGAAATTGGTTCATGCCTCCAAACTTGGTGAGGTCTGTTCTGGCTGCTGAACCCCGAGCCTCAAGCCACCACCCCCCCACCCCCACCGTCACTTCCAGTCTGGGCTGTGTTCCAAACAGTTGTGGTTGCCAGAGCAGTTCACTGTAAACAACCCTTCTAAAAAGCTGCAGTATTGTTGGTCATGGATTCAGATGCACCATGAATAAAATCATTCCCCTCCTTGAAAGACAACCGTTACCAGAAAAATCTGATATAAAGTTGTCAGTACAGAGCATAGTAAGTGTTGAACAAATGAATCGATGTCTAATTCTCTTTAAAACGTGAACATTAAAAAGTGTCCACTACACCTGTGATGTGTTTTACTAAACCCAGACAAGACCTCCTAGTTATATACACCCTTTATCTTCCATGTATGTTTCATATTTTCTGTTTGTTCCTCTGTAAAAGGAGGGCATGGAAAAGTGAATGTGGCAGAAAACATGGCTGATGTCCCCTGCCTATTTCACTTTGCTAATTGCTCGATCAAATAACTTATTCTGGCCTAGAAACAATTAAAAAGAGGAAGTACATTCAGAACACACAGAGAATATAGTCAGAGACCTTGTGTTTTCCTTTCAAACTCTATTTTGGCCAAGGCCTGATCACTTTTATTTAAATGCTGTCACTTAGCCAAATGGACACTTTTCTGCTTCCCTGTATGTGAGTTCTCAGCGACAAATGACAATGTTGGGATGCCAGTGCCATTCATCTTGGCCTTAAGTCAGCGTAAACACAAGGTGCCTTAGGAGAGGCGATGATTAGAAAGTTGTAGGGGTGAACTACTGTTAAGGGCTTCATGTTTGGCAGGGAATCTGTGAGATTTACCTTTCAGCTCAGTTCAAAACTTGCTGCCTGATTGATCAAACTATGGTTTGCTTTTGCTTTACCGGGACTTCGCAGAGGCTTTCCTGCTGTTGGTTTCAGGTCCCGCTCTCGCCTGCCCCTCCACCTCCACCCCGCACGGGTCAGGCACGGTCTTACTAGAAACCAGAAACCGGGAGGTTAACTTTCTGAAGAGGTTCGGTGGAATTGGAACGAACTTCCCAAGTCCTGGGAGTCCCTAAAGGAAAACGATTTGGGAGGGCGGGCATTCCACCCTTCTCTTAGCTCCCCCTGGGCCCAGCTGCTGGAAGCTGGGAGCACCTGGCGGGGCCACCTGGCAGGGCCGGGCGGGGAAGGAGTGGGCGGGGCGGCGGCCACGCGCCTCTCCAGCAGCCAATGGGCGGCGGCGGCGGCGGGCCGGGAGTGCCGGCGGGTGGGACTCTGGGAGGCGCGGACGCCACTCGCTTCAACTTGAGACCTAAGGAACGCACTGCTGCTGGTGTGAGCGTTTGCTCCAGGCTAGCGGGTCCCGGCACCCCCGGCCTTTCCCCCGCTGCGGAGGCGGCCTCCCCGCCCAGCCCTGGAAGGCTAAGGTGAGGGACGTGGGGAGGGGGCGGTACGCCTTTGTCTGCAGGTGCGTGCAGAAGTAACGGACCGGGTTGGAGCCGGCGCTCGCTCGCGGAGACAGCGAGGCGGCCCGGGAGACCCACGGGACAACGGATGCCCTCTCCTTTCCCTGGAGTCACTGCTTAGGGAGGGGTCTGGTCGGGGAAGCCGGGAGACACGGGGAAGGGGTCTTCCGCCTCCCTGGAGGGAGGATAAGAATTGTATGAAATGGGGGTGGGAGGGGGGAGGTTAAGAGTCTTTTGCTTCCAATTTACCCGCGCAGCAGGAAGCTGTTCAGTGGTGGCCTCTTCAGATGGCCTGCACTGGGCATTTCTGTCCTGGCCAGCGTTGAAGGATTGAGTAAATGAGTGCATTTATCTCACATGCCCTTTGGTGAATCACATTTATGTGTCTACCAGGAGTGAGAAATAATTGCGGGATCTGAGTAATCCGTTTTTGGGTTAAAAGCAATATGCTTTGGTGTAGAAAGACTACATTTTCAAATAATTTTTATTGTGTGATTTAGAGTATCAGTGTGACTTCCATGTGAGAAAATGGCTCAAATTCCCAAAACGTAGAAAAGCAGCCAACTTTCATGTGCTTGCTCTTGGCGTTGAAAAAAAGAAAGAAAGAAAGAAAAACATGTTTTAAATACTGCATATCACCCTTTATTGGGTTCTCAGGGAATGTGTGCCTTTCATATTTATTTTCTGTTTCCTGAACCAATATTGTAAACCAGGCATGTCTGTGTTCCCTAATTAATGTGTTGGCTGTGAATCTTCATTATTGCCCTGGGTGGAAGAAGGCGGGGGGTAGGGGGGGAGGCAATCCATTAGTCTTTTCTTTCTTTAACTGCAACAGCAGCCTGGCTTTGACTTGTATCAGGAAAAGTGGATTCAAACCACCTTCCTCACGTTGATGTCTTGTTTTCTTAGGCCATCAAACAGTCAGAATCTTCTCCAAGCTGGCTGTGACACAAAGGCAGTTTGTAAGTTTTCTCCCTAAAGTTCAGCTCTTCCCTACTGCCTTTTAGTTGTTATGCGCTTTGTAAAAGGAATTTGCAGGTGACCTGAGGCCTTTCCCAAAAAGTTACAAGGGTAACATACTGTGAGGAAAGTAGCCATAAATCAGTATTTGCCAATTTTGTCTCCTATTTTTCAAATTATAGACTGTGGATGTGTTGTCCAAAGTGAAATGTGAATAAAACGCTTAATGGGGAAAAACTTCCCACAAAGCACCAGTCATCATTGTTGAAGAAGGGGTGGCTGTCATTGCTGGCGTGGTGCGGGAGGCTCAGAGTGGGCATGCGCTGCGTGCTGGTTTGGTCAGGAACCTCACCTTTCTGACAGCTGGTGTATTTATGAGTTCTTCTGTCATTTGCGTAGGTCCTTGCTTTTGAACAATGGGAATAATTTATTTCATGGGTATTTAGTAAATACCTACTATGTGCCAAGGATTGGAATGATGATGAAATGGTAAATGTGACGGGTACCATCTGGCATTCCTGGAGCTCAGTGCGCTGGCACAGGGCCCATTTCAGGTACCCTGAAAGGTGTGGATGACACTAAGGAACAAGAGGATGTTGCTGCTGGCTCCTGCCCTGGAGGTCAGCTGAGCCCAGAGCTGCAGGTGCAAACAGAAGTGCAGGGGACACCGCTACTCCAAGGGCGGATGTATACATCAGAGCAGTGGATCATTGTGTACTGGCATTGTCTTGAACCTGCTAACTTTGATCATGGATACCCCTCATAAGAGTCTGGGACTGCAAAGAGAGCCAGATGCAGAGTTCTAAAAGAGTTTGAAAAGTGGCATTGTGTATTTGGATGTGCTAACTCCTGTCTGTTCCAAAAGCTATCAGTCATGCAGTCTCCTAGTCTCACCTCAGTAGCTTGCATCTTGAACCAGCCCCTCAGGGAGATGAATTTCATTCTGTACCACTGACTGAGCAAAGCTTTACATCTGCCCGCAGTGTGAAAAGGTGACTTCTAGGTTCAGAGATCTGGAACACAGGGGGAAAACACCAATTTTCTCTCTCCCTACTTTCTGTGGGTTTTAGGGAATGTAGTGATGACACATAATTTCTTACTCGCCCGGGGTTTCAGACTTTTCAGCAAACCCCTAGGGTCACATGAGAACATACTAAGTAGTAGTGTAACTTGTTTTTTTTCTAATTGCCTCTTTTAAACACTTACGAATATAATATATTTGAGAAATTCTTAGACCTTTGGATTTCTCTGGTCCCAACATATTAACTGACACAGGATGCTCTCTATAAATAATTGAATTGTTGAGTGGGCAGATGAATGAATGTAGATAAAACATTTTATTTTCTGTTTTTAGGGGATTAACTATAACTATCACATGTCCTTATTATCTATAATCTTTAGATTAATTTGTTGTTGGGCAGATACGGTACATCTACATGTCAGGCATGAGGTGCTGAGGGAATGAGACAGGCAAGACTCAAAGAGGCAGGAGATAAGCCAGGAAGCAGTCCCGAAGCAAGGTGACAGAGATTAGGACGCGTACATGAAGACAGTCAACAGCGCAGTGTAACACAAAGTAGCTCAGTGGGTATACCGGCCACCAAGGGGTAGTCCTTCCTTGGAAGTGACATGGAGCTGAACTTGGAGGCTGAGAAGCCAGGCATGTGGGTAGTGAGTAGGATGGTCTGAGGAAGAGGAGCACTTCGTGTGTTCAGGGATGGGACAGGGAGCTCAGGGCGGCTGGAGGCAGGAGCAAGGCAGCCAGTGCGGTGCTCCTGGGAGGAAGGGGCAGGCGGGGACAGGATCCCGCTTTTCGTCTAGGGTTGAAGGTTTGGCTTTTCTTGTTAATGCCATGAGAAGCCTTTGAAGGACGGTAGTAAGGGAAGTGTCATGATTTGATTTCTTTCATTAAAAAAATCTCAGTGACTGCTGTTGAGGGAAATGGAGGTCAGGAGCAGAGACAGAAGCTGGGGGAGCAGCTGGCCAGTCCTGGTCCAGGAAGGATCAAAATAGTGTAGTGGCAGAGGGGATGGAAAGAAGCAGGTTACGGCGGTTAAATGGGCAGGATTGAGTGTAGAAATGTAGGGAAAGGAATAAACTGGGACTGTGCCTGGGATTTTAGATTTATTTATTGATTTATTGATTTATTGATTTGTGTTAGAAATGCATATTAATAGAAATAATGACTATATAAGGACAGTTATGCAATGGAACAACTCATTGTCAATTTATGTTGTTTTAAGACTTTGACTTAATTTTTTTTTATTCTCCAGTGTGGGTGAACAGCCATATCCAGTGGATGCCATGCATTTGGTCATTTTTCTAAGACATTTTCACCCTTCAGTGCCCTATCTTTTTCAACTGATTATTAGACCTTTGAATTTTCTTTGTTCTGTCATAAAACCAAAAGATCAAAGTAAGAAAGGAGAGCAGTTTAGCTTTAATCCATATGGAATAACTCTACCTTTGCTCCCAGTTTTATAAGAAACTTGATAATTGCATTTGAAGTTATTCATTTCACATGCAACATCCTGCATGGTTCCAACAACTGATATTTTGTCATAAATAAAACTTGCCCCATGTGTATTTCAAATCAAAAAGGGTAAATAAAATTCCATAGTAACTTTGCTGACAATTCAGTGAGTATTTTGTGAGCTAAAAAAGCCAATTCCTTGTATCTATAAAGTAGAGAAATAAAATAGTTTCTGATAGGATTTTTGGTGCCATCCTTGTATCTGCAGATATGGGCACTTGAAAAATTACAAAGGTCAGGGAACTTTGGTTTTGAAAACAACTTTGGTTTGGTTTGCAAAAAAAAAGAAAGAAAAACATTAATGCAGAAAATACTCCTGAAGCAGATGAGAAGGGGCAGAAGTGGCCCGGGCTGCCAGCCCTTCTGATACAGAAACCTATACCCATCCTGCCGCTCGCGGGCCTCGTGAAGCCCAGGATGGCTGTGAATGTGGCCCAACACAAAATTGTGAATTTACTTACAACATTAAGAGCTTTTTGTGATTCTGTGCTACAGTGTATTTAGTGTGTGGCCCAAGGCAACTCTTCTTCTTTCAGTGTGGCCCAGAGACTCCAAAAGGTTGGATACCCCAATAGCTTTTCTGGGGATGAATAAATTATGACAGTTAAAATAATTATGATAGAGGAAAAGCAGCTACAGAGAGCACAGTTGACAATTGGGGCCAATTTGGCCTGATTCTGTCATGTCAAAACATGCATCTGTTTGCCTGGTTACATAAAAATCCCCTTCAAGGAGTCTGTGTTTTGTTATTTAGATTTCTCCCCCTCCCCCCTCCCCTCATGCATTCTAAGAAGAGGCTTAACCTGCTAGTGACCCTCTTGAAATAAAGTAACTGGGGCACAGCTACATGTAAATTCTGGTTCTCATATTGGGTGTCCCTGTAAAATTCAGTTGAGCAGAAGGTTTTTGGTTCTAAAGAAGAGAGAAATTGGAAGAGAGCTCTTATTCCTGCATCTGGGTGGAATCGTTTCTCACTGGCTCTGGAGTTTGTCACCTATAACGAGAATTATTTTAGCATCTCAGCCCTTTGCACAGTGTAATGCACACTTGTTTTAATGCTCTGCAGTTACCAGCTTGAAACCCTTAACAATTTTTCCTCGCAGGGTCTTGCCATTTTCATGTTGCACTAGGCTCCACATGTTATTTAGCTGGTCCTAATTTCAGTTTTTGCCCACGTTGTATGTTGCACACCCGAATCAGATTGTCTTCTAAGCAGGGTTCAGCACTTTTTCTGTAAAATCCCAGATTTTAAATATTTTGGGCCGAATGGTCTCTGTAGCAACTGCTCAACTCTGTCATTGCCACACAAAACCAGCCAGGGACACCAGCAAGTGAATGGGCGTGGCTGTGCTCCACTGACATGCTATTTATGAAAACAGACAGAGGGTAGATGGTTTGTGGTCCAGGGGCCATAGTTTGCAGCCCTTAACTTTAAGGACCTGAGTGGAAGAACCCTCAGTGACCACTGAAATAGGGACTTTGTCATTTGGAAGTAAGAAGGCCCGGTCACCTTTGTCGAGCTTTGTGGTGTTCTAAAAATCAGATTCCGAAGGTTGGGCTGTTTGGGGTACTTCTGTGGCAAACCATTAGTCAAATACCCCCAATCCATGCTTGAGATTCTTCAAGATGATGTATTTACTTGTCAAATATGGACGCTAAAAAGAAAGTAAACGCAGACAATAAAAAGAGGATGCTACCATGATGGGAGTGTGGTTTTGTGTTGTTTTTTTTGGGGGGGGGGGGTTTTAGTATCATATTTGATGAAAAAGATAAAAGATGCTAAAACAAGAAGATTAGCTGCATATAAAAAATAACCTTATTGAATAGGAAAGGTGTATTCTTTCAACCTCTATCAAAAAGTTAACTGCTCCTCAGGTAGCTTAGTACTCCGGGGCAGGGAGGGGGGCGAGAGGTGGGAGGAAATCCTTGTTCTGCCTTATAGCACAGCTCTTCCCACTTCCCTGCCTCCATGCATATGGGAATGTGCTGCCCAGTTCTTTTTCCTAAATGATACACAAAGGTTTGTTTCTCTTTGAGTATAATTATTAAGAAAATTATCTGAGGAGTCGGTAAATCTTGATAGAAATCATTGTACGAGGGAAATTTATATATTGATTTCTTTAGAAGCGGAAGAGCCGTTTTTCATTTAGACAAATGTTCTGAAGAAGGAATCTAGTTAGGGGCCATGGAAACCAGATTGTTGTTTCTGCTGGAGATGATCAGAGTGTAGATTTGCTTTGCTTTCACATAGAGTCACAAGAGATTAATAATCTTTTCAGGACTCGCCTCCTGCTCATTCAGATGAAATATATGTTTTATTAACATTGTTTTGGCTGACATGGAAACGGAATATGAACTAAAGTCATTTGTAAAGTGCTATCTGTGATAAATAGCAGCAGGAGAAAAAAAGTCTAGCCAACTCTCTTTTATTCACAGCATCATTCCCTTAGGGCCTTACCAACCTGAGCAGGTATATGGGGGAAAGTCCTGAGTTTTATCCTATTTATTTATTTATTTATTCAGTCATTCAAAAATATTTATTGATTACCGGCCGTGTGCCAGGCAATAGTGATTAAACAAGGCAGAAGCTTCCTGCTCCCTCGGACTTTTTCTTGGGGGATGACAACCAGGGTCATGGGCACCAGTTCAGTGCCAACAGCTACCCCCAGTTTGGGGTGCAGTGCAGAAGGAAACTGGATTCAGTGCAGAACAGCTCAGTTGTGATGCAGCATGACTGTGAGGCAGCCCTGGGGCAGGCGCCTGTCTGCCCAGGCTGCTCCGCTCTGGTGAGACATCTTCGGTGTTTCACCTCAGCCAGGACACGCAGTCTTCAAGGGGGAAAGTGTGCTTCCCAACCCAGAGGAGAGCTAGCTTGTATAAAACAGAAGTCTCTAGCCCTGGTGCCTGAGGGATCTGTGTTCATGCAAAGGAGGACTCCAAGTCCTCACTGTTTGATTGGTCCAGGAGGCACTTCCCTGATTGGGCAAAATGGAGCTTCTCTGATTGGTCGGTGCTGCATAGCTCTGACTGGATGAGTAAAGTCTCAGTGCTATTGGTTGAAATAGGATTCCAGAGACCCCTCTGTAAGGGCTGTCTCAGGTGGCAGAAACACAACGCAGGCAGGCAGTTCAGTACAGGCTTCTTCCTGAAGTGCAGTTTGCATGAGAGGCCCCTGTGCAGAATAGCTGCTAGGCTTTGTTTGTTTGTTTGTTTGTTTGTTTGTTTGTTTTTAAGTTTGTGCCCAGTTAGCCACCAGGAGCCGTTTTTAGTAGGTGTCTTCTTTCTCAGGGTTCACAGGGAGGAGGAAGGACAGACAATAAACAAATAAATAAGGAGTGTAGTTTTAGATGGCTGCAAGTGTTGGCAGTAACTGGGTGGTCCAGAGGGTTCTTTTGGAGGTGTTGACCACAAGGAGGTGTGCCCCCTGCAAGACCTGAGGAAATAAGTGGTCCGGGCAGCAGGAAGAGAGAGCACAAAGGCTTTCGGGCAGAAACTGTCCTGTGTACCAGTTGGAGAATAGAAGGATCCCCCTGTGGCTGGGGCCGAGCACACATGGGCGAGGCAGGAAGTGAAGTCAGATGGGTAGTTGGAGCGTTGGAGGAGGAATCATAAGCAGGGGAGCACAGGATAAAAGGCTGCTGTGTGAGGGATGGTGTCCTTAGCCTTTGCCTGGGAAAGTTGTTCAGACCAAACCCAGCACTTAATTTTGTCACCAGGTCCAGCAGTGGTGCAACCCAAAATCGAGTAGGGACAGAGACAGGATCAGAGAGCTGAGGCCACCTCTCTTCATTGTGGAGGGGGGTCGGAGGAGCCCATTAATTGGGAGGGAGGCAGGCTGAGGTGCTGGGTACCCCAAAAACTCAGGAGAAAGAAGAGACTGGTCAGGCAGACCTGTGTTCCACTTGTGGACCCACCACTGTCTAGCTGTGGGGTCCGAGCAAGTTAACTTCAGCTCCCTGCACCCTGGATCCTTGTTTGTAACCCAAGAGTCAGGAACTGCCTCAGTATCGGAACCGAGAGAGTGCGTCCTCTGCAGGGTTGTGCTGGGGCGCGCCAAACAGAGCCTGGCTGGTGGAAGGTTCAAGAAACGGGAGCTGCTATTCCTGTTTTGTTATTAGCAATTGGCCATCCTGGTGTTGATGTCTATTTTTGTTTAGGTATTTTTGAGTTTACAGAGTATCAGTGTTACCAGACTCAAGAAATTTGCTGCTTGGAGTTTTCTATTAAAGAAGGAGGTGTGGGTGTGTGGTTGCTTGGGTGTCTGTCTTGTCATTAGGTACTTTCATTTACTTGCAAGTAGTAAAGGACATAGGGGATTTGCATCCAAAGTTCTTTCTCCAGGGAAGAGAGGCTGAGCCATTGCTTCTGTACACTGTTTGGTTAATTGCATGTCGATTTCTTCTTTGCAGTTGGCTGCCCTCATCGGGTTGCAGTTCTGATCAAGCTCATGCCTTGGAGCTGCCTCTGCAAAATACTGTGCTGCATTTTAGCCTTTAGCAAGAATAGCATTTAGTAAGAACTGCCCAGACCTTGAGACCCTTGTCCCATGTCAGGAATAATTTTATCTAGATTGAAGTTGACAAAATTTACATGAAGGCCAAATGTCTTGGCTTTTTGTGTCATCTACACTAGTGTGCCTTCTGTCTGCACAAATAAGTGGGGATTAGCCATATCCTGATAACCCTGAATCCTCTTGAGAATTTAGAAACTGATTTAAGAATGTGCCCTGTCCACAAGAGGCCCTCCACGTGGCTGGGTACATGGAGTTGAAGAGAATTCACCCTCAGGCTCACCGTGGTTTTAACCAGGAGCCTTGTTTGCACATTGCCCATGGTCGGTGCCCTGGTGGCCCTTCTTGCATGGGAACCACTTTCCCAGGAATGAGAGCTGTCATGTTCCCTCCTCTGTATCAAAGTCATTAAATCCTCACACGTTCCTGTACCTTGTTGGACAGCAGCCTTCTGGGTATCAAGCAGTTTTTGGTTTTGTTTTACTACCTCAGCTTTCAGGAAGGAATCCAGCCCCTGGTTTCACAATTCAGGTATATTTTACATAATTTTGTCTTTTGATTATGCCGTGAACTTGACACCATGAAATCATAACAGGCACAAATTATTTCTCCCTTGAGAACTAAATATAAGTTGTGCGTGTGTTCTTTTGCTCAGATATTCAGAGAAGCAAGGTTTTTTTTTCACTGCAATGCAAAAGAGATGAGAGCAGACACTCGTTAATTTGTGCTCTCTTTAAAGATGGAGTTTTAAAATAATGCTCTCAAATATCCTTTTTTCCCTTATTAGTAAGCTGACTGGTAACTATTGTGCCTCCTCTCCAGTGGCGTGAGGAAGTCCTTTGTTTAGAAGGATGTGCCTTGAATTTCAATAGCCTTACACCACTTTCGGTCCTCAGCTTCACACTTTAGTCCCCTTGAAGCTGTCCCTTCCCTTACAGGTACAGGCTGCTCTGTTGAACAGGGGCAGGGCGGGGGGGGGGCGGGCAGGGAGGGTGGCAGGGGACTTGCTTTGAAGAGTAAGGGACACTTGGTCAGCGACGGGTGTTTCCATCACAGCTGTGGGGTCCTGGGAAGGACAGAACCTTTTCCCCCCAGCTGAATTTTCTGAACCTTACCAGACACCAGATGGCAAATTTGCATAAAATAAGAATTCAGTTCAGGTCACAGGACTTTCCCCTGCAGGGTTTGGATGCTAACGGGGTCTGCGAATGAGTTTCAGGGATTATGGAACCTTCGTCCCCACCCACCGAAGATTCTGCATAAAATTGTGTGAAAGATTTTCTTTCTGGGTTGTTTTCATCAGGTTCCAAAACGTTCTATGATCCTGTTTTAGGATCATAGAACCTTCCTCTTGGCTTCTCCCCCTTCCACTCCCGCTGGCTGCCACACTGCCGTGAGGCCCCGAGAGACGAGTGCAGGTGAGAGTGATCCTCACATCACTCGTGTGAAGTGAGGACCACTGTTCTTCCCATTTTACAGGTGAGGAGACTGGGGAACACCGAGGCGGAGGGCCTTGGCCAAGGACAAATGGATAATCAACGTCAGGGACAAAAAACAAAAGCACTTGAAGCTGGGAGAGATAATAAACTGTTAGGTTTAGGAGTTGGCGTGGGAGATTTCATGACATAAAGTTTTAGAGTTTTTACTTTGTCGTCCTGTGGAGAATGCTGGCCTGTGCTCGTGCCCAGAAGACCCCCAGTGATGAAAGACAAGCATTTGAAAGTAGCACAAAGCAGGAAGTTCTGCAAAAATGAGACAAGAGGTGCACTGGCAGGTCTGCTTCCCGAGCTCAGTATGCAAAAAGCCGACAGTTGTGCTGTGCTCGTGCGCTGCATGAGAAGCAGGTGGCTGGGCCAGGGGTTAGAAAATGCATCCTCCTCCAAAAAGCTGGAACAGACTTTGTCATTCTGATGTGCTGTTTAGTTTGGAGAATTTCCTATTTGTTTGAATGCCCAGTTACACGTGCCAAATACTTATGTTACTTCAGGCTTATTTTAATGAAAACAATGCCAATTACTCCCACATTCATTTTCCCAAGAAACAGCCGCGGAGAGCATGCTGATCACGCAGCCGTGGGTGTGTGGCTGGTGTGGGGTCAATCCTGGGCTTTACTGCTTCCCACTGGCATCTTGTAAAGCAAGAAGACAGTGAACTTGCGCCTGACTCTAAATTTAGCCTTCTTCACTCTCAGAATGGCGTGTCTCTGGCAGAAGCCCAGCTTTGGGCTGATGTTTTTTTTTCCTAGCAAATTTATAAGGGGTCAGATCAGTGGAGCAGCTGCCATTGTGACTCTTCTGAATTTTTTGAATGACATTTCAAAGATCACTCTATAGGCCCTGTGTATGGCTGGCTTTCACTTCAGCACTTAAGTCAAGCAGTGTTTAATATCCCCCCCAAATTAACCGTGTTAAAAGTTTACAGTGTTGGGTTTTTAATTCCCAAGTTCTGCCCTAAGGAAAAACACAATGGCTACATATCGATGTTATTTCCTTAAGTGAATTGCTAGTAATGGGTCTGATTTAAATTATCAAAGGTTCCAATAATAATTATACACACACACCAAAAAACAGATTGTATAAGGTCTCTAGATTTGAGGTTACTGGGCAGGGCTTTTGCCATACACTAGGCATAAGCTTTTTATTCAAATAAAAAATTACAAACATTTGATATATATCAAAATTCAGTCAAAGAAATGCTTGCTGCCTGCTCCTCCTCCTTTGTAGAAAGAGTCAAAGCACGGAACAAATCTGTTTGTGATAAAAGTCTGAGCACTGTGCAGTGCCTTGACCATCTAATCTGAGATGACAGACCCTAGACCCCGAGAGGTTAAGTGACAATGTTCACTCAACATTAGACTAGAGTCCAGGTCATTGGATCTTTTGCTGATGGTCTGCATTGCCTCCAAAGACTGACTTCGGTAGTGGGGCCAAGGCCCAGCAGAGGGACATGAGCAGGAGGTGACTTCCCCTCATCCTGGGTCAGTGGGGCCCAGCAAATCCAAGAAGAGGGCCACAAATCCTTCCCCAGGTGACATTTCATCTCAAATGCTGCCCAGCATGACCCAGCTGAGATATGAAACCACTAAGTGACAATAACTATAATGATGCAGTTTTTACACATTGTTACGTGCCAGGGACTCTTTTCATTTAATTTAATTTAATTCTCATGATTGCCCTGAGCCAGGTGTCCTTGTCCCATTTTCACTGACAAGGAAGCAGGTTCCAAGGGGCACACCATCTAACAGTGTGCCTGGGACATAGGAGGAGCCCAGGAAAAGGTGAGGGTAAGGAACAGAGTGGGAGGAACGTAGCCACCAGCAGGATTTGAACACAGCTTTTTCTACGAAGCCTAAAGGCCTCTCGGGAACTTCAGCCACCTTCCCCCCCATCCAAAAGTTCACAGGCCAAGGAAAGGAGGGGAGGCTCCCCACTTAATCTAAATCCCAGGTGTTTTGCTATACTCTTTGCCCCTATCTTTAACACTTGTGCATAGCAACCTTTTGGATCATTGAGGGGACAAATCATGAAATGATTCTGCAGGACTGTGAAGAAGTGTGGGGTACGCCTCATAGGTACAGCCCAAGAAGACTATATAAATTAGAGTCCTCCAGAGAGACCATCAAATAACCAACTTCATCATGTGATAGCTGTATGACCTTCATCATGTTCCTCAGCCTCTCTGAACGTGTCTCCTTTTGTATCCATAAGCACAGTAATGTTGACCTTGTCAGGTAGCTCTTAAGGCAGCACAGAGCCAGAGCTCCAGAAAGGGTCGTTGTTGAATGTGACTGTAGTAGTCATGTATATCACAGTGTTGGCACCTGTGCTTCGGGACACGCACTTCCCAGCGGTTTCCCTCCAACGCTGAGGTAGATAGTCACCTGTTTGTATTAGAAAAGTCACGTGTGCTTACTGCATAATAGTCACACAAATGCATTAAATAAAATCCTCCATAGTCCCCCCTCCAGATAACAGTTGACAGTCTAGATGTAATGTTATTCCAGGCTGTTTTTACTATGTATATATTACACCATCAGACTTTATTGTGTGTGGGGGTGTTTTGTTTGTTTGTTTGTTTTTTGTTTTATGAGACCATGTATCTGTCACTTGGATTGCTTGCCTGTTTGGTTTCCCCCACTTAATGATATGCCGTGGTCACTGCTCTATCAGGATGGGCAGCTCCGCCTTTCCACCTAACAGCCATGGCTCACTGCTGGGCGAGCCTGCTCTTTGACGCCACGATTGTAGCTTTTATGGGAGCAGAGTCCGGCTGGCTGCTCTGAGAGCCTGGCCACGGGGTCCCCGAGAAAGCAGGCCCCTGTGAAAGTTGCGTTCCTCTTACCTCCTGTTATCCAGGGCCGCTGCCCGCCCCTCCGCCCCCCGCTGCTCATGCTGCATAATGCATGCGTGTGACTCAGTGGGGGCTCTGCACTCTCACTCTTTCAAGTCGGCTGTGACAGATCCAGAAGGGGGGGGTAAGCAGTTTGGGTCAGATGGTTAAGTGGCTTCCTTAGGGTAACTGGTGGCCCGGGGCAGCCCTGGGGGTGGAACTCAATGTGTTTGGCCCCAGAGCGCACACAGCTCTCAGCATCCCACCGCTTTCTGTTCCCCTCCTCCCCGGCTCATCCCTGTTGCTTCGCCCTTGAAGCTTTCATTTACTGGCCCTCCCACCTCCCACCTCTGCCCTTGGCCTTCTGCTCTCTCTCTGCCCCCTCTTCTTCTGTAGCCCTCTCAGGATGCATTTCAGTGAAAGTACCTCAACTGTAATGTTGTAGCTCTATTACTAGAATGTCCGGAGTGTTAGTACACCAGGTAAGGGTTTCCACGTCGTTGTTTCCATAGGTTTTTCATTGGGAGCAGGTGGAGCTGGAACATGAAGATAAGTGCCCTGCCAGTGTTTACTGCTAACAGTTTCCTGTATTTGACTGGGATATTTTAAGCTCAATTACCTCCCCCCGGCAGATATGTTGCCTCTCAACTCAGCTGCTGTCTCTTGGCTTCCTCGTAACACGGCTCAGAATACACACTTCTGTGTAAGAGTTCAGCTAAAATAAGCACCAGAAGGTTATTAATTGCAGCAAAGTTGGGGCGTCAGATGGGATGTTGGTGCTGAGTCGCTGTTAACGGGATTGTTTTATTTACCGGATACTGTGTGAATCCTAACGTGCTGTGTTCTGCTCTGTTCCCTCATGCCTTCCTGGATTCAGAGAGAGGTAACCGACCGATTTTCACTTCTCCCCCTTCCTGGTGTCTTCAGTGTCTGTCAAAGCTCGCCTGCTTCCTTCATGCCACGTTGCCATGTCACAGCCATCATGTCATTGAAAGGCAGAACTTTGTTTTGTTTAACCTTTTATTGTCATCGTTCTTTTGTGTCCTACTTTTAAAACAAAGTGTGGAATTGCATCTGGGTCTCTAATCAGTCCTCTGTTGCATTTGACCCTGTGTGGGAAGGTGATGGGCCCTGTGCGTAAGGAACTCGGTCACTCTCGCTAATGGCTGAGAAAAGTCTTATCCTCATGCTTGGGAGGAAGCATAATAGAAATACCGAGACTTTGTGCCATGTCCTGTAAGGAGGCTTTTCATGCTTTTAAAGAATTAATATTAGGACTTGCTTATGTTACATATCCTGTAGAGTTTTATGGGTAAGGTTTGGCCCTAGGTTAATAGTCAGAAGGACTGGTTCAATTTTCATCTCAAATATGAGCCAAAATACAGGGTCTGGCACAAATAGTACCCCTTTATTACATAAAAATATATTGCATCCTCACACAGTGTCTGTAATATAACAATATCCCTCTGAAGCACACCAAATGACATTTGAGGTGAAATGTTCGAATTGCTCTCCACCTTGTGAGAGACATTCATGTACCCTGCCAAGCACACATTATGGCGTTACTTCTGCCGGACGCCGTATGTGGAATTTTCCTCACATGTAGAGGAGCAAACTGTGGAAAGGCTCTAACTCTGAAGTGAAAGGCGTTCGTGCCTCAGTTTTGTGCCTTTCCAGTGCCCTGGAAAGTGCCCTTTCCAGATGGGTGTTAGCCTGCCCATCTGGCGGCTCGGAGGCCCGTAGCTTTATCACCTAAAAGCTCCGTTTTTCCATATTTTTTTTAATTTTTCAATTCCAGTTTGCACTGTGTTGTTTTGTACTAGTTTCAGGTTTACAGCATAGTGGTTAGACAGTCATGTACTTAGCAGAGTGGTCCCACCTGGCACCGTACATAGCTGTTACAGTGTTACTGACTGTGTTCCCCATGCTGTGCTTTTACAGCCCCGTGACTATTTTGTAACTGCCAATTTGTACTTCTTAATCCCTTGACCTCTCTCCATTTATTTTTATTTTTTTTAAAAAGAGTTTATTATCTTTAGAGAAAGGGAATGGGAGGGAGAAAGAGAGGGAGAGAAACAAGTGGTTGCCTCTTGCATGCCCTGACCAAGGACCTGGCCCGCCACCCAGGCACGTGCCCCAACCACGAATTGAACAAGTGACCTTTTTAGGTTCGTGGGACGACACCCAACCCACTGAGCCACACCAGTCGGGACTCTCCACTTTTTTAAAAGATTGTATTTATTTACTTTAGAGACAGGCGAAAGAGAGGGAGAGAGACATCATGTGCCAGAGAAACATCGATTGGTTGCCTCTCACATGCCCCCAACTAGGGGCCTGGCCCACAACCCAGGCCTGTGCCCTGATGAATTGAACTGGCGACCTTTCAGTTTGCAGGCCGGCACTCAATCCACTGAGCCGCACAAGCCAGGGTTTTCTCCATTTCTGATGGAAGAAGAAAGTTTTGAAATTTTTCTCCTTGAAAGAATGATCACGGTTATTGCTTGGCCCAGTAAAGGGACACAGACAATCAGTCGCCTCTGCAGTTGAGCCGCGACTGTGCTCAGCGGTGAGGAGGGGTAGGGCAATGGCACGCACTGGGTGGGGGCCACCGCCGGGCCAGTCTTCTGGAGGGGAGATGAAGAGACTTTGCGGACGTGACCTCTGGAGGTATTGGGAGAAAGGTTTTGGAGGATGAGGGGTGTATGTGTGGACTCACGGTCCATCAGCTAAAGTAACAAGTCCTGTGCGAGCCAGTGGTGAAGATATTTTCAGATGTTTGCTAGTTCCTACCCTCCCGTCTTTTCACTGGGAAGCAGTTGCTCTGAGTGCTAGGAGCAAGGCTGTTTGAGGGAGGGCTGCGGGTGCTGGCCTGCCCATGCCGCCCGGGTTGCTTGTACACAGCAGAATTTCAGATCCGCCATTTCCACAGCCTGTATGGTCTGCCAGAAGTGCCTGGGGAATGAATGAGTGTACCCAGGCGGTAAGTTCCTGCGGTGCACTTTTTAGAGTTCATGAACTTAGCATCTCCTTAACCTTGCAAGGAAGGAAAAAGAAAGTTGAGGTAACCAAGCTAGAGCCTGAGCTTTGTGCTGTCAGTGATGCTCACACGTGCGTATGCCACTGGGTAAAATTTAAAAACAAAGTCGTGTGTGTGTGTGTGTGTGTGTGTGTGTGTGTGTGTGTGTGTGTCCTTCTGGATTGGCCGTCTTGGAAGACGACATTTCTCACCTCCTTTCTTTCTCATCCCATCCCTCACCCCCAAAACAAGGTTTTCAGAGAACAGTCAGAAAAGAAAGGCAGCTGGGCAAAGAGGGGCAGGCAGCCCTGAAACGGGACTCCTCCCTCCGGGCCTGGGCAGGTGGGGCAGAGAGGAGGGAGCCCTGGATCATAGAGAGTGAGAAACGGGATGTTTGGGTCAAATCTCTGGGCTGCTGTTTTGTCCTTATTTAAATGCAATGGGGCCTGCCCTCTGTAGTAGTAGAAACTAGTTTGTAGCTTCTACGGAAGGTAAACTGGGGAGAGAGGGCCTGTAGGTGCATTTCAGCGGGTCCTAATGTAATTCATATGAGTGCAAATGGCTATGAAAACATCCCTCGTGGATAAGGAGACAGTATTTCAAAGTAGGTTTTTTTTCTTTAGCTTCTTTTACCACATGTATAATAGCTGCTATTAATGGAATGCCTGTCATGTGCCAGCCTCCGCAAACTCCCAGCTCCAAGCATAATTGTATGTGACCTGAGCAAATTTGGACTCTGTGAAAGACAGTATCAAACTGTGGAGATGTGGCAGGTGAGGGTCACCAACAGGGGTTTGGGGACAGACCAAATGGAAGGGAGTCTCATAGAAAATGGGAGAGTGAGTGCCAGACAGTCCCAGGCTCTCACGTTTCCGACAGGGTCAGCTCGTTCTGGTTCAAAAAACGGCTTGATCCCATGGCAAAAGTTGCAGGGAGGCGTTTTAGCTCATTATTTAGAAAAAATACATATTCTGCTTCCCCAGGAACGTTCCAGCGACGGGAAACTGGCTGATGCCTTAAGTGAGATTTCCTGTTACCAAAATGGTCTAGGTTCCACCTGTCCGGGCAATTGTAGACGGAACTTGAAATGTTAGCCTAGGTAACCAGTAAGAAGTCTGTAGATGCCTCTTGAAATCCTTCCGAAGAGGATAAACACATAAACAAGTCCTGTTTACGTAAGAGAATTAAGGTGGGGTGATTTAGGGAAAGGGTGAGTAGCTCTGTCTTGGCTATTTTTTAATGAAGCTCATTTGAGTAAAGAGTTGTTAATCCATTCCAGAAAGGTGGATTAAGTCTGTCCAGAGTGATAAAAATGCTGTTCAACTGAGAACAATAAAGCCACCTTTTGTTCTTTTTCTTTGCCATTAGGAAATTCGAGGCTGTCATGTAAGCTGTCTTAGCGCTGACATTTTTCCCTGGCAGAGCTGGAGGCTGGTCCTCTGGGGGAATAATTACTGGGTAAACAGCAAAAGGAGAGGAACAAAAGAGTTGGAAACACAAGGACTCAGTGAACAAACGGTGAAAGGTCATTGATTCCTAGTACTAGCATCTGGTACAGTTTATGGAAGAGACACAAGAAACCACAGCTCTAAACCGTCCACTTCCTGGGGAGTTTGTTTGTTTGTTTGTTTGTTTGTTTAAGGCAGTGATTCCCATGACTGTAAGAAATCAGTGGGGCAAAACTCCATGCATGGGGAACAGGGAACAAGCTTCTGGTCCAGCATCATAAGTGGAGTGAGTGAGAGCAAAGGGCAAAAGTGGTTCTTGCAGCTGAGTGTCAGAAAGACAAACATCTGGAAGAATTTATTGGAAAAGATAGGACCAGAGGCGCGGAGGTGCATGGTACATGGCCGCCAGGCTGCCCAGTCCTGTGGGGGTGGCGTGGAAACCCGCCTGAGCCCGACTCAGCTCTGAGATGTGACACTCTCCGTGGGCTGGAAACCAGGGAGCTGCGGCCCAGCTGCCACTGGCAGCTCTGAGGAGAGAAATGGGGGGCAGGAGTGCCATCGAGGCTCCGCAGGTGGAGGCCCCTAAAATGCCCTGCCACGGGCCGACCTGCTCCCTCACACGGCGTCGGAGCCACTGCGGGCCAGCCTGGCGGTGTGGCGCCTGGTGCCCTTTACTCCCCAATTCACATGAATAGTGCTGGGCCGGTGGTGACGGTTCAGGGTTGCCCACAGTCCATCAGGAATGCTCTAGCTTTTGAGGTTTGTTTATCATAAAGCAGTTTCATGTCCCCCTGGAAATACAGGAGAATCTCTAGAAAATAAGTTGCTCTTACATGTGAGCAAAGAGTTTACAGTCTTTTAGGATCATAGCACTGATTAGGAAAAAACATCTGTCTGAAAGGCTGAGTTGAGCAACATACTGATCATTGTTGAAGCTGGATGGGGGGATGTGGGAGTTCACCGACTACCCTTTCTCCTTCTGTGAATGTTTGAAAAGGTCTACATTGAGAACTTTAAGAGAAAGGTCTATGTATTCTGTTCTCTTAACTCCTGTACTACTCAGCATCCTGAAGCTGGGCGCCGAACTCCGCTCCCCGGCAGAGTTCTCTTGGAGGCTCAGGTCACCACAGACCCGCCTGTTGCTGAGACCAAGGACCTGTCCCCTGCTGCTCAGCCCCTGCAGCTCTGGACACTTGCCCCTTTGGTGTCTTTGGAGCCAGCCCATCCTAGGCTTTTCCCCTCCCCCATACTCTTTCTCCGCCCTTCCATTGGACCTTCGGCCGCACCAAGGCCTTTAAATGCCATTCTTCCTGCGGCCCAGGCCTTGTTTTGTCTTGTCTCGTTCCCCGCACTCTCATCTGCTCCCTAGACTTCAGTGCCTCCCAGGTTCCTGTCTCCAGCCCAGACCACAAGCCTGAGCTCAGGAACCGAGTGTCCAGCTGCTTGGTGGGCCTGGCCACCTGATGTCCCTCAGCACCTCACACTTACTGTCCAACTTGGAGCTCCTCAGCTTCCTTCACCAAAGCCTTCGCCTTCGCCCCTCCCCGTCCCAGTATGAGGGTGCTCACTTGTCTTAGGAGGGACCCCGAGAGTCTTGCTTCTCTCCCACTTCTGTACCATCTGTCCGCCAGCTGTCCTTTCAATACCTATTTCCCGTGTCTCCTCTGCCCTGTTCTCACGACTCTGACTTACCCTGAACCTCATTCGTCCTCTCTCACCTGGACCATTGCAGTAGCCACCGCCCTCCCCTGCCTGCCCCCCTGCGCCATGCCTCCCCCCCCCCCGCCCCGCCCCGCCCCCCACCGCCCAGTGTCTCCTTTCTTGACCAACTTCGTTCCACCAGAAGGAACTTTTTAAAATATGTCAGGTGGGGTCACGTGTCCTATTACAAGGCTGGCATGGTTCAGAGTAAGGGCCAGGTGCCTGGCAGGGCACAGGGCACTCTGCAGATCGATCCCGGACTAGGGCGCAACCTCCTGGCAGCCGCACGGTGGTCACGGCACCCCAGGAATCCCCAGGCGACTGGGAGTTCTTCCAAACACTCTTTGGGCTTTCTTACCTCTGTGCCTTCGCTCACACTTATTTGAAGCTTCTTTGAACCATCCAGTGCCCTTCTTAGCCCAGTGAGGTCCTTACACTTAAATTGAGATGCAGCTCACATCTCATGGAGTGTCTATATCGTAAGACAGGAGAGGGGGGCTTCCTAGGCTGGAACCTTGTCTGTGTTTGCATCTCTGGTGCCTGGACCTACGAGTGGCTCAGAAGGTATTTGTGGAAGTGAAATGAGTATTTTTTTTTTTAATGTAAGTCTTTAATACTATAACCTATTTCACTAGAATATAAAGCCAACCGGCAGCTGTTTTCATTCCTTCAGGCTGCTGTAACCAATTATCACAAACTTGATGGCTTAAAGCAACACAAGTGTATTCTCACAGGTCTGGGAGGTCAGAAGTCTAAAACAGGCCTTGCAGGCTGAAATCGTGGTGCCGGCAGGGCTGTGGCCTTTCCAGAGGCTCCAGGAGATGATGTGTCCTTGCCGCTTCCTGCTCGTACGGGCGGCTGCCTCTCTTGGCCGGGGCCCCTGCTCCTGTTCTGCACTCGCAGGCAAGGTGCTTCCCTCTTCCCCTCGGGATCGTGTGGGGCCCACCCAGGTAATCCAGAACAGCCCCATCTCAGGGTCCTTCATTGAAACGCATCCGCAGGGCCTCTTTCGCCATGTAAGTAATATATGCACAGGTTCTCGAACTTGGGACATGACCGTCTTGGGAGGGTCAGCATTCTGTCCTCCACAGTGGCCATTTTGAGTAGTGAGGTGCTGAGAAGCCAGGCTTTTACAACCAGTTAGGAGATGTTTGGATTTCATTCTGAGTAAGAGTGAGACGAGATCGGCCGTAGACGTCATTGCACAGGAAAGAAGCTGTTCAACCGGTCTCTGCTCCAGGTCTGATGGGAAGGCTGCGCTGCCTCTTACAAACCCCTGTGTTTGGAGCTTTCAGCTAGTTCAGAATAACTGGCGATATGTTTCATGGGGATTCAATACAGGAGGTATGCAAATCTACCTCCTCAGTGAGGGGAAGAGAAAACTTATTTCTTCGTGAGAAGCAGCTGAAACCCCCGGAGGGTTAGCTACTGGACCGGGACTCACCCGCTTTTGGGACCAACCGGTTTCTGCCTCCCTGATCATTAGCCTGGTGCTTGGGAGGGAGCAGGCAGCAGCAGGGCTGTGGGCAAAGGTGCCCAAGCCCCCCAAACAGAGCCCGTGGCCACCGAGCTTTCTTTCGGGAAGGTACGGGCTCCAGGTGGTTGCCTAAGGTGTTACCCCGTTTCTCCTGAGCCAGGAGAAAATGAAGATTAATAACAATTTTTTAAAAAATGACTCCTAAGGGATTGCATAGGGAAGAACAGAGGGCATCGAGCTGAATTTGATAGGAATGATTCATTGCCTGCTGCTGGTCAGGCCCTGTTTCATTCCCCTGGTGGCAACCTTGGAATCGCGGCTCCTGTAGGTCAGCCAGCAGTCGCAGAGACCGTGGCAGATCTGGGCGCTGGCATCATACCATACCGGAGCCCAAAAGGGCCCTTGGAAACTATGTGCTTTGTGACTTGGCATATCCCTTACTCAGAGAAGAGCTTAGACTCCGTGCCCAAGGTTGTATCCCTCTGTGCCGTTAGCGGCAGGACTAGAATCTGGGTGGCCTGAATAAGCGTTTAGACACAGGCAAAGTCCGGAGGGCCAGCACGCCAGGAAGGCTTCTGGGCTGGAGCGGACAAAGTAGAGGGAGTAGGGCAGCGGGGCCAGAGGCCAGCAAGCCAGGCAGGTTCACCGAGTGGACTGGGGCCACTCTTGGGAGCAGGGGAGAGCTCCTCGGCTGGAGAAATGCTGGAAGGGTTGGGGGGACAAATTTTGGAACTCCTGAAATCCAAAGATTTTAGGACTTTCTGTGGGTGACCATAGAGCTCTGAAGAGATTTGGCCTTAGAAAAAACGGGGCTGAATATGGAATTTTGAAGGAGAGGAGTTGTGTGTGCTGAGACCTCGTGTGTGTGACTTCAAGCTCATCTAGGGAAGAATAGGTGGGTGGAGAGGCTGAGCAGGGTGTCCCTGAAGCGTGGGCTCCAGAAGAGATGCCTCCTCTCATCCGTTGTTTAATGAAATGATGTGCTGCCTTGATGACGGCTGAGACTAGGATGGAAGGGCCTCAGGACCGCAGCAGGCGAGACGGCTGCTCACCCCGCGCGGTCGGGGGCCGCTGCCCGACAGCCAGGCAGGCGCGTGCCACAGCCTGTGTTTACTGAAGGAAGGAGCCCTGGGGACCTGTCAGGGCTGGAACTGGACTGGCTGTTGGGGATGAAGAAGGCACAAATCGTCCTCACGGAGCTGCGAGGAGCTGTGGGAGGACACACTCATGAACAGACGCTGTGGGACGGGCGCATGGTATGCGGGGCCGCGGCAGCAGCGGGCAGGGTGTCCGCCCCGCTTCCGCTGACCCCTGTGCCGCGACGAGGGCCCAGAGCCGGCAAAGGCAGGGAGATGCCCACGTGGCGGTGGGGCTGGCGAGGAAAGGGGTGGCCTGGGACGTTTTCAGAAGGTAAAATAGGCTGACCGTGGGGGGCTGGGGTGGGGGGAGTCTGGGAGACCCCCTGGCTCCTGCATGGAGGGCACCCTCGGAGCTAGAACATGAGGAAGGAGGGGACAGTTGGGAGGTCCGATGCGGCCAGTCCGGGGTTCGAGCGCCCGCGGGGCGGCCAGGTAGAGGCGGCCCTGACCTGCAGCCTGGCTCCGGGGGTCCCCCGAGGGACCGCCCGAGCAGGGCGAGGCGATGGGGGCGGGCCTCCCCCGCCGGCCGTGCTGCCGGCCGGGTGCCTCCGCGCTTTGCTCCCAGTGCTGCTCCCGGAAGCCAGGGTACTTGGGGGAAGTATCGGCCATAGTCTGAAAAGACCGCCAGTTCTTACATTAAGAGAAATAACTAAAAATAAATTCGTCCATGGTTATGTCAACAGACATCCTGCCCTAGCAACAAATGCAAAGAAATTATTGTGATCCATTAACCAGACAGGTACATCTGGGCATTTATTTTTCATAAACACTTGGCTCTTGAAACTACTCTCCTCCAGGAATAACAGTGAGAAATTGAGTTATGTGGCACGGTTCTCTCGAAGCCAGATCATGTGGCAGTAATTATCCTTCTCATCAGAAAGTAGACACTAAAGCCAGCCCCAGCCACCTGCTCCCGGCGGTGTCTGAGCTAAGCTGTCGTCACCCCGAGCCCTGCGGTCTGAGCAGTGCTGATCAGAACCCAGCACCTGCGGCAGGATGTCAGTCTGGGGCGTCCCTGTCCCAGCCCACCCTGTGACTGCCCGTCGGCTTTCTCCGGCAGCTGTGGTTGACGGTTCTGTGCGCACTTGTTTACACATCAGAGCCTGTTGTTTACTTTGCTACCCCCATTGTGTTCGTTACAGTATCACTCGCGCAAGTTTGTGTTCTCAAGCGTATTTTGTTTTATAATTGTAATATTTGTTTCTCTAGATAGAAGTTTTCTGTAAGGTTTGGTTTTCATTCAGGGTTGTTAGAGGTTCTAAGGTGATCACAGACCAGGTTTGGCAGCCTTGTTTTATTACACTTCTTTGTTATGACTTTGCAGATACTACATTTGTTACAAATTGAAGGTTTTTGGCAACCTCATGTCAGGCAGCTCTATTGGCATGTTTCTCCAGTAGGCTTTGATGATAGTTAGCATTTTCCAGTGATAAAGCATTTTTAATTAGGGTATGTACATTATTTTTCTAGACACAATGCTATTGTACACTTAATAGACTACAGTGTAGTGTAAATGTAACTTTTATATACACTGTGAAGCCAAAAATTTCTTGCTACTCACCGCGTTGTGGTGGTCTGGAGCTGATCCCACAACATCCCCGCAATATGCCTGAAACATCGCTGGAGGCAAAAATGACACAGCCAAAGTTGTCCTTTTCTAGGCGCATCGTGAGGAGGCAGGGTTCCTTGGAAAAGAGAATAATGCTGGGAAAACAGAAGGCAGCAGGAAAAGAGGGATCCAAATGTAGATGGATGGGTTGATTCCATGAAAGAAGCATTGTCATGAGTTTACAGGAGCAGAGCAGGGCTGCTGAGGAGAGGACCCCAGGGACACCACTCAGTCACAGGGTCACCCAGTGTCAGAGTCGACTCAACAGCACATAACAGACACATGCCCACAGCTGTTTCACTCAGAAATGAATTCCTGATAGCCATAAAACTCTGTTTTGGGTAGCTGTAGAAGTTTTTTTTAACCATTGCATATGTCAGTTTACCACTGACATACTGGCTACTAGCTCAGTTAACGTTCATCACCAGAATATGTTGTTAAAGTTTCTTTTTTGTAATGTACTGATAAATTTTGTTTGCACAGAGATTTTGCTTATGTAGCAAGAGACAAAGATACAAGAATTTTGAAATGTCATGTATTTCGATGTGACACACCAGCAAAAGCCATCGCCACAAGTCTCCACGAAATCTGTTCCAAGGTAAGGTGGGCCAGGGCACAGTGGTTCCTCCCTCCTTTTTTCTCACTGCCGAGCTGGGAAAGGGACGTGAACGGGTCCCTTTCCCAGCTTGGGGCTTGTGTGTGCTGACCTGCATCTGGGCTCCTGAGAAGCTGGCGGCCGGCTTGCTCCGCCGGCGGCCCGCCAGGCATTGCTCTCAGTGGCACTCCATGTACAAAATGAGGAGAGCTTTGGTCCCGCCCAGGCTGGGCGTGTAACAGGCGGACAGCACAGTGGCAAATGCAGTGGCGGAGATGTGTGTATCAAGCCCAGCACCAGGGCCACCTGATCTGAGAGGGAACACAGAAGGGAGGGAGGTGAGAAGCCCCCTGGGGTGTCTATGGAGATGCAGGCAGCTGGGGGCTCCCATGAACACACACGGGCTTCTTAAGGACACCAAGCAGCTCATCGAAACTCTGACCAGCTTGAGGCAGGGCTGTGGCCACCATCTCACACCTGTACA
The DNA here is from genome assembly GCF_021234165.1 of Pteronotus mesoamericanus. Lineage (NCBI taxonomy): Eukaryota > Metazoa > Chordata > Mammalia > Chiroptera > Mormoopidae > Pteronotus > Pteronotus mesoamericanus. Next base: position 25,056,662 of record NW_026555234.1, on the reverse strand, counting down.
CGTCCCCTTTCTTAACCAAAGTCCTTTCTTAACCAAAGTCGCAGTCTCAGAATGAGAACAGATGGCCGAGCATCACCAGTGCAACCCCTCCCCCTCCCCCAGCCAGCACAGCAGGGGTCTAACACAAGCCCCGCCCCCTGCCCAGCTCTCCCACTGGCGCGACCTGACCTGCGCTGACAACCTCTTGTACTTCCAAGAGACTGTTCTGCTACCGAGTGGTTTTGTAACAAGAGTTCTTTCTTGTGTTGACTGAAATCTTCCTCTCTGCAACCTCCGTATGTTCACTTGAGATCTGTGACTTGTAGCAACAAGGAAGGACTCCCCCAGCTTGTCTCTCTGCTGGGCAGCCCTTTGTTCCGTGACTCATGCCTGGTGTGTTTAGAGGTGCTGGGCGAGTGTCTCGTTGAGTCGTTCTGCTCCTGGCTTCCTTCCTTCTCCAGAATCCCTTCCCCTCCCTCCTTAGCCACTTTCAGGTCACATGGTTACCAGGCTCCTAACCATCCTTTTCTGAGCATATTCGGGTGGGTTCCCCCAAAGGAACATTCCCAAAGTGACACAGAAGAGGAAAGACCGTGGGCCCACCCTGTCCTTTGACCTCCAGGGATACAATATGGGGGTGACTGATGCCCTTCACAGCCACATCACCCACTGGCTTGCATTCAAATAGTTGGCCAAACCCCCAGGACACCGCCACCAACTTCCTTCAGCCAGGAGTTGGCCGCCATCTCTCAAATATCAGCTTTCTGGTTTTGTGCCGAAATCACGACCCAGCCTCCTTCTCAGGATTTCTCCTGAGCTAACACAGTCCAGGCTGTGGCCACAGCCGCCACCATGGCCCGGGCTGGTGTCTGAACGGCAGGAATGAAGCAGGTGCCAGCCAGTTCCTGCAAGAGGGGTCGGCCCAGAAGCTGTCCCCGGCCCCAAAAGAGAGAGCCTCCTGGCCTACTGCTCTGACCCACGCGACAGGGACATGCAGGGTGAGTGCTGGTGTAGAGAGCACCACGTTGGTCCCAGCCCGCAGTCGCACGCTTGCATTGACAGGACGGGGGCGTGGCTGCAGCCTTGCAGCACACTCCCCATGAGTCGTTTTTTTCATTCATGCATGCAACAGATATAATTGAGCCCCATTTATGTGTCAGGCACTGTTCGGAGGACATAGCAAAGACCAAAACAGGAAACAAAAAATATTTTTGGACAGAAGGGAAGGGAGGGAGAAAGAGGGGGAAACACCCGTGTGTGGCTGCCTCTCACATGCCCCACACTGAGGACCTGGCTTGCAACCCAGGCATGTGCCCTGACTGGGAATCGAACCAGTGACCCCTTGGTTCACAGGTGGGTGCTCAATCCATTGAGCCACACCAGCCAAGGCAAAAAAAAAAAAAAAAAGGAAAAACCTTGTCCTCATAAGGGCTTGTGTTCTAGTGTATAGCCCTCAGGGCCCAGCCTGGCACAGAGTAAATGCTCAGTAAACACTCCGTTTTAGTGCTGTCAGCAGCCCTTGCCTGCTGTTCCTGACACAGATTTGGAGAAGGGCAGAGGGAGTCCTGGGAGGAGATGTGTTTTATTCCACTTGGAGTGGGAAGCTTGGGTTGGGAGTGAAGATGTGAGTTGCTTTTGGCATCGTTGAAGGGCAGACTTCCTTCATTCCCTAAACCCACAGCCCTGTAAACAGGAGTAAAAGTGGTGACTCTCCTAAATGGAGAGGAGATGATTTGGGGGAACAGCTGACAGATTAGACAGTTTGAGAACAACAGCAATGATAGCAGCTCGTATTTCTGAGTGCTCACATTTAATCCTCAGAACGGACATAACTATTCGTACGGATGTGAATAACATCCCCATGGACAGTGGAGGAAATGAGACACAAGCGGCCTGGTGGCTTGCTCAGGGTCACACAGCCAGTAAGTGTCAGAGGTGGGATTTAACCCCACGTACGGTGGTACTTTCTGCAGCTTCAGTTGCCCACAGTCATCCTCAATCTTAAAAGATTAAATGGAAAATTCCATAAGCAAACAATTGGTAAGTTTTAAATCACTACGTGCTGAGTAGCGTAATGAAATGTCATGCCCTCCATCCTGCTCTGTCCCACCCAAGACTTTGCCCAGCATCTCCTCGCTGTATCTGCTGCCCACCCGTTAGTCCTTCAGTAGATCATGCTCCTCAGATCAGCTGTCTCGGTATCACAGTGTTTGTGTTCAGGGGACCCTTATTTTATTTAATAATGGCCCCAAAGCCATTCACATACTTTTATTACAGTATTTATAGTTGTATTAGAGTTTATTACAGTAGTATTATAGTTCTATTTTAATGTTGTTGTTAATCTTGTACTGTGATTTCTAAATTAAACTTTATCATAGGTATGTGTGTATAGGAAAAACTGTGGTATATACAGGGTTTAGTACTATTTGTGGCTTCAGGCTTCCACTGAGGGTCTAGGCATGGATCTTCTGTGGATGCAGGGGGACCAATGTTCTGTGTCCCCAGAGTGCTGAAAACAGTACCGAAAAGCTATGACCTAGAAGCAATGGGGGACATTCATTGCTTCCTTCTGTTGACCACAGTGGGCCAGCAGGTGCACACATGACTGGGGATATTTGGGCTGTTTCAGTAAAGATGGAAGCCTGGTGAATGGAAGAATAAATTTCAAGTGATGAGAAGACTGTTTCTGTGAGGGATGGTTTTTCACCTCTTACCTCTAGAGAAAATGAGCACAGTTCTCAAAATACGCAGCTCAGTGATCTGCGGTTGGGAAGTCAGGCTAAAGCTCGTTTAACTGGGAAGTGAAATCAGCGCAGGCACTCGACTGGCTCAAACTGCTGGAGACAAGGTGTCTGTGACCACAAACCCAGGCTGTGTTTTCTCTTCTTCAGATTATGGCCGAACGGAAGAATGCCAAAGCCCTGGCCTGCAGCTCCTTACAGGAAAGGACCAACGTGAACCTTGACGTTCCCTTGCAAGGTAGGTCGGCCGCATCTGCTGTCTTCACAGTGACGCTCTCCATCCTAGCTGAGAACCAGAGGGTCTCAGATCGTTCCCTGGAGCTTCTCGCCTCTGCGAAACCGCACTCCGCACAACCAGCACGTGCTGAGTGTGCAAGCCTGCCCTTCCATCCCGCGGAATTGTTTTGTGTCAAAGGAATTAGGCATAAAGGGCCAAGATGTGGTTTGTTGTTGGTCAAGACTGAAGAATACTATGCTTAGTGGTTTTCTAACTCATTGCAGCCTGAGGTGAGGACCACACCTAATGCATAGGAAGCAGAAAGCTGTTACTTAAGGCGTATCAAAGAGACAATAGCAGCTTTAGATTCCACTTCCTTCTTTCTAATGTGTTTCTCCCTACAAATGAAAGTTGAATGGGATTTTGACTAACAGAACAAGTGCCTCACAGACCTCTAGAAAGAGGACAGCGTGGCACTGGGAGTGCGTCCCGATGACACGGAGTCAGGGCTGCTTTTCATGCATGTGTTGGAACCACAGAGAACGATGTGTTGCTTTTATTCCCTGTAGTAGATTTTCCAACACCAAAGACTGAGCTGGTGCAGAAGTTCCATGTGCAGTACCTGGGCATGTTACCTGTAGACAAACCAGTCGGTACGTGAAACACATGTCTTTCCACTTTGCGGGTGTTTGGGAGCTCATAGAAGGTGGTGGCCTTCCCAGAAGGGTGGGTCTAGTGTGTTACCCCCTCTCTACTTACACTGTCACCAGCCAGAGCCCTCAGTCCTGATCAGAAGAGCAACGAGGACAGGCTAAGCTGCTCTGGCATTTGATCCCTAGAATATAGGGACTTGAATAAAGCGGGCACTTATTTCTCGTTCGCCCAGCATCCCAGAGAACCATGATCCAAGGCCTCTTCGTTCTCAGACGGGGCTCCCCCCTGGGGCCAGCGTACCTGCCGCAGTCCCTGTCAGCTGGTTGCCGGGGGCAGGGGGGGCAGGGCTGAGGGAGCCCTCCTGCTCTCCTTTCAAGCTGTGACCCAGAAGCAGCTACACGGCAGTGAGCTCACACCCCAGGGGCCGGACTTGCTGAACTGGGCTGTAGCCAGCTGCGAGGAAGCCAGGAAACATAGCCTTTCCCTGGGCAGACAAGGCTGCGGGTCACTGAGAACCCTCAGCGTTCCTGGGGGGAATGTGCAGTGACGCAGCTGCTTTGGGAAACAGCCTGGCAGTTCCTCGAAAGGTTCGATGTAGAGTTAGCATTTGACCCGGAAGTTATGCTTCTAAGCGTATACCCCAGTGAAATGGGAACATTCATCCACTCAAAAATGCATGCATGAATGTTCACAGCAGCATTATTAATAGTCAAAAAGTAGAAATAACCCAGATGTCCATCAACTGGCAAATGGATAAACAAAATGTGATGCTGTCACGCAACAGAATGTTATTTGGCAAGAAAAAGGAGTGAAGTACTGGCACCCGCTGCAACATGGATGAACCTCAACAATGTCATGCTAAATGAAAGAAGCCAGTCACAAAGGACCACATACTCTATGATTCCACTTGTGTGAAAGGTCCAGAAGAGGCAGATGTCTAGAGAGAGAACTTAAGCTATTGCCCAGGGCTGCGGGGCTGGGAGGAATGGGGGTGATGCTTAAAATGTACAGGGTTTCTTTTTGGGCTGATGAAAATGTTCTAAAGTCAATTGTGGTGATGGTTGTACACCTTGGTGAATACACGAAAAACCATTGAATTATACACTTTAAATGAGTGAACTGCATGTTATGTGGATTATATCTCAGTGAAGTTGTTACCCCATTCCCCCAAAAACCAGCTGTGGGAACACCCAGGGAAAGTGCCCCGTTGAATAGCTCATACAGCTTGTGTCAGGTGCCGCCCATGCCTGGCCTCGTTTGAGTAAGAAACTAAAGGGGCGAGGGATTGGGTTACTCTGGAGGATGCCGGCTCCTGTCGGGCCTGCTATCCCAAGGCTCCGTGCTTAGGAGCACACGGACGCGGTTGGCTTGAGTGCCATTCACACACTCAGGGCTGGGGAACCTGAGAGAGAGAGAGAGAGAGAGAAAGGAGCACAAGGCCCCGTTAGGCCATCACACACAGTGCATCTCAAAGTTCTCATGATCTTTCTGCTGAAAACACTGACGTTTTATTTTTTTTTAAGCAAACGTGAGAAATGAAGTGTCCTCTAGGGCTATTAAAAAAAAAAAAAGGACCAGCCTGGATATAGCTATTACTGGGTGATTGGGCCCCCTTTGGAGAGTGATAAATAGCTTTAGGACCTTTTCAGTTATTTCTTCAATCCAATCAGGAATGGATACCCTGAACAATGCCATAGAAAGTCTAATGACCTCATCCAACAAGGAGGACTGGCCATCGGTGAACATGAACGTGGCTGATGCTACCGTGACTGTCATCAGTGAAAAGGTGAGAAGGATCGGAGACGTAGTTGGCCCATCTGGGTTACTGTGAGGTTTTGGACACAGTACTCTTCCTTGAAACTTAGACATGCAGCCAGGGCTTAACCTCTGGGGAGCTGTGCTTGCTTAGGATTAAAGTAGCCTACATTTAAAAAAAAAAAGAAAAAAAGTTGCCCTTTGTGTCTGGATCTATGCATGCCTTTGCTTTCCTCTGGATTCATAAGCTCCTATTTTAGTGCTGCTGATTCCTTCTTCCTCGTACGCCCTAGGGCGTACAGTCATCTGCTCGAGGCGACTGGATGCCACTAGCATAACTCGCTGATAGCTTGGTTCTCTGGCCACTCGCACTCCGGGCTCCAGTATTGACTGGGCTGTGTTGTCGGGTTGGGGCGCAACAGATGCTTCTGTTATGGATGGTCCTCTGGTTTGATAGTAGCAGGGGCCAGTGGTTGTCTTGAGAGAGGCCAGCATTAGCCTTAACTCAAATTATCCCAAGTCTGTGGTTGAAGACACTGAGACACAGGGAGGCTCAGTAACTGCCCAAGGGCACAGAGCTGAAAGGAGCAGGGCCAGGATCTGAACACAGCCCGCCTGGCTCCAAACTCTTCACCACTTCCCTGCCTCTCTGAAGCACGTGGCTTCTGTCGGGTGGCGTGGAAAGACCACAAGTCCTTGGCCTGCTCTTCCGTCCACAGGCAGGTCACCTTCAAGCCCAGGTCACCTTCTAAAGGAAAGTGAGATGCTCACTGACCTTTCCTGCCTCGGTGTCTGCAAGTGCCACTCCAGTGCTGCTCACCTTGGCGCAACCCAGATTCCAACTTAAACGTCATCTCTCCCAAGAAAACTTACCAGCCTCTCAGACCAGCTTAGTTGGCCTGTTACCAATCCCACAGCAGCTGAGTGACTACTTAATAAGTTAAGATGCGAATGGTCCAGATGTTGATGTGCTGGACATACTTGTTAATTTAAAAATTGCATATGGTTGCTGCAAAGGATGTGGTATTCGTAAGGATTAATTCTAAACAGTTCTTCACACTGCATCATTTGGACACCAAATGGTTTGTAAAAAACAAAAAAAGATTTGGCAGCTTTTTGTTTTACACGGTTTTAGATAGAAGTATGACTCAGCATGCTGTTCAGCTTGGGGGGAAGAGCTGGATGGGGAGAGATTCCGTGGTCCCTTTTCTCTGGGTGCCGTGAGGCTTCCAGTGGGCTCGCCCGGGCAGACAGGCTTTGAGCCACTGGGTGGGCAAGATGTAAGACATGTACATGACTTCATCCCGTCCTCAGTGAACTTGCAGGTGCGGAGCATAGCGGACAGGGGGCAGCCCACACACCACGGTTGCCTGTGGTGCAGAGCAAGATCAAAGGCAGTGAGACGCACCTGCAGCAATGAGGGCCTTGCCAGTCACTTGGAGAAGCTTGCCTGTCTCGAAAAATACAAGTTCTTCCTAAATTCCATCTGGCTGTGTATTTTTTTAATCCTCTTGGTGACCAGTCAAAGCTTGAATCTATGATTTAAGGTCTGAATGTGTTGGTGATGGCTGCCCAGCTCCCCAGAGAGAGTGGCTACTGAACAACGTGTCTTTCAGAATGAAGAGGAAATCTTAGTGGAATGTCGTGTGCGATTTCTGTCCTTCATGGGCGTCGGGAAGGATATCCACACCTTTGCCTTCATCATGGACACTGGGAACCAGCACTTTGAGTGCCACGTCTTCTGGTGCGAGCCGAACGCCGGGAATGTGTCCGAGGCGGTGCAGGCCGCCTGCATGGTGAGTGGCCCGCTGCAGGGGCTCCTTCGGCCTGTGCTCCCCTGCTTGTGTTTCGTGTGCTGTAAGTTAGAGCAGGGTTATAGATTTAAAAGGAGACAAGTCTAATCTTGACAGTAATGCTTTACTGCATAACACTCATCCCTGTCGGCAGAATCAGTTATGATGAACAGTTTGCCCTGGCAAGCAGCGAGGACGCCTGCAAGAAGCAGGGCCGGTGGAGCCCAATTTTGTAGAGACTCCAATAACGTTGAAAAGGTCAATCTTTGAAACCACAGGTCTGGGGACTCTCAGTTCTTGATCCCTGATTAGTTTCAGGATGTGATCAGGAAATGCTGGTCATGCATGAGCTGGTGCTGTTTGGCACCACTGGAGTACTTCAATGTCGTTTATTGAAGGTGACTTTTATTTCAGATAGTTGGTTTATGTCCATTGTTCTTTCATATTTTATTTACTTTGTATCTATTAATTCAATTCTTACAACAATCCTGTTGGGTAGTTGTTTTATCTATCAGAAAACAGAGGCTCAGGGGAAGGGGGGGCCCCTGGGCACGGTGGGTGACAGAGCCTGGGTGCTCTGGGTGACCAAGCCAGTGCTCTTGGCATCGTGTGTGATTGCAGACAAAAATGTTTTGTCATTCGTTCTGCAAATATCCTTTGAGCGCCGATGATGCTGGGCTCTGATAAAGTTCTAGTAAAAATGAATTATGTGAACATAAGCGTCAAACCTGACGCCTGGTCTGTTCTAGCAACAGCAGGTTGGGTTGGTGGAACCAAGGGAAAGGATGCAAGGTCCATGTTAAGAAGTGCCCATAATGGCACGCCAGGGTGTTTATCTTCAGCAAAGGCTGGGAAGCGGGAAAGTGGATTGACCATAGTAGGTTTTAAAAGTGTAACTTGAGAACCAAAGAAAAAAGAAGTGGAAGATGGGTTGAAAGGACAAGGCTGCGGTGGGGAGGTCAACCAGGAGGCCAGGTGACTGGGCAGATGAGAGCTGCAGAGCACCTGACCCAGGAGCGTGGCAGCGAGCACCGCGGTCGGGAGCAGACGGCCTGAGCCGCTGCGGAGAATCGCCTGGCTGGGGGATGGCGGATGCTGCATGTGAAGCGTCTGTGCTTCATTGCATTCAGTCCACCATTTACGGGCTGGACTATGGAAGTTCGAGTAGGACTAAGGAAGGATCCTTGCTTTATGGAGCTCAGGCATATGGAGGAGATACATAAAAAGATCCTGGTAGTGTAGAAAGTGTTATAACTGAAAGTGTAAAACTGCACTGGATTGAGAAGTGACTGGGAAGGACAAGTGGAGGCCCTGCAAATGGATCACTTACGAAGTCTGACAGTAAAGGGTAAGTAGCTCAAAGCACAGCATCAAGGGGTTTGCTCATTTGCTTTAGGATGGGGAAGATCGGTGCATTTTTTTAGGCTCAGGGAAATGAACCAGTAAAGCTGGATTGAAATGGGGACACACACACACACGCACACACGCGCGTGCGCGCATTTGGGGGCAAGATCTTGATGGTAGATTAGGAGCCAGGGAGCAGCACGGCAGTTGCTTAGCCTGCTAATTGGGTTAGCACAGTAAATTTCAACCTTATTCATCTCATGGCACAAATAAGCTAATTAATGAAATATATTTGCCTGACAAAAAAGTAGGTATAATTTTGATTCACTCACAATTGGATGGCTATTGTTATGTTGGCTGTTGTCATTTTTTATTTGACACTCTAAGGGAAAAGAGGTCAGTGCCCCTGACTAAATAGTCACATACCGCGTGTTTTAAAAAGTCTTGTGGCACATCACTTAAAAATCGCTGGGTTAGAGTGACTGTGAGACTGGCCAGGAGGAGATGCTGTAATCGAAGAGCAGGTGGAGTTTAGAGACGCTGAGGGAAGTTCTGTGGTTTACATACAGCGCATCGCTAGGTTAAGGAGGTGGATGGCAGATGGCCAAGGTGGGGAGTAAGAAAAGAGAGCTGGTTGACTTTTATCATAAAAGACCCCTTTGAAAGCGAGAAGGAAGGAGGGAGAAGGGAAGGGAAGACCTGGTGGTGTGCACTCGTTATATGTGTGCCCTTGTACCACTTCCCTTCGTCAGAGTGTACAAGTCCCCCATGTCCTTTGGAGCCAGGAGTCTGCATTGAAAGGAGCAGAGCTGGGCAGAGGGAGCAAGGTGGACCTCCTGACCAGGCGTGGGAGGCCGCGGAGGGATGCAGGGGCTACGTGGGGAAAGCAGAGAACCGGCGCGTTCAGCCAAGCAGAAAGGGAGGACGACTGTTTAGGTATTTCATGAAATTGCAAATGATCATAACAGATGGTTTTAGTCATAAAACAAAGGGCTTTCAGCTTTAATTATACATTTTAAATGCTGATGACAATTAAATTATTAGCTTTATCACTGGTTACAGTTCGTTTTCTGATTCCCAGCCCCATTCTGTAGCTTGGCAGCAATTTTGTACTCATTCGCGCACTATTTTACTGGTACTGGGGCAGCCTGCTAAAGTGGCCCAACCAGCCCTGGAAGAGGCATGTTGACAAAAATCAAACTTTTCTCAACACTCGGAAGCCAGCAGTTCTAACTCAGAGGCTTGCCTCTTGATACACATGGGTGTGATTCTCTATCTGAAATATCTCTGCACCCTGGCCGGGTGCCTGAGTTGGTTTGAGCACCATCCTGTACAGGAAGAGGTGGTAGGTTCAATCCCCGGTGAGGGTGCATGCAGGAGGCAACTGATTTGTGTCTCTCTCACATTGATCTTTCTCTCTCTCACTCCCCCCACCTTCCCCTCTTTCTAAAATCAATAAAATCATATCCTCAGGTGAGGATTTAAAATATATATATGCATTGTACCATCTCATATGTCTGAGATGTTAACACATTCTTTTGATACTTGTTAGGCCTGTTTTGCAGCTGTGTGGTAGAGGCCCAGCTGAAAATATTTTGGTGAAACTTAGAATAAGACTGAGAGGGACTCTTAGTGAAATTCATCAGGTGCAGTTTTGACTCATGCTGGACACACCTACTTAGCATTGGGAAGTCCCAGCCCAGTGTACCATGTTGCCACAAGTGCCCATTTATAACGCCTTTGGATGCGTGTGGTCTGGGTTGTGATGCAGATCTAGCAAGACACCTTACGCAGAGGAAACACGCGAGGAACCATTTTTCGTATGACTGGGCTGGAAGCGGCTGGCTGTGTGGTGGCGGTGGGCCATGACAGAACGTTGTGACCAAGAGTCTTGCTGTAGATAGTTTGTTCCTCAGGGGGACACATCTGCCTGTTTCATAACTATGCTAAGGAATGTATTAATATTTAAGTGGATTTTTAAAAAACCAGCCGTGGAATTATTTTCAAGTGCCTGGATTAGGAAAAAACATTTGATAAATTTTAACCTTTTTATCTAATCATGAAAAATTATGTCTTTGCATTAAGACAAAAGTAGGCAGATTGTGTTATAGTTCTGAAGGATGGAAACTGTGATGCCAATACTAATGGATTTTTAAAAATTAATCCATTAAGATTTAGACTTGTATAAAAAATGTGTCCCGAAATCTGTTCATTAGTCATTCTTTTTTAATTAAAGCAGGAAATAGGGGAGAGAAGCAGCATTTATGAATGCCTTCTGCATTGACAGGCCTATTTTAGGCTTTCTACAAGTATTCCTTAATCATAAGCAATCGCCATTCTTCAGCCATTCTGCAGTTGAAGAAACTGAGGCTCAGAGGTTATATGACTTAGAGTCACTCGCGTGGTTCCGAAGCCTGGGGGAGAGCCTAGATCCACACGGTGCCTCTCTGCCATGCTGCCTCTCAGTAGCTGTGAGCGCTTGCCCCCGTACACGTCTCTGGGAAAACCTTAACCTCTCCCCCAATCCTTTTTCTTCTTAGTTTGAAGAATATCCATCTTTGCTTTAATACAAAAGCAGGTATATTGTGTTGTTATATTTCTGAAGGATAAGAAACTGCTCATGTTACCAGTACTCATGGATTTTTAAAAAATTAATCCATTCGATTTAGACTTGCTCTGTGACTATGAGGTATGTGAATTGCAGCCTGTCAATACAGAGGACAATAAAGGGTGGAAATGAAGAAAAAGAGGGCAAAAGCCAAAGCACTGTTCTGGAGCCTCACGGCCTTTTAAGAAAATTTAAAACACCCTAAGAAAAAAATTACTAAAATCTTGGATTCATGTTTGGGAGCTAGGTCTTTAATTTTTTTGGAGTAAATGCACTGGTGATTAATTAAAATCACATTAAACGAGAAGGATGATTATATTATTAACCACCGAAACCACGTTCTGTTTTATTTCAGTTGCGATACCAGAAGTGCTTGGTAGCCAGGCCACCTTCACAGAAAGTTCGGCCACCTCCTCCGCCAGCGGACTCAGTGACCAGAAGAGTCACAACCAATGTAAAACGCGGGGTCTTATCCCTCATTGACACTTTGAAACAGAAACGCCCTGTCACAGAAACACCATAGCTGCATATGGTAAAGGATTCCGTAATACTCACCTGAAGGTTGAAGAGCTACACTAAAGAAGATGAACTGATATCCGGCCTTCCATTCGGTTGCTGATGCTTTGTCTTCAGAGAACTTATCCTTAACCAAACAGTGTTAGACAAGCATGTTCTCTCGTCTTGCCACCGTCATGTGATATGAAAAGAAGCATGACTAATTTTTTTTGCTGTAAGTTACACCATGAGCAGTGGAAGGTCTTTTTCTTCTTGTAAATATCGTGAACATTACTTAACTTCACACACACAGAGAAGAATGTGGCCACACCCCTCCTAATGAACTGATGCTGAGTCCTTGGAGTGATTGATGCCTGAATTAGGTTCGTCATCTTCTTGACTGGATCTGTCACAACAACTTTTAAGTCCTACAGCACTTTGCCCTGTTTTCAACATTGGAGTGGACACTGTATACCACATGCCATTGAAATGCTATAAAAATAGGATGATGAGTTTTTGTTTTAGTTACTCATAATGTTGAACCTTTTGGTTGACAAAATTGGCTGTTGGCATCAGTGCGGAGACCACCTGGCGGCTTTCCTTGACGAGCTCTGACACACAGGCACCGTTTCATGTCTACAGCTGTTGTGGGGTATTGGAAAAAGGGAAACTTCAAAATTGAAAACAGGCCAAATTTCAGAAATTAAAATCAAACAAAAATAGCCTTTCTTTTCAGATGGTTTTCAAACTGATTGAGAAAAAGAGAGATTTACAAAGTCATAATGCATTTTGGGTGGGACATCCTCAAACTTCTGCCTTATATTGTACAATGCAGCTAGAGAATTGAAGTTCACTAGGGCCGTTCTCTACATAAACAACATGAAATGAAATATTCCTTGTAAGCCTTTTATCCTTAGTTCAATAATTAGCCATATGCAATTTGCATTTGAGAAAATGTCATCTGTATTTTAGATTGTCACCATGATGTTATTTTCTTGGTCCACCTCCTAAGTAAACGTTCTGCTAGGGTTCTGCATCTAGCTCAGTCTTCCCCTAATGCTTTTTGTCCAGGAAGCTGTCTGTCCATCATGTATTTTCCATGGCAACAAATTGCATTAAATTGAACCTGCTTGAATTTTTGTATTTACTATTAGAATTTGTTGGACCCCACTAGATACACTTTTAAATTTATATTTTTTTGTTACATTTTCAAGAGTAAAAAATTTCATATCAAAGCAAAATTTACATAAGGGCAATGTACTATTTAATAAGTTTCCCAAAACAAGCGCTTTCCTGCTTCTCCGTCTAGATATGAAACTTCGCTTTAAGATTCACAGACTTAGACCCTTAGATCCATTGTTTTCCAAGTGAATTTGCTAAGGAGATCAATCTAAACTTTAGTCTTGTTTACTTTTAATGTCAGAATTAACACTTTACAACATCTGGTGATCAAAATAACTGCTTTATGTTTATCTGCTACGTACTTATCAGACGGTTTTCACATTCTTATCACATTTGAGCCTTATAAGGTAAAGAAGGTACTAAACACATTTGAGAAATAAAAACATAAAGTACCAAGACACTCAGTCCCCTAGCCTCAGGTCTCACAAAGTTAGGACCCACACTTACCAACTCCCAGTTTTAAGTTACGCTGCTTCCACTCCCACGAGGAGGCTTTACGTGTTCCTCTCGGCATATCCAGTTACTGTCCAGAAATGTTAGAATTTCCTGTATAGGCAGGGAATATGTCCAAATTCCTGACACAGTGGTAAGAATTGCAAACCCTTGCTTTCTCTCAGTCCAGGACTATTTTCGTGCAGCGCGCTCAGAGATGTTGTAGAGGACAGGAGTCTATGTGCAGTACAGCCTGTTCAACCCACGAGATTTTCCAGAGATGATGGGTCCTGGGGTAGAGGCCTTCTACCTCCGTTCTCTTAGAATTCTGGAATTGTTGCTAACACCCTGGTGTTAGCAAAAAAAGATGCCACTCTAGACATGAGTTACACTTCTCACCAGCCTGTATACTTCTATCTGAAGTAACCAATACCACCTTAAGAAGTTACTGCATTAAGAAAATTCTCTCTGTGCCCTATGAAAGCTGTTTGAAATTCAGTCATGATCATCTTCCGTCTTGATGTCCACGGTGAAACATTTTAGAATGATACCCTTCAAAATTCTGATCAACTAATACACTGTTATGTTGGAAATCTCTACCGGCACCCCCTGTTCATTTTTTAAGGCATATGTTTGTTTTCAGGATTAAGAATACTGAGCTAGCTTTCAGTAGCAAACTGATTTATATATGCAATTACTAGGATACATTAAGATGAACGATAGCCTCTACATATTGAAAACCTTACTGCAGATACTTTGTTTTGAAAATAGCTTTGCATACTAAATGCGATTTTGTAAAAATAATTATGTTAAACAGTATGTTCACTTTCTGCCATGGCCAAAAAGTATGTCTGAAAGTATGTGTGTATTTTTTTGTGAAAGGATGCCAGTGTTTTACCTGATGTTGCAGTGACACTTCAGTTACCTATGCATTCTTCATGTCTGTGACTCGGTAAACAGGCAGCCACGCTCACTATGCCTTGTATGTCTTATCATTTTTTTAATTAACTTGTTAAATACAGCTTAAAATATTTTTATTTATTCTATTTTTACTGAAATATACTGCATTATTGTGTTAATGTATTATCTTTACTGGATATTATCTCAGTGAACTATATACTTTGCCTAAAAGGTGGTTTTGTAATGATTTGTAGTCACATTTTTATTGGAATATGTAGAAGAAAAGGCAAAAAGCTTAAAGCTCCTTTTATTTTTTAAAAGCAGCCAGATAGACACAGACTCGCCACCTCATATACGTGCTCCTTGGCAGCATCAAGGGGAATGGCCAACATGCCTATGGCTTAACTTTTTACTTTGCAAATGAAAGCGCTGCTTGGTGCTTCACTTTTATATCTTCCACAACATGTGTGGTCTCATCTAAAAGATAAACACATGTCCCCCTGCCCTTTGTTTCCACCCACAGCTAATTAGAACCATTGTTTTTTGTTTGTGTCTTACTGCATGAAGGGACATTAGATTCATTTCCATTAAAATAAGTTCTTGCTGATAACCTGTTGGCACTGCTACGTTTTTTAAAAATCCACTTTATGATTTTATGATGGTCATTGGTATGATTATTCTACAGAAGGTCATTTACTAAAAGCCCTATACTTTTACTCCTTTTCTTGTATGACACACTCATTTTCATAAGTGTTGCACCCAACACAAATTCAAGATTTCATAAACAACATGAAGGACATTTCCCTCATATTTGCACAATTAACCTAGTAAAACTCTTCACTCTCTGGTTTGCCAGGCTTACTTACCCTAGCACACAGCTGACAGGTGTATTATAGAGCCAGTAAAATGAAGTTTATTTCAGCTTCAGGGAAAAGATACTGCTCACACCTCCTCAGTGAGAGCACCCCCTGCCACCCAAAGCAGCTCATTTATCCTGAAAGAACATTTGGTTTTGCTTTCTGCCCATTTTGCTGTTGACCACTTTTACACATTTAAATGTACTATGTTGTGAGAATAAACTTAGCTGCATAAAGTGTTTGACTCATTCATCTGACATCTCAAGTCATATATGTAGGAATAGAAATACAACTCTAGTGTCTTTAGTCATTTTATTTTCAGATTATTCTTACCTCAAATTATTTCAGTGATGTGGGATTTACCTTTGATTACTTACTGCATATTTCCACCTGGTAAGAACTAGAATGAACCTGACATCAAAGTGAAGAATAGAGCCCTGGCTGGTGTGGCTCAGTGTGCTTAGTGCCAGCCTGCAAAGCTAAGTGTCACTGGTTCGATTCCTAGTCAGGGCACATGCCTGGGTTGAGGGCCAGGTCCCCATTTGAGGGCAGGTGAGAAGCAACACCACATTGATGTTTCCCTCTCTTTCTCCCTCCTTTCCCCTCTCTCTAAAAATAAATAAAATATTAAAAAAAAAAATCTACAGGCAGTAAATCCCTATTCAAAGGCACCTAGGAAAACAAATCAGTTGAGTGTGGTTTAGTTTAAGTGTTAGACATGTGAAAGAAGACAAATAGAATTTAAAGTATGTATCCATTCTTTGTTCATCTTGCATTTTCCCTGATAGTTTATCTCCTGTACTCTATCAAAGGCAGTTACTCTCAAGAAGCAAAATTTCACTTTTGTTTCAGGTAGATTTAGATAAAAGTCTGAATTTGCTATTGGAATATCTAAATACCAGTAATTACTATTTTAGATTTTTGCAACACCTTTCTCTAGGAAGCTCAAGAAAGAAAAATGTCAACATTATCAATATTCTTCACTAGAACTCTTGAATTTTTTTTTAAGTACTTTTCTTTTTTGACTCTACCAAAGTATATAAATAATTGATCATGTCCTTCTTAGAAGATTCTCAAAGAAGAAAACCAGGCTTAATTAATTAATGGTTTAATTCAGAATCTCCCATCTACTTCTAAAGAGAAAAATAATTTAGTGACATGCATGTTAGGAGATTTTAACAATAGGCGGCTAAAGTAACATGATGTGAATCACATTCTGCTCTAGAGATGAGAAAAATATCCTGAACTATTTCTTAACAGTGAGAGTTTTCTTCTTTTACCACAAAAATCTCACACCTGTCACTTTTGGACAATGGAGTCCTTTTCAGCCTGGGGCAAGGGGAAGAGGGTAGGAAAGGGATAAAAGATTCCTAGGATAGAATACCAGCTCTTTACGGAACAAAGTCCAATTCAGCCACACTAGCCTCCCCGAGGCACAGAATACTCTTAGCCAGGTAGAGAGTGGGAGTAAGAGGGTGAAACACTATAGATTTTAAGAGCGAAGAAATACATAGTTTTTGATTTTTTAAATTACTAAAGCTGAGCATTTAAAACATTTCTGTATATTTTTAAGTCATAATTATTCTTTTGGTATTTAAAATATGTCTGGTTCAAGTATAAGGTTTTGTTTTCTTCAGTGACATTTTATTGATAAATGTAAACCTTCAACTAAAAAAATTACTACTAAAATGATATTCACCATTTTTTATCCTCACGTCACATGAGAAAATAAAGAACATTAGAGCTGAAATAGACCTAAACATTCATGCGGAAGAAGATAATATTCTACCAAAATCATGCCACCTACATTGGACATTTAGAAATTTGCATAGCAATGTTCAACACAACTAGATTCTGAACATAGAACTTGAAATTCAAACTTTATGAATGTGTCTCTGAACAATAAGATTTATAGTTGTAACTCACTCGATTTAATGTCAAGCAATTTCTTTTGCCATGATGGAAAAAAATCAATAGATCCAGAAGTGAGCATCTTACTGGCTCTCAGTAGACATTTGATCATACATTTAAGAAGAGCTGATTTTTAATAAAATTTAACATAGTGCTATATTTTAAGTGTGCATCAGAAATGAACTACCAAAATTTGACTACTGTGTGCCATTTGAAATGACATAGATGTCAATATTTGACCTGATCTTTGAAGAGAACCAGAAATTTGGGGGGTTTCTTAACAATAGGTGTCACGTGCATTCAACAGTTTGCCTCTTCAGGATTATTACTATTTAGATGGAAATTTGCTTAGTCACTTTTTTTTACTATAGTATTGGGCATAAATAGAAGGGAGAGCAGATTATGTTCAATCTGCTCAGGATCCTGGAAGCTCTTCTAATGAGAAACAGTTTTCACTCTAAATGGACATCTGACTATCTACACATGGAACTTCAGGGCTTCCTGTTCTTCCTACTCATATTCAACTTCAATCACATTACAAAACTCATATCATCCCCTGCTTAAAGAATATTTTTATATTTAAGAAAAACATGAACCTTGATATTGACTGAAATGCTAAAACGTGGTGTCCTAAATCCACACTGAAAGTTAACAAGAGTGAGACTAGTTTTAACAGCTGAAACTGAGTCTACAAGTGAACATTCTAGAACAGATCAGCACTGAGCTGTTGAAATCTCTGAATTTTGCTTTACTTAACGACCTACCTTATTGTTTCTCACTTGTCTTAATTCTCTAGAAGATAATTTCACATTTAGAAGATGCTAAGTGACTGAAAGGATGAGTATCTTGTGTAGGAATGTCTAAGCTGCAGAGAAATATCAGACCGAAAAATATCAACTGCTCTTGGCCCCTGTTTTAAAACAAAACATACACAAGACTGTCAAAGCCATGGCTGACGATGTCTGAGTAGGGAGGAAGGTAAATTTCTAGGTTTTTCCCCTTTTCTGGTTATTGATGGTGCGCAAAGGTAATCAGGCACAACAGGCTTGGCTCTAACCCAACGATAGTACAAGTGTTGAGTTGGTATCTGAGGTCTGAGTCCTTGAGGAGTTGAATATGGGAACATTACTGGAGGCAAAACAATCTCTACAGGTTTCAGTACAACCATTCTGTCTTCTGGGCGAGGTCTTACGAAGTTTGAGGGTCGTTCGTATGGTCTGGAGGGAGATGTGTTCTTCGTAAATGTTGGCACTAAGGGGTTGGTGGCTGGCTTGTTGGGTTTTCTGACCTGTGAGGAAGAACCCACTTGAGTTGTACTTTTCTGTGCAAGAGGCGTTTTTGTTGTTGATATCTCTGACCGATTAATATTTGCATTACTTTCTCGATTCAGGAACTCAGCAATTTTCGTTTGAATGCTGTTACTATGAGTACTGGGAGCTTTGGGCAATGCTGTTTTTGATTTTTTCTTCTTCTTCTCCCGTTTTGGAGATTTACCCAATTCAATCCCATCCAGCAGACCCTTTGCTGCAGCGCGAGCCAAAACGTCTTTCACAGACACTGTCTCAGATGGGTCCCGCTACAATAAAGAAGTAATTACTAAATATGGGCCTTAACTTAGTGTGTATATCACAAATATCAGTGTTTCAGAATAAGTAAAAAAGTGTATTATACTAAAAAAAACGGACTGTAGGCCTTAGTCCTAATATATCCCATCAGCCTCAGCAAATGATTTTTTTGTACTTAAAATTCCCCATTTATAAACCTGATGGGGGGAAAAAAAGAATTACAGCTTATGTCTAGTATGTGAAATATATAAGATGAACTAGACATTGGCACAGTGCTTGGTGAAGTGGGGATGGAGATCAGGCAAGGGGAAGTATAAAAACGGATTTTTTTTTTTTTTTTTTTGGCCACACAGTAATAATTCTTATTCCTGTCTTCAGCTATTTCTAAAACAAGCGCACCGCTACAAAACACTACGTTCCTGAGGATTTGGTGTTTCTTAATTACAAAATATGATATGCTTTGGGAATTTTTTTTCCTTACCTCCCTTGTTAGAACAGAAAGGAAACAACCATTAGTAATTTCAGATGGTTCCATTCTGAAAAATTTATCAGTAGACAACTGTATTTCCTTTGAGGAGCACAGCGGGAGGACAGGAGGGCTGAGCCTGCGGTAGAGATGAGCAAACAGTTCATAGTTACAAAGGCTAATTTGCCAATGGAGGGAGACAGTAAATTGCAACAAATTTTCTTCTGTTACATTTTACCAGTCATTTCAACATAACTTCCAAACTGGGGTAAAATCCTGAAGCTATACAATACTATTATAATTTAAAAACTCCCAATATTTCATGTTAACTCATAATTTATTCTACTTCCCAAGTTCTCCATCTTTAAAAAAACTACGTCAAGAATACCAACCTTTCAGCAAATTAAAAACTCTTACCCAAGTCATTAATATGTTAATAAAAAAGGTCCCCATAACCAAAACAAGTCAGTATATGTAATAATCACACAGGTGCAACCCAAGGGATCCTGTACGCACCCCCCTGCCTCCGCCACCCCACTCCCCCGCCCTGCTGTCAAACTACACAAGGTCTGACTTCCTTCTTTTGGTTACATTCTGCACAATTACCACATAAAAGTTTGGCCTAGCATTTTAACTACATTCTTCCCAATAACTTTTTGAGTACTAATGGATGAATTATGTAGTGCTCAAGAAAGTACCTAATAAAAACTTCATGTCAGAAATATAAATCTAATAATAGGTTTAAAATAAAATTTTGTTTTTATATTTAATTTCTCATTTAATAGTGGTTCATAAATAATAAATCTTATATTCCCATACTTTTACAATTAAAATATATTTAATCAGAGCAATAAACACATTCATATAAATTGAAATATCAGGCACTCAATAATTTTGTATATTCTGAAATTTTAAGCAATTACAATTTGTTCATTCATTATTTGCCTACTCTGTGCAAAGCATTTATCTATTAATTGCTTCTCTTCAGTGGTTTGTAAGTTAGTTGTAGAAACATTATAATCATTTTATAATATAAAGAACCCCAAATAAGAATGTTAAGTAGAAACAAAATTATGTGGTAGAACAGAATAAAGTACTGTCAACTCTGGCATGGGAGATAGCAAATATGAAGACTTCACAGAGGAAGTAGCCTCAGTTCTGTCTTGAAGAATATGTAAGTTTCCAATAAGGTAAAGAAGGTGATTCCAGATGACAAGGAGAACTTGAACAATAGCACACATGTCATGAAAATGTCTGCTCAGGGTACAGCAAGTATTCTGTGTGTCAGGAAAATACAGTGACTAAGGGGATGGAGAGGTCACTTAGAATGTGGGCAAACACACATGACCTCGTGACACGCCAAAGCATCTGGCCAATGGTGGTGCTTTAGTAAGTGTTTATGCTGAACTGAGCTGAAACACAGTAACAGCTGCATAGGTTCTAAAGGCAAGAGAGCTAGTTGCTCCTCTCACCAACCTTGTAACCAACTAATTGAATTCCTGAGGCCTATTCATATATGTTCTCTACACAACTAGAAGTAATTTTAAAATTTTTTACTTATATATTAGTAAAGAATACTCTGAAAACAATTTTTTCTTACCAATTTGGAGCACAGCTCCACAATGTAAATATGAAAGCTGGAATTTGTCAGTTTTAATTCACTGATATATTCCTAGCACCTAGAAGGACATCTAGTACACAGTAGGTATTCAATAAATATTTATTTGATAGACTGATATACTTTCATTACGTATATGCTCTTTTTTAATGGTAGTAATGATCCATAATTAAGATTGGCCAACTTACCTTACAGAAATTGCCCCTACAGAACAAAAAGATTTCCACACCCCAGTGTGTAGCCCATTTCTTTGAATAGTAAATTAAGTTCATACCCAGAGTCTTACACCTGACTTCGATGATGACATTTGGGATTTTTTCTGAGTTGATAGGGCACTGCAAAATTTCATTTAAATGAAATGTCTCGAAAGACAAGTCCATAGAGACAGAAAGTAGATTAGTGGTTGACAAGAGCTAGGGGAAGAGGGGAATGAGAAGTGGCTCCTTAGGGGGTACTAAGTTTCTGTTTGGGGTGATGAAAATGTTCTGGAATTAGTGGTGATAGTTGCACAACTTTCTGAATATACTAAAAAGCACTGAATCGTACATTTTAAAATGAGGAATTATGGTTTGTGAATTATATTTCAATTTTTAAAACTTATTAAAATAGCATAGACAAACAACAGTATAGTGATGACCAGAGGGAAAGGGGAGGTAGAAGAGGGTAAAGGGGGGATAAAGGGTGTTGGAAGGAGACTTGACTTGGGGCGGTGAACACACAGTACAATGTACAGATGATGTGTTATAGAACTGTACCCTTGAAACCTACAAAATTTTATTAGCCAAGGTCACCCAAATAAATTCAATAAAAAACATTAAAATAGGAACAGTTCCACATATTTATTGTATATAGTACCTGTAACATTATATATAAAGGCACACCTCATTTCATTGTGCTTTGCTTTATTGCACCTCACAAATGTTGCATTATTCACAAATTGAAGGCAAGGCCCTCCCCCAGTGAGAGGATGTCTGCTCGCTGCGCTGCGGTGCTCTGGGACTGAGGCCGCAGTGTCTCTGAGATACGCTTGTACACACACACACTCACGTGGCTGATACGCAACTGGTTCACACTGGTATGGCTCTACCAGTGGTAAACATGTCATTACTTCTGCTGCCCTCTAGCTGCCCCGGCTCTCCTAGCGCCCCTTCCAGACCTTCACAGGAGAGAAAGGGACAAAGGAGCACCTGCTCGTCCAGGGACCTTCAGGGCCCTGTTCCAGCTGCTGGACATTTTGGGAGTTGGCGGGGGAGAGACAGGACTAAAATTAGTAACCTTCTCATTATGCATCTTTGGATTGTTTTATTTGATACACAAATGTGGGTAGGGGTTTTGGCAACTTAAAAAAATGAAATTTGAGAAGAAAACCACTTAAAATTATAATTATTAAAACATTGTTATATTAGTGAAGAAATAGTCTAACACCAACTTAAAATGTGCACAACCTTCTCAAACTGTTAAGAACAGAGTAGAACAGAATTGCAGACTCACAAAAGTATAATATATATGGGATTATAGCATATAAAAACTGGCATTTTGAATCAGCGGGGGGAAAGAGTAAAGGATTTGGTGGGGGGAGGGAAAATAAGGCATGATTCGTACTTTACTCCTTTACCAAAATACACAGCAGATAAATAAATTATTTAAATACAAAAATATGAAAGGAAAACTGGTAAGAAATATATAAACTGAGGAACAGTTTAAAACAAGCCATAAGAAAAGACTGATGCAACTGTGTACACAGAAATTTGAGATTTCTATATGCAATTTTTAATCAAAATTTTTATTTAAAAATATCTGTGGTTCATATGAAAACAGCTAATATCTCTAATATACAATGACCATACATATAAAAAGAAGAAAAAGAGGAAAGACACAGTTGAAAAAGTGGTGAAGAACATGAACTAGCTACATGTATTGAGCATCAGTTACATGCCAGTCACTGTTCGTGTAGTGATACATTCAATCCCTCAAAGAGCCAGTGAAGCAGACGTGATCCAGAGGCTACAGCTGCTTTTCCTTCCTCTCCTTTCACCATGCTGAACAAAAGAAGACACTTACTTTGTTATAGTACATTATCCTGGGATGTTAATACCCCTAGGATGCTAAAAAAAGGTGAAACTCAAGAGCGTGGCTCTCTTCTCCAAGTCAAAGCAGAGTGTAGGCAAGAAATCTTTAAGGGGGTGCCAAACACTGAACAAGCTCTATTCATGAACTTCCTTCCTTGTGCCCTCGCTCCCTTCCTCCCTCCCTCCCCTGTGCTCCCCCTCCTTATTTCTACACATCTAATTTAGAGTAAAATTAGAAGTAACTCATTGGACATATTAACATGTCAATTTGAACTAAAAAATAAAGTCACCCTTTTTCTGACAGGGTCAATTGGTTTTCACAGTGAGAGCTGGCTTTGTAAAATAGGTAAAAAAATTCAGTATTTTTCCATAAACTGAATAAGATAAATCTGCAGATACAAAGATTTAACAGAAATATATTTAAATCACATGTATAATATAACATTACAGAAATGATATATTTAACAACGATTTAAACATGATGAATATTAGACATCAACTTTAAAATACAGAAAAAGTTACATAGTTAATTTAAAATGTTAGGGGAGTATTTGAAAAACTGTTTTTTCAAACATTGCAAAAAGGTTTCAAGTCTACTGCTCTAGAACCCTCATTCTTATTTCCCACACAGTACAGGCCTGGTCAGTAAACAGCACATGCGCCCAGACTCATTAATGGAGATATGAAAATTTAATCAACAGTGAGATCTCATCTTTTCATGCCTCAGACTGGTAGGATTTAAAGTCTGATGAAACCTAGCATCTGTGGAGCTGTGGGGAAATAAGTTTGTAAGAGTGGATATTTTGGCGAGAAGCTTGACAATACCAATTAAAACTTAAAATGTGCACAACCTTCTCAAACTGGTAAGAACGGTACAGTAAGATTTAGGAAAACTTATTCTTTTTCAGTTAGTATTTCTGTAATAAAATAAAACTGAAGTTTTTACAATAGGGGGCAAGTAAAAAAAATTGCACTGATAAAGATGAGTATCACAATGGCTAAAGTCCAAAATGAGGTGACTCTTTATGGGATGTTAAAAGAAAAAGTTAGCAACAGGTGATTAGATTAGATGGTATATAATAATGCTTTCAACCCTAAAGTCTACTACTTTGGGAATTAAGAAATAATTCTTAGAGGCCACACAGTGTACGTCCCTAAGTAATTCTTTTGACAGTATCCCCAACAAGTAATTACAAACTTCTTGAATATATACTTTTTAATTTGAGCCCAAATCCCAGATTATTCTGTCTTTATAATATGTCCTTAAATATTATTTGTGTACTTTATACAATATTATAGATTAATAATTGCTTACCTGAAATAAAGCCTCATGAAATAAAATACAGATATTTCTCCTTTTTTGCCCTATTACATTCTTAGAAATGTTATTCCTGACAAATGAAGAACCATCCACATTGATGAATTTGGTTATATACCTGCAATAATTCTCTTTGCCACTAGATGGTAATTTAGCTAATGTTATGTTGAGAATGATTCAGAACATAAGGCTGCCTGTTGGCTACCTACAGGAGTTACTGAATAAGGAAGTAAAATAAGCAGGGAAATACAGGGGTGATTAACAGGTCCACTTGTGAATGGGCAAAGGAAAAATATCCAATTAAAAAAAGGAAGCAAATCATGTGCACATTAAGAACCTACTGTAAGAATTAAAGAAAAAGTTCAAAACATGAGCAATAAAGTAAAACACAGGAAACACATTTTAAATACCTTATTAATTGCCAGTCTTGAAGAACTAATTGGTGTCATAGATTCTTAGATCTACTCCTTATCTTGATGTCCATAGTTCAGTTGCAGTATTACTGTTTTTCTTCTCTATCCCTAGTTTACTGCAGCATTTTACCCAGAAGCTACTAGAGTTATTGAAGCTATTTTCACCTTAGTCCTTGTGGGTACCAAAGGCTATAAGGAATGTATGTTTTTCAGATAATAAACATCCAATTTTATCTCTATTTTCTCAGGTTATTTTATATGATTATTTTTCTTCTACTGAGGCATGGATGTATTTGATATCAGGATATAAAGTTTAGACTAAATTTTTCCAGAAACTAATCAAGTCAAGCCAAAATGGCTTTAGCTTTAACAATAACAACAGTAATCTAGTATACAAGAGAAGGCTCATACCAAGCCATTGTAAAAAGTTGTAAGAAGATGGGCTATTTGGGCATATTACAGTATAACAAAAAGGAAATGGAATGTCTTCATAAAACTTAGAAAATCATTAAGTTTTCATTTTCAAAAATACTTAGTTGAGTGTCTAGAAGAATCCCATCCTTTCTTACCTATAAGGTTGTACTTTAGTCGCAAGGTCTTGAAGTTCCAGTGCTTTCTTAACAACAGCTTCGTTCTCTTCTGGATAAACTGAACATGTGCAGTAAACAACTGCTTGAGCTTTAGTAACTATATTTAAAGAAGATGTAATTAACATAATGACCCCATTAACAATCTTAAACAAATCTGCTAGGTTTCCAGATGTCTGTCTGTGCAGTACTGCATGACTTTGAAGGGAACAGCTCCCATAGATGTTTGCAAGGCTACCCTTGATGGCATGCATTAATCATGTAGCCTGTGGCCAATAAGTAAAGTGACACTAACTGGATTGTATGAAAATTGAGTCAATGTGACCAACTTAGTTCCAAAAAAACCCAACTAAATACTGCAGCTTGCCATGAGCTATTACGTCTAGCCATTCTTCCACAAGCCATATCACATAACTAGTTAAAAGAATTCTAGAAACAGACATAGGTGTGAATCTTAATTCTGTTACTTATTGCTGTATGCCCCTGGGAAAATGACTTAAACTTTCAGATTTTTCATCTTTAAAATGAGATAATGCCTCATTTATTCACAATTTATCAAGCAACTACTATGTGGTAGGCAGTGTTCTAGCCATTTGAGATACACAGACAAAAATCCCTGCAACTGGGAAGTTTATTTTCTGTTTTATTGACATGATAAGACACATGATAAGTTGGAAAAATGCTATAAAGAAAAACAAAGCAGGAATGGAGGCTGTCTAGTTTCAAGAGATGATACTGTAATTATTTAAAATTACAATAGAGTAGTCAGAGAAAAATCAAAACATTTATTTACCAGCTTGCTAATCTTCCAACCCACTTACTTGATAGATCATATACAAAATTATCATGTTTAAATTAACGTTTGTTAGTAGCATCAAAAGGCAGACCTTCTCTATGCTTTACATTTTACTTCCTACCTATCTCATGTATGCTATATCTTTATGTACTAAATTATCAATACCCTATGAAACCGAGGGTCCTTATGACTTTGATTAAATTTAGTTTAAATCCTAGTTCTAGAAATCATACCCATCTTGTGGCATATAAGTCCCTTAGAGACCTAGGCTTTCCCCTGGATAATCAGCAACCCAGAGGCAGCAGAAGGCAGCAGCTGGGACCTGACTGATGGTCGCACGGTCCAGACCTCCGGCAGGCTAAAGATAACTTCCTGGCCTAGGTTATATTGCAGTTCCTGGGCCCGAAGGTAGAAGGACCCCCTGGCTACTTGCCCATGAAATAAGACACAGGGAGACCAGAAAAGACCTCAGAGCTGTCCTCAAGACCTGAAGAAATTCTTTACCCTTACCTCACCTCCAATCAATCAGCTCCCAACACAGCCCAGAACCTGCAGTGTCTTGAGATTTTGCCCTATATCTGTCACCTATACATCATCAAGGAATTTGCGCTTTTGAGCATTAGCTTCCTGCTCTCCTGGACGGTGCCATTTACCAACAAGGTAAGCCAATATTGCTCCACTGCATTTCTTGGTGTCCATTGTTTGGTCCTGCTTGTGCCAGCTGGGTGGGCTCTTTCGGTTCTGTAACAGCTACACTTCCCTTTGAGCCTTTGAAGGTCAGGATTTATTCACACTCATATGCCAACACTAACTTAATGCCTGAACTAGAGTAGGCATAGGGTAAACATATGCTGAATTAATAAAAATGTATATAATTTCTCAGAGACATTTCAATTTCCACGTTCATGTCTGGAGTACCAGAATCTAAATGGTACTCCAATCTAAATGCAGTGATTGAAGCAATAATATAAATACTTAAAGAGCCTTGTTACGCAGACTTGCATCTCTCTATTCTCTATTTATCACTAAGAGAAGTAAGAGTTTGATTAAAATTTGAGTTGTAGAAGAGTTGTAAGGGACAGACACAGTGACAACAAAAAAATAACATCAAGTAAACCCAAGAAAAGAAATAGAGAAGATGAAGCTGTACAATAATGGATGTACATAATTATTTCACTTCAGCATTAGGAAATTGTTAATTATGCCAGCTAAACTCTGTTAAAAATGATAGTAAAGCATTATATTTTTTAGAAGACTTTAATTGGTAAAAATGAGTATTTTGTTACGTGAAGGTCCTAAGACTGAGTGTTTCGGGAAATCCACTTATAGTCACACCTCATTGCCTGATTGTAATAGAGAAATAATATAGTAATGTTTCTAAGATTTACAACATATTTTAAGATTAAACTTACATTTCATTGCATGTGTTAGCTGTTCATATTGCTGTTGGGCAAGAACATTAAGTTTATCTTCTGATGTGCCTCCTTGAGAGAAATCTTTAAGTAAGTCTGTATCTAAAAGCAAATAAATGCTTTAAATTATATCACTATTAGGTGTTTTCCATATATTGCTATTATCTCATTATTTAACATTTTGATCATTTTCCCTATTAATGATAGCTATCATGGAAAATATCAAAACTAAATAGTATCATAAAAATGTATGCTATCATAAAAATGTATGCTTGAAACCTACATGATCCTATGAACCAATGTTACCCCAATAAATATAATTTAAAATAAATATAAATAAATAAATACACTTTAGGAATTTAAAAATGACAAATATTTTTGCTGACTTAAATATTAAAAACTAAACTGACAAAGTTAATTTTGTTTAATTTTAATATATATTTTTCTCCAAGTTTTTATGAGATAGTCCTTCAACTAGCCAAGTAAGTCATTTAGATACAGAAAAGAGAATGCAATTGGTCTAGAGACTGAGTATAAAAGAACACAGAAGAATACAACTTTAAAAATAAAGTTACCAAAAGAAATTTTGGAAGAAAAAAATTAGGAGCAGCAAATATATATCTTCATAATAGATCATAAAACTCTTAGAGTAACATTTTAATTTCTGAAACTAATTTTAACATATTTCTTGATATTATTAACAAACACCTATTGAATGCTACTATATATAGATTATCTTATTCAACAATCCTTTTAACATTGAGAAAACTGTTTAATTATACATGAAACAACTTGTCTGAGGTCACGTGGCTACAAGTGTAAGGTCACATCGCTACTAGTGTAGAGCCAAAATTGTAAGCTCCAAAACCTGACCACAGAGTCCAAATTTCTAACCTCTGTATTATTCTCCTCTCAGTAACTCCTCTGGACTATAAGAGCCAATTATTTTTACCACATATTTGGCTGTTCCCCATCCTAGTAATATCACTGAAGATGAATTAAACTCCATTTCTTTTCAATTTAGCTTTATACTTCACATTTTTCTATCTCTAAAAAATTATCTATCACTTTTTTAAAGGGCTCTTTATATACTATACTCTAAAACCATATCAATTACTTTTTTCATCCCATTTAAAAAAAATTCCAAGTTGTTAACAATGACCAACTTCATATATTCCTCAATGGTTCGAATAGTTTTCAATGTTAAAGTGCATTTTAAAATGAATTCATAGTTGCTCTCTTCAACCTAGTATCCAAGTCTGGTGAAATAATATTTTGGATTCATCCCCTAAATTTATGGCTACTGTTTCTACCACAGTCATTAGGTCAGCAGCTTCTTAGTTGCTCTGCCTGTTATTTCCTCAGCGTACAGTTTCCTTCAAAAGCTCTAATTTTTTCCAGGTTTGCCAAAGACCACTTCTCGGGGCGTCCTGTTGCCTCAAAGCATTACCAATGCCTGGGAAACTTTTTACTTTCTTCCCTTCCCATCATTTGCAGTTTCCTTTGGGCTGTTCTCCCAGCCTCTAGTGTATTTTTACCCATGGCTGATTCAGTTCTGCATTCCCACTTCAAGATTTCCCAAGGTAAGGCTGGAGTCTCTCCTTCTAAGTTCTACTTCTCTTGCCTGCAACGCTTATTATAGCTCATATTCCTTCTCACCTCCTTTCAGTGTCTACTAATTCTTCTTTGATCATTTCCCAAAGTTAATGTAGGAATTTCTCAGCCTACTATTCTCCCATCTGAGTTAGTCTTCTGTTTAACTCTCACTGGAAAGATATTTTCTATTCCAGGTCAAAATTCCACATGGTACAGGTAAGTCCAGTTAAAGATAATGTAGTTTAAAGGAAAGAAAGACTGCTAACTGATTGAGTTTAAATCCCAGCTTCCCCCCTCACTGGCTATATGACCTCAGGCAGCTTGCTAAGTTTCTCTGAGTCTTGGATTTTTCCCATCTGTAAAATAGAGATAGTGAAGTAACAATACCGTCCAAAAGTTATTGTGAATATTAAGTGATAGCACATGTGCACTACCTAGAACATTGGCTAGGACACAGTTTTGCTTAATCAATATTAGTTCTTTTCCCTCCATTTCTTTTTCTCCTTTTTAAATTACGTCCTTGCTGGAAACAGAAAACTGTTACTCACCCTGTTCTGAGTATTTGTGGAATGTCTTCTTTGTCTAATATTCTAGTTAACCTTATCTATGCCTTTCCATATAAACAAGGGGTTAGAGTAAGAGTTTCAGTTAATGTGGAGCAATGTACTGTGATTAAGAGAGTGATTCCAAGGGCCAACCTGGGAATCAAAAAGGTCGTGTTTGAATTCAGGCTCTGACACGGACCAGTCAAATGACTCTGGGGGACTTCAAATCCTAAGCTTCAGATTCTGTATTTGTAAGATGGAGACAATAAGAATAACTACTTTTTCGAGTTCTTGTGAAGATTTAATGAAACAATCAAGTAAAGTGCTTAGCTCAGTGCCTTACATGTAAGTGCTCAATAAATGTTAATGTTAAATAATATTTTGAAATTTATTAAAGAAGCAAATAAAATATTCCTAGAGTTAATATTTAATCTGAGGTATTCATATGATAAAACATACATGTTAAGGAAATCTTGAATTTGAAATAGTTTTATTATGTTTTATTTAGGATTATGTTTAGAATATAAGTTCTAGAATGAGACAGCTCTAAATTTGAACCCTAGCTCTGCTACTAACTAGCTGTGTAACCTTATAAAAACAAATTAATCTTTCTGAGTCTCAGCTCTTTCACCTATAAAAAGCTGATAAATTGTAATGCCCGTAACTTGAGCTCTGGAATATGCCAGAATAGCACACTGGCCAGCATCTATCCTGATTGCCTACATCATTCCAATTATTAAATATTTTGAATATCAGCCTTGCCCACATCTGACAGGACTGTCTCAAGGATTAAATGAGGTAATAAATATAAAGTACATTATACATACTATTTTATACATGGGAGCTATTCATTACTCAGATATATGTTATTTTAATTACCTTAAATAAATTTATTTTTAAATTATTATCAATACATTTCAATAATTTAGAATTTAAAAACTAAAACAAGTACCTCCATGCTCATTTAAAATAAATTCTACTGGATTACTAATACCCAGTCCTGAGCAACGAGGGAGAAGCAGAATCACTTTAACTTTCTGTAATCTGTTATCTTTTGGTTCAATGTTAAGAAACGTCTCATGAAGTATTTCAATATCTAGGAGGAAAAGATACAGAGAAATTAATGTAAAATATTAATTAAAAGTCCTGATGAGGTCTATAAATATGCCTATTTATCATTGTTCATTTTTAAATCTTCATTACCACAAAAAAGGTCATTTTAATGTAGTCAGAAAAGAGGATACACTTCTCTGATTACTTCCCAAAGTTAATACATCAATTTTCTTAGTGTTTTCACATGAGAGTAATTTTGAAGTTGAAATATCTTCTACATAAAATATAATTAAGTTTTCCATTCTGAACTTCAGATTCCATTTAAAGCAGCATGCTCTAATGAAGGGAAATGGCTTTGGAGGCAGAAATACCCAAATTTGACTGCCAGTTTCATTATTTACTAGCTGTGTGACTTAATCTCTTAAAGCCTCCATTTCCTTATTCACAAATGGGATAATAATGCCTACCTCATTCTTATTGTGGTGAAGATGGAGATAAAGTAGTTAAGCTTGGCATGGTGCCTCATGTACACTGAATGCTCAGTAGTGGTTATTTCCTTGTTCCATTTTTTAAAATCCCTTTTTATATTCCATCTTCCCAGAAAAAAATAAGTGTCTGTAATATTTATGAGCCACAAAGTAAGGTCCCTCAGGGATCCTGAAATTTAGTTTGAGAGTCTGCTCGCTTTCAGTTTACCCCTGTCTGTGCCCCTGTCTCAAGGCCACGCCTCCACTCCTGCAAAGGTTCACATTGCCCTCCCCTGCTGTGGGGTCACCCCTGACATTGCCCTACCCATTTCTTCCTCTGGTCTGATCAATTTTTCCCTCTTCTTATTCTGTCTCTTTTGAAATTATTTTTAATCAAATGGGCCTTTTTGTTTTTCCCCATTTTAACTTTTTATTGGAAAGGTTTAAACAATACAAAGACAGCCATAATATGTAATAAGGTTTCAAGTGCTCATCGTGGAACTGCAACAGTGCACCATTCATGCCCGATCTTGTTTCATCTACATCTGCACCCACTTCCATAAATATTTTGAACCTATAACTATTTTACCATATATCTCTACAAGATAAGAACTTTAAAAAATATAATCACAAAAATATTTAATTCCTAAGTATCATCAAATAATAATTCCATCCAATAATGGCTCGAATTTCCCAACAGTCACACATGTCAAAAATGTTTTATAGTTTGAATTGATAAGTCTTATTTCACATTTATTTTTACCTAAAGGTTCCCTTTCCACTTTTTCTTACCATTTATTTATTAATGAAACTTGGTTATTTGTACTACTAGTTTCCCACAGTCTGGATTTTGCTAATTGCTTCCCTAGAGTATAGTTTCACATGTTCCTGTATTTTGTGCTTTACAAAAATTAGTAGTCAGATCTTCAGAAACTTAATTAGATTCAGATTCTCTTTTTTATTTATTCCTCTTTTTTTGGGGGGGGGGAGAGGGAGCAAAACTACTTCCCAAGTGGTGTCATATTTATCCACTAAGTTGCTTTTGTAGTATCAGCAAAGGGATTACAAAATACTCATATGGTGGTCTCCGCTTTATCCATGGTTTTGCTTTCCACGGTGGTCAACCATGGTCTGACAATATTGAATTTCCCCAGCCATCCACTTCAGCTCCTGACATCCAACCATTGACATCATCATGGCTCAGTAATTCAGGATCACCCAAATCAGATGATCCTCCTCTGACATTGCCAGAAGGTCAATTTTAATACTATGTCACAATGCTACATCAGTCACCTCACTCTATTTCATCATCCGACATCTCAAGAAGGCCAGTACCGTACAGTAAGATTTTGAAAGAGAGAGGGAGACCACATTCACATAACTTTATTATAGTATATTGTCATAATTGTTCTATTATTAGTTACTATTAACCTTACTGTGCCTAGTTTATAAATTAAACTTCATCCTAAGTATGAATATCTAGGAAAAAATACTATATATAGGGTTTGGTACTATATGTGGTTTGAGGCACCCACTGTATCCACCGCAGATAAGAAGGGACTACTGTATTCTAATTCTATCATCCCTTTTTCATTTATTATCTGGAATACTTCTAAAAGGAGAAGCCTCCTTCCCTCTTTGCTTGGTTACCCAGTAGTTCCTATTTTCCCTTGTTAACTAGGTAAAATGTGGACAACTACTTGAGAACCCTAATATGTGCAGAATAACTGCAGACTAGCCATTACCTACCATGGCTGAGAAAAATGTAAACAAGAACTTAGCAAGTCAGAGGGAGGAAGCTGCAAGGCTGAGACTGAGATATCTGAGAAGAGGGCAAGGATAACTCTACTAGGACCTCTGCATGGCCACCACAGGGATAAATAAACACTGGAAGAGGAAGAAAGGTCCTTTCTTCTTCCTCTTCGAGTCTTGCAATGTCTCTCCAGCACCTGCTAATGGTAGAACCTATTACCGAGCCAGATGACAACACAGAAATGGACTAGACTTCCAGTATCACAAAGCAGGGCAAAGGGTGGGTTTGGAGCTGAAAGGCAATGAAGTAATACCTGATCAGCTTCTGAACTCATTTTTCTTGACTCTTACCCTATTTCTCTAGTGTATCCTGAACTAGATCCCTCTTATTCAACTTCCTGACATCCACGTATTGAAGGGTATATATTCAACTTTAGTGACTCACTAGTTTTCCAAAGTGGTTGTACAAATTTACAGTCCCACCAATAGTGTTAAGTATTCCCAATAGTTCTTACCTTGCCAATACATGGTACTACCATTTTTTTTTATTTTAATGATTTTGTGGATGTGTGTTGGTAGGCTGTGATTTTCATTGCATTGCCCTCATTATTAATGAGGTGGGATAATTTTACCCAAATATTTTTTTGGCACCTGGATGTCCTCTTTTGGGAAATGCCTAGTCAAGTTTTGCGTGTTTTCCATGTCTGTCTCTTTTTTAAGAAAAGAATTCCTTATATACTGTGGATAAAAATTCTTCATCAGCTGATACGTTCCCTCTCTACAATCTGTCTTTGCATTCTCTTAATGAACAGTGTTTTCATTTTAATTTATTATAGTCCAATTTATCAATCTTTACTTTTAGAGTTAGTGCTTTATGTGTCCTGTTTAAGAAATCTTCACCAACCCCAGGTTATAAAGTGTTTCTCCTTTAATAAATTCTCAATTTTAGATTTGTGTACATAGTATGAAATGAGTCAGTTTCATTTTTTCCCAGCACTATTTACTGAAAAGACCATCTTTTCCTTAATACCCTGCAGTGTTCAGTATATGATTTTTGCTGTATACATATCATAAATGTTAAATTGTATATTTCTATTCTGCATATATTATGATTTTTCTTTTTCTATTAATGTGATTATATAAATTGATTTTTAAGAGTTCAAACTTTACATTCCTAGAATAAGCCCAGCTTATTTATAATGTATTATTATTATATATTACTAAATTAAGTTTACTAATGTCCTAGTTACAATATTTGATTGCTAATATTTTTTACAGACTTGCTCATGAGTGATATTGGTAATTTTCCCTCCTTTAATATCCTTTTCAGGTTTTGATATCAAGGTTATGAATCAAACAGAGGGTGCCCACTCTCCCTCTCAGGAGGACACCCTTGTCTTTTCCACCCCCCTCTGCTTACTCTCAGGTCTGTTACCCATATCCTTCTCTAAAGCTCCAAGGGCTCCTTCTTTTTTGACTTTGTACCTTGTTTCCCGAGCGCAGTTCTACAACTCACTTCCACCTCTGCGACTTTCTAAATAAACTTTCTCTTACAGTTTGAAAAAATAAACTGGAAAGTAGTCCCTCTTTTTCTATTCCCTGAAAGAGTATTATTTCTTCCTATAGGAAGAAGTCTGTAGGCTTTTTCCCTTTGAGAATGCGGGAGACTTTCCATTATGAATTCAAAGGGCATTAATATCTACTTTTAAGATCTCAATAGATAAAAAGTATTCAGATTTTCACAAAAGTAGTCAGTTGTGCTGTTCCATGAATATGCCCATATTGTTTAAATGTTCAAGTTTGTTAGCATTAAATTGCTCATATCTTTTGGGGTTTTTTTTTTACCGTTGTTCAATTACAGTTGTCTCCATTTTCCCCCCATTATTCTCCCCTGCCCTACCCACCCCCACCTTCCACATTCAATCCTCCCCACCCCCCATTGTCTTTGTCCATGAGTCCTTTATAGAAGTTCCTTGATTTGACCCTCCCCCTCTCCTCTGTCACTGTTTGTTTTTTATTTCCATGTCTCTGGTTCTATTTTGATCATTTGTTTGTCTTGTTGATTAGGTTCCACTTACAGGTGAGACCATATGGTTTATGTCTTTCACCACCTGGCTTATTTCACTTAGCATAATACTCTCCAGTTTCATCCAAGCTATCGTGAAGGGTAGGTGTTCCTTCTTTTCTGCTGTGCAGTATTCCATTGTATAAATGTACCACAGTTTTTTGATCCACTTATTTACTGATGGGCATTTAGGCTGTTTTCAGTACTTGGCTATTGTAAATAATGCTATGAACATTGGGGTGCTTAGGTTCTTTTGAATTGGTGTTTCAGGATTCTTAGGGTATAATCCCAAGAGTGGAACTCCTGGGTCAAAAGACAGCTCCATTTTTGGTTTTTTAAGGAAATTCCATACAGTTTTCTACAGTGGATGCACCAGTCTGCATTCCCACCAACAGTGTACTAGGGTCTCCTTTTCTCCACAACCTCGCCAGCACTTATTGTCAATTTGTTTATGATGGCCGTTCTGACCAGTGTCAAGTGGTATTTCATTGTGGTTTTAATTTGCATCTCTCTGATGGATAATGATGCTGAGCCATCCGTTCATATGTCTCTGGGCCCTGTGTATGTCCTCCTTAGAGAAGTGTCTGTTCAGGTCCTTTGCCCATTTTTAGTTGGATTCTTTGTCTTCCTGGTGTGGAGTCATGTGAGTGATTTATATATTTTAGATACCTTGTCCGAGGTATCACTGACAAATAATTTTCCCATACAGTTCTTTCCCTTTTCATTTTGCTGATGTTTTCCTTAGCCATGCAGAAGCTTTATAATTTGATGTCCCATTTGTTTATTATTTCCTTTATATTCCTTGCTCTAGGGGACATATCAGTGAAAATATTGCTGTGTGGAATACCTGATATTTTCTTATATTCTCCTCTAGGACTTTCAAAGTGTCATGGCTTATATTTAAGTCTTTTATCCATCTTGAGTTTATTTTTGTGTATGGAGTAAGTTGGTGGTCAAGTTTCATTTTTTTCCATGTAGCTGTCCAGATTTCCCAACGCAATTTGTTGAAGAGGCTATTTTTACTCCATTTTATGCTGCTGCCCCCTTTGTTGAATATTAATTGACCATAGAGACATGGGTTTATATCTGGACCCTCTACTTTGTTCCATTAATCTATGTGTCGGTTCTTAAGCCAGTACCGGATTGTTTTGATTACAGTGGCTTTGTAATATAGTTTGACATCACATATTGTGATCCCCTCTACTTTGCCCTCTTTCTCAAAATTGCTGAGCTATCTGGGGTTGTTTATGGTTCCATATAAATTTTTGAAAGGTTTGTTCTATATCTGTGAAATATGTTATTGGTATTTTAATAGAGAATGCATTGAATCCATTAACTACTTTGGGTAGTATGGACATTTTGATGATGTTAATTCTTCCAATCCATGAACATGGTATATGCTTCCATTTCTTTGTGTCTTCCTTTTTTTCTTCAGCGTTCTGTAGTTTTCTGAGTACAGGTCTTTTACTTCCTTGGTTAGGTTTATTCCTAGGTAGTTTATTTTCCTTGTTGCTATAGCAGATGGGACTTTTTTCCTAGTTTTCATTTCTGATATTTTGTTGGTGGTGTGCAAAAATGCCTTCAATGTGCGAATATTGACTTTGTATCCCACTGTTTTGCCAAATTGACTTGTTAGGTTGAGAATTTTTCTGGTAGAGTCTATAGGGTTTTCTATGTACACTATCATATCATCTGCAAACAATAACAGTTTTATTTCCCCCTTTCCAGTTTGGATGCCTTTTATTTCTTTTTCTTGTCTGGTCACTGTGGCTAGAAATTTCAATACTCTGTTGAACAGAAGGAGTGAAAGCAATCAAAGACAAATAGAGAATCCCTAGGGAAGCAAGGGAGAAAGAGGCAGTAACATATAAGGGAGCCCCAATACGGCTAGCAGCTGACTTCTCAACAGAAACACTGCAAGCCAGAAGGGGATGGCAAGAAATATTCCAAGTCATGAAAATCAAAGGCCTGCAACCAAGACTGCTATACCCAGCAAGGCTCTCAATTAAAATGGAAGGCAAAATAAGGAGTTTCCCAGACAAAAGAAGGCTAAAAGAATACACCTCCACCAAACCAGCACTGCAAAATATGCTAAAGGAACTGCTTTAAGAAAATGAAGAAAAAGAGTCTATGAATACCCAGTTCCTTTCACAGTTGCCAATATTGATATTACCAATATTTTTAAAAATGTATTATTCTGATTGTGACAATGATGTTATTTTAATTATTCCTTTATTAGTTGTTGAAACTAAACTTGTTTTTGTACATTTCTTATCTATTTCTATTATTTTTAAGAAGCTTTAAATGACTTTTTGGTATTCTTTATCCATTCTTTTTTATTAAATGTAGAATTTTTTCCCTAACAAAAACCATTAACACTTTTTTAGATGTGTTGCAAATACTTTCCTATTCTATTACTTGTCCATTAACTTTTTTTATATGTATATTACTGTACAGTCTTAAATGTTTAATATAGTCATATTGTCAATATTTTACTTTATAGCTTCTGGGTTTGAATATTTTACTTCAGGGTAAGAAAAATATAATTTTGTATTTTCTCCTAAAACTCCTTAGATTCTATAAATTGATTTTTAACTCACCTGAATATTTTTTGTATAATGTGTGAAATAAGGCTCTCTCTGTATTTATTTCAATTAATAGTGGTCCATGCACCTTATTTGTTGAATAAGCCTTATTTTACTAATTAATTTGAAATATCAACGTAATCATATATTACATTTAGACATATATGTTTGTCTCTAGAATGCTCATTATATTTCATTGATCTACTTGATTACTTCTGTGCTGGTGTCATATTGGTTTAATTGCTGATACTTTATAATGGTTTTAATTTTTTAAATATTTTATAATTAACTTTGACATTTAAAAAATAAAATCAATCTGCATTTAAGAAAGAAACAGAAAGAGAGAGAGATGGAACTCATACCTTTTGCAACAACATGGATGGAATTGGAGAAATTAGGCTAAGTGAAATAAGCCAGTTGAAAGACAAATACCATATGATCTCACCTATGAGTGGACTCTATTCAACAAAATAAACTAATGAACAAAATAAAGCACAGGCATGGAAACATGGAGCAGAATGAAAGTGGCCAGAGGGGATAGGGAAAGAAGACAATGGTGGAAAGAAGGGGAAGGGACTAGACAAAGAACATGAATGACCCATGGACAAGGACAACAGAATGAGAACTGACTGTGGTAGTGGGGAGTGGTAGTGGGATGGGAGGAGGGGTGTAAAGGGGGAAAAATAGAGACAACTGTAATAGAATAAACATGATTTATAAATTAAAAAAACTATTTTAAAAAAAAGTGGTGAAAGTGGACACTGTTGTCTTGTTCCTGATCTTAGTGGGAAAGCTTTTAGTTTTTGCCCATTGAGTATGATGTTGGCTGCAGGTTTCTCATATATGGCCTTTATTATGTTGAGGTATGCTCCCTCTACTCTCACTTTGCTGAGTATTTTTATCCTAAATGGGTGCTGTACCTTATCAAATGCTTTTCCACATCTATTGATATGATCATGTGATTTTTGTCTTTCCTTTTATGTATTACGTTTATTGACTTGAAATATTGTAGCATCCTTGCATCCCTGGGATGAATCCCACTTGATCATGGTGTATGATCTTTTTAATGTACTGCTGGATGCAGTTTGCCAATATTTTCTCAATAATTTTAGCATCTATGTTCACCAGTGATACTGGCTCTTTTTATGTTGTAACAGTCTCTAGGACCTATAGTCATTTTGATTAGAATTGGATAGGAATTGTATTATGATCTCTTTTCCTTGATGGGTCAGATTAGAGTCAGATCCTTTATCCATTATTTGTGACATTTGTCTTCTTATTGAATTGTTAATATATTTAAGATACAAGCCTCTTATCAGAAATATGATTTTCAAATATTTACTCCCATTCTGTGGGTTGTCTTTTTTCACTTACTTTTACAGAACAGAAGTTTTTAATTTGTATAAAGTCCAATTGATCTATTTTTTTTCTTTTGTTGCTGTGCTTTTGTTGTTATATCTAGACAACCACCGCTAAATCCAAGAAAACAAAGATATACCCCTGTGTTTTCTCCTAGAAGCCTTACAGTTTTTTACCTGTTACACCTTGGTCTTAGATCCATTTTGAGTTAATTATTGTATATAGTTTTTTAACAAGATTTTATTTATTTATTTTTAGAGAGACAGAAAGGGAGGGAAAAAGAGAGGGACAGAAACATTGATGTGAGAGAGAAATATACATTGGTTGCCTCTCGTACTCACCCCAACTGAGACCAAGCCTGCAACCCAGGCACATACCCTGACCAGGAATCAAACCTGTGACATTTTGCTTTGTGAGATGATGCCCAACCAACTGAGTCATACCAGTCAGGGCTGTATATGATTTGAGGTAGGGGTCGCACTTCATTCTTTTGCAAGTGGCTATCCAGTTGTCTCAGCACCATCTGTTGTTCCTTCCTCACTGAGTGGTTTTACCACATGACATGTATATACATCATATAATATATATCATATAACATATATGCTTGTATATGTTATCTAGCATTCCAATTCCCTATTCCATTTCCCTCTTGCCCTTAGCTAGTTGATATGCATTTTTTATTATGTATTTATTGATTGCACACATCACTGACTTAATAATTTACCAATTCTACCATTTCATGAACAAAGCAAGGATGACAGAGCACATTAATTCCATTTCTTTCTATGTGCCAATTACACATAACATACATATTTTTAACCCCACAAGACATTAGCTTACAATCTCAAAAGACATCAGACTATAATTATTTAGACTTACCTGTGTACTTGCCTTCCCTATTGTTCTTTGTTTCCTCTAGCATTTACAACTTTCTACATGAGATGATACTCCTCCTATTTAAACAATAATCTTTAGTATATCCTTTGCAGTGTCTGCTGTTGACAAACTCTCAGATTTTGTTTGTCAAAGAATGTATTTAATTTTATTTAAATGAAATTATTTAAAAGGACATTTATTTAAAAGGACATTTCTGCTGAGTATGAAAATCTAGTCTGGCAGTTTCTTTCAGAACTATGTAGATATTATTTAATAGTATTCTGGCTTCAGTTGTTTCTGTTGAAAAGTTAGTTTTTAGTTTTTATTATTATTCCATTAAGAGTAGTATGAATCATCTCCCTGGTTGCTTTGAACACTGCTCTGTCTTTGGCTTTCAGCAATTATGCTATTATGTGCTCTGTATATTTTCTGTATATTTATTCTTACTGGAATTCATAGGGCTTCTTAAATCTATGGCTTAATGTTTTTCATCCATTTTGAGAAATTCCCAGCCTGAATTTCAAATATTGTTTCTTCCCAATCCCTTTTCTCTCTTTCTGGGTTCCCAATCACAACATATATGAGATCACTGGATCACTGAATCTCATGTGTGTTTTACAATCTCTTCCATATTATTCATGCTATTGTCTTCCCATGTGTCAGTCTGGATATTTTCTTCTGATTTATCAGTTCACTTATTCTTTACTTCTGTCTAATCTATTAAGTCTATCAATTTCTTAATTTTACATATTGTATTTTTCCATTCTAGAATTTTCTTTTGACACATTTTAAAAGTTATTGTTTCTAGTTTTCTGCTGAAATTCTACAACTTGGCATTTAATCTTATCAGCATATTAATTGTAGTCACTTTGAAGTCCACATCTGATATCTTCAGTATTTGGACATTATGTGGGCTTGTTTCTAGTACAGTGTTTTTTCTTCTGCTTTAATTTAGCCATACCTTTTCTTCCTGTTTGTTTGGTTCGGTTTTTCTAATTGAGTGCATGACAAAGACATTGCATTAGGAAAAACTTAGAGATAACATGAGACCTAGGATGATGTTATTTTCTTCAAGAGAGAATATACTTTTGCTTCTCATAGGTAGCTAAACCTGAGCACTAGCAATCCCAGATTACTTTAATCCAACTGCTAATTGAGATGACTGGCATTTGGGCTTTAGTTCATTGGAGAACTAATCACTATCCAGGGTATACTTCTTTTGTGCTCCAAATGAAATCTTGGTTATTTACCAGTCTATCTTTCAGAGTCAAAGCCCTGAATTCTATTTTTTTTTCTCCCTAGCCCTGTGAATCTGTCAAAAGTATTTTTTTTAGTTTTCAGCCTCACTGAACCTATAATAAAATATTATCTTTAGTCTCAGCATTATCCAATGAAAATTTTTCTAAAAATAAGAAGCCTAAGAGGACTTAGCTTCTAGTCCTAGTTATTTTTCTTGTCCCTTAAGCACTGCTATGACTGTGTTCTTATTTATTAAAGGGCAATCATTTCTACCACTTGCTTTAACTAATTATTATTTGAATATAAAATTATATAGTGGCTAAATGTGAAGCAATATACCAAAGTGCCAATATGTTCATTAATTTAAACTGTAGTTGTTTAACCAGTTGTAAGCAATAAGAACAGATGGCTATAATATGAATTAGTGAGGGTCTTAAGAGTATTGTTCATATAGAATTTTTCATTAAAAATAACATTCAAACATTTTTAATATTTCTAAATCTTATAGAACATTAATTACCAAACAAATCAATATTGCAACTTACTTTTACATCCCATTTTTGTGAAAAGGTTCTTCAGGTCAGGATGCTTAGTTTGTGATTGTACTCCACACACAAATATTTTTGTGGAATTATTGTTTGTTAAGATTGCCATATGGGCGACTGTGTACCATGAACCTGTATTGACCATTAAGATATCATCATCCATATTTAATAAAGCCTTTACAGAATGGACAGCAAGACTTCGAGATTTGTCCTGCAAGATATGGTATGATTAGAATTTCAAAGGATATAACTATAAGCATGAACTGACTTTTTTTTTGTCTTAGGTAAAAGAAAGTACTTGGTAGGAATCTTGAAGACATACCTAACCCATTTTATTTTAAAACATCTTATATGTTAAAATACAAAGTTAACAAAGGTAACTTAATATAAACTAATTTAAAACAACATTTAGCTTTGGTTAGCTTAAATTATGACTGTTACCATTTAATTTTTATGTAGTGATAAGGTAATGCCAAAATCCTCAATATGTGATTAATAGACTAGTATGTCCTGCCCTAGCTCCTATTCCTATCCATTCACAAAAATCCATTCATCTGCTACTGACATTCTTTCGTGCCCATTTCATTGTAATCTAAATTGCTGCTAGTTCATAGAGATTAAAAGATGATTGACAAGCATATAAAAGGGGGCTAGACAGACTGGGATTCAAAAGAGTGTCACTCTAATATAAGGTCAGCAGATTCTTCCCAAGAATATGGGTGCAGTGAAGGGATAAACCTTAGAAAACCAAGGTGAATCTGAGATTATTGGAATCTAAGGACAGAAAAATTAATTTAACTTAATTTTTGAACCTTTTATTTTTCATTTTATTGAAACCTCATTATATCTCACATTCTCTTTCTGTATTAATAGATATTATACCCCTCTTACAAATCAAAGTGGTAAGACTATATTAAAGAGGTTATGGGAAAGTATTATATTTTACAATCTCGAAGCAGGACAGCACTAGCATTTTTGGCAGAATTATACAGAAGAAAATGTATCATTGTACCTTCTCTTGAATGTTCCCTTGGGAGAGAAAAATATAGTTGCCAGCAATACAAGTCTCCCCATCTTTGGAATCTGGGGAAGAATATTTTCTTCACAACTTCACATGGGACAAAGATGCCA
Organism: Pteronotus mesoamericanus; assembly: GCF_021234165.1. Classification (NCBI taxonomy): domain Eukaryota; kingdom Metazoa; phylum Chordata; class Mammalia; order Chiroptera; family Mormoopidae; genus Pteronotus; species Pteronotus mesoamericanus. The sequence continues at coordinate 25,014,337 of NW_026555234.1, read as the reverse complement.
AAATATAATAGGAACACTGATTGTAGAGGCATTCGTTTTATTCAAGGTAAAAATCAGACCTTACAAACCTCCCTGATACCATATATATAAAATCAGTTTGTTAGGTTTTAAGTGGAGGGTAAGTAGGATTTTGAGACTGACAATGAATATAAATGTTAATTTACCTGGAATATCAGTTTATAATCTTTGAAAAGATCTATATTTAGAAGATCACTTTTAAGATGAGATGGAAAAATTACGACATCATAGCAATGTTTGTCCACAGAAAAGGCTTTACCACCAATGTGCAATACAGATTTGACTTTACTATAGCCTTTTTTCTTCAAACTATGGTAAACTTCTTCAAGGCTGTAAATATACAATATCAAGTTGTAGCTACAAATATAATACATTAAAAATGTATTTAACACTAGCATCTTTTCCTACAGTAAAAAATTACCACTGCATATACTGCAGCAAATGGAACTTGCAATTTTAGGCAACAATAAGTTAAAAGATATTGACAGAAAAGATATTGACAGTTAATATATTTATGTGATTATCTTTCATATTTTGGTAATAAGATTCTGAACTAAATTATGATTCTTCAATTACTCCCCTAGATGTGCCCCCACTCATTAAAAAGGTAATATTTCTTATCACATTATTTTGAAAGGTTAGCAACTTGAAATATGAATAAAGAATTTGATTAAAACTGTTACCTGATTTTACAAGTATTTATCCAAGCATAAAGTGGCAAAGTGGAAGCCCTTTGCTCCTGGTTCCTAACTGTTTCTGGAAGAATGTGGTATATTGAAAGGGCATCATGTTTGATACGACATCTTGCCAATGCTGCCGCCAGTTTTGTCTTAAAACTAGAGATAGAAAACCCATTCTTGGTGATTATTGCATTGAAGACAAGAGTATCAATTTTCTACTAGAAACATTAAGAAATTCTATTTCAAATTTTAACAAATCCCTTGGTAAATCTATTTCAAACTTTTGTAGTCTAAAATAAAAATTTGCCATATTTGAAAATAGAAATCCAATAATCCTGCTTCCTCTTTTCAGTTTGTGCTGCTCCAGTATAGTTGTGCATCTCCTCAGATACTTACTAATTGCCAGCTGACAGACAAATTTGATGCAGTGAAAGAGGTGTAGGATTTATAGTCAGACAAATCTGAAGGTAAGTTCAGGTTCTGTCACTTACTAGCTGTGTGACCTCAAGATGGCGACAGTGTAGTCTTGAAAAGATTAAGGAACTTTCATGAATCTGTATCAAGCCCTTCCTAGTTCTGATTATCCCATGCCTTACAGTTCCAAACAAAAAAGAAAAACAAGAATTGGTTAGTATGACCACGAAGACCCCATCATTTTTCTTGAGCTCATAGCGCCAACTTTTAATAAATGAGAATAGAGGACTTATTCTTGACCTATATTCATATCATTTTCATAGTAGGAATCTAATTGAATGATAAACCTCAAGGACAACCTTGAATGAGAAGTGGGGAAGAGATTCCACAAAAGAGTTAAGTACAACCAGAGTGGTGTGTGTGGCTGCTGAAAGCTTAATAAAATTAAGATCATTTACTCAGTAGAATGAGAACTTTTCACATAAGAATTTTATGTGTGAATATGTGTACATGCATGAGGGGGTGGGGGAGGAAGAAAGAAAGAGAGAACAAACACAGAGGCTCTTGGAGAGAGGGAAGTCTCCTAGGGCTACAATAAAATTAGACTTGTGTAGTCCTAATGTCACAGAACTACAGCAAGGGACACTAAAAGCAATTACATAATACATTAATGCACATAAAAGAATAAATATAAAGGGGATGAGTAACTGTTCTGTCTTATATACTGTGAAATGTTTCTACATGCAGATTGTTTTTGATTAAACAGTCCTTCCAAATACTTATGCAGCTCAAATTTACCATAATAAATTCATTGACTGTATTATTTAATCATGATATATAAAGATTAGAGATACAAAACCTAGAAAAATATGTGTTGTGTGTATGGGCTAAGTACAGGGAGAAATAATTTTCCAAATATCCAGATAACAAACATTACGGACTATGAATTTTAATACAACTTAATCACATAAAAAGTCATTTAAAGTATATATACAGTTATAAAGATTTTATATAAACATACAATATCAGATTGAGGATAAAGACCGGATTTAAATATCATTAGAATAACCAGACATATTACTTCTATAAATGAAATATTGTGTGGCTAGTGAAAAAAACTTCTTCCATAGCGGTAAGGCAGACTGTGATGATGAAAATGGAAGCAAAAACAGCCTTCCCCAACATTCTTGATCCAGAAGTCATCTCCTACTACATTTTGAATGTTATCACAGCAAATTGCTCTATTATCTCTTTTTACCATCATCCCCATCGCACATACAGCCAGAGCTTTCTTTTTATATGTGAAATTGTAGTTATGTAATTCCTAAGCTTAAGACTTCATCCCACAATTTCTCAGGGCTACAACTGACAGGAGACAGGAATCTTCCAGAGCACTTCAGCCAAGCCACACTATCTAAGTTTAAGGAGTGGTAGCATATAAATGGTTAAAACTTGGGCTCTGGAGTCAGACTTCTTGAAATTTAAATTCTGACTACTCCCCTTTTTATCTCTATGACAGAAGGTTGGTTCCTTTAACTTCTCTGTGCCTTCATTTTCCCATGTGTAATAATAAATGTTAGTAACAGTATCTACCACATAATGGAGTTACATAAAGAGGTTGAATGTAGACTTAATCGAAATCACAACCCATAAATAATGCAAATGTGTAGAAGTTTAAGGTTAAAAAAAAGCAACTGATACATATTAAGAGCTCAATAAATGTAAGCCATTAATATTCTCCATTACCTGAATCTTCTGGTTTCAGCCTTCAATAATTTAAATGAAACCGCCTGAATGTCCCAGAACAATATAAAATATCATACTGCCAACTGTTTCAAATGATTTATTAGATAAAAAAATCTTCCTGCAAGATTGCTGTTGTTGCTGTATGTGCTCTCTATTAAGGTTCAACAGCATAATAAAAGCCCTGATAATGGTACCACTTGACATTTATTGACCATTTACTGTGTGTCTGCTCTAATCTAAGCGTTTTACATGCATTAATTTAATTCAATAACCTTTTTATTATCATCTCCATAGTAGGTTTCTGCTAATATTTAGGATAAAAAGAAAAAAAATTAAAACATGTTTGTTCTTAACTAAGAAAAAAATTTTTTTTTCAATTTGTCAAAGCAGTGGATTCTTATCTACTGTTGGAATTCTCATTTCATATGTTAGATTTTTTTAAAAAGAACTATACACAAAACTAAGTAAATAAATAATAGCTATTTCAAATGAAGTTTAATTTATGTATGTGCAAAAATTATTAGTAATTTTTCATGATTTTCCAAATACAAGTTGGATCTTACAGTTCAAGCTTTTAAAACAACTTGATTTTAAACAGAATATTTAACTTGTTCAAGTCTGGTTTTAAAGGAACTTAGGACACTTAAGAACTTTTATTTTTTTTCTCTATAAATTTTAACACTCATCTATACATTATACTTCATAGAGTTCTGCCAATGAAAATACTAATAATGATGTCATATAAAATATCCTTTTCACTTTTACAATTACCTGTTAAGAAGGTTCTCTACTACTTGAACTTCTGCTATGGACTCCTCATTATCAGAAAGGAGACGAGCTTGAAATTTTCTATCTTGGAAATCATACAGCATCACAATAATTAGACTGCTCAAATGATCTGGCTACAAAGGGAAACACAAAAAGAAAAGTATATAACCAATATCTAATAGCAACATTTTCTATTCCATTATTTTTCATAAGAGGGCAGGAATATGACCAGTTTTACATAGGTTGGATTGGGAGCTAAAGACTTCAAAATAGAAAAAGAAAGTCTAGAAAAAAATAAATCTTTCCAAAGAAGACAATTTTTGACATATTCCTCTAAATAAAAGGACTAGGGTCAGTATTAGAAGCATTAGAAGTAGAAAAGAGTTAAGTATATACTTTGAAGAGATGTCAGCATTTAGCAAACTAGTTATTGCTTAAACCTACAGTCTTTTCATACTTTCTAAATCATGGTCATAGACACAGCTAATTTTAGAAAAGTTGTTTACTTACTATTGTAGTGCTTGGAAAGATACAGCTATCTATTAATATACTTTCCAAAATATCTTGATCTGCAAGATAAGGAAAATGTCTGTTACTAAAGAAAACGAACACTTTGGAATCAAAACACACTTTAGGCAATGTCATGAAATACATTTACTTTCATATATAAAATATATTTTGATTTTTGATAAAGACTTAAATTACAATGACATGATGAAATACTTTCCATCTTTATTAAGCTGGACCCTAATGGCCCAGGCACCACATGGAATCACAGCCAAAGGTGCATTATCTGAATAGTCAAAGTAGTAAGAAAGAAATTCCAACCTCTAACTTACATCTTTTGAAAAACATTAAAGATCTAATTCATAATGTCTTATCTTTTTGTGTATTGCTGGATTGAATTTGCTAATATTTGATTTATGATTTTTCTTCATTTAAGTTCATGATAAATGGTCTATAACTTCTTGTGATATCCTTGTCAATGTTGGTATCAGGGTTATGTTTGCCTTATGAGTGGGAAGATTTCCTTCTTCCACTGTTCTCTTGAAGAGTTTATTTTAGATTGATATTATTTCTTAAATAGTTGGCGGAACTCACTAGTCAAGACATTGGTAAAATGTGAAAACATGTTAAGACCCAAACTACAAGGAATTAGCCATGTAAAGATCTATGAGGAGAGAGCATTCCAAGCGGAGAGATGATGGCAAAGTAGAGTGGAATCAAGTGAACATATTTAAAAATCTCTGCAGGTTACCAGTGTTCCTTTTGTTATAACTACTTAAATCACATATACATCTTATAACAAATACTTTAATAAGTTGAACAGAAAGCTGGGCTAGCTTTAATTCAACATTTATGAGTAACCTACTATTTGCACAGTACACACTGAATTTCAGTGTTCATTTGGGAGATGGGAAAAGGAAAAAGAAGCGACTAACTTGGGAACACAATTTTCATAGAAAATCCTTTGGGAAGCATTATCCATATCCCCATTTCTCATATAAGAAAAATGAAGTTTAGAGTTTCACACCCTTAATACTTGCAAACTAGTTCCTATCTACTTTACAGTTTCTCAGCATGAATCCCAATTTTTGTCACAGAAAATACAGTCATCAAAAGAATGAAGGGCTTCTAAGGTAGCAGACCTGCATAGGCTGTAGAACTTTGAGCAATGGAGGTGCTGCTGGACTCCTAAGAAATAGGAGAGGCAGAATGAACAAAAAGAAGACAACACAATTTTGCCAACAATGTATTTTCCTCCCTAGAGCTCTTGTCAAAACTGATACTGTCTTTGGGCTGCCTTTGATATTGTGCAGAATGTATTATTACCATTGTATATCTACAATATACATAACATTCTCACATAGTAATATCCACATTAATAATAGTTGTGTATTTTAGATAGTGCTTTCTATGCTATACATTGTTCTAAGTGCTTTCCACATATTAATTCATTTAACTCTCACAACCACCCTGTGAACTAGGTACCATCATTAATCCATTTCAGAGATTAGGAAATGAGACATAAAATGGTTAAATCAGATGTTCACAGTCATACAGCAAGTGACAGATCAGGGACTCAAATCCAATCTGGCATCAAAGTTAAATCAGATGTTCACAGTCATACAGCAAGTGACAGATCAGGGACTCAAATCCAAATCTGGCAGGCTCTTCACCACCACATTATGCTGCCTTTTCTCATCTTACTCTTATGACCATCCAGAGTGGCTAAATAAAACACACTGCTAATGCCCGATTTGGGTAATCAGGATTTACTTGAAGACTGCAAACCTCAGCTATCCTATCCTATTTCAGCACATTACCTCCAATTATTCCTGCCTCCCACTAATTAAAGGCTCTTCTCTTTAATCTGTTGAAGTAAATTCTTAATCTCCATTCATGTTAAGGCCGTCCCTAGAGAAACATTCCTGCACTCTCCCTATCTCTTGCGCACCACTCCTTATGAAAGAAAAATTGAGTTTATTTGATCAGTGATATTGGAAGAAGGAACTGGAATATATCTCTTCCCCTCCCCCCCCTCTTTCCCTCTCTCCCCATCTACCCTGCCCGTCTCCCAGCTTGTCTGCAGGTGTGCATGAATTCCAGGCTGTTCTTTGCCACATGATACACTTTCCATGAGTTGGGGTGGAGGGATCTCTGTACTTCTTCAGCTGTGCCATGGGTTAGATGGGAAGTCCCTAATTCAGGAGTAAAATATTTGCAAGCCACTTGACTGAAGATCTAAAGCAATATCCACAAAATATCTTTTTCCTCTCTCTTAACTGGTTCTCAAGTGAAGTGTAAAGAAGGACTGCTATTTATTGAACCCCCTAAAACTCATATAGTCCTATTCTTGGGAAAAAAAAGATGGAAGATGTTTCTTCTTTTGACTCTCCCTTAGGTTCTCCCTGTCTGTTTTTATCATGTTTATAGTGTCCTTCATATGAGAGACCTCTAGAATCTTCACTTCAAGAATATCAAAGTCCTCCTATAATTATAAAATAGAAATAGATGGGGTTTTTACATGTATGGAAGGAAGAAAACAACAAAATTAAGTCTTTGGGGCAAAATTAAAAAAGAATGGCCACTAATATTTTTGAAAGAATATTTGAGAGAAGTAAATGCAGGAGAAAGAAGCTGGCATCAGCAAATAGAAAATCATTATACAGTTAAAATAAAACAATGCGGAACAATAAAAAACTAGAATTAGGTATGGGGTTGATATTCTACCACCCTCTCAGCCAGATGATACACTTCCTTTCTTTATCCTTCTTCCTGCTTGATTCCTTAGGTACATCATTTAATCTCTTCTTGAGCTGCCCTCAATTTTTTTTACCTGCAAAATGAGATGTTTCATCTCAAAGAACTGGTGTTATCAAATGAGGTAAATTGTTTTGTGAATTACAAAGAGCTATGCAAGTATAATGTATTATTATTGTCATTCAAGAGAATTGCTTTAACTTCTTAGGTGACAGCCAGAGAGCTTAAGAGGTTATTGATCTAGATCATTTTTCTAATGAGTCACGGTGCAAACAAGAATTAACTCAGCAGGACTGGGTGGCTAAACACTGCACATTCCAAAGAATGGTTTGGCCCTTGACTGGTTCCTGGAAGATAACCTCTACAAGCTCTTGGAATATCTTGCCTGATAAAAGTGTTTTTCACCTGGGTCCTTGGGCCACACGGTAAAAGTTTCACTTTTGGAAAAGCAAGAGATTGAGTAAAGTCAACCACAGGGCATTCCATCTCTTCATGTCTGACCCCCAGTAAAAACCCTGGACAGCAAGGCTTGGGCGAGCTTCCCTGGTTGGTAACACTTCATTCATGTTGTCATACATTGTTGCTAGGTGAATTAAGACTATCCATAAGACTCCACTGGGAAGGGACAATACTAAGCTTGAGCCTGGTCTCTCCTGGGCTCTGCCCTGTGTACCTTTTTTCTGGTGCTGATTTTAATCTCTAACCTTTCACGTTAATAAACTAACCATGAGTATAACTGCTTAGCTGAGTTCTATGAGTCCTTCTAGTGAAATCACTGACCCCGAGGTTGGTCTTGGGGACCCCTAACTAACAACAACTAGTTCTCAAACCATACATTAAGCACTTACAGAGTTTTTCACTGACCGATTAGATGATTCTGAAATGACCACATTAATGCCACAGTCAGTGCATGGCACTGAAAATTTACCAACTACTATATACACCTAGAGAGGTTGGGAACAGAATTAAGCCACCAATAAGATCACAATTACAGGGACATATCTTTCAAGTTCGTTCTTTAAAAAAAAAAATTCTTAAGAAATCATTTTGCCAGGTTTTCTTCTTTTAAAATATTTAGTATTCCTTGAAACATTCAGAGATTCTTCGAAAAAACAAATTAGCTGCCAGTACTCTACTTCTTTGACAGAAGTCAAAGTTAACAGGAATAGGCTACTCTTCATGATCTGCTTTAGCAGAAAAGTGACCTTGGGGCTATTTAGTAAAGCAGAAGTAGTGGTTGTCTTCATTTCAAAAAACATTATTCTGAGCCCTTTTAATCTTTAAAAGGTTAATCAGATAAATACACTCTCTGCTTTGATAGAGCTTATATACAAAGGACATCATCGAAGGAGCAAACAATAAAACTGGAAAACATAAAACCCAACCAAAGGAATATACTTAACATTTGTATATTAAGGGATTTTCTCTGACACTTTATTTCTCTCCTGCACTTCCTCAACATTAAAAAAAAAAAAAAAAAGGTAGTATACTCTAATTACCTATCAGAAATTCACCAGAAAAAAGGACCATTACCCAAGCTCTCTTTAGCTTGTACATTAACCTTTTTAGCTTTCCTGCTCCTATAAAACCTTAGGAAAGAAATTCTGAGTTTTCTTTTCTGAACTGTGATTCCCTGAATCTATACTATATAAACCAAATAAGAGCTTACAAAATAATATGTTAAAGTATTGATGATGCAGAACATAAATGTGAAATAACAAGAGCTTCCAATATTTTAAAGCAGAATATCAGGCTCTTAATTATCTTGGAAACCCACTGCATTTAGGAATTCTAGTTTAATTCAACCTGAATAAAATTATTCAGATGATAACTTAAGCAATACATTATTATACGAAAATAATATTTGTACCAAGTAAACAACCAAAACCATCCTACTTTAGAATTTGAACTTACAAAAATGAAAATTTCAAGCAAAAGCAGGTTTGAAAAGATCTGTGACAATAATTTATCTGAATGGGATTTTTTGGGTTATTACAAAATATCAAATAGTAACAAGACCCTTTCATAAAGCAAAAATAAAGATTCGGAGAAAAAAAAGATAATTTACGACACACGTTACCACAGTATGACAATCTAATTTGTGCATAATTTTATATAAGATAATTTCAGAATTTTAGTATTGATTTCTAAAGGTAAGAGTCAATATTCTATTAGGAAAACAAATCGTCTATAATAGTTTTGGCATTAACATTAAATACTAACGAATCAACATAGATGCCCAGTCTGCATTTCATTCTTGCAGGGAGAAATGTAAAAATGTTCATTTGACTAATCAGTTGGATATTAAGATTAAATTGGAAGAGGAAAATGGTTAACACAGATTTTAAAAGAAAAAAAATCACAAGCAGGAGAAAAGAATATGAAAACTAAAGGGAATTTGCCTCTTAACATCGAACAAATTTTTCTCTGTGATGACAAATTCCTGGCTTCAGATTTTAACTACCTCATCTAAACAGAAAACAGAAAATAATATAATCATGTCTAAGACATTAATTAGACATTTTAATTCCATTGAACAATTGTTAACAACCTATGTGCAAGGATGTGCAAGGCCCAGGAAGTAGTAATACTAAAAATATATAAGCAAATGAGGTTTTCCCATTTTTCCTAAAGTTGTCTCTTTAGGAAGCCATATGGTTATCATTTCAACCATGCTGCTAAAACTCCAAACATTTTTGGAACTTCTTTTTGTAACTATATTCTGTCAGTTTACAAGCCAATATAAACTTTATAGTTTATACTACAATGTAAAATACGATATTATATTGAAGTTCATAACTAGTACAAAAAACAAATGTCTCCAGACCCTTTGATTGCTTGCTCTCATAATAAGATTATTTGGTTCTGTCCTGGGATCAGCTCCACACTTCGAAGTTATCAATTAATTACCACGGAGAGACTCTGAAACATGGCATCTCAAACTCTAAGGAAAACCAGAAAAGCAGAATTCTACAAAAGCTTGAAGGCATAAACTTACAAGCTCCCCAAATTAAAGCTATTGACTATGAATGGGATCGTCTTAATTGGGGTTGATTTAATTTTGATATTCATTTTTAATATTGCACCTTTTTTTCTTTATCCCATCCCTGTTCCCTTCCCCCACCCTGTTACGGGTTTTTAATGTGTATTTGTGAGTTTATACACTAAAATACAACATGTAAACGCAGAGAACGGAAATACCCAAGGAAAGGGAAATTAGAATTGGGTGCTTCGGTGGATTCATATTCTTCCTACTAATGGAAATGTTTCCTTGCTCAATATAATGACAATTACATCTATTTAAGGACAAGGCACTGTAGTAGGCAAAATCTACACTGAAAAACAGTTCTGGTCTGAGAGCTTGTTTTACTAGAACTCTCCTAATTCCTTGACATTTGCACCTGACCAAAGGTAATCATACGCATAAAAAACAAAACGTGGAGTGCATGAGGCACAAATTCATTATTTTCTTGCACTGCTGATCTTCAAGGCTGATACTACTCACACTTCAAGGCACTGAAAGCCAGCTCATAGGACGAGCGCTGAAAGGATTCATCCTCAGACTTGGACAAGGACTGCAGGGGTTCGTTCCCATACTTTATTAAGACTTTCTCTGGTGGCTTTTCGACTCGAATACCCTGAAAAACGTTCGCGGCCATAATGTAAACGGGGTCCGGATAACCAGCTTTTTCGGGGATACTGCTGGAGTTTTTTTCGCTGGATGTTTCATCCTCTGACAGTGCCAGGGAAGCGAGTTGGGTGATCTCCTCGGTATCGTTTTCGTTCGAAAGCTGCAGTTCACTCAACTGCAGCATGCTCGCCCCTTGACGGCCGGTTACAATTCAGATGTTCCAGGAAATGGTTTCCCTTGTACCTGAAGCATCGCCTCTGTGAAAAGAACCACGTTGTCTCAGTAAATCACTCTCTGCAGGACTGCACCTGGTGTCCCCCGCTGCTGTGGCTTAAAGGCTAAGAGGTGACGTTTATTGGCCGCCCTGCGTATCCTAGACTTCGAGCCGAACAAGCCCCAAGAAACCTCCACACACTCAAAAGGGAAGAGAGGGAGCGAGAGCTGGGGAATCGTCCCACGGGCGACAGGCGACCCCTCCCCCAGGCCGGCTGGCGGGCACACCTCCCCAAAGACCGGTGTCTACGGCCCCACGGGAACTCCTTTCTCCAGCTCCCACGAATCCTTCTTTACCCCAGAGAGCGGATGTTTCACGGGGCTGTGGGGACAGAGATGCGGCACTTTGGCCACCGAAGGCTGGTGTCTGGAACAGCGCCCTCGGGAGCCCCGGGACGGCAGAGCGGCGACGGAGGCTAGCGAAGGCCGTTTGGCTCTCCCACCAGCCGGGTTCAGGGTAGGGGGCCAGGGCCTCCGGCGCTCTCTTGACTGGGGTTTCCGGAAGGTGGACGCGCCGCAGTGCCTCTCCGGGGCCTCGCGCAGTCACCGGTCCCGGGCGTTGCAGCTAAGCGACCTGGAACGCAGAGCCGAAGGACCCGCCGGCTCAGGGCGCGGAAGGTACGCCTCCTCCGCCTCCGGTAGTCTGCCAGCCCAGCACCCATGTCTCCATAGCAACCGAGAGCCGGCTGCACGGGGCGGTGGGAGGAGCGGCCGCGGCCCGAGGGCAGTTCCCGCGGGATTTGGCCAGTGCAGCCTCTCCATCCGCGAGTTGCTCTTCCTCCCGCATCTCCGGGCACCTGTGCCAGCCGCCCCCCGATCTCCAACCCCTGAGTTCGAAGGCCCTTTGCACGGCTCCGAGGGTCCTCGGCTTCCCGCAATCGCAAATGGTCTTTATTTCCCTACACACCCGCTATGGTCTCCTAGAAAGCCAGAATTTTGTGTCGCCGACAATACCCAGCTTAGCGGGGTTTGGCAGGGGCGCAGGAAATGCTAACACAGATGAGTGTACCACTGCTGAAGAAAAGGGAAAAAAAGAAGAGCCTTACTTTATTCCGTGTTTTTTTAAACAACAGTAGATAACACGTTAGACGGACTCTTTCAGGGTAAGTTAAAGATCTTTGCCAATTTAAGACCGCATCCTTCCGTTCCAGAAGTTGCCTGCAAAGAAAGTCGTTGCTGAAACGGACCTGGAAAAAAAATCAAATTCGCCCCACCTTTCAAATTATAGAATGCAACTGAGAACATATGTAAACGTCCCCAGAGATTTTAATATGGCAACTTTAATTTTTGGGAGCCCTAGAGCGAAACCTGCATCAAATAAAAATCATAAATGTAGTGGAAAAATACTGTTGATTTCTAGAATAAAGCCAAATGACTGAGATTAAATTTATTGTTTTCTGTGCATTTTAAACACTTAATTGATGGTCTTTTAACATATTTTGTTATCTCCAGAATTGCCTCTTCTAAAAGTGAAAAGGAAAGGAAAAGATTGCTTTTTCTTTTCCTATTGTCACTTTGAAACTTCGCCAGGGAATTTCACTATATCTGGTAGTCTAATAATTTTAATGCCAGTTGGATTTTTTGCACTCTAATTTCTCCTACTGTGAAATTCAATGAACTAATGCAAACATGAATACACAAAGATCATGCAATGAAATGTCACATATATGTACTTCACATATCCTGGTTTAGAAGAACCTTTATAAAACAGAATTGGGCATTGAATTTTGAAAGAAACTTGATAAATTATGTTTCAAGTAGGAAAAAATTTAAAACTTTTAAACAAATCCATAAAATAGATGCTAATGTCTATTTAAAAGGAAAAAAAATCTGCTAGATACCTGGTCTCCATTTTCTCCATAAAGAGAAAGAAATAAAAGTCTGCAAGTTGAGTGAAATTCATAATTTTGGACTGAGATCAAGCAGTCACATGAAGAGCTTGCAAATGCAAGGCCTAAACTTAGCAAAAAGCATGCTAAATATACTCTAGTTAAATAATCCTAGAGACCCTCCGGGTTACTGTTCAGGAACCTCAGATATTTGTCCAACTACTTCGTAGAAGTAGTCCAATCTGGAAAATAAACAGCTTGCATATTCACTAACATTATTATGGATACTCAGGATTCTGCATTGTGTTCTCTAGTCCTTCCCTTGGTATGCTAAACAGGAAGGGATAGACTTTGGCATTTGATAAATTTACATCTGTGTAATCTTAGGCAAGTCTTTAACACTGCCTGGCCTCACTTTATGTATCTAAAAGGTGCAGATAGTACAGTAGTACTTCCTTTTCCATGGAGGATATGGTCCAACATACCCAGTCAATGCCTGAAACCATAGATAGTACTGAGTCACATTTAAATATCACTATATGTAATATGTGGCTATAAATTTTGCAGTTTGAGGTATGACAGCAAAACTAGCATGAGTTTCTTTTTCCTTCTTTACAGTTTCATGGATAGAAGATTTGTTCTTACAGTAGATATTAACAACCTCAGTATATAATTTCTTTTCTTTCCTCACCAAGTACAGAACATTCACCTTTTCACTTAAAGGAAGCATTTAACGCCTTCTCTTTGGCATATCTAAATTGCCAGCATCGCTACTCTTGCACTTTGAAATCACTATGAAGTAAAATAAGGGTTACTTAAACTCAAGCACTGAGATAACGTGACAGTTGATCTGAAAACCTATATGGCTACTAAGTGACTAAAAGGCGGGGAGTGTGCGCAGTGTGGATCCACTGAACAAAGGGATGATTCACATCCCAGTTGGGACAAACCAAGACAGTGAGATTTCATCACACTATTTAGAAAGGCATGCAATTGTAAACTTACACATTGTTTATTTCTCGAATTTTCCACCATTAGATCACTGTTGACTGCAGGTAAATGAAACTTTGGAAAGAGAAACCATGGATAAGAGGGTATGCCTGTAGTGCCTACCTTTGAGGATGTTTGTAGAGATTTACTGAGATGATATGTGTCAAGAAGAGTGTCTGGAAAGTAGTAAGTGCTCAATAATTTTTTTTCCTTTATATTGACTTTATTGGTGAGACACTGGTTAACAAAATTATACAGGTTTCAGATGCACAATTCCACAAAACATCATATATACACTGTATTGTGTATTCACCACCCAAGTCAAGTCTCCTTCCATCACCATTCATTTATCTTCCCCATACCTCCCTCCACCAACCTCCGCTAGTGCTCAGAAATCATTAGTTCCTCCTTTTCCCCTCACAAGTTTTATTTATAAAGCTTTATTCTTTAGATCCCAGAACGTATGAGATTACAGAGAAAGCTAGTGTGCTGAACTAGCATTTGAAAGACTTTTACTAGAGTCCATGTACTTAGCTTGTTTATAAACACTTAGAAATATTTTTGAGGTAGACTGGTATAGTTCAGTGGTTTTTAACTTTCAAGCACCTGAAGTCCTTGTTAAAAATGCAAATCCCTGAAACCCATCCTCAGAGATTCTGAGTAGATCTGGAGTGGAACCCAGGAATTTGCAGTTTTGGCAGGCAACCCAAGTTATTTTCATACCGTCAGCATAAAGACCACATTTTGAAAACTCTGGTATAACTTCAAAAAATACTGGTTCTAATTCCGCCTCTGTCTCTGGCTTGGAAACGTCCTTTACCTTCTCTGGATTTTTTTCTTCCTTTCTACAAAACAGATTAATTATCCTGGCTTATTTTGCATGTGAGTTGTGAGACCTGAATCTTCTTTTCTCTCTCCTGCACATCTACCATGCAGTATCTTCTTGTCTGTCAGAAAAAAATATAAACCTTTCAGCAATGCAGACAGGGTCCTCTGTGATCTGGCCCTTGTCTGCCTTTCCAGCTTCATGCTTGGCATCCCAAAGCCATTCTCCAAACTTCCATATCTTTACACATGCTGTTCCCTCAACCCTGAAAGCGCTTCCCTTTTTGTCCGTCTCTGTGAATGCCTCCCCAATCTTTGAAAGTCAGTACAAGCAGCACTTCTATAAAAGACTTTCTGACACTCGTCTTAGAATGCAAATTTAGTCTCTGCAAAATAACCACTAGCTTCAATAAAAGTGAAGTCGATTTCTCACTTAAGTCCTATTGGCTAGTGGCTGTCCTCTACAAAGTCATCTGGCACCCAGACTCCTATTTTAGGCTGCATGTGAGGGCTTTGCCCTTGTCAGCTTAGTCCAAGATGGCTTGCCAGCATGTCCATTTATAGCCAGTAACTATGGGAATAAAGAGGAAAAGGAGTCCTGACCAATGTGGCTCAGTTGGTCAGAAAGGTCGCCAGTTTGATTCCCAGTCAGGGTACATGCTTGGGTTGCGGGCCCAGTCTGCTGTTGGAGATGTTTAGAAGGCAACCAATCGATGTTTCTCTCACACATCGACGTTTTGCTCCCTCCCTCCCCCTCTTGCTTAAAATAAGCAAAATCTTAAAGTTAAAAACACACACACACACATAAGAAGAAATAGAAGACACACCTATTTTTCTTAAGAATGGGACCTAAAAGATACATACATCACCTTTTCTGACTTTTCATTGGTCAAAACTTAGCCATGTGGCATACCTAACAGTAAAGGAGGATGGTAAGTGTGCAGCTAAAAATCTAGGGACCTATTGCTATAAAGGAAGGGGAGACTGGGTACTAGGGAACAATTAGCAGCCTCTGCTACAAACCTCTACCCCCTGACTCCTTCACCAACTAATCCACTCCCATGATCCCCAAAATATCAGGAATGCCATTTCTATATTCCTGTAACATCTTGTTCCTACATACATGCGTTCACTCATTAATTTAACAAGTATATATTAAATTATTATTTACCTGGCACTGTGCTCAGCCTGAAAGTAGAAAATGAATGTACTGAAATTATCAAGGACCTTATCCTCAAGAAATTAAAGAATAGATATACTTGTATTTTGGCACCTTTCAATTTTCATTATAAATATTTGTGCATATATCTATATTTCCCTTATGTCTTCTATCTTTCTACCCTGTGCAACCTGAACAACACACACATTCTAAAATAGTTTTACTGTATCTTTTTATGTTTAATATATCTTTTTATTCCCAGATGCTAGCAAAATATCACTCACACACACACACACACACGCACAAGATTATAAATGTAAGATGCCTTAGGGGTCATGATGCATTTTATAATTTATCACACAGTATGCAATACAATCTGCTGAAAGTGGGAGGTAACAGCTAGTAGCTATAAACTTAAAATACTGTTGTCTTTCAAGATATCACTTGAGGAGCTTCTTGTCTTTTTTTGTGATAGATACATGTAAGTGACAACTCACTGTATTGAAAACAAGATTTAATGAGAGTTTCTTCCACCAAATAAAACATAGGCAAACAGTTGTGGGTTAGTGAACTCATGGTTACTGTTTACTTTTGTCCTGTGTATAATCCTGCCTTCTTACCTCTTACATGTGGTTTATGGCCTCATGGAGGAGGGCCGGAGGGCAGCACACTAAATCTTAGTGAACACTGTACAAAAGTAACCATAGAGATAGGTGTGTGGGTTCAAGGTTGTGAAAGCAGAGTAGTAAAAAATGTAGTCTTTGTTTAAGTCACACTCTGTAATATGATCAGAACATTAAATTAGAGATGGTGGAGAAAATTAAAAGTTAGTTACCTGGGGCTTTTTGCCAAAGGAACTTAAAGAAGTGCTTTTCTTTTCCCAGGGGGTAGAGTATTCAAAATATTTGTAAACTAATATTCCTTGCATTTGACTCAGAGTAGCTCATGTATCTTAGCCAAGTAGGTATTCAAAATACATTTACTCTCTCACTTCAAATTGTTCTGGGCATGTAAAACTGCTCAGTTCCACTAAGGCCAGTTATAGAAATGTAAAAAACATATGAAAAGTAAAGAATTTTAACTTGTGTTCTTAAACACCAGGACACAATTTATAATTATTGCTATTTAGAAATTGTACAGTTAAATTTTTTTGGCAGCAATTTTTTTTAAGTTGTTTTATTTTATAAAGTTATCTAGTGTTCTGCTGTGGACGTAACCTGACCCATATTGGAACTCTGGGGCATTAGAACAGACGTCAGGAACCTTATTTTGTCTGAGGATCCTCAGGGCTTCAAGAATAAGGTGCACTGGGGACTCATGGTCAGATATTGAAATGTCCTATCCCCAAAGGAGAGGAGGGGGACAGATGCCCAAGAAGGCAGGAAACTCGCCCTAAGTAGGTGAACATCATCCTCTAATGCTACATGAGAGCTAGTATGAAGGAATGTTTTACACGTTGTAAAGGGTAGCATTACTCAAGTGTTCTCTTGCTAGTCCTTGTGGATACTTGTCCCAAACAACTTGAAAAAGATACTGTAAAGTGATAATGCAAACATCCCTTTGGGAAAAACAAAAGATGATTGTGAGTGGATTCTTTAACACAAGACCATCAATGAATGATTAGCCAAAAGAGCCATATTCACTTGCAGAGGGGAAGCGGCAGAAGACTGGGATGGAACAAAGAGTTCTAAAAGGTGGGGCGTGTGAAGAGGAACAAAAGCCCACACCATAGCAATGCAGAGACAGTGCCCTTAGAAATGACACCCTGAGATTTAGAAGTCAAAAATAACAATAAAAATAGCACCAGAGAAAAGTTTGCATTATCTAGGATGCAAGGGAAAAAAGAAGATTCACAAGACTTATTCCAGTCCTTGATCATCCTTCTCTGGCCCAGGAGAAACAAGGATTACAACAATCATTGTAACATATTAAAGCAACACAGTAATTTCCCAGAGTTGGTTATTCAGGCACCACTTTGAAGACTCTTTTTTTTTTTTTTTTCCATACCCATACATTTACTTAATGTTTTATTTTAAATCAGATTCACTCATTTTGTTTTTTTACTTAGGTGGAACTATAAGTGAAAAAATCAGCATGATTTGCTATTAATGAAAATAACCACAGCAAAAACAAAACAACACTATGGAATCCTAGCTAGAAGCTGTTATGCCAAAGCTCCAGGCTTGAGGTTGACTATGCTTGGTTAAAAGGGACATGAACAATATTAAAGAAGTGTTAAACATTAGTGTAAAAATGAGACTTTCTCGTTGTCAGAGGATCAAAAGAGCACTGAATAAAGTAGCTTTTTCACTGTATGGGTAGATGTTATTCATATCAAATCTGCCTACCACTTCAAATCATCGCTCATACCTTCAGTGGTGCTGGCCCCATACTTGAGTAAGAGATTTAAATTCAAGAGTTAGAGGAAAAGTAGTTCCTCTAAAACAAGGAAAATACAAGGAGTTCAGAACTGGCAAGAAGGAAATTGGAAGGAGCTCATGTCACAGATTAATTCAGTCTATTTACATGGCACAATGATAGTAGAAATTATAAAACTAAGAAGAATCAAAGAAGAATCAAGATGGTGGAGGAGTGAGTGGAAGTCACACTGACCTCCTCTCAGGACCAATCTGGAATTACAACTAAATTGTGGAGAAATCACCTGGAACAAATGACTGAACATAATGAGAGAAGAGCCCTGAAACTTTGGAGAGACAGAAGAATCAGTGTTAGCACAACCTAACTGGTAAGGAGTGTGGCAGAGACTCAAGAAGGTGGATGGGGTGCCCATAGGTGGCAGCAACAGAAGGATATTGAAACGGCAAGTTGGATCCTCCTGAGAAGAGTGGGTTCTAAACCATAAGTGGGGATCTCCAGCCTACAGCACTAGAGCCCAAAAAGTACACAGATAACAGCCAGCTGCAAAAAGTGGCAGGATTGCTTTCTGCCAGAGACAGGTGGCTTGAGATGCAAAGAGCCATTTAAAGGGACAACATATAAATTTTTATTTGCAGCCACTTGCCCTGGTCTCTAGCAAAGGTGGCAGCAGAGTGGGCTGGAGACACCTGAGGAGAAACTGGGAAAGGAGGCTTTGGGGAGAGAACTGAGACAGTAGCCAGAGGGATCCTGGTGCTGATTCATCCCCAATACAGCAGCAGCCATCTGGCTCAGGCAGACTACTCCCCTGAGCTGGAGCAGTGTGGGAGGACCCAATAACCCCACCCCCAGAAGGAACTCCACTCTGCCCTGTGATGTCTAAGCCACCTGCTGAGTGCAGAGTGACTAGATTAACAGCTGAAGGAGACAACCACAGACAGTAGATTCCCAGAAGTCTTGAATAGATTGCTTAAGTTCAGACAGGGTCAACATCTGACATCACCAGACGCAGATCCAGAAAAAAAAAACAGTGGGCTCTTAACATAGAAGTTCACGCCACGAAGTCAGGAAGTCAAGACAGATCAATTTAAGAAGCAGAAGCAAAAAAGAAGAGTCTCAGGAAATAACAGGAAGACAAAGAAACCACCCAGTCAAAGGAAAAGGAGGATTCCCCAGAAAGAGAACTAAATGAAACAGAGGCAAGTAAACTGTCATATATTGAGTTCCAATCAATGGTTCTAAGGAAGTTCAATGAGCTCAGTGAGCTTGAATTACCAAAAACCACAGGGAAACTACGAGGAACTTACTGAAAACTATATCAACATGAGAAAGGACATAGAAACTATCAATAAGAGACAAGAGGAAATGAATACAATCTCTGAATGGAAGAACATAGTAGAAGAAATCAAAAGCAGGCTAGATGAAAGAGGAACGAATCAGCAAGTTGGAGGATAAGGTAGAAAAAAACTCCCAGAAAGGGCAAGAAAATGAAAAAAGATTCAAAAAAGAATGAAGAGGGGTTTAGGGAAATGCAGGACAACCTGAAACAAAATAATACCCATATAATAGGGATACCAGAAGGAGGGGAGGATAAGGAAGTGATAGAGAACCTGTTTGAAAAAGTAATGATGGAAAACTTCCCTAATTAGAGGAGAGAAAAAGTCACACAAGTCCAGGAAGCACAGAGGGTCCCATTCAAGAGGAACCCAATGAGGCTGACTCCAAGATACATCATAATTAAAATGACAAATATCAAAGACAAAGAATCCTAAAGGTAGCAAGGGAGAAAACAGGTAGTAACATACAAGGACGACCTGATACAGCTAGCAGCTGACTTCTGAACAGAAACACGCTAGCAGCTGACTTCTGAACAGAAACAAGCTAGAAGGGAATGGCAAGAAATATTCCAAGTCATGAAAAGCAAAGGCCTGCACCAAGACTGCTCTACCCAGCAAGGCTCTCAGTTAAAATAGAAGATGAAATAAGGAGTTTCCCAGACAAACGAAGCCTAAAAGAATACACCTCCACCAAGCCATCATTGCAAAATATGCTAAAGGGACTGCTTTAAGATGAAGAAAAAGTTTCTATGAATACTTAGTTTGTTTCACAATTGCCAATACTTGATATTACCAATATTTTTTTTATTTATTTATAATTTTATTTTTAAATCATGTTTATTCTATTTGAGTTGTCTCAGTTTTCCCCCCTTTGCCCTCCTCCACCCATCCCACTCTGCCCCCCACTCCCACAGTCAATTCCCATTCTGTTCTCCATGTCCATGGAACATTCATACATGTTCTTTGTTTAGTCCCTTCTCCTTCTTTCCACCATTGTCCTCCTTCCCCATCCCCTCTGGTCACTTTCGGTCTGCTCCATGTTTCCATGCCTGTGCTTTATTTTATTCATTAGTTTATTTTGTTGAATAGATTCCACTTATAGGTGAGATCATATGGTATTTGTCTTTCACCCACTGGCTTATTTCACTTAGCATGATATTCTCCAGTTCCATGTTGTTGCAAAAGGTAGGAGTTCCTTCCTTCTTTCTTTTTTTTTTAAAATGCAGATTGAATTTATTTATCTGCTTTTTAAATGTCAAAATCAAATAAAGTATTAAAAAATTTAAATCCATTATAAAGTCTCAGCAATTAAAACAACATGACACCAGCACAGAAATAATCAAATAAACAAAGATTTTTTTGTTTATTTGTTTATTTGTATATGTTATTGATTATGCTATTACAGTTGTCCAATTTTTTTCCTTCCCTTTATCCCCCTCTGCCCTGCATCTCCCCCACACTCTTAGTTCATGTCCATGGGTCATACATGTAAGTTCTTCGGCTCCCATTTCCTATACTATTCTTAACTTCCCTCTGTCTATTTTGAACCTACCAATTATTCTTCTTATTTCTTGTACTTTTTCCCACATCCCCTCCCCTCCCCACCTCCCCCTGCTGATAACCTTCCATGGAGAGATCTCCATTTCTGTGATTCTGTTCCTGTTCTAGTTGTTTGCTTAGTTTCTTTTTCTTTCTTTCTTTTTTTTTATGGTTCAGTTGTTGATAGTTGTGAGTTTGTTGTCACTTTATTGTTCATGGTTGATCTTGTTTTTCTTAGATAAGACCCTTTAACATTTCATATAATAAGGGCTTCGTGATGACAAATTCCTTTAACTTCACCTTATGTAGAAAGCATTTTATCTGCCCTTCCATTCTAAATGGTAGCTTTGCTGAACAGAGTAATCTTGAATGTAGGTCCTTGCTTTTTATGACTTTGAGTACTTCTTTCCAGCTCCTTCTTGCCTGCAAGTTTTCTTTTAAGAAATCAGCTGATAGTCTTATGGGAACTCCTTTGTAGGTAACTGTCTCCTTTTCTCTTGCTGCTTTTAACATTCTCTCCGTATCTTTAATCTCAGTAATTTAATTATGATGTGTCTTGGGTCCAATTTCTTTGGGACTCTCTGAACTTCCTGGACTTCCCGGAAGTCTGTTTCCTTCATCAGACTGGGGAAGTTCTCCTTCATTATTTTTTCAAATAGTTTTAAATTTCTTACTTTTCCTCTTCTTTTATTGGCACCCCTATGATTCAGATGTTGGACTGTTTAAAGTTGTCTGGGAGGTTCCTAAGCCTCTCCTCATTTTTCTGAATTCTTGTTTCTTCATTCTGTTCTGGTTGAATGTTTATTTTCTTCTTTCTGCTCCAAATCGTTGATTTGAGTCCCAGTTTCCTTTCCTTCACTTTTCGTTCTCTGTATATTTTTCTTTACTTCACTTTGCATAGCCTATTCTTCTTCCTCTGTTTTGCAGCTGTACGCAATCATTTCTGTGAACATCCTGATTACCAGTGTTTTGAATTGTGCATCTGATAGGTTGGCTATTTTTTCATTGCTTACTTCTTTTTCTGGAGTTTTGATCTGTTCTTTCATTTGGGCCATATTTCTTTGCTTCTGTTACATTGGAAGGAGCAGAGCCTTAGGTATTCACCAGGGCAAGGTAACCCACTTCACTGTGTTGTGGCGCTGTATATGGGGAAAAGGTCAGAGAGGGAACAATGCCACTTGCTCGGCTCTCACTAGCCTTCAGTCACTTCCCCCGCTACCCACAAGCAAATTGGGCCCTTCTGGTGCTGATTCCCAAGCGGGTAGGTTTGTATACATTCCTAGGACCCAATGGGTCTCTCCAGCGAACTCTCCTGTGAGGCTGGGCATTTCTCCCACCACTGCAGCCCCCACAGGTTTTTACAGTTAGAGGTTTTGAGGCTTTAGTTTCCCACACTGGATCCCTGGGTTGTGTTGTCTGCTTCGCTCCCTAGTTGTTTCTCCTGGCTAATCGGCATGCAAATATGAGCCCGCCCAGTCTGCCAGCCCCTGCCTTGCTCAGTCTGCCACCTTGCCGTGTGCCCTCTCTGCCCCAGAAGACTGTCTGGATCAATGTTTCTACTTTAACTCCTTGGTTGTCGGACTTCCATACAGCTTGGTTTTCTGACAGGTCTGGTTGGTTTTTTGTTTTTAAATTTGTTGTTTTCCTTCTTTTAGTTGTGTGAGGAAGCAAAGTGTATCTACCTTTGTCTCCATCTTGTCAGGAAGTTCTATGTTATATTTTTATATAACTAAATAAAAAATTCCCACTCCTCCTAACGCAAACACACCAGACCAAGCAAACAAATATACTCGTGACAACAAAAATATTAATACAATAATGATTCCTCATTAGGTTTAAGTGTACTATTTTATCCTGAACTAGTTTTGGGAAGCCATCTACTGATAAGTTAATTGATGAGTTATATATGACTTTCCCTTCAATGGATATATAGTTAGGTTGCCAGATAATTTAGAAATACTTAGTTAAGTTTGAGTTTAAGAAAAATAGCAAATGGTTTTTCAGCATAAGTATGTCAGTAAAGTGCTTGCTTCATATGCCAATGCTACGTTGTTTTTAATGTACAACTATGTTCTTTCAAGGGACTCCAGAAAGGTTTCCTGAAATCCAGATAGTATGATTATTTAGGAATATGTTCCTTGCTGTAGCCACATGGTCCAGTGTGAAGTGTTTGTCTTCATTTATTTTATCTTATACCTGACTGCTTGTCATTTCTCAATTGAGCTCTTCTTCCTTTACTGCATTTCTTTCCTACTGCTACATTACAGTCTCATATTTAAAGAAGATCAATTATAGCTGTAAATGAAAAATCAAAAGAGAATTCATTTTATTCTCTGTAGTACCTTAACTGCAGATTCTGCTTATTTTTAATAAAGTAAAAGGGATGCACATTTATATTTTAGTTTTGACCCTTAAAATTTTTAATTTATGTTTTGCATTACATTCAAATATACTTGAAATGTATTCACATGGTATTAAATTTTTTAGAAATACAAAAGGATATTCAGTGGGAAGTCTCCCACTGCTATCTTTCAGGCACCCAAAAGTTCCTAATGCAGAGGCAGCCAATATACTCTGTGATACTTAGTCATCTTAAAGGACATTATTTTTAAGTGAGGGGACAAATAACATATCTCAGTAAAATAAATAAATAAATAAATAATAGACGACATTTCTTTTCTCATAGCTATGGTCTTTATTTTAATGGCTTAATTTTATTTTGCCTGAGAAGGAAATAACAAAATGTACTCTCTTAAATCTTGGTTGCACCTAAAGCATTGCCTACAATTGTAAAATCTAATTAATTAAAAATCTGCATTATAAAATATCACAAGATGGAGATATTGCTCCATGAAAGTGGCAGTTGAAAGGGTAAGAAAAAAATTGTTTTGTCTTTTTCTACATTTTTCTGTCTGTATCTTTTTTCCTGTGTTCAGTCATTCAAGGTAGTAAGAAGCATTTAAAGGGCTTGTGTTCAAGTCCCAGCTTCGTCTCTTTCTGCCTGTAATTCTGAATTAAATTAATCTCCAGGAGCCTTAAGATCCTCTATAAATATAGGTTTATGCTTTTGTTATGATGTTTACATAAAATAATATATTTAAAAATAGCAATGCCCTCCAGCCAAAGCTTCCAAGGACATACCTGCAGTTTAATGAGTTGGGTCATTACTCATTGCAGTGAGAGAGAATGCACACCATGGGGAACAGGGGAGCATCTCAGTGAAAGGGCATTAGAAAGGACTGACCACAGGATTTGGGCTGTGGTTGGGTGATTGTGGGAGGATCCAAGGGAGCAGGGTTCACCCCGAATGAGTGCTGCCAGAATGCAGGGACAATCTATGGGTATCTCTTATTTATTAATAGGGAGGACAGACTAGAGTGAAGTCAAATTCTAAAGGTAAAGAAGCAACAGTGACTCATATTAACCAGGAGAAGGAACTATTCGGTATTTTGTGGGTTGCACAGAGTCTTTGTTTTTGTCTGTGTTTCTTTCATCCTCCTTTTCCTTCCTTCTTCTTCTTCCCCTTCTCTTTTAATCACTAATTGTTTACTGAGCACCATACTGGACAGTATTCTAGATGTTGGAACTTTAGCAGTAATAAGACAATCTCTACCATCGCAAAGCTTACATTGGTACCCCAATTTGATAAGCACAGTCATGGTATGTTCCCAGATCTCAAACAAGTGAGTGTCTCCAAAAAGAGTTTCAGAGAATCCAAGGAAAAACACACCCACCAACTTTCCTGATACAAGAAAAACCCAGAATGATCATCCCGAGCAAGTCCAGCTTGCCTTGTCAACTTGCTGTCAACTTTAAATGGGAAAACCTTCTGATAACAAAGTATTTTTAGTATTCAAATAAAAAAAAGAATAGGGGAAAATGACTGGGCCCCACTGCCGCCAAAGAGCACCACAACGCCACATGTGATTTTTGTCTGTGTTCCATGTGACAATGTTTTTGCCTCTTTCTTTTGAGGATGAAAGGTACAATTACTCAAAGGGCATTTGACAACGAGTTATATCTGAGGAGCCACCAGAGTCCCGCAGTCAATCTTTCTAATTTTATTGAAAACTGAAGATAACTTCTGCTCAATCTCCATACAAAGCCTCTCTACTTTAATTGTAATCATTAATTTTTAAAAACAAACTCTTTTTTGAGGAAATGTACTTTTTTAATTCTCAGAAACTTGGATTTAATAGAGGATTAATATAAATTATGATACTAGGAAATAAGGAATGCTAATTACATTTAACCCAGTAATTTAACAGCGTTTTCATCTCTAAAGTGAGATTTGTGCTTTGGACTTTAATCTCTAGTTTACAGGAAACTTCTAAAATGGAGTTGCTACAAAGCTCTCCAGTTGTTTTAAACACAGGGACCTACTGTTTGGCAAACCTGCTTGATCTTTGTTTCTTTGTTTTCTTCTTGAATCCTGCTGCTCTATGTTCCATTTCTCTGGGTATACAGTTTATATTGTTGTTAAAATGCCTTCAAATTGAAATGCTTGTTCGGTAAAGGCATTCAGGAGGTCTGATAAATAGATGGCATTACTACTTGACAGCACTTGACATTACTCTGCTTCAAATAAACTTTTCAGTATCAACTACTAAATAAGGAAATGGCCCTAATCGTTCTCATTACTTCTACTTCTTCGAATAAGACAGCTTAAAATTGGCCATATTTCTAAAAACATAACAATGTACGTTAGGTTTATCAAAATTCCTCTTACCTGTTTATAATACTGCAGAAGGGATATCTGCAGGTAAGATTAAGCAAATGCTATGAAAAGTTACTGAGTTTAATGTAATAGACAAAGGAAGTTTGTTAATTGCCCTTATTACCCTCAAGAGAGGAAAATTTCTGATTAATTTTTGTTAAGATTAACTGCATGTGCTTCAAACTCTTATTTAATAAGTTTGATTACATGAAAATTGTCATTTCTACTACTTAAAACTGTATTTGTTTGTACTACCCCTGTATAAACAATGGTAGATAATGTATATGATTACACACAGAACATTAAAATTTAGTGTATGCACCATATATAAAAATTAATCCAAAATGGATCAAAGACCTAAATATAAGAGCTAAAATTATAAAGCTCTTAGAAGAAAACCCAGGAGTAAATATTTGTAGCCTTGTATTAGGTAATGCTTTCCTAGGCATGATACCAAACACGGAATCAACAGCAACAACAAAAAAGATAAACTGGACTTCATCAAAAGTTTAAATATACATAATTAAGAGTAAAAACTTTAGTAATACAAAGACACTATCAAGAAAATGAAAAGACAACGTAAAATGGTAAAAAATATTATTCAACCATGTGTCTGATAAGGGACATGTATCTAGAACATATAAGGAACTCTTGCAACTCAAGAATAAAAAAGACAAATGATTAAAAAATAGACAAAGAATCTGAACACATTTTGCAAGGAAAATATACAAATTCCCAATAAGCACATGAGAAAATGCTCAACATCATTTGTCATTAGGGAAAAGCAAATCAAAACCACAATGAGATACCACCGCACACCTATTACAATGATAATAAAAACAACCACCACCACAAAAAACAGAAAATAAGCATTGGCGAGGACTTAGAGAAATTGAAACCATTACACGTTGCTGGTAAGAATATAAAATGATGCATTTGCTTTGGAAGACAAATTGATAGTTCCTCAAAAACTTAAACATAAAATTACCATTATATTCAGCAATTCCATTCCTAGGTATATGCCCCAAGGAACTGAAAAAAAGGTGCTTAAACATATAATTACACTAATGTTCATAGCAGCACCATTTGTGATAACCAAAAGGTGGAAACAATCCAAATGTTCATCAACTGACGATCGGATAAACAAAATGGGGTTTACATACCCAATGGAATATTATTTAACCATAAAAAACATGAAGTTCTTATACATAGTACAGCATGGAAGAACCTCAAAAACATCATGCTAAATTAAAGGAATCAGACACAAAAAGCCACCTATTTTATGTTTCCATTTATTGAAATATCCAGAATAGGGAAAATCCATGGAGATGAGAGGTAGATTAGTGGTTGCCAGGAGTTGGAGGAAGGGAGAGTGAGGAGTGACTGCTAATGGGTAAAGGATTTCTTCTGGGGATAATGAAAATGTTCTGGAATTAGATAATGGTGTAGCTGTACAACTTTTTGAGTATACTGAAAACCATGGGGTTATTTAACTTGAATTCTAAATGTTTGAATTATATCTCAATAAAAAAGTTGTATGAGGAAAAAATGCTCTTGTATGGCTGTGATTAAACCCACACAGACCTTGCAATACAATTAATTTAGTCTGACTTATGAACATAAAGGTAACATTAGAGGAATTCTTTCTTTTAAATTTTTTTATTGTTCACATACATATTTGTCTCCATTTTCTCACCACCATTTTCCCGTTCCATCCACCCCAATCTCCCTCCCTCAATCCTTCCCCACTTTGGCTTTGTCCATGGGTCCTTTGTACATGTTCCTTGATTAGACCCTCCCCCTTGGTTCCCCATTACCTGCCTCCCTCCTTGCCTCTCATTACTGTCTGTTTCTTTTTTCTTTCAACATTGCTGGTTATATTTTCCCTGCTTGTTTGTTTTGTTGATTAGGTTCCACTTATAGGTGAGATCATATGGTATTTGTCTTTCACCTCCTGGCTTGTTTCACTTAGCATAATGCTCTCCAATTCCATCCGTGCTGTCGCGAAGGGTAGTAGCTCTTTCTTTCTGCTGCGTAGTATTCCATTGTGTAAATGTACCATAGTTTTTTGATCCACTCATTTACTGATGGGCACTTAGGTTGCTTCCAGCACTTGGCTATTGTAAATTGTGCTGCTATGAACATTGGGGTGCATAGAGGAACTCTTTATAATGCCATTATACTGTATATATTTACCTGGATTAAAATTTTAAGTATAAAATTATACTTTGTTTATTGTACTCGTGTTAACCTGGGGAAAAAAATTAAATTGCAATTTATGAAAATTGGGAGCAAAGAGGCTGGTGGTGGTTCTATCGAAGTTTATCAACTTAAAATAATTTGTATAACCATATTAACAAATACTTATTAACCTTAAACTTTTCCATTTATAAGAGAATGCAATGAACATTGTTTTTTAATCCTCACCAGAAGACACTTTTATTGATTTTAGAGAGAGGGGAAGAGAAAGAGAGAGAGAGAGAGAGACATCAATGTGAGAGAGAAACATCGATCGGTTGCCTCCCATACAGGGCCTGACTGGGCATCAAACCCACAACCTAGGTATGTGCCCTGACCAGAGATCAAACCCGCAACCTTTTGGTGTATGGGATAGCACTCCAACCAACTGAACCATCTGGCCAGGACTGCAATGAACATTTTGATAATCTACTTTAAGACTGGCACTGTGCTAGTCTCCATGGGGCTTACATAAAAATTGAATGACAGTCCTTTCTTGAAACCTGGTTAAGGAAACAAGACTAACATAGCTGAAGCAGTTAAAGAACAAGTATAGTATATGTTTTATGGCCAAACGCTATGAACAGACTCCTAGAATTGCACTGCTGAGTGTTTCTTAGTACTCTTCCATCTCAAACTTCTCTTTTTGCAGATCCTGACTTCAGGAAGTAAGTGTGATAGAGGTCCAAAAAGGGACAAACACATTAATCCACTTATTAGATATTTAGTGAGTGTCTACTATGTGCCAGGCATCTAAATCCCAATAATTTGTAATTATTACAAAAGTGAAAATAAGACACAATTTAACTAAGTGCATATAACATTATGGGAAGAAAATAAGAAGGATTTCAATAATCTTAATCTCAGGTGTGTCTTACTGTTGAACCTCCCCAGTTCAGTCCTATCTTGTGATAATAATATTAACAATCTAAACGAAGAAGCAGTGAAATTCATGGTTAGGAAGAGCTCACCTTGGACATGAGGGACCCATGACTAACCATACGTATTTATATTTTTCTATTGTCAAGGAGATATGCAAACTGAATGCTGTAAAGGTTCAAATTAGAATTTCATGCTATTTTTCAGGGTAGACAGCATGAGATTAAGATGCCATTTAACATTTACCATTATATTCCACCCCACAGAATGAACATAAATGGATTCTGGATTCTGTAGTTAAAGACTGACAAAGGTTCTCACCTCTGGTTCCTAACTGTGCAACTTTGGTCAAAGTCATCTAATCTCAGCCTCAGTCTCTTCCTCTGTAAAAGAAAGGTAACAATTTTTCATACCTAATTGGGTTGCCCTGAGTTTAAGGGTGATGTAAATAATGGTTTTAGCATTGGGCCCGGTACCTCAGAGTTTTCAATTAATGTTAACTATGATATTGGGGGAAAAAGTTAATTAATCAAGCTTTCTCTTCAACTACAATCCACAAAGCAGCCATGGAATTTTTGGAGATGGCAGGTTTATTTTTCCCTTAAAATAATGTCTATGATTTTCTTACTATTATTTTTCATTATGTATTTTTTAAAATAAAAACTAAAAACCTAAAGAAGTCTTAATTAAAAGATATATTTCTAATAGGAGCAATATAATATTGTGTGTAAGACAAGTTTTAAAATGTCAGCTTGCAGGAATCCAAGTTCCTTGAGATCAGAGCGGAGAAAATCATGTTTAGAGAACTAGGTTACTAGGCAGAAGCAGGGACCCGAGGACCAGCCATGGAAGAATGGGAAGTTCTTCAAAGCATGAGAGGCTCTGCTTCCAGTAACAAAAACCAACACTCATGAAGCTGGAAATTGGATGATTTAATCAGAATAGTAGATGAGAAACTGAACAGCAGAATTTAAATGAAAGTCAACTGATATAAACACTTGGTTTATTAAAAACTGCCGGTCATCTTAAGGCCTGTGCCATTGAATGAGTAAACATCCTTTTAAAGTTAAGGGAAGAGGGTTTAATAATTTGCCATGAGGTACTAACTTAATATTCTTATTTTAAAAGTAGTAAGTCCAGTCTCAATATTTCTCACTGTCAACTTGCTTAGGTGGGTGAATTCCATACAGACAGAAAGGAAATTAGTGGTTGCCAGGGACTGAGGAGTGATTGCTAATGGATATGGGGTTTCTTGATTAAAATCAGTAGGATGGTGGGGAACCAATGGCATGGTTCCTACCCTCATGGAGATTGGTAACTGTGAGGGAGACAGACAGGTAAAACAATTGTTGTGAGCCAGGGAGCATCCCCAAAAGGAGTCACTCACACAGGTTTGTGTTCTTCTGCAATGCCAGGTTTATTAGGGGAGACACGACAGGGGGAGCTTATGTGATAGAAACGAGCAGAGCAAGCATCTGGCACTAAGTCCTGATCACCAATGGTATCTGCAAATGTAGAGGAAGACATCGGTCTCAAGTCAGGTGGCTACAGTGGTGCCCGTGGTGCACAAATCTGCTGGACTGGAAGTCCCACAGGGCTCCTGGGACGACCGATGGTACAGCCAAGCTTGAGCGTTGGGTGGTGGGAGCTCTTTCTTGCAGCCCGCAATGGGTAGAGGTCTCACTCATATTGGTGTCCAGATGAAGTCCTTATTCCAGTGGCCAGGATTGTGGTTTTGGGTGTTCCAGGCCCCGCCCAAGGGTGTTCTCGTTATACCCCATTACCTCAGTCTTGGCATAGAACTTGACATAACTGTCATGGCTGACAGTGACTCTATCTTGGATTGTCAAAGTGTTCAGGAAGTCCTACCTGCTCTTGCTCTGTACAGCAATCATTGCAGTATGGTGTGTTAAGTGTGGTGGTAGAAGGAGTGAGGGGAGCTGGGTAGGTGGCACTTATACAGGAAGTGACTTCTAAGAATGACTGAGAGTTAGTCAAAGGAAGAGGGACAGGAAATACCAGGAAGTAAGTTATGGTATTCCCAGAAAGTAAACAGTATATTCAAAGGCCTGGAGATGAAACAGCACCTGGGCATGTTTAGGGACCTGAAAAAAAATTACATCAATGGTAACAGTGTAGGGAGCAGGGAGAGCCTCCAGAGGAAGGGGTCAGACCACACAGGGGCTGGCTCGGAGGCCATAGCAGGGAGTGTGGATGCGGACTCCATCCTACAAGTAATGGAGAACCGTCAAAAGGTTTTAAGGAAGCAAGACATGTGATCCAACTGGAGTTTTTAATGGAGGGCTGCAGAATGGAGCGTGGGTTAGGGTGAGGCAAGCCTGGAGGCAGGGAGACTTGCTAGGAAGGGTAATCGTGATAAGAGGTAGTGTGACTGAACCAGGTGGTGATGATGAACCAGCAGGACTTTATGATCAATCGGAATGATGTGTTAGAGAGGAGTCAAGGATTAATTATTCCAAGGTTTCTGGGCAACCTGGGGCCGTTCACTGAGCTGAAAGCACAGAAAGGGAAGGAGAGCTCGGGAGATTACAGTTTTAGAAATGTTAGGCTTGAGGTGTCTCTGAAGGTATCCAAATGAATATGGCCAGTGGGCAGTGGGTGGGATCTGTCTGAAGCTCAGAGGCCTGGGCGGAGGCCCAGGACCAGTGAGTCATCAACCTGGAGGCGGTAACTGAAGCCAGAGGGAGAAGACGAGACCCTGGGAAAGCGGCAAGCGGAACGCCAGCAAGTAAGAAAAGGACAGAAGGGAGGAGCCTGCAAAGGAGACAGAAACCAAGCGGAAGGAGGAGAATATGAGGATCTTTGTGTCACTTAAACTGGGGAAAGGAAGAAGTGGTCAGATGTGTCAAATGCTGAAGAGAAGTCAGTCGGGAAGGACTGAGAATGCTGTACTGAATTTAGTAATAAGGAAGTTGTTGGTAACTTTGCGATTTCAGTATAAACCCAGATTCCAGTAAGTAGATGAGTGATCCAAAGACAAAACAGTGCAAACAAGTCTCTGAAGAAATGGGCCTGTGACATAGCTGGAAGGAAATGTGGAGTCAAGTGATGTTTTCTTAAAATGAACAAATAAAAAGAGTGGGAGGAGTGTTTTTTTTAATGAATTTTTTTTTTTTTAATTTTAGAGAGAGAGGAAGGGAGAGAGAGAGAGAAACACCAATCTGTTGCTCCATGTTTTATGCATTCATTGGTTGATTCCTGTATGTGCCCTGACCAGGAATCAAACCCACAGTCTTGGCATATGAGGATGATGCACTAACCAACTGAGCTACCCAGCCATGGCTGGTGGGAGAGGGTTTAAATGATTAAAAGAATTGGCCAATAAAGAAGGGAAAGTTGAAGATGCAGGAGAGGATTTTAACAGATAGAAAAGATACAGAAAAAGAAGAAGAGAGATGTGTGTTCTTTCATCGCTGAGGGGAAAGAGGAGAGAGAATTCTGGATGTGTTTAGGTTTCTGGGCTTGCAGTGAGTGCTGGAGCCTGCTTCTACTCCAGATGGTCTTCGGCTTATAATGGTCGACTTAGGATTTTTGATATTATGATGGCTCGAAAGCAGTACACAGTCAGTAGGAACCATACTTTGAATTTTTTATTTTGAACTTTTTCCCCAGGCTAGTGATACGTATTGCAGCACTCTTTCATGATGCTGGGCAGCAGCAGTGAGCTGCAGCTCCCAGTCAGGCATGTTGATCTTGAGGGTAAACAACCCATACTCTACAGTGTGATTTTAAATGTATTTTCAACTTAACAGTATTTTCCATTGATAATGGGTTTATCAGGATGTGACCCCATCATAAATCGAGGAGCATCTGTAGTTCATAGGAGCCAACTGTTAAATTTTCAGGAATTTTGAAATCTGGCTAACATACATTAACAGCTTGAGTTCGGCCACAGTGAGAATAAGCACGAGAAATCAGAACTCCCCACATCCTGACCCTGGAGAGACAGTCGTTAGGCATTTATCAGCACACCACTTGTCAGGGTAAGAAAGTGAAGAAGTTCCTGTCTGAAAACCACTGTCTTCTCTGCTGGGTAAGAAAGCAGATTGCATGCTCATGTCAGAGGTTTGAAGAAATGTGAAGAGAGGTTGAATTCTCTGAAGCAAGGCAGAGAGCCATCTAGGAAAATGCTAACTGACTGCCAGGTGCACTGAAGGACCAGCTGAGGTTGGAGATCATTAGTTTATGGTGGAATCAGGGTACACAATTGCATTTCTCCTGGTAGCTCAGAGGCCTGGGGATCTCAGCAGAGAAATGGATAGCTGGTTTCAGTCCAGAGCCAGTGTTTTGCCTGGTATTTGTGATGGAAGAACTAAATGGAGAAAGGATGTGGAAGCTGTTTGCATGGAAGTAGCTGTTATAATGCGCCATGGAATCTAAACCCTAAAGGGGAAGAGGTGAAGATAGGAGAAGGTGATAGGTAAGGAGAAGGAGGAGGGGTCACACCTTCCTGGTATCACGTGCTTTTAATCCACTCACTCTCCTGGTCGCATGTGCAGTTTGGCCCTCCTGTTTCGGCAATGCCACTCTTAGAACGTGGCACCCAGATCCAAGCCCCTCAGTCTTACAGGATGCTCCAGTTTGGCCTGACCATCAAAGACTACATTGTTGTCCTTAGCTTAGACATCATACTTTAAAGATTGCAACGTTCAATGTCATCAGAAGAATTTAGCATCCATATCAACCACACAGGCTAAATAAGCTGAAGAAGGTATAGGCAGATTTTAAACATTTTAGAGAGAATGATCTGGTATTTGAAAATTTTTGTTCAGCATTAGCTAACTGACCAATACTACCAAGTAATAATCATTGATATCATGTAATGTATACACTCACTCTAGATCATCAATAGCAATTATAATTGCCATGAGGATATCATTTTGCAAATTATTAGAAAAAACATAGAAGTATAAGAATTTCTAAGAGTTAATGTAACATCCCAAAATGTCCTTTAAATAAACTTCTTTTTTTAGAGTACTTTAACCACTGGGGAGAAATCCTTTCTAGATTATACATAATTTCTTACGGGGAGTCATCAGAAGCTCATCTAATGATGGGACTGTAAATGATAGCAGAACCTCCAGAGAGAACAAATCTACTTATATTGTTATTAGACTAGAGTCCAAGGTGTAGAAACTAATACTTCAATTTCAAATGACGGTTTCTATAGCCGATAACTGCTTATATCGTCCGAAGCATTCTAAGGACTATAACTGTTAGAAATCTGTGTATTTGGTGAGCTACATTTCCCGTGTCACCTTTCCTTAAGATTAAGTAAATTGAGTGTAGTGCCCGTATTTAATTTCTTAATACACTTGTGTTCCAGGAATTATTTTTTCTGAATTAAAAATGTCATTTCCACGAGATGACTGAATTGATGATACTCTTGTACCTGCAATTAATCATGATGAGTGCCAGATTCAACCAATACAATGCATTTTCACCCATTCCCCTGAGACTAGCTGGATGTCATGGCTTTGAAACAGCCAAACTCTCTGGTATTACAGGCATAAATCTTGCCCACGTAACTTATGTTCTTTCTTATGAGGTAAATGAAAGTGAATGGTATGCAGTTTTCATACCAGGGAGGGCACTTTCTTCTTCATCAAAGTTAATTACCTCACTACATTTCCTACTTGAGTAGTTGACCCCTCAAAAACATAGTAAGTAAAGTTATTGATTTTAGTCCCCTCACACTAGATTTTTTTTCTAACTTTGAGGTATTTGGGTATACAGTAAAAGAAAGAGGTGTTAGAGAGAGCGGGAAGTGTACGGTTAATTTTTGTGTGTGTGTCACGCCCACATTGGCCAGCAAGGGGAGTTATAGGAACAAGTTCAGCTGTTTGAGCTGAGACACCAGTGAACATACCTCCCACAGTTGATTATTAATTAGTCACCATGTCGTTTGCATTGGACTTTCTGTATGACCCAGCTAGTATTTTACTGTGTATCAGTCTAGTTTTCCTTTCACCTAATTATTTACTGATCAAGAAATGAATTGTGAACTTCAAAGTAAAAACTGCACTGGAATAGTGGGACATTGGAAATGAAGAGAGCTGCTATGCCCAGGTAGCATAAAAATCTAATTGTGGCCGGGAGGGGCCCAAGCCCCCTTAATGCGGATAAGACAACATTCAGCCAGCTTCAATAAAAAGGGACTTAAAATGTAAGGGAGGTGGCCTTGAGGAAAGCCGCCATGACTGCCTGGACTGAGAAGTCCATTGTTCTAAGTTCCCCTGGGGCTTATGGAGATTGACAAGGCACCTGCTGCGTTCCACAGCTGACTGTTCAGGTCGGCCATGAAAACACCCAGGGCCACCACACTCCCCTGGCCTCTGGGCGCCCCCCCCCCCCCCCCCCCCCCCATCCAGGTGCTGCAGATTCAAAGATGTGGAGAGAAGCGGGGAAGATCCTTGAGAGGGATCTGGATCCACTTTGTGAGCAATCCAGGGCAGCTCTCTCCCCTTTAAATCGTATTTCATGATCCTTAACTCCAACCACAGCTTTCTGTGGAGTTCCTCTTCTGTGCTAGGCCACAGCAACCTTTAATCACTGGCCGCTTTCCCAGATAATGGCTTACTTCATTCGCTCAGTTTGGGACTAGGATCAATGATTGTGTACTCCTATTTAGTACCTTTATGCTGCTTTCCCAATCCCCATCCTCGCTGCTAAATGGAATACTTTGCCTTTCGTGGCAAAATGGACTAAAAATTAGTATTCACTAGTTTTATCTATGTGAAAGTCAAATTTTAATTTCAATGGATAAAAAATATTTTGAATCAATTATGTGTTTCATGCTTTGCTTATGGACAGACTGTTGTATGAGGAAAGAATCTGGCCCTGAGAGTAGATGTAGATATTGGCTCTAGCTCTGCCGCTTACTAGCTGTGTGATCTTGGACAAATCACCGAATTTTTCTGGGTTTGAGTATTCTCACTACACAAATGGGGAGGGTGGAATAAAGGAGTGGACATGATTACAGAGGTTAGAGTCAGGCAGACCAGTGTTTTAATCTGGACTATTTTATGTATTAGCTGATGACTTTAAGCAAGTGACTTAGCATTATTTTAAGGCTTTAATGAGATAATGTATGTGAAACCCTTAGCATCATTCTTAGAACATAATAAGCACTCCAACAAAGAATAATTATAATAATCATGGTAATGATCATAATTATTCAAGTGTTATTAGGGCTTTTTTTTTTTTTAAGTCTAAAAGGCAATAGCTTAACTCTGAAATGCTGTGACCAGTGTCTGTGAATGAGCCTGGTCATCTCACCCTGTGTTTCTTGAGGGAATTTGTTACTAAACTAACTGAAATTATTCTAGAGAACTTTGTAAAGCATTCAGAGTTTATTATATAGTTTTATAGTAACATATTCAGCAAATACTGTGATTGTAGGCATTCTAATCAATACAGTCATAGTCTTATTTCCTTTTTTTTCATATTGTAAAGCCTACTTGAGAATCTTTAAAGGTTAAAAGTCATATTCAGTGGTAGCACTATGAGTATGAAACATGAGAAATTGTCTCCTTTCAGTTCTAAAACTAATTTCGAATTTTCTTTTAATTCACAAGTTTTGAAAATATTTTCCGTATTGTGTTCAGGCTCAATTTAAAATTATTCTCAGACAATAATAATTACTAGAAATGAGCTGTGTTCAGTAGCTCTACAACTAAGATAGCAACTAGATATAATTTTTTGAATGAATATATATTGGATGTTCACTACCTTCCAGGCACTTCTCTAGGTTTTGGGACATAATAGTGAATAAAATGGACCAAAGTCCTGCTCTCATGAAACTGACCTCCTGCTGGGGTTTATCTTCTCTTGAAGTGCCAACTCTAGAGGCTCTGGTAACAAAGCTTAGGAGACCACACCAGAGCTCATTAAGAAAGGAGGCTGTAACTGACACCCCACCAGGATGAGGTGCGGGATGGTTTGGGACTGTGCTGTATTTGTCATCCTTACTGCAGAGTATGCTGTCCAGTGAGGGAGCCACTGGCCACAGGTGGCTACTGAGCACTGGAACTGTGGTTAGCCCACATAAAGACATGCTGTTAAGTATAAGAAAGACACTGAACTTTGAAGACCATCATTAGAAATAAAAACAGACATTAAAGGACTAAGAGTCTAGTTTAAGAGATTAACAATGAGAAAAAGGAGAACAAGGTAACCAAAGAAATTAGGAAGGGGTAATTAATAATGCTTTTTAGCCAAAACCAATTAAGTAAAAAACAAACAAAACCAATAGAATAAATAAATCTAAAATCTAGTTCTTTGAAAAAAACTCTCTTAATGCACTGTATAAAATAGCAAACTTTAATACCAAAACCATTAAAAATACAGTATAACAACATAAAGAAAAGTATGAACCAATCTGAGTTATGAATAAAGATGCAAAAAATTCAAAATATTAGAAACAAAATCTTACTATGTTCCCAAAAAATAATATACTATGATCAAACAGGAATTATTCCATAAATAAAGAGTGATTCATTATCAAATAATCTATTACATAACCTATTGCATCAATAAACTAAAGGAAAAAATATGAACATACCATTTCTTCTTCTGGAAAGATAATATTACATTGTGTGGATAAATCACATTTTGTTTATCCATTCATTAGTTGATGGACATTATGTTGTTTTTACTTTTTAGACTATTATCATTAATGCTGCTATGAACATTCATGTTTAAGTTTTTTTGTGGACATTTGGTTTCATTTCTCTGGGGAATATACCTAAAAGTAAATGAATTGCTGTGTCAAACGGTAACTATATGTTTAATTTTGTAAGGAACTTCCAGAATGTTTTCTGCAGTAGCTGCACCATAATACATTCCTACCACCTCATCAACACTTGTTAGTGTCCAGTTTTTGTTTGTTTTGTTTTGTTTTTATTGTAGCTGTACTAGTGGGCATGATGTAAAATCTCACTGGGGCTTTGATTTGCACTTTCTGATGATTGATGATGTTGGGCATCTTTTCATGTGCATATTAGCCATTCATTGTGTTTTTTTAGAAGTGTTACTTTATTTTTTTAAAAGATTTTATTTATGTTTTTAGAGAGAAGGGAGGGGAGGAAGAAAGACAAGGAGAAGAACATCGATGTGTGAAAGAAATATCTCACACATACCCAACTAGTGACCTGGCCCACCACCCAGGCATGTGCCCTGACCAGGAATTGAACCAGTGACATTTCAGTTTGTAGAACAACACCCAATCCACTGAGCCATGCCAGTAAGGAATATTTACTGAGAATTACTGAGCACAGACAACATACACAGTACTATGAGAGTACTGTGGGAGTCGAAAAAAATATATATACTATACTACATATACTGTTATATTTTTATATTTTTTATTAAAATATTTTAATTTATTTTTATACTTTTTTAAAAATATTTTTTTCTCCCTTGATTCCCCTCCACCCTGTACACCCCTCCCACCAGCATCCCCCCCTTCCCTTAGTTCATGTCCATGGGTTGTACATATAAGTTCTTTAGCTCCTCCATTTCCTATACTATTCTTTACCTCTCCCTGTCTATTTTGTACCTACTATTTATGCTTCTTATTCCCTGTACCTTTTTCCCCATTCTCCCCCTTCCTCCCCCACCCCTCTGATCTCCATTTCTGTGATTCTGTTCCTGTTCTAGTTGTTTGCTTAGTTTGTTTTTGTTTTTGTTTTTAGGTTCAGTCATTGATAATTGTGAGTTTGTTGTCATTTTACTGTTCATAGTTTTTTATCTTCTTTTTTATTAGATAAGTCCTTTTAACATTCTATAATAAGGGCTTGGTGATGATGAACTCCTTTAACCTGACCTTACCTGGGAAGCACTTTATCTACCCTTCCATTCTAAATGATAGCTTTGCTGGATAGAGTAATCTTGGATGTAGGTCCTTGCTTTTCATGACCTTGAACACTTCTGTCCAGCCCCTTTTTGCCTGCAAGTTTTCTTTTAAGAAATCAGTGGGTAGACTTATGGGAACTCCTTTGTAGGTAACTCTCTTCTCTTCTCTTGATGCTTTTAAGATTCCTTATCTTTAATCTTGGGTAATGTAATTATGATTTGTCTTGGTGTGTCCTTCCTTGGGTCCAACTTCTTTGGGACTCTGAACTTCCTGGATCTTCTGGAAG
The DNA here is from genome assembly GCF_021234165.1 of Pteronotus mesoamericanus. Classification (NCBI taxonomy): domain Eukaryota; kingdom Metazoa; phylum Chordata; class Mammalia; order Chiroptera; family Mormoopidae; genus Pteronotus; species Pteronotus mesoamericanus. Next base: position 24,975,491 of record NW_026555234.1, on the reverse strand, counting down.
TCTATTTCCTTTGCCAGATTTGGGAAGTTCTCCCTTGTTATTTTTTCAAATAAGTTTTTAATTTCTTGCTCTTCCTCTTCTCCTTCTGGCATTCCTATGATTCAGATGTTGGAACGTTTAAAATTGTCCCAGAGGTTCCTAAGCCTCTCCTCATTTTTTTGAATTCTTATTTCTTCATTCTGTTCTGGTCGAATGTTTATCTCCCTTCTCCTCTAAATCATTGATTTGAGTCCTGGTTTCCTTCCCTTTACTTGTTGGTTCTCTGTATATTTTTCTTTATTTCATTTTGCATAGCCTTCACTTTTTCCTCCATTTTGCAACCATACTCAACCATTTCTGTGAGCATCCTGATTACCAGTATTTTGAACTGTGCATCTGATTGGTTGGCTATCTCTTCATCACTTAGTTCTATTTTGGAGTTTTGATCTGTTCTTTCATTTGGGCCATATTTCTTTGTTTCAGTGGGCCTGTTACATTGGAAGGAGTCTTAGGTGTACACAGGGCAGGGCAATCCAGGTCGCTGTGTTGTGACACTGCATGTGTGAGAGGGGTCTGAGAGGTAACAATGCTACTTGCTGGGCTCTCAGCCAGCTTTCAGTCACTTCCCCCGGTATCCACAAGCAAATTGGGCCCTTCTGGTGCTAATTCCCAGGTGGCTGGGTTTGTGTATGCTCTAGGACCTTGTGGGTCTCTCCAAAGAACTCTCCTGTGAGGCTGGGAGTTTATCCTACTGCCATACCCCCCACAGATTTTTACAGCCAGAGGTTTTGATGCTTTCTTTTCTGGCACTGGAACCCTGGGTTGAACAGTCTGTCTTACTCCCCAGCTGTTCCTCCCAGTTTATCTGCATGCAACTGTGAGACCACCCAGTCCTCCAGCCACCGCCTTGCCATGTGTCCTCTCTGCCCCAGCTGCCCATCTCCACCTCTCCTGCCAGTCTGGATGAATGTTTCTTCTTTAACTCCTTGGACGCTGAACTTCCATACAGTTTGATTTTATGGCAGTTCTGGTTATTTTTTGTTTTTAAATTTGTTGTCCTGCTTTTGGTTATGTGAGAAGGCAAAGTGTATCTACCTACACTTCCATTGTGACCAGAAGTCGCTTAGTAGGCATTTGTATGTCTTTTTTTTGAGAAACGGCCAATTGAACAATGTCCAGATCCTTTGCCAATTTTTAAACTGGGTTATTTGTCTTAGTTTTGAGTTCATTATGTGTTCTAGACACAATCTGTTATTGGATTTATGATTTGAAAATATTTTCTCCCATCCTGTGGGTTGTCTTTAAACTCTCTCTTGATAGGGTCCTTTGCATATTAAAAGTTTTTGTTTTTGATGAAATTTAATTTATCTGTTTTTTCTTTTGTTGGTTGTGTTTTTTGGGTCATACCTAGGAAATTATTGCCTGATGTAAGGTCACACATATTTACTGTTGTGTTTACTTCTAAGAGTTCTATGGTTTAAGCAATTCTATTTAGGTCTTTGATTCATTTTGCATTAATTATAATATATGGTTTGAGGTAGGATTCAATTTTATTCTTTTGCATGTGGATACCCAGTTGTCCCAACCAACACCATTTATTGAAGAGACTATTTTTCCCCATTGAGAGTTTCCCCATTGACACCCTTATGAAAAAGCAGTTGACTATTGATATGTGAGTTTATTTCTGGAGTCTCAATTCTATTTCATACCAATGGAATAGAATATTTTATGCAAGTACCCATTATCTTAAATAATGTTGCTTTATGGAAAGTTTTGAAATTGAGAAACATGAAGACCCAAATTTTTTCATCTTTGTTCAAGGTTGTTTTAAGTATTCTGGGTCCCCTGAGTTCACACAGAAATTTTAGGATACACTTGTGAATTTCTACAAAGAAACCAGATAGGATTTTTATAGAGATTATGTTGAATCTGTAACCAATTTGGAGAGTATTGTCATCTTAAAAATATTAAGTCTTCTAATCGTGAACATGGGATTTCTTTCCATTACTTTCATGTTTATTAATTTCTTTCAATAATGTTTTGTAGTTTTCAGAGTATAAGTTTTATACTTCTTTTGTTAAAATATTACTAAGTATTTTATTCTTTTTGATGCTGTTACAAGTGGAATAATTTCTTAATTTATTTCATTTTAAATTGTACATCTCAAGTATACAAAAATGCAATTGATTCTTATATATTGATCTTGTAACTTTGCTGTACTTATTCATCACATTATGTTCTGTTTGCCTGTGTTTGAACCAGGAAATTAAAACAGTCTATATTTGTTGAAAAATATTATAATTTTAGAATGCTTGAAGTAGAGGCTACAGAGGAATCAATTTTCAATTAATATAAAATTTTATTTATGAATTTGGCTTTCACACTATATTTTATTTTGTTACTCCTTTCAGGGAAATTCATTGGTTTTTCAATTAATTGAAAGCAGTGAATACAGAGAGTAATACAGAAAAGCAAAAATACAATTTATAAAATTATTTTGTCACAATTTCAAATGAAACCATCAGTTTTGCACTTAACTACAAATTTACTTCTGAAACAAGCAATTTCTCAATGGTTTGGTTTGTCAGGAACCTTGTAGATATCTGGTAACTTGTTTGCTTATGCTTCTGGACAGCTATAGCTAGAATTCGGATTGCCCAAGTCTAAATGTCAAGGTTTATATCAAGCACAACTTTTTATAGTTTTTTTTAACTTTTCAAATTAAGCAAGATATTATTTTCAAAAAACAAGGCCCCAGTTTACATCAGTACTTTAAAAAAATGTAACTTTATTTACATGGGTGATGATTATTGTGAAAGTATTTTTTGATATGAGCTAACTTTTTGGATTTGCACTTTGTTTTAGAATAAAGCACAGTACTCCCTTTATCTACCTAAGCAGTTGTGTCTTTGGAAACTATTAAAATTATTTACACCCTCTTTGCAGCATTATATACACATACTCATATATTAAGGTCACTCTGATAGCAGAACTAACTGTACCAATCATTTATAAGAGTAGTTACACGTTTTACTTTCATATTATTATTTCTTTTGATTGGTATATATTGTAGTGTGTCTTAAAATCACGGATATGAATGAAATTGTTTCCTTATCCATTAACTGAGATTTTTTAACTTATTTTGACAAAAACAAAATATCACTGCCTAAGTTTAAAAGTCTCTCTTGCTAACCTTTGTAGGAATATTTTCATTGTATGAGGATAGTAACTTGATATTGTTATTAATGCTGCTATTATTTCTGGCAATAATAATAGTTGTCTTTACCATTCTTTGTGTCATTTCTGCTAATAAGATGCATTTTTATTTATTTTAAAACTTTTATTCATTTTTAGAGAGAAGGGACGGGAGAGAGAAAGACAGGGAGAGGAGCATCAATGTGTTTGGGTTGCCTCTCACATGCCCCCAAATGGGGACTTGGTCTGCAAACCAGACATGTGCCCTGACTGGGAACCAAACCAGTATCCTTTAGGTTTGCAGGCCAGCACTCAATCCACTGAGCCAGACCAGCCAGAACAGGATATGTTTTTTAAAAACTGCTATTAAAGATGACTCCAAGATGGTAGTTCTCAGGACTTTTACTTTGGCCCAACCTTAATCACCACAAAGCTAGGTTTTTCTAGAACATTATCTGTTGACCTTTAATTGTAGGTTCATCGGAAAAGTATTTGGCTGGTGTACAAAGGGCTTTTAACTGACGTATTTTTCCGCAATTAAAGGAGCTGAAAACACGATCATGATGGTCTAAATCAGTAAAGTAAGTGTTATATTTTCCCTAAATTTAAGGGGAGATTTTACAGTAAATTATCTGAATAATTGTCTTTGTGTAACATGTCTCTTTCAGAAAGGGATCTACTCTGAGGGTACTTTCTGATGGTCAGGAACACCCACACACTCAGAACTATCAGCAACAGAAAACTGGGAAGCAAAGTGGACAGGAGTACTCTTTCACTGGGTAACCAAGACAGCAATTTGCAAATAAAATGATTGGAAAACAAGGGGCATCCCCAGCCTGGAAATTTTTTCATCAGGCGATGGCTGGGTCTTTAGCTCTGTTAGTTGGATTTTTGTTTTCAGACCTCTCAGGGATTGTTAACCTGGCGTCCATTGATAGAATTCAAGATGATCTTGGGTGAAATAATTAACCTCTAAATAAAAGTTAGCATTCCCTTCAATAATGATTGTAGGCAATATACCACTCTAGCTATACCTGTGACTTTTCACTAGAGAAATTACAGACATCTTTATATCACATTACAGCTGTTGCTGATATCTTAGAAATATCACTACACCACTTCAAATTTATGTAGTCATTAGAACCCAGATCTTGTTATTTAATGTGTAATAAGGGAGCACATACATACGTTACTATGTAAGAAAGCTTGATAACAGTATTTCAGTATAGCTTATTTATAAATTATATATATTTTATTCATTTAAAAACTTTACTCTTAGAATGAGCAAAGAGATCCACGGTGCAAAAAAAGTTTAAGAACCCAGCAAGTGTAGGATTAAGAGCAGTAGGACTTCACATGTGTTCTGGGGCGGGGGCTGCCTATGCGTGGTCTTTGAACATACCCCATCTCCTCACTCCCTGTGTTTGAAGGGAACTCTCCAGTTTCACTGTCCACCAGAATGCTGGGTCATGGTCAGCTCCAGTCCAGAAGCTGATCTTGACATGAGAATTCCTTGTGCCAACCTGTAGTCACCTTGAAAACTTGCATGAAAACACGTGTTCTCAGGATCTGCCAAAACTAGATTTGAACTTTGAGGGTGGCCCTTAGCGAGCCCTGGACCATCTTGATTTCAGGCTTTCACCTCTGAAGAAAGCCCTGGGGTTATGGGGTGAGCCACCCACATTTATCCCTTCATTTGTTACTGAATGCTTTAGGAAAAGTGTCAAAACAGTGGCTACCCCAAAACAAAAGTCAGAAGTAGAAAAAACCAGACCAATGAAGACATGAGTTTTATAAGCAACATCAGTAGTGCTTGGACCAGGAGATGGGAACTGAAGCAGTGGAAAGACAAAATGACAATTTATTTAAGAAAAAGGCTACCATCTATCCCCCCTAGCTTAGTTAAGTTGTCACATTTTGAGTATAGCTGTTTATTGTACATATAAAGTGATCTTGCAAGTATAAAGTTCAACTTGCTGTGCATTAATTACCTCCAGGTCCATCTGGTATTTCTAGTTTTTTATGTTTGTAGTATGAAAGTGAAAAAAAAAAGTTTCCTTGTTTTTGCTCACTTTAAACGGAAGTACTGTGTGTGACTAAGTTTGTCGGAACCGGAACAACCTTTCTGATTAATGGCTATTTAAATTTGTAGTATAGGAGATCAAGCATAAAGGAAGAGTCTTAAAAGTAGAAGACTTTGGCTCTAAACCTCACACTTCCCCTGCTTAAACTAGTTATGTTCTTGTACAATTCCTTGTATTTTGCCCTACTCAGATTTCCTCAACCTAGTTGACATAGAGATCATGGGAAGAAATGAAAGAGGTGAGAGAAAGAGAAAATTGGTGTGAAGTTCTTTGAGTTTATTGCAGAGCTCAGCAAACATATTATTGCAAAATATTTTATAAATGTCTACTAGGAAATGCCTTACAATGGATATGTGAATGTTTATCAATTTGAATTTGTTTAACGTTAGTATTGTTCTTTCTTAGTGTTGTTCCTTATGTTTCAAAACCACTTCATAATAGACAATACACTAACCAGGTAGCTGCTGTTAGTGTTTTTAATCTATTTTGTTGATTTTCATGTAGTAAGCATGATGGTAGTAGATGACAGCTGAAGTTTGTCAGCATGAAGGACTCTATATTGTGCATTCTTCCAAAAAAGGATATAAGAGGATTCGTTTACTATAATATATTTAGAACCTAGTAGAGTGTCTGGTACGTGGTAAACCCTCAATAAATATTGAATAATATAAGTGGGGAGTCCAACCAGCAGTTATAGTAATATTAATTATATATAGATTATACATATATTATCCATTAGAAGAGAAAAATTAAAGCAAATATTTCTTTTAAATCCATTAATTCAAGGTTGGGACAACAAATACTGTAATTAGAAAAATTTAACCTGTTCTCCTCCCTGTTACTCAGCTTAATATTAGCAATGTTAGCAGTTAATAATAGTATACAATTTGGTGGCAGAGGGAAGGACACATTACTAATAGAGAGTATTGTATTTTTGCCAGTGTATTATATATAGGTAAGGCATGCGCAGTAATAACGGCAGGCATTCTGGCTTTGCTTTTATTAGAAATGTTTCACAGCCATTCTGGCTCATGGCCTTAAAATGCCCCTCCCTCACGTATAATTAAATTATCTTCTTGTGGCTCTTATTATTGTCATTTCTTTATAATAGGATACAACTCATCAAGCTAAGTAGAAAAATAGAGCATAGTCCTAGTTCTTCCATATTTTTTAAACAAGCTTCTTCATTTCTTCAGGTCTTGATTTAATGCTCTAGACTGGAGATTTGCAAACTGTGGACCACAAACCAAGTCTAGCCTAGTACATATTTTTTAATTTCTACAGACCATGAGCTGAGAATAATCTTTATATTTACAAATGATTGGGGAAAACATCAAAAGAAAAATAGTATTTCATGGAATACAAAATTATATAAAATTCAAACTTCAGAGTCCATAAATAGAATTTTATTGTAACATAGTCAGGCTAATTTGTTTAGGTATTTTCTGTAGCTGATTCCATGCTACAACAGCAGAATTGAGGAACTGTGACAGAAATCCTATGGCTCTCAATGTCGAAAATATTTACTAACTGGCCTTTTACAGAATAAGTTTACTGACTCCCGTTTTAGGTTGTTTAATGGATGAAGAACTTTATTAAACTAAAGGAAATGAAAACATATAGGCTTTTAAACAACTAAAACCAATTCTAGATATTTTTCTTGGACTAAAGCATAACATTTAAAATGTAATTGATTTTTTAAAAAAGAATATTCTGAATCAAAAGCTAAGGTGGTCTTGCATCTAAAATATACTGGCAGCTTCTTTCAAGTATTATTTCAGTTTTTAAAACTGTTCTAATATTCTGGTTACCTTCAGAATTTAACCACAAAAATCAGAGAAAGATGAGTCAGACTCAATTTTGCCTGAGAGGGAGTCAGAATGGAATTCTTGAGTTGATGAGACCCAGGTTTCAATTTTGGTTCCACCACTTATTACCCAGGAAATACAGGAAATCTTTGAGCCTCAGTTTTCCTGTGTCTCAAAAGGCAGTAAAAGTATTTAGCTCAAGGGCCAAGCTGAGACACAAGGATGCTACAGGTATTATTTTGATGCCTTTGCTTCAAACCAATATTCTTTAAATACGTATTTACTAATTGTTAGTGGGAGTGAAGAGAAACTAATTTTCTATTGACAAAAATAATTGCTTACCATTTTTTGATGTTCATAATAAGGAATTCCTGACACGCTCTCGCTCCTGGGAGCATGGCTGCGCCTTTCCCTTCCCCCTTTTCCCCTGCAGACATGCGTCGGCTAAACTCTAAGGGACCCCGTGAAACTTGCACCCAGGGCAGGAATGGGCAGCAGCAGCTCATCCTGGGCTAAGCTCCTGAACATGTCCCCAAGCCCCCTTTTTCTCTGACTTCCAGTGAGCCAGAGCAGCCCTGCCTGGGCTCTCTCTTGTTGCTTCTTGTATCCTATGCCCTTCCTTGTTTCACTATCCCCAGGTTTAATAAATGTACTCTCTCAAAAAAAGGGGGGAGGATTTCATACACTAAGTTATTTGGAATTGCCTCTTACCTTGCAGCTTTTTGCATCAGTTACAACTATGTTGATTACTCTCAGCCACGAAGGATTTTATCTGGACGCATTTTTTAGGTATCTTTCAAAATGCATTTTAAAAGCCTTGCTCTTGCTTTCTAGACTTGCAAACCAACTCCCATCTCGTTCTCTTTGTTTATGTGTTTGTGTGCTCACATATAGGTGTTTGTGTATATAATTTTCTAAAGCAGATCATTTCTTGTAGGACATATTAAAAATTTCATAACTTCGATGATAAAAGATAAGTAATGATCTTCTCCAGTAAAGAACACTATGCCCACGCATTGTTTGGTTCTAGTTTTGAATGTTCCCTGGCTGTTTGTGCCTCAAGGTTTGTGCCCCATGGTCTTTGAATTTGTAAGCTCTCCAGATTCAGAAAAGACATAAATTGTCTACCATTTTCAGTGTAGATCTCTATGGTCAGATGGGATGCAGACCAGTTTACATTTTGCCTGTTGATTAGGGAGCTGAATATGGAAACCTGAGTTAATGGGCGTCAAATTTCTAATTTATTGCAGTGATATAGAATATCCTCACTGAGCTAGCTCATGGTGTAATCCTGTGTGGAATAAATAAGATAATTTATTTATCTATATATCCATCCATCCATTGGTACTGTCTTACCACAGTTTTTGTCACAATGCAGGCACTTAAAGGCCATTGGTAGAGTTATTGCCACCCTGGTGCAGATATCTTCTTAGCAATGGAAGGTATATCAAAATACTCAGGAGATGTGAAAGGCAGGCTCTAGAACAATACTGCCCAACAGTACTTTCTCCAGTGGTAGGATGTGTTCAGTATCTGGGTTATCCAATATGGTAGCCACTAGCTACATGTGAGCTAAAGAATGTATTTATAAAAATTTAACTTGAATCAACTTAAAGTTTAAGTTGATTACACTTAAACTTTAAAGCCATGTGTTGCTGGGGCACCATATTAAACAGCACAATTCCAAAATTTTAAAAGATACCAACAAACAATTAGATAAAATAATATCATTCTGGCAACAGTGAGAGAACAAGTCTCTCAGATTACTCATAAGATACCAAAATGGGGAAATCCATAATAGGGTAGTCATACTAAAATTTATGACAAGCAAGCCTTTATTTAACAAGATTTTTCATGTAAGTTATCATACTATAGTGATATGGGAAGGTGATTTAGAATTTTAACATCTAGGAAAGGTATTCCAAATATAATCACATAATTTATTAATATCACATTACTCCAAAATATTTTCACATAATGTAAAATAATACTGAATGGTTCTGGCTGGTGTGGCTCAGTGGATTAAGCATTGGCCTGCAAACTGAAAGGTCAGCAGTTTGATTCCCAGTTAGGTCACATGTCTGGGTTGCAGGCCAGGTCCCCAGTTAGGGACGTGCAAGAGGCAACTGGTAGGATTGATGTTTCTCTCCCTTTCTTTTGCCCTTCCCCTCTCTCTAAAAGACAGATAAATAAAATCTTTAAACATAAAATAATAAAATTAAATAAATAAACTGAATGGAATTTCAGTAATAGAAATATCTGACATTTCTTCCAAAACAGAAGTAACTCCAAATACTAGATTCAGAGGTGACTTCATTTTATAGACCACATTTGATTGATGAATAAACTAACTCAACAAATTTTTGGACGCCTTAGGTGCAGGCCAGACAAGGATATACCATGCACACATAGGAAGAACCTATCAGGAAAAAGAAATGATCTGGAGGAAGGCCTTGAACTGGAAAGAACGAAGACCAATGTGTCTGGAGGAGAAAGTGGAAGTTGTAGGGGAATACAAAAGGAGAGAGGTGGGTGGGTGCTCATTCTCACAGGTCCTCTTAGGCCGGATGACAGAGTTCAGACTTCTCCTAAGAACAAGTGAAAGCCCTTTGAAAAGTTTTATAGTGAGGGTTGAAAAAGGATGATGACAAGATCAGATTATTTTAAAGAATCTGATGATTGAAAATAAATGGATGGAAATCGGTCTAGGGAAAAACATGGAAACCAATGTGAAAACTATGAGAACAATTAAATAGTATACAAGATCTTTCAGAAATGAAGTAGATTTTCTTCATGTTACATGGCATAGCCCCAGAGTGTTTTCCAACAAGCAGCTGGAAGAATACTTTAAAAAGTCAGGCCCTATCACTTCCCTGCTCAAAACCCTCCAGTGGGCCCCCCTCTCACTCAAGCCTAACACTGGCCTTCAGGGTCCTGTGTGGTCTGGGCCCCACAATTTCTCTGATCTCATCTCCTACAGTTTTTCCCCTTATGCAACTCTGACCGCACTGACCTCCTAGCTGCCCCTTAAACATGCCAAGCACTCTCTGTAGCAAAGCCTTTGCACTTGCTGTCCTCTCTACCTGGAATTCTCTTCCCATCAGATATACCCATGGCTTCTTCTCTCATTTCTTCCAAGTCTCCGTTCAAATGTAATTACCAGTGGGCTGCACCTTGTCAGTCTCCAACCAACATCTATGAGGTCTGTCCAGAATGCATCCAGCCATGTAATACAAAAAAGAGACATTTATTGAAGAAGATACAAGTATAAGAAACACTGTGCATTGGACAATGATGGCTCAGTCCCCTTCAAAGTAGGCACCTTGGGACCTTACCCAGTGCTCTCAATCGCCATCAGCTGCCTTATCATGTTTTCCTGAGTCTCATCGGCAGTTTGAAATCCCTTCCCTTTCAAAGGTGATTTTAAGTTTTGCAAAAAGCCAGAAGTTGCAGGGCACCAAATCTGGGCTATGCAGGGGCAGAGTCACTTGGGTGATTTGGTGTTTCGCCAAAAAACTCTGCACAAGATGTGATGCATGAGTGGGTGCACTGTTGTGATGAAGCTGCCAATCACCAGTTTCCCATAACTGCGGCTTTCTGAGTCATCCGAATAGTTTCTGTGGAGGAATGTTCAAGCTTAACACAAAATTTGATGCAGGTTCGTAGCTCTACTTGCTCAGTGATCTTGAATGTAATGGCCACACAGCATACATGCTCACTCAATGGAATCTACTGGCCCCACTGACTAGTACAGTGAAGTTGTCATTGTTCACACATGTGCATTCCAATCCACTCTCCTTGGCTGCCAGGTTGCATGGATGTCACACAAACCATTCCAGTTATGTTAACAATGGCTGGACTTTTCCTGGATAGACCTTCTGTTCCACCAAGAATCACTTTTCCTTTTTCCCTGCTTTCCTGTTCTTCATAGGACTTATTTCCCACTGATATGCCAGTCATTGATTTGCTTGCTGTTTCTCTCCCCACTAGAATATACAAGGGAGGACCCCAAAAAACAGAATTTAGTTATAAAAAATTGTATATTTATTCTTACATGTTTAAACGAGTCACCTTCAAAGTACTCTCCATTTGGTGCAATACACCTATTGAGATATTTTTTCTACTTCTCAAAACAGTTTTTGAACTCATTGATTTTGATGCCTTTTAGTGTTTCTGCCATTTTTTATTTCACCTCTTCCCACACTGGCAAAACGTTCCCCTTTGAGTACTTTTTTTTGTCTGGGGAAACAAACAAAAAAATAAGTTGCTTTGGGAGAGATCAGGTGAATAAGGAGGGTGGGACATGGGGGTCATGCTATTTTGGGTTCAAAACTGCTGAACACTCAGCCTGGTGTGGGCAGATGTGCTCCTAAATCACCCATCGTGAAATGAGCAAATGGGGGTGGGGAATACAAATGCTGAATGCAGCCTCCCACAACAACGCCAGCTTGTACACTGATACAGATGGGTTCCTAGAACACTCACCTAGCAGGAGAAGCCTGCACTACAAGGGGCCTGCACTACAGAAGATAATTCTGGGGTTTTTTGGGGTGGTCCCTCCTTATAAACCCTGTGAGGGCAGGGAATTTAATTTGTTCCCTTTTATATCCTGCACTGTAGGTGCTCAATAATTATTTCCTGAATGAACGTATGAATGAGTGAATGAGGAATGGACTTGATGACATTTCAAAATTCTTCCCCAGCTCACTCACTCTAGTTTGGAGAACCAGGATCAGTACTTAATGTTCTGCTTCTTGTACAGAAGCTTTCTGTCACCCTCCCTTGCAGAAACTTCCAAGAATTGTGGCCAGTCTCCCCCATCTTCTACATCTTTCCCAAAGGGAAAGGGGAAAGGATTGTGCCAACCCTTCACCCATAACCAACGGTTTCCAGTGCCAACTACCTTCTCCCCGCTTCTTGTACTTTACCAGAGGATCAGGGAACTGATCATGAGGGCTGGACTAGGGAGAACACGTGGTGGCTACAGCCCAAATGAAGGCTTTGGAACTCCTCCAAGGACACACACAGGGCAGCTGCTGCCAGACGATAAAATTCTCTCTCATACACTGCATAGACTCCATCCTGGCCATACAATGGCATTCACTGCCCGTCATGTGGATGAGTGCCCTACAGTTGTAATACAGAGGTGCCACACGTGTTGGACTCAGCTGGTGATCTACAGGGTGGGGCAAAAATGGGTTTACAGTTGTGAGTACACAAAACAGTTTATTCTTCTATTAATATATATTAATTATTATATTATTTTTATATGCACATCTGTAAAACTACTTTTGCCCCACCTTGTATTTGTTGTTTTTATTTTTCAGAGGAGGAACTAAGCAAATCAGAATTTTAGTCTGTCTCAAAAACACCAACATCTTTTTCTTTTTTTTTTTTGAGATACTAAGTAGAAAAAGGATTGTGAGTTAGGATTCAGAAGGTCTGGGTTTGAATCCCAGGTTGTAACTTGGTGGGTACTGTAGCCTCAGGCAAGTAACTCAACCTTCTTAAGTTTCACCTTAAGTTTCCCATCTGTCCATAGATACAGCTATTTCTGTTCCGCCCAACCTCTCAGGGATGTTGTGGGGCTCATGAGACAATAATGGGTGCGTAGTTCGTGAGCGATACAATTCTATTCCTACAGAGAGATTGTTATGAGCAGGAACATAATGGTCGCATCTCTCAAATGCCTTATAAAATGAAAGAATGATCTCTCTTCACCCAGTAATGAAAGTTCAATAGAGGTGAAGAAAGGAATCTTGATGCATTTTTGGACTTTGCATCTCTATGGAAACCACCAGCGCGTTACCTATTGTTTGTACAGAGATATTCAAGTATGGATGTGTTTTCATGGCATGGAAAAGCTGAATACCTTTAGTCATTTATCTTTAAATTTCTTTTTCTTTGATTCTAGAGAGAAGGGAAAGGAGGGAGAAAGAAAGGGAGAGAAATATCAATCAGTTAGTTGCCGTTTGCAAGCACCCTGACCGAGGACCCACTCCACAACCCAGGCATGAGCCCTGATCAGGAATTGACACTATGACATTTCATTTTGTGGGATGACGCCCAACCAACTGAGACACACCAGCCAGGGCTCATTTAAGTTATCTTAACAAAAAAACAAAAAAGATGGATTCACACAGTCATGGTGACAAGTTGAAATTATGGCTCTTAAAAACAATTACTTTAAAATTACTGATTGTGTGTGTATGTGTGTGTGTGTGTGTATACATATATGCACATATATATCTGTATAACATATATAGACTTATTTTAAATATGTGCTTCCAGAAAGGATTTAAAAATAAACTCTACATAATTTTAACCTAAGCAAATGGTTTAGTTAAGATTGACATGCAAAGTACAATGTTATGAAAGAAAATGTCATCATCTTTGTTGAGGAGTATGAGAGATTTTAACCTGGCGTTCATTTGTTTTTTGCAAGCATGAGATTACTGTGCTGATCTAGGGAAGTGGTGAGACTGGCCTACTGTTTCTGGGAAAAAAGAGTAGGTGGGCACAGGTGAAATCCTAAATAAAAGCCCTAAGACAAGTAGAATTAAATGATCTATATGTCTCTTCCCACACACTAGAAAGAATTGAGACTTATCAAAGAAAAAATCTAAAATTGCCTTGGGTGGTTGATTCTGAGAATTAGTCAAGCAAACCTGCTGTGCTGTGTGTGTGTTGCTATAATGAAGTCTTCTTACTTAACTCCAGTGTTCAGTTTCCAGAGGGTTATGATCCAGTTTGGGATGGAGCCACGGCCTTGGCCTCTTTATTCATGCGCTTTATGACTCAGTAGGTCTTCTGAAGGTTGGGAATGGTAAAGAGGATGGAATCCTGCCTAAATTGTAGGCCTTAGTTGCAGCTGTGCTGGTGAAAAAAAAATTGTAGAAATAAGGGCTTGAGTTTATCTGTGAATTTCAAGTATCTGTGATATTCCTATCTCATAGTATGAAACTCTAACATGGCATATCCCACTGAAATTGGCACGTTTGCAAGGATTTCTGAGCAGCTAGATGGGGGTATGGGTTTCTCCTGCTTAGCTGGTTAATATCTGCTCTGGTTGGTGGTTGGGGATTGGTGGGTATCTGGTTCTCCTTATGCCACATGAGGTCATCATCTGTCCTCTCAGGAACTGAAAACATCACTCTTCAAACATTCACCTTGATCCTGGTTTGCTCATATGTTTGGCATCTTAGAGACCCCATTGTCTTCCATGCATGTTTTAATCATGCAACACATGAAGCATGTAAAATGGAATATCTACATTATATAAGTTGCTATAATCAGCTCTTGACAGATTTCTGCAAAATGTTTGTCAATAACTTCCTTCAATGTCCTGAGACATATTACAAAGAATCATTGTCAGTGTTTCAGAAAGAAAGAAAAATGAGATAGTTATCTATACTATTTCTCCATTTCTAGTATTGCATGTGCTTGGAAGCCGACCAGATTTCTAACAGGGTTTAAAATGTCAGCCAGAATGCACTGAATATATAGTAGAGGCTAAGATTAAATTTCCTTCGGTTTACTGAGATAAGCTGGCCTTGGGGTTAGTTTAGGGGGAGGAAAGGAGTCACTGGTTTAATAATATAATTCATTGACCTTTAATAAATCTTTTCTTACTTATGTGCATTTTATCACATCTAGAGAAGTAGGCAATATTAAAATCGTTTAAATGGCATCTTGTTTGAATATGTTCTAAAAATTAACATAAAAATTAGTCACCTCGTTACATCCATTTCTCTATAATATAAGAAAATATAAATGAAGCAATTTAAATAATTCCTTTATACCCTCCCTACATTGAACAAGGATGTAGAGTTCCCCAACAAGAATGAATTTGCTTATATCAATCCCCAAACAGCATTACTTTGTTTTAAATTCAAATGGACAAGGATATTTCCTATTTGACAAAAAAAAAAACAAACAAAAAAACAAAACAAAACACTTTTTTACTCTTAACTTGCAAACAAAGCTGCTGAATTCCCATGCCACTCCCAGCTGGACCCATTTGAGTGTACCTGGAAACACTCCAGGTTCAATCACGCATGTTAAGAAGCAAGGGCTTCTGGGCCATTTCTTGGGCCACGTCTAAGGCTGGAAGAGCTCTTCAGTGCTGTCAGCACCTATCTTCCTGCTGCAATTGACAGAAGCAGAGCCATTATTGCTGAGGTTCCACAACTTTTTTCTTTTAAAACAATGGCTGTTGGCAATAGCCAAGCTCCTTCTCTTCTGCCACAGAGCCTTTCTTAATATCGGGAGCTGTCAGTGGTCACTGGCCCAGCTCCCCTCCCTCTCTGTAGGCTCTAGGACTGAAATTCTTCCACCAAGGAGTTCATGTTCCCTCAGTTCTGGGTAAGGAATCACCATGGTCATGTGCTTTTTAACTCCTGAGAGATTCCAACTTCTCTCTCACATACATTGCTTAATTATAGGACAAAATTTTATATGTGATGAAGTGCCACGACTTTACCATAACACCTTGAACATAGATGATTACAGTGTATTGTTTTATTTATGAGAATAAAGTGGTGTAAGTGTCATGCTGGCCAGGTAGCTCACTTGGTTAGAGTGTTATCCTGATAAGCCAAGGTCGTGGGCTTGGTCCCCCAGTCACAGCACATACAAGAAGCGACCAATGAATGCATAAAAATAAATGAAACAACAAATCAATGTTTCTCTCTCTCTCAAAAAATTAATAAAAAAAAGATGTAAGTTTCGTGATTATAGACATATTAACCTGGTGGGATACTCAACTTAAGTCCCCTGCCTCAAACCAGAAATGTGCATTAACTATCTTGTCATTAACTAAGATAACATAATGTGTCTTATCTATCTCTAGCAACCTCAGAAAAAATATAAACAAACAAAAAACTGAACACATTTTTTTTTTTTTTTGAAGAGACTGATTTCCCTCTGCATTCTTTACCCCAGGTGCCCCTCCTTGGGAAAATGAGGAGGCAGTGACATAAATCTTATCAGCATTTCTTCTCTTAGTGGAAGACTTTCCCTAAAGATAAGTTAGTTAAGTCCCTCTATTCTAGAGACAGATGGAGGGCCAGAAAATCTGAAGGAATTACAGACCTTTGATGGAGACCCAAGACTGGAACCTCAGTTTCCCAATAACTAACCCGTGCTTTCAGCAGTGTATCACCATATGCCTTTGTATCATAAATCATCTTGGGCAGCAGGAAAAATTTTACATGAAACGTTTCAGCCATTCCATGCTTGCTGCTGGAGTGTTGTCCTTGTGCTAAAATGACATCTGTCTCTTTTCTACTGTGTTTGCCTAAGGCCAGTGCATGTGGACCGACTCTACTTCTCCAGAGACTGCAGAATATTTCTGCACTTTGAGAAAGGCTGTGGCCAGATGAGAAGTGGTGCAGGGCAGTGGTTTACAAGCATTTCCACCAGCATCTGCAGTCAGAAATAGATTGCATAATGGGACCCAAGTCCCCCCTCAAAAACATGATTATGAAGATTCAAGTATGTGTAAAAAATATAAGGCAAATTGGACAGGAAAGAAATTGCCCTTACTATTTCAATGAATTCTTCTCTATTGCACTCAAAAAATATAGTTTGTGACCCAGCGAACTGATTTTTGTCCCTTTTAGGAATGGGACATGATTCTATGGCTTTACTCAATAGGAATATACCTGACTTGCCTTATCATGCTATTTTTGCCCAAAATACAGCCAAACATATTTGTTTCTTAATGTGGGTCCCAGCCACACCCTATGAAACATTTCATTGAGAGCCATCTTGGTTGGTACTCAACATGATCAAAGGATTTTCCTGTAGGCGTCTCCGTGGGTGTGTCCTGAAGAGTAGATGCTCATGGAGGACAAGGCTCCTGTCTCCTCTTTCAAGCTGCTGCATTGTCTTTTGGGTCCATTCCCCATTTCCCTTCCCAAATAGGAGTGATCAATAAGTGCAGACCAACCTGTTCTACTTTGTGCTGTGACCTTGAGCAAGTCGCTTAAACTCTTTGATTCTTGGTCCCGTCCCCTGATCTGTAAAATGAAAAACTAATTCTACCTCACAAGGCTGTGAAACTGCCTTTTCAACTTTAAAGTAAATGCTAGGTATAATTATAATTTTACCTATGACACTGTAGGCCATGATACACTAAAATTAAATTACACAGCAAACTAAAGCTCTGGGTGAGTTCCTGATGCTTCTACAACTCTGTGGTATTTAACAAACTAACAAACACATAATATATTTTAAAAGCAGATTATTAAATCTATCAGTGTCTGTATGAAGTTGTATGTGGCTACCTAACAAACCACCATAAAACTTACTGACTTATATTCAAAGAAACAGAAAGTAGAACAGTGGTAACCAGGGGCTGGGAAGAAGGAGGAATAGATTTAACAGGGACAAAGTTTCAGTTTGAGATGATGGAGAAGTTCTGGAGATGGATGGTGGCGATGGTTGTATGACAATCGGAATGTACATAAATGCCACAAAACTGTGCACTAAAAAATGGTTAAGACAGTAAATTTTATGTTTTATATATCTTATCTCAATAAAAAAGAAACACATAGTGACTTAAAAACACAATCCTTTTAGAGTCAGGAGTTGGGGCAGAGCTCAACAGGTTCAGCTCATCTTTGATCTACATGGTGTCTTCTGGGTGTTCAGCTGGGAGTAGTGGATTTGAGATGGCTTCATTTACCACATTGGTGCTGGCTCTCAGTGGAGGTGACCCTGTTCTTCTCCACATGGCCTTTCAACCTTAGAAGCCTCTCTCTATGTGTGGCTTCTCTCTAAAGGTAGACAGCCTGTACTTCTTTATAAGACAGTTGGGTTCCGTGAGAGAAAACCTGAGCATTAAAGTCCCAGAAAGTTGCTTCTATCACATGCTATTGGCCAAGTGAGTCATTATGCTGGCACGAGTTCAGTATGGAAGGGAACTGCACCTGGTGTGAATTCAGTGAGGCATGGTTCATTTCAGGCCATTTTGTAACAGTCTACTCTAGCCTGCATGCCAATGTGTTAGCGTGCCTCCATGCTTTGCCTTATCTTGAATTCTGTTCTAGTGCAGTATCTATCTACAAATTAGCAGTATAAGGTAGTAGTTAAGAGGATGGAATTGGGCAGGAGTTTTCAAATGTGCACTCTGCCATTTGTTTGTTGTGCAAACTTTAGCAAGTTATTCACCCTGTGCTTCAGTTTTCTCATCTGCAAAATGGGGGTGGCAATAGTATTTATCCCATCATGTTGTATTGAGTGAGTGAATGTGATTTTAAAAACTCAATAACAGTGCCTGACACAAAGTAAGAACTATATAATCATTTGCTATTATTGTCATTGTTGTTTTTGTTTTATAACAAAAAAGAGAAAAAGAACAGTGACAATGATTATATAGTTCTTTGTGATGGTATGGTTGGGAAAGGAATATTTAGAGCTAAATAAGACAGAAAGTCTGGAAACCCAAGATCTCCCTGCCTCACAGAGTTCTCACTTACATCTAAATCCCTTGCTGACATTTAAGCCTCTTTCCTTTTGTTCTGCCCACAGGAGATATGGAGGACAGCAGATCAACATCTCTCCATAATAATCCCCTGAACACCTGAAGACAGCTGGGAGCACTTAAAGATTTGCTGAGGCTAATCTGAACATAGGTAATTGAGTTGATGACGTGTTCAAATGCATGTAAATATGGGCCAAGGCACAGTTGCTGGGCTATAAATAGGTACCTCACACTCCTTTAGGACGCTGGAGCAGTGGGTCTTGTCCTCCCTGAATGCAGGTAGAAAGTGAATCTCCTCTTTCTGAGCAGAAACCTAGAGCAGCTTTCTGAGGAGGAGGACAGTGCAAGCAGGGGCTGAGAGATGCCATGTGTATGGAATTCTCCTGGCCCAAAAGAAGAGTTAAATCCAGGAACTAGTCATGTTGGTCAGTTAATTGGCACCTACTGTTTAAGTCCAGGAACTAATAATGTTGGTCAGTTAATTGGCACCTACTGTTTATTGAATTAAGCTCTTGTTGCAATCACTACTGGCCTTTGTGCCTAATCCAACAGGCACTTTTTATTTTATTTTATTTTATTTTATTTTATTTTATTTTATTTTATTTTATTTTATTTTATTTTGTAAGCATATTTTATTGATTATGCTATTACAGTTGTTCCATTTTTCCCCCTGCTCTTTATCCCTCTCCACCCAGTACCCACATTCCCTCCAGTATTCCACCCTTTAGTTCATAACCATGGGTTGTACATGTAAATTCTTTGTCTTCTCCATTTCCTAAATTGTTCTTAATCTCCCCATGTCTATTTCATACCTACCAATTATGCTTCTTATTCCCTGTACCTCTTCCTCTGTTCTCCCCTCATCCCTTCCCTGCTGAT
Organism: Pteronotus mesoamericanus; assembly: GCF_021234165.1. NCBI lineage: Eukaryota > Metazoa > Chordata > Mammalia > Chiroptera > Mormoopidae > Pteronotus > Pteronotus mesoamericanus. Next base: position 24,956,058 of record NW_026555234.1, on the reverse strand, counting down.
GACCCTCCATGTGATCTCCATTTCTGTGATTCTGTTCCTGTTCTAGTTGTTTGCTTAGTTTCTTTTTGTTTTTAGGTTCAGTTGTTGATAGTTGTGAGTTTGTTGTCATTTTACTGTTCAGAGTTTTGATCTGTTTTTTTTTCCTTAGGTAAATCCCTTTAACATTTCATATAATAAGGGCTTGGCAATGATGAACTCCTTTAACTTTACCTTATCTGGGAAGCACTTTATCTGCCCTTCCATTCTAAACGATAGCTTTGCTGGTAGAGAAATCTTGGATGTAGGTCCTTGCCTTTCAAGACTTTGAATACTTCTTTCCAGCCCCTTCTTGCCTGCAAGGTTTCTTTTAAGAAATCAATGGGTAGTCTTATGGGAACTCCTTTGTAGGTAACACTCCTCTTTTCTCTTGCTGCTTTTAGGATTCTCTTCTTATCCTTAACCTTTGACAATTTAATCATGGTGTATCTTGCTGTGTTCCTCTTTGGATCCAACTTGTTTTGAACTCTGAGCTTCCTGGACTTGTAGGTCTATTTCCTTTGCCAGATTGGGGAAATTTTCTTTCATTATTTTTTTAAATAAGTCTCAATTTCTTGGTCTTCCTCTTCTTCTAGCACCCCTTTGATTTGGATATTGGAACGTTTGAAGTTGTCCCAGAGGTTCCTAAGCCTCTCCTCATTTTTTTTGAATTCTTGTTTCTTCATTCTGTTCCAGTTGAATGTTTATTTCTTCCTTTGCTTCCAAATCATTGATTTGAGTCACGATTTCCTTCTCTTCACTGTTGGTTCCCTGTATATTTTTCCTTATTTCACTTTGTATATACTTCACTTTCTTCCTTTATTTTGTGGCCATACTCAATTCTGTAAGCATCTTGATGACCAGTATTTTGAACTCTGCATCTGATAGGCTGGCTATCTCCTTATCAGTCAGTTCTTTTTCTGGAGTTTTCTGGATCTGCTCTTTCATTTGGGCCATATTTCTTTGTCACAGCACACCTGTTACGTTGTAAGGGGCAGAGTCCTAGGTATTGCCAGGGTGAGGCAACCCACTTCGCTGTGTTGTGGCACTGTATGTGGGGGATGGGTCAGAGAAGGAACAATGCTGCTTGCTTGGCTAGCCCCTGCTTTCAGTCTCTTCCCCTGTTTCCCACAAGTGAATTATGCCCTTCCAGGTGCTGCCCTGGTGCTGATTCCCAGGTGCATGAGCTTGTGTATGTTCTAGGATCCCATGGGCCCCTCCAATGGACTCTCCTGTGAGACTGGCAGTTTCTCCTGCCACTGCAACCCCCACAGGTTTTTATAGCCAGAGTTTTTGAGATTTTATTTCCCTGCACTGGAAACCTGGATTGCGTGGTCTGTCCCACTCCCCAGTTGTTCCTCCCCGTTTATCTGCACAAAAATGTGGGGCCGCCTGGTCCACCAGCTGCCACCTTGTCCACCTGGTCTGCCAGCTACTTTCTTGCCACGTGTCCTCTCTGCTGGGCTGCCTGTCTCTCCCCCTCCTGCCAGTCTGGATAAATGTTTCTTTAACTCCTTGGTTGTCGTACTTCCATACAGTTCGATTCTCTGGCAATTGTGTTGTTTTTTGTTTTTAAATTGATTGTTATCCTTCTTTTGGTTGTGTGAGGAAGCAAAGCATATCTACCTATGCCTCCATCTTGGCCAGAAGTTCAGTAGAACTGCCCCTCTCTCGGAGCAGCGGGCAGCACAGCCTGAGACATGGGGTGAGCATTTAGAGGCCAGAGAGCAGTGGCGGTAGCTGCAAAGAGGAGGGTCAGAGAAGGAAGAGGTGGTAGAATCAGCAGACTCCACATAGCTCCGACAAGCACTTTTTATTTCTCAGCTTCCTGGACAGCCCTGCAACATCTGTCATCCTCTCCTCTTTTGGAGTATTAGAGCCAGAACACCTGGATTGAAGTCCTGGCTCTGCTACTTACCAGCTGCATGACCTTGAGCTAGTTAATTAACCAATTTCCTCATCTTCATCTATAAAATAGGATTGATAATAGCACTATGTTATTGGGTTGATTGAAAATTTAAAAAACAAATTTTTTGTAAACCTCTTAGCATGGGGGAGGTGACATGATAAGAATTAAAAATACCTTTTAAAAACTCTTCGCCATTGATTTCTGGTACAATGGCTCTTCTCCTACCTGTCGGACCACTCTTTCTATGCCTCTTTTGCCAACACTGTTTTTTCACTCATCCATGAAAAATTAGGGTGGTTGAGTAGCTGGAATCTGCAAGGTAAGGCACTGGAAAGGAGGGAGCTTTGCAGAGGGAGGACTTCAGAAATCTTTGTGGAGGTCTCTCGTGATTACTTAGCTAAGAGCTGGGTTGCACATGTGTAAAGTGAGACCATCCAAGGATTACCAGATACCAGCTTTTGTGGGGTTGAAAGCTGAGAAGGGGTATTAGAATTTAAGCAGTGATGGGGGTCATCAGAGTTTTGGCTCAGCCTGAGTGGAAAGCCACATTAATACTTTGTTAGTAATACTTCATCCATCCAGCTGGGACATCAGAAAGATCACATGTTCTAGAGCAACAGTTTTCAAATTATTGACCCAAGACCAGTAGCATCAGGATTACCTGAAAATTTGTTAGACATACCATTGGAAATGCAAATTCCAGGACCCACCTCAGATCTACTAAATCAGAAACTCAGGGAAGAAGCCCAGAAAATTATGTTTTAACAAAGTCGTTAGATGATTCTGATATATGCTCAAGTTCAAGAATTACTGCCCTAGAGGAGTACCTACACTAGGCCTGCCCTAACAATGCATAAAACCAAGCTTTGACAGGATCCACAAGGGAGACAGTTTGAAGGTTGAGCACAGAAAGTTAGAGGGGCTTAGAAAGATACTTTGGACTTTAAATATCTACAGTAACAAAGACAGAAAAAAGCCTACACAAGTCCAAAATGTCCAGATAATAACTGAATTACTAGAACCAAAATCAAGACTCTTTAGAGGAAGTTAACAGAATCTAGAATCAAATATTTCTACAATGTATCACCTGTAGCTTCTAGTATTGCAATAAAAAAATTACTATACATGCAAAAAACAGTAGGAAAACAAAAGTTGAAAACAAAAATTGATCTTAAGATTACTCAGATATTAGATTTAGTAGAAAAGACATTAAGGCAGTTACTAGAAAGATATTCAAAGAATTAAAGGCAAATATGTTGAAAATGAAGGAAAATATGATCTTAATGAGTAAATAAGAAATGGATATAGAATCTCAGCAGAGAACTGGAAACTGTAAAAAAGAAGAGAATGCAAATTTTAGAACTTTCAAAACAAAATAACAAAACACTAGAAGCTTAACATCAGATGGGACATGACAGAAGAGCTAGTAAACCCAAAGAACAATCAGAAGAAATTATTCAATTTAAAGACCAGAAGGAAAGATTGAAGCAAAATGAATAGCTGCTCAGAGATCTAGGTGACAATATCAGACATATACATAATTGGTGTCTCTAAAGGAGAAGACAGGGGAATGGGTCAGAAAAATAATTGAAGAAATAATGGCTAAAAATTTTCTAAAATTGATAAAAACATCAAATCCAAGAAGCACAGTGAACCCTAGGCAATATAAATAGAAAGAAAAACACACCTAGGTCAATCATCATCAGATTGCCAAAAAAATACAAAATTAAAAATAAAGAGAAAAATGTGAAAATAGCCATAGAAGAATGACATGTTACTTACAGGGCAACAACTATGTGGAGACGACTAACTTCTTGTCAGAACCCAGAGAGAACAGAAGACAATGGATTGACTTAGTAAGTGCAACTTTGGGCATATTCTTTGATAATTCTGAGCCTCAGTTTCCTGACTTAAAAATGGGAATAATAATAATAAGCCTATCTGTATAGATTTTTTAAATTGCACAGAAATATTCTGTGTCTTCTCTGTAACAGTCTCAGGTGAACTGACTTATGCTACAGTTACAAACATTTTTCAAGTCTCAGTGACCCACAACAGCAATTCACACTATATACACCCTGGAAGTCAATGGAGGCTCTGCTATTATTCGTACTCTGGAACCCAGACTAAAGGAGCAGCCACAATCTGGAATGTGGTCAGTTGCCATAGCAGAAGGAAAGCAAGAGCCTGATAAATTATGTTCTAGTTCTTGAAAACTCTTAATTCCTAAACCTTCCCTCATTTCATTGGCCAAATAAGGTCCTATGACCACATCCAACTTTTAAAGGTCAGAAATGTGCAATTTTACTATATACTCAGAACGAGGATGTGGAAGTAATTGGTGCTGGTGTCTAAGTATTTCTGGTTCTCCTTTTGGGCACATGGTAGGATTACACTTCCCTGTTCCCTGTGGTGTTGGTTGTGGCCATGTGACACTTGGGCAGAAGCTTTGATAGCCCAGATACAATGAACCACATTCCCTTCCCACTGCTGTGATGTATGAATTGGGATGAAGCCTCCATTATCCTGAGTATCTATGTAACTGTGAGGAGCAGAGCTCCCTGGCCAACCTATACGGGAACATGAGCAAAGAATTATTTTGGTCATTTTAAGCCACTGAAATTTTGGCATTGTTTCTTGTCATAGCATAACCCAAACTGTCCTGACTAATATAGTACCTTCTAGGATCATTGTGAGGATTAAATGAGATAGCACATGTCAAGTGCTTGACACATGGTTAGCACTCAGTACATGTTAGTAACTATCCTTCTTGCTCAAATTAATGAAGTAACCACCTAACTGCTGGTCTCCGACTGTGCCCTAATTACTCCACCTACTCCACTGCGTTTGATCTTCCTCAAATGCTCATCTGATCATTTCACTTCCTGATTTACAGTCCTTCCATTTTTCCTAACTTGGATCAGGCCTCAGTTCCCTTTTAGGTGTTAAGATCTTCCATGGTCTGGCCCTTGACTGCCTCTCCAACCTCTTCTCCCAAAGTGCCCCTAGGATCCACTCACATTAAGTAATCTTGTGGCCTCTTTGCCACATTCATGTCACCACAAATGGAGTGCCTTTCCTTTCTTTGCCCACCAGGCAAACTGCTTATCATCCTTCAGGACAGCTCAAAGATCGCCCCCTCTCTGAATCTACCCTGTCTACTCCATAAGATAGAGCTACAGTCCTCTCTTGTGCACTAATTATTTGTTTGCTTGTCTATTTTCGTTGAACTGTGGCCCTCAATGGCAAAGACTGTGCCCTGCCCACTTCATTGTTGTAGCCCCAGTGCATAGCACTGAGCCTGGTAGAAGCCATATATGGGCTGAATGCTTTTTTTTTTGAAACAATGAATAAGTGGGTATTTGTTGAATTTCTGTTTCTAATACAATTCATTAATTAGGATGCACCAAGGTGGGCAAAGTTTTCCATTTTTTTCTTAGACATGACAGAATCTAAAAATAGAAAAGACTTCTATTCCTAAACCTAAAAATAAAGATTTCTATTAAAAACTTAATTTTTATTAAATCTAAAAATAAAATAAGATTTCTATTCCAGAACCTAAAAATAAAAGCAATGCAGCCCCAGCTGGTTTAGCTCAGCTGGTTGGGAGTCCTCCCACAAACTGAAAGTTCACAGTTCAATTCCTGTTCAGGGCACATGCCTGGGTTGTGTGTTCGTCCATGGGCAAGGCGCCCCTGCAAGGCAACCAATCAACGTTTTCTCTCTTACATTAGTGTTTCCCTCCCTCTATGCTCCCTCCCTTCCTCTCTCTCTCAAAATCAAAAATTTAAAAATAAATTAAAAAATAAATAAAAACAATGCAAACTAAGATAACTTATAATTCAATATTTTGTATTCTGAATATTCTAGTACTGATCTCAAAATTCAGTAATATGGTTGTCACATAAGCAATAGCATAATGCAATCAGTAGAGGTAATAGTTGTTACCCAAAAGCTTATTTTTTTTGTCATTTGGACTGCATGACATACTTTATATGATAATATTTTTGATGAAACAAAAAAGACCATCAATAGATATAATACTTTGCGAATATGCGCTTGTATATCCAGTTAGTATTCTCTGGCTGTACTTTTTCTTACAATTGTGGTTTTAAGAGCTTTGACCATCTACAGTCAGTTTTCTGGATTGCTGCCCTTTCTGTGACAGACTCTTAGTATTCCTTTAACCTTAAGCTTTCTTGAGAGCTCTTTTCTGTCTCTTATTAAAGAATAATAGCCTTTTTCTGTTGAGTTTTCAGAACCTTTTACTTTACTTCCACCATAAAATTCATAACCATTATAAATGGTACTGACAGATTCTTTTCCAGCAAAACTTTCCCCTTGTGAGTGCATGATTTTAATTTTAGTGGCCTGTAATATTTTCCTGAATGCTTATATTTCCCACTCTATCAAAGTATCATGGATCTTCAGGGCTGACATAATCCAATAGCAAAATTTCTAAATAAGAAACTCTGAAATTTTAAGAAATATATTCTCAAAAATTTATAAGGATTAGATGGGACAGAAGTTGAGGAAAGGAAGGCATGCAATAATGAATGAGTAAAGGAATCTTGAAAGTTGGGTATAAATTGACTTGCATACCCTGTGTCTACAGTTCAGAGGCCCAGAGTGACTTGAAGAAGATACAGTGTTTACATAGAAACTAACTGTGCTGGTTAAGTCTAAAAAAAAAAAAAAAGGCTACTCAAGAGACAAATGTAGCTCCCAGTTAAGGAAAAGCATGACTTAGGACTTTGAAACTTCTGAGAAAAGAGTGGGGTACCACTCATGTGGGCTAGACCTTAGATCTGGCAGTTGGAGGTGACAGCATGTAGTAGAGAGGAAGGTAAGAGAAGGGCAGAAGCTGAGTTCTGGGGAGGTAAAAGGACATCTCCAGAAATACTTACCTCTTCCCATATATCAAGGACAGAGGGGGTTTTTTGTTTGTTTTTGTTTTGTTTTGGTTAATATGTCTTTTTTCTCTTTCTCTTTTTAAAATTATACTTTATTGTTTATGCTATTACAGTTGTCCTAGTTTCCCCTGCTTTGCCACCCTCTACCCAGCCCCCTACCTCAGGCAATCCCCACCCATTATCCATGTCCATGGGTTACAATATATGTTCTTTGGCTACTCTATTCCTTATATTATACTTTACATCCCCATGACTATTCTGTAACTACCGATTTTCTAATCCCTTCACCTTTTTCATCTATCCTCCCTGACCCTCCTTCCCTTCTGGCAGCCACGAAAACGTTCTCTGTACCTATGATTCTGTTTCTGTTCTACTTCTTTATTTTGTTCCTTAGAATCAAATGTTGATAAATATGTATTGCCATTTTATTGTTCATATTTTTTATCTTCCTCTTCTTAAAGAAGACCCTTTAACACTTCATAAAATACTGGCTTGGTCGTGATGAAATCCTTTAGCTTTTTCTTGTCTGGAAAACTCTTGATCTGTCCTTTGATTTCAAAGGATAGGTTTGCTAGGTAGAGTAATCTTGGTTGTAGGTCCCTGTTTTACAATCACCTTGAATATTTCTTGTCAATCCCTTCAGGCCTACAAAGTTTCTTTTGAGAAATCAGCTGATGGTCTTATGGGAGCTTCCTTGTAGGTTAATAATTGCTTTTCTATTGCTGCTTTTAAGAGTCTCTCTTTGTCTTTAACCTTTGGCATCTTAATTATGATGTCTTGGTGTGGGCCTCTTTGGGTTCATCTTGTTTGGGATTCTCTGCACTTTCTGGGCTTTTATGTCTATTTCCCTCACCAAGTAAGGGAAGTTTTCTGTCATTATTTTTTCAAAAAGGATTCCAATTTCTTACCTCCTCTTTTCTTCTTCTGGCACCCCCATGATGCGAATGTTGGAACACTTGAAGTTGTCCTAGAGGGTCCTGACACTATGCTCACTTTTTTGATTTTTTTTTTTTTTTTTGCTGTTCTAATTAGTTGTTTTTTGCTTCCTTATAATCCAAATTGCTGATTTATATCTGAGCTTCATCCACTCTACTGTTGATTCCCTGTAAATTGTTCTTTATTTCAACTAGTGTATCCTTCATTTCTGGTTGAATTTTTTTTATGTCTTTGAGGTCCTCACTAAGTTCCTTGAGCATCCTTATAACCAGTATTTTGAACTCTGCATCTACTAGGTTGCTTGTCTCCATTTTGTTTAGTTCTTTTTCTGGTGTTTTGTTCTGTTCTTTCATTTGGGTCATGTTTCTTGGTCTCCTCATTTTGGCAGCCTCCCTGTGTTTGTTTATATGTATTAGGTAGAACTGCTATGTCTCTCAGGCTTGGTAAAGTGGCCTAATGTAGTAGGTATCCAGTAGAGTCCAGTGGCACAGCCTCCCCTACGACTGAAGTTGGGTATTCAAGGTACACACACTGTATGGGCTGTGGACACCCACCTATTGTAGTTGAGCCTTGATTGCTGTTGGCACATCCAATGTCATCATTGACTGTGTTCTGTCTGAGGTGACACAGCATGAACCCTGGGCTGGGGAGCCTGGTGTGTGGTTGAGACCCCTTGCTCCTCAAATATCCCTCCTGGTTTTTATCCACCGTATGTGGTGTGGGACCAGCCTGTTCTGCATCTCCACCCCTCCTACCAGTCTCAGTGTGGTTTCTTTTTTAATTCCATAGCTGTAGGACTTCCATTCATCTCAATTTATGACAGCTCCGAATGATGGATGTAACTACAATTTTAATGTGGTTGTGCGAGGAGTTGAGCTGTGTTTACCTATACTGCCATCTTGACTGCAAGTCTAATATCCAGAGACTTTTTTTAACACTTCCCCTCCCCCAAAGACAAAAAATATGTCAGCTATAGTAGGTGATTTCAGAAAGGAAATTTAAAATTCCACAACAAGAGTTTGAGCAATAGCACAGCCATGTTGACATTAGTTGGAAAAACATTAGGTGATATGTTAAGTATGCCAATATGTTAGGTTTAAATAAGTCTGTTGAATTTTCAAGGGGACCAATCCAGGGTTCATCATATTGTGCCTGTGAAAAACATTCACCCAGTTGAAAATTAGTTTGGACTACTAGCTGTTTTTCAAATGTGGCATCTTGTATCCAAGTAGCCACCTCTTTCAAGTGCATGATGCCTTCAGCAGAATTTGGCCACACAGTGGAGAAGGACTGGAAAAATTAAGCATTCAGTGGTTACTGAATAGAAATGTTCATTTTTATTTTTATAAAGAAACTAACTGAATAGATACAAGGACACAACTAACAGAAGGTAGTTGCTGCGGTCAGTCCTTTGTTAGATTGGGTCTGAAACACTCTGAACATATGGATTATTTATTGTTGGCAGTGAAATATGCCTCAGAGAGATGCCATATCAGGTTACATAACAAAATTAAATTTTATTAACAAAGCGTTTTCAACATTGATCAATTCAGACTGATACTGTAGTTTTTGTCTCCCATCTTCTAAACTTGTTTCAGGTAATAGACCAAGTTAGCAGATCATTCTTTGTTATTTCAAATGAAAATGAATGAACACAAATAGAAATGATGGGCTCTGTGGAATCATTTGCTGGTATTAACTTAAGGTTTCAGAGATGGGGACATATCCTCTCTCTTCATTAGGCACTATCTTTTGGCTCTGTGGTAGCTTGAAAAGCAAGTCAAATATTATTCTGGTCCAGACATACATTTCCCCAACTGAGTGTCTTTGCATTTTCAAATTACAATCTAAATAAATTTTTCCATATTAGAAATGGATGAAAGACCATCTTCATTTTGAGTAATATTACCTGAAAACAGTAGTTTTTCCCAAATGGCAAAGAATTCCCCAGTTGTCTCAGAGATGTCTGAAACATCAAAATCTGGAACCACTGGGTCAGCTTGGGATTCATGAGTCCTCTGTGACAGAGAACTAGGCCAAGTTGAAATTTTACTTTATTTTATTTTTTCACAAGAGATAAAAGGTAGTCCATATTCAAAATATACTTGAAAAAAAATATGTCTTAAGGAATCAGCAAATTGGTGAGACTTGAGGATTAATAGTTATACAGGATGGTTTCTATGATTGGTTAGTAACACTTTTGAACTCAGAAACTATTTGTTTCCCTGACTTGTGTGGATCAAGCAGAGGACAAGTGCGTAGGTAGGGGTAGTGGTGGGGGGCAGTGGTGTGTAGCTGTTAATATCATAATCTGAAATTATTATTGATTTTATATACTTCTAATGATAATACATAATTTATCTTAAAATTTCAAATAATCTTAAAGCAGAAAGTGAGATTTTTTACTGATTGAACAGATGCTTTGGTTAAAATGCACCACATGTTGCATGAGGACCATCAGGGTCCCTCACTTAGACTACTTTTTCCAGAGAGTGCAGGGTTGGCCTTTTAAGTAGATTGATCATGATGTGCAATACTTATAATCATTTAGAACAACAATGTCAAGAGAAATGATATAATCGAAATGTTCCTATCCAACCATTAGTGACTCTCAATTTTTACTCTAGAAAGAAGGACTTCTGTCCTTGCTTCCAAGTATCCACTTTTGTTAGTAGCAAATGGGACATGGCCAATATCCTAGTGGTTCTTTTCTATAGGAAGGTAAGCTCTGTCTGCTTCCAAAGTACAGGCTTCACCTGCACTTTGTATATTGAGTATCACCATACTCAATATAACTGTGTTTAAAAGGAAGAGTGTGGTGGGCGTAAGTTCCCAGAATACATAGACCCTCATAAGAAGTGCTAAGCTGGACCACAGTCCTTTCAAGTACATTGCACAGTACCATGGTGACTTACCTGAATACTCCACTCAAAGCTTACCCTAGATGGTACAGTCAGATTGAGACCATAAAGCTGTTATAAGTGTACCTGCAAGCCTCTCTACTGAAGACTTCCATTGAGCTATGTAGTTGGTCTGGTTAGATCACCAGACTCTGAGCAGGTATCAGTGAATTCCTGCCTTAAATGCATGCTCATCAATCTTTTAGGTTTCACTATCATTATCTCACAAAGAGGCCCATTACATTGATAGAAAGTTCTAGATCTGGGGTCCCCAAACTTCTTCTTTATTGGAATCATCTTATTAACAGCAACACATTTTTACTTTATTTGGGCATTTAGTATTTATTGAGTGAGAAAACTAAATAATGGTGCCTAGCCAGGTAGCTCAGTTAGTTAGAGCATTGTCTGAATATGCCAAGGTTGTGGGTTTGATCCCCTGTCAGGGCACATACAAGAATCAAGCAACAAATGCATAAATAAATGGAATAACAAATCGATGTTTCTCTCTCTCTTTCCAAAACACTAATTCAAAAGAACAGAAGCACCCCTATTTCATTGTAGAGTTATTTACAATTGCCAAGATATGGAAGCAGCCCAAGTGTCCATCAGTAGGTGAGTGGATAAAACAACTATGGGACATTTACACAATGGAATACTACTTGGCGGTAAAAAAAAAAAAAAAAAAAAAAAAAAAGCAGAAAATTTTATCCTTTGCAACAGTACGGATGGACATGGGAAACATTATGCTAAGTGAAATAAGACGGTCAGGAAAAGACAAATACCATATGATTTCACTCATATGTGGAATCTAATGAACAAAGTGAACTAATAAGAAAAATGGGGACAGATTCATAGATGGAGAACAGGATGACAGCTAGTGGGGAGGGGAAGGTTGGGGAATGCAGGGATTGAGCAAGAAGGGAAAAGGACTCATGGACATGGACCATGTGGTGACTGCTGGGGGGAGGAGGGAATAGGGGGCTAGATGGTAATGGGAAAAAATACAATAAAGATTAAATTAAAAAAAAAAAAAGAAAAATCTCCATGGGCTCCAATAAAGATAATCACTTTGAATTAAAAACAAAAAACAAAAAACTTACACAATAGCATAAAAGGTACTATCAACCTAAGGTTGAGAATTAACTTGTAAATTGTTTTCTTTTTAAGATTTTTTTAAAAGACTTTATTTATTTACTTTTAGAGAGAGGGGAAGAGAGGGAGAAAGAGAAGAAAAGAAACATCAATATTTGAGAGATATATCAGTCGTTTGCCTCTCACACGTCCCCAGCTGGGGGACCTGACCCACAACCCAGACATGAGCCCTGACTGGGTATCTAACAGGTGATCTTAGGTTCATAGGCCGGTGCTCAGTCCCCTGAGTCACACCAGCCAAGGCATTGTAAATTGGTAATCAATATTATCTATAGATATTATTAAAATAATAGCTCTATATGTATGAAACACAGTCACTCTTCAGGCAAGACTCGAAGATCTATCTTTTTTTAAGGCTCTTTTGGTTGCAAATAATAGAAACTAACTTGGCCAGAATAGATTAAAAGACTCCAAGGAAGAGTTAAACACCAAACCTTGGGAAGGGAAGGGTTCCATCAGTGGCAATTCAAGGCTCCATTCTAGGGCATGGACATCACCATTACTCGTAGACTCGCAGTTGAACAGTTCAGATTCTTTGGACTTAAAAAATAAGAGACCCAGCTTGGGTCAGTTATCCACTCCTAGACCAGCTATGGCCAAGGTGGTGGGACACAGAGTACAGAGATAGTTGCTGGGGGTCACTGCTAGGTACCCACTGGGATCAACACTTGACATTTCACCTTTTAGAATTTTTCTTCCTCCTTGAACCAAGTCTCTCTGAGATTTTCTGTAGAGAGACTCAGAGCTCTCCTTTTCTGGGGACTCTCTGAAAATTGTCATTCCCAAAGCTTAAGATTTTCTGTCTTGTCTGTCCTGATAGTTGTCTCTCATGGTTCCCATTGTGCCTTAGCAGTAAAAATTAAGGACAGAATAGTCCTTATTGTTTTATTCTCCTTCTGAGAAATGAAAATGCCAGGGGACTGGGTAATATATCAGATACTCTTCTTTTAACAAAATTAGATTTCAGGCCCACATCAGGAAAGTGGACATGCTTATCTAGTCATTATTACTCTAAAATTTCTACACAGGAGGGTCTTAGTGGGGAAAAAGTGATTGAAAGGGGAAGGTAGGAGATTCATCTTGAGCCACCATTTTTATAGCAAGTCCAAATACTGCCTCAATATTTTATGTGTAGTGGATACCATAGGTGCCCTGCTTAGGTTTCCTTTCCCAGATCTGCTGAGGGCTGACTACTGCTAACTTGTAGCTGCCTCCTTCTCTGGACACTGCTCTCAACTGAACAAGAGTAAACATACCCAAAAGGTTACACCCTCCCATAATGGGAAGATCTTCATCTGAAGATCCAATCAGCAAGGAGTTCTATGATTAGCATATCAAGGCTGCCCTATGGAATTTTTTAACACCTGTGCAATCAGCATTATAGAGTATGTACAAGACCAAATGGAGGTAATTCATTCACCTGTTTATTTGGCATCCAAATTAGGGAAAAGCAAGCAGACACTATGCCCATCGTTGATTTTTACCAAATTCTTTCTCCAGGTGACATATTATCCATCCTCATAGGTTAGATGTCATCATCATGGGGAAAAAGGAGGGTGGCAGGGAGAGTTATGTTATTTAATGAAGATTGGATTTTGAACAGAACTTTATCTGGAAAAGAAAAGAAACATTCAGACTTAAGAGTTTTATCAAACTTCCACTAACTTGAACTAAGATTCAAAACAAACATAAACTCTCAGCTCAAAGAAAAATTTTCCAAAAACTGATAAGCCTTTACTAGACAAAGCTCAGGTGTAAAACAAACAAACAAACAAACAAAAACACCTAAACTACAGCTATATATGATTCCATTGTGTACAATCTATAATTCAAACCTTATTACTTTAAAAAGTGGATTTTCATCTGGGCTTGCAGTTTCTCTCGCCTCTAATTATGTGCCAAAATAAACAGAATTGTTCATATTCTGGTACTTAAAATCACTTTTATAGTATCCCATGCTGTCAACTATCACATGAGTAATATCATAAAGTATAATATTACCAGGAATGAGTAGTTTTAAGTATAAATCCAAGGAAGAAAGTCTCTTTCACTAGCTAAATGTACTGACAGACTGTAGCCCCTCCCAGGCCCAGGCACATGCTGCTTCTCAGCATGGAACAGTAAGTCCCAGACATGCCATAACGTCACACACAGATAGATTGCACTGACTCTGGCATTTTCAGCATTTTCCTGGTTGACTCTGCACACTTTTGACTGGTGATAGGCAACTTCGTGTTTTGGCTGTGCTGCCTTCTGAACACAAAGAACTCTGGTGTGCCTGCTGAAAGTCATCTTCGGGAAAAAAGGGCCCAAATTCCCTGTTCAGAATAGCAAGTGCTCCACCAATTACGTGTCCCAATGCCATGTGAACCTTTGGGAATCCACATTAAATAGCCAGGGCATAGGTATACTATTTGCATGTGGAAGACCTGTTTTTGATCTTTACTGAATCTTTGTCTCATAAAGTCTTTGCAATATCCTATTGACAGCTAGCCTGTTAATATAGAGAATAGGACAGATTCAGGTGTAGTTGGCCTTGCCTGAAAGAATCCTGATTTCCAGATATCTGTTTGTCTGCACTCCCATGACTATGAATAAGAGCCTCCCTAATTATTTCTGCTGCTACATTTGCTAGTAAGTGTGAATAACCATATTGACGCCAAAGGGTCAAAGTCAGACTTGAAGTCTATGCAAATAAAGACCTTGAAATAACACACTATTTTCATAAAGGGGTAGGGAAACAGGCACTCATATACTGTTGGAGGGAGTGTGAATTGGTACAATCTCCATGGAAGACAACTCCGCAGTAGGTGTCAACACTGCAGATACTTTTTGACCAAACAATTCCACGTCTATAAACGTATCCTGTAGATATGCTCACAGATGTGCCAAACAACATGTGGGTATTAATCACAGTATTGTTTATAATGGAAAAGTTTGAAAATTAAATGTCCATCAACAGGGGACTGGTTAAATAAATAACGGTATACCCATCCAGTGGAATACTCTAGCAGGGATGTCCAGGCTTTTGGCGTCTCTGGGCCACACTGGAAGAAGAAGAGTTGTCTTGGGCCACACATTAAATACATTGCGACACACAATCACACACACAAAAAAATCTCATAGTGTTTTAAGTAAATTTACGATTCTGTGTTGGGCTGCATTCATAGCCATCCTGGGCTGCATGCGGCCCGTGGGCCGCAGGTTGGACTCCCCTGTGTCTACAGCCTCAGAAAGAATGAGGCAACTCTCTCTATGTGCTAATGTGAAAGGATCTCAGGAGACATTGCTAAGTGACAAAAAGCAAGGTGCAGAACAGAATACGATGTTATCATCAGTGTTAAAAACATGTCTGTGGAAATTATATATATGATATATTATCATATAAATACTTATACTATAGTTTAAGTGTAGACTGTCTTAAGAAAACATGTCAGAGACTGGTATCAGTTATTGCTTCTGGAGGCTCAGTATCTGGACGCCTTGGGTAGGAGGAAAACTTACTTTTTATTGTTTATCTTTTTGTGCCCTTTTAAATTTTGTAGGATGTACAAATTTTCCTAATTCAAAAAATAAATAAATAACACATAATTTGAAAAATCCATGTTGTATACGAGGGTAGATTAGGCCGGGAAAGAAGAGAGAAGCCTTAAGTGACTAACTTTTGCTACTTCTTAGTGGTTCAGAGGAAAGCAGTGATGGAGAAAATTTATTTGCTTAACAAACACTTAATATAGTATTTCTCTGCACCAGGCCCTGTTGTGAGCACTTCATGAATATTTAATACAATCCTTATAACAGCCCTGTGAAGTAGATGCTCTGCAGATGAGAAAACTAAACACAAAGAGATTAGGTAACTTGCCCAAGACCACACAGAAAGAGTGGCAGAGACAGGACTTGAACCCTAGTAGTGTGGCTCTAGAGTTTATGCTTTTTGTGGGTGCTGTGTTGTGCATCACAATGCCATGATGTCATACCATGAATGTGAAAACTGTGGCCTTGAATATTTTTAATATAGTCAACCAAAATTGTCATTTTCTGGGCACTCTGCCTCTCGGAGCCCACCAGTGCCTTTTCCATACCCCTCCTTTTTCCCCAGACGTATTACCTTTACCTCCTCTCTCCTTGGCTCCAAGGGCCTCTTCTTCTGCCTCTGTAACTTGTTTCCTGAGCCCACTTCTTTCTACCACTCCCCTTTTCTACCTCTGTGACTTTCTAAATAAACTTTTGCTTAAAGTTTAAAAAACAAACAAACAAATAGTCATATTATGAAATTAATCCAGACTGCCACCCACTCCCCTTTTATGTTTTCTGGGCCTTCAATAATATGCAAATACCATTCCTTTTCCATTTTCAGGTGGCAGGACTTGAGTCAATTCCCAGAATTCTTTTGGTGTCTATACTATAAAATCCAGAACTCAAAGTCCTGTGTTGATGATTCCACCAAAGTATGTGGGAAGGAGGAAGAGGCAGCTTTGCCAAAACTACTTGATAAGAGAGAAAGAAGTAATGTACTGAGAAGAAAAAGGAGAAACTCAATCTTTGTCTCGTTAAATTGGGTCAGATGGGACTTTCAAATCAAGTCATATCAATTAAAACAGAGGTCACTTCTTATGTGCAAAATACTATTGTAACATCTATGAATATGAGAAAGATACCACGTATTTACTAGAGATAGATAATTCAGAGTATTGTCTTATACTTGATTCAGTGAGTAGCTCAGATACTCATCTACTCCCTGCACCAGAGGGGTCCTCGTGTGGAACAGTGGCTAAATTGATTGTCTTCTATTTTACACATATACGTTATCTCTAATTTTCAAGGAAGTTCTGTGAGGAAAGCATTAGTTGCAGGCAGAATTTTTAAGATGGCCTTCAAAGATGTCTTGCCCTGATTCCTGGAACCTGTGAGTATAATGAGATTTCGCTCTAGTGACCATGTTACGTTATATGACACAGTGGGCCTTAAGCAAAGGAGATTGTCTGGGTGGGCCTGATCAACATGCAGGGGCCATGAAAAGCATCTCTGAAGTGGGTCAGGGACGCTCCAATGTGAGAAGGACTTGATGTGTAGGCCCCGCTTTGAGTTGGAGGGAACACTGGAGAAGGAATGTGGGCGGCCTTGAAGGACTGTGAGCCTCCAGCTGACAGCCAGCAGGAAAACCCTGAGAGGAACCCAATTCTACTAAGAACAGGAATAAGCTTAAAAGAGGCCCCAGAGCTCTAGGCCAGAACACAGCTGACGGATGCCTCAATTTCAGCCTCGTGAGACTCTGAACAGAGAACCCATCTGGGACTTTTTACCTCCAGATCCACGGGATAATAAATGGGTCCTGTTCCAATCCTCTAGTTGTCTTATGCAACAGTAGAAAACAAATACAGAATTAATAGCCCCCTTTTACAGATGAGAAAACTGACGCTCTAAGTTAATTGGCTAAAAGGATCTCATGAAGGCGGCGGGGGGCAGGATTAGGCTTAGGCCTCACCCAGTTCACCTTTCTGCCTCACAGCCACACCACCTAGCACTGGGGAACAGTTGGACCTGCCCATGCTGCTGCTAAACAGTGTTAACCAACCAGGAGCCACTGGGTAAAAAGGAATAAAGCTCTCTCTGAGTAAGGAAAGGATGACTCAGATTCTTACTTATTTTTAGAAACCACCATGAAACTATTGGCTGAACAATAGCTCAGGTTTCTGCAGGGATCTTGATCCATGGGAGTGGCCCCCTCTGTCTGCTTTGTTGAGATGTATTAGTTGATCTTTTTTGGCTACAGGCACTAGGTGACTGATTTCCAAACAAATGAAGCTGAATGGATTTAGACAGATTAACATTCTAACTGCAAGAGGCAGGTAGGGGAAGAAAAAACAAATCCTGTGGTGCTTGTTAACAGACTGAAACACACCGCAAATGCGTTCAGTAAAACTCCTCTCTCCAAGGCCTAGCTTTGTAAAGACTGAATATGAGCTTTCTAAAGACATGGCCATGTAAGAAGGAGGCATTTTGAAGAGCAGTTACCATCAGGATCTGGCCCAGCTCCCTATGTGACCTTTCCTTCCTCTTTCTGGTTTACTCCACTCCACCCACAGGGCACTGGGCATGAACATGCCAAGCCCTGTGCTGCCTCGGGGCCATTGCACATCTGCTCATCTTGGCCTGGAACATTCTTCCTCCAGTTCCTGCCCTTAATTCACTCGGATCACTGCTCAAGTGCCATGTTACTGAAGTGTCTTTCCCTGACCATCTTTTTTTAAGGAACTGTTCTCCCCGCTGGTCACTGTCTCCCTTCATAACCCTGCGTTATTCTTCATAGCACTTCGACTACCTTACACATAAAATTATGTTTAATTCTTTTTTTTCACTTCATTTAATATTTATTTAGCATTCAATTTACAGCTCTGTAAGGGGAGAAATATATAGCAAAAAAGGAAAGTACAATTTTCTTTCTCTTTCTGAAAGATTCTGTTTTGCCACAGGGATAGCAAAACACACATGCGTGCATGCGCACGCACACCCCTCCCCTCTCCCAAAGTATTATCTTTGAAGGCAAGAAACACCAAATTTAACTAAGCTTTTAGAAATGATATGGGCTTGAAAGAAAAGGGGAGGACACTTGAAAAGTAATTTAACTTTTGTTTAACCTTAAGCTTGTCAATTGCTCCTTTCCTTAAACAGCTTTATCATGTTTAATACCCAGCTGCACTCATATTGGAAACTTAGTAAAAACTGCTTAGTGATTCCACCTGGAAGTTATAACCATACAACTAAGATGTTTTGAATAAAAGCCTATCCACATGCCAGATAAATTTTAGGAACTCTTGTCTCTTCTTTTACAGAATCTTTCTCTATCCTGGTGTAGTTTCATTAAGGGTCACAAAGCTAACTTCCTTAAATGAGACAAAATGTTAAAAGTTTCCCAACTACCACTGTGTAAATAAGAAATCTTCCTTTCAAATACAAAATCAATTTCCTCGACTGTACAATGAATTGTAATTTAATGGTTTTTCTCTCACTGCTTCACTTCAAACAGTGACCTATACATTTTGTTTAAGCAATAATAAATTTCTTTCTGATTTTTTCAGAATAGAAAAAAAAATCAAATGTGTTAGAGATGCTACTAAAAATATTTCATCTATCAAATATAGGTCCTGTGCATTGAAACATATAGAAATTTTTCCAATTAATTTTCAAATTTTACAAAGCCTCTATTTTATAATATACCATCTTTGAAATAATTTGAGTGAATGCTCTAACAAAAACTGATTCATAAGTCCCTATTACCATACTCATCAGTTTTAACAAGTCTCCTAAATATGTTCTTTGTCAGTTTTATTAGATGTCAATAATATGGAAATATTTTTGATATAACAGAATATTTAATTACGTCAGTTTCCCTTCAACACAGAAGTCATTTGATGATGGTTATATTGGCCATTTCCATTGGTTGGCAGGAGGCTCTTCCACTAAAGGCTCACATGGTTTCCATTGTATCAGTTTCCTTGCCAGACTTAGTTCATTTTCAGCCTGAAGAATCACCTCTTCTATTTGGCCACCCTGAAGTCAGTCTTCTAATTTTTTAACATCTGGTTCCGCTTTAACCATATCCAGCTTCTCATTTGTAATCTGTTCTGTGTACTTTCTATATGCTGCATTTTTTAGGGATTTGCTCAAGAACATCAAGAATTTTTGTGTACAATATTCTTAGCCTCTCGTGCGGACTCTCACATACCGCCAACCCCACAAGGCCAGTAGTCTTCTTTAGCATGCCCGCCATGACAATGCCGGAGAGCGGAGTACGCGAAGCCCTCTCTGTTTAATTCTTATTATCTGTCTTCCACACTAGACTATAAGCTCTAGGAGGACAGAGAGGCTTTGCTTGCTTTATTCTTTGTTATGTCCCAAGTGTCCAGAACCATTCCTGGCACATAACAGAGACTCAGTCAAATATTGTTCAATGAATTAATGAATCAGGAGCAAAAACATTGCATTTGTTTAAATAATGTGCCACTCCTGAGATATCCCTGTATCTAATTTTTAAAAATAGCATTTGCTAACCTGTTCATTATGGAAAAAATACTTGATTGCATGGTTTTAAAAAGTCCAGAATAAAAAATATTTCAAACTAGAGACAATGTGGTAGAAGAATGAAGTCTTTCCTTGCCTTTCCATAGTCATAAGACTTTAGAAAAGTCCTTTATTCTCTTGACTCCAGATATCTTATCTTTTAATGGGGTAGAGTGTTATTTGAAGGGCTAAAGCAAATGGGGTCTGGAGATTTCTTCCTGTGCTAAGATCCTTTGATATTAGAACAGGAAATATCAGTTTTAGCCCTGCCAATGAAAAATGTAAACTGAGTGTGTAGCTTAGAACAAGTCCTTTAACCTCTCTAGGCTTCTAGAGAAGCCAGAATTTTTTTGAGCTTCTCTTCAAGTTAGATCTCAGACACCAGAAGTGTTGAGGGTAAGAGGGCAGCCAGATCCACCAGATGTTCTGGTGCTGGCAAGACCTGATCTCTGTCCCTACAGAGCCTGGGACCACCTGTTATTTGGGTAGGAGTGAAGCTCAAAATTAAGAAGTTGGTTCAGTAAATATTTTCTGAGCACTTGCCACGTGCTGTGTTCAGGGGATACCAAAGTGAATACTGCAGACGAGGTTCCTACCTCTTACGTTCTAATGGTAGGAAATAGATAGGTAGGTAAATGGAAAATGAATCAAGGCTAACGGTCAGTCCCAGGAAGGAAGGCTGTAGAAGAATGCTATAATAAGAAGAGCACAAAGGAACTATTGGCTCACTTGGATCAGGGAGGGCCTTTCTGGAACATTTAAGCTGAGCTTTTAAGGATGAGAAAAATCCAGCCATGGAAGAGCATTCCAGGCCAAGGGAAAGGCAAGCAAAACCATCAAGGCTTGAGAACGAAAGGGTCAGGGTGTTCCAGGACCTGACAAAGGCCGGTGTGGGAAGGGTGCAGTGACTGAGGGGACAGTGGCTTGAGATGAGGCTGCGAGGTAGGCAGGAGCCCTTCATGTCAGTGAGGTTTTACAGGCCATGGTTAAGGTGCCCTGTCCTCCTTGTTTGCCCAGAACTGAGGGGTTTCTGGGAAGCAGGACTTTTAGTGCTTAAAAAAGAAAAGCCCTGGGCCAGACCTGATGAGCTGGCCACTCTAGCCATGGTAGCAGGTTGCGCTGAACCTGGCTGCAAAAGACGGTCACCGAAGGGTGTCAGTAGGGAAATGATATGTTTTGATTTCTGTTTTCAAAGATCACTCTTAGCTTTTGTGTGGCCAATGCATTGGGGAGGAGAAAGATGGAAAAGGAAGAGGCCAATTAGCCAATTCTTGCAATTGTCCCTGCACGAGAGGATGGCGGGTTGAAACAGATTGGTGGCATTGAAGATGGAGAGATGTGGATGGATATGACATCCATTTTGGAGGTAGAATGAACAGGACTAGAGAAAAGGAGTTAAAAATGACTCCTGGGCTTCTGGTTTTAATAACTAGGTAATTTGTTTTGCCAACAGAGAGAAACCTGAGAAGGACCTGAGGTGGAAGTTGGGGGAGGACAGGGATGGAGGAATCTCGAGTTCCACTGGGAGGAAAATGTGATACTCAGGGGAAGACACTCTTGTTAATGTTCCAATTATTTTGTATACAGTAGCTAATTAGTTCTCATAACAGTTGTTCTGAGTTGTTAATTACCTGAACCCCATTTTACAGTCTATGGAGAGGAGCACGTGTCAGTAATTTGCCTAAGGCTAGAGTATATTACAGAAATCACAGCAGCACCAATTAATTCCTGGTAGTCCTGTGCTCTGCCAGTCTTTTGAAAGAGAAACTCTTTGGGTTAGGATAAGTAAACTGATAGTATTTTGGGAGGGTAAGGCATGGATTTTGAGGTCAATAGACCTGGAGTCATGTTGTGGCTTTGCCCCTTATTATTTATGTGACATGAACACATGTATAAAACATACTATCCCTGAGCTTCCAGTTTCCTACAAAATAATACTTACAGAGTCAAATACTAAATATCTTCTTACTTTTTGCTGTATCCTCTGATTGAAATAATTTTCCCCAGAAAACCAACTATCATTCTATTAGAGAGAATTTCTCAGATTACTCTATACAATAAATTAGCAGCACCACCTCCCGAAAGCACTCTCCACCCCGGGTATGATTTCTCTTTATGGCGCTTATCAATACCTGGCCTACTCTATATCCAGAATATCAAGGATTTTGTTTCTTTTGTTCCCTGCTAGATTCCAGAGTCTAAGATGATGCCTACCACAAGTAAGTGCTCAATAATATTTGTTGAGTGAGTGAATAAGCTAAATGAAATTATACACTCAAAATACTTCACACAATATCTGCACAAGGTAGGAACTCAGTAATTGTTAGCAGTTACTGTATCAGAATAGGAATGGGAAACATACTCAATTTTATATGTTCCTTGTCTAAGAAACTGAGTAGTGCTTCTTTGTATATTTATATTAAAAACAATTTTTTGGCTGTTCTCAAAAAAAGTATTCACTCGTTTTATACTTCATTTGATTTATGAACAGAAAGACAGTCTTTGCGATTCCGTGGTGATTCTCATGATCATTTGTGGATTACAGTTACGTGCTCATGAGAACAAATCACTTAACACACAAACTCACAAACAGCATTTTCATGAACAAACAAAACTGACTGAAGGTTCAAAAGTATGCTACCACTACTTAGACAAGGATGGCAATTTTATTTTTAAACAAACTGAGATTAAAATCGAGTTATAGATGCTTCATCATCTCTGACACATCCCAGGGAAGAATGGAGGAGCTACCAGTAACTTTTCCTTTGTAAAAGTCCTCAACTTCTCAGTAGTAATTTAATTATAAAACATTCATTCTTAATATCTGTAATCTAGCAAGATGGGTCTTAACCATTTTTATTATTATCTGTCTTTTAACTTCATCTTCTTTAAATATTTGCTTGTATGCCACCCTGTAGGTGAGGCTTATTCTGACTTTGCTCTCCCAGCTCCCAGCACTCCTGATCTCTCTTATCCTGTTTTATTTTTTTAAGACCACAAGTTGCCACCTTAAAGCTGTTATATAAGTTACTTATTTATTATACTTATTGCCAATATCCCCCCAATTAAAATGTAACTTTATGAAAGCAGGAATTTCCACCTATATTGTTCACTTATTTGTCCCCAGGGCCTACGATATAGTCTGTCACCTCACAGATGAATGAATGAAATGTAAACCCCAAGACTAACAAAATTTAAGGTTGTTGGAGGTTAGGGAGACAAGATAGACATTGCTGTCTCTAGTCTCAAGTCACATCAGAGAAGGTAGGAGCGTGACCCCTGCATGATGCCAGTGTGACTTCCAGCCACACCATCAGCCAAGGCTGTCATTGCCCTGGTTCCCTCCCATGTGTCTTTTCTATTGCTCCCTCACACTCACCAGTATCTGTCTCTACTTGGTCACCAGTCCTCAGCTCAGTTATTTTCCTGGATACTTCCACTTATTAACTGTCTCTTCCCCATCTTCCTGATTTTCCATCTTTTCTTCCTCACTAAGAATAAAAGACTTAACAAACTCATGAATTAATTAATCAATTGATCAGTCAACGTTTACTGAGCATCTTCATATATTTATCACCAGCAGGCATATAGTATTCTAGTGATTGAAGTAGTTGCTTTGCGGTTGGACAGACTTCGGTTGACATCTTTGCTTTGCCTCTTACTAGCTGGTTGACTAAGGACAATCACATAACTCCATTTTCCTCATTTGTGAAATGGGAATAATAATAGTTTACAAGGTCTGTCTGGAAAAAGTCCAGTCATTGTTAATATAACAAGAACAGTTTGCACAACATCTATGTAACCTGGCAGCCAAGGGGAGTGGACTGGAATGTGCAGGTGTAAACAGTGATGACTTCACTGTACTAGTTATTGGGGGTAGTAGATGCCACTGAGGGAGGGAATGTGTACTGTGTGGCTGTTGCATTCAAAGTGATGGAGCAAGTAGAGCAACAAATCTGCATCAAATTTTGCATTAAGCTTGAACATTCCTCTGTGGACACTATTTGGTTGATTGAGAAGGCTTTTGGGAACAATGTAGTGAGGGAAGTGCAAATAAAAGTGTGGCACAAATGCTTCAAAGAGAGTCAAGAATCTGTTGAAAGTGATCCACATCCTGGAAAGCCTGCAGCAAGCAGAACACATGAGAATGTTGAATATGAATGGACTGCAATCAACAAAGATCAGTGACTGACAGTGTGAGCACTAGAAGCTGAGGTCTTCCAAAAACCACTGTGTCTGAGACTTTGACACAGGATCTTAGCACAAAACATTTTGTGGCAAAATTCATTCCACAGCTTCTGCTACCAGAGCAGAAGGAACATCGTGCTGCAGTTGCTAATGATGCTGGGAGACCTGTGTGAGGTCCCAAGGTGACTACTTTGAAGGGGACTGAGGCATCATTGTCCTATGTACAATATTTCTTGTATCTTGTATCATCTTCAGTAAATGTCTCTATCTTTCATAGCACGTGGCTGGATACTTTCTGGACAGACCACATATGCCGCAAGGTTGTTCTAAGGATGAGTGAGGGAACAAGTATGATGAAATGCTTAGAATATTGTCAGACACAAATTAAGTGGTCTGTAAGTATTTTTCCTTAGATTAATTCTTTCCCAGGGCTCTGTGGAGAATAAGCTATACACCTAAGATTTGATCCCTGTCTCCCCAGAACTTCCATAGAATTGACAACCCATAAGTAAGTTAGAAAGCAATCCAGAGCTGGATATATGATCCAGTGCTAATCTGTGTGGTTTAGACTGTACAGAGATAGTAGTGTTGAAAGGAGTAAAAAGAGAAAAAGTGCAAATGCCAGAGATACTGATTTGTATAGTATTTTTATGAGGTAGAAAATAAATATCATTAGATTTGTGGTCTATTAAAATATTTTATATATAATATATTTAAAATACATATCTTAGATTTGTAGTATATTTAGGAGGAAGAAAAATGTGTGGATCTTAAGGGTTATTAGCCTGTTGAGCTGCAATGTATTGCAGTAGTCAAAAATTTCAGTATCCTGCCCTGACTGGTGTGGCTCAGGGGGTTGGGCATCCTCTTGCAAACCAAAGTGTTACTTGTTCAATTCCCAGTCAGGGCATATGCCTGGGTTGTAGCCCAGACCCCTGGTCAGGGCGATTCGAGAGGCAACCAATCAGTGTTTCTCTCTTCTTTTGCACATGGATGTCTCTCTCCCTCTCTTTCTCCCTCCCTTTGCCCTACCTAAAAAATAAATAAATAAAATCTTTAAAAAAATAAAAAAGCATTTCAGTACCCTGGAGCCACATTGCTTGGCTCAAATCCCGGCTCTGCAGTTACTATCTGTATAATATTGGTTAAGTCATGTCGTCTCTTAGTGTTTGCTCAACTGTAGGATATAAGCTATAAAAAAGTGAATTTTGCCCTGGCTTGTGTGGCTCAGTAGATTGAGTATTAGTCTGCAAACCAAAATGTTGCTGGTTCTGTTCCCGGTCAGGGCACATGCCTGGTTTGCGGGCCAGGTCTCCAGTAGGGTATGTACGAGAGGCAACCACACATTGATGTTTCTCTCCCTCTTTTTCTCCCTCCCTTCCTTCTCCTCTGCCTAAAAATAAATAAATAAAATCTTTTTTAAGAAAGTAAATATATCATTATAAAAAGTACATTAAGTAACATATGCAAAGTACTGAGAACACAGTTGCTAGCATAATGGCAAGTACACAAGTATTAGCTACTATTATCTCACATATATTCTTTCTTTCTCTCCTTTACCCTTCACTAGAGAAGACTAGTTTAAAATGCCATGATTGGATTCTTCCATTATAAACTCCTAATATAAAGTAAGTGTTTCTTTCACTTGAGGTACCTCTAATATGTTAGTAACAAACAAAACAAAGAAGAAACACCCCTCCTTAAGGAGAAGGTGTAACGCAGAGATGCCAGGTCCTATGGCCTGCTGGGAGGACCGTGTCTTGAAATCTGCAAATGAATTGTACCATGAGTGAAGAGGGTATGCACTTAATTACATATCAAAGGGAGAGTTATTGTATTGCCACATGTGCCCAAAATATCAAGCTCTGAAATTTTGCATCTACAGTTCTCCCACATGGATTTTTAGGGTTTTTTCCATTGGCTTAATTTTTTTCCACCCAAAGAATTATCATTTAATGACTATATATTTATGAAGTGCTCACAACAGGGCCTGGTACAGAGAAGTACTATAAGTTAATAGTTCAGTTTCAATTAATCTGTGCAAAAATTTTCAATCCAAAACAATTAGAAAGCATGTCAGCATTCAAAAAAGAGCTAACGTTTATATGGTACTTAATATGTACCAGGTATTTCTTAAGCGTGTTATAAATTTTAACATAGCTAATCCTCATGCCAGCCCTATCGGGGTAGGTAGTATTAGTTATGCCTTTTGAAACTGAAAAACAGATTTTAAGTGGTTTTTCCCAAGATCATAGAACTGAAAAACAGGAAAGCCAGGATTCAAACCCAAGCAGTCTGGCTCGAGGGTCCATGCGCTTACTCAAGCTATGGCCCGTTTCTCCGCATAGGCTTCGAGATCAAAATTTTATTTTGAATTACCTATCGTTTGGGGAACAGCAATATCTGTCAGTGTTTAGGGTCTTGAGGCCTGGACCCTTTCCAGGCGTGTCCAACCTTTTGGCATCCCTGGGCCACACCGGAAGGAGAGTTGTGTTGAGCCACACATGAAATACATTGCGACATATAATCACACACACACACACACACACACACACACACACACACACCCCCATAATGCTTTAAGTAAATTTCGATTTTGTGTTGGGCTGCATTCACAGCCATCCTGGGTTGCATCTGGCCTGTGGGCCACAGGTCAGACACACCTGCCCCTAAACTATATCCAGCTGTGGCCTGGTATTCAGCTCAAACCCACCCTGCAGTGTTTTGGGGCTACAGAGAGGGCACTGAAACCCAGAAACCTCGAGAGAAAACGTGCCCTTCCCCAACCCCGTGCTCAGTTCTCTATTTTAGGAGTGGGTTTCATTTTCTCTACACAAAATCAGAATCTGATTTCTGATTTATATAATCAGTGAGTCTGCAGAGCAAGGATTCCATCTCTATCTGATGTTATCAGTACTGAACGTGCAAAAGAACAGGCTCCTAAAACTATTGGTGAGTCAATTTAGCTAGATAAACAGAAAATATGTAACTGGCATGGAGGGGCCTGAGTGGGCAGAGGAAAGCTAATTTCTCTTCATAAAGTCTGACTCATTTATAAAAAGAAAAAGTCACATGCCATCATATTGGGACTTGTGTTTGCTGTCCTGAGGAGAAATACAGAGCCCTAATGCTCCCAGGGGTGACTAAGCCATTATTTCACTCTGAACACAAAGAACTGCTGCTTTGCACACCCTTCACTGTAATTAGCTCTTGCAAATGGGATGAAGAATAGAATATGAGAATTCCTTGGCTGTGGACCAACCCTCAGAATCATTTATTCTATTTTGGTTAAGAAAACAGAGGAGAAGAGGGCCACATGTAATAGCCCATTTCTGTATGGGCCCCTGATTTAAGTGGAATGGGATAATAATTATGCACTCTTCTGTTTGAGAGCAATAGGAGGGTCCTTCCAAGAGACACAGGTTGCACATCTAGTCTGAACCAGTGATGTGCTGGTGAGTGTTTAAAAATTGGTTTGGGGGGAGGTGGAAGCCTCGTTTGTAGTGTTTGCCAATTTCTGTAGTGTAAATGTTCCTACCTTGGATGATTTCAAGCTACTAACCTGACATCATTGAAGGAGGAGTTCAGAAGAGATGCACAGTAGCACACCATTGTATATTCTGTCCACTATTCAAATACAATAGACCTAAATTTCCTTAAAAATAGATAATAGTAAAATAGAATGAAATAATTAGGAAATGATGAATTTTGAGTACTTTATTTTTAATGTACTTTATTTAGTTGTAAGTTTATATCAGTGAATTTTAATAGTAACTGTTTAATAACTGGTTCACCAGTGGTGAGAGCCGGAAGGCAGCTCCAGCGCCCCTGATTTGAGCCCTGTGGCAGGGACCACTGTGTGGCATGGGGCACAGAAAAGCTCAGATAGATCTGTCACTTTAAATGGAGCTCCCCTATTCACATCCAAGGCTTCTGGTTTCTCATTCAGTGGGAATGGTCATTCCAGCATGCCTTGCCTCTCTTTACTCATTGACGAAACAGAGAAGTCCACCCCTGTTCCTGGTTATAGCATCTGTAGGTTATCTAATTCAAAGCCTCTGTTTTTACAAAAGAGGGAATCAAGTCCCAGAAGAGTCACATAATAGTTGTAATAACAGCTGACATTAATTCAGCCCCTCCTGTGTGACAACCGCTGTGCTAGGGGCGTTCCACAGAGTCTCACTGGACCTCACAGGAATGCCCTGTGGTACCTTGGGCACCTGGTGCACCAGAAAGAAACCCTTCCTCTTGACTTTGTGTTTTCATCAGCCAAACTGCCTTTCATTTATTTATTTTGAGAATAAAGACTATGGCTTTATAATTTTTATATATCCTGCCAAAGCCTTACACAAAACCTTATGTACAATAGGTGTACAATAAATATTTATGAAATTATCTTGAGATATTTAGGCTCCATACCCAAATATGCTGCTTGAAGTCTTGGAAAACACTGCACCAGTATTCTTTGTCATTGCCAAAAAGACATTTAGAACTTTTTTTTCAGTAGTAAAATATACAAAATATATAACTTACCATTTTAACCATTTTTTAATGTACAATTCAGCAGCATTAGGCATATCTACAAAGTTATACAACCATCACCAGTCCCCATTTTTGAACTATTTTTAAAGGACAATAGTTGTTATTTTTATTTGCATTTATTTTTGTTATTTTATTTGTTTATTGAATAAGTCACATATGCATATTACAAAAATGTAAATAGCCTATGAATGTTTATGGGAAAAAGAAAGTTCCCATTCCAGACCCTGTAGCCCCCCCATTTCTCCTTTCCAGAGGCAACCAGTAATCATTATATACATCTTTGTATGCGATAAGAACATGAACACCAGAGTTAACTGGCCTCGGTTTAAATCCTGGTTGTACCACTGACTAGCTGTGTGACCTAAGGCAATTCACTTAACTTCTCTGTGTCTCTGTAAGAGAAGGATAAAAATAGTACCTACTTCCTAGGATTGTGGTAAGAATTCAAGAGTTCATGTGCTTCAAGTGCTTAGAACTGTGCACATAGAAAGTACTATCTACTGCCTATGAATAGAGCTTTGGGATTATTATCCTCCCAAAGATCTTAGTGCACATATGAGTGAGATGCAGGTATAGATGTGTCAAAATAAAAACCAGTGAGAAAGCACTGCAGGGTGAAGGATGAGATGGGCCAGCATCTTCTGTTAGGAGAACAACATATAAAAGCTACAGATTCATGTTCTGCCTCAACGGCATGGGGTCTTCAGGCTTTAACTCCCTGGGCCTTTGTTTTATTCCCTGTGAAACGAGAACATTTGATGAGTTCTAAGGGCCTTTTCGCATTTAACATTCTGTATCTGTGTCTAACAGGTGTGAAAAGTGCCAGGACTTTTTAAGAGAAGTGAAGAAATTGAGGTAATTAGTAGGTAGGGAGGAGAGCTCATCAGGCAGGGACTGATACCTCAGTAGGACCAAGACGCCCAGCTCTGCCACCTGCTTGAGTCCTCTGGTTTCCCACATCCTCTTTTAAAGGAACTATGCCCGGCTCCTGTGCACTGAGATTCAATTTCAAGTTAATGTGATCTACTTCTGAAAGGCCAGAGGGATTCTTTGTTGGCCTTGATGACTCATAGGGACACTTTACCACCTATTTTATTCTGACTACAATCCAGAATTACTGCACTGATTATTGAGTCTTTTGCTTGATGTTTTTAAGAGGTAAAGCTTGCCAGCTGTAATCTCTGGTTATTTTCTGGTATGCTTGGCCAGGTGGTACTTTCGGTGATAAAACTGTACAGAACAAAGAGGTTTCACTGTGTTCTAAATCTTGTCCACACTGTTTCTCAGATATCAGCATTTCTGCTCATGCAAACTCTTTTTCTGAGCCCAGAAACTGAGGTATTCAATGATGACAACTGATGAGGGAAGCTCCCAGAAGCTAATTAGCCTGGAGTCATCATCTAGTCCCTGTTTGATTAGACATTCAAAGTAGATTATATATATATTCCTATTTGGATACTCATTTTGATTGTGAACTTTTTAAAAATTTTTATTTATTTATTTTTAGAGAGGGGGAGGGAGGGAGAAAAGAGTAGGAGAGAAACATCAGTGTGTGGTTGCCCCTTGAGCACCCCCCACTGGGGACCTGACCTGCAACCCAGGCGTGTGCCCTGACTGGTAACTGACCTGGTGGTCCTCTGGTTTACAGGCCAGTGCTCAACCCACTGAGCCACACCAGCCGGGGCTAATTATGAACATTTAAAAATTCACCATCGTTGTTGTTATTACCACATTATTACCATTATTGTTATATTGCCAACGAATTGCATGGAACACTTGTATATTGCCATTTGCAAAGTATCTTTTAAAATATTGCCTATATGATCTGTATTATTATCCTTTGGGGGAACTATAGAAGGGTAGATAAGAGAAAAAGCTTCAGATTCCAAATTGGGTTTGAAATCTCACTCTGCTTTTTGATTTGGTTAGTCTCAGTTTCCCTACTGTAAAATGGGGGTAGTAAGACCTAATTCACATGGCGTAGGTAGATTCAGACACAGAATACAAAGAGCCTAGCTCAGTGACTAGCACATAAACCGCCCAATAAATGGTAGCTACTACTACTGTTCTTTTTTTTTTTTTTTTCCCCACAAGTAAATTGAGACTCAAAGAGATGGAGAGATTTATTTGGGGCTGTTTATGACATAAGTAATATTGCAGTTGTAGGTCTTCTGGACTCAAAACCTGTCTGTGTTGTTTCTGCAGTATGGCGTTGCCACCCAAAAGAACCTTATAGTACATTAATTGTGTCGAGTTTTGTTATTTAGCTTGTTAAAAAGATATTTGTTACTTTAAAAAAATTTTATTTGCTGTTTCCTTTTTCCTGTTTACCTCTTAAAGTTTTGCCCGCCCTCTCTCTTTCATTTAGTTGAAACCAAATTAGGAAATTTGAAATAAACAGCAGTAAAAACAGTCTTTGGATTGATTTCTGACTCACCTTATAGTCCAAGAGCTCCAAATGACATTCACGTTCCTACAGTGTTGAAAGCCTCCAGTCAATCCCCATAGATATTTGGAGTTGGCAGTCACCTTCCACAACACTTAACACGGCTCCTTCATGAAAGCAGAGGCAAGGACAGAGGTAGAGTTACCGCGGCAAGTTCAAACTAGTGAAGGAGCCAGAACTAGAACCCACACTCCAGTCCAGGTTTCTGTCTTCTCTCTTTGTTCTTTAACAAGAGTTATCACTCCTTTGCCCTTTTACTAAAACTAATGTACATAGGATCTTCATAATCCTATGTGATGGACTCAAGGATCATTTTAAATATCAGCAAGTTACACAACTGTGACACTTGAGCCATCAGTCACAAGACCAGCAAGGCTTCTTTGGAAATCATGCAGTCAAGATGGGAGTTTCCTCCAGTGTTTTTGTTCTGGTCTTAGGACACTAACAGGAGGCTTGCTCGTGACATATCTAAGCCTTCCTGCTTTGGGCTGAACTGAAAGTAGGGCAGTACTTGCCAATCTTGTGGGTGGTATATTAGTGTCTCCCTCTGGTCATAATCAATATTAGGAAGTATGAACATTTAAATCTTAGGCTTACAGCCTCCCCTCCTCCCTTCTGTCTTCCTTCCTTCCTTTCTTTCTCTTTAAGCCAAGCATACTGCTAAAACCAAATTTGGAGATTTTCCAAAAATTAGGCCTCTTTAAACTTGATCCTCGGTAAGATCCTTCCCCCTTCTTTCTCCCACAGGCGTACTGCCCACTTCACCATGCACCAAAGGGCAGTGAATTTGCAAATGCACGGAAGAGGCAAAGATGAGTTAGGATACGATTCCTGACTATTTTGAGCACATGACCTAAATCAAACAGTGATGCTCATCTTGTTTCTTGAAGTGGGTATGAATTATTTTCAAACTCTTCCTGTCATTGAAACCTAGTTTTCATTCCTGTCTAGCTGGGATACCTTGGGCTAGTCATTTAACCTCTGAGCTTGTTTTTCCATCTATAGAATGGCTATAATAGGCTCAAAGTGATTGAGCTCTAATTTATTATAATAATAACAACAATATAATAGCTCGAATTTCTCTGATGTGAGAAATAAATAAGTGCTTCCTGCCTGGTACTTGGCAGCCCTTAAGAAATGCTAATATCGTGTGTCCCCCCATCCCGCTCACCCCTCCCCTGCCGTTGTAGCTCAGTGGGTTGGGCGTCCTCCCACAAGGCAAAAGGTTGCTGGTTGGGGCGTGCGCGAGGCGGCCATTCGATGTCTCTCTCTCACACCAATGTTTCTTCTCTTCCTCTCTTTCTCCCTCCTTCCCCTCTGTCTAAAATGAAAAAAAGAAAGAAATGCTAATACTCCTTCCCTCTTTCCCTGCCTCCTCAGTGCTCTTCCTGCCCCATTTCAAATCCTTCTTCTCTCCTGATTCCCACTGACACAGTGGAGCACAGGGTCAGTTTCCTTTGCCAACTCCCATTTCTTATGCTGCAGGCTGTTTAGTTCATTTCCATTTCTGCTCAGCAGGGAAGACCAACTTTTCTCTGGAATTTGTGTTTCTGTTTGTTTGTTTGAAGTCTAACATCGCAGGAGATCAGCCTGCGTCTTCCATCCCTGCTAGTCCTGGCTCTTCATAGAGGTCAGGTCCTCCTTGGCAGAGATTTTAAAATAGCACCACAGGCAGAGTACACAGATCAGTTAAAACCGGCCTTCTGCGGAGACCAGCTCCCTGCTCAACCAACAGTTTGGGATTCCTCTCCTGGACTGCATCTCTTTGGGGGCTATTTATTCAGTCCTCAGTTTCCTCACTGCAGAGCAGGTTCTCACCCTACAATGAGAACTGCAACCATAGTTTACGGACTGAAGCCAGGACTGCGTTGCCCCAGGCTCTTCTGTAGCAATTTTCTGTAGCCACTGCACCGCCCCTCAGGCCTTGGTGGCTGATTTTTCACATCCTTGGAATTTACCCCATTGATTCCTAATGGCCTGGGCGAGTCTGCTTGGAGACCTGCCCTGCATTGATAGGGAGCCCCTTCTTTGCAATAGGATCACCATCATTCAGTCCCGTGGGAGGAGCAAGGAGAGGTTTCCTAATCTCTCCTCAAGGCACAATAAGAATTCCTCTTGGGCCAGAAGTGCTGGGTCAGGAACAGGGCTTCCAACTTCTTATTGTCTATATAAGGATTATAGCCAGGAAACCACAGCAAAAGGGTCATATATTCACTCATCAGATATTTATTAGGTACCTACTCTATACAAGGTATTCTGCTAGGACCCGTGTTTACAAATATAAGTAAGTCATAGTTCGTAATGGGCAAAGTCAAATGCGCCTACACATAATTACAATGCTGCGTGATATACATCGTAAGAGAGGCCTGTGTAAGTGGCCAAGGACCTTAGAGGAAGGAGGCCTTCACACTGTGGATGGTGGAGTGTGGTGGATATAAACTGGCACCGCATAGGAGGTGACTGTCCAGCAGAGCCTTTAAGAATAAGGAGCTCAACTGACTGGAGACCAGTAGCATGAATAAGGGCCCAGGGTGGGGAGACAGAAGAGGTTGTTTGGTCTGGATCACTCCAGAGGCAGACCCTGAGACAGGAACTTGAATGCAATGGTTAATTTGGAAGATGATCCCAGGAAACAACAGTAGAGGAAGATCTGCTATTAGATGTTTGCCATAGCGGGCAATTTGGAGCTCAGTCCCTTTGCACAGCTCTGGGAGTCGGTGTTGCATAAAGCACGGCTCAGAGTTACGGAACGGAAGGGCAGAGCGGCTGGGTGGGAGGAGTCGCAGCCGGGGACACATCTGGCTTGCCCTTCTAGTCCTCCCACAAATTAAAAAAAAAAAAAAAATGCCTTAGAAAGAGAGCTACCTCTGTTTGCAGCAGCTTTTAGGGCGGACAGGTAGTGTGGCCTGATGTGAGCAAGGCTCTGTAGCATCTGCTACAGGGACCCCGAGGCACAAAGGAAAGTGGGAATCAACTTGTATGCTGTGCTAAGGGGGCAGGGGCGCGGGATGGTTCTTTATTCAGTCAGGGACAGGAGTCACTGAGGGATCTGGGGAGCAGAGTGCTCTGGTCAGATGAACCACGTGCCGTGCAAGCAGAACAGGCTGTGAGACGGGAAGGCAGAGCACACACAGACCGGGGCCCTGCCACCACACAGGGTAGACGGTCAGCGGCACTTACTGGGATGGGCATAAATTGTTTCCTCTTCAGCACTCCCAGGCAGAGCAGGGCCCTTACGCTGTTATCCTAATTAGTTCTCCAAGTCTATGCTTACACAGCCAGACCTCACTTTGTAGGCTATGATTTCATGTACCATCCTGAGCCTAACTCCTAGGGCAGGGTCTAGCACGCTGCAGGGACCCAGAAACTATTTGATTGGTGAATGACTAGGTTGACTTCTAATCACAGCTCTATCCAGAGCTATGCAGTGTGCTTATAGCAAGATTGTCCTTGATCGCAGAGGACACTGGATTTTCTCGGGTACGTGCTTTGGATGTGACCCGGAAAGGTGGTGCTGATGGGATGGTCCAAAGTACTTTGGACCTCCTTCCCTACAAGCCCAGATCTGGTCACAGAAGACGCTTCCTTCCCCCTGGGCTGCCTAGCAAGGCCTTGGTGGCACTTTGCCTAATTGCCACTTCCATGGAAGATCTTTTGCCACAGTCCCAGTGTCATCACGGGAGGCTGGACTTCCCCTCTGGCCTTGGCCAACTAAGTAGCCTAGCCCCCTCTTTCTGCTTAGATCAGACAGCGGTTGCCTCTGATTGCCAACCAGAAAAAGAGGCTATCATCGTCATTCAACAAGAGGACAGTTTTCTGAAGTAGCTATGTGACCTTTTCAGAAAATCCCCATGGAAAGGGGAAATATCCTGATGGTAAACAAGAGGAAAATAGAAACAATTCAGTAGCCAAAGTCATTTCTGGAATGGAGCTCCACACCCAGTGATTCCGACCCAGATCTCAAGGTAAAGGGGACTTACTAGGACCCCACCTTCCCAGAGTCTAGAAAGACTGTCTAGAGGTCATTTCATCAATCCCCCCGCTATGGGCACCGCGAAGCTGAATTCGGGAAACAGCTATACTTCAGGCATTTTCGGGAAAGAGATTTCTTATCTTTTTCCTTTAGGGATAAAAAAAAAAAAGTATGAGTAAGAAGCCCTTTAAAGAAGTAAAAGAATTTATGACCTGGAAACTCACTTCGTAGCTGAGGAAACTGAAGCAGAGCCAGTACTAGAACATTGTTTCTTGATTCCAGTTTAGAAACTTCCCTCCGTTACTCATCAAGCATTCCGGGAGGTCCCACCATATGGACTTCTACTTGGAGCTGGGAAAACACAGCTCAACAAGGCAATTTCTGCAGCCCCAAGAGGGGGATCATAATACAGTTGAGCAAAGATCTTTACATTTAATTAACTGTAACTAAATATCTCCAATGCTGCAATAAAGGTATGTTCAAATGCATCTTGAAGTCTTATCAAGGGTCTTCGTAAAAAAAAAAAAAAGGGTGCTAATATTTATAACAGACTGCAAAACCTTCTACTTCTACCTCCTGCTTCCAGTCCTCATGTCCATGAAGAAAGGTATTCACTTAGACACACACTTAATGACAATTGCATAAATCTCTGAATTTTATTGTAAAAACAGAAAACATGTGTTCCCATCTCAAGTTTGCAGGGTCAGGCTGTTACTTGTCCAAAGAGTTCAAATCTGCCAGTGAAGTCCATTTACCTTTCTACTGCCTACAACCTTAGAAACATGGTCACTGTGCTGACAATAAATGGAATCAACTGCTTTAAAAAAAAAAAAAAAAAGGAAGAAAAAAAGAAAAGGAATACCATGTTAGTTGTTCAGGTTTGTTATAATAACCACAATGGAACACAGAATTTTTGGGTGGAGGAGTTACATGGACTGAGTGTAATTGCCAGAGTAATAGGTTGAGGTTTGAATGTGGTTTTATTTGAGCAATACTGTGTCATTTTGGCCCTGAAAGAAAGGATGCTGGTAGACTACACTGGTACTTAAACCATTTTAAAAAGAAAAAATGGACTAGTCTTATGGAGGTTAAGGAAGGAGATATTATGTAGCTTTCTGAATAGTAAGACAGGAAGGGAAAAAATATGCCTAGTGACAGACAGGTAAGAATGTATGAATTTCACCAACTCCACCATTGCTGTTTCCTATGACTCTTCATGGAAGAATTGAACTTAAGCCATGGCCAGCGTGGCTCTAGTTGGAGCGTCATCCAGTAACTGAAAGATTGCAGGTTTATTTCCCAGTCAGGGCACATGCTGAGATTGCAGGTGCATCCTCGGTCCTGGGACAGGCACGTGTAACAGCAGGTCTGGATGTGTGTGATCCCTAGTTTGGGTGCATACAAAGGCAGCCAATTGATGCTTCTCTCTCTTCCTCTAAAAAAGCAAATGAAAATGTCCTCAGGTGAAGATTAAAAAAAAGTATTGAACTTGAAGGCCCTGGCTGGGTAGCTCAGTTGATTAGAATATTGTACCGAAACACCAAGGTTGTGGGTTTGATTCCCAGTCCGGGCACATACAAGAATCAACCAATGAATACATAAATAAGTGGAACATTCTCTCTCTCCCTCTCTTTTTCCCTTCCTCTCTATCTCTCTAAAATCAATAAAAATAAAAATTTTAAAGAATGGAACTTAAAGGTGGTGATGCATTGCAGAAAAAATGCCCCTTAGGTTCTGAAACCAAATCTCCTGCTCCCTAATTGAGTGACCTAATTTCAACTGCCTGGATGCTGTGAAGAACCTGTTCAGGCCAACTCATGAGATGCCCCACTCTCCTTCCTCCAAAACTCCAACCCTCTCTGTGGATCCCTATTTTGATCAATGGCGACATTAAGCTAGAAATATTGGAAGTAGTTGCCTCCTCTCTTTTTCTCACTGACACCCACTCCTTTCTGCCTGATCACATTCTATTGGCAGCAAACTCTTTCAGTTCTATTTATCCAATGTATAAAGCAGGGCTCAATTGCAATAAATAGAACAGCAATCACTCTAAAGCCCTGGCTGGTGTGATTGAGTGCTTCCCTGTGAACCAAGGAGTTGCTGGTTCAACTCCCAGTCAGGGCACATGCCTGGGTTGTGGGCCAGGTCTCTAGTAGGGGGCACGTGAGAAGCAACCACACACTGAAGTTTCTCTCCCTCTCTTCCCCTCTCTAAAAATAAGTAAATAAATAATTTAAAAACAACAAAAAAATCACTCTAGCTGTTTTAAACAAAAAGGGGTTTAATATACGAGGTCTGTCCAGAAAATGTCCAGCCATTGTTAATATAACAAAAACAGTTTGCACAACATCTATATAACCTGGCAGCCAAGGAGAGTATACTGGAATGGGCATGCGTGAACAATGACACCTTCATTGTACTAGTCAGTGGGGGCAGTAGGCACTGTTGAGTGAGCATGTGTGCTGCGTGGCCCTCGCCTTCAAAATGCCTGAGCAGAAGAACAATGAATCTGCATCAGATTTTGCATTAAGCTTGAACATTCATCTATGGAAACTATTTGGACCATTCAGAAGGCTTTCGGGGACAATGCAATGAGTACAGCGCATATACAATTGTGGCACAAATGCTTCAACGTTTAAATTTTAAAAAAGAAAAAGAACACTTCAAAGATGGTCAAGAATCTGCTGAAAGTGATCCACGTCCTGGAAGGCCTGCAGCAAGCAGAGCAGCTGAGGATGTTGACCATGAACGGGCTGCAATCAACGAAGATCAGCAACTGACAATGAGAGAGTGAAAAGCTGATCTGGGGATTCCAAACACCAGTGTGCAAGATTTTGACGGAGGATCTTGGCACAAAACATGTTGTGGCAAAATTCGTTCCACAGCTTCGGCTACCAGAGCAGAAGGAACGTTGTTAGCTGAAGTTGCTAATGTGTTTTGAACAGTGGAAGAGATGCTAGGAGAACTGTGTGAGGTCCCAAGGTGACTACTTGAAGGGAACCGAGGTGTCATCATCCTATGTCCAACGTTTCTTGTATCTTCTTCAATAAATGTCTCTCTTTTTCATAGCATGTGGCTGGATACTTTCTGGACGAACTTGTATGCAATTAGGTGCTTGCATAATTGTTGGAAGAGCAGGCACTCAGCTGGAACTTGAGATATGACTTCTATAGTAACATTGCTTACCACAGTCAGGAAGGTGGGAAAGCAGAAAAACATCCTGGGAACTATTGAATTTAGTGATACATACTTTCTTCGCAACCTGCAATCAGAATACCACAGCCACATTTGTAACAGAGCCATGCAGGGTCTGCTGGATCCAGCAAAACAAAAAAACAAAATAAAAAAACAGCGCCTTGTGCTCCATGCTTTACCCGTAAAGCTAGAGCAGCACCCCGGGGTGCTGCCAAAGGAACACCCTATGTGTTTATGACCATTCTTGCTGGAAGAAATAGCAGCCATAACCAGAAACCTGGCCTCTTCCTCACTTTTCCCTTCCAAGTCTTGTGCAGATGGATCTGCTGGTCAGAACTCACATTACATTTGGAACTTTAACTGGAAAGGAGTCCAGGACATGTAGTTTTTCACTGTCCAGCCTGTCAGCACCGGGTGGCACGGTGAAAGGAGGGTGGATGAGATAACCCATAGTAGCTACCACAGTCAACATTTCTCACACAGCCACTCCCCAGGGACCTTGTCTTCTCTCGCCTGAGCCACTGCAATTTCCTCCTCACTAGGCTCTCTGCTCCCAAGTTCTCCTCTCTTCAATCTATACTGTGTTGAGTTTGAATTTTCTTTCTAAAACACACTCATGATCATGTCACGTTCACCCATAACAGCAACAATCATTCTCCTTTCAAGTCTCTGAACCATCTGGCCCAAACCCACCTCACAGCTGCAAATCTGCCGCTTCACCACGCGCTGGGCTTCCGTCACACCCTGGGCTTCATGCTTTCACAACCCGTCCCCCGCACCTTGTCACTGTTGGTCATGAAGTTCCTCTGACTAGAATGTTCTGCTACCCTTCATTTTCTCACTTTTAATTCCCTGTTCAAATATTTGAACCTTTAGGAAATTTCCCTCACTTTCCCCCCTTCCACAGAGGCAGAATTAGCAGGTTCTTTCTGACATTTTGCATCCATCTCTATTACCTTCCTCACTTTATATTGTATGTAGTTATAGATGTGTCTGTCTTTCCAACGGCAGGGAATGGTCCATGTTCTGTTCATCTGTGTATCTCTATGTGTGACTAACTCTTCATAGATATTGAATAATTATTTGTTG
Organism: Pteronotus mesoamericanus; assembly: GCF_021234165.1. NCBI lineage: Eukaryota > Metazoa > Chordata > Mammalia > Chiroptera > Mormoopidae > Pteronotus > Pteronotus mesoamericanus. The sequence continues at coordinate 24,916,739 of NW_026555234.1, read as the reverse complement.
AACAAGTGAATAATAAACAAATGAATTGTCCTGTGTGTCTAGAATACCCAGTCCCACCTGACTATCATTTCTCATCAGATTATAGACGTCGTGGTCTCAAAAAGCAAGCTCTCCTTTGATCTTCTGGTTATTATCTTATCACTGTTCTTCATTTCAAGCTTAGTTATTTGAGAGGGTTGTCTACAGCTACTATCTTCACTCCTTCACCATGCAATCAACTGAAATTACCCTTATCAAGGTCACTAGTTAATTATCTCCTAATTACTAAAGAACATAAATGTTCTTAATTCCTATCTTACTTGTGCCTCATTTGACTTTGTGAGCACGCCTCCTTCTAGAATCTCTTTCTTTCCTAGACTAACACTTTCTTCTAATAAGACTTCTTCACTGTCACTTCCCCCTTTGCCAGGGCCGAGTACCTGTCTCCAGTTCTCTTCTCTTCTTGTTCTCCCAACTCTCCGGGTGATCTCATGGCCTCAAGCACCATCGAAACTGTGTCTATGCATGGGACATGCCCATGCCTACCAGGTGCACCCAATGAACTGCCCTCTAGGCCTGTCTGCTGGCTGTCCCACAGATACCTCTGACTCAAGGCGCTCAAAGCTGGACTCATACCCTACTGCACTGCCCTCCTCCCTGGTCTGTCTGCTACTGCTCTGATCCCCCGCAGTGTGCGTTAAGCCAGCACACAGAACAACCTCCTTCAGACTAGTGTCAGATCTGCTCATTCCTCTACTCAATGGCTTTGCATGCCCCCAGAGCAAAAGTCCAAGTCCTTACAATCGTGCCTGTGAGGCTGTACACAATCTCGCTCCGTTATCTTACTAACTCATTTTCTATCACTCTCTCCTTCATCCCTCTACCCTAGCTACACTCCATGGCTCTTCTTGACTATGCCGACAACACTTCTGCTCTGCCTGGAGTGCACGTCCCCTGGGTGTCTGAATTGCCCTGTTTTCTACCATCTTCAGTCCCTCTCCAATGTCACCTCCTGAGAGAGAGCTTCCCTGACCACCTTTGCAACAACGCGATCTGCCTCAGCTTTATTTTTCCTCCCTGCGTTAGTTTTCTATTCCCTCCCCTGCTTTATTTTTCTTTTCAGTAGTTACCATCATCAAAACTGTTGTATATTTTATTCTTTTTTTGTCTGTCTCCCCAGCTGGAATGTAAGCTCCATCGGGACAGGATCTGTGCTTGTTTTTCCAAGGTCTGGACAGTGCTTGGCACATAGCAGGTGTTTGATAAATATTTATGGAATAACTGATCATTTCTACTCCAAATCATCTGATAAGCCACTAAGCCCAATGACCCTTACCGCTTGTGTATCCCTGAATCCTCTCCTTGCCATATACTTTGCCAGTAACTTAGACTCTAATAGATATGCCAACATGATCTCAAAATTCTTAAAACTTACTACTTAAGATTCTTTTCAACTCCCTGGCGTAACAGATAATTCCCCTCATGAGCTGGCCCTGACTGTCTCTCAGTTTTATCTATGCCACTGCCACCCAGCCATCCAGCCATAGCTAACCCCTTGCCTTCACAGCCCTGAATCTACTGTTTCTCTTATTCCTTAGTGATGGTCCTTCTTCTGAAATACACTTCTCATCTGCTTCATCTGGCGAATTCCTATGCTACCTTCAGACCTCTCAGTTCTGACATCATCTCCCCTAGATGGACCGCTTAAGTCTATGTTACATGGCCACTAGCTTCCTGGGCTAACACACTGCAAGGTCATTGGCTAGTTGCTTACTTATTGCCATAGAATATGAGCTTCTTGGAGACAGGGACCATATCTTATTTACCTTTCTATATTCAGCATGATGCACAGAATCTGACACATAGTAGATCCTTGAAAAGTATTTATTGGATAAAATAATGGATGGGAGGTGGAATGAATAATTATAATAGTAATTGCTTACATGAGGCTTATAATATAATAGCCTGATGCTATTCTCAGTTCCCATTTATAGTAATATATAAAATCTTCCCCACAGTCCTATTGAGGCGGGTACTGATGAGGATTCTAAAAACCCTGGATAGTCAAGCTGTTTGCCTACAGTCACACAGTATGCAGCACAGACAAGATTCAAACTCAGGTATCTGGATTCAGACTGTGTTCTTAACTACTGTGTTTATAACTGGTAACGGATGGATGGATCGTGCACACCAAGGTGTCCAAGCAGAGAAACAATAGAAGCAAAGGTGAGAATATTCACATTATTTTTATGTGGCTTTTATGGTCAGTAAATTTGGCCACATCTGCAACTAATTCTGTCTTAAAAAATACTCATCTCCTATAGTGTATGTCAAATTAAAACCGTAACCACATTTTTGAAGACATACTTGTATTCATTCTCTAATGTGACCCTAAATCTCAGATCCTAGATGAGCTGAACCCTACCTCCTTTGACACACACCTCTAAATACTGAGATCATAAAATTTAAATGAATATTCACATTCACTCATTCATTCAACAAATAGAACAAGTAGGCAAATGAGCCAGGCACTGTCTTTACGCTGGCACCACAGGTGCTAGAATACACACACCCATATATAATACAATTATAGGTATATTCGTATACAGAGTCTTGTGTGAGGGAGTGAGTGTTGTCATTAGGATCGGGTGCTCTGGAACCAGGCTGCCGGGGTTAAACCACAGCACCTTCCTAGTTGCAGGATGTCAGCAGTGTTGCTTATCGGCACGGTGCCTTGCTCTCTTCATCTACAAAATGGGCATAACAGCAGCCTCTATCTCATGGGGTTCTTGTGAGAATCAAAATGCATGTAAGGTACTTAACACGGTGTTTGGCAGATACTCTAGTAAGCACCAAATCAATGTTAGTACCTTTATGTTAACAACCTTTTCTGATAAGTTATTGCTGAATGGTTAAGCTTCTTATGTGTGGCTATATTCCCTTATAAAATAAAAAGAAATTTGGAGATCTTCTCTCGTGGGGAATAGGCCTTAAAGTGATATAAAAGAATTAACAGCATCTGTTGCTATAACAAAACCATTTCTGGGTCTCGAGTGGGCCTTTAAGGGCCTCTAATTTACATTAGGGCTCCTTGCATCCCCGCAGGGCGGTGGAGGGGTTGGTGGAGGCGGGGAGCCTTCAGCCTGAGCAAGAGGGCTTTGGCAGAGCTATTTGTGCAGGAAGAACGAAGGTCAAGGGACTCCTTGTATTGAAGGCCTTTCTTGAAATGAAGGATTTGGCTTCCAAGATTAATGTTTGGAGTGAACCCCTGCTATACTTAATTCCCTTTTCTGTAAACTCAGTACATTTTTAAAATTCAGCTAGGGGCCCTCCTATGGTGTGGCATGGAAACCACAAACCCAGACGCCTGTCTGACAGAGTTCTGAATGGCCCTCCCTCATCCTTTGACTTGTGGGCTGATGACTGTGTTCTAGGGTTAGCCATTGGGCTAAACCCTGTGGATTAAAGATCCAGTGAGGATTTAATATAAAAGTTTTTTAAAGGCTTCTATGGGTAGTTAGTGGTCACCATAATATAAGGGAAAAGAGAGGCTGTGGAAACTATGGGGTTGAAAGGTCTCTCTGGGTCAAGTTGCATGTTCTAGATTAAAATAGGGTTTATTTTCGGAATCATTTCTGTTGGGGAAAAAATAGCAGTTTCAATAGAAAGGTAGGGTTGAGGTCAGTGATTTTATCCCATTGAGCAGTAATTTTTCTGTTTCAGGTAAAATTAGGGGAAATGAGGGACCCAGAAAATAAAACCTTTGAGAAAATATTATCCTTTCTCACACTGTAAGACGGTACCTAAAATGTCAGCTCTCACAAGGAGTAAAAAACAGACGTTCTTATCCCCTAAAAAGTCAGGTGTTTACCATGACCCCGCCACAGTCACGAGGAGCCATTATGCAGCCCTGACAGTGGGGCTCCGTTGGCCGGGCATCGTCCTGCAAAAGGAAAGCTCACAGCTTCGGTTCCCAGTCAGGGCCCATGCCTGGGCTGTGAGTTCGGGCCCTGGCCGGGGGCATAGGAGAAGCATCCGATTGGTGTTTCTCTCACACATTGATGTTTCTCTCCTTCTCTTTCTCCCTTCCTGCCCCTCTCTCTAAAAATAAATAAATAAAATCTTAAAATAAAAAGAAGAAATTATTATATGGAGAAATAATAACAACAATAATTAATAGCAAACAGTGAAACAGCAATTATTATGTGCCAGGTATTATTCTAAGCTCTTTGCATTTATTTATTACATTCCTCATGTAGGCCTCGCATGCATCATTTTAGTAGGTGTTCTTTGGTTAGAAAAATAACTAACATGCATTGAAAACTTAAGAGTGTGTTGAGCATTGTGCTTTTATGTGTATCATTTATTTACCATCATGATGACCCTACACTTAGGTATTGCCATTGGCAGCAAACTGAGGCTTAGAAGGAGTTAGGTAACTTGACTCCTTCCAGGATATACCCAGGATATAACCTTCAATCTGGCTGATGTCCAGCCAAGCTCTATCTTGCTGCCTTTCTGTTTGTCATAGAATTGGAAGCATATTCCATAGGGTCAACACACCTGACATTCATAGGGCACAGATTTTTTATGGTTTCCCATGTGAGAAGTGCCCAGAAGTTCTGGCCACAATTTCCTAGCCCTCTCCCAACAACCATGAACTAAAACAACCTTTTGGAACGCGGATTCTGCTCCCTAACTGGGTTTAGGAATAAACTAATCCCAGTTCTGGGTAGTAAGGAATAGTAAAAAGCATGAAAAACACCCTGATTTTGCCATTTGCTAGCAAACTGGAACAACTCTTCAGACCCCAGTTTCCTAATCTGAGCAATGGGGCAATACAAATGATTCGTGCTGTACCCACACTGACCTCAACTCACACAGCTGTGATGATCAAAGATGATGATATCTCGTTGGAAATGCTGTGTACGTGAATGGTTATTATTATATTGCGTTGCCCCAAAAGTTTTTTTTTCCCCATAAGATCACTCTGGTAGTGCTTATTTGCATTTGACTTTATTTTAAATAATTTTGTTAGATTGTATTGTGACAGCTGTCATATCAGCATGCATTAAAAAAAATCAAAATTGGTGCATTTTATAGCCACTTTAATATTGAAGATGGAAGAAAATATGCAATGTTTTTGGATTATTACTATTTCAAGAAATGTAAAAATTCAACGGAAATAAAAAAAGATTAGTACAGCATATGGGGAAGGTGCTGTGACTAATAGAAAGTGTCAAAAGTGGTTTGCGAAGTTTCATGCTGGAGATTTCTTGCTGGACGATGCTCTACAGTTGGGTAGATCAGTTGAAGTTGATAGTGGTCAAAATGAGACATTAATTGAGAAGAATCAACGTTACACTATGCAGGAGATAGCCGACGTATTCAAAATATCCAAATCAATAAAGTTATTGGTGAAAATGAAAAATGTGTCTTTCATTTTACAGAAAAAACCATATGAATTTTTTGTCCAACCCAACCTTTGGTTCTTTACAAGGGCCTTTGTTACTGAAGTTGTCTTCGAATAGTGTTATTTGATCTAAGATTTAAATATGGAAAAGAATTCTTTGTGAGCTGTGGAATAGGGTTTTTTTTTCAGGTATGAAAGGAAATACCATTTTTTAAAATAACTTCTGTGTGCCAGGAATTGTGCTAAGATCTCACCTCTCATCTAACTCATACAGAAATCCAGAGCAGTAGATGTTACTATTTTATAATGAGGAAACTGAAGCTCAGAGCAGTTAAGCAATTTGCTCAGCATCACGTAGCTAAGAGATAAAATTAAAATTCAAACTGAAAATCTGTGGGAAACCAGTCTCCATGTTTGCATTCACTCTAGCACATTACCCCATAGACAGAGGGGAAAGAGGGAAGCAGAAAGCAAAAGGAAGGGTTTTGCACACCTAAAATGCCCCAGGAGAATGGGATTTGCCTGAGAATTAAAATATTATTATTAGGTGTCAAGGCTTTGCCACAAAGATGTAAGGAAAGCTCACTTTTTTCTTCTTTTTTTTCTATAGCCTTCTGCTTAAAAAATCTGTTTTATTTTTGCCATATTTCTGGGGAGAGCAGTGGGAAGTAGTTAGGAACAAAAACTATACCCACTTAATAGGTGGCAGTGGGCAAAACTGAGAAGGAAGAAGCAGACACTCCAGCCAACATTTGAAAGTAACCAGCTCAGCTGCCAGAATGACCTGCTTCACGGGACCTGGGGCCATCTTCCCCGACTGCAGCACCAGTTCATCTGGAGTCCCTGAGCTTCATACTTTCATACTCACTTTTTTATTTCTGTCCTTAGTCCCCAGGCTTTGGCCCAGTGCTTCCTACGAAGGAAAAAGCTGTTCTGAGGTGGAAAAATCTGTGAGGCTGAGAATGTCCCCTCTTCAGTCTTTTCATTCAGAGGATCTCTGACAGTGAGAGGCTTTTAAGGCCACAATCCAGATGTTTCTGGAAAAGGGAAGAAAGGCTAATGTACCTGGAGTTTTTAAGTTATGGAGCCCTTGTTCAGGCCCGATAATGTCAACCCCTAGATACGGTGCGGTGCCAGAACCTTGGAATATTCTGACTCCCTGTTGATAGCTCATGCTGGCTTGTATTGATAAGAAATGAATTTAAAATTCAGAAAATATTCAATCAATTAGTTAAATCTTGCCATTGGAAAAATAAAAATCAAAGGGATCAAAAATAATTCAGAATTCTTTGCTAGTTTTAAGAAATCATTTTCCCTAAAGGCGGCGAATGTTTTTTTTTAGATTTAACCAGAACTAATCTCCACCCCACCATGAAATAAAACCTTGAACTAATTGACCTCGGTGTCTTAATCTGCAAAAAGGATATAAAGTAGCTCTTAGGGTTGATTTGTAAAATCAAATCAGATGAGGTGGGTGAAAGTGCTTGGTAAAGTACAAAGGGCCTCATTAATGTAAAGGGATTTCTTTTTTAAAAGTGAAGCTCAGTGGAGGGAAAAGGGTATCTTGTTGGCACTGATTGCATTTTAGTCTTCAATAATCACTTTTAATATTCATGAGTATAAAAATTATTTTTTCCTATTTCACACTGTTTTCAAATGGCAGTGACCATTATTTGCTTAGCATCAGCTTCTAACTGAATCAGATAAGGAACTCTCCCAGGGTCAGAGGGCAAATCAAATGCCTCCATCCAAATCAGAGTGAAGCACCCATGAGGGGTGATTGCTGGGTCCAGAGTTTCCTCTTTACGAGTGAGCTTCATGGAATATACAGGCCAATTTATTTCCAAGTATCTTGTCAATCTTGCAACTTATAAGTGAGATGAAAATCAGTTTTCCATAAACTTTCTTCCCAATGTAAACTGTCAGCAAAAAAAAATCTCCTCATTGGAATCTTTCACAAACTGAGGCTGGGAGAAGTTAAAAAAAAACTGCTCATGGCCCTGTCCCGTTTGGCTTGGTTGGAGCCCCGTTCTGTAACTGAAAGGCTGCGGGTTAAAATTCGCGGACTGGCGCATACCCAGGTTATTTCATCCTAGTTGGGGTGCATACAATCCCTGGTCCAGGTACGTGGTGGCAGCAGCCAATGGATGTTTCTGTCTCACATGGACGTTTCTCTCCCTTCCTCTTTCTCTAAAAACCAGTGAAAAAATGTCCTTGGGTGAGGATTTAAAAAAAATAGCTCATGGACTTACTACTGATGAATCTATAACCTACTTATAACTCTGATCGCACTTTCCTCTGGGGCGGGGGTGGTGGGGAAAGCCATAGCAATAACAACAACAACAACAGCTAACACTATGTGTCAGGCACTTGTTCCAACCTCTTTGCATGTATTAACTATTTACCCATCAAAAAAACAATTTTTTGGACTAGTCCTTCACTGAAGTAGCCCAAACAGAAACAATACTTTTTTTTTTTTTCGCCTCAGCTCAATGACACTGCAACCCGAAATCACAACTCCGTTTTAGGTTCCTGGTGGTGCCTGCTTCCTCTTCTAGTTTGTTTAGTCACAGAATTCGATTCCTGTTGGCCGATTACGCGCCTGCAAACAAGCTTAGCGCTCTATTGAAATGCGTGAGGCTCCTTAACTCTTGTGTAAACAGGTAATGCGAAGGGGTGGGGCACACATTGCGGGCTTCTTTGGGATGGGGATGGGGTGGGGGTTAGAACGAACCCCTCAAAGATCGAGAGAGGTTAAGAGAGGGCTTGGCCGCTGTTTTTAAATTCAGGGGTTTTTTTTTGTTCCCTTTCTAGAAACTAGCTGTAACTTAGAGCAGAACGCATTAAATTAAGCCACTTCTGAACAAGCAGCGCCCAGGCCCTAGGCCCTGCTGCGAAGGCCCCCGGCAAAGGTCAGGCTCCGTCCGCGTGACGTTCGTTCCTGCGCTGGTCCGAGCCGTGCTAGGCTTCAGGTAAGGACACTCTGGGAGGTCCCCCCTTCCGGCACGTCTGCCGCAGTGCTCGCTCTGATCCTACCTGGTTAAACGACGTATTTACTGGGAGCCAAGACGGGGGTGGGGTTGTGCTGATCGGCTCGTGATTCAACGGCAGGTTCCTTATTCCTCAAACCTGTTTCTGCTTTGTTTCTCTGAACAGCCCAAAAGGGCCAGACGTCTGTTTCGGACAGATGTCCTCAGGTGGAGCAGGTGTCACTTCTGGGGTCAACTCTGGATGTCTGAAATGGGTGTGACTTTTTGAACTGGGAGAGAAACCTGTCCGGTGGAGTCCCCAGATCTCTCCGATCAAGGCAGATTTATTTTTTAACCTTCAGCAAAGGTATCTCGGCTCCTAAAACAACAGGAATGTTGCACTGGCCTTAAGCCAGCGGAGGCTCAACGAACAGGATAAAATTTCAGTGCAGATTTACGGGAAGTTGCCGGTGTTGAGAGTAAAAATCTGGTTTGGTGAGTTTAAGGGAAGGGAGTAGACGAGAGACAACCTTGCTACTGTGAGGCGAATGGCCTCGGCGGGGGAGGGCAGCGGGAGGAGGGAGGAGGGAACAGGGAAGAGCTCGGAGACCAGACGCCGAGCGCTCCCCGTGCGTAGCGCAGGACGCAGCTGGGTTCCCGGGCCGCTGGGCTCCCCGGGGTGCGGACCCGGCGCCGTTCTGCCAGTGGGGTCGCCGCGCTTCTAAGTTCTCGCTCCGGCCAGGAATTAAGCCCCCGAGAGCTGCCTTCAGGTTCTCGCTCCTGCTTCCCACTTCGGAAGGTGCAGTTTGGGATAGTGAGAAGCCGGGGCTCGGGGAGTAATCCTCGTAAGAGTTTCTGCAGGTTTCCAAACTTAAAAAATTGTGACAAACTGGAATTCCCAGAGCCTGGGAGTTAAGCCTGAAACGACCTGTTGCTTTAAGCGGCGCGGTGGGGAGTAGCTGGACACTCCTCATTTCGGTTTTACATTAAAAAGAGCGAGGCCGAGAAGATGTTGTAGGTTACTTGCTAGCCGTGTAAATTGCTACCGGGCTGTGAATGAATGGTGTTAATTTCTGAAGTGGGCGATTCCAAATACATAACAAAGGTAAGGTGGTTTTTGGTAATCCTTTTAACTACTGTCTGTCCCTTCCATTTTACATTTGGTCCCTATTTTGAAATTTTTTTCTTTTTCTTCTCTCTTTAGCCCTTACATCCCTCATTCTACCACCTTCGTTGACTCTGGTATATTTAGTGGGGAGGAAATGGTTTGTAAAAAGATTTTAAAAGCGTCAGCTTCTGGAAAAGCAGAAAATCATATTCAGTCATCCGCATCATGTTTCCTGTGGTGATGAAACCTTTTCTGTACCAGAAACAAATTTTTGTTACCCTTGAAAACACATGACTGGGCCATGCAGAGCCACAGGTGGCTTTTTAGACTCAGTTTATTAAAGTGAGATTGAAGAAACATGACAGCCATCTCATTTAAATGTTAAGGATGGTGGGGGTGGAGGGTAGGATGTCTTCCTGTAGTAATTTACCTCCAAAGGTAACACTGAGCGGAGGCTTAGTTATTTTGTTAAAAACTCAATCTACATGAAAGTGTGGGACTTATGAATTATGACAGCTGACCAATCACTAGTCACCAGATATTTGAAAAATCAGCTACAATAAATGAAATGGAATTTTTCCAGATAAATGATTCCTTTTTTGATTAGGTAAAAGTTCATCTACTGTTGGGTACTGTCCCAAGGCATTTGGGAATATGACTTCTTTTTTGAGGCTTATCAAAGTGATTGAAAGACAGTGTCCTCAAGGAACTTATAGGCCATACTGCTTTGAAGGAAAAATAATCAAGTCCTTTTTTTTCCCTAGTGACATTTTAATGACTCAGTTTTCTTTAGCAGGAATGTAGATTAGAAATGTATTCTTTAAAAGTTTTAATGCTGGATCACCTGAACTTTCTCAGAGGAGAGAACGCAAAGGGCTGACAACACAAACATGAAGGGGTGGCCACAGTTTTAAGCACAGTTGCAACTAGACCAAGAGCATTTGAGAATTTCAGGTGTTGATTCTAAAAGGTGAAAGGTTGTCAGTGGCATAAAACACAACCTCTTAGACAAACTGAAGTACCCAACCTAGGCAATGAGATAACACTTTGCTGGAGATTGTGTCGCTATTAATTTAAACAGTAATTTTGTCAGACTGATGATCTGAAATCTTGGAGGGGAACAAAGCCAACCCAATCTGAAAAAGAAAACAGGAGAAGGGAAAGAAATAAGTTTGGGGTTTTGTTTCCTTTCTTGTCTACGTTCCACCTCCACATTTCAAGTCCCTTCTGAATTTTCAGGACCCGGCAGGGGAATGAATGCAGGTGCTGGTGGGGGGGAAGGGGATCTCCTCAAAGACAGACTAAGGTTCAAGTGAAACTGATTAGATTTTCCTAGAGAATGCATAATCCTAGGGAAAAACACCTTACTCGAAAGAGGGCTTTAATTTGGGATTCATAAGACTTAGAAAAATGATATATTTTTCATGACTGTAGAAATGTGCACCAAACATTTATGAAGTTACAATGAAGGTGTAATGCAGCTTAAAAAGTGGTTGTCAGAGTGATGTTAAGTTCAAGATTATATTAGAACTTTTCAACTGATGGCCTGATTAAGAGATATAGTTTTCCTCTTGGGAGCAGTTTCTGTGTCTTACGATGATGTTGATTTTTCTGGTTTAATATCGTAAGAGGTATGTGCTAGTCAAAACAACCACCTGCTCAGAGTAATTGCTTCGAAGAACAACCACAAAAAGACTTTCAATAATGGCAATGCAGATGATTTGTCTTATAAGATAGGGGGCCTTTAGAATCTTTGGAGAAGCACAATCATAGAAATAATAATAATTAATTGTTCAGTTGGCTCCTCAGGTTTTTGGAAACGTCTCCTCCTGGAGGGATTTAGGGGGAAGTGGCACCCGGCCACCTTTTGTGTGTGGTCCTGAATCAACCTGGCGGTAGAACACTCCTGAGATCATCCGAGCTTGTTTTCTGATTGTTTCTATGTCTGTCACTGTCATAGTTGCTTTCCCTCCTGGTCTGTCAGCATCTGTATGGGGCAGAGGAGAGAGAGCGAGGGGAAGCTACCTTTCCTTTGAAGTCAGTGTACCCCTTTTCAGAATCTCTTATATTTTGCCCTGAAAGGTGAGGAAGGAATTTTCCAGTGAAAGTAGAGGGCAAGAGAGTGTCTGGAGGAATAAATAGCCAAGAAGCAGGTGAGTTCGTTTCAAACACTGTTAGTAATGTAGAATTTACCAGAAAGCTTACATGGGGATTATCAGTGCCCTTTAATGTTGAAGGTGAACTGTCCACTGTAGGAATTTAAGGCTCATCCTCACCACCTTTTGTAGTTCACATGCTCCTAGTGCACTGCAATAGATTGCTCATTTGAATGAGTTTAAGATATCATCTCTTGGTACAACTAAAAGTAAACTGATTACAAAAGGCCCAGGCCCTTCAACCTTACTCCCACTGCATCTCTCCTCTACTTTCTGCAGTGATTTGAGGACAACTGAAACACACACAGCTCAGTTTCTATAACCTACGTGTATAATGAGAGTATACTTTTTTGTTACTGTGAATATTCAGTTTTTGTCATCATATGAACTTAGTGCATATGCTAAGTTCATGCAAAATGATTTATGAAATGTGTTTAGATGTATACAGTTTATGTGTTTGTAAAATATGAAAGATAAGTAAACTGATACTATAATAGAAATCATTGATAATAGTTTATAGTTGCCCTTCTGGTAAGCCCTATCAGGTTTTGAGAGGGTCATTTTAGAAATCAAAAGTATAACCGTACAATCCCTACCTTGCCGAAGGCCATTTAAAAGAGATGACATCAGGAGAAGGCAAGTGCTAGCGTTGTAACCCTGAAAACTCTTTGTGATTTTGGGAAAATAGTAATCCTTTGGTCTTAATAGATTCCTGGTAGTACAAAATACATACTTTACTTACAAACTTCAGCCATTCATAGTAGTCAAGAAAACAATCCATGGTCTTTTTGAATCATGATATATGTCTTTGGGGAGACTGACTGTTTGTGGTCCTTACGAACGTGGCAGCCCAGTGCCAAGACCATTGTCAGTGTCCAGTGGGTGTATATTGAAGGAAAAGTGAGTTGCTGACAGTTTTAGCCTTCTGGTTGTGCTTTGCTTCGGATAATGGCCAATATTGCTAATATGGAAGTTTCCACCAGCTGGGGAGAAAGACACCCTGATCTCAGAAGCCATGGGTAATCCACACATGGGTGAGCAAGAGTTAACTATATGTACCAATGGGCAGCGGGCGAGTGTACAATGAATGCAGGGCATTGTGCATGTGAAACAGGAACAGGACGCCTCTACCTGGCCAAGGAAATGCCAACCTGTAAAAATTATGACAAAAAGCATTCAGCTTTTAGAGCACTGAGACCCCACTTGATTATTCTTATAAAACATTTCACATTGTGCCAAAAAAAGAAAAAAGTTAATATTTCATAAAATGAAGAAGGTTTTTTTCAGGTGTTCATTCTCTTAGATCAATTTGATTGCCATTCCAAAAACGTATATTTTGGCTTTTTGAGCCCAGGTGAAATATCCATGTTTCTAAAAGTAGGGATCCATATCTGTGAGAGCACGGTGACTTTTGAAAAGACTGCTTAAATAATATTTCTTTTTGTTTGCTGTCATTTATTTTTTAAAATAATAACATGGTTCTTGGTACACCAAGCCCTTGCCAAGATTAGGCCCATCTTCTCAGCAGCCTTCTTAAGACAAAGTTGCCTTTGTATAACTACAACCGGGAGGATTTGGTGACACAGAAAACTCAATGGGGCACTGCAACTTATTATTAACAGAAAATTCAATGGCCTCATGTTTTTGTTGTTGGTTTTTTTAAATACTCTCCCAGCTAATATCTGCGTTATATTTCTCCATGCAGATGATCTTACTATTTTAGACTTGTCCAGGGAAGAATGTGGTGGCTGCGGATTTGCCTTGGGGTTTGGTTAGAGTATAAAAGACCAAAACTGCGGCCTGCTGATGCAGAGGGGAGCTCAGCTCTGAGAGCTGGTTTGTTCTTGCTGTAGTCGGCAAAATTTGGTCACACGTGGAAAGAAAGAAAATGGGGGTTAGCCAGAGTGAAAATGATAAGTTGGGGGAAAGTTGGCTCTAAATTCAAACTCCATGGCAGAGTGGCTAAGAGCAGAGACAGCCTTTGTTCAAATCATGGCTTTGCCCTTATGTGCTATGGGACTTTAGGCAGGTTACCGAAAAACAAAACATGCAAAATAAGCCCCTGTGACTCAGTTTCCCCAATCATAAACCTCCTACCTGACAGGGTATTGTAAGAATTGAAGTAGTTAGGTAATCTTAAAAATTTTTTTTTATTAAAGTATACTTGGCATACACCATTGTATTATTAGTATAAATTAATCTATGGTATGAACAGAGCTTAGAACAGTGCTCAATCTGTAGTCAGTATAATGTGCTTATACATCATGTTTGAAAGCATTTCTGACTTTGAGTCCTTACCTCACTCTCCTATTCCATGTAAGAGTTGCCTTTCGTGACCTCTTCTGCTGGTTGGAATCCAGGATTCTCTTCCTTACATGACTCCTTGGCTTTGACCACGTGGCCATTGTCATTGTAGGCAGGCGCTATTTTGCTGGTATGTATGTGTGTATGTATTTGTTTATGTTTTTTGTATCTTAGGTGTATGGAGAAAATCACCGAGGTGATTCTAAGGGGGGCATTTCTCCCCCCTCAGTAAATTATAAGATGTTTTCAGAAACAAATGGAATGACGCTCTGTTATACCTGCCAAGTGAGAAACTGCCCAGTGTGTGGCGGCCAACAGAGCATAGATTCTGAAAATGGTTGATGCAAAGTAGACATTTTTTTGTGCAAGGGCTTAATACATCAAACTTAAGTAGTTCCTATTATGTTTTGTACTGGTTAGTATTAACTAGTCATAATCATAATATACAATATGGGAATTTCTCCAAATTGCTACAGTGCCTTACTTTGGTACATATACTATTTTCTCTACCAGATAGAAAATAAGTTCCTTAGAGGCAGGATTTGTGTCTGAATAATACTTGTATCTCTCAGTGTCCCTTGTTTATAGCTAAGTGCTCATCAAACAATACAATAGTTTCTTTGTCTAAATACATTACCCTTATACACATGTAACAGCATTTTTCCATTCCATGGGTATGTGTTATACATCACATTTATTTGAATGACTTGTGATCAAGTCAGGCAGGAATGGATGGGAACAGAAGCTCTGTCCACGGCCCAGCCTCTGAAGGCATGGCAGGATGTGGCAGGCCCAGGGCAGGGAGGGTCGCGACCTTACGGCAGAGGTCCCCAACTGGTCTGTGGCCTGTCGGGAGCCAGGCTGCACAGCAAGAGGTCAGCAGTGGGCAAGCCAGCAAAGCTTCACCTGTATTTACAGCTGCTCCCCGTTGCTTGCCTTACCACCTGAGCTCTGCCTCCTGTCAGATCAGTGGAGGCATTAGATACTCATAGGAGCGCAAACCCTGCCTTGAACGGCGCATGTGAGGGATCTGGGTTGCATGCTCCTTATGAGAATGTAACGTCTGATGGTCTCAGGTGGAGCTGAGGCGGTGATGCCAGCGCTGGGCAGCGGTTGCAGATACAGATTATCGTTGGCAGAGAGGCTTGACTGCACAGAGGCCATAATAAATCAGTTGCTTGCAGACTCATACCAAAACCTTATCAGTGAGTGGCAGGTGACTATTAAGCTGCATCTGGTGGCAGGCTATATAAATCCATCCCTGACCCGCCCTGGTCCATGGGAAAATTGTCTTCCACAGAGCCAGACCCTGGTGCCAAAAAGGTTGGGGACCACTGTCTTACAGTGCGTGAGTGTCCATCATCTTGTCTAAAAGTTTATATTCACCTCTTTTTCTACTCTTTACCATCTTTACAAGGCTCAGAGATGTTACTAAGTAACTGTGAGAAGGAGGAAAATGCATTTTCTCAAAGCCAGAAGGAATTTGTTAGATAATTATAGACAAAAGTGCATATTTGCAAAATTAGGGAAAATGAACAACCACAACAAATTCCAAGAGAGAAAGAACAATGGGAGGCCTTTGAGCCCAGTGGTGTGGTTTTTCTGATGGATTGGTGTTCTCTTGGCTAAAGAAAAGAGGTGAGGAAGGACAGGTGGCTAAAGAAATATTGAGAGAATTGCGTAGAGTGAAATCCTATTTGCAGAGCAAAGAGAATCTAGTAACAAGTTAGCTCTTCCCACTTAGTACAAACAATAGCTTGGCCCAGGGACCTTCTTTGCCCTTTGCCCTACACTGTGGATTCTGGGATCCACCTCAGAGAATCTGAAAATTTACCAGTGAGATAACAACTAGCTCAGATGGTACTGACGAGTGAAATTTGTGCCTTTCTCTCCCACCCAGAACTTTCTTCCCAGCTTTATTGAGATATAATTGACATATAACACTGTAAAAATAAGGTGTATAATGTAATAATTTGATACACATATAAAATGAAAAATAACTATCCCAATAAGTTTAGTTAATACATCCATCACCTCACATAGTTACCATTTGTATATGTTGAAACATTTAAGATCTGTTCAGTTAGCAAGTTTTTAAAAGATATATTTTTTAAAGATTTTATTTATTTTTAGAGAGAGGAGAAGAGGGAGAGAAACAGTGATTGCCACTGGCACACACCTTGACTAGGGACCAAATGGGCAGCCCATGCATGTGCCCTGACCAGGAATTGAACCGGTGACCTTTTGCTTTGTGGGATGACACCCAGCCAACCAGTCAGGACTTGCTTAGCAACTTTTAAGTATACAATAGAATACTATTAACTGTAGTCACTATGCTCTACGTTAGGTCCCCAGAATTACTCATTCTTAAAACCAGAAATCTGTACCCTTTGATCACAATCACCTATTTCTGCTCTCCCCACCCCTCCCCCCAGCTATCCCCTGGCAGCCACCAATCTGTAGTCTGTTTCAATGAGTTTGATTTTTTTTAATATTTAATTTTTAAATGGAGTTTCTGCCTTTCTACTCTCTATAGATTGTGGTTTATATTCACAATCGCTTGAGCACTGAGGCCAAACCTGGGAATGCAGGGATCTTGGAATATCCTTCCAGCACCATTCCCACTGTGGAACCCAGGAGTCACTCCCTCCATGGGAACTGTGGGAGGCACACAGACCCAGAAATTAAATGTGAACACCCATGTTCTCACGCATCCTGGTAATGTGTGAAAGGTCTTGCCCTTTTCTGATTGGCTATAGCTAGTGAATGAACTAGTCAGTGAAACTGTAGAATCTCCTTGTCATTTTCCTCTGCTTCCATCTTTGCCCTCACCCATACACTCTGTTTCTGATGCAGGATCTAGAGCAACTCTTTTAAAATAGATGTCAGATCCTGTCAGTCCTGCGCTGAAAACTTCACAGTGTTTCTCCATCTCACTCAAAAGCCAGTGAGGCACTCCCTATATTTCTAGTCCAATTACCTCTTTAATCTGAACTCTTATTATCCCTCACTCTTCTATTCACTCTACTCCAGCTAGATTCATCCTCAGGGCCTTTGCACTGGCTGCTCCCTCTCCCTGAACCAGCTTCTCCAAATATCTGCATGGCTCACTCCTTCACCTCCTTAAGGTCTTTGCTCTTCTTCCCCCAACTAAACAGTAATTCCTCCTACCTGGGGTCACTCTATTTCTCTACCAGGCTCTATTTTTAAAATGTGCTTATTAGCCCTGACTGGTGTGGCTCAGTTGGTTGGGCATTGTCCTGAGGAGTGAGGGGTCATGGGTTCAATTCCCAGTCAGGGCACATGCCTGGGTTGCACGCCGGGTCCCCGGTTGGGGCACTTGGGAGAGGCAAGTGATTCATGTTTCTCTCCCACATAGATGTTTTTCTCCTCTTCTCCCTACTTCACCTCTCTCTAAAAATAAATAAATAAAATCTTTAAAAAATAAATATATTTATTAGTTTTTAGCATACTAGATAATTGTATGGCTTATCGTCTCTTCCCCACTAGAGTCTCTGCTTCATTTATTAATGGGTTTCAAGCATCTCGGCACAGTCTGCCACAGAGTAGTCACTCAATAAATATTTTTAGAATGAGTGAATAAAACACAGGCTTTCACACAGCACAGGTATGCAGAACACCCAGGTATATAACTTGTGTGTTCTACTCAAACTACGACCACGAACACACCTTTCTGAATAAGCATGGATTTCCTTCCACACCTCTCCTATTAAGCTGCCATGTTTTCTCTGGTTTCATTATTTTCTGGGCCACTGGAACCCTTGATGGAGGCCGGTGACTAAGTAATGAGCAAGGAAGGTCTTAGTGTGGGGATGGCGCAATCATTTCAGCACTTCTCTGTTTCCAAATCAAAGCCTGGTCTTTGGCAATATTTTTGTGATTTCCATTTCTTATATAGCCTTTTGTTTTGATTCAGTCTTGTGAATCGCATGCCCTATAAACAATTATACTTAACTAACTCCTGTTACTCTATTGTTTATCACTTTTCCTGTTGTCATTTAATTAATGATTGTTCTGAGAGTTAATTGTCAAGACAAGGGGTTTTTTTGTTTGTTTTGTTTTTTAACTATCTCTTGACTTTTGAGTTTTTGCCAAATGCCAATTGCTGCTATAGGATTTCATCTAGATTTTTCTCAATTGCAGAGCTCAATTAGGTACTTTAACTTGACTTGGCATGAAAAAGAGTGCTGGTGTCATTGTCTGAGTCTTCAATATTTCCCCAGACCTTTACACAAAATCTTGGTCTTGCCTTTTATTGAGTGGCAAAGTCATTCTCCGATCTATCATTATTGTTTGCTAGCCCTGGCCACATTCTCCCACTTTGCACAATTACCTTGGTTTGTCAAAATTGCATTTTTCGATCTTTGGAGGTACAGCTCCCTATCTGCATCCACCTGCCGTATTAAGGCTTCATAACTTGGCACTGGAAAGGGCTTCCCCAATGGTGGGTAAAATCCTGTGACAACGAGGCTTGGGGACTTTAGAGCCAGTCATGAAGGTGAGTGTCTATTCCAGGGCGGTTCTTTGCAGTCAAAAAAAGTATTAGTATATACATTCTGCTGAAAGTACATAAAGATCCTGGTTATAGTTCGTTCTGACTTGTTGATCATGGCTTGTAGCTGATTTAGAATTATTGGATATTTTTTCACTTCTAAATTGATTTGGAAACTATTACCACAATTGATAATAACTGGGCAATTTGTTGAGGAATTAAAAAAAAATAAATTCTATACCTAATAAACAGCTAATATTTATACTACTTTCTGGATATTCTTTTATCTCTTACCATAGGTACCGAATGGGAAATTAAAATGAATAGCATATAAATGTTAAATCAGACCTGTCTTTAACAATATACTTTGTAGAAGGAGCCGTAATTACTTATGAGTTAGAAAAATTTATCAAAATATAGAATGAGCCCTGACTGGTATGGTTCAGTGGGTTGAACTTCGTCCGACGAATTGAAAGTCACCATTTCAGTTGCTGGTCAGGACACATGCCTGGGTTGCAGGCCAGGTCCCTGGTTGGGCGCATTGAGAAAGGCAGCCAGTTGTTTCCCTTGCACATCCATGTTTCTCTCCCTTTCTCCCTCCCTTCCCCCTTCTCTAAAAATAAATACATAAAATCTCTCTATATAAAATGAGCCCTGGCCAGTGTGGCTCATTTGGTTGGAGTGTTGTCCCATAACTGAAAGGTTGCGGTTTGAATTCCGGTCAGGGCACATACCTAGGCTGCAGGTTTGATCCCCAGCCGGAGTGCTTAGGGAAGGCAACCAACTGCTGTTTCTCTCTCACATCGGTGTTTCTCTCTCCTTTCCCCTCCCTCTAAAAGCAATGAAAAATTGTCCTTAGGTGGGGATATACGAGGTCTGTCCAGAAGGTATCCAGCCGTGTACTATGAAAAATAGAGACATTTATTGAAGGAGATAACAAGGTACAAGAAACATTGTACACAGGACAATGACACCTCAGTCCCCTTTTTAAGCAGGCATCTTGGGACCTCACGCAGTTCTCCCAGTCCCCATCAGCTGCCCCATTGTACTTTCCTGATCTCATTGGGGGTCTGAAATCTCTTCCCTTTCAAAGGTGATTTTAGTTTTGGGAAAAGCTAGAAGTTGCAAGGCACCAAGTCTGGGCTGTAGGGGGGCTGAGTCACTTGGGTGATTTGATGTTTCACCAAAAAACTGCATGAGATGTGATGCATAAATGGGCACATTGTGGTTATAAAGGTACCAATCACCGGTTGCCCATAGCTGTGGCCTTCTGAATCATCCAAATAGTTTCCTTGGGGGAATGTTCAAGCTTAATGCAAAATCTGATGCAATTCATTGCTGTACTCACTCAGTCATTTTGAATGCAACGGCCACACGGTACACATGCTCACCCAACGGCATGTACTGCCCTCACTGACTAGAACATTTTTCATGCATGCGCATTCCAGTCCACTCTCCTTGGCTGCCAGGTTACATCGATATCACGCAGACCATTCTCGTTATATTAACAATGGCTGGATTTGAAAAAAAGAGATGATTATTAATGAAGCCAGGTATTGAAAGGACCTGCTTTTCTAATGTAGACATAGACTCAACTATTAGTTATTGAACAGCTGCTATGTGCTAAACACTAGGTACCTAGGTATCCAGTGGAGAATAAAAGTTCTCTCTTCTCAAGGGGCTTTCTTTGGGGATGGAGATGGGATTCAGGACTCTGAAGGAACTGACAGGTAGTAAACGATAGTAGGAGGGACTCTTAACTGGAGTGGTCCCAGAAGGCTTCTCGGGGAGGTGATATAGGCGGACAGAAAGATCCTTGCCAGGTGGAGGAACATTCATAAAGGTCCTAAGGCTGGAAAAAGCTTGGTGTGTTGAGAGACATAAGCGCCAGGAGGGAGGAGCAGACGAGCATGAGACAGGGTTGTGGGGGTTATGAAGACTCCTGTGTAGGCCCTTCAAGACCTTGGAAGACAGTTTGTGTGCTGTTACTCCAAGGCCACTGGCAAGCCATTAAAGAGGATTTGCTTGTGAAAAAGTAAATGACTGCTGGGGGAGCACCGGACTGGAGGGTGGCTGTGGCAGCAGACAAAGCATGAATACTTGAGTTCCTTTTGAGGGTGGCAGTGGAGGTGGAAAGAAGCTGGTCAAATGGGTGCAGTTTCTTCTGTGTATCCAACTGCCTTTTTACAGCCTCAGTTCAGCCCTGGCTGGAGTTTCATCAATGGCTGGCAGAAATAGCAAGATTTGATGATAACCTAGATGTAGGGGTGAGGGAGAGCAATACGAATTCTGACTTGAGTTACTGGGTGCAATAGGGGATACTGAAGGCGAACAGGTTTGAGGAGGGCGTAGCGAACCAGGAGTTCAGTTTTGGGTGTGTTTACTGAGATTCCTGTTAAACATCCCAAGCTGATATTGCAAGTTTCTCTTTTGTATCCAGAACCTCCATCAAGAACAAGGAAGTACCTCTTCTAGGCAACTGTTTTGTATTTCAGTATTTCTGCTTGGTCCAGATTTATAGCATGTAGATATGATATATGACCTTTATTTATATAATACTCTCAAATGACAAAATAGTATTTAATGCTAATTGAGCATCTACTCTGTGTGGAAAACTGTGATGGGGGATGAGCTGGGGTAATCAGACATTCAAAAATATTTATTTATTTACGTTGGTTATTGGGATGACATTGATTAACAAAACCGTGCAGCTTTCAAGTGCACAACTCAACAAAGCATCATCTGCGCACTGCATTGTGCATCCATTGCCCAAAGTAAAAGCTATTTCTGTCCCCATTTATTCCTCCACAAAAAATCCTAAGTATAGTTTCAGCCACTGGGCATCTTTTTTAAAATGCTTTTATTGATTTTTTTTTTTTTTTTTTAGAAGGGAAGGGTGAGAGAGAGAGAGAGAGAAACAGAAACATCAGTGGGCTGCCTCCCGTACATGCCCCATCTGGGTATTGAACCCACACCTTTTGTTGCCCCGGACGATGCTCCAGCCAACTGAGCCAGGGCCAAGTGTCTTCTAATTCAAATTAATCCTATATATACTATTGAAACATTAAATATATATGTGATATTTATATTATATATTTAACATTAATGTATGTACTTAGTATATTTAATTATACAATTTGTTTTATAGATAATTAAATGTTATATTCAATATACTTAATATAGGATACATATTTAATATACATTAAGCAACCTTTGATATTAAAAACTAAGTGTAAATCACACACGAACTAAAAATCACCCACATTATAAGAGCTAAAAGAAAATATTACAGGGTGGAAGAGTAGATTTTCTTCAGTTATAGTCACTCTGAGGCATGCTGATTCAGACTGTAAATATTGACAGTGAAAATAGATCCATTTAGAATATGCAAATATATATTCTTTTCCTTAACTAACTTTACAAAGGGCCTGCTGCACTTCTGCATGTTATGTGAGTGGCAACTGGAAGCCAGTACAGATTCATGTTAACCTTCATTGTGAAAGGCTGATTTATTTCTCTAGCAAACTCATTTTTTGAGCTTCTGGAGCAAGCACTGGGGATCTGATGGTGAAGAAAGCACTAGGCTTTGGAGTTTAGAGGAGTGGAAGCTTTATCTGTCTTAAGTGCCACCACTGTGTCCTTTCCCCCATCAGCGGTTATTCTAAAAAAAAAAGGGGGGGGGAGGGTTTGAGCCCGTATTTCCAAATTTATAGGAATAAAATGCTATGTTTTGGTCTTAAGCAATGGAAAGCCGAAGTTCAAAAAAGTATTGGTTTAAAAAGTCATAAACCAGAAGGAGTGGGTGGGCATAGGAGAAGAGGTTACGGTGGGTATTGTTTTGCAATCATGTATAGAAACTGTCAACGGTTGTAGCTTTTCATTCTGGTATGTCAACACTAGTGGAGCCTATGAAGTGTAATCAAATTTATTATTGCTTAATTGAGCCAAATGGTGTAGTTTTTGGTTTTGCATAAGATGGGTCAGTTTCCAAAAGGATAGTAGTGCCCAAAGGTTTCACATTTATTCAAATTCCATTTTTAATAAGAAAGATACTTTGGTGAGGAGCTGTTATAAATGTGTACCTGCAATAATCTCACAAAGGAGGAGGCTTGTGTCTGAGTACTTGCTGAACTGCTGTCTGTAACTAAATATTTGAAGCTGGGAGTTAAAAACAACATAATAATGACTAATAATAATAGCTGACATTGAGTAAGCACTTACTCTATACAAGGCATGACCTTATTTAATCAAAAAAACCACCCTCAAGAAGTAGGTCCTACTATTCTCCTTTGGCAGATACAGAAATAAGGCACTGACAGGTCAAGCAACTTGACCAGGGTAAATAGTGGTCAGGATTCCAGGCTGGTGTAAGGCTTCTGAATGAGGTCTGGGAAAATCCCTGGACCAGGACCCAGTCTTCTCCCTGAGATCTGCCGCTTACTCAGCAGACAAGTGACCTTGGACATGGCATTTCACCTTCCTGTCTTTCAATTTCCTAGTCCTTAAAATTAGATAGAAGGGAGCGGAGGTTTCGGACTAGACATCTTTTGCACAACCCCAAATTTCTCTATTTCTAAGTCTACTTACTTTCATGGCTCAAATCTATCAAGGATTGCTATTGATAAGATGTCTAAAGGGAAGATCAGGGCAGTGGGAGCAAACTAGGGGTATGGGATTGGAGGACAGTCACCTTGGCCTTAAGTCACAGGAAGGAAACTGCTAGGTTAAATGGCTTGTCCAAATCTTACAAAGTGGTTACAGATTTGATTCTTCATTCCTGAATCCCGTTCAAGATGGTGAATACAGCTGGCACGTGGAGCGGTTCTAGATGGGCGGTTCTCCGCTGAGGGGAGGTTGTCTTCCAAGGGACATGTGGCGACATCTGAAGATGTTCTTGGTCCTCACAGTGTGGGAGGGGCGGTGCAGGGTGCCACGGGCATGTGTGGGCAGAGGACAGGGACGCTGCAACGCACAGGACAGCTCCTCACAACGAAGAACTATCGCCCCAAATGTCAAAAGTGCGGAACTGGGAAACCCCATTCTAGTTGGGTCTTCGCTTTCTATATCCACCACAGCCTTACGCGACTCGAACAAATAGTGTTTGAACTTAGTTTTTACTCTCATCTCTTTATGAAGATTCAGAGTCTGAGAAGGAATTTGGGGAAGGAGGTCAGGGACAAAGTTAAATTGAACTCTCTTCTAAGGGTTCCAGGAAAGTTCTCAGTTAATAATGTTTTTCCCTTTGCCACGGATCCAGTGATTAACGTCAGTTGCTTCACTCCTTCCTTCTTAGGTTCTGAGAATTTTTCCTTAGGTCCTACTCATGTCACTAAGACACTTCCAGAATTTCTTAGACTTTTTTTTTTTGAGAGGTTCTTGGTATTTCTATTATTTCAAACAGAGCTGGGCTTTGAGGAAGTTTGTTAATAGAATCTTTTCAAACCTAAAGATGACTTCAGTTTAAAGTTTTAGATTAGGTAAAATGAAGTTCTATGCTTTATCAAGTTTGTATCTTAAATTTATCTAAAATTAAAAACCTTTGTATGGTGCTTTAAACTTCATGGAGAGAGAAGAGCTATAGTAAATGAATACATGCTGGAATATAAGACACATTGTCTACAGCTTTGGAAAAAAAAAATTTTAACGGAGGGCTAGAAATGAACTCCATGTACTAGGCTGACATTTTCCTCTGAGGAAACATTTTGGTCAATATTTGATGTCCTGTAGATTTGGGGAAGAAAGATAAGTGCATTTAGATTTGCAGTTGTTCCTGGCTGAGGGAAGCTGAGTTTACCTAGTTTCCATAAGAAATCTATTACAACCAAAGAAAACCTTTTGTGTTATGCCAGATCAGGTCATTTAAGGTCACAGAAGCTGTACAAATGCTCAAGTAGATTAGGGCATTTGTTTCTGCCTCTTTCAGGTTTCATGGCTTATACAGTAGTCCCCCCTCATCCTCGGCAAATACGCTCCAAGACCCCCAGTGGATGCCTGAAACCTTGGGTAGTATCAAACTCTAACTATAGTGGTTTTTTCCTACATATACATGTCCTTTTACTTAAAGGAAGCACTTTATGGCTTTTCTTTTCCTCCCTCCCTCCCTGCTTCCCTCCCTTTCTTCTTTCTTTTTTCCATATCTGAATTGCCAGCATCACTGCTATTTGGGGGCATTACTAAGTAAAATAAATGTTACGTGAATATAAGCACAGCAATACCTTGACGTTGAATCTGATAATCACGTGGCTACTAGTGATTAAAGGGTGGGCAGTGTGTATTTTGTCAATTCATTGGACAAAGGGATTTCACGTCATGGGTGGGATAGAGTGGGTCCAAGTGAGATTTCATTATGCTACTTAGCGCACAATTTAAAACTTATGAATTGTTTTTTTCCCCTGGATTTTCCAAGTAATATTTTTGGACTGCGATCGAATGCGAGGACCTGAAACCTTGGAGAGCAAAACTGCTGATAAGGGCAGACTGCTGTATTTCGGACAATATAAGTCATGGAATTTCTAGTTACTACATTCCTTGAATGTCAGTCAGATACAGGCCCTAGATTTCATTATCACTTCACACCCACACATGATGGTTCCATGATCAGTGAATTCGCTCAAATTCTGCGGAACTTACCTTTCTACCTTTGGAAACCACTGGTTCTACAACTGACTGCCTCTTGTTCATGTGCCTCCTTTTCTTCCCTCTAAAGCTCACTTCAGGCTTTTAGAGGCAGCTGATTTCACCGCATCCAGTTCTCTTGACCCTTCATGCTTTTGACATTTGAATCACATTCCCTCTCAGTCGGCATCTGTCCTGAAGAGGCACGCTTGGATGCGTGAGAAGCCAACACCCAGTGCTTGATTATTGTAGTTGCTCTGCTCATGACACTGGATACATTTATCTATCTATCTATCTATCTATCTATCTATCTATCTATCTATATCTATATATCTATCTCTCATCCATGATATCTTTGACATGATGGAAAAATTGTGCTGGAATAATGCTTTGAACCAAAACTCTTCTTGAAGATTCCATGTGTTTCGTTGGCCTTTTGGGGAGT
This sequence comes from Pteronotus mesoamericanus, assembly GCF_021234165.1. Lineage (NCBI taxonomy): Eukaryota > Metazoa > Chordata > Mammalia > Chiroptera > Mormoopidae > Pteronotus > Pteronotus mesoamericanus. Next base: position 24,891,237 of record NW_026555234.1, on the reverse strand, counting down.
AATAACACTATCCATTTTTTCATTGAGTGAATACAGGTTCTGTATTAGGTATTGGGGATACAAAATGGATAATAAGTACTCTGGGTTCTTAAGGAGCTTACTAGCAAGGTGAAACATGTAAGCAAAAAAAAAAAATTGCTCTTTTGTGCTTTCTTAATGGAAATATTTATTCACCCATGGATTCACTGAAAACCATTTATTTTTTGCCTACATACTGTCTAGAAATAAGGAAAGATCTGTTTTGAAGGCACTTATGGCCTACTATAGTCAGAATGACACATTAAAAATGAATGCTATAAAATATTCTAGATGCTACTGGGAATCAGTAGCATCAGTTCAATCTGAGAGGGCTTGGCAGGGGAAGAGGGAGATGTTTAGGGAACTCCTCATAAAGATGAGACCTTTAATATACTTAACATTTATATACTGTGTGTTAGGTGCCTTGTGCTATTCTGAGCACTTGACAAAGATTAACTGATGTAATCTGCATAAGACACCGTGAGACATATAAAATTATTCTAATGTTACAGACCAGAAGGCTGAAGTACAGACAGGTTAAGTTACCTGCCTAAGGTGACGTAGCTAGTAAGGGCAGAGCCAGGATTTGAACGCAGGCAACTTAGCTCCAGAGTTAGAGGTGATTCTTGAATGAATCTTGGAAAAAACTCAGAACTGTGAAAAACAAGTAGTTGCCCTTTAGGGGGAATTCCTGAACCCAGAGAGAGAGGAGGCTGAAGAGGTGGGCAGAAACCAGATCACAAGGGCTTGAGCTCATGGGTAAAGCATGTACTTTATATAGAAAGTATAGAAAAGTAGAAACATGGAAAGAAGGAAAAATCACCTATGTTCTTACTTCTTAAAGAGCTCACTACATTAGCTTTTTTGTACCTTTCTTTTGAGCTCTTTTGAATGTTTGCATTTTTTCCCATAGTTGTCCTCAGACCGTACCGCAACGCTATGCGCCACCGTCTCTTACCTCACGTAACCCTCACAGCACGCCCGTGATAGTCACAGCCCCCGTTTTACAGAGGTGGACGCTGGGGACACTGCGTAGGCCGCACGGTGAGCCCAGGTGTTCTAAATGGAAGCTCCGGTCTCTTTCTGTTCCACACCTGCCTCCCCAGCAAAGGTGGATTAAAAAAAGAAAAGAGGTATGGAAATGTATCCAAACGTTGCAGGTAGCTCACATGTTTTGTGTCATCTTGTTTTTCCAAGTGAGTGATGACAGCAGGGACAGCAGACTGACTCTAAGGAGTGTTCGTGCAAGACACTGAGATTCATTCCATGGTGCCATGTTTGTGGGATTTCCGCTGCTTATATTTACTTCATAATACATGTTCTCCCAGAGTTTGGCTTCCATGCCGGGATCTCAGAATTGCACCTGCTTTCCTAACAATGGCTTTGGCAGGACAGTGGTTATCAGAGCAGAGATTGTTATTGCTCCAACAATATCTAAATGCAGGATTTGCATGTTTGCCCGGCACAAACAAGCTTCGTTGACAGGAGAGAAAAATAAATCTAAGTTGAAGCTTGTTTCAGTCTCAGTGGCAAAAGAAAGAGCTTTTTATGCTTTGTGTACCGTCTCGATACTCAACAGAGGTCCCCCCGCCCCATCCCCCCACCCCTTGTGCTGGGGCATTTGAGATCTTTGCTATGGGGTTGGTACTGTAGAACCTTCACACTTAAGGAAGTAAATTACACCCCAAAGCTTCTATTCCCTTATGGTAATGTTCTGGTTTATTATTTCGACAAGCATCTACTAGAGCCGTGACTGAGCACTGGTCACTCTGCTAAGCTCTGGAGAGTTGCAGGTGAGTGGGGCACCCTTCCTGCCCTCCGCTTGCTCACACTGTAGTGGGGACAGCTGGCCTGTGTCCACGTGCTGTACTCTCACGAGGCATATGGTCTCTACAGGGAGCCCAACGGACGGGGGACAGCCAGGTAGCTGGATTTGTTCTGTTGTTGTTTTTTGGGAGGTAGATCTAACTCACATACCATAAATACCGTCATTTAGAATATAACACTCGGTGGTTTTTAGTATATTCACTAAGTTGTGAAACCATCACCACTATCTAATTCCAGACATTTTCATTACCCCAAAAGAAACCCATGGCCGTTGAGCACTTCCCATTTCCCTCTCCCCGACCCCCTGTCAACGACTACTCTACTTTCTGTCTCTGTATAGTTGCTTGTCTGGACATTTCACATAAGTGGAATGATACAATATGTGATCTTTTGTGTCTGACTTGTTTTACATAGCATATGTTTTCAGGGTTCATCCATGTTGTAGCATGTGTTAGTATTTTATTCCTTTTTATGGCTAAATAATATTCCATTGTATAGATATGCCACATTTTGTTTATACATTCAGTTGATGGACATTTGATATCAGCTGGATTTTGAATAAATAGAAGGTTTTGCCAGGCATGGAAGGGAGGGTGCATTTTAGGGCAGATGAAACCCATCATTTTAAGGCGCACGTGTGGTATGTAGCACAGTACTTACTGAATGCCAGGCACACTTCGAGCCCTTTACAAATAATAACTTTCCGAGTTCTCATTATAGCCCTCTGAGGTGGCATGTGAGGCACAAAGAAGCCAAACAGTTTTCCCAGGTTACCAACCAGTAAGTGGGGAACTTAGAGGCCAAATCCAGACAGTCATGCTCTGGAGTTTATCTCTCAACTACCCAGCTCTGCTACAAAGGCAGGCTCACGGGGTAAGGCAGCCCAGCCTGTGTAGCTGCCTAGATGGGGTTAACGGGCAAGGTAGGGGTTGTAGGAGAGAGTCACCTAAGAGGCCAGAGACCAGGTGCCCTCCACTGAGCAGTTATCTTTGTAAAAGACACATCTGAGCATATCACTTCCTATTGAAAAACTGCCCCTACTTCTCCATCTTTTCATTTGGTTCCCCCAAACCAGCCATTTTCTACTACTTTTACAATTTTCCCAGTACCCATATTTCACCTAAATCATTGTTTTTTTCCTCAAAATTTTTAAGATTATTTATTTTTAGAGAGAGGGGAAGGGAGGGAGAAAGAGAGGGAGGGACATTAATGTGCAAGAGATAACATTGATTAGTTGCCTCTCACACGCCCCCAATTAGGGACCCAGCCCCAGGCACGTGTCCTAACTGGTAATAAACCCTCAACCTTTCAGTTCGCAGGCCAACACTCAGTCCACTGAGCCACACTAGCCAGGGCTCACCTATATCATAGGTTAAGTAATACTTTTCTTTATATCAACTCACTTTTGTTTTGCTTAAATACATTTATTTAAGGTGAAACTTTACTACCTTAAATAGAAAATAAGTATTTTTCTGATGTGCATTTAAATAAAACAAACCATTAAAATGAACTACCTTTACTCATTACTACCTAAAAGCAGCTTGCATACCAGCAGGGTGTGTAATACATACAGCATTGAGAAATTGGGGCTTGTGCAGTAAGGTTAGAACACTGTGTACTGGACTCTTCAAAACCTGGCTTCAGTCTATACCACAGCCCCATATCTGGTTCCCACACATTGGTATCTTTTCTTTCTTCTTCTTTTCTTTTTTTTTGAAGATGTTTATTTATTTATTTAGAGAAAGGAGAAAGAGAGAGAAACAGTGTGTAGTTGCCTCTTGCGCGCTCCCAGAAGGGCACCTGGCTCGCATCCCAGGTATGTGCCTTGACTAGAAATTGAACCAATGACTTTTTCATTTGCAGGCTGGTACTCAGTCCACTGAACCACACCAGCCAGGGCCATTGGTGTCTCATGTGACTGTCACATCCAGTGACCTTTCCTCCTCCCTGGACCCATGCTTTTTCATCATCATATATTGTTCCTTTGATGGTTCTGCCTCCTCTGTCTTTATGCTTAGGACCAGCTCAAATAATGTCTCCTCTTTTTAAGTCTTCTCATGCCCTCTGGGTTCCTCCAGGACTTGGCTCTGAGATGTCTTCGCTAGTCTTCTCTACCGTTGCTTCTCTCGCTTGTTTATTATGTATCCCTATCAGACTGTGAGGTGCCTCAAGGCAGGAACGTTATTTGTTGGATGAATGAACGATTGGTTAGAACCAAAGGGTAAAGACCTTGAATATGGTCTTGAATGCAGCATTCCCAAATCATAGAATGTTTTGAAACAAACATTATCAGAGTTATTTTTAATGAACTTAAGTGTGGTCGGTTGTGCGGAAGTCAAAAAAGGAGTGAGATCCTCGAGGCAGGGAGATAAATATGAAATAAGCATTCATTAAAATGTCTTGAGCCAAAAAAGCTTCCAGTAAAACTGAAAATATACATAGCTTTTGAGCGAGTGACTCAATTCCCAGGTATGTACCCAACAGAAATAACGTACATATGTTCACCAAAAGACAAGCTTAACAATGCTTTTTGCAGCATGATTGGAAATATTACCAAACTGGAAGCAACGTAGATATTTATCAATAGTAGAATGAATTAAAAAAAAAAAACCCTGTGGTATATTCCTTTAGTGGCATACTACTCTGTACATAATGGGAATGAACAAATACTACTGCAAGTAAAAATGTGCTCAGAGTTCACTGAACAAGCATAAAGTTCAGTGAAATAAGCCAGACCCCACAGAGTATCTGTTGTAAGATCCCCATTTACATAGTGTTCAAAAACAGACCAGTGAATTTGCAGGGTTAGCAGTCAGGATAGCGGTCGACCATGGGCAGGTGGTGACGAAGGGACCGTGAAGGGGGCTTCTGGGGTGCTGGTGGGACGGGTGTTCAGTTTGTGGAAATTGACCGAGAGGTACTCTCTTAACTTGTGTGTTTTCTGTACAATGCTATACGTCAATGTAAAGTTTGTATTTTAAAAAAATAGGAAGACATAAAAAGGATTAGCAAATGATGAATCTCAGATCCTGAGCTGCTTCTCGTGGTCTTCATTTGGCTTAATTGTCTTGGGATATTTATCTGCCATATTTCAGCTATAAAAGTAATAGCTACTAACAATTGCATTTTGTTTTGCAACATTTAAACCATATAGTCATTATTCTGTTTCATCTTTAGAACATCTCTATGAGAGTTCGTTATTATCCCCATTCTCCAGATGAAGAAACTGAGGCCCAAAGAGATTTCTTAAATTACCCTAAGTCACAGGGCAAGTCACTGAACTGAAACCATTTCCTGTGAGCCCTGCCCTGACTCTGGGCCACTTGGGGTTGGCAGTTGTACTTGGACTATGAGTCTCCACAAACAGAGAGGAGCAGGAGACTGGCAATACGTATGGAAAGAGTGGTGAACTATCCACGTGATAAATCCAAATTGGAAGTTTTGTAACTAGTTATGTCAAGCCAATAAACAAAGCTTTTTTGAACATATAAGTTAAATTCATTGTCCTTTTGCTGCGTTTCTGCTTAAATAATTAGGGGTCTTCACTACAATTTAATGACCCCTGGTTAACAAAAAAAGAATGTCATGGCCTTGGTTGAGTTTAACTGAAAACCATTTTGGCTGCTTTCAGTTAGCTCGCCGCCGACACAAACTTTCCAGGAGTGGTCGTGGACTAATCTCGCGTGTTTTCAGTTGGACTGGGCCACAGGGACTTTCTGGTTTGACATTCCATCCAATGCAGAAATGCCTCTGCAGCAGTACTGATCATCATGATCTGATAAATATGTGCACTGACAAGTTTCCAATGTAAGATGTCCCTGTTTTACAGAAGAGCAAGTAGACTTAGAGAGGTTAAGCAATTTGCCCTAAAACACCCAGGTAGTTGTAGCAAAACAGATCCCGACACAGGCCTTTCTGACTCCACATTTGGAGGGTTTCATGGCTGTGTATCTTCGCTGCTTCCACCATGGCCTTAAATCCCTGCAGTGAGGGGCGCATCATTATTTCCCTGGGACACGTCAGGCCAGGAGTGGCAAGTCCTGCAGGAAAGCTCTTCCTTACATTTAGCTGGACTCTTTCTCACAACTTTCATCTGTGAGGCCTAGATTTGCTCTTAAGAGTAATACCACTTCAGATCCCTCCTTGCCGGTAAAATATAAAGTGAGGGGTTACATTAGTCTGTAGGTTCCAAAATGATGCACGGGCTCCAATGATCTCTTGGTGTACAATAAGTTACCCCGCATTTTAGTAGGTGAAACACCCACCAGTGAGTACCTATCATCGCTCATGATTTGGGCATGATACGGACAGGTCTCAGCAGGGGGATTCTTCTTTAGTACCTGCATCAACAGCGATCAGTTGGTGACACTAAACCTGTGGCTAATCTGGCCCCAGAATGCTTGGTAGGATCAGTCTCAAGTCTCTCGATAAGTTCTCTTTTGCAGGACAGTTGGACATTGTACACGTCAGCTAAGCATTCCAACGTCACAAGGACGTCAAAGCTGCTGGTCTCTTCAGGCCTGGGCTTGGAAGCTGAAACAGTGTCACTCTCAGGTCAAAGCAGGCGCAGAACCTACCCAGTTCAAATGGAGGGACATAGCCCCCGCTTCTCAATGGGAGGCATGCCAGTTTTAACGTGCCTTGCTAAGGATCAGCCTCTCGTAATCCACACCCCCGCCCCCGCCACCGTTCCTTGGTTGGTACTACCTGTTTCGGTTTGAAAGTCTTCCTGCTGAGCTTTTTATTTTCTCTATTTTGGGACACTTAAAATATTGGGACTTCTTTTTTAAGTAATTATTTTAATCATATAGCATCATCTTTATCAGTAGTAATTATTTGCTGAAGTTAAGGAAGATGAGTGCATTAGGGTTATAGTCCTATAAGGACAGATCTTCCTGAATTCAGACTGACGGACAGCAGACTTTCTCATACAATTCATTTGCAGTTTAAACACATGTGAGTAGTGGACAGAAGGATGCTGGAAATTAGGTAGAAAAAAGAATGTAGAAACCCTTTATTGAAGGGTTTTTATAAGAAGCTTAATTTATACATTTATCCTGTCACATAATTTTCAGTTTTTCAGCCCTGCAGGGCATTTGTGACATTTTGATTCTTTAAAACAGCATTTTAAAGTTCTGTAATTTTGGTCAGTGATACGTGTACTTTGTTTACCATTAGAAACTGAGGCAAAATTCAGTGGGTTATTCCTCTACCTATATTAGCAGAAGGGGTTAATTGCAATTATTTCTAATCTTTTGATCCTTGTCACACTCCTCTGCTATGCAATAATACACTAAGGAATGTCCAGAAATCAACTGTTGGGGACCTAATGTAGCTCCCTGCTTTAAAATTTTGCCATTTTATGGAGTTATGCTTGCAGCTGGCATACGAACTTGACCAAAAGGTGCTGTTTTAGAGAACAGAGAATGCTGTATGCAGAAGTAAAATCAAGATCGTTTGGATGAGATGTGTCCATTCATTGTTGTCAGGTGCTTGAGCTCCTGAGGAAACTCTTTTGTGGGGATTTAAAATGAAATAATAGGTTTTTAATGGACAACTGTTGTTTATTTATTTAGTTTATTTTTTACTGACGTAGTCATTACTGCAAAGGTGGAAATGAACCTGAGCAATCTCATTTTATATCTCTTTGTTTTATTGAAGTATTTCAGACCTACTAGTACAGGGAATAGAACACCAAATACCCCTGTGTCCATGATCCAGCATAAAGAATAAGACATTAGAGAGATAATTGAAGCCCCTTGTAAACTTCATCCCATCTGCTTCTTCCTTCACAGGGGCTGCCTCTCCCCTAACTGCTGGGGTTATCATTCCCAGTTCTGTTTTCTTGCCTTTGCTACGTACGGTATTTACCCATAAATATCATGGAGGTGTTTACATTCTTAATCGTTGGGGGAAATAACCAAAAGCAGAATAATCTTTGGTGACACTTGAAAATATATATGAAATTCAAATTTCAGTGTCCATAAATCAAGTTTTACCAGCATACAGTGTAAAGACGTATTGTCTATGGCTGCTTTTGTGTAACGTGGCAGATCTGAGTAATTGAAACTGAAACTGTATGGCTGGCAATGCCTAAAACACTGGCTCTTTGACCCTTTACAAAAAATACTTGCCAACTCCATGTCTAACATCTGCACACACACATGCACAAAGTAAATAACCTGGCTAGAGAAAGGTTGGTATATAGGTATATGCACCTTGGCCAGGAGAAGGCTGAGGTGGACACAAGGCTTTTTTTGGTAATAACCCAGAAATTCTTCCTTCCTTTTCTCTCGCCTCAGGAGACCAACAGCGATTGAATGTTTCCCTTCCAACCCTCATCCCCTGAATGATTAGATCTTATTCTTCTGCTTTAAGCTTCTTTTCCTCTTGCTCTTACTTTCCCAGTCTCAGGCCTACCAGCAAATTCCATTTGTCCTGTGACAGAAAGAACTTCCCCAAGGATAGGCACCTTCCCCGCTCCTGAAAGCTCTTGGCTTAGCCATATGCTTTGCCTATGTCTCTCATTTGGCACAGTGAGTTTCCTGGTACTTCCTTTGTCTTCTGTGTCTTACAATTCCAGCCTTATGGCATAGCAAGACATCACATCCACACTGGCAACTGGTAGGCGGGTGAAAGTCAGCAGGGGTAAGTGAGCAAATGACCTTTTAAACAAAAACTAGATAGAGTTGAAGATACTTCAGTTTCTTTTGCAATAATAATAATAATAATAATTAATACCTCTCCCTTGTTTCTTTAATGGTGGATCTTCCCCTTTTCTAAGCCAGAATTATGCAGAAAATTGTCCCAATTGATTATTTCCTTTTCCAGTTGTAGCTAAAGAGTGAACAGTGCTAAGCATGAACAGGGTGCCCTGCAATTCAATGGTGAGCTTCATCGGCTTGAAGCCCAGAGTCCATCTGTTAGCAGTGAGGCTTTGGAGTTCCCTTAGCAAAGAAGAGAATGGCCACCTCTGGTGTAGCCCAGAAAAAAGCAGAATACGAAGAATAATAATACGCAGTCTTCAGCCTTAAGGTGCTTTTAAGTGAAATAAAACAATGAACAATAGAAAATGATAAATACTACAGGGCAAAAAATCAAAGAATGTGATAAAGTTTACAAGAGAGGTACAGAAAGGAAGGGAGAGATGTTTTCATTCTGGGACCAGCCTGGAGGGCTTCTTGAGGAGCGGTAGGGAAAACAACAAGGATTCGGATCAATGGAATTTAGAGCAAGAAAATTCAGGGCCTTGGGAAGAACATGAGCCGTGGTACCGAGGCAGAGATAATCAGGTTATGAGCGAAGAAAAGGGAAGAATTCGGTTTGACCGAAAGTGAGGGGAAAGCGAGGGAGAGAGGAGAGGGGAGGGGAGGATTAAGATCTGGTTGGACGAGGCCTTGACGCCAGGTAGAGGAGTTTGTTAGCTAGGATAGTTTATATACTCCTACCAGCAATATGTGTACCCATATAATGATAGCTTTTTGAGTGAGCTCTGTCCTCAGTTCTAGAAGACTGCCATGCCACAAGGCTTTAACTTCTCCTATCTTGGTGCAGTGTCACTCTGTGCTGATTTGCTATCTCAGTACAAAAAATGTGAAAGGCAGCCTGCGAAGCATTGCACAGTGGCCCTCATTTCCCCATTATCCCTTTCGAATCAAGAGAAATACCCTGACTGTAGTGAAATATGCTTACACTTCCACAGCTCTAGTTAAAAAAAGAGGCCAGAGTGGAAATTTTCATATTTGAAGTGGATGGAGGAGGGGAGAAGAGAGGAATAATTTTCTGAACTATTCCTGTAGACCTGTAGGGATCTATATGTGTCAGGGTTTCAGCTATACCCAAAGTGGTCTTGCATAGGTCCCCTTCCTTTAGGCTTTTGTTTATGAAGAGACATCATTGAATAAAAATATTCTTTAATGTTTTTATCATAAAGTATATCCCCAGTTGTTTTTATGGGTACTAAATTGGATCGGGAGGCTATTAAAGGAAACTCAAGTTTTGAATGCCATTTCAGCATGGATGTGAAGGGGCAGGGATTCTCAAGTGTGTGCGGCCTGAGGCCTGTGTCAGGACACCCTGGGTGTGAACCTGGAAGTCTGCAATGTTATACAACCATCGCTTCGGTCTCATTCCGAATGTTTTCATCCCTCCCCAAGGAGACCCTGTGTTTATTTCCATCTCACCTCCCCTTAGCCCCTGCAACCACTTACCCGCCCAGTTCTGCATGTATGCATTTACCTATTCTGGGTATTTCATATATAAATGGAATTATTCAATAGGTGGTCTTTTGTGTCTGGCTTTTTTCACTTAGCATGATCAGTTTGAGGTTTATCCATGTTATAGCATGTATCAGTACTTCATTCCTGGCTATACCACATTTTGTTTATCCATTCATCCATTGATGGACATTTGCGTTGTTTCTACCCTTTGGGCTGTTGCCTTTTTTCTCCCTAACCCTCATTTGAGGATATGTTCATTGATTTTAAAGAGAGAGGGTGGGGGCGGGAGAGAATATGAGAGAAACATTGATTAGTTGCCTCCCATATGTGGGGATCAAACCCACAACCAAGGCATGTGCCCTGACTGGGAATCGAACCCGCCACCTTTTGGTGTACGGGACGATGGTCCAACGAACTGAGCCACCAGGCCAGGGCAAGGGCGGTTGCTTTTTAAAGTAACCACACCTACGCTAAGTATTGATTACCAAGTGAAGGCAATGTGTCTTCAGCTTGGAAACCAGGGCCCTTGCCCAGGAGGAGGGACCTACCAGGACTGCTTAGTGACCCTAGCTAAGAGGTTGTAAATGGGCAAAATGAGGCCCCCAAGATGTGTTGTGTTTGTTCTTCCATGCATTGTTGTCCTGATCAATCTTTAACAGTTGAATCAGTTGCCCTAGTTGAAAATTTAAGAAATACCTGCCCCCCACCAAATCTTAATTTCTGTCTTACAAAAACCAAAAACCAAAAACAAACAAACAAAAACCAAACCTTTGACAAAAACCAAACCTTTGACAGTACCTTTCACATCCGCCTGGCAACTGGCAGCTAGAATTGAGTGTGGGCTGTCCCATTCTGCCCCTTGTGGTTGGGGAAAGTCCCCCCCTCCCATGTCATAGCCCCACCCCTTCTTAGAGAGGCCAAAATTCAGACTGTTCACATTGCTGTTTTTTTCTAATAATGAAGATACAGGAAAGTGAAAGATGGTCTCTGTCAAAAGTAGAAAAAGAAATGAAAGTTGATGCTCCCCACATTGTCTTCTTGCCTCCACAGGCACTTAGGATCAGACCTAAGCAACTGCTGATCCAACATCAGAATTTCTGATGGCTCACCAAAGGGACTGGAAGAGATGGATTGAAAGAGTGCGCAAACTAACCATGCGGGTGAAGATTCCAGTGCAGCCTCCGATTGCAGTGTGACAGCGTTCCATTGCCGGGGGCGGGGGGCGGGGGGTGGTGGAGAGGGACTACAGCATTTCCATTATTGCTTTTTGTGGGTACCCGCTAGCCCCGCTTTCTGGCCTGCCCACTGTCTTGTTAACTCATGTGGCAATTGCCTCCCTTGGGCCAGTGAATACAGGATCTTTCTTTGAACTCTTAACTCTAGCAAAACAATTTATAGTTGAGAGCAGCTCATCCCTGCATTCTAAGACCAAGCCGGACAGCTGTCTCTGATGGGCATCTGAGAGGATGGACATAGTTGGAACAAAAATAAATCTGTCTCTTTGATCAAAGACTGGTTACTGCCACACCTGGGACACTTGTAGGCTCTCATCGTAGCCAGTGGATTTCTAAATGAATTTCGGAAACAAACTCATTGATACTTTAGTGCCTTTAAGGAAGTGTCAGGGCTTCCTCTGCTACCCTGACACTTCTTGCTAAGGCTGGTCTTCCTTTGAGGAAAGATTCAATTTGAAACATAGTAAGGAAGGACTCTCCAGGTGTCACCCTTACTCTCACTGAGTAGGCCGCCATTGTGACAGTTTGAATCCTGAAAGGGAAACCACCCCAGCAGTAATGACCTTGGTGAGGAAGCAGTAAATTTAAGTGATACAGCCTCAGGGAAGCTGGAATGTTCCCCTGTACAGCCTGTGGGCCTCACCTTGCAAGCAGTCTTCAGTTTCCTGTTGGCTCAAGGTTGCAGTGTTTAACAAATGGAAATTATTAGTTGTTAATCTGAAATTCAAATTTATCTGCCATCCCTCTAGCCACACCCCAGTATGCATCATGGCTCTGTGTTTGCTTTGTGCCACTGGTCCTTTGAGTTGTAGGTCCTTAAATCGAGGTCTGGGAGAGCTTTGCACACCTTTCAAAGAGGAGGGAACTCAGTGGGGGAAGGCGTTGGGCCGGCCCTGTCCCAGCTGATCTCATGACTGGCCAGGCAAAACAGAGATTCTGGCACCTACTGACAAACAAAAACAATGCAGATGCAATGCTACTCATGGTGCTGCCTGGCAGAGGTCTAATCTTAGGGCCTGGCAAGTCCCTGTAATACTTTGAGACTGCTATTTCAAGCTTTTTCTTTCTTGAAGTGCAAACAGTGAAAATACCAAGTAACCAGCATTTGTTTAGGGCACTATTGTTTACTTGTTTAATTTAATTAGCAGTCCTACATAGTGGGGCATCCCCCTCACCCCCTGCCCTGGGCATCTCATTTAGCTTTTAAGGCTGCCTTTGAAGGGTGTCATTGTGCCCATTTTATAGGCAAAGAAACCAAGGCTTTGAGGGTCAGGAAAGTGCTGGGGAAGGTCTTTGAGTTGTGAGTTAAGATGCTGAGAATGCCCCACCCCACCTCTCCAATATTTTATTTAGTGAAATCAAGTGACAATAGACTCTAAAACATGCCTAAAGGGGAAAAGAATTCATAGAAGTGGAAGGAAAGGGCAGTTTCGCTTATTTTGTCTTCATATTTAGTGCCCATGTGCCTCTCGCATCCCCCCCTGCCTCTCTGCAGCATTTAATGCCTGGTACAGAGTCTTTTTTTTTTTTTTTTAAGTTTATTTATTTATTTCTAGACAGAAGAGAAGGGAGAGAGAAAGAGAGGGAGGGACATAACAGTGTGTGGTTGCCTCTTACAGACCCCCTACTGGGGACCCAGCCAGAACCCAGGCATGTCCCCTGACCCAGAATTGAACTGACGACCCCTTGGTTCGCAGGCTGGCACTCAATCCACTGAGCCACACCAGCTGGGGCTGGCACAGAGTCTTAATGCATGTTTACTGAATGGGTAAGTGTTTGGAACCACAGGAGGGGTGACGGGAGGCAGGGCCTCTGGGCTCTTCCTTGCCTTTCCTCCCGCCGCTGCCCCACAGCTCCTTCTCCAGCACAGCTGGTGGACCCTGTGCCACAGCTCCAGCCCCTCAGTCCCCTCCTCCCAGCTCCGCAGGGAGGATTTCACCAAATACCCCCAGAAGCATTCCCAAACTTAAGGCTGTGAGTGTGTTCAAACTGTTCTTTCCTTTGTCCCTTTCCCTCTGGTGATCTCGCTATATACGCGAATTCTCCTCGTCCTCAGCCCCAATTCAAGTCCTGCCTTTTCCACAAAGCCCCTCCCAAACACCCCAGCACAGCAGAGTCCTCCATTCTGAACTCTCTGAGCACTTAGTGTGTGTCACACCTTTAGTGTTTAGGTTGGCAGCTCCTTTCAGAGCAGGAAATTCCCTTTGGTAAAAATTTTCAGTCCAAACCCCCCATGTTATGGATGAAGACCTTGAGGCACAAGAAAGTCATGTGACCTGCCCACGGTCACACCGTTATCTGAAATATTTGTTCATTGCCTCTGCACGGCTGTTCTGAATCTCCGGTCCGTCCCATCAAGCTGCCATCTTGCATTTACCTGCTGCCTGTGCATGCGTGCGTGTGTGCACGCACTTTTTCTGTATGGAAACTCAGAGAACACCCTTAAAAGGGAACTCAGATCTTCCAAATGGGCAGTAGAGAGGGTCACAGTGAGTGGGGTGCCTGGTTCTCCTACTTGTGACTCTTGTTTCCAAGGACCACCTTATTCTTGGACAGCTCTTACCTGTTAGCATTACCCCCGTCCCCCCACCCCCCCGCCCCCTTCCCGGCTGTTCTCAGGAGCTCCCCTCTCACTTTAAAATGAGCCCAAACTGGATATAGGATGCTTGAGGGGATGGAATAAACCCAGAAAGTGACATGTGGACTACATACTCTGATTAACAAGAGAAGGATTTTCAATCTTTGCTGGTCCTTGGGCCTGTGCTCTAGGTCTCCCTCCATCTTATCTTCATGAAACAAGAGGGCTGCTAACCCCCTGTGACCCAGGAGCACCCTCCAGAAGTCTGACTCCACACCCAAACGAACTCCCCAAGTTGCAGGAATTTCTGTTCCTGGTGGTCAAAGGCTTATCTTCCAGATTCTCTTTCTGGTTTGAGGAGCCTCTTCTTTTCATAATTACATTCTTTAGGGACCCCCATTCCCAACTACTCAACAGTGTTCTTTATGCCAAACCTCAACAGGATGAACCTATCGGGTGCCTTTATGACATGTCCCTAGCACGTTAATTCTCTAAGATGTGTACCCTCTCTTTCTCTTGAGTTCCTGCCTCGTTAGCATTTAGCACAGTGAACACTTGAACCGAGTGGATTTGACACATCGGGTGTACTTAAGGGAAGGAGCTTGGGGTGGGCGGAGAAGCTTGGTATGGAAAGAGATAAAGGATGCCATCCTATTAACCACTTCCAGAATGGTAAAGAATGCTAGTCCACTATTGTTCCCAGAGTGTATTCATTCATCATTCATTCATTCATTCATTCAACAAATATTTCTAGAGATGCTGTTATTTGCCAGGCATTGTATTTGGTGCCGGGCATCAACAATGAATAAAAAGAGCCTCTGTGTCTGCCCTAAAGTGCTTTGATGGATGACCTGTCATGATCTCATTAGCAACCGTAGGAGCTTGGTTAAGAAACTAGAGTTATGTACTGAAACAGCTCTGTCTTCTGGAGACGCCTGGATTTCCTTTGGTTTCGTTGTGATGTATGGACGTGAAGATGGGTTTGGCCCTGAGAAACCCTACCAGTGGGGCTACTGTGGTTAACCAAGGCTGTCAACGGGACGAGGCAAGAAAATCATAGACAGTCTTGTAATGTATGCACTTTTCCTTTACACAAGACCTCTAAGGGTCAGTTTATTACAGCCTAATGAGACAAATAGGTATATATGGGGTAATCTAGTTGTTTCTTCCACAATAAATGTGGCAGCTTTTGATGATGGCAGACTTGTTCTGGTGCTGTGAAATGAAAAGGATACGTACGAATTAGCCTTAAAGGAATTGGAGCTTATTTTCCCCTTTTCTTTTTTACTTGGCTCATGAATGTCATTCCATACTGTTTTTTTTTTTCTTTTTTCCTCTGCACAATTAAGTTTTAAAATAAACAGCAGCAACTCTGTTTTCCTAGTTTAACTAACATGGAAACACATAATCCTCTTAGTTTTCTTGATTTTTGCAAACGAGGATTTGTTGGGATAAAACCTTTAAGTAGTCCAGTCACATGGACTAGATATTCATTTAATGACCCCAGGTACAACCTGTTAGAAAAGCAAAGTAATGAATTAGCAATGTTCCTCACAGCTATTTCCTCTCCTTTATTTCTCAGCCACAGTTTGTACAACTTTAATGGAAGTAGTGAATGCACAGTTAATTCACCCCTGTAAGTAGAGAGCAGTGAGTTCATATAAGCTAGCATTCCATTCAGCTTTCTGATGTTTCCATTTTGAGCATGTGAAAACAAACAAAAACCAGTATCTGCAGCTGTGCTGTCCAAACCAGTAGCCACTAGCTACTGTGGCTTCTGAAATGGGGCTAGTGTGACTGAGCTGAATTTTTTTTTCTTTGATTCTAGAGAGAGGGGAAGGGAGGGAGGAAGAGAGGGAAAGAAACATCAATACAAGAGAAACATCAATCAGTTGCCTTTTGCATGGGTCCCAACCAGGGACCAAACCCACAACCCAGGCATGTGCCCTGACCAGGAATCAAGCCTGCCACCTTTTGGTTTGCAGGACGATGCCCAACCAACTGAGCCACACTGGCCAGGGCTGAGCTGAATTTTTAATTTTAATTAATTTAAATTTAAAAACAGGCTGTGTAAAGTCTTTTTTCTTTTTTGTTAAATGTAACTTTATTGGGACACTTGTAAGTATGTTTGGAGCAACTTGGATGTGTGAATCTACATTTTTCGACTGTAACTTTTATATGATACAGATTGTTTCTTTTTTTAAATAATTCTATTAGAGTTGTCCCAGTTTTACAGGTTATTTCCTATGAAAATTTAACATTCAACTTGGGATGTGCTATAAGCATAAAATACACCAGATTTTGAAGACTTGGTAAAAAAAAAAATGAATGTGAAATATCTCAGTAATTTTTTATATTGATTATATTTTCAAGTGATAATGTTTTGGATATGTTATGGTTAAAGAAAATATATTAAAATTAATGTCACCTGATTTTTCTTTATACTTTTAAAATGTAGCTACCATAAAACTTGAAGTCATATAAGTGTTTCTCATGATATCAATACAGAATAGCACTGGTCTGTTGGATCAGAACAAAAGGTCCCGTGTCGTGGTCCACAGGGTTCTCACCAGTTTACCTTGTGAGAACATGATGAGCTCAGTTAAAAACAGGAACAACAAATTCCAAGTCTTAGCAAATCATAAAACATACTTGGTAATTTTTTTTTAAGCTTGTCAAACCGAGGAGCTGTAGGATACTTTCTGATTGCGAAGCTGCACCATTTATTTAATTTTACTTACCATGGGAAAAATCTCATAATCTAAACTTGGAGATTTTAAACAACTCAACTGGTCAAGAGAGTCGTTCAACAGTATGATTAAATCTAATCATGGATACCATTATAAAGCATTTAAATAACATGCTATGAACACCATAGTACTTATAGTAAAAGCTCAGGTTTTAGAGTCAGGCAGACCTGGGCCTGAGTTCCAGATCTGCCATCTTCCAGTTGTGTCCCCTTGGCCTAGTATGTTCAACTTGCTACCTTGGTTTCTTCATCTATAAAATGGAACAGTAGCAGGTCTACAGAATAGCACTGTAATGAGGATTAAAAGCTAAAACCTATGTAAAGTACTGGGCACATGGGATGCACTCAGTTGTTGATAACTGTTGTTGATTATAAACTTACCGTTTTTATTATTATTATTATTGGCCTTATAAAGTATCTAGCATTATCCTCAAGGACCCTATCTGCTATCTTGCTGTTGTATCTGGAAGGCTGTGTCAGAGCTGCCATTCGCTTACAAGTTGTTAAAATTATTCAATGTTAAAACTGCTTGCTCTTCTTTTGCCTATCCTTGACCTTGTTTTGTTTTCCCTCTATCCTTTCTTGTTCTTTGTCTCATTCTGCAATTAGCCTTTGATCCTGAAGTTTCTCTTCTCTTACTTTGTCTTTTCTATAGTGGGCACATTCCATATCTCTACTGAAGTTTTATTTATAAGCACATATTGAGCACTTACTATGTGCCAGACTCCCTGATAAGTGCTAGGAGCACAAAGATGAATAACAAAGTTCCTGCCTTCAAGGTGCTTACTACTAGTCCAGGGAGTAGTATATGAATAAGAGTAGTCCAGGGAGCGTTTATGAATAAGAACAATAAATGTCACAGGTGCCCTGATAGAAGTTGGGAGAGAGTCCAGCGTGGGCAGGAATGAGACAGTGGATCCTGCAGGGTGGTGATTAGGAA
The DNA here is from genome assembly GCF_021234165.1 of Pteronotus mesoamericanus. Classification (NCBI taxonomy): domain Eukaryota; kingdom Metazoa; phylum Chordata; class Mammalia; order Chiroptera; family Mormoopidae; genus Pteronotus; species Pteronotus mesoamericanus. The sequence goes on along the minus strand of NW_026555234.1, from coordinate 24,873,671 downwards.
AGACTTCTTAGAAGAAGTGACAATTGAACGGTTTTGATAAATGAGCAGGAATTGAGAATAGTGTGTAAGGTTGGAGAAGGAGCAGGCAGAGGGCCCAGTGCAGACACAAGAAACAGCCTGAAGCCAGAATAATGTACTCAGGCAATGCCAATAGTTTGTAGGGAAGAGTTCGGTCAGACAGAGTACAGGAAGATGCAGTTGGGACAAGACACTTGACTGCAGAGGGGGCAGGGAACCGACCCCAGAGGACTTGGTATGCTTTGCTAACTCAGTAGTTGTGAGTGACGCAGTCAGATCCCAGTCGTGCAAAGATCACTTTGGCAACAAGGACTAGAGTTAGGGGTGGAACCCTGTAAGGGCGCTCTTGTGAGAGTGGGGGTGGAAAGCCCGAACTAAGACGTTGGCTGTGGCGATAGAGACATGAAGATTCAAGATAACTGTGTAAGTGATGGATGTTAACCAGACTCACTGTGGTAATCATTTCACATTATATACAAGTAGCAAATGATTGTGTTGTGTACCTTAGACCAATACAATGGCCAGTATGGTGAACTGGAGGTTCAGTGAGGAGACAGGTCCAGCAGGCAATTGGTCTGCCAGCTGGAGCTCAGGAGAGACAGCTCGGCCCCGAGCTCTGCAGCTGTTGCAGCCACTGCTGCTTCATGGTTCCCCTCCTGTAGGACATGCCAGTCACACCACCACCAACCCTCCCCGCCCACACACACCCCTGAGTGCTCTCAGGGTTATCTCTGAAACCACTTTCTGTGGTAGGTTGTTGAGCTCTCTTCTAAAGAAGGAATAATTTAATCTCAGTGCTCCTGCCCCTTCTCATCACCTCACAAGCAGATCACACCAATCAGGAAGGAGTCTTTTTCCACAAAATCCAGCCATCTCTGCGTGATGCTCTCTAATTCTTCATCTTCCCAAGTGTTTGTCCCCTGCGAAGCTTAACCCTTTCCAGTGGCATCTCCTTCTATCTAGAATAAGACCCAAACTCCTGACCATGGCTTCTTAGGCCCTTCGCCACGGGAGCCCTGGCCACCTCCCCAGCGCGGCTCTTTCTCCTCTGCCAGATTCCAGCTACAGACTCCTGTTCCTGGAATTAGAAACAAAACATACAAACCAGCTTGTTCCTGCTACAGGGCATTAGTGTCAGGCACTTGCCTTGTGTGTGCCTAGGCTGTTCTTCCCTCAAATCTCTGCTAGGCTTCCTTCATTTCTTCGTTCCCTTCTCAGCCCAGACATCTCTGGCGTCTCACTGATCCCTGTCAGGCTCCATCCCATTGCCCTGCCTTACTCACCTCACCGCACTTACTGCTGCCTGAAATATTGTGACTCTTTACTTATATACGACCCGCCTTTCCCCTTTCGTGTGGGGGCCTTGGTTCCCACCTGTCCCCAGCACTTAGCACCTGACACATAGGAGGCACTCATTAGGTATTTGTTCTAAGAGCTTTGAAATCTTGGCAAAATACCCCTTAGTTAAGGTGTTCTTCTCCCCAATCACTTCACCTAAGTTGTTTTGAAACAAATGCTAATTTCTGGAGTGACTATATCTTTTATGGGACAAAGGGGAGGCAGCTCTATCAGTCAGATTCCCAATAGGAAACAGATGTACACTCAACAGGATAATTGAGAGATTATTAAAGGGATTATCAAGGTTTAGGGAAACCAAGAAGGGATTGTGAAGTACTGGCAAAAACCCAGAGAAAATAGTTACGTGGAGGAGGCCTTGGCAGGAGCCTGTGGGGAAGGGCTGCAGCCAGCCTGCCGTCGCCGGAAGTCAGGCAGCCCAGGGAATAAATGCCCGACCTTCTCTGCTCCCAACCTCTCAACTTCAGTGTGTGCCACCGATGGCCTAACTCAGAGGGGTGCCGGAGAGCAAGGGAGGCAGGTCCACGTGGATCTGCCTCCAGCAGTGGAAGAGGGTGCAGAGTACAAGGAGGGAAAGTCATATCAGGTGTCCCTGCCAATTATTTTGTTCCTTAGTCACTGTTTTGTTCCTTATTTTATATGCTTGTATGTGAAGGAAAGGTATTTGAGAACAGGGAACATGCTAACGACTCCTTTTAAGACCCCGGAATGATGTGATACGACATTATTCTTCAGAATGTGTGAATTTTGAGCCTACTTGAATATGTTGAAACTTGTGAAATGAGAATGTTCTGAAACCAGAAGATTTTGAGTAAATCTTAGGAGTGACAAGCCACAATTTAACCCTCCATCATAGCCTGTCCGTAGTACCCCAGTGCCTGGCATACGGGTATGATATATGGTTATTTTTGTGTGTTGGTTTGCTTGTTCTAGTGCATCATTTATAGCCACAATCATAAAACCCTATTTGCTTCCCAAGTCAGACAAGTGTCTCTGTAGAGCAGCAGATGATTGATGAGTCTTCCAGGGCACTTTCCCTGTCTCAGCTCACTCAACTCTGAGACTGATAAAATTCCTAAAGGGTTGGTGATTCAGCATTGTCCTGTCAAGTAATGTATTTTAGGAGCAAAAAAAGGAAGTGATTTAATTTAATGTTAAAAGGCAAGGCTAAGTTCTAACAGTCCATGTTTTTTACCATTTGCTGAGAGCTCATGATGTAGACCATGAGTTCCAAAATGTCACAAAAAATAATAGCTGCCTCTTTTAAGCTTCTACTGTATACCAGGCACAGGACTCCACCTGACATGAAATCCAGTATTCTCAGGTAGTTTGTATTAGTACAGTTTCATATTTGAGATAGACTTTTAAGTCATCATCAGGAAAGGTAGGTTCAGGATTCATACTTGGCATCTCTCTGCTGCCAAGGACCAGGTCTGGCTGCATGCATAGATGCCCTCAGACAAGGACTGCTGGGATCCTCTTTTGAAGCCTGCGGGGGGGTAAAGGTGGGGCAAAGCTGGGGCTATGGAGCCGGTCAACTAGGAGGACAGGACTGAGGGTGGACACGAATCATTCTCTTGCTTTGCTATACAAAGGGAAGTAAACCACTGCGGAGGAGGATGAGAGATGTGGAAAGGGCCAAAAGGGGGACAGCTGATTTGTGGGGGGACACTGGCCACCGCATTTCAAGCCCCTTATCTGCCCAGCTTGTAAATCAACCGTCACTGTGCTTATGGTCATAAGGCCTCTACCGTGCGTCTGAGGTTTCTCATCTACAGGTACCCAAAGGTTGTCCTGTAGTTTCTCAGGGACTCTTGGAGCCTGGCATCCAGGAAGAGGATTTAAGTTCCAAATGAGGAACCTAAACTCATTTGTTGTGCAGTTTGATTGTCTTTCACAACTGAGAGAGAACCTATTAGAAACTGGGAGGAGGAAAATGAGAAAGAGAAAAGAATTCAAGCATACAGATAAGTCACTTCGATTCTAAGATTATCTTTTTAAAAGTGAAAGTAAACAAATTTAGAAAAACTATGAGGTGGAATCATTTGACTTTGTTTAGTCAGAGAAAGGTTTCCTAGTAGAGAGAGGCTTGTGATATTCAGCATGTTGGCATTTAAACAGAATTAGGATTTGGGAGCACTCTAAAAACATTTCTGGGTTAAAAAAAATAATCACTAGATTTTGCATAAGATTTCTACACAGTAGTGGACAGGGTGGGAGAAAATGCTTTGTATTCCTGTTGGTCAATAATTACCCTAAAGTTTGCTTTCCCAGCGCAGTAACCCCAAGGTCACTGGGAAAATGGCAGCAAAGAAAGACCCATAGGGAAAAATGCTTTGTTGGTTTTCCCCGGAGCTTCTTGTTGATGTGGATTTACCCGTGCGTGTAACAAAGCGCTCAGATTTGAGGCCTCCACAAAATGGGCCCAGTGAATTATTTAGCTCTCCCTGCAGTCAGTTCTTATTTTTCATCATTACTTTTAAAAGTTACAAAATTTTGCCTACATGCTCAGTCTGAACTAGTAATTCTGTTTAATTGAGAGTTTTTGTTCTCTGATTGTAGCCGTTATGTTTTGAGCTGTGCGCTGGGCACCAGGCATTGTGCCGAGTATTTTAGGAGCATTATCTCTGTCAGTCTCACAGCAAGGCCTGTTCTAGCACCATTGACAGATGGAGGAACTGAAGAACAGAGAAATTAAGTCTCTTGTCCTCTTGATTCCCTAAGCAGCATGGTAACTCTAGAAGCTGAGGTGAAAGAGAAAGTGATAGAAAAAGCCACAAAGTATAAGCTTTTAGATGTAAGAACAGTGAAACCTAAGTAGGCTATGATACTAGGTAAGGATATAGAGAGAAAAGGCTAAGAAAATGGAAAATGAATGAAAGTAGAAAGTGGAGTCAGAGGGAGACCAGTTATTCAACGAATACCTGTTTGGGGGTTGGGATGCGGGGGGCGAAGAGAAGGGGGGGGGGAGAGAGAGAGAGAGAGAGATGGTTTCTTTACCAGAGAAAAGCACAATCAAACACCTACCTAATCATAAGATTTGTGCTGAAGTAGGAGGAAACCCCAGAATTTGAAAGTGTCTGTGTTAAGGCTGAGACTGGGGCTTTTAGTTTCTTTTTTGGCATCGTTCCTATCTCTTTGTAACTATAAGGTATACTAGACCGTTTTTTGAAAAAAGCATGAAACACCATGAGAGGATTAAAAAAAAAAATTGGGACACCGGAGGAGAGAGTAAATGGCAGAGAGGGACATCTTTATTTTTTAATGGAATCTGACCATGTGCCTATTATACTACCTGCATTTGTTTGGACTGTCACATGAACCGTTTCTAGAAGTGTCTTCATGAATCTCTTAACTCCTGGATCTTTCGGCGGCTGCCTGCAAGGTGTGTATTCTGCAAACAGGCTGTTGATCAAGGACCCTCATTTGTAAGCAGGCATTTCGCAGTTTGAGGAAGTCTGTGTGCTGGCCGTGTTAGGCCGGGGTCACTGGCATGCAGAGAGCTGGAGTGTGGGCGCAGTGATTGGAGTTTAGCCTCTTTCCCAGAACTGAAACTGGTCCCATTCGTTGGCTCAGCACTCGAGGAAGGGTGTTTCAGGAAACAAACCCAGAAGGAACTATCAGCACAGTCATGTGTCCACGAATGACTCACTGAGAGCTTTTACTGCAGCACATGATCCTCAGGCCCCAAATGCATGGGGTGGGCTGAAAGGTCATACATTACAGGGGCACCTTATCTGAGCAACTCCCTTTCTCCTGTGATGGCGTGAGTGACAGGTAATATCCAGAGGGAACTTGGGAGCCAGCCTGCCAGAATCTGAAAGTTATTTATTATCGTTCTGCCTCAGTTTCTTCTGTAAAATGAACATCAGAATAATACTACTTCATAAGAGTTTGGTGAATATTATGTGGGCTAACACATGCACAGTGCTTATAACAGTGTCTGCCACATGGTAATTATATAAAGGTTTATCAAGAAAGAGAAACAGCCATCAAACACTAATATTAAAACATAAGTGATTTCTCATGATGATCATCCATTACATCTATTTTATATTTTACAGTTTGTAAAATGCTTTCATATATGTTATGGCCCAGTGATCAGAGGATAGAGAGTTGATAGAATATGTTCCACATTTATAAGGAGCAGGCTGATGAGAGAGCATAATGAAGGAAAGATAAGGGGAAAGGCCTCCCTTCTTGAGGAATGCATTTCATGGGCTGGGCTGCGGCCCCGGGCAGGGTTTAGGAAAGGTGGCCCAACCAATGGTAACTGTACACCCTGCCTCTTAGGAAGCTGTGTGGACCTCCAGGTCACAAGTGTTTCCCTGGGGCTCCTGTCCAAAGGAGAACCTGGGCCAGGGAACTGGGTGGGCGTACAACACGATGCCAAGACGCTCTACCCTTCCCATTGGGGCTGCTTGCCAAGAAGCAGCCACCTGGCACAGAGAGCATCTGAGAGATGAAACCCTTTCTTCCCCTCCTGGAGCCTGCCCTTTGGGAGCTGGTTATGTGTGAGACAAGGCACAGAGCGAACTGAAGGAAACCAGATTTTTTGCTTCAAGAGGGAAAAATTCCAAATGACCAAATGGCACTGAGCTCTTGGCCAACAGAGTGGCTTCACTTGTCCGCTCAGTGCTAAAACCAGGTCAGTTCCAGGAAAAGCTGCAGGGGTTGGTCACCCTGGTGGACCGTGGGCCCTGATCAGATGGCCCAAGGCAGATGAAGGACAAAGCCATCGCTCAGATTCCAAGGCCAGGAACTTGGTGAGATCCGTGTAGATAGTTGGAATAATAATATTCCCTTCGTGAACTACCGTGTTTCTGTGGGGCCAGTGTCCTCCCCACCTGTATCTCCCCCCGACCCCTGATCAGGGTCTTTCTACCCGGCACGGTTGATACTTTAAACTGTTGTGGGATGTTGTCTCGTGCATGGTAGGATGTTTAGTAGTATCCCTGGCTCTCTACACACTAGATGCCAGTAGCACCCACCACCAAAAATATCTTTAGGCATTGCCAAATAACTTCTGGGGTAGGGAGGGAAAATGACCCCAGCTGAGAACCATAATGGCCCCCACATTTTAGGAAAATGACCACCCGGTCATCTTTGTAACTCGTCTGGCTTAGTCTTGTTTCCCCCAGTTCATCGTCTTCTGTTACTTTGATATCTCTCTTGCTCTTTTTTCCACCTTCTGTTTTATATACTTTTGTGATTACTTATGAAATTTTCAAACATACCTACAGACTCCACGATTGTTTAACAGTCTGGAAGGAGTCATTTCTTTGAATTTTTTAGAGTCTGAAAATCCTTTCTTGCCTTAATTTTATTGTCTCAGTAGGGTAGGTCCCCTGAGGTTCACTGGAATCAAGCAAAGAGAAGCCTTCAAGGTTTCTTAGAAAAACTGTAATTAAAATGATTTTTTTTTTTAAATACTAGAAAGCTTGCTTCTCTCGTGGTACTAGCTGACTAGCTTTGCCCAGGCTATTTCTGATATAGTAAAATTATGTTCTATGTAGACATTTTAAGAAGAGCTTTTTACATTATTAGAGAAGCTTTTAAATGTCAGAAGTCTAGTAACCCACAACAGCTACAGAGAGGCTGCAAAACTGAAGATCATTTGCACAATCTAGATTCTGCCACCTGTTCTTTCAAAGTTTTTTAATGAAAAAATACTCTAAATACTGCTCATCAAATGCTATGATAGCTTTGTGACAAAACATCATCTGATTGACCTTTTAGCCTAATACTATTTTTTAAAATTAATTTATTTTCAGAGAGAGGGGAAGTGAGAGAGAAAGAGAGGGAGAGAAACATAAGTTGGCTGCCTCTCGCACGCCCCCGACCAGGGACCTGGCCCACAACCCAGGCAGGTGCTGTGACCAGGAATCGAACCAGTGACACATTGGTTCACAGGCCGGTGCTCAGTTCACTGAGCCACACCAGCCAGGACTAGCCTAATACTCTTTTTATAAGGTCTTGCATAAGTAGAAATTCTAATTATCTTTATTAGTAAACTGTTCCAGTTTGTAATTATCTTCAGAGTCAAAATTTCTTTCTTAGCCACTGAAGATAATTCCCTCTTTATTATGTTTACTTTATTAGAACAAATTTTAATTTAATTATACAATGATGCAGGCCACTAAAGAAACAGAGAAGAACACAAAGGAGAAAATAAAAATAATCTATAATCCCACAACCCAGAGATAATTGTGTTGGAATTATACGTCTTTTAAAAAGACATAATATAATATGCGAGTATGCTTATCAGGTTAACTTTTCTCCTGTTCATTTCTTGCTTGGGGTAGAAAACATATTCACAATTTTGTGGTGAATTTTAATATATTATACTTTTAAATGAATAAATAAGGCATTTCAAAGGAGAATTAAATTAACAAAGAATGCATAACAATGAATACACAACACTTTTTTATTAAGTTGTTTTATTCAAATAAACTGGGCCTGGGCACCAACTGTTCTTAATTTCTTATCTGTCCTTTGAGGATTTCTTTCTTTTTTTTATTGTCGTTCAATTATAGTTGCCCTCATTCCCCGCCCCCCCATTACTCTCCCAGATATCTTTATGCTATGCATGCAAATATATTTGGAGCTTCCACTCCTCTCCTCCCCTTTTCCACAAAAGGTAGAATATTAGGTGAATAGTTTTGCAACTTGTTTTTCTTCACTTGGCAATACTTTTCTGAGATCTCTCAATCTCAGTGCATCGAGAGCTCCCACATTGACTTAAAAAAAATAATGACTTAGGATTCTGTTGTATGCATTTACCATAATTTACCTAACTATTCACTGTTGATGAACATTTGGTTTGCTTCCAGTCTTTTGCTATTAAAAAAATGCCAAAATAAATTATCTTGTACACATGTCATTTTGCAAGTATTAAATATATCTATAGGATAATTTCCCCAAAGTAGAATTGCTAGGTTAAAGAGTATATGCAATAGTAATTATAATGGATACAATGGATATATATTAGATATGGTAATTATAATAGGTACATAATAAAATAGATAAGTGTCCTCTCTAGGGGTTGTACCAATCAATATATGTACAGCTCCATCAGAAATATGTGAGGATATCAGTTTTCCCATATCTTTGCCAACATGTTAGCAGACTAATACATTACTTCCAGCTTTTGGATTTTTGCTAATTAAATAGATGAAAAATGATATTTTAGTTATTTTCAATTTGCATATTTTAATAAAGTTAAAAGTAATTTGTACTTTGTTAACTATCTGCTCATATTTTATGCCCATTTTTTTCTATGGACTTGTTAATCATTTTCTCATTGATTTGCATAAGCTTTTTATATATTACAGAGACAAGCTCTTTGTGTTGTGAATTATGGATATTTTCCTGTTGACTGTCCATCCTTTGATTTTGTTTGTGGTGTTAAGAAACACGGTATGTACTTGTAATTAGGAGGCTTTCATTAAGGCTTTTGGTCACAGTAGAATTCTCATGAAAGAATTCTCTTATGTTTTTTTATAGAATTTTTGTGGTTTAATTTTTCACATTTAAATACTTGATCCATTTGGGATTTATCCTGGTATGAGATAAGAGGTACAGTCCAACTTTGTTTTTGCTAAATGAATGTCTGTACATCCCAACAGCCAAATCCTTCTCTGTTGGTATATGGTGGTTCTTCTTGCATTGTCTATTGAATTGCCATATGTACTTGGACGTATTTCTGGATTTTCTTTTCCATTCCGTTGCTCCAGCTACTCCTGTGCCAGTATTCTATTATTGTATATAGTGTCTGTGTTTTGTCATTCCATTTTCCCCTCCATTAGTTTAGAATTCTAAATTCTGTCTTTTTAAATAATATTTTTAGTATTTACCTTACAAGTTGCTGGACTGCTTACCTCTTGTCATGTATTTTAATTTCTTTAAATGGTATTTTTAATTTAGCTTTGTTTCTTTGTTTCTATTAAATCTTTGTTTCTGTTAAAACCCCCTAAGACATCACCATGAAGGTTTTATGTAGCAGTGTTTATTTATATTTATAACTTTTATTACTCTTTTTTCTATCCTGTGTTCTCTGACTTTCCCTCTCAGACTATTTCCCTTCTGCTCAAAGAGCGTCTATTAGTGGCCATCTACTTGGCGGTAAACTCACGCTATTTATTTGACCAAATATGTCATTATTTTCAGCTTCATTTTAAAAAGGTTTTCAATGAGTATAGAATTCTGAGTTCTTAGTTTTGGTTCATTTCCCACCACACTGAACACATTCTGCTCGTTTCTGTCTTTCTTTGTTGGTGCTAAGAAGGCAGTTGCCAATCTACCTATTAGTCCTTTGAAGATAATAACTGCATTTTGTATAGTAAGGATAGTTATCATATACTCTGTCTAGTAATTTAAATATCTGGAATCCCTGTGAATTTAATTTTGTTTCCTCTGTTTTTGCTGGTTCTCACTCATGTTGTCTGGTTCTCTTTGACCGGATGCTGGATCTTGTATTTGAAAATGTTTTTATAGAAATAATTTGAGGTCCAGCATTAATTTATGTTTCTCCTCGATGACACTGTTTATTGAGGCTTTACACTATGTTTCAATGTCTGATAGTGCTAGTTGCCCTTCAGTCACAATTCTCCTTGTTAGGAACTTTGGGATTAACTTGTCTATTTCCAAACCTCCCTTCCTTAAAATAAGTAAGTAAATAAATAAATGCTCCATTATTAGTATTTTTTAAAGGTGAACATGTTAAATTTATACATTAATTCAAAGTGGCATCTTGTGATGTTGAATCTTCCTATCCAAGAGTATGGGAGAGAAAACACTTTAAAAAGAATGTTGTTGGTATTCTTAGGTATAAACTGTATTTGTTTTGGAACTTTAGAACCATCCTCTGAGAGCATAGTGGAAGCCAGCTTTCAGGTATTATTTCATGTAGAAATAATCGTTTTAAATTGTCTCATTTATGAAGCATGGTAACTTTAGGAATGATGTGATATTACATTTTTGGCCTCTTGATTCTCCAGCGTTAGCTTCTGTTTTCATACCTCTCTTGTCTGACCCCATCCCCAGTTATGTTGGACAACCAAAAGCCTTGAGCTGTGTCTTGATTCTTTTGGGCTAGCCATATATTTCTTTGGTTTTTATGAACACCGATTAGACTCTTTTTTTAAAATGCGCTTGCTGTGCTATACACCATAGTATATGTTGCCCTACAAGCATGCTTGTGAGCCGTTACAGCTTCTTGGGGTCAGACGTCATAGAGCACAGTGTTCAAGAGAGTAGGATCTGGTGTTTCTCTGAAATAGCTTGAAGTCTTGGCTGGTCCTCTTCCCAGCCTTTTAGCTTTGGGCTAGGTACTTAACCTTTTGAAGACACAGCTTTCCTCTCTGGAAAATGGACATCATCATAAGACATCTTCAGCAAAGTACCATTGTGAACATTAAATGAAAAAACTTGCAGTATGTACTGCATTAGGTGCATGCTAAGTGCTCCACAAATTTTATTTATAATGCAGTCCCTTTATTTTATAGATAACTTCTGAGGTTCAGACACCGAGGTAACTTCTAAAATCCCTACATCGTTAGGAGGTGGCAGAGCTTTTGCTTCTGAGTCTAGTGTCCTTCCATGGTGCCGCCAATGAATAGTAAGAATAGAGAGTAGCTGAGGTGTATGGACTTCAGCAGGTAGGCACCAGTCTGAGCACTATATTAACTCAGTTTATCTCTATGAGCCGGAAGATAGGTACTCGGATTATCCCCATGTACAAATGATGAACTGAGGCACAGAGAGGTTAAATGATTTACATACAACAAGTAAACAATGACGCCAGGATTTGAGCTAAGACGTTGGCCTCAGAACTGGCCCCACAGTCCAGTTTCTAATGTGACACAGAGCTTCTAGTCAGCGACATTCCGAGAATGAGCACCTGGCTACCCCAGAAGTCTAGTTTGGGCTGGTAATACCTCCCACTGGGGGAATGCCCTACTTTTGAAGCATTTCTCTTCAACAATGTGTAGCATCCTCCTCTAGGTTCCTCTTTGCTTTCTTTTTTTCTTCTGTCTCTCTCTCAGTCCCTTATCCTTTTCGTTCTGTGATCTTATTGATCCTCTGTTTTTCTTTCATCCTAATCTATGTGTTTGGGGCTTGCTGTGAAGATGATGTGAGCTGGGGAGGGGCTTTGGGGAAACCAGCTTTCACTATACACCTACTAAGCATCAGACATCGTATAGGCGCTTTCATATCCATGTGCTCATCCTCATTTTGCAGGGGAGAAAACTAAGGCTCAGAGAATTTAAGAAATAAGTCACCCATGTTCACACAGTTGAATTGCAACAGAATTAAGATTTGAGCCCAGGTCTGTTTCAAGAGCTTGCACTTCTCACCGGGGCTTATAGTTGTATGCACTGGTACAGCCATGCTGGTTTTTAAAAGATTGGCCTCTTTCTGTACCTCTCGGTGGCTAGATAGCTGCTGCCTCAAGCCTCCCAAGTGTCCCCATCACCACCAGCTTGGACTCCCTGGCCCCTTTCTGGGAACCCCTGGACCTGCCCCCAGGCCAGCAGGTAAAAGGTTAACTAACGTCCAATCCAGCAGAGGCATCCAGGACCTTGCTCCAGCGGCAAGGCTGCAGCAGATGTGTGTCAGCGCCCTTGAGGTCCCGCTCTGAGCCACACTGCCACGGAGTGTCAAGTGTCATGCTGAGCACCGCTTAACATCACTGGGCCAGCTCAGGGTGAATGAGAAAATAGCTTCACAGTTCATTAATGAAACTGCCATTTGGGATCAGATCAGACACACTTGGAAGCTTAGCTGAATTCACTGCCTCCCTTGATAAAATACAGGATGAAGAACATTGCATCTGTAGACAAACGGATTTTGTGTTCTCCCCAAGACTGAGGTTGCAGGAGGGAGGGTTTCCCAGCCCCTGCCTGGTCCCCACTCCCGTACCTAACCTACCCAACCCACATGTGCCAGGGCCTCCTCCTAGGCGTTCAGGCCCTGGGGTCTTGCTGAGAAGCTCCTGCGCCTCTCTCCATGCCCCCTCCATTCACCAAGGATCCCCGGGCCTCAGGCCCACTAGCCTGGTGCTACTTGCAGAATCATTTCTATTGCGCTCAGGCAAGAGGATTTTTTGGTAGGGCCTGTGGTTGTGAACATCGTTTCTAACATTCTTTCTTTGTAAGAGGCATTCTCTGTTTCAAAAAGCAACTCATAAATGGACTGTTCTGAAGGAAAGACAGGGATTTTTCTTATATGCCGGAAGGAAACTGGTTAGTCTATGTTTTACTCTTTCCCAAGAGTTGTTTTACGGTTGATGATAAACAATAGATGTTACCTGTGCTCTATGTCTCATACTTTAAAGCCATACCTCAGAGATTCCTTGTTTTCATTAAGATAGGCTAAGTAGCAATAACATAGACCCCAGTATGTCAGTGGCTTACTCGATAGAAATACACTTGTTGTCCCTGATGAGTGTGAAGGTTGATTGGGGCGCTCACTTCCAAGAGCTCGTTTGGAGGGCCAGGCTGAGAGCGGCTTTGCTTTTTCCAGTCCGTGGAGTCCAGAGTTGCCTAGGCGTTGCACTTGCAGTCAGCCAGAGGAGGAAGAAGCCAGAGGAGAGTGCTCGGGAGATTTTTGGGACCAGGCCCACATTGCATCATCATGACCCACGCCATTTCCTCTCCATCCACTGGCTAGAGCGAAGTCAAACCTAATGGTAGTGTGGGGACTGTGGTCTCACTGTGCTCCACCAAAAGGGATCACCTGTACACCTTGTATTTTTCATAACTTTCAAATACTTTGGGCAGTTACACTTGTCCATGTGCCCTTCTGAAGGTCGTCCTTAGGAGATATGCCACAGCAGCTCTGCTGCTCTTTTGTTTTCATTTCAAGAAGCCACCTTGGTTACACAGCCACACTGGGAGGAGTGTTTGCTACGTCCCCGTATAAGGAAAACCCAAAGAATAGACCAGGTGGGAGGTTAGTATGTGGGTGAGTCCACCAGGTTTTGCCAGCTGGATACATGCAGTGGGAGAGGCCTCACGTCTGGGTCGCACTGACCTGTGGTGTGACCTTGAGCAAGTCACCTATCTGAATCTGTTTTCCTATCTGTATCAGCTGGTAGATATCTAAGGTTTTTCACTGTTTTGAGAATTTGGCCTCTGGCGGTCCTGCAGGATAATTACCACATAGCCACAAAGTTTGGAGAGCATTTTATAGCTTTTATAGCCACTTAATTATTTTTTAAAAATGAAAAGAAAAGCACCACAGAACATCAAAGTGTTCATTACCTAAATGTTATTTATGAAGCAAAAAGGATTCATTTGGAGCCCGCCTAATTGAGTGAACAATCCAGAGGTCAGTAACCACACTAAGATGTGCTTCTGATTTAGCAGGGCCGAAAGAATGTCAATCTAATGTAACACACGGATTCATTTACTTTGGATAATTTTTAACTTTCCACTTATGCTGCCTTAGTGTTGAACTTACCTCTCTTTGGGATGTGGCGTTTGAAGTTTTCACACCCACCACATAGGACTCCCACCCCCTGGAGTAAGTTCTTTATCGATGTTGTCTCTTTGAAGAATAACATTGTTTCTGAGCAGTCCTATATAGTGAACCAATACTACTCAGCATGAAGAAACATAATATCAGTGAAATAAGTTTTACTTTCAAGGGATTAGTCCTAAAGCCATTTTGTGGACAAGTCATGTATACGTGTGTATGTTATCTACTGTAAGGAACAAAGTTTTGTGCACCTAAAATCTTCTGTAGGCTTTGGCTTGGAAAGGGAACGCCCAGGCTGTTGAAAAAAGCACTGAGTGCTCCTTTGCTGAACGTCTTGAACGAAGGGTTTTGTTAGCATTCAGACTGTTAACATCAGTTTGGCCTACCTAGCATTAACTGATCTGAATATTATGTCATATGGGATTTCAGTGGGACAGGATCTAAATTTCTGGGACTTAACTAAGTAGGATTTTGAGCAAAGGAATGCGGGAAAAGGGCCTCGATTTGAAAATAAAAGCTGTTGTACGATTCTCAGAACGTTTTTTAAAAACTCCAAATCCCCGAGTTTATCACATTGCACCGAATATTATTGCCTCTTACTGGGCCCACCCCCACGGCAGGCTAAGTCCGTTGCTGGAGAACTGTGGCTGACAGACTTGCCTGATGAGTAGAATTACTGGGACACTGTTCAAAACGAGAGATTTCCAGACCCTTCCTTCGCTGGTGCTGATGCAGAAGCTGCAAGGCAAGGCCCAGGAGTCTGACGTTTAACCAGCTCTCCAGGTGATGGAGCAAGCTTGAGAGACGCTGCCGCAGTGCAGGGATGCCCCACTTGCAGACGAGCGGCTCCCTGAGGGGCGCTGTGGGGATGCACCCCCCTACTGTACGGCCCAGAGACAGACGGTCTGGGGGAACATCTTGCACGATGGCCCGGAGCAGGCCCTCCCTCAATGTTTGTAGACTGTTGAATGTTCTGGGAAATAAGCACCTTCCCTTTCAACCTTGGGTCGACGGGGAGTGGCAAATCATATTCAGAAGACCACTGGGGTGAGCCTGCAATGAGAGCTGAGGGGAGAGGGATCTAAAATTTAATAGTGCCTGCCTCCTCGGCCTGGTATTACCCCAGCCTGTTTCACAGTAGACGGATCTTGTCTTCCATCTGAAGTACAGTGACTTCAAAAGCTCCTCCCCCAGCTGTGTTCCAGGCTGCACAGCCATCTTCTACCTGCGCAGCCTTTCCCAGGCTTCCAGAGGAGGACTGCCCCGCCTTCTGATAGTCACATTTTTTCCTTTCATCACATTAATCTTACAGTCTTGGAGCCAGGCAGAGCAGGTGTTCTTTTTCTATGGACTTTGCATATCTTTCAATCTTGTGGATCTTGAAGATATCTCAAGGGGCTTCCCTGGGTGGTCATCTGATTACAGATTGTAAAATAGGCAATCAATTTAATGATTTAATATTAGCCTTTAAAATGAGTAAATATACACATTGGTTATTTGAGATATGATAAAGTGTAAAATTTGGTGTATTCAAGAGTGTAAGAAACAGGTTTTAAGTTATATAAAAGAGAGGACCATGCATTGTGGACCTCTAAGAAGTGTTACTGGTTGGATGGGTGGATGAATGACAAATGCCTTCTGACCTCTAGAGGAAGGATCTCTTATTTTAAGACAGTTGAATAATGCCAGAAAAACTGAGGTTTGAGTCTCAGCCTACCTCTTAGAAGCCTTTTTTAATTTTATTTTTATTACTATTTTTTTTTTTAATATGACATTCTCCCCAAGCTTCAGTTTTCTTCATTGAAAATGGGCTTCACCGTTCCCACCTTGTCTGGTTGTTGGCAGGATTAAAACCAGACACATGGTCTGTTTTAATAGTGTCTGGCACTTAACCGGTATGAAAGACATGGCAAATAATGAAAGAAAAAGGGACAGCATCAACTTGTGATTTGTTATGGTGGTGAGCAGTCTAAGAGAACATAGGTCAATACACTGCAGAGACTATATTAAGCCTTGAGATGCATGGGGAGATAGGGGAGGGTCGAGGCGCAGGTGGGACCACCACCTCCTGGCTGCTCAGGCTGACCAGTGACCGAAGTGTGGCACTCGGGGCAGGGGTGGGGCTGGGAGAGCCAGGGCACCTGTCACTCCTCCCGAGGAATCGAGGAATCGCTTCAATTGTGAGCTCCAATTAAGTTTGTAACAGAAATGATTTTCTCATTTGACACTATCCTGCACTTTAATTTCCCCACCTGCAAAGAATCTGCTGCGCTCTCTCGGTCATCTGAGGGTGGGAAGGGAGTGCCGGCCACCGAGATCTCTCTCCCCTGGAACCCCTGCGCCTTGGGGACTGTGCAGGTGAGCGCAACTCGTGATATCTGCACCCTCGCATTTTAAAGGCGGACCTTGGTGAGTGCTTAGAGCCTATGAGGGGCTTCTGCGCTTTCCATGGAGTGGATTCAGATTCTGCAGGGATGTGGGCGAAACCTCAAACTGTCAGCAACCCCGGCCACGTTAGGACATTCCTAACAGTTGTGAGAAGTCTGAGTGGTTGGGCTGTGTGTCGACAACAGCATTTCAGCTGACTAGTCTGGTTTTTAACTGTTGTGCTTCTGTGTGGGTCAGGGCAGAAAATGAGAACAGGGAAAGTGAGTGCCTGGCTACAGGTGAATGATTTACAGACCTGCTTGCTAATTCATTACCATTTATCGTAAGTAATTTGGCCAAAAAAAGTGAACATAAAACACTGTCTGAAATATATAGATTTGAAAGAATACCGAGTTACCTATTTCATTTGTGATTTGTTGGGCTCGAGAGTCAGGGCTGGACATACTTCGTGCTGCCAGCAGGAATGAGGGATTGAGAAACCAGGAACAAGTGTTCTTTCTACCTTGTAATAAAGGGCCTGCCTTGGCAAAGCAACAAAAATCCTACTTCTGCACCACCGAGAGCCTTCCCGGTTTGGGCGGGACCTGCAGAATGGCGGGAGGGATAGTTCATGTGGCTGAGAAAGAACTTTGCTGAATTACAATTTTCTCTGTCCTGTGTCGGTCACTCACATGAACAGAATTAGAACCTCTGTTTTATATTTTACACTCAGTCTTTCTTCCTGGGCACTCAACTCATTTTTTTAAAGTTTTAGACAAAAGTCCCCAGTGCGCGCCTCAGATTTCCTCATTTGCCGCTATCCTGCATTGTGGGGCTTTGCTTGCCCCCTGCCTGCAATAGTACCTGTTTTGAGCACTGAGAAAACTACATAAAGGTGTAGATGCCAAACACTGGTCAGGGAGGCTTTGGGGAATTCAGGACAGTATGACTTATACTCACTGTGCTCTTAGTCTAGTTGGGAAGACAAGATCTAAACAGGTTAAAAGGTAAATACTAAGAATGATAGAGGGAAGTAACCACCGAAAACTGTAGAGATGACACATCACTGGGCAGCATATGATGAATTACCAAATAGAATTGCCCAGGCAATATGGCTTTCCCAGTTCAGAGGTGGGCGAAGACCTCGTGAGTGCCTGCTGGTGAGGTGCTGCCAGTGCCTGGTTTTCTGTTGTGAAACTCAAGCCTCATTCATTCCTTCCTTCATTCAGCAAATATTTATGGAGCTACTAAGATGTGTCAGGTCCTGGGGATACCGAGATGAGCAAACAGACAAGGGGCCTGGCGTCCTTGAGATCACAGTCTGGTGGGGACAGCCAGACAGCGAACAAAGGCACTCACAAGCATTTAAGCACCGATCACAACGGGCGCTACGAGAGGAGGCTTACACCAGCAGGTGGGAAAGGGGGACGCGATTTAATTGGGGGTGTTGGGAAGGCCCCCCTGAGTAGCTACTTCACCAAGTAGCATTTAAACTGAGATCTGAAGAAGGGAGTCCATCCCAGGTACTTGGTGAAGTAGGAACACTGCTGGGCCAAATGAACTAGCATCTTTTATTTCCACAGTTAATTAGTTGAGGCGATAGAAATAAAGGCCAGAAGACAATTATCTTTGCCCTGCATGCTGGACGTCAGATTGCAAAGAGCATGGCCTTCCATGCATCCACAAACACACCCCCCTTCCACTTACCCAGTCTCCTACCCCACCTGCCGCTCTCCCCTCCCACTTCGTAGGGTATGTCAAAGAATGTGGGAAGATCGTCCCAGATCCGTAGCACGTTTGCCTCAGCGTTTCCCGGGGCCTCCAGGGGAGGCTTTCAGGGACGTGCGTGTTTTGGTTACCAAAAGCCTTGCATGCCCTCTTTCCTGCATGTGGCCATGACCCCCGAGAAAGTCCACTGTGCTCGGGTTGCTATCCTTGAGCCCTCGTTGAGCTGAGGTCATTGGTAATCCTAATCAGTCTTCATGGGTGACGACCCAAGTCCGCCCCAGCCATTCACCTCACTGGATCTTATTTCCCGGAGCCACATCAGAAAAAGATTTGAGGCAGTCATTGTTTTTCAGGTCACACCGACATCATCGATTGGAGAGGCAGGATTCTGCGCCCGAAGCACCCCTGCAGCATCGGACTGCCTGCATTGCAGCCCCAGCCTTGCCGCTGCCTGCGTGTGTGACTTTGGACAGGTTGCTTCTCTGAGTTCAGGTAAATCTGAGACATCCTCGCCTGGAGCCCGTTGAGTCAGGTGTGCTTTGGAATCCAGAATATTTCAGATTTTAGAGAGATAATATGTTGCATACACTCCACATTGCTTAATACCACTAGCCGTGTCTGGAGCGACGTCCCCTATCCAAACATATCACTATTTCTGTATCAGAGTATGTGGGTATGCAGACACACTGGAAAAAAGGAAGTCTGCAGAGTTGCATTAGAGACTGGAGTCCAGATTTGACTGCTCATTGATTTCTGGAGGTGACTTGGCTTTTCAGAGTTGTAGTGGCTCTCTCACAGGTGAGGTGCTTGTCTTGGGAGGATTCGATGAGGAGGTGTATTTAAAGTGCTGAAAACGGAAGGCCCTGTGCATGTGTAAGCTGTTATCGTAAAATAACGCTACTCTTACTACTGAACAGCGATAGGCTGCGTATAAACCGAATCTGCACTGCCATTTTCTTCTCTTCTTTCTCCCAACAAGTGGGCCCTGACTCTGTGCTGGGCGCGCTGCTGGGTGCTGCAAGGAGACAAATAGGACCCGGCCAGGGCTCCCAGCTTGTAGTATAGTCACAGCACCCGGCGCCTGGGTACGCTGCCAGCTTTTTGTCTCCCTCTCCCCCCCTTTTTTTTAGTTTGCTTTGTATTTTCCACTTTTTCCTTAATATTTCCAAGGCAGGCTATGAGAATTATGTTGGACTCAAACCAGCTCCCAAATAATACTGTTTTGCTTTATACGTTGTCAAATTGCACATTAAAAGGAGAGAGGACAGGAAACAATGACCCATGACACAAGTACCTGGAAATGGTCCTCGGATAGGGAAGTTACAGTTGAGACAGTAAAGAGAGGAAGTGCAGCTCAGTAGAATGAGCACTTCGAGCAGCAGGGAGGCCAGTTGTTTACTGGGCGCACTTGTGCTGAGTTCATTCTTTGTGCCGGGTTCCGTGCTGGGTCCGGGGATTATAAAGATAAACGAGGCAGGCACTGTACACCCTTTAAGTGGTCTGGCATTAGCTGATGTTTGCTATTTCTGTGTTTGCCTGGAGGTACCAGCCAACTTCTCTGAGCCTGTTTTCTTATCTTCAAAACAAAAGGCCTGCAGTAGGTTATAACTAAGGCCCCATTTTACCTTCAAAAGTGTGTGGTTCTAAAAATTACTTAACAGAGCATGTTGGCCAACCACTGTCTATCACTCTGGCATTCAAGTAAAGATTATGGGCTCTTGTTGCAATAGGAAAGACTCGAGGTGGATCGGAGGAAGGACTTGTTGATAGTAATAGAACATCCGAACGTATTTTATTAGGGTTTATCATCTCCCAAGGTGGGATTATTTTATTTCTCAAGTAATGAATACTGCCTAGTGTTGGGCTCTGTTTTTAGGAGAAAAAGCCCCTTCTCTCATGGATCTCACATTCCAGTGGGGCAGAGAGATAATAGAAAGTGATAAAAATGAATAGATAACATAATTTCAGAAACTAATAAATGCAAAGACGAAAAATACAGGGATGAGGAGAGAGAGTGCAAAGCTAGTGATTGGATGCTTGTTTTCAAAGAATGGCCAAGTAAGACTTCTTGGAGGTGATATTAGAGTAAAGAGCTGAATCCAGTGGGGGCAGCAGGAAGGGTGGGGGAGGGGCAGAGCCCTGTGGCTAGGAAAGGAAATTCCAGGCCAGAACTGTGCTTGCTGAAGGTGGGAGGTGAGAAAGAGCTGGCTTTGGAGGAACAGCCAGGATGCTGGTGGTGTGCCCAGAGGGAATGCGGGAGTCTGGGGGAGGCGGAGGGAGGCAGGGCATGAAGCAGAGAGAACCACGCAGGCTTCTGGAGGGAGTCCTGGGAAGGATTTTGGATTGTATTCCAAGTGTGAGAAGAAGACATTGGAGAGTTCTGCGAAGAGAAGTGGCATGACTTGATTTAAAAAGAAAGATTACTCTACTAGAATGTGGATTGGGCAGTCATTTATCAGGAGTGTGTGCGGTTCTGGGTGTAAGTTAAATTAGTCCAGCCTCATACTACTGATCTGGACTAGGTGAATTTTTAACATTTCAACAGTTGAAATACAGCAAATTTTTAATCTGTATTTTTATATTTTCCCTGTATATTTCTTTTACAAAAGGCTTTGTATGAAGACATTGTCTTCTAAAGAGAAAGTGTTGCTGTTTTTTGAGTTAATGCTTTTATCTGCCATCTTTTATCTTCCTTTTTAGTGCAACTTTTGAATGATAAGCTATTTGATCCTCCCTTTCATCCTTTCCTTCTTGTCTGCTTCCTTTTTCCCTCCTTCAGTCCTTCTTTTTTTTTATTTTATTAAACAAATGCTTGATGTTTGACAAGATACCTAGATTCCCCATGTGCCAATGTTAATAAAACCCAGTGTTTTGGGTTGTGTTTGCTTGGTTGTTGTTGTTTTCTTTCTCTGTGCAAAAATATCTTGGGAATTTTTAATTGTATTCACAGATCGTAGAATTGAAACTTTCAGTTGTTTTCTTTGCACTCACCCTGTTGGAGACATATGCTTTCTTGTGATAATGCAGATTCTGTGTTGCAAAAGTGAAAGTGTGCACTATAGTACGTTAAAATTAACCAACAATTTCCAGGTCCGTCTATGCTGTCGCAAAAGGTAAGATTTCCTTCATTTTTACTGCTGCGTAGTACTCCATTGTATAAATGTACTACAGCTATTTTAACACATTCATCTGCTGATAGACACTTGGGCTGTTTCCGGATCTTGGTATTGTAAATAATGCTGTGATCAACATAGAGGTGCATATTTTCTTTTGAATTAGTGTTTTGGGTTTCTTCAGATATATTCCCAGAAGTGGGATCACTGGATCAAAAGGTAGTTCCATTTTTAATTTTGTAAGGAAACTCCATACTGTTTTCCAGAGCAGCTGCACCAGTCTGCATTCCCACCAGCAGTGCTTGAGGGTTCCCTTTTCTTCACATCCTCACTTGTTTGTTGATTTATCAATGATGACCATTCTGACAGGCATGAGGCGATATCTCATTGTGGTTTGAATTTGTACCTCTTTGATGATTAGTGACATTGAGCATCTTTTCATATGTCTATTGTCCATCTGTATGTCCAATTTAGAGAAGTGTCTATTCAGATCCTTTGCCCATTTTTTAATTGGGTTTTTTGTCTTCTTAGCATTGAGTTGTATAAGGTCTTTTTACATTAATTACGGAAATTAATCCCTCATCAAATGTATCATTAGTGAATATGTTCTCCCATGCATTGGGTTGCCTTTTCATTTCCTCGATGGTTTCTTTTGCAGTGTAAAAGCTTTCAGTTTGTGCTAAGTGAAGTCAGTCAGTCAGAGAATGACAAATACCATATGATCTGACTTATATGTGGAATCCAATCAACGAAATAATTTAACAAAGAAAATGAAAACAGAAGCAAACATACATAGAACAGACTGACAGCTGCCAAAGGGGAGGGGCATTGGGGGGCTGGGTGGAAAAAGGTCAGGGGATTAAGAAAGGGGGGGGATACACACACACACACACACACACACACACTCTCTCTCTCTCTCTCTCTCTCTCTTTCTCTCTTTCTCTCTCTCCCCCCACCCCCCCAGACATGGAGAACAGTATGGTGATAACCAGAGGGAAAAAGGGGTGGGGGGAGGTGGAAGTGGGTAAAGAGAACATAAGTGGGGACGGAAAGAGACTTGACTTTGGGTGGTGAGCACATCGTGCAGGGAGCAGATGATATTTTATTGGGTTGCACACTTGACACCTGTATGGTTTTATTAACGATTGTCACCCCAATAAATTCAATAAAATTGATAATTAAATTAACCAACAATTTAAATTGAGATAAAGTGTCTTTTGAATTCATCTACCTCAAACCTCACGTATTTTGTGGGAACCCTGTTTTCTTAAGTTATTTAAAGCTCAGCTGTGACACAGCCCGTAATGGCCCGTGCGCTCTCTTGTGTGAAAGTGGCCCCGGCTCAGTTACCTTGAGAAATATTTGTGGGCAGGCCAGGATTG
The DNA here is from genome assembly GCF_021234165.1 of Pteronotus mesoamericanus. Classification (NCBI taxonomy): domain Eukaryota; kingdom Metazoa; phylum Chordata; class Mammalia; order Chiroptera; family Mormoopidae; genus Pteronotus; species Pteronotus mesoamericanus. The sequence continues at coordinate 24,851,224 of NW_026555234.1, read as the reverse complement.
CTACCCGATTAGCTTAATAACTGCCTGCTTTTGGGTTCAGGGGATATATATCAAAGCCACAAGAGGGCAGCTTGTCCAGTGAAACTTGGGATAGAAAGTGCTGTTCTTTAAACATAGGATAATAAGGGTAAATTTTTAAAATGTTTCTTGCAAAAGGAAGCTCTTTTACATTGTCAACTAGCCTCATCCCATCAAAGAGATGATTTTGGAAATTGAAAATGTTGAGGCAAATTCTTTCATACAAATCTGTTTGTCCCTTCTTTGGAATATAAATATCCATTTTTCTGTGAATTGTCCTTCTTCCGATCTCATTTCTTCACTCTTTGTTGAAGTATAATTTGCATATAATAAATTTCACACATTTCAAGGGATTTTTGGAACACATACAGCCTTGAATCACTGTCCTAGTCCAGATAGAAATTTCCATCTCTCTAGAAAGTTCTCTTGTGCCCTTTTTCAGTCAGTCTCCCCTTGCAGGTCCCAGAGCCTCATGAATCTTTATTCTTTGAAAAAATTTTACTTGAGACAAAGGATTTTATTAATTTACAATAAAATCATGATTATGCACAAGTATTAGGGCCCCTTCTAAGAGGCTGTGGGAGAACTCTGGAAAGAGCAAGGAAACAGAGGCCGCTCCTTCCAAGGTAGTTATGGCAGATAAGCTTTTACTCTGTAGTTGTTGGTTGAACCTGGCTCATATCCACTGAGAAGGAGGACTGTTAATTGCAGTCATTAATTATGCATTTGTTCTTTAAAGTTTATTTCTGCTTTAATAATCACAAACATTCATTGCACTTAAGTACTGTCTGTATTAATGAACTCAAGGAATCCCTGTGAGGAAAGTGCCGTTATTATCATATTCACAGATAAGGAAGCTAAGGTATACTCACATATGGCTTTGACATATAAAAAGAGTGAGTAGAGGGGTTTAAGGGGACTAATGGGGAAAAAAATACAATAAAGATTAAATTTTTAAAAACCTTTTCCATATATCATCTTGTTAAGCCACCTTAAAAAAATATATAAAAGAGCTATTTGCACGTCTAAAAAAAAAGAGTCGTTTCCTAATAGAAGATAAATGAAATTAAAAGCTTCTTAAGAAATACATGTTCTCATTGATCAAAGTACCCAGCTTGAAAAAACTAGTGCTTCTCTCTACGCACGTAATGTCCTTGGGCAATGGCACCCAGGGCCGTGGTTGAACGCCATGACGATTCCAGTTCTGAATCCCTGACCGTGACCACCAGGCATCCTTCTCTCTGCCTCCCTGGTTGCTGCCTTCATCTTCTCCTGATGGGTTGCCCTCCCTTTCGCCTAGCCTTTTGCATTGTGGTCAGAATGATCTTTCTAATGTGAAATTTTGGCAATGTCACCTTCCTGATTAAAATTCTCCAGTGGTTCACTGCGCAATAAAATGTGAGCTCCTGGTTCCTTGCCTTGTTCAGCTGCACGCCTTGCTGCTCCACACTGCCCACCCTCAGTCTAGTTATTTGTCATTGTCCAAAGATACCATGCCCTCTCATGTCGCTGTGCCCAGGAACTGGCTGTTCCTTTTGTCTGGAAAGTCCCTTCTCCTTGTCTGTCATGCCCGTTTGCCGGGCAGACTGCACCTCAGCCTTCAGGAGTTGGCTGACGTCTTCCTTGATTAACCTTGACAGACTTGGAATTGTCTTCTTCCCACTTTCCGTGGCCTCTTGCGCCCTAAGTTGGCGTCGCGTTGTTTTATAATGTTCTCGTGGCATCTCTGTGCTCTGCTAATCTGTACCCCTCCAAGAGGGCAGCAACTTTGTCTTTTCAACTTGGTATTTCTAGCCTAGCTCAATGCCTGGACTGCCTGTCAAGACCAGTATATGTCATGAAGGCAGAAAAGACACCTGTTTTATTCAGCGCCTGCTAGTCCCAGTGTCTGGCAAAGGGCCTGGCCTATATTAACTGTTCAATTAAAATTTGTTGAAAGCATGAATTGTGGGTGTTTTTAAACATCAATTGTTGTTAAATGTCATATCACAATGGTTTAGCCCAGGGATTGCAACTGAAGAGTCACCAGCATATTTAAGCCATGCATGTATTTTGTATGTCCTTACAGTGTTTCAAAGTTTTAAAATTTGATGGCTGTAGATAGAACATATCCTCTCCTGTTTGCCACTGTCTGCACCATTCCTATCATCTTGCCCTTTGCCTGCTTCACTCATCTGTTGCCTGCTTGGTCCCGGGACAGGAGGTTGAGAGGTGTAGGGAGTGGGCCAGTACACTAGTTTGTTACAAGAAAATACCACAGATTGGGTGACCCAAACAAGAAAACTTTATTTTCGTACAGTTCTGGAATTCTGGAGGCTGGAAGTCCAAGATCAAGGTGTCAGTGGGTTTATGTTCTCCTGAGGTCTCTCTCTTTGGCTTGCAGGTCGCACCGTGTCCTCGCATGCTTGTCCCTTGGTCTGTATGTGAGTGTGTCCTAATCTCCTCTTATGAAGACATCAGTCATATTGGATTAGGGTCCATCCATATGACCTTATGTCATTAATTAATAACCTCTTTAAAGGTCCTAGTTTTAAAGAGAGTCACATTTGACATACTGGGTGCCAGGGCTTCAACATATGAATTTTGGGGGACACTCTTAATCTCTTAATGGAAAGGAACGTGAATTCTCAAGTACTGTGGCCTCTGCCTTGTGTCTGATGCATGTTATATATAACACATGAATAAAGAGGAACTCAAACAATCAGGGAGAGCAGTTTTGCTCACCAAGGCAGAATTAGGACCGACATACGTGCACCTGCTCAAACACCTGATCTGTACTCTGAGCACTTTGATCTTGGGACCGCATTCATGTTTTTCCAATAGCTGACATTTAGTTAATACGCCAGGTAGAAGTTAGGTACTTTTCGGTTTGGAAATATATATTCTTTCATTCTGTCCACTCTAAAAATCGACACACAGGCCGCATACTTCCTTTGTCCAGGGTTCAGTGCACAGCAGAGGTAAAAGCCAGATAATGTCAGGGCCCCGCCTCCGTTTGCTGTAAGCAAACAGCTAGGTCCTTTATTACCCTTGAAACTGGCATTTGTGACACAGGTTGGACTCCAGAGAAGCAAGTCAAACGCCAAGTTTCTGTGGGCCAAAGTTCCTTCAAGCACTGCATGTTAATCAAAAGCTCGGCCTTAGTTAATTAGGCCATTGAGCTGGGAAGAACTTTGGAACAAATGATTACTGAGTTGGACCAAGGAGTTAGCAGAATTCAGTATTTTATTTCCTAGAGGTAAGTTGTGGACTCATGGTCTTTCTTGGAGAGGGTGGGAGTGAGACTCTTACGGGATTTCGTTCACTCTTCATGGGGAAGTAGCACAAGGACATTTACTGTACAGAGCCGAGCTAACCAAGCATTTTTACGTAAAGGTGAGCTGAATAGTTGTGGAATATTAGTTATATATGAGCAGGAAAGCCAGCTATAAAGGTCTTCCAAAGGTAAAGGAACATTTAAAATACTAACAGCTCACAATGCTTTAAACAGTTTTGAGTGTTTGGTGATTTACCCTGAAAGACCACAATTTAATGTGCCTCTGCAGAAAGATACTTAAATGAATATAATCATCACTGTTGCCCTTCATGAGTGTTTGCTTTGATATGGGGCCCCCAAGGACTTCATGTCTGTCGTTTTGTTTATTGCCACAATGTGCATAACAGGCGGGTTACCTAAGGCCCATGTTAAATGAGTTAAAGGAGGCTCAGAGAGGTTGAGTAAAATGCCCAAGACCGCCAGCTAGCTAGCATGAGTTTTGAGCACCTGGGCAAAACCCGTGGTCTTCTCTTTCCTGTTAATACCACCGCTTTACACATTTCCCTCTTCTCTCTTTGTCAGAGTAAGATTTTCTTCCTTGAATGCCCTTTAACTAATATGAACCTGCCTTGCAAGTTGACCTATTTTCTCCGTGTATGTGGGCTAGTGGAAATTTCCTACACTGTCCGGTTATGTGGTTTTCCTTGTAACCCATGCACACACAGAGACGTGTGAAAATAATAAAGCACCGTATTTCTTCTTTCCCCCTCCTCCTCTACTACGCTTAGCAGTCAGTAATCGCACATTCCTTACTAGAGGTCTCTGGTTCAGTGGTGGTATCTTTTCCATGTCACAGTTCATGTAACAGAGGCGTTGGAAGGACAGACACCTTGTGTCAGGTTGCCCAGCAGAGATCGGCCATTCCTGGGCTCACCAGAGAGGTCTGGTAAGTCACGCTGGCTACAACTGCACCACAGTTCAAATGAACATAATTGAGGGGTGGAGAAAATTAGGTGAACATTACATAGTGACATTCAAACGCTAATCCCCTCCTTTTTTTTTTTTTTTTTTTTTTAAACCAACACATATTGTTCTGCTTCTGGGTGTTTGCTCAATTTATTAGACCACAGTGCTCTGTAGATTTATAAGCATGAATGTCTCCAGAGGATTCCACAGACACAAAGAATGACAGAATCTATACTTGAATGGCTTTGCATAAGCTCTTTCAATATCGAGTTTTTGGTATTGAGTTCACTGCATTTTGTCAATGCTAGAATGCATTCCACCACGCCCCCAACAATTTAAAATGTCCAAAATTGGAATGCATCTTATGGAGACTTAGATTTGGTGAAACACAGCATTCCTTTGCTAATCCCCAAATGACCAACGTTAAGTGTTTTCTACCTCCTCTATTTTTCACGGAATACAAATGCGGCTTTTAAACTTTTAAGGTGGGAAATGAGTATTTTTCTGTTAAAGAACGAATCAATAAGAATTCTGTACTTACCAAAGAAAGAACTTAGGATTCTAATACTGAGAGAAAAACTAATTTTCTCAGTGCCTTCATGTGACAATGCTGAGATTAGTAGCCCTGGGCCTCATTAGCAGTGGCGATGGCTCTCCGATCAGCCGTGTGAGATCATGGAGCAGCCTCCAGAGCAACAGACCCCGGAATCAGACACTGTTGCCTGAAGTGGTGTTCCCCTCCAGCAGTCAACATCATAGGGTTTGCAACTAAAATACTGCACTGTGCCTTCCAAATGATTTATTAGCATTCATTTATCTGTGAATGAGTTCAAGTCCACATTCATGGTACACGTAGGGGAAAAGAGCATCTTTATAGAGTGAATGCCACAGAATGGGCAAGAATCCCAAAGCCACAGGTTTTTAGAGGCTTGAAGATTTGCAGAACTTCCATTTTGTAGGGCCCCATGGGGGATAGAAAACGAATCCTGAAATCAGTAGGGAGGCAGGTAAATTGATTAATGAATGTTTTCTGAGCACCTGCTTTGTGCCAGGCTCTGTGCTAGGTACGGGGTAATTAAGACATAAAGACAGAAAGGATTAGACTTCTGCCCCCTGGAAGCTGGTCTAGTAGTCAAGGCAGACAGTAAGGAATAAAAAAACCGTGAGTGAATTGAAGAAGTGTAAGGAGCTAAGGGACCTTAAAATCGGAAGCCGTAACTTAATCATTAGTGGGAGGGGCAGCCATCAGGGGACTCAGTTGGAATTGAAGTGGTGTTGTAACTGTGACCCGAAGGAGGAGGAATGGATTCCTAGGCAGAGGGAGATTGGGGGCAGGTGGTAGTGACGGTACCAAACAAGAAACAGCCTTTCATGAGGGTCTCAACAAGGGAGAGTGTCAGGTTCAAGAATTAACTATGAACCTCATGGGGGAAAGGGGAAAGGGACAGTGACTTCAGATAAACAGCCCTCTGTTGTAAGGACTTGGTCAAATGTCTAGAGGAATCTTTAAAACCTCTGACAGATTGATTTCAAACTGATAATGGAATTTTATTTTTTTTATTTTTATTTTTTTTGTGGTTCAGGTATAAATTCTTTATTCTCTCTCAGCTGATCATGTTTAGATGATTTATTTCCCAGAGCTGGATCCCAAGTCCTGTTTTCCTGCCAGTCCTTTGAATTCTCTCCAATTACGTGTTCTGAATATCTGTCACCTACCTCCCATAGGGAGATGATCAGCTTCTAGTGAGAGATTGTTTTCATCAACAAATGTGTTGTTTTTCTTTCACTCTTACTTTCTTGATGGCATCAGGGAAGGGTGACCACTGGCATGATTTCCCCCCACCCAAAGGCCAGATTTTAAAAAATAGGTGGTTTATAGAGAACAGACAGAGCTACTTGACCCTGCTTCCACTTTTGGATCATTATGAGAGTCTCGGGTTTCAAATTTTCATGCTCCCTGTTGACATTTTCTATCAAGAGTACTGCTAAGCTGAGAGGCACTTTGACCAGTAACTAAACTGACATTCAGAAATTCACACATGTCCATGTATGTACACACACACACACAGATCCCCGATTCCTGTGACTTGGCCATCGCAGGTGTGCTGGTTTCTTAATCATGAGTGAATTTGATGGCTCATTTTTTGGCAGGTCCCTTGAATGTAGGGGATGACCAGAGCTAGAACGATCTCTTCCCCCGCCCCCCGCCTCAGATCTATTCAACAGAACTTTTATTTTTTGGCAGTGGTGAGGGAGAGATATTTACCACAGTCTGATATAAGTTTGGTCTGTCTTCCTCATACAGATGGGAAGAGAATCACTGGTTATGACTGATGGAAAGAAATTTGAACTTTTAGTATGAACTTTTGGTGACCCCTTTGACCAGGCCTCTTAAAATGTTAATGTCTAGATCATTGCCTGATTTTTCTCAAGCCACAGAAAATCTGTGGCCCTCCCTCTGGATACAGCCTCAGAAGTCAGATGGCAGGGATTCCTAGGAAAGGCAAAGAGGGAAAAATCATGGAGTTCCTGATGGACACTTACAGTAAAATAGCAAAACATTTTGAATGCTGACCCTTTCCTACTCATTGAAGCCTAGATTTCCATTCCAAGTAAGTTAATACATGAAGAACTGGATATTATTTAATTTACAAATTGAAAATGGAAGTTGTTTTTGATAAGGAGGAAAAGGTAGGTTACTTAAAGACATTGTTTTCTGTGGGGATAGCTCTTCATGCTTCTGAACTATAGTTGTCATTCTGTGGTCAGAGATCTCTTAGAAACAAACTTCCCCCAAATTTCTAAAATTTACCAGAAGATATTTATTTTAGATTAGAAAATGACCTTCCTATCACTTTCCTCCCCCCCCACCCCCACCCTGCCAGGAAGGCAGACTGTAACTCAAATGAGAGTTAAGGTAAGCTTTGCACCGTTGCACTGCTACATCCATGTGAAGAAAACTTACTGAAGATCAGATAAACACAAAGGTCAAGCAAATGAGTTGAAACAGATTTTCTTTTGTTTAGTCAGCTGCTAATAGGGACCTGTCACAAAATGACACCAGGACGCTGAAGGCAATCCCCAAAAGCAGGTTTTAAAAATAAATAAATTTTCTGCTTTTTCACCTGAAAATAGAAGAGATGTTTTTCCAGCACATGTTACTTCTTACTATTTACTTGGTACACGTGACTTAATTCTACACAGAGGGGGAAAACAAAGGCCTGTAATTTAATTTGAATAAACCTACAAAGGAGCCTCATATGAAAGATGCCAGGGCGGGTATATAAAGGATGCACAGATGATTCAAAAGTGATCCTTGCCCTAGAAGAGTTTAAGAATGAGAGCTTAAGCATCTTGTTAAGAAGAAATATTGACAATAAAACAAGCAGTTAGAACCAGCAACATCGTAACTCAGATATTTAAGCATGTTTGAAAAGACAGTAGAAGTTAATGGACCTCTTCTCATCTGTATCCAGATGCAGCAGAGAGCAAATTCATCACCTCTCGCTTTTTTCTGGTCTCTGATCCAGTTCAACAAAAGTGCTAATTCATGTAAGGAGCCAAGTGGTGTTGAGAACTTACATAAAGGTAACCCTGAAGTCTTCTGCAGTTTATAATGATCCATGAGCAATTAACACAGTGACAATAAGCTGAAGAACTTTCCAAAATGACTTGGTGTCAGAGTAATTGGGCCCAACTGACCTAGAGCCATTTGTGGCTACAGTCAACCAGTGACTTCATAACAAGGCAGTTCTGTTACTGAGATGATCTGGAGGTCTGTTTTCCAGATCCAAATGAACATAGGTTTGGAAAAACTGGTTTTCATAGAGGATAATAAGTTTTTGCAGGGAGTTTGTGGTTAATCACAAACTGGATGATTTCCCTTTTTTAAAGTTACTTCACTCACATGGGCAAAAGTTTCACAGAGCCAGTAGTTCCTTTGGTAGTGTGCTCCTTGATGACTTGCAATTTGCAAAATAAGCTAACCCATTTTCAAAACTGAAAAGGTAGAGCGGTGGCTGTGGGCCGTGACTCAACCAACAATATGGCCGACAAGCGGATGTTCGGCTACAAAAGGAGGACTGTCTTCCTAAAAGAAAGAGGTTTGTTCCCACCCTGGACAAGGAAAAAGAAAGCTGTGGGCATCAATGAAATGTGTGTGTCTTTTGGCAGAATAACAGATCGATGGTGGCATTGTGCTTTGTAGGAAGATATTTGGTTCTGTGGAAAGCAAGAATACTCCAAGGTTACGAGGCTGAAATCTGTAGCTCAAGTCAGCGTCAAACCTTTAGGCAAATTTCATGGGCAACACTCAAATGTCAGCCTTGAAGTTTCCAAGAACAAGGTCTTCAAACCAGTCATTAGACATGCATCAAAGTTACGCTGAGTTGGGGCCGCATCCAAGGCTGTGTGTTGGTTCATGCAAGTTGCCCCCAGGTGTCAGCAGTTGCTTCAGCGAGGGCAGACAGGAATAGAGTGTCTGACATTACTTTGGCCATATGCAGGGGTGTCTGTGCTGCCAAGAAATAATAGTGACAGAGCCACCACATTGCTTTCATCAAGAATAAGAAAAATTCTGACTGCAAAATAAGTGGGGTCCTTTTGAAACTAAGACCTAGATCAGCAAAATATAAGGGACATCGTATGGAAAAAATGAAGTGGGAGAACTCAGGCTAGAGAGAAAAAGGGCTGAACACAAACCTTTAAATCTAAGCCTGTCAGTCAGGCTCCAGCCGGTGTGGCCTCATTTGGTTGGGCATCTTTCTGCGAAATGAAAGGTCACCAGTTTGATTCCCGGTCGGGACACAAGCCTGGGTTGCGGGCTTGGTCCCTGGTCAGCCCGCTGCAGAAGGCAACTATTTCTCTCTCACACCGGTGTTTTTCTCCCTCTCTTTCTCCCTCCCTTGCCCTCTTTAAAATCAAAAGTAAAAATAAAATTCAAAAAATATAAGTAAATCTAGGCATGTCAGTACCTACTTATTTTGTTCATCTCCATTTGTGCAGGCAGTCACCAAATGATTCTTAGAATCATAAAATGTTGGAGTTAGACGGGATCCTGGGGGTGATGATGAAAATAAATGATAAATAATGATAACATTTATTGGGTGCTCACTATGTGCAAAGCACAAAAATATTTTCTTACATTGTCTCTTTTACTTGTATGTCCTCATTTAATTTGTATAGTAACCCCATAAAGGAGATGTTAGTCAAATAAGGAAACTGAGGAATAATAGAATATGTCACTTGCACAAGGTTGTACAATTAGTGCATGGCAAAGGTGGTACAACACACTTAAGTCAGTCTGAGGCCAGAGTCTATACTTTTATTTTTTTTAAGAAGAGAATTTTTAAAAAATTTATTATTATTTTTTTTAGAGAGAGAGGCAGGGAGAAAGAAAGGGAGAGAAACATCAATTGGCTGCTTTCTGTACACACCCTGATGGGACCGAGCCTGTAACCCCGGCATGTGTTCTAACCAGGGATCCAACCAGTGACCTTTCACCTTACAGGACGAGGCCCAACCAACTGAGCCACACTGGCTAGGGCCAGAATCTACACTTTTTAACTACTAGCCCCTTAGAGGGCCAAGTGATCCTCAAGGAAAGGCATGTTCACTGACCCGAGTTCATTAACTGGTGAGAGTCCGTAGGAGTTCTCCAGTGCATGGTTCAGTGAAAATAACAATGGGATGCACCGAACATGACCGAACTTCCACTCGAACATAGACACTGTATATAGTTTAACATTGGGTTCTGTGTTGGCCTCCATTTCCCTCTCACTACAGCACTGGCTTCACCTCTTAGCCAGGTGGCTGACAGCACGTTTGGTCAAATCTGGATCCTGAAGTGTTCTCCTCTGGGACATCTGCTTGAGCTTCGGGCTTCAGTCATTTAGAGAACTTTGAAAAAACACCAAGCACACAACCCACTCACTGAACTCTTGATTTAACTAGTCTGAGGAGGAGGAACCCAGTCATCAGTATTTTTTGAAAACTCCATAATTGAGTCTCATGTAAATCCCTTGTGGACAACCACCAGTTTATACTTTTATTTATTACCAGGTGATTGGCTATGTACTCCTTTTTTCAGAGAGCAAAATTTATGTTCTGTAGTAGCTGTGTGTGTGTGTGTGTGTGTGTCCTATGATCTGAGAAGATAGATTGGGCCTTAAAAAAAATCTTTGGCTCCTTGGAAGACACGGTCCCTGCTTGACACAGGTCTATCTGAGGATGGATTCCTCGTTTCTACCACTCTACTACATCTCCTGGGGATTACATCTGCACATCCCCCCTGCAACACTGCTCAGAATATATGGTTTAATTATTTTATACCTAAAATCTCGTAGATTGCAATAGCTTATATGCTCTTGGTGCAGCTTAAAGATCAAGGGAACATTTTGTCTTATGACAGCCCCTGCTATCTATATATGATGTTCACTTACAGTGTACGTAGACCTACACACACGCGTATTTTAGTTCCATTTTAGGCCTTGAGGGGAGGTCTGAAAAATCTCATCTGACCCTTAATAAGACACTGCAGGCTGCTCTAGACCAGTACCTTGATTCTAAAATGAGGAAACCAAGTCTGGGGATTGAAAAAGAGAAGGTCCATGGACACATCCAGGTCTAGAACGCAGGTCCCTCAATGCTAATGGCCTCTTCTCTTTACCCTGCTGCCTTACTTAAAGATTTCCTTTGTAGCCTTTCCTCTTTGTTCACACTATCGCTGTCCTAGTCCTAACTTTATTCCTAAATTATTGTAATATCTGTGGAAAGAGGAAAAACCAAACCTGGAAGAAACCACATCAAAATGCCAGTAGTGGTTGAGTTTGAATGGTAGACGTCTAGTTTTAATTTTATATTTGCTTTTCTGTGATTTATACATATTTTTCAATAAACAAGTATTACTTTCCTAAAGGAGAACCGAAAACCACTAGTGGAATAGCCTTTTACCGGTCTCTGGATGTGTAGATCCATCATGCAACCCATTCTGTGGCTCGCTATCAGATTTGCCTTCCTAAAATTTGTCTTTCTCCAGTCCTTATCCTCCTTAAATGTTCAGTGGCTCCTGTTGCTCTTGAGAAAAGTCCAAACTCCTGGAATCCAAAGGTCTCCTTAACTTAGCCCCAACTTCTGCCTGTGCCCTTATCTCTGCAACACCCAACGCAACCCTCCCTTCTTGCCTGCCAGCATCTCCCCATCAGAGAACCAGGAGAACACTATCTAGTTCCCTTGCCCACGCTGTTTTCTACTTGGAGAGCCCACACACTGTCCTCTCCTCTTCGCCTGTCCAAATGTTGTCTCTTTAGGTTCAGTTCAAGTACTTCCTCCTCCAGCTAGCTCACTTTTGTCACCTTTTATCTGTATCTGGGATGGCAGATAGGTTTATATCAGGTCCAGGCAGTTGCAAATAATGAATATGTTGCATGGAGACTCCCGAGAGGCTGTATGTGCTCAGAGGGAAAGAGTTCTGTGATCACAAGTGGTTTCTGCCACAGGCACGAGAGGGAGAATGACAGAATGGGCGCTACGTATTTCCCACTCAGACCTGTAACCATTCTTTCAGACCAGTAGCTACATGTGGCTGTTTAAGTTCAGATTACTTTAAATACAAATCAAATTTCACCTCCTTGGTTGCACTACCCCCATTTTAGGTGCTCAATAACCACATGTGGCTCATGGGCAGGTATTGTACAGCAAAGGTAGAGAACCATTACGGAAACTTTTACTAGCCCTATTTTTGGTTAAAACTATTTGTTTTAACCAAATAGTTACATAACAGCCTATTTGTTTTGTGTGTGTACCTTATTTTCTCAGTGAGAGCAAAAGCATTTTATGGGCAGGAATCCTCTCACGCTTCTCTTGTATCCCTAGAGCACCTAGCCAGTGCTGGGCATGTTGGAAACACTTTATAAATATTAGTTGAAATTAATTTTTAGTAATAATTTGGAATGTGCTATAATGTGGAGTAGTAGAAAGGGAACTAATTTGGAAGTCAGGAAACCAAGTTTCTGACCCCAGTTTTTCTGCCAGTTAGTATGTGACTTGGAATATCTCATTTAACCGAAATAGGTCATAGTTTCCTCAAGTGTAAACAGTTATAGGTTAGACTATATCAGAGGAGTCTTCCAGATTTGGAATTTTGTGATACGTGTGGAACGTTCACTTTTAAACAAAAGTGCATACACACAAACCCACACCCAGAATAAAAACCAGCAGGTTAAAAAAATATTCTAGCTTATTTTAAATCCTGTTTATCTCATTTTCTAAATACATGACTTTCATTTGAGGGTTTAATTCTCTTTCAGATCTATAGCCATATTATTTTTTTTGAAGAGGATCATAGCAAAGGTGAGATGACTCCACAAGTAGAGTCAGACTTGGGCACGTACAGTGGAGGGTTAGGTAGCATTTGTCAGTGAGGAGGTGATGTGACATCTACCTGACGTTTTAACACTATCGTCAACCAAACTGTAGGCAGGTCACTCACCAGTATGGCCTGCGAAGCCTAAAGTATTTATTATCTGGCTTGACACTAGTGACTAATGACCCTCATGTACAGATCCAAACTTTTCAAGGGCAGTTGCTTTGTGGAATGTCATCAGGGCTGTGGCTCAAACACAGTGACATGCATCTCCCTGGTAGTCTGCTTCAGAGAACCCCACAGACAGGGAAAGACAGTGGTCTGGAGGGGCTCAGGCCAGGCCGCTCAGCTCGATCGCTTGTATCCGAAGCAGGACGACCCTTGACTCTGTCCTCAAGGTGGAAAGTGAGTCCTTGGATCCAGTCTGTGTGCTCTGGTCTTGCCTTTGGAAATTTCATGAGTCAGGTTCTGGCTGGGTCCTCCTTGACATTCAACATTCACAAGAATAAATGTTGAAGGGCCTTTGAAGGGGAGAGCTGCAAGAGCCTTTGGCCTCCTAACTTTATGTAAGGAGGGAGGCCCGTCTTGCATCTCAATCTATTATTCCTCCTGCAGACACTCCTTCCAGCTCGTGAGGGATCTAGATGGAATAGGCAGATAAAAGAGCCTAACTGGGGAGGCTTAGGGCAGGGCAGGGCTGGGTTAGGACCTCAACCCAGACCAGAGCCCTGCCAGGTGGGTCTGAGACGAACTCCAAACTTGACAGTTTTAAAAGTAAAAAATGAGAGCCCTGTCTGATGTGGCTCAGAGGATTGAGTGTGGGCCTGCAAACCAAAGGGAAGCTGTTTAATTCACCAGTTCAATTCCCAGTCAGGGCACATGCCTGTGTTGAAGGCCAGGTCCCCAGTAGAGGGCATGCAAAAGGCAACCACACATTGATGTTTCTCTCTCTCTCTTTCTCCCTCCCTTCCCCCTCTCAAAAAATAAATGAATAAGTAAATAATCTTAAAAAAAAAAAGTAAAAAGTGATTCTTTTCCTTTTCCTATGAGTGCCCCCTGGACAGGTGTCCTGGCCGCTGGGTTTCCCCAAACCCTCTTTCTACCAAGACCTGCCCTCTCCTCTTTCACCAAGTCTCAGTTTCTAAAATGCACCTTTTCTGTAATTATTTAACACTCCCTTTTGACATCTTTTGTTTTCTGATCTATCCCCTTTTCTCCTCCCCTTGTCCACTCCTCTAGGCTATTTTTCAAAGTTTGCAAGGATTTTTTTTTTTTACAAATCTTTTTTTTTTTTAAAGTTGCCCTGGGCCTCTGTGCACTCAACTGCCCTTAGTCTAACCCAGTGTGCCTCATCTAAAAATCCAAATTTACAAAACAAAAAAGGATTTGAAAGGTAAATCTTTCCTTTGTTAAAGAAATTTTTCCCATATGAAAGACTAGTATCTCCCGCCCTGCCTTATATGTCTTATCATTTTCTACATTATATTATCCCCGTTGGTAGTTGGCGGAGGACCCCCTAGTTGGCTACAGTAGAATTCATTCCTGTATTTGCAGATCATGTGATACAGAGGAGAGTGCATGCCCTTGCCCCCATGTTGGATCATAAAAAAACATTTACTTTCCCTGGTTTATTTACTGTTGACCCTGAGCTCAGTAAACATATCCAGTGGCCTTGGGTCATGATCATACCAAAGACAGTGCCTTGGCTCACTTACAGCAGTGGATGCATTTGCTTCAGTCGGTACAGATTCTTGTGGAGAAATTCCCAGCTTATTCTCCAGGATGATTGTAGCTCAGCACCAAGTTCCCAGTGGCTTCCAAATAATAATGAGCAGTGCCTCTGCCCCGTTGCTCCACTCCAGAATTCCCAGCCCAGAATAATGCTCTTGTCATGCCCAAAGAGGCATCCAGGAGGAAACTCAGCTCCAAGTAAGGATGCCAATGGTCAGTTCTGGATAGAATTCCCTCACACTGTACTTACAGCCTTGGTTTTCACTATTGTTGTGATAGCAGAATACACAGCTGTGAGAAAGACAGAGAAGATAACGGAAATTGACTTACTAACATTTGAGATGCAAATATGCAAAAAAAGAAAAAAAATCCAGCATCTTGGGTAATCTCCATTATTCAGAGTTCGGTGTAAGCCTGATAGTTACAAACTAAGATTTTGGTGTCTGAGCAGGTGGGTTCCAGTCTTGCCTTCCACCAGTAATTAGCTTCACTTATTTGAGTTTCTGTTGCCTTCATTTATAAAATAGGGATTATAGTAGTAGTTGCCACTTAGGATTTTGGAGGTGATTCAACAGGTAATATATGTCAAGAATTCGGTGCTGGATCTGGTACAGAGTGGGCGCCTAGTAAATGCTATGATTAGTGTTTCAGCACAGATGTGAGGGGCATGATCTAGAGCAGGGTTCTCAAATGTTCTGGGCTCAGCACATCTTACCAGGCAAGTGAAATAAAGGATGCTCAGTTAGATATAAACTTAAGATAAGCAATACTTTGTTGTTGTTTTTAAAGTATCAGTATGTCTCAAATATGGCGTGGATACTTAGATTAAAATGCCATTTTTTTTGTCTATCTGAAATTCAAATTTAACTGGATGCCCTACATTTTTTACTGCTAAATTTGACAACCGAATCTTTACATTCTTAAAAATTTTTATTGAGGAACCCAGAGTGCTTTTATTTATGTGGGTAATATCTATTGCTACTTATCACATTAGAAATTCAAATTATGAAATTAAAAATATTAATTCTTTCAAAAAGAACAGTAGTAAAATTTATGTTGACATAAAGAGCATTTTAATGAACACTATTTGATGGGCTTGATAGAAGTGAGCCATATTCCTTTTTTTTTTTTTTGAGAGTACATTTATTAAAGCTGGTGACAGTGAAACAAGGAAAGGCTTAGGACAGAAGAAGCAACAGGAGAGAGCCCAGGCAGGGATAAGTGGGCTCACTGGGACGTCAGAGAGAAGGGGCCCTTGGAGACGGGTGTGGTCGGTTATCCCGGGACGAGCTGCCACTGCCCGCTGCTCCCCTGGCTGCAAGTCTTGTGGGGGCCCTTAGAGTTGAGGAGATGTGTGCTTGAGAGGGAAGAAGAGGGGGGAGGGAAAGGCAGAGGCGTGGTTCTGGGATGGAGAGTGCGCTGTCAGCTGTATTCTTATATTTGCTTTGCCTTTAGTCTGTTGAGATACGTTATTTTCATCAAAGTATATAAAGAAAATTTAACTTCACAAAGCTATATAATTGGAAAAGGGAGGATTATTTTGTAGCCTTTTTAGATAATTGTGAGCATTCTTCTTTGATACTAAACCCAAACTCTAGAAGAGAGAATTTCTTAAAGGTTAGTTGCACTGTAGATCAGTGAACTTTTCATGCCCTGTTACCTTAAAGTCCACTGGTTTATCGTGTGCTTTGAATGGGTCATTTACCTATGCATGGCATGATTCTGTAACACCATGAATTGGTCATTTGGAAAATATTGGCTTACTGAATTGTAAAGCTCTTCCAAATATTGACACATTTCATTACACAATATTAAAAAATCACAGTTGTTACTATCACAACTAATGTCATCAGAAAAGCCTCTAATTATTGGCAAGCTGTCAAGCTTATGGTATTGAGTGTAAGTTCTCCAAAATTTTAACTTTTGCTTGAAAGCTCAAATTTTATTATTGGAAACAAATACTACCAGTTGTGTTCTTTGAAGTGACGTTATTCATTTCCAGAAAATGCCTGCCCAATACTTAGTCTGAATTACTATAGTTTGTTTGTTGGTCATTTGTAAAAATGGTCTTCTATGACAGAGGCCAGTATAGTTCACTCTGCATCTCCAACAGTAACACGATGATTTTCCTTGATACTATCCTCGTAAATTGGTGTGCAGCAAGACTGCTTCATGCGTACTTCCCATTTCATCACAGAGAATACCAAAAAGATACATGCAGGCGTCAAGACATAATAAAATTAATATTTTCCTGCTTCCTCAAGTACATTCTTAAGGAGAACTAGCTCTTAAAGAGATAAAGTAAAACCCTTAAGGGCCTGGTGGTAAAAAAATGCTCTAATTTCTCATCCAGTTTTGTGCCACTGCCTTATTTTGTGCTGACATGTCCGCAGTTTACCCACCGTTGTCTTTTCATCATTGGTGCAAGTGCCAATGTAGTGAGAAAGGCAAAAATATTAAAATTATTATGAAAATAGTTATGGCCTTGCTGACTTCTGAAAGAGGCTTACAGCCCCCCAGCACATCCCGGGACCTCGCTTGGAGACCTGCCGGTCTAGCGGGTTCTGTCCCAGTAGACACAGTGCTGGACAGTGTAGATTCATCTTTGTTCCCTGGGCCCATCCCTGCCTCTCCTTCCTTGGGCAATGTGGGGAAACACCAGGGGTTCTGGGACCCAGATTAGGGTCTGGGGTTAGGCTGGAGCGGATGGGTGATGAGCAGTTTCTGAGGTCGCATGGGGGTGGGGGGTGGGGTGTAGGGGGTAGGGTGGGGGGGTGCGGGGGGAGGGCTCTCGGAAGCTCTCCCCAGAGAGCTGAAGGGGCTTGAGTGGTTCAGGGGAGTGCCAACGCCTTCGGCAGGTTCAGGGAGTCTTAGCAGCTCCAAATAAATTCTTAACTTCCTGCTGCTTCCTCCTCCCCTATCTCCTAGTGTCCAGAGGAGATCAAAATCCCTTTCAGAATCTGGAATCACCCTGCAGACCAAATTTATGGTAAAGGATGTCCAAACTAGAAGGGGGCCCAGGAACTGACCGAGATTCTGGCCTAGACCCAGGGAGTGGCACTCCCCCGAGGCAGGCTGTCCTTCCCCGCCAGAACTCTGCAGCTACAATTCCAGGGGTGTGTATACCTGCACGCTGGCTACCCAACACAGTGGAGCGAAAACGCCACTCAGAGCTGCATGCCTAGGAGTGGGAAAATGCTATTAGAAAACGTTCATGGTGTATAGAAGGCACAGTTCTTTCTCTGGGCCACTGAATTGAGTCTCTGAGCAGCATGAGATATAATGTTTGAATACAATAGCACAGCAAGTGCTGTATGTAACACAAGGAATTTTAATATCACCTATAGTGCTTAAAATCAAACATCAAATTTATGGTCACAGGAACAATGAACATAAAGGCTTACCTAAAGTGGGGGAATCCATACTGCCTGTTAATAGATTTCTTAATAGATTTCAAAGTGAACAGGACAGATTGCCTTTGGGATAAGAAGGAAAGGTGGGGAAGAGGAGGTAGGGAGGACAAGGAAAGGGACCAGAGGAGACAGCAGGGCCAAACAAGGCCCGAGCCCAGAGCGGCAGAAAACGCACAGGTGGCTGTTGAGTTGGGCAACAGACTGGTGTGTGGATGAGCAGGCTGCAGCGTGCCCGAGGCAGGAGAGTGCAGCTCAGGCAAAGAGCAAGGGCCTGGATTTGGACCAGTTCTGCTGCCACCAGCTGTGCGTTCTTGGGCAGCCTGTCTGAACCCATTCTGCCTCTGCTTGATGGAATTAAATGAGAGATCACGTATCAAAAAAGGCAAAGCAATGCTAAACCTCTCTAGTCCCCGCTTATACTCTCAGTGTGTAATCCACTGAGGCGCTGCTCTGTCTTCACATTTTCTTTCATCAAAATTCAAATATGTTCCTTAACAGTGAGCACTGGACTCCATGCTAAGGGTTGTAGAGATGGATGCTCTGGTGGCACAGACCAGGGGTCCCCAGCCTCGGGGCTGTGTACCCACCGGCACTGGTCTGAGCCTGTGAGGAACCGGGCCTTCCAGCAGGAGGTGAGCTTGAATGAAATGTGATGGAATCATCCCACCACCATCCACCCCTCCCCCTCCCCAACCCCGGTCTGCGAAAACATTGTCTTCCACAAAACCGGTCCCTGGTGCTGAAAAGGTTGGGGAACCTGTGGCCTAGACAGCAGCTGACCTGCACACAAATATGTGACCAAAAGAGGCACCAGTCAGGGAAGACTTCTAGGAAGTGATACTTATCCCCAGTCATGCAGGTTTGTCACTTTGGAGATGTGTTCTGGTTATTGGTTTGCCTAAAGGCACCCAGGGGCAGCAGTAGGAGTTATAGGGGTCAAGTGAGATAGACTAAATGCAGGACGGGAGGTGGACGGGCCCTGAGGGCGAAAGAAGGAGATAAGAAGAACCATCTGAGAGGAAACTGTCGCAATCAGCCTTGAGACTTGATTAGACCAGGTAGGAACGGTAGGGCCTCGAAAAGTGGCACATTTGAGGACAGGGAATGGGTCAACATTGGAGTGGCCGCAGGGAGATTCTGGCCTTTCAGGAAAGCGGAGCTTCAGTCACAGTTCCACCAGCCCTGCCCCATGACCGGGGCCAGGTTTAGAGCTTTCTGGATCTCGGGTCTCACTAGAGCGGAATCTGTCTGATAAGAACCTCTGTCTTACCTCCCTCCCCCGGTTGTTTGATATGCTGCCTCAAATAATACAAGACATAGGGCGATGAGAATACATCCCTATTGTGTCTGAGGAAAGCAAGGCAGAAAAGGAAGGAGGGAAAGAAGGGGGAAAAGAAAATGAGAAAAAAGGAGGGAAGGAGAGGCCAGGATGAGACTAGAAGGCAGGTTAGAAGGCAGGAGGGAAAAATGTGAAAGCAAAAGAGATGGTAGCCTGGGCTGGAGGCCAGGGAGGCCCCTCACCACGCCCTGCGAGGCAGATAAACGGTCATCTAGGGTCCCACCCAAGCCAGATTAGTCAATCAGACTGAAGTGAAGTCAATTGCCCTGAGTCACAGCACTGAGCTGAGGCATCTGTAAACGAGGAAACTGAAAACGAGGTGGGACCCACATATATCAGGTAGGGGGGCCCAGAAAATTGCAACAACAATTAAAATGTTTTGAAAAGGTAAAGAACTGCCCTGTGCCATTTTCTAGGTGCTCGGATTGGCAGAGCTATCAGTTCTTTGGAATATTTTCCCTGGAGAGGGGTGGGGACAAGAGAATGGGTTTTCTCACTTGCTGAACCTGACCTTGGGTGTGATTTCTGAAGCCAAAGTCAGTTCTTCCTTCTCTAGATGGCCTTGGTCTCCCTTTAGCGAGCAGGTTTGACTGCTGCTGAATAATTCTACTTTTTCATTTCTCAGACTGCCCTGCTCACAGCAGGGCAGCGCTCCATGGGGCCTCACACGCCAGCAGCCTCCATATGGTGTTTCTGTAAAACCAGGCAGGTGATCCCGGACGCCCTGTCTTTATTGTGTTAACCCTGGTGGTACCAAGAGGCACCTGACATTCTGAGTATGCTAATAATTCGGTGCCAGCAAGTTTCTGTTATCCTCCAGTTGTAATTGTTAACTTGAATGGAATGCAAAACTTCTGGTTTGAAGCGGAGTTGGCTTTTAACTGTGTATTTGCTTGAAGGATATGGAAAATGGGGGAGTGCGTTTTGTTTATTGTGGAAGACGTTTTGTGAAAAGCTCTCCAGTTGCCCTGATAAATAGAAATATATGGTAACTGAATAGTTACTACTGTGTCTACAGACTCACTGGCGAACCCTGCCCTTTATTAACTCTTCCTTTGACACTTTGTCAGTCCGGCAAGCCGAGACTTGTTCGCGGGATTAGAACAATAAGCTTATCATAAGGCCGCTTTAAGAAAAAAACAACAACAACACAAAACTCTTAACACTTCCAGTGTCAGGGTTTGCTTCTTCAAGCTCTTCCTGCTGGCTTACCCCCACCCCTTGAAAGTTTGGGTGGGTTTTTTTCTGTTCATAGAGCCTGCCTGTTCATTTGCATTATTGTACATCACACGCTATCTTTGTGACCATTATATTGTGTTCTCCCCGTGGTGTTTGCTCTGAGGGTGGGACACAAGGCTGTTCAGTGTCTTGTAAAACATTTACCAAAAGCACTGAGCCATGGTTTTGAAGGGCATTCCCTTGCCAGACTGTGGGAGGAGAGAGCGAGCGGTGGAAAGAGAGCTCCAGGTGTTTGCCAGGTACTTGTTTCACACTTTAGTATTTAGAAATGTTTAAAATTTCAGATTACGTGTGATTCCAGGCCGCTTCTATTGAAGGCGTGAGGAAGGCGTGAGGGAGGGGAGGGGCAAAAGTAATTTCTTTGCAAAGTGTATTTTTTCAGTGGCTGACAGTCCCTGGATAATTGTAATCTTTGGTTTCAGTCAAATGTTGTTTTCAGTTTTACTAGAGGGATGTGTGTGTGTCATGGAGAGTGAAGTAAAATCTACCTGTGCTTGAGATTTGCCCGTTGTTTGGATCAGATGTTAGCATTTGCTTTAGCGCAGAACAGACCTGGTGTGGTGTTTCTAGGAGGCGACGTGTAAGCTTGTGATTTGCACTTCAGTGTGCCCGCGGCTCCTTCCATTAAAAGCTTTTGCTAAATGGTGGCTCTTGTTTCGTGAAAATACTTTCAAACTTTCTTTCCTCCCCCGCACCCCAACCCCGTTCTGTTAAATTTTGACTAGATAACAACTTAAAGGTCAGCTTGAAAGACTGCTTCTTACATTTGAATCTGTGTTTTTGGAACACATTCAGTTGGTAGCAATGACTATGCTCTGGTCATAGATAGTTTTATAGAAACTAATGACTACATACGTCTTGGAAATACTAAGTATTTATTTTTTGGCTTGTTTTGTTGTAGGAAATATGAGCATATACGATAAAACTAGAGCCTTAATCAAATGTTTGCCTTTGAGCAATTGCAGTAATGACATCCTGGGCACAGGTACCTCAGCCATGTTATTAGTGGCTAACACCCAAACAGCAAATAAGAAAATCTAGAAAAAAGAATAGCTCTGAACTATTTCTGTCATGGTCACTCCTTGGGGAAAGGAGCCGCATTGTAGTCTGTGCAGTATAGCAAGCGTAGAACCTTTGGCCTGGTTACTGTGTCTAATGGCAGGGGACGTAAGTATGAAGATGGTACTAAAGTTTAAGAGCCCATTGATTATGAAAGAACTTGATTTTGGTACATTTTTGCCCAGTGACACTGGCAGAAAGAAACTAATAAGTCTTTTTCCTGAAGAGTCCACAGTCATTGCAAAATGGCTAGAAGAAATGATTGTTTTAAAATTAGAGGAAACTTCCTTCCTGGGAAAAACTTCATCGTGGCTTTATGTATTTAGGAAAATAGGACTAAATCAACAAAACTGTGGAGGTCAAAAGACATCAAGCACACCCGAAGGGTAGCATGTTTGATTGCCTGTGTATATGCGTCAGAAAATTGAGTTTAGCAGAGAGTCATTTCACTACCCTGACCACTGAAAGTTTGACAAGCAAATTAACTTTTTTTCCCTCGAAGATTTCGAAACAGAGGTAAGAATATGTGCTTTTTACTAAGTGCATCCCATAGATGCACATAGATTGCTTCATTTTCTGACCTTCTGTGAAACAACATGCATTCAAAATAGAGACCCTGGACCAGTGAAGGAACCCATGCATCAATTCCACTGTCTCTAAAAGAGATTGATGCCGTTTGAAGTTGGAAATTTTACCAGAGGAACAGCAAGACTCTGGAAAAAAGTCTAAAAATAAACCACTTCTAGATACTTGTCATTCCTCACTTCCCTTTTTTTCACTGAGAAAAATCCTTATTCAGTGCCACTTCTTTGTTTGGCTTTTTCAAATTTCAAGTCTCAAAGATCTATACGGAATTTTAAGAAACTGAGATCACCAAAAGCTACATTTATACCTCTTAGTAGGGATTCTTACACTTACATGATGGTCGGTTGCTAGATCAAGCCACATTATCAAATTAAGCCCTGAATAACTTGGCCCATATCTCTGGCATTTTAAACTTTGCTTATTACAAATGATATGGTAGTAATGCTTCTATATCAGGCTGGTTTTATAAGGCATATAATTGAGTCAACTCTCTCGACAAAGGTGGTTGTTATCTGTTCCTTCTGTCCTTTAGACTGTGAGCTCTTGTTTCATAATATGTCATGAAGGTGAACTCTCTGGGGACAACAGTGGGCCCCAGATTAGGTGGTGGTTTGCACCATGCGTTAATACCCAAAGAGTCAGGGCAGTTTAGGCCTGGACAGAACTGTCATGCACAGGCATAGATAGGTGACAGCCTTTCAAGGTGGTTTTGGTGACTGCCAGAGGCGTCACATTCGTGTGAGCTATGAAGGCAAAGCAGAGGAATCGCCATAAAGACCTGGGCTATTTTTGGCTGGTTTTGTTCGGGTAGGGTGACTATGTGTAGGTTAGCTGAGCAATGGCTAAAAGTCCTTCACTTGTCTAATAACCTAAGGTCTTAAGTAAGACAAAAAGCAGGGCTCACAGCAGCTGAAATTAACGCAGTTAAGTCCACCAGGGCCTTGCTCAGTACCTGTTAGCTTCTGGTTTAAACATCTTTGAATAAAATTCCAGGTTTCTCAGGGCACAAAAAACGGGACTCTCTTCCTCTTAGTCAGCTAATGATCATTCATTCATGCATGATTCATTCATTTAACAGATACTTAGGTCTCACTCTGGGCTAGGATCTCATCTCTCAGTTCTTAAATGTCACTTCCTCAAGGCGACCTTCCCAAAACCTCTAAATTAGGTCCAATATTTCCCCCTTTAAGATGTCACACTTGTTTTTTGGTTATGAATATCTCATTCACCACTATATTTCCAGTGCTTAGCGCATCTTAGGCATTCAAAAATTGTGCATCAAATATATGAAAAATGAATAAAAGAAAGTAAGTGAGAAAGACTGGGATGGTTAGAGGGCAGGCATGCAATAGTGAAAAATAACCCCAGATAACAGGGAAGGGGCAAAAACCACAGTCACCCAGTATAGGAGCAATGGCCTTTGAGGCTCTCCTTCCATTTCAGCCCAGCTCGACCATATACATTTCTAAGGATAACCTTGGTTCACCAAGAAGAATGTAATATGCTCAATAGCATCTGTTTAAAATAATAGTGAGGACTACAAATCATTTTAAAGATTTTTTTTAATCCAGGAAAGCAATAGTTTTCTTACTAAAATGGTTAAATTTAATTATTTGGAAAATTTCATATGTGACTAGTGCTGTATTCTTATAATTATGAGGCACCAGTGAACACATTTCTCACTCATGTAAATTCCAAAAGAGATTGAAGAATGCATAAGAGAAAAACTTCATTTAATAAGATTAAGTTAAATAAGTGCTTTGAAAAAATGTTATTTTAAACATATATATTGAGGAATAAAGGCAATAAAATGCACAACTCTTGAGTATACAGCTTGATGAACTTTCACATGTGTATACATACATCTGTGTAACCACCACTCAGATCAAGGTACAGAACATTTCCAGGGTCCAAGAAAGCTCTCTTGTGCCTCTTCTCCCTGTTACAACCCTCTCCCCATCACAGGTGGCTTCTGTCACCATAGATTAGCTCTGTCTGTCCTTGAACTTCATCAAGATGAAATCATACAGTAGATGCTCCATTGTTTCAGGCGTCTTTCTCTCATCCTTATGTCTGAGACATTAATCCACATTGTTTCATGTACCTGTAATTTATTCTTTCATTGCTGCATAGTATTCCTTTGTAAGAATAGACCACAATTTAATAAATTGGGGAGGAGTTAAAAACATGAGTATTTGAGCTGAAAATCATTCCCTATGTGTGCCAGCTCTTCAAAGTTAAATGATCCCATAAAGGGTAGGATGGGAATGTTATCTCCTGAAAGGGTGGAAGGAAAGAAGTCTGTTCCTGGGAGTGTATTTGGTAAGTGCTCTGCACAGCCTGCTCATTTAGACTGGAACCAGTGCCCATGAGGGTGGCTGCCACTATTTTGCAGATGGGGAAACTGAACCCGAGAAAAGATTCAGGACTTCACAATTGGGCTGAACTAAACACACAAGCTATTAGTTACAACAGACAGAAATCCAGTCCTGGCAAAGATCATACCAGACGGCTATTGAGGCCGTGCTACCTTGTTAACAAAGACTGGGCTTTCGTGCAGTGGTGCAGGCTTATGTATCTCCCATGTCAAAAGCCTGACGTTGACCTGGCAGTTCTGAGGCCATCGCTCTCTCTTTCCCTTCAAAGTGTGTCTTGTTTTGAAAAGGAGGCTATTTGTGCATTTTTATTCTTACCTTTCTTTATGAATATATCCTTTTGCTTATGAAAGTATAAGCAAATAAAGTATTATTTTCAGATGCACGTGGTATATTCTAAAATTTGTACTTAGCAACTTTTGAGGTTTTTCTTTTTAAAAATCAGGCTGTAATATCTCTGTATAAAGGAATACTCAATCACCATAAGAAATATAGGTGAATTTCAAGTCAGAATTGCTCAGAAATTTTCTGGGAGGCAAATGTCACGTTTTGCTGGGGTTTGAAACACTTTCAGTTCTAACTCACAGAAGGCCCTGCATACTAACCCAGTCATCCAAGTCTCTGATTCAACTGCACATCTCAGAAATGAACACAATTTCAGAATGTCCTTTTTATTACTACCTTCTTCGATTTTCCCTTCTACAAATAGATGCATTCACAAATATTCTCTTCTTACTTCAAAAGTTATCATACACCTGCTCAGAGTATCCTTCATTTAGAATAGCAAAAGGAAGTATATACCTTTCATATTTTTCCTAGTTGCAAATGAAAGAAGTTAGGTTTTTAACTGCATTCATATCATTAGGCACATAAACGTGGCCGGGCCATCATTTCAGGGAGGCCGCAGATAAGCTGAGTAGCCAACCCTTTGCCCAGTGGAAGATGAGAAAATACCCTGATAGCATCTCAGTCAAATATGAAGCTTTGTTACAATTGTCACAGTGAGTAGGAAGCCCCTTTCATGTGGGATGCTTCAGAGCAGTCATCAAAGGTTTGATTTGATTTTTGTTAACTTAATGAAAAACCACAGGGACAATACCTTGTATTTGTGTACTTTTAAAAATACTTTCTCAAATAATTTTTATGGTTACCTTTTCAAAATATTCTCAGATGTTAAATATACTCATTTCATATATGAAAAGGCTGAAATAAAGACACTTTTTCCATATGGCACTTACTTTTTCCATAAATTGACCAACACCTGGCTGTTACGGTTAGGGCGGAGATAATGTGCCGCACGTGAGTGTCTGTCACGTCTTGGGTGTCCAGTAGTTTTCGTTTACTTTTCTCTCAAACAGGATTCCCTGGAAGGAAGTTTGCACATGTGAACGGAACTGGACTCTTAGCAGTGAATTGAAAAGATTGAACACTGTCATGTGTGACTTTTTTTCTTTAAGGATTGTGAAACATCCACATTTAAGTTAGCCATTGTTGAAGTAGGTGCTGCCTCTGTGTCAATCACAAATGCAAACTTGGACTCTGAGTAGGAACAAAGGTTTTCATTCTACTTTTCTAATAAAATGGCTTCCTATTGAAAGCCATAGAAATACCTACTCTTTCATTTTTAAATAAAAAATATTAGAGTAGTTCGTGTGTACAGCCCCTGCTGTTGTCTAATAGCAAATATGTCAGAGAAGGAAAGATCATAAAATGAGGGTATAAAACATGCGCATCTTCACATGCGCACACACACAAATGATTGAATATAATCCCATTTCCAACGTGATGAGGGCCTTACTTGCCCCATAAAATGATAGGGATAAGTATTTTAACTGGAATTTTAAAATGAAATAGAATTCATAGGAAAAAACCCATCATGCTCTGAGGGCAGGAGGTGCTGTGGAAAGAACACTTGACCAGAAATCAAAGAATTGATCCATTCTGGGCCTTTCTCAGAACTAGTCCTGCAACTTAGAGAAACTTCTTCATGTGTTTAACCACTGCCTTTTCTGTAGTGCCCGCACATTATACTCTATCAAGAACCTTAGAAATGCTTAACCCATTCATCACACTAATGGGATTCTGTTAGAAATAATGTAAAACAGAGGAAGTCCTGTAGAATCAGAACGCCCAAATGTCCACCAATGAAGAGAGGGTTTACAATTTTATATTTCATTACTCGTATTACCAAATCATCTCCTCTTTCTTCCCTATGGTCTTTAATAAGAAATCCTCTAGCTATAGAAGAGAAGACAGAGGTGGGGAGGGGGAGAGAGAGAGAAAGACCATGTATGTTTGTGCGTTTCTCCCCCCATCCCCTTTGTTTTCCATGGTGAACATGGATTTCTTATATTATCAGAAGAAGCTTATAAAAATGTTATTTCTAAAAACAGTTACAGAAATTCAGAGTAATCTGCTGGCGCATGCACAAGATAATGACAGTAAACACTGTCCAAGGTGAAGGGCAGCAAACAGTGACCACGGGGAGGCTGTTGACCTTCTGACTGTATGTTCAGCTAGTAGGAATTTTCAGGCTCTTGGATCCTCTTGAGCTTTTTCAGAATGTCCAGGACTGGCTTTACTTGTCTGCCCCTTCACTATCCCCTTTCCCAAAGACAAAACTGCAATTCACCTGTCATGAGTGATCCTCATGCATGATCTGAAGTACACCTTCTCCCACCTCCTGTCGCCTGCTGCTGCTGTCTAGCAGCACCACCAAAAATCTCTCCAGACCTCACCTCCACCTAGCCTCCTCCTGCTTTGAGACCACCTTGCAGGGAGGATTCCCCTGCCCGATGCAGACTCATCATACTTGTATTACATCTGTCTGCCCCCTCAGCCTTAGGTTCTGATTTCAAGTCTTTATAGTTCTTGTTTCAAAGACAAGGAGTAAATGATGAAAGAAGGTATACATATCAGATTGTAGTCACTGGTAGGCCTGTTCAAGCTTAACAAATGCAACTGTTTTCTAGTTCTATGTCATTGAACACCAACTGATCCACTTGCAGTCATTAACCTCTCTCCCTGCCTCTCTCCTCTCTCCCTACCCGAGATGGGAAAAATACCATCTTAGCTGGGGAGCACATTTTTCAGCAACTCTTGGGGAGTCCAGTTTACTTCCTCCTTCATGCTTGACTTCCTCTCAGTTGAGACCAGGCTGAATTCATCAAATGAAATTCTGTGCTCCTTTTCCTGAACAGAGTAAGAAGGACCCATCAAACAAATATACTTGGGAAGCATGTCAACAGTGGTTACAATAAAACAGGTGATTTGTCCAATTTGGCCTCCCCACCCAAGAAGCCCTGCAGGGAAACCTGCCTAAAACTTTTATCAAAAAGTTACAAAATGCCCAAACTTAACCTTTGTTTATGTTCATTCTTATGAGTTTACTGGCCAGAATCAGTGGTTTTGCCGTAGACCATGTTAGTATTTAAGACTCTCTGGATGGAAACTTTTGAACTGAGGGAGGCAAGAGGCATCTGTGTGGAAGAGTATGTGTGTACAGTGGAGCTTGTAGTGAAGGTATGTTATGTAGTTGCCGGGGGTGGTTTTGTGGGCATTTAATGTTGGTGTCAGGAAAGGAATTCTGCCTCTGGAGAGGAAGAGCTAAAAGATTGAAGAAAAAAAATCACTTCAGCTACTAAGCTTCATGTAACACTCATCTGACTCTCTATTGAAAAAGGCAGCCAAAAATTTTAAGTGCATTAAATGGGAAGGGTATCGATTGCATTAGCTCTTTGTCCTCTACCAAAGTGAATACATTTCTAAGACTTAGTGATCTAACTCTGCCCAAAATCTCTTGTCCAGGAGCTATCCTGTGAATCTAACTAGACTTGTGTTTTCCAATGTGGTAGCTGATGGCCACATGCAATACAACTGTTTCAATTTAATTAATTAAAATTAAATGAAATAAATAATTTAGTTCATTGTTTGCATGGAGCACATTTTAAATGTTCAGTTGCATGTGCTTAGTGGCTACTGTATTGGACACTGAAGATCTTAAATGTTTCCCTCATCACAGAAAATCAGGACAGCATGATCTACCAGGGTGTCCAACCTCCGACCCATGGGCCACATGCAGCCCAGGATGGGTGTGAATGGGACTCAACCCAAAATCGTAAATTTACTTAAAACATGCGGGGGTGTGTGTGTGTGTGTGTGTGTGTGTGTGTGAGAGAGAGAGAGAGAGAGAGAGAGAGAGAGAGAGAGAGAGAGATTATGTGTTGCAATGTATTTAATGTGGGGCCAAGACAACTCTTCTTCTTCTAGTGTGGCCCAGAGACGCCAAAAGGTAGGACAGCCCTGATAGACACTTGCTTTCGGGATCTGACAACATGAAGTGGGCAATGCACCCCTTTACCCTCTGAAGTTAGAACTGTAAGCTGCTGTTATTTTTTTTGACATTGTGAAAGTCAATGAAGAACGTAATTGTTACCAGAAACCAGTTTAAATATTAACCTCGCAGACATTTCTTCAAAAGTTAGAACTTGAAATTTGTAAACAAGTGAACCCCGCGTAAAAGACATGGTATAGAACCAAAGAATGTCAAGGACCATAGTTCATGTTTTCTGTGATGGATTTTGTTCCTGGAAAGTTGTGGTTAAAGGGAAACACAGTAAACCAATTGAGTTTTAAATGTATTGAAGAAGCATAAGGGAATATTGAGATAGATCATTTTGTAAAGAAAAGGATTACGTAGTTGGATGACCTAAAAACTACCTTCCAGTTCATCTGCCTGATAAATTCAGAAGCTCATGTGATGTATGGTTATCTTAGTAAGGCTAAGCTCATTAAATACAAAGTTAAATCTAGTTGATTAAAATTTTATTGGTTATATTTCTCTTTTGAAAAAATTTCTGGTTGTATTTCTTAATGCCATAACCATTATGTGTTAGAAACGTTTAGGCATAGGTATTAGCTGTGGAATGTTTTTTCCCTAAAGGTGTTTTAGGGTATTATACCATCTTTATATTAAAAAATATTCATTGATAGTTATAATTATACCACTATAGAGTTTGCAAAAGAGACATTAAATGCTTGAATGAATGAATGAATGAATGAATGGTATCTCTAATTTAATACGATTAATCTGTTGATTCTAAGACATGCAATTATTACCTGGGTATTTCTGATTCATTTAAAGGAGTCATTAGAACGTTTAAAATTTTCGTAACAAATTGAATTTAGATTCACTTTAATTTTATAAAAGGAAATCTGTTGTAACAGTACTTTAAATGAAAGAAGTGTGATAATACATTAATCACAGAATGTTGTAATTTCAAATTTTTAGGACTAGGCATTTGATTTTTGTAGTCATATGTGTGTACTAATGAGTTTCAAAGGAACATTTAAAAATTTCAACTATACATTGAAGTTTAGAGGGAATAAATATAATAAATTCCAATATGCCCACAGATTTAATAGCTATTAAGACTTTGCTACACTGTCACATCATTTCCCCCCTTTCATTTTCAAGGGTTTTTTTTTTTTAAAGCAAATCAAAGACATCTATTATTTTTATTTCTAGTACTTTAATATGCATCTTTAAAAATGTGGAGATAATTTTTATATAACCACAATGTTATGACCATACCTAACAAAATGAACAGTAATACCTTGTTGTCTTCGAACACCCAGTTCATATGTATTTCCCAGGTGTCTTAATTTCTCTTTACAATTGGTTTCTTCATTAAGGCTTACTAGAGAATGCCTATTTTAAGTCTCTTTTCACCAACATTTTAATATTACAATGTCAAACATACAGCAAATTTGAATTTTACATTGAACACTCACATATCTTGAACTTCGATTCTGCCATTAACATTTTGCTGTACTTGCTTTATCACAGATCTAACCAACAGTCCATTTCTCTATCCACAAATTCATCATATTTTTTTGATGGCCTTCAAGATAAATTGCTGAACATTAGGACACTTCCCCTAAAACACTTCATTAACTAAAGTTCAATATTTCTTTATAATTTCTTAAAGATAAAGTTTCATATAATGAAATGCACAAGTGTTAGATATACATTTACTGAGCCAGAACGAAAGTGTACCCCCAAACCCCTATCATGATAAAGAACTTTACCATCATCCTCGAGAGTTCCCTTCATGTCCCTACCAAGTCAATCCCTGCCTCTGCCCCCTACCTCCCAGTCAGCCATTGGCGTGAATTTATTCCTGTTTTAGGATTTCATGTAAATTCATTTAGTATGTACTCTTCTGTATGAGACCTCTTTTATTGCCAATAATGTTCTATACTAGTGAGCTAGGGAACCATGATATTGCATGTATCTCTAATTTATTTCCTTCTGTTCCTGAGTAGTATTCCGCTGTATGACATATCACAGTCTGTTTATCCATTCTTTTATTGATAGATGACTAAGATATTTTGAATTTTTGGCTATTATAAATAACACTACTATAAACATTCTTATACAAGACTTTGTGAATGTATGTTTTTATTTCTCTAACTAGAATATTAACATATAGCATAACTAATTATCTTCATTATTATGATATTTAAAAACTTCATCTAACTGAAAAAAGTCATAATGCGCAATTTTGAAGTGTGTCCATGAAATTGCAGTGTTTCATCAACAAATCGAAGCTTTAAAGACACTTGATTCTAAAAACATTAGTGGGTTTTTGAATTAAAAGAAAATAGCCATCATAGTGCCACTTGAATTATAGATTAATGTGGAATCAATCATAAAATGAATTTTACATGAACTTTGCATTGGGAGAAAGGAATTTTGACCTTTAGTCCCAGCCCTACTTCGAACTAGTAGCTTTGTCACCTTGTGAAATAATCCAGTCACTACCAGGAAATGAAGTGTTGAACTAGATGATCTATAGGGTGTGGTTCAGTTCACCAGACATTTCTCAAATTTGTGCTAAGCTTTGAGGACACAGATAGGAATAGGACATATCTTTTGGTCTACGAAGTATTTATACTACAAAGCTGCTAGATGGTGTTCTCCAGCTATGAAGTGTCTATTATATCGCTGATTTGTTATGTACCTCCTGTCAGGCAAAGCACAATATAGTCAATAGATGAATGAATGGATGGAAGTAATACCAAGACTTTATAATATGTCTATGGTCACTTATGTATCTATAACCAGCTCTAATGTAAATACAATATACTGTCTGCTGTAATAAAGATTCAGTGTGCTTGGGGAACAATGGAGGGAAATGATTAAATGAGATGGGATTCTGAAGTTATAACTGCTCCCTCATAGTTTTTAGGGGAGAAAAGAGTCTAAATAAACAGCAAGTCTCATTTCTTTTTTCCAACTGAGGTAAAATTGGCATGTAACACAATAGTTTCAGGTACACAACATGATGATTTAATCTTTATATACACTGCAAAGTGATCACCACAGTGAGTCGTTATCATTTCTCACCGAACAGTTGGCCCCGTTCACCCATTTTGGTCTCTCCCCAACCCTTTTCCCCTCTGATAATCACTAATTTGTTCTCTGTATCTATGAGTTTTGTCTTGATTGTTGTTTTGTTTTTTAGATTTCATGCATAGGTAAACTCATATGGTATTTGTCTTATTCTTTCTGACTTATTTCACTTAGCATAATGCCCTCAAGATTCATCCATTATGTAACACATGGCAAGATTTTCTTTTTAATGGTTAAGTAATAATCTACTCTATGGATAGATATATTACATCTTTCTTTATCATTCATCCATTAATGGATATTTAGATTGTATCCATATCTTGGCTGTTGTAAATAAGGCTGCAGTAAACATAAAGGTGCATATATTTTTTCAAAA
This sequence comes from Pteronotus mesoamericanus, assembly GCF_021234165.1. Classification (NCBI taxonomy): domain Eukaryota; kingdom Metazoa; phylum Chordata; class Mammalia; order Chiroptera; family Mormoopidae; genus Pteronotus; species Pteronotus mesoamericanus. Next base: position 24,819,088 of record NW_026555234.1, on the reverse strand, counting down.
TAGTGTTTTCATTTTCTTTGGATAAATACCCAGAAGTGGACTTGCTGAGTCCTATGATAGTTCTATTTTTAATTTTTTAAAGAACATCCATACTGTTTGTTTATAGCAACTGCACCAGTTTACATTTACACCAACAGTGTATGAGGGTTCCCTTTTCCCCACATCCTCTTCAACACTTGTTCTTTATTGTCTTTTTGATAATAGCTCTTCTAACAAGTGTGAGATGATGTTTCATGGTGGCTTTGATTTGTACTTCCCTGATAATTAGTAATGTTGAACATTGCATGTGCCTATTGGTCATCTGTATGTTGTCTTTGGAAAAATGTTTATTTAGAGCCCCTGCCCATTTTGAAATCAGATTTTTATTTTTATTTTATTTTTTTTTTCTATTGAGTTCTTTATATATTTCAGATAGTAATCCCTTACTGGACATATGATTTGCAAACATTTTGTCCCATTCAGTTGGTGGCCATTTCATTTTGTTGATGGTAGTAAGTTGCATTTCTGATGTAGAAAAACTTCTCTGTGCTATTTCCATGCACCTGAAAATTTAAATAAATGATATATTTTAGAATCGAAAGGCCTCTTGTTCATGTATAAGATCCATATGCTATTGACCTTAAATTTCACCCACTTTGATTTATTTTTTAATGACCATGAAGTGTGCTTTTCTGTTTGCAAAATTTTGCAATGCTATCTCCCCTTATTTGTGTATTCATTTAGTAAGTGTTTAGTGAGTACCTACTATTAACATAAGGTATGAGACGGCGATGCCATGGAGAGGGTAACACCATGTAAACTAACTGAACAGGACTTATCTGAAGCCAACTGTAACAACCGCCTCAGGTTGGAAAGATACCCATCACAGTCACATTTATGCATTGTGTTAGGAAAGAAAACCCCTGTTTATGTGCGTGCGCCTTATGTTACCTAGCAATTAAAGGCTATTATCTCAAAGCCATACTTAATTTTTAATAGAATGTTGTGCTATTTGCTTTCCAAGAATCCCTAAGGAGAATAACCAGATTTACCAATAACTTAAGTATATTCAGAAAAGGGGATTGAAAGAGGCATCAATTTTAGGTAACTGTTGTCATGGGATATATATTACTGGAAGGTTTGCTGCTGATTATATGCCCAAACCAAATGTATATTCAGCAGACTAAGCAAAACCAGTTTGCTCAATGAAGTAAGTTCAAATTGAAAATGGACATTAGAGCTTTTAACATAGGCTGGTAACAGCTCTTGACATTTGTCTCTGCATTCTCGAATTAGAGGATTGTTTTAAAATAAGGAGCATGTACAGTTTATAATACAACATGAAGGGAACTTTTTATGAATTTGTATTCTCTTAGTTTTCATTAGTTTTAAAATAATCACATAACTGTATTTGCACCTAGGAGTCCTTTGAGCAATCCCAGTCAACACGGCTCAGGACAGCAGACACAGACCTGGTATCAGCCGGTGACGGGGCCTTTCAGAGGCTGCACTTCAGTGGTATTGGGCTATGATCATTGCAAGCAGGCGCTCTCCAGGAACAAGAGAATTTTCTGTAAGCTTCAACTACAGAAAAAGAGAGAGAGATCTGACCACTTTTCAGAAGTTAAATATAAGGAATTTCTAGGAGGAGCCTTCTTTAATCAGAGTGTCCTTTGTCAATTTTGTTTGAATGCTGGTACTTCTCTTCAAAGATACATCAAGTTAGCACCGCTCTTCTGCTAAATCAAAAATGATAAAATGTCCTTTTCAATAAGGACAGAGAAGTGTAAAGTAAAATTTTACTAGGAGGGAAAATGGCAGCTGATAATGAGACCTGGAGAGTATGTTTGTTGGACTGGAAAGAATAGGAAGAATGAATGGGTCAGGTGAGAATACTGTGTGGCCTTCGTGGTTAACCCATCCCTATGAAAATATATACCAAAGAGGAGAAGTGCAGGAGACCATTTGTTAATTAGGACTCCTGATCACAAGTGACAGAAACCCAATCCCAAATAGCTTAAAGAATCAACAAACATACCGAATTAATTTCTGTACATCAAATTACATGCATACCTACAGGCTGGGGCAAAAGTATGCAAAACAAGAGTTTATTCTTGCATTATTATTAAGTATTGTATTGTTTTCCATACGAACAACTGTAAACCTACTTTTGCCTCACCCTGTATATATTTACTTAACTAGAAATTCCGAAGGGTGGACCACGACTGGATTAAAGGATTCAAAAGAGGTCATCAGGATTTTATATACATATATTCTCGGTCTGTTGTCCTTTCTGATGATTTTATTTTTTGGAAACTTCAGGCTTATATTGTTCATACAACTCTCATTCCTAAGGAACACCCCTTCTCTTTTTCATCATGAGAAGGACTCTGATTCCCCCGCATGGTGCCGCATCTGAGTTCTGGGGCGTAGAAGTGTCTTCCGGAACGTGGGACAGTGGAAGGCAGGGGCAGGCAGCCGTCTGCTCTGCTCCTGTTCTTCCTTCTTTCAGTGCCGGTGCTTCCCTGGTCTGTGCCTTAGGAATCCCCACATCCTGTGCCATGGACTCCAAAGTTCAGTTACACCATGTTCCTTGCATTTGCATGGATTTACTGACTCGTAGGGTTGTTTATCTATGCAGCTAAGCCTCTTGATAACTGGTGGAGGTTTTATCATTTCAGTAAGATTTTGCTCTTAGTACACCCAGTACTGGACTTGTCTCCACTGAGGAACTTTTATCATTTCATTTTTTACCGAAGAGAAGCCCATTTGCAAATATCTATTTCTAGAAATCAGTGTCAGAGTATAGGTCTGATCAGGAAGGAACCAATGTTTTTAACTTTATCTCCTGGTTTTGTTTCAAGAGAAAGAAAAGCTCCTGAGCAACTATTGAGGGGAAATAAAGGCACCATGGTATTCTGCCATGTATTGTGATTATTAAGAACTTGTTTTTTCTTCCCTAGTCATTTGCACACTTATCGAAAAGTTCAATTTTATGTCTCTGTTGCCTGTAACCACCTAATAGGAGTTGAGTAAATATGTAAGACATGATTGAAGGAAGATTCAAGGATTTTTAAACTTTTTACCATTTTACTGGATGTTTTAATTTTGCCAAAATTAGAACTAAAGTTGAGAGTTTACAACATTAACCCCAGAACATCCACATTTACTTGTTATAATATAAATTTATTATAATTTATATCTTCCTATCTATATATTATAATACCTACATATTAAAATAATATACTTATAATATCTTCACAAATAAAACCCAATGCCCAGCTTTCTTTAGTTGAATTGGGCCTTGATAATTAATACTCTGGCTGGAGAAGTGAAGAGTCCTTTCCAGTTTCTTACCTCTCGCCAAAACTTACAGTTTTTTTCTTCTAAGCTCTTTGTGGGGAAAGAACTTCACACTCCTTGAGCACTTGCTGTGTGCCAAGTGTTCTGTGGACACATTGTTGTATTTAAGTCTCGCCACTGCACCCTAAGACTCCTTCTCAGCCATTCAGTAGAAGAATTCATCATTCTCTCCTTTATACCATCTGTCGTGGCATTTATCACACTACATTGTAATCATTATTTGTATATATTTCTGTGCCTCTTACTAGACTATGAGTTTTTCATCTACAGAGCCTGTGTCTCATTCAGGTGTGTTTTCAGTACCCAGCTCATAGTGAGAACTCTAGAAATACGTGTTCTTCATGTTACAAATTGGACATCTGAGGCTTGCTCAAAGTTACTAAATAAAAAGTGACAAGGTTAGTGTTTGAACTCATATCTACCAGACTCTAAAACTTATTTTCTTTCTGCTAACCTGCTCTGGAGAAGCAAGATTGGCTGGGGTGATGAGGACGATGGAGGAGGGGAAAAAGGAGGGTTGTTGCTTGCTGGGGCTGGGAGGGAGGTGAATTAGACTAGGCGGGGCTCCTGTCACAGCGGGCTGCTGAGTGAGTGGCGACCAGAGAAAGCATTTCTTTGGAAAGCTGTAGCAAAGAGCTGCGGCACTTAGCCATCCACCAGGACATAAAAAATCTCCCTGTCATAATGGAACATTCTCTGTCATGCTGCCCTGTGTGGTGGGATTTTTAACCTATTAGGCTCTAGTCAGAAATGAAATTAGGAAATAACATGTGGCGTGAGCATCACAGCTCCCACAGTTGCATGCCTGAATTTTATTTCTTGGGCATGACGGTTGGAATGGGAGAGAGTTAGGGGAAGCCTTTGAAATATATCCTTCTGAAAAGAAGGGGTGGTGAGTGGCCGTCTCTGCCATATGTCTACTCTCACATGTTTGGCTATCTTTTTTTAATAACAGCTTTATTTGGGATATAGTTTACATATGATATCCTTCACCTATTGAAAGTATACAATTCAGTGGGTTTTAGTATATTCACAGGGTTGTGCAACCATTATTACAATTAATTTTAGAACATTTTCATCACCTCCCTGGAAAATCCCTGTGCCCATTCCCAATCTCTTCCCTCTTCTTCCCACCCCTACTCCATCCTTATACAACCACTAATCCACTTTGTCTTTATAGATTTGCCTATCATGAACACTTTAAATAAATGAATCAATACAATGTATGGTCTTTTGTGATTGGCTTCTTTTTCAGTTTAATGTTTTCAAGGTTCATCCATGTCGTAGCATGTTCCATTTATTACTGAGTAGTAGTCCATTGTATAAATATACCACATTTTATTTATCTATGCATTATTCACCAGTTGCTGGGCATTTGCGTTGTCTCTACTCTGAGGCTATTGTAATGCTGCTATGATCTTCCTGTGTAAATTTTTTTGTGGTCATAAGTATTCATTTCTCTTGGGTATACACTTAGAAGTAGAATTGTTGGTCATACGGTAACTCTTATGTTCAACCCTTTGAGCATCTGTCAGACGGTTTTCCAAAGTGGCTGTACCATTTCCCGTTCCCACCAGCAGTGTATGAGGATTCCAGTTTCTTCACATCTTCGCCAACACTTATCAGTCTTTTTGATTATAGCTATCCTATTGGCTGTAAAGTGATATCTCTTTGTGGTTTTAATTTGCATTTCCCTGATGTCTAATTATACTGAGCATTTTTCATGTGCTTTGGGTCATTTGCATATCTTCTTTGAAGAAATGTCTATTTGAATCTTTTACCCATTTTTAAATTGTGTTTTTTATCATTGAGTTTTAAGAGTACTTTAACTACAAGTCCCTGAGTGGATATATAATTTGCGGATATTTTCTCCCATTTTGTGGATTATCCTTTTGTTTCCTCAATCATGTCCTTTGAGGCACAAAATCTTTCAATTTGGTGATGTCCAATTTAATTATTTTTTCCTTTTGTTGCTTGTGCTCTTGGCATTACATCTAAAGGCTGTTTCCTGATCTAAGGTCATGAAGATTGACACCTATGTTTTTCTTCTAAGAGTTTTATAATTTTAGCTCTTAACTTTATGTGATTGATTAACTACAAATTAATTATTGTATATGGTATTAATTAGGGGTCCGGCTTCATTCTCTCATATGTGGATATACAGTTGTTCTAGCATCATTTCTTTAAAAGCCTATTCTTTTTCCAGTGAATGGACTTCACACCCTTGTCATAAATCATTTAACCATAGATGTATGTTTGTTTTTTTTCTGGACTTTCAGTTATATTCAGTTGATCTTTATGTCTGTCCTTATGCCAGTACAATACTGTCTTAGTTACTTTGCTTTGTAGTAAATTTTGAAATTGGGAAATATGAGTCCTCCAACTTTGTTCTTCTTCAAGATTGTTATGGCTATCCTGGGCCCCTTTAATTTCCAAATAAATTTTAGGATCAGCTTATCCACTTCATCAGAGAAGCTAGCTGGAATATTGAGGGGATTGTGTTGAATTTGTAGATCATTTTGAGGAGAGCTGCCATCTCAAAAATATTACATCTTTTATCCATGAACATGAGATTTTTTTTCTGTTTACTTAGATTTTCTTTAATTTCTTTGAACAAATATTTTATAGTTTTCATATTCTTTGTGGTGCTATTTTAAATGAAATGGGTTTGTTTATCTCATTTTATGTGTTGGTGTTGTGTCCTGCAGCCTTGTTGAACTTGTTTATTAGTTCTAATAGTGTTTTAGTAGATCCCTTAGGACTTCTAGGAAGAAGTAAAGAAGTAAAACTACATACAAGGTCATGTTGCCTGTAAATATATGTAGTTTTACTTCTTCCTTCCCAACAGAGATGGCCTTTATGTCTTCTTCTTGCCTGGTGCCCTGGGCTAAAATCTCCAGTGCAATGTTGAATAGATGTGGCAAAGAGAGGGCATTCCTGCTTTGCTCCTGATGTTGGGGGAGAGGGGCTGGCGCGGGGGAGGCATTCAGTCTCTCGCCATGGCAGTGTGATGTTAGCTGTGGGTTTCTTGGAGATGATCTTTTTCAGGGTGAAGAAGTTTCCTTGGTTTTTTAATATGTTGAATGTTTTAATCATGAAAGGTTGTTGCCTTTTATCAAATTTTTTTCTGTCTACTGAAACGATTGTATAGTTTTTGTCATTTATTAATATGGCATCTTGGATTGATCGACTCTCCCATGTTAACACCTTGAATTCCTGGGGTAAATCACTCGTGGTCATGGTGTATAATCCTTTATATGTTGCTGAATTCAATTTCGTAGTTTTTGTTGTTGTTAGAACAACTCAGCAAAATAAAATTCTGGTTTATGGTTGGATAGCATTGTTTCACATATACATCAAACAGTCCTCCCCCTGAAAAAAAAATGAACAGCAACTGCATAGACAAAAAAAGGAAGAAAAAGCAACCTTTTATCTTTTTTTTTAAACATATCATACAAACCAACTACTTATAGTACAGTTAAGTACATACACAAAAAATTGTGGGAACGCCTAGAATGAAGTTATTTTTTCTGTTGTTTTTGCTTTTTTTTAACAAGGGTTTTTTGTTTGTTTGTTTGTTTGTTTTGTCTCCTTTGAGATTATAATGAACATGGTCATGCCACAAGTAAAGTCAGAAGTGGAATAGAAAATGCTCCAAAGGCTGCTTTGGTTATCCTGAAATCATTAAAAAAGGCTGACCCCTAAGAGTATGTACATAAATATAAACTGTACGTATTGTTAATATTAAAAAATACAAATATTTTCCTTTTAAAAGTACTTTTAAGGAAAAGAGCAGGGCCTTGGAAGTTTTTATTCTTTTTTTCTCCCCTGTTGCAAATTCATGTTGTGGTTTTGCTTGGCTGGTTGAGAGCCAATTTGCTAGCATTTTGTTGAGGTCTTTTGCATATGTACTCATAAGAAATATTGATGTAGGTTCCTTGTGATGTCTTTGTCTGGATTTTGCTGTAGGGTAATACTGGCCTCTTTAAATTGAGAAGTATTCCATCCTCTTCTGTTTTTTGGAAGAGTTTGTGAAGGATTGGTGGTAATCATACTTTAAACATTGGTAGAATTCACTGAAAGCTAGTTCCTGGGCTTTTCTTTGTGGAATTTTTTTTTTATTACTCAATCTCTTTACTCATTATATGTCTATTCAGATTTTCTGTTTCTTCGAATCTGTTTTGATAGTTGTGACTTTCTAGGAATCTGTCCAGTACATCTAGGCTATCTAATTTTCTGCTATACTACTGTTGATAGTATTTTTTCCTATTTCTGTGGGGTAAGTAGTGATGGTCCCTCTTTTATTCCTGACTTTAGTAAATGGAGTCTTCTCTCTTATTTTCTCAGTCATTCTAACTAAAGGTTTGTCAACTTTGTTGATTTTTTTCAAAGAACCGACTTTTGGTTTCATTGATTTTCTTTATTGTTTTTCTATTCTCCATTTCCTTTGTTTCTGTTCAAATCCTTGCCCTTATTTATTTCCATCCCTTCCTTCTGCTCTTTTAAGTTTAGTTGCTCCTCTTTTTCTAGTTTCCTAAAGTGGAAGGTTAGGAAGTTGACTGCATTGTAATTGTTGTCTTCTTTCTCTGCCTCACCAGACAGCTTGTGAGTGAATGACCAGTGTTCAGTCTGAGTCATTGCCTTCAGACCTTCTTCTTTGGGGACAGAGTGACAAGGCAGCTGAAGATAGAAAGCCAGGTACACAGAGTAACGGAGGAAGCACTGGCCTCTTACTATGGTGTTGTCCCTGTAGCATTGGAGTTCTAGGATTGAAACATGGACTCTGCAGTTTGCCCGCCTGGGTATGAATCCCCTCTCTGCCACTGAAGGGCCTGAGTTTACACATTTGTTAAATAAGCAGAAAGCTCTGTTACAAAGTCATGGTGTTGTTGTAAGGAAAAATGAGCTAGCATGTGACGTGGTTAGCCCAGAGTTGGTACATGATAAATGCTCAGTAAGGATAAGCTATTGTTATTTTGTTGTTGTGGTTGTTGTTAGTCAGATCTATGCTGAGCCAACTCTGTGTTAGGTAGCTACACAGTCCCAAGTGGTGTTTCCATTAGTTTGTACTTATTTGTTGTCCATCCACGACCTCACGCGCATATGCTACCAGGATGAACCTCACCTGCATTTGCTACCAGATGCTAAGACACATTTCCTGCTGGGGTGTGGCAGCTCTGGGTGTTGCTTTCAAACAAGAGATCCTTTCTCAGAAGGATCACAGACTTTAATTATTTCATCAACTGTCCAGATAATAATGATCATATGAGAACAATGGCAGGAAATACATTTTCCTAACAAATTTGAAACAAACTCAGGATGGGAGTATCATAAATTATGAAAATGATATCACCAAAAAATTATAATTTCAGTTTTATAGTACCTCAGATTCTCCTCTTGAGGTAGGGGTAGAAATGCCCTTCTCTGAACTCCCCAGAGGAGCTAACATTAAAGTCTTGTTGTCCGCATAAAGTCCGCATAAAAGTTTAGGCACATGAAGTCTTAATGAGAGTCGCCTGTTCACCCACTGCAGCTTCTAGGCAACGGCTGCAGTTATGTGCCTAATGGGCATTTCTTATCCTTCAGCCAAAGAACGGTCATTACTTTTACAAGAAGAAAAAGGGTATGGATTCTGGAACCTTGAGTTAGCCTCCTTTAAAATGTAAATATAGCCACCTCTAGTTATTTATGAATGGTATTAGCTAGGATAATCTTAAAACCTTCAAGCAAAGCAATATTTTATTAACTATAGCTATATAATAGTGCTATGTTATTACCAAATGAATATACATATAAATATTTAATATTAAAATAAGCAGCATTCATTATTTTAATAATATGTTACTTGTCTTCTAGAAAATGCAGAATATTTTCATGCAAACTGTATATTTTTCCCCTCACAACATCTCTGAGGTTGTAATAAGGAAATAGTTATTTCTGTTTTACCATTAGGAAGAAGAAATAATATATTCTAAAGAAATTTTTTCCAAGATCTTTTGTTTAGAAGAATAAGTATGATCAACACTCAATTACTCAGTTATTCTGCCTCCCTCATTCCCTCTCTTCCTCTCCCTTTCTTTCTCTCCTTCGCTCTTTCTTTAACCATTAAACCTTTTTATGGAAAGCATCATTAAGTGGAAGACAGGATGTGGATTCCCCTTCTTTTCTTGAGCCCTGTAGGTACAGAGAAATTAGAAAATACTAGGGGAAACGTGAAGGAAAGAACTCAGTTTACAAATTGATAATACGCTTTCTTTGGTATGTAAATAAAGAAGATGAATTTTATCCTAAGACTGGTGAAAAGTATATTTGTCTTTTGGAAGACTGAATTTATTATGAATCGTCAAAATATATATTAATAATAACAATTAAATTTCGCTGCCGTCTTCCTACATGGAGCATGCCACTCTTGTTCTGTGTGTAGCCATGCTTGCAATGACTGTGTAAGGGTGGGGAAGGCGGGGCACGGGGGTGTGGGGGCGGGGGGGACTGCCGGGGACGGCCGGGCCGTGGGCTCTATGTCAGACGGAGTGGCCAGGGATCAGCAGCGCACATATCGCTCTGGGTTTACTAAAGCTTACTGATTAATAATGTAGTTCGACATTATTAATCAGTAAGCTTTATTGGCTATCTACTGTTTTCCAAAACTTTCAGAAACTTTAAGCACTTTATATTATTTTTAAAGAATGCTGAGACATCAGGTTAAGCCACACACACACTGCGACAGATGTAAAGGGGGAGGTGTGTGTGTGAATTATACATCATAACTGGACACTGGTTTTTGACAGGAAAGAAACAGATGATATAGAGGTGAAATCACTAACCACAAGGAACATCTTAGTTCCTAAGAATCTGGTTCATTCTAGTTTCTTCTTTGGATTATCAGGTTTCATCTGCCAATCCTCAGTAGAAGTTTCACTGGGGCATGAGAGAGCTAATAGATGACCCCTGACCACCCTAAGGTTGCTCATGGTATATTCCCCTCCCGGGAGAGCACAGAGAATAATTTTTGGTGGCTTTTGGAATTTCAGGATTCTGCTATTCCAGTGACTGCTTAAAGAAGTGCTGGCATTGAGTCCTGAGATCCAATGAACCCAAATCCCTGTTTGTTATTTAGATTTCTATTTAAAATTTCAACTTGAATAAAGTTGAACATATTTTTATGTTTGTTGGCCACAGAATTTTCTTTTTCTGCAAATTGCCTTTCATATCTTTGCTCATATTTATTGGGTTATATTTTTCTTATTTTTGTAAGAGATCTTGCATATTAAGAAAATTGACTTCATTGTAGGTGTTGCAATCGAACTCGTTTGTAGCTGTCTTCTAAGTTCCATTTAATGCTCAGTTCTTGATAGAAAAGTTCAGTTAGAAATTTAGATAAACTCTCAGTTTCAACCTTAAGCTAGTAGGTTTGATTGTTTAATTTTTCAACCTAACTTCTATTATTAACTGATATGTCTTCTGGCACATATGTAGGTACATATAATGAGTCAAAAATGGAAATTTTTAATATTATAATTTTTACTTTTTCATTTCTATAATAGAACTAAATACCATTCATGGTGTTCTGTTTCTTTATTAATCATGATTTTTTTTTCAGTGTTACTTCCAGTCAATGCATTAGTAACAACCACTCAAAAGACTTTCATAAGCAGTTACTGTTAATCACATGCTTCTATGTTGGAGGGATGTATCTACTTCCTTTTTATAACAGTGTATTTTCACAGTAATATGTATTTCCAATTTTAAAAATTGTCCATTTGAGAAATTTTAAGGAGTCATGACATTATAACACTCCAGATCAAAGTGATTGTCATATAAATCTTCTCATAATTTCAGCTGGAACTCAGGAACTGATGATTTCAGTGTTGGCATTTCTAAAAACACACTATTAATAAGCTGCTTCATTGCTATTTCTGTAATGTAAAACAAAACTGGAGAAACGAGGGGCTTGTTAAAGCACTGAGGTCTCATAGGTATGTATGGATTTCAAATCAGAAGCCTGAACACCATAAGGTAGAACTGAGGAGGCCCTCACATCCTATTCCTACTAACTAGGGATCACAACTATTAATGTGATTTTCCTTCTTCCTAATGATTTCCACAGTTGTTTACCAAACAGCTAAAGAGATTGAACTTCAATAAGCTAAAATTTCTTACTATGATTTATGTCTCCCTGTTATAAGTCAAAAATATTTTACCAATAGTTCAGAATTCTTGTCAAGAACAGTTATTGAGCACCCAAGAATGTCTGTGTGTATTTCACTGGGTGGGGGAGAGAGGCCGAAAGCAAGCACCTTAGATATACTTCAGAAGGAGCTATCTTGTCGTGCAAGCAAATGACAACAATATGGACAAACAAACAAAAAACCTGACTACTGATATGTCTCATCTATTACAAGCTGGTCTTAAACTGTGTGTTTAGGTTTTAATTTTCAAATGGGGACTTAGAGTTTATGTATACTAGATGTATTTGCTATTTAGGCAATGTTGTGATGAAACAGGAATTTCTATCCATTTTGCAAGTCTGCTTGCAAATGACCAACACACTATTACCAAATGTATAAAAAGGAAGGAATGCTCTAAGCATTGTGGCAATAAAGTTGTTTACAGAAAAGTAGATACCTGGGTAAGAAACCTTTTGGAAGATGGTGATTCTAGAGGAGAGTTAGGAAGGAAAACAAGGGTAAGTTTAGAGAAAACAGAATGGTAGTTCTAGGGATTTTGCATGTGGGGGTGTGTCTGTTGAGTTTGGGAGGAACAAAGGGAAATTATGAAGTGGTTTGTAGTCAAAGATAACCAGAGGTTTACAGTGCATGATCAAAAGCTTGTCCTGTTATGGATGACCAAGGATCACAGGAAATCCCCTGCCTGGGGGGTAGCATGATCCCAGCCCAACCTAAGGTAGACACTTCCTGCTGCGCTCACTCGGGATGCTTGCGGGGAAGGTGGTACGGGGGAAGGCAAAGAGGTGGAGGTGGGAGGCTGCGCGTGGGTGGTGCTAACTCAGTCAGTGAGAGGAAGGGAAAAGAATTGGCAGAACTTAATGTTGGGCTGAAAAAAAGTCGGGGCTGGGACAAAGAGATTTACTTTATCAAATCATTTTAATTTTTCTGATGATCAAAGTTATATATGCTAAAGATATGTAGCATAACTGTATGTGTGTATAATGCTAAAATCCAGAAGTAGATGAAAGTTAAAATTTTAAATTGCCCGTATTCAATGTTCTTACTACCCAGAGACAACCACTGTCAATGTTTTGTTATATCTTTTTAGTTTTTTTCTATGGTATCAGTTGAGATCACATGATACATACAGTTGTATGTAGTTTTCTTAATCTTATATAAAACCTTTGCTCATGACATTAAAATTCTTCATGAATATAATTTGTAGTGATTTATGTACTACCATTTATTTAACTGTTCCTATAAGGTCAAGCATTTGGGTAGTTCCAAATTTTTATTTAAAAAATTCTAAGATAAAACATCTTTGTATGTAAACTTCATTTTATTATTTCTTTAGGAGAGTTTTTTTTTTAAAGATTGTATTTATTTATTTTTGAAGAGGAAAGAAAAGAGAAGGAGAGTGAGAGAAACATCAATGTGAGAGAGAAACATCGATTGGTTGCCTCCCATACGTGCCCTGACCAAGGACCGAACCCACAACCCAGGCATGTTCCCTAACCAGGAATTGAACTGGTAGCCTTTGGTTATGCGGAACAACACCCAAACAACTGAGCCACACTGGTCAGAGCTTTAGGACTTTAGGATAGCTTCTCAAAGACATAATTGCTAAGTGGAGACGGTGAACATTTTCTAAGGCTCTTCATATGTATTATAAACCTTTTTTAAGAATGTTTTTGATTAGTTTATATATGTCTTGCTGAAGACTGATATTTTAGCATTATTCATTAAACATATTTGCTAATTTTATTGGTTAAAAGTGATATTGTTTATAATATTTTGCTTTAATACACATTATTTGTTTACCAATGTGAGATTGAACATTTTATTGGGTTTGGGAGCCATTTGTAATTCCTAGAAGAGAGACATTAAAATATAAATATCACATATATATGATGTGAAAATTAATTGGCATAGTTCATGTTATTAGCTAATAGGACATCTCATTGATTGAATAATATTTTTTTAAAATGGAAGAATAGAAAGTAAAGGCCAAATAATGTAACTGTGAGGAGTGACATGCAGGGACAAACGAAGATCTTAGACCACAGTCAGTGCTGGGGTCAGAGAGAAGGGAAGTCAATAACAAAAACTCTGCAAAAGCAGAACATAATTAAGAACAGAGTTTTGAAGTCCAAGATGAAAAGAGTATGGGCTAGAGAAAGCAGAAAATTAGCAGAAGGGTTAGGGTTGAGTTAACGGCCAGACAATGGGCAGAGGGGAAAGAGGCCTGCAGAGTGGAGAATGGGGGGCGGGGACACTTGTTGCACCCCCACCTCTACCTTCCGTGAGGCCTGGGGAGCTTCCCAAGAGTCTTGCAGGCAGGCTCTTATTTATGTCGCTCTTTGTTTCTCTCAAATTTGGCAGAGTCCAGAATATGGACCTTTTCTACAACATAAACCCTTACCCCCACCCACCCAGTATGTCTCTTAAATTTGTTGTTTATCCCTTTTAATAATCTAAGTCACTGTCACTATATTTTGGTATTGAATTTATTCATTCATTCATTCATTCATTCATTCATTTAGCTTCTGGGCCCTGAAATTTATTTATTTATTTATTTATTCATTTATCTATTTAGCTTCTGGGCCCTGAAAATAATTAATTAATTAATTAATTAATTTAGCTTCTGGGCCCTGAAATCAGTTGTCCATAATGTATACATTCTTTTGAACTAAAAAACAATAAAAAATACCAGAGAAGACTGGAAGTGTTGCGGACCAATGAGCTCATGCACAATATATTTAGAAATAAATATAATTTAGCAATAAATATAGCAATAAAGTTAAGAACTGAGGGCACTGGTTGCTTAAATCCTAGATTTTTAAAAACATTTTAATATGCTGCCTGATAATTAGCAGCACCCACACTATATACCTGTTTGTGTTTTTATTGCTTAGGACTGAATGCAATGCAGTGGTTTTTTTGTTGTTGTTGTTGTTGTTGTTGTTTTTTAGTGTTTCCCTGTATTATCAATGTGCTATTATAGCATCACCGTTCTCAACACTCAGGCTGAAAATATTAGGCACCTGGACACTGGCATTCTGCATTAACCAGTTCTGTCAGCTCTGCCTTTAAGACAACTCAAAGTCAACTTTCTCTTCTCCTTGCCACCCCATCACCCCATCCCTGGGTGACCAGAGTAACCTCCCAAACTACCCTTCGGCTTGCTCTTTTGCATGCCTCTGATTTCTCCATGCCAGAGTGATCTCAAGAAAAAGAAAATCAGATCACACCACTTCTCTGCTCAGAACCCTCCAATGAGCCCAGCAGAACCCGGGGTCCTCATACAGAGGCCCTCGCCTGACCCCCACCCTGCCCTTTCCTGCTGTCCCTCAGCTCCCCAAGCCCCGGTCCCCTGCCCATCCCAGTCCCCTGCCCCTGCCACAGCATCTCCTCCCTTCTCTGCAATGCATTTAGTTCTGTGTCCCCCGAATCTCTGCTTGGGAGATAAAGGGCCTCCCTGGCTGCCCTAACCAAAACAACCCCATCGTTTCCCTCCCGACCCTGGTTCATTCTTCCTCACAGCATTCATCGCCCTCCTCTCCCAAAACAGATGTATTTTCTAGTTCTTTGTGTTTCCCCAAAGTGACGGGAAGGACCTTCTCTCTCCGGGCCACCACTCCATCTCCAGGGTCTGGAACAAAGCCACGCACAGCAGGTGATCGGTAACCATTGGTTCAATGATTGAATAACTCATAAAACGAATTGAAAATCGAGTATCTTACAAAGTTACCTTTTGCTCATAGTAAATTAGATTCATTATGTCCAAAAATTTGCTTCAGTACTATTTTATGTTGTTCTTTTAGCACCCTATTTAAACTGACCAGCCTTGTAATTGATATTTTAAATATGTCCTCATGTTTCTAATTAATGCCTTAGCCTGTGATTACAGATCCACAGTAGCCGAAGTTTTAATCCATTAGATTTTTTCCATGGTTTCTATTATTTCTATATTTCTTTTAAATTTCTTTAGAATACCTACTTTTATGTTCTCAAAGTAAGAGCTCATTTTAGAAAGTGGCAAAAGAATATGTTCCACAGATAAGGTTAAACAAGAACTGAACCCAAAGATCTTAAGAAAAAAGTGTTCACAGTCTTTTAATGACAACATAACTTATTTAGCACCTTGCTAGCTATTCAAGCATCTGACAAGATCCAATTTCCTGGTTGATTAAGATGTCATACTTATAAAACATATTATGTTTAACCAACATTGATAATAACATTCTTGAAATAAAAAAATTAAAATTGTTCAGGAAAAATTAGGGTTTTGTTGTTTGTTTTTTTTTAAATCTCAAAGTGAATAGAACAGAAAACCGCCTATTTTAAAGTTGGGGGGTTGGGATTGCCCGTGACTGTAACCTAATAGGACCGTAAACCAGAATGCAGGGCGCCGACATTTCTTCGGTAATCCTTTCGCCTTGTATCTTACTTGTCCTAATTGTTTGACATTTAATTGTCTCTCCAAAAAGATTATTAGCTCCTCGTTAATAGAGACCACATCAGAGTCCAGAGCTTTGGCTGCATTTTTCACCGCCCCCCCCGCCCCCCGCCCCCCCAATGCACCTTGGAGTTATTGCAATATCGCTGAAAGTACTCAGTACACACTTTTTGGAATGGAAAAGCGCTATACTTGGTAAATATAGACTGCTAGGAGATTTCTGTGGCAATTTCAAGGAAACTAGCAAAAGACTATTTAATTATTAAGGAGCAAAGCACATAATGCTTGGCTAAGCCACACACTTCCTGAGCCCTCGTTAACCTGACTGCCCATTCTAAGGAGGGAGTATCTGCATTTATATTATGACTTAATGTCACTGGCTTTTTTGTAGACAGAATGGAATACAGGGCTTGGACTTGGACACATTATTTATGACTTTGTAATAGGTGTCTCCTCTCCACCTACATTCAATATTTATTCTGAACTTCCTCTTTTAAAAATAGTCTGTAAAACTATCACAGGATATATAAAGACTGGTAATTGCTTAGCTTATAAGACACTATGGTTGCTATGTTAGAGGCGCAGAAGGGAACCACTATGAAATCTAGCAGGTTTCTGAGAATTAATGATGAATGCTGCCTAGAATAGAGGGAGAGTTTGGGGAGAAAACGCAAAGAGAATTGTCTTTAGATTTAAATTAGATTTTGTGGCTTTTTAAAGTTTCGGTTTCACTCACCAAGCATTAAAGGTTTTCCTACCCGACTCCCAAGATACCATCTCCAAAGTGTCCAAGCTCTTCCTATAAGGACAGAAATGCCTGTCACTAGTGAGGTCAGAGAAGTAAGGTGAAGGGTGGGTAGGTAAAGAGAGAGCCAAGTTTAGGAAGAAAGAATAGGGGAAGAAGGAAGAAAGACAGTCTATTTACCTAGAGGTGGTAAAGTGTAATCTCTACAAGCCAGAGTTCCTGGATTCAAACCCTCACACCTCTGTTTGCTAACTTGTTTGTCTTGGGCAAGTGACTTTATTTCTTGTGCCTCAGTTTTCTTATCTGTAAAATGGGACAATACTGGTACCTACCATATTACGCTGTGTATAATGTGCACTCCGCCCCCCACCCCTGAATTTGAGGGGAAAATTAGAATGTGCATTATA
Source organism: Pteronotus mesoamericanus (assembly GCF_021234165.1). NCBI lineage: Eukaryota > Metazoa > Chordata > Mammalia > Chiroptera > Mormoopidae > Pteronotus > Pteronotus mesoamericanus. Next base: position 24,801,967 of record NW_026555234.1, on the reverse strand, counting down.
CACGGGTATAATGATTACATACCATGGGTATAACAATCCCATGTATTAAGTGCACAAAAACATGGGTGTGTATTATGCATGGCAAAATACAGTCCCTCAAAATGTGTTTATGAGGATTGCATGTGTTAATGTATGTGAGGCACATAGTACGAGTGTCTTGTATCTGACAAGGGTTATAGAGAGGAGTTAGAGTCATTTTGTTACAGATGGAGGTGATGAATCTAAGTGAAGATTGCCTTGTGCCTCCTCATCGGCTGCCTCACTGTAGTCTTGTCAGTGTTGTATGTCATGAACACGGATGCCTGATGTGTGCGGGCTCCTCACGACTGCCCACTTCACTGGAACGTAGAGACCACTAGAACGACTGTGCTTCTCTGACACATTTAAATGTTTCTTGCTCAAGTAAAACTTGAGAGAGAAAGAGGTGGTTGGAAACGGGGTGTGGTTATACTTCTAATTTATTGGATAATTCTCTCATTCACTTGGAGAAGTTCCAGACAGGCTCTACGATAGGCACAATATCATGTAACATTACAAAGCTCGTGGGTTAACTCATCCAGGATCAGACGCTGGAGCCCTAGACTCTGAAGAAAAGTTAGAAGTCCCGATCCGCTCCCAGCTCTGACCTCTCCCTCTCTCTGAGTCAGTGTTCCCTGTCAAGGTGAGCATTTCAAAAGGTTAGGGACTCAGTCGTGTCTGCAATGAGGGTGGGCCTAAAGGCTGTGATTAATAAGGGGCAAAGGTGGGTGAATGAGCAAGGGTGCCTGGAGGTCCCAGAGCAGCCCAGCCTGGCCAGCGTAAACCCTCTGAAGTTCCTGCTAGCCCGGGAGAGTAATGCAGCCTTACTTTCACTTCTGAACAATTCTCCCCCTCGGGATTCATTTCCACAGTACCACGTACCTGGCTCCCACTGCTGTGTATAAGACTCCTGCTGCTTTGCCTATGCCTGCAGTACATCGCCGCTACTATATGCACGGGAAGTACTAGACATACGATTTAAACTAGTGTAGATATAGGCTTAGATTAAAAGCATCACCCACTAGGAATCGAATGGATTCACAAGCTTAATTCTTCTAATACATAATAACTAATATATTTTCCCTTGTAAGTCAGGTTCTATGCAGACACCTCCCCTCCAACACTCACATTCTATGCTCCTCTCCTGCTGTTATTTCTCCTTAGCTCCTTCACAGCCTAACATAGTATATGTTTTACTGCTTTATTCATTCGATATCTTCTCCCCTACGAGTCTGTAGGGTTCATGAGGGCAGGGATTTTTCTCTGCTTTGCTTACTGCGGTTGCCCCAGAGCCTAGAACAGTGTCTGACATTTAAAAGGTACTTAACAATATGGACTGAGTGAATGAAATACACAAATGTTACCCTTACAATTTTACTGTTTAAAACCATGGTACCAATTGAGAGGATACAATTTTAAAATTTAAAATGAAAGCTCTCCGATCCTTTCCTAATGTCCAGATAGGATAAACTCTTCATCCCAGATATGGTAATGCCCATTATTTAATTCTCCCTGCTGATACCATTAATGGGAAATTTAACAAATTAACCAAAAGAGAATACTATGGTGGTTTTAATCCTTCAGGTTTATGAAATAAAATGCAGGTTCACAGAAGCAGAGAATGACTTTCAGTCTGTAGTACTGATGGAAGAGGGAGGTAAAGGGATGTGAACGATGCATATGGCTGCGATTACTGTCTAGCGTTGTGTTTTTATGAGTTTATTTATTGTCTGTCTTTCAACCAGAATAAAACTCCAGAGGGCAGGGACTTTTTCTTATTAAATGTTGCATCCAATATACCTAAAATAGGAAATAGCACAGTGCAGAAATTCAGTGAAAGTCCTAGAATACTGAATGAAGTAAAAGAGATCAAATCTAAAATAAGAAAACAATGCTTATCGCTGAGGCCAAGTCTTTGTTATAATATTGCCGTTCTTCTGGTGGGTCTTGTGTGTCGTATACATTCTTCAGGACTTGCATATGGATAGCATGCCCTCATCTCTTTGAGCTTACTCTTCCAGTGCTGGTTAGTTAGCCTCATGGTCAACTATTAGTGCCAGTACCGCCAGTACAGTTATTGGCTTTAGTGCCTATCATTGACCCCTTTTCAGAAGGAGGCTAGTACTTCAGTGTATGTGTGTGCATGCACACATGTGGTATCTTCCTCTTATTCTTTAGTCATACATTAATAAGATAAAAAAATTTCAGGAAAAGTTTTGAAATTCTAAATAGTATACAATCTGTAGAATTATATACTACTGTTATATAGAAAGCAATCACACATTCACTTTATCTTTACATCAGTATATCTTAACCTTTAGGTAAGTTACAATACTAAAAAAAATATAATGCTTTCTTAGTAGGATGTAAAGGTGACCTTACTAGTTATTATTTATATCAAATAGACCACAAAACAGTTTCCCACTTTCATATTATGTACTCACCAGGCTTCGTTTCCTCTTTTCCCAGAGGTGCCTGAATATTGTTCCTTTTTTTTTTAATCTACCTTAGGACTTCTCTGGGCTCAAACTTCTATTTTGTGTCTATATTTTCTTTTTTCTTTTTTCCTAGTCTCAGTCTTCAGATTTGCCTGCTGTCACTCCATTCTAAAAACAAAGGTGACTTGTTAAGACAAAGGGCCACTTCTCCAGGGATGACCTAAGCTTGTTGTAAGTCAGGTGTATCACAAGTTAGTACAGCAGATGCAGCACGACATGCCCTCTATGGTGCCCTTGATGTGCTGTTTTATACGTTTCCCTCCGTCAAGGACTATGTAGTAGGAGCCGATGTCAGTGGCAGTTGGAGAAACGGCGGCTTTCCCTTTTTATGTGTACTTTTCTATATTGTTTGAATTCATTATAACTAGTGTACATTGTTTTTATGAAGACCATCTCTTTAATCAGAACCCAGCGATTTAGTTTTATATAATATTGAACATAATTATAATCCTAGACTTGTTTTGGATTTTAACACTGTACTAACCTTCTGGTATTTTCTAGCCACTATTGATAGCTTTAGATTATATTATTTGTGAGTAATAAAGCTGTTTCTGTTTTAAGAATATAGGTAGATAAGTAGATTTAAGCCTTCCTTGTTCACTGTGGCCTTTTTACCTCGCATCAGGCTACTTCAGATTGCTACAGTTTATACAATTTAATACTGTTAACAATTACAGAATAACCCGAAAGGGAAAAGTGGAGATGACTACTTTGACATCTTTGTTTTAGGAGGAGTTACAGATTCATTTCTCTCTTTATATACTACGGAGCTCATTTTTTTCCTGGTTCAGCAGGTTTCTAATCCCAGATGTCACTTTGCTTTCGGGAGCCCTCTGTCCCCTGATCTCCCCACCTGGACTCATAAACTCAACCTCCAGATGAGGTTCCATCTCCTAACTGCTGGAAAAGGAGTGTATTTACTCTGCTCAAGTGCTTCAGGTCCTTCTGGTCCATTGTTAGGTAGAGACTGTTTTTATTATCAGTGAATCATGTTTGATCACTCCTTTCTTTTTCTTTCTATGCCCCCTCTATTTTTCTCCACTTCTTACGAGTAAATCCATTTCCAGCTCCAAACTGATAAGTAAAACAAAATCAAAGTTTAGTTCATGTGTTATTTTTGCCGATATTTTTTTCTTCCGGGCTTATCATAAACATGATTGTTGGTAATGATAAAGAGGAAAGATAAAGGGTATCCAAGTCAGATCATTTACCCCAGGAATAATAAGGGAGAAAAAAACTATTTGCTAAAACTGTAATATTTTTAAGAAACTATTGTAACATTTCCTGAGTACTTTCTCTTTGCCAAGAAATTTTCTAAGCACTGTACATGTATTCATTAATCCCTACAGCAACCCAGCCGAGGTAGGAATTGTTTTATTTTTTGTCTCCATCAAGCAGTACAGGTAGTGGGCACCCATCTTATTCTGGGAAAAAGGATTTTAAAAACCATTTGTTCCCTCGTAGTCAGTATTGGTGTTTGAATAAAATATTTCAGTTAAATTTCCTTCTCTGTGAAACACTAGAGCTTCTGTCTTCTTGGGCCTTTTGTTACAGTGGGTCTTCCATGAAGTTTCAGGGTACTGTTGAGCCTTTTGCATCTGGCAATTTTTACACCTCCCTTCTTTCTGTACCACCCACTCAAAGCTCATTCCAGGTGCCCTTAGCAAATGACTCCCAAGGCATTTAAGTGGCCAAAGCTCATTGACCAATGAGGAGATGTGTGCCGTGTGTAACAGAGTTACGCAGTTCCTGGGATCAGGAGCGAAGGTTGCTTGAGCAAAGCTTTTGTTGCTATTAGCCTGTCGCATTCAGTTTTCAGGACTGGAAAGGTAGGGGACACCTTATTTGTTTTAATTGTGTGAGAGGAGGGGATGGCTGTGTTTGGTTAAAGTAATTTAGATCAGGTTGAATAAACAAGTGATCTGTTTTGTTTGCTTTTTATTGAAGGCCAAAAAACAAAAAATACGAAGTTTGAGAATTTTAAATACTGCACCGTTTGCCTTACTAGCAGCAAAACCAAAATTCTTAAGTTATAAGCATTTTTTGAAAAATCAGTTCATCTAGCACCTCTTTACTACACATTTATAAAAGCTAAGTCTTTACAAAATCATTATTTCATAAATTGCTGCTATTTAAACTATTGGTAAAAAACAGGAATTTATCAATAAGGTCCACATTTGTTTTCCACAGTCATTCAGAGTCTACCGCTAAAGAAGAAATTTTAAGACAGGAGATAATGAAAAAATAAAAAAAGTTAGTGGAATTAGCATTATGGTAATTACTACATGAAGGTTAGCAATAATGGGGTTTTTGCTGAGAAAAGTTCTGGAATAGGAAGACTTGTATCAATCACTTTTTCAAACCAGAGTAAAGTTTATGAAATGGAATTAGGTATGTGTAGATTATATGCTTTAAAGACTACAAGTAAGTTAGTTTAGTTATATTTTATGTGCTATTTGAGATTTGTTCTAATATCAAAGATACAAGGGACATTGGATCATTTGCTTCTTTCTACATGGATATGGAGCAATTTGAATAGCACTTGAAGCTAATCCTCAAAAGAAAAACCTTCCTCATCGTGAATAAAATGATAAATCAATGTTGCAACAAAAACGTATACATAAGAAATATGTTATTATTGCCATTAGTCTACATCTAATGTTTAGTACTAGAAGGTAAATTTGGGTTCTCAGAAAAGTGTAACTGGTTTCCCACTGTTCCTTTTCCCCAGAGATGGCTTAATATGGTTGTATTTTATAATAAAAAATTAGATAATACATTTGTTTAAAAATTTAACATGTAGGAGATTGTGCCATTCGGTAAAATTTTCAGAAGTATTTAGTTAAAATTCCATTTTTGTCTAACCTGTAAAGAGAATTTTTTGGTGCTCACATCACTAAGTATAAATAAGTGCTCAATGATTTAAGTTATCTCAGATTCCCCCTCTTATTATTTTTAATACTCATTTTAAAGGTTTGCATTCTGAAACTTTCTACTTTTATTAGATTTGTTCAAAGTGCCAAGTTTGGGTAAGTCACTCTCAAGATCTCCCTCGTAGTCCCTTACTCTGGTTGACTCCTTGGCGGAGGAAGTGTGCATTGACCAGTAGTCACAGAGTTAACTATTCACAGCGGAGAATACTTGCTGGCCATCTTTCCAGTCCAAGTAAATGCTGTTTCTCAATTCCAAGCTGAGGGTCAAAGGTTTTAGACTAACTTCACAGATCAGAGGTCAGGCATGAATTGCTGCAATTTGTAGTTCAATTCTGCCGATATGACAGAATTTCACAGCTATGATGATTGCTTTTTTTCCACTTCTGCACACAGGCCAGGCCAGGCAGTTAACAATGTAATTTGTACAAGTCAGCCCTTGGCACCCAAGTTTAATGAGTAACTAGCTGGTGCCTTAGGTTTCACTGGTACAAGGTGCATATTATAAAAAGGGTCAAATGTTAAGGCACAAAGACCGAGAGGGGAGTGGGGTGTGATATCTCAGTAACCACCACCTGTGAATCATGTAAAAAATTAGTAATTTGTATTTATTTTTAAAATACTATTTATATGGTGTGAATGCTATTCAAAGGGGTAAATAATTTTTTTTAAAGGTAGCAAGAAAGAAAGGTCTGATTAGAGATTGAGCAGGAGAAAGTCAAATTGCAGGCTCTGTTTACTCCTTTTGTGGGTGTCTTGAGATTTCTCAAAAGCCTTCCAAAACATAAGAGCAATTCAAGAATCTGGGGAATAAATTGGATAATGAGGGATTTCTGAACTTATGATATTTATATTTATGAGTATCCGGCATTCTCTACTCTTCAACCAAAAAGTTGAACTCCTGTATTTCTAACCCAGGTTGAGGATCTCTTCTACTGCTTAAAACTGAATACTGGCGCTCTTGAAAAAATTCTAAGATGAGGGGCCTTGACAATCCATGGGTTTGCCATTCACAGTTTTGAGTCATAAATGACTCTGAAGCTGCACTATAAATACGTGTAATTCACCGTGTGTGTTATAGCACAACTTCTGCTCTTCCAGACTCAGGTGCAGAAACAGTTGGATTCTTGCCTACAGCAGAAGAGTTAAGAGTGCAGATTCTGGCCTTGGACCTCTTGGGTTTGAATACCAGCTTCATCACTTACAGCTAAGGGACCTTAGCCAATGGGAGGCCTCCCTGCACCCTAGTTTCCTCATCTCCAGAATGAAAATAACTATAGAATTTGCGCCATGGGTTTGCGGTAGTGATTAAATAAGACAGCATACAAGAAGTGCTTAGCACAATGCCTGGTGTATAATAAGCACTCACTGAATGTCAGCTGTTATTGATGCTATTAATATTATTAAACTGTGTAGCTTGAGAATAAGCCTAGTCTATCCCATATATCATTCCAGCTTGGTTTAGACTTGGTCTTTGCTCTCTTCATTTCACAAGGGATACCAGATATGGCATAGTTGGATAAGTTTGAGGAGGCACTCCTTTTGAATGTCATGGGGAAGTGTGTTTTAAAATTCCTGTCTCAAGTCTAGCACTCTTTTAGATGCTATCTTTTCCCCCACTAGCTGATTTGCTGTAGCATGCAAAAGCTGTAAGAAGAGATAAATCCAAACCATCTGGTTTCCTTTCAGAGTTGTTTTCATTCTGCCCTTCAGTGAGAAACATTTGAGTTAAAAAAATTCAAGTGATACCACACCAGTGGGCTAATTTTACTCCTGATGATATGTATTATACTTACTAGGATTCATGCCTTCCAGAAACACCAGAAATGAAAATCTTAAAAAGTAATTTTTTTCATTTTATTCCTGTGGCACATGGAAGTAGCATTTGAAGAAAAACATAATTTTTACTACCAATAACAATATAAAAATTGTGTGCTTAGCATTAAAAAGGTAGAAACATCTAACGTTATTTTTAAAAAATTAGACCTACTGTGTGCTAGGATGGGGTATGGGACACTGGGATTATAGGAGTGAGTCAGATGTAGATTTTCCCCTGGTGGAGTTTACAATTGACTGGACATGACCACTATCATACCAATTATTGTAAGGTTAAACACGATAAAATTGCCAATAGTCTACCATTTCTGCCCTCCATAGTGCCAATTTCTTTCAACCCATTGTTACGAGGAGTGCTGTCAGGGATTATATGATGTTATGGGAATGTATCTCGGGGCTCCAGGGATGACTTCCAAGGAGTGTGGTTTAAGGAAGACTAGAAGCAGGCTAGGCAAGGAGCTGGCGAGGGAACAGCATGTGTAAAGGGGACGGAGACACAAGGTGGGGCTAACAAAAGGAGCCAAAGTCTTCCTTATAGGACTCACTAAGAATTTTGACTTTATTCTATGGCAGTGGGAAGATTGTTCAGAGGCTTAGACAGGAGGGTGATATGATCAAATTATGTGTTCTCAAAAAGCTATCCCTTTCCCCGCCGTGAGAGTGGGATTTAGTGCCGTGAGCGAGAGCGGATGGGCCGAAGTCAGCTGGGAGGCTCCTGCCGGCACCCAGGCATGAAATGGTGGTTGGCAGTTTACAGGATGCACTCCACTGTGGTATATTATTTTATCTCAGAACAGCTCTTATGCAAGGTGTTACTATCAGCTTCAGTTAAATGACATACCCATGGTCAGATGGTGCACATGGCATTTAGGCCCATGTACCAGCATCCCTGGGTGTGGGCCATTGATTTCTCATAAGAAAGGGTTTGCTTTTAAGAAACAGAATTCCCATTCCTTGGTGGTGGAAGGTAGGGATGAGAAAGTCAGTTTTAGCCTAGGTTTTTGACTGAAAGTTGAGAAGCAAGCACAATGTGACATGGAACTTGATACTAAGCTGGAGCATTTTTTTGGAAAAAGATGCATTTATTAATTTCATGTATTTATTTATACCCTGCCTCATTCCAAAACATGGATTTGAAACAACTTTCAAAACACATATGGTATGAGGAGAGAAGGTAAAATATCGGTGTAGGCAAATTAAGATGATGCCACAGGTGTCTTAAGCCCAACAATCATTTGCTAAAGAGGGATTCATAATCAACTCTAAAGATTAACATGCCCCCCACCCTCCAAAATAAAAACAAGCATTCTGCTCAGAACAGCTTTTCCTTTCACTGTTTTCCCCATTTGGTTTTCATAAAGATTCCATAAAGATAGCCGGCTTGTGTGGCTCAGTGGATTGAGCGCCAGCCTGCAAACCAAAGAATCGCCAGTTCGATTCCCAGTGTAAGGCACATGCCTGGGTTGCAGGCCAGGTCCCCAGCAGAGGGTGTGCAAGATGCAACCACACATTGATGTTTCTCTCCCTCTCTTTCTCCTTCCCTTCCCTTCTCTAAAAATAAATAAATAAATAAATAAATAAAATCTTTAAAAAAAAACACAAAAAGAATCCATGATACAGTGAGCAGTATGCATACCTGTTTTACAGAATGAGTAAGGGAATTGGAGTGAATTAATTAACCCAATTAATGCCTGGAAACCATTTTCTTATTAATATACCAAGTTATGTGACCTTTGGTAAACAGTTTCCTCCACGGTAAAATCAAAGATTTGGATAGAGCTCGACCTCTCAAAGTGGGTTCCATGGAATGCCTGAGAATGCGTCAGGAGGAGTGCAAAGCCATGGGACAAAAGTGCCATGTGGGTTTTGTTTGAAGATTTTAATGACAAAACCGTATTAAAATTTTTATGAAATGTATTTGGAGTCATTGTGGAAACAGTTGAACCTAAGTATCTCATTGTAGGGAAATTTACTTTCTTATATAGCCATGAGATGCACATCAGCAACCCTTCTCTCCTTCATAAAGATAGAATACAAAACTATATAAAACCTGAAATTTGATGTATATGTTAATAATTTGCATTCAGTTCATGGAGTTTACATGTCCATTACCATAATACTCGTTTTTAAAGGGGGAAATCTTGCCATTACACCAAGAGAGAAAACACAATTCTGTACAAATAACACATGCCGGGAGTGGTGCTTTGTAAGTATTTTCTCTGTTCTCCGTACGGTTCTGCAAGGAATTATCTCCAGGTTATGGATGTGGAAACAGAGACTCAGAAAAGTTGAATAAATTTGTCTGGATTCACTTAGCTAGTAAATGTGGGAGTCTAAATTTTATTCTGTTGCCTCAACAGGGTAGGATTAATTTTAGGGCACAGCTTGTAATTTGTGCGTTTATTTTTACTTATCAAACACTGTGATGTTGATCATTAGGTATCTTCCAGGATGCAGCATTTAGGAAATTAGCATCACAGACTTGGGTGCGGATTATCTACTTTAAGCAGTAAAGAGTTTAACAGCTGTTATTCTGTGATTTATGTGAGGGTGTGGTGCTTCCCCCCCTCCCCCCAGTAAATCATTAATAATAAGGATGAAGAGCAGCTCCTGGTTTAGTGTTATTGAGTGTATTCCCGTAAGGCTATGGATCCCTTTGAATGCTTTGCCAGTCAGTGCAATATAAAGATAGTTACAGAAGAATACTTTGGGGGCTGTAACTGACTTCAGAAGCCATTTAATTAACAGGTTCCCAACTGTGCTCTCCATAGTCCTCAAGGTCCTATGGGGGCCCCACAGGGCCCCAGTGGATGACGGAGCAGAATCTGTGTTGGGCTGGAGGCCCCTCCACATATCATCCCCGCCTCCACGGCAGCCAGCTCCTGTTTTATTGGTTTTGTTTCTGCACCTGTGTAAATTTTTGGTGGAAGAAAGGGTGCTACACCTAAAAAAAAAAAGAAGCAAAACAAAAGTTGAAACCACTTTGAAAGCTACTGGTTATCTAGTTCCTTATTTTCTTCTGTGGAGTGGGTTTTGGCTCAAATGGGTGAAATGATTGGCCTGAGAAAGAAAAAGGCACTGCTGAGCTAGAATTAAAGCTCACCTATCAAACCATCATGCTCTGCATTTTAAATCTATACAATTATATTTGTCAATTACTTATTCCTTAATAAAGTTGAGGGGGAAAAAAGTGTTAAAAACTAACCTTCTAGCCCCCAGCCTGGTGCCGCAGCCCCGGTGCCACATTGAATGGCTCAGTGAGGCCTCTCAGTAGCTGGGAGAGAACATTCTTAAAGTTGGGCAGGTTGTGTATCCAGCTGTGAAATAAAGGTAGAAGTTTTGTGCTTAGATGTCTTTTAATGTCTCATCTGAAATACCCTTACCTTAAACTTAATTCTCCTAGATCTGAATATATTCTGTATCATGACTTTAAAGGCCCTTTATCCTAAGGCCCCATATCCTGTTTTTGTAGGACTCTCCATGCAAAGAACATTCTCAGTAGAGTCTTAATTACACACTTGAGGGCACAGTATCAAGTCACTTTCATAGCAACTCGAATCAGTGGGGAGTGGGTGGTGGTTCCTGCTTCAGTGGTGTTTGCGACCCTCTCTGGATTCAGCAGGAAGGAGTGTGATGGCCTATCAGTGATGTGTGCTGTAAGCCCCCACATGGGGAGGGGCACCTAGATTTTACCCTCCCTGCAAAGGGAACCACTTCATCCTTTAAGGGCCTATATGCACAAAATATGAGCTATATCTGTATTCCTTCCTCAACATTGTATTGTTTATCTTGATGTCATGGGTGCTCTAAAGAAGGCAGAAGGAAACCTACAAGAAATGGAAGAAAATGGTCATTTTCTTATTACTGTTCCAAAATAGGAAGAAGAAAAAAGGTTGCATTTCTTAGTTTGTAGAGAATATGATAGAGTAATGATAGTCCTTTTTTTTTTTTAAAGAAAATGGCCCCAAGTTTGTAATGCGTGTATGAAAATTATATTGAAATAGAAAAAATTTTTACCTTTTTTTCCCCCCCCATAGGATTTGCCTCAAAGGGTACTCCCCAAATTGCACCAAGAAACCCCAAGCAAGCTGCCTGAATAGCCCTGCATATTCTTGTTTCACATCCTGTAAAGGACCAGAAAAATCAAATTGGTGGTTTTGGGTGAGTACACAAGCTGGAGTCCTTTTCTTCTTAAGGGCAATTTAAATTTCATTCCTATCAACCAAGATATCTGCTGTTTAGACAATGTGCACCTGGTGTGTCATTATGTGGCAACATGAGTGGTTATATAAAATAAGTCACTTCGAACCCACAATATAAATTCTTATTTCTTATTTAGTTAACATGTTTGTGGCTCAAGAGGAAAAATTACTGCTGCCATATGCTGTGCATGTGTGAGCATCTTAGGAGTTAAGAGATGAGGAATAATACGTATTGCTTATAATTTGTCTTTTACATACCCCCAAAAGTGGTCAAGGACATTTCAATCAGCATTGTCTTTTGAAAGGGTTGGGCACAAGGAAGCGCCTTTTGCCAGCTACAGAAGATACTTGTATGTTCTTGAACAGCCCTCATGTCTCTTCTAATTTGTTCCCTTGCCTGTCGTATGAGGTAAAAGTAATTGTCATGTCAGACTCTAACTCATGGCAATACAGTGAATTACAACATATGTAAATACACTTTGACGGCTATATAATTCTTTACAGATAGAAGGCATCATTATTCTGCGGGTGGTAATTTTAAGTACGCTGTGGTGGGGACAGGAAGCATTAAAGAAAGAGGTGACTTGTATCCGCTGCACCTGGAACCTTGCACGGCAGGCCTCCCAAGTCGCAGCCGCAGCCCTCACGTAGATCTGACAGGTGGAGGCAGTCGATCCTCGCATGTCACAGGGGTCCTGGTGACACGGATGTGTCCCATCAACTCACCCCTAACTACCCCCGAAATCCCTTCTTTTCATATCCTCTAGGCTGGGATCTGGACATAGTCTGCTGAATTCAGGGGCTTGGAGAGCCAATTTTTAAAAAACGATATATTTTTCTTTTTATGAAAGCGTATTTATTAAAAGAATCCTGGAAATTAAGGAAAAAATATAAAATTACATATAATTCCACATTCCAAAGAAACCACAATTAACATTATGGTATATTTATTCTTTTTTTATTTTTAAAAATATTTCATATACGTTCTAAAATGTGATTTAACAAGGTTAACATAGTTGAGAACATGAAATTAATATTCTAGCCCAAAACTATGTGTAATTTACTTAGCTGTCTCCATACTGTTGAACATTGTTTGTTACACTGAATATAAATGTATACTATTATATTAATTAAATTATAAATACCACTGTAGTGAACATATTTGACTATAAATTTTACTTGTGTTTCTGATTATTTTCTTTTTTTTATTATTATTTCTTTTGAGAGAGAAAGAGAAACATTGGTTTGTTGTTCCATTTATATATATATTTATTAGTTGTTTCTTGTATGTGCCCTGACCAGGAATTTAACCCTCAACCTTGATGCTCTAACTGAGCTACCCAGCCAGGGTCTTATTATTTTCTTGGGGTAAATTCCCTAAGTGGAATCATTGGGCTAATGAAAACGAACTATTTTTAGTGAACAATGTAAAGATCTTGATATTCAAACTGTCTTCCAGAAATGTACCAAATTATACTTGTTCTCCCTTTACATATGACAATGTTTATTTTACTGCATGCGCGTTATGATTAAGTTCTATCACTTTAAAAAGGTTTAAAACCACAAGTATTTCTACAGAAGCTCAGGAAATAAAAGCCTGTTCCCTCCCCCTGGCCTACTCCAGCCTTAATCAATGCCAGGCCTCTAAAGTAGAAGATAGTGTCATTCGAACAAAATTGTGCATCAACATCAATCTCTTGGATCTGTTATGGGGAAAAGCATTTATGAGGCTTGCATTCATTCACTAGGTATTTATTATCACTGCTTTTGTTTATTTCAGTACTATGTGCTTCAGGAGAACAAAAAAAAAACATTCCTTTCATTGTTTGTGAGAAGCTTAATTCCGTTGGGAGTCCAAACGACAAACTTAAAAACACTTAACCTTGGGTAGGTCAATTAATCTTCCAAGGTGTGTTTCTTCTTTAAAGTGAGAGGCTCAGTTTCTCTATATCTAGAAAGTATTGTAAGTTGTTTTTAGTAAAAAGATGTTAGTACAGCCTCTGGCTGGTGTGGCTCAGTTGGTTGGGAGTTATCCCTCAAAGCAAAAGGTCATCTGTTCCATTCCCAGGGCACATGCCTGGGTTGTGGGTTCAGTCCTCAGTCAGGGCATGTACAGAAGGCAATCAATCGATGTTTCTCTTTCTTTCTTCCTCCCTTCCTCTCACTCTAAAATCAAAAATTAAATTAGATTAAAAGAAAAATGATGTGAGTATACATGGTAGTGAAAACAACAATAAAGCTCATTATGTAGATATCTAAATTTAACTGTGAACATGATGTGTTGTATCACTTCCATTATCCAGTAATGAAAGCACATTGATTTCTTTAGGAGAGAAACATTTCCCTGCCTTCGATACTAAGAAAAATTTTCAAGTTGATAATTTTTAAACATAAAATTAAGCTAATAGGAAAATCCTTCAAGATGGCCTTTAAGTTTTTCTTTAGTTTTCACATCTATAATTCTTAAATAACTGATAAACTACCAAAGGCCAAGGACCCCTAAAGCAAAGGAGTGGTCAGTGGCTTCACAGAAGGGTTTATAGAATCATGACTAGAATTTTAAAGGCAATTGATTCTATAGAATTGTTCTGTCTACTCTCCATCCTCATCCTGGTACCTGTTGCCTCCCCAAACACAAACACCCTAGAGGTCTACACTTGCGCTGTTCACTTTTGTTTTTTTTAATCAGATTTTCAAGTTTTGGAACACGCCAAACAAGTTTAAGGGGTTAATAAGTTCACAAATACTTAGCTTGCTTTCACGATTACCACCTACACCTACACCTGCCAGAAATGTAAAAATTGTGTGACTACACTACTGAGCTGTACTGAGCAATTCAGGGAGATTGGGCCAAACTTTAGCAAGAAAGTCTGCCACCTGCCATCTGATCTTTCTCTCTGAGGTAGATTGTCCCTTGCATATTAACATAGAGTAGATACTTCGTAAATATTTTTTGGATTCCTCTCTACTCAGACTTTTTGAAAGTTTGTAATATCAGCTTGCTTTGTATGTTAAAAAGTATATATTTACATTTATGTTGGGATAACTTCCAAAACTCTAAAAGTATGAAGAAATTAATAGTTCCCCCAAATAGCTCTAATCTTAATCTTGAAACAGCACACTTTTTTGACAACATTTCTCACAGATAAAAAGTCTCACTTGCTAATATATTGATAATTTTTGTGTTCTCTTTGCAATTTGAATTGCAAACATGAAGAAAAAACTGTATAACCTAGAACTTCATTTTTCTGATCATTTTCCCATTTTCTCATAAAAATCTGCATTTCTTTTTATTCTGCATTTCATAAAATAACCTTTTTTCATGATACTCTTTTTATTATGGTAATATATGTAAAACATAGTATTTACCATTTTAACCATTTCTAGGTGTATAGTTCATCGGCATTATATATATTCACATTGTTGTGCAAATACCACCATCCATCTCCAGAACTTTTTTATCTTTCCAAATGGAAACTCTGTACCCATTAAACGGTAACTCTCCAATCTTCCCTCCCCACAGCTCCTGGCAACCACCTTTCTCCTTCCTGTCTCTATGAATTTGACTGTTCCAGTTATCTCATATAAGTGCAATTATACAATATTTATCCTCTTGGGTCTGGCTTTTTTCGCCTAGCTTAATGTCTTCATGGTTCATCCATGTTGTAACATGTGTAAGAATTTTCTTCCTTTTTAAGGTGAAATACTATTTTATTGTGCATATATACCATGTTTTGTCTATATATTCATGTATTGATGGACATTTGGGTTATTTTCACATTGGCTATGTGGATAATAATGCTATGATCATGGGTGTACAAATAACTGAATCCCTGCTTTCAAGTCTTTGGAATATATGCTCTGCAGTGGAATTGGTGGATCATGTGTTAATTCTGTGTTTAAGTTTTTAAGAAACCACTGTACTGTTTTCCCCAGCAGTTGCACCATTTTACATTCCCATGAACAATGCACAAGGGTTCCAATTTCTCTACATCCCAGCCAGCACTTGTCTTTCTTATTTTTTTTCCTCCCTCCCTCCCTCCCTCCCTCCCTCCCTTCCTTCCTTCCTTCCTCCCTCCCTCCCTCCCTCCCTCCCTCCCTTCCTTCCTTCCTTCCTTCCTTCCTTCCTTCCTCCCTCCCTCCCTCCCTCCCTCCCTCCCTCTCTCTTTTCTTCTTTCTTTCTTTCTTTAATACTGGCCATCCTAATAGATATGAAGTGGTTTAACATTGTGATTTTGATTTGTGTTTCCCAGATGATTAGTGATGTTGAGCATCTTTTCATATGCTGGTTGGCTATTTGGGTATCATCTTTAGAGAGTTGCCTATTCAGCTTTTTGCCCGTTTTTATATTGGTTGATTTCTTTGGTTGTTGCATTGCAGGAGTTTCTTACACATTCTGGATATTAATTCCTTAAAATTTTAGGGGATTAGTTTCTCGCGTTCCAAGGGTTGCCAAAGTATGTTCAACAAAAGAACAACAGAGGTAGATAGCAGTTTAGGCTAAAAAGAAAAAAGGGTATGTGATAATAATGTATACCTGTTTAGCAGCAGAGGAAAAGAGAGAGGACACTCTACACTGAACGTAGCTGTGAATTATGGGCTACAGTCAATATTTATTTGTTTTTGTACAAAAATAGATTCCATGCTGCTTTCGAGAAACAAAGCTAGATGTGCCACAGTTGTGTTTTCAAACAGTTTTTCTAAAATAGTTATCCTGGCTCTGTTTTACTGTGGACAGTGTAGAATGGGTAGGTCTGCCAAGCCTTCGCTTGCAGAATCTTGAGAAGTAGGAAGGAACTCCCAGGCTGTCGGCGGCCTCCCAGGATCGCCAGGGCCGAATGTCTGCGCCGGTGCCTGGTGGGCTGCTCGCTGACGGGTTTGGAGATAAGAGCCCCCATGAATATGACTCAGAGCTGCAGGATTCTCCACATGAATTAGGTTCTCAGCATTAGAACATGGTATTAACAATTGGATGTCCAAATCCCAAATTAGTGTTAAATCTACTAAGACTCTGGCTTCAGGACCTGTGAGGAGCTGTGACCCAATCCACCCCCTCTTGGTTTTCAGGAGGACAGGTTTATGAGAGAGAAACTCTTGTTTGCTGCTGTAGGTCCTCATTTTCTCTTTGCCATATAAGGGGATTTGAGATAGGAGAAATAACTAAGCCAATTAAATTTTCTGATGCAGGTGGGATAAGATAAATCATACTTTATAAAAACATTTTGCAAGACTGATATTGTATACTCTATTTCCCTTGAAGCATTAAAGTCATTTCACACTTTATTAACTCAAGAAATATCCAATATTTCTCTATGAGACTGGGAATAAATGACTAGCACAAATCAGAGACATTTTTACTGGTATGTTAGGTTTTCAACTGATATATTAACTCAAGTGCACACAATGAAAGTAGAGTACATAAGACGTGAAAGGCAATTAAATTCCAACACTAGTCTCAGGAGTTTAATATACCTGAAAAACCATTAGCTTCCTGACACTTAAAAGTTTCATTCCAAATGCTCTGTTCTTTTCCATTCTTAAAATTTAAGTCTACATTTATGAGCTTCTTTTATTAATCTGGTTCTGCTTTCTATGCAACTTTTATGTAAATTTTCAACTCAGTTTAACTGTTAAATTATAGAGACTGGGAAAACTGTTTTCCCTCCCTCTCCTTCCCTTTCTTCTTTTTAAAGTAAATATCTTTCCTCAGAACAGGATAACTTTGTCTTTTCCAAATACCTGCAAATTCTACCTCAGAAAAATTATAATTTTAGCACTTAAGTGATTTATAATTGACAAACTCTTTTCCCATCCCTAGTTTTAAACCATATATTACTGCGTTTTGTTCAAGTGGTGAATACCTGTTAAAAACTGTGTGGGAGTGTGTGTGTGTGTGTGTGTGTGTGTGTGTGTGTGTTATTTAAACAATGATTAAAGCAAACAGCCAGTCAGAAAGTAGCATTGCTCTATTCCTATGTATTACTCTGGGGTACTTATTAACCAAAGTCATTAAATGAGAATTTAAGATGAGAAGGAGAAAAAATAATTAAGAAAAAGAAAAGGGGGGGGAAACACGAATAAGGAGGAAGAATGACAAGTGGTAATGCCTTTTTCCACTAAAAGGTGTGCTGCTTCCCGATCTTTTTCCCTCTGCAACAAGAAGTTGCTTCCCTGTGAGGCACTCTTGTGTAGAAAGTGGAACAAGAGATACGTGAGTGACATTATTAGATTGAGAACCTTGGATTCATAGAGAGACATTTGTGAACTTCCGTGTTGTATTGTTAGTATCAGATTAATTTCTGATCTACTTTGCAACTCATCAAGACCCGCCGCCGCTGGCAGAGAACTGACTGTCCAGGGGAAGAGAAATACCAGGGACATAAGCATCCTTCCCAATGTGCCTGCGCAGTTCAAGCACTGTAATACCCAGCTTCTCAAAGTACCTGCACGTAAAAGGGCCTTTGGAAGCTGCCTTTGGTCAGACACCATCTTGTGCCTAGTTCCTTGTGACATAAAATCTGTATGAAACCCTTGAGGCAGTGTAGCAAAAGCTCAGCATGTCAACTAAGGCAAAAAAGTCACAGAGTTCTCCAGCTGTCTGACCAGTGCCTGCTTCACCAAGGAGGCCCCAAGGAGGCTAACCTTTGAATTCCCTGTAGTCCGTCAATGCTGGTGTGGCTTTCCCCCTTGGCCCTGCTGGTGCCTGAGCTATGTGTTAGGAACGCCAGCTCCCATGCCAGTGCTGGCCTGTCCATTCTTTAATGGGTCCTTTTTGGTCATACAGATACACTGCTGGACAATACTTGGTATGACTGTTTGTACCCAGTTCTGGGTGCAAGTAAGCCACAAAACTTAAATATAAATAGATACATAAAAAAAATTTTCAAAGCAATTTACTGGTATATTTTACTGGTGTGTGTGTGTGTGTGTGTGTGTATGATAAAATTATTTTTTAATTTTGTCCTCCCATGTTTCTTATGAAAGACAGTCCTCATTCATTGGTTCGTTTGTTCATTCATTCATTCATTCATTCATCCATCTATCCCAGGCAGAAAATATTTTAGGTTTTGCAGGCCATATGCTCTCTGCTGTATCAACTCAACTGTGCTGTTGTAGCACGAAAGCAGCCATAGACAATATGCAACCAAAGGATCATGGCTGTGTTCTGATAAAACTTTGTAAGAACAGCCAAAGGGTC
The DNA here is from genome assembly GCF_021234165.1 of Pteronotus mesoamericanus. Lineage (NCBI taxonomy): Eukaryota > Metazoa > Chordata > Mammalia > Chiroptera > Mormoopidae > Pteronotus > Pteronotus mesoamericanus. The sequence continues at coordinate 24,783,285 of NW_026555234.1, read as the reverse complement.
AAATTTGGCCCACGGGCTATAGTTTGCTTATCCTCCACTCTAGAATCCACATTTGAAACTCATAGCGATGTCATAAAAATCAAGTAACTTCCTTAGGGTTTTTATACATATAATAAGTGCTCAAAAGTGGTAGCTATCATTAACCCAAGTTTTTAGACTGTACATTAAGGAAACTCTTTGAGAAATTATTTCTAGTCCATCTCTTTCCCACTGGGGGAATTACATTTTACTCATCTGTACCCTTAGAGCCACTTTCTTCTTGGCATGTGAGTGAAGCACAGCCTTACAGTCACTTTTCCAGAAACACGGGACATGCCATGAATAGTGTCCTCTCAAGTCACCTCACTGTACTAAACGATGGCAGTCAGCAAAGTGTCTGGCTCATGAAGATGCGCTATAAAATGGATTTTCATTTCCATGATTTAATTAATTCACTCTATTACAGCATCATTGCTTATGTATTGTATTTGCAATAATGTGACATATAACTTAACGAGTTCTGAAGTGTGGGAGGCTAAGGAGAGCTCTACTCTTGCAGATTTTCGATCTCTAAACAGTAAAACTAGGCTCATTGCTGATGTTCAGTCCTTGTCCACCTATTTATAGCTGAGCCACTCCTTGGGTTCTGTTTTGACCCATGGTCCATTGTTGCTTGTACACTTTACTAAGCCACTGTTGTAGCTTTGGCACTCAGTAAAGTGTTCGTTGAAAGAACACATGGTGCCTCTTAGGGCTGAGTAACCTTATGAAGCTTCCTCTCTGGGGGTCCCTCTGCTCTGTCTCCTTCTCCCTCCTTCATCCACCCCAAGGACTGGGTAGTAGTCACCATTGTAGCCCCAAGCCCCTGGCATGGCCTGGCATACTGCAAATGTTCAGTCAGGGTTTGAATGAATGAGTGAATGATGTATATACAAATACTGTTTGTCTTATCAGACCATTTTGCCTAAGGGGTGGGGAGGTTGGCTTTAGTACCAGTGAATTGACTGTGTTCCAGGGGCACATTTTTAGTGATTATTCATAGTTTATCTTTAAAAAAAAAAAACAACAAAAAAACCCCCTCTGAATCCTAAACAAGGTTTTTCACATTATTGAAGAAACCAGCAATGACATGTGAGCAAAGTCCAAGACTTTAAAACCAGACTGTCAGAGTTTTCATGTGTCCAAAAAGCATAGGGGTCTGATTTTAAATGAGGCATTTCTGCAGCTTGGCAGATCCTTGGCCTGGTTTCCAAAGTGGTGTTTGTGTGACCCAGGTGTGTCAGTTTTTCTGTGATGACAAATCAGTTTGGCACCAGAATCAGTCTGATAGAGCTTTATGGTGGTAGTCATTTGGTTTGAAATTTTAAGTTGGTAGATTTTCAACCAAATTAAATGAGTAGTTTGGTATCATAGAGACACTGCCTTGGACCTTTGAAAAGGACCTACCAAGACTTTGAAAAGTTGCACATTTCTCCATCTTGGTGGCCTTGACAATAAGAGCCAGATCGAGACATTGAGCCCATGCTGGGGGTGGAGATATATAAAATAACAACCTCTCCAACTATTTAATTTAGTATCTGCCAAGTGCAACTATATCATCTGCTTATAGTTCCAAGACTTGATCAGGGATTCTCAACAGTGAGAAATTTTTGGTTATCAAAATGGGGTGGGGGGCTTCTGTCATCTGGGGCAGAGGTCAGGAATGCTACAGAGCACAGGACAGCCCCCGACGACATAGGGTTATCACACCCAAAACGTCAGTAGGGAATGAGATTAAGGGACCCTGGATTAAATGATACTCAAGGTCCACTTGCAGCTCAGATTCTGGGATATTATGAAATGAGATGTATATGTGAAATCATTTTATAAATTGTGGAACACTGTGAATTTAAGCTACTATTATACAAGCTGTTGCTGCTTCTCCTCTTCCATCTCCTTTCTGGTGTCTGTCTGCTGGTCATCCTTTCTGTTCCTTGCTCAATCCTCCAAGGTTTAGGTCACAGGCACTAAAATAAGGGGTGAAACTGGAAGTTCCTCCTCCTGCTTGTTCAGAATTTGGGAAATCGTTAATCCAGTAGGCAGATGTGCGCCGAATTTATGGGTTTTGTTGTTTTCAGCATTACCCCATCAAAAAGTGTAAGTGTGTAATGCTTATTTAAAGGGAACAAAATAACAGATTATTAACGGGTATTGGTGTACTGCCAAACACCCATAGACAACACCCTCCACCCCTTTTGAGGGAGTGACTTTATCCCTGGAAACCCACAGCAAAATGCCTCCTTTTCAGGGATGTGTTGATAGAAATGCCTGGGAAAAGTGAGCCCCTTGGCTCTGCATCTGTTTATCAAACACAGCTATTCATTGAATGATACGGTTTGCCATAACGAAATCTGTACCAGCATCCACACGCTTTAAGACCCAATATGAACGAACTCTTCTCACATGAGCCAGGAGTGGACAGAAGGTATGGCCCAGAAGGTCGGTGTTCCACTGCCTCTTTATCCTCTCAGGATTTTACCTAAACAAGAAAATCATGGAAGGGTTTTCGTGTGTCTCAAGGGCCATACCCTCAAATACAATAAGGTTGCCAGCTGAGATAGAAGGAAGATCCTGAACTTCCATCTTCAGCTTATTGCTTGGGCCCCCGGGTAAAATCCGAGTATTCTGCCTCCATTTGAGCAGAACTCTTTTTACACTTTCACACCCTGAGGTAACAGAGATGTCCCACTGCCAGGGGCCAGCCGGCTGGTGGGAGTGCCCTCCCTGCTGTTTACTCCAGTGGGTGGTGGCAGCTTGGCACAAGGCAGCAAGATAACCAACGGCTCAGGGTGAGGCCGACTCCTGGAAACTTTCTGCAGGAGCTGGTGTCCTCAATTCCACGCCCCCAAGTCGGTTTGTGGTGGTAAATCTATGTTAACCCTGAAACCAATAATCTGAATTGGGTGCTATTACTAGAACCATTGTCGAGATGTAGAAGTGGCAATTTACCTTGTTTGACACAGGTAGTAAGTGGCAGTCATGATTTGAACCTATATTTCTTTGACTCCAAAGTCTTTGCTCTTAACCAGTATAGTATGTATTCTATTACATCTGTGCATTGTGTGTGCCAGGTCATGCCTAAGAAGTGACTATTAGGAAAGACAACAGAATTATGGTATGAATAAGGGACATCAAAATAGAAATCTAATCACAAACAGAGATAGAATTACCTCTTGGATAGATGCATTTTAAAACCTTCCATTGAATTAAATTCCAGCTAATGCTGGAAGACACCGCTCCCCACTGAATATATCTTCAAATTGCAACATGTCCGTTGGTTAGCAAATAAAACTATCCCAAGAATTCCAAATAGCGTATTAACCTCAAACTCAAACACACACACACACACACACACACACACACACACACACACGAGAAATGAACAAAAGTTAACTAGTAGTTTGGATAATTCTAGAGTAAATGCACGCCTGTTTGGATTCTAGGTAATGACTGGTATCAGAAATATTTCCCAGTACAATGGTATCCCTTGCCCTCTAAAACATCCTAGTTCAAAGTTAAAATCTTGCTGAAAGATACTCTGAACCAGTACTAAGTAAGGAATTCAAATAGTTCACAATAATAATAAAGCTGGATTTGAAAAGATATGTTTTTCTGTTTTATATGTCAAACTGCATAAGTGCTTTGTTTCAAATATATTGCCATGTTTGTTTAATGCTAGCAGTCTTCCATGAATGTTAAAGCATATTTTGTGTGTGTGTGTGTGTGTGTGTGTGTGTGTGTGTGAGAGAGAGAGAGAGAGAGAGAGAGAGAGAGGGAAAGAGAGAGAGAATGGCTGTGGATTAAGAGGGTCCTCAGGGGATTTGGCATCCCCAAGGATAATTGATTGGACCTTTTACATCCAATTCAGCAAGTCTTCAGGTTCATTCTGAAAGAGCCTTTGCAAACTGCTATGGCCAAGGGTTAAATGAGAAACAGGCTCACGCTTGGATGCCCGAGCCACATCACCAGAGGAGAAATCACACATCCAGACAGCTCACCTGCTGTGAAGGGGCTCTGGGAGACTGGTACACCAGCCTATACCAGAACTCACAGCGTAGGCTTCTCATACTGGCTGGTTTAAAGATGACTAAAATAACCTCTTGCCTGTTTCCCCATAAACAGAAGAATCCTACGTAAGGGCAAGATTCTTACAAGTTCAAATATCTTTTTTTAAAAATTTTTTTAGTTTAGCTCAAATTTCTCACAGTTGGATTTCTTGAGCACTTTATGCTAGATTCTACCTAGGAGTTTTACACAGATCCTTTCATTTACTCCTCACCACAGCCCTATGGTAAGAATCACTCAGTGGCAGCTGGAACAGAGTTAAGCGACTATGAGGGCTCAAATGCCAGCTCTGATGCTCATGAAAATCTGCTTAATCTGTCTGTGCCTAAGTTTCTTTATAAGGTAGACATCCTGATACGCCATACAGACATTATGAGATTGAAGTGAGTTAAATACATATAAAGAGCTTACCACACCACCTGGCACATAATAGGCATTCAATGAACATTAGCTATTTTCATCACCATTTTAAAGATGAGAATATTGAGGCTTAAAGTAGTTAAATGGCTCTCTCCCAGGCTCACAGCTAGGAAGCAAAAGAACCAAGAATTGGAACTAGGTCTCTCTGACTCCAGAAACTGTATTTATTCAGTGGGCTGGGCAGCCCAAATCAAGGACTATCCAATCCATTTAAAAGCTGTCATGTGCCGAATGAATGAAATTGGGTAATTCTGTGCCATTTATCCAGGTATTTTAAATTATTAGTCACATACAAGTTTCAACTAATGAACTCTGTTTATTATGTCTATACCTCTATCCCAAGAAGAATATTGTCATTAAAAAGATAGTATTATTTTATTTCTCACTACTGTTCAATCACCCTCCACACACACACACACACACACACGTGTTTACACATCCCCCTTTCTAAAGAGGGCTTTTGAAGCCTAATTCTGATGGTGGCTGGATTTTAACTTGAGGAGCTCTATCCTTATGAGAAGCAAATCATTAATATATTGAGGTACTCTTTTGAAGCAGCCTCTGGTCATTGAGCATGAGTACAAAATGCCTAAATTCTTAACTCTTTTATATTTGAAGCATAATTCTTTAGTTCTGTTAACTCTGAGTAAAACTCCCTGAGGACAAGGTGTACCAGCATCTGGCACACAGTAGGTGTTCAATAAATACTTGTTGAATGAATGAATGAATGAGTGAATGAATGGACACAAACTCTTCTATTTGTGCCTCTTTTGAAACCACACACACACACACACACACACACATATGGGATATGGTTGTGTTTTCTAACAAAACTTTATTTATAGAAACAAATGGCAGGCTTTATTTGGCCCACGGCCACAGGAGGCCAAGGCCTGGTATAAAGCATGTCTAATTGTAGTTACACATTCTATTACATCTCTAAGAGAAAGGTCATGTTAGCTGTATGTAGTTCCCTTTTTTAAGGCATTAAATAAATGATCTTTTATGTACCTAAGCCTTTAGGCTCAAATTCATTGCAGCACACCATATAATTTTTCAACTATGTTATATTAGCTATGAAGATAAGGAGAATAGAGTTTGTAAACCATAAAATTTTCTTGACTATGTTAAACTAACTCAGTGTACCATTTTTTATTGGCTTCCAATGAAATTCTAATTTTATGGAATCTTATTTTTGTCCATTTTGCATCTCTGATACAAAATCTGATGCAAAATCAGAGATTTTTTTTTTTTTTTAGTTTTTAAAAAAAATGTGGTAAAATATACATAACAAAATTAACCATTTTAATCATTTTATTTTTAATCCCCTCCCAAGCACATTTACATTGACCAGGGCCCATTTTAACTATTTTTAAGTGGACAGTCCAGTGGCATTAAGTACATTCACATCATGGTTCTCATCATCTTTAACAAGCTCAGTAAACGTTAATTTCCCATTGTCTCTTCCCCCAACTCCTGACAACCACCATTCTACTTTTTATCTCTCTGAATTTGACTATCCTAGGTACTTCATGTATGTGCAATTATACAGTATCTGTACTTTGGTGTCTTGCTCTTTTCACTTAGCATAATGTCTTCATGGCTCATCCATGTTGTAGCATATGTCAGAATTTCCTTCCTTTTTAAGGCTTGATAATATTCCATGGTGTATGTATACCACATTTTGTTTACCCACACATGCAACAATGGATACTTGGTTTGTTTCCACCTTTTGGTTGTTGTAAATAATAATGTTATGATCATTGGTGTACAAATATCTGTTTGAGTCTCAGTTTTCAGTTCTTTCAGGTATATGCCCTGTAGTGGAATTGGTAAATCATGTTAATTCTGTGTTTGTGTTTTTGAGGAACAGCCTCACTGTTTGCTGCAGCAGGTGCACCGTTTTACATTCCCACCAGCAATGTGCAAATGTTCAATTTTTCCATGTTCTTGCCAATACATATTTTGGGTGTCTTAAAAATAAGAGCCATGTTAATGGGTGTGAAGTGGTATCTCATTGTGGTTCTCACTTGTTTTTTATGTCAGTATTTGTAGTGAATGTACTAGACAGTTTAGATACTACATTAACTAACATCTGGTGCAAATTAGATTTATACACGCATGTATGTGTGTGTATGCATTTATTCCTCTCCTAGCTTCTATATTATGTGAGATGGCTTTTAAGAATGTGTAAACAATAAGATTAATAATATAAATAGCTAAATTTTTGGCATTGGGAATATAAAAGATTAAAAAAAAAAACTATAGCCAAAATTAGATGAGCTTGAAAGTGTGTTGTAATGTCTTATACAGATACTAAAACTGAGGTGACAAATTCAACCCTAAACTTCTAATGGCCAAGGAAGAGAGAGAAAGACCAGTAACATGATTCGTTTATTTCTAGTGATGAAAGTTCAGGAAAAAAAGATTTTTCTTGGCTCATAGATACAAGAAATAAGCTATAACTGTTTTAAATGAGATAGTTATGTTACCAATACCCAAAGATTTCAGACTAAAAGCAAACAATTTTTGGTGAAATCAATGGGGTTGGAATTGGGAATGACTCCCATAGCCTGACCATTATAAAACTTTGTGAGTGTGTAAAATGGTAGTTTCAATGCACAATTGGGAAAACCCCATATCTTGGCAGAGTGATAGTTCCATCTATTTCTTTGTACTTTAGTCTGTGTTTTAGTAGGACAACACTTTGGACCTTGAATTTCCTCATACATGTTTATGTGTGTATTTAGCATTTTCTCCCCAGGACAAAGATTATAAACACCTATGTCTTTTTACAAATAGTGTTCTTAAGAATATATCCTACCTTCCATTTGAAAGGAGGAAAAGATCTTCATATTCAAATCTGATATTAAAATTTGTGTTTCAAGTTGAAACTACAGGAACTTATGTATCATTTTCAAATGCACACTAAAAAAAACCTTCAGGATAACTGGATATGTTGTCAAACCAGCTTTCAAGCATGTGAACAGCAAAGAAAATGAAAAAGTAAGAACAGAAGCCATATCAAACAGATGTTTTTAAAGAACTAAGAAAATGTCAAAATTTATCTAAAATTGAGAGAGTTGGTATAATGTTTTACTCAGAAGTTTGGATAAAAGATAATAATGACATTTGCTGAGCATTTACAATGTTCTGAGCAGAGTTCCGAGTGTTTTGTATATTTTAAATCACTCCTCTAAACTTAATACCATCATCAACATTTCCATTTTACAGGTGAGGAAACTGGGGCAGGGAGCAGCTAAGTACCTTTGCTCCGGGTCATACAGCAATATGGGAAGTGGGAGAGCCGGAATCAATACACAACCCTGCAGCCTGGCTCCAGAGGCCCTGCCGCCCTTCCCCACTACGCTATGCTGCATCTTGATAGTATAGCCGATAAGCCAGAGGAGTGTTGGTTTGGCCCATTGGCAAATGAACATCTCAGATCTCTGTTGTATCATTATAACTTGGGGTTTTTTTTCTTTAGATGAATTTAATTATCCTTGAAATGTCCCTTAATACTCTTATATACAATTCCTAGTGGTATATATTTTAAAAATATGATGTTCCAGGTTCTAAATGATAAAACTTTAGCAGCCATTAATTTTTATGTTTTTACAAAGAGTTTTAAGACCATGGAGGAATGCTTATAAAATGAAATAAAATTTACTCGAATACTTTTATAGTTGAAATAATGTAATAGCTTCATTTTTCAAAAGGCCTATCAGAGCTTTTCATTACAGAAGCACAGTACACAGCTTCTACTGCTAATCTTATTGTCTAATTTAAAATCATTTCCATTAGGGAAAAAGGATTAAAAATAATCATTTCCACAGTCCCCTGAGCTGTATGAGTGAAGACGGCACAGTTAAGACCTGTACTGTCATATGCGATTCTAAATTAACTCAGTTTATCGGTCATGCCAACCCCATATCAAGTGCGCAGTAGCCACCTGTGGCTAATGACAGCTTTTCCATGATCACATCAAGTTCTATTGCACAGCACCGATTTAGAAGGACACGGAATCTGGAGCTAGGTGACTTGTAATCGAGTCCTGGTACTAGGTGATACTTGCTATCTGAAATGGGCAATTTAGTCAGCCTCTCTGAGCTTACTTCTCCATAGACAAATTGGGACTAATGATAATATCACTTACCATGTAAGGCAATTAAGATTAAATAAGATAATGCATGTGACACATCTCTGAAAACTATAGTGTGGTTTACCAGATAGCTGTTGCTTCACAGACCTCCCAGTTTGAGCTTCATCTCTTTGTGGACTGATTCTGAATCCATGAACGGTTTGTACCAAGAGTTTTGCTTGAATGGCACCATTAAAATCATAGTATGCTGTTCTTTACCACAGCTCCTAGGCCAAATCCTTGGCAATGTGGATGTTCCATTTCTATCTTGTAAAAAGCTTCCACACACAGCTCTGTATCTATCTTGTGTAACATCCCAGAATTTTTCTTAACAATGTAAATACTTTGCTTTATTTCCATTCCTAAATGAAAAAAGACTGTCTTAAGAAAGCAAAGAGGCTTTGTCTGCCAAAGAAATAAGTGGGGGTTAAATGCCTAACTAAAGAGAAATCTCTCTGAGTTGACAGTGCAGGAATTAAGTCAAAGATGTTGCCATTTGCTGCAAGATCATGAGGTTTTCACTGACAATTACAGCAGGTTCTCTGCCTCAAAGCTGATTAAGCGGAAGTACTTGCTCATTCATTTTCATTTTTTTTCCGAGTCACTTCTGGTTTTTCATGCAAAACCACTTGAGTAATTTAGACTATTTTAGAGCTGCTCCATTTCCAGAGCGGTCACCATCTTGTTTCTCATTTAACCACCTGATGGATAAGCATGTCTTGTATGTCTTCAAAAAAGGGGGTGCGGGTGGGGAGTCAAGTTCCGGCTCCACTTGATTCTACACTCACCATCTCTCTGCCTCCCTTAGGTTTCCACCAGCCGTGGATGCCTTTGACATTATGACTGCAGAAGATTCCACCGCAGCCATGAGCAGCGACTCGGCCCCTGCGTCCTCAGCCAAGGTGCCCGAGGGTGTGGCCGGTGCGCCCAACGAGGCCGCGCTGCTGGCACTGCTGGCGCGCACAGGCTACACCATGGTGCAGGAGAACGGGCAGCGCAAGTACGGAGGCCCGCCGCCCGGCTGGGAGGGCCCGCACCCGCAGCGTGGCTGCGAGGTCTTCGTGGGCAAGATCCCGCGCGACGTATACGAGGATGAGCTGGTGCCCGTGTTTGAGACCGTGGGCCGCATCTATGAGCTGCGCCTCATGATGGACTTCGATGGCAAGAACCGGGGCTATGCCTTCGTCATGTACTGCCACAAGAACGAGGCCAAGCGCGCCGTGCGCGAGCTCAACAACTACGAGATCCGCCCGGGCCGCCTGCTTGGCGTGTGCTGCAGCGTCGACAACTGCCGCCTCTTCATCGGAGGCATTCCCAAGATGAAGAAGCGTGAGGAGATCTTGGAGGAGATCGCCAAGGTCACCGAGGGCGTGCTCGATGTGATTGTCTACGCTAGTGCTGCCGACAAGATGAAGAACCGCGGCTTCGCCTTCGTGGAGTACGAGAGCCACCGCGCCGCAGCCATGGCGCGCCGCAAGCTCATGCCTGGCCGCATCCAGCTGTGGGGCCACCAGATCGCTGTGGATTGGGCTGAGCCGGAGATCGACGTGGATGAGGATGTGATGGAGACCGTGAAGATCCTTTATGTGCGGAACCTCATGATCGAGACCACAGAGGACACCATCAAGAAAATCTTTGGACAGTTCAACCCAGGCTGCGTGGAGCGTGTCAAGAAGATCCGCGACTATGCCTTCGTGCACTTTGCCAGCCGGGAGGATGCCGTGCACGCCATGAGCAAACTTAATGGCACGGACCTGGAGGGCTCGTGCCTCGAGGTGACGCTGGCCAAGCCGGTGGACAAGGAGCAATACTCCCGTTATCAGAAGGCGGCCAAGGGTGGCGGTGTGGTCGAGGGGGCAGCTGTGCAGCCGCCCGGCTACGTATACTCTTGCGACCCCTACACGCTGGCCTACTATAGCTACCCCTACAACGCGCTCATCGGGCCCAACAGGGACTACTTCGTGAAAGGTTAGTGGAGGCAGTTCTCCTGGGCAGGCCCCCAAGAGCCATGTCTGCTAGGCGGGCCTTGTCAGGGGTGTTGTGGCTGTAACTGAGTTGGTGGACCTGACCCCTAACCCACCCTCATTTGGGGGACAGCTCTGGGTTCTGTTCTTTGCTGGCACTTAAAGGCATTCACTTCTATAGCATTGAGAGAAGCGCAGATCCTGCCTGTGTATGGAGTAAGCGGTAAAATCATGGGAGCAGGCAAGCTCTTCTTGCATGCTGCCTTTTCAAGATCTACCCAGTTGGGACCTAAAACCTGCTTGTGAAATTATCTTTAGAATGTTGGGGAATAGAGGGCACAATGTTATTGGTTTGCTTTTTTGTTTGTTTTAAAATCATTGGCTAGGGTACAATAAAACTGAATATTACACGGGGAAACAAAATTCTAAGATTCTGGGTCCTGCTAACGGATTGACTAGCACTTTGAGTTTGTGAGTTTACTCAGTCTCTTCATCTTCCCTAGGGCTGTTTTCTCACGCATAAAATGAGGAAGGTAAACCAGCAGTTCCCTTCCAGTTCTAACTTTTTTACAACCTGTGACATGTTTCTTTATTGAAGTTGCAGTTGCAATGCTAGGAACTCATCCTGCAAGGTGATCTCTTGCATCAGGTAGCAGACACACTGAGGATGCAAACCTAGGTTGGAATAAAACGTTTGAAGTATCTTTATCAGCTCGTTGAATAGCAAAGGTGTAGCCCCCTGCACTTAGACTCCAGGAAGACCCCTAAATGCCAAGAACCTTGAGTTAAGGTCTGTCTCCTGGACTGTCACTGTTGTTTGCTCATCATTTTTTTTGTCTTGTTATTATAAGCAGGCAGCATAAGAGGCCGGGGTCGAGGTGCAGCTGGCAACAGAGCCCCAGGCCCCAGGGGCTCCTACCTCGGGGGATATTCTGCCGGCCGTGGTATATATAGCCGATATCATGAAGGGAAAGGAAAGCAGCAAGAAAAAGGATACGAACTTGTCCAGAATTTGGAAATCTCTACTGTCAATCCAGTTGCCATTAAACCTGGTGCAGGTCAGTATAAACCAGAGCAAGAATGCATCCATTCAGCCTAAACCCCAGCCCTCTCTTTGAAGTGACCCCAAGCCTACCTTGGGCTCTTGCACATGGTCCCTCCTCTCATAGGCAGCCACAGAATAGGCAAAGTGTGGCCTCCTGGCTGTTCTTAATCTGGAACTTCAAAGGATGGTCTAGTTCAAGTCAGACTTTCCAATAGTGTGTTTTACAAAATGTGTGTCACCAGTTGTTAGGCTTTTTCTCAATCTATGCTTGAGAGGGGGGTGTGGGAAATGGAAAAACATGAGGCTCTTCTGTGTCTTCTGTCAGCTAAGAACTGTCTTTTCCTTACTCAAGCCAATTTCTACTCCAGCCATCGGAAGCCAGAGGGTGCAGCTTACTGCCGTTCTGAGAGTTGTAGAAAAGTCCCCTTCTGGAGCAAATAGCACAACTTGTCCCTTGTTGTGAACTTAACACATCAGCAACACCTAGGAACAAGGGAACAAGGCAGTGTTGAAAATTTTTGCAGCTACTTATTGCCTGGATTCCAATTCCCAGCACTCATTTCCTCCTCTTTCTGGATCAGTAGATTGGGGTTGGGGGTGCTCGAGTGTTTCAAACCAAGAACCTTGAACTTCGCTTTCACCTCCAGGCTCCACAAATCAGTTTGCCGGTGTTGTTAGTGCCCATTGGTGAGACAGGTTGTCTTTCTGACCCTAACCTGCAAGGAACTTGTAACTCCACGGTGTGAGCGTAGCACAAAGTCCCTGTTAGCAGACACCACAGAAAATCCAGTTTTGGGTAATCAGAGTGATCCTCTTCCAGACCTCTTCTGGTTTCACTGAGGTAGATTGAAGGGCGCTTTGAGAGAATCCTCACCTCGAAGTTTGTGAGTTTCTTCTGGTTGAGGATTGTGTGCTCCTTCTAGCTAACTGTATGCTCCTTCTGGCTAACCGAGTCAAGGAATCTGCGCATTCGGGGCGTAGGTTTGCATAGGCCACATAAGATGTGAAAGAATTTTCCCAGCAGACATTCCTTTTGAATTATTCAGGGTTTTGATTTTTTAGGGAGGGGGATTTTTTTTTTTTGAGGGTTTTTGGTTTGGGGGGTTATTTTGTTTTTGTTTTGGGGTTGGTTTTTTTTTTTGTTTTTTTTATTGTGAAAAAATTCTGCAGGTAAGTGACTCAGATTGGATTTCCTTATAAATGCTATTGATGTTAGAAGCGCTGTAAAACTGATCCCATATCTCTGTAATTCCATATAACAGAGCCTGGAAACAAGAGTTGTTGCTTGTACTTGTTGGAAAAGGGGCTCCTGTTAGCAAGTTGAAGTAGCTTAAGATTTAACTAGGGAAAAGAACTCTTAAACCATCTTCAAGTGCATAGTCCTGTCCTGGGACCCAAGGTAGAAATTCCTGTTGGCTGATAACCAGAACAATCCAGAGTTACTTAGCACAACTGCAATGTAGTTAAAACTCATAACCTGCGATAGGTTCCTTCCCCTTTGCCTCTATTTCTCAGTGATATAGAAAATCAGAACTTTTTATTTTAGGAGAACCACCAGCACAGTGAAGTGTCTAGGCTCAAGACCATGTAGTTGGAAAGGCCGGTTAAAGACTTGGTTAATGTTTTAGGTAGATTTCACTGAATGGCCATGCCATAGTTTAGCCTACGGTCAAATTTGTCTCTTTACTTCATATGAAGACAGTTTTTACTAGAATAAATATACCTCCAGTTGGAAAAAAACCAGAAATGAAAGGATATTTTGTGTATGCATTTCATATCCTTGCTTTTCCTCTCAACACACACACGCGTGCCACCCCCACCCCCGTTCCTCCCCGCCCCCCCCCCCCGCCCCCACATACACTCACATCCACAGATGCCCCCAAGTCAGGGCTGGCATTTTTTCCTTTTTACCTTTATCATACACTGACATTGAGTAACTCCTGTCTGTTTGAATCTCTGACGGAAATGAGTCCTTTGGACTTAACTCACAGGAACACGTCTTCGAATTGGCAGGTCCCATTGAAAAACCAGTCACCTCTGCTCTGCTATTATAAGCGGACATTAGAAAAGTAGGGAATCTTTCATTTTTTATTATGTAGCTTTTCTTCAATCGGTAATGTTGAAATCTGAAACGCGGGTTTCAGGCCCGGGTCCCTTATCTAATTGGATAAGAATTACCCAAGGAACAGAGATTCTGAGACTCAGAAGATTCCAGTTCACAGAACGGAGCTGGGGCTTCAGCATCCCTATTTTGTACAAGCTCCTCAGTGATGCTAACACAGAGCCAGTCTTGCAAACCACTGCAGTAGGCTGCTGTCTACTTGCATTTCCCACTTGAGCACCAGTCTTGAGTGCTCTCAGAATGAAACCCTCAACAGCAGCTGCTTCTTGAAACGCCGTGAAAGTGACAAGGGCAGGAGGCCGGGGAGTGAGCGGGGTGAGGAGGGAGGCTTACTCTCGCAGCTTTGGGCCTCTGGCTCTGATCTCACTTCTCATTCTGAGCCTATTTTCTCAGTTAGAGGCCCTTTCTTGCTCTGTAGGACATCAAGAGTAAAATTCAAAAGACCTTCCTGTAGAAGCTGTAGGAAATGGTGCAGAAACATAACTCTAGACTTTCCTTCCACGATGATCTCTAGGGGCCTCCATCCATGCCCACGTGGTTCCTTTGAAAGACTAGCAGGGGAGCACATGCCACCCCCATCCCTTCCTCACCTCTACTGGGGAAGCATAAATTAGCAGGGAACAGCCCACGTCTCCCAAACTGGGTTTTTAAAAATATAGACCAAGTGATGGACCTGTTTTTCCCTTTTTCTTGTCTTGCAGTGGCCATCCCTGCCATAGGGGCCCAGTATTCCATGTTTCAGGCAGCTCCCGCTCCTAAAATGATCGACGATGGTAAAATCCACACAATGGAGCACATGATCAGCCCCATCCCGGTGCAGCCAGACCCAGCAAGCGCCGCGGCCGCAGCCGCCGCTGCCGCGGCCGCCGCAGCCGCCGTCATTCCTGCCGTGTCGACGCCGCCGCCTTTCCAGGTAGGCTTCCTGCCGCGGTCACTGCGGTTTGTGTGCGGGGCTCCCTTTTCCTGGGCCCATTTACTGTCCAGCAGGAGAGCTCATTGTGTGCCCTGCTTCCTGCTGGAACTATGGAATCAGGTGAAAAAAATTTTTCAATATAAATCATGACACAAAAATTTTAAATAATAATTGTACTACATTAATAACATCACTGAATCAGAGACGGGAAGCAGTATGCAAAAATGACATGCGTAATTTCTCAGTGTCACAGAATTGTACTTACTAATTTTTTTTTTAAATGACACTGGATAATTTTTAACTCGTGTTAAGGTGCTGACAACCAAAGTCCAGGGAGAGAGTTCCCATCTTCACATTCCAAATTGCAGTTCAGTGAAGACTTGTTTTGAAAAAAATCTCTCTCTCTCTGAATATACACATATGTATATATGTATACATATATAAGCATGTATGTACATGTACATGGAGAAAGAAAGAGCTGTAGCGATCTGTGACATTTTATAAAATCTGCCCTGAATCACCTCCTCTGACCACGTCCCGCTGTCCCCGGGTCGCTCCCAGTCCAGTCTCGCCCTTCCAGCCTCCTCCCCCACCTGCACTCATAGGGTTCTCTTACCTGTGGTGTCCTCCATCTCTTCTGTGGAATCTTGCCCATCCGCCTAGGTTTGGAAATCACCTCCCCTGCACTTCTCATTACCTACATTATTACTTGGCATATGACTGCCAATACATTCTACCTCTCCAATTAAAATGAAGCTCCTCCAGCCCTGAGCAGTATGACTCAGTTGGTTGGGCATCATTTCCCAAAGCGAAAGGTCGCTGGTTCGATTCCCAGTCAGGGTACATGCTTGGGTTGCCAGTTCAGTCCCCAGTTGGGGCACATGAGAGAGGCACCCAACTGATGTTTCTCTCCTGCATCAATGTTTCTCTCCCTCTTCTTCTCCCTCCTTTCCTCTCTCTCTAAAAAATAAAAATAAAAATATTTCTAAAAGTAAATAAAATAAAATGAAGCTCTTCCAGACCAGGAGCTATATCTTATATTTCTTTATATCTTCAGTACATAGCTATTCTTCATAAGACAGTGAATCTCAAATACCTCACCAGTCAACAAACACGAATACTCAGGCCTGGGTCCCTTATCTAATTGGATAAGAATTACCCAAGGAACAGAGATTCTGAGACTCAGAAGATTCCAGTTCACAGAGCTGAGCTGGGGCTTCAGCATCCCTATTTTGTACAAGCTCCTCAGTGATGCTAACACAGAGCCAGTCTTGCGAACCACTGCAGTAGGCTGCTGTCTACTTGCATTTCCCACTTGAGCACCAGTCTTGACTGCATTATTCAGAAAGGGTAAAGTTTATTTGTCTACCAATACATCATCAAGTAGCCTTTAACTCAGGACTTCCTACAGCCAAAGCAGGAATAGGTCATAATTGATTCGCAATGTAGAAGGACAGGTAAGTGTCCTTACTTCTTGTGGACTGTAAATATCTACAGTAACCTGCAGTTCCTTGGTGGAAGTCTGGTTATAATTTCTAATTCCTCTTTATTGAGAAATCTGTGAACTTTTTTCTTGTCATGGAGCTTGACCACGGAGTTGTGGTCAGGCCCAAATTGCAGGCCTCGTAATCGTGCCTGAATAGCAGCCTGCTGCTGTTTTTTGTCGGTCCGCACTGGCTTTCACCCTCAGGGTCTTTATGTGAAGTCTTTGCTTAAGAATTTGCTCGATGTACAATAATCAGTTGATTCCTTTGGAGAATTTTCCCTCCTTCAATATCGCCTGCAGAATGTCTGGTGCTACTTACGTTTTAACCTTGGAATGGCTTCTGTGAGTGGGTTTGGCCTTGGTACTGTCCCTCAGATCTACGTTCTCTGTGGCCTCTGAGGTCTCTGAGATCCCTGCATCAGAGGTCTGTGACCTGGCATTCCCTGCCACGTGCAGTCCTCACCCCCTCTGTATTCTCTGCCAAACTGCAGCAGAGGAGGACGCGTTTTAAGTACTATTGCTTGGTGAATAGAACACAGCTCTGAGTGGAAACAAGTCCCCAGCACAGCCTCCAGAACCTTCCTGTGGAACACCTTCAGTCAGCCTCTGTCTTCCAAGTGCTCAGGGATGTTCCTGTGTAGCCATTTTATATCCAAAATTTCATGTAGCCTTCATAAGGAATACAGGAAATGTTTGCTGGTGTAGATGGTCATTTTTCAAATTGATTGCCTCAGGGTTCTTAGTCTTTACAATAAATCTGTGGTGCAGGTAGAGCAAGGACAACTCTTTCGTCCTTGAGGGGATAGAAAACCGAGGTCCCCCCCCCCGCCCCGCCCATCTCACACGCCTGAGCGCAGGAGTCAGGCCAGGCTGTAGCACACGGAGGGTTCCTCTCCGGTGCCACCTTCACTGTGGTTACCTCCCTTTGTGCGTTTGCCATTAAATGTATGTCCACACATTTAGAAAGGATTGCTTTTGCCTTGCTGAGAACCACAGTCTTCCCAGTTCTGAAGTTCCTCTCCCTGGTTATAAAATGTGGGCAATGAGATATTCATCGTTACAGGTTGTAGGAATCAAGATGATGTTGGCTTTTAAAACTGCAGGCTCCAGAAGTCACGATGCCACCGCTTACAAGCTATCTTGCCTTGTGCAAGTCGTTTAGTACATCCGAACCTGTCCGTGGAATCACTGTACCAGCTTCCTTAGTGGTTGGCACGATTCAATAATGTCATACAAATAAGGCGCTTAACAATAGTTTCTGATAGACCATAAGCTTTCAGTTATTATTATCATTCGTATAATTATTATTTTGGTTACAGTTGAAAAAATGACTCTTAGATTATGCAGTTCCTTTGAACATAATTTTGTGACTCTGATCTGCAGATTTTTTGGAGAAATGAAAACTTGCTCCTTTATAAAAGATCCAGGAGGAAATAATTTTTAAAATCTAATTCTCTGTTTCTTATATCCTGAATTGTTTATTTGACAAGGCATTAAGACATAGACATAGACGCCACAGCAGCATTTGTACCAGATATGTTGTTAAATGTACGTCTTTACCAAAAATCCCCAAGTCCGTTGCGAATACTTGGGGAAATGCTGAACCACAGTGCTCCCTCTCTATCCCTCTCCACCCTGAAAACATCGTCTGTGACACTTTCGAGAGGAGGAAGTAGCAGGGACTTTTACAGTCAGCGTGGCCTCGACTGTGAGGCAGCTTCAGTGAGCTTGTTCTTCCCCTTCCTCCTCCTGTGAAAACTCCTCCTTATCCTTTGAAACCCAGCCCCAGATGCCTCTGCTTCTGAGAGGCCGTCTCTGTCTCTTCCCAGGTTACTACTTGGTTTCTTCCGTCAGTGTCTGCAACAGTCTGTGTGTACAGTGGTGTTATAGCCGGGGTTGGAGATGATTGAAATCACTACATTTGTGGACGATTGTGGGTGGTCACAATATTTTTAAGAGCAGCCTCAGAAGCTGCCCCTTTGGAAACCTATCAATTCTGTTCCGTACAGTTGTCAAGTCTGTTCTCCTCTTTGTTTTTGAAATACCACGTTCCTTCAGTTATGTATGAATTGAGGCAGTTGGTATGAATATTAGGTCCCTGTGTTAGGAAAATGCTTAATTACAGTGAGACCAACGAAGTAAAGGATAGATTCTTTACCCCCTCCTCTAGCTCCCTCTGGGGCACATGCTGATTGAGTGAATGGTTAGTGAAACATTCAACTCTCCTTTAGCATTTTAATTCTCTGACTTTCACCTGTTGAATGAGCCTTGAGGACACAACTCATAATGGCTCTTTTCTAATGCCCTTTAAACAAATCATTGTTACTTGTTTACCCTTCTGTGTCCACACCCTGAGAGTGGAGACCTTTGTTTTTACCTCTGGGAGTTGAACAGATGAATGGAGTTGTTAAAGGAAGGGAGGACTAAACGGGGAAGGCACTGTGATGAGTAAGGATTGTTTTTTCTCCTCCTCCTCAGGGCCGCCCAATAACTCCGGTCTACACCGTGGCCCCAAATGTGCAAAGAATTCCCACTGCCGGGATCTATGGGGCCAGTTACGTCCCATTTGCTGCTCCGGCCACAGCCACGATTGCCACACTACAGAAGAACGCGGCCGCGGCCGCCGCCGTCTACGGAGGATACGCAGGCTACATACCTCAGGCCTTCCCTGCTGCTGCTATCCAGGTCCCCATTCACGACGTCTACCAGACGTACTGATGGTGGGGACGTGAGCGGAGACAGACCAGGAGACTACCACTGAAGGAACATTTACTATTTATGAAGAAAGAACATGGTGGCTTAGCACACATACAAAACCTGAAAGTGAAGAATGTAATCAAATATCATACTGAAATATTTTATATACATGAAGTTTTCACTAGTTTTTTAAGACTATTTTCAAGGTAGCAGGCCTGTGTTCATACATTTCCAAGAGACTTGCGTTGGGTTCGTGCCTTAATACCATCTCTTAGACGTTTATATGCTGTAGTACGTTTGTATAGAGGTTTTTGTTTTTGTATTTTTTAAGGATATATTTTCAGTATGAAGGTTATTTTCTTAACTTCTGCACTCCAGAGATTTCTATTTTGTAGTACCTTCAATAATATATCAACTATATATTAAAAAGCACACTTGAGCAGCTAGGGAACTATTTTGAAAAATATAGTCAATATTTAAAGATACAAACAATAGTGCTTTAAAATACTACAGAAAATGTTATTTTAAAAATTATACTGGAAAGTGCAATTTTAAAATGAGTAAAACCTCTATTTTTGCTGGCATTAAGGATTGACGGTGTTACCATGTGCTATCCATGATGGTCCTTTTTTTTTTTTTTTTTTTAAGAAATTAAACACTCAGTCTCGCCTTAAGCCAACAGTGAAAAGACTTGTCACACTTCTGAGTCCAGACACTGGAAAGCTCTCACCTGCCACCATTGCCTTGGGCCCTGCTCATTCTCTATGTGACTTTGCTCTTAAACTGGTCCCTCCACACTCCCCTCCTCACCCCTTCCTTCTGTCCCCAACACCACCACCTCCCTGTGTGGCAAGTCTAGAGCAAATGAATTCCTCTGGTACAGAAAGCATTATGGCTTTTGTACTTCTTCCTGGGGTTTTGTTGGGCTTTTTTGTTTGGGTTGGGGGTGTATTTTCAGTAGAACTGATGTGTAAGCACAAGACTTCAATAGTTTTCATAAGACAGCTTTGCATTGCTATTTAATTGTCCAATATAAAACTTCAGTTCCATTTCTGCTTTTATTTTATTCGTTTTTGAAGTAGGAGTTTGTAGAGACGATGAATGTGATTGTAGCAAGGCCCCCAGAGACTCTTGTTGCAGAAAGTTAATGCTTCTAGTTTCCTTATCATGTTTCTTGCAAAATGTGGGTGTTGGAAATGTTATGTTTATTGAACAAGGCTTTCCTCCCTTGCCCATTGCTGTGCATGGGACAGGCAGGTGAGCTGAACAGGGGCCAGGCACACCCAGGAGGAGGAGGGAGAGGAGGAGGAGGGGTGGAGGGGGGTGAGGAGGAGGAGGAGGAGGAGAGACCTGCAGGGGTTAAGAGTTTGTAAATATCTCCTAATGCTCTTAGTTGGTTTTGTTTTTTTTTTTATGTTTCAGAAGCTCATGGTATATAGTTTAATGCAAAATGAAACCATTTTATTTCAACATTATTAAAAGTTTTGTTTTATTAGGAAGTATATATATTATTGCAGTGTTTTGTGCCTGTTTAAAGGCTTTTGCTTAGGACAGTGAATGTAAAATACAGTAAAATACTAAGATTGTCATCTATTTTATGAAATACATCAACTTGGAATTTTTTTAAAGGCTCTATCAAGGAAGTGAGGTGTGCAATATATAGCAAGTAACACAGTTATGTTTTTATGTCATATTGTTGATCCATAAAATCCACTCACTGCATTTTTGCTGATGGCTGAATTCTTATTTGTGAATTAATACTAGAATCATGCCTCTAGCAAATATTTTAGTTTTGTTTTTTTAAATTCTAAATTAAAAGATTCCCAAATGCCTCCCCCCCCACCCCAGCTTACGGTGGGATGAGTTTTTTATGTATAAACAATATTTATTTATTGTGTAAAATTTTTGAGTGCCTTCAAAGGCCTTTAAACATTCCTAACATTTCTTTCCATCATTCTTAAATAACATAAAGTAATTGTGCAATGTTCCTGATGAGGTAACCAGCAAGCTGCATCCAAACTCCAATCTGTTGGAATGAATAATCCAACGAAACGCAATTTGGACCAGATCCTCATCCCTTGATTTTGTGTGAAAGAAATGGTCTCCTTCCAGTGTAGGATTGTCACAGGGTTTCCCTGGATGAGACTCTGACCCAGCGGTCTTACTGTATTTTACATGTGCCTGTAAATTATTTGGGGGGAAAGTTAAAAGAAGAAGAAGAAAAATAACATGGCAAATACCAAACTACCTTAAAAACAAATGTTGGTGACAGCCAGTTAGGTGTCAGCGAGCCTCTTACTTGTTTCTATTTCAAACCCATTTCACATACACTACTGAGGTAAGTTTATAACTTGAAATGTGAACTTTTTTTTTTTCCTTAGGGTTAAGAACAAACTATATAAATGTTTAAAAAAAAAAAACACTTCAGAGTTCTGTTTTCAAACATGCTAGTAGTTGTCTTGTCCTTAGGTGGTTTGTATTTGAGAAGCTTTTAAACCTATTTAGCTCCTGCTCTATTTACAACACATTCTTAGGATGTATGTAGTAAATAAAGCCGTCTTTAAAGCAGTTTCAAGACCGTATTTTAAATTGTGTTTTCTTTATACTGATTTTCTTTTTCTAACAAAATTAGAAAAACCCTTAACAGCATAGAAGAAACGAACTAATTCAGTGTTTTCAGCTGGAGATACCAGCAAGTTGCTCTCACGGTTTTTGGTTTGGAATTGCTACTGAAGAGGGGGTACACAGTAAAAAATGTGAATTACCACTACATCAAACTCTTGAGCTCAGGTGGTTGGAAGTTCGACACTCAAATGCTGCTCGGCATCTGGATTGGAATAGGATGTGGCAAAGCCTGTCATGGCTGTTATTACTTAAGCTTGTTTATGATCCCAGCAGCTTTACACGCCACTCTAAATGGAGGCAGTTGATGTTACATGGAGTTGTTTGGTGGTTTCATGAAGTGCTGGGGTGACCTATATGTCGGTCCCTGTGTAGGAAGCCAAGGCCTTCTGTTTCTCCTTTTCACGGTGCACAGCAAAGTTAGCAGAACACTTCCTTCCCTTTTCTGTAAAGCTCATCAGTAACTTCAGACAGTGTCCATCAGCAAAGCCAACCAGATGATTTGAGAGAAAGCGATCAGCGGTCAATAGAACTACTTCTGCTAAAAATTGCCCCACGTGGTTTTGCCATTAAGATGAAAAATTCTGCCTTCTTAGCCTTGAGCTGCCTGAGTTATGGCCTCCCCACCAAAATTGTTTGAAATTCCTCTTAAAATATAAAGGCCTTTTTTAGAGGCAGAAGAGGCAGGGAAACTTGCCCAGATGACAGATCATTAGGCAGTATTTTCAAGGGCAACAAGATCTGCTGATTCCTTGTCCTGAGAGAAAAGCACAGATGCCCTTCAGGTTGCGGAATCGTGGAGTCTGAGCCCGTTAGAAAAAGAACGAACAGTCATAGAAAATGTGGGTTGCACTCCACCAGGTGCCAGGCTTTGTTCCAGGTGCTGCAGTGGCTGCAGCGTGAACAAACCAACAAAATCTTGCACACAAAGAGCTTACATTCCAGGGGGAAAACTCGGACCAAAGGAGCAGGTAAATAGCATGTCAGGTGGGGACAAACGCTACCATTATGTGATTCGTTAGGCTCTTTGGCTCAGGTGGATCTCACAGTAACGCAGTGAAGTAGGCAGGGCAGATAATGTGACTGGCCAAGGTCACACAGCTGGTAACAGGCTGGACTGGGAGCTGTATGTGCTCAGACTCCAAATCCCAGATTTTTTCTGACTACACACCTACCCTGGAAATGGATAAAACTAGTCATGCCAATGGACTGCTTCAGAGCCCTAAAAATGAGAAGAAAAGCTTTTCTACAAGAGTAGCTTCTTTTTCATTGGCTAAGAAGTGTGCTTTCATATGCAGCCTCCTTTCTTGGGGGCTGGGAACTGAAGGTAGAATGGCTGAAATGCCAGCTCTCAGCGTGGAAGACGGAGCAGCTGTGAGCGAGGCAGCCAACGTGTACGTACGCCGGTAAATACAAGGAGTTCTGTCTACACCCCTGTCCCAGGGATGAGGGAGGGGGCTCAAGGACTGTCATGGGGAGATAACTATGCCCTCTGATTCTTCACTCAAATAGGAGCCCCACTTTTTTATTCCAAAAATAGCTGTCATGACAACATACATAAGCACTTATTTAGTTGAAAGAACAATTAGAAAACCAAGTTCTGATTTTTCTTTTCCAGCAAAAGATAGTCCTGTGGACAGTCCAGCATTCGTCAGGACTGCCTATGCTGTGCCACATGCATTTTGTTAGCTATAATTGACCTCACTGGCTTCCCAGACCCAGTTTTAAGGGCATTAGGGTATTTGACATTTTTAAAGAAAGGTATATTACTTTAAGTATTAAGTGATATTATATTTTTTATAGTCTTGTTGGACACTGAGTCTTTATATCAGTTTTTTTTTAAGCACAAAATGGCATGGCTGTTATGATGAAATGACATTTTGACATGATGGCCCTGAAAATATAAATCTATATATTTATATATACACATGCACATTATCAGTTTTTAAAAAAATTGCTGGGTAGGATGATACAGACATACCCACTTGATCCTTGTCCCACTACATCCCTGACACATTCTGCCCATCTCTGACTACCCAAGGTCAAAGGGAGGATTAGGTTGAAATACAGAATGAGATTCAGGGCATATCCACAAGGTGTTTTGCTAATTCCAAGTACTAAACTATCAGACTGGATACAGCCTTTTCGTTGTCCTTTTTTCCCCTCATTACTTTGTTTCCCAGCTCCTTGCACCAATAAACCTGGGGGGAAATGTGATTGCCCAAATACATCTGCGAGCAAACACCGTGCATGGCCTAGTGGAACAAGGCTGGGTTTGCAATCATGGTGCTTGGGAGGTGAAACCCCAGCTTTGCTACTTTCCAGCCACGTGACTGTAAAAGACGTCCTGCCTGCCTGAGCACCAATTTCTTAATTGGTAAAGTAGAGATAATAATCGTGACTTCAGAAAGTTATTGTGAAAATCAGATGAGTTAATGAATCTTTAAAAAAGTCCAGTATGTTGCAGGTATTCAACAAATACTTCCTTTCCCCTCTTCATAGACTGTAGCGTGACTGCTATAGTAACTCCAGTAAGCCTTTTAGTTGTATGCCTTTTTTATTCCTTTTGTTTCCATTTATTCAATAACATTGTTGAGTGCTAGCTGTTTGCAAGCACAGTGTGAGGCACTGGAGACAGCGATCAACAACATCGACCTCGCAGCCCTCCAGAAAGTCCTAGATGTGTTGAGACAACATCGTAAGTGCTATGAAATGCTAGGGGACACACACAGCCTTGGCCAAGGGGTTAAAAAAGATTTCAGGAAGAAGTGGCATCTGTGCCAAGATCTACAGGATGAGTAGGAGTTAGGGCAGATAAGCAGGAAAGAGAGCGAACAAAAGGTGCCAGGTCCAGAAGAAAATACGTGGTATATTCCAACCCCTGAAAAAAGTGTGCCTGCCTCAAAGGAGAAAGAAAGGGCGTGGAGGGAAGAAACTCAGCCTTTGTTCCATTCAATAGAAAACGTGGTTCATGGGTTTGTGTTAACTGTGGAGCAGACAGAATTGGTCCCTATAACAGGGAAGTGGGAAGAACCCTAAATCATTTCTCCTTAGGACTTCAAGTTTCTTTCTGAAAATGGCAGAGGTCAGCATTTATCGACTGCAGAAGCTGAGGGATTGCCTAGGAATCAACAGCACATGCATCTGAGTGCTCCCCCTAGTGGGCAACTCCCTCCCTTTGGCTTTCCTGGCCCTGGGCGATGCCTGCCAACCCTGATCTTGGGAGGGAAAGTTTGTAGGGGCAGCCAAGGCTCTTCCAGTTCCCACACCCTTTAGGTCCAGGTTCCAGCCTCGGGTAGCAGCTACATGTGTTGGCCGGGGTGTTCCCACTCTCCCTCCTAGCCCTACAGGAATGCAGGCACCCCAACAAAGGTGAACAGAGGTCTACAGTCCCGCAGATGACCCTGAGGGCGGAGGAGGTTCCCAGGCAAAATCTTTGGAGGCGCACTGGCTTCCTCAGTGGGATTATACTTCCTTGTAACTCCATTTCACACAATTACACCCACAATCAAAAGCAACACCAAACCCTTATTTTGCAAGAAATATGACCTTTCCTGAGCTAATTTTTAGCTACCCTTCTTTCTTGGCTTGCACTGCTTTGTTTGTCAAAAAACCTCATTGATGATTAACCAACCACGAGGTTTAAACAGCCCTTAGTCATTCATTCTGAGACAGGTGAGGCACGTTGCTAAAGCTCAACTGTTTCTGAGTTGACCTTGCTGGGCCGCTGGGGCAAGATGTTTTGAGCTTACGGTATTACGGTAACACTGGGCCATGCAATTGGGGTTTTGCTGGGATTTTTCCTCTCCTTTTTCAGAACCTTTATTGCAAATAGTGGTGGTACCAGGGAGTGGGATTTCTATCAGCCCCACCCCCCCTCCAATCCAAATATGGTCATTTGACATTTTGTCCCTCTTACAGGAAGTGCCATGCAAACTTAGCTTCCTGTCAGGCCTCTACGCTCCCTTTTCCAAATAAGATGCTCCCCAAAGAAGAGAAATTCTGGAAATGCAACTGATTCTAAGTGTGCTCTAGCATTTGTAGAAGGAAGTGTTCTGAGCATAAGAGACAATAACAAAAATAACTCCAGAGCTGAGGATGGGGATGAAGGGTAATTATAAACCATCCATTTTGTAAGGACTTAAAGTCATTTGTTTGTTCTAGAAGTTACACTGATCTCCTAAAAGAGTCACTTCACCGTAAAGGTCACTGGACCTTGAAGTCACTGGGAAGGAGAGAAAAAAAAAATTATACATGGCCGAAGATGGGGTACAAAACCTGGAATGTCAAGGAAAATATATCTTTTCGCAGTGGTTTCCAAATCTCTTGCACTCTCACATCCCCTTTATTAAACTTTGCTCTCGGGAAAGGAAGGAATGAACTAATTCACACTGAGGTGACTTACACATGTTTCACTAAGTCCCTTATTCAATGAACTGAGTGACAAAGGCCTACTTTTGGAATTTAAGGCCACAGCCAGTAAAGTACAGAGAATTGCTTCAAGGGTCGGGGGTCCTCCCCCTGCCCGTGACGTTGTACCATAAAAGGAGCCCAGTCTCGGGAGCTCGGCTTAGGAATCCCGACTTGCCAGGGGCCAAATAATTAGCTCCTCTGGAGAGTTAATTAAGAATGTTAACAAGCAGTGACCTAAATATGGGACATACTGAATAAAATCCTGGAAGGACACTCTGATCAAGGGACTTCCCTTCTTCTAAAACACTCACCTCATCGGCTTACCTCTGAACGGGCTTCCCTGACCACCAGAGGCTTTCTTCATCTCCTCCCCATGACAGCCCTTCATGCAGCCTCAGAAGGCATTCTGCGGCTCTTCCTCCTCCTCTTCACTTGTTCATTCGCTTGTTTATTCATCAGGCATTTTTCTGAGCTTCTACTGTGTGTCAGATGACAGTGGGCTAGACGAAGGCACTAACAAAGGGGTGAAAGATAGAACGGACCCAAGAGGTGTTGGAGTCAATGAATGCTAGTGACCAGTTGGTGATCGGGCAAAGGGAAATGAAGAATAACTTCCAAGTATCTGGCCTGGTTAATTGCATGATTAATGGTGCAATTTTATATAGTTAGGCATTTTATATGATTCGACCCACTAAATCCTCCTAACTCCAGTGAGATAGTATTGTTCTCATCCCATTTTATAGACAAGGAAAGTGGGGCACAGAGAAGGTAAATAAGTTGTCCAAGGTCACACAGCTAGTAAATAAAAGAATCGGGATTTAGGCTCAGGCAGCCTGAGTACAGAACCCACATTCTTAACAAGCATGAATGGGTTGCAATTTACTGAAGTGAAGAGTACAGAGGGAGTCATAAAGTTGGTTACACATAGGACAAGGCCATTTTGGGACAGTTAAGCGTGAGATGCCTGTAGAGGGTCCCAGCAGATTCCAGAAGATAGTTTGATATATGGAGCGGGGGGGGGGGGGGGGGGCGGGGGGAGGGCAGAGGGGTGTTGCTGAAACAAGGGGTTTTAAAAGTCTGACCCTCTATAACAAAGTGTTACTTTTGGAAAACTTCAATGGATACATTTTTCATTTGCCTTAAATCAAGGTGTCCTGGCGCACCTGGGACCGGTTGCGCACCTGGGATTCAATGCTTTAAGGGAGAGCAGGCGGTCAGCTAGAGGTCCAGGCCATCCCTCAGCTTTTTTGACTCTCAGTTTCTCTTTAGTCCATAATGAGATGATTTTGAAAATCATATCAAAAGACAAGCAGAATTTCTGAACTGTGGCAGCTCCGTTGTTAAGGGCCAGTCCTGTCAAGTAGGACCATTGAGCATTATCATGATTGTTTGGCTGAGAGCACGCAGGTATTAGGCAGTATTCACTGTGGTTGGTCGGCATCCATTCTGATTGGTGGATTCTGTATCATGACTACCCAGCAGGAAAGGAGAAGGAGGAGGCAAAATCTAGGAGAAAAGACAGGAAGCCGGTGGCAAAAATCCCAGTCCAGTGTCAAAGAAATTTGACAAATGGATGAGCGTGGATTTTAAAAATGTTTTGGTACAGAGGAGCAGGAAGAGAGAAGTGTTCAAAGACAGTCAAAAAACGTCGTAGCCAGTGTTCTGCTTTCCTGGGACATCCAGCAGGCGTGGAGAGGCAGAATGACTGGATAGACATGCGTGAGATAGTGCTACTAGATCTGGGTCCTCCACGATCTTCTGATGATGTGTTTCCATGTGCTCCCTCCCCACCCTCCACCAGTGGGAAAGATAATGTCACCAGGGTGACCCACAGCAAAGGTTGTCATGGACACCCAAGGCAGGGGCCTGGTGAAGAATGTGACTGAGACTCTAAGGGTCTGCAGCCCCAGCTTCATCAAAAGCTCTGGTGAGCTAGATCTAGCTCACCATCCTGTTCATGGTCAAGAAAACCAAGTACAGCTTCACTGGCCACAGACTTCATTTATTGGCAACAGGATCAAGCACTCGGGGATCAGATTATATCAATTCACTGCATCAGAAACCAGCATGAAGATCCAGAGCTTCTCAACGCCTGCCATGATGCTACCTGAGCTCCCTGTAAAAACAGCGCCATTTTGAAGGAGGAGGAGCAAGAAGGGAGAAAGAGCTCTGGCAGGGAGGTAAACTTTAATTTGATTGAATATTTACCCAAAAGAGACTTTTTAATCTAAAAGAGATTAATGTTAGCCAAAAAAGCCTGAGGTTCCTTTAATTGCAAGACCAAGTGTTGCTATTATCCTGGCTACCCAGGAAAACAAAGATGCAAACTATTATATAAAGCAAGAAAACTATGTTCTACTTCTGAGTGCATATTATTTACAAGGAAAGTATCTTTTCTCCTGATGTTTCCTTGTATGTGTAGTGAACACAACACCTGGCCTCTCTCTGTTTGCCTGTTTTCTTTTCACTCTTGGGGTGAAAGTTTCACACCTGATTGGTAAATAGGGAAATAGCTGGGCTTTGAGACTAAATAATTTTCTCTTCCTCTTGTCAGGGAGCCTAATAGTAGGTCAGTCCCCACCTCCCCCACAGCCCGTTCTTCCCTCTCCTAAACCCGCCCAGGCCCAGCGTTGCTATGATTGGATGGGGTAAATCTGCCTGATTTGGAGCTCATTTCTCAGATCTATTTGGCTCTCATCCCAACCTAAGGCCTGCAACACCCTCTAATTTCCTGCAATTTCCTCTATCAGTAACAAACATGATACTTTTACCTCCATTTTCTAAACTGAGGGTAAAATTCACATTGTTATAAAATTCACCATTTTATTTTAAATTATACAGTTCAGTGGCTTTTATTACATTCACAATATTTTATCATTATCACCATGATACAATTCCAGAACATTTTTATCACTCCCCACTACCCCCCAAAAAACCATACCCATTAAGCAGTCACTTCCCTATAGGTCCTGGCAACCACTGATTGGCTTTCTGTCTCTATGGACAGCCTGTTTTGTACATTTCTTGTAAATGGAATCATAACATGTAAACATTTATGACTAGCTTTTTTCTCTGAGCATATTTTCAAGTACTGCATGTATCATGTATCAGTACTTCATTTCTTTTTATGCCTGAATAATATTCCATTTTATGAACATACCACATTTTATTTGTCCAATTCCATTTTATGAACATACCACATTTTATTTGTCCAACAGTTGACCGACATTTGTATTGTTTCTACTTTTCGGCTAGTATAATCGTGCTGCTGTGAGTATTCGTGTACAAGTTTATCTTTACACGCTGGGTCATAGAGCAATTTTATGTTTAATTTTTGAGGAACCATTAAACTGTTTTGCACAGCACCAGCACCATGTCTCACCAGCGGTGGATGTGGGGACCAATTTCTCCATATCCTTGCTGACACTTGTTTTTCTCCCCTCCTCTCCCCTCCCCTCCCCTCCCCTCCCCTCCCCTCTCCTCTCTCCTCTCCTCTCCTCTTCTCTTTTCCCTCCCATCCCCTCCCCTCTTCTGTCTCCTCTCCTCTCCTCTTTTCTCTCCTCTCTTCTCTCCTCTCCTCTTTTCTCTCCTCTCCTCTCTCCTCTCCTCTTTTCTCTCCCCTCTCCTCCCCTCTCCTCCCTTCCCCTCCCCTCCCCTCCCCTCTCTTTCTTACAGCCATCCTAGTGGTATGAGGTGGTATGTCTCTGTGGTTTTGATTTGCATTTCTCTAATGACTGATGATGTTGAGAATGTTTTTATGTCCTTAGTGACTATTTTTATTTACTTATTTTATTTTTATTTTTTAATTTTTATTGACTTTTTATATCATTTTGGAGAAATATCTATTCAAGTTTTTGCTTATTTTTTATTGGGTTGTCTTTTTGTCGCTGAATTATAATAGTTCTTTATATATTCTTGATACCCATGTAGACACATTATTTGCATACATTTTCTCCCATTATATGGGTTGTCTTTTTACTTTCTTGATAGTGTCCTTTGATGGCAGAAATTTTTAATTTTTATGAAGTCCAATTTATCTATTTTTTCTTTTGTTTCTTGTGCTTTTGGTGTTATATATAAGAATACATTTCAAATCCAAGGTCACGAAGATTTTTTCTATTTTTTTCCTAAGATTTTTCTAGTTCAGCTCTTACATTTAGGCCTTTGATCCATTTTGAGTTAATTTTTGCATATGGTATGAGGTAGAGGACCAACTTTATTCGTTCTGGTATTCTGTTGTCCCAGCATAATTTGTTGCAAAGACTTTTCCTTCCCTGTTGGATGGTCTTGGCACCCTTGTCAAAAATCAATTAATCATACATGTGTGGGTGTGTTTTTAAATACTCCACTCCATTTCATTGATCTATAGGTCTACCCTTATGTTAGTACCACAGTGACTTGATTACCATAGTTTTGTAATAAGTTCTGAAATTGGGAAAAGTGAGTTCTTCAACTTTGTTCTTCGTTTTCAAGATTGTGGGACCCTTTGGGGGTCCCTTGCAATTCCATGTGAATTTTAGGATCAGCTTTTTCTATTTCTCCAAAAATAGGTATTGAGCTTTTGATAAGTATTGCACTGAATCTGTAGATCGCTTTGTGGAATATTGCCATCTTAACAAAATTAAGTCTTCTAATTTATGAACATGATGTCTCTCCATTTATTTAGGTCTTTTAAAATTTGTTTCACTGATGTTTTATTGTTTTCAGTGTACAAGTCTTAAATTTATTCATAAGTAGTTTATGCCTTTTAATGCTATTGTAAATAGAATTGTTTATTTTTGGATTGTTCATTGCTAGTGTATAGAAATGCACCTGATTTTTATATATTTGTAATATCCATATTAACTCCTTGTTTAATTTCTTTTTTAAATTTATAAATGATGTTTATTCTATTACAGTTGTCTCAATTTTTACCCTTTTATCCCCCCTCCACCCATCCCACCCCCCGCCCCCTACTCCCATAGTCAATTCCCACTCTGTTGTCCTCTTTGTTTAATTTCTTAGTTCATACAGAACATGGCAGGGAAAAAGAGGCGCTATTTATTGGGACCCTTTCAGAAACCAACAACTATACACATATGTTTGGTAGGCTAAGACGTGGAATGAAGATCAGACAGGAAGAGCATGTACAAGGACAAAGGAGGTGTGAAGAATAGAACTTTGGTGAACACCAGTGATTAGGGGGCAGTTGAAAGAAGAGTCACTGTGCAGGGTCCGGAGAAACTACAGTCAGAAAATAGGAGGGAAATGATGTGTTTCATTATTTATTGCTGTGTCAGAATTCACCGCCGCTTAAAGGTTTAAAACAACAACTAAGCCATGTCTGCTTTCCCCTGTGGGAAGACAACATAGTTTTGCCCAATATAAAATAAGTCTGGAGATCATTAAATTAGGTTGATGTGCTGTTTTAATCCAAAGACTTAAAGGTTTGGTATCTGTGATGAGGAGGTATTGGGATAGGGCAGTGGTTTGCTAGTAAATGTTAAAAACTGGCTCTGCAGAAGGAAAAGGCCCTGTTTTGTAGCCTTTGCCAATTTCTCTGGAATAAACAGCCCCACTGTGACTGATTTCAAGACACCAAGGCGCCATCACTGGATGCAGAGTTCGGAAGAGAGTGAAGAGTCCAGCTTTCTTCAGTATTTCCACCATACAGACGAAATGGGCGTATATAGAAACATAAATAATAGTGGCAAGTTTTGAATATTTTTACCTTTGCTTTTAATGTGATTTATTTTATTATAAGGTAATAGAAGATGACTTTTAATAATGGCTATGTTTAACATTTGGGCTCACAAAATTTCTGAAAATTAAGCTATCAGCGCTCACAGGCTAGCCCAAGTCAGCTTCAGCCTGGCCTAGAGGCATCCTCTGAGCGAAGGGACACGGGTCCTTGCGCCAACAGGAGAGCGTGGGCGATGAGGTCAGACAGGCAGACTTCTCTCAGGCTGCCTTCTTCTGAGACATTTAGGCAAGTCACTGAATCCCAGTTTCTTCATCAATTAAATGGGTGATAATGTTTTTCCCTCAAGGTTGTTGTAAAAATTAAAAATGAATACAGAGTCTGATCCCTAAAAGGTCTTCAAAAATGCTAGTTTAATAAGATTTTTCCATAGCTTTAAGCAGAGCTTCAATTTTTTGTTGTACACAGAGAGACTTGAGAGTCACCCAGGGTTCAAATGGGAGTTACCAAGGCCAGCAGTAGGTATATCTCCTGTGTGAGGACACACGCAAGTAAGTTTCACTCTCTACACACTGTGCATGGGCAGAGCCTTGAAAATCTTGCCCCCAGGAGTTTGCGAGGAGAGGAAGCAAAGTATCAGGCTCCTGGCAACTTTAGAAATTGGGTTGTGACATAATCAGACTGTGATCGTGTGTCCCGCTATGAGCTTTTCCTGGGTCTCCCAATATATTCGTGACAGACGCTCAAAAACTTGACCATTCTACCTTTTAAATTTCAAATGTTCTACCTAAAGGGAGTGAAGGTTTGCCCCAAGCGCATCACAGATCAGCTATGAGTCAGCCAGCAAGGCAGGAGCCGGCCGGGAGGAATGTCACGTGGGGCAGGCAGGTGGTTATGGGAGGGGGAGGGAGGACTGGGTCAAAAGTTCTGGCGTGGAGCAGGGCTTTGCTGGGGGCTGTTGGGGCATGAAGGAAGGAAAAGATACCAAGCAGCAGTGAGAGGGAAGGGTCAAAATGAGACACAAAACCAGTTCTGCCCCACCTCCCAGAGCTGCTGGAGCCTCTGATTTTGAACCACCCTGTGAGAAAGCTACCATCTTCTTCACTTTCCTGTGTCCTCGCCTGCAAGTGCCAGGGATATGGTTAATCAGGAAGTAAACCATACAGTGGTCGGCACCTGATCCACCTTCAACTCGTTTGTCAACATTTCGCAGCCTCTTTGGACAGGCCTGTGGAAAGATGAGCTGAGTGAGAGGTATAATCCTTTCACCCGGGGGAGGCCAGGTGGTTCCCGCCCCCCCCCCCCCCCCTGCCGCCGAACACAGGTCACTTTCAAAACAGCAGTTGCAACCTGTCAATCATGTTTTAGGTATGGAAAATTCAGCATTTTGACAATGCCACCGAAACAGCATCTTACTTCAGTGAATGGTGGCCAAGAGTGTGTTGGGAAGCCTGGCTTTGTGCTCAGCTTGGGGTCCGTGGGCAAGGCACATGGCTTTTTTTAGGCTCTGTATCCTTTCTGTTGGTCAGAGATAATAACCTTGCAAGATCAATGTGGGGTGACATAATGCAAGAAAATACCAATAGTAGGTAATGTGGCAGTAGGTGCTTAACAAATTGGAGTGCATTACTGCTGCCTGCGTGACCTCAACCAGTTCTTCCATGTCTCTGGGTCTTCGTGTCCTCAAGTGTGTACTGTGCGCCAGATGATCTCAGAGGCGTCCCTGGTTCTAACATTCTATTATTCATGACAAACAAGATCCTTTGCCGTGGTTCTGGCCCTGCCTGTCTACAGCAAGAGATTAGGCCATTTGCTTTTGCTGTTGCAATGCTCAGGTAGCAAAGACCTTTGACAGAAGGCTTGTTTACCCCTCCCCTTGAACAGAGCTCCGAGGCTCTGGGACAAAGAGCAGACCAGGGTGTTTTTCTAACCACAGGATTAGGAGAGGAGGCGGGGTGCCAAGCAGCAGGACGCATGGGAATGCAGTGAAGACAATGCCCCCAAAACGCTCTCTGGAGGGGCATCAGGACAGACAAGTCAGCACTTGCTCGGGACCGGCATCATCTTCTGGGATTCTACGCCCACAGCAGTGGTGGCGCAGAGGGGAAGAGACATCGCTCCTCTCTTAAAATAAAACTCCCCTCTAGACTTTGGTTGAGTGAGGCAACAGGGTTTTTTTGTTTGTTTGTTTTGGTTTTTTTCCCCAAATGAAGAAGGCCTATGAATGATTAAAATAAATTGAGACAGAGAGAAATGGGTGAATGAGGTCAAGCCTGAATCTGTGGGTTGGAGGCAACAGAGGGCTGGGCTGAACGCAGATGGGACCCTGGTAATGCTCTTAACCTTGCCTAATATTTCCAGTTGTCCCAATGTCCTTAACTAATGTACATAATGAGACAAGGACTGAATACCTTGGATACAGGACAGAAGGAAAATATTTTCCTTAGACCTGGGTCTCTAACTCAAGATTCTAAGGCGTTCAAGCTGACTTTTTTCCAGAATACCTGGGTTCAACCCCATCTCCATAAAAAAAATAAATAATAATAATAGAGAAGGAGAGGAAAGGGAAAAAAAAAAAACCCTGCATGATTCTATGTAGGGCAGATTTTCTACGATCTGTGTTTTCCTAGAGCCTCATTTCTTTGGGGCCTTCCCTAATTTCCATTAGTGGTTTCCAGATGTCAGTTAAGGAGCTGGGTTCCAGCTGGCAGAAAGCATTGCTCACTAAGAATGTGCACAAGGCCTTTGGATGATAACTCACAGGGTTTCTGTCACCCTCCCAGCTGGAAGGGCTCTGCTGAATGGCAGGCTTCCTGGAGTTTTTCCCTACATGTCGTATTGAGATAAACTTTGAAGGTCACGTTTCAGTTCTTTATACTGTCTCCCATTTTGTGCCACTAACTCCAAACGTCCCCGTCAGTGTGAAAGAAGTACCTGCCACAGAAAAATGACTTGAGCCTTGGCTGGGTAGCTTAGGTGGTTAGTGCGCCATCCCATACACCAAAAGGTTGTGGGTTTGATTCCTGGTCAGGGCACATACCTAGGTTGCGGTTTTGATCCCCCATTGGGGCACATATGGGAGGAAACCAATTGATGTTCCTCTCTCACATCCATGTTTCTCTCTCTCTTCCTTTCTCTCTCTTGCTTTCAAAAATCAATAAACATATCCTCAGTGAGGATTAAAAAAAATGACTTGAGTGGGCACGGGACACCCCTGCACCCAGCCACAATCCAGTGGCCATCTTTGTTTGCCTCTGTCACTCTGTCTCCTGCCTAAACTGAAAAGAGCGGGAGCTGCAAGAGACCTTAGGGATTATGTGTTCACCTTTAATACCAGCCTGTCCACTGATCCGTTACACCACAGCCACACTGTTGTGCAAAGTAATGGCAATGCATTCAGCATACCCTCGAACAGGAGGATCAGTCTAACTGAATGTCCTTCCACCTTAAAAAGTGTGTCCAACCTGAAAATTATATAATGGTAACCAATGTTATCCCAAGAAATTAAATTTTTTTTAAAGAGTGCCCACAGCGAGCTCTGGGGTGGTGGGGGCTCTCTTTACCATGGAACTCTCACTTGCACTATTCTATTATCTGGGCACAAACCAAGAAAGGTGAGTGTATTGGTTTTCTAAGTCACCCATAACAAAACACCCTAGACTGACTGGCTTAAACAATAAAGTTTATTTCTCACAATTCTGAGGCGAGAAGTTCATGATCAAGGCGTTGGCTGACTTGATTTCTCCTAAGGGCGTTTTCCTCGGCTTGCAGGTGGCTCTCTTCCGGCTGTGTCCTCGCTTGGCCTCTCCGCAGTGCTCGTGCGCCCCGATGTTTCTTGGTGTGTCCAAAGTTTGTCTTCTTACAAGGACACCAATCGGATTGAGCTTAGGCCCTCCTAATGACTCACTTCGACGTAATCACCTCTTTAAAGGCTCTAATCTCCAAATACAGTCACATTCTGAGGTACTGAGGGCTAAGACTTCAGCATATAAATTTTGAGGGGACACATTTTAGCCCACAGCAGTGAGCTTTCCTGCATCCTTTTTGTTGTTTTTGAGGAGAAAGAGGAGGAAAAGGAGAACATACTCTAAAATTTCAGAGGAACATAAATATTCAGGAACTATCCAGAGGTCAGTAGCTAGAACCAAGAATGTAAAATAAGAAAAGTAAAAAAAACAAACATACAAAAAAAGCTCTCAGATCACTGGGCCTGAAATAGAAAAAGCTGTTTTTCTTTTATTGAAAT
Source organism: Pteronotus mesoamericanus (assembly GCF_021234165.1). NCBI lineage: Eukaryota > Metazoa > Chordata > Mammalia > Chiroptera > Mormoopidae > Pteronotus > Pteronotus mesoamericanus. Next base: position 24,747,453 of record NW_026555234.1, on the reverse strand, counting down.
ATACTTGGCAGGCTCAAATACGAGGTCTGTCCAGAAGGTATCCAGCCATGTAATATGAAAAATAGAGGCATTTATTGAAGAAGATACAAAATACAAGAAGCGTTGCATATAGGACATGGTACATAGGCCTCAGTCCCCTTTAAAGTAGGCACCTTGGGACTTCACACAGTTCTCCCAATCACCATCAGCTGCCCCGTCATATTTTCCTGAATCTCATCAATGATCTGAAATCTCTTCCCTTTCAAAGGTGATTTTAGTTTTGGGGAAAGCCACAAGTTGCAGGGCACCAAATCTGGAATATAGGGGGTCTGAGTCATCTGGGAAATTTGATGTTTCTCCAAAAAACTCTGCACAAGACATGGTGCATGAGTGGATACGTTGTTGTGATAAAGCTGCCAATCACCAACTGACCATAGCTGTGGCCTTCTGAATGATCCTAATAGTTTCTGTGGAAGAATCTTTAAGCTTAATGCAAAATTTGACACAGATTTGTTGCTCTACTCTCTCAGTCATTTTGAATGCAACAGCCACACAGTACACATGCTCACTCAGTGGTGTCTACTGCCCCCAGTGACTAGTACAGTGAAGTTGTCATTGTTCATGCATACGCATTCCAGTCCACTCTCCTTGGCTGCCAGTTTGCATTGATGTCACAAAAACCCTTATCATTATATTAACAATGGCTGGACTTTTCCTGGTTAGACCTCGTGTGCTCACTATACAACTTGGATGTGCAGAGAAAATACTTTCTTTGTGTTGCCATCTATTGTTATTTGCTAGGGAAAGGGGGAAATATAACTGAATGCCCAACCCAGCTTCAACCTTTGTTTAAATCAATCATTTAATTGGCCCCTTGGGGTCCTGCTTGGGGTCTTCTATTTCTGCAGGCTTCTCCCCCATACTCCCTAAGGCGGTGTCTGAGCCTTTGGCTCATGGCATCATTGTGGGGTAAAAGGCACATTGGTTTTATGCAAGCCCTTAGATGGATCCTTGTCTCTTAGGGTTCAGCTTGCCCCACCACTGATGCCTGCAACTGATGTAGCTCCTGGTCTGGGCTTCCTGTCACTTGTACTCCGGCTCCTCACCTCCCCTCAGCTCCTTCTGAAGCTGTGCAGCCATCAGAGCTCTGCCCCAGCCTCCCCCCGCCGCCTGGTGCAGTGGATACCAGGGCTGGCTCACGGGCTCTCCAATGGCAGCAGAGGGGAGCTTGGGACTGTAAAGTGAAACCTCCCTCTCCACCTATGATGCAGCCTGTCTTATGTACCACGTAGGATTGCCCACTCTATGCTTGACTCGTCCCAGGGCAGAAACTGCTGCAAGAGTTCTCCTCAGTCTTAAACAAAAAGGGAGCAGGGAAGAAACCTGTCTTCTCTGTGTCTCTCAGTTTGTTGGACATGCCTTTCAAAGGGACATCACAGCACGTATCTCACAACTTCCCCTCCTGACTCAGCCTCCATGGCCTCCTCTTCCCACAATGCCCCGGGACAAGAAGAGACCCTGTGATTTCATTTACTTCCTCGGCTTTATTGTTCCCTGGCTCTAACCTAAGCCTAAATCATAAACAGTTACCATCTCTGTCTTATCAGAGAAATTCTATAATCCAGACCAACTGGGAGCTAAAGTTATTTAGAAAAATATTTTCTCTCACCCCAAGCCTAGCATTCAAGTCATGGTCATGCTGGGAAACCCTATTTTGAATGTCAGAAGCTGAATATTAACTCTCTTTCTCTTTGAATTCCTTCAGGAAGCATTGTATTCGCTTCTCCAGATAAAAGGGCCCTGCAGCCAGTAGAGAGAAAGAAAAAAGGGAAAGCACATTAATCTCCTCTCTCACTGTAGTAGTGTGTGTACCTGAAATGAAAACTCCCCGACACACTTGCTTAATGTTGGGTTTTTTTAGGAAATGGAAGAGAAAAGAAGGAATAAAATTAATATTTTGAAGGTAGTAACTACTTGTGCCTTGTTTTAATAGAACAGAACAAGGAAAATTTGGACTAAATTGAAATAGAAGCTGTTCTGAGCAGTTTGAGAGAGGATGGGCATGTAACCGCACTTGGGAACTGGAGTCAGGAAGGTGCATCGCGCCAAAGATGAAGAGATGAACGGCATGACCTCGGCAAATCCCTTCTAGATCATACCCCTGCTCTCCAGCCCTAAGAAGGCCCAGAGCTGCTGGTAGAGTCTTTTTGTTTGTTTATTTTTTAGAGTCCAATGTATTTCTGTGGTCAAAGGGGTCAGCATGGTGGCCTCTGTGAGAGCGGGAATACTATGGGGACAAAAAGCTTTTGGTTCTAAGGAGAGCCTGTGAAATCCCTCTTAGCAAGGGGGTTAAAGCTTGGTAACTTCAGGAGACTTAGAGACTTTGGGGAAGAAGAAAATTAGAAAAGCCACAGAGATCCCTTTACCCCTGGAGATCGGGACCCCGGGGAGAGTGGGCCAGCTCCATCAAAGGGCCTGCCTGGTGACTTTCTGGGGGCTGATAGGCAGGGCTCTAGAGAGCAAGATCACTCGGCTTCTCCAAGCCTCAGTCTCCTTATCCATAGAAACAGATCATTGGTGCCTGCCTCCTGGACTGATTGAGCCGGTTACAGGAGAAAACGTAGAACCAGCACCCAGCACAGGGCCTAACATATCGTAAGTTGTTAGTAAAGGATAGCTGTTTCACAACTGCCATTATTTTTAGTGAAACCCAGAAAAAAACAATACAGGGAAGGGAGACTGGAAAAACCTGCAAGAGGATCCTCTGGAATATAAAATAAACAAAAGAGAGCTTTGTATGACTTTTTTCCCCTCCTTCAGGGTAAAACCAAGGAGCAAAGATGTGATTCTGAGGTTGCAGCCCATGTCATAAATGAACATAATGTAACCAGTATCATCTGGGTTTTTACTAAAAATATGACAAGGGTATTTGACCCCACACTGCAGGGTGAGGATCACAGGCTGAGAGCTCAGCCCCTCTACTGTCTCTCGTGACCCTTGGGAAGTCAGCCTGAGGGCTGAGTGATTTGGGGCAATCTATGCCTGATACTGAGTGGGAGGGATCTGGGTTGAGTGAAGAATGGAAAATTCCCATTTTTATTGGGGCTCCTTAACTGGTGAGTTAAAAATGAACAAAAGGGATAGAAATAATGCAGAACCAGGGGCGAGAAAACCGGGAAATTCAGGGACCCAGGAAGTAGAATCGAGAAAAATAAAGACACTCAAGTTAGAACCATAATCGCTGTAATTCGGCAGCTGAAGGACTCTTTACAGTCAGCAGGCCTCTGATTTTCCAGATAAGGAAATTGAGGCCCTTAAAGTCAGATTACTCGCCCAAGTCCACAGTTAACAAATCTGGGTCTCCCGGCTTCTGTGCAGCACTCTTTCCTTATCCAGGGAATAGAGAGGAGAACCTCAGAGAGAACAGCCGAGAAAGAAAGGGGAAAAAAGGGCTTTTTCTATCCAAGTCCCAAGACCGATGATTGGTTAGCTGGCAACTAGCAGCTTCATGAAAGGAAACTTGACTCCAAGAACTACAGCCAGAAGGAGGCCTTGGGGATGGAGGCCCAATGTTAAAACAACAAGAGGTTGGAGCTGAGCAATGGATGGCAGGACTCCAGGCACCGGAAGGGAGCAAATGCACCTGTTCAGGTGCCGAAGCAAAGCAGGACTTGGGCAGCCCTTCACCTCAGCAGGAGGGTAGAACAAAGGGTTTGGCTGAAAATCTCCCTTTACAACACTGTATAATTGTATCACATTAGTGATGCACCTTCTTTCTCCTCTTGCTCCCCAATATCTAAGTCCCCCATCCTAGTTGTGAGGAACCCCCATTGTGAGTCAGAGCAGTCTTCTTGCACCTGCATCTCAAGAGTTAACCAGGTGATATGAACCCAGGGCAACTATGCCTCTATCTTCTCATGGTTAACCAATGGCTACATAGTAGAGAAGCAAAAAGGCAGAAATCCTTGCCCTTCTTGCCCTCAACTGCCAAAGAGACCACACAGTTCCTAGGTCACCACCACCGAAGGCTGTGAACTATGCAAAGTCAAAGGAACAGTGATGCTGGATCCATAGCGGCAGCGGAGGGGGTCTGGCATTAAAATCAATGTCCAAGGGTAGTGATCGTGGTCGGCAATAATGGTGGCATTCTCGTTGCATTTTATTCATTTCTTTTCTGCCATTGTTGGCCAACACCCAACCACAGCTACCTGGATGGGCTGCAGGCACCATTTCTCACCTGCACCAAGAGAAGCCAAGGGCTTTGAGAAGGTCGTGCCTATCTCAGCTGTGAATCGTATGAAGGCAGAAGATGTCAGAGCGCGATGGAGGCAAAAAAGCTTCGCAGCAGAACACACACCGAGGAAACCCATTTTAAAACCATCTGTCGTACTTGCTAAAACCATGTATACGATATTGGGGAAAGATTGGGCTGGACAGTGCTGGCTCTGCTGCTCTCCTTAGGGACAGACCCACATTCAAGCTGGAGGTTTAGACACTTGCCCAGAGTCACACAGGTAGCCAAGTGGCAGAGTGCTTGAAAGCTGTTGGGTTCCATTGAGCTTTGAAATGTCAGGAAGAAAGGAGGCTTTGGTTCTTTTTAAAAAGAAGCATTAGATGCTAAAGGTCTGGTCTGGATTATACACTCCGTACCAAGGACTTACTAAGCTTCATAAACAATGAAGCATTGATTGAAGGAGGGAGGGAGTGGAGAGCTGTTTCCTGATTGGAACAAAGAAGACAACTCTAGGATTTTTAAGCCCCGCTGAGAAAGTTACATAGCCGTACTGTGTCCCGGCTTCTCCACGCTGATCATAAAAGAAGAAGAAGGAAGAAATCCATGGGAGAGATGGAAAAATAACCTTCTGATCTTCTATTAGGCTCCATTTTCGAGGTCCGGGCCCTGGGCTCACCTTTTCTTCTTTGCAACAGGTCCCAGGGATTTACCTTGTGTTAAAAAGAAAACCACAGGCCCAGAATGACATCACTCATGCCAAAGCCCATGATATCAAACCTAGATTTAATACTTGATTTAATTGCAGTTTCAGCCTCTCCCAGAAACATAATCTTAATCAACCAGTCTGGAATTTTGTGGTCAGGCACCAGTAATATATTCCCTCACATAGGCCCTCTCCCTTCCCCATAAAAAGAGGCAATCTCTATGGTAAAATCCTTGACTTCCTTCCCCCCTCCCCCCCAGAAAAAGAAGATGCTCTTATCTAAAAATAGTCCACTTTCATTTTGCTAATGATTCCCTTCCATATACATCTTCTTATAAAAACCGTCTGTGTTGTGCCACTGTTTGGAAGGCCCTTCTAGTTGACGGGTGGGGTGCTGCGCGATTCGTCCATCACTTAGTAAAGCCAATTACATCTTTAAATTTACTTGGTTTAATTTTGTTTGGTTGGTTTTTTTAATGCCTATTTCCATTTCCTCTCTAACCCTGTTCCCATCTGCTTATCACTCCTCCATCTCACCCTAAAATAGCTACAGTGTAAGAACATCTCATTCCATCTGCCCCCCACCCCAAAAAAATATAAGCTCTTATTCTTTCAAGGGTTTTCTTCCTAAGCATTCAGGAAAAACTAACAGGGGGCAACAAAAATACAAAGGGATAGTTAGAAAGCTTAAGAGTTTGACAAGCTTCCCATAGTCCTGATTCTTGCATGTTGAACCAAGACAATACTATCTAGAGTTACCCCCCACCAGGCACTGGGCTAATGGTTTTAGCTCGTGTTGGCTCACTTTATATTCCTAACAACACAATGCATTTTATTAATGGGACTGAAGCTGAGAAAGCATAAGTAACTTTTCTAAGGTCAACTGATAGCTGCAAAATTGAAATCTGAACCCAAGCTTATATGATTCTATATCTGGTGCTCTTCTTTTAAATTTTATTTTATTTTTATAATGCCCACCCCCATCCTTGTCTCTTCTTCCCATCCCCTCACTTCCTAATAAATGACTTCTAGTAATATCTGATTTGTCTCTCTGGTGTTTCTTTTTGAGAATATACACACATATGTACATACACATATGTAAACATAAACACAGATTTATAAAAGAGCTGATGCTCTTTTTACCATTCCCAGTTGAATGCCTACTCTTTTTCTTAAGTCAATTTAATCAGAAAGAAAGAATTTTCCAGAACTAAGTAAGAGGGGATTTGTAGGAAGTGAGTACTTCTTTAGATGGTTGAAAACAAATACATAAGGATTTCCCAACATTCCCTGAAACCTCCCAGATAGGTTTTTTATTTTTATTTTGCCTTATCCTCAACATAGTGTAATGTTGTGCATCTGAAACTAATATAATAGTGTATGTCAACTGTAAATGAAATCATTTTAAAGAAAAAAAGTGTGAAAAGATGAAATCAACTGGCATTACCCTCCGACCACCTTAAACTTCCCAGAGAGGCAATCAAAAGGCAAAGGATAAAATTTGATAGATTGAGTTGCCCTCTTAGTCTAAAAAAAAAAACACTTCTCATTATCTGCTTTGGCCTTTTAGAGCCTGTATTCGCGTCTCCCCGGTCTCTTACTGGGTCTGCGGCCAACCAGCCGTTGCCCCAGGGCTTCTCTTCTTCCCTCCAGTGGGATTGCTCTCCTTTTTTCTCATTCCCCTGCTTTACGTCTTCGGGAATATCCTGAGCTCAGAGCCCGGTGCCCTCACGAGGTCTCCAGTTTGGCCTCCTCCATTCCTGATCTACAGCATTTCTTTCCCTTCCCTTTTCATTTGGAGATGAGGGGAAAAAATGGGAGCATCCCTACCCTGGAGTTTTTCGTGTGTGTGTATGTGTGTGTTTAAGGATTCCAAGTCTTTCAGGGATCATGGTGATGGTGGTGATGACACCGACTCTCTGCAGCGACCCTGGCAGGGACTGAACCTTCCACTCGCTGTGCTCAGCAGTATTATTATTATAACCATTTATAGAATAAGGAGATTAGGGAAGGAGGTTTGATTTGGGACACTTAACCTGTAAGGGGCAGAGCCACACCTAGAGCAATGTCTGCCTCCGAAGATAATGTTCCTAAACCTTCCTCTAGGTCTTCGGTGTATCCATGTCAAGCATTCCAACATTTTCACTCAACCATCCTTTTAATAAAATCATCATCATCACCACCATCACCATCACATCTTGAAATCACATGTTATATATTAGCAGGAAATCTCTTTCCCTTCCAAAGATTTCTCAGAATCTTGAGGAACGGAGAACGGTGTCTCCTCCCTGCAGACGGCTGCTGCAGGCTGTTCTGGGGCTCACTGCGGCCTTCACCGAGCTTTTCTCCAGGCTGCGGTTCACCCCCAGCACCCCACACACCCCTTGGGTCCCATTGCACCCACAGCTTCCCTCTGCTTCCCCCTTCCGTGACACCACTACACCCTGAGTTGGGTATAGACCACTTGGCTGAATGTGTGGGCGAAACAGAAGTTTATTACTGAACGGAACAGGACGGCCTGAGGTTATCAGACTTCACCTGTGAAGTCTGGTGATGAGACAGTACAGTCGGGTGTATTCAAAAGCAGGGCCTCTGGAGCCCAAATGTTAGCAGACTGGATGGGCGACGGGGCCTGTACCCACGCTGCTTGCGCCTCGGTCCCCTTGTTTGGCCCCCTTGGCGATGTGGACTGGATCTGTCCTGCCGCGGGGCCAGCGCGGAGCCAGGCGCTGGGGGCAGGAGGGCTCGTGGTGCATCAGGCCTGCCTCCTGAAGGAGGACGCACCTACTGGTCCTAGGGGAGGGGTCCCACCGCATGCAGAACCGCCAAGAGCGGAACAATGCCGACCGCCAGAAGGAGACGTCAGCCCGCTGCAGCACCTGTGGGCTCCAGGTCCCCAAGGAGGGCTTGGCGCACGACGTCCTGGTTGGAACGGTGCTTTACTCAGAAAGGAAGAGGGATGGCGCAAGATCAGTGTGTGTGGTGTGCGCTATTGTCCCAGGACCAGCTGGTCCCAAGGCCAGTACCTGGGCCGTGGCTTGTTGAATGGCTTTTAATGCTCGTGTTGAGAAGGGCCCCTAGAGGAGGGTGACTGCCGGGGACACTCACATAGGGTGCGTGCTGTCTCCAGTGTCTGAAGAGCCAGCTGCTGCGCTTCCTCTTTATGAGAAACCAGGGACAGTGACTTCTGTGTAACCTTCTCGGGAATACTCCGCTGACTCCTGTTGGTGTCGCCCTGCCCAAAAGCGGGGGCGAACCGAGACCCGTGCTTTGAGAATGAATGTTTGAGTGGCCGCCCTGACGGTCCCCCCGCCACCCCCGCCGCAGCCGTGCAGTAAAAGCCGCGCATCTTCGGACAGGCTGCCCCTCTCAAGAACTCTCAAGTTTCATAACTGTCTCTTACCAAAACTATAAAATGTTGCCATTATAAAAGTAATAATGTCTTCTTAAGAGGAAATTTGGAAAAGGAGAAAAAACTTACTGTATTTATAATTTTACCTGTAGGCAATGGTAGAATGGCTAGGATTCTAATGCGTTTCCTCCTACTCTATTTTATGTATGTGTTTGATTACACAAAGCTATGTTGGCGTTAATGTTTTGTTTTTTAAACAATATACAAGTATTTTCCATGTTTTAAAAACAAAGTGCTGTCAGTAGTGGGACCTTTGGGATGGTTCACAGTGGCCTCTTGTTTTGATTGGTTAGAATGCCGGCTGGCGTCTGTTCTGATTGGTCAGTTTTTGAGCATTTGCTATTAACAGGATGCCGGTAAACATTTTGAATATCACCCTCTATGTGTAAATTTTAGCCCGTTACTTAAGCATTTTTGTGCTTCACTTTCTTCATCTTTTCCCCAGAGATCGCAAAGCCCTTTGCTTGGAGTAGGTGAGGGAATTATTGCAGTAACTGGCATCTGAAGATGGACAGGAAGAAATTTGGAAAATGAGACAGCTCTGTACCTTCCTGCTGAGATAGACCACCAGCCATATAACCCAAGGCCTAACTGGTTAGATTGGGCCCTGGATGACACCACAAATAATCCTAAATTCACATGACTGTTTGCTGACAATTACGATTTCATGAGGGCACAATCTACCTGTGGTTATGGCTATAAAAACTCCATAATAGTCACTTCTTAAAGGTAAACAGCTTTCTGTCACCTGTCCCAGGTGAGTGAGTATTAGATGAATGAGCATCAGAGGGGTCTCGGAAAGTAAGATAAGGGTAGATTTCCTGGAAAATAGACAGAATAATTAAAAGCTGCTGTTTTAAGACTTAAGTTTTCATAAGAGGAAGAACTCACAATAGATTTGACTATAGAGAAAAAATCTAAATTATTTTGCTTAAAAAATCATTAAAAGGGTAACCACAAACTAAAAATACATATTACAAAATATAGCAAAGAGTTTAATCTCTTTAATGTGTAACCATACACATTTGTAATGTTTATAGGAGCGACAGTCATAATACGGAGAAAACAAGACAAATAGATAAAACAGAGAGGAGTAAATATAAATGATAAAAACACATGGAAAAAATATTTTACATCACTGATAGCTAAATAAATTTTAATTAAAAATTATTTGCCTGTCAAATCATTTATTCATAGTCATTGTATACTGAAAAATTGCTTCAAGAGTAGATCTTAAAAGTTCTCATTACAAGAAAAAAACTTTAACTATGTGAGGTGACAGATGTTACTAGTCTACTGTGGCGATTCAGATGACACAGGGCTCTTTTGGGCACTGTAAGGACTTCAGCTGTAACTTGGAATAAAACAGGAAGCTGGGGAAGATCTGGGGAGAGGATGGTGTAATCCGATATATTTGCTGGGGTTGCCATAACAAAATACCACAGACTGAGTGGCTGACCCAACAGAAATTTATTTTCTTACAGTTATAGAAGCTAGAAGACCAGGATCAGGATGTCAGCAGGCTTGGTTTCTTCCGAGGCCTCTCTCCTTGGCCTGCCTTCTAGCTGGGTCCTCACATGATCTTTCCCCTGCGTGTGTACCCTCATGTCTCTTCCTCTTTATTTTCACTTGAGGATATGCTTATTGATTTTAGAGAGAGAGGAAGAGAGAGAGAAACATTGATGTGACAGAGAAACCTCGATCAGTTGCCTCCCATACACGCCCCGACCGGGGACCAAACCCACAACCTAGGTATGTGCCCGGACCAGGGATCCAACCCACAACCTTTTGGTGCACAGGACAATGCTCCAGCCAATGGAGCCACCCCACCAGGGCCCTTCCTAGTCTTACAAGGACATCAATCATTTTGGATGAGAGCCCACTCTACTGCCTCATTTTAACTTAAAGTCTCTATTTCCAAATACAGTCACTTTCTGAGGTGTTGGGGGATAGGGCTTCAACATATGAATTTGAAGGGGACACATTTCACCTGTAAAACTGGTTTACATTTTAACAGCATTATTTTCACTGTCAGGTTGAGAATAGATTCTCAAGGGCAGAAGCCAGGAGATCAGTTAGAAGGTTATCACAACAACCCAGACAAGAGATGACAGTGGTTAAGTATTTATCATTCCCACACTTTGACCCACCTTCTTATTGTGAAATATAAAACAAAGGCCTAAAATTGCATAAATGAACAGCTTGATAAACTGTTACAAAATTAGCACCTATGTAACTAGGTGAAAGAATAGAATATTCCCTGCACCCAAGAATCATGAGCTTATTTTCAAAACCTTTTGGTCTGGATATTTCCCCCCAAATCCATGTATTACTTTTCTATCAATTTGTTTTCATTTCTTTTATTGGAGTAAAATGCACATAGTATAAAATTTACCATTTTAACCACTTTTAAGTGCACAGTTCTGTGGCATTAAGTGTATTCACATTGTTGTGCAATCATCACCGCCATCCACCTCCAGAGCTTTTCTCACCTTCCCAAATTGAGTCTCTGAAATCGTTAAACACTCCCCCGCCACTCCCCGCTCCCTCCAGCCCCATGGCAACCACCATTCTCCTTTCTGTCCCTATGAATTTGACTACTCTAGCTAGGTACCTCATATAAGTGGAATCACACAGTATTTGTCTTTTTTATGAGTCCCTTCTTAAGTTTAAAAAGATTGTTAACATTTACAAAATAAACTGAACTCAAGAACCAGTTCCACTTGGTTAAAATCCCATGATGCACGACAATAAACAGTTCAAACATGATTTAATCAGCTCACTAAATGTCTTGTCATGACAAGACTTTGCAATCTCTTGGCAGAGACGTATTTTCGGTATACTCCTGCCAATCTCAGGTTTCCTCAAACCTTTTTGGGGGTGGGGGGAGGTGGAGCAGAAGCTGCAGAACAGGTTTAAGGATGTCAAAACATCATCGCAGTGTGCCTGTCACCTCACCTCAAATGACCCTTGACCTGCAACTGCTCACAGCAGAACAAGAACTACAGTAAGATTATCAATAATTAATCATACCAGCTATTATCTATTAAACACTATCAAACTACTGTGAGCTAGGTCCCATTTTAGCACTCTATGTGCATTAACTCATTCAATCCCCACAGCAACTCTATGAGGCAGATATGACCATTATCCTCGTTTGCAGATGAGAAAACTGAGACACGGGGAAGTTGGGTAACTTGTTCAAGATCACACAGATGGTAGGAAGCTGAGCTGGCTTCAAACTTAGGTAATTCTGCTCCTTGCTCTTCTTCCTCACCAGTGGTTCTCAAACCTGAGTGCACACCAGCATCCCAGAGGGCTTGTTCAAACGCTGATGGCTGGGCCCACCCAGAGCTACTGACTTAGTTTTTAGGTGGGACTCCAGAATTCGCTTTTCTAACACGTTCCTAAGTTTGCTGTGCTGCGGGTCGGGGAAACACACATTGAAAAGCACTGCTCCGGACAAGGAGTTAAAGGAAACTACTGTGCCGCGAACATCTACAATAAATCAAGCACTTTACAAGAACATGATGTGAGGTTGTGCCCATTTTACAACTGAGTATTTAAGAATCGACAAGATTAAGGACCTGCTCTAGTTCACAGAAATGCAACTGCTGCAGCCTGTGTTCAAGAGCAGTTTTCTGAATGCCAAAGCCCTTGTCTTTTACACCCCACTGCCTCACTGACAGAGCTATACGGGGTGTTCCAGGCTGGGTGATAGTTGGGCACCTCTTCACAGCAATATTCAGTAGATATTTGTCTGTTGTTTGTTGTAGTGGAGATGGTGGAAATAGATTTTCTATTAATAGAACTATACACAAATTCACACACACGTATATCTTTATGTTTAAAAACAGTATGAATCCCCAATGCTGATTATAGCCTAACATTTTTACCTCTGCAGCAGTGCCTTTCATATTGTCCTATTTCTGTCACTTGTAACTGGGTAGTATTTGGTCATTCACAGTCATTAAGGATGACTTAATGGGTGTAGTTCAAAGTCTTGTTCAACATTTGTTAAGTTTGCTGCTTTTTTCTTTTCTAATTTTCATGTTGACATAATATTTCCTTTGTTTTCAAGTTTTTTTTCCCTCTTCTATGTTCTTACACAATTTATCAAATCAGACAAATTCTCCGAAAAACTAGGCAGGGATTTAATTTCAGACTTTCAGTTGGCTCTAGGAACCAACTTCTTCTTATGATTGGCTGATTGACCTCAGAATGGTTGGGTGTGCAATTGAGCAGCTTGTAACATGTATGGAACCAAAGAAGAGTTTCTGCTCCTCATTCAAGGTTGTTGTCTAGTTTGGTGAGATCGGGAAAAGTTTCTATTTGTACTGTAAAAAAAGTTTATATTTGTACATAGATACCTGGGTTAATTGGTGCCTTATTTTCTATTTTTTTCTACTGTTGTGGTCCACACTGTTGTTTATCCAACCAAAATCTTTCTGGCCAATCAAATCTTTCTCTACTGTTGCTCAGGTATTGGGAGTGCAGCGGTGTGGTGAGAGAAGGTGGACCCCTTCCCCAGCCCCAGGGAATAAATCTGATTTTTCTGAAACCAGCCATGCAGCAGTATGGACTAACCGCTGTCAGTGATTGGCCTGGGGATGTACATGTCACCAAGTTCTAGCCAATGAGAGATAAGAGAACATTGTTGGAGCTTCCGGGGAACATTTTGTTCCCTGATAAAAGTAAAGAAAACTATTCTACTTATTCTTTCTCATTTTTGCCTAAAAAAGGCAAACTTTATATAGCCTTTGTTATATTTGCAGAACATTTTTTTTTTAGAATAATAAAAATTGCTGCTTAATTCTCTCAGTAAGAGTTGAATCAAATGTTAGAACTAGTCCCCACAGAAACATAGGATGCCTGGAGTGTTGTAGTTTTGACCCTACAATTATTATCCAAGATGGGGCAGAAATTGGAGTGCTCAGGGTCTGCTCCTAGGGACAGGGAACATCTGGATGTGTATCATCTCTCTGCCTAGTAGCTGGCACATAGGTCTTGACCCAGTTATCTGATGTGAGAATCTCAGTTGCCATATGTTCTACCACTAAATGACATGTGAAGGCTCAGAGAGTCTTACAGCTGGAAGAACTTGCCACATACCCAACCATTAAGCATTTAATGTAGCTGATGCAGAACAAGATAAATCTCTATATATAGCTATGTTTTTTGGATTGCAGGGACCCCTGTAGGCTACATCTAGATACTTGGAACTGTTCGATTATCAGCACAGTTATGTGCCAGTTATTAATTGAATTACTTAAGAAAAAATGGAATATAGCATCAATTTGGGCCTGGAATTCATTTAAACCCAGCCAAGACTGGGATTGGGGAGGAGGGGTTGGGAGAAGAGGGGTTTGTGTGTCGGGAAAAAGCCGTGCTTTAAATCTCCAAGAAACAAGGCAGTTGCCTTTGGGTTTATATATCAATCTTCTAACCTTGGGACCTGCAAGTGGAATTGTTATTATGTAAATGACGGAAGTCAGAAGATACCAACCACAGCCTTCAGGCCAGGGCTAACAAAACCTTTTCTTGGTTTATAGTCAGAAACGGGACCTCATAGATAAGAGTTTGTCAAAGTACTATTCCCCTCGAACTTAAGGACCCAGACTTTCATTGTCTCCATGAGCCCACAGAGTTGTCTAGAGTTTATGATTCTGAATGATGTTTCTTGTCTCTTCTTTTTGCCTAGTGTTTCTCATTTTTTTCCCACTCAGACCCCCTTCAAATCTTTCTCACATTGAATTTTTTATATCTCTATCAGCCAAGATTTAGTCAGGTTTGCTTCTTGTGGTTGGATTTAGGAAAACAATAGCTATATGGAATAATCTTTTTTGAACCAAAGACACTTCTCCATTCTGTTCCCTAGACTTAGGGCCCCTTCCCCCTTTGAAAATGTATTTTCTACCCTTGAATAATCCTAATCTTTGCACTTTCAACCTGTGGTGAGTCATTTATTTCTCAATGTGATTAAGGTTCATACTGTGTAAAGTAGAAATTTTATTATATTTGGGTTTCTCTGACCTGGATAAGAAAACTTGCAGGAAAGAAAGAGATCTTTTGTTGCCTCTCTCATAATTCCTACCTCCGTCCTTACTTCTTTCATCTTTACCTATTTTATTATTATTGCTCTCCTCCCACCAATTAGCATGAACTATTGACTACAAATCAGTGCACACTTTGCTTTTATTACATTTTCCCTTAGATCACTAAAATTTTATTGCTTATTCTATGAATTTTTCTTTTAATATAAAGATTTTATGAGTGTGACCTAATTTGCAAATAGGGTCTTCTTTGCAGATGTGATCAAGTTAAGATGAGGTCATAATGAATTAGGGCCCTGAATCCAAAGACTGGTGTGCTTATGAGAAGAGAGATTTGCAGACAGAGACAGAGACAAACAGAGAGACTGCCATGTGAAGACACAGGCAGAGATCGGGGTGTTGCTTTGCAAGCCAAGAAACACCAAGGATTGTAGGTAACCACTGGAAGCTGGGAGAGGCCAGGAAGGCGTCTCCCCTAGAAACTTCACAGAGAACGGGGCCCTGCAGACACCTTGATCTTTCACTTCTAGCCTCTTAGCACTATGGACAGTACATCCCTGTTATGTTAAGCCACCCAGTTTGTGGTACTTTGAACAGGAATACAACCACCACATAATGACAAGATATAAAGATAAATAAGATGCAGCTTTGCCACCAAGGTCTTTGCAACATAAGAGAGGACACAGCTGGGGGCATTTTTAAAATTACAAATTTTTAGCGTGTCATAAATGTAAATATAGAAATCTGTACACACGTATAAAGACAACACAAAAAAGGAGTAATTAACAAACTGGGAGTACAGGAGAGGTTATGAATTTTAAGAATTCTTTAGAATTCTTTTTTTATATATAAAAGCAGTGGCCTTTTTAGTGAATTCTTTTCTCCTTTTTTTTTTTTTTTTAGCTCCTTTTCTTTTTCCCTTTCAACCCATATCTATCAGCATCCTCTTACCCCAGTTAATCTTGTTAATACTCTGGTATTTATTTTTCCATATTTTCCTCCAAGTTTAGCTAATTAATCACATTCATATAGATATATATGTTGTTATCGTTCATTTTACAAAAATGTGATCATATTGTAAATATTTTATGTACCTTCCTTTTCTCAATAAAACCTTGTAGAAACCCTTCCATTTCAGTTGCTGCAGCTCTAAATCATTCTTTTTATTGATATTATTCCATAATATTCAGTCCTGTAAGTATACCATATATTACCCAGCCATTTCCCTGTTGATGGATGTTGTAAGCATCTTTGGACGTATATTTTTGCTGGCTGCTGCTTTTATTTCTACGCACTAAATTCCCAGGAGGGGGGTTTTGTGGCAAAGGACATATATTTAATACTTAAAAGTGTTGCCAGGATGTATTTCAGAAATATTATAACGTTTCACATTTCTGCTTGCCATGTGTGAGAGCGGCTCTCCCTCCCCACCCCCAACCCCACCAGCCTGTGATGTCAAGATCTTTTTTAATATTTGCTGCCAGCTGGGAAAAGACTGACATAGCTTTCCTTAAATTTGCATTTCCTGGGCTATTTCTGTGTTTTAGCAACTTTTTCTATGTTTTTTTAGCCACATCAATTTCTTTTTCTGTGAATTGCCCTTTTATATTGTTTTTTCATTGTTTTGATTGGGTTGTTTATACTCTTTAATTAATCTTGAAGTGTGTTTTGACTATTAGCAGTATTAATGGTATAACCAAGTCCATTATGCATCATTTGACTTTTCCATTTACTATGTTTATTATTCCTTTGTCATATAAAATTTTTTGTTTTTACAAACTAAGCAAACAAGAAGAACAGGGACAGAATCACGGCTACAGAGAGCGTTTTGATGGTCGCCATATATGGGGGGAGGGTATGGGGGAATGGGCGAAGAGGTAAGGGGATTAAGAAGATCAATAGGTAGTTACAAAATAGTCATGGGGATGTAAAGTACAGTGTAGGAAATGGAGGAGCCGAAGAACCTACACACAGGGCCCGTGGACAAGGTGGGGGGACTGCCTGCGGGGGTGCAGGGAGCTGGGTGGTGGGAGGCAAAGGGGGACAAATTGGGACAACTGTAATAGCATAACCAATAAGTATAATTAAAAATAAAAATATTTTTTTTTAGTTTTTATGTAACCAAATATGCCTGTCTTTTTAAACTCCTGATTTCTAGCTTTGTAATAGATTTTATAACTTCTGATGTTAAGATCTCAACAAATGTTATGGTGACTATAGTTAATAATACTACATGGCATGTTTGAAAGTTGGTAAGAGAGTAGATCTTAAAAGTTCTCATCACAAGAAAAAATATTTTATGACTATGGTGATAGATGTGAACTAGACAGTGTGGTGATCATTTCACAATATATACAAATATAGAATTATTCCGTTGTATACCTGAAACTAATATAATGCTATATGTCAATTACACCTTGATTAAGAAAAGTCTCCTGTGACATTTATATGTAACCTCATAAATTTTCCTTTTCCCACAGCTTTACTGAGATATAATTAACTAGTGAAAATTATATATACATTTAGGTAGTTCATGATTTTTTTAGTATATCATGTGATGATTTAATATATGTAAACCTTGTGAACTGATTATCACAATCAAGTTAATACATCCATCCTCACACAGTTACCAGTAGCATGGGTGCGTGTGTGTGGTGAGAACACAATATGAAGACTGTAATCCCTCATTCTGTTAATGCAGTGTATAATGTTTATTGATTTGCATCCTAAGGATAAATCCCACTTGTTCATGATGTATGATCTCTTAAATGTACTGCTGAATTCAGTTTACTAGTATTTTGTGGAGGAATTTTGCATCTATGTTCATCAGGGATATTGGCCTGATTTTTCTTTTCTTGCAGTGTCCTTATCTGGCTTTGGTATAAAGGTAATGCCTACTTGGCAAAGGTCTCTTCTCTTCAGCTTTTTGAAAGAGTTTTGAGAAAGATCAATATTAATTCTTATTTAAATGTTTGGTAGAATTCACAGTAAAGACATCTGGTCCTGTCCTTTCTTTGTTGGGGTTTTTTTACGAGTGATTCAATCCCCTTACTTGTTATTGTTATTTCAGTTTATTTATTCCTTCAGGATTCTGTCTTGGTATTCGAGGAATTTCTTATCGGTTGTTCAATTTGTTGGTGCATAATTGTTCATAGTAGTCTCTTATGAGCCTTTGTATTTCTATGGTATCACTTGTAATATCTCCTCCTTCATTTATAATTTTATTTATTCTCTTTTTTTCTTGGTTAACATAGCTAAAGGACTGTTGATTTTGTTTATCTTCTTAAAAAAACAATTTTTAGTTTTGTTGATCTTTTCTATTGTCTTCCTAGTCTCTATTTCATTTACTTTTGCTCTAATCTCTATTTCTTTCCTTCTGCTAACTTTGGGCTTGGTTTGTTCTTTTAAATTCCTTGGGGTGTCAGGTCCCTGGGCAGACAGGAGTGGCCCAGACCATGCCTAAGAAGAGCGGGAACCAAACCATAGGACTGTTTTAGAATCTGCATTTGGACCAAGGTTGCTGGACCTGCCTTTGAGGAACGTGTCTCCCGCAGGATCCTTGGGCAGGCAGGACTGCTCCTGGACTGAAGTTGAGGGGCCAGACAGAGTCGTGGAGCTGCTTCAGGATTGTGGTCAGACTCAGGAAAGTGGGCCTACCTCCTGGGGCACAGGTAGGCATGTCTCCTGGTGGGTCCCTGGCCCATGGCTAAGAGCGGCTGGAGCCCAGTGACAAGCCCATTGCAGGATCTGCAGTTAGACTGAGGTTGATAGGCCATACTTACCAGATGGGTGTGTGTCCTGCAGGGTCCTTTGGCAGATGGTACTGTAGGCAAGTCCAAGGCCAATGCCAAGTGAGGCTACGGCCAAGTGCATTGGACCTGTTTCCAGGTCTGTAGCCAAGAGCGCAGTTGGTGAGTTTGCCACCTGGACATGTGTCTGTCTTTTCAAAATGGCTCTCCTCAGCCTTTGACTCCTCCAGGGTTTTACAGTGTCTCATCTGGATCCCACAAGGCTCCCACAAAGGCACTTCGGGCTGTGAATGGCTCCAAAATTGCTGTTGCTCAGGGGAGATCCTTGGAGGGGATCTCCTATCTTACAGAATTCATATCGTTTGGCTTTGTTTTTTACATTTAAGGCTTTAATCTATTTTAAATTAATATTTGTATCTTATTTAAGATAGAATACCATTTATTTTTTTAATAGCTAACCTTTCCCCACTGAATTGAACTATCCTTATTATCATGTATCAAATTCTCACATATACTGAGAATTTCTGAATTCTCAATTCATTTTTACTGACTTTTATTTGTTTCTTTGTTTGCTCTTGTCTATTTCTACCACATCTAACCCTAATTTTATGTGCTTATCATGGCCTCCAATACCTTCTCAGACAAGTACCCCTCAAGGTCTTCTTTTGCAGATTTTTCTTGGCTGTTGGTGTTTAGAATTCATCCTTCCATGTAAACTTTAAGATTCCAGGTCTCAGCGTATGTCTAGTTCAGCCTGAGTCACACGCCCACGGTGAAAAGCCAGTCTTGTTCCTCCTTTTTGAATCATCAAACACTAAAAGTCTTGTTTCTATCCCTCTTTGCATGATGAAGACCCCAATTGCTCAGACTCTCACAATAGAAAAGGTCTGATTACTGCTCTTGCAAGAGATAGTAAGATGGTTACTTTCTATGCCAAGAAGATAATTTATGCCCTCAGAGTGAACAAAGGAACACCTCTTAATAGAGCAGCAGAAAAGAAAACACATATATTCACATTTTTAATCTCTGCTATGTCATATTAAGGAAGTTGGACTTCATCCAACTCATATGTATTCAGTTAGCCATTTAAAAGTTTTAGGTTGTAGAGTCACAAGATCAGTTTGGCAGTGATGAAGAAGATGGAATAGAAAGGGAAGAAACTGGAGACAGGAGGCCTGGTTAAGGTCCTACTGCAATAGTCCAGGCAAAAATGACAAAGAGCTGAAATAAGGCAATTGCCAGGGGTAGAGCAAGAAGAGGACAGATTTGAAAATCACTTACCAGGCAGGATCAAAATCAGTGACTGGTTTCATGTTAGATTAGGTAAGAATCTAGAATGACTGCCTGAGTTTTAGCCTCAGTGGTAGAATTGGTGTTGGTACAGCTAAATAACACTGAAACACAGGAAGAAGAGTAGACTTGGGTGGCAATGTAGATAATGAGCTTTGTTTGAAATATGTTGAATTTGAAAGCTTGTGAGATGTTCAAGTGGTGGTACTCAGTTGGCATGAAGATTGCATTGGGTTTGGAGCTGAGCAGAGCCCACGATTGCACAAGTCCTTTTGAGAACCATCAGGATACATGTAGTAGTAAAAGGCATGAAGGAGGAGAGCTGAGGATGGGACACTGAGGGACATCAAACTTCACCAGAAGAGGGGGACCTGGAGCCAGCCATGGGTTCTGAGAATGAGCTTTTTAAGAAGCAGAAAGTGGTAATAGAAGAAAAGGTTTAAGAAGGAGGAAGTAGTCAGTTGCACTGAAGTCAACAGAGAGGCCTCAGAGGATATCCAGCGGATTTGGCAATCACCAAATAGTGAATTTGGCTAGAGCAGTTTCAGTTGGGTGGGGTGAAAAGAAATTAGGTTTTAAATGTAGAGTTAAGTCAGAGTGAAGGAATGTGTCAGATGTCTCTCCTTTGTCCCTCCAGATCCACACTCTCTCCTTCGCCACCCTTCTCTTTGTCCCAGATACAAGGCAACGTCAAAAAATTCCCATGACTCCATTGAGTTTGGCCAATGGTAAGCCCTGGTACCAGATTGGAGGGAAGACGGAGAGTGAGTTGGGGATGTATAGTCCCCCAATTCCTTTCTTACAGAGTCCACTGCATTCACTCAACCCCAGATCACAGTTGGGTTCAGGTAACCACCCCCTTCTGCCTGCTTTCAGGCCTCGGAGTGGTGATAACTCTGCTCTTCCAGTTCTGGTGTTTCTACCGCCCCTTGTGTTTCTTTACATCTTGCCCACACCTTTACAAAGAGTTCTTTATTAAACTTTTCTTGAATTATCCTAATTTGAACACACCATCCCTGCCTTGCTGGAACCCTGAATGATCCGGAGAGAAACCTTGGCTGGGAGAGTAAAGAGAGAGAAATACGCAGAGACGGGGGAGGTTTTATCCCAGGGTTTATTTTTTAAGGATTAAAAGAGGCTTGGATATATTGACAGGCTTATAAAGTCTTCACAGCTAAGATCTACTTCAAAGGTGTGATCTGAGAGGAAGGAAGAAATAGGCAGAGAGCTCTTCGCAAGCTTCAGGCATTGACGACGTTGCAAGCGGCCTCACCGCTGTTGCTCAAGACATTCCAAAACCTGTGTTTCCAGTTTGACCAAGACAGTCCGTTTGCCAGGTTTGCCCATGGCCGGTTTGGCAAGTGCTGGTTTGAGCAATGAGCTGATGGAAAAGTAGGCAGAGTTTAATGAAGGAAAAAGAACGAAGGTCAGGACCTCAGCAAACCCAGGCACACCTCGGTGCACCACGACAGTCAGACTAAACAGAGTCGTGGGTGCTTTTTAAACGTCGCAAGGCTCAGCCTGACCCAGCCCTGTTCTTGCGTCTTTTTGGGTCACTGATTCCATCGTACCGCTCCGCCTCTCAGGCCTCCTTTCTCTTTCTCAGTAATAATAAGCCCTGCTCTGCCCTTAAGCTTGAACTCTGTCCTTCCGGCTGCCTGCAACCTGGCACTCTCCCAACTCATCCTGGCAACTCCGTCTCCCCCTCGGACCTCCCGCGGGCACCCCTTCCTCCTCAGTCAACTAAGCAGTCCAAACCAGTCCCCTTCGTTCCTCTCCTTTCAAGGGCCCTGAGCTCCTCTTTCCTAGCAGCCGCATCTTAAAATTTAGTGAGGTAAAGAATATATTTAGAAAGCCTCCGGTATTTTCTTACGGACTTTGTTTGTTTTTACATCTAACTCTCATCCATCTGGCGCTCGCTTTAATCTCCTGCATGCGATAGGCTCCCTGTCACGGCCTGCACCTCCCTGGCCCTTCGCTGGACCCTCCTACAGCCCGTCCTTTCACTGACGCGTCCATTCAACAGTTGCTTAATGACTAATGACCTCGTGCTATGCCCGTTACTGCACACAAAGGCTGAAAAGAGAATAATATCCTTATGACAAAGGACAAGAAGAGAATAATGGCAGAGCTGCTGGGCCGTAGGCCTGGAGAGGAACTAAATATTCTTAGGGAAGCAGCTGTGTGAATGGAGAAATGACAGTTTAACAAGGTGAACGCTTTAATGATGCGTGATGGTTCTGAGCTTCTGGAATTCTGGCAAAGAATGTGTTTCCATTCACTTGATTTTCTCGCTGTTTGCAGCACTGTGTTCTACTCACTGAAATCACTTAATAAATACTTTAACAATTAACTTGAGAGTAAATCTTTTTTAAAAACTTTCACTTTTCTCCAAAGTTCCAAATAGATGTTCACTATTTATTAGATATCCCACCAGGATGCCCTAGAAGCATGTCCAGCTCACGATGCCTTAAACATTTGGAGAATTCTTTCCTCCAAAAGCTGGTCTTCCTTTATTCTTCACCTCTGTTGTCTGAGATAGAAAACTCAGAATTATTTTCAATGCCACTCTTTTCCTAACCCCTTCTCCAACTAGTCACCAAGTTTTGTGTATTCTAGGTTATAAATCCTTTGTCACTCGTTTTCTGATTCCCACCATTTGGGGTGAAACTTTCATTATCTTGTCCCTGAACTGGTAAAAACAAAAACAAAAACATTCCAACAGATCCCTCTGCCTTTTCTCTGTTTTTCTCTACAATCTTGTAGTCGCCACCACAGTCACTTCTGAAACAAGAATCTGACACTATCTATCATTCTCTAGTTTTAAATCCTTTTATGGTTTCCCAATGTTTTCAAGACAAAGTTCAATTTATTTAGCATGCCTCAATAAAATTGTTTCAGTCTGGCTAAGACAAATCTATCCCAAACAAATAATCTAAAATATGGAAGAAGTTATATATACAGAATTGTTCATTGGGTCCTATATTAGTTTTCTATTGCTGTTGTAACAAATTATCACAAATTTAATGCCTTAAAACAACAGAGGAAAAAAATGGAAAGATCCCTGGACTTTGTAACTGTGGACTTATTTTTGTGTAGATGAATAATTTCCATCTGTTTAAGACATGGGCCACTAGGTTTTCTGTTATTTGCAGCCAAATGCAACTGTAACTGATAAAAGTACTTCTGTAATTAAAATAGAGAAGAAAAATTGTCAGATTCCAAGTTACATTGCTCGTGGTCTATTCCACGAGTAGACTAAGGGCCTCTGGCCTCCTAAGCTCTGCTCCCACCCTTTTCCTGAATGCCTTCTGGTGCCTACCCTGCTTGTTTCCTTAACAGACTCCTACTCGTCTTTCAAAGCCCAGCTCAAATGTTATAACCCCACAAAGTTGTTCCCAAGCTCTCCCTCATGCACATTCGTCATTGTTATTTCCATGATATTTTGTCCATGTTTCTGTGATAGCACTTTTTACACTACATTGTATTTGTCTGTTTTCTTGACTGTCTTCTTTAATTGAGAGCAACATGTGAGCAACTGGAGGGTTAAACCATGTTTTGTATTTGTTCCCTCCAAGACTGACATAGCACTCAGTATACGGTAGGTGCACGGTAAATGTTTTGCAAATAAATAAATAAATAGAAGAATAAAAAAAACAATGTCTATATGTTTAAACCAACTACTATCCTCTGTTTCCTGGGATAACCCCTGACTTCTCTCCACTTCTCTTCCTTTTTTTTTTTAATTGGGAAAAGAATAGTTGACGAGTGGGAAGTCAGGAAGTGGGTATTAGCACTTGGATCATTTTAATCAAGTGGATAGTGGGAGAAATTTTGAAAACACATTTTATTCAAAGTAGGAAAAAAGTTGAGAAGCAAAGGAAGTAATTTAGGGCAGAAATTCAGAATTCAGAATGAGGATCTCTCTGTCTCCCCTATCTTAAATCATGATCTGCCATGGCTAAAAGCAACGCGGCTTTAGCAAGCTTGGCCCCAGCTCAACGTCACGGTGCTGAGGGCTGCAATCCCAGCTCCGCTCACCACCGGGCTGAATGCGGAGGAGGCAGGCTACTGATGTCCGCCTTCCTCTGACATAGTTTCTTCCTCTGAGAAACAAGTCTAGAAACACCCCCCTGCCTAACTTACAGAATGTTGTGAAGATCAAAAGGGATCAGCCTTACGCATAAGATTTGCTATGACAATGTAAATGTGAATCGTGTAGCTTTGATGTGTAGGAGAAACCCAATAAATGCCTGGTGAATGAATGAATGAATGGATGGATGAGTGAGCTCAGTTTGCTGACAGTCTTATTTAAATCAGACTAAATACAGGAACAACTTCATTGTTAGAGTTTGTATAAAACATCACCACCAATATACACAACATCATCGTTATGAAGAAAACTCTCTTCCCCATCGAGATGCTGATCCTTAGACTTTCTTTACATGGGACAATGCTTTTAACTCCATTATATGAGATATGGCTTAAAATGCACCATGCTTGAGAAAGATAACATCAAGACTTAAACCACATTAAGGAATATATGACTATTTTTCTTTTTTAAAAGCATGTTTTAATAGGGAATAAAGGGAAAATCAGTTTTATTTAAACAGCAATGTCGTTTACCTCGTTATTTGTATTGCTAAAGGGGATACTAGCTGTGGAACCCAGACGCCAGCCACTTCCCACTGTGGCAGGCTATGAAGGAGTCCTTGCCTATTTCCTCCATATTCCTATCCGTGAAATTTTGGCCCTCCTGCTTAATTTAACCTGACAGATTCCTAAAATATTTATTTGATTTTTTCTCTCTTTATACATTATTTTTTATTGTATTTTTTCCATTACTATTTTTATTTATTTGTTTTTTATTAAATCATTTTTAATTGTTCTTCTGTCACAGTTGTCCCGATTTCCCCCCTTTTCCATTTATCCCCCACACCCTCCTCCACTCCCACCCATCCCCCAGCCCCCTGCAATCACCGTGCTGTTGTCCGTGCCCATGAGTTCTTTCTCTTTCTTCTTGATTTGAAGTTAAAAATTAAAAGACAACATAACACCTAAATTATTAATTATATATATTTGTGTCTATATTACATATCATATTCATGTATATATGATATATATGACTTGGAAGAATTACTAAAGTAGATCACAGGGAACTCTATTAATTTATCCTCCACACACCAAATGCCTACTAATCTGCTCTTGCTATGATCAAAACAGTCATCACGAACACCATAATGAAAAATATCCACATGAAGAATCGGTCTATGACTTTCGCAACCTTCTTCCACTCACTCCCCTTGGTATTGGTGGCCTTGTGGTCTTTGAGGCACTTGGCAATGTATTCGATGTTCCTCGTCAGCACTCTGTAGCGCGCACAATAACTGTCAGCATCCTGTGGGTTCTCTCCCTGACACCGCAAGTCATTCTTTACGAGCTTGTTCATCTCCTTCTTTCTGGGGAAGCCTTTGTTTCTGGCCGTTTTCAGATTAGGCTCTGGAAATTTGTCATAAACCTTCGTGAGGTGGTCCCGCTCCCTGTCGCGGCGGGGGCTAAGGCAGTTCTCACCCACGTCGTAGACGAACAACATCCTGGACATGTACTTCAGGAAAACCACCCTGGCCCAGTGTGGCACTGGCCGGGCCTCGGCCCCACAGAAGTGAATATTCATCACCATGATGGTCAAGGCAGTGGAAGCTGTGATCAAGGCCATAGTGGCTATATAGTATTTTCCTGGAAAACATCAGCAACCATGTCAGCTTAAAACTGTCCTATGTTTGGCTCAAAAGACAAACACTTTTTCTAAGGAAGTTATATGTACTAATGGGTACCATTATACACTTTTGAATCAAACTCCCTGGGTTCAAATTCCAGCTCTATCGCTCACTTGACTTGTGGCCTGATATAAGTTGTACACATAACCCCACTAAGCTTTAGCTTCTTTCTCTGTAATAGTGAGTATAACAACAGTATCTAACTAACAGGAATATGGTGAGGCTCAATTAAGGCGATCCATGTAAAGCCCTCAGCACTGTCCCTTGTCCCAGGTTAAAAGGTTTATGAATGTTTGCTTAGATCATGACTTGAAAAACTTTCACTTTCAACAAACAAACAAATAATAAGTGATGTCAGCCAGTTTTCAGAATTGTCTTCAGACCTCATTAATGTGAAAGGTCATTGCTATTAGATAAGAAGAGACACTATGTCACTAAGTCATTAGTATGTGACTGCATAAAGCAAATATTCCTGTAAAAAAAATTAAGGAAGGAAGCAGCAAAAATAAGGGTAAAAATATTTAAATATAAAACAACAACAAAACAAAAAAAACCAAGAAGATGAGCAAAATCAAAAGCAAGCTATTTGAAAAAGTAATGAAATTGATAAAGTATTGATAAGGCCACTAAGAAAATAGAAGGACGTAGTAGTGGGGAAAGAAAGAGAGACAATACAAAAGAGGAAATAACAAAATCAATATTTAGAAAACAGTATAATAATCTTATCAATAGCTGTACGATGATACATTTGAAAAATCCTAGATGAAATTTCTAGAAATATATCAGATGTCAAATTTAGTGTAAGAAGAAGGAACACTTAACTAGGAACAGAATTAATCAAATACTTGTAATGACCCTCCCCTCAAATACTCTAGGGCCAAAAGGTTTAATAGGTGAATCTTACCAAACTTTTAAGACATAGGTAATTCCTTTTATTCAAGTTGTCACAGAAAAATAAAAAGAGGAAAAACTGCCTGGTTATTTTATGAAGTCAATTTAACCTTGATTCCAAAAATAATAAGAAAGGGAATATTAAGGCTATTTCACTTGCAGACATATTTGAGTAAGTCCTATAACAATTATTAGCTAACTAAACCAATTGGTGTCTTAAAAAGTTAATTCATCATGATAAAGGAGGGTTTAGTTCAACATCAGAAAACCTAATTCACCACATAAATGGAGTGAAAGAAAAAACTCTTGTGATTATCTTAGTAGACAAAAACAATGGATTTAATAACATTCATCATTTGTTTATTATTTGTTAAAAGCTCTGAGTAAAACTAAAATCAATAGAACTTTTCTTAGTCTGGTAAAGGCTAAGAGCCAGGTACCTAGATCAAATGTCATAATTAATGAAGAAAACACATTTGTATAAGACTGGAAGTACATTTCATAGGTGTTACAAATAAATTATGATTGTTAATACATATCCTCAAGATCTGTGTGCACCTTTCCTAAAAAATATACATTTTGTATTAGCACAGAAACAAAGGTAATGCCTGCAGAATTCCTCAGACATGTCCTGAGACATCTCTTTAGGAACAGCAAGCTTGCCGTTGAATGTCACTGCTCAAGAAGAGAGAGGGATCTACCAATTAATGTTGCTTCAGATAGGGTTATGATTGGATGCCATCACTGTCCATCATTTCTGCCTCTCAGAAGAGGTAATAAAAATGCCATTACACCTCTTCCTCTTTATTACTGGTAGAGTAGGGGGTAGAGAAACTTCTGTGTCTATTTTTTTAAAAGGTGCATGTGTGTCTGTGTTTTGCTTAGAGAGACATAAGAAACAAACCTCCAAACAGAGAAGCCAATGTAGTAATGCCTAAATATCAGATAATATAGGTTTCAGTAGAGGGTAAAAGGGAAATGCAATATTCCTTTGATATCGATCTCTATGTCTCTTGTTCTGAAATGTCTCCTCATTGCCTACTCTAAGGAACTAAAAATTAGGTCTACCTTTTGATTTAGGTGAGCATCTTTTACAACAACACAGCAGTGACATAGAGGCATTGGAGCTGAGTGGCATTGTTGGTGGCAGGGCATGGGTATCGAAGTGTTAGGGAGATCTCAGAACAAGGTAAGTAAAAAAAAAAAAAAAAAAAAAGCCACCCCCAGTTGGTTGGCTCAGTGGATTGAGCACTAGCCTGCAAACCAAAGGGTCGTCAGTTCAATTCCCAGCTAGGGCATATGTCTGGGTTGCAGATCAGGTCCTCAGTTGGGAGGCATGTGAGAGACAACCAATCTATGTTTCTCTTACATGTCAATGTTTCTCTTTCTTTCTTCCTTGTCCTCTCTCTAAAAATAAATAAATAAA
Organism: Pteronotus mesoamericanus; assembly: GCF_021234165.1. Lineage (NCBI taxonomy): Eukaryota > Metazoa > Chordata > Mammalia > Chiroptera > Mormoopidae > Pteronotus > Pteronotus mesoamericanus. Next base: position 24,719,939 of record NW_026555234.1, on the reverse strand, counting down.
ATCTGAGGGGGAAAAAACCCCCACAGTAGTCCCCTGTTTACACTCCATCCTTAGAGGGACATTTCATTATTGCAGATTGATAAAAATGTGATCTACTTTAGAATCACCTCAGATTCTCAAATCTTGCCCAAGATTATTAAACTCTTTCAGTATAGGAACCTGCATTTTAACAAGCCCTTCCACACCTATTAGACCCGACAGAAATATGCCATTAAAAGTAGATGGTAGGCTTAAAAATCCAGTTTATCATTTCTATTATGTTTGCCACTATTCCCAAGAAGAGACCCCTTGCAAAGTGAAAAGATAAAAACAGTCACTGTTTTCTTGACACTTACCATATGCCAGGTTTTGCACTAGACAACAGACACATGAGAAAGCAGTTACATAAATTTTGCTTACGATGTAGCAGAGACTCAAAGATTAAGTAACTTGTCTAAGGTTGACCAAGGAATGAGGGAAGTCAGAGTTCAAATGTAGATTTTTTTGACTTCAAAATCAAGGCCTTAAACTATAAACCAGTGGTTTTAGATGTGAATGCAAAGCACCTCAAAATCACCCAGGAGTCTTATTAAAACAGATGCCAGCCCTCACTCCCAAAGCTTCTAATTCACTAAGTCTAGGGTGGGCCCCGAGAAGTTGCCTTTCTAAACCTATGCTGATGTTGTGGGTCTGGGGACCCCCTTTTGAGAACCACTGCTTTATACTAGATTGCCCCTCAGTCTTCCTTTGGGTCACTCTGGAGACCACAGACCAGTTTTGTTTCCAACAGCCACGTCTGTATTCAAAGAACTCAACCAAAGACACTAGATGAAGCATGGGACACACTCCACTGTGTGGAGTGTGAAGCTGGCCTAATTTTTACAGGTTTAAAGGCACAGATACAGCCCCAGTCACCACGAAGTTAGGCTCGAAGAGTAAGAAGCTTGAACTCACCAATGAGAGGGACATTTTCTGAGGCCGGCATGATCTCTGCCACCATGAGCTGAAATACAGTCATGGCTAACAGGATGGTCACTCCCAGGGACACCTTCTCCCCAGAGGCTGCAGGAAGATAAAAACTCAAGGGAGCCAGAAAAGATATGAGGACACATGGGATGAGGAGGTTGACGATGTAGAAGGAGGACCTCCTCTTCAGAAGGAGTGTGAATGTCACGTCAGGGTATGGCTCCGAGCAGCAGCCATAGGAGATCACATTCTTCACGGCAGGCATGCCATGGACCTCCCACTCCACGTCTTCAATGAAGTCGGAGAGGTCGCCACTGTCCAGGGCGTTGAAGATGTCCACCTGATTGCCATTGTAGGTCCAGGAGCCAAAGGTCAGGTTGCACTGCTGATTATCAAAGGGGAAGTAAGTGACATCCACCACACAGGAGCTTTTGGTGATGGCCGGTGCATCCCAGGTGATCAGCCCATCATATCGCAGGACCACGTTGGTATTCACAGGCTCGGAAGATTCGTCGTCGGCCCTGGAGGTTAGAGGAGGAAAATGAGAGCAGCTTGCTAGAGGAACCCACCAACTTTCCACTCCAGACAGCTCGCCGCCTGAGTCCATCACTTTAATGTCTTTGGCAATGGGCCACCATTCTCCTTATCACTTTGTCTTGAAAATCTGAGATCAACTCTAATTTGCTCTTCTCCTCTGTCTCCTGTGACTAGCGAGGGGCAAGTTGTCTGGATTCTTCCTTTAAAGCCCCTCTGTTCTATGTCCCTTCCTCTCCAGTCCCAGTGCCACTCTCTTCGTCCAGGTGCAGTGATTTACGCAACCAGTGTATGTTTACACAAAAGTAAGCCTGTCAAAGCCAAAATCTAAAAGGGAGGCTCTGCTTACCTGATTTTGTTAACTTTGAGCACAAGAACATTAAAATAAATTTTTGTTGCTGTCGAAAGATTTGTATGTGTCTATTATAGAACGTTTGGAAAACAGAAAAAATTCACTCACCCATAGATGAAGAGATAATCACTTACTCTGGATAAATTTTCTTTGTGGACATTTATGCCTGGCATTTTGGGGTACAGAATTTTTACTACCCTTTAGAAAATTACTCTTTCTGTGCCACCACTGCAAGGCAGGTGGACTGTTGATGAAGCCATAATAGGAGTTACGACTTCCTGTCCAGGAACAGCCAGACAAAGAGTAACTCTTTAGGAAGGGAGCAAGGGAATGCATATCCTGACCTCAATTTTTCTCCCTTTACTTGCCCACTGGTGCTCCCTATTTGCCAAAGCCAGAGGACAAAGGAGCCCACTATCTCAGAAGGAGTTTAAAGACATTCTTATTTATTCACTTCATGACCAATGTCCTATTCTAGATGCTCCATGATCTACTCCCATCCCCCTTTCCAGCCTCATGTCTCCCATGGTCTCACACTCCACCAACCAAGGCTGAAACCATAACAGATCCTGTGTTTCCCTCTTTTACTCAAACTCTTTCTTCCATCTATAATATTCTGCATGCAGAAATCTAATACATTGTTCAAGACCCGCCCCCTAACATGCTATTCAATGTCAACCGCAATTGAATAACAAAATTTAAAAATAAATAAAAATGCATTTTTAAAAAGACCCACCTATGATAAGCCTTCCCTTTCTCTCCAGTCAAATGAAATCTCCATCTTTGAAGGGCCATGGCACTTCATTTCTATGTTATAAGGAACTTACATTTTTACCCTATATTATAGTTTTTACGTACATTTCTTGTTAGACTGCTCCTTGAGTCCACAGAGTGAGTTTTAAATCCTAACTTATCCCTCAACACATTACAGAATGCCTTGCACATAAGAAAGGCAGACAAGAGGGGGCCTCCCCCAGAGGGGGCTGTAAGAATCCCATCCCCAGAGCTGGAGGTGCGGGGTTGTATGGGAGAGAACAGTGAGGGTCGGCAAGGTTTCACTCATCCGAGAGCCTGGAACCTCAGCACAGACGGGTACATTCATTTCAGCCCACAACCCATCCCTTGTCCACCTCCAATGTCTCCATCTTTCAAGAATCTCCTTTTTTCCTCTTCCACATTAAAAAGAAACCCCCTTTTCTTCCAAGGCTAACTTCCCTTGGGTGCTGTGGTTTCTCTCCTCCCAAGTCTCCTTCAGGATTTCGCTTCTCTTGGTCTCTCTTACTCTCTCTGGCTCTTCTAGTCCTTTCCCAACTCTGTTCCCAAGTATCTACTACCAACTTCTCTTCCTCCCATACTTCCCACCTCTTTTCTCTCTTTCCACAGACTGCTCTCAAGAGTAAGGGATACCTGCTGCCGCTACTTCCCCATCTTGCTTACTCTCTTGCCACTTGGCTTCCTCCTAGCGGGATCTCTTTCAAAGGTCATTCATGACTTACAAACGGGCAAATCTAAGGACAGCTTCTGAGTCCCTATCCTGTTCAACTCTTCTCAAGCATTTCACACTGTGGTTTGTTCCTAGACATCCTTTCTCCCTTAGTTTCTATGACAGCTCTGTCTCAGTTCTCCTTCTCCTCCCTTTATCCATTTCTTCTGTATTCTGTAAATTCTTCAATGAAGAGTTTCCCCAATTTTATCCTCAGCCATCTTCTTTCCTTCCTTGAGAAGTTCTACAAGGGGTTAAAGAGCTTCTGCTATCTCTGCTCTTGACCTCCTTTCCAGGTTTAAGTCTTGCCTTTGCAATTTCTTCATTGGTCATCACCATGTGGATGTTCCTTTGGTCCCTGCAACTGAACCGGTCTCACACCAAACTCGTCATCTTTTTTTCCAAACTTATTCCTCTTCCTACTCCCTTATTCGCAATCTCCTCTAAAAACTTCACTGTCCCCTCAGTCATCTAGGCCAGCGATTTTCAACCTTTTTCATCTAGCAGCACATGTAAACTAATTATTAAAGTTCTGTGGCACGCCCAAAATTATATTATATTTTTTGCCGATCTGACAAAAAATAGGTATAATTTTGATTCATTCACACTAGACAGTTATTATTGTGTTGGCTGTTGTCATTTTTTTTTATTTGACAATCTAAGGGAAAAGAAGTCAGTGCCCCTGACTAAATAGTCAGGTATTGCATGTTTTAGAAATTCTTGCAGGACACCAGTTAAAAATCACTTATCCAGTCTACTTAACTGAGATTCAAGGTTAAACTGCAGAAAATTTTTCTGAATACAATAGGGCATCCAATTCCTCACTAGATCTACAATTCAAGTATTAAAACTACCTATTAAACCCAACAATTAGAACTCTCTCATAATAAATGCCCATTTGGAATTTCTATAATCCATTCTTTCCCAAATCTAAAAATGTCAGAAATTCTTGTAGCCACTTACACTAACCATTATATTGGCCATACACTTACACTACAATGATACCAGAACTTTGACCCCCCAATTTACTTATTCCTTTGCTGATATCGTAACAGAGTCAGTATCTGTTCAAACCATTATCTTCCTGAAGAGCTCACTACTTCTTGGGAAAATTTATTGCTCAAGTTATTAGTTATTGTTTTTTAATTGCTTATCTTCCCTTTAATTTCTTTTCATTGTCTTGGGTTTTATCCTCTGGGGCAATTTTCTCTCTTTTCCCTGCCTTATTTCCTTTGTGATTGCCTATGATAGCCATCAAGTCTTCCCAAGGACTTTTCTCCTCCAAACTAAGCATCAATAAATTCAACCTCAACTCATATGCAGCAGCTTCCAGGCCTATGAGCACCCTGACCACTCCCTAAAAGTCTAGCTCCACGGATTTAGGCACTAACCGTGAATCTGGATGTTAGCTGTCTTCCTACCTGAACTATCTTTATCACACGGCCTGCATCACCTGCCTTATATGCCTCTTTCCTCTCCCTACAACTGCTCAGACAGCCCATTTTGTGGTCTACAAGGTTCTGTACCAGCTTCTGGAAAGGAGTAATATTATCCCCTGGGATCAGAAGATTCTGTAGGTCCAGGGATTTTGCTAGAACAACCAGGGTCGGGGAAATGGTTATGATTGGGGGTCCCTCCTTCACCTAATCATGTAACTCTCTTCTATTCTCATTTCACTGGTTGAAAAAAAATACAAATGACATCCAGCCATAGCTACATTTAGAGTTTTCTCTAAATAGTAAAACTCTGGTGTTACTGAGAAAGAGAACACAACCGAACTGCCTGTGACGGGAGGGCAGGGAAGACTAAAGAGTCAACCTGGAGGAACAGAACCGCATTGATTAACCTGCGTGGTGAAAGTTTCTGTGCGTGAAAGGACAGGGATCAGAACCCACACATCTCAAGGGAAGGAGAATGGGGACAGAACCTACCAAAGCCACAGTAGGTTTGTGGGAGCCCATGAGCATGTAACTGCTGTCTCTGATAAGGGGGATCTGGGGTAGGCCTAACGCAGGTCACCATGCAAGTTTGCATGAAAGCATTTCAATACGAGTCAGTCACTGCTTCAGCCAATCAAAGCAGGAAGGAAAGGAGACCCAGCCTGGGTTTTCTCCATGAGGAACTGTTAGAACTTACAGAATGCTGTAAGTGCGCTCCATAAACTGTATTCTCTGATCACTCCCCTGCACCCGGTGGGTGAGAGGAGGTAACGGACTACATGGCTTATTCTCACCTTATCTGTGTATGCACACGGGATCATGGGCAGGCAATGAGCTGGGATGATAAAGCGCAAGCACTTGGATGTTATCTTGCTTGGGAAGGAATGTGGAAGATTCTTCTGGCCACTCAGGTGGGGAATGGTCAGCAGGATCAGGGCTATGATTCAAGAGGTCATGACCCTCAGATGATCTCTGTGAGTAAAGGGCAAGACTATAATCCAGGCTGCAGTTCCCCAGGGCCACTTGCTGAAGGGACGCTCATGCCCACTAGCAGGCTGTGTCTCTCTTAGGGGAGCTCAGGAGCTACCTGCCATTCACCTTGTTCTGAGCCAAAGACAAACCTTCCCCAACCCACAGAAACGTGAGTTCCAGAATAAAAAGAGGCAGAGCCTCTTTCACAATGAGTGGAGTGACTGAGCATGAATTGTGACAGACCAACCTGGTCCCTTCTCAAAATGTGGTCCATGAACCAGCAGGGCTAAAATCTGGAGCTTATGAAAACGCGGAACAAAAAACTCTACCCAGGCCCACTAAGCCAGAATCTGTGTTTTAACCAGCTCTGCAGGTGATTCATGTGCACTTTACAGTTTGAGAAACGTAAGCCTTACCTACGCACTTACTCAAGGCCCCTTGCTCTGAGACCAGCCAGCTGGTGACCTTATAATCTAGTTCATCCTCCACTCCATGCAAGTCCACAATTCGGAGGCCAGCTTCTAGCCGGCCCATTCTGATTTAATCTTAGTAGTATCATTGTTATGGGCATGTGATCTTGGAGAAGGGAACGCCACTATTATGGGTTGAACTGTGCTCCCCAACCCCAATTCATATGTTGAAACCCTAGCCCCCCACACTTCAGAATATGACTTTATTCAGAATAGAGTCATTAAAGATGTAATTAGTGAAGATGAGGTCACCTTGGTACAGTAGGGTGGACACCTAATCCAACACAATTGGTGTCCTTATAAAAGGGAGTATAGGGACACAGACGACACAGAGAAAATGCCATGAGAAGATGAAGGCAGAGGTTGGGGTGATGTTTCTACAAGTCAAGGTACAACAAAGACGGTCAGTAATCACCAGAAGCCAGGGGAGAGGCCAGGGACAGAGTCTTCCACACAGTCCTCAGAAGGAACCAACCATGCTGACTGACACCTTGATCATGGACTTCTAGCCTGAGAGCTGTGAATTAACACATTTGTGTTGTTTAAGCTCCCCAGTGTGTGGCACGTTGTTACAGTAGCCCTAGAAAACTCTAATTAAATAAAACTGTATTAGAAAACTCTAGTACAGTTCTTACCTGAAAAGGAGAATGTAGCTCTAAGTTTTATGAGCTATTATTTTGTCATCTAAGATTTTATGACCATCATTTCAGGGCCTAGAAACAGGAATTGATACCCAGACATGTTTTAAATATTCATTTTAAAATTATGTTTACATTCTTTTAAATCAACAAGTTCATTCCTGAGAAACTACTGACTTGTGCTTACTTGTTATACAGGACAATGTCTGGCCTCCACACCAGGTCACTCGGGATCCTGATAGAGTCCAGTCCATCATACTGGTCTCGATCCCACGTGAGATACGCATCATGCCAGATTTGGCGGATCCATAAATAGGCAGTTAGAATTTGGTTTCTTTCATCCTGCACAATGAACCCAGATATAATTTTGTTCAGTGGACGCCTCAGCTGAATGCCCTTCATCTCTAGAACACTTGTTCTTCACACAGGAATTCCAAGAGCACTGTTCTGTTTTCAGTAAATAAGTGAGAGCTTTCTTGGTTTAAGCCCTTGATTGACTGCCAAGGCCATTTTTTTTTTCTGCTTCATTTAGTGTTCAAAATGTAAAGTGAGAAAATAATTAAGTCATCAGACCTTTGCATGAATGAATCAACTGCCCAAAATTCTCCAAAAATGATCAACTGCTGATTCATTTTGAATGAGAAAGTCAGGATATGTTATTTACAATAGACAGAAGAAAAGTCTTTCAGGTTCCATAGCTTTGTGTAATTAAACAGATATAAGCACTAAATAAGATATGTCATCTTAAAATACCACCTTCCTTTTTTTTAGTTGGAATAAAATTCATATAACATAAAACTCAACATTTTAACCATTTTAAAGTGGCTTTACAGTTTACCCATTCTGCGGCTTCCAGTATCTTCATAATATTATGCAACCATCACCACTATCTAATTCCAGAACATTTTGTCGCTCCCCTCTCCAAAAAACCCCCTAAGACCATCGAGCAGTCACTCACCGCCTTCCCCACCATCCCTCGCCCCCGGCCGCCCATGCTCTGCTTTCGGTCTCTATGATTTTTGCCTATATTGGACATTTCATAGAAATGTAATCACACAACATGTAAGACCATCTTTCCTTAGCTGATCTAAGGCTGGTACTGATAATGGCCAGGACAGGTGACAGGTAGTGAAATTAATTTTGTAGAACGCTTCCTCCCCCTGGTGTCCTCTTCCACCACCAGCTTAAACCCAGAGCTGTCTGTTCTCATTCTCTCTCAGATCCCCAGCTAAAACATCCCTTTGGAAAACACTATTCGTTTCCTTCTAAGCAATATGCCAAAGAGTCACTACTTTATGGTACTCACCATGTCCTTAATCTGAGAAAGTGTAATCTGCAGTGTGACATTCAGGACCTCATCTGTATCTTCTACTGGACGAAGAGCACTGGAATAATCTTCAAAAAGGTCATTAAACAACTTCTGAGCATATTTGCCGTCTGCTGTTTCTGCAACTGCTCGAAAAGAGAGTCCTGGATCAACCTTGAATGTCGTGTATGTTCCAAGACAAAGGAGAGCAGACTGAGGACTCATCCTCAGTTATGAGTCGGCATCCACTAGGGACAAGCTTTTGGTGGGCAAGAGTTATTCTTCTAGCATGATCCACCGGGATCAGCTAGAAGCAGGGCACACTTCTTCACACTTTGATCACTGGCTCTGTTTGCTGGCCTACCCCACCTCCCACAAAAGAAGTGGTCCCAAATGAGCAGAGATGGTTACCCACCCACTGGTCCCTTACCTCTCAGTCTGAAGGCAGAGAAGTAAATCCAACAGAAGGAGATGCAGGAACGGGGCCAGTTCATCTTTTCGCTGAGCCTCTGTAATTCCCAGTGCAGCTTCCACTTCCCTCAGTGCATGGGAAGGGCCTGGGCACAAAGATCCCACTCTGGGGCCGTCTTAGAGCAGCCAGTGGGAGAGTTCAGGCTTGCACTGCGCAGAGGGCCTGAGGGCCTGAGATCCCTCCTCTCCTGTAATCTGAGACTGGCGGCTCCAGCAGCTGAGATGCCCGGAGTCCCCGGGGGGTCAGGTCAGGCCGTGCTGCCCAGGGCGGGCCATCACAGCTGAGGGTCCCTAGCCACCCTCAGCAGGAATATCCAGACCAAACTGCCAAGGAAATACAGGTAGGCACCTGACACCTTCGAGATTCCATCTTAAAAGGATGAATACTTTCTACACCTGCAGCAAACACATTCAACCTGAGGCTAAGGGAAACTGAACAGGCCCAGCCACGGGGCAGCCATCTGGAAAGGCCATGCGGGCTTTGAGCAACAACTGAAGAGAAAAAGAGAAGCAGTTCCGTGATCTCAAGAACAGATTGGCATCTGCCTTTCTTCTCTGCCTTCCGCTTCTCACCCCTGCTTCAGTTGTCGCACTGGGCACAGATCCTGTGGGGTACGTGTGAGTCTATGTGTGACAGCTGTGTGGGGAGGGAGAACAGCACCCACCCCGTCAGGGAGAGCAGCACAGTGTTTTCTTCTCGCGTTGGACGGCCAGCCCCGGCCCTTCTGAGCTCTGCTGTAACACTGAGCCTTCCTGGACTCGACACTGAGAAGATGCTGTGCCCTCTCTCTCAGAGGTACTGGCATACTGCTTGCAAAAGCATTTTGAAAATTGTAAAGCATTAGGTAAATGGTGATTTTCACCTCTGATCAGCCTCGCAGATCCATAATTTTCATATTTACCAAGTCACCCAGGGTTTAGTAGCTCTAAGAAATGGTTCAAAAGCTACTAACCAAATCAGCATGAGAATGATGCATAAGTAATGATAATATTACCAAGGATGATATCCTTTTGCATTGAATGTTACTTCATATAATTTTACAGCTTTTTCTCATATGCGATCCAATTTTGCTCCCACAAAAGAATGTCAGTTTTCAATTGCCATAGCCTGCCCTCCTCATGCCTGGGGAGTCTCCCTTGGAAAACCAAATTAGGCTCTTTCAGTGGCCTGGAATCCAAGCAAGGGAAGTGGATAACTCTAGTTCGCCAGGTTACAGCTGGCAGATGAGTCACGCTGTCCCTCTTCAGGAATATATCCGCCGAATGGAACAGACACTCAAGCTGCCAGCTGAATGCGTTTCTTAATTGCCTGTGCCCTCGTGCTGATTATAAAGCATTATCTTCCCAACGCCCTAGGCTGACTCACCCATCAAATGACACAGTTCCTAGCACCCACGCATGCTCAGGCCTCCTTCAGCAAACTGTCTACTCTGGAATCTCAGAGACCGAAGATGCTTTTGAAATTGAATTGAACATCTCCTTTTCACATGAGGAGACTGAGGCCCAGAGATGCCCAGTTACTAGCTTTTCCTCGGCTCCAAAGCGGAGAGAGACAAAGAGAGAGAGGGAGAGAGAGGCCTGTAATATAGTGGTCCCGTAGCTTGCAAGACACTAATGGAAGAAGAAATCCATTGAATTCACTATTCAGAATTCAATAAGGCTAAAAATCAGGCAGGTATGCTTTAGACTGATTTTTCTAAAGTGTAGGCCCAGTCAGCTTGGTATCGGGGATGGGGCTGGGGGTGGAAGAATTGAGCGAAAAAGAAAAAAAAGAGAAAGGACTCATGGACGTGGACAACAGCGTGGCGATGCGGGGGGCAGCGGGCGGAGATGGGAGAGGGTCTGGGGGGTACATGGTGATGGAAAAAAAATTAATTTAATTTAATTTAATTTAAAAATAACAATAATCTGAATAAACCTCAGCCATCCAGAAGTCTGGAACCTCCTAAGTGCACCCTGTTTCCTGAGCACCCATTAATTTAGGGTTGGTCCTCTCTACTGGCGTGTTACTTCAGGTTCGCAGAGCACTGAACTGCTTCACTTCGGAAGTTCATGGCCCTCATGCCGGCAGCCCCCTTCCCCCACGTGCCAGCAGCTCGCGGGTAGGACTTCTGAACAGCGTTTCACCGCAGGCTGTGCAAAACCGTCCCCTGAGGGAGTGTACTCTGGCCAGAAAAAAGAGACCCACAATTCAGAGAATTTCTAGAATCCTTCCAGGGTCTACGCCTTTTGAGGAGCAGCAGTCCCTTGACACAACAGGGCAGTCCAACCATTTCAGATTTGCAAAGAGCCAAATCTTCCCCTATGGATCGAAAGGCGCTTATCTATTGCTAAGTATGATGTTAGGGTATCAGATACATTTCATAAGATCTTACTATTTTTTAAACACAGTTTCTATTATATAAGCAATTCATGTCCAGTGTAGAAATATTAGAAAGTACAGAAAGGCGCAATGCAGGAAAAGAAAGGTCACCCAGGAGAATCCAGCCAGGCAGGGAGAGCCAGGGTTTACATGGCAAACATCTTTTAAAATTGTTTACAGGACTGCGTTGTCATGTCCTTCGGATCTGGAAGGACAGAGACAGACCTTGAGCAGAACCTGTCTTGCTCTGTACGGATCACGAGCACATAGAAGTATTGAGGATGCTTCTAAATACTCTTTTCCTGGCCCTCTCTCCTCCCCTTGGGGGTCCCTGCTCAGCACTTTTTGGTTGAAGCTGCTGAGAACCCTTTGCCCATTGGGGTCGCGACCCCCAGAGCACCGCTGGCTCCGTCCCAGCAGGCTGATGGCAGTGTTCCAGGCCCTTGGAAGAGACTCCCTGCCTGACAAAGAAACCTAATGAATTCTTTTGCTAAGAGACCCTCTCCCAGTAGCAGAGCAGGAAGGGGGAGGACTAAGGGGTGAAGAGGACAAATACTTTCGTTCTGCTACCTGTATTTTTTTAACAAAAATTGCCAAAGTGAAGCATAGTGTTTTATAAATGATCCCCTCCCCCACAAATTAATACGGTATGAACATTTTTTTCCATCTCATTATATCTAGAATCAGAATATTTTTTAAAAAGAGTTTTAAACTTATTTTTTAGAGAGGAGAGAGGGAGAAGGAAAGAGAGGGAGAGAAACATCAATCAGCTGCCTTTTGCACATGTCCCAACCAGAGACTGAACCTGCAACCTACGTGTCCCCAGGCACGTCCCCCGACCAGGAATCAAACCTGTAACCTATCACTTTGCAGGACGATGCCCAGCCAACTGAGCCACTCTAGTCAGGGCTACAATCAGAATATTTTTAACCCATGAAGCGCTCTTAGAGACCATCTAGTTGAGCTCCCTCATTTTACAAATGGAAAAACTGAGGCCCAGAGAAGGGATAGATGGGAAAGAATTCTGACTCTCACCCTGGCTGGTGTGGCTCAGTGGATTGAGCGCCGGCCTGTGAACCAAAGAGTTGCTGGTTTGATCCCTAGTCAGGGCACATGTCTGGGTTGCAGCCCAGGTCCCCTGCACTCAAGAAGCAACCACACACTGATGTTTCTCTCTCTCCCTTCCCTCTCTCTAAAAATAAATAAATAAAATATTAAAAAAATATAGAATTCTGACTCCCTATTGAGAGCCCAGCCAGAGACCCACAGCCTCCCCTACGAGGCCGAGCTCCCGGCAGAGGGGAGCTGTTCTGGGAGCTCAGAGGTGTGACAACTGCTCACCGCAGCTCCCCGGCTTGCTGAAGTCTCAGCTGTTCCCCACAGGCGTCTGTGCCCCATGCGCCTCCGTGCCCCATGACCTACTTCACTGCTACCTTCTAAGTTTGCTGGATTCATGCTGGGCATGTGCCTTGAAATTAAAAAGCCAAAGTTTCTTTCAAGGAGTGGTCTCCCGATTCTTTCACCATATGCCAAGGTTTGGAGCAAGGGCTGGTGGCTGGGATGCCAAGCTGTGTCCAAAGGGCGACTCACTAAGGCAGAGCTGCTTTCTGCCTCTGTTTTCATAACCAAGAAAAGCAAATATCATGTCGAGTTTAAAACCCCGGAATCAAACTGCTTGGATTCAAGCCCACCTGCCTCTTCCTAGCTGTGTAATTTTGAGCAGATAACTTACCTCTCTGTGCCTCTGTTTCTTTATCTATAAAATGGGGACAATTATAATACTGCATGCCTCTTAGGGTGGTTTTGAGAACTAAATGAGTTAATATATGAGAACCCCTAAGAACAGCGCTTGGCCACCAAAAATGCTAAAGAAGTGATATTTAAAAAGCGGGAAATGTACATCAGCATTTTTAAAAAATGGACATGTAACCTGTAGCCACAGCTCGCTCTATCTATCCATCCATTTCTCACTCTCCTCCAACTCCATCCTATCTCTCTCCTATCTCTCCGTCTCTCTAACTTCTTGGAAGACCAGTTAGAGCAGGTGTCCCCAGCCCCCAGGCCAGGACTGGTCCAGGTCCATGGCCTGTTAGGACCTGGGCTGCAGAGCAGGAGGTGAGCGGCGGGCGAGCGAGCAAACTGGTCCCTGGTGCCAAAACGGTGGAGGACCGCTGAGTTAGAGGATAATAATTTTACCCGACAAGCAGTTTGTACTATGGGTGGGAGAATATCGGTCCTGGCACTTCTTTGCTGTCCTTTTTTATCGCAATGTTAATGTTATTGTCCACCCACAGTCTTTACTTAGCTTTGGAGTCATGTTTTTCTCCTCTTACCCACTGTGTGAGAGTTAGCCCATCTAAACCTATGATGGGGGTTGGCAGGCTTCTTCTGCCAAGGACCAGATAGTAAATATTTTCAGCTTTGCAAGCCATATGGTCTCTGCGGCAGCCACCCTTCTCCATGTGGTGCTGGGAAAACAGCCACGGGCACTATGAAAGTGAGTGTGTGTGCTGGGCTCTGATAAAATTTTATTTGCAGAAATAGGTGCCCGGCCATGGTGTGCTGGTCCTTGATATAGGTCTGCAAATCCTTAAATCCCCTTCAACAGGCTCAAGACAACGGCAGGAGGGCTCAGCATTCCTGAAGAAGGCAGAGTACGGCCCGAGGGAGAGCCAGGAGCCCAGCCTGAAGTGGGCAGACTCATGGCGAGGCCGCACTGAAGCTCAGCCAGTCACACGTAAACGGTGTCCCCGCACAGCCTCCCAGGGGCCCCGTGCCAGAGTCCTCGGGAGAGGGAGCTGTCACGCCTGAAAGGGGCCTTTCCGCGGGAGAGCCAGAAACACATGGGAACTGGAGAGCACGCAGCAGCCCTGCAGGACCCCCTAGAAAACAGGAACAGTGGGCTCCGTGGCTCAGTGTGGCGTTGGCACCAAAAAGCGTTCACGCTGGTGTGGGTCGATCCCTCCTCTTGTAACTGCATGTGTCTGGGTCACATTCTTTCCCCGTGGTCTCTTGCCAACGTTAGAGGTGTGCAGTGCACTAGAAAACCCTTTGTGGCAAAACCCAGCAGCACAACCTCTCCTGGTGCTTCGGAGCAGGGTGAAGAAAGTGCTAGCTTCTGGACTTTTCTAACCATGGCATAAAACAGGCATCGTCTCTGACCCCTTTCTCTCTCACATACCCTACGTGTTAGCTTTCTAGGGCTGTCCTAGCAAAATACCACACACTGGGTGACTTAAACAACAGAAATTTATTTTTTTACAGTTTTAGAGGCTAGAAGTCTGAGATCAGGGGTCAGCAGGGTTGGTTTCTCCCAAGGCCTCTCTCCTCGGCTTGCAGATGGCCACCTTCTCCCTGAGTGTTCATGCGAGCTTCCCTCTGTGCGTGTCTGTGTCCTAATCTCCTCTTCTTATAAGGCCACCAGTCATATTGGATTAGGATCCACCCCAATGACTTCACTTAACTTCAGTTACCTCTTTTAAGTTGGTATCTCCACATAAAATCACATTCTGAGGTACCAGGGGTTAAGACTTCAACATATGAATATTTGGGGACACAATTCAGCTCATAATGCTCTGCATTCAATCTGTCCACAAATCCTGGCTGCACAGCCTTCACGACATGCCTGGGATCCAGCCACCTCTCCCCGCTTCACCGCTGTCGTCCTGGCCCAAGCCATGGCCCGCTCCCGCCCGCACCGTTGGGCTTGCCTCTTCACAGCGAACGCTGCCCTCACTCAAGTCTCCATATAAGGGCCAGGTGCTTGTTTTAGAGCACGAGTCTAACTGTGTCACCACTCTGCTCAGCCCTCTCCAGTGGCTTTTCACCTTCCTCGGGGTAAAACCCAAGACCTTGCCCGTAACGACAAGGCCCCAGGCTTTCCGGCTCTAACACTCTCGGTCTCGCTTACTGCACTCTAGCCACACTGGCCTCTTTGCTAGTCCACAGACACACTATATATACCACTCCTGCTCAGGACCTTTGCTCTTTCTGCTTCCTCTGCCTGGGTTGCCCTTGGTCACATCCTGCTGGCTTCCCCTCTCTCTTCCTTCTTGGTTTAACTCAAGTGCCACCTTTTCAGAAGGCCCTTCCTTGACGACCCTACGTAAAGTAACACTCCACCCCCCTCTGTCCGTCTTCCCTGCTTCACTTTCCCACCACACTTAGGACCAGCTGATGTATGTGCATGTGCATGCCCTTGCTTGTTTATTGTCTAATCTCCCTACTAGAAATCCAGTTCCATGGGAGTGGGAACTTGGCCTTGTTCCATGCTGTACTCTCAGATACAGAGAAGATTATTTATTGATCGAATGAATGAGTAATATCTAGAACGAGGAAGAGAAATCTAAGGCATCAAAAAGTGGGGGAAAGGCCAGCTTTCAGACAAAAGAAGGTGGATATATTTCCAATGATTTATAAGCTTATCAGAATCTTTTTAGCACTTATGACTAGGGTGTTTTTTATAGCCTTGCAGTGCTAGTCTACTGCTGAATTATATTTTCACTGATGTCAAAGCAAAATTCCCTGAGAACATGGATCATAATTTCTACTTCTCTATATGTAACCTGTGCTTTACTCATAGTCCTAGCTCAAGAGGTATAAACACCAAGATCAATTAGCAGCATCTGCCATGGATATAGGAGGCGGGTCTGGAGGCATCTCCTATGTCCCTGCTGGCCTAATGCCTAATGCAACAGGAAGAGCATAAAGACACAGCAGCTGTCCTGTGGTCTGGGTGTCAGTCCTGGAATCACCACTCACGAGCTGGGTGAGCTTGAGGGATCACTTAATTTTTTCAGGTTGTAGTTTTCTCCTCGGTAAAAAAAAAAATGTTAATTGTAATATTTACTTAAAAGGGTATTGTGAGGATTAAAGAGAAAGTTGAAGATGCCAGGTACCTGCTTAAAATATAGCAGGCTCTCTGTAAAAATGAATATGACACCCCTGCTGAACCACACAGGCTCCAGTAGCCAGCAAAACCCCCACAGGTAGAAAGAGACCCATTAGTTGCCAACAGAAGAGCCAAGTTCATGAAGAGTCATGAGGAGGTGATAAAGGATAGGCAGTTTTCTGGGTCAGAAGAAGAGCTGACACATGATACAGGGTATCCGATGTGTCCAGGTGAATGATCCGGGACTGCGGCAGGCTCTGGTGTCTGTGGTTTGTCAGAGGGCACTTACTCTTCTCCCTGAAATCCCCTAAGAGAATATATTTGAAAGCCATAAAAGTTTACACAATTGTATAGGCAAGTCCTCCTGGCTTCCTCTTATTTCTGGGTCCTTTCTTCACCGTATGCTGAGGAGCCCCATCCATGAGACCCTTTTGGCCTCCTTGTTAGGCCACTTGCTTCTTGAAGCTTTTCTGAAATTTTCTTTTTTAAAATATTGTATTCTTCTCCATTACCTCTTATTCCCCCTGCCCGCCCCCCACTGCCCTGTTGTCCATGTCCATAATGAAACTTTCCTTTGTCCTTGAGTTTCTGATCCTTTCTCACCCCCATCTGTTACTTCCGCTTTTCATAGCAGCTTGTGTGGTTACAATTGCACAATGTTTTCCTGCTATTTGCAGTCACCATCCTGCTGAGGACAACGCCTGGGTTAGGAGAAAAACAAGCCCTGCAGACTTAGGGAGGAGGCAGGAGGGGGCCCCTCTTCTATGAACAGTAGTTACACTTCCAGGTTGCTGAGCTCGTGAAAAGGAACGCGGAGGTTCGGAGACAGCACCAGGCAGACCGAACACATGTCCTTCCCAGGCTCTTTGGGGCTATACCAGCTGTCAACATCCCCCACCGATGTCCCCTCCATGCAACAAAGTGGCACGTGCCCGGGGTCCCAGACAGGAAAGAAGCAGGAAGGGGCTCTGTCACCGCAGCAGCAGGCCCCTCCATCTCCCATCCCCACCTGTCCCAGTGTCTGTGTCGGGCTCAGGCCCGCCTGGCGTACAACAGCTCCGTGGGAATGAAAAGCATGTTTGGGAGGGAGGCAGAAGGAGGGTCCTGAAGGCCACTTTTTAATTGTATTTTAAAGATTTTACTTATTTATTCTTAGAGAGAGAGGAAAGGAGGGAGAAAGAGAAGGAAAGAAACATCAATGTATTGTTGCCTTTCACGTGCCCCCTAATGGAGACCTGGCTCAAAACCCAGGCATGTGCCCTGACTAGGAATTGAACCACCAACCCTTTGGTTCACGGGCTGGTACTCAATCCACTGAGCAACACCAGCCAGGGCTCAAGGCCACTTGTAAATGTTCTATTCTCTGATTCTTTTTTCACCTGCCAATGCTATTGACCTAGGCTCCATACACTTGACCCAAATGAGAAGAGACCGAGCAAGCCACAGGGAGGACAAGGGAAACCGTGGTGGGTGTGTGTCTAGGGGTGGACACATGTTCACTGATCATGAATGAGCCAGGCCAGGGACTAGATCATCAGGTACATTTGCTCTTTCCAGTGCCTTTCGGAGCCATAGTGGAGCCTGAGATACACAGGAAAATCACTAATACTGACCCTGTATTTACAATTTTGATGTTTTTATTTATCATGACTTTTTTTGCACTAATTTTGACTTTTTAAAATAGTGCATTAAATATGGCTTATACTCATCACTGAGAATTTGGCACATCCTTAAATGTGCGCTTGCCTCGGCCTAGCCCTAGCCCTGGTTAGAGTTCTCCCAGCTGATGTTGCCTGTCACCTGGTTGACAGTTTCCTCAGGAAAGAAAGGCTGGAGGCTATAAAAATAATCTAAAGGAACCAAAGTCTATTTTTAAATATGCAATTTTAGTCCTACAAAAATAAATGGGGGAAAGAATGAAATTCTCCACCACAAAACTAAACCAAATTATAGACACAATCCCAATTCTCTCTTTTCTAACAAGGCCCGGGTACTTCACTTTGCCAGCCACCAGGTGTCTCTGCAAACTCCCTGCAGGCCCCTGCACAGGATGCTGAGCATACATCACATGTGAAATCGGAGGTCTTAACCAGCTCTTAAGAAATGGCACACACAAAAAACAAACAAACAAACCAAAAAAGAAAAAAAAAATTGAAATATAACAGGCTCAAATACCAAACCTACAGAGATCCATCCATTTATCCAGGATTTCTCGCTAATAGCTAAATGCTTATTTTAATAACTCTTAACAGATTTAAGCTATGAGATAGGTCAGTTTGTCAATATACTTCCTAGAATGTTTCCGCATTATTCTTCCCCTACCCCTTTGCCAGATTAATTTCTAACTGAACGCAACCTTGCAAGACCAAAACGGACTATTCCAGGAGCATTCCAGAACTATCTTCACCTAGTTTTAGGACTAGATCTCTCTACTCATTCCTTTAGGGCAGGGGATTTTGAAAACAGTATTCAACCTATTTGTTTATGTTAAAAAAAAATTCATGAAGGCCCTGGCTGGTGTGGCTCAGTGGATTGAACGGTGGCCTATGGACTGAAAGGTCACTGGTTCAGTTCCCGGTCAGGTCCTGTGCCTGGGTTGCAGGCCGGGGCCCCAGTTGGGGGCATGTGAAAGTCAACCCATTGATGTTTATCTCCCTTTCTCTCTCCTTTCCTCTCTCTCCAAAAATAAATAAATAAAATCTTTTTTAAAAACCCGGAAGTGCTATGGTCACGGTCCAGAAAACCAAACGATGGGCAAGCTGTACCGTTCTTTAAAATAAGTCCATTTAGGCGTGTTCTCATCCTCTCCCTTCACGCCACCTCACCCTGCCCTCAGAAGGAAATGTAAACAGTGAACAGACTACTTCCTCTGACCTTTTTTTTTTTCTGTTTATTCTGCGAACCAGCCCTCCTTCATTCAACACCCAGGAGGGACCACAGATGCTTCCTCCAAGAGTCCGGGAAAGTGACTCTTTGCGGGAAACTTCTGTGATGATGTTCCACGAGTTTCCCCAGCTTGCCCCGGGACGGCTTCGGCTCTTCGTGTTTAAATTACTACCGACAGTAGTCACAACAGGAACAACAGTTAACATTTATGGCACGCTCGCTGCGTGCTCGTCAGTGTGGTAAGAGGACCTGACAAATGTTATGTCCTTGAAAGGCCTCTGCCCTGGGCTTCCACGACCGTTAATCTCACCCGGTTTTCTCCTAGCTTTCTGGGCAACTCCTCCTCCTCTACCCTCTTCTTCGGTATTGAGTCCTCCGATTCAGTCCCACGCCTCTTCTCTTGGTCAATGTGGCAAAAAAGTCAGAATTTAAAACAAAGTCTCAAACACTAAGGAAAGAGGAAGCTGTAGTGGGTTTCAATACATAAATTGCGTGTCTGGAACAGGAGTGCCCATTGCAGGCTTGATCCCTCATCTCCAAGTAGATGAAATCTTTACATTAGTGCTTCTCAACTTTAAAGCGCAGTCTAACCACACGTGGAGATGGGGGATGAGAATGTCTTGGTAAAATGCACGCTCTGAGTCAATCTGTCTGAAGCGAGGCTGAGATTCTTCATCCCACATGATGCTGACGCTGCTGGCCCGTGGACCACACTTTGAGTAGCAAGGCTCTAGAAGGCTCTCTGGTTATAATGAGGTACTCATAAGGCATACCTAGGTTGTCAACTCCACCAACGGACCAGGTCAATTATAATAATGGCTGAATTGTGGGATGGGGAATACAGATGGTGAAAAATTTAGAGAATACATGGTTCTGATTCCCAAAATGCATTTGTATTTGAACTTAAAAGGGGCTTAAACATTCTGTGACACCTACAATGAGGCTTGATTATTTTTAAAAAGGCTCAATCTGAAGACTAATTGTACAGGTTTGAATGGCTAGGCCCAGGATCCCCACCAAGAATCAATGACTTGGTAACTCAGAACCTGGAGCTTTGGCTAACCTGAAACTTTTTTTGGAGGAAGAGTGATCTGTATGATTATTGCAGCCATAAATCAATGTAGAAATAAGAAACTCAGGAAGGCCTTAAATAAAAGTAAGAATTAAAATATGGATAACAATGGGTATGGTGAACAAACAACCTTAAGTCCATGATTGTAGCAATTTTAAAATAAATTTTTCATAATTTCTGTAATCATTGTGGTAATTATTGTGTGTTTTGCCAGCTTTTTAAGGTGTTTGATGTATGTATTTAAGAAAATCCAATGTGTTCATGTTGTGGTTTTAATTAAATGGATAGAAGAACTTAATTTAGGCTTGCAATCAATGCTCAAATGTTTCAAGAATGTTATTTTCTTAAAATCATAAATTTTGTTTATTAGGTATACACATACTATATAAAGAGACGCTGATCATTAAATATGTAAAAGAATGCTAACTGCTTAATAAATTTATGAGACCATCTTGTTGTCCTGTTAGTGTATCCCACACTCCAAGTTCCCCACCAAAGCAAGACTTCTGTAATTCCTGCTTCCTAGAAAGCGCTTCCCCCAGTGTTCACACGTCCATTTGTGTCTTTGTATCCTTAGTGACTCTCTTACCCTGGGCTATGAACTCAGGGCCACTGCAGTCCTTATAGTCCTAAAATGGTGCGTGTATTATCCCCTGTACAGATGAGGAAGGAGGCTTGGGAGTTTCAAGTGACATGTCCAAGTAACAGAGCTGGGGAGGAACCAAAGCTTCTCTTCCTCGCCAGGCCATGACATTATTATTATCCTGAATCCAATAAACAGGACTCTAGTGCCGAATGATAACGCTGCCCCAGTAGTCTGCTGTGGTCTGCAAACACACAGCCACAAAACTGCAGAAACTCCCAGAGCTGTCCCCGAAAAGGCTGAGACAAATCTTTAAACACTGCCTCCTTGGAGGACCAGTTAGGGGAAAATGTAATGAAAATACATGCTACAATTTAGGCCTTAATATAAATTATGTCGCCTGACCTTTTATAATCCATGTACTAATAAGAAATTGAAGGCCATGCAAGTGATATTTCCTAACTTTTTTTAAATCATTTTTTAAGTTGTAATTCTATTACAGTTGTCCCAATTTTCCCCCCTTGCCCTCCTCCACCCATCCCACCTCCCGCAGTTAACTCTCACACTGTGTCCATGCCCATGGATCATTCATCCATGTTCTTTGTCTGGTCTCTTCCCCTTCTTTCCACCCTTCCCCGCCCCCTCCCCTCTGGTCACTTTCAGTCTGTTCCATGTTTCCGTGCCTAACTTTTCTTATGTGAAGAGGCACAGTAGCACAGTAGTTAATTGCCTCTAAAAAGATTCTGGGCCCAGACTGTCTGGGTTCAAATCTTGGAACTGCCATTTTTTAGCTGAGTGGTCTTGGGTAAGTCACTTAAACCCTCTGTGTTCTGCTTACTCATCATCAACGCAGGCATTCTAAAGGACTTACCGTGAGGTTGTTTTGAGGATTAAACAAGCAAATGCATGTAAAGAGCTTAAAACTGTTACTGTATCTCTAAACATGGTAGCAAATGTTTACTATACCTAAATAGTTAGTTAAGGAATCATCTCTTGAACCCACGACATTAGAATTCCATCTCTTTTCCACGGGATCAGATCACTGCCTTCTCCATTTTGGCTGGAACTTGCCAATATTTTTACCTTGTAGCCCTGATGTGCCCTCCCGCGCCCCTCTTCCTCGTTTCCACTGCGGCATTCCTTTTCACTGTGTAATTGAAAACCCGACTGCAGGAGAAGGTTATTTATAGCTCGAAAAAATTAGGGTTATTTAGCTGGAGCTTTTCTGCAACCATCAGTCCATTACTGTGAGAGCATCCACATTTACACTGCAACATCGTTCTGTTTTCCCAGTGCCTTGTAATCATTAATTAGCTACTCAAAACAATGTTTATTGAACGGCTACAGAGTGAGAAGCCTGATTCAGCCTTCTTCTATCAGAAACCACAGTCTTCTGTCAGCTCAGACTCCCATACACCAAGCACTCACTGGACAGAGAGCTGTACTTGGACAGCCCACACGCACTGTAGACGTGGCCACAATTTAACTCACCCCGCTCCATGGGCCTCCCCTACCCACCCCCTTCATTCCTGAAGCATGTTGAATGGAGCCACCATTCCCACCTCCCACGGGACAGCTGGGAGTTGTCCCCGACTCCCCTCGCACATCACTGCAGCTCATCTCTCGCCAGCCTTGATCGGTTCTACCTTCTACATTGCCTCTCTTATCTCCCCTGACACCAAACAAGGTAGCGTGACCTGGACTAATGCAAATCACCCCACGGCCAGTCCCTCTACTCAGTCCCTTCGTCCTCTAGTCCCTCTACTTCAGTCTCTTCCTCCGCTCGTCCCTCCTTTACAGTGTCCTCACACAGATCTTTTGAAATCTGACCACGTCACACCTCCCTCCCCCCTCCCGGTTTGAAGTCCTTCCGCTTCCTTCACCATCCACGGGACAGAGTCGCACTCTAAGACCCAGCATCTCAGGCCCTTATTCTCAGCCCCGCCTTCCGCACTCAACTCACTTCCTGCCGCGCCCACAGCACTTCACTATCGAGGTGGAATCGGCTGCACTTCCTCTCGCCTCCAGACACGCGTTGCTCCCTCAGCCTGAAACACTCACCCTACCCTGCAGAGTCACCTAATCTATGGAGCTTTTCCCCACCTCCATGGGCAGAACTTACACTTACACTCCTTCCCATGTTCTTGAGGTTTCTCATATGTGCTTCTCTATTCTAACGCCTATCTCATTGTGTGATTGTTTACATATTTGTCCCCTAACCCGACTGAACACCTCCCAAAGGCTATGTGCCTAATAGGTGCTCATGAAATACATGACTGTGGCGGTAAGAGCTCGTTGGGTGGTCTCTTGCTTGCCAGTGGGCCCCTTCCCATGCCACACTTCTCCAGGCCACCTCGGATGGTGTCCCCTGAGAAATGGTACTGTCTGCTATCTCCTGGGAGAGGATGGTGGCAGCTGAGTCCTTTCGGTCTTAATCTTTCTGTGCATGTACCTGTGCCAAGCATGGCTCCCTAGAGGGCAGCCTTCACAGGAAGATGAAACAAGCCCACAGTTAGTGCTCCGGGCAGGCAACCCAGTTACCTGGTCCCGCGTCCTTCAGGGCTCCAGCTTGTCAGGGCACAGCCCTGGGTCAGAAGGGTTGCGCTGTGCTTGGCCTGGGAACTGACCAATTCCAGTTAGAACAGAAGGAGCTGATAGCACAGAAGAAATTAGAGTCCACCTTTGGCCCAAATCCTTTGTCATAATAGCCAAGCCACGTATGTGATCAAGATTCTAAACTTTTAGAGAAGTAGATCTGTATTTAACTGGTTAGGTTGCAAGGCCCCCATCTGGGGAAAAAGTCACTTAATTAGGTGTTTTGGATGAGAATACATGTTTTCAAATAAAAATTAAAACTGTTTGCTAGTACCAACAGGCCCTGGGAGGTTAAGTGCTGACTAGAACTCTGCTGGGGAATTCACTCTTGCTGCAAATATTTACTGAATGCTGGGTAGAGAGTTTACAGAATTAACACATTGTCTCTTCCTTCAAGGTGTTTATGAACTATTTGAAGAAAAAAGACATACTTCTAAGAAAAGTTGAGTAATAATATAAAAACATTTAAACACTCAATGTTAGAAGAATAAGCCCCAAAGAGGTGACTCACTGCCAAATGAGAGGTTCTGAGGAGGTAGAAGGTGTTAGCCTCCAGGGCAGACTGACTCAAGGACACAGAGATGAAGTGACTCCCGCTTGACAGCAGGAGGGAGGCCACTGGGGGCGGGGCATCTTGGTAGAAAGAAAAGAACAGGTCCTTTGGAACTTGGATTTGAGTTGTCTTCTGTCATTTATTAGCTAGAGATGTCAGGCATTTGTAAACCTCTCTCTGCACCTCAGTTCCTCATTGGAAAAACAAGAATAATGTTACCTGCTTCATGGGCTCCAGGCGGCAAACACTCAGCACAAATAGTTGTGTTCAGCCCTCAAGAGCTACCATATGACAAGGGGTCAGTAAATATTGGCCCACCTCTTTCTCTACCCTCCAGGTGTCTGTTGCTTTCAAGGAGCTGGCGGGGGCTGGGGGGGGGGGGGCGGTGCATTCCTGGCGGGTGCAGTTCAGTTGAAGGGTTGTCCCATAACCAAAAGGTTGTGGGTTTGATTCCCAGCCAGGTATATACCTAGGTTGTGGGTTTGGTACCTGGTCTGGGCACATGCGGGAGGCAACCGATTGATGCTTTTCTATCACATCGATGTTTCTCTCCCTTCCATGGCTGAGGATAAATAAATGTCCTTGGGTGAGAATAAATAAACAAACAAAGGGTGACCAGACCCAGTGGATCATAAATAAGTGGAATGCAGGATGTGGGGTCAGAAATTTGGAGACAGGATAAGCTCTTCTTCACCCTCCCCTTTGAAGGATCCCTGCCTCCTGTGCCACCTTCCATTAGGGGGTGGGTCTGTGGTTCCGGAGGCCAGAGCTCCTGAAATGCAGCCTCTCCCTGGAGCTGTGATGAGGCTTGGGGTGGGGAGCCCAGGACTAAGGCAGTAACCTGCTATCATTGCCCAAAAGGCCTGCTGTTTACCCTCCTATTTAATCTATTTAACTGCAAAATAGAACCCCTGGGGGACTTAGGAATGAGAGTTGGGCTCTGATCCCATTAATTGGGCCTTTCCTTCTTGCTGGAAACTGTAGCAAAGTCAAGAAGACATACAGGTGGGCTGAGAACAGTACTTTCTGCACATTCTGCAGCCTCTTTCTAAAGAACAGGATTCCCGGAGGCTAAAAAGCATTCTTAGCTCAGCCCATTCTCCGCATCCCATCAGGCTGGGCCAAGGGTGCCTTAACTCCGATACCATTTTTCAGTATTGCCTCCTGATTTAAAGCCCTGGGGCTCAGCAGGATTATCTATAATGATAGTAAATGGCTCGCATGATGATAAGGCAATCTTTTCACATCTTGAGCTGCCATCCATCTTGTTGAGCTTTGCCACAGTCTGAGTTTCAGCCTTGAATTTTCAGCAGGACCATCCGCTGGGGTTATTGGTTGGGGCTCTTGTTCCCCGCTCCCCAGTTTCCCACAGCCATAAGCAGAAACTTGAATATCTATCAGATTTTAGATACTTACAGCAATCTTCATTAAAATCAATAACTCATTGGCCAATAAAGAAATTAGTAAATAAACCCCTCAGGCTGCCATTGGGCCCCTGAGATCAGGATAACTCAGTTGCCCATGACCAAAACTGGGTGGCAAAGCTTGGGCTTTCCCAAGAGTTCATCGGTTACATTTCCTTTGAGACATTCACGCACACTCCCAGCAACAATGGAAATGAACATGATTTCCCAAGCAGGTTGCCTAGAAACCACTCCTGTGTTTCTGAAACTGCTTTAAACATGAAAATTCAGCTCCTGACTCATGCCAGGAATGCGTGTCATAGTTTTCGTAGTCTTTTGCTTTCTTTTTCTTTCACATTATAAAATAATGCATGTTCATTGAAGAAAAGAGAAATTGAACAGAAAAAAAATAAAAGTTAGAAAAAGAAAAATCCCCTATAACCTCATTATCAAAGGCAGCCACTATTGTTGTTTGAGGGTATTTCTTCCAAGTTTTTTTTTCTATGCATTTTTAATATCATTGATATTAATGCTGAATTTACATAGATTGTCTTTTTTCTTTTAGCATGTTGTCAGCATTTCTCATGTAACTAAAATTTTCAGAAACCTGATTTTTTTCAATGACTACATTATATTACAGTCCATTTTCCTGCATTTACTTAACCATTCTCTTAATGCTAAACATTTGGGTTATTTCCAACCTTACACATTTGAATAAATGTCATGATCATTTTAGTAGAAAATATTCACTTACCTCTATCTCCTTGAGATAAAGTCATAACAGGAATTCTAAGAAGCCTGGACAGTTTTAAAAATTGAAATAAAAAAATTGAACTAATACATGTTTATGATTTTTTTACAATTTGGTGGAAAAGGTTAAGAGATTAAGCAAATATATCTATCTATACACACACACACACACACACACACACATACCTCATAGATAGACAACAGTGTGGTGATTGCTGTAGGAAAAGGGGGTGATGGAAAGAGATTTGACTTGGGGTGGTGAACATACAATACAAAAGACAGATGATGTATTACAGAGTTGTACCCCTGAAACTTGGTATAATTTTATTAACCAATGTCACCCTAATAAATACAATTTTAAAAAAAGTAAATTTCTCTCCCTTTTCTATCTAGCATCATTTCCTATAGATAACCACTGCTACCAGAAGTTTTCTATGACTATAGAAACACATACGTTGTTTATTTATTTGATACTATAATTGTTCTAACCCACCTGCATTTTTTTCACTTACTGGATCTTGAACAGTTTTCTACATCAATCTAAACTGATCTATTATTTTTAGAAATTGCACAGTATTCCATTAAATGGTATCCTATCATTTATTGCCCTAAACAAAACTTCTTGATGCCCTGAATACATGTTCAGTGAGCTGGGTTCCCCGCAGTGGGTCTGAATCTACACTGCTCCATCCACCCCATACCTTTGCTGACAAAGGGGACAGGTGCTGGCAAAGGCAATGACAGCCTTACCTGGCTGGAATTCACCAGTATTACGATCTACAGAGGTCTCCAAACTTTTTCCTTTTTTTGTTTAACTGAAAGTTTGTATTCTTTTACCAATCTCTCCCCATTTCCTGCACATACAAGAGATACCATGCAGTATTCATCTTTCTCTATTTGGCTTATTTCACTTAACGTAATGCCCAAAATAAATATATAATATAAAATAATTAATTACATAAAAATAAATAATAATAAAGTCATACTCTTTTTGATGAGAGCAATGTGATCCAATATGTGTTATTATATTTAAAAACATTGGTTTAACATCTTGTATCACAGTTATTCTAGGATCTAACTCTAAGTTCAGCTTATTTCCATGGTTGAAGGGCTGACATCACAGGAAGAGACCCCTCAAAAATATATGAATATCCAAATGGAAGAAGCACGTTGCGGGCCCTATTTATAGTCCTGCCCACCAAAAATACAAAGTTGTTTTGGAAATTTACTTGTGCTTGCCTTGTTAAGATTACTTTTTGATTCACAGTTACTTTGGATATAGCTTTTAAAGCTAGTTACCCATTTTATAAGCTTTTGCTTCATTAAAATTAGATCATTTGTTCCATAAATCCACGAGGTACCTGTCCAAAACCAGACTCTCAATCTTCTACCTCAAACCACCTCCTCCTACCATCTTCCTTGTTTCAGTCACTGACCTCTCCATCGTGCCAGTAGATCGTCAGTAACTTTATGTCTCTTCCTGACCTCCTTTACTTCTCTGAGCTTCATGTGGAATTTGTCAGCAAATTCTATTAGTTTTACCTTCAGGACATATCCAGAAACTGGTCCTTCCTGTCTCTTCTCTTGTGACCTTGACCATTTGCTCTGCTCTGTGCTTCCCCCTCCATAATCTCTGCATCATCATATGTGTGAGCCTTTTAAAAATTGTATTTTTTTTAATTTGGAAAAATTTCAAACTTTATGGAGAAGTTGCAAGAATAAAAAGAGTATTAAAAACACCCTTTTCTATTACCCTGTATATACTTATGGAGGTATGTCTGGAAAAAGTCCAGCCATTGTTAATATAATGAGAATGGTTTGCATGCCATCTATGTAACCTGGCAGCTAAGGAGAGTGGACTGGAATGCACTTGCATGAACAATGATGACTTCACTGTTCTAGTCAGTGGGGACAGTAGATGCCATTGAGTGAGCATGCATACTGTGTGGCCCTCACATTCAAATGACTGAGCCAGTAGAGCAACGAATCTGCATCCGATTTTTCTTTAAGATTGAACATTACTCCATGGAAACTACTCGGATGATTCAGAAGCCTGCAGCTCTGGGCAACTGGTGACTGGCAGCTTTATCACAATAATGTCCCTGCTCATGCATCATATCTCATACAGAGTTTTTTTTGTGAAACATCAAATTGCTCAGGTGTCTCAGCCCCTCTGCAGCTCAGACTTGGTGCCCTGTGACTTCTGGCTTTTCCCAAAACTAAGATCACCTTTGAAAGGGAAGAGATTTCAGACCGTTCATGAGATTCAGGGAAATATGACACGGCAGCTGATGGCTAGTAGGAGAATTGTGTGAGATCCCAAGGTGCTTACTTTGAAGGGGACTGAGGCATCATTGTCCTATGTACAAAGTTTCTTGTATCTTGTATCTTCTTCAATAAATGTCTTAATTTTTCATATCCCATGGCTGGATACCTTCTTGACAGACCTCTGATAGTTATTTGCCATTTGTTTATTTCTTTACCTCTGCCATATCTCTCTCCCTCCCTTTCTCTCTGTCTCTGTCTCTGTCTCTCTCTCTCTCTCTCTCTCTCTCTCTCTCTCTCTCTATCGGGTACCTACCTATAAGGGCATATATTGTGAGCTAACTCCTAAACATGTCAGTGTCTATTTTCTAAGAAGTTGAAAAGATACTGGGGGCCAGTAGTTGGTTATCTATTCTTAATGATCCACAGCATTTAATGGTCACAATGGAAAAGAAAGAGAATGCATTTGTTTCCTATTTAACTGCTTGATTTTAGATGTGAAAATAGTGTTATGTAAAGTCAAGTTAGAGACTTTTTGGAGACAATACTAGCGGCTCTTCCACAAGCCTATTGCTGGACTTGTGGGAAAAGTTCAGACCTGAGCTGCTTTCAGGACTCAAATCAGGCTCTCGCTTTTCTCTCTACCATCGTGAAAATGCCACTGGCACAGGCGGATAATGCTTTAGACCCACAGCCAGGACACTGGGCTTCTACTTTTGGCCCTGCTGCCAGCCAGTGTCAAGGCCTTGAAGTCTAACATTGCAGGGACTCAGTTTCTCTAAAACGAGGTTAGCCAATTTGATCTCCAGAGTGGAACAAAGAACCTGGAGAGCAGGGAGCCTCCAGCTCGCGGGAGCCTCTCTGTATATGAGAGATAAAGGTTTATCTTCCTTACACCACTGTAATCTGGGATTTTCAGCCTCAGCAAAATAAGGTAACTGACTTATGCCAGCAGTGAAAAGTATAGTATTTTGAAATTTTCTTGCAGAATTTTCCTGAAAAAAAATATATGATTTCACTCCAGGGACCTAGATGCCTGAAGAGCAAGGTGGGCACTAAGTGCAAAAATAGAGCCACCTCATTTCCTGCTCATTTGGCTCCATTTGGGTATTAAAACAGTCCCTCTTCTAAATCAAATGTCTCCTGGGAAAGCATCCATTGCCGGTGCACACCTGAGAATCAGAACACGCTCTGCTGATACTTAGGGAGTTTGGGGAAGGGGGACGGTGGGACGAGGCTGGAAGAGGAAGTGACACTTCGGGGAAGGCCAGGTGGGGCTGACGGAGGGTGGAAAAGGGGCCAGAAAGGGAAGTGCACAGGTGCTGGGCGCCAGATCACCGTGGGTGAGTCTGACGTGTCTTGAGGACCCTGGGACCACCCATGACCACGAGAGGGCAGCAACAGGAGACAAAATCCCGGGACCACGCACAGGGAGGTTAACTCCAGTCCTCAGTGTACACCAGCCTTCCCTTCCAACCTGGGTCTCTCTGCTTTTCTTTGTCCCAAGTCACCGTCCTCAACCCACAGACGTGGGTGGGGGAGGAGTCTATTCCCTGAGCAGAGGAGGCTGGGCCAGGCGCTGTCATACACATCAGATCAAGGTTCCCTGACAACAGTCGTTGTCTCCCTCTGGTCCATGATTTGTCATGTCTGTATCACATGTTTAACATTTTATTAAAATGTTAATTTCTTTGCTTCACCTTGCCCTAAGCAATAAGACCTGTGAAATGCCAGGTTTGGTGTGCTGGATATATATATGTGCCATAATTATTACACTGAAAAAGGTCTGTATCACCAGAAAATTGTCTTGCTATCACGAGTGGCATGCATGTCATGCTTGGAGAAACACCGCATTATTTCATTCAGCCCCCGCAAAGACCTAATAAAGAACGGACTAATAATATTCTCATTTTATAGATGAGGAAACTGAGGCTCAGAGAGGTTAAATGGCTTCCTGAAGAGTTTTCACCAGAGCTGAGATTTGAAACAAGGTCTTAATGACGGAAAGGCAGTGTGGCCCACGGCTTCTCCCAAGGAGGCAGGCAGAGACGCCTAAAGCTCAAGAAGAGCAGGCTCCCAGGGTGAGGTGACATCCTCCCTTCAGCTCCCTCTTGTTTCCTCCCGTTTCTTCTTTGTCTCCCATTCCTAAGAATGTCTCCCTCTCACCAAAACAGAACATTCTGGAATGTGTCCTTACGAATAAAGGCTTCCGACTCCACATAGGAAATAAAATTCCCTTTGAGAATTTTTATCACTTCCAAAACGATCATAAAGAAATTCGGCTGCTTGTGGTTTTGGATGCAGCGGGAGAGAGGAAGAACTGGGGTTTCTGGGGAGTCTCTCAACGTACCTGTGGGAAGCTCAGCAAAGTGGATGTATCACACTCAGCCCGGACGACTGCTGGGACTAGAAAGCCGAACATTTATCTGCAGTGACTGCTCATACCTGAGAATTATGGTACCAGGTATGGTAGAGAGAGAAACCCCGGACCCTGCCACTTACCAACAGTGTGGGACCAGCCATTACCCTCTCTGAGCTTCACTTTCCCCATCCTCTGTCTTAGAGGGTTATCATAGCATTCAATGAGGAACCTGTAAGTTGGCGCTAAAACATGCTACTACTATTATTATTCTTAACTACTGTGAGAATAAAAAGGGCCTTCATTTTGTGAACCCAATCGACTTAAAGTAAATTGCAGTACTTGACAAATACTGCCTTTTCCACTTGGAAACTTCACTTAAAAAAAAAAAAAAAGTGAGGTGATAGAGTAATTCTTAAAGCCAAAGGAAATTGTTACATTTTCAACTGTCTCTGACCACATCAAACTTCACACATTGTTACCTCTTTCCCTAATGTTCTAGCCCAGCATGTGGAAGCCTTTGCTTCTGAGCCAGGGCCTCACAGGAAGAGTGGACCAGGCAGACAGGACATGTCTTTGTTCAAATTAGTTTCACTTCCTCCCAGCCAGGCCAGGTCACAGCAGAGGAGAACCACTGTCTATGGTGCCAATGGCTGCATTTCTGATTTTATCAATGCCAGACAAGCAAGGGACTGAACTCATAGAACTTGGTGATACAATAAATTTTAAGCCGCCAACTGCACTAGTATCTCATTGCACTTCTTTGTCTTCTTATCCCAACTCTAGCAGTTGTCCGTTTCTCATTTAAAAAGCCACCTATAAGCAACATTCGTAAAGAACGATGAGTGATGCGACCCTTGATTACTACCTCGCTATCCTCTGACCTCCGTAGAGGTAAGCTACCTATGCAAATAGTGGAGAAGAAAGAGAGAAGGGAACTGGGTCCCCAGCATCATGGAGCCACATGCTCGCTCTGGAAAGCTTGTGCACGATGAAAGCATCAAGGAGCCTTCTGAACACCTGATGTCTCTGTCCTTCTCCGGACCACGCGCCCCCTGGAGCTCCCTGTGGCTCTCACCCCCACCCTGCTCAAACGCTGCGGAAACCTAAGTGCTCAAAAACCACCGAGAGCCTTGGAAGCATCTTTCTTTTGCCTCATCAATGTTTCTATGTTATATCCTTTCCTGCTCTTGTCCAGAGAACGTAATTCCATCACCAGAGACCCATTCTGTAGGAAAAGCCCGACTGACCCAGGGCAGAGGACATCATTCTTGCTACAGCTGGAATGTGATAAATGGGACCCCAGCCTGTCCCCACCACCACCACTACTAAAGTGTGAACTGCTGCATTGTAGACAGCGTCTCCATTTCTGAAGATTTTATCTAACAAATTGGCTTCATGTTGAAGAAGTTGGAGTGTCAGACACCCATCCATGGCTGAGAGAGAAAGAAATATATTAAAAGATCTCTTAGCAGCCACTTTGTGTCAAACAGAGCTCACATTTGTCTTATGTCTAAAAAGCTGGCCTTTGACTTTGAATGGGGTTTCGCTGCTGCTGTCAGAAAATATTTTACCACTAAATGACAATAAAGATGAACTGCCTCTCTGGAGAGGCAGAAGGTAAGAAATAATAACAAAAGGAATGTTGACACAGTTTTGTCTGATGCTTGATGGCATTCGGTGTCCCAGAACAGTGTTTTGGGAACTTGTTTCCCCTTTGATCTTGCAGAACGGTATGAGTGGACATAGAGGCCATCCATATCAAAGAATAACCTGGGGAAATGTGGCAAAAGAATTTTCCAGCAAAGAGAATAGCACGTGTATTTAAATATGCAGAAAGAGTAACTCCTCTGTCTGCCCAACTATTACATTGTAATACCTTCTCTACTTCCTATCCTACCAACCAATTACTCAGCAATAACCTTCGATGTACAGCACATAGTATAACTTAGACTTCAGATTTATCTCATCTTGCTGCCAGGCCAGCTCTCCCTATGCGTATCTGCCACCTGCCTCTTCCACAACCCCTTCTCCCTCAGGGACCAGTGAGTTGCACTTATTTGATGTCTTCTTTAAGTTGTGGGGCATTAGGGTGATCCGAGGTGGGTAGCCAGCCTTTTCACTGTGTCTCTCCGCCACTTTCCTTTCTTGCTTTCCTTCATCCATTACAAACTACCCCCCTCATCCCGACACTTCCTTCCCCGGCCGTTTTGTCCATGATCTCGCTTGCCTCCGCCTTCTGATTAGGCCAGCCTTTAAGAGTCCACAAGGCTGCGTGATATGGAGGGGACGTAAACCACCAGGACATCAAAATCCTCTCTTTTTATTTCCCAGTTGTGCTATCTTTGGCAAGTTACTTTTCAGCATTTCAGCTTTAAGAAAAAATAGTTATAGTACTTCCTCATGGGGTTTTTGAGATGACTAAATGAGAAAATGTACACAACGTTTATGGCACATTAAGTCCTCATTAAACAGCAGTTCTTTTCTTCCCCTTTCTGTTCCCTTAAAGTAGTCCTGATGTGGAGGACTCATCGTCACAGCCTACACTAAAGAGTTTGGGGTCGTTATCACCTGAACTTCATTCAGTACTTTCATTCACCATTCCAAGGAACACGATAATGTTGTTTTGGTGCCTGCCCCTGGGGAGGTAGTAACATCTTCTTTGTCAGAAGTCATTTCCATAGCGGGTCTTTGAGCCTCACAGAACACAGCAGGGTCTGCTCAGTTTGAAACTGTGAGGATCCTCAGCGGTTTCACACTTAGCACTGGGAAGCCTCTGTGGGCCCCTTGGGAGCCAGAACTGTACAAACTTCCTACTTCTCTTCCACTCAGAGGGCACTACTGAGAAAATGTAGGAGGGCTATCTTCTCAAGCGTGGCCGTCAAAGACAAGCAGAGATGTAAATGTGGCCTGTGAACCCGAGAATGGTAGCTGTGGGGAATATTGGCCCCTAAGGAGCCATGTGTACAAACTCATCCACAGCCCAAAAATGTTATCGCCTGCAAACGAAGCCTGTGAGACACAGGCTTCTGTGTTATGTCAGTTCTCAGTGCAATTTGACTTGATAGTTTCTTCGTGGAGTCCCGTTTACAAGGGAAAAAACTACGAAATAGGGATATATTAGTTAAGATACAGTTGATGCTACTGTGCAAAAGGAAAACAAAAGTGGAAGTTTATTTTTCTGGTGTAACAGTCTGAGCATAAGCTTTCCGGAGCTGGTATGGGGCTCCTTGTGGGAGACCCAGGTTCCTCCTCTTTTTTGCTCTGCTTATTCTCATTACACAGCTTCCGTCTGGTGATGTCAGATGGCTGCTCCAGCCCCCACCAACATGTCCCAATCCAGCTGGCAAGAAGAAGAAAAGGAGTAAGAGAGGGCACCCTGCTTTACTTCAAAAGCACAGTCTGGAAGTTCCAAACATCAATTCCACTTTCATACCATTAGCCAGAATATAGTCACATGATGATGCCTAGCTGCAAAGGAGGCTGGGAAATGTAGTCTTGAGTCCAGCTGGAACATAACTATAAAAGAAGGGAAGAATGTAATATTGGGGGACAGTTAGCACTCTCTGAACAAAGGATAAGATAGGAATATAAATCAGTGAAGCCTGCTGGGTATAAGGACATATGCATATTTTGTGTGGGTGGTAGAGCATAAAGTGGGCAGGACAGCCCCACTTTGAGGGGCAGCCACTTTTACCCAGGTAATACTGCCATGCAGAAATGTGTGTTCAGTGTTCCAGATCTGTTGGTTTTCAAGAGAAATCAGAAATCAACATTCAAATAAATAAGTATATCACAATTTTAAAATGTTAACTAAAAATATTTCTTCTAAACACTGCATGGGTCAAACTTATCTGTGGACTGGCATCTGGGGCCCTGGGATTTGCATGAAAGGGTCAATGTGCTTAATTCTGCCTTAAACACGAAACTTTTGAAATCCAACGTTAGAGCTAAAAGGCAAATAAGGCTAATAAAGAGCTGTGATCAAGATAAACTCTTTTAAAGTAAATGATATGTTTGGCTTGTTAGTTGGGCATTGAGACAAGAAAATCATGACTTGGCCAAACTCAGAGCCAACCCATGACTTTCTTTCATCCTCTGAATATCATATTTCACTTATAGGTGTGAAATCATTTTAATCTCTCTCTGGGTTGTAATGATCAAGTAGCTAGTTAACCAGAGAAATGGTTGGGAGGAAAAGCTCAGGATCCGTTTTTCATGGGTAAGATGGAGTTAACATGTGCAGCAGCCACAAATACAGGGTGAGGCAAATGTAGGCTTACAGCTGTTCGTATGGAGAATAACACAATAATTAATACATAATAATACAAGAATAAACTTGCATACTGATAACTGCAGACCTGCTCTTACCCCACCCTGTGTGCTGCTCAGAGCTCCTGCTGTGCTTGGGGAGCATAATTAGCTGTCGCCCTAGATGCTGCCTTCTGGATCCACCGCCATGTTCAAGGCCACCTTCCTGAGAGCTCCAACCAATGACTGAGCACAGAAGAGGGGCTTCTCCAGTGGTTGACTTTGGCTCCAGGGCTCCTCATCTCCTGGCCAAACCTTCCTTGTACCTGTACTGCGATCGGGGGCCCCTCCAATCCACCCCCCTTCCTTTCACAGGTGGCAGCACTTCTCTCCCACTCCCTCTCGCTCCCTCCTCTCTTTGCCTCCACGGGCTTCCCTCCTTAGAAGTCCCTTGCTTGTCTAATCCTGCCTTGATATCTGCTTCAAAACAGACACGAACCCTAACACATGGCACTGATAACAACAGTGATTATAGGAGCAGTTATAATTTACTGCATGCTATGTACCAGACACTGTGCTTACACAAGCACAGTTCTGAAGAGTAGAAATAGATTCCCTGGCAATGCTAATAGTTTTATTGAGCATTTACTATATTCTAGGGCCATGCATTACAGCTTTACATGTAGTCTTCACAAGAATTCTAAGGTACGTAGTAAAATGTTTTGATTTTACAGATGTGTCATGAGGTTGAATAACTTGCTCAAGGTCATACAGCTAGTAGGTTATAGACAGTGATTCAAACCCAAGTTCATCCTACTCCAAGGCCCCATTGCTCATATGTCATATATTTGGTAACCCCTTCCCAGTTTCTACCATATTGAAATATCACTACATACCACCCTCACAACACCTATTATTTATGAATAGCTCCTGTACAATTATTTACATAATATTTTTCTTTAACTGATTTTAAAAAGTTAAATATATTTATTTTAAAAAGAAACACAATATCCCTAGTACTAAAAGTACTAAATTGCTATCTCCAGCCATTAATTAAAGATTATCCTAAGAATAATCACAATAAAAACAATATTATCAAATTTTATCTAGACAATAGTACAACATTTAAATAAATACTATAACTAAAAAAATCAAATCTGAGGTCTCCTCTCATTTTGTAGTTTTATTTTTTAAAGAGAAATAAACAAGTGTTAGATGTTAAAGAAGTACTTGCTTCAAATGAAGATTGTTTTTCTTGACAAAACCGGGAAGACTGAAAAAATTTAAAAAGGGTCTAACCTTCTCAATCTGTGACTCAATGCTCTGTGTCCATGGATCCCTAAAACTGTGACTTGCTTCAGGAAATAATGACTGATGTGAAAGTGGAGAATCCTCATTTGGAATGCGGAGAAAAACCAATTTTATGTAATTGTCCCTTGCCCTCAAAAGAAGAAATTAATTTTATTACTTTTCAGCTCTCTCAGGTTCTCAGTGCACGCAATTGTACCCTCTGGTTTATCTGGAGGGTACAATCTTTCAAAAGTAAAACAACCGGTGCCTGCAGCGTGAGTGAACTCGGCTTTTTGGGCAGGTGTATCCGGTAGAGAAACAAAACACAGCTCTGTGGTTAGGCTGCCTAGCGCACTGGAGTTCAGCACATTCACAAATCAGCCTGCCTAGGAGGGGCCGAACCACACAGCGACGCAGCGGGGCCTGTGTAAAAACCTCCCGGGTTTGGAGGACAGTGCTGACCCAGAGCTAAGCAACATTGAGGGCAAAGGGCAGGCCACACCATCTGCTGGGCTCTCCCTGGGCCCTTTCGAGCCCAACAATCCATAACATAGAGCAATGTACTGTTTACTCACAGAGACAACGGATGAGATCCCACTGTAACAGGCTGCACAGCCTCACTGCAGTGTAAACACATTTCAGGAAATCATACTGCCTTTCTCTCTCTAGGGTTTATCCTGTAAAGAAGAGCCCAGCATCTGGCCCCTCAGTGAATTAGTGCTCTGAACCCAGCAATGAGGTGAAAAGGGCTTGTCGCCAGCCCTCCCTTCTGACTCTGTTCCTGGATCAATTTCCGTTATGTACCATTTGTATATGGTTTGGAAAGTGGTTGGCAAATTTAGCTGGACCTGGAAACAGAGGAAGGACTGGGATGCCTGTAGTCCAGGAGTGTTGAGTCCCCCATTCTTTGTCACAAAGTCCCAGTCTTGTGTCCACTCTGCAGATGGGAACTCAGAGTCAATAGAGGCTGAATCGAGTGGCTGAATGCTGAAGTCTGACAGTGACTCTGTGGCAGATTCCTCATCCTGTACTTCCTCAGACTTCTGGATCTTTAGCATATTATTCTTTTGAATTAATCACCATCCCCAGCAGATGTAAGCTGTAGAGGAGAAGGTGGAATAATTAACATTTGCTGAGCGCTAAACACCTTGAAGACCTCTTCCAATTTAATGTTTAATTAAATTGATTAATTGATTGATAGATCGATTGTTCCCTCTCTGCTAATGAGAAAATCGAAACACGAAGGTTAATTGTCCAAGCTCACCCAAAGCAAGGATTCAAGCCCAAGTGCTCTGACTCCAGTGTTTGAACTCATAATCACTACGCTCCCTTTTGAGTCAGATATACCTGAGTTCACATCCAGGCTGTATCTGCCAGTCACTGTACAACTTTGGGCAAGTAAGTCACTGAACCACTCTGACCACCGTTTTCTTATCTAGAAAGTGCCTGCCACTTAAGGCTAATGATCTCAATAAATGTTGAGTATTATTAGCAACATAATGGTGCCTCGGATCGATCACCTCCTCTTTACTTCTCTAATAGCTGTCTTCCTTCCAGGTACTCCCAGCTGCTGACTGAAGCAGAGCCTCCCACCTTACCTAGCCAGCCCACGTGGCTAACCTGGAGAGAGAAAGACGTAAGGCAAAGAGAAACTCATCCATCGTCCTCGCACCGCTTTCCTTCTCCCTTTGGAGCTGCATGCAGGGAGCCACGGCAGGCCCCACCAAGCGCTTCCAGAGCCATCAAGGATTTTTCAAGGCACGGACAAAATCCACAGAGCTGCTTGTCATAGAAGGTAAGGTACCTAACATGGGAGCCTCTGAGAACAAGTCAAATGGTGCCGAAGGTCTTTGCGTGTCCCAGGACACTTGAGAGAACGAGCCCACTGTAAGAAGGGAACTGAAGGATGACCATTCTTTGAGAACCATAAAGTGCGTAGAATTCCTACCTATGATGGTGTTTAAATATGTCTGTGAATTCTTTAACACTCTTCGCATCAAGAGGTGGAGTCTAACTCTCTTACTCTTGAATATGGAGTGGACCTAGTAACACTGTGTGACTTCCAGGTGAGGTTATAAGAGGTATTTTAGCCTGCCACACTCCCTCGGGATTCTTGCTCTTCACACCCAGCTGCCATGCATGAGGAAGCCCAAAGGACAAAGGAGAGGCCAAGTGTAGGCGCTCTGGTCCTCCACTCCACGTGAAGGCCTAGAGAACAGACAGCCTTTAGCTGACTCTAGACCCAGTCACATCTAACCACCACCTCATGAGCAACTCCAAATGAGGACCATCTGCTGGACGCAGACAGAGATACATGAGTGTTAAGATATGTCATAACATTTGGAGCAATTTGTTATTCTGCAATAAATAACTAGAATGCTACAATGTGTTTCACAAAGCCCTGTCTATGGGTCACCATTTGCTACCATGAGTTTTATGTTACTCTTGGTTGTTGTTTGCTAGAAACTATCAGTTTAGCACATCTTCATGATGCATAATAATTAATTTTTGTTGGGTACTTATCAAATAGTTTTATGATCGACAGTAAGCACTTTAATCAATTTATTTAAAAATATCTCCAAAACCCTGACTGGTGTGGCTCAGTGGGTTGGGCGTCATCCCATAAACCAAAAGATCATCAGTTCGAGTCTCCATCAGGGAACATTCCTGGTTTGCAGTCCAGGTCCAGGCTGGGATTGATGTTTTTCTCACACTTGAGTGTTTCTCTCCTCTCTTTCTCTCTCCCTTCCTCTCTCTAAAAAATAAATAATACCTTTTTAAAAATTGCATAATAAGAACTGGAACTGGGAGTCACTTAATATGTTTTCCTGAGGGAAAAGCAGCTAGGTAGCCTTTCCTTAGAATAAGCCTGAGAAGGATTTTTTAGCTCCATAAGCCATCAAAAATGGGGGAAGCTTTAGAATGACTTGAGCTTTGCATTCCTCTCTGACGCAGGACTGGAGCTAATAGGCGAGCAAAGCCATGATCCATAGGCAGCCTCAGCCTATCAGGCTGTGAAGTAATAATAACACAGAGGTTCTCTGCAGACCATCAGCAACTGCCAAGTGTTTTCTAGGAGTGAACTTTGTCTTCTACGCTGGTGGGTATAAAACTTCCAGTCCTTGGTAGCTACCAGAAAATAATGGGCATCTCTATGAACATCAATACAAACACTCGTACATACCCAAGTCCCCACTGTCTTGCCTATTGTGTGTCTTGAACAAACTACTTAACCTCTTTCTTCTCCATTGTTTTTCCCTGTGTAATGGAGTTAATAATAATAATACTTTCCTTATAGGTTATTAAAGAGTGAATGAGTTTAGAATATTAGAATTAAAGCAGTAGAATAAAGCATGCTCAACAAATATTAGTGATTACAAAAAGAGACTGAAATAAATTTCACCAGAGTTACTGTGGCTATATTTGGGTGGAAGGATTATGGATGGTTTTTATTTCCTTCTGTATACTATCTTATATTTTTAAAACACCCTATAATGAACCTATATTTCTTTTATTAATTTTTTTCAGTTTTTATTGGGTTTATTGGTACCTCCCAGTCAGCTTTTCTTTTATTCATTTTTAAAAAACATTATTTCAGTACAAACTGTAAGGAAATCCTAAAAAATGGAGGTGGTTACTGCAAAGACAGTAGGGTTATGGATAACTTTTTTAATGTTTTAAGTTTACTTTTTTAGTGTTTTAATGTTCTTAAATTGACTTAATCAGTAGAATTTTTAGGGCTACCAAAGTGAAGATGGAGGCTGAGCCTGTACTCAGCCATGTAATACGAAATCAAGGAGCCGTCGTGTTGTAGAATTTTGTTAGATGTTCAGATAGAGATCAGTGAGGACTGCAGTGGTCACGGAGGCTTCGGGGGGCGGGGTGGGTTCAGGTAGGCACGGGAGAATGGGGGTCTTTCCCCCGGGACTGGTTCCATTCACACACACACACACACACAGTTTGAGCTCCAACTATACCAGTTACTAAAGGTAACAATCTTTGTCTTCGAGAGTTTACTGCCCAATGGTTCAAGTTTACATGTAAACAAGTAATCTTTCAATTTAACATAGTGAATACCAACATAGCTACATGCGCAGGTGTCAAGGGGAAGATAGACAAAGGACACTAACACACCTTTGGGTTCAGGTTGGCTTCTTAGAAGCAGAGTTTCTTGAGCTAAGGGTGGAGGACTATCTTAGTCAGCTTGGGTTGCTATAGGAAGATAGACTGGGTGTCTTAAAACAACAGACATTTATTCCTCTCAGTTCTGGAGACCGGGAAGTCTAAGATCAACATCCTGGCCAATGCAGTGTCTGGTGAGAGTCCTCGTCTCAGCTCGCACATGGCCGCCTTCTTCCTATATCCTTACCTGGTGGAAGGCAGATGTGGGAGCTCCAGTCTGTTCTTCTTATGAGGGCACTAACCCCATCATGGAAACACCCCTTATTAGCTCATCTACACTCAATTACCTCCCCAAAAC
The DNA here is from genome assembly GCF_021234165.1 of Pteronotus mesoamericanus. Classification (NCBI taxonomy): domain Eukaryota; kingdom Metazoa; phylum Chordata; class Mammalia; order Chiroptera; family Mormoopidae; genus Pteronotus; species Pteronotus mesoamericanus. Next base: position 24,679,589 of record NW_026555234.1, on the reverse strand, counting down.
CCGCATCTTCTAATGCCATTACCTGCGGAACTATGGCTTTGATAGGTAAATTTGGGAGCGGGGCACAACCATTCCGTTTGTAGCAAAGGAAGAGTGAAACCCAGGCACAGAAGGATGGCGTTCTCAGAAGCAGGACCAGCAGTATAAAATGACTTGGTGTATGCAACAAACCACGAGCAGTTCGGTATCACCAAGAGAGTACTCTTCAAACTGTTTACCCCCCACAGAATCCTTTCCTTGAACAGGCAATCCTATGTTAAAACAACAGATAAAACAGTAGATAAAACAATAAATTAGCTGTGTCGGGGGCAGCAACGGACACCTCTCTACAGGGGCGGCTCCTGAGGCATGTCCTCGCACGACCTAGAGCTCCGAGGCTGCAGCTGGGGGTAGGACTGGAGATGCCGCTGCACAGAGGACAGGCCGGGAGACCCTGCTGCCGCCGCGGGCTGGGGCCAGGTCCCGGGCAGTCTAACGCGCTCCGCCCCTGTAGGACTGCAGTGAAGCTCCGCGGAGGGGCTTTTGTCGGGGAAATGTGTGTGCTCAGGTGAGTGCTTTGGCAAGAGGAGAGGTTCTGTTTCTCTGGAGAACTCTGACGCAGACAGCGGCGTACCCCACTGTCCAGCTAGCCAGGGACAGAGGCAGGAGGAAAAGGTACTTCGTAATAATTTATTACTTCAACTTCACCACAGTTCCTCCCACAATGGTGAGTTCAGAAGGAGAAGCAGGTCATGCATGCTCTTAATTGGCATTCCTATCACATGGGCTCTGATAACAGCAGCAGCCTGCTCAAAATCTCCAGCGATTCTCTATGGCCCCCCAGTAAAGCCCCAATTACATGGTCTAATGTTCAGGCCTCTCTGTGACCTGGATTCAATGTCTATTCCCAGTCCTACCCCTTACAACCGGTAAATTGGTTATTGCGCACCAGTATTCACTCCCTCTGCTAATAAGGCTGTGTGTCTATATCCATTGTCTGTGACTTACAGTCCCCCCCCATAAGAAGGAAATAGATCCCTGCTTTGTGGACTTGGGGCTTGGGCACAGAACTTGCTTTGCTTGATGAAATATAATCAGATGTGAAATCTACTCATCCCCGCAGAAACTTCAGATGGTGTGTGGTTTGGCTGGACTGAGGGCAAGTGACATCTAGGAAGATGGGGAAGAAGAGAGCAGAACTCTCTCACGAAGCTTGTTTTACTTTCCAAGTAATAAGAGTAACACCTGGCTCTTCTGAAACCTTTACTTAGAAGTCCAAATTTTATATTGTGCTGTAGTGTGAAACTGTTTCATTTTAAGCAATGAGGAGCCTGTGTTTATTGAGAGTTTGTGAAATCATTTATGACTTAGGATGTTTACATTACAGACCAATGGATTTCTTTGACTCTTAACTCTGTTTTTGGGGAAAGCATCTTAAAATGTCTTGTTTTATTTTTGCAATGTAGCAGAGTAGAAAAATAAATATCTTAATAGCTAGTGCCAGACTCCCAATCTTAATATAAAATGTCTTTGTTTAGGATAACAGTTTATATAGGTCATTTGTGATGGAAAGCAAGACCCTAAGACAGGGGAGAATAGGCGGAGGGGCGGGGGAGAGATGCCTAAACTGTTTTGCATTAGAAATAAATAAGAATGGGGGCAGAGGCAGGGGGCAGAGGGCGAGAGCCCAGAGAGCTGACATTAAAGGGGAGTGAAAGAGGGAAAGAAGAGCAAAAGATTAATCAAAGGGCAGGAGGCTGGAAACCAGATTGGTTGTAGCAGACACCTCCAGGGCTTCTTCAAGATCCTGTTCTCCATTTCCTGCATAATCACAGAGTTCCATCAGGGCACCTGCCTGCCCTGCTAAAGACTACATTGTCCATACTTCATTGCAGCCAGGGTGGTCCCATGACTCTGTCCCCATCAGTGGAATAAGAATGAAAATGACGTGTGCAATCAATTGCTTAGAAGGAAATCCTTGGCCTCCATTCCCTCTTCTTCTACCCTTTCAAAGGGCTTTTGTGGATATGCTTTGACCCAGCTGTGACCATGAGGACACAGGCACTCCCAGGGGATGGCTCAGCAAAAAGACAGAAGGAACACTGGTTGGAGTGGTGGGTAGGAAGCGAAATTCAAAGCTGCCATTCAGCCTGGACTGAGAGAGAAAGTCACAGTAGTTTTTTGGTGGGGGGCTGAGGGGAGGATCTCGTTTCAGCAGCTTAGCCTAAACCTTAAAGAAGAAAATGGCACATCATGCTTTTGAAAAACGGAGATAATTATTATTCAATTTTTTAATTTTGTATTTTTCTGTGCGGTAAATTCTCCATCTTCTGACTTTTCGCAAAATGTGTTACAAATATAAAGGCCTGTGTGAGGGAGAAGTGTAGCAAAAATCAAGGAGAGACCTGGGTCCATAGCTGCGCCTACTGATCACAGATCGGAGACAGAACACGTGCAGGATGGTCCTGTGAGAAACGATGGGAGCGGAGCCGTATTAAAACAGAGCTGAGTGAGCCATTTCAGAGGGACTGCCCTGCGTGTCTTGTTCTATTTATCTTACAAACTAGATCAAAATACCAACATTCTAAGAAGTCAGTAAGAATGAGAATATCCTGTTTATAAGAACTGATGAAATTGGACTGTTGATGACCAAATCACTAAAGTACAAATCTAGCCTTTTGCCTGATGACCGAATCTCAAGCCAATCTATGAAGCACAAATCTAACCTTACCTCATCTAGCACCAATGAACTTCTCTTTATTATTACTTACTTCAGCTTCCTCCCTCTTTCCCTGAAAAACCCTGAGTCCCTCTCCTACAAAGGGGGACATTATTTGGGCTTCTGTCTGAATCAGGACTCCAAGAATTACAATTCTTTTGATCCCAAATAAACACTTTTGCTAGATTGTTTCCTCCTAGATTTATGGCATATGTCACAGAATTAGAACAAGTATTCCAAAAATGTATATGGAACCATAAAAGACCCCAATAGCCTCAGCAATCTTGAGGTAAAAGAACAAAGTTGGAGGTATTATGCTGACTGATATCAAACTATCCTACAAGGCCATATTATGGAAACCAGAATGGTACTGGCATAAAAACAGACACATGGATCAACGGAACAAAATAACCCAGAAATAAACCCATGCCTATATGGTCAATTAATGTTTGACAAAGGAGACAAGAACATAACAATGGGGTAAAGACAGTCTATTCAATAAATGGTGTTGGAAATATTGGACAGATACATACAACAAAAAAGGAACTAGATCACCTTCTTATATGATATACAAGAATAAACTCAAAATAGATTAAAGACTTAAATGATCAATAAATCAACAAACAACAAGTGCTGGCAATGAAGTGGAGAAAGGGGAACCCTTTTGCACTGTTGGTAGAAATGCAAATTGGTGCAGTCACTGTTGAAAACAATATGGAGTTTCTTCAAAAAATTAAAAATGGAGCTGCCTTATTATCTAGCAATTCCACTTCTAGAAATGTACCTGAAGAAACCCAAAACACTAATTTGAAAACATACAAGTACCCCTATGTTCACTGCAGTGTTATTTACAACAGGTAAGATTTTGAAGCAGCCCAGGCGTCCACCAGTAGATGAGTGGATAAAAAAGCTGTGGTGCATTTACACAGTGGAACACTACTCAGCTGTAAAAAAGAAGGAAATCTTGCCTTTTGCGACAGTGTGAATGGACCTGGAGAGTATTATGCTGACTGAAATAAGCCAGTGAGAGAAAAACAAATACTATATGGTTTCACTTGTATGTGAAATCTAATGAACAAAATAAACAAACACACAAAATAGAAACAGGCTCATAGATACAGAGAGCGGACTGACTGCTGTCAGAAGGGCGGGAGGCTGGGGGGCTGGGTGAAAAACATGAAAGGATTAAGGGAAAAAAACAACTTCACAGACACAGACAGCAGCATGGTGATTGCCAGAGTGGCGAGGGCTGGAGGCAGGTAGAAGAGGGTAAAGGGGATATAAATGGTGACAGAAAGAGACTTGACTTTGGGTGTGAACACACAATACAATATACAGATGGTATATTTAGAATTGTAAGCTTGAAACCTATTAAATTATATTGACAAACATCACCCCAATAAATACAACAAAAATTTTTTAAAAACCCTCATCTGCAAATTCGGTAGAATAACAATATCTACTTCATACTGTTATCATAGAGAATTAACAGGAATAGTGTACATAACACAGAGTACTTGACATATGATGAGGGATCAATATGGAGTAGCTTTTATTGTTAATAATAATATTTATTAATTCTATCATAATATTAATATGAGACCCCAACTATTTTTCAAGACTTAGAGAAAAGCCACCACCTTTGTCAAGGTCATGCGTTTAAATGTTTCTGGTTTGACCTGAGGAGAGAAGGTGGGGGGAGGGTGTGGCTCTGGCGCGTGGGTGCGCTGGACCAAGTATCGGTAGCTCCATTGTCCAGGTTATGCTGGATTATCCAAGTGAGACCCATGTAATCACACGAGCCCTTAGAAGTGGAAGAGGAAGGGACACAGAAGAGCTGGTGAGAGAGAGAAGATGGCAGGAGGGGCAGGAGACATTGAAACATGAGGAGGGCCCAGCCCACCGTTGCCGGCTTGGAGGATGGAGGGAGAGGCTTGTTATGGGTTGAACTGTGTCCCAGGTTAACGCTTTTGAAATGCATAAAATAAATACAGAGGATTATTTAAAAACCAAATGCACTGATAGAGCTACCCAAATATTTTTAAATTTTGATACTGTAACATACAGGGTGGGGCAAAAAGAAGTTTACTATTATGAGTACGTGAAACTGTTTATTCTTATATTTTTATTAATTAAAGTATTATTTTTGACAGGAATAACTGTAAATCTACCTTTGGACCGCCCTGTGTGTTTTTTAATAATTGCATTAAATAACAAGATCCAGCAGTGGTTCTAAAAAATACTGTGACTTCATATTAATGATCAGCATAAATGACGTTTCCATATATCTGTAAAATGGTAGTGTGACAAAGTACACTGTACAATTCGTACAACTGTGATTTGTTGCCAACATTCATGATGGAAGGAAATGCTAAATTTCAGTTAGTGGTTAGTGAAAACAAATACCTAATTCTTTTCCAACCAAATTCATAGAGCCCAAATCCTATCCACTGACGCCAGAGGGTCCCCAAGATCAAGTTAAACCCAGGGAATATTGTAGGAAACACTGACGCGTATGTTCTAGTTGGGGAAGACTGATAATAAACATAATAATTCAGGTTGTGATGAGTTGTTTAAAGACATTAAAAAAGTAATTTCAGATAATAATGAAGCGTTAAAAAAAATAAAGTCATAGACATTAACCCATAGCTTGGGTAGTTGATTAAGGTGATTGGAAAAGGCCTCCCAAGTTTGGCTGAAACCCAGAGGAAGAGAAGGAGCTGGTCTAATGAGAAACCAGGGGAAAGTTGGTGAAGAGACGGAACAGCAAAAGGCCGGCCTGGGCTTGCCACCCAAGGGAGAGGAAGCCAGAGAAGCAGGCACACATCAGTCTTAAAAGCCACGGTAGGAAGTCCCTGAGCTCCCGCGCCCGTTCCCTCCTCTGGCAAATTAGGATGGCGGTGGTCCCCATATCCCCGTCTTTATGCTGGGAGCTCTTGAGAGAACGTGAGGGAAAGGACCTGGGAGCCTCCCAAAGGCCACCCATCTTCTCAGTTAACCCTGAGAGGGCACTGTGAAAGGCATGCAGTTAGGACACACTTCTCCAAGGGGTCAGTTAAGCCATTTGCTTAAGGTCACATAGGTGGTATATGACAAAGCTGGGCTTCAGAAGATGCTGACTCTAAAGCCCTTTCACTTGACCCTCACCCTTTTCTTCCTCTTGTCTATGGACAAAGCATAAATTCTTTCAAATCGAATTCACCCACCTCCCAATGCCCCCGCCCCCCCCCTCCCCGCCCCACACACTCATCTGCAAGTCTCATCACCCCCCACCCCTCACCTCTCAGTCTCCCAGGAGAAGAAAAAAATCCAAACACAGCTGCTAAAAGCCGCAGGGCCTGAGGGAAAGCCATTTAGCCTTAATTCCCTAACTGTTAAAAGCAGCAGAACCATGGCAACCCGCTCTCAGGGCTTCTATTAAAGAGTGAACAGTGAAAATCAGCCTAAATCAATGTAAGGAGGAGAGATGTTCCATTCTCTCAAGCACAGCTGGTTCCATCCTCCCCCAGCACCCTGAGGTGCTGCAAGCAGCTCCGCGATGCCCCGCAGGCTGGCCTTCCGAACTGCTCCCTGTTTTTTGTGAGAGCAGAAGCACCAGTGAGCACTTCCGTGCACTCTTGCCCCACTTCCCTTTCTGAGAGAAGGTTCTCTCCCCAGGTAGGTAAGGGTCTAAGTGAGGGGTCAGGCGCATGCTGTACTCACCTTCCTAAAGCAGCCCCATCCCAGCCAGATACTGTCTCCTGCCCAGTTTCTTTGAGAGAAAGAGGAGAGTGGGTACAGGGAGAGGATTGGGGTCAAAACTTCTTGCTTTTGGTTTTCTCTCCCTTTCGCCATTTCTCCAACAACTTGACCTCAGAGACTTCCCCTCAAGATGTCTCTGGGGATCTCCTTGCTGTTGGCATTGTGGCCTAAAGTATTTGAAACACGGTTTCCCGTGTTATCCAAAAGTAGAGCGTTCCTACAAAGCCTTTCATGACTGAAATGGTGTAAAGCAAAAAAGCAATTGCCTTAGGGCACATCTTGCTGAGGGATGTGAGAAATGAAAGGAGAGAAAGCCAGATGCTCACAGACACAGTTCACAGCCCAGGCAGCTTGACACCGAGATGCTGAGTGTAGTTCCCAGGGAAGGAGCTTGGTGGGGCCATACCCACCGCTGGGGGTGCCTCTGCTTGTAGAATGGCTGCGGCCAAACACACTGAACACTATTTTCGCTTTTTGCCTTTTTTCATAAAACTGAAAATCCTCTTCTGGTTTCTTTCAGTTAGTGCAAACGAGTCCTAATGTAGGTCTTTTGTAAAAGTGGTAACGTAATGCGAACACTCAAAACACAGGGGATACCTGCCCACTTTCTCCTGTTTCCTGCAGGTGTGTCAGGTCCGTAGGAGCCTCCCTTCAGCTGCTGCGTCCAGGACAAGAAAAAGCAACAGCAGCTCTGTGCCCTGACTCGATTCACTAAGACCCTACTGGGGAGGGAAGCTTCCAGCACCCTGGCGGCCAGGTGCTTCTGTGCGATGGGCACCCTGCTGTGGATCAGTGGCGCAACTTCCCACTCCCTTTATTTCACGGCACCAACAAGGTTGAGGATGCCCCAGAAATACCGGAGGTGGACTTTTTACTGATTCTCCATATGGAATACCTATGCACTAAGTGCATTACCTCATATAAACTTAATTACATTAGAAAATGTATACTATCTCAGCCAATGAAAAATTATTATTTAATGGAACAAAAAAGCCCTTGATATTTAGAAAGTTTAATAACCTGCCCAGGGTCACTCAGGGTTTTAAACTCAGGTTACCTGACCATGGCTTTTACTTCCCCAGATACTGTCTCCTGGTCTCGATCATTACAGTGGTGCTTAGACCAAAGTTTACTTAGGGCCCAGAATGGATTTGTCAACGTGAAGGGACATGGGTAATGTTATGTCATGGGGATTATTACACGTGTACTGTAAAATGGTCACAGAGGCCTTTGTGAATGGAAACTATTAACTGTCCCTAAGCTTGCCGCGTGTGCTCATGGAAACCAGAGCCCTCACTGACTCATGTGCACTGCAGATACTAAATGGTGACAGCAGCCTCCGTCTTTGATGTGGCTTTGCTCTCAAGCTCATCTCGCCAAACAGCTAGAGAGAAATAAAATTCCTTCCATTGGACTAAATTCCTACACTTCTTGGCTGCAGCATGTAAGGAGGAAGGAAAGCAAAGAGAATTAAGGGGAGCATGTGGGTGAGCTTCTAGCTGCAGCTCTTAAGGAAGATGGGCACCCCAGCTGTACAACCTGACAATCTTCCACTCACATTTGACAGATGGAAAATACATGAAGCATTGGACGGTTCCTCTCGAGCTGTCTTCACAACACAACGGACCCAGAGCGCTACTAGGAGAAAAATAAACACTGTGAGGTAAGAATCTTGTCAGAAGAAATGAGTTTTCTTTTGGCCACACGTTGAGTTTTCTTTCTCAGTCTCTTACTACAAACCCCAGGATCTACGTAAGATTCTGCAGCCCACTCTTGGCTTCACGTTTCCCTCTGAGGTGGGAGCCTCCCATGGGAAAGAATGTAGTAGCTTCATGTTCCATCATTTCCCCAGCACTGAGCACAGCACCCACCAGATATTGGGTGCTCAGGACCCTCTCAATGAAAAAACTAATGAAATTCTGAGACAGAGAAGGCAGCCTAAAGAGTCCTTTGAAATCAAACGTATTTTCTCCTGGGAAACATAGGCCCTTTGCTTATGAATGTACAGGCTGCAATGTGGGACCAGAAACTAGAGTGGGACCAGAGCAGATGATTGTGAGAGAGACTCCTAAAAGGAAAGGTATGAGCCAAAATGTAACGGGCAATTCTGTAATGTGATAGGAAGCACGGCGCCATGTCTTCAATGCCAGCTTTTATGTGGGTTAAGAACATTACTGTTTCTTTTGCCTGAATGTGAGACTTACATCCCTACTTCGTACACTCAAACTGAAGGTTGAGTAATGGGAGGCAGCCTATTGAAGGGTACAAGCAGTCAGAGCCCCCACAGTGGCGCGCGCGCGCGCGTGTGTGTGTGTGTATGAGAGAGAGAGAGAGACTATATATAGGCATACATATAGAAGGCTCATATATATATTCTAATTATATATATATTAGAATTATATTAGAATATATAGCACCAGTGAGGTCCTTGCAGATGCCCCCCAATAAATAACAGTTCTCTTCCCTATCTGGATCCTGAACAAGTTAAGACATAAAATAGAAGAGAAAGCTGGAGGCCAAGATGTCACCTTCGTTCCTGACAAGGCTAGTGGGAAGACATGGCTTAGCGTGAAAGCTAAATGAATTTGCTTCCTCAACCCAGAAGAGGCAGATTTTCTGCCCATTCTCAGCAGTGCTCATCAGGGGCAGGGGTGGGAGAGGGGCCAGCACTGAAGTACCTGCTCTGGGAGGACCTCCGGCCTGATGGATCAGAGGCAAACATACGCTCTCTCTGGCCAGGTCCAGCCCCGAGAGAATATAGAGAAGGACTGAGCTGCACATACCCAATTATTCTCCTGAATCTTACCAATGAGTTCAGGCCCCTCACCACCAGGGTGGGAATGTATAAAAGGGCAGAGAGAGAGAGAGAGAGAGATCCAGAGTTATATTAATCAAGTTCCCTTCCCAGGAAGGCAGCATCAGGAGTGAGAAAGAAGTGTTTTTCTACTAACAAACATCTACTGCACTTAATCACGTACATTAACCCTTTACATGTTGTCTCCCACTTATGACTGGAAACTTTTTGAGGAAAGGAATTGTACTTTATTTATCTTTGTTTGCCAAAGCCTTGTACTAGAAAAGCATGCAAATGTCTGCAGACTGAATATGGACCCAGAGACCAGACAGGCCTAGGTTCAGATCTCCTTCTTGGCCAATTACTGTGGAAACGAGAACAAACTATTTACCTAGAGGTTGCACACAGATGGTCCACAAACCACATCCAACACAGACAGAATCTGTTTAGCCCACAGAGTGTTAAAAGTTTGTAAATTAGTTGACAATACTTAAAACAGGTGATTTCACAGAAAGATCTGGATTTCTGGCTTATCCTGAAAACTTGGAAGACCTGATGTGGTGGACAGGTTGCAAAAATGGCCTCAATTCTTGCCCCTGCCCTTTGTCCACACACTTGGCAATGTTACTCCCCAGTTCTTTCCGTAAAGAGTAAGAGTTCGTATCCCCACCCTTTATCTCAGGATCAGCCTTGTGACTTGCCTGGGCCAATAAAATGTGACAGAAATGACAGAATGTTGGTTTTTAGCCTGGAGCTAAGAGGTTTTATACATCTTTCTTTCCTTGTTAGAAATTTGCCAGGACCCCATGTGAATAAGCTTGGACTATCCTGCCAGAGGACGAGAGGTCTTATCAAGCAAAGACTAGTTGTCTCTGTTGTACAGCCAAGATCAGCAAAACCTCACCTGCCAGCTGACCACACATGCATGAGTGAATCCAGCCAAGACTAGTAGAACCAACCACCTGATCCACAGACTGTGGGCAATAGTAAATGCTTATTGTTTGAAGCCACTGAGTTTTGGAGCAATGTGCTACGTAGCAATAGCAAACTGAGACACCTGGCCCTGGTGGGCCTGCTGTCTGTTCCCAAGGCAACACTTAGCTGGGTGAGCAGCTTCTTGAGAAGAGGTGTGGATCTTGCAGCTTGCCACCATTCCTGCCACTGCTCCCTATTGTCTCTCTGACAAAGGAGCTGAGCAATAGCTGACGTTAATATCATTCTTGAGCCATTGTTTTTTTTCACCATTGGGTTAAGAGTAAACAAAAAGAGTTTTTATAACCATGATTATCAATAAGGATTGAGATAGCTATGCAATACATTTTAAGCAAAATGAGAAAGTAGAGGGAAAAAATAATCTCCTTACACTGGCTCCATTTTTATATACCTCAGTTTGAGCTGTTGACTTATCCTCCCGTAGCCTCAGTTATCTCTGTAAAGTGGTGTTAAATACAGCACCTCAGAGGAATCCCGTTAGGTGCAGCCAGACAGCACAGCAGCTTAGCACACAGACTCTGGAGCTTAACAGCCAGAGTTAAAGTCCCAGATTGGCCATGCGCTAACCAGGTTCATGCACAGTGCCTAGGCGGATGCAAACTGCCCCTAATAGATGTTCAATAGAGCTCCTTTAGTCTTTTATCCACGGAAGAATTATTTCTCATCTTGATATTGTTCTAGTAAGTTATTATCAATGAAAGCTAACTCTAAAGGAGATTATTACGTTAGAAATATTCTAAGTACTGAGACAGACCAAAATAATGTCAAATTTCTGAGTATTTAATAGCTTTTATAATGATTATAAAATATTTATACCACTGATCAAGGTATAAACACCTTCTGAAACTATCCCAGAGAAATAGTATAAAGGCAAAAGGCACACAGATATTTACAGCACCCATTCATACAATGGAATATTTAACCATAAAATCAGTATCATCATGGGAAACATGGAAATTTGTTCAGAAAATAATGGTAAATGAAAAAATATATACACAAAATAGTATATACACATTAATTCCATTTCTATAAAACTATATGTTGAGAATGATTGGGAGAAAATATTAGATAATACAAATATTGCCATTACAAGTTGATACTATTTTAATAAAATTATTAACAAATATACTATAATTTTAAAATTTGGAAAATATAGATTGTTATACACCACTATCATAAAAAGGGTATTTGTAGGGCATTACTCAAAGTAAATCACAATATCTCATTTTATTGGTATTCATCAATCAAGTTAATTGAGTATTACCATGTTTTATTGGTAGACATAAGGAAGAGCTATTATATGAGCAAAGAATTTCCTTCCGTTAAAACTTGCAATCTGAATACTTACAACTCAAAGTCATTCCCTCACTCCCGCTCCCCAACCTGCATTCATCCCTCCTTGTCGTTAAAGCCAAACAGAACAAAACACAATTACAACACTTCTACTCCAGATCAGATGATTTTAGGGGAAATGAACAGAGGTTTATCCTCAGAATCACTCTGCACTGAGAGCATGTTGCTGCGTTCAGCCAACCAAGGAGAACAGAACAGTCCCAGGGCCCCCCCCCCCCCCCGGCTCCATGTTGCCTGATGGACAACATGTTACGTCACAGTCACACTCAAATTTGGGCACCTACACCTCTGGTTGCATGTAGAATGGAACGTCTGCCTCCTTCCTGGTGCTGCCACTGAGCGAAAGTCCCTCTCTACACTCCCACATTCTTCCTAGAGATTTGGGATGTTTTGGGGGTTTAGATTAGCAATGGAAAAAGGGGGCTAGTGACTGCAGACAGCTTAATTAGTGAGCTAGATGAGACTCTGCTCTCTTCCTGGATCTCGCCAGTTGATATGGACTCTGGTTTTCCTTTCTGTAAAATGGGCTGATTCTTTTTGTCCTTTCCTACTTCCACAGGTGGTGGTGGTGGCGGCGAGGGCAGTGACTGCAGCTCATGAACGTCTGCTGTGCGCCAGACCCATTGCTGAGCTCCTAACACTCACTTATCTCATTCAGCCTCCACAAAAATCCATGGGAGAGGTATGTGTATTATGTCCAAATCACATTTAAGAAAATAGCATTTGAAGAAGCTACATAATTTGCACTTAGTCACACAGCTAACAAAGAGCCGTGAAAGAACTTAAACTCAGATCCATCCAATGATGCTAAAACTAAGGCTTTTAACTTTTATGCCATATGTCCTTGATATAAATTTATAAACCATCATAGGGAAGCATGTTAAATATCTAATATGGCCGAAAGACATATATTAGAAGAGTAATAAAAGGGCAATTTTATCTTATTCTTGGTATGTAGTATTGGATTCCAAAATAAACTTTGTTTCCAAAACACTCTTCCCTACTTGTTGAGAAGAAAAACAAAAAAAGGTGTGTTCGTTTTGGGGGGTTTTTTTCAAATTACTCTCAATCCATGGAACTTGCAGTCCTGTGACACCAGCTCAAGGCACCAGAAGAACCTCCCTGGTCGTAGAAACCAGTCACTTCCTTTCATGATTGAAGACACTGTGCCAGGGAGAGCAGAGGGTCATGGCAAGGCCACACGCAGCTCCACCCCAAGCCTGATTTTTCCAGACCTCGTTTAGTTTCCTCCTGGTCCCTTCCACAGAGCTTTAATCTCTGTTCAGATGGTCCTTGGAAGATTGAAAAACTCACCTGCCTTTCCCTCCCTGTTTCACTCCCTCCTCCACCAACCACATCCTTGGGCCCCTGGGTCATGGTCAATCTGTCTGTGCTGGCTGGGCCTCCCGCTGTCACAAAGATCTGCACACAGGTGCAGGAAGGGCTGCAGATGTGAACCGTGATTAAGCGGTGAGACACTTCCCCCAGACCCCAGCTATTCGCCACTATACAGTGTGTTACCCCATTTGAAGGCAGCCATGGCCGAGATACCTGCAAAACTACATCTCCAGTCTTTGGGCAGATTCATGTAGCAGCAAAGAAATGAAATATAACTAAATAAAATAAAGATATCTATGGAAATACAGCTTATGAAGGCCCCATTCTTTAACATTTCAGTTAGACCGAAACTGAAAATCCTCAATGGCACACACCTCAGTCAAACTTTCGCCATCACCCTTTGGCTAAAACTGTTCTTGATAAGGTCTCTACTTCATTAAAAATCCAACAGACAACTAGCTCTCTTCCACTTGAACACCAGTAGCATTTGACCTAGTTGTAGACAGGGTCAGTGACCATAATAATAATGCTACTTGGCTAAGAGTTTCATCAATGCTCCAGTGACAAAGGTTTGGCGGTTAACACCAAAAAGGACCAACATTCTTTGTAGTTGTTGAATATATATGTGTGCTTCAGTTAACTCTGTATAGGTCTCTCTATGAAATAAATTCAGTTTTTCTCAATGTAGCTTTTTTAAAAAAATTACAGTTCACATTCAATTTTATTTTGTGTTAGTTTCAGGTGTACAACATAGTGGTTAGGTAATCTTAAACCTCACAGAGTGGTGCCTGGATATTTTAAGCACCCACCTGGCACTGGACATAATTATTACAATATTATTGACTATTTTTCCTATGCTGTTCCTTACACCCTCATGACTGGTAGTCACAAAATAGCCAACTTAGCTTTTCTCCTGCCTTTAGAACACACCAAGTTTACCAAATCTGTATAAACCTGTTTTTAAAAAATCTGTTAATCCTAAGAGGATGTAATATTATCAATTACTATTCCACACTTCTGCCATTTGGTGAGAGTCCACTATGCATCAGGAATTGCATAGTCTTATGGTTAAGATCATAGACTTACTGGAGCCTTCTGAAACTTTACTTCTTGCCTTCAAATTCTGGCTCTGAGACTTACCAACTTAGAGAAGAAGAGAAATGGAAACCACATAAGGCTACCATGAGCAGTTGCATAAGTTGCTTATTGCATAAAAGTAGCTCAGCCAATGAGCGAGTGGTAGCCACAACTTTGCCCACACTGCTCTCACCAAGCCCTGTGGTCAGTGCAGGCTTCTGTGCACCTGAAGGAGGGGGCTGTGCTTGCAGAAGCGTGGGCCCATAAGATGCCTCTCTTCAGAGGAAGTGATTTCTATATTTACATGAAAGTGCCAAATGACCTCGCAGCAACCCTGAAACTAGAGGCAACCCTGAAATTGGGGCTTCAATCTTCAATAATTTGGTTGTGGGATCAGTTACATTTAGAACTCCAAATTTTAGAACACTGACTGGCACATAGCACTCAACAAATATTTGCTGAATGCATGAATATAAAACAATCTGAGAACAAGACATAAAAAATGAATGTTGTGGAACACAGCGACTTTTCTCAAAGTGGAGCTCTCCAAGACACTTTCAGGGGACCATGAGGTCAAAACTATTTTCTAATAATACTAAGGCTTTATTTGTCTACTTCACTCATTCTCTACAAGTGTACAGAGCTCAAAAACGTTTATTCATAGGGTTTCAATTCCACATTGCAACTAACCTTTAAGAAACGATAACATCAATTTTTGGAGTACTATCAAATAAAAATATCCATAATGATCTGAAAAGGCTATTAAAATACTTCTCTTTGTTCTAAGTACATATATGTGTGAAGCCAAATTTTCTTCAAATAGTGCATCCAGAACTACACTTGGCAAATTATACCAGGTTGAATGCAGAAGCAAATATGTGATCCAACTATCACTTACTGTTAGATATTAAAGCAGTTTTCAAAAAAATGTAAAACAATGACATTCTTCTCACTAAAATGTTTTGGTTAGGAAGATATAGTTATTTTTCCCTTAAGAATGTGTTATTTAAAAAAAATCAAGATGGCAGAGGAGTGAATGGAAGTCACCCTGACCTCCTCCCAGGACCAATCTGGAATTACAACTAAACTGTTGAGAAATCACCTGGAACAAACAACTGAACAATAGTGAGAGAGGAGCCTTATAACCTCAGACAGACAGAAGAATCAGCTTTAGCACAACCTAACTGCCGCTTACCCTGGTCTCCAGCAAAGGCAGGGCAGGGTGTGCTAGAAACGACTGAGGAGGGACTGGAGACAGGGGCTTTAAGGAGAGAATGGAGTGAGCAGCTGGCAGGGTCCTGGTGTTTACTCCTCCCCCATATGGCAGCAGCCATCTGGCTCAGGCAGACCACTCCCCTGAGCAGCCCCAGTGTGAGAGGACCCAATGACCCCACCCCCAGGAGGAACTCTGCCCTGCCCTGTGGTGTCTAAGCCTCACTTCTGAGTGTAGAGTGACTAGATTAACAACTGAAGGAGACAGCTACAGATAGTAGATTCCTGGAAGTCTCAAGTTCCTAAGTGCCTAAGGTCAGACAGGGTCAACATCTGACATCATCAGGAGCAAACCCAGAAAGAAAAAACAGCTGTCTCCTACCATAGAAGCTCACACCACAAAGTCAAAAAATCAAGACAGATCAACTTAAGAAGCAGAAGAAAAAAAGAAGAGTCTCACAAATAAAGGGAAGACAAACAAATAACTCCCAGTTGAAAGGAAAGGAGGAATCCCCAGAAAGAGAACTAAATAAGACAGAAGCAAGTAAACTATCAGATATTGAGTTCCAAACAACAGTTCTAAGGAAGCTCAATGAGCTTAGTGAGGTCAGAGGGAATTACAAAAAACTAAGGGAAACTACAAGGAACTTACTTCAAACTCTATCAGCATGAAAAAGGACATAGAAACTATCAATAAGAGAAGAGGAAATTAAGAATACAATCTCTGAATTGAAGAACACAGTAGAAGGAATAAAAAACAGACTAGATGAAGCAGAAGATTGAATCAGCAAGCTGGAGGACAAGGTAGAAAAAAGCTCCCAGAAAGAGCAAGACAATGAAAAGAGACTCCAAGAGAATGAAGAGGCATTTAGGGAAATGAAGGACAACCCGAAACGTAATAATATCCATATAATAGGGATACCAGAAAGAGAAGAAGAGGAGCAAGGGATAGAGAACCTGTTTGAGAAAGTAATGATGGAAAGCTTCCTTAATTGGACGAGAGAAAAAGTCACACAAGTCCAGGAAGCACAGAGGGTCCCATTCAAGAGGAACTCAACGAGGCCCACTCCAAGACACATCATCATTAAAATTGCAAATATCAAAGACAAACAGAGAATCCTAAAAGAAGCAAGGGAGAAAGAGGTAGTAACACATAAAGGAGCCCCGGGACAGCTAGCAGGTGACTTCTCAACAGAAGCACTACAAGCCAGAAGGGAATGGCAAGAAATATTCCAAGGCATGAAAAGCAAAGGCCTGCAACCAAGACTGCTCTACCCAGCAAGGCTCTCAATTCAAATGGAAAGTGAAATAAGGAGTTTCCCAGACAAAAGAAGGCTAAAAGAATACACCTCCACCAAACCAGCACTGCAAAATATGCTAAAGGGACTGCTTTAAGAAGATGAAGAAAAAGAGTTTGTGAATACCCAATTCCTTTCGCAGTCACCAATACTTGATATTACCAATATTTTTAATACTTATTCATCTGATTGTGACAATGATGTGTTATTTTAATTGTTCCTTTATTACTTGTTGAAACTAAACCTGTTTTTGTATATTTCTTGCCTATTTCTATTATTTTTAAAAAGCTTTAAGTGACTTTTTGGTATTCTTTATCCATTTTTTGATTAAATGTTTGTAAAATTTTCTCCCTAAAAACAAACAAACAAACAAACAATTAACTGCTTTTTAGATGTGTGAAGGAAATACTTTCCTATTCCATTTTGTCTTTTAACTTTTTATATGTGTATTACTGAATAGTCTTAAATGTTTAATATAGTTACACTATCAATATTTTACTTTATAACTTCTGGGTCTGAATATTTTACTTCAGGGTAAGAAAAATATTACTTTGTATTTTCTCCTAAAACTCCTTAGGTTTTACATTGATTTTTAAGTCATCTGAATATTTTTTGTATAATGTGTGAAATAGGGCTCTCTCTTTATTTGTTTTATTTCAAGTAATAGTGGTCCCTACACCTTATTTGTTGAATAAGCTTTATTTTCCCCATTGATTTCAAATGTCAGTTTAATCATATATTACATTGTTAGACAGATATATACATTTGTTTCTAGAATGCTCATTTTATTTCATTGACCTACTTGATTATTTCTGTGCTGGTGTCATGTTGTTTTAATTGCTGAGACTTAATAATGGATTTAAATTTTTTAATATTTTATAATGGATTTTGACATTTAAAATAAATAAATAAAATCAATGTGCATTTAAAAAAGAAAAAGAGGGAACTTCTACCTTTTGTGACAACATGGATGGAACTGAAGAATATTATGCTAAGTGAAATAAGCCAGTTAGTGAAAGACAAATACCATATGATCTCACCTATAAGTGGAATCTATTCAACAAAATAAACTAACAAACCACAAGCATGGAAACATGGAGCAGACTGAAAGTGACCAGAGGGGAGGGGGAAGAAGGACAATGGTGGAAAGAAGGGGAAGGGACTAAATAAAGAACATCTATGAATGACCCATGGGCATGGAAAACAGCAGGGGAAGGGGAAGAGGTGAGATGGGTGGAGGAAAGCAAAGCGAGGAAAGTTGAGACAAATGTAATAGAATAAACACAATTTAAAAAAAATAAAAAGAATGTGTTATTTATGTTAACACTTAATAAATTTATTATAGTTACTTTAAATGAATCAATATCTAAATATTTTGTGATAATTTATCTGTTGTAATTTTAATTTGGTTAAAATGAATAGCTAGAGCTCACATCAACAAAAATTCCAGGTTTTTCAATGATTTTTAGAAGTGTAAAGTGGTCCCAAGACCACAAAGTTTGAGAACAGCAGACATAAAGCAAACCCTAGATTATCAAAATCACCTGGGGAACTTTGGAAAAATAGAGATTCTGGGTCCCACCCTCTCAGAGGTGTCCAACCTGCGGCCCACAGGCCTCATGAAGCCCAGGACAGCTATGAATGTGGATCAACACAAAATCGTAAATTTACTTAAAACATTATGAGAGTTTTTTGTGATTATATGTCACAATGTATTTAATGTGTGGCCCAATACAACTCTTCTTCTTCCAGTGTAACACAGAGACACCAAAAATTAGGACACCCGTGCTGGAGTCTGATTCTGCGGCTGTAACAGGGCTCTGAGAATTTTGTATTTCCGAAGAACTCTCCCAGTAATTCTGATCCTCAATCACTGGTAGAAACAATACATATAGTAGAAGTTGGGGAAATTCAGAATCAAAACATGCTACCATTGTCAGAGAAGGCTTTGTTTATCCAACATTTATCAAGCACATACCAAAGTCCAGGCAACGTTGAGAACATTAGCAGACACAGACCCTGTTCTGAGAAACACACAGACCAGTGCGAGAGACAGACAGGGCAGGCAAAGTTACAGTGCACAGTCCTGGGGTCCGTAATGGAGAAAATTGGGTGCTGTGGGCAGAAGCAGGGCACCCTGCTCCAGAAGGGCTGGCCTTAAACAATGGGAAGGATGTGGAGAAAGGGGTGACAGGATATCATGAGGGATGACCTGGAGGCAGATGGTCACCGTGCCGACGGGGTGAGCAGTACTGGCTGCCATTGGCGGGCTGGCTAGGGAACAGAGCAGGGCAAGGACGGGCAGGCTGGGTGGGTCAGACCGTGGGGAAATTTGATCCCAGTGAGCGAGCTGCTTGTAGTTGGGTGGCAATACAATGAAAGACATGTTTTAGGATTACAACTCTGGTGACATAATGAAGTCGGAGGGGCTGAAGAACGGGACGCCTGCTCACTGGCAAGTAGAGTAATATGATTCTGGAAGTCATCCAAGCCAGGTGGCAAAATAAACAGCAATGTTCATGCCCATGGTCTGAGAGTAAATAGAGAATCCGCTGAAAACCAGACAGTGAGATAAAATACATTTAATAAGTCCTCCTGAACTTTCTGTGCCGTTTTGAACGTCCCGAATCATTTTATAGCAGTAGCTCTTGAAATTTTAAGGTTGTGGATTTATGAAATTCCGATGAACATTTTAGACATTCTCCCCAACGGAGAAAAAAATAGTGAATTAAAGCAAAAAAAAAAAAAAAATGTGTGTGTGACTGAGCAGAATTTTCTCAATTCTCATGTTCCCTTATCCTCACATCTTTTCTCCTTTTTTCTAAAAGAGGTCTCATTTGATAAGAGGAAGGGAGAAAAAAAATTATCTCTGCAGGATAAGGCACCAGAATTTTCCTGTAAGAAATAGTGAATATTAGCAGAAGAAAGGTTGGGGGTAGAAATTTCACTCTGAAGCCCTGGAGGCAGCTTCCCGGGGAGCACAAAGGAAGCAATGCAGGGGAGGAAACAGGAACAGAGTCCAATCTTGTGGAAGAGGCGGGATGAACTAGATTATGCAGGGTTTGACCGATGCCTCAGTGGAGAAAGTGCAGGGCTGCACTCAGGAGTAAGGGCAACTGCCCAGTAATAAGGCTTTCTTTCTGGAAATGGACTGTACCTTTGCACTCACAAGACACTGAAGCCACGACCAAGGACAGGTTTTACCTCTCCACTTATCTCCGTTCCTTGTGACCCTCCCCTTCCTCAGCATCTGAGACAGGTCTTCCCCCATCAGGGCTGCTGCTGGCTGTTCACTGAACAAGGCTCTCAGCACAGCAGACACCAACAGGCAGCCTGTGCTGCGCTTGCCAAGTTCTGTGGGCTGGCCTGGGCCCTGTGCACCCGGAGTGGGCGCCATTTTCTCATTCTCACGAAGGTGCCCTGCCAGACAAGCAGTCCTGCACCACCTGCCTAACGCCCTGTTCTTTCTCTCCTCCTGCCTCCCCGTCTTCCCTTACCACAGGGGGCCTCGGCAGAGAATTGTTAGTTTGTAAGTCTCCACAATATAATGTGGGCTGGGAACATTGGGCAGACTCTCGTCTCCCCTCGCGCCTCTCCCAGAGCTTCTTACACACAGACTTCACCTTCTCAGGAAAAGTAGATGGAGGGTGAAGGACAAAAATTACTCACTACATGACCAGCGTGCTTCTTTTATCAAGAGCAGAAAGAAAAAAACAGACCCACGTAGAATACAGCAGCGTCCTTCTTCCCCTCAGCCCAGGCCTTGAGCTAAGAGAAAAGTTGTGAAAAGGGACAGCCCATATATAGCAGCTGAATGATAGCCTCAGAGCCGAAACCACAGGCGAGCTCGGCCTTCTCCCACAGCTGTGGGGTGAACACAGGTTTGGCTGGGTTCCAGACCTCACACCTGCTCTGGCTCGGGCTCCAGTGTAAGCCTGTCGGCCAGAATCAGCCCTAAGCTCATTCTGGCTTAGTCTCTCCTCTCTTCCTTAGGAGGAGCTTCGAAAATGTGGGCAATGCTGGTGTTACCCTACACGACAGCCCAGCTGACTCACTGGCCTCAGGCAGCCCCCACCTCCCCCTGAGGGACTGGGCTCCTACTCCTTCAAATCTCACCCCTGCGAGAGCAAGCCAAAGCCCAGAGCTTTGTTCAGAGCAAGGTAGGAACCTGGTACTACAGGGCTTTTTGCTTTCAGGAGACCAAGAGTCCAGAGTCATCATCTTAATAATGGTGAACATAGAGGGTGCACTTAATTACATATGAAGCCCTTCCCTTTCAATACCGCACCTAAAGTATTATTCCTCCTGAAGTATTATTCTTTTCATTTCATAGAGGAAAAATACTGAGACTTAGAAACATAAAGCTTGCTCAGAGTCACCCGCTCCCACCAGCTCCTCAGAATTATCTACTCCTTCCTCTTTAGATGTGACTATGTGTTAAACTGTATTGTGTCCTTTCTTCAAAGGAAGAAGCTTCGAGGAATCCACTTCAAGATGCACTTTGATAAGAACGGACAGATAATTATTATTAGACTAGACACAGGAAAAAAAAAAGGAATGTCTGTTTAAAGGTCAACCAAACTTGTCTGACAGTCAACTGGGGGTGGGGGTAGGTGGCTCGTTTACCAGAATAAGTCTTAATTCCATTACAATTCATCAGAAAATTGCACAAGCGTTTCATCAGGAGCACTAATTTTCTTCTCAGAAAGAGATTCTGAATTATATCACACACTAAAGGGTCTGTCCCAGAGCAAGTCTGGGACAATTTTTCTTTTTAATGCTATTATAGCAAACATCACATTATATTGACATATTACATGACGATTGCAATTTAATTATGTAACGATAATGCATAACTATGGCATCACAGAAATCCCGAGAAAGTCAGGATCAGCCTGTATGTTTGGCCTATAACAGGTGAATGAACTTCCTCTTAGAAGAAATGAGTGAACTATATCAAGGCCGCTCAAAGTGTGGTCCAAAGAGCAGGCAGAGTAGGTTTGCAAAATGCATAGCAAGAAAAGCACAGAAACCAAGAGTATATATTCAGAAAGTTTGGGGGTGTTTTTTAGTAATTGGATAATGTCTATTGACTCTAATAATCAAAACTAGGACTTATATTTTATATGTCCTTTTTAAATCTCATTTTTCCTATTAATCCTTTGCCTTTTTCTTCTTCTAGGACTTCATTGTGTTTTTAAACAGTATTGTTCTACAATGATTGGAAATATATATATTTTTTAAAAAGGTCATTTAGCACAGCAGTTTAATAAGATGATCACGGGCCCATTGGAAAAGCCAGATGACTTTATCACATGAGAATTTCCATTTAGAAGAAATACCCTGACAGAGAAAGAGACCCTGAGTCTGGCTCACACAAACCTTCGGCCAGCAAGCTCTAGCAAGAGCCTCACCTTAGGTGCCTAGGCATATTTTGGAGGGGAGGGAAACAGAGGTGTCCGTCCAAGTCTCCTCATCTGCAGCTTCTTGGAGCCATGCCATCGCTTGGAGGCCCGGCACCTCTCACATTCTCCGGCCTACCCCACCCCCAAACTTCAGAACGAACCAGGGAGAACCAGAGACGTTAGCATCAAAGCAGAGCAAAATCCGAGGCTCTGTGTTGTGGCAGGATGGGGGTTTTCTTCCCCCCTCACCCCTCCTTTTCTTCCTCCCCAGAGCCCCCTCCCAGCCCTTCCTGGGAGGAAGTCTGGTCAAATGGAGGAAAGTGACTATTCTTTCTAACAGGTGTCAATAGTAAGAAAAGAAAGGTGTGTTTTCTTCGTAGCTGTTTCCATCTGAAAGGCTTACACCTCTTCGAGGGACCCTCCACATGGAGCCTAACCCTGAGGAAAGGGCAGAAAAGGTAGACAAAGATGGGGGCGGGGGTGGACAGTTGAGGAAAGACAGAGAAGACCAGAGAGAGAAGAGCTGGTTGGATGAGTTTCAAGCCATGTAATGAACTTACAGGTGACCTGGCAGGAAAATAAAGAAATCTCTGGACTTCAGATCTGTCATACTAAGATTTTTCTTTCTGAGATTGGATGTTCCTACAGGCCCTCCCAGCTATGTCACCAAGGAGTCAGCATGTGGCACCAAATAAGTGGAACCATTATTGGAAGTGTGGTGGTCAGGAATGTAGGCCTGAGCCAGCTTGTCTGGACGGAATCTTGACTCAGGCACATGGTAGGTGTCCAAACTTGGGTAAGTTTCCTCATCTGTAAAATGCAGATGATAATAGTGCCTTTATCTTGGGGGAATTACAAGTGAATAAATTAATCTATGTAAAGCACATAGTGCTAGATCTGTGGTTTTTACTATGGCTTTAAGCGAGACTATACTACACACAACACACACAGACCATGCATGCACACATTTCCAGTACAAAGTTCAACAGACAGCAATCGATGCAATTAACAAATGTGCTTAGAGGTTCCTTGGGAAAATCTGGGGTAGCTACCATGCTGCTTTTACACACAACAGCGTAGGAGTATGTATATTCATTAACACACTGGGACTGAAAGCTGTTCACAATATAGTAAGTGAAAAAAGCAGACTGGAAGTCAGATTGTACCAGATGATCTTACTTTTGTAAAAATATACTCATATGTGTATAAGAGAATTCTGGAGAGATAAATACAAAAAATGATGAAACTGATTAACAGAGTGATTTTTATTATTGTCTTTTTTGCATTGCTGTTTTTTTCCTAATCTTTTCAAAAATAAGCATGCAATATTTGTAAAATTTGGCAGGGGAAAGATAGAGCGATATGTGTCCGTGTAAAGAATTCTCTTTCCTTCATGGTTTCTTTAACTTGCCCCAGTCAGGCTGGCTTGCAGATTCCCCTTCTGAGCACTGGCGTGGAGGGTGGGAGAGCACCCCTCGGGATCTCCCCGAACCCATCAGCCCCAGTCCCGAGCCGCCAGGGGTCAGGGCTCTGGCTGCTGAGCTTGTCAATAACAGGCAAGGCAGTGCGGCTCTCTGGCTGCTGTGTCCTGTGACCTTCTGTTTCTGTACTGTTGCTGGTTTCATATGCTGGCCTTTGCCTCTGACATTTTCTTCTTCTTTTTAATCACCTGCCAATGAGCTGACATTTTAAGCAAAGGGTAAACCTTTAAACTTCCATCATTGAAACCGAAACAAATAGATGTGGAGTCTATAGCTCAAAGGTAAAGGCTGAAAGGGCTGAGGCCTGAGGGAAGAGCTGAGAACTGGCTCTCAAGGCCCAGGTTGCCTGCAGTCAGCTCTGTGTCCTTGGGTAGAAGTAATAGTATTTTATATTATCATATTAGTAATATATTACATAGAACATAATAATGGCCTCTTTCTAACTCCAAAAGTGTGAGTCTAGTAATAACATACGTAATATAATATATATTACATAATATAGATAGTAAATACCAGACAGTATAATAATAGTCATAATACAATAAAAATAATAAAGAAGCAGAAGAAGATGTTCCAGTCATGTTGATTTGGATAGTAGACCCTCAACAGAAGTACGTACACTAACAGAGGAGAGAGAAAATTAGTGTGAGTCTGCAGACAGTATCCAGAGAATTAATAAAAGTATGGTTTGGGGCCTGGATTGGCAGATAATTTCCTTCTTTCAGAATTTTCTATTTATTGAACAGAGATACAATCTATGTCTTCTTTAACTCACCTAATGAACGCTCAGCAGACAGCTACACGCAGTGATGGGTCCAATTTAAAAATGTGTTATGATCATAAGGATGATAAGAGGTTGAAATGGAGACCTCGCTTCTGATCAGAAATGGTGTGTGTGGCCAGGACGCATTGCATTGTCTTCATGGGCCTTATCTCTTTCACTTTGACTTCACAAGGTTGCCTTGAACCTCAGCCGAAAGCCTGGTGGAGTAGAAAAAGGGGAGTTTGGGTCCTGGTTCTGCCACGCATTACTTAGGTGCACGCACAGGAGTCATTTAGCTTTCCCCAGCCTTAGCTCCCTTGCCTGTAAAATAAACCAGCATGTTGTAAGATCACGTGGGACAATGCACATAAAATACTTGATAACCAAGAGAACGTTAAGCAGATACTTGCAATTATTATCATAAGACATGGAAAAGCACTTTGAACACATTTAAAGTGCTGTATGGATGAACGTGTGAGATGAAGATAATGAGGATTAATTCACTTAAGAAATAGAGTCCAGAATGTACTAGGGATGGGCGTGGCACCATTTCAGGGACTAGAACAATCAAAGATGGAGGAGAGGGCCACCTGACTGCAGAGAAAAGTGATGAAGAGAAGAGGAGGAAAAAGGAAGGACAAGAGATGTATTTGAGAAGTATATGTGTACGGTAATATATTTGGGGCTTTCCGAAGACTTTTCAAAAATGTCTGCATTCAAAATCCTTAGTAAATCTTCTGTTTCCCGAGACGACAGCTCCACCATCCAACAACTGCCCTGGGGTTCATTCTGGTGACTCATCTATAAATTGCACCCCTGTCTTTTCCCATCAGTGTGGAGGTTCCACAGATTGGGGTGCCATACATGAGAACGTGACTTAAAAGGCAAGCACATCCAATTGCATCAGCAGACGGGCCCTGGCTGCTGCAACTCTGTTGTTTCTCAGACACGCGCTGCTGCGACAGGCACAGATTCTTGGAATCGCTCCACAGTGCCCAGCAGGCAAGCTCTTGGCAGTACTTTGAGCCCTAACTAGACCCTGAGTTCTAGCCATTTCCTTCCTTGTTTTCAGAAACCACTTGCCTGTGTAAGCCCCAGCACCAGTCTGCTTCTGTTAATCACGTCATTTTTCTGTCCTCGTCTATTTGCTAATTCATTCCTTAGAACAACCCTAACCCAACAGACAGGTAGGTTGGAATCCCCAGTGAAGGTGGTCATTTCTGGGGGGGAACTAGGTTCTGACCACTGACTTGTTAAAAGCTTATGTGTCTGTCCCTTGGGGCCAGCAGCGGCAAAGTTAAGCCTGCTGTTTTTTTCAGAGGGGTGGTTTATTTTTAAATGAGGTCTGTCCACATCATCTAGGCTTCTCCTCGGTTAGGAAAATAAACTACCAAATATTGCCTCTCCCTTTTCCTAATTTATTTTCTGTATAGCACTGGTCAGCCATCCATATTTATCTGATGTGTTTACATAATTATCATCTGTACACACACACCCATCTCTCCCTAACTAGATCCTCAACTCCACAAAAGCAGGAACTTGGGCAATTTGCAGTCTTAAGTGCTAAGAAGGTCATGGGTCAATGGGGGAGGGGAAACACAAACACATAATTATGAAACAACATGGTAAATCCAGTGATGGAGATATACTCGGGTCACGATCTCTTTAGGGACTGGGGCCTCTGCTTTCTTCGAATCACCCCCATAGAGAACCCAAGGAGCTTCATAAATGTTGAATGAATAAATAAGCAGACGGAGCTCTGTTTCCACTTAAGGAACTGAGCCTCTACTGATGCCTTCTGGAAGATCCTGAAAGGTACCTGCTTTGTGCTAAGCAACAACACTACAGAGTGGAAAGTGCAGGAAACCTGGATTAAAAACAAACTTAGGAAAAGTCAGGATGTTAAAAAACAAAGCAAAACAAAAAACCTCTGTACTCATGAAGCTTAGAGAAAAGGGCACCCAAAAGTATGGTAAGATGAGTGAGGCAGAAAGGATCTGCCACCGACTGGTGGGGCTCTGGGCAAGTCATTTAACAGTGCCAACGTCTTCATGTCTTCCGCCACAAAACAGCTGGGTCCTCACAGCTCTGAGGTAAATAAAATGACAATTAAATAACAGAGCTGCCATTTATTGAGCATATACTATGTACCAGACATAGTGCTGCCTTTACCCATATCAATTCCGCTAATCCTCACTACCCATGATACTATTTCCTCCATCTTACAGGTGAGGAGACTGGTGCGCGGAGAGGTCAGTTTACTTGCACAGGCTACAAATCTAGTGAGTGGCAGAGCTAGAATTCAAGGTTCCAGGCAGTTTGACTGTAGAACCGGAACTTTAAAAAATTTTTAAAGCTGTGAATTATATCACGCACACAAAGGAGTGTATAAAACACATAGGAATATTTTTGAAGGATAAATAATAGAAAAAAAATTAAATGATCACTCATGTACCCACCTCCCAAACAAGAAATATAACACTACCACTACCTGTGATTCTCCAGTTGACTCTGCTAAATGGTATGCCCTTCCTCTCCAGAAGAGGTAACCACTTATTTAAATGTTGTGTTAATCATTCTCATGCTTTAACATTTTTTGATACTAAAAATTACATTGTTAAGTTTTACTTGCTTTTGAACTTCATATAAATGGAATCATACTGTATATATTGTTTGTGACTTTCTTTTTTCTCAACATCATCTACATTCATCTACGTTGATATGTATAGCTACAATTCACTCATTTTCATTGTTGCATAGTATTCTGTGTGTGAATGTACCAACATTTATTTAGCCATTCTCTGTTGAAGACATCAAATTGTTTATAGTTTTTGCTATTACCCACAATGCTACTAAGAACATTCTCACATATGTCTCCGAGGAAATCTATGCAAGTGTATCTCTAGAGCATAATATTTCTGGGCCAAGGGTATAGGATATTCAGCACTACTAAATAACACCAAAATGTCCTATCCGTTTACCCTCATGAGTAGCATATGAGATTTCCTATTGTTTCATATCCTTGCCAATGGTGATATGAAACTTTTTAAATTTTTGCCAATATGGTGATGTGAAAGTATTTCACTGTAGATTTTGTTTGCTAATGAGACTGAGTATCTTTTCATTCTTTTCTTTAAAAAAAAGATTTGATTTATTTATTTTTAGAGAGAGAGGAAAGGGAGGGAGAAAGAAAGGGAGGGAAACATTGAAGTGCTAGAGAAATATCAATGGGTTGCCTCTAGCACACCCCCAACGGGGGACCTGGCCTGCAACCCAGGCATGTGCCCTGAATGGGAATGAAACCAGCAACCTTTGGCCTGCGGGATGACACCCAACCAACTAAGCCACACCAGCCAGGGCTGAGCACCTTTTCTATTGATTATTGGTCATACATATTTTTTCTTTTGTGAAATGTCCATGTTAAAATTGGGTTGCTCTTCTTGTTGATTCACAGTAGTTCTCTATACATTATGGATAGTAGCAGAGTCTTTATAAGTATGTTATCAGAGGCCCCACAAGTCTTGAACGTTGCTATCCCAGAACTATTCTTTTGCTTATTCAGATAAGAATTAATCAATATACTCCTCCTCTCCCAAGCAAATAGATGTCAAGAGTGGTGTTTCCTGGGTTTTGAGGCTAAGACAGGGCAGTTACCCAGATTGACAAGCCTATACCATCAGCAGAGAATCTGAGTAATTACTTAATGCCAAGAACACTTAGACTGCTTTCAATATTTAGTGAGTGTGTCAGCCAGAATTCCACAGGAAACCAAAGTTATTCCAGATGGTTCAGGTGAAGAGACTTGAATGAAGGCACTGTTGGTAGAGGTCTGGTTTGGGGGACTGCCTGAGGGATGTTGTTGCCTCGCAGCTCTAGCACCAGCAGGAGCCATTAGCTCCTCTAGGGCTGATGGGCAAGGGAGGAAACACTGTCCTAGAGCTCAGTGAAGAGTAGAGCTGTGCAGGAGAAGCTGCCCCACAGAAGCTGTAGCTCCTCACGTGGAGGAGTCACAGCTATTGACAGATAACATCACCAGAGCAGGAAGGGAATAGGATGAAAAACCCAGCTATTCTCTCCTCCCACCTTCTGACTTCCAGGCAGAGCCTCCCATGGGCCAAACACGAGTGGATGGCAGCCAGGAAGGGATCCTGGATGATGCAGTCCACAGCGTTTGCCTCCCGTCACAGAGGAGGGCAGCAAAGGGTAGGAAATGACCTGGGAGGAGTGGGGACAGCCAGCACGAGCCAGCCAAGACAATGGATAGGAACCACCTGAGACTTCACAGGAGAATGACAAAAAATTCACACAAGAAGGCCGCTGAGCCCAAATCATCACTGCGCCCCTGCAGCGTGTAACGGGTCGTGCTCGCCTTCTTTAGCTAAATCAGCAAGTATAATGAACATTAAATACAGTTCATCACATACTTTGTAGCTGATCAAGTTACACCAAAATTATACGGTAAAACTGGGACACTTTGCAAAGCAACCATACACGGGAAATATCTCCATTTGCCTGTCAGTTTCTTATCAGCAGAAAGAGAATACCATCTACCTTATGCACTTGTTATGAGGATTAAAGGAGATGATGTATAGGAAGCGTCTAGCATAAGGCCTGGAGCCAGTACGCACTCAAATGCAATTGTTGCTATTATCACTGTGTGTCATTTTATTCACGTTACTCTGCGTAACATCGTTACAAATGGAGCCTGCGTCTGCATGCCGGCACGTTGGCCCACTAGTTATAAACTATTTTAACCTGATCTGGTATATTCGGCCTACGCGTCTGCATAGGAATCCACCAAAAACAGAATAACACTGCCACTTGAACAATAGTTTACAGATATAAAGCACTTCCACCACCACTATTGAATTAGTTCTTAGAGTAACCCAGGAATTGTCTCTGTTTTAAGACAGGGAAGCTGAGAGCACTGGAAGACACAGACTTTCTGACTCTAAAACATGACACAACAGCCTGGCCTCTTACACCCTCTTTAAGGCTCTCTAATTACCAGTGAGTATTAAATTCCATGTAAGGGTATATTTTAGAATTGACTAAAAAAGTTAATGAGGACTTTAGGTTTAATCAAGTACTCTTTACAAACTTACATTACAAGTAATATTATGGTTAACTTTATCCTTCCTGATTATAAAAAAAACTGCTTGAGCTCTTAGCCAGCAACGACATTTCTTTGCTTTATAAAGAGAGTGACAGCTTAAGGAAAAACAGGTCCCTGCCCTTGAGTTGTTCCGATCTGATGCAACCCACAGGATTGATTGCCTCCTGGGCACTGAGGATGAGCACTCCTAGAATCCCCGTCCCCTCTGTAGTGACACATAACCCTGCAAGTGTGCCTGATTGGAGTCCTCCTACCGCATCCCTTGTTGGGTAAAGTGCCCTTTCATGGTGCCAGCCCCTTAAAATGAAAGGACCCTTCTCTGCTCTCCCCTGTCACTCCCTCATTCAAAGGAAAGTCCTGAAATCTGAGGCATAGAAAAGTGAGATAAGAAAAGAGAACATTTTTTCCAAGCTTTTTAAAGCATCAAATCACGATGTATATCACCGTTGCCAATTCCCATGTAATGAACCTATAAAATTGTACTTAAAGGCCAAGGGTTGGATCAGGGACTTTGCCAATGATGGTGCTCGGTGACTTAGCAGGGTCCTGTTCTCACTGCTAGACAGAAAGTGAGGACTAAGTACAGGCTACACGAGATCGGATGTGGCAAAGCTGTACAGTCGGGCTGCTCTGGGAGGAAGTGGGGCACAGTGGTTTTGAGCAGAGCTTTGGAGTCAGACAGACCTGCTCAAGAGTCCTGGTGCCGCCGCTCACCTGCTGTATGGCCCGGATTTATCATCTCAAAGCGCCGAGCCTCAGTTTCCGTGTGTGCGATGGCACTCATTGTCGTGTGGCCCCCTGAGCACCATGTGGTGACCTAATGCTCACTCAAGTGCTGAGCGCAGTGCCCGGCACGTTCAAAGCACTCAGCAAACAGTAACCTTGAGGGTGCTTGCAATTCTCCTGCCACTCAACCTAATTTCATCACATTTGCTACAGCTGCCCCATTTAAATAGCCAGTATAAAGTAAAAAAAAAAAAAAAGAAGAAGCGATGAATAACTCAACCACTCAAATCAACTGTTTAATGTAAACAAGAGCATATTTAATGTTGCTTGGAATAGTTAAGAATCAACATAGTATAGTCTACAAAAAGTTCCTGCAAGTTTTAAAGTGTAAGAAACATGTGCCTGAGTCAAGGCAGGCAAAAAATAAAGACGTATGCAGAACATACATTACATGGATTCCAACAGAAATGACCTACTTTCACCCCTTGCCCCTGCAAGGCTGACGGGGGTCCGCTCCCTCCCCAGGCCCACTCGGGGGCTCAGCAGCCCGATTCCTTTTCTCTCCCCAATTCAACACGTTTGTTGAGTTACAGCTTCTTTCCTGTACCGGGCCCTGCGAAGTCCATAGGAAGTGGGTCTGCCTTCAGGAACTCATGGTCCGGCAGAGGTCACAGACACCATTGACCTCATTTTCTGCCCATGATGGGGGGGAGGGTTTACACACAGGTTCTTATTCTCAGGCCCGAGGCTCCCAGAGGGAACCTTGAAACTTGGCTCCTGCCAACAGGCAGAAGGCTCATTGGTGTGTCCACCCAGGGGACTGTTCCCCCCTGGCCTTCCCTGCCTGCCCTGGAAGGAAATCACCTCCTTTTCCCTCACTTTGAATCAGGCCCCTGGGCTTTCCCGTTTCCAGAGACACACTTGCCCCTCTTCTCCCTTCAACAAGGAAGAAAGGAAAGCTTGGGGACAGGCAGTTTGACAGTTGATCTTAGTCAAAAGGCCGAGAAGTGGTGGGACAGACAATTTTAATAAATAGAAATTCATTCCTGCTAACAAGCTCAATACTCCCCACCTGAAGACAGGCCCTGAAGAAAAACCTGCGTGCGTTTTTTTTAAGACTGTTCACATGTTGACAGGGAGGACAAGGATCGCAGGGATGTTAAAGAACATGAGCTCCCTTCGCCTCCCCTGCCTGCCCAGCTTTTAAGCCTTCTAACGCTCCGGAGGCATGATACGGAGAGCTGGATACAGGGGCTCTCTAGTCAAGGGACACAGGTGACAGAGGCAAGGACAAGCCACAGGCCTGGAGGACTAGGGATGGCTGGGTGAAGGCAGAGCTGTCAGCCCCAGGGAACTGAGGGAACCTCGGCCCCCAGAGAGTAAGACCCCAGTCCCAGGCCTCTTACGGGCTGTGCATGAGAGAAAAGTGTGGCGAGGAACACAGATTGGATTTTGACATTGATTATAGCTATGAAGACTAGACCACATAAGGAGACTGAGAAATTGGTTTGGTTATGTCAACCTAAGTCTAATAAGTCATTTATGCCAACTGCCCTACCATTTGTGTGTGATGGCCACGTTCTACAGTAACAATGATGTACTTTAAGAAATGTGGTTCAGCCTCATTCTCAGTTTTGTTTGATTAGGTGAGTAAATGACATGCCTGGGTGACAGCCTTTGCAATTTCTTCCTCCAGCTACACAGAGTTCTGTTCTCAAGTTTGACAAACGATTGATGCCATTGTTTTTAAGCTATTAGAGAGAATGGGATTTGAGAAGTTCCTATTCATTCAGTATTCTTCTTGATAACACTTTATTATACAAAAAATTGTTATACAGTTTTCCTATTTCCTGTGCTTGGAATCTGTGATTTTTTTTTCCCCTCAGGTGTTTCATATTCATGAAATGGTAAAAGCTGTAAATCTTACCTTACTTCCTTACACACACACACACACACACACGTATGTACAGAGACACCTTACTAGTTATTCTGATTAGATCCTAAACTCAATAAGTTATGTTGCCATGTCTGCTTAGTTAAGAGCTCAAATAACTAATCCTCCTGATTATTGTCATACAGACATTGAGCCAGCTCTCATTCACAAGGCCTATGGTCAGATAGGAGCCAGTGTCAGAAAGCCCAGGCAAAGCGCAGTGGTTCCCGAAAGGAAAGTGAGATTTTGAAATTCTGTTCCCAGTTCAGCTGCTATTTCTTGGAACAGTCTGATTCTCTGCCCAAAAGGTTTTCCTTCAATCGGTTTTAGTAAATGAAAGAAGGATACTTAGTGCATAATTGGAGTTCTTTGGATGAAAGTTTGTATTGTAAATAAGAAATGCTTTGTTTATAATTACAGAAAAACAGACATAACTGTTTTAAATCATTAGGCAGTATTAAAGATCATGTTATCGAATATATTTTATATACAAACTGAATAACAGCTGGGTAAAAAAGTAATAGCGAGGATCAGTTGATGGGTCCTTTTAAAATCTGATTACCTAGTAAAATCTAGCAGGCAAGTGACTTCAACAAAATTACTAGTTCAGATGAAAATAACATTGCAAACATACAGCAGAGTCCTATAAGACTGTTTCACACACACAGCAATGTGTGTTTGTTGAATGTATAGGAGAAGACTTTCCAAGTATGAAAATTAATTATATACAAAGGCTCTGTATTTTGTTAGTATTTAAATAAAATGTGTCTTTAAATATGGAAGTCTTTGGAAAAAATCACTTCATTGTCCAAAATTATAGAGACCACTTTAGTTTTTTAAATCGGAGATGGAATATTCATACAGCTTCCCAAGGGATCCTGTAGTTAGACTGGGCAAGGAGTTCATTTGCAGAGTGTGCTTAATAAAAAAAATCCAGGGGCCGAGTGCCACCAACAAACTATATCCAAAAGGGAACGCTGCTCAGGATGTACCAGAAAGAGCATCAGCCCTTGCTGGCTTGCCTGCTGCTCTCCCTGTCCCCGTTAGTCTTTGAGGTGAGTAAATGAGTGTTGGTTGATGTCTTTTGGACGTTAGAGGATCTTGCACTCATTAATGGAGAAGAGCTTCCTTCTGTTGCGTCTCCTGGCTTGGTTGACGGCAGTTCGGACAGCACACTCGAATACCTGCTGCACCCCCCGATTGCTGAGGGCTGAGCACTCCAAGTAGCCCTTTGCTCTCACCTCCTGGGCCAGTTTCTTCCCTTCTATGGCACTGATGCAGGAGGCCCTGTGAGACCCCATCTCCCTCTGGTCCGTCTGGGTGGCCACCACCAGAACGGGGGTACAGGGCAGGTAGCTTCTGATTTCACCAATCCACTTGTTCTTCAGGTTCAGGAAAGAGTTGTGGTTGGCCACAGAGTAGCACATCAGTACCACGTCGGCCTGCTGGTAGGACAGGGGACGGATGCTCCTGAAGGCGTCATTGCCGGCGGTGTCCCAGAGACCCAGGCTGATCTGGATGCCGTCCATGAAGACGTCCACGCCCGTGTTCTCATACACTGTGGGCTTGTAGGCCTCTGGGAAGGTCTCCGAGGTGAAGCGCACCAACAGGGAGGTTTTCCCCACAGCAGTGTCTCCTACCAACACACACTTGATGGAACTCAGCATCCTCCCAGCCTGGAAGCCTAGTCACAAGTTCAGAATCCCTGAATGGCTGAAGCAAACGCCATTCAACGCAGGGAACGAAAACCAGAGGGGTTTGTGCTCTCAGGATCTCCGGCAGCAATTTATAGGACGTCACCTCTCTCCATCCATCCAAGAGAGCGACCTCGATCTACTTTGAAACGCTCCAAGGCCTGGTCTTCAACTGGAACAGAAAGAGAAGAGGGAAAATTGAGGCTTCCTTTTTCCTTTCTGGATGCCAGGGCACTTCCTCCCTGGTGAGCTGGCTGAACAGGGGGCCCACCTCAGCGCAGCTGTCCTGCCCCTCTCGTCTAACCCGCTGTTCCCCAGCACAGAAAGCTTGGATCTGTTATCCCCCAGCTCGTGCACCCACAACTCCACCCAGCCAAGAAGCAGAAGCTGATTTTATCTCAAAAACCAGCCTAGTGATAAAAACACAAGCAACTGCTCTGATCACAACATGAAAAAGACCTCAATAGCAACCTGGTGTGTGAATGAGACGTTTTCAAACAGCTCTCTCTCTCTGGCTTCCGCTCTGAGAAGCAGGGAAGGCAGCTGACAGCGCTCTCTGTCTTCAGTTTCTAGTGGATCCCAGCCACTTTGGGAACTGCAAGGGAGAGAAATGTAATGAGCCACCAATATTATAAAGCACTTCCGTTCATTTATCGATTAATCAGCCAGTCCTTGGTTTATGTGGGAATTTGAGGTCATAGAAAAAAATTACGAGAACTCTAAAAATTTGCTGTTTTTTCCCTTGAGGTTTTTTCCCAAAAGTGGCTAGCGATATAACTGAAAGGGTGCTCGCTGTCCTTGGCATTTCTGCATCAGAGATCAGGCTCCATTGCTTATACAACACAGCTTTGGGCATGCGGTACTTGATCTCCAAGCCTTATTTTGCATATCTGCAAGATTATGATAAACTTAGGAACCACTTCTCAGAGATGTTGTGAGCATTAAATTATTTCTTTCCTTCAACATTTTTGGATCGCTACCTATATATCAGGAACTCTGCCAGGCCCCTGGGTAATCAAAATCACTTGCTTAAAAGTAACCATCTACAGTGTCTGTCACTTAAACAGGACTGCATAAATATGTCAGAATCCAAATTTCATGAAAGGGTCAAATAAATTCTCGTTCACTGCCGCTGAGAGAGTTCCAGACAAATGAGATCAGCTATGGAGACGGTGTCCTATTTGCCAAGGGACATCATCATAAGGCCAACCCAGCCCCGGACAAGGGAAAGGTCTTGCAGACCAAAATCCAGAGTAAAAGTTATTCATACAGTCTGGGTTTATAATCTTCCTGACATGTCCCACAGAAAGCAATGTAAAGCAGACCTAGCAGTCTGCTTCAGTTTTTAAAAATCACTCCTCTAAATTCAGACATTCACCACAAGACATTTTTATCCTTGTCCACCCATAGTTTCTGTTTGCTTAATTAGATACAATAGCCTTTTCAAATGAGCTAATCAAATAAATAATTGATATGATTTTCACATTTTCATTTTTCTAAACCACATGGCAGCTGGGTGTGTTTAGCCAAGTTACTTAACCTCCCTGAGTCTTGGTTTTTTTTAAAAAATATGAAAACAGGAAAAGCACCTTTTTCATCTAATTATTGTAAGGATTCAGCATGTGGAGAGTCTGGCTCGGCCCAGAGCCCGGCGCATGGGACCTGCAGAGAGCCATGTGTTATCTATTTCCACTGCTATTTATTTAAAATACCAAATATTGAATGCCCATAGCATAGGGGTCAGGGTGTCAAATGTTCAGCTGGATTCTGTCTGAAGACTCATATTGGGTCACTCTGATGCATGAGGGTCCTGGACATCTCTTTGTCACCAAACCGTTCAGAAAGGTCTTCCTGGGGCCTCCAATGGGTCTCAGACTTCAGGTCCTTAGACTTATAGATGGTTTAAACCTATGTATGCATTTGTAACCCCCTTGTTACTTAGCTCAAAGCTAATACCTCTTAAGACATGTTTAAGCTTCATTTTGACCCCAAAGTAGCAAGACCAGAACTCAGAAAACTGTACATGCGTCAGGCTTTTGGTTAGTAAATAAAATCTTTCCAACAGATTGACTAAAAGCCAAATTTCCTGACTAAAATCAAAAGAAGTCGATGAGGCAAAATTGTTCAGAACACAGTCTCTAAAGTCGGGTGGTTCTGCTATGGAATCTGGGCTGCCCAAACAACTACCTGTGTGACAGTCTGAGAAGGCTTTCTTAACGCCCCTAAGCCTCAGTTTCCTCCTTTGTAAAATCAACAAAGTAACGCCTATATCACCAGGTTGTTGAGAGTAAGTGTGCTTCGATGTATAAAATCCTTAGCACAGTGCATAATATAAACACACTATTTGTATGTAGTCAACACGTTGCAAACACATAGTACGTAGTCATTATTAGTACTACTGTTTGATTAAAATTACTAAATATAAACAATTATTAATGATAAGTGGAGAATTTGAAGTAGCACTAAAGATTTTT
Organism: Pteronotus mesoamericanus; assembly: GCF_021234165.1. Taxonomy (NCBI): domain Eukaryota; kingdom Metazoa; phylum Chordata; class Mammalia; order Chiroptera; family Mormoopidae; genus Pteronotus; species Pteronotus mesoamericanus. Next base: position 24,643,493 of record NW_026555234.1, on the reverse strand, counting down.
CCAGCAAAGGATACTCTGTGTATCTTATCCCCAGTTATGACTACAAAAAAGTCGGGGAGGGGGATTTATTCTTGCAGCCTAAAAATATATGTGTGATGTGAACAAAGAATTCTGTCTGAGCTTGCCATCCAGAATGTTCCAAAAGTCCGAAAGTCAGAGAAAAAGGCCCTGTTCAACCAAGCGAACTCCACTCCCCAGTCTGTTCTGGCATTCAGAGGCCCCTCAAGTCAGTTCTCTGGGCCTTGGTTTCCCAAACAGTAACGTGGTTAAACAAGATTAGCTTTCTCTGCAGTTCTATTAAAGCTGTAGCCAGCCCTGGGCAGTGTGGCTCAGTTGGTTGGGAGCTGCCCTGTAAAGCAAAAGATCACTGGTTTGATTGCCAGTCAGGGCACATGCCTGGGTTGAGGGTTCGATTCCCAACCAGGGCGTTCGCAAGAGGCAGCCAATCAACATTTCTCTCACACATCGATGTTTCTCTTGCTCTCTTTCTCCCTCCCTTCCCCTCTCCCTAAAAATAAATAAATAAATACAATCTTTAAAGAAATCTGGAGCCAAAGGAGAAAGCTTTTTTGCCTGTCACAGTGATTACAAGAATATAAACCTCTGCACTGTTCCATATCGGTAAAGACAGATGATAAAATTTGATGACACATGTAGCCTTCGGCAGATGGCTAAATATGGAGCTAGGAGAGGAGGGCAGGGGAGGAGCTTTTGTCCAGGTTAGAGCAATACCCTATATAGACATGACAGATCATCTTCAGAAGCTGTGTCATGTGTGCCCAAGATGGAGCCGCTGTGGGTCACATCATCAGTGTGGAAGGCTGATGAGCTTGATTTCAGTGGAATTTCTCCTAAAGGGAGAAACCCTCCCTAAAAGGGTTACAGGGCAAAAAATAGAAGTGGGTTTTCCATAGCATTTCACAAGTGGCTAATTGACAGGGGTTCCTCAGTTATACGGCTCTCAGGGCAGAGAGGGACTTCAGATAGTGCTAGGAGTGGCCACTGAGGGACTCTTTTAGGACTGGAAGCAGACTGGAATTAAGGAACCTTCCATCCCAGAACCCCTCATGTCTCAATAATGAGTTTCTCTTCCCCTTCTCCTCTGTTCACCGTTTTCACAGAAAGGATGCCTTCAGCAGGCCCCCATGGGCACACACAGAGAGAGGACGGGACAGAAGCTGTGTCTTGCAAAGGCAAAGGTGTCAGGTACTACACTGTCCACTACAGGGACGCGACACAGGCAGACCAAAGAGAGGGCGTACAGATGAGCCTCTTGGTCCATTTCACCTTCTGGCGAGCGGGGGGCTGCCTAGTAGGAGGTCCTGGTCCACTTCAGCCTCAGTTCTCATCCCAACTCACAGATACCCAATCTTCCCTCAATCACACTCTGTGCTTCTCTATTTGCCTGCAAAGACCTGCCCTTCACTCACCCCCTTGCTCTCACATCTTCTTGACAATCGTATTTGATCACCTGACCCACTGGTAGACCGGGCGCCCCCTCTGTGTTGCCACACATCACACTGAAACGGTTGGTCCTCTCTTGTTTATCCCTCATCTGCGGAACCGGAGTAAGATCTGCCCTACCTTCCTCACAGGGCACTTAGAAGATTCAGGTGGAAATAATAACAACATGGCAACAATTTGCGCTTGGACTTTTGTAAGAGTTTGTGCATTTGGAAATACTCTCTTATTTGTTTTGTAAGAAAGCCCTTTCAGAACAAGAGAGCACAATATAAAACATAGCTGAAAGTATGACTATTATTAATTAATAACTATTATTGCAGATTTTAGTTTGTCTGGACTTTATGAGGTAGCTTACTTCAAAATGCTGGTGGAATCCTCCTCTGTTTCCTTTTTTCAAAAATATGAACCCATGGTTTGTCCCCATGTACACAAATTAATTCAAAATGAACCAAAGATCTAGGAGAAGATATTCGCAAACAACAGCTCCAACAAGGGGTTAATACCCAAAATGTATTAAAAAGAAACTCATACAACTCAACATGAAGAAAAGTAATCCAATTAAAAAACGGGCTGAGGACCTAAAATGACACTTCTTCCCAAAGAGACATACAAATGGCCAACGGATATACGAAAAGATACTCAGCTTCACTAGCTATTAGGGAAATGCGAATCAAAACCACAATGAGATACCACCTCACACCTGCCAAAATGGCTGCGATCAGTAAGACAAGTAAGAGCAAGTGTTGGAGGGGTTGTGGAGGAAACGGGGCTCTCCTTCACCGCTGGTGGGAGTATAAACTGGAACAGCCACTATGGAAAACAGTATGGAGGTTCCTCAAAAAAATAAGAATAGAGTTATAATATGATCCAGTAATCCCTCTCCTAGGAATCTACCTAAAAAATTTGAAAACATTTATTCACAAAGATATACGCACCCCTATGTTCATTGCAGCATTATTCACAGTGGCCAAGACGTGGAAACAATTGAGGTATCCTTTTGATAGATGACTGGATAAAGGAGATGTGGTACAAATATACAATGGAATACTAACTACTCAGGCATAAGATGAAATACTGCCATTTGGGACAACACGGATGGACCTTGAAAATATTACACTAAGTGAAATAAGTCGATCAGAAAAAGCTAAGAACCCTCTGATTTTCATTCATATGTGGGATATAAAACTGAAACTTGGAGACACAGACAACAGCATGGTGGTTTCTAGAGGGAAGTGGGAGCAGGGGTAATAAAGGGTAAAGGGGGCCCAATATACGGTGACAGAAGATGGTCTGACTTTGGGTGGTGGGCACGCAGTGCAACAGACATGTATCATAGAATTGCACCCTTGAAACCTATACAATCTTATTAACGAGCGTCACCCCCTCTAGATGCATGCTCCTCAAAAGAGCTTTGGGCAAGGAACGGCACTGACAATAGTCAATTCCTTCATTAAGGAAATAGACCCTGGCATAAATCTAACACATTTAGATGATTCAGAAATCGTCACGCTCCTCAGCAACTCATCGGCCGCCCAGCACCCCCCTCCATTAGTGGCCCTGCCAGAGCCTGGCAGGAGCACCACAGCACGAGCGGGCCTTGCTCAGGATGGGTGAGCCCACGGAGAGCTCCCTGTCTCGCAAGGGGGGCTGAGTGCTTCATTTTATTCCCTTTTCTTGCTGGGAAAAAGGATCAATTCAAAAATTCTTACGCAAGTTAATATTTTAAAAAAGTAACTATTTCTAAATTTTATCTTACTCAGCTGTCATCCTTTAATAAATACACACTTGTATATATCTTCTTAGCATATTTTCAGACTTTGAAAAATTTATATTTTCAACAGTCTACACACTTGCCAGGTTTTAGATAAATAGCTTTCTGTTGTTTCAACAATTCACAATTGCACAGCCGTTCCCCATTGCTCGCCGTCTTTGAGCGAGTTCCAGTATTTCCTCGTAATTAATAACTGTGCCATTTTATATACACACAAACCATGTATATGTATATATGTGTATATGGATTGTGGGTGTGATTATATAAGTTGTGTATATATTTTATATACTGTGGTATTTATATATCTATTACTTTTCTGTGGACTATTCTCTCAGAGAACATATTCACAAATGTGGTGTTACTGGGCCAACCGGTCATTTTGTGACTTTTATTTTCATTATTGAGCATCTTCCAGGGACAGTACAGAGTACTTTGTATGTATTATTCATTAGCTGTTTTATTTGTTTTTAAAAAAGCACTTATTTGGGGCTCCCCACATGGCAGGCACTGCAACAGCCGATCGGGAGGCCTAGCCGTGAAGGAGGTAAGGGGCCGCCCTCGTGGAGATGGCCGTTCCACAACCACGGAGGCCTCAGGAGGTGAGTCCCGCCTGCAGTCACCCAGCAAGGAAATGGCAGAGGCAGAGCCGGCCCGAACTAGAATCTGGCTCCAAAGCTGCAGCAGGACCCCGTGTCACCCACACCCCGCAACTCCCCCCGCCCTGCCCACTGCATCTCAGATAAAGCTATGCTTCCTATGCAAACCCAGGTCTCAGACACTTTTTAAAGCCATCCCTACTCCTCCTACAAATAAACCCATTCTTGATATGCTACAAGAAATGTGCTACTTCTTGATCTGGAAGTTGGTTCCTCAAGGGTGTTCAGTGTGAGAATTCATCAGGCTGTAGACCCATAATGTGTTTGCTTTTCTGTATGTAGGTCAAACTTCAGCAAAAGTATTTTTAAAAGGTTACTGCGTTTGTGGTGAACATCTTCTCAAGTATTATTTTATTTTGTTTCCTCTTAGAAAAGTTCATTTCACTAATTCCACGTTAATTCCCCACAGTGTTTGTAACTGCTAGAAATAATGATTAAGTTCCCCCTCAAAATCACAGAAGGAAATCACTTTCAAAACAGTTTCTTTTTATACACAGATCATCTCAATTCCCAATGGTTTTCTTCTAAAATTTGCTGGCAAGATGCTGGTTTGCAACTTTTAACACATGTTCTCCAGAGTCAAAAATCTAAGCAACACTGAGCAACATTGACATTCCAAAGCTGAAAGCCTATTTAGCCCTGTCATAGTTAAATTAACATTGAACATCACCAAACCCTGAGGCCTTCTATTATCTCAGCACCCTCATCCTTGAGGCCCTTCTGAGCCATGAGCCCTGCGTCTCCCGCCCCCAGGACAAGCAGGTACTCGGGCACCCTTCCCCTCCTCTGTTCCGGCCACCCTGCCCTGGCTGGACCCTTTCATTATTGTGGTCCCAGGAGCACAATTATGATTGTCGCCGCAGGTGTAGAGTTCTCAGGTTGGTCCAAGAACAGAGCGAAAAGCAAGCACAGCCAGTGAGCCAGCCGACCTGGTACCACCAGAACCTCATCTCAAAACTAAGGTGATGGGAAAAATGGAGCTAGCACAACTTCTCTCGAAGTAATGGATGGGATATTCTGAAAATGGAAGTCAAGGGTTCAGCCCCCATCAGGCATGCTCAAAAGAGGTCACGTAGTCTCTGAACTTCTTTCTAAGGAATGCCAATTTATTTATTTACCAAGGGACTCATAAATTTACCAATTTATTTACCAAGAGACTCATATATTCTCAGTTGGCTACTCATATTTGGGGCCCAAGCTGAACTGCTTGAGGAAAGAGAGAGCAAAGAGGCAGATATGTGCATATCTAACTGTTCTATGATCTAATGATGCTATAAGGCAAGGCTGCCAAACTATGGCTCACCCACGGCCAAACCTGCCATCAGCTTCTTTGTCGCCCATGAATTAAAAATGATCTTTTTTTTTAATGGTCAAAAAAATCCAAAGAACAGTATTTTGTGACATGTATTACATGAAACTCAGATTTCAGTGTCTATAAAATACCATTTTGTTGGAATACAGCCATGCTTTTTCATTTATGTATCATCTATGGCTGCTTTCTTGCTACAACTCAAAGTTTCAGCAGAGACTTTATGGCCTACAGAGCCTAAAATATTTACTATCTGGCCCTTTACATAAAAAGTTTGACAACTCCAGGTGTCTAAAGAGAGGCAATTCAGAGTACAAAGGAGGTCAGACAGCTTGGGTTTGGCTCCAGTGTCTGTAACTTACTGTGTGACCTTGGGTAAATTGCGTAACCTCTCTGAGCTTCAGCCCTTTGTCAACAGGGGCAGTATAACATAGTGATTAAGAGCAGGGACTCTGGAACCATACCACCCCCAACCCCCACCAGCTCCACTAATGACTGGCTATGTAATCTCATGAAAGTTACTAAATCTCAGCTTTTCCAACCGTAAAGAGGAAATAATGAAAGTACCTCTTGTACAAGTTTCTTGTACCAAATTCAATGGGTTAGTGCATGTAAAAAGCACATGGAATCGTGCCTGGCACAGACTGAGGACTATAGGAGTATTTACTGTATAAGTACCTTCACTAACTTTTCTTGGTTCTCCTTACCCCATTTTTGCGGAATTAGCTCCTTACAAAAAAGCAAAAAGTCATAATAAAAACTTAAAAGAAAAAAACTCAGGAATGAAAATGTATTACACACAGAAAACCAGATCACAAATCAAAGTAACTCTGAGAGTGAGAAAGAACCTCTGCCCTGCGGGTGTTTTCTGTCTGTTGAGGGCAGGGGGCAGTGGGAGTCTCTGCTTTAGGATTTCATGTTCTCTCTGAGGCTTCAAGTAGCTCCCTGTCTGGTCTTTACTCACTGTGAAAATCTGGAACCTGCCTGGTGTCTGCGTGGACCTCCACCACCCCCAGGGTCCCCCCCGCCCCCCAGAACCGCTGCCACTGCCATCATTCAGTACGTGTGTTCAAGCCCTCGGAGCAGAACAGAACTCCCTCTCTTATCTGCTGATCCAGTCGGACAAAGATGTTCTCCCCACCCTGGCTAATCTCTCCTCACGTTCTCTGGACCGTTTCCATACACCGTTTTATTTTTTTCTGATTATAAAAGTAATACATACACACTATAAAACATTTCAAAAACACTGAACTATCGAAAGGACCTGAAGGAAAAAACCAGCTACCACCTAAAACCAAAAGCTGTAAGATATTAGTGTACTTTTTCCTGTTTCTTTTTCTCAGTGCGTCATTTTTTTCCCAAAGGTAATACCATACTTTATATATAGTTTGGCATCTTGTTTATTATTTAATATTTATGTCATAAATATTTTCTATATCATTCAGATTCTTCAAATGTAATTCAAATGACTGAATAATATTTCCTTATATGAATGTAGCATTATTTATTTAACCAATTGCCTATTGCTGGACATTTAAATTTTTTTCTAATTTTTACCATACTAACGCTAAGTGGATATTTTTAAACTAAATGTGTATAAATATATGGTTATTTCTTTAGTATAAATAAATGAGTGCAAGTACTGGAACAAAAGAGATGAAAAAGTTGGGTCAATTCATATTTCATAAGCAGTGTACAAGAATATTCTTTTCATCATACTACCAACTATCATTGGGTATAATATTTGCCAACTTGATCTGTTTCACTTGCATTTCATTAATGACTAGTGAAAATTAAAAGTCCTCTTTTTATTGACCACTTAGATTTTTTCTTTTGTAAGTCATCTGTTCTACCTATTTTACTAGCAAGGTGATCATCATTTTTTTAATGATTTTTTAAAATCTTTTTAAAGATATAGGATATTAAGCCTTTCTTGGTTAAATAAATGTGTTGCAACTTTTTATATGTGTAATTTGTATTCTGGGAATTCCCCAAATTCCTGGCATTCCCCCATCCTTGAGAACCACCAAACAGAATGTAAAACAGCATGAGCCTGGGCGTGGAAAGAAACAACATGAATAGGTGCCTAAAAGGTCATCTAGTTCAACCCACTCATTTCCCCCACGAGGAAGAAGCGGTTTAGCTGCCGGGGGCTGCCTGGAGGCTCAGCTGAGTCAGCACTCTTTCCATCTACTCAGGAGTTTTTCAAATGCTGTATAGTGCGTCTACATTTTGTATCCCATACTTCACTTCCTTAATATTTTAAATACATAGCACATATAGAGAGCTTAGACATTCCAAATTGGTAACTTTTTACTCAAAAGACAGCTCCCAGTTTTAATATAAAAATACTTTCCCAACAGATGTTTTCTTTCTCATGAACTTCCTTTGAGAGAGAGATCACCTCTCTTCAGGGGCAATCATTAAGCCTTCTAGCATTCTCTAGAATTAAGATACATGCTGAATTTACAAATTGCCCAAGCTGTAAAAGGCAAGGTATTTTGTTGTAGATATTTAGCCCAGAGCACTAAATAGCGGGAGGGGATATGGATTGAGGTTCAATGTGTAAAATTGCCGATATGCTGTCGTTTGCCAAGAGCCCAGGTTGTGGTGCTGGTGTCTCGGTTAGATTCTCATCTTCATCACTGATTAGCAGTTTAACCTTGACCAAGTCACATAACCAGAACTACAACATGTAGATAATGATGCATAGTTTGGTGGATTTTTAGGCAATTAAAAAGAAGCTCTCCTCCCCTCCCCCACCCTGCCTAGCAGAACGTCTGACCCTTAGTAGATAAGGATAATAAACACTCACAGGGGATTTACCATTGGCTAGACATTGAAGTTCTCACGAGAGTTATAGTTCAGTAACCATTACAACCACACTCTGTGGTCAATATCATTTCCTCATTTTACAGCTGGGAAAACTAAGGTACAGAGAATTAAAGTAACTTGCCCAAGATGACAGCTAGTGAGCAGGGTTGCTGGCGTTGGAACCCCAGCAATCAGGCCTCCAAGCCCATTTGCGATGCCACCTGCACCTCTCCTCCCACTGGCTCTCATTTCGGGGAAACCTGCCTGCCTTTGCAGCCTTGATGAAGCGAAGCCATCTGCTCTGACCTGAGTGTTTGCATGTCCCAAAAGTTCTTATGTTAAAAGCTAACCCCACGGGGCCTTTGGGAGGTGACTAGATCTGAGTGTGAAACCCTCATGAATGAAGCTAGTGCCCTTATAAAAGAGACCCCAAAGATCCCCTAGCACCTTCCATATGAGGATACAGTGAAAATGCCCCATCTGGGATTCAGAAATTGAGTCCGCCCTATATATCACATTTACACGGGCCATAATCTTGGGTTATCCAGCCTCCAGGACTGTGAGAAATACATTTCTGTTGTTTCTAAGTCACCCAGCCTATGACATTTTGTTGTAGAAGCCCAAATAGATGAAGATGCGATCCTAAAACAAAGGCTAGAACTGGAAAGCCATTGTTCAGCTGGTGGGTGATTTCTTTCCTACTCTAGGCCCGGTTTCTAACATTTGAAGAGACCTCCCTAAGCAGACATCCTCATACATCCCTGGTAGATGTGCAAAGCATACCATCTTTATACTTTGACAGAACCCACCTGTGCACTGACTGTATTTGTCACCCAGAGTCAAATTCCAGTTTTAAAAGCATTTCTCAAAGCAGTAAAATATTTCGTGTATGAACTAAAGCATGCATTTATCAATCAAAATGCTACACTTTGCAGTTTGCATTCTGTTTCACTGTTTTCAATTTAAACACAAAAGGTCACGTAGAATAACAGAACTGAAGTAAATCAAGTTCTATTTTGTAGTCTCTATAATCACTATGCTATTATTCTTTATTTTTTAATCTACCATTTAAACTCAGGAATATGTTCCTAGAGCCACAGGGGTGGGAACTGCAATCTCCCCCCAAAGCCACCACTAAGAATTTACTCTGATTTTATCACTGCCCATGCAGGGTGATACTAAAGAGCAGACCCATACTGGTCTTATATATTATGGCTGTTAAATTCTTGACAGATCATGTATTCGCTCATTGCCTATTCCTGGGTGGACCCCTAACCACCCTCTTCCTGGTATGCTCTTTCCAGTAGCTATTAAAATTTTTAAAACATATATCTTTTAACCCAGCAATCCCAATTCTTTAAACACATTGTCCTGTCGTCCCTACACAAGTAGTCAAGACACAAGTGCAAGAATTTTCATTGTTGCATTATTCATAACAGCAAAAAAAAAGAACTGGGGGTAACTGAAGGGTCCATCAAGAGGCAGTGGTTAAATTAACTCTGCCACACCCATCTGGCAGAGTCCAACAGAGCACTGAAAACAATTGATCAGCCTGCATGCACTGAGTAAGAAGGGTACTCATGGCATATTAGCAAATGAAAAAAAGCAAGCAGTTGAACAATTCGGTAGAGGATCCATTTGTGTAGACCATAAACATACAAGCCCGGTCTGGTGGGACATGGGGCCAGGCAGGGGCGCAGCATCTGTGCGACGGCGGGCAAAGCCGGGCTCGCTGCGAATCCTCAGCTCATCTTATCCGTGTCCCTGTACTGATACAACTCACCTGGGGGACAGCAGTCACACCCTATATTGTCTAGAGGAGAAAAAGAACAAAGAGGAATAGCCTAAGAGCACAAGCATGTACACCCTTTCTTAGGTTTTTTAAATCCCCTGTTGGAATATAGGTTCATGTACTTTCTAGCTTGGTTATATCACAGTTATAATACACTGCAGTGAGATTAAACAACTCCCTAGATGCTCAACTTCTGATCAAAGATTCACAGAAACTGGGAGAAACAAGTTCATAATGACCCTGAGACTACCAGGATACTCCAGAGCAAAATCCCTTTTTTTAACTGTTTAATGCTTTGCTTATGAATGTGTAATATTCCATTAGGTTCCAAATTCATAGACTTCTGAAAAAAATGTCAGGATATCTGCTTTTAATTGGCTTTAAGCTAGACTTACTTTTAAAGAGCCTAATGGCTCTTTAATGGACAAAAGATAATAAAAAAAGTTAATATAGTTTAGACTAAGACTAAAGGTTTAAAAAAATTTTTTTTCTTACTTAGTTAATAATATCTCTGACCCTCACGTTTTTTCTCTATCAGAAGAAATGACTTCATGGGGAGAGGTGATGTGACGGCCACTCAAAGGAAGAAGGCATGGCTGTACTCCATCATCACAAGGTTCCATGGAGCTGGGACCTTAGAGAATAAAATCCTAAACTAGAGAAAAAAGAAGCAACATTCTGCATACAAACGGCCTCACGTTCAGCTTCATCATCCCCTCCCCCGCCCCAAAAATTAAAATTTAAATGGACAAGCGCTATAATAAAGGTAGGTAGAAAATGCCAAGGGAACACTGAGGACAGGGTGCTTATATCTTTGGGAGACATCGGGGAAGAGGAGAGTGGCATTTGAAATGGGTCTTGGAGGAGGGAAAGGAAAAGGGAGCGGTGGGCGAGTTCAGACAGAGGAAGCAGCGGGTCCCAGGGTGTGCATGTGGGACAGGTCTGGGAATTGAGAGGCCTGAGAGTCGGTTTTTGCGGCCATAAAGCACAGGTGGGAGGTGACCTCAGAAAGGGACACTGGGGCCAATGTGTAAAGAGCCCTTTACTCCATATTAAGTAAAAAATAACCTCCGCCCGGCTGTCTTTCCTCATTACCTTTCTCCTCTCCCCGTCTTCACTCTGCCTAACCATTGCTTCAGTCTCTCCAGACTGTGAAACATCCCCCAGGCCCTCCCTGCCCTTTCTGACCTGATAACCTCGGGTGCTGTTCTCGCCCCCTGAAATGTGATCTTCCTACTAAAGTTCTCTGTGCCCCAGAGCCCAGCTCAAATGCCACCTTCCCCAAGAGGCCTTCCAGAAACTCCCAGTAAGCATCATTTTTCTCCCTTATCTGAGCTCACGTGTGATCTTTAAATGTTTCTATGTTTACTTTGTTGAATAGTTAATACATACCTACAGTAAAACTCGCAGTGTCCAGAGTGAAACCTATGTCTCCTTCCTATGCAGCTGCCCTCCAGGGTCCCAGGCCATTTCCCAGAAGCCACTATTGTATTAGGTTTCTTAGGCATTTTTCCAAAGCTATTAATTGACATGTATTCCCATGCATATATGTATGAATGCATATGAGTAATTATCATACACACACACACACACTTCTTTTTATATATAAACCACAGCATACTATGCTGCACTCCCTGATGCTTTTCTCACTTAATAATTTATCATGAAACTTTTTCCTTAGCTGCAGATATTGAGTTGCCTGATTCTAACTTCCTGTAGTACAGGGCTAAGCAATTTCTTCTCCATTATAGATAAATCTGAAAATGCAAATATAATACTAAATACAAATGAAAAGTCAGTGTTGCATGGAGAGGCAGCTTGCAGTGGACAGAGGCCTGGACTGAGAGTCAGGTTCGAATCCTAGCTCTACCATGGGACCTTGCTCACGCCTTTTAGCCTCTCTAGACTCCAATGTTCGCATCTGTAAGATTAGGCATTGAACTCGATTGGATCAAAGGGCCCCTCTAGTGCTAATATTTCATGTTTCTATGAAAGCAGTGATATCACAAGGGGCTTTGAGAGTGGGTGTTAACAGAGAAGAGGGCGAGGGGCCAGACAGCTCAGACCTCCTGCCACAAGTGATCTTTCCCAACTCCCAGGCCTTTGCTTTTACTCTTGCCTTGCTTAGCTTGTCCTTCCTTCCCCACCCCCGCCGCCATGACCCAGCGGCACACGCACTAAAACACCCTCAGCAGGGGCTCATCAGCCAAGCTAAACACAAGGAGCCCCCCACGTCTGTGTGCAAGACTATGCTCCATGGCAACCATCCTAGATGTACACCAGATAGAAACAGAATTTGGACCTCTATTCCTGAAAACCTGTCCCAGTCCAATTTAGACTCCACTGGCATAACTTGTTACAGAGAACAGCGTGCCTTGGAGTCTTCAGAGACTGAGTGGAGAAAATACCAGCCCATTTACAGACCTGAGCAGCAGAACAACCAGATGGCCACGGTGGCTAAGGGGCACACAGGTGATTGTCATTTAAGGCCCATAAAATCCCTCCATTCTCTAAGGCACCCTCATGGCTTTTCTGGACCAAAAAAAAAAGGCAACTGTTGTGCATATCATTCATTTGCCTCCCAAATGCTCATACCACAGACAAAAGTTCTCAGGCCTGGTGGAAGCCTCTCCCACAACCTCCAAGCAACTGAAAAAAATCACTGACCAGATATCCAAGGAGGGGCAACTAGGGCCGGTCCCGGCACGGAGGGCTGCAGAATAGCCACCTGCTCTCGGCAGCGTGACTTGCGGCTCTCCCAAGATGACCCACAGCTCCTACCGGAAGTCATCCTTTATGTCAAGTTTCATGGTTCCCCCTGAACAGCTATTATCAACATGTTTGAAAACAGGACGAATGGACTTGCCATCGTTTTATTTTTGCCTTCATTTGTTTTTCACTTTTTAAATACAAGACAGCTTGCCACACAGGGTAAGTTTTCAAAGGAGACAAAAACACCCACCTCCTTTTTCACTGAATTCCTTATCTTAGGAAATATTCAATAATGTAGGAAAAAGTACATGACAACAAATTTACATGAAAAAAAGCCCAAGTTCACAATAGTATCTGTAACATGATCTTGATTTTCAATAAAAAATAGAGGAGTAAGGAAATATATCAGGATATTAATGTTTTCATTGGTGCGATTACATACTTTTTCCCCTTTTTTTGTGCTTAGGTATATTTTCCAAATTTCCTTTATAGACATATACTGCTTTTATAACAAAAAAAATGTTGTAAATAACTCATGATTCTTTGTAAAAGGAAATATAAATATGGCCTGCCATTCCTTCCTGGGTATAAGAAGCATTTTCTGTTATCACCAGATAGTCACTTTCAAGACACCGCGGCACAGGAACCCAGGATCCTGGGCCAGGCTCAACTTCTGACTGACAGAATGACCCTGGACATGTCCAGGACCTCCCTGCTGCCGCAGTCACCTCCGCTCTTAGGGAGAAGGTCTCACTGGATCTGTAAGTCCCTCTCTTATTCAGTCTGATACTCCTCACAGCAGGCCACTGCTCAAGTAAAAAAAAAAAAAAATTAAAAGGAAAAAAATTGGAATACTCCAGTGATTAGGATTGTGCTCAGAATGTTAGAAAAAAAGTCCTTGGGGAGAACTAAGATCCTAAGATAATAAGTTTCTTGAGCAGTAGAGATGGGTGCCAATAATAGGAGTTGTGGGAACTCCTCTCCCCTTGTCACTGAGTACCAGAATGGTCAAGAATGTGCTGAGGTTCACTGGTTCACTTCCTCCCTATGGTCTTGTGAATGAGATCAGAATACAGGAAGTACATTAGCCACCATTCTCTCTCCACTGACAACGCCTGGATAAACACTGCACAAGCGTGATTCTCAGACTTGCTTGTTTCCTCTTCCATGGATGACCATCCCTCTTCTTTCTGATTAACACCACTTCATAAAAATCTAGCTTCTCAAGAAATGCCTCTCCAGTCATCTTCATGTATTAGGCTACCCTAGTCCTGCCTTAGTGGTACAAGCCCACCTGCAATTACTTTCAAAATACGATAGCAAGACTCCAAAAGGAATGACCCTGGGCATCAGCATTAGCTGACCTTCTTAAGTCCACACTCCCAAAGTGAACTGAAATGTACCAGAAAATAATCCCCTCACCTCACTCCATGTCCCTCTAACCACTTGTTCACCATACCCATATCTTGTAACACTCACATAAGCCATGCTGACATCACCAGAAAGCTTCCATCTGCTTTATCATTGCCATAAAGCAGATGGAAGATTACCTGGTAAGATTAAATTTGAAAACCTCCCAGTAAACGCTCCAGTGTTCCATTTCCCACAAGGCTTCACTAGTCCGTGTGTGTAATCAGGCACTAAAAAAGTGAGACAGATGCTTGCTATTTTTCTAAAGTAAGGACCCAGAAAACTTCCCTGTCATAGAGTCAACTATCAAGGGGTGAACGATGCCCCCTCCTTTTTGCACCTCTGGACACACAATGAGATAAATAAAGGGCTTCCTTGCTCTATCACATGTAAGTCTGTTATCTCGTCTTCTTCCAGCAATGATACTCTCTGGGCTGAATTACAGTGCCTTCGCAAGTATGAGTCATCATCACTGCTACTTGTGCACAGAACTGGGTGTTCTGGGCTCCGCATTTTGAGGAAGAGCTGCAGTTCAAAATCATCTGATCAGATCCCCACTGCACGATTTTTGATCTGGGATAATCAAGAGGCCCAGCTCAGGGAAAGGCCGCCTCAGGGAGGTGGCCAAGGAGACAACGCCCCAGCCCAGCAGCAGCAGCCACCATGCCTACTGGTGAGGATCCCTGCACAAAAGTCTGTCCCCCAGCCTTTCCAGCCAGCTGGCATAGCAAGCACCCAGCACGTCCCCTTGAAGGTATCCGCCTACATGGGGTGACATCAGGGTGATGGGAAGTCCCCTCTCTACTGAACATCTCTCCCACCATCAGAACAGCCCTATCTCTAGAGGCTTGGGCCTTTGTTGAAATACGAATGGCCCTGGCAGACCAAGCCCTTTTTGCTGTTTCCACACTTACGTGTATGTGCTCCCAGTCTCACACTTTCCTCAAAGCCAATTTTGATTGGAAGGGGAAGTTTCACAAAAAGCAAATATGTGTACAAAGAGAGGTGAGACGTTGGGAGATCTATTCTATTGGGCATTCATCCCATTCTCTGGGCTGTTTGCAGCTAAGTCTGTGCCCCTCCTAAATTAGCCTACCAGTTTCCTGTACTGTCTGTGGATTGATACTCTGAAGAGTCATTGATCTGACTTCTCAATAATACCATTCATGTGCTCATTTCTCCGGTCTGTACTGCATGCTACATGTCAGGCACTGTACTCAAAGGTGCCCAGGAGACAAAGTAAGCTGAGGAATTCTAATCCATCCCAAAGTCAAGTGTCCAACGAAGGGATAAGGATCACTTGTGCTTATGTCTATGGTGTGTATCATTATTAAGGTGTTAAGGAAGCATTTAGTGTTTATTCACTGCATTTGGTACCTGCCCCACAGTGTTGTGAAGTGCCATTAGCCCTGGGAAGTATCATTATTCACAACTTAAGATAAAGCAGTCGAGGTCCAGGGGGGTGAAGTTGCTGATCCCCAAATGTGAGCGTCATCAAAATTACCCTGGGAGGCTGTTTCAAATGTTTTCCTGGGCCCCCCCATGGGGACATTCTCGTGCAGTGGGTCTAGGAAGAACCAGAGAAACTATTTTTAAAGCTCTGAGATGACTCAGAAGCACAGTCAGATGGGAGGAACACTGTGATACAGCTTTCTCAGACAGCTTTTCATTCTCAGACAGCATTTGGGAAGCAAGTCTTATAATATCATTATTCTCATTTTACATGTGAAGCAGCTTCAGCACAAAAGAAAAAAAAAGTCAGCTCAAAAAACAAAATAAAAAAAAATCTCTGTCCATTTTCTTTTTCATCTAACATAAACAAAGCAATAGAACTGCCATAATTGATCAGCTCATAAACAATCATTTATGACAACGCTGTTTCCAAAACCTCTTTTGGTCTTTGCGTTGCCAATATAAGAGCAAACAAACATCTTGCTTTGAAACTAATAAACCTTCCCCATGACATCGACCAATGTCTTTCTTCATCACTTCATTTTTGCCATTAAAAATAACATTAAAGATACTTTAAGAGACATAACAACCCTACAATGGATGGACTTTGGATACTGAATTCAATGGTAAAAGATATTTTTGAGACAATCAGGGAAATATGATTTTGGATTGGGTATTTGAAGATTCCAAAGGGTTACTGCCAATTCTGTTAGGTGAAATAATGGCAGCACGGCAGTGAAAGAAAATAGTCCTGATTTTAGAGGTGCATTGTGTATATGGGTAAAGTGACATGATGTCTGGGATTTACATTAAACCATTTCAGTGAAAGAAAAAATCCACATGAAACAAATATGGCTATATCTTGACAATTGGTCAATTTGGATGATGGGCATATGGGGACTTCTAGATGTGTTCATAATTTTTATTATAAAAACTTCCTAAAATATCAACTAACTCACTTTCCCCAAAGTACCATTTTCCCCTTGTAAAGGCAAGTTCTCAGTGCTTATAAAAACAGCTTGTGAGTAAGCATAATTATGTATCAGGTTTACCCTGTACACCTGTTTTTTCTAATCTGTTATTCAAATAGGTGTGTTTTTTTTCCTTCACTTAATGATCGTGGAATACACTTGTAATAAAAAAATATTTGTTTATCTGAAATTCAATATCTAAATGGCATTCTGTTTTTTTGTTTTGTTTTATTTTGTTTTTGCTACATCTGGCAACCCTAGACATGGAAAGAAAAAAAGAAAAAGCCCTAATCAGGAGTCAGGGTATCTGGGTTTGATTTCATCTCTGCCACTGGCCTTGGAACCAGGAGCGAGCCGCTCACCTTCCCTGAGGGTGCCTTTCATCATTCATAAAACTACAGGGTTTCATTCCAGCTCAAAAATGTGGATACTACTCTTAGTCCAAGTCTGCGTATAGAAATACCTTTTAAACAAGTACATCTAAGCAACCGCCTCTCTTCAAGGGAATGTTAAGAGGGAAATGCAGTAAAGCAAAGGCATATTGCCGCCCAGAGATCAGGGTGATAAGACAAGCAATCCACAGCGCCATTCACTGAGTGCCGACCGGTTACCAGGTCCTGCAGCAGGCACTAGCATTTTATCCTCACAACAGTCCCACATGGTAGAGAATATTATTCCCATGCTATAGATATGATGACTGAGGCCATCAAATAACTTGTTCCTGGTTAACTTCAGAGCCCTGAGCTTTACATGCAGAGAGGATCAGGCATTGGAAGGCAGAATGAAACAGGGGCATGGCTTCTTGCTCTTAAGTCAGGCCTTTCAATTTTTCTCTTGTGAGTGAATCCCCATCATGTTTGGGTATATTTATGTTAAAATACAAATACAGTAGATTTTAGAACTGCAAAGAAAACAGAATTTCCAACTACTTATTGGCTCTCATTTCATCTATTGATATTTATCTATTTACTCTATTAATAAACCAGTTTTTAGTCATTGTTTCCTAGATGCACAATTACATTGGACAATGTAAAAGATTCCCTGCTCTCCTGGAACTGAGTCTATTCTGGAAACAAGATACAGATGCTTGAGTCAGAAACTGACAAGTAAAGACACTAGGTACACGCAATTACTTAATTAGATACACCAAAGAATGAAAACCAACTAGAAACAATAGAAAGAGGCTGGAGGTATGCAGGGGCTGGGGGCCCTGCAAATAACTTGTGGAGGGCGCAGGACACATCTAGGCTGTGAAGGGAGGGATTGAAAAGGTTGGAGAAGAAGGAAAAGGTCTTCTTGACAGGTGGAACCACCTAATAATTCCCAGAGGAAGTGACTTTGAACAGAGTCTCGAGGGGAAAAGAGTTCAAAGGGTAACAATAGAGGGGACTGAATACACAAAGGCCAGAAGACTGAGTCCAAAGATCTGTTTAGGGCCCAAGTAGATGACTGTGCCTGGGCCCCAACTATATACAGTTGAGGAAGCAGTAGGAAATGAGAATGAGAAGCTGGACCTGTGTCTATGGAATTGGAAATACCAAAGGCTTTGGTGTTGGGTAATGTGCTCAAATTGATATTTGAGGGTAATTGGTCTAGCTGTTAAACATGTTAGGTACAATATAGTCTGTTCCATTAAATCTACAAAATATAAATGTTGAGAGCCTAGTGTACTAATACACAAAGATGAATGGAACATAGTTCCTACTCTTAAGAAGTTTATAGTCCAATAAAGAAAAGACCAATGTTACAGGAGAGTATGAGTTGTTCATTAATTTAATTTATGACATTCTCTATAGCAGACATTGTTAGTTTTCTACTCAATATTTGTCATCGGTAATAGAATCCAATTTTCTTTGTAAGACAATGTTCAAAACCTCAGGAAAAGGATCATGCTTGGGCTAGGTCACGATTTCTCAACTTTTTTTTCTCATTATCACACCCCTAAGAGCATTTTTAGACACCTTTTTCCTAATCACTCCACCCATGAAATTTTAATACCATAGATATACTATATAAGTCTGTTCATGGATCGCATGTGTTATCTGTGCCTTATACATAAAAATAGCCAGAGTTTCTTCTGCACACCTCCTCCCAAATACTATTCTCCCCCTCAGGAATGACAGCAGCACCACCCCACCCTCACCCACCACCCTCCTGCACCCCATCCCCACTACATTCCTCACCCTCCCTCCTGTTAAAAATGTACAGTCTAAGGAAATTGTAACAATTCTATTTCCTGTTTCCCTACCTTCCTCAAAGCCGGGGTGGCCGTATAACCCAGTGCTAGCAATGACACAGGAGCTGGTAACTGCTTTGGAGGTCTCTGGGAAAACCTTGTTTTCCTAGAAAAAGCTACAGCCACTGCCAGGTCAGCCTCCTTTCCACCTTTACCCGACTCTACACCTCTCGATGGAGGCATAGGCTCGAAGCTGCTGCAGCCATCTTGCAACCATCATAAAAGACCAGAGAACTGCAGAGACGGTATCATTGACAGACTGAACCAGTGACAGAAACACAGACCTTCACACTGCTTGTTGTGCGGGAGAAATGAATCTGGAATTTTTTAAGTTACTGTTAGCCAGGTATTGTATAACTTGCATCTGAAAGCATTGGTAACTGATATGATGTCAGTCACATGAACAATAGCTGTCTGTCCTGACTTATTGTGAGTTATTGTGAAAGCGAAGCCAGACAGAAGCATGCACAAAAACAACAGAAAATGTAACTGGGGATATTACACAAATCAAAGATAAAATTTTACTCATGTCTAACAGGAAAACTTTCTCCTTCACTAAACTAACCAACTTTTCAAATAATTTTAAAGTACTCCAATATTTGGCATTTGAAACTAATAAACTTTTAGGTCTTTGATATTACTCTGTAGAAAGATGGCCACATGAAAGCCTACAAGATGATTTTCTACTTTATATCAAAATGAATACCTTTATGATTTGTATAGTAGATATGTCTTTTAAACTATTTGAAAGTCAATTATTTCTAAATTAAATATTTAAGATGCATAAGGAATACATGCTTCTTAAAGGATCCCTTCAGGAATCTTTTCACCTTAAAATTTTTGAAGTAATCATCTATATTCATAACTTGAATGTTTTATATTTTACTTAAATTCTGATACCAGCTAAAGCTAATTCTCTCTTATTTTAAAAACATAACCCATTCAGATACTATTTAATAATTCCAGTACATCTCATTAGAAGTGATTTTCTATGGCTTACCAAGGTTCAAGATAAAAGAAACTCCAGATCTGTCTAAAGCTGAAGATCCTCTAAATCTTAAAAGACAAAATTTAATTATCGGCTTAGGGCTTTCAAAGCATTAATTTTCCTTCAAAATGTCAAAATAATCCTCATAGCAAAATCATTTTACTAATTTCATTATTAACCTCACACCATAAAATGGCTTTCTTTTGAGAAGGATTTTGGCCTTTTTAATTATAAAAAATAATATATGCTACATAGAGAAAATATAGGAAAAATAAAAATCATTTTAAAATCACATGTAATCTTATGTACTAGAAGATAGCTTTCAACAGTGGCTTATCTATCTTCATATTATAAATTTATGTATAAAATATATATAGATCTTTTAAAACAAAAATATACAATTGTATACTCTGATCTTTTACTTGTAATTAAATATTTTTAAAAATATTTTATGAATATTTAATAAGCTGACATATAACTTATTTAATTATACCTTTCTATTAGACATTTTAGGTAGTTTTTAGGTTTCTCTATTATAAAAGAAAACCACTATTGTTGAAAAGCTTTGCTTTTATAATAAAATACCTCATTGTTTTCTTAGGAATAATTCTCATTCAGTCATATGTGGACTATAAAGCAAAAGCAACAAATGAACAAACAAACTCATAGATACAGACAACAGAAGGGTGTTCACAGGGGAAAGGGGGGTGAGAGGAGGACAAGAGAGAAAAGGGGATCAAATACATGGTGACGGAAGGAGCCAGGCTTGGGGCGGGCACGTGCCGACGTATGCAGACGTTGTATTATAAAGTGTACACTTGAAATTCATGTAATGTGATTAACCAATGCTACTCCAGTAAATTTAATTTTTAAAAACTGTATACGATGTCAACTTTAAAACACACACAAACAGTAGGGATAATACATATATAAAATCCATTGTTCATCATCCAGTTTCAAAAGTTATCACCTCAGGTCTAATCTTGTTTTACCTCTTTCCACTCAATTCCTCCATCTTACCTCTTCTCAGCTCCTGATTATATTGAAGAAAGTCCCATGTATTGTATCATTTAATCTGTCAATATTTTAATTGTATATCTAAAATACAAAGGCTATCCTTTTTTCAACATAGCCTCAAAACACTATAGTTTATGGTATAAAATAGAGAAATTATATCTTTAATCTTTTCCTTATTTTATTTCATAAAAATTCACTGATTTTGTTCTAGGATTTTAGTACAGTCTTTGTAGAAAGTTTTAAAAATACAAATGAAGAAGAATGCAGTTGAATCTTGTAACTCATTCATATCACACTCTATAGTATAAAATATATGCTGAAAATATGTAAAATTTAGTTTTACAAAATTAAATCATGTAAATTTGTAACTCGATACTTTATTGTAAAAGTCAGTTCATTTCAATAAATATTGACTGACATTATTTTCCAAAGGTATACAATAAATCATAGTTTATTTTACTCAACACCTTAATGCTAGATATTTAGATTGAGTGAAATCTTTTCCCAATGTAGTGATTAATTAAATATTAAATCCCTACAGTATTTGGCACCAAAGACACAAAGGTGAAAGACACACACACACACGTGCGTAAAGAGTAATTCTTAGAAGTAGTCAAAGAATACGAACATTTTAAGGTTATTCATTCATACTACCCAGGTACTTGCAATTTTTCTGAAAAAAGGCCTTCCTACAGCCATCTAAAAATAATTTAAAATAATAATTTAGAATAGAGCATATTAAATGGTGAGAACAAGGGATCATTGAACTCTTTTTCTGACTGGCTGGTGATACTCTTTATAAATTGTACTTTGGCTAATACTTTATACAAAAGGAAAAAACATGATAATAGTTTTAAAGATCCTGATAAGACGCTAAAAGGCCTTGAAGGTAACTGAATTTGTTTTGTTATTTATCCTGTATTTTATCTTAGTAATTTGTTAAAGATCTAGTGTTTAAGAATTGTTAAGCACTCTCAAAATTGGCAAAGAAATGAAAAGTAATTACAATTAGTACATAAAATAATGAGCTACATACCTGTTGAGAAATAAAACCAGTCACGATCAAATATAGAAAGGAAGAAACACTAACATGTAAATTCCAAATAGCATGTATAAGTGCAGGAATCTTCTAAAAGTCTGATCATTTCAGTTCTTTAAAGAAAGGACCGGTAAATCAGAGGAAACTTTAAGATAATATAACGTTATAAGATTGGTTGGTCACAGGTCAAAAAAAAGGTGAGCAGGAACTTAGCCGAAAAGGCTGGTAATTTTCTTTTTACATGACTACAATTGCACAATCTAGTTTTTAAACTGAAAACCACAGGAGTCTGGCCACTGCTGGCAGAGGAACTTTCATTCCTCCTTCGATGTGTGTCCACTGGATGTGCCCTGCGTGGCATGTCAATGGGCAGCCCTGGGGGAAACCCACGCCTGTTGGTTGGGCTTTGAACTTTTGATCCAAGTTTTACGTAGAATTCTTCTGCTGCCATGAAGGGAAAAAAAAGTCCATGTTTTCATGGCTCTAGAATTTAATAGAATCATCGCCTCAATCCACATTTTGAAATTGCTTTTCCTGAGATGTAGATGATGAAAAAAAAGGGAAGATAGCTATAGATACTCAGAAGAGATACCATGGTTGCCCTTTGTTAATCAAGTGATCCTCTGAAGCATCAGGAAGCCTTAGGAAACAATGTCTAAGCTTCTTTCTATAGATTTTGCACCTTTTGGAGGGCAAGCACTAAGATGATGGCATTTTTAATACATAAAAACTTAATTACACATAAATAAAATGTATACTTAATTTAAAAGCCATTTGCCACATTTGCTACAGTGTACATGTATTACTATTATACTTTTAAATTCAATTATTACAGATATTTATCTGCTCTTACCAGGTATTCTGTGTATAGGAATACAGTGACAATATTATTTTAGCAGATGTAGGAAATTGTGGTACTGTCAACATGTAAGTGTTCTCTACCTTTTCCCCTCCTATTTCCTGTATATATGTCCAACACTCCCTTCTAATCTCTCATCGCAACCAGAGGAAGAAAGAGAGAGAGGCTATCAATATAAATTTCAGCAAGCTACTACTATCCAAAGGTATTGGAGCTTGAGGAAAGTCAGGTTTCACAGAAAAGAACATATATACCAAACAGGATTTCTAGACCTTTTACAGTCTTTTGCCATTGATGGCAGTAGATTTACATTATTTAAATTTGAGTCAAAATACATGGCTTTCCTTTAACTTGTTAGAATAATCGTTGGCATTCTTACACCTCTCTAGCATGGCTGAGATCATTTTGAGCTCACATTGGATTATAGACAGGCAGAATTTTTTTGTGGCAACTGAGAAAAAGGCTCTTGAGGAGAGGTGTGTATTTAGAAGTGCTCAGGAACAACCGGGGGGAAAGCAAAGGAAAAATAGAGATCCTGCCCAGAAGAAAGGATCTTCTGAAACGAAATGAAACACATCAAGGGAGAGAAATGTGCCAGTCCATTCCCTGCATTACAACTAGATTATATGGTGTAATGACAAAGCAGGAGAAGCTGTCTCCAGGAGACAAGAGGGGTAGATTGTTTGCTCTTGGTTTGGTGGACACAGACTATTTCTTTGTGGACTGTAACTGAAAATAATATGATATAATATTATTATTGAAATGTGTGGAAAAATACATTAAACTGAAATTTGCAAGAGACCTAGTCATGGGTGTACAATAATTAAAATAGGTGTAGAAGTTGAGGTGTACTGTTACTTGAGTATGTCTGTTATAGATTTTCCTTTTCAGCCTCAAAGGTTTATAATTCTTACATTATGCCAGACCAAGAGAATCATATTTCACAGTTTATTTAGCCAATTGCACACACTTTCTCTCTGGAGGGTTACGATGGAGTGCAACTCCATCCTGCATCTCCCCACTCTCTGACCATGACAGGGTAACACCATCTTATCAATTTCAACACAGTTGGCCAATATAAACAGATGGGTTTGGGGTAACTCATACTTTGCCTGAGCCCCTATCACAGTACGAGTGGACAGGAGATTAACAAGGCATGAGCTTTCAGCCCTAAATACCCAGTTTCCCAGTTGCAAGTAAGGTACCCACTAACGGAAGATGGCTAACTGGGCTTCTGTGGTCTAAAGGCTACACAGGAAAAGGACTATCTTCATAGTCATCAGAGCCCAACCAGATGTTCAGCTTCAGATAGGAAGGCCTACATTTTACACACAGAAGCAAACATATTACACACTCTCTAAAGCCTTTCGCCTCTACAAGCAGCCTGCTGGGTGCCCAGCACTGGCTGAGGGTGAGGCAGCCCCGTGCCGCTCACCACACTCTGCAGTTGGCCAAACCGGTATTTACAACCCGCCTGCATTCTTTGCATTGTCCAGGTACCTCAGGACAATAAGACATTAAAGTAGAATCTTGAGAGACGGCTTCCCCAAATAGGAATTGACCCTGGCTTAACATGAGAGAATTCAGAATTAAGGACTTAAACCAGCCACATGCTCTCTGAAAAAGAGCAACTCTAGCCTCCTGTTTACTTGCCTTCAGGATCCAGCGCTATAAACGACACACACATCTGCCATCTTGTTTTCATTTTAGTCCTCAGTTGAAGAGTCAGCATTTCTCTTAAGTGGCTAAATCCAACACCAGCAATAACGAGAACTTTCTCAACTTCTTCAAGGCCTCCTCGGCTACATTGATAGCCTCTGTGCGGGAGTTATTTCATACGAGGCCTCTGAACTCGGGGAGCCCGTAGGTGGGCTTTAGAGGGCTCCCGTCTTCTAAAAATTCTAAATGTGCATGTTCCTGTGTATGCGCTTCTTCTCAAGGAGAAGGTCTTTGGTTCTCATCGGATTCTCCAAGGAATTTGTGACCAAAAAGCAATTAGGAAACCCTGCTCTAAGTGTAAGTCAATCAATTCATGAACACCCCTGTTAGGTGGGGACTAGGGCAGTAGCGGGTGCTTGTGGAAGGTGTCAGACCCTTGTCCATCTAAGAGACCCTGAGGTGCACCTCGAGGGCTATGGAAGGGTTGTCGATTTATCATGCTATGTCCCAAGAGACGAGTGACCCTGAGGATAGAAAATGTGAAAACTTTTTTTTTTGTAAGTAAAAGAATCATCTTCAATGTAAAGTTAGAACAACTCAAGATGTTAAAGGCTATTTGAGAGCTTATTGCTATCACTGAAGTTCTTCTGACGCCAGGTGAAGTCGGCACCTCACTACCAAGGCTTCTGCGGCGGCCGTGTCGTTACTCTCAATGTTTATTTTGTGATACTGTTGTTGCCATGGCATGTGTCTAATCACTAAAGGTCTATGTATCAAGTATATTTCATCAACAATTAGACTTTATTTCCTTCCCAAAATGTTTTCTGGACAAAGCACTGCATATTCTACCCAAGTTCATTCTGGATTGCCACCTCCCAGTGGTTTGCAACAGAATGGTTGTGGGTCCTAGACTCTCCTTATGGCCATTTCTCAATGCTAACCGCTGGCCATTCCCCTGTCCACAACTACCTACAGTTCGTCCAAACGCCTGTAAAACTGTGTAAGGGAATTTTGTGATACAAATGATATTCCTTTAAGAAGTGTAAGTACAACCTCCTGTTTTTAGTTTGTTTCTGTAGATTTTACCAATAACTTGTCCCTTCTGGACTTTCTCTATTGTCACACCCCTTTTACATTATAAACCCTCAGATCCTAAGCCTCAAGGTAACAGCTTCATCCCCAGAACGTGCGTGCGAGCACCCACACACATGCAGAGATATACATTCCCTGGGCCAAACCAACCTCTTACCTTCAACATTTCTCAAAGTGTGACCTGCAGACCATCTGTAACAGAATCTTTATGGAGTGGGAGGACTTGTTAAAAACGTATATTCCTGCCAACCCACAGACCAATTGGATCAGAATCCATGGAGGTGGAATTTAGCAAGTTGCATTTGTTAACACGTCCCCCATCTATGCAGATAATTGTTAAATATACTAAAATTTGAGAACCTTGATTTAAAAGAACCATTTCCTCTCTGTTTGAGCCCTATTGTCTTCGGGAATCTAAGTGAAACTATTTTCACATCCATCTTGCTCAACTCTGAGATCAGCATCTCCCTGTTTCTTCCTAAGAAATGTTCTCTTCTCTGTCTCTCTGTCTCTGGCCTTTGCCAGTGGCTCTTTTGTATGCTATTCCTCAGCTTCTGCAGTCCACCTTGGCAAGTCCTTAGTGCCCAACCGGTCACTTCTTCCTTCTCCCTGAGCTGCCCTAAGGAAGCCCCTTAGCATCTATGACCTCAGACTGCTGGGACCCACACTCCCTTCACTATACCTTGCCCAGGGATTCACAGAACATATTTGCTTATAAAAGGCGGGCCCCAGTCTGGTCCATAGTATTCCTCGTAGCTTTCTTTTTAAGTATTAAAACTACTTCAGATCATTTATATACAGGCTTTCTCCACATTTTTTAAAGCACATGCACCACTACTACAATAAATGAAGTAAAAACAAAATTCTACTATTTTACCATTCTAACGTACCAAATTCTCACATTTAATCCTCATTCATAATGAAACCAGAATGTAAGTGAAATTGTTAACCCTGATTTTCTAATTTAGCACCATACAAAAATATTTTTATAACTACCATAACTATGACTTTCTATCACTACAAAATATTCTTTGAAATTAATACTGGCAGAATCACTATTGCTTATTTAGGTTATTCTCAGATTTTGCTGTTATAAATGATAATAAGTGAATGTGTTCACACAGATTATTTTCTCCTTCTTTGAATTATTCATTTAGAGTAAATTCCCAGAGATAGATTTAATGGATCAAAGTGTATGAGTATTTTAATGGCTCTTGACACATATTGCCAAGTTGCCGTATTTGTATTTTACACAGTTCCTTGCTGATAAATGTTTAATAGTCTCTCCTCCAAAAACAAACAAAAAAAAGTGTGAAGAGCCTGATTTAGAGTGTTTGCCAATTTCTATGGTATAGATACTCCTACCATGACCAGTTTCAAGCTACCAACAAAACATCACTGAATGCAAGTTGGAAAGAGAAGCTCAGTAGCACACTATTATATAATATGTCTATCCTACAAATAAAATGGAGTAAATAACTTCAAGAGCAGAATAGTAAAATGGAGTAAATAATTAGGAAGTAATGAGTTTTGAGTATTTATTACCTTTATTTTTAATAAAACTTATTTAACTGTGTTATATAATTTAATTTTAATGGTGGATGTGTTTAACAGCTAGCTTGCAAATTTTCTGGAAATATTACAATCAGCTCTTGCAAGCAAGGACAGGCAGGCGCCTGCACACCACTGCCAATATCTCACTTGATATTTTGCAAGAGCACGTCTTATTTATTTATTTATTTATTTCATTTAAGCCACTGAAATTTCACCTTATTCCCATCTGTATCACAAGCAATAACCACACTTTTAGGGAAGCAGACTATGCAAATACAGAATGAATAAGACATAGTGTAAATAAAAGATAGAGAAGTTCTAGCTGGGTCAATTAATTAGGTCCACCGCCCCCTATACTTTCTTCATGCATTCATCTTCCTAGCATTTTCCCATGAGGTCACTTACAAAAACTACATCGCCGTTTATTTACCTGAAGAATGGCTAAATAGATGACTATACGTAGTTGTCATGGCAAATGTCATGAGAACCCTATTACATGTTACTTAACCACTGTCTTCCTGGGTGTTCTTTTCTATGAAATGGGGAAGAGGCCACTGCTGACTTCATTTTTGCAAGAAACTAAGTGTAGAGATAAGAAGGCTCTAAGAAGCAACTGAGCATTCTGTAATGTTTTGAAATTCTCTCCTGAAATTAATTCATTAGTATTCTGTTTTACTAGAAAAGAGAAATTTTAAGGGTGATTTGGCACTTTCTCCATTGAGAGCAAATTCCTTTCTTTGGGCTCTCTCTGTGTAATAATGAAGAACCTCATACACGTAAAACACTTTAGAATTTTTTAAGTGGCATCCCACCTGAGTGTGTTAAAACATAAATATGGCCGACAGAAACTCTACACATGCTCACACCCTTGACTCAGCCGTCCCACTCCCAGGAGCTCTCCTAAGAAATCAGTTCAAAACAAAGGAAAATACTTTCAAGTGACCATTCAGTCGCAATAGAGGGAAAATTATCCTGCCTCATCTCAGCACTTACTCAACTTACCATCTCTGCTTGCGGCCGTGGGAGGAGGGTTCTGGATTAAAGACTCTTGATTGCTCATCTGTGGAACAGCTGCCTCTAAGTCACCTGGAGGGAAAGAGTTTGTACTTGTTATCACACGGATTCCTGGACCTCACTCCAGGGCTGGGATGTGATACATGAGAATCGCCAGTTTTTAAAAGCTGCCTGGGTGGTTTTAGGAATGACGATTCTGGGCCAGAGCCAGACAAATCAAATGATCTCTGAACAACTGTCCACATCAGGAGAACAGAATGACATCTTATACAAAGCGTCAAGAAGTTGCTCAGGGGATTTGAGCAGCTGCTAGAGTCAAATGTCTGAAGCGCTAGGAGGAGGCTTTGTTTCTGGTACCCTCCCACCTCCCTGTATTCACCCTGCCCGTCTCTCACTGCACCCGTCCCCCGCCCCAGCACCCAGTACTGCCATCCTGCCTGTCGGCATGCTCCACTTTGGCACCCATCCTGACTCGGGGCCATCCCTTTCCATACACAAAGCCCCAAACTTCCCTCTCTTATGTTATCAGTGGGGCTCTAGAGGGGAAACAGTATTACTACTTGACTAAAGTAGCATGTGCATATAAATGAGAATCTCCTGCATCATGAACATACAGGCCGTATTTGAATTTTTTAAAAAGGGGCTTACTAACCCAAAAGAATCTCTAACCTGGAAAAGCAGGATGCTTCTTAACCTTGGCTTTCAGTCAGACCCCAAGCATCTAGAAACCAAACACACTCTCTAGGCACTTGTCAAAATGGCCCCCACTCTTGAATAGCAATGGATATTTAACCATGCGTTGCTAGCACTAAAATTACAATTGAATTCAATAGTTTAACTTAAGCTGACCAAGGAAGGAGAGTCATCCTTTCTGCCTCTAATTCCAAGCCCCTCTGAAATTCTACCCAAAGCCTTCAGAGAGACAGCTCAGCCCCAGATGGCCAAGGTAACACCAAAGTCACTCAGAGTGTTGTCTTACAGTCCAAGACTCTGACACGGAAAGGCTCAAAATACCAGTTTCTAATCTCTTCTCTTTTTCATGTGCATTCTCCCTACTAAACACCCAAACTTGTGCCTGTTCCATGCCTGGTGCTCAAAAGATATTAATTCCCAGCCTCTGCCCATCAGCCCCATTTACTTTATAGGTATCTTATTCCAAGGCCAGGGACCCAATCATTCCAGTGTCCCCAGCTACGTCTTTAATGAGAATCATAATAGCTACATCTATTGAGAGTTAATTTTATGCCTGGCACTAGGCTAAATGCTTTATATATTTTTATTTCATTTTATTCAAAAAACAACCCTCTGACATAGATATTTTCAGTTATTATTACAACTACTTTATAGGGTTTTTTTTCATCTGAGGATTTAAGAAGTAATGTATCCAAGTTTCCCGTAGCTCAGAAGTGACAGACCCAGGCTTCAACACAACGCAATCTGGCTCCAAAGTGTGAGTTTTTGCTCACCATACTATGTTTTTGTTATTATGAGGCCCTAGAGATTTCATGGCCCAGGAAGATAAAGTGCTCCAAATCATTAGGAAAAGAGTAGCAACATGTCCACAACATCTCCTTCAGATATGCAAAGGAAATAACACTTATTTCATGGAATTTTTGGACTGGCTTTTTTTTTTTTTATCCTCTCCTGAGGACAGTTTTTCATTGCTTTTAGAGAGAGGGGAAGGGAAAGAGAAAGAACATTGATGCAAGAGAGAAACATCGATCAGTTGCCTCCCATAAGCGTCAGGACGGAGGATTATACATGCCCAGACAAGGGATCAAACCCACAATCTAGGTATGTGCCCTGGCTGAAAATCGAAACCACAGTCTCTTGGTTACCAGATGATGCTCCAACCAGCTGAGCCACACCAGCCAGGGCTGGACTGCCTTTTAAAGAATAGAGATTTTCTTGTAATTGGCCAATCCACTTGCCCTCCCAAGAGGATGGCTACTTTAATTATCAGATGATTGAAGGGTCTCCTTAAAATGTAGTAACCAGAAATGGAGGTCTTACATGTACCCCAAGCCACACAACCCCTCTCTACATAAATGGCACACTAAAGGAAGACAGTAGAGGGGACCGCAGATGTGGAGATGCTTTATGCATCTCCACAGATGAAGAAGCAAGCATCTCAGGTCTCCCTCCCACGCCGAATGCCGTATGAGCGTGAAAGCTGACAGAGAGGAGCCTGAGGACTGGAGAACACTGGAAAAGGCCGAATGGACTCTGCTCCCCTCAGCAGCCTCTGGCGACTCTCCATAACCTGTCTGCATGCTCATTTCCCAAACTTATTTCTGGCCAGTGTGTAACACAGACTCTCTGCTTTTCTTGGGCCAGTCTCCTCACAACTGGACAGTCATCTCTTCCTGGGTCTCCCCTTCGTGCCTTTGCGCACACGGTCCCCCCTGCTGTGAATTAACCTTCTTCCCCTACTCAAAGCTTATATCTTTCCAAGCCCGTGTCTGCCAGACGACGCCAAATTCAATTCCCCTTCTTGGAACTCCTATAATCTCACAGCTGTGCCGTCCCATTCATCACTTCATTCCCATCTCATACGGCTTCCTGAATTTCACTACTTACATGACTACAAAACAGTAAGGTCCTTCAAATATAAAGAATATAGAAATTCTTTGTATTTATCTTATATCCTTTGCAGCACCAGCTTTGAATTTATAATTATCGACTACTTGTTGTTAACCTTAATGGCAGTTTTAATGAAGTGCCTACAACTAGTGATTTCCCAAATTTTATTTACTTACAACCTAGGCTACTGACTGGCGCCTCACAGCAATATGTGAAACAGAAAAGCCAGAAATTCCAGATCCAAATCTACACCATTTGGATTTTGGTTCTGTTTCTTTTCTGAATTAGAAAATTTTAAAACTCCTATTTGGACAACTGTAGGAATCTTTAGATTTACTTCATCAAATGTAAGGTGATATTTATACTACCAATTTTAAAACTTTTAAAATTACAATTGACATACAATATTGTATTAGTTTCCGTATACAATATAGTGACTAAACATTTATATACCTTACAAAATGATCACCCCAATGAGTCCATCCGGCAGTATACTAACCTACCCAAATACCTGAACTCAGTCAGAGTCGATCACAAGCATATCAGTTCTCTAGGAGAATATCTGAAAAACCAAAGTCCAACTACTATAACATTTGTTGTTTCAAAGGCGATAGGCATTTATTGTTAGGACCTGGTTGGGGAATACTTGGATATCAGAGCAACCCCAGTTCTTCCCATAAAGTCATTCCATGCTTTACAACAGGTACAACAGGATAATTAGTATGTTTACCCTAGAGTAAAAGCTAAATAAAATTAGGAAGATTTCTTTTTATACCAAAGAAATATTTTTAAAGAAGCAAAAGTCTTACCTGCTGTAGAATGCCAAAGATATTCTTGACACCAAAATGACTGACTCCGGAAGTCAAAGTTGTTCAGGGCAGGTAACTAAAAATAAAAGCAGCCAAGCCCTCTCGCTGCGATGATTTCCTTCTAAGATCCACCTTTCCTTCCTCCCCAAGAATATAGCTGATTCACACTGGAAAAAACAAAAAATGTAAGAGCTAAGAGGGAAAAATTCCAACCTAAGACAGTTGGGCCAATGTGCGTGGTGACCAGGGCAGCAGGAACTATTCGAATGTGACAAAAGAGGTTAGCAAGTTCCTGTGCATAAGTCAATTTCCTGTAGCTGGCTTCTCCAAAGAAGGGGTTTCATTTGTGTGGGGTTTCATGGTGCGTGTGTGTGTGTGTGTGTGTGTGTGTGCAGGCGCAAGCGCACATATGCGTTTCCCTCCATGACAACATGAAAATTCCCCAGATAAGAAGCAGCCTAAAACCTTTGCTGTGTGGTTGGATTTGTATTTAATATAGCAGCCCTCCTGGGACATTTCTCCTCCCCCATCTCTCCATTTCCCACCAGCAAATCACCCACATAAAACAGGAAAGAAAGAGTGAGAAACCAAAACAATTTCTTGAGGATGTGAAATGAAGCAAAAAGAAAAGAAAAGTCCACTCCACTGACTGGTCTTGGTTAATTTAAGCCGAGGGAAAAGCACCTTAGAACTTATAACTCAGCCTGATGAACATACTAGGGAGGGAAACCAGTAGGTGGGTGGTTTGCTTTGCTTTCCTTTATTAACAACTACCAAATAATAATTTAGAAAAAACAGGCTACGCCATAGCAAGAGCTCAAGCAGCCCTACCACACATTCACCCTTTTATAGACCAGCACCTGTGTTGTGAGGGACTTGACTATGAGCTGTTTTCAGATTCCTCAGAGTTTCGTTATTTGCCTTCAAACACAAATTTACTTATTTTGTCCTCCAGTGCAATCCAGGTGTAGAGACATCTGCATTCAGATTATGGCTAAATTGCCTAACCCAACAAATTTAACTTTCAGGATGTGTTCACAATGCCCCATGCCTCGAACCCCTGAATAATCACAACTGCTATTGCCCAGGGTGAAATCGTGGTCAAAATACCTACGTGCCTTGAGGATCAAGTCAACTCCATTCAAGTCAGCAAACATTTATAGAGTCCCTACTATGTGCAAAATCCAGTCCTGGGGTGGGATGGGGTCACAAAGATAAAGGAGATGTAATTTCTCACTCATAATGGTCAAAATCAAGTGAAGGAGAAAGACATGGACATAAAGGAGATGCTGTGAGTCAGGATCTCTTTCAGCCGTCGTCACAAAGAATCCTGGGACACAAGAGCCGGGTGAAAGGAAAAGCGTATGAAACCATTTTCCCAGTTAAAATAGCCATTGGACATTTACATGAATTCTCTAATAACTTTCCAAGGAGACTTGGCTGGCTTCCAGGAGGCCCCAAAGACTGTTATTTGTGGGCCATGTTCACTGTCACAGACTCATTTGTTATGCACCCGGTACTGCGCACTGAAGAAAAACACAAAGACCCAAACAGACATATTTCCTGTCTTCGCAGTACCTATCTCCTAGAGTGGGGGAGATAAATAAAAAACACCCAAGTAAATTCAGTAATTATAAAGTGTAGTGACTAGTACAAAGGAATCAAGGAGAAGCTGATTTGGAGAACAAGAAAAAATCTACATCCCAGAGGGGTTAGGAGGGCCTCTTTGAGCAACTGACACATTGAGACCTAAAGCTGTGATGTGTAGACTGGTGTAATGATTAAAATGATCACAGAGGCTTTTAAAAGATACCAGTAACTAGCCCTGACCAGTGTGGCTCAGTTGGTTGGGCATTCTCCCACAAAACAAAAGATCACTGGTTCAATTATGGGTTCAGTCCACATCAGGTGTGTAAGAGAGGCATCTGATCAATGTTTCTCACATCTATGTTCTCTCCCTGTCTTTCTGTCTCCCTTCCTCTCTCGTAGTTGGTTGGAGCACTGTCCCATAACCAAAGAGTTCGATTCGTGGTCAGGGCACGCTTCTGGGTTGTAGGGTCAATCCTCAGCCTGGGTGCTAACGTTCCCCAGCCTGGGTGCATGGGAGAGGCAACCACGCAATGATCCTTGCTCACATCAACGTTCCTCTCTCTCCTTTCCTCTGTCTCTAAAAAGCAATGAAGAAGTGTCTCTGGGTAAGGATAAAAAATTAACTAAAATAAATTGTAAAAAATAAAATAAGTATAAATAAAAATACCAGTACCTAAACTCCACCCTCTCCCAAGACTTTAGTTTAATTTGTCTGGGTTGGGGCCTGGGCATCAATGCAAACTCCCCCAATCATTGTTATCTGTCACTACCACTCTGATAATGAGAAAGAGAAGCCTAGGGAGAGTAGAAGAAAGGACAGTCCAAACAGAGGCAACAGTATGTGCAAAGGCCCTGAGGTAGGGAAGAGCTCGGATTGTTCAAGGGGGTGAATGAGGATTAATGTGTCTGGTGTGTAGCTCTGGCAGGAAAAAACGGTGCAAGACGAACATTCTCAGAGACGAACATTCTCAGAGAAGAACATTCTCAGAGATGGACATTCTCAGAGATGAACACAAAATTACTAAGCCCATGAGAGACTCTTAACGTGAGCCCAAGTGTCAGTTTGTTAATGTGCAGGGAGAACTCAATCTGCCAGGTGAGATCTTTGAGCCCACTGATTAGCACATCATCTTCTTCTAGAAAATTCCCTGTGGAAAGCCAGATCACCACCATGATATTATTAGGTAAGAAGAACACATGGCTGGTGGATACTTTATTTACCTCTAGTTTTGGTCATCAAAAGATTTAAGATAGCTGATAAGAATACATATACCTTGGTAAGATAAACATTTTTTTAAAAAAGAAATGAAAAGATGAGGCTGAAAGAAATAAAAACAAGAAAAATTAAGCTAAAACCAACAGCTAGGTTGATACAGAAAAGGTATGCCCTGTGGTCCCTAAGCCCTTAAGCAACTGACATGAAACTGCAAACACTGCCACATAAAAATCTGAGTATCCACTGGACAGAAGTGAGTGTAGTGTTCAGGATGTTGGGGTCTTCCTGGCTTCCCGGCGCTGAGGCCAAAGAAGAACTGCATTCTCATACAGAGAACATGACCATTGATGTGAAACACCGCCCTTAGACTAAACGCAGCCCACAACAAGCCTTGCGAGGTGGTTCCTTATATTCTCCCTCAGTGCAGGCCGATTTTCTCTCACCAAGGAGTCGAGTTAAAAGAATTCAAGGAATGTGTAGGGGAGGGTGTACCCAGGGATTAATACAGTGTTTTCTAACCCAGGAAGAGGCTTTGATGGGCCAATTTAATGCAGAGATGAAGGGTTGACTTCACATATGCTTCGGTAAATTCAGAATAAAAGAGTTTTTGCATCTGAGCTTCTAAAAGATTGGGGACGGCAAAGGGTTCGAAGTTGGTTGTACTTCCAGCGGGAGATCCAGAGGCTTCCCTGTGCCCAGAGCCCCTGCAGAGAGCAGAGGCGTCAGGCAAGGGCCTTGCCTGCCCGCACAGCCCTCCACCTCCAGCAGGAAGTGTCCTTTGGGAAACAAAGCGAAAGGCACCGCAAGCCTGGCCTCTAAGTCCAGGGCTTGGGCCTTACACATTTTCTTCACAAAAGGCCACGCGTATGCCAGGACCAGGACAGATGGGGGGTGTCTGCAGGTCCACGCACCCGGGATGGTGCTGGGAAGGGCACCGCCACGTCTGCCTGCAGGTCTCCCCTTCCTGTCTTGGCTCCCCGCTGACCACCTCCTCTTCTGACGGCCTGGCTCTCTCCGTGTGTGGATCCGTGACTTTAGCTGTCCTCGCAGAGTCAGGCTTTGTGCTTCCTCCTGCTCCTCACGGCGAGAAACGGTTTCTCTTCACCCATAATTTAGTCTCAGAGTGGCGTGGGAGAGGGCTGGGGACAGCTTGCTACCTTTCTTCCTTACATGGAAATCTCTCTTTTTGCCTCTCTCTCTCTCCACTCGCCCCTCCCTCTGTCCCCCTCATTCTTTCAACAGACAGGAGTAATAGCGAGGGGAAGAAGCAAATGACTTGAAAAATACATGGAGACACTATAGGCCTACACACACACACACACACACACACACACACACACACCCTTGGGTTATTGAGTCCAGCATAACACACACACCCCACGCACGACCCCAAAAAATTGGCGTTCGTCGATCCCCAACCCCACCCCCAAATATTTTGGCGTGTCAGTTCTGATGCCACACAGTCCAGCCTCGGGACGGAGGTGGGGAGAATCCTGGGGAATTCAGAGTGACGGGAAGGAAGGAGCCTTTAGGACGGAGTTCCTAGCAGGAAGCGGACCTTGTTAAAAGCCACATTCCCGGAAGCCTTCCGTGACCACCACCCTCCCCCACTGCAAGCAGGGTCAGGTACCCTCCCTGGAGCTCCCACAACGTCTGTGAGCCCTCGTCCAACAGCCCTGTAACATCCACTTGGGACGCCCTCACGGCCCAGGGCCTGCCTTGCTCACTGGTGCATCTCAAGCAGTAAACAGTCACTTAAGAACCATTTGCTGGGCAAAGGCAGTAGGGGGTGGGGGGGAATTGGGACACCTGTAATAGTGTTAATGATAAAAATAGAAAATAAAAGAACCATTTGCTGAACAATAGATTGATTTTCTCATCTAATCTTCATAATAGCCTTCTGTGGTAAACATTTTTAAGTATATTTTACAGCCAAGAGACCTCAGCTGGTTAAATGAAACTCTTCTCTAACCTAAGGAAAGCAAAATAAAGATTGGCCCTGTCCATCTGTCCTGGCTCTTCACACCACCGTCTCCCAGGGGAGAGGGCTGGGCCGCTGCGGGGAAGGCGAGGCAGCCTGAGCCCAGAGGCCAAGGGTCCATTTCTCTCTCCCGGGTGCCTGTCCTGAGATTCCCAGGCAAACGCAATCTGCTCCAGGTAGACACTTGCTTTCTCAAACCACCTTTGTTTGAAATGTCCTCTGATGAGGCAGAACAGCTGATTTTTTTTCTTTAACAGTCCCCTAAGAACAAGGACCTCCTTTACTGAGGATTTTTAAATAATATGACAACTATCTGTGTACCCCAAACTCATACCTAAGTGGCATCCTTGCTCATTGGAAAGGCTCTGTGCCCCTTGTACCAGAGAGAACTCAATGGCAGTGATCATTGTAATGAATAGGGAATCTTGGGAACCTTGCCATATCAACTATTGACTAAACTATTTCTGTCCTGGGTTAGTAAGATGCCTGCCTTCTTCTTACTATTAGCTTCTTAATTGAAATGACTTAGATTTAGTGGATAGCTTTTAATGTTTACACAGACCCTCACTTATGACATGTCAACTAATGAAATGAAATATTTCAGTGGGTACTCAAGATGGAAAGTATGTACTAAAGCCTTGTCTGAAGGCTTGGAGTTTTATACCCGGAGCATTAGTCATACTGTAATTGTTCTTACCCAGCTCCCCACTAAGTGACGAACAACTGTATTAAACCAAAACATGCATTCCTTGTGAAGGGGAGATATCATGATTGTAAAATGTTAGCTCTTCATAAAAGAAAGCACTTAACTCTGACATATAATACATCAGTGTAAAATGCATTCTTATAAAATGCCCTTGAAAATTCTAAATGTGAAAATATCTTAGAAATGCCACCAGCTAGAAATCACATGAATGATTTCCTCCTTATGCATTTTAATTCATTATGAACAACAGCCTCCAAACCAGACAATATCGTTTCAAACATCGTCTACCTTCCTCTTCCAGCCATAACCATAAAAACATCATTTCCCCTGCTGTTATTCTCAACATCTATTTTCTCTTTAACTGTTTTAACGTAACATAACATACTGCTTTTTGTTTCAGTGAATGTTAGGTTCTCAGGATTCTCAACTGCCATTTGGTCTGCCCTGTGTAACTATATTTATCTAGCAAACATTTACATCCTGGTTCATTTTATTACAGAGCTATAATTCATAACAATGCAGGGTATTGTTGCAGAAGATGATAGCACCCAAAGTAATCATTCAAGCTGTGACTCTAAAGTTAAGGTACAACTCTTTCTTTTTATCTGTCAAAGCACAATTAATGTAGCCAAATGACCATTCCCCTTGGTGGCTGGTGCACTTTTTCAACACTGAAGACACTACTCAGAGCACCTCTAGAACCTTTTTATAACTCCCTTCAGACACAATTTAATATGCTACAAAAGAAAACCAGTTTCACTGCATTCTATGCACAACTTATTTTTGACTCAAAATATAATCTGGCTTGGTCACCCACCTTATTCGCTGGATGGAGCTCCCAGGGGCTGCCTCCCAAAATCAAATCCACCAGAAAAGGACAAAGATTTGCTATTATTGAAGAAATTTAAAAGAATGTTCCTTGGGCCCTGAGAACAAATCCAGAAGAGGAGTTTGAAACATGATGTAAGTAAGAGCAGTATCTTTGGGTCACATGCACGAACTCCCAGGGGACTCCTGCAAAACCAACTCCATTCACTCTGATATAGAAATTCTGCTTCTTCTAAAAAAGAAGCGGGAGGAGGCCTTCACCGCTTCTGCTCACATTCAGGTTTTACCCGTTGCCTTGATAGGGATCTTCGGTTTGGGCTCAAACATCACAGAGTAACTGCAACTCAGCGCACCTGCTCAGAGGGGAGCTTGCAAGTGTTTCAGTTACAAGGCAAAGCCAAGTGAGTGTTAACTTGTCATCTTTTCAAAAGCACAGATCCTCCACACAGCTCCAGAGGGAACAGGTTGGCCCTTGTACCCAAAGACAATCTGAAATTCCAAAGAAGGATTCAACGGGGATTCAGACAAAGTAAGATTCAAATCCCAGCTCCACTGACGAGCAAGGATGAGGCTCTGATCTTCCTATCTGGAAAAGGGGTTATAATAAGGTCTGTCTGAGAGCGGTTTTATAAAAAAGCTGTATAGTCCTTGGAATATAGTAGACAATACACAGTGGCTGTTATTAGCACCCGCGTTTTGGGCTTCAGCCTTCTGGAGTTTTTTCCCTCCGTCCCTATCCCCCTTTGAATAACAACCATTGAATTTCAGGATTTGAGAAGCTTTGCCAGTGCCCGAATTCTCACTGAGTTTGCACATCATGCATAGGATTCTAACGCTAAGGCCTCAGCAGTTTAAAAGGATCTAGAAATTTTTAAATCAAGTTGTTAATGGTACTTCATTCCTTATGCATAATCTGAACAACCACAGGTGCTGTAGAAGTACCTCCTGAAGTCATCTGCTCGCCACACTACAAACACCTTAACGTGAGAATTTATCCTTTCTCTCTTCCTTCAACAAATATTTATTGAATGCTTGCTATAATATGTATTGAGCGCGGTGCTAGGCTCTAGGGAGACAGCAATGAACAGTAACTACAAAAATAAAATAACCTTCTCTCTTGAGTTCACATCTACTGGAGAGATGAGCAGCAAACATGATGCCTTAGTAATACAGTATGTGACACTATGCTGATTACTAAAAGGAAAATAAAGCAAGGACGAGGGATTGGAAGGGGAGTGGACATGTTGCATATTTAAATAGAGCAGCCAGGAAAGTCTTCAGTGAGATAAGAAAGGTAGGTCTTTTTTAAAAAAAACATCCAGCAGCCATTTTAATGTTGAATGGTCCTTAACATCAGCATCCATCCTAGGTTTAGTGAGGGTTTGACTTCGCACTGCTGAGAGCTGTTTTCTCTTCTGGCCGTGCCTGGGCGAGAGAGGAGCTGACCACCAGCTCTGTGTGCAGCATCTCCCGCCTGCGAAGCTCACCGCGGAGCCCCAGCCCTCCACTGACGGCCCATTTCCCCACCTTCTGATCCTTCCTGAGCTCACGGAATCCTTGTAAGTCATTTTCATGATGGATTACTGACATGTAGAGAGAAATATTACCAGAGCTATGTACCGACTAGAAAATTCCAGGATAGTAGAAGCTTTTTAAGGCACAATGTCACAGTGCTGTCCCATCCTTTAGCTAGTCTCATCTCCCTTGATCTTTTTCACCAAGTCACAATAATAACAATAACAATAGTCCTACTGGCTACCATTTTTGAGCATGTCACATGGGCTAGTTAAGCACTTTTCATTTTCTTAACCACCCCAACAAGTATGAGGTAGGTACCATTGTTACCTCTTTTTGCAGAGGAGGAAACTGAGGCACAGAGAGCTCATGTATCTTGCTCAAGATCACACAGGCAATAAATAATGCAGCTTGATTCGATAGTCCATCTTTACATTTCTTTACAACAGTAGCCAGCTGAACTTGGCCAATATCTTCACTACCGTTGACTACAGAATACAACTATATCATTATAATATTATTTGTTAGGTAGGTACCCAGCATCCCAAGCCTGTTTGCCTGATCCTGAATTCCACATGGTTCACTGACAAAGATTAATTTTAAACTTCAACAGCTGCCATTATTCTTGTCCAAAAAAAATATTTTCCTTCTCATTTTTTAAAGAATGGTTCTTTGTTCCCCTTTGTCTTTTTTTCCTAAGCGGCCTCCCATTTCCTGCTTTAGGGTATAGACATGAATTTTAGACACATTCGTTTTTAGATGCTGTTTTTATTATCTATGGCTACCATAAGATAAGCAAGAGGAACTGCTGCATATGTGCTGGACATGAGCGTGAAGGACATGTGTAAAAATAGTTTCATGTGCACTCCTGAGTAAAGCTCTAGATGCTATTACAGATATATACTGATTTACAGAAAAGGCATGGCACTGTCTTCTGAAAATCACAGAAACTAGAATTGGTAGGGCTCGTCAGTTCATAATCTCAACATACATTTTGTAGGGACATATAACTAACACAAAGAAGCTGAAAAGAAGTTGACCAGTGGCGTTTTAATTACATATAGCAGTTTTAAATATTTGTTTTTGCACAAATGCCCAGAATATATGTAGATTTTTGGCCTTGGATGAATGTAGTTTTTTTAAGATTCCATTCACAATACTAAAAATGGCGAAGGATGCTGGGGATCTCTTTAAGCTTACCAGGAAATGGCATAGTCTTTATGCTGCTGTTTATTTTACTTCAAGAGAAAATTTATATTTGACTTGCTGGTAAAGCTGAAATAATTTGGCCTGAGCTTTGGGAAGCCAGATTCAGATTACCAGATCCCTGCTTCCTTACCAATTACTTCTAGCCTTGGAAATACCCACTTGCTCAAATGATAAATGTTGAGTCAACTAAGTAAAACTGTGAATTCCATTCAGCTTAATACTGATGCAGCCTTCATGGAGAGAACTTACTTGAAACATCTGTGCAAACGTTTGTACTTATTTATAAATTGCAATTAGGCTCATAGGTTAAAAAACAAAATCATGTCATCTAGCTGAGACTTGACACCAGTTAGCATTGCTTATCAGGAAAAATAGTTATGAGCTCAATGAAAGAGACAGGTTTGACAGCAGAGGAAATTTTTCTTCTAGAAGGCACTGATTTTATTTCTGTGTTGCTGGTGCCTCAGTCCTTAAACTGAGCCCTCAGTTCACTATAAATCCAAAAATATTTCATGATATAAGAACATGCTCACAATACACTACTGTTAAGTGAAAAATAAACAAGATACAAAACTTGAATTTGAATTCAACTTGTTATTATATACATATATGCAAATGTTAATAGAGGTAACCTCTGGGTAACAGGATATACTTGATTTTTATGTTTTCCTTTTTCTTGCTTTGTACTTCCCAAAGTTTCTTTTTTAAAATTAAATTTGTTTAGGTAACATTAGTTAATAACATTATATAATTTTCAGGTATATAAAATTATAATTCAATATCTGCATACTCCATTGGGTATTTACCACCCCAAGTCTAGCTTCCTTCTGTTACAATATATGTGCCCCCCTTTACCCAACTGTCTCTCCCCCAACCTACCTTCCCCTCTGGTAACCACCATTCTGTTGTCCATATCTATGAGTTTGTTTTTGTTTGTTTTTTGTTTTATATTCCACATGAGTCAAACCACATGGTTATTGTCCTTTTCCATGACTGATTTCACTTTGTATAATACCCACAAGATCTGTTCATGTTGTCAAAAAGAATAAAATACCTAGTTATAAACTTAACAAAAGAGGTGAAGGACCTATACACTACAAGTTATAAGATATTATTCAAAGAAATTGAAAAAGATACAAAGAAATGGAAAAATATTCCATGTTCACATTTTGGAAGGATTAGCATTGTTAAAATGTCCACATAACCTAAAGCAACCTACAGATTCAATGCAATCCCTCTATATCCCACTGGTATTTTTCATAGAAGTTGAACAAAAGATTCTTAAATTGGTATGGCACCATAAAAACCTTGAATATCCAGACCAATCCTGAGGGGGGGAAAAAAAACAAAGCTGGAGGTATCACACTCCTTGATTTCAAACTATACTATGAAGAGATAGTAATCAAAACAACATGGTATTGTCAGAAAAACAGAACAATGAAACAATTGAGAGCCCAGAAATAAACCCACACTTATATGAGTAACTAATTTACAACAGAGGAGCCAAAAACACACAATAAAGAAAGTTTCTTCAATAGATGGTGAACAGCCAATTGCAAAAGAATGGAACTTGACTTTTATCTGACACCATGCACAAAAATTAACTCAAAATGGATTGAGGACTTGAATGTAAGACTTTAAACAATAAATGCATAGAAGAAAACATAGGCACTAAGCCTCTGGGCATTGGTCTCAGGGGTGTTTTTGTGAATTTTAACTCCAAAGGCAGGAGAAATTTATTATAGCAAAAATAAACAAATGGGACTACATCTAACTAAAAAGCTTCTGTATTGCAAAAGAAACCAGATTTCCTACAATAAGCACATATTATTTTTTTAAGCCAGAAGGAAAAATTACTGTTTTTTTTAACTGCATTAAGCAAGTTTACCTAAATTTTCTTCATAAACCCTTGTCGTGGCTTCAACATGTTTTATGTAACAACCCGTGATTTTATAGTAGCTGATTCTGAGGAGATTCAATGAACCACAGCTGAACCTTGCAAAGTCATCTTCTTCTACAGGGTCATATTTAGATGATTCCAACCAGATGCAAATTCCACTGCCACATAGACTCCAAAACAAGAAATGACAGAGGTTTTTGCATTAAACCTCCTTAAGTCCTGTCTTAAATTTCACGTAACATGGAAATCTTAGCTGGGAGATATATCCTAGGTTATCTAGTAGCCATGTCTTCTCACGGGAAAGATAAGGGGGTACTCAGAAATAGAAGAGTAAGGTTTCTGGGAAATTTGTTCAGTGTATGAGCTCAAAAAGAAAGAGGTAGTAGGAAATGCTTGATGCTCATTAGAAGAAAACATGTTTGTGACAAGTGCAGTCAACGATTGCAAGATTTGGTTTCACACTAAAACTGCTGTTTTCTTGTTATTATCACATACATTATTATAGCTGTGTATTTTTTAATCATTTAGGAGAAAGGGGAGTATTTTATTAATTCTCCTTAATGAATCCTTTCTGTTTAAATGACATATAAAATTATACATAAAATTTCAAGGTTAATCAGAAACAAATATCTATTCTTTTTAACCTCATTAGCCTTTTAAAAAAGCAAAATTTCTATTAAAACATTTTTCCAAATAAAAATTTACAGTTCTCAAATTTTTAACCAAAAACAAAAGTGTTCTTATAATTTTTAGCAAAACTCTATGGTGTTTATTATTCAAAATATAAAATAATATTGTTTTTGCTCT
This sequence comes from Pteronotus mesoamericanus, assembly GCF_021234165.1. NCBI lineage: Eukaryota > Metazoa > Chordata > Mammalia > Chiroptera > Mormoopidae > Pteronotus > Pteronotus mesoamericanus. The sequence goes on along the minus strand of NW_026555234.1, from coordinate 24,600,540 downwards.
CTGTAAATCCTGTTTTTTAAATTAATGAGATTTTAAAGAAATGTTTCAGAAGGGAAATAGTAAATCACCAAGTTTACTTTTAACTTTGAATTTTTGTTTTTTGCAATTAATTTGCAACTTACAAAGTACTTTTTTGTATATTATCATATTTGTTCCTTACAAGATCACTGTAAAATAACAAAAACCACTATTGTTATCATTCTCAGCAGTCTCATTTTATGAGAAAACAGAAACTCAAAAAGGTTAAGCAATTTATATAAGGCCACACAGCCAGTGAATGAGAGAACTCTCTAGATCAATTTACTTCTACAGCATTTTTCCCACCAGAAAACAAATTACTTTTCCCAATTTATTTCTTAAAACATAGTAAGAGGTACACATTGACTTAAAGAAAGATAAGCAAAAATCAAGAAAAATCTATTATTTTAAAAGGATCATAGATTTATTAATATAAAGAGTAAAATATAAAATTAAAGCACCTGTACAATAAAACTCTAATTTCACATGAAAAAATTGTACTATATCTGAAAGACAAAAAATAATTATATAAATAATAGTGATCATCTATGAATGACAAAATTAGAAATAATTTTTCAGTTACTTTTCTTTAATATTTTCACACTGAAAATTTTTCACTATCAATAAATATTAACTCTAAAATCAGAAAAATAAACATTACATGTTATTATTATTGTTTAATCCTCACCCGAGGGCATGTTTCTATTCATTTTAGAGAGAGAGGAAAGAAAAGAGAGAGAAACATCAATTGGTTGCCTCCTGTATGTGCCCCAACCAGGGATCAAACCTGCAAATTAGGCATGTGCCCTAACCAGGAATCAAACTAGCAAACTTCTGGTTCACAAAATGATGCTCCAACCAACTGAGACATGCAGTCATGGCACAAGTTATTTTTAATAAAGTGCTATAAACATACAGTTTATTCTCTTCAGTGATTCTCTAATGCATTGTTTCGCTTCAGTTTTTTGGTGTGCTGGGAATTTTTTATTCAAAAAAAAAGGCAGATGTGGTTTAAATGTTAAAAAAAAAGTATTGTGAAATCACAGTGATGTATTTTGAAGATTTGTTTCTCTATTCTATTCTATGTAGCAATACAGGGCAGGTTTTGAGACCTTAACCTGAAAAACCATTTCTGTGGTTTTCTTTGTCTCCACCATAAGTCCCAGTGTTTAACTGTTGGACGACTACCTGCCCAATAGTCATTTCTTTTTCCTTACTAAAAAACCTCTATTTTGGGATGGACAATATGTCCCAAATCAGGGGATAAATCATGATGTCCAGTCTAAGACACTGAAAAAGAATCTTCTGGTTCCTGGCTTCCCAGCTTCCCTTGCAGCTATTGGTATCCATGTGACATGGTTATAATCAATTAAATGTTCAAGAATATCTTTTGGATGTTCCCAGGAAAAGTGTTCTTAATCAGTTAGATCAGGGAGACACAGTCAGAAAGCACCTGTCTTCCTTTCATGCTTTGGGCATTATCTTATGAGAAAGTGATACTCTGAGAGCTACAGCAGACGTCTTAACATAAGTGGAAATGCCAAGAAAACCATAGAGATGCAGAGATAAAAGCTTGACATTGTAGACCCACTTACCACCTCTTAATTTTTATTATGTGAGATAATTAAATGCCTGTATTATTTAAATGCCTGTGCTATATAAATAAGTTATTTTATTAGAATAACTGACTGTGGCTTAGATAATAAAAGCCATGAATTGAGATTGGAGGAACAAGATAGCAGAAGGTGCTGGGTCCCTGATCAGCTGCTGCCGCACCAGCCCTGGACTACCTGCCTTTGTGTTCCATCTGCATAGAAGAAAGATCTAGACTCCTATCTTGCATATTCCACATATTGTTTTGGGTTTTCTATCACACACAATCTAACATAATCGTACCTGATATATTACTTCACAAGATAAGTGTAAATAATATTTTCCTATATTTTATGATCTACCATTCTTTATAAATCACATGGCAATAATGGAATAGTTAAGGGTATATTCTTCTAGCACCACCCTGCCCGAGTTCAATTCTTGACTACACTGTGTAACCTCAACAAAGTTATTTAGCTTCTTTGTGCCTTGATTTTCTCAACTGTTAAATGGGGGTAATAATAACACCTTCACCTTGTAGGACTGTTGTGAGGACTAGATGAGGTAGCACACACCAGGTGTTTGGAATACCCCAGGCAACACAGTTTCCATACCATCAGTTACTATTATTTTACTGTGTCTTACTGACAGTAATTTTCCAAAATGTTTTCATATCTGATATGGCCCATAAATAAACATTCCAGAAATGCATCTAATCTTCATAAATGGTCTTAACATTTCTGCCACCTGCCCATAACCATAAAAATGAAACTCTGCAACTGAAGGCAGACAGAAAACTGAAGACTGCAAATGAGAAGGGCGGGATGCTACACAGCTGCAAAAACTCAACAAGTAATAAGCAAATAGAAAAAGCATAAGACAAAAATGATGTGTTTCCACTATGAGTCTTGTCCCAATAGGGCTCTCAAGCAGCAGCTGCACAAACCTGTCTTATCCCATATGAGGCAAATGTGCTGCTCGTACTTGAAGGCAGCTCATTTCCTATACAGTTAACCAATACATTTAGCAAGTCCCACTGGACAACGCTTTGTTCAGACCTTTCAAAAACTTTGGTTAGTCCTGGAAACTTCCCATTGTTATCTAAAAAGCCTGATCATTGTCCTCACTGAGTACTGCAGCTGGAAGACCAAGATTGTGCATTGTTTTTACAAGGATGAAATATGCCAGTTTTGTTAATCACTGAAATCTACCCAGAAGGCGCATGCTGCCCTCCATACTGTTAGTTCTTCTTATAGTTCTTTAATCTCTTCCATATCTGTGTGTTTTTTGTGCCTAAAGCTGAATGTGTTTTTCTTTTCTCGGTGAGTCTTGCAAGTTTTCTCTATAACATTTATATATCTTGAGGAACTGCTTTTGATTTTACTTACCAATACTTGTTATACTTTCCTCCTTCGTTCATTTTTTATTTTATCTTTCATTTGTGTTGACACTGACAGGTGACAGAAAGGTAAAGACTGCTTTTAGATTGTGCTCATTTCTGAGCAAAAAATTCATCCTGTTATTTTCTCTGATTTATTTGGTTGCTTGTTTTCTAGTTGCTTAAGTTAAATGCTCAGTCATTTTCTTTTCAGTCACTCTCATTTCATAATAAAAACATTTAGTTGTGGCAATTTTATTTGCATTTCAAAGGACAGGATGACCCCCCGCTTATGTCCAGGTTACACATGAGATAAAAGTAGAGTTGCTCTCTCAAAGTAAGGCCTGCGTGCCTGGTGACTGCGGAGAAAATGGTAGAACGTAGAACTGAGAGCGCCTGGAAGGAGAACCAAAGTCCTGCCCTCTACAAATGAGGGATCTGAGGACGGAGAATGAGATCATTTGTCTGACATTAAGAAATCTCATGTCCTCTCACTGAATCTGGGCTCTAGTTGAGCAAGAAGTATTAAAAAGCAAACCAACAAAGCACTACCTCCTTCCCTCCCATCCCTCCCCATGGTCCCAGATCACCCAACGTCCCACAGAGAGCCTAGTTAACCTTTCACAATTAGCCCAAATTCGGAACAGTGTGGGAATCATGTTTTCAAAGCTGAGCTTCAGCTAGGCACTGCTCCAGCCCGCCTCCTCCGCCCCCCTCCCAGCACCCCCCCCCCGCCCCGGGGGAAATCCTGGAAGGGAGAAAAAGCAAGGCCAGCCCTCGCTGTCGGTGACATCTGCTTTGACTGCGAATTCTAGCGGCAAGCCCATGGAGCTTGAGTAATTGAAGTTCATGCAGTGAAAAAAGATATATCACAATTATTTGGGCCTTTTGTATGGTTCCCAGTCTCATATTCTCTCCCAGTCATGACAGAGCGATTTCACTGCCTTAATCCGAGCTGGGGCAGGGGAAGGGCGGCCGTGAGAGTGGTCATGGGAGTGTTTCCGTTGAAATGGTACACTCTCCACTCCCTGAGAAGTGAGCAATGATCTAATCGAAGAAGAGGGGCAATGACAAAAGATCAAAAGGAATCTAGGAATTTGTTTTGGAAGTGATTAGAAATGGGGACAGATGTTCACCCCATGAACAATGATGAAAACTTTGACCAGCATGACTGTTCAACAACAGAAAAATAATTATGTTACAGTAATCCATATTCTGGAGTATGTGTATAACTATGATAATTACTTTTAATAACATGAGAAAAGATGCATGGTTTAACTTTCATTGCAAGGTGCAGAATACAAATATATATATATATATATATATATATATATGTAAATATTATCTCAACTGTTTGCTCAATTTACATACACAGCAAAAAGTTTAGACAGGAAAATCACCAAAACGTTAGCAGATTTTCGTTTCGAATGGGATAATGGAGGGTTTTTAAAGTCTTTTCTCTTTCTACTTTTTGGTATTTTCAGTGTTTTTCTCACAGGCATTGTTACTTTTAAATTCAGAAATAAATCAAGAAACGTTTGTGGGTAAAAATTTCAAATCTGTGCCTTTTTTCTTGTATCATCAGTTCTGGAGGAACAAAAGAAATAGAGAAGACAGAAAAGGAGAATGGAAGGAAAGGGGAGGGAAGAAGAAAGTTACAACTCAGAGAAAAGGAAATATTGGTGGTTTACCAGTAAGAGTGATATTCAAAATATTTAATAAGAGTCTGACCCAGGCTCTACACAGTGAGAGCACAATCTGACTGTAACTAATTTGGAACATCATAGATTCACTATAATCACTCACTCATTTGGTCAACAAACATTGATGTTGTCGTGGTCAGGCCATGTGCTGGCTATTGAGAGACTGTAATATGTGACAACACATGTGGTTGGGAAGGTTGCAGTGACGACGTTGTCACTCTCAGACTTCAACACCCACAGCTGGAATTAACCCAACCCCACTGCACTGGTCTGCTAGGACCACCATAACAGAGCACGGCCGGCCCGGTGACTCCAACCACAGGAATTTATCATCTCACAGTTCTGGGGGCTAAAAGTCCAAGGTCAAAGTAACAGCAGGGCTGGTCTCTTCCGAGGCTGTGAGGAAAGGATCTGTTCCAGGCCATTCTCCTTGGTTTGTAGCTGGTCATCTTCTCCCCTAGTCTCCTCACATTATCTTCCTTCTATGCGTGTCTCTATGTGCAAATTTCTCTTTTTCATAAGGACACCAGTATATATGGATTAGGGCCCACCCAAAATAACCCCATTTTTACTTCATTATCTCTATAAAGACCCTACCTCCAATAAGGTCACGTTCTGCAGTACTTGGGGTTATGAATTTTGGGAGGACACAATTCAACCCATAATGCCCACCCACATCTTAGTGGATAATCCAAAGCTAAACCTAAATGTCATCAGACAGCCTTGAACTGCTCTCTGGCCGTGTTGCACGAGGACTGCCACCCAGTAATCCCTGGGAGCAAAGGCAGCAGGGACACCAGTCATGGCAGCAACAGGTGCGGTACAAGATGGCACTCATCCTGCTGAAGGGGTGGCAGGCTTGTCCTGGGGCTCAGCTCCTATTTTCCTGTCTAGTTCCTGGCAGCAGGGATAGGCCCACAGCAAACAATGAAGGCGATGGCATGTTCTGGCCTTTCCCCGGCAGGGGCTTGCGAAGGGCAGCAGACAGCCGAGAAAAGCAGAACCCGGGAAAACATGCAACCCAGCGAAACAGGCTACACGTATCTAAACACTTCTACCAACTCCCCAAATAACTGATAAAATCATTAAACTGCACACCACTAAAAAAAAAAAAAGTGCCTATCTGCTTTCAGATTGCCAATCTGAAAGATTAAAACTGAATTCTCAAACAAGTTCCAAAAATTAGTTAAATCTCTCCATTGTAAAAAATATATATATCATATCACTTATTCCCTAGTTTTAATCCCTTTCCAAGACACAAAAGAGGAACTAAAGTAGAAAAGACATAACTGAAGAAAATTAGGGTATTTGAAATACAGTTGTACCGCCTTAAATGGCTCATGACACATTAACTCAATATTTAAGTTAATGCATAACTTGATACAGCTATTGAATGGGAAATGATCTCATTTGGTAGCATCTGGCCAAAAAGATAACAGTTGAAAAAAATATGCAGTCAACAATTTCTAATTAGAACACAAAAATGGATGAGGTCTGCTGAGCTCATGCATGTATTCTTATTAAAAGTCAACCTAGTGCATTTTCTGTTTTCTTGGTGATCTTTAAATATATTACCACCATGAGCTTAATATTGGGGTAGTGAGTGTATAAAGTGTGTACGATGAGTTAAGAAGACAAAAAAATTTTTTGAGGTTAATGATTGAGGGTGGATTAGAGTGAAGAATCCAAGTAATCCAGTTGCTAAAATTTGTTGTAAAAAAAAAAAAAATACAGGGGCTCCCTTTAGATCTCAAAGGCATCTGGTTAGTATTCTGAACCTCATGAGAAGTGAGAACCAAATGAAAAACTCATCAAGTGTTATCTACTCTCCTGATGTTGTGCAGGGTTCATGGGCTAATTTCTGACCTCTAGTGGTCAAGTTGTAATAAGGCCCTCAAATCTCTAAAGGTCTAAAAGGAAGACAGTCACCCACAATGTCAGAGGACATTGGTGTTTTTGACCCTGGATCTTTCTGGGATATTAGTGAATTCCTTGGCTGGCTTCCGCTTAAATCTGACCTCAACCATCATGCAAGCAAGCCTTATCCAAGAACTCCATACAGAGCAATAGTCCTTGGGTTTGCATCCAGACCCTTTTCTCTTCCTTTCCCCAACCTCTTCAGAGTATTAATTATTAGAAGAAAACCCCAAAAACAAGCAGGCAAAAAGAGGAAAGAAAGGTGTGGATAGCTGGTACCCATAAAAGTGCTGACAAGTGCAAATATATCACTTAATCACACATAATAAAGCGTTTCCCAAAACAATAAGCAATACTGATGCACCTAAATGAATGTGACATTTAGACATCTGAAAGTAGTCCTTCTACTACCATTTATAATTAATTGAACTTAAATTTTTGAAACCACAAAGTAAACGTAGCCCTTCATACATTGGTACCAAAGGTCAGAAATTACCCCACTAAAGAGAAAGACTACCAACACAATATTCTCTGTAAAATAATAGCAGACCAAATATAAAGTTTGGGAAGGAGTGTCTTTTTCAAGAAAAACAAAACTATCTCCCCAAATGACAATAGGGTCATCATTTTGCCTCGAATCTATTTGTTAACATAGGTAATGAAACTGGAAATTCCCCAATCTCAATTAATTACGAGCGCTCCACAGACAGAATGCCACTTGCGAGGCTCACTGTATCTGGTCCACGTCACATCTCTTTCCATTGTCCTAAATTTTGTCCTTTCAAATCCACATACACACACAACACGGCCACACCGATGCTCTGCGTTTTTCTTTCCACGGCTAGCACTTTCTTATATTTGTGTCTATGTAGGTAGGCATGCTATACTTTTCTTGTTTACCTCTGCCCTCCACCTAGCCCCTCAACCAAAGTCAACTTCCTGCTTTCTGTCTTCCAGAACCTTGCCACTGGGGAATAAAAATGTGCAATCTATTTCTCGATCTTTGTCCCAGTCCCACCTCGCCCCCCACCCCCAGCTACCACGAGGGAAGCCCATGTGTAAAAGTCCTAGCAGACAGATCCAGCAAAGGTCTCGGTTAACACCCAGACTGCCAGACGTATGAGTGAATGAGCCTTCAGATAATTCCAGATTCCTCCCAGAGTCTCCCCCAGCTCCCACCTCTTCCAAATGAGGCCTCGGACACCATGGGAAACACACCAACACCTTCTCCATGCTCGTAGTCTCTGCTGCTCTCTGTCCAACTTCCGAACTCCCAGAACTCACAAGCATAATGCAATTGTTATTCTATGTCAGTTTGGGGGAATTTTATTACCCAGAAATAGATAACTGGAAAAGGATTAATTCATCCTTTCCAGTGGCTGTATGGGGTCTCACAGGATGGCTATAACATATGTTGTTCCATCATTTCCTTCACAATGGACCTCGTTTCCAGGTTTTGCCCCTACAAACATTACTACAATCAATGTCCTTGAATGTATGTATGTCCTCAGACTTATGCTTTTATTTCCATGAGAATTGTAGGTACAATTGCTGGATTAAATGTGTTTTAATTTTTACTAGATTTTTTTAACCTGCTGATTCATAATGAGTTTATTTTCAGGAGGGGCTTTAGATTTATCTTTTCTACTATTTTCTACATTTCATTAATATAATAAGCCTTTCAAAATAAATTTCCTTTTCTACTTTCTTATATGAGTTTTTTTTCTAATTTTTTAAAGATGAACACTGAGTTCTTATATTTCTGATCATTGTGTACAGCATTGCTGGGTCTTGTAGATTTGATTATGTTAGGTTTTCCTTTTGTGCATTAAAAAGCTTACAATTTTAATTTGAGTTTCTCATTTGACCCAAAGATTATTTAAGGTGGTGGTTTTCTTGAGTTTCAAATAAATTAAATGGTTATATTATTTTTATCTTTTACATTTTTATTCTAATTTCACTAATTTCCTTGAATTTCATTGGATAATGCAACCTGTAAAAATCTTTTAAATTTTGTTTTTTATGGCAAAATTTATGATAAATTTTTATAAATAGTCATTGGCTACTTAGAAATGTATGTATTCTCTGTTTAAAGAGTTTAAGATTCTGTATATATTTCTGCTGATTATATTAGTCTTTGTATGGTCTTTCTTATTTTTTCCTCTGTTCGATCTAGTTCTACAAGAGGTATAGTGAAATCTACTTTAATTTCATGTTTATGAAGTTAACTTACATTGCTAATAATCCTTTGGCTGAAATATATTTAGCTATTTTATGATGTTTGATGTCTCCATATGTTATGTCTTTTACAGGCAATGTTCTTCTTCCTGTTTATCAACAGGTCCACCTTGCCTGATGTTAATATTGCTTCTCATAGTTTAAATGTTTGTTTTCATTTATGTGATACTGCTCTTCCAACCTCTTTTTTAAAATACTTCATGATGTTACATGTGCTTACAATACATAACTGGCTTTGTTTTTAACCTAATGTGACAGTCTGTCTTTTGATAGGGAAATTGAGCTAATTTACATTTACTACAATCACTGATATTTTTTATAGTCTCTCTTATAATTATTAAACTTATTTCATTAATTTTTTTCCTTTCATTCATATTTACTAACAATAAGTTGTAATTTTTTCCTTTGAACTTTTCTATTTTTTCTTTCCATTTTGAATGCATTGTTATGATTTATCCCCTTTCCTATTACTAACTTCAAAATATTATACTTTTCCATTTCACTAGTGGTTACTTTCTTTTTTTAACATGCATCATCAAACATAATTTATTACTATTATATGAAAAGATATTTCCTCACATTTGTCTATTTCCTGATACTTTCCCTCCATTTCAATTAGATATTTTGGAATGTTTTTACTTTCCACTTCCCTCCCTCCAACTCTACCTTTTGGGTTTTGCTGAGAAATTTGCTTTCATTAGGTAAGTCTCATTTATCTCAAGAGTCTTTATTTTAACTTGTAGAGTACACAGTCCTGGTCATTCTATCATTATCCATGTACATTACAAAGCTCATTGCTCACACAGCACTTTCTCCTTTCTGCTTCACCTTCTCCTTTCTCAAGATCTCTGGTCTCATTACTTTGTTGTTCAGTTGGAACGCTCTTTTCATAGTTCCCTCAGGTGAGGCATATCAGTGACCTATTCTTGGGATCCTTACATTTCTGCATCCTGTTCACCCTGGCAGGTGAATGATGCTTGGCTAGGAAGAGTCCTCTTGGGCTACATTCCTTTTCTCTCACTAGGTATAGGTGTTGGTCCAACGTCAGATGGCCATCTGATTTTTTTCCCTTTGTAAATAATTTCTTCTGTCTAGAAGCCTATGATTTTTATATTTGGGATTCAGGAACACTTTCAGAATAGGTTTAAATGTGCGCCTTTTCTCATCAATCCTGCCAAGAATTTAGTGAGCCTTTTAACTGCAGATACAACCTTCACTTAGCTCAGGAAAATGTGTACCTATTAAATTTGTCTTTTTCTTTGCAATTCGTTCTGGAACTCCTACTACTCACATATTAGATGGCCTGGATCTGTCCTCCCTTCTTCCAGCAGTTCAAGTATCCATTTAAGAATTTGAAAAAGTATATTTATTCTTTTTCTGATAATAATTGGGTCACATATCAGCTAAATTATCTGATTATAACATTTGGTACTAGAAAGCAGCGTAAAGTGGAATATAGTAATATACATAAAATTTATACACTAGATAATTCTAGATAATATATTCTAGATAATATAACTAAATTATTCTAGATAATACTAGATAATTCTATCAAGTATATTTTCACCATATCTTTTTAAAAAATGAATCCATTATATCTAGTTTTTAAAAAATAATATTCTAAAAGCAATACAATTTTTAAAAAGTCTGCTCAATGTAAGTAAAATATCCCTCTCCTGCCTCTGACTCCCTAGATCCACCCCTATTCAGTTTCTTATAAGACTGTTCAGAAATTCTTGATGTGTAACACAAAAAATATTACCATGGGTGTATTCATAGCTTCTTTATGCCCTCCTACCTACAAACAAAAAATTCTGACATATACACACTGACTCCTTCCCACCTCCCATATTCCTACCTCCCACTGCCTTATTCTGCAGGTAAGACAAACAGGGAGGCGGCTTACGAGTGAAAAAGCAAAGCTGAGGTAGGAGATTTATATCCAAAAGGCCCATGCCTATTCACTAGAGAGAGAGAGAGAGAGAAAATAAAAGAAATGGAAAGAAAGAGGGAGGGGTGGTAGGTGAGGCCCAGCACTGGCTGAGGCAGCAGGGAGGGTTTTGATGGATGGAAGGGAGTGAGAAAGATGAGAGAGGCTTTGAGGTTTCTACAGGACATGAGAGAGTGGAAGACAGGGAGGCTGTGGGAATGCAGACTTACAGAGGTGTTCGTACAAATTATATAAAAGGATTTAGATAAGACCTTGGAGGACTATAAATAAAGATTAGAATTACTTTTACCATCTTCTGAACATGATACCCCCTGAGGCTGAGTCACTGGGACCCAGGATCTGTTCTTCTCACCGTCAGCGTGGGTTTGCATTTGTGCATGTGTATGTAGAAAGAGATGTGTGGTATATAAGTGCATTTATCTACATACATCTTTTTAAAAAAATACACATGGGATTATACTGTAAGTGTCCTTATGTACCTGGTTTCTTTTCCCCTTAAATGTATAGGTTGATTGATTTATATCCTGCCTACTTACTAAAAAGATCTGAGTTATTTTACAGTGAAGTCACAGGCACAGGACCTAACCTCATTAACCCGACTTCAAGTACAGAAACCAAACAGTGTAACGGCCAAGGGAGAAACTATATTCAGATATTCTAGCTAATCATTTCATGAGCATAATAAAAAATTAATAACATGCTTTAAAAATAGATTCCTAAGAAACCAAATGTCAGACATTATTTTTGGAGGGCAGAAATTAATTTTACCTAAGTCAAGACAGAACAATGGCGGGGGCGGGAGGAAAGCCCAGAGCTTAAAAAGACAGAGCACTTCTTACTATACATCTCCATCCATGTCAGAGTTACCAAAGAGATTCAGGAGCGTGCCATCAATTCTTGTTTACATAAATAGTGGGTAATTTTTAAAGGATATCTCATAGGTTTTCATATATTCAGATGGACTGGAAAGAAGTGACTTCACACAAAACAGGCAAGTACCACTGCAAGGAATTATTTCAGAAAAAGAGCTGAGAAACAGTCTATTTCCTGAATGCTCCATCCATCTCATTCTCATCCCGCCACTGGATGCAAAACAGTTGATTACAGCAGAATAATTCTTACAAATCTTTACTCAAAGCGGGGCTGTGTGAATCAGATCCTGTCATTGTGAAGGATGGGGCTAAGCATATTTTTTAAAAAGAACATTTTTTAATCCATCAATACTTTCAGCAGATTTTCAATCTTTCTTTCCACTCAATTGCCTGTCACCATCCTGGGCAATATGTACATAAATGGATGGTCCAGAAATTTGGTATCAATTCTGTGACTTTCTCCGCTCTGATAACCATCAGCAACAAATCAAACTGTTGAGAACAAACAGCCGCATCCCTAATATCTTGCACTCTGAAGTTCTCTCCCTTCCTACAACCTCCTTCCACTTTCCCTCTCCCTCACACTTTCTCAATCTGTTCTTGACCTGCATACCTTCACTATTTACCTCCATTTCTACCAGCCCCTCTAGATTCCACTTGACTTCTGACTCACAATTAGCCATTTCAACTTTATACACACAGCACCCTAACTTCCTTCTCACTTCCTTCCCACACTGACCCTCTACTATAGCTGTTTGCTAATCACTCACCCTGCTTAACCCAGCTGATGACTTGGTGTCTCTTCTCTGACTTCTGAGACTTGCCAGAGAAAGGTCACTAGATACAACAAACAAGTACCAGGTATTGAGGATATGCAGATCTCAGTCTGAAATGTAGTTCTATTGTTTATTAGCTGGGAAAAGTTTGGGAAAGTGACATAATCTCTCTGAACATCTGTTCCCTAATGTGTAAAATGGGATATTTCCATTAGCATGCTTCCAGCTACAACAGAAAACCCAACGAAAAGTAACTTACTGTCTCCTGTAACAAGGTGACTAAAGATTGGTTCCAGAGTTAATTCAGGGGCCCAATGATGTCATCAAGAACAAACGTTCTTTTCTTTTTATGCTCCATCATCCTTAGCACATTGGCTTGGGTCTTAGGTTTATCTTTTCATAGTTAGAACATTGGCAACTACACTTCCAGGCATTACAAACAGATATAAAGTCTTGAGGGAAAAGAGTGAACTTCCAGGTGCCTCGCTACATTAGGGAGAAAAACCTTTCCTAGAACCCTCCTAGTAGAATTCTCCTGAAGTCCTTTTGGCTTCATTGTACAGCCACCCTTTACCCAATTACTGGCAAAGGGAAATGGGACTGCCAGATTGCCTTTTGGATCAATCACAATTCACCCTCTGGGGCTGGAGAGGGTCAATCTCTCCTGAGCCCACTGTCATTAGACACCTGAACAAAAGTAGTTGTGACAGTGAGAAAGAATGCCTGTTGGGTAGGCCAACCACCTGTGCCACACGGTTATAATGATTATATAATTCACTCATCTACTGATGGACACCTGGGCTGCTTCCAGATCTTGGTGACTGTAAATAATGCTGCAATGAACAAAAGGCATGCTTACATTCTTTCAAATTTGGGTCCCAGAAGTGGTATCACTGGGTCATAAGACAGCTCCATTTTTAATTTTTTGAGGTATCTCCATACTGCTTTCCACAAGGCTGCACCAGTCTGCATTCCCATCAACAGTGCAGAAGCGCTCCCCTTTCTCCACATCCTCACTAGCCCTTGTTGTTGTTGATTTATTGATGACAGCCATTCTGATAGGTGTGAGGTGGTATCTCATTGTGGTTTTAATTCACATTTCTCTGACAATTAGTGATGTTGAACATCTTTTCTGACATTTATTGGCCATCTGTATGTCCTCTTTGTAGAAGTGTCTATTCAAGTTCTCTGCCCATTTTTGTCCATCAGTAGATAAGTGGATAAAACTGATACATATACACAATGGAATACTATTTGGCCATAAAAAAGGCGGGGGGAAGAAAATTTTGCTCTTTGTGACAGCATGGGTGGACCTGGAGAACATTACGCTAAGTGAAATAAGCCAGTCAGAGAGACAAATACCATATCATTCCACTCATATGTGAACTCTAGCGAACAAATTGAACTAACAAGCAAAATAGAGACAGACTCCAAGAACAGGATGACAGCTAATGGTTAGCGGGGAGAGGAGGTGGAGGAGGGTTTGAACAAGAAGGAAAAGGGACTCATGCGCATGGACAACAATGTGGTGCCTGTGGGAGGACTATCAGGGAGATAAATGGTAATAGAAAAAACAAACAAAAAAAATTAGACATATTTGCAAAGTACCTAGCGGTGTCTGGCACATTTAGAAATGATGGTTTTTAAATACATCCACCAATCTTTGACCCTTTTTCTTTTATAAGGTAAAGTTAACTTCCCTATCCTTGAATGTGGACTGAACTTAGTGACTTGCTTCTAACAGAGAATTTGGCAGAAATATTGGCGTGCGGCTTTTCAGACTAGGTCATCAAAGGCATTGCAGCTTCTGCTCTGCCCTCATGGACTGCCCACTCAGGAAAGCTGCCACGTTGTAGGGACATGCGAGCAGTCCGTGGGGAGGTCCACAGGGGGAGAAACTGGGGGTTCCCATCAACAACCAGCCCCAACTTACAAGCCATGTGAGTGAACTCCACCTTGGAAGTTGCCCCAGCCCCAGGCAAAGCCTTCAAATGACTGATAGCCCAGGTGATGCGTTGTCTGCAATTTCATGATATTCCAACCCAGAAGCCCTCAGCTGGGCCACTCCCAGAATCCTGGGCAACTCTGAGGATAATGAAGTTAATGTTGTTTTAAGCCTCTAAAATTTGAGCAATTTTTTACACAGCAAGATACCTAATACAGATTTTAGCACCAAAAGAGGATTCTGCTATAAAAACCTGAAAATGTGGGAGTAGCTTTGGAACTTAGCAGAGGGACAGAAGCTGGAAAAACCTTGAGGAGAGATTTAGTGAAAACTTCACGCGCCTTGAAGAAACTGTTGGTGAGGGCAAATGGGTGTTGAGAAGCCTGCCAGGGAGGACAGTTGGGGTTCATCAGCTTACTTTCCCAGTCCTGGTCAACTGGACCTCGGCTTTGTCCTCGATAAATTGGAAGTTTGGGCTGCTTAGACCACTGCTGAGGTAATGTGCATTATGGTTACGTGCATAGGCTGCAGAGCCGGCTGCCTCAACTTCAATTCCTTCCATCACCTCTTATGTATGCAATCTTGGGTAAGCTGCTAAACCTCTTTGTGCCTCAATTTCCCTCATCAGATTGTTAGGAGAATTAAATAAGTTCCTGAATGTAAGCTTAAAATAGTGTATTTCTTCCTGTGTCCCATGGCAGAATTGATTACAGTTGAGGACCTGCAAACCATTGAGGACCTGCAAACCAGGATTGGGGCGGAAGCTTAGGAATGATCATCACCTTGAATAGCTGAAACCTACCTTGAACAGCTAAGGAAAGAATAAGGTCTTTGTGGTGGGTTGCCCCAACAGGGTGGCATTTCTTAACGTGTGGCACACCTCAATTATCTGGGGTATTAATTTATAATCCAGGGTCCAACTTCTGAGAGTGATTCAGGAAGCCTGAAGGAAGACAGAAAGCTGCATGCTGAGCCTTTTAGGGATAATTTATTGTATACACTTAAATTTGAGAACCAGTACTCTGGGGAAAGGGGAAATGGCCTGGAGATTGTCTTTGAACCCAACTGTGTTATCTCACAAATTAAGGCAAAGCCTTCCATTTATCACAATTTATCCATTTTTTAAATATATAGATAAGCTACATTAAATAATAATTTTACCTTAATTGCCATTGAGTAACATTAATGTTCTGAAAGATATGCTAAATTTATCCTGGACTGTGGTACCTGTGGCATAGCTCTACATACACCACTGTTGACATGCAAGGCTTTTGTGATGAATAAACACATTAACCAATTTTATTTCTAGTACCTGGATGACAAGCCCCATTGGTGTAATAAATGCAAACGGTTGGTAATCCACCCTCTAGCTCCACTTTCTTCTAATGAGCCTTTTTGTACTGCTGGAAAGTTGAAAAGCACATTTCCTAGACTCCTCTTACAGGTAAAAATCTGGATATAAAATAGTTTCTACCAATTAGATACACTCTTAGGCGACATGGGAGGCCGGAGTTAAGTTGGAGGTCATGCATCTGCTGCCACGGCTCACTCTACTCAATAAAAAGCCAAGGTACAGAGATGTCAGGTTTCTCTGCAGCCTTCTCTGGTGTCCAGTCACCACCTCTGGGGATGCTGAGGGCAAGTCGTGCGACGGTGCCAAGGTGGCCTCCTGATTCCTCACCTCATGATGGCAGAGGTGGCGGCTACTGTGGCAGGTCTATTCTGCAGTGTCTTGGAAATCATTACCAAGTTCAAGTCTAGGGCCTGCTACTCCAGCTCTTCTACCAGCTTTTTAAAAATATTGATTAGTTTTAAATATATTCAAAAGTAGAAATTATAGAATGATGAACGCCAGCTTCAACATTTAGCAACTTAAGCCAATCTAATTTAGTAAGTGCCCCCACCTACCTCATCTTATTTTCCAGTAAATCCCAGGTATCATACCATTTTTATGTTAAATATTTCAGGATGCATCTTTTTCAAAAAATAGACTCTTTAAAAAATAGAACCACTATGAAATAACAGAAAACACAGTGTTGGGGCAAAAGTAGGTTTACAGCTGTGAGTACTCAAAACACGTTTATTCTTGTATTATTATTTATTAATCATTGCATTATTTTCCATACAAACAACTGTAAACCTACTTTTACCCTGCCCTGCATATTGGTCTCTGCCCCCAGGTTCCAGCACAGCGTCCTGAAACCCTTGCAATGATTTGAAACTTGGACTTTGCAGCCCCACCCTCATCCTTCAAAGAAGGGAGAAAGGATGGAAACATTAATAATTGATCACACCTACATGAGGAAGCCTTCATAAAATCCTAGTAGTATGCGATTTTAGTATGCCATAAAACACCTAGAAGAAAACATATATAGGAGCTAAGTTCCTTGACATTGGTCTTGGTAGCAAATCTTTAGATATTACACCAAAAGCACAAGCAACAAAAGCAGAAGTCAACAAGTGGGACTACACCAACTAAAAAAAAATTCTGCACAGCAAAGGAAACCACTGACGAAATGAAAGGACAACCTATGAAATGGGACAAAATATTTGGAAATCATGCATCTGATAAGGGATTAATATCCAAAATACACAAGGAACTCATGCAACTCAAGAGCAAAAAAGAAAAAAAAGACATTTAAAAATGAGTAAAAGACTTGAATAGACATTTCTCCAAAGATGACATATACTATGGCCAAAAGCTGTGTTAAAAAAACTGGTCAACGTGTCAAATAATCAGAAAATGTGATCAAAACCACAATGAGACATCATCTCACACCTGTTATAATGGCTATTCTAACAAAGACAAGAGGTAACAAATGCTGGTGGGTATGGGGAGGAAAGGGAACCCTGACACACTATTGGTGTGAATGTAAATTTGATACAGGCACTACAGAAAACAGTACAGACATTTCTCAAAAGCCTAAAAATAGAACTACCATGTGATCTAGCAATCCGATTTCTGGGTATATATCCAAAGGAAACACAATCAGTATTTCAAAGAGGTATTTGTACTCCCGTGTTTATTGCGGCATTACTCACAGTAGCCAAGACATGGAAATAGCCTAAGTGTCTGTCAACGGATGAATGGATAGAAAATGTGGTATGTATGTACACAATGAAATATTATTTGGCCAGAAGAAAAAAAAAAGAAAATCCTGCCATTTGCAACAACAAAGGACACATGATCTCAGTTATGCGTGGAATCTAAAAATGTGGAACTCTTTAAGAAACAGACAGTAGAATGGTGGGTGCCAGGAGCTGGGAGGTGGGGAAATGGGAAGAGTTGGTCAAAGGGAACAAACTTTCAAGAATAACTTCCAGGGATCTAAGATACAGCATAGTAACTAGAGTTAACAAAACTGTAGTGCATACTTAAAAGTTACTATAATGTAGAGCTTTAACAACAAAATGGTAATTATGTGAGATGAAGGATACATTAACTAATCTTATTGCGGTAACCATTTCACAATATATACACGTATCAAATCATCACACTGTACACCTTAAACTTATGTAATGTTCTATGTCAATTATACATCAATAAAACTGGAAAATAAAAGTGAGAACTCCATCACCTCATTTCTTTACCCCACCTCCATACCCTACAGCTGCTCCTGCACCTGACTGGAAACAGAAGTGCCAATTGATCATGCTGTTATTTCGCTACACCAAAATGGTCATTTCTTGTGTTAAGGAATTTGTTTACATTTTAAAATTCTTTGACATTAAAATTAAATAAACAAATTAACACATAAATAGATTACTCAGAGAAGTGCTCCAGAACCTACTGAAAGGTACAACTTTATAGTTATATGAAGTCTGTCCAGGAAAAGTCCAACCATTGTTAATATAGTGGGAATGGTTTGCGTGACATCCATGTAACCTGGTCAAGGAGAGTGGACTGAAATGCACAGGCTTGAACAACGACAACTTCACTGTACTAGTCAATGGAGGTGGTAGATGCCAATGAGTGAGCACATGTACTCTGTGGCTGTAGCGTTCAAAATGGCTGAGTGAGCAGAACAATCAATGCACCTCAGATTCTGTGTTGAGCTTGAACACTCCTCTGCGGAAACTATTCGGATGATTCAGGAGCCGCAGCTCTGGGCAGTGGTGACTGGCAGCTTCCTCACGACAACACACCCGCTCATGCATCACTTCTAGGCGGAGTTTTTTAGAAAAATATCAAATCACCCAGGTGACTCAGCCCTCCTACAGCGCAGATTTGGCGCCTTGTGACTTCTGGATTTTCCCAAAACTAAAATCACCTTTAAAAGGGAAGGTATTTCAGACCCTCAATGAGATTGAGAAAAATATTATGGGGCAGCTTATGGTGACTGGGAGAAATGTGAGGTCCCAAGGTGCCTACTGGGAAAGGGACTGAGACATCATTGTCCTGTGTACAATGTTTTTTGTATCTTCAATAAATGTCTCTATTTTTCATAGTACATAGCTGGATACTTTTTGGACAGACCTCATATATGTATAAAAACCATAACTTTGAAGTGTTTAAGCTTTTTTTTATGGAAAATCATTTAAACATTTCAATCAGAAAAGCAAAGTTCAAATTTACTGCCTCCAAAAAAAATTACTTATTTCCCCCAGTGCTTCCACAGCTCTTTTCTGTGCAGTGCCTAGTCCTTAAAGACATACAAATATTTACATTTCCCTATCCCGCTTCACTTAGCTTTAAATCACTTATCCAAGAATTAAGCTTATTATACATTGATGTGATGGATGTTTAACAAAACACAAAGAAATATGCAAATACATTAACAAAGCAGAAATCACTAGAAATAACTTACATACCTAATCTAGTTGCCACAACTGAGTAATCAGATTAAAAGTGATCCCATTAGCAAATTACATCATCAACTGGAAACCCATTCCATCTGCCATGCTGGTTACTAATATCAACTGGATATTAAGTTAGAAATTAGTAACTTAATAAAACTGTGATTACCTTTTTATTATTCCTAGCACATAATAGTCATCAACAAAGATCTGTTGAAGAAATGTATCAAGAAGTAATTTTTACATTATTTGTATTCAGTGATCAAAAAATGATGTAGCAAAGACTGCTTGCTATTCATTCCTACAAGAGAATGCTAAATTTCAGCTGACTATACAGCAGTCTGAAATAAGGAAAATTGCCTAGCCTCTCTAGCAACTAGGCATAACCACGTGACTAGGTTATGGCCAATAAGACGTAAGTATTAGCGTCCTAAGACAGCTTCCAAAAATTTTGTATGAAAAATTGCTGGCACTTGCCCATTGCTCCCTTCTTTGTCCTTCCTCCAACAGGATGTAGATGTGCAATGATTACAGCTCTAGACATTCACCCTGGGTTAGAAAAATGGGGACCACACCTTGAGTATGGCAGGGTAATGGACTAAAAGGATCTTAGATCCCTCAAAACTTATGTAAAAAAGCACAGTCATCAGTCCTAGATTCTATACCTCTGGAATTTTATATTGAGAGAGATGAATTTTCTCATTGCCATTGGGAAAATCCGTAATACCAGCTTCCTTTGGATAAAGGAGTAAGGCAGATTTTCACAGACACTGTGAAAATACACTGTGGAGCCATATCTCTTTCAGTTGGAAATAAGATATCTCTTTAAGTATAAATTCTTACCCTTATGATAAGGTGCAATTGCTTTATGCTAGGAATCAGAAAACCTAGGTTCAAGCTGTACCTTTGCCACTAACTAGCAAATCCATCAACTTCTCTAAGCCTTTGTGAGACACCCACATAAAACAATTCTTGAGTCTTAAAGTATGATGTATATGAAAGTGTTCCATTGTATATATCACTATACACAAAATAATTGCTGAGAATAATTGAGATAACTGTGGACAGAAACTCTGCCTCACATTATATCCCCCGTAATGAGTATTCAATAACCACTCATCAAATAAATATTTTTAAGTTGTTAAATGTGTAAGTTTTTTTGCTTTGAAGTTCAAGTTCAAAGGTCTTTACTATTAACTAAAGTATTATTTGAGTCAAAGTTTTTGAGAAACAAATCTTAATTTTAGACATATGTCAAAAGATAAAAGGGTTTGAAGAGATAAATCTAGCTAATTCATTGATCTTGTTCAAAAGCAGACCCCCCTCCCCCCCAAAAAAAACAAAAGAAAGAAGAAAAATGTGGACCCCATATTTGTTATAGCAAAATAATTTAAACTAGAATAAAAGTTGTGGTACAGAAATGAATACTTTTCCCTTAAGATTACAAAGGTACACGTAAAAATATGTTTTTTAATATTTAAAACACAAACCATACCACATCAAATAAAAGATTTTCTCACACTGTATGTGGCTAAAGTATTTTATTAAATTAAGTATGTAATTTGCAAATGGTTTCATAAGAAATTCTTTAAAGTAAAGTTATAAAACATTTTCAATAAAAAAGTAGAGTTAACAGCAAAATTACATTTTCTTTATAGTACAAATAAAAACATTTCGTTTCTGATACACTGTCTGAAAATTTTATTATATATTTTCCAACTGATAGCTGCAGTGTTGTACTTTAATGAGAAGTCTCACGGTTAATTCAGTCATTTGTTAATAACAGGTTCGTCATTTGGGCCATTAAAGTCAACTGCTCAACTTCATGGAAAATAATAAAATCTTTCATCATACAATGTGAAGTTCTAAAAGGCTCTTCTGGATATAGATGTATTCAAGCCTTGTTTCCCTATTAAACTGTCTAAAGAGGCATTAATTACTGTAAACTTGAATTACATTTTAAAAATAAGCACCATTAACAAACATTCTACATAAACTTAGTTTACTTTTTTGGCCACACAAACATTTAAATTTGTTTCTTTAACATGTAAATAAAAATAAACAATATTTAACCACTACACAGTAAAATTATCAAACTTCACCTCATTGCACAATGGGAAAGCACTTAGAAAAAGCACTTGGAAAAAAACAGCAAACATTATTTTTGTATCTTTTTTATACATTTTGTCATTTTCTTAAATTGAGAGCAGTTAAGACATTGTCAGAGCAATTTCCTGAGTTTCTAACTTTCCAATTTCCAGCTCAAAGCCAATCTTGTTAATGTGTCCTTTTTCTAAGCATACAAAACACTTGAATTTAAAAAGAAAAAGAACAAAAATAAAGAATCAAAAACAATCTAACACAATTATTTAGCTTTTCTTCTCAAAATGTGTTATAATACACAAGATACTTTAAAATACAAGTTAGGATTTCTACCATATACTATGTCCTGTATTTAAAGGCCACAGAATTGCAAATAAGATGGAAACACTAATAAATTGGAGAAAAACCTCAATTTGAAAATAATATACGAATATAGGAACAACTAATAAACATGAGACAACATGCTTCTATTTCTCAAGTTCAAGTAAGGAAGTGGATAGATTGAAAATACTGTTAAGGGTCCCCTCAGTCCAACTGTCTCCTGTGGTTTCCACATTAGTTCTCTTTTTCCCCCATGACAGACACTGGTAGAGACACTGAAAGATATAATTGTTACTAAAACCTTCCAAACTACAGAAGTGTTGCAGTTTTTAAATATTAATACGTCTGCAAAGAGCCATTTTAATGAATCATGTGCTAACACAAATAAACCAGTATATAAAAACTTTGAAAATCTCCACACTATCTTTACTTTCAACACACAGGATTTAGAAATGGGCAAAACAATAAAGGAGCAATGATAAAAAATTGTTTTAATAATTATGTGTTGCTTAAACTATGGTGGATAGCGGGGTAGGTGGCAGTTTAGGATTTAACAGCTTCATAAAAACACATATGATGTTTAAAATGGGCCTAGACATTTATGAATGAAGATTAAGGAGAAATACCCTAGATTTACCAAAATAAAGCATGTAATTAAAGTTGATGCAATATAAACATAGCTTCTTTCATTTGGTTTCTGCCTCAAAAACCTCACCTCTTGTTCGTTTTTCACTGCTCCCACATTAGTCATAATTATAACAACATTAAAATAAGTCTAGTTGAAGTGCTCAAAAGCAATTTTTAAATGGGATGAGGAAATATAAAAACACAGAAAATGAATATGCAGTTGCACACTCAAATAACTGTAGATTTTAGTGTTGTCACATTTCTTACATCTTACTAATTTTTACATAAAAATATTTTATATCATTAACAACTGTAGTTTTAGAAGCTGTTGAAAGGAACTGTTTTATTTATAATGTATACAACTGTTCTAGTCATTATTAAAAAACATGTCAAACTGTTGGCATTTTTTCTTTTAACAAAGTATTACAAACATAGAATATGAACGCTACTTAAATACTAGTCACTAATCATTTCTAAATAATAAACATTTTTGTTTTTGTGGAAATAAATTCAACAAGACAGCTCTTCTTTTAAAAGCATGCTTTCATAATATATAAAATGTTTTTGAGTTTTATTTTCATTAAAATGTCTGTTATTTTAGGAAATCATTCTGTAATTCAGGATTCTTTCAGTAATGGCTCAATCCTATAATTCCTGATCCAAATTATTTTTTAAGCAACACAACTGTTTGTTAAAATTATATATGTTGAAAGTATTCTCCATATCCAAAGTCAAATTTATTTAACCATTGTCTCCTCCTGGAAAATTACACTTTACCATATTAAATTTGTGTAAAGGAAATTTTAATTGACATACTAACAGAACTTTCTCACTGACCAAAAACCAGAAGTCAGCAAAGGCTTTCTTTCAGAAGTTGGCTCTTTTTAAAAGTAAAGATAAAAAACTTTTAAACAGTAAGGATTCTTTTTATAATTATATAAAAAATGTTTTCTATGTTTGTTTTTAAGTTTACAGAATTTTGACCTCACTGCAGTTTAGCAATGGCAGGCCTCAATATAAAAGATAGCTCTTCAGGACTATCTTAAATCCCACTCACAGAGGCAGTTCCCGGCGCAGTTCAATAAGATGGAAACATCTGGTAGATATTTAACCATTTCTCCTTCTCTGAAAACTTTTCTGCCTATGGAAGGTATAAAACTGCAATAAAATCTCAGACCCCAACTTTCCTCCTACAAAATGCACACACACAGAAAAAAGAAACAAAAGGTTGAAGATCAAGATCATATAGAAATACAAGGCAGAAGAAAGTGCAACAGCATATCTCCCTCCAGGATATGGCAGAATAAAATCATTTCTTTGTAGTTAGTTTTGATCAAAAAGCATTCAAGTGTTTTTGTTAGCTCTCCTTTCTTCCATTACTACTACTATTTCTTTTTTTAACAACAGCCTTTGAAAGGCATGAACCAGGTCTCTAAGCACTTTAAATACCTCTAGTAGATAAACACCATTAGATCTTCACTAAATGTCGAACAACAAGTAATAGAAATGTAACGTTTTCTCTCTCAGAAAGAATTAGCACACTTTCAAACTTTAAAATTGGATCTGGTAATTTTCTTAAGACATTTTGTAATCAATAAAAGTTATCTTTAATATTTTTAATGAACATATTTGGCATTTAATTCAATAAAAATTTTAACTTCTCTTGAATTTTGGAAAACGTAATGTTTTTGTTTTATAACTGGACATTATTTCTAGTAAAATACATGTTGACAGAAAAATTGACTAAATTACTGCACATAAAACTAATTTTAACCTACAAACCTTCACATTTCTAAGTCAAGGACGTTTATTTTACTTTAGCATGACTTTCAAGCACCCTGGTTTAATTTCAGAGAACCTGCAGAAACGAGAAAAGAATCATTTCAAAGACAAAAATTTCAAACTGGTTAGGAAATATATCTTATAATCAATTCCAAATGCCTATGCTAAATATATTTACTATTTAAGTACTCTCCATTATTAAGTCAATATCCAGGACCAATATCTGTACTTATGTTCCTTTTACTCTATTGTCAAAATAAATACATTCCTAAGGCTAGGGTTTACCCCTAACTTAATAGTTATTACAATTTAAGATTTACCAAAACTCTCAAGCCTGAATTTGACTTTCATGAAGAAGGGTATGCTGTTATCAAGGATAAGATAACATCTGAATTACATTATTTCTATGCGTTAAGAAACTGTCAGAAAACAGGTAAATCTGATTTATGAGGCCATGAAATGGTTTCAACACCCTCAGTGTGAAACATTTTTTTAAAAACTAGTATCTAAAATAGATCATTAATCCCAACATGATAATGCTTCAGTCTAAGTACTCCTTTTATAAAAATAACTGAAATGTCATCTGTATTCATGCTCAGAACTAACACTATCATTTTCTACAATGTAGCCAAACAACATATTATTACATGACAAACAAAATATGCTATACTAATTGAAACAAGTAGTAGGGGAGGAGGATACTTAATGATACACATCCTCGGGTGATCTATCCATCAACAGATCTTTATTCTTGGACTTTTCTTGTTGTTTTCTGTTATTTGAATAATAATCACTTATTTTTAAAAAGGCATTTCCTATTTGTCAGCTAAAATCATTAATGGCATTTAACTTTTGAAGATGTACACATTCACAGTGGCTACAGTGTTTCTGCTGAAGTTTAAACAATCCAAATTATAACCATATTTCAGCAGAAGCTCCCTAATTCTTTCCAAAATCCAGATACATATTTCCGTTCAAATGAATAATTAAACAGCAATTTTAAACTATGATATGTATAATCAAATTATTTTGAATAATGTTATCAAAGAAATACAAACATGCTTGCTTTCTTTTAGATTTTAAATTTATGATAGAAATAATCTTGTCAGATGATTACTTCAACACTTTTTTTTCTTTCATTTCTGGTGTGCTGGACCTCATAAATCCAGCAGGGAATGTGAATAAGCATGACTTTGTGGCTAAAATTAGATGATTAAATGTAGTTAGCTACTGTAACAAATAGTTCCGAGCACACTCTTAATGTTTACTATCCATATACATGGGCAGCTGCCATCACTGATAACAGCAATCTGTACGCACCTGAAGCTATGGCTTGTGAGGTATTTAATGACGGCTGGTTTGATGCGAGCCACCCCTCCCTGGCTGTGGGTTCCTCTCCCGGTGATCACAGACAGGTAGGGCTTGCCACCACTCTGCTTAAATTCTGTTATAAGAGGAATTGCAACAGTTAAAACTCACTTAAATTACATTCTCAACAGAAAACAAACCTGAACTACTACTCAAAACACATATAAATTATTTCCATGGGAATTTAGAGATTTATTACATTAAAAGGCCCCCACATTGATGTTTTTAAATGTATATTTCATCTACACTGTTTAAGTATGGAGCCCTCATAGCAATTCATCTGCCTAAAATTTAAGTGGAACTTCATTCCCTGTGGAGGAGATTTCCTTGTGTTATCAGAGTTTCTCTCTGAAGTATTGATAATTACAATATTGATACCTCAAAATTATTACACATATAGAATCAGCTGTTGCTTTAAGTGACTTATATTTATTAACTAAGAATCTTCAAAAGAACTCTATTAGTTAAATACTCTAAAGCCAGACAACTTTGGTCTAATTAGCAGCTCTGCCACTAAATGACTGTATGTTATGACTATGGACAAGTTACTTAGTCTATCTACGCTTGTTTCATAATTGGCAAAATGGAATATAAAGAGACTACTTTATAGACTATCTCCCTCAGGCCCTTACCAGCATGGCTCAATTGGTTGGCCATGGTTCTGCAAAGCAAAAGGTTGCCAGTTCAATTACCAGTCAAGGCACATGCCTGGGTTGTGGGTTTGGTCCCAGGGTGCGGCACCCTCAAGAGGCAGCTGATCGATGTTTCTCTCTTACACTGATGTTTCTCTCCCTTTCTTTCTCACTCCCTTCCCCTTTCTTTAAAAGTAAATAAATTTTAAAAAAAAATTTTTTTAAAGAATGGCTTCAGGAATGGCTACGGCAAATCCACTAATTATAGCACAGACTGCCATCCTTCTGTTAAAGATAATCAATTATTAATTTAAGAAATTCTTCCAAATACTTACTTTTATGAGAAGAAAAAGAATGGAGAAAGAGAGGGAGAGAAACATTGATGTGAGAGAAAACCATCTATCATTGCCTCTAGCATGTGGCCCAATCAGGGACAGAACTTGCAACCCAGGCATGTGCTCTGACCAGGAATCGAACTGGCAACCTCTTGCTTTGCAGGACAATGCCCAACCAACTGAGCCATCTTGAGCAGGGCTGATTTTTAAATTTGAATGAAACTGAGCCTCTTAAAAGACTACATGTAGCTCCTATTCTGGTGATATCCTTGAGAAAATCAAATCTATAAATCCTGAGAGTCAATAATATCTGCAATAAAATTCTAAAAACCTGTCAACAGTAAGAGCTGATTTAATGAATTTAATAAATAATTGTTCCTCAATTACAAATAGCACAAGTTTTGACCTTTAAGCATAAAATACACATACATATAATAAAAACGTTCCATCTTTCTTCTGCTCAATAAGTTGCCCTAAAACTACAGCAGATCTACATACAGATGGTTTTTCAGGTCTCTTATCTCCAGGGCAATATTTAGCCTGGAATTTTAAGAGGATATACTGCTCTTGAGTTTTTATTCCTTCCTTGCTTAAGATCTCCATTTCTACTCTAATCCATATCCAATATTTCATTCAAAATTCAACTGGGCTGGGTGCTGGATACACAAGGGTGTCCACTTTGTAAAAAGTTTTTACCCTATACAAGTATTATTTGTGCATTGTTATTTATGGATGTGGTATTGCAAATAAAAGTTTGCTTTAAGAAAACTTAAACTTCTTGGCTAAGTGTAACCCCTCATCACTCCCTTACCTCTGCTCCTCTGCCAGTTAGGTCCACCATTTATAGTTCCTGCTCTGAAAACGTTCTCTAGTTGAATCACATGCCTTGAATAAAGTAGGCATTCAAAGAATGCTTGTTGATGAATTAATGTATATGTTTATGTTAAAAAATTTCAGGTTATTCCTGCTGTTTAACACCTTTTAAAAAAACTAATCCACTTTTAAGCATATCCTAAATATCTTATAATTTCAACTACAAATATTTCTGTATGTATTTTAAAAAGTACTCTTTAAAAAACACTTATCTTGAGAAATTAAAAATAGTTCCTTAATATATTTCTAAAAATGACTCCTCCAAATAGTCTCAAAAATTGTTTTCAGTGACTTGTTTCAATCAGACTTAAAACAAGTCCCCACATGGCATTTGGTTGATACACTTCTTAAGTAACTTTTAATCTAAAGATTCTCCCTCTCCCTTTGTTTTTCTTTACAATTTGTTGAAAAAATTAGATCATTTATCCTAGATTTCCAAAGTCTGGATTTTACTGACTGTGTCCCCAAGGTGCCATGTAACACGTTCCTCAGTTCCCTGTAAATCCCTAAAAAGTAGTCATGAGATCTAAAGCTTTATGTTTCTGGTTTATTTGGGGGCAAAAATACTTCGTAAGTGGTGGTGGTGGTGTATATTTCAATCATAAAGCACAGAAATATCAAATATCTTTTTTTTCTTTCTTTCTTTCTTTCCTTTGTTTTTGTTACTTCATCCCCAATTTTAACAATCATCTTTTATGACAAAGCAATTCAGGGCAGGGCCACCGATTTTCCCCTGGACACATTTCTATTTAACATTACTACCACCTGGTGGTGACTGATAGTAACTACAGGCCACCACAGGCAGCGGCAAAATGGGCCTTGGCTTCCAGAAGAGATTTCTATCTTGGGTCTGACCAAGTATCTACCACCTTACACAAATTATTTAACTTTTTTTCTTGTAGTTTTTGTATTGCTATAAAATTCACATAACATAAAATTTATAATTTTAAAATGTACAATTTAGCGGTTTTTAGTAATGTTATAATGTGTAACCATCAACACACTCTATTTCCAGAACATTCCACCATCTCAAAAAGAAATTCTATACATGTTAGCAGTCACTTCACATTCCCCCTTTTCCAGCCCTTCCCCCTTTTCTAGCAATCACCAATGTACTTTCTGATCCTGTGGATTTGCCTATTTTAGACATTTCATACAAATATAAAAGGTCACTTATTATATGATTTGCATCTGTCTTTTATCACACAGCACAATGTTTATAAGGGTCATCCATGTTGTGGTGTGTATTCATTTACTTCATTTTTATGGCTGAATAATATTCCACTGTGTGGATATACCACATTTGTCCATTCATCAGTTCATGGACATCTGGGTTGTTTTCACTTTTTGGTTAACATGAACATCCATGTAAAAGCTTTTGTGTAAATGGATTTTTTCAGTTCTCTAAGAGCAGAACTGCTGGGTCATATGGTAACTCTTATGTTTAACCTTTCAAGAGATGCTAACCTTTTCCGTAAGTTGCACTGTTTAACATACCCACTAGCAATATATGAGGGTTGCAATTCTGCACATCCCTATCAACACTTATTATTTTTCACTTCATTAAACTTTTAAAACCAGTTTCCCTACCTACAAAATGAGAGGAATACCTACCCTTTATTTAGTCATTTATTCAAAAGTTTTTTTGAATGTTGAAAAGGCTCTATACATATAAATATAAATGATTCAATCATCACTAACTCGATTTTAGGCCAGAAAGACACTTTTTTAAAATTCTCACCCAAGGATATATTTATTGATTTAGAGAGAGAGGAAAAGAGAGAAAGAGAAAGAGAAAGAGAAAGAGAAAGAGAAAGAGAAAGAGAGAAAGAGAAAGAGAAAGGGAAAGGCGGGAAGAAAAAGAGAAAAAGAAAGAGAAAGGGGGGAAGGGAGGGGAAACATTGATCATTGCCCCCCATACACACCCTGATCAGGGCTCAAACCTGTAACCTAGGTATGTACCTTGACCAGGGATTTAACCTGTAACCTTTTGGTGTATGGGACAACACTCCAACCATTTTAGCCACCTGGCCAGGGCAAGACAGACATTTAATAATCAATTATACAGCAAGCTTTCTTTATAAATATATAGGAGTACTCTGAGAAGCTATTAATACACAGCCTAACTTAGTCTGCAGGTCATGACATGGCAGTGTAAACAAAAAGAAAAGGAGGAGAAAAACATGAGTTGAGAATGGAGAAGCAGGCAAGGAACAAGTTATGTAGGGATGTGGAAATTCATGTTAAATGAAACATGACAACTTGTACTTTCTTATCACATTGCTAATTTTTTGTCCACTGTCATCTACCCTAATAGGTGGCAAACTCCATAGAGAGAGACTGTGTGTCAATTTTTCAGTTTTATTTTTGATGCCTATGATATAAAAAGATAATCAAATTTATTGAGTAAAGCTTTATTCATCCTCTACAGGCAGAAATCTCTTACAATATTGCCACATGACAGTCTGTCTTTTCTCCAGATTAAATCATGTACTAAAAAGGCTCTAAAATTTTCTTTCCTAATATTTATTACTATTGTTTTCTAGATTTTCTCCAAAATCTCAAAATTTCTATTAAAAAAAAAACCCAAAAAACACTGGAGAGGACTTCCGGTCAAGGTGGCAGCACAGGCAGACATGGCTCACCTCTCCACACAACCACATCAAAAATACAACTAAAATATAGAACCATCATCACTCAGAACTGCCAGAAATCGAACTGAATGGAAGTCTGACAACTACAGAATTAAAGAAACCACATCCACCCAGACTGGTAGGAGGGGTGCAGACGCAGAAGGGGCTGGTCCCTCACCCACATGTGGTGGATAAAAATTCGAGAGGAATATCTTCGGAACACGGAGTCCCAGCCACACACCAGGCGCCCCAGACCAGGGTTCCAGTGCCAGGAAGATAAGTACCCCCAATTTATGACTGCAAAAACCAGCCGGGATTGAACTGGTGGAAGAAACTTCTAGAGCCCAAAGGAGTTCCTCTTAAAAAACACACACATACACTCACCTACTCAGACTCACTCCCTCTGAGCTCCAGCAGCAGGGTAGCAGCTTGAAAGGCACCAGTGGCATAAAGGGAGGAACTGAAGTATCTGGCATCAAAGCAAGCAGAGGCCATTGTCCCTCTTCTAAACTCTCCCCCAACAAAGCAACACAGTCAACAAGCTGGTGCCATATCTGAGACTCCATCAACCTGGCTAACACTGACCCTACCTTGGGTATCCTCAGAAACTCTCCCCCACCCAACTACATCCACCCAGACCCAGCTAAACTGCTTTTCCATATGAATGGTTGGTCTTGGCTCATGCGTCACAACTTCCTAAATCCTCTCAAACAAGCAACACTGGCCTCAGTGAGCCCCAGGACCAGCACTAGCAGCAGCCAGTTTGGATTCACGCCTGGGAATCTCCAAGTCTAACACAAGTAGCAGCCATCTCAGACTGCTTTCTAGCTCAGGCAGAGCAGCCCTGGGCAAAACAAAGACGAAGGGTGACCTTGGCCTGCACCACGTGGGCAATCCCAGGACCAGCACACCCAGTGGACAACTACAAACAATGTTGGAGCACCACCACCCTGCCCTGCACTGCTGGTCCTCCATGGATGGTGGAGGTTGGTGGTCAGTGATCACAGCCAATCCCTACAGCTGACTGGCCTGGGTAAATCCCTCCCATTGTTCTGCCAATAACCACCAAGGCTCAACTACAAGAGGCGGGTATACTCAGCACACACAAAGGGTGCACCTCGAGTACCCAGCTTGGGTGATAGGGGAGGCTGTGCCACTGGACCCTACAGGACACCTACTACATTAGGCCACATACCAAGACACGGAGTCAAAGCAACTCTACCTAATACATAGAAGTAAACACAGGGAGGCTGCCAAAATAAGGAGAAAAAGAAACATGACCCAAATGAACAGAAAGGTCAAAACTCCAGAAAAAGAGCTAAACAAAATGGAGATAAGCAATCTATCAGATGCATTGTTTAAAACACTGGTTATTGGGATGTTCAAGGAACTTAGGGAGGACCACAACAGCATAAAAAAAAAATCCAGTCAGAAACTAAGGATACACTAATTGGAATAAAGAACAGTTTACAGGAAAATAACAGTAGAATGGATGAAGTCAAGAATCAAATCAATGATTTGGAACACAAGGAAGCAAAAAACCACCAATCAGAACACGAAGAAAAATAAAATGAGGATAGTATAAGCAGCCTCTAGGACAACTTCAGGCAGTCCAACATTCCCAGCATAAAGTTGCCAAAAGGAAAAGAGAAAGAGCAAGAAATAGGAAGTCTATGTGAAAAAAATAATGAAAGAAAACTTCCCTAATTTGGTGAAGGAAATAGACATTCAAGTCCAGGAAGCACAGAGAGGCCCAAACAAGATGGATGCAAAAAGGCCCACTCTAAGACACATCATAATTAAAGTGCCAAGGGTTAAAGATAAAGAGAGAATCTTAAAAGTAGCAAGAGAAAAGAAGTTAGTTACCTACAGGAGAGTTTCCATAAGACTTCCAGCTGATTTCTCAAAAGAAACTGTAAATTAGAAGGGATAGTCAAGAAGTATTCAAAGTCATAAAGAGCAAGGACCTACAGCCAAGACTGCTATATCCAGCAAAGTTATCATTTAAAATGGAAGGGCAGATAAAGAGCTCCGTAGACAAGAAAAAACTAAAGGAGTGCATCATCACCAAACCAGTATTATATAAAATGTTAAAGGGACTTATTTAAGAAAAAGATCAAAACTATGAATAATAAAAGAGCAAAAAATACATGTCTATCAACAACTGAATCTAAAAAACAAACTAAGGAAACAAGAAGAACAGAGACAGAATCATGGGTACAGAAGGCATTGTGAAGGCTGCCAGGTGGGAGGTGGGTGATGGGTGAAGAGGTAGGAGGATTAAGACATACAAATTGGTAGTTACAGAAAAGCCACGGGGAAGTAAAGAGCAGCATAGGAAACGGAGCAGCCAAAGAACTTATCGGCATGCCCCATGGACGTGAACAATGGCCGGGGCACCGCCTGAGGCAGTAGGGGTGCTAGGTGGAAGGGGACAAAGGGGGAAAAAAATCGGGATAACTGTAATAGCATAATCAATAAAATACAATTTAAAAATATAAAAACAAATGGAGGAGTGGCATCCTATCCTTCATCAAAGAATGTCTGCTAATAAACAGAGAATGGGCGCAAACTATAAAACACCATATGCAACCACCAGTAAAATAACTGATTTAGCCAAGGATTATCAATGGATGCTGAATATGGCCTGTATATGAGACAATATTATTACAACAATGTTAAATGCCTTAAAAGTGAGAATGGTATTGTGATTATGTAGGACAATGAATTTATTCTCAAGATATAAACAAGCTGAGATATTTAGAGGTAAAGTACCACAAAGCTTAACAACTTTTTTTAAATGGTTCAGTAAAAAGCAGTTTTGGAGAGATTAAGCAAATGTGGCCAATGTTAACAACTAATCAATCGAGGTAAAGAACAGATGGGTCTTTATTGTACAGTTCAATTTCTCTGTAGGTTTTAATTTTTCAATATAAAAAGCTAGGAAAAAAGACAGTACCAAGAGTACTCGTACATGTTTACGTACAAAATAAAGCTCACGACCACATTAAAACTAAACATCCACCAACAGAGGAATCACACATTATTGTGCATCCAAAGAATACTAACAGCAGTTAAAACCAGATTGATCAAGCTAAGCAACCTTGAAAGGTCCCACTTACAAGACTCAGAATTCCTAGATTACACCATGCACTTTCTTTAACAAACACATCAAAGGGATACAAATATAACTAAAACAGGGAAATAAAGAAACTGTTACTGGCCATGCCAGTGACAACTCTTTTCCAAGATGGTTCCCTGGAGGAATAAGCCTAATACAAACATCTATAAATGTGGCACAGATATCCCCAGCCTGCACATTCAGGCTCTCCGGAATTTGTAATTTATACCAATATAAGCAAAGACGTATTTTGTATTGAAAATTTGTCATTTTCATGGTCATACCTTCAGTTTTCTGCTGTAAAACTGCCATCAAATGTTCTATAGCTTCATCCACATGCAGTCCATGGAGGTCTAAAACATTCTGGGGCAGCAGGGAGGCATTGACTTTCTCAAAGATCTCCACAGCAGCAAGGTGATTGGCTTCTTTCATCTTCTGCTCATGGAGACTACCCTTTAATTATAAACATATCACCAATAAACACTTGTGATATCTGCTACTTGTTAGGCAAAGAGGAAACAAATAGTGGCTCGCATAAAAAGTAGAACAAAAAAAGAAAACAATTTACAAATTTTTTAAATGCAATAAGACTAATAATATGTAAGAATGCACCAAAATTTTTGGTGAATTGATAAGAGAGTTCTCAAACTACTGAATCATTTCTAACTTATTTTCTGGTCCAAAAGTCAAGAAAACAGAAACTTAAATACCACCCATCTCAAGAAGGAATCCACTGGTTTTATAATACCGAGTCTCACCCTCCTTTTTTTTCTTTTATTGATTTGAGAGAGAGGGAAAGTGAGGGAGAAAGAGGAGGAGAGAAACATCGATGTGACAGAAACTCCACTGGGAACCAAACCCACAACCCAGGTATGTGAATAGAATCTGCAATCTTTTGGTTTGCAGGGCAACCCAACAACTGAGCCACATGGGCTGGGGCCAGAATACCATCCCTTTCAACACTGTCAAAGTTTGCTATTAGGGCTCACAGGGTTATACCAGCTTGATACCTTTCTCTGTGCAATCACAAAAAATAAGCCATGTGGAACCACAAAAATAAAAAGTAAATCAGGCAGGTTTCCTGTAATACTATGCCAAACGAACTCCGGTGGATATTTTACTTCTGTGAAAGATATTAATGTAACTTTCTTTTTCTGCCTATAAAAGCAGTACTTTACTAAAAATTCAAACATGATATAAAGCACAAGACCCCTATAATCTCACCCTGAGATGGACAATATTAACATTCTGCTGTCTTTCACCCAGAAGACTATCTGTTTAAAAGTAGTACTGAATGAGAGAATCTAACCTAAAAGAAAATATGGACTGTCAAACTGCAATTCACATAAACTATAAATGCAAAAGCAACCACAGAAATGGAGCATTTAATTTCAAAGGAGATGAAATTTTCAGAGCCATGAATTTCTTATATATCAAGATACCTTATGTCACTTATATAATCTACATTCCCCAGAATAACTTAATCTAGTCACAGTACAAGCACTATCTGCGCTTCAAGATTATTCAGACATCGTTAAGAGACAAAGGGAAAAACAATAACCAGTTTTCCTCCTTACCTGCTGGGCATAAAATGTGGCAACGTGTTTCTTCCCCATTCGATAAGCTTCTTTTGCCTTGCTGTAGCATTCCATCCTCTTCTGCTGGTGCAGGAAAGCCTCCGCCCTGTAGTCATCGTACTCTGGGTACTCGAAATCCTGGAAGGGTGATTCACTTGGTGTATCTTCAGTCTCTTTCAATTTCTTTGCCTTTAAGGTATCATCCAATAAGTACAATACAGAGAAAGTAAGAATACAGGTTTTACCTTCAGAAAACTATATACAACAACTAGGCTCCACTATTTTTCACCTTTTGTCTCAGAAAAGAGACATATCTCCCCAGTGTCTATATAGTTAAGTCATGTAGTGACTAATGCAAAATTTTTCAAACTTTAGTTTGTAAACCCATTCAAAGGGTCCAGTCACTGAAGGTAATAATGGCATACTTCTTTTCACTCTCTCTTTTTTTTAGTGAGAGCATATTTCTTCTTTTTCTTTTGGAAAGATTTTATTTACTTATTTTTAGGAGAGAGAGAGAGAGAAACATCAACAACATTGATCAGTTGCCTCTCACTCACGCCCTGACCAGGGACCAAACCTGCAACCCAGGCATGTGCTCTTAGTGGGAAATGATCCAGTGACCCCTTATTTTGCATGATGACAACCAACCAACTGAGCCACACCGGTCAGGGCTAGTGATAGCATATATCAATTTATAGTTTTTTATACAACTCAACAACAAAATAATCCACTTAAAAAAATGGGCAGAGGACCTAAAATGACACTTCCCCAAAGAAAACAAATGGCCAACAGATATATGAAAAGATGCACAATTTCCCTAGCTATTAGAGATATGTAAATCAAAATACGAGACACCTTCTCACACCTGTTAGAACAACTAATATCAACAAGACGCTTGTAATAACAAATGTTGGAAAGATTGTGGAGAAAAAGGAAACTTCATTCACTGCTGGTGGGAGTATGAACTGATAACAGACACTAAGGAACAGTATGCAGGTTCCTCAAAAGATTAAGAATAGAGGTACCATATGACCCAGCAACCCCTCTTCTTGGTATCCACCAAAAAATTTTGAAAACTTTTATTTGTAAAGATATATTTACCCTTATGTTCATTGCAGCATTATGCACAGTGGCCAAGAAATGGAAACAACCAAACTGTTCTTTGATAGATAACTGGACAAAGATATATATATATATATATACACACACAATGAATACTACTCAGCCATAAGAAAACATGTAATGCTACCACTTTTGACAACATGGACGGATCTTGAGATTATCACTCTAAGCAAAATAAGTCAGATGAAAAACGGTAAAACCTTATGATTTCACTCATATATGGGATGCAAAACTGAAAGCAACAAATGAAGAAATAAGACAATCAAAAGCTCATGAACAGACAATAGTATAGTCGTTACCAGAGGGAAAGAGGGGTTGGGGAAGGTATAAAGTGGGTCAAATATATGGTGATGGAAGATTTGACTTTGGGTGGTAAACACCCAATGCAATTTACAGATGACATATTACAGAATTGTAACTTGAAATGTGCATAATTTTAGTAACCAATATCACCTGAACATATTTTAAAAAACAATCAATAAAATAATTGAATAATATTCTTTTTACACCAAAAGGATATGTGTAGCAACCATGTCTGGTAGGTAGTAAAAACTGTAAGTGGGTTCATAGGACTTCTCAATCAGCTTCCCACCAACTAGCTACTATGGTAGTGTTGACTCTCTGAACTTTTAGAAAATTATCTTTTAAGCAATTGTTATCCAGAATAGACCCTTACATTAATGAAGCAAAAGTAACTCTAGCTTAAAACACAAGGTAATAGAAATAATAATGCAAATTTGCCTCAATGCTCTCCACCAAATGGAAAATTCCATTTTTCTGAAGAAAATTCTTATATAGTACATCCAGATGTCTCTAAAATACCAAAAGCCAATATTTAAAAAAAAACAGTAAAACATAATAACTTCTATATCCAATTTGGCTTTCATTTATCCCAACCCTCCAAAATGTTATTTGCAAGCAGCAATCTAAGGCTTCTTAGCATGTCCACTGGGGGAGAGGGTGTGGGGTGGAATAAATCAACATGATTTGAGTTGATTTTCTTTTTCATTTTTTAATATTCTATTTGTTTATTTTTAGAGAGACAGGAAGAGAGGGAGAGAAATATCGATCCTCCCAGCACTCAATCCACTGAGCCACACCAGCCAGGGCTTGAGTTGATTTTCTTAAAAGCTTAAAAGAATTCCAAGTATCGGGTGCTATACCAAGTAATTTAATGAACTTTTTATGAACACTCAAATACAAAATCCCCTCAAAAAAATATAATTTTCAATTTCTTACACAAATCATGCTTTTCTGATATAATTAATTGAAAGTAAATTAAATAGTGTAAGTTACTTGTTAAATTTCTAAAAGCTGAAAATTGTCATTACATCAGAAATATTATCAAGGGTTATAATTATAATTTAATATAATCTATCGTACAATCATTAATAAAATTGTCAATTAAAATTTTCATAATTTAACATATTAAATATTATAGAACATTATGTGTATTATATAATATACATTGCTAACTGATAAAAAATACTTTTTTCAAATTTCCTGCCTGTGAATAGAGTTTAGAACCCAAGAAGTAATGGGGAAAAATATGTCTAATATGTAACAGTAGTTGGTTGTATAATTTTTCACTCATTACATTTTGCTTACTTGACCCCAAGGATTCTTTTAATTTTGTATTTATTTATTTATTTTTAGAGACAGGGAAAGTGAGGGAGAAAAAGAGGGAGAGAAACATCGATGTCCAAGAGATACATCAATTGGCTGGGAGAGAAACATCGATGTCCAAGAGATACATCAATTGGCTGCCTCTCACAACCAGGGACCTGGCCTGCAACCCAGGCATGAAAGAGTTAAAGAAAAATTTTTTAAAGAGAGAAGAATAAAATAAATGCATCACCGTACTCCTAACTCATTACCAGAGTCAAAAATCTATAAATATACGATTTATTTTTGTAACAAATATCCAGCTTACTTTATGGAAGAACACAAGGCTCGCTCTGACACAGAATATTCATAGAGCCTACATCCTTATGTCACTCCCGCCAATACTTAATCACAAGCTTGTTTCATATTAATGTTTAAATATTCTACAAGTATACGGCTTGCATTCCAGGGAGGGGATTATAAAAACACTTTTTATGACCTTTGAAAAGCCCACAGTGACCAACACTATGAACATAAATATTTCATTGCAATATAGTCTCTGTTGGTGTTCAGAGTGAAAAATGCAAATCACATCTGGATTTCTGGGAAGAGACCCTTCATTTATTTTTAAAAATAAAAAACAGTATATAAAGAGAAATATTTTCTCTAATAGCTACTCTCTTAAAATAAAACTAAGATTTATTTTTATATCCCTTTCATAGTGATGTGGTTTACTGAAACTTCATTAACCAGGGCCAAGTGAAATACATGCTTCCTAAGAATTCGCCTAATTAGTGCCACTTATTCTACTGAAACCATGATGTCATATAACAACAAAATCATTTCCTATGGTAACAAAATCATAAACTGTCTTAGAGACTAAAGAGAAAAAGCAGTAGTATTAATTAAACACAAATTTAAATGTTAGTTTCTTGAAAACAGATAAACCAAAACATTACTGATTCTATGATACTTCTGTCAAGTATCTGTGTGGTCCCTTACGGTCCCGGGACATCAAAGACAGGCTATTCTCCTCACAAATCTAAGACAGTTTTTATCAGTGTGGTAAGATCTGACTACATTTTGTAAGAAAGGCTAAGAATAATCTCCAAAATAACTTAAAGTTTACATTTTAGCCAACAGTTCCATTAACTCACAAATTCTCCTTTTCTGATTCCAACATTTCCAACCATCTACAACTTGGAGCAAGTACACCTTTTCCCCATCACCTCCTCTAACCGTAGTGACTCACAGGTCATTGCTCTGTTATCAGGAAAGAAAAGAAGTCATCTTCATTCCCAGTTTGGCCTTCAACACCTCATCACCATCTTATACACTCTCTGCATCTTACAATATACGGCACGTATCTATCCATGATTAACACAGGCATCAGTAGTATGGCTTGGTTCCTGCTCCGTGTACAGCACTACCAGGTCACATGAATATCAAAATTACCTATCTCCTACATATCAACTAAGTGATGGTGAAATATGCAAAGAAAAAATGGAGCACACATTACTCTCGAGTGGTCTTATTAAGAAGTAAAAATAGGAGAATGACAGATCTGTAAACACAATTTTTTTTAAAACTCTAAAGCTAATTACAAGATGACTATACAAAACCATTTGTATTTATATGCACTTATAAATCCCAAAAATAAAATTAAAAAAAATTCCATTTATAATAGCTTCGAAAAGAATATTTAAAAATAAATTTTAAAAAATGCACAACTTAATACTCAAAATTACAATACCTTGCTGAATGAAATTAAGACGACCTAAATAAATGGAAAGATATTCCATGTTCACAGACTGGAAGACAGTATTATTAGGATGGCAACACAACTCAAACTGAACTGCAGATTCAACACGATCCCCATAAAAATTCCAGCTGGCTTCTTTGAGGAAATTGACAAGCTGATGCTAAAGTTCACATGAAAATGCAAATGGACCATAACAGCCAAAACAGTCTTGAAAAAAGAACAAAGGTGGAAACTTAACACTTCCCAATTTCAAAACTTACACAAAGCTGTAGTAATCAAGACAGTAGTAATGACATAATGATAAACATACAGATCACTGAAATAGAATTAAGAGTCTAGCAATAAACTTACAGTCACTGCATTGTCAACAAGGGTGATAAGCAAAGTTCACTGGGAAAAAAATAGTCTTTGCAAGAAGTGGTGGTACGACAACTGGATATGCACGCGTAGAAGAATGAACTTGGTTCCCCCCATCTCTCACCATGTACAAATTTAACTCAAAACAGACCAAAGATCTATTTTGTAAGCAATAAGACTTTTAGGAAAAAATAAGGTGTAAATCATGACCTTGTCTTGGACAATGGTTTCTTCAATATGACAACAAAAGTACAAGCAACAAAATAAAAAACATAATTGCACATCATCAAAATTTACAATTTTTGTGCTTCAAAGGACAGCATTTAAAAAAGTAAAGACAACCCTCCAAATGGGAGAAAATTTTGTAAATTGCATATCTGATAAGAGACTAGAATCTAATATAAATAGCTCCTACAACTCAAAAAAGATTTTTTAATGGACAAAGGATACAAATAGACATTTCTTCAAAGATAAAACGAATGGCCAATTAGCACATGAAAAGATGTTCAACATCCCCAGTCATCAAGGAAATCAAAATCAGAACAAGATATCACTTATGTATTAACCATTTCTTTTATTTCCTGAATTCTGATTCTTTGACATCTGAGCCTTGCTAACAACCCCTGGAGAAACAGCATGCCACCCTCGCCCTGGTGGTAATGAATTCCTACAGACAGCAAACAGGGCACCTGCTAGTGCATCTTACATATGCAAAACAACCAATCTAGAGCCCATAATACTTTTGAGGTTCTCACCCTCTGGGCCACCACCATCAACATACTCTAGTCACCTCTGCTAGGTACCAGAAAACTAAAGACAAAACTGTTTGTTCCCATGCTCCAAAGCCTACTGAAATTATTCAAATTAGCCAATCCTAAACCTACTCACCCTGCCTCACCCATTTCTTCACACAAAAACCACAAAAGTCTCTTGCCCACATTTCTTCCCTACTCCAGCTGGCTCCTGACCAACCGTGGTGCTTCCCCATGTAGCCTGGGTGGCAGGCCAGGTCTCCTGCTACCAGGGATCTGTGCATATAATAAACTTCTTCCTTCATGGCATTTCCATGTCTTAGTGTCTTACCATTCCTGATTAAAACAAATCCCAGGTACTCTTACAACAACATCACATCCTCTAGGATGGCTATAATCAAGAAGACTGGTAAATGTCAGGACATGGACAAATTGTAACCTTCATACACTGCTGATGGGAATATAAAATCATGCAGCCACTTTGGAAGAAAGTTTGGCAGTTTCTCAAAGAGTTAAATATTTCTGTCCACATATTTATAGCCAAAGACCCATCCTATTACAACCCCACTGCTATTCAATTAAGCCTCATACTATTGTGTAAAGTCTACACAGAGAAAGTTACAGAAATTCAAGTGCTTGTACAGAATGACAATGACATTGAAGGAAAAAACAATCAGCTATAAATTCACTATTTTGAGTAAACAGACATTCTAAACCAAATATGCTGTTGATGGTTAAATTTCCAATCTAGTCAAAATGGTAAGAAACAATTATTAAATTATCTCAATAAATCAATTATACTTTCATATTTAATTAATATTATAGGAAAAAAATCAGTAATTCTATACCTTTTTCTCTTTAGACTTCTGTGCAGTATAAGAAGTGACATTCTCATTTTGGTGAACAAATTCTTGCGCTACAACTGTTTTTACAGGGTCTCCTTCAAGAACACAGTTTAAAAATTGCACTGTGTGTTCTAATGAATAGCTGTAGAGAGATTAAGTACAAATACAATGTCAATAAATGAAACTAAAAGTTGTGTGGAAACATTAACATAAGCAATTGTTCAAACATTTCAGAAGATAAAAAACTGACTCAAGTTTTAAACATTAAAATTAAAAGCTCATCATGCATCTCAAAGACTCAAGAATGACCAGAGAGAAACTATCAAGGAATAGGCTCTCAAAACTGGTTTTAAAAATGAATACTGCCCTGGCCAGGTGGCTGGATTGATTGGAACATCCCCTTGTACACTGAAAGGACACAGGTTCGATTCCCAGTCAGGGCGCATGCCTATGCTGCAAGTTCAGTCCCCAATCAGAGCACAAACTAAAGGCAAGAGATTGATGTTTCTCTCTCTCATTGATCTCTCTCTGTATCTCTCTCTCCCCACCTCCCCTTTTTCTAATATCAATAACTGTATCCTCATGCAAGGATTTAAAATTATATTATAAAAAAATGAATACCAATAGGTACATACTGATAGTTTATTCATTTTCTGATCTTTTATTCCAGGTAGATTATTCCTAACAAATCTTTCATCTTATCATCTAATACTTCTTAAATCCCTTTTTGGATTCACACATGGTTTCAGTTTCCTTCAATTATCAAAGACAATATATCTTTAAATTGATATTTTTATAGTGTTAAATCTCACTTTTTATTTACACCATGGGATTTTAGTCAAATAAATCTAAGCCAGGATATAGAAAGGAAAAAGTGAAACACTATCTCACGTCT
The DNA here is from genome assembly GCF_021234165.1 of Pteronotus mesoamericanus. Taxonomy (NCBI): domain Eukaryota; kingdom Metazoa; phylum Chordata; class Mammalia; order Chiroptera; family Mormoopidae; genus Pteronotus; species Pteronotus mesoamericanus. Next base: position 24,558,642 of record NW_026555234.1, on the reverse strand, counting down.
CACCCATACATTATTTGGGTGTGTTTTTATGGTGATACTATATTATCTATAGTATTAAATTCTAGAAGTTGACAAACATCTGAAACACTCACATTTCAATATCTTGACATCATTCCAAGAAATTATAAATAATTTTATACTGCTCATTTTTCACACTATTTATGTCCCTGATTTCTTCCAATGGGCAGGTAATCAAGAAATGACCACTAAGAAATATTTTAGAAAACTTACACACACAACCCATGGACACGAACTAAGCAGAGGGGATTACTGGAAGGAAGCAGGGGTAGTGGGCAGAGTGGGGCAAAGGGAAAAAAACTGGTTCAACTGTAACAGCATAATCAGTAAAATATACTTCTTTAAAAAAAAGAACTATTTTTGAAATGTTATAACGAGTTCTCCAAAACAATGTGATATTTTCCTAGTTTCAGTTTATTACAGGCAACCCTTGAGGGAGCACCACTGGGGACTACCAATTTCCACTTTGGGCCTCTCTCGTCTTGCTGTCTCAGATATGCTCAACATAACTCGTACTGGAGTTTCTAGGGGATGGAAGCTATGGACAACTATCCACATCCTAACTAGCTCCTCAAATCCCGTGGCTCGTGGGGCCACTGGTGTTGGTGGAAGGGCAGAGCCCTAGAAGGTTACTCCTCTGGCATACACTGCAGTGACTGAACCAACCTCCCTTCTAACCAGATGAGGCTGAAGCTACTGCTAAGAAAATTATCCAGCTGTTGGCAGGCAAGTGGAGGCAACCCACCCTGAGGGATCTGACTGACCAATCACAATGGGTATTCCCAAGATGAGCTCGCTCAGACCCCGCTCCTTGCCTAGGGAAACGCAACTCTGAGTTGTTTCACATCAGGCCATCTTGCCCCAGGTCCCCATAGGAAAGAGTTGCCACATGCCAGCACCACACCCCTAACTCCCAGCCCCTTGAGAGATTTTAACACATAACTAAGAAAATATCAGGTTAGGTAGCAAAAAATAAATGTGGAGTGCTCTCTCTGACTTTCTAAATAAACTTTTGCTTGTTTTTTAAAAAAAAAACAACAGGGAAATTATGGATTGGAATAATACCATTAAAAACCTGATTTCAGTGACATATTTAGAACTCTGAATACTAAGCAGAGAGTAAGAGATTATTCTTTTTCAAAAGCACTTTCATGTAATATTTATAAAAACTAATAGTATTAAATCACAAAGAAAATCTCAAATTCCAAAAAGTAGAACTCTCCAGGCCACACCCTTGTACCCCAAAAGAGCAAAACAAAACAAATAACAGCCCTCTACCTACACACTACCACCAAAGCCATCGAACTATTTAGAACATTAAAAATTCTTGGGTAAATGAGAAAATCAAACTGAACTGTTAGAGATTCCTGAGAAAATAATGAAAATGAAAATACTATATATCAAAATACTATACAAAGAAAAAGTCATACTTTTAAATGCATTTGTTATTTAAGACTAAAAGGAAACAAACTAACCAGTTTAAAAAATTATTAACAATTTTAAGAGAATTTTAGCCATCAAAAATAAAAAGAAAAAATCAAAAATACAATAACAATGATTATAGAAAATAAAACAAATATCTTTGATCAATAAACCAAGAACTTGTTCTATAAAAGGGCCAATCTAATAAACAGCAAAAAGAGAAAAAAATGAAGAAAAGAATGTTAGGGGAAAAAATGCAATATGATCAATTGCAAAATAATGTTTTTAATTATAAAAGTATTATATGCCACTTAACAATAATAACCTTGAAAACCAAAGCAAAACTGATGATTTTCCATAAAACAAATTACCAGAAAAGACTGAAAAAAGAAACATCTGAATATAGGCAAGAAACTTAAAAAGACAGTGAAAGGCTCTAAAGACCTTCTCCCTGAAAAGGCTCAGCCCCAGAACATTCAAGGTACTAATTTATTCAAACTTTCCAGAGCACAGAGAAAAACAGCAGTCTTGTCAAATAGCACAGGAAGGGTAATCACATTTAATTACAAAAATCCTAAAATCAATTCCTTTACTGAATTAAATAAAAATCTGAAGGTAAAGTACATTTGATTCCAAAAATCTATTATTGTGATTGGCATGAAATATACTAATAAACTAAAGAAAAAATTTATATTAGATTCTCAAAAGACTCTTAAAAAGCACCTATTTAAAACTCTAGCTACAATAAGAATTTAAGAAATACATAAGAATCAAAGTATGTATTATTCCAACCCGAAGCATTCCTAATGTACCAAACATCAAAACACACTATAACACTATAACACTACAACAATTAAAACAATATGGTGGAAATCTAGGCCCAAACAAATAATTCAATGGAATTGAAGAATCTTTAAAAGAAAATGTTTAGCATAGGAAATAGAGTCAATAATATTGTAATTTGGCATGGTGCCAAATGGGTACTAGATGTATTGGACTAATCTCTTCACACATTATATAAACATCTAACCACTATATTATATACCTGAAACTAATATGTCAACTCTAATTTAAAAATTTTTAAATAATTTTTAAAAACACAATGGGGCATCAGGCCATACTCACTAGAATTAAAATATTTTAAAGTATACTTCCAGTCAAGATGGAGGCATAGATAAACACGCTTCACCTCCACACGCAACTACAGCAAAAATTACAACTAGTCCACAAAACAAGTATCACCCAGATTCGTCAGAAAATCTAGCTGTATGGATGCCCCATAACCAAGAATTTAAAGAAGCCACATTCATCCAGGCAGATAGGAGAGGCAGAGATGCAGAGAGGTGCTGAGAGGGACAGAGACACAGAGTGGCGCAGAGCAATGTCAGAACCAACAGTCCCACATTCACATGTGGTGGATATAGATCGGGAGGGATACCTCAGGAGCATGTGATCCCAGCTTCAGACCAGATCACCCAGCCCAGGGTTCCACCGCTAGGGAAATAAGTCCCCATAACTTCTGGCTGTAAAAACAAGTGGGTGTTGGGGCAGTGGAAGAAACTGCAGAATTCTAAAGAGACTCCTCTTAAAAGGCCCACAACTGACTTAGGACTTATATAGACCCACGCCCTCTGGGATTTAGCCCCAGGGCAACAGCTTGAAGGGCACAAGTGGCATATAGGAAGGAGGGGAGAAAATGAAGTGACTGCCAACAGGGAGGACAGCTTCTTCCCCGGCAACCTCCAGAGACCAGGCAGCCACACTGTCCCCTCTACGAGCCCTCCCTGACACAGAGCCACAAAGCAATGAAACCAGGTTGCCCCATCTGGCAATCACCTAAGGTTCTGCCACATAAAATTTACGAGTGCCTTTTCTACAATAGGCCACACTACTAAGACAGGGAATCAAAGCTGCTCTACCTAAAACACGGGGAGGCTGCCAAATTGAGGAGACAAAGAAATATGGCCCAAATAAAAGAACACAAAAAAACTCCAGGAAAAGGAGTAACTGAAATGGAGATAAGCAACCTGTCAGATGCAGAGTTCAAAACACTGTTTATAAGGGTGCTCAAGGAACTCAGTGGGTACTTCAACAGCATAATGACCCAATCAGAAATGAAGAAGACACTAAGAGAAATAAAAAACAATATACAGGGGGCCAACAGTAGAAGGGATGAAGCCGGGAATCAAATTGATTTGGAACATAAGGAAGAAAAAAGCATTCAATCAAAACAGAAAAAAAAAAATTCAAAAAGAGGACAGAATAAGGAGCCTCTGGGACATTGCCAAATGCACCAACATCCAAATCACAAGGGTGCCAGAAGGAAAAGAGAAAGAACAAGAAATTGAAAACTTACTTGAAAAAGTAATGGAAGAAAACTTCTCTAATTTAGTGAAGGAAACATACAAGTACAGGAAGCACAGAGAGTCCCGAACAAGCTGGACCCAAAGACACATTCTAATTAAAATGACAAAGGTTAAAGATAAAGAGAGAATCTTAAAAGCAGCAAGAGAAAGGCAGATAGTTACCTACAAAGGAGTTCCCATAAGACTGTCAGCTGATTTCTAAAAAGACGCTTTGCAGGCTAGAAGGGACTGGCAAGAAGTATTCAAAGTCATGTAGAGCAAAGACCTACAACCTAGATTACTCTATTCAGCAAAGCTACCATTTAGAACAGAAGGACAGATAAAGTGCTTCCCAGACAATGCAAAACTAAAGGAGTTCATCATCACCAAGTCATTATTATATGAAATGTTTAAGGGAACTATATAAGAAAAAGAAGATCAAAACTATTAACATTAAAATGTTAAATGTTTTAAAATTAAAATTAAAATTAAATAAATGTTTTATTTGTTATATCAAATAAATAACAATAATTTGTTATTGTTATATCAACAATTTAATCTGAAAAACAAATCAAGCAAACAAGCAGTACAGGAACAGAATCACAGATATGGAGATCATTTGGAGGGTTATCAGCTGAGAAGTGGAAGGAGGAGAATGGGATAAAAAGTGCAGCGATTAAGAAATACAAATTGGTAGGTACAAAATAGACAGAGGAAATGTTAAGAACAGTACAGGAAATGGAGTAGCCAAAGAACTTACATGCATGATCCACGGACATGAACTAAGGGAGGGGACTGCTGGAGGGAAAGGGGATACTGGGCAGAGGTGGGCAGGAAAACTGGGACAATTATAGTCAATAAAGTATATTAATTAATAAATAAATAAAATATTTTAAAAGTAAGTAGCAAACGCTGGCAAAAAAGAAAGAAAATGTAAAATTGGGAATGCAGTAAATATTAGTGGGTAAAGATGATGTACTCATCCAGTTAATCATTTGGAAAAACAATTAAATCTCTACCTCATACCATACATATTAAAATGCTAGATAAATTACGAATATTTAACAATTAAAAGTTCTGAAGAAAATATTTATTTAATATTGGTGTAGAACAGACTTCCTAAAGACATAAAACTCAGAAACAATAAAGAAAAAGATTTTCTGATAAAACATTAGAATTAAAACACATATATGACCACATATGACCAAAGTGACTACATCGTGTTAACAGGTGAGTATCAGAGCGGGAAAAGTAACTATAATCTGCATTAACAGAGATTACTACACATAAAGAGTTCTCACAAATCTAGAAATACAAACCAAAAGAAAAACAGGCAAAAAACAAGCAAGCAATTAACAGAAAAAGTAATGAATGAAATAACTCAACCTTACTAACAATTAGGAAAACAAAAATTTAAACAAGAATGAAATGTTTTGCCCATCAGATTGGCAAAATTTTTAAAGATTCTTATTTTCCACCAAGACAGGTTACACAATCAATACATATAACTAACACAGAAAGCCTTTATCGAAGGAAATTCGGCATTAGCTATAAAAATTTTAAATCCAAAACACTCCGAACCAGCAATCTCACTTTTAGGAACTAGCCTACTAAGTAGCATTCACCCACATATGCAAAAATGTATGTTGCTCAAGGATGTTCGGTGCAACATGCATGGCTTCCAATTTTTCTTATAGTCAGAAAGTTCATAAATAGGAGCCTGTTTAAATAAATTAGAGTAACTTAAGAAATGACTTGAACACCATGGAATATTCTACAGACTTTAAAAACAAAAGAGCAGATCACTAAGTATAAACAGGAAAAATAAATACAGCAAAACTACTACAAAACAGTACATAAAACACAACTTCTTTTTTGGTGAAATAGATACTTGCATGTAGACACAAAAGCAAAGAGTTACACATGTATGTACATACATTAGTTTGTAAAACTGCTCTATGAGAAAAAATATTGAAGCGTCATATAAAAACCACCAGCCAGAATATGCTCACTTTCTACATTATGTACGAGTACATTGCATTAAATGATTTATAATATACCTATATTATTTGTTTTCAGGAAAAAACACATTAAAATGTATAACGCATGCTTTCAATGACATCACAGTACAAACTACGGACAGTCCTTCTAGCACTCACTTGTGGTCCTTGAAAATGTCCACTAGAAAATTTTGATTAATGGCTGGAAATATCTTAAAGAGCTGCTTCTCCTTGAGTTTAGTGGCACAATCTTTTTCAAACATAAGTGGTTCCCTTTTCTAAAACAAACAAACAAACAAAAAGACAAAAAAAAAAACATCCTTAAAATGGAATTTATAATACTAATTATGCTGATCCAAAAGCATGGTTATTTTGTTGCAAAAAGACTAACAATTTGAAAGCAATTACAGACCTTTTTCACTGATTAAAGGCTAAAATTAGTAATATAAGTATTCTTGTACTATTTATTTATATCCTATTTTTACAAAGTATTTGAAGCTGCTCAAAAATATATATACACACAATCACACATACACACGTGTGCATGTATATATAAATACATACATACAGAGTCTCACATATACATACCCAACAACACATTCGATCATATTACATAAAACAGGATATAAATAAATGAAGGAGTCAGAATAGAGAAAATAAAGGTAAAAATAAAGAATAAAGCTAGCTAGCAAGCAAAATTAGTATATAAATGCATGCCACAAAATCCTGTACAATTGCTAAAGGTGGGCCACAAATTCAGTTCCAGGCCTCTTAGTGGCCAAAGCAAAGGGGGAAACAGATTCTCAGTGTCCATAAAATAAAAACAAACCAGTTGCTCAGGAGAAGTACAGCTTTTTCTGGTACTGAGACCTGAGAGAAATTTCTCCCATGGCTCCTCATAAAAGGGATGCTGTGTGATGAACAACATCCTCAAAAACATATTTTCCTCAATGGGCAGAAACTATAATGTACAAATAAGTTGCAAATTCAGGTTGACAGAAATTAAAATTCACAATTTTTAAGTTTCACAAGCACATTTACTTCAAAATAATTGTATGAGAACTGCTACTAATTGTTAATTTTTTCACAATTCATATTTGGGCTTCTTCAAATTGCCAAACTAAAAGAACTTTCATAAAATGTGCTATTTTAATCCTAACCTAGGATTATGGTTAACATTGTTAGAGTGATTTCCAACTCTAAGACAATTTATTGACATTGTGATGTAACTAAATATTTTTGTTTGCTACAAAGTTCCTAATGTCTGAAAAATCACTTCCTATAAAATTTCAAAGGTGACTCTGAAAATTCCTAAATATAAAAATTACATAAGTCTAGGACAATCCTAGAATAGTTCCCAGTTTTGAAGCCTAACCACATTTAGGCCATTTACATAACACCGACTAACAATAAAAGAGGAGCCACAGCAGGTGACCATCTGACAAGTGAAAGAATGGACGGGTAAAGCTGATCACAGCATGTGTCACCACCACGACAGAAAGAGCCACCTCAAGAATTAAAAATAGTTCATGTTTTATTTAAAATATGCATTATAATATGAATTTACTAAAATAGTCAATGACCACATTTATTAGCAATCGACCAGGTCATAGAGTTTTGAAACTTCAAATTCAAAAAACTGAAAACTCATGACACAATTAATTACTCTATTCATAAACTATGCCTAAAGTTTATTTTATATTCTTTGCTTTAAAAAAAAATACAAAGTCTATTTCTCCTTTGGGGACAAAAAGTGAGGAGGAAGCATCACAAAATTCTCTTACTAGGGCTCTACCTCAGAGGGCGTCCTTGGGACCACAAGAACAGAACTTCTATTACCCAGTCCACACAAAGACAAGCAACAGTTACTGATATGGAAAAAAGTGCATTAAGTTGGCAAGTCAAAAGTATTCATTTGTTCACTATTACACTGATAGATTAAAAAGGCAGGTTAGAACCGTAAATATAAGTTTCAGTAGTAGAAAATGGCATTTCAACAAAAAGTGTAACACCATTTGGGCATAAGTTCTAGGCGTCCCCTATTGTTTTTTAAGAAAATCCATTTTGTCTAATTTATTACACAAAAAAATTGAAAATGATATTTGAACAACGTTAAATTATAAAATCCTACTGAAGAGATTGTTCCTTGGATTATATAAATGTGCAAAGATGAGAATGCATATTTCCAATTTAATTACCAGGATAACTAGAGAAAATAAATATAAAGGTAGAGTAATCCCTACATTTTTCCTACATACCAATTCTATGTATTTCAACCAAATATAAAGGTGTTTCTTTGGGCATTCAAATAAGTAAGAAAGAAAGTAAAAGTGTTAATACCACCATCTTAGAGGGGTTTTTTTTCCCCTTGTGAACTGGACTAAATAACCTTTAAGGTCTTTTCTCTTGTTATTCTTAAATCCTCTAATACTAATTTGCACAACTTCAAAAAAAGCTAAGAAGAACAAATGTAAAGGAAACCAAATTCACATATAGCTTTATATAATTAGATACACTGAATAAGGAACAAAAAAAAAAAACCCCACAAAGTTCGAAGTGAAGTTTCTGTTTCAACTTGTTTAACTGAAAAGTTACATAAGGGTATATATATTTTTTCATTCAAATTGTTAAGTTTTTAAAACTTTCTCTAAAAAATTTTGTTTCAAATAGGGACACTAATAGAAAGAGAAACATTTCCTATTACTAATTTGTGAATGAAATTATCTTTAAATGAAAGCTTCTTTCATGTTTCCACAACTTAAAAATTACATAAATGTTAAAATGCTAAGAACTATGCAGCTCAATCACCTGAAAAATTAAATCTAAAACAGATTTAACACAGATTGGTTTACTGTTATAGAATATCAACTAATTTCCCAGAAGCAAAAACCTCCAGCTTTAAACTACTATGTTTAAAACATTTTTCAATTTTAACATTAACTTCAATCAAGTTAAAAACAGATTCTAGACTACGAAATAAAAACTCAAATTGAAACTCACAAAGTAAACATATATAATCAATCTAGAGAGTCAGAGACAAAAGACTTAATATTTATACTAACTCATACCAAATCGTGTTTTTCCTGCAAGGCAATTTCTTCTGACATTATTTCTCTGAGTGACACTTTTTTAGTTTGAGTATTCCAATGATCCAGTAAGGGTAGCATTTGAGATGCTGCTAAAGTCTTCAGTAACTTTTTGCCTGTTCTCTGAGATGATTTTTGTTCAGTATTATCAAGACCAATATGCCCGACCATGGAAGGATCTACAAAAGCAGGACAGTGTCAGACCCTCAACAACAACAACAACAACAACAAAATATACAATTTAAGCATTATGCACTGTTACATCTACCTCAGAGAGACTGAGGAAACGTGGTTGTTCACTTTTAGCTTATAAATGTAATACAACTCTTAAGTTTCAAATTCATCTTCCTGCAACTGCAAGCAAGAAATGAAGTGTAAAGGTAGGAATATTTCAAATGAGTCATAATCTGGGTATCACTGTAAATCAACTCAATGCTTCCCACTCCTTCTCATACCACATCAACACACAGAAAATAGTGACACATACTATGGTGAACACAGGAAGTTGCAGCCAGCTCAAAGTTACCACCTAGAGCAGCTCTGGTCAGCTCTGTCCAGCCACTCCAAGGACTGACAAGATCCATATTTTGGCAAATCTGTAACCAACGCACTGGAAGCACCCAGTGAAAATTGAGCAAACAGTATGCAACATAAGGAAAGGACTGAACAGTCTTAAGAAGTTCACAGCAACGTGTAAACATGTCATCATTTCAAAGGGATAACAACACATTCTGATACATTCCTTTGCTTTCCTGGAAAGTGAAAAAACAGTGGATAGTGTTATTGACACAACTCTTGATATCCTTTGGGCACCTCTAGCTCTCAAACAGCTTCAGCTCTTCGAGCTACAACATAAGCACAGGTCTGAACTAAAGCACATCCTGCACATCTTCAACCTGCTGTCCCAGTGTGGAGTCAAAAAAAGTATATGGAGGAATTCACACACAAAAGAAAGACCCTTATTAACAGGTCTGCCACCCTGCATTAATCACTGAGGACAATGCTAAAAAAGAGAAGTCTTCTGGAATCAAATATTTTCAGTTTGACAGATGTACCAAAAAAGCAGGCTGACTTTTGTGCTCAAGAGTAACATCAAGAAAAATTTTGAATAACCAAGTAATATTTCAATGATGCTCTCAAACACGTGAACACTTTCACTGCTCTCAAGGCAGAACAGTTTTCTTTCATTCAGAGCAAAATCTTAACAGGAACACCTGGACTGTATGCATTAGAGCACATCCTACATGTTCCACAGCACTCATGAAAGCTAAACAGTATTATAGGGTCCTTTATCTTCATTATAAAAATAAAACAATTTTTAAAGAACTTTTATTTGCAAATCAAAATTCTTGAGTAACATTTTATGGAAGTATGCTTAAAATGAGTTAAAATTCATACACACACGTGGTCAAGACAAGATCATCAAAAGGAAAAACTAAGTGCTTTACCTCGTATAAACTTGCCACAGGATACCTCTTCTTGTCTTTGTCGCTCCTAAACACAAATACAGAACAGGGAATTGGCAAAGGAGGGAATTATTTTTCTCTAGAAATCATCTCTTCTTGTAAAATTATCAACCATTCTTGCTAAAATCTAAGTAAAACAATAAAATTAGATAAAGTATGACTACAGCTATATTTTTTTTCCACTTAGGGTTGTTACGCTGTATTTGTTTTTGAAATTTAATCAATCAGTACTGTAAGTCTGTAATTTAGGGAGTAAAAACTATGACATTTTCTCTTTAAAAAAAATCAACATATTGAGCTTCATCATTAATTACCTAATTTAACCAGTCTAGAAATAACCTAAAATACTGAAAAAAGGTAAAAATCAGTAATCTGTTAAGTCATAAAAGTTCACTCTCTCTCAAAGTCAAAATTCAATAGAGTTTTCATATAACACATTTATTTCATATAACACATTTATTGAAGAGCAAAGGTGACACAAAAAGGGATACAAGAGGAGCTCTTTATAAAAAGAAGCCTACCAACCATTACAGATTCTTTCCATTTCTCATGAATCACTTTAGCCAGATTCAGATCTATATGAACCACACAATCCTCAACTGTTAGAGATCCTTATAAGGGAGGGAAAAAGAAAAGAAAATATAATCATTACCCAAACATTTGCAGGAAACATACTCAACCACTTTATATATCATAATACTAATTTGTATTATTAATTACTAATCTATGATTCTAGTTCTCTTGGAATATTTTTGAATATGTATTATGTCATTGTTCTCACATCTCTTGGCTGCTGCAAGCATACAATGCTTCATATATTAAGGTATTTGTGTCCATTATTCTAAATAAATTTAATTTACTCATTTCCATTAGTCAAGACTTTTCACTAAATGTGTTCTAAGAAATTAATCTTGCCTTAAATGGATCTGGAGTAGCACCAAAGGGTTCAAAAAGGTTCATCTGTGTAAATAAGTATGCAGTAAATACCACAGAAAATGTTTAATATATGCAAGGTATGAACACAAACTCCATATAAATACTCTCTATTTCTTCAAACTACATTTTTTTAAAACCCTTTACAAAACACTGTGTCAAAAATGAGGTAAACAGCCCTGGCTAGTGTGGCTCCGTGGATTGAGCGCCAGCCTGCAAAGAGCAGTGTTGCCAGTTCGATTCCCAGTCTAGGGCACATGCCTGGGCAACCACACAGTGATGTTTCTCTCCCTCACTTTCTTCCTCCTGTCCCCTCTCTCTAAAATAAATGAATGAATGAATGAATGAATGAATGAATGAATGAATGAATGAATAAAATCTTTTAAAACATAAGGTAAACACAAATTACTTTTACATTTCAGTTAACATATGAAATAATTTTTAAACTGAAATAGATCTATCTACATTCTATTCATATAAAGACACACATATAGTTAATTTACTTTTTCCTTACCTGAATCAATACCAACAGGGCCAAATAATTCATTGAGCTGAAAGGCCAGTTCAGGGGGTAATGCCAATTCCAGGCAGTCTATGGTAAGAGATTTGGCCATCGCTGGCGTGGGATTCATCATCTCAGTTTTATCTTCTTCACTAACTCCAGCTAGCAAAGTACTCCCTGCCATTAGAATTTTTTCCATTTCCTGATCATCTTCATTCACAAATTCTTCTGTGTTTGGAAAGTTCACATAGTCCTTTGGAAGATTTTCATGTTTCTTTATTTCACAAGAGTCAGTAAAATAAATTTCTTCATTTAATTCAAGATCTGAAGTGCTTGATACAGAGTTTAAAATATCAGACAAATTCAAAGAAGAATGCATACTGTCTCCAATTTCTGTGACTTCTAGATTCTTCTCCATTTCACTCACATCTTGAGCAGGGATAGCATTTACAGTACCTGAAAAAGACTGGTTAATGTTATATAAACCTGAAAGTTCTGCCTGACTATTAGGAAGTACTTCATTAGTATTCTTTAGTTCTGTAGTGGCATTAGGAAACACAGTTATTAATCCAGGTTTTTCAGTAGTTACAGCTCTTATTTCTGCCTGCACTGGGTTCCCCTTTTCCAAATCACAGTTAGACTGTACATTAGTGTTAGTGATACCAATCCCATGGCTAAATTCTGGCCCAGAAGAATTAGAACTCTCTGAGCTTCCTCTTTGGCTAATAATTTCCTTCAAATTTAATCCCAGAGAAAATGGCCCAACTTGTGCTTCATCATATGATTTTTGGTTATTCTCAAATTCAGTATCCTCACATAACTTTGTTTCAGAATCCAACAAAAGGCTTGTGGCCCAAATGATGTCTTTGTTACACCTCTCGTATAAGTCTTTTAGGGCTTCTAGTGAAAAGGATCCAAACAGTTTACAAAGAATATTAAGATTTTCAGATTCATCAGCATGGGTAAGCTCACTTTCTTCAACAAATGTGCTTTTATCATGCATTACTCTATATGGAATTGTTTCTTGAATATCTAAGTTTGTGTTAATATTGAAAGCTTTTGGTTTAAATCCATCTATTCTTCCTGATAATACTCTCACAGAATCTGAAACACTAATTTTATTCTTTTCTATTTTCCATAAGAGAGCAAAATCCTGTGGTTCAGTCTGAGTACACACGCCTACTTCTATTCCGGAGACTTCTTTAAGCCTTCCTTCTGGAAGTTCAGCTAAAGTTTGTGGTCCTACTACTCCAGGAATAGTTGGAGCACTATTGGTGAAAGTAAGAGATAATGTGTGTTGCCTATGAATCTTTTTACTTGGACAAATCTTATTCTCACAGGTTATTTCACTGGATAGCATTTCAGAACTCCCTAGAATAGAGCTACCCAATGTTTTTAGTTCTTCAGGGCTTGTGCCCCAACAGGCCTCATGTGCTGAGTATAAAGGTATTTCACTCATAATGCCGTTAGTTCCAAATTCTAGGTTGGGTTCATTTACAACAGCCTTTCGCACTCTTGATCTGTGCTCTCTCTGAGCTAAAGAATCGGATGAAGGCCAGTCACCCACACTACTGAATGAGTTGTTTCTAGTGCTTTTGTAATTGTCATAGTTACAGCCACTGAAAGATTCTGAAGTGTCATCACACTGTGACTTGCCATCCTCTACACTTTCATGTAGAGAGCCTGGTTGCTGGATATGACCTAGATTCTCAGATAGACTATTATCTGATACTTTGCATGATGAAGGATGATTATACTTTTTGTCACTTTGTACAGACGACGCTTTTTCAGTTTTTCGATTCCTTTTTGTCCTCTGACCAATGGTTTTATCAACTGGCCAATCACCAACAAAATTTGATAGTTCATGTCTTGGTAACTTTTCCAAAGGTGACTTGCTTTTTTGTTTTCCAAAGGCTTTTTTCTTTACTGTTGCTCTTTCTTCCAACATTTCACCAGATGAAGAGTTTTCATTCTGAAGTGATATAGCATTTGAAACATCACAGTCTTCTTTTTTATTTTCACCATAGCTAATACTTGGTGACACTCTTTCTACAAAACTATCTGCATCAGTTTTACTATACTCTTTTTCAGAAGCCATTTCTACTCGTTCTTTTTCACTTTTGTCTGTTACTCGTACTTTGCTTTCAGAATCAGAAAAATACATGTCTGGAACTTCCTGAATGTAAGTACTCTGACTGTCAGGATTCATACCACTTATTTCTTTTCTTCCTTTGTTTAAATCTGCATTAGAAAGACATGTAACATGCTCAGGTAACATAGTTTCTTTGGTCAGGTCAAGTTTCTTCTCTTCAATTAACTCTATGTGCTTCAAAGATGAGGATAAAATATTTTCTTCTTTTTCAGAGGTACTGTCTTCATTGTCTCTTGGGCTGTAAGATGTTTTAAGTATTATAAGGCAGTTTCTTAATGTTAGCATTAATCTTATGATTTAAACTAAAGCATTCAACTGAAAGATAGAACACTTAACATTTATTTATTCTAAAAATTCTAGAAATACACTAATTAAAATTATAAAAGCTAATCCTGGTCTTTCCGTAAAACACCATGAACACATCCCTTAGTTGTAACCACACCACCTAGCAAAATGCCTGGCATATAGGAAGCACTAAAACTTTTGAATTGAGTAATAACTATAAGATTTTCAGTTAAGATGTTTACTATGCATAAATATTAAAGTTAAGTTTCTAAATTTATTCCCAGAAGAGAACACCACCTCCCTGGCTTCTTTAACCTATTTAAGCTTAACATAATGTGAAACTAGGTCTGCCTCTGTATTACCTATCTGCCATTTGCTACACAGGAAAATGCTTAAGCTTCATTTACCAAATCACAAAGAGTCAACCAACATGATCTGCACAGTTAAGAGAAATGGGAAATAGGGAAGAGAGATCTCATTTGAGCTGTTACTTGTTAAATTTTTTAAAACCATCCTTAATGTTAATTTCAGACTCAGAGTACTTTTGCCTAAATATTACTTTCAACTGTAGTGCTTTTTCCTTGTTCAATTTGCCAACTCCTCTTCCTTCCTCTCCTTCTTCATTCCAGGAGCTCTCAAAGTCCCACCCCTCCCATGAAGCCTTCCTACTAAAATCACACCTAGCATTGAGTTTTCCACATGCCAGATGCTATTCTAAGTCCTTTACAAGTGTTAATTCATAATCCTTATGGGATCCTTTGAGAAAAGTGTTGTTACTGCCATTTTAGAAATAAAGAGCTAAAGTATAGAGTGATTTTATAGTTACATATTATAAAATTGTAGGATTTGAAGCCAGGAAATAATGCTTAAGAACCCATGTTCTTCACCACTTTGCAACAATGCTCCTCAGTGAAAAAGGCATTTATGAATTTTCTCTTCCCAACTCCCAAATCCTTTTTACTAGAACCTACCCATCCCTTCCCATCATAAAATATAGGCAACTCAGACCTCTCTATATACTTAAGGTTCTTTACTCATTTATGATACTAGCATTAAAGAGTATTTTCACTTTTATCTAAGGAAATTAAGTGATGTGAAATTAAGTGAACTCTCATGTCACTATCACGCAAATAAACTTCTCTTTTCCTGCTCATCACATACATACATCCTGCTTCAGGTGAGACTATACATAAGCCATAAAGTTATCTGGCAGTGATTTCACAAGTTTCAAATTTTTATTTTTTAAAAATTATGTTTTTAATTGAAAATCTGTACATAGAGACTTAGCAACCTACCTAAAACTTCGGTCCTCAAAAGAAAATGCACATAACTCATTACGTTCAATTTTTTCTGGCACAGAAGAACTCATGATTATTGGCACTGAAACAAAACGCTGATAATGTTCCAACATTCTTGTTATTTTTTCTTTGCTTACCCCATGAATATTACGCCTGAAAGTTTCAGAGAAGGGTAAAAGGGATATTAGTAATTAAGCTTTTAAACATATCAGAACATATAATGCCATGAAAAACAATAAAATATTTATAATACATTAAAAAGCTGGTTTATTATTATAATAACATATGCTATTTGAAGTTATTTTCATTTTTTTCAGGATGTCTTAAATAATTGCTTTTTTAATCTTTTCCGAACATTCTTTACCAACTTGGAAAAAAACAAGCAGATCCTAATAACTTTAAAAGTTATTCCCAAGCTCTGCAAAAAATAAAAAGATAAAAAAATAAACTCATAAGAATAAAAAAAGAAAACTTCTAAGAATATGACCATGGACTTCTGGTCAAGACGATGACATAGGGAAACATGGCTCGCCTCCTCGCACCACCATATCAAAATTACAACTAAATTATAGAACCACCATCACTCAGAACTGTTAGAAATCGAGTTGAATGAATGTATGACAACTGCAGAATGAAACCACATCCATCCAGTCTGATAGGAGAGGCAGAGATGTGAAACGGGCTGGTCCCACATCCACATGTGGTGGATAAACATTTGGAAGGGGTATCTTGGGAGCAAGGAGTCCCAGCTCCACACACGCCCCCCATCCCTTGGTTCCATTGCCAGGAAGATAAGTACCCATAACTTCTAGCTGCAAAAACCAGCAGGGATTGTGTCACTTGAAGAAACTACTGGCATCCTGAGCAGTTCCTCTTAAGAAACCCACCCATGGACCTACTCAGACTACCTCACTCTGAGCTCTAGCACCAGGGTAGCAGCTTGAAAGGAACAAGTGGCATGCATGGAGGAAATGAAGTGTCTGGCATCAAGGCGAGAGCTGAAGGACAGCTTTCTCTGAGACAGGAAGATGGGCAGAGGCCTTTGTTCTTTTTCTGAGCCCTCCCCGCAAAAAGCCACAGAGCCAGCAGGCAGTTGCCATATCTGAAACTCCATGAACCTGGCTAACACAGTATGCCCCCACCTTGGAGATCCCCAAAGACTCCATCCCACCCAGTGTACAGCTGTTAACAGTGGCTTTTCCATATGAATGGCTGGTCGTGGCTCGTTCTCCACAACTTCCTAAATCCTTTCAAACACGCAACAGCTGGCCTCAGTGAGCCCCCAGCACCCCTACCTCCTGCTAAGTGACCCCAAACATGGTGCTAGCAACAGCCAGGCTGGATTCACAGCTTGGCTTTGCCTGGGAATCTCCAAGCCCAACACAAGTAGCTGCCATCTCAGAGTGCTTTATAGTTCAGGCAAGGTGCCCTGGGCAAAACACAGGTGGAGGCTGACCTGAGCCTGCACCACCCCGACTACCCTAGGACCTATACAATGGACAGCTACAGACCACATCGGAGAACCAGCACCCTGCCCCTGCACAGCTGATGCTCCATGGAGGGTGAAAGTTGGTGGTCAGTGGTCACAGCCTGGGTAAAACCCTCCCACTGATCTGCCAACAGCAACCAAGGCTCAACTACAAGAGGAGGGGGTACTCAGCACACACACAAAGGGCACATCTTGCATATCCAGCTTGGATGATAGGGGAGACTGTGCCACTGGAGTCTACAGGACGCCTACTATATTAGGCCACGCTACCAAGACAGAGAGTCATAGCAGCTTTACCTAATACATAGAAATAAACACAGGGAGGCTGCCAAAATGAGGAGACAAAAAAACATAATCCAAATGAAAGAACGGATCAAAACTCCAGAACAAGAACTAAACAAAATGGAGATACGCAATCTATCAGATGCAGAGTTTAAAACACTGGTTATTAAGATGCTCCAGGAACTTAGTGAAGACTTCGTCAGCTTAAAAAAGATGCAGTCAGAAACAAAGGATACAAATGAAATAAAGGACAATTTACAGGGAAACAAAAGTAGAGTGGATAAAGCCGAGAATCAAATCAATGACTTGGAACATAAAGAAGCAAAAAAGAACCAATCAGAACAACAAGAAAAAAGAATCCAAGAAAACAAGGATAGAATAAGCAGCCTCTGGGACAGCTTTAAGAGGTCCAACATGCATATCATACAGGTGCCTGACAGAGGACAGAAAGAGCAAGTAATTGGAAATCTATGCAAAAAAATGATGAAAGAGAACTTCCCTAATTTGGTGAAGGAAATAGACATGCAAGTCCAGGAAGCACAGAGTCCCAAACAAGATGGATGCAAAGAGACCCACTCCAAGACACATCATAATTAAAATGCCAAAAGTTAAAGAGAAAATCTTAAAAGCAGCAAGAGAAAAGCAGCTAGTTACCTACAGGGGAGGTCCCAGAACACTGTCAGTCAATTTCTCAAAAGAAACTGCAGGCTAGAAAAGACAGGCAAGAAATATTCAAAGTCATGAAATGCAGGGACCTACAGCCAAAAATGCTCTACCCAGCAAAGCTATCTTTTAGAATCAAAGGGCAGATAAGGAGCTTCTCAGACCAGAAAAAATTAAAGGAGTTCATAAAGCAGGCCTCCTCTGTAAAGAGAATCCTAAAACATCAATATCAGGTGGAAGGAAATTTCCAGATGAAAAATCTATAATGAAAGAAAAATTAAATACAAAGCAATAACTACATGAGTGAAAATAAACAGTATCTGTCCATTCTGAACAACAGCATGTAAGATGGAAGGGCGGTTAAGTGTCAGAGTTAAAATTGCTTAAAAGTCCTCTGTATTGAGGAGAAGGTTAAAAAAATGGTTTAAGTCTAACTTTAAAGTTTGTATGCTAAAAATTTTTATGTAACCACTAGGAAAATAAAAATAATATATATAATTTCCAAATTAGCACAGAAGGAAAAAAATGAATAAGGAAATCTTCATTCAATCAAAAAATCTCAAAATAAAACATAATAGGAGTTCTATTAGTATTAGTTAAATTAACCTTGATAACAAAAATATTAAGAGAAAAATCTCTAGACAAGGATAAAATGTTCAATTAATTAAAGTGATATAAAAATCACTCTAGCTTCTATGTACTTCAAAATACATCCTCAGAATATATAAAATGAAAACAGGCAGAATTATAAGGGGAAACTGATATATTCAACACAATAAAGGAAGATTTCAACACACCTCTCACAGATTACCTCACCGCTCTCTTAAACATTAATCTGTCAGACAAATTTTTTAAGAAAATAAAGTATAGGAGATGTGATCAATAAAATAAGCATGATTTAATAATACATTAACACACTATAACCAGTATATATTCTTATCAAGCAAACACGAAACATTCATTAAAAAATTGACAATGAACTAAAGCATAAAACATCTCTTTAAAAAATCAGGTAATTAGTATCACCCAAACTGCATCATCTTATCTACTACAGTTAAGTTGAAAACCAATTTTTTAAAAAAGATAAATTTGAAAACCATCTGTTCAGAAATTTAAAAGCATAGTTCTAAATAACCCAAGGGTTAAAAAATAAAATTAATCATAATGTAAGTTAGAAAATAAATAATAAAAAGGAAGTGTTATATATTAAAATTCTAGGAGCAGCTAACATCATCTCCCAGGGAAATTTATAACATCAATTTATATTAGAAAATGACCTAATCTTTCAGGTAAAGATTTTTTTAAATAAAAGTACATACAAAGCAAAGTAAGATTTTTTGAAAAGCAAAGAAAGTAGAATAAAAAAAGCAGAAATGAATTAAGTATAAAAAAAACTTATATGAGAACAAGAGTCCAGTAGAGTTATTTATTTGAAAAGGCTAATAAAAATTCAATCACTGGTGAGAAAAATCAAGAAAAAATAAGGAAGATACATATAAACATATTAGGATAAAAAGGAGAACTTAAGTATAGATGCAGCAGAGATGTAGATGGTCAGAGAATATTATAATTGTTTTAATAAAGCTTAGTAAGTTTGAAAATTTTGGTGTAATGGAAAATTTCAGGAATCTAATGAAAATAAACTATTGAGAAAAACAGAACCAGACATGGAAACATGGAACAGACTGATAGCTGTAGGAGGAGGGGAGTGAGGGGGAAGGGTGGAAGGAAGGGGAAGGGATTAGTCAAAGAACACGTATGAATGATTCATGGACATGGACAACGGAGAGAGGACTGACTCTGGGCAAGAGGGATGGGCTGGGTGGAGGGGGGCAAAGGGAAAAAAAATTGGAACAACTGTAATAGCATTAACAATACAAAAACAAATTTCAACTGAAACTTCTCAGAAAGAAAACACCAGAAACAGACAGTTTTGTAAGTAAGCTCTATCAAACATTCAAACTTACATGAACTCACACAAGAGAAGAAGAAGAAATACTTCCCCACTAATTTTATGAACATAAAACCATGATGCCAAAGCCAGGCAAGGCAAGGCAAGGAAGAAAACACTGTAGGCCAATGTCATTCATTTATAGATAATGTATCAAAGAATAAAAAGGAATAAAGCACTGAAACATGCTACATGGATGAACCTTGAAACATTATGCTAAGTGAAAGATAACAGATACAAAAGGCCACATATTATATTATTCCATTTATGCAAAATCAAGAACAGGCAAATTCACAGAGAAAGAAACACAGATTAGGGGAGTGGGGAATTAGGAGTGACTGATAGCAGATAGGAGGTTTCTTTCTGAAGTAATGGTTGCACACATTGTGAATACACTAAAATTAGGCTGTCCTTCAGTTAGTCTATGTCCTGAATAACATTTTTATTCAAGTCAAACAATCAAATAAAGAAGGGGTGGGGGGTGAAATACTTGAACAGCTGAACATTTGCTACCTTTCTCCACTTCCTTCCAGTATTCTAAGTCACTAGGCAGTTATAAAGATTCGTTCCTCCCATACAAGGTTCAGGTATGGCAAACCCTAAAAAGTCTGGCCTAGCTTCAGATATTAACATCATTTTATTAGTAAGTAACAAAGTGCTGACTATACAAGACAACTGGAATTTTTCTATTAATTAAAGGAACAAAACAATACAAACTCTTCATAAACTAAATAAAAAGCTTATATCCAATACAAAATTTGTTATCAATTTTTAAATGACAAAGCTGCAGTTTAATCCATTTTGTTTCACTTAAGGGGGTAAAATTCTAGATAGATTTTTCTGTCACTGCCATGAACTAAAATGTTAGATACTCTCCAAGTTTTACCTTGCAAGTTCCTTTGGTTTGAACTTCCACCATGTGTCCGGTTCTCGAAAAAGTACTTTATATTTATGTTTTTGAGACTACAGACAAAAAAGATAAAAGCATTTTAAAATAATTACTTCTATGAAATTAAGTTCATTGTATCCAAATTCACAGCATGTTAAAACTGAAATAACCTAAAAGATTATCTAATTTGGATGAGTGTGTTAAATTGGTAAAATGACAATCTCTTTGACACAGGAATTAAGTTCCAGAAATTTATGTTACTGATAAAAGACTTATGTAAGAGTGCAAAGGTATATGTACACCAGGATATCTAATTCACCATTATTTGTAACAGCAAAGAAAAAAAAATCAAACAATTCCGTAGCTTATGGAACTAACTAAATAAATGCATGGACAACCATACGATGAAAATATTATACAGTAATTTTTTAAATTCCCTATGTATTAATGAGACAAGGTCCTTAATATAAATGTTAAGACAGATACAGAATTTTCAGTTGGGTAAAAGGGGATTACTCATACATTTGTACATGTATAGACAACTTCTGGAAAGACTCTCAAAAATACTTTGAAAGTATCTACTTCAAGGCAGTAAGATTTTTTAGCATTCTTCTTTATGGTCTGAATATTTACCATATGCATGCATGACTTTTATAATTTGAAAACTATTTTAAGTAATATCTCATTCTATTTTTCCAAACTCTTTATATGGCTACAATCTAAAAAGCCAAGCTCTACACTAGTGCGCTGACTAGATCCATCTTCTCTCTCCATCTCAAGGATAGTTAGTTTCAGCAATTCTACCCTCTTTCTGAGGCATCATTCATTTTTCCCTCCCTCTTGAATCAATCCCATCACATTCAGTTATTTCTCCCTTCTTACCTCCACCACCCCTGCCAGCTATCTTCCCATTGTCCTCCCCTTTTTAGAAAAATGCCTCAAAATAATTACTATATTCTCTGTCTCCAATGTTTCTCCTTGCCTTGTAAACCCACACCCATTGGCTGCTCCACAGAAACTGGGCACCCAGATCATTAAGTAAGTCCACATTGAAAAAGTGAGTCCTCTTACTTGACCCTCAGCAGCAACTATCAGAGTTCCTTACTCTCTTCTCCTTACACTTTTCACTACACAGTACTGCTTTTCTTCTTCTCCTACTGAGTAGATTTTCTCAGTCTTTTCTGCTAGTCCCTCCATTTCACCCAGACCCCTTCTCACAGTGGAATGTCCCAGGCTTAGTCCTTGGGACCTCTACTCTGATCTATACTCACTCTCTCATTTGTTGGCTTTAAATATCCTCCACATGGTAATAACTCCCTTGTGTACATCTTTAGCCTAGAACTTGTTCCTGAACTCCAGACTTTCAGATCCAACTACCTATTTAGCAAACTTTGACACAGTCAAATTTAAACTTTTTAAAACCATTACCCTACATCCACCCCAAAACTATTCTACGTGAACTCTTCTTCATCTCGGCTAATGACAAGCTCCAGTTACAGAGGCCAAAAACCAACCTTAATGGCTCTCTTGTCATACGTGACTCCTCCCTTTCTTTCACATCCATATCAACTTGACAAGAAATTCAGATGGCTCTACTTTCAAAGTATATGTAGAATCTACTCACTACTCACTGTTGCCTGCACTGCTACCACGTTGGGCTGGGCCACTTTGCTCTCTCACTGTATCACGACAGCCCTCTGCCTCTAGCTAGTCTCCCAGCTTCCGTCCTCACCCCCACCCCACACTGAATGATCCTGTTAATAGTCAGACCATGTCACTACCCGGACCAAAACCCTCTTTTATGGTCTGAATGTTTGTATCCTCTCAAGCCCCATATGTGAAAACCCAAATCCCACCATGTGACTGTTTTAGGACACAGGACCTTTAAGGAGATAATTAAGGTTAAATGAGGTCATAATGGTGGGGTCTTGATCCTTATAAGCAGAGACACGAAAGAACTCACTCTCTGCGCCTTGTGAAAATACAGGAAGAAGGTGGCCATCTGGAAGCCAAGAAGAGAACTCTCACAGGAAACCAACCATACCAGAACTATGAGAAAATAAATTTCTACTGTGTAAGCCAGCCAGTCTGTGGTATTCTGTTATGGCAGCCTAAGCAGGCCAATACATCTTCCATGTCACTCAAAGCAAAATCCAAAGTCCTTACAGTGATCTATGAGCTCTTTCATAATCTGCCCTACCATCTCCCCAACCACCATTATCTCTCTGATCTCATCTTGACCTTGGTGACAAGATGCCAAAAGTGAGTGATCAATGCTACTGTCTGTCATTACTGAGGAAAAGTCCAAAAGTCAACCCAGCAGACACTGAGGGAGGAGATGACATAACACCCTGAAATGAGCCCAACTCACTTTCCTCTCCTCACCTCGGCACCAAATTTCATGTAGCTTATTCAGGGCCTGGCCTGGGTCTCTAATTACCTAAAGGGATGTCATGTAGCTCCTAAGATCAAATTAATTTTAAATGCGCACACACACAGAAAAACAGAAAGACTATAAATTTAAAGACTTTTTCAGTTCCCATATCAATAGAAAAATCTTAACAATATATCTTGAGAGGATTCTGACTTGTATCAAGTTATATAATAGCACATAAGGGAAGATGTACATATATATTTAAGACAAAGTAATAAGTTTTGCCAGCTGCTGCTAAGCATATGTGACTGGCCCCTATTTATCCCCAACTCACTGCCTAGCTACATTTGTAAATGACAGTCAAGATAGGAAGAGGTGGTTATTGCCCATCTATTCTACTCTTCCACAGCTCTTGTTGTCTTGTGACTAAGAGAAGGAAAAAGTGATCCTCCTTCTCTACAGTAATTCCTATGTCTACTTCTTTATAAAGAAAAATTGAGTATGATATTCTATGATAAGCAAGAGTCCTTTATACTTCTGAGTTGGGAAGAGGAAAGGAATCAAAACAGGAAAAAAAGCTTATATTTTCAATTATTTTATAAGAAAAAAGGAAAAAGAAAACATAGAAGGTAGAAGGCTAAATGAAAACCAAAACCACAGTAATTCAAGGTCACCTTTTTTCTCTAAATAGGAGAATAAAGTGTTAAAGAACTTTCTAAGATGACTTCAGAAAACCAAGAAAAACCTACAGAGAAGCCCTGTCAGGTTAAGGGGGAAAGCATGAACCCTATGATGAATATATTAGTGTACAAATTAGGAACTCCTAAGGCCAGAAAGCAAACAAAATTTCAGTTCTCAATACACTAAAATTGAGTCTTTTTATTTTCTCTGCACAGCAGTTAAATCACATTTGCTTTCAAAGGACACATAATTTTCAGAAAAGTGAAGAATCACACCTTCAAGACAGTACAAGTGCACTAGACACAGCAAAGGAGGTACAGGCTAGATGTGTATGACATTCACTCACTAAAGATGCACAAATTGATCTTTATGTGCCAGGTATGTGTTAATCCTGGGGAAATAAACCAAACGATACCCCATACTCACAAACACTTCATTCATCAATTTACTAAGGAATATATATTTACTATATGCCAACCATAGTGCTTTGTCATCCAATTAACAACATTGTTAATTGGAAGACAAAGAAAACAATAATCCTACCATCAAGAATATATAGATGGCCTAGAGCCAAATTCAGCCCATCAGCCAGTATCTGTACAGCCTAGGAGTGAAGACTAGTTTTTTACATCTTTTAAAGTTTGTTTAAAAATAAAAAAATGCAACAGAGACTATATGTGGCCTGTAAAATCTAAAATATTTACTATCTGGTATTTTACAGAGCCAACTCCATGGCCTACTGATAAAAACAGTGTGCTTAACGTTATGACGAAATAAGCCAGGATGCCACGAAAGCCGAAATATGACTAACTCAGCTTTTCAGTAAGTTAATTAATGTTATCTTCCTAAAAAAAGTGACATCAAAGCTGGGGAAAAAGGAATCTGGCAAACATGATAAAAATAGTTGAGTTTACAAAATTCTGCATTTCTCACAATAGCAAAATTTTAAAAGAAATTTAGAAAATAACAAGGACCACAAAATTTTTATTCTGCCAAATAAAAGCCATAAGAAAAATAAAAATAAATACATATACACAAACATATCTATATTCACACACAAATGTAAATTTATAATTCCATTACCTTTTCATAAAAGGAATCAAAAAACAAAAATAGCCCTGGCTGCTGCGGCTCAGTGAACTGAGCAACGGCCTGTGAACCAAGGACTGACTGGTTTGATTCCCAGTCAGGGCACATGCCTGGGTTGCAGGCCAGGTCCCCAGTTGGAGGTGCACCAGAGGCACCGGACATTGATGTTTCTCTCCCTCTCTTTCTCCCTCCTTTCTCCTCTCTCTAAAAAATAAATAAATAAAATCTTTAAAAAATAAAAATAAAGTCTTAGAATTTAAAAATTAATTCTCAGAACTTGAAAACTGAAAAAATTTAGCTTTATGGAAAAACTATTCCCGCTTTCTATTTTCAGAGAAAGCTTAGTTACAGACAATCCAAGGACTGTTTGCTTGAGATTCACTTATGTAATTAACATACCCAATAATTTCAAACCCACTATTATAGACTTATAACAATACATGGTACAAACCAAAGCAACATATGGCTTCATTTCCCACGCCTGTAGGTTTGTATTATCTATTATTATAGGAGATACCTTCTTTTCAAATGCTTCTTTTGCTGAAAAACACAAACAGAAAATCATTTTTAATAAAAAGTATGACCTCTATATTTTAAAAATCTGTTTTTTCATAGTTTGAAAATTATAGATATATGCCAATTTTATTCACAATTCTTTCTAAATATCAGTTCTGAGTATACAAAAAAAAGTACAGGTAAACACTGAATAACGCTGAATAATAAATACTAAAGTAATAACAAGAGAAAATTATTAAATTTTCTAAGATTTACATATGACATGTATTAACAACGTAAATGAAAAAAATAGCTATCATTAAAAATATCATGTTAAGTCCTGGCCAGGTGGTTC
The DNA here is from genome assembly GCF_021234165.1 of Pteronotus mesoamericanus. Taxonomy (NCBI): domain Eukaryota; kingdom Metazoa; phylum Chordata; class Mammalia; order Chiroptera; family Mormoopidae; genus Pteronotus; species Pteronotus mesoamericanus. The sequence continues at coordinate 24,532,867 of NW_026555234.1, read as the reverse complement.
AATTGGTTGAAGCATCATCCCACACACCAAAAAAGCTGCCGGTTCAAAACCTGGCCGAGGCACAGACGGGAGGCAACCAATCAATGCTTCTCTCTCACACTGATGTTTCTTACCCCCACCTTTTTTAATAAGTTAATAAATATACTAATAAATAAATAAAAATGAATAAATATACCCTTGAGTGAGGGTTTTAGATATATATCATGCTATTCCTGGTTAAGATTCTTAACAGAAAAGGACTTGAAGAAAAACTAAAATCCAAATAAAGCATGGAATTTCTTTAATAGTAATGTACCTGTGACATTAAGATGTATAATAAAAAAATAGATATTTGGTCTTCATCCTATCTCTGGCACAGAGCTCCTAAAACCCTTGGAATTTCCTAAGTGTTAAGAGCTTAAAGATGTTTCTCATGTTAATAAAGTGACTTTTGGAATGCAGCTAAGGATGCAGGCTGGTTTCCAGTGGCACTAACCTGGTGATTAGGATATTAGAACTACCAGCCTCACTCCAAGACCTAGGAGTTGGAGAGAGGGGGTGAAGACTGAGTTCAATCACCTGTGGCCAATGATTTAGTCAATCATGCCTATGTACTGAAGCCTCCATAAAAACCCAAAAGGACTGAGTTCGCAGAACTTCCAGGTTGGTGAACACGTGAAGGTGCTGGGAGAGTGGTGAGCCTGGACTCCAGGGCACAGGTGTTCCACGCCTTGTCCAGTGGCTCTCTTCCCTCTGGCTGTTCCTGAGTTAATCCTTTTACAATAAATTGGGAATCTTGTGAGTAAACAGGTTTTCCTGAACTGTGAGACACTCGACAATTTATCAAACCCAAGGAGGGAGTCAATGGAACCTCCAATTGTAGCCCATAGGTCAGAAGCACAGGCCAACCTGGGCTTGCAAATGGCATTTAAAGTGAAGGGTGGTCTTGTGGGACTAAGCCCTTTACATGTGGAATCTGATTCTATCTCCGGGTAAATAGTGTCAGAATTGAAACGAATTTTCAGACACCCTGGTGTGTCTAAGAACTGCTTACTGGTGTGGGGAAGAGCGCGCGTGCACACACATCAGAACCAGATCCAGGTGCCCTTTCCAGTGCCAATGTTAATTTCTTAGTCTTGACAAAGGTACCATGGTTAAATAAGATGCTAACAGGGAAAAATGGGTGAGTGGTATATTCAATAGAAACTCTACATTGCCTTTGCAACCTTTCCATAAATCGAAAATTATTCCAAAACGAAGTTTAAAAACAAACAAAAAATATAAACAAACATCAAAAAAAACTAAGATGTAATGCTTTGAAATATAGAAAACATTATTATACACTGTTGTGTAAGAGATTTTCTTATAAAACTACCTTTTTCCCAAGAAATTACCCTGTTCAGGAAATTAATAATGAACCATAATAAATAAGCCTTACAAGGAAATTATTTGAAAGTTTTAAAAGTTCTGTATACTCTTGCAACTCAATAATGAAAAGACAAATAATCCAATTTAAAAATGGCAAAAGACTTGAACAGCTCTTCAAAGCAGATAAACAAATGGCCAATAAGCACACAAGATTCTCAACATCATTAGCCATCAGGGAAATGCAAATCAAAACCACAATGAGATACCACTTGACAGCCACCAGGACAGCTATAATCAAAAAGGGAGAAAATAATAAGAGTTGGTGATGATGTGGGTAAGTTGGAACCCTCACAAACTACTAGTGGGGATGTGAAATTGTACAGTTGCTTTTGGAAAACAGCTTAACAGTTCCCAAATATGTCAGACGTACACATGTATGTTTACAGCAACATTATTTGTAATAGCCAAAAGGTGGAAACAACCTAAATGCTCATCGACTGATGAATGGGTAAATAAAACATAGCATAGCCAAACAATGGAGTATCATTCATCCATAAGAAGGAGAATGGATAAATAAAACACAGTATATCCACAGAATGGAATATTATTTGGCCATAAGAAGGGCTGAGGTACTAGTACACACTACAATATGGATGAATTCTGAAAACATTATACTAAGTGAAAGAAGCCATTTACAAAGGCCATATATCATGTAATTACATTAATATGAAATGTCCAGAATAGGCAAACCTATAAAGATAGACAGTAAATTAGTGGTTGCCTAGGACTGAGAGAGGTTGGAAAGAAATGAGAAGTGGCTGCTAATAGGTAGAGGGTCTTTTTAAGGTGATGAAAATGTTCCATCAGAAAGATGATTGTTGTGATGGCTGCACAACTCTGGCTATACTAAAAACTATGTGCACATATCTCAATAAAGTTGTTTAAAAGAGTTCTGATTATTAATTAAATAGTATTACTGGTGGGGTTGTTGCTTTAGTAAGAGCATGTTGATCAACTAACTGTTAAGCATTCTTCCTTCTCCTTTAACCTTTACAATAACCTTTACAGTGAAGACAATGGTGGGACTTGGAAAGTGTAAACAACTTGCACAATTTGTACAACTAGTAACTGGCAAATCCAAGACTGCTCTTCAATCCATCATACTGTTTCTTTTATTTTTAGTTGTGTTGGTATTTTCATATTCATATTTAATACAGGGTGGGAAAAAGTAGGTTTATAGTTGTTAGTATGGAAAAAGCCATAATTAATCAATATATAATACACGAAGAAATTGTGTTCTGCATACTCACAACTGTAAACCTATTATTTTCCTATCCTTGTGTTTAGTTCAAGAAGAAATACAAAAAAAGTTAACAATTCTGGAGATGGCAAACTCAAGTATCTCCTACACAGTGCATTTATCATAAAAGAAAGGCTAAGTAAAATATTATTTATATGTCTCAATAAGAATTCCCCATATGGACCTGACTGGTATGGCTCAGTGACTGAGCACTGGCCTGCAAACTGAAAGGTCACTAGTTTGATTCCCAGTCAGGGTACATGCCTGGATTTTGGGCCAGGTTCCCAGTTGGGGGCATGTAAGAGGCAACAGATAGATGTTTCTCTCATACATCGATATTTCTTTCTCTCTGTCTCCCTCTCCGTCCCCTCTCCCTAAATAAATAAATACAATTAAAAAAAAAGGTATTCCCTATATGAAATTCAAACTATTCATATAACTAAACATTTCATGATAAAAACCATCTTCAATGGACACTTACACTAAGAAAGAAATGCAAGTTTTACCTATGATCTCCCTACAGATCCAGTTAAAGGAGAGCCATTTTTACTCTTATAGTATCCTCCATAAAAATTAAAACAACCTAGGAAAAGGTTGGTGGTTAACAATGCAAATTCCATTTCAGCACACCTGTAACCCTCTGAAGCTACTCTTGAGACCCAAGTAGAATTTCTGATTTACTTCTGACAAGATCCCCATTGATTAAATGAAACTTAAACATGCCATGCAATGTTCTATGCATATTACAAAAATTACCTCATTTACTCCTCATAACAGTTTTGAGATGACTCTCTTTTACTTTATTATGTAACATAAGAATAGTTATAATTTTACATATATTATAAATCTAATTATAAATTAAAGTTAATTATAACTTTTTTAAAAGTTATATGTCTCTCAAAATACTAAGAGAATTTTTTTCTTTATATTACTCATTATTATCTGGAATCTGATGTCTATTCTTACCACGATTCTGGTTCCATTCATGTGCTTCTCCTAAGTACTTTACATCAAACTGGTACTGTCCATTTATGTAAAAATAATCATCAGTACTAAGAATGACTCCACTCGGATTATCCTCTTGCAAAGTCCTGTAAATGACAAATGGAATTATTTTCATTAATTTTTCTTCTAAATTCTAATTTTCATAAGGTCATAACCCAAATTAAAAATTCAAGTATCATTATTTAAAAGAGTGAGGATATTGAGATATTCAAACAAATCACATTAGAAATCCTCTAAGCAGAAATTTGACTCACAAGGAAACTGACCTAATTCAAGTCTATTTTGCTTTATGTAAATCATTACTTCAAAAAGTGTTTTAATGTTATCAAGTCCTTTATCCTTAACTGTAAAGGTTTAAAGATTAACAAGTTTTTAATTATCAAGGAAGCCTGGTAACTTAAAATGCCTCAGAATCGCACCCCCCTAATCTGGTCACTTGATACACAATGATCCTCACTTACCCAAGTGCAAGGTCACTTCAAGGTAGGCGGCTACCTTGGTAATCAATAGGTTTTCAAAAGCAGATGCTCTTTATATGTACATTGCTATAAATTCAGTGAGTGTGCCAAAAATATAACGTTAACAGTCTGTTAATTTAATGTTACATTATACAAAGCTAAATAGTTTTGTGGGGATTTTTTTTTGATCCCTATCTTTTCCAACTTTGGAATGTATCTTCTATATAATTGAAATACATGCAAAAGCTAAACAAATAGAATCCATAGAAGTAAAACAATGCTATCATTCTTGACCACTTGTAAAATATCACTATTCTTTCCTCTAAAATATGTGTATCTAAAGCTAAAATATCTTTTGAAATAACTTTATTAGCATCTACTAAGTGCCAAGCACTGAGCATACATCAGTGAATGAAAAAGGTAAAAATTTTTACACTCATGGAACTTACACTCCAGTGAATGCTCACTTGATCTCACCACCTTCTGAGACTCCTATATTTATCCTCTTCTATCTCAAGTTTTCTCTTCTCTGACATTTCATTTTTCCCTTTAATAAACATGTATACAACTCAGCTATCTCCAAAATTTTCACCACAATTTAAGGACCCCTTTCAATGATTACCTACCTTCTTTCCTTCCCGTAACTGCTTTATTATCAATGCTTCCCTTACCCTTTTGTCCCCTACCTTCACAGTGAAACATAACTGTTTTTAAGATAGCCATTCATGAACTTTCCAATAAGCCCAAAAGCCTTTTTCATCCCTTATTTTCCTTGGGCTTGCACACTAGTTTAATACTGTACACTATTCTCTCTGAAAAAACTCAGCTTCTATGTCTCTAAACTTCCCTGTTATTATTCTCTATTCATTCAAAAAAGTATTAGTAAGTTCCTACTTTGTGAAAAGCGCTTTTTTGTTGTTGATGTTAGAGAAAAAGGAAGGGAGGAAAGGGGTTGAGAAAAAGAGAAGATGGGAGGAAAAGCGGGTAGAAAGAAGGAGAAACATCGATCAGTTGTTTCACATATTTATGCATTCAGTGGTTGATTCTGGTATGTGTCCTGACCAAGGACTGAACCAGCAACCTTGGTGTATCAGAATGATGCTCTAACCAACTGAGCTACCCGGCCAGGGTGTAAAGCTCTTCTTTCTCTTCCCATTTTCTAACTGTGGCTGCCCGTTGTTCTAAGGTCCCTAAAATATAACCTGTGTTACAGTTCTATTACCTTTTAAAATAACATCTTTCATTCCAACCTCTTTCACAAAATGTTAATATCATGATTGATTTCAATATTCATAATATTAAGTTAAAATGTTTTATTATTGTTGTCATTAAATCAATAAGAAAAAACCTGTACTATGTCTATAGACGTGTATGAGTAGAAAATGTGGAAATTTACTGGGAGATAAATCTGGACAAGGAAAGAGTATCAAAAATCAACTGAAAATGAGTTTATCAAGGACATTCCCAAGCATATACATATACTCACTAAGGCTAGACACAGCCAGGATCAAATGAAAAAGATCCAGCTAAGAATGGCTATGGGAAATGAATTAACATTTGAAAGAAAAAGAAAGAACTGGCAAATAAAATATATTAGATATAAAAATCTTGGGGAAATTAAAGACTTTGCGGGGGGCGGGGGGAGACACTTTGAAAACGATGCTCTTTAACTAGTACCACTGAAAACACAACAAGGCTGCCTACAACCCTGACTCCAGTCTCTCAAACTAAGGTACCCACACCCTACCTTAACTACAAAAGGGTCACAGATGGATATATGAGATAAAATAATGGAGGGTACCACATTTTACAAGCTCTCTAACTACAAGTGACTCATCCTATGCTCTCTCTTCCTTCAAATCACACGTTTCTAAAACCATTATTTAACAGCATGCTACAATCCCAAATTTCCAATTACCAGTATAATTCTTGTACCTAAAACTTCCTTGAATTCAAAATCAATTATGGCTCCTTAACTCTAATCAAAGATGAACTCATCTTTCTCCCACTCAAATTAGTTTTCTTTCACATAAAGCTATTTCTCACAATCTTGGAATCTAACTTTTAATTTTTTCTTCTATTCCATCTCTTAAAATGATAATCTAAGATGAAAAATTGAATAAAAACTTCTGGTGAAAATAGCACAATTAGCCACAAAGTCAGAAAAAAAATCAGTAGAAAGAAAACATTTTAGGGGTTACTAAACATCTCTATTAAGCAAAAGCACATATTCATTCATACTCTATATAAATGCTCAGGTTCATGCACTATACTTTTAAAAATTAGATTAAACCTCATACCTTGCCAAAAAAGATTTTCCTGATCCCGGGAGCCCTCTGAGAAGAACAAGAACTAGTCCAACATAAGATGTCTTCTTCCTTACAACCTGAGAAACTGGAGTTTCTTGTACTTGATAAGCACTTGTTCCCTCTTTATTTCTCCATACCTTTGTTGGGGAAGGGTGAGAAATAACTGGGGAAGGAAATGTATAGTTGACAGGTCTCCAGTGTGCAGCGGTGGTAACAACAGGAGCTACAAAGCCGTGGTTTCCTTGAAAGAGGTCAAAAGCAGGAAGCATGGGATTCCACATTGGTGGAGGTGGAGGAGGCAGCAGCAGTGGGATAGGGGTAAGTACTGGGCAGTAATTCACATCCTTCCCCTTTGGTGGCAATTCACTATGCTTGTGTGGCTTGAAACTGAATTCTTCAGAAGGTACAAACACATCAGGGACAGATGTAGATTTCTGATCCCCACCTGTACCTAGTAAACCAAGCCCTGGATTTTGCCCAATATGGTTTAAAGGAGCCTGAGGTTCACTGGCTTCCAAATGGACAGGGGCTTGAGAGAACTCAGTCTCAGTATACTCAGATTCTAAAAGCTCTTTTTCTCTTAGATTGACACTGCTACATCCCACCGCAGTGTCATTTGCCACATGTGAAGAACTACTGGGAAGAGAATCTTCCACTGTGTTATCCTTTATGCAATTTTTGGACTCATTTGAAATTGACTGTGAAGTTAAGGGGTTTGAACTTAAAGTAGAGGCAGAATTCTCTAAACTTTCACTGTTCAAATCTGTATCTTCTGTAGAAAGAATGGGAGTCAAACCACTTGAATCTGAATTTATAAATGCACTCGGGTCACTAAAACTAATATCTTGCAAAGGCAAAAACGAGTATTCTTGGTCATCAGGAGAAGAGTTCAATTTCTCAAAAGCATTCTGGATTAAAGAATCCAAGTCTTCAGTGAGCTGCATGTCCAAGAATGAATCCATTTTTGAATCTTTACTCTCTTCTTCAGGACACTTTTCCATTATTTCATGTCCTGCTGCACTTACTTGATTCTCAGAAGCAATGATGCTTTTTGAAGATGATTCTTTTATCTTGGTATCAGAGGCAGATAATTCTAATAAACTATCCATGGCATTGTCAACTGTACAACAATAAGAACAATAACAGCAATAAAATATATACCTATATGTATTGAAAATAGTAAAATAAAATTTGATTAAAATACACGTATAATTATACTGGATTTTGCACTGACTATAGAGAAATTTATAAATATTCAAATTTTAAAATTAATATTTTACTAATATACCAGTCTGTATTAGTGAAAGGTCCAAAAGATAGAGGCGTGCAATGTTGTTACTAACAAACAGTAACAAATTAGGCTAATAAAAACTGCCATCAAATAGATAGTCTCAGTTGAATTTATTGAGTAAATATAAAAAAATCTATAATTTTATGTATTGGGATTATTTCTAAACATCCTGAAACCAGTTGATTTAGACAACAAACACTTACCTACAACATGTCCTTGAAATATTAAGTATTTATAGTTCTCTCTAGTAAATCTAATTTGATTATGTGGCCCACGCTATGAATCTCACTTAATAAAAAAATATGTAACAGCATGTACCTGCATTGTCAGACATGCTTTGTACTAAGATAAGTAAGACATTGTTTTTACTACACTTAAAGACATTGTACAGATTAAGAAATATAGGCTGCCAGTTATAAAGACAGTCACAGGGATAAAAAGTACAGCATAGGGAATAGAGTCAATAATACTGGATTAACTGTATATGGTGCCAGGTGAAGACTAAATTCATCAGGGAGATCACTTTATAACATATGTAAATGTCTAATCACTATGCTGTACACCTGAAACTAATAATATCATTTGTCAACTGTAACTGACATATAACTTCTAAAAATAAACTTTTTAAGGATTTTTTGCAGTCAATGGAGGCAATTAAAGATAACTACATTAGACAAAAATTACATTATAGATTAAATAATGCACACTTTTAATATACAAATGCCATAGCAGCCTTATAGGAGTGAGGAAAGATTTCATATGGGTAATTTGTGAATTAGGACTTGAGTAAAAAAGAAACCCATCGCACAAGGAAGAGAAAGGCAAAGCCAGTCCTGAAAACACGAAGCATGTTTAAAGTATTAAAAGAAGTTGGTGGACACACAATAGTATAGTGGATAAGAGAAGGGGATAAAACTGGAAAAAGGGTATCAGGGGAAATTAGGAGGTATCCTGTATGTCATGGTAAGAAATATCTATTTTATTTCTAAAGAAAACTACCTGTCATAGAACTTGGGCTAAAAGTTTTATATTTATCACCTCACTGAATCCTCAAATAATGCTATGAGGTATAGAATTCCTAACAAATAGGTAAAGAAAAGCAAGTTCAAGAAGTACATTAACTTGGCCCAAGTCACACAGACAGTAAGTGGCAGACCCATGACTGGTAAGTCTGACTCCAATGCTGAGCTCTTTCCATTGTAACACAAACAGGGAGCCACTGGAACTCTGAGGCATTTGAAATTTGGGGCTTTTCTGTTTTATTTTTGTGTTTTGTCTTGTGTTCTTTTAAGGAAGATAAATATGGAAACAACACAGCACATCAGGTAATAGCTGTCATATGGAGTCAGAACACCAGCATTTAAATTCCTAATTGTTAGCTATGACATTTTAAACATGTTGCCTAACTTTCCTAAGCCTGCTTTTCTCATTTGCAATATGGGGATAATAAAAGTACCTACCTCATAGGGTTGCTGTGAGGATTAAATGAGATAATCCGTGAAAAATTGCTGTGCACAAGGACTGGCACCTAGTAAGCACCCAATTAATGTTCCCTTAAGAAGAAAAACAAAGACGGATTGGAGGGGACAAGCCTGACAGAAAGATCAGTTAGGAGATCACAGCAATACTACTACAAAAGCTGGAAGCCCTAAACGCGGAAAAAAGAAAATACAAGAGGTATCTCTGTGAAAGAAAATATACATGATAGAAAAATCACAAAAGAAAAGATGAACCAAAAAAAAATTAATGTGTATAAAAGGAAAAGCAGTATTAAATTAAAATAAATAAAAGGTCAAGAAATAGACCACACAAATGAAAAGTCCTTACACAGATTGAAAAATAATTGAAACAATGGGAAACAAACAAAACCACATAAACAAACAATTCGCACAAAAATTAATAAACAATTTAAACACAAAGTACTCAAAATTCCTCTTTATTTAAAAAAACTTAAAAAAAAAACCCAACTTAAAAGTAATTTTATTCCTATTAAAATCTTAAAACACCACTACACAATTCTGAAAAGACTATGATGAAACCGCTACATTTATACAGTGCTGGTATCATTACACCTCCCTGGCAGGCAGGTTTGCAGTGTTTCCAAAAGCTGAAAACTTTTCTGACCCACAACAGAAATAAAACCTGAGGACTAAGAAGAAAAGTCAAAAGAAGGAAAAAAATTATTCATACCAAGATGGTCTCTGAAATATTAATTATTCATGAAAAACTTAGATATAATTAAATAACTTAGAGCACAACAACTCAATGGAATATTAGAAAGCTAATAAAAATAAATTTAAAGATTCCAGAAACAGAGGAAAAAAAATGCTTATGTTAGGTTAAGGTTAAAAGGCTGAATACACAATTTCATCAATGCTACTATTCAAACTACTCAAAATTATCAGTAGTTATGAGCAAGGTGTAGAGAGATCCTAGAAAAAATTATTTTTGTTAGGACTGAGGGTAATATATTTTTCTAATTCCTCATTCCTGTTAGTTTATGTGCAACAAATAAATTTTTAAGACATCAAAATTAGGAAATAAATACTGAAGTCACATAAAATTCTACACATCATTTCTGAGCGTCATAGGGACTGCTGAAAACTCGTTTTTCTGCATATATATCAGACCAGGATAGATACGTAATACATATAACAAACCATGTATTAAATAAAAATGGAAGTTTATCATACATTACCAAAATGTTCCAAATCTAGAATAATTTTATCTTATTCTAATCATAGCCAGTAACAATACTAAGCATCAACATTTACTCATCCAGTCAACTTTGATACTGTCCCCTCTAAAGCAAACATACTTCTAAATAATGTATTACAAGTCACTAATAACATACTATGTTGAAGTCTTTACCAACACACACACACCCCTTTATCCTCACCAAATAAGTACTATGAGGCACATACTATAATTTTTCTCATTAATAGGTGAGAAAACTGAGACCCACAGAGGTTAAGTTGCAGAGCTGGAAATCCAATCCAGGCTTCTTGACTCCAAAACCAATGTTTTGAAACCATACTGCCTTACTAGCCTCAGTCCTTATCAGCTCTCATTCCCACGATTACAATTACCTTTTCACTCAATAAATATTTACTGAAGTCCTACTATGAGTCATTTGCTATATTAGTGGCTAGGGAAACAAAACAGTTTTTAAAATCTGTCTTTATGGAGCTTGCGCTCTTGGACAGTGGTTCTCAACTGGGGATGATTTTGGCTCCCAGGAAACAATGACAATATATGGAGACATTTTTGATTATCACAACTAGGGGACGGGGGAGGCTACTGGCATCTAGTGGGTAAAGGCCAGGGATGCTACTGAATATCCTTCGATGCACAAGAGGGCCAATCACGGGAAAGAATTATCTAGTTCAAAACGTCAATACTGCCAACCTGGTCTAGCAAGGAGGTAAAAAACAAATAAAACAGAATATGGTAATTATACATATACATCTTACATCAAGAACTGTACATTTCTTGAAAGCAGAAACTATGCTTCATTTTTCTTCATATCCCTCATAATATCAAACTTAGAACCTTTCCCACAACAGGTGCTCAATTAGTGATAAACAAAAGAAATAAGGCAGTCATTTTTCTACAATACTACTGTTCAAGGTATAGTACATGAAGTCTTCTTACAAGATACAAAGGGTTCAAACTAAACTTTTTCTCACCTTTGAAATCACATTCAGAAAGCATCAAATATACTACATCGGGATCCAGATCAGAAAACATCTCTGAAATATTGATGAAGAGTTCTTCCTTATCTTTTGTTTCACACATGGAAGGAAGAGTAGTTGGCTCCTCATGACTAGCAACACTGGATACAACTTCCTTAAAGTTGGCAGTCTTCCGAAAAGGATTTCCCCCAAGATTTTTCCTTCTCCTTGGCATTCTGACTTCCAAAACTAAAATGTCTCCCTTTTATTACGTAAGGTGTTTAATATTTAAGTCATACCTCAAAGAAAACAGGGTTAAATATCTTGCACAATCCAGCAGTAATAGGACCTAAAATAGAAAGCAAGTAGAAACACTGAGACTATATAGTTATTTTTCATTTCTAAAATTGGAATAATATTGTTATTTAACTCTAAGGAAGTACCATCAACACTGGCAGCAAAGCCAAAAAGCAATCTAACAATTTCTTCCTCTCCAAAATATTCAAGTTTTGCCAGGATCAACATGTTATAAACAGTAAGATCTTAACAAATGTAACATTTCCAGAACAGTGAGTACACTGTTTTAATATCATTATTTCTATTAAGAAAACCTTAAGACAGTACTGAACACCCGTGTTTTGGTGTCTAATAAGCATCACAAACTCACCATGTCCAAAACTGAGCTCCTGATTATCTCTTTCCAACCTGCTCCTCCCAGTCCTTCCCATCTCAATGCAACTCTATCCTTCCAACTGCTCAGGTCAAAAATCTCAACTCTTCTCATCCCACTTCCAATCAGTAAGCCAATTTTGTCAGTACAACCCGTAAAATGCATCCAGAATCTGATCATTCCTCACCATCTCCAGTGCTACCACAGTCTCTTGCCTGGATTACTGTAATAGTCTTCCTGCTTCCACTCGTGCCTCTTCAGTCTACTTGGCAAATCAATCAGAGTGACTTAGTTAAACTGTCGGTCAGATCATGCCTCTCTTCTGCTTAGCAACTACCTTCCTATCGCATTCAGGGTAAAAGCCAGAGCCCTTAAAATGGCCTATAACCCATATACTTGCTACCTCAATGATGTCATCCCCAAGCGTTTTCTTCATCACTCCAGCCACATTTCGCCTCCTTCCTCTTCTTCAAACATACGAGCCAGGCTCCCACCTGAGATCCTTCACATCTTGGTTCCCTTTATCTGAATTACTATTCTCCTGGATATGATTCCTCATGGCCTTCCCTTCATTACCCAAATGTTACCTCCTCAGAAGTCAGTCCCCTAACACCACTTCATCATTTTTCCCTTATTTGAATTTTCTCCATAAGACTTAATTATCTTCTAACATAGTATATTACTGTATTCATTTGTTTTACTCATTTATTGTATTTACTACCTATATCCCAGTAAAGTGTAAGCTCTCCAACAGCAGGCAGGCAGCCTCCTTGCTTTCTCTGCCTGTCCAATAAACATTTCACACTTATCATATCCAAAACTAAATGTTTGGTATTATCCCAACAATCTGCTCTAACCACTTGATTGGCTACCGTCACCTGTATTCTTGTCTCCTAAATGGTCTGATTTCAACCCTTAAACCCTACAGTTTTTAACTTACCAGCCAGAATGATCTTCATTCAACATAAGCCAGAGCGATTCAGGATCTGCTCTAAATCCTCAAGCGGTTCCCCATGTCACTCAGAGGAAACACTAACATTCTCACAAGGGCCCACCTCCCTGTTGGCCTTTGAGGCTCTTCTCCAAGGTATATGCATTGCTTTCTCACACCTTCAACTCTTTGTTCAAGTGTCACATTCAATAATTTCTTCCTTGATTACCAATTTACAATCATATCCCCTACTCCCTCTGCCCCGTTTTCCTTTTCCTGCTATCCACCCATTGCCCTTAACACTTCCAGCATACAATAAATTTTACCTTTTAATTAAATTTACTGTATCATAGCTCTCTCCATCTTCCAAAACTGCTCTATTATAGCAGCCACCAGCCACATGTGCCTATTTAAATTTAAATTAACATCACATTTTTATATATATAAAAAGTCAAATTTTTATAGACACACACACACACACACATACACACACCCAGATAAAGTAGAATTTAGAGCAAAAAAAATTACTAGGGAAGTACATTATATAACCACAAAGGATTGATCCACCAAAAATATATAGCAACCCTAAATGTGTAGGACCAAACAACAGATGAATGAAATCTAAACTGACAAGAAATGAAACGAATAGACAAATGCACAATTACAGTTAAGAGACTCTAATACCCACTCTCAACAAATTATAGAATAACTAGACAGAAGATATGCAAGGATATAGAACTCATAACACCATTAAAAGATCTAATCAACATTTATAGAACACACCACCAAATAGTTGCAGAACATGCATTCTTCTTCAAGTGTTCACAGAACATAAAACAAAGTAGACCATATCTTAGGCTATAAAACAAACCTCAACAAATTTAAAAGAACTGAAATCATACAAAGTATGTTCTCTGACCACAATGAAATCAAACTAGAAATTAGTAACATAAAGATAATGAGAAAATCTCCAAATACTTGGAACCTAAGCAATATATTAAATAATCCATGGGTCAAAGAGGAAGTCTCAAGGAAAATTTAAAAATACATTGAAATAAATGAAAATAAAAATACACCATATCAAAATTTGTAGGAACAGCTAAGCAGCAATGACAAAAACTTATAGCACTACATGCATACATTAGAAAAGGGGAGAAGTCTCTTGCCCTGACCAGTGTGGCTCAGCTGGTTGGGTGTCACCCGGTTTGATTCCCAATCACAGGCCTGGGTTACGGTTTCAGTCCCAGTTAGTGCACATATGGAGAGGTAACCCATAGATGTTTCCCTTTCACATCAATGTTTCTCTCCCTCTCCTTCTCCTTCCCTTCCCTTCTCTCTAAAACAGTAAATAAAATATTTTTTAAAAACTTTAAAAAAGGGAGTCTCAAACTGATACTCTAAGCCCCACCCTGAAAACCTAGAAAAAGAAGAGCAAATAAATCCAGAGCCAGTTGAAGGCAATAATAAATTTAAGAGCAGAAATAAATGAAACACAAAAATAAAGAAAAAAGATCAATGAAATAAATTGATGGCTCTTTGAAAAGATCAGTAAAACTGAAAGTCTCTAAGCAAAACTGACAAAGGAAAAGAGAGGCAACACAAATTACCAATATCAGGAATTAAACAAGGGATATTACTACAGACTCTGTAGACATCTTAGGACAAATAAAGGATCCTTTAAAGAAACTAAATGAAAAGTAAAGCTAATAAGGGAATCCTATGAACAACAGTACACACAAAGGTTTAACAACATATATGAAGCAGACTCATTTCTCAAAAATCACAAACTACTACAATTTACCCAACCAATGGCTCTTAATGAAATTTGATTAACAATTTTAAAATTCCCAAAATAGATATTCCAAGCTATAAATGGCTTCCATGGAGAATTCTACCAAAGATTTTTAAGGAAATTAACTTTACCTCTATACAATTTCTTCCAAAAATAGAAACAGAAGGAACACTTCCCAGTTCATTTTATGAAGTTAGTATTCTGATATAAAATCAGACAAAACCAACTAAAAAAAGAAAACAACAACAACAACAAAACAACAACCTACAGCCGTGGCTGGTATGGCTCAGCGGATTTCAGTGCCAGCCTGTGAACCAAAAAGTCACAGGTTCGAGTCTCAGTCAGGACACATGCCCACCATAGGGGCACACGAGAGACAATCACACATTGATGGTTCTTGCTCTCTCGCCCCCACTTCCCACTCTATAAAAATAAATATATAAAATATTTTTTTAAAAAAGTTACAAACCCATATCTTTTATGAATACAGATGTAAAAATCCTTAACAAAATATTATCAAATATAAATCAGCAATAAAGAATTTTTTCCAGGGACTTACTGAAGTTTATTCCAGGGATGCAAAGCTGGTTCAATATTTTAAAATATCAGTGTAGCCCACCATATCAACAGGCTAAAGAAAACAATCACAGACTTCTGGCCAAGATGGAGGCATAGGTAGATACACTTTGCCTCCTTGCACAAGCAAAAGATGAACAACTAATTTAAAAACAAGAAATAGAACTGCCAGGAAATCAAACTGTAAGAAAGCCCAACAACCAAGGAGTTAAAGAAACATTCATCCAGATCGGTAGGAGGGGCGGAGACAGGCAGCCAGAGCAGAGAGGACAGCAGCAAGGGACCAGCTGGAGAGCCAGGTGGACGAGGCGGCAGACGGACCAGGTGGTCCCACATTTGTGTGCAGATAAACTGGAAGGAACAGCTGGGGAACTAGACAGACCACACAATCCAGGGTTCCAGTGCAGGGGCAGGGGAAAGCCTCAAAACCTCTTGCTGTAAAAACCTGTGGGAGTTGCAGTAGTGGGAGAAACTCCCAGCCTCACAGGAGAGTTCACTGGAGAGACCCATTGGGTCCTAGAACATACACAAACCCACCCACCTGGGAATCAGCACTAAAAGGGCCCAATTAGCTTGTGGATAGTGGGGGAAGTGACTGAAAGGCCACTGAGAACCGAGCAAGTGGGATTGCTCCCTCATGGACCCCTCCCTGACATAGAGCATCACAACACAGTGACCTGGGTTGCCCCGGCCCTGGTAAATACCTAAGGCTCCACCCCTTCCAAAGTAACAGGCACACTGAGACAAAGAAATAAGACCCAAATAAAAGAACAGAGCAAAGCTCCCAAAACAGAACTAAGCCATGAACAGACAGCCAACCTATCAGATGCACAGTTCAAAACACTGGTAATCTGGATGCTCACAGAAATGGCTGAGTATGGTCACAAAATGGAGGAAATAATGAAGGCTATGCAAAGTGAAGTAGAGAAAAATATACAGGGAACCAACAGTTACAGGAAGGAAACCAGGACTCAAATCAATGATTTGGAGCAGAAGGAAGAAATAAACATTCCACGAGAAAAGAATGAAGAAACAAGAATTCAAACAAAGGAACGCTGACCTCTGGGACAACTTTAAACATTCCAACATCCGAATCATAGGGATGCCAGAAGGATAAGAGGAAGAGCAAGAAATTGAAAACATGTCTGAAAAAATAATGAAGGAGAACTTCCCCACTCTGGCCAAGGAAACAGACTTTTCCAGGAGATTCAGGAAGCTCAGAGAGTCCCAAAGAAGTTGGACCCAAGGAAGCACACACCAAGGCACATCATAATTACAGTACCCAAGATTAAAGATAAGGAGAGAATCTTAAAAGCAGCAAGAGAAAAGGAGACAGTTACCTACAAAGGACTTCCCATAGGACTATCAGCTTATTTCTCAAAAGACACTTGGCAGGCAAGAAGGGGCTGGAAAGAAGTATTTAAAGCCATGAAAGGCAAGGACCTACATCCAAGGTTACTCTATCCAGCAAAGCCATCACTTAGAATAGAAGGGCAGATAAAGTCTTCCCACATAAGGTCAAGTTAAAGGAGTCCACCATCACCAAGCCTGTATTATATGAAATGTTAAAGGGACTTTCTAAGAAAAAGAAGATCAACAACTATGAACAGTAAAATGATAACAAACTCACAACTATCAATAACTGAACCTAAAAAAAAAAACTAAGCAAACGACTAGAACAGGAACAGAATCACAGAACTGGAGATCAGAGGGGAGGGGCAGGGGGAGAATGGGGGAAAGGTACAAGGAATAAGCAGCATAAATAGTAGGTACAAAATAGACAGGGGAAGGTTAAAAATAGCATAGGAAATGGAGAAACCAAAGAACTTATATGTACAACCCATGGACATGAACTAAGATGGGGGGAATGCTGGTGGGAGGGGGGGTGCAGGGCAGAGGGGTACAAAGGGGAGAAAAAAAATGGGACAGCTGTAATAGCAAAATCAATAAAATACACACACACACACACACAAACACACAAGAAAAAGCACAAAAAGAAAAAAATCACAACCATATCAATCAAGGAAGGAAAAAAAAATGACAAAATTCAATATCCACTCGTGACAAAAACTACCAGAAAAATAGGAATAGTGGAGAACTTCCTCACCTTGACTAAAAATATCTATAGAAAGCCTAGAGTTAATATCATATTTAATGGTGAGATACTAAATGCTTTCATCCTAAAATTGAGAACAAGGCAAGATATTCACTCTCACTGCTGTTATTCAACATAATGCTGAAAGTTCTAGCCTGTGAGATAAGAAAAGGAAATAAAGGGCGTACAGACCAGAAAGGAAGAAACAGAACTGTCCCTACTGGCAGATGACATAGTTGTCTACGTAGAAAAATCCCAAGAAATCTACAAAATCTCCAACAAATAATTCGTTTCAGCAAAGTGCAGAGTACAGGAATACCTTGGAGATATTGCAGGTTCATTTCCAGTACACTGTAATAAAGGGAATATCGTAATAAAGCAAGTCATACATTTTTAGGTTTCCCAGTGCATATAAGTTATATTTACACTAATCTATAGTCTATTAAGTATGCAATAGCATTATGTTTAAAAAAAATCTACATACCTTAATTTAAAAATACTTTATTGCTAAAAATTGCTAACCATTATTTAAGTATTTAGAAAGTCCTAACCTTTTTGCTGGTGGAGGGTCTTGCCTTGATGTTGATGGCTTCTAAGCGATCAAGGTGGTGGTTGCTGAAGGCATGGTGACTGTGGTAATTTCTTAAAATAAAACAACATGAACTCTGCCACATCAATTGACTCTTCCTTTCATGAATGATTTCTCTGTAGCATGTGGTGCTGTTTGATAGCACTTCCCCGCCAGTAGGACTTTCAAAATTGGAAGTCAATCCTCTCAAACCCTGCCACTGCTTTAATAACTAAGTTTACATCATATTCTAACTCCTTTGTTGTCATTTCATTAATCGTCACAGCATCTTCACCAGGAGTAGATTCCATCTCAAGAAACTACTTTCTTTGCTTACCCATAAGAAGCAATTCCTCATCCATTAGAGTTTTACAATAAGATCGCAGCAATTCAGTCAAATCTTCAGGTTCCACTTTTAATTCTAGTTCTCTTGCTATATTCACCAATATCTGTAGTTAGTTCCTCCACTAAAGTCTGGAACCCATCAAAGTCATCCATGAGGTTAAAATAAACTTGTAAACTACTGTTAATGTTTATGTTGTGCCTCTTCCCATGAATCACAAATGTTCTTAAGGCATCTAAAATGGTGAAACCTTTTCAGAAGGTTTTCAATTTACTTCACCTAAATCTATCTGAGGAATCATTATCTACGGCAGCTACAGGCTTACAAAATTTATTTCTTAAATAATAAGATTTAAAAGTCAAAATTACTCCTTGATCCATGGGCTGCAGAATGGACATTGTGTTAGCACAGATGAAAACATTAATCTTGTTATACATCTCCATCAGAGCTCTTGAGTAACCAGGAACATTGTCAATGGGCAGTAATATTTTAAAAGAAATCTTTTTTTTCTGAGCAGTAGGTCTCAACAGTGGGCTTAAAATATTCAGTAAATCATATTATAAACAGATGTGTAGTAATCAAGGCTTTCTTGGTCCATTTATAAAGCACAGGCAGAGAAGAATTAGTATAATTCTCAAGGGCCCAAGGATTTTCAGAATGGTAAATGAGCACTGGCTTCAACTTGAAGTCACCAGCTGCATTAGCCGCTAACAAGAGAGTCAGCCTGTCCTCTGAAGCTTTGAAGCCAGGCATTGACTTCTATTTTCCACCTATGAAAGTCCTAGATGGCACGTTCTTCCAATATAAGGCCATTGCATCTACACTGAAAATGTCATTTACTGTAGCCAATAATTACCTTCATTAATTATCTTAGCTAGATCTTCTGGATAACTTGCTGCAGCTTCTATATTAGCACTTACAGCTTCACCTTGCACTTTCATATTATAAAGACAATTTCCTTCCTTAAACCTCATGAACCAACCTCTGCTAACTTCAAACTTTTCTTCTGCAGCTTCCTCACCTCTCTCAGCCTACATAGAATTAAAGAGAGTTAGGGCCTTCTTCTGCATCAGGCTTTGACGTAAGGGAATGTGACTGGTTCTATCCATACTACTAAAACTTTCTCCTTTTCCACAATAAAGCTGTTTCACTTTATTTTCATTCATGTGTTACTCAAGTAGTACTTGTAATTTCCTTCAAGAACTTTTCCTTTGCATTCACAACTTGTCTGGCGAAAGAGACCTAGCTTTCAGCCTGTCTTAGCTTTTCAACATGCCTTCCTCACTAAGCTTAATCATTTCTAGCTTTAAAGTGAAACATGAGAAACTCTTCCTTGCGCTTGAACACTTAAGAGTCCACAGTAAGGTTACTTACTGGCCTAATTTCAATATTGTTGGTTCAGAGAATAGGGAACAGGGAAACCGCACCCCCCCCCCACCGCCCCACTAGTGAGGGAGAGAGAGGAGGGAATAGCTAGGTGATGAAGCAGTCAGAACACATACAACATTTATCAGTTAGGTTTCCTGTTCTCTATCAGCATGTTTCGTGCACTCCAAAACAATTACCAACACCAAAGTTCACTGATCACAGATTACCATAACAATTATAACAATGAAAAAGTTTGAAATATCACAAGAATTACCAAAATGTGACACAGAGACAGGAAGTGAGCAAATACTGTTGGAAAAATGGTGCTGATAGACTTGCTCAATGTAGGGTTGCCATAAACCTTCAATTCATTACAAACACTGTGTCTGAGAAGTACCAATAAAACGTATGCCTGTTACAAGGTAAACATTCAAAAGCCATAATATTTATATATTTTATCAATGAACATGTGGACACTGTAATTAGAAATATAATATTCACAGACACTCAAAAATATAATAAATGTAACAAAATATATACAGGACTTGTATGCTGAAAATTGCAACACAATGAAAAAATTCAAAGATCTAAACAAATGAAAAGACTGGAAGACTCAATGTAGCAAAGATGTCGGTTCTCCCCTAATTGATATATCAGTTTAACACAATTATATCAAAACCCAGCAAGATTTTTGTGGATACAGACAAGATTATTCTAAAATTAAAAGAAGGGGCAAAGGAACTGAAACAATTTTGAAAGAAAATAGACTGGGAGGAATCAGTCAACTCAATTTTAAGACTTGTTATATGGCTACACTAATCAAGACTGCATGGTATCAGTGGAGGGACAAACATAGATCTGACAACAGATCATACATTTGGAAACAGAAGCGAGAACCCAGAAGTAGACCAACGTAAGTATGTCCAGCTAACTTCTGACAAAGGTATAAAGCAATCCAATGGAAGAAAGACAGCCTGAAAAACAAATAGTGAGAAGCAAGTGGACATCCATGATAAAAATAAATAAAATTTGACCCAAGTTTCACACTTCAACTCAAAATAAGGTGCAGGCTTAACAAAACTATAAACTTTTAAGGGGGGAGGGGAAACAGGAAAAGGTTTTTAGGATTTAATCTAGGTAAAAACACCAAAAGTGTGATAACAAAAGAAAAAAACTAATAAACTATATTCATCAAAATTAAAAACTTTTACTCTATAAAGAGGCTAAAAAAACAAGCTACAGACAGACTAGGAGACAACATGCATCCAATCGGCTAATATCTAAAATATAAAAAGAACTTATCAAAACTCAATAATCCCTAACTGGTGTGGCTCAGTGGGTTGGGTGTTGTCCTGCAACCAAAAAGTCGCTGGTTCAATTCCCAGTCCCGGCACATGCCTGGGTTGCGGGCCAGGTCCTGGGTTGCGGGCCAGGTCCTGGGTTGGGTGCATGTGAGAGGCAACCCATTGATGTTTCTCTCCCTCCCTTCCCCTCTCTCTAAAAATAACTAAAAACAAAATATTTTTTTAAAAAAACTCTGCAATAAAAAAATTTCCTTAGAAAATGGGCAGAAAACAGTAAAGAACGTTATACCAAAAGGTTATATAGATGGCAAATAGGCAAATAAAAACTACAGTGAGATTAATTACCCATACATCTATCACACTGGCTAACATAAAAAACAGTGACAGCCCTGACTGGTGCCCATCACTTGGCTGAACATCATCCTGCAGGGCAAGAAGCTGCCACTTCGATTCCCAGTGGAGACACATGCCTGGGTTGCAAGTTTGGTTCCCATTCAGGGGGCATGCAAGAGGTAACCAACCGATGTTTTCCTCTCACATCAGTGCTTCTCTCCCTCTCCTTCTCCCTTTCTTCCACTCTCTCTAAAAATAAAAACAATCTTTTAAAATTTATTAGAAAAGTGACAACACCAAAAAGTGGCAAGGACACAGAGAAACTGGGTGGCTCATACGTGGCTGATGGAAACATAAAATAGTACAGCCACTCTAGAAAACAGTTGGACAATTTCTTTTAAAAATTTAACAGGTAACTACCTGCCACACAACTCAGCAACTGCACTTCAGGGCATTTATCTCTGAGACACAAAAAATTACATTTACCCCAAAACCTATACACAAATGCTTATAGCAGCTTTATTCATTATAACTAAACACTAGAAAACAAGTCAGATGCCCTTCAATGGGTGAATGGTTAAACAAACTACAGTAATTCCATTCCATGAATATTAGTTAGCAATAAAAAGGAACATACCATTTACTGATATGCAAAATAACCTGGATGAAATTCCAAAGAACTACCCTGAGTGGAAAAAGCCAATTCAATTTATTTAACATCATGAAATGCCAAACTTATAGAGAACAGATGAGTGACTGCCAACATCAAAGGACAGGGGAGCAGGTATGGCGATACAAGGTTAAAGGATAGGGGAGCGGGTATGGCTATACAAAAGGGGAAAAAAGTAGGTGTAAAACTTGAGAGGTTCTTGTGGTGATGGAAATATTCTGTATCTTGACTCTATTCATGTCTGTATCCTGGTTGTGATACCATACTATAGTTTTGGAAAAATGTTTCATTAGGGGAACTAGGCAAAAAGCACAGGAGGTTTCTTTGTATTATTTATTACAACTCAAAATAAAAAGTTTAATTTTGAAAGAAAAAGCACATGTATTAAAAATCCAGTTCTTCAGCCACATTAATCAAATTTCAAGAGCTCAACAGCTACATGTGGTTAGTGACTATCATTTGGACAGCACAAATAGAGCTTTTCAATCAATGCTGAAAAGTCTGTAGAACAGCATTGTTCTAGAACATAAGTTCCATAGGCCAAAGGAATATCCCACCTTAGGAAGTCAAGAAGCTTTATAAACAAAATGACATAAATAGGAAATAATTTTTTAAAAATAGTAACACATCTGGGCACATTTAAATGTAAAATACCTATATCATAAAACTTAGAAGAAAATATGTATAATTATGGCAACTGTTTCCAATTTCTCTCCCTCCATTCTTTCTTAAACAGGACCTTGCCCTCACTATTTCTACCACTATACTAAAATTGTTCTTAGCTAAATTTTCATTGACCTGCTTGTTACTAAAGTCAATGATAAAAGGTCCAATTAACCAGGAAAATAGAGCATTTCTAAGTTTGTATTCAGCTAATACAACTCCTCCCTGTAAATATTAGAACAGGAGCCCAGCCCCCCGTCAAAAAATGGAGGAGAACAAACAGAAAGGACATAGAAGGTCTGAGCCATGCAATAAATATAACTGCACTTAATAGCTAGAGAACACAGTAGCCAATAACCACAAAACACACTTTATTTTCAAACACATATAAAATTACGCTAGAAATCTAGGAAAAATATAATTAGGAAACCTAATTGTTTAAAAATTAAGACAAACGCTCTACATATGAGTCAAAGAAGAATCCACTATGTTAATCAGAAAATATTTTGAACCAAATAAAAATGTTACATTTCCAAACTTGTGAAATACAACTGAAGTCATATGTAGATGAAGATGCATACGAATGCATGTATCAGAAAAGAAGACAGGCTGAAACACCGATGATCTGAGCATCCAATCTAAGCACACACAGATATACACATACAGCAAATTAAACCCAAAGAAACTAGAGAGAAGGAAAAAATAAAGAGCAAACAGAAAATAGAAAACAAATATACAGTAAAAAGGACCAACATAGTCAAGAGACAGTGCTAGGGGTGGCGGGGGGGGGCGGGACTTTTTTTTTTAAACTAGTATTAATGATGAATCCCTGCCAAGAGTGATCAAAGAGAGAGAAGGTATAAATAACCAATATCAGAAATGAATAAGGGGATTATCACTTTCAAGACTACCGTTAAAAAAAAAAGATATCATAAACAATTTTATGCCAGTAAATTTTAAACCCACATGAAACTATCCATTATATTAATGAACACCTCCATTTTGTGTATCTAACAGACATCTCACACCTGGTGTGTCTAAAAGTGGTATGATACTCTGCTGCAGACCTGCCCTAACTATAGTCCTTTCAATCTCAATTAATGGCAATTTCCAGTTGCTAAGACCAAAAAACTAAGAGTCTTTTTCGTCTCTTCTCTCCCTCACACTTCCTGTCTGATCATTCAGCAAATCTTGTCAGTTCTAAATTCCATGTGTTTAATATATTCAGGTAATATGATAACTCTATGTTGAATCTTCTGAGGAATTGCCAGACTCTATTCCAAATGGCTGCATGATTTTCTATTTCTAACAACAATGTATGGGGGCAACAATGTTGCCATTTCTCTATATCCTCACCAAACACGTTATTGTACATTTCTTTACAATGGCTACCTTAATGGCATCTCATCCTGGTTTTGACTTGTATTTCCCTAGTGACTAATGTTGTTAACCACCATTAGAGGTGCTGACATTTGAAAAAACGTCTGTCCAGATCCTTTGCCTGTTTTCAAATTTAAGGGTGACTTATCTATATTACTGAGCTACAAGAGTTCTTTATACATTCTGGATGCAACTCCCTTATCAAATAATTTCTCCCATTCTATGAGTTGTCTTTACACTTTCTTGATGGTGTCCTTTGAAGCACAAATATTTTTTATCTTGATGAATTTATCTATTTTTTTTAAATTACTTACATTCTTTGACCCAATAATTCTACCTCTAAGAATTCATCAAAAAAGTCATATTTATATAAAGTTATATAAAGAGTTTCAAAATACAGTAGTTTTTTACAAATAAAAACTGAAAAACTAAATAATTAATGAGAAAGCAGTAATGCAATAATTTCTGATAAGTAAAATTTATTAAATACTTAAAACACCAGCCAGAATACAAAGATCATGATTTTACTTAATTCTTAAAATGTAATACTGTGCCTATTTTACAAATAAGAAAACTAAGGACTAGAAAAAAGCAAACATCAGGTTTAAGGCTCTCAAGTAGCAAAACTGGTTCTTTAAATTCCACTAACTACATTATCCCTTTAGATTTGTAAGATGAAATTTTATACAGCCATTAAAGACTATCATTTTAGATAATATTTAATTGGTTTTTTTTAAAAGTGCTAGAAAAGAAAGACACAAAACTAGGTGTAATTTATACAGATACCAAATGCAATTAGATTAGACTGTAATGTTAGACTGGAAAGAAAATCTCTGGATAATGGGATTCAAATTAACTACTTTTAACACATTGTTTTTTATATAGTACTTTTGTATTTTCAAAATAATCTATAATACATATATTCTTTTCATAATCAGGGAAAAAACAATCACTATTTTCAAGTGAAGTTTAATCTTGGACTTCCCTCTATACCTCCCCCAGCTTGCAAACTATGTATCTCTCCCACCCACTTTTTTTCATGTATCTACTGTATGTTAGGTAATTTGAGTTCCAACCAATATTTAGTATACTGGAGAAACTCTTACATATAAAAACGTATAAATACATAGCTAACACGACTTAACTTCCAATTACCAATTTTACTTCATTTATCTAGTTTATTTCAATCCATTTATTCACTTAAGTAAAGTTCATATTTAACTTTTATCACCTGATCTTATGTATCTCCTTTTTTCCATAAAGAAAGCCTTATTAATATACTAGTTTAAATAAGCTTGTGAAGCTTCTTCACATACATTATATCTGATCTAAATAGACAGTGTATTCTAAAAGGGTATGGGAAATTAGGATGGGTAAGTAAGGTTTGATATACTACGGAGAAATGTGAAAGGACTGGCTCAAATAAAGAAACTAAAAACCAATAATATAAATTTAATGTACACATTTTCCAAGCTCTTCCACCTCTGTAATTCAATTTTAACCTGATAGAGAATCTAACCAATCCATACTTGTTTACTGATAATCGTCGAAAAACAAGGTAAGCAGAGGTCTTAACAACCCTAGTTTTGTTTTGTTTTTAAACAGATAACAATATATGTTCTTTTAACCATTAAAAAAATATTCAGGGTGAACAAAAAAAATCTATAAATAGTAGTAGAGTGAACACAAACTCTAAAAATGGTATGGCAATGGTCAGTATTGCCATTAGAGTGGATATACCAATATATACCACTTAAAAAAAAAAACCTTTCTACTGAAAAAAGAAAAACCTTCCTATCATCAACACAACATTAAAAAATTTCCCATATCATTGTATGAATAAATTTGTTATATGTATATAAGGAGTAATAATTTTAAATAACTTACCTTTACAAAAAAAAAACTAGAAAAAAGATTTCTATAATGACTAAGATTCTATTTAATATCAACCATCTAAGAAGAATAGGCCTAAGAAAAATGACACTATCAATAAAATATAATAACACTTTAGCTCTTTAAAACCATCAGAAAGGGAACAAAAACAAAAAAACATCTCTCTAAGGAATACATAGGAAAGTTACAGGACCCAAACATGGAATGATCCCAGAGAAAATCAAAAAACATTTTCCTCAGACACAAATTTTACCAAGAACCAATGAAATCAATCTTTACTGGAAATTAAATTATCTAGAAGATAATTTAAGTATGCTATGATAAGGGTAAGGTAAGTACTAAATTTCATCAAAACACAAAGAGTATGTCACTAAAAAAGACAGCTTTTACAGAAAATGTAATCAAATTAAGATAACCAATAATCTTTTATGTACCTATAGATCACTAAAAATATCTTACTATTAATGGATAAGAGCATGATTAAATAAATTATGGCAAAATCACCCTCTGGAATACTATGTAGCTGTTAAAAAACAACTAGAAAGATCTCTGAGACATATTCTCAAAGGGGAAACTCAGTTGCTGAACAATATACAGTCTGTGGCCAAAGAATGGCAGGAAGGTCTATTTTTCCATTATTCTTCGTTTTCTATAATCCCTCATTACTTATTGTCAGTACTAGTTTTGCTTCATTATTTTAGAGCCTCAGAATGTTGGTTTCACCGACAAATTTTCGTTTGTATGAATGTATTTCCCAAATTAGCCATGCTCCTTGAGGACATGGATTATTACATATAGTCCAATCTAGCACTTAGCCTGAATCCCATACACAAAAATAGATGCATAAATATAATTTGTGGGTGGCTAACAAAGTGTAAAATATAAAACAGTAAGAAGGGGCATTTTAGGACCAGAGAAACTAAAACACACATTAAATGGGAAAACCAGGACCACAATATAGTGTCTTTAGGCTTTTTGCGTCAACCTAGTTTATGTAATCGCAAACTCTTTGAGAAACTCTAGTAACAAAATCTGTTAAAAGTTTGAAAACCTATGTGTAAAATATTTATACTCTATGACTTGAATAATACTTACTGTCTCTATGGATGCTATCAATGCACTCATTAAGGCCACAGTTGATATCTGCAAACTCTACGGCTCTTCCTTATTATCCAATATAATGTCTTCTTACTATAAAAAATATATATAAATTATGTATAATATATACAATAAAGGCAAGTTTATATCAAACTATCTTAAATGAAGCCAAAGCCCAAAAACATATAATATTTATAATATAAATATATGATAGTCCAAAGAGAAAGCAATAAAAATAAAGAAAAAGAAAAAAGACCAACCTCAATTGCCATCACTGGAATGACTATTACACTCTGGAAATGATTATACAATAAAAAGGGGAGAAACTAAGCATTAATTCTGGCTTTTAAGTAAAACATTATTTCAAGGTAAGCAAAATAGCCCTAGTTAATGAGGGAAACCTCTTTATAGAAGAAGACTATGTTAAAGGAATGTAAAAGGAACAACAGAATCCAAAACTAATTACCATTTTTAACCCGTAACTAAAGAGCTAATCAAAAATCAACAGTTATCAATGAAGTCTAAAGTTATTAGGAAAGAAAGAAAGAAAGACAGAAAGTCAGTCAGTCAGTCAGTCATTAGGTGAAAGATGGGTAAGAGCTTTATCTGTTGCCAAAATAACATGCCACAGGTTACTTGTTAAATGCAAAAAAAAAACAAAAACCAAAAAAAGAAAACAAAATATAACTTTACTATAAAATGATCTGGCTGTTACAATCTTTGCCTGGTAATCAAACACTGTCAAAATGGTGGGGCAACTACACATTACATACCTCTTAATGTGAAACAGTATGAATACACAGCATTACTAAATGACATACTCTTCCCAAAATGTTTAACTTGAATCTGAAACACTTTTAGCTCTAACTCCCAATTTACAGGAAATATAAGGGATAGAAAAAGAAGTTGCATTACACCATGAGGAAATGATTGGCAATATTAAGTATCAAACACGTCAACAGGGCTAACAAAAGATTCTCAACACAGCTATATCATGGGGGAGAGGGAGGGTGTAAGAGACACACTTCTATATTAAAAGACATGAGATTTTAATTTCTTCCAAAGAGTAAATTTCAAATTTTGATAAATTAAATTTATCAAAGTCCAAACTATATATATTTACAACACATATGCATAATACTGAAGTAGGAAAAAAACAAAAAACTCTCATTTTCCCCTATTAATTTACTTTTAAATGGTTGAGGAAATTTATACATACATATAAATTACATAGAGATATGGCAAACGTGGCAAAAATTATTAACAATTATTACATCTAGGAGGTGAGTATTCATGAGTTCAATGTATGGTACTATTCTATTTTTCTATATGTCTAAGCATTTTGCTAATATAGGTTTTTTAAATGTACCCTGCTTTAAGTAAAGTCGTTTCTTTACTTCTACAAAGAAAAAAAATTTTTAATTCAAATACCAGCCCACAATTTGAAATTTCTAATTCAAATATGCCAAATTTTCATTAAGCAAAGCACATGCCATATTTTGAAGGTTTTATCTGGTTATCAATCCATATGAGTTCTCAAAGATAAAGAAAAATTCAATCATGCATGCTATAAGAGAAAAGGAAGAAAATGAAAAAGTTTTTAAAAGGTAAAAAATTTAAGAGAACTCCAAATAGCAAAGCAAACTTGAGAAATAAAAACAAAGCTGGAGGCTTCATACTTCCTGATTTCAACATATGTTACAAAGCTGCAGTAATCAAAACAATATGGTACTGGCATATAGACAGACATAAGACCAATGGAACAGAATATAGAGCCCAGAATAAACTCTCACATCTATGGCCTAACAATCTTCCATAAGAGTGCCAAGGCTAAACAATGGAGAGAGGGTTGTCTTTTCAACGAATGAGTCTGGGAAAACTAGATAGTCACATGTCAAAGACTGAAGCTATATCCTAGCCAGGTAGCTCAGTTGGTTAGAGGGTCCAGATATGCCAGGGTTGTGGGTTAGATCCCTGGTCAGGGCACATACAAGAATCAACCAATGAAGGCATAAATAAGTGGAACAACAAGTCTCTCTCTCTCCCCCAACCTCAATCAATTAAAAAAAATTGAAACTGAACCCTTTAAACCACATTCAAAAATTAACTCAAAATGACTTTAAGATCTGAAACTACAAAACTCCTAAAACAGAGGGGGAGTGCTTCATGATATTGCATTTGGCAATTACTTCTTTCCAAAGATGCAGCACCAAAATTACAGGGGGAATAAAAGCAAAAATAAAAGGAAACATCAACAAAATAAAAAGAAAATCAACTGAATAGGAGAACATATTCACCAGTGATAATATCTAATAAGGAAGGGGTTAATATCCAAAAATTATAAGGAACATAAAAAACTCAACACCAAATAAACAAACAACCCAATTAAAAAATGGGCAAAGGACCTGAAAGGACTTCTCCAAAGAGGACATACAGATGACCAATACACACATGAAAAGATGCCCAACGTCAGTAATCATCAGAGAAATCCAAATTAAAACCACAATGACGTATCATCTCACAATGGTCAAAATGGATGTCATCAATAAATCAACAAGCAACAAGTGTTGGTGAGGATGTGGAGAAAGGGTAACCCTTTTGCACTGTTGGTGGGAAGGCAGACTGGTGCAGCCACTGTGGAAAGCAGTATGGAGATACCTCAAAAAATTAAAACTGGATCTGCATTTTAACCCACTGATCCCACTTTTGGGAATATACCCGAAAGAACCCAAAACATTAATTCGAAGGAACACAAGCACTCCTATGCTCCCTGCAGCGTTTTTACAATCATCAAGATATGGAAGCAGCCAAACGTCCATCAGTAGATGAGTGGGTAAAACAACTATGGGATATTTATTTACACAATGGAATACTACTTGGTGTAAAAAAAAAAAAAAAGAAAGTTTTATCTTTTGGGACAGTATGAAGGGATGTGGAGAACGTTATGCTAAGTGAAATAAGCCAGTCAGAAAAAGACAAATCCCATATGATGTCACTTATATGCGGGATCTAATGAACAAACTGAACTAACAAGCGAAATAGAGACAGACTCACAAATAGAGCAGGATGACAGCTAAGGGGGCAGGGAGGGGAGGGGGTAGAGGGATTAAGCACAAAAGAAAAAGGACTCATGGACAAAGACAACAGTGTGGTGACTGTGGAGGAGGTTTCGAAGAGGGGTATAAGGGGACTAAATGACAATGGAAAAAATACAATAAAAAAATAAAAAAACAGGACTAAATCAAACTTAATTTCTGCATAGCAAAGGAAACAATCAACAAAATAAAAAGGCAACCTACAGAATACTTGAAAACCATATCTGATAAGCAGTTAATATCCAAAATACATAAAGAACTCCTACACCTCAACCAAAAAAATAACTCAATTTTAAAAATGGCCAAAGGACATGAAGAGATCTTTCTCCAAGATGATATTCAAACGACCAATAAGCATATGAAAAGATGCTCAAATCACTAATAATCATGGAAATACAAATCAAACCCATTAGAATGGTCACTGTCAAAAAAAGAAAAGGAAAATAACAAGTGTTGATGAGAATGCTGAGAAACTGGAACCCTTGTGCACAGCTGGTAGGAATGTAAAATGGTGCAACTGCTATGCAAAACAGTATGGAGGTTCCTCAAAAAATTAAAAATAGAATACAATCCAGCAATGTCACTTTTGGGCATATATCCAAAAGAATTAAAAACAGGATCTCAAGATATCTGGACACCCATTTACACAGCTACATTATTCACAATAACTAACAGGTGAAAGTAACCTAATTGTCCATGCAACCTAAATGTTCAACAGAAGAATAAAAAAAGAAACTGTGGTATGTATAAACACACATACACATACCCACTCAAGGAGTATTATGCAGGCTGAAAAAAGAAGATCCAATCATATGCTATAACATGGATAAATCTTGAGGACATTATGCTGAGTAAAATAAACCAGCCATATAATGACAAATATTGTATGATTCCACTTATACAAGGAGTTAAAGTATTCAAACGCTTAGAGACAGAAAGTGGGATGATGGTTGCCAGGGACTGGAGTGGGGAGCAAAGGAGAATTGTTCAATGAGTGTAGAGCTTCAGTTTTGCAAGAAGAAAAGGTTCTAGGGATCTGTTGTATTAACGATGTACATAGAGTTAACATTAATGTACTGTTCACTTAAAATGGTTAAGATGGTAAATTTTATGTTATAGCTTACTACCTTTAAAAAAAACTATAAGGGGTTTAACTACAAAGAAAAAATAAGAGAAGATGATTTAGCAGGGAAAGAAAATATTCAGTCAAAGGAAGTCAAGTCAGAAGAACAGAAAAGAAAATCACAAAAGAAAGCCTGAGAGATAAACTAAATTTAGTTAAAACTACACAATCAATTATCAACTCTGGATCTCCTGGTAAAATACAATAGATTTACTGTAATTTTATAGCTTAAGAAACTATGTGCAAAATACTGTGTACTCTGTATTCCCCAATATGACTGATACTACATATATCACATACATCTCCTACTCACTCACTTCTTTCCTACCAGTCACCACCCACCAGAAGCTTCCATCCTCTCCTTCCTCTCTTCAAAGTTTCTAATTCTAATAGTTTAAATTCCTACACTGGAAAGACTGTTCAGAAACTTGATTTTCTCAATGTATCCACAATTAATAATGATCAGGTGAATTTTTAACTCAGACTAAATAAACAAACTCTTGATTATCTCCTATACAGGTTCAGTTCCTTAAAATAAAAGCAGTTTACATTTGTGGTGGCAACATCCCACTGCAATCTGCCCCTACATCTACTAATGTTTGTCTGGCTGCCCATTCTCAGTCTCCTTCACTGATTGCTTTCCTGCTGCTTACTCTTGGAACGTCATTGCTCCCCTGGGTTCTGTCCCCGACCTTCTGCTCCACCAGTTTTTACTAGGTCCATCCAAAACCTTGGCTTTAAAGCCTCTAAGTGTGACTCCAGACAAGAATTCTCTACCAAACTCCAATATAATAACTGCCTGACAGACATACCCACTTGGGTACTACACAAAGGCATTTCAAGCCTGGGAGGTCCAGCTTAAAATCCTTAAAGGATTCTCTATAATTTTCAAGATCAAGTTCCAATTCCTTGGTAAAGCACTGAAGGACTTCTATGATCTAGCCCTAACCTAACCCTAGCCTCCTCTTCCTCTACTTCTTCTACTTCCCCTCAGGTATTCTCCGCTCCTCATGTATTCAACTATGTGTTTCCCACACAAAGTAGGGCATTTCACCATCTCTGTGCCTCACACATGTTCTGCGCAAAGTCCTTCTACTTCCACCCACTCATCTCCTATTTTTTCACTCAATTCACTTCCCTTCAGGAAAGTTTCCCATTATCCCAAAGTCTGACTTAGACACAGCTCCCACTGCACCCTAAATATACCTCTATCTTGGCAACTCTGCATTTATTTGTTTAGACCTCTAGTCTATAGGTATCCTATAAGCATAAGCACCTTGTAGATATGTCTTGTTTAGCAAACAACTCAACAAAATTTTGTTATATGCCAGCAAAACCCAAAAAGCCATTTTAGTTTTTTCAAATACTGGACTTACCTGGAATACTCAGGTCCATAGTACAGAGCATCTCTTTCCCACAAAGAAAGTACCTAGGAAAATAAATTTATAATCAGAAGGCTGACTGAAAATTATAGTGGATATTCTTTGTGTCTCCCCAGAACTCCTTCTTCTCCTCCCCAACCCCACTAGGTATCTTTTTCTGCTAATAGACCCCTGGCCACATAAATGAGCACATCACATGACCTAGGCTGAACTAAGCATAGCACCTCATGCCCTCAGCTGCAGAAGTTGGACAAGGGATGGGCATGAGACCAACTCTATCTAGAGCCACTGGCATGAGACTATAAGTAGATAAGCCTGTGCTGCCAAGGAACACGGTCCTACCAGGTTAAGAAGCATATCGGCAGTAGGAGAAATGACTCCAGTATACACAGACTGGAACTATAGGAAGGATTTAACTATGGGCAAGTTCCCAACTTAACACCTTAGAGCAATCTCTACCCATACAATTTCCATTATAGAGGGAAAAGCAAAAGTAGGTTTACAGTTGTGACTACATGAAAGTTTATTTTTGTATTATCATTTACTTATTGTATTATTTTCCATACAAACAACTGTAAACCTACTTTTTTCCCACCCTGTAGGGTTATTAAACCAGTAACTTTTCGCTCCATACATTATCTCAAACTGTACCTCCATTACTTGCAATCCAACAAGTCCTAACTAATAAACAGAAAAATGAAATAGATGGAAATTATATGCCAAAAGATATAATTCATTGAAGCTATAAAAGGGTCTGCCTAGTATGCCTTTCCTGACTTAGAAAACTTTCATCTATCAAATATAGTGTCTCCTTCCTTTCCCTATTAGGTAAACCCCCAAACTACTACTTAATTCCCTTTTTAATATATTCTGTGCAAATTACATCATTTTTCAAGATAGTCAATATACCTCTTTCTTTCACCCTAACAAGTACATAGTTAGATGACAAATAAACAAGCAATTACAATATGATAACAGAAAAGAGAGTTGTAGGGAAACAACTTGAAGGCGAGATATCAAAGGGGGCTTCCCTCCATAGAGGTATCACCTCAACTGAAACCTGAAAGACAAGTATGAGTTAATAAAACCAAAGGGAGGAAAGCAGGGAACTAGGGAAGGCATTCCAGACAAAGGGGAGCTTTGGTACTCAGGCCTAGATTTAACGACCTTGGCATCTTAAGGGAGAAATGCAAATACCTGCATATGACTAGCACATCAAGGGCAGAGAAAAAGTGAAAAGGGATGAAGAAGTAAATAAGCCAGATCATGAAAATCCTAAAAGCCAAGTGAAGTTCAGCCTTGTCCTAAAGGCAATGAAAAACCACCAAAAAAAAAAAAAAAAAAAAAAGGTTTTTAGCAAGGGAGTTACATGCTTGAATGTGTTAGACAAATTACTCTGGCTACAGTGGGAAAAATGGATTGGACGGCAAGACTAGAAGAGGGTAACCACTTAGGACACTATTGCAGCAATCCAGCTCAACAAAATGATGATGCTAACCATGAAGTAGGATGGTAGCCTTTAGAATAAAGAAAAGGCAGAGATTCAAGAGATATTAAGGAAAAAGAATCCAACAGAGTTTAGTGATCAAACAACATAAAAGGAAAAAGAGAAGACAGAGACCAGCCCATATTTCTGCCAAGTTATTAGCAGTGTCTACTACTTACTAAATTCTTACCACACATGCAGTATCTCATTTAATCTTCCCCTCAAAGGAAGACAGAAAACAGGCAGTGTGGTTCATCTTTTTGGTTTGAGGATGGGAGAGGAAAGGCTTATGACTTCAGTTTCTAATATGCCAAGTTTGAAGTGTATGCATAAGCAGACAAATGGACACATCATAAACATAGATGACAGAAAAATCCAGTTATCAGGAAAAGAACTTTGCGTTGGAGATTAGATAATTAACAGCAAGGAGACAGAAATATCCTTAAAATTAAAATAGCTCCTTTATTTATGCCAATATGTATTTAATATCTCGATACTTAGTGCTGGGATGTGTGTCAGGCAAAGGAAAAAAGTAAGATTCAGTGAAGCTCAGTTACTGGAGGAAAGTAGTAGTTCTATATGTGGTATTATGGTTCAGAACAAGTCACCCCCAGATGTGCTTCTGTGGTATGCAGATTATTTTGAGCTAAAGGCCACTGAAACCCAGGGGGCGGGGTGGGGGGAGTGGGGGGAGAGGGCATAAGGAGACTAAATTGTAATGAAAAAATATATATAATAAAGATTATATTTTAAAAAATTAAAAATAAATAAAATATAAAGGCAACTGAGACCTGTGGGCTCAAGGGAAACTTCTGCCCCCTCTCCCTTAACTATCTAGAAGAATTTGAATTAGGGGCCTTGCCCATGACAAGAGATTATCAGATATAACCTTTTCTGACCTATCTATATGGCAGGGCAAACTAATAAATACTGAACACTTGTCCTTCTTGTCATCCTGCAAGTCACACTCTGAAGCAAGCAAATCCAACTTGTCTCATCCTTAGCTCAAAAAGTCACTTCTACCTCATTTTCCCTTTCTGTCTCTGAATCTCTCATATATGTGGGTTCCCATGCACACAAAATTTAATTCCCTCTTGTCAATCTGTCTCATGCCAATTTGATTATTCAAATTCAATCAGCCTAAAGATCCAGAGGAGGGAAGGGGATCTTCTTTTTCCCCACAACAGCAAGTAATGAAAATACATAAAAGGTTCAGAGGTAAGTGATTATCTCTACTGGGGAAAAAAACAAAGACTAACAAACATCACTTAAATCTTAAAGTAGGTTAACAGAGAATTTAGGGGAAGCAAGGCACCGAGAGTAGTAAACATACTCCAGACAGAAGAAACAATAAATTCAAGGGCAGAAAGGAATTTAAACAAAAAACAAAAAAACCAATGCCCTGCTTCAGAACTGAAAAATTAAGTATTATTCATGTCAGTCTCCCTAATTCTTAAATTTAAAGAATAGAGCGAATGTATAAAAATGTTAAAAAAAAAAAAAAGACGGGGAGGAAATTTATCCTACTAAATACTAGAGATTATGAAACACAGTGAAATTAAGTGGTAGAGCTACAAAAACCCAATGAAAGATCAAAGAACTATTATAGGAGTCCAGAAGTGTTCTTAACCACAATACACTCATAAGTTATATGTAATAAGATAGGCTTTCTAAAACAAGAAGGTAAGAGTGAATTTCTAATAGTGTTAAAATGATTTCACAGTAATTTGTAAAACAGTTAAAAGTGGTGTCACACTTTATACTAAAATAAATTCTGATAAGTAATTGTTTTAAAATGTTAGAAAAAACTGATTATCATATCTGTGGAAAAACAAAAATTTCTTAATTTGGGAGTATGGAGCATTGACAAAGGAAAAGAATAATAATAAATGTATGAACATTTTAAACTTCTGACGATAAAAGATAACCAAAAGGTAAAACAGCAAACCAGAGAAAAGTACTTAACAACAACAAAAAAACCCATAACCATATGTTTAAGTCTTGCTCAAAGCTTTAAAAAAAGTTAGACCCAACAGATGATCAAAGGATATGAACAGACACAGTTAGAAAACTACAGCGTCCACCATCAGTCAGGAAGGTTTAGTGAAACTGGTACACCAGAACCAATGCTTGTGCAAATGCAACATGTGGGTTTTTTGATTCAGTAGTTCACTAATAGTTACAAAAATCTAGCTGGCTTAGCTAGTTTATTTCCCCATGGAAATTAATGAAATGCTTTTAACTTTTGACATTATGTGAGTTTGGATAGCACGAATTGATAAACTTAAATCTAGACATCCCAATACAACAATTTCTGGAGGACAATTCTGAGATTGTTCCAACAGCCTGCCAACCTTCCATCTAGCCATATTTTAAAGACTTTACTACAGTGGACAGAAAGGTACTTAAAAGTAAATTCAATAATGTAATGTTAAAATCTATATAAGATTTTAAATAAGCAAATTGAATTACTCATTGTAAAGAGGGAAATATTCAGGTGACAAATCAATACAGCAGTTCCCCCCTTAACAAAAGGGATGCATTGCAAGACCCCAGAAGATGCCTGAAACTGCAAGTAGTACCGAACCCTATATATACTTTTTTTCCTATACATACATGTCTAAAGAGTTTAATTTATAAATTAGGCAGAGTAAAAGATTAACAATAACTAATTACAACATAGGATAATTATAACAGTATACTGTAATAAAAGTTATGTGAATATGGTCTCTCTCCCAAAACATCCTACTGTACTGTACTCATTCTTATTCCTGTGATGTGAGATGATACAAGGCCTATGTAATGAAATGAAGCAAGGTACTCAGAATGGCACACAACTGAAAACTTACGAATTGTTTACTTCTGGAATTTTCCAGTTAATATTTTTGGACCACGGATGACTGTGAGTAAAAATGGAGAAAGCAAAACTTTGAATAAGAGGGGACCCATGGTACATATATATATATAAATGGTAGCCGTTTTTATTACACTGAGGATGAGGGTGGTGGGGATGTAATGACATCTGGCTTACTCACTGCCTGGCATGAAATATTTTTTAAAAAGTTCAATCTCTTCTTTAATTCCTAATAGAAACTTCTTCTAAAGGCATTTAACAACAATGTAAGATTCAACGCTTGACCTCACAAATTGAGATTCTTCCCTAAGACTTACAATGTTAATTTGCATATAAAAGGGTGAAAGGAAGGAAAACAAAGGTGGTGCAGCTATTATTTAATTCACGTGGTTACTGTTTGCTTAACAAGAGACAGGCATAATCATAAATAATCATAAAGCGATTTTAAGAGAAAAATCCTGTTAAAAAATTCACCTACACTAAACATATTTATTTAGCTTCTATTGTGTTATAAGATACTATGCCTACTTTAATAAAAACATTCCTTACCCTAACTTAAATCCATTTTTCTATGAAGTCCAATACTCCCGGTCCTTTTTATTCTTCCCCTCAAAGCAACTAAAGTCAACAGTTACATAAACTGGCACTCCTAAGTATTACATGCTGATTTGTACTGGAGTTGGTCTTTCTATATGTTAATTTTTTTTCATGAACTTAACTACAGCCTCCTTGTAGAAAAAAAGCAGCCGTTACTTTTCTATTATTCGTACCATCTCCATCACTGCAGCCCCCACACTAGCAAAACCACTTAAACAATAAAGGCTCTGGCATAAGAACTAAAAATGGTTCATTTCATTTCTAATCTTTAAAAACGGACAACATAAGAAAACTGAACCACACTTATCATCAAAACACAAATCACATGATGTTTACATTTCAAGCGTGTAAGGCTTCTTTCATTGAAAACTGAAGGATGAGAGTTAAAACAAGTTACAGAGAGGTTGTTTGGGGGGAAAAAAACAATTAACAAAACGGAAAGAAAAGGCTGATGTTGGGGTGAAAAGACAGTATTTTTAAAAGTAGGAGAAAGAAGCAGCTGCAAATCAATCAGTTTTCTGAGAGCCCAGGTTGATCTCCAGGATTCTCTTCTCTGAGCTCTACCAATCCCCACCTTTTCTGAGTTAACCAGTCTCCGGGCAAGAAGCGCGGCTTGATTGGCTTAAAAATGTCGAGTAGAAAATCCAGCCAATCCTGCCTTCCAGTCAGAACTGTGCTATGGAGACATTACAACCACTGCATGGCAAGAATGTGTACAAACCTGTCCATGCCACAAATAGCAGATCCTAGTTCTAAAGACTGTTGCCGAAAGATTCTTTAAAAGCAATACTAAGCGTGATCTAACATCAACACGTTTTCTTATTACTCTAGCTTTCTTTCTGTGGGGAAGAAAGTGTGTTAACCAAAAGAGAATAAGGAATGAACTGCCCCGGTCAGATGGCTGACTCTATGAAAAACTGATATCCAAACGGACATCTCGGAGAGGGTCCGGATGACAGCAGGGTTCAAGGAGGGTCCCAGCGAGATCAAGACTACGGTTGAGGGAGGTGGGGACCAGGGTCAAAGAGGCACACAAGCCAGGAACTGCGAATGTCTCCCCGCAGTATTCAGAATCAAAACGTGTAAAGAAGTGAGTAAATAAACGGCTTTGCTAGACTATGCTTGGAAGGTTGGGCCGAAGTTCCAAGAATGCCCTGCCTAGGAAACGCCAAAGGCGCTCCGAGGGGCGCGAGGTCGAGCACAGGCGGGAAGCGAAAAAGCCCCCAGTGGGGGGAAGGGTGTGTCTGGGGCCTGGAGACCCGCCAGGAACTCGAAGGCCGGGAAACAGCCACGGCCCCCACCTTCGCCTGGGCTCGGGCTGCGCGCCAGGGCCCGCCTCTCGCCGACGCCTCACTTCCCTTCTGTCCTGGAGCCCAGGCCCGCGAGCCAGGCTGGAAGAGGCCGGTACCGGACTCCGCATTTTGAACTTTAGATTCCGGTCGCAACGCTGCACGTCCCTGCCTCCGGCCCTCTGCTGCGGCTCGGCGCCCCGGGATATCTTACCTACGGGACCCGCACCCGGGACCCACCGCTCCACTCCCACCCGCCGCCTTTACCTGCTCCAGGAGCTGGCGGAGGGCGCGGAGGCCGGGGCCGCGTCGTCGAGTGCGCAACGCGAGTCCGCAGCCCTTTCCCGCCGCCAATGCGCTCTCAGGCGCGGCGCTGGGCTGGCGAACAGGGGCGGTCGCGCGGGGGAGACGCGCGACGAACACCCGGCGGGGAGACACTGCCGCTCGCTGTCGGACCGGGGAAGAGCAGCCTCACAGCAGCCAGCCCAGAGAGGGCGGGTGGGCGGCCGAATGGGGAGGGGTCTCGAGGAGCAGGGATTAGCTGCCACGTCGCCCAGGTGGATCACCGCCCTCCCCCTCCCTCGCCGCAGGCTCCCGCCGCGACCTCTGGTTCGTCCCAGGCTCCGCTGAGGCGCGTGGGACCGCCCCCCCGAGGCAGGCCTCAGCGACCCGGGCCCCCGGGCGTGCCCGCCTCCTCTACTCCTTTTAGAGAGCGAGTCCCAACCTGGCGGGTCCTGCCACTTGGGACGCGTTCTCTCCTTACCCCCAAAAAAGCTTGCCCGAAAGCCTGACTAGTTTTCCCCTTCTCCCGTCAGGGGTCGTGAGCGGGGGGAGGGCGAGTCACATGGAGGAACAAGCCCTCTTCAATGTGTCAGGTTTTCGAGGATGGCAGGAGCTGTGTTGCACTGCTGAACAAGACAAAAAGGGCCCGAAATACATGTCAATATAAGCAACGCAGTCAACCACACCAGTTCCCAGCCCTTCTCACTCTCTTCTAAGCCAAAAAGCAAAATAGAAACACAAGGTCGTACTCGCTGGTGGAGGCGGGGAGGAAATGGGAGCCAGGGAGAGCCCGCCCCCGCCCAGGCCCGAGTTACAAATCCGGGGGACCGCAAGCCTAGACAGTCGGTTTCAGCGTTGCCTAACTCGGGCGTGCAGGGCGACAGCGGCGGTGGCGGCGGGCGCGCGAACCGCGGCTCTGCGCGTGCGGCGCTGCGGGCGGAGGTTTCCGGGCGCGCGTCCCTGGGTCGCTCTGCGCGCTTGGGCGATGGACACAGCGCGGATGCCTTCGAGCCCGGAGACAAAGGGACCTGCCACGGCTTTGTCGGAGGATGTCAGGTTCCAACCCGCGCTTCCAAAGTGCGGTCTAAACATGCTGGCGGAAGCACAAAAAGTGTGCACGTGAGCTTGTAGAACTGCAGACCCTGACCTTTGCTCCACATAGAGCTCCTTTGAGCAGCCAAGTAAAAGCAAAGGTGTTTATTTCCTTTTTGCGATCACTGCATTATCAACGCGTCCCCCAGGCCTGCTCCATTTTTTTTTTTTTTTATTCCTTCCTAAACTCGGCTTTCCTTGGTTTGTTACTTCTGTGGTCTGACGTCAAATATTCAGTGATTTCAGGTATAAGAAATTTAACGCTTGCTTTCTGGTAGTGGTGGATAATGGTTTTGCTTATCTTTTTTCCTCTGCCTCCCTCCCTTTGCAGTTACTTTTTTTCCATTGTCAATATTTTTCATAGAGAAATGAATAATTAGCCTCATGACAGAGTATTCCTCTGAATCTAAGAGACAGACTAGCTGTCGATGTTGTCACAGTAATTGCTTTAAACTGAGTAGAAATTTGGGAAAATGGCAATGGATTCTTCACTTAGGTCTAATTGGAACATTTCATACTCAGTGGAAACAGTCTAGTGTGTTTTGTTTTAGAAACCAGGAAAATTTAAGTAGAGACCTCGGGATAGTAAATTTTCTGATGAAATCGACCACACAGGAAAATTCAAAGGAAAGGGGTTTTCTTTTGTGTGATTTTTTTTTTTTTTTGTATTTTTAAAGATTCCTCTCCATCCCAATGTTAAGAAATTACAATGCAAGCACCCTTATTAGTGCTTTTATTAATTTCAAAACAGCGAAAATTTTAAAGTACCCAGAATCTCAAGATGTTGCTGAGAACCTAGAACCTAATACTAACTCTGCCTCTGAACAGGCATTAATAGAGATTAATAACAGTGATATATGCCACTTTACAAATAAAGAAACCTGTCAGAGGTTCAGAAATAGCCAAAGTAAAACTAATGAATCATTAAGTAGTATTTATTAAAAAGTTTTTGTGCGTGCACCAGAAAGACAGTTCGCAAACTGGCAGCACTCAAGCCAAAACTTGGAATGAGGCTCAGGGATATATTATAAAGCAGCTTATATAGTGAGAAATCAGTGACTTTTTTTTCCACAGTGATTGGTTAAAATATTAGAACTCTCAGTAGTTATGTCATATCAACCTCGGGAAACAGTTCAAGTTTGTTTAGGATTTCCAGAAGCATTAGCAAGCAGTGACCAAGGTCAATATAGTCTTGAAAAATATGCTAAATAAAGCTGTATCTGTATAACTAAATTGTTTCTGTCTGCTCAGGGAGTCTTTAAGGTTAATCTCCATTTGTTTTTGATTTTAACAAACCCTTTTAATTTTAAACTTCAAACAAATCTAGAAATTAATTTCAACTTTGTTTATATGAAATATGTCCACAATGGCCATAAACACTGGCATTTG
Source organism: Pteronotus mesoamericanus (assembly GCF_021234165.1). Taxonomy (NCBI): domain Eukaryota; kingdom Metazoa; phylum Chordata; class Mammalia; order Chiroptera; family Mormoopidae; genus Pteronotus; species Pteronotus mesoamericanus. Next base: position 24,491,210 of record NW_026555234.1, on the reverse strand, counting down.
AATTCTTGATTTTCCTTTGTACCATTGTTAAGGATTCATCACATCATAAGTCTGAACAATAGGAAATAAAATGTTTTTAACATTGGAAAATATATTTCAAGCCACCAAGACATCACCCAGGCTGAATATTTTTTAAGTGGTGCTTACTACATCAATAAAGGAAAAACATCAATACTATAAAGTTCTGAAACTCTGACTCACATTAGGAACAAAGCAATCTTTTTTCTCAACTTTCACAACGTTAGCCTGACTTTGTGAATATTTTAAAAGATTTCCTCTTTCCTTATTGGTTTAAATTCTAAGCCAATAGGTAAAATACAACACGTTTTTTAAAGGATGAGATATCAGCATTAGATTGAAACAGTGGATGAATGGATTGTTTATCATACTCATTCAAGATCATGTATCTTTCCATTTTAAAGAGGAAATTTAAGAATTTTTTAATTATTGAATATCTTTATGTACTTAAATACCAAAATTCTACTCCTGATCACACTCTGCTCTCTATAATCTTCCAGTTGGTTAGATTACAATTGATTTTGTTAAAATATTTAACTCTATTAAACATCAGATAAATCAGAAGAATGGCAAAATATCTACTACTTAACACTACAAATAAGATGAACCCTGGCATTTCCTTAGGTGAAAGGCTGGCCTTTAAAGTAATAAATTTATATTTTAGAAAGTGTCTTGGATTTGTATAAATAAAATGGCCAATACATTATAAATAAACCTTCTATCTTCACCTAAAGCCATCTTTGGTCTATTTAACAGCTAAATTCTAAATATACTTGCTTATGTTTAGATTTATTCCAAAAATAACCTATACTTTGATTTTGACTTGGAGCATTCTGCCTAATTTTAATTATTTACATATTTATAATTTCCTTTAGTAGATCATCAATTCCTTGAAGATAGGTTCTGTTTTCCATTTAGCTTCTTATTCCTCACTGCGAAACTCAGAGCCTTGTACAAAGTAAAAACTCCATGGATATTTTCTGAGGGAAAGAAGAATGAATAAGCATTACTCTGTGACACAATGTATGGCAAATCAAAAGAAAATCTGTCTCAGGACTTTTTCATTCTCTACATAATAGCTGATACATACTTGTTTACATTCCCAGTTAAAATGAGAATAGCATTGTGCAAAAAGTTTTGTGGATAATAAAAAGGGGTTCTGTGGAAAATAACCTCACAGGGTGATGTGCTCATAAATTCCTAACTGGGCAGGTCATGGTGGGTGGTCACACCCCAGGAATATAACTTTTTTGTTAAAGGTTTATCTTTGCTGAAAGCAAACCCTGCCCGTTGTTTCTGTACATCTAGATTAACACACCTTTGAAATAAACCATAACCACCCTCAAGAGAGCAAAAATCTTTTTTTAGCATTTTTTAATTTTTATTTTTTCAATTACAGTTTATATTCAGTATTATTTTGTATTACTTTCTGGTGTACTTCACAATGGTCAGACAATCATATACTTCACAAAGCATTCCTCCTGATATTTCCAGTACTCACATGGCACCATACATAGTTATAACAATATTATTGACTGTATTTCCCATCTGTACTTTACATCCCTGTGACTGTTTTGTAACTGCAAATTTGTACTTCTCAATATCTTCATGTTTTTCACCCAGTCCCCCAAACTCCTCCCCAGCAACAATCAGTCTGTTCTATCTATGGGTTTATTTCTGTTTTGTTTATTTATTTATATAGTTCTTTAAATTCCACAAAAAGTGAAATCATATGGTATTTGTTTTTCTCTGGATGACTTATTTTGCTTAGCATAATACCCTCTAGGTCCATCCATGCTGTTGCAAATAGTAAGATTTCATTCTTCTTTATGGCCAAGTAATAGTCCATCATATATGTGTACTACTAAATTTTTTATCCATTCGTCTATTGATGGGCACTTGAGTTGCTTCCATAGCTTGGCTATTTTAAATAATGCTGCAGTAAACATAGGGGTGCATGTATTCTTTTGAATTACTGTTTTGGGTTTACTGTTTTGGGTTTCTTAGGATATATACCCAGAAATAGGATCACTGGGTCATAATGCAGTTACATTTTTAATATTTTGAGGAACGTCTATACTGTTTTCCACAGTGGCTGCCCCAATCTGCATTCCTACCAACAGTGAACAAGGGTTCCCTTTTCTCCACATTCCTTGTCAACACTTGTTTGTTGTTTTATTGATGATAGCCATTCTGACAGACGTGAGGTGATAGCTCATTGTGGTTTTAATTTGCATTTCTCTGATGATTAGTGATGTTGAGCATCTTTTCATATGTCTATTGGCCATCTACATGCCCTCTTTCTATTCAGTTCCTTTGCCCATTTTTTAATTGGATTTTTTTTGGTGTTGAGTTGTATGGGTTCTTTATAATTTTTAGATATTAACACCTGATCAGATGCATCATTGGTGAATATGTTCTCCTATTCAGTTGATTTTCTTTTCACTTTGTTGATGGTTTCTTTTGCTGGGCAAAAACTTTTTAGTTTGACATAGTCCCATCTGTTTATTTTTTTTCTTTTTTTTTCCCCTTGACCAAGGAGATATATCAGAAAAAAATGTCACTAAGAGAACTGTCTGAGATCTTACTGCCTGTGTTTTCTTCTAGGAATTTTATGGTTTCAAGTCTTATATTTAAATCTTTAATTTATTTTGAGTTTATTCTTGTATGTGGTATAATAAGGTAGTCTAGTTTCTTTTTTTTTTTTTTTTTGCTTGTATCTGTTCAATTTTCCCAACATCATTTATTGAATAGACTGTCTTTACCCCATTGTATGTTCTTAACTCCTTTGACAAATATTAATTGACCATGTAGGCATGAAAGAAAGCACATAATCTTTTTTGGGTTTTTTTTAACTTTTATTTTATGATGCATTTACTCCCAGGGCATAAGTTTTTGTTTCTTCAGTTTCTACTGGGATATCTTTTTCTTCTGTACAACCTCCTCTTCTGCTTTAGGAGCAATCTGCTCTTTTTCAGTGAGGATCACCTCAATGTGGCAGGGAGAGCCCATGTGCATGTTAATCCACCCATGAGCTCTGTAAGTTCTACGCCACATCTTGGGAGTTTTCACTTGGATGTGCTCAATGACCAGAGAATCTATATCTAAACCTTTCAGTTCAGCATTGCTCTCTGCATTTTTAAGCATGTGCAGCAAAAATTCAGCACTTTTTTTCAGCCACCAGCCCTGTGTCCAGCCCCACTGTTTGGCTTGAGAACACCTACCAACTCCACCATTGTAGCAATGGAATGGCACATATTGCTTCTGTAAGTGACATCCTTCAGATATGTGGTGGCTTTTCTAATATACCCTTGATGGCCTGAGCAGTTTCACAAGTGTTCTTAAAGTGAACATCAAGATTTGAACCTCTTGATTTGCATGATTTTGTGGGGTTTTCTGGGCCAAATGAATAGCAAACCATTTTCAGGGGTCACCTCTGGTCGCTTTTGGAAAGAGAGAGAGAGCAAATAATCTTAATTTTCTTATAATCCAACCCCTGTGTTGCCTCCTCCCACCTTCATATAACCTTCCTTACATTCCCTCCTTCATTTCTTTTTTCTTTGTTTTGTTTTTTTCCTTTTATTGAATTTATTGGGGTGACACTGTTTCTCCTTAATTTCAAATTCATAAAAGAAGCTGCAAAACTGTTATTTTCCAGAGTATTCGAGATCATGCTCCCCAGCATATGTTATCAATTTGGCTCAAATAAACTCGTAAAAATTCTCTACAGGTCTGGACATTTCTTATGTCAACACTTCACTAAAATAAAATAGGACCAACATATGCTGGAACGTCTGTGGTTTTCATTTTGAAATCGGGTAGAAACTGGCTAGTAGGTAATATTGTTGTTATCTAAAGTAAATAGGTATCAATGGACTTATCTTTATGAAAGAATGCTTTACCAAACTCAACAGGAGCTACACTTTCTGTGGACTTGGGAAAATTACTTCAAGCCCTCTAAAACTCAGTTTTCTCTTCTCTCAAATGTATTCATTGTATCTACTTTCTGATTAATTAAAATAATGAAAACATGTAAAAGTGAGGCTCAATAGGTGGTAAGTATTTATTATTACTTGAGGATATTAGTGGACTCAATCATGAAGAAAAAGTAATTTTCTTTATGCAATTATCTACAAAAGGAAGGCATCAAGTGCTGTTTCTCTTTTAAAAAAATTAGGAAACAAATATCCTGAGGGAAGAAGAAATAGACTACTAAAAGGATACAACTTTTAAGAACTGAAATTTGCTGAGAGAATGGATCTTAAGTGTTCTCAACACATGCGCAAACGCGCATGCACACACAAAGTAACTTGAGGTAATGGATATGTTCATTGTAATCATTTCACAATGTAGAAGTGTATCAAATTATACACTTTAAGTATATACAATTTTGTCAATTATACCTCGATAAAGCAGGGGAGAACAAGAATGAGGGGGAAAAAGTCAATCTACTATTGAAAAACCAAACAATTAGAAAACAAGCAAATAAAAAACAAAACCAAGAAAACTAAAACAACAGGAAAAACGTTTAGGAGAATAATGGCATTCTGGTCTGAGTAAAAACATTACAAAAAAATAAATCAGACTGTGCCTCAGAAATGTCATAGCTCCCCACTAATTATATTAACTTTTCTCAAATTTGTAGTAAGTATTATATGAGAAAATGCATAAACAAGGGTTAAATAAGTTATATGTTTCTTTTAAACTGGAGGACTTTTTATAACATTCTATTTTTCCTTGAATAAATTCTCAGAGCTTTTAATACGACAATGAATATTAAGGACTCTAAGAGAGGGATATAGTATTAAATATTTCCAAACTTACTTGACCTAAAATCTTTTATTCATTGAGTGTATCTCAGGACATACGATTTTATATCTCACTTCAGGAGGAAACACTCATCTATATGTTTGAGGATAAAATCCAAACTCGTCAGCCTATGCTTCCAAATCCCACCATTGCTCCTACAGAAATGGCCTTCAAACAGAACTCAAGCCTAGATCCACTGAGGGATGCTTTTCAGAAATTTGTTTTTGTTTTGCCTAATTTCTTCGTAAGTAAGTGGCCAGGCATGAGGCAGTCTCCAAACTCCATAGGCAAGGGTGGAAATAGGATTGGCAAAGAATATTAACAAAACGACAACAAACACCTAGGAGAACTAGAACTGAAGAATGGCAGACTTCCTCGTGCTTGAGGTAACCCTTCTGTGAGTATGTTAGCAATCACAATTCTGTGCCTCTGTGAGAAATTTTTACAGGAAGTCATACTTAGGACCAGATGCATATTGTGGTAGTTCCAGCTTTATATAATTACAAGATTTTATGTCATTTGCCAATACGGAAACGTTGCATCTTATAACCATACCTGTGACATCTGTCAGTCACACTACTCTTCCATTTGTGACCATCACACAGGTCCCAATACATCCTACTTCAAATGATGTCAAGTCATTGGGCAACCTAGTCATTCATCTTCACTTTTCTGTATCTTTACAAACCCAGTTCAAATGCCCTTTCTCCTGTAAACTTTTTCCAGATGCCACAAACATAACTGCTCCCTCTATGCCCACAGAAATTTGTATATACACACCTCTCTTACTCACTTGCAATGATGATTATTTGTTGGTGTGTATCTTTAATAAAACTGAGCTCTTTTTCCCCTAGACAAAGAGATAATATCCCCAGTGACTAGAAAAATGTTCTCTATGTATTGAAATGTTATATACCCTTTTTAGGGCACCTCTTAGCTCGCAGTTCCCCCTGCAATTTTACCCCATTCATAGGGTGAACTCCAAGGTATTAAAAAAATGACTCCACTTCCCCGGCCACAGTTAATTAACCAAGGGTGGGCGTCTTTATCCAATTAGCCCCTTCCTGGGAAATTTTGGAATGAGGACAAAGACAAAAAGCACCATTAATAAAATCAAAAGACAAATTATATACAAGAAGAAATGCAATTTATTTAAGAGACAAAGAACTGATTCCTCTAATATACAAACATCTAAGTGATCAAAGGATAAAAAAGACCTCACAGAAAAAAAACAGAAAGTACTCTTAAAAATGCACATTTTTTCCTAGTTTTTTATTGCAGAATTATTTGTAATAGCAAAAAAAAAATGGGGAAAACCTGTGTTTTTCAGTAGGGAACTGGTTAAATGCAGTATGTTACATCAAAACGTGGAATCCTATTGTTGAAGAATAATAGCACTCTCTTAAGTGCTAATACTGTACAATCATTGGGATAAATTGCCCAGTGAAAAATGCATGTACGGTAGGCTGCTATTAGTATAAAAAATGGGAAGAGAAGAATATCTAAATAAATAAATAGACATTTTATCACACATACATAAAATACCTCTGGAAGGAGATAGAACAAACTGGTCCCACTGGTTGCCTTTGAGAGAGGGAACTGGGTAGCTCGAGGGAAGAGACTGGAGAGACCTTTCACTCTACCTATTTTGAACCAAAAGAATCTATTTGCTATTTTTTAAATACAATTGAAGAATAAAATATTGGAGATTTTAGAGATACTCAGTTTCTTTGGGCAACTAAGCCTGTATATGGTAATTTTGGGAACAGAGGGCAGCTATATTTTGCATCAGGGCTGGGAAGGAAAGGAGAGAAGAGAGATTTGGTGAGGTGGAGAGAGAGTATTGCCTGGGTTCTCAACAATTTGGTTCTAGTATTTCCTGAGGCTAGCTGCTCTCTTCCCCGTCCCCCCTTAGTTTCTTTAAAACATTTCTATGTTCTTACAATAAATTTCCCCTTTTTTAACCTAAGGTAATTTGAGTTGTGTTTTCATAGTGCATTCAAAAGAGTTTAACTATTAGAGTAGGTTTTCTGGATATGCTTTGTTAAAATGTGAACCTCTTCGTAATGAAACCCATTAGAGTTCTCAAAATTGTACTTTTTTTTAATCTCTCAAGTTGAGAGAAGGGAAGTTCAAGGACATTCTGAAAGACATTTGCCCTAAGCTAAGGTGATATTTGCTGATGGAAAATATAAACTGGGCCTGGAGCCAAGTAGCACATTCCACCTACTAGACTTTCCTCTCAGTCTCTGCCTAAGACCAGAGACTTCACATTTAATGTTTGGTGATAGCCTGCCTCAAAGACAAATTTTTTTTTGTTTTAAAGATTTTATTTACTTATTTATTTTTTAGAGAGAGCAAAATGGAGGGAGAAAGGGAGAGAAACATCTTTGTGTGAGTGAAATATCAATCGACTGCCTATCACACCCCTTTCCCCCGACTGGAGACCTGGCCCGCAACCCAGGCACTTGCCCTGACTGGGAATTGAACCCACGGTCTTTCAGTTCGCAGGCTGGTGCTCAACCCACTGAACCACACTAGCTAGGGTGAAAGACAAATTCTTGAATGTTGCTAATTAGGATGGAGTTTGAAGGTTATAGGACATCTTTTTTGGTTTGGTTTAGTCTGGTTTCTATTAGGAAAGGCAATAGGGAACAAGACAAGAGCACCAATCCGAAGGTAATGAGAACTTCTGTGGTAATTATTTGAGCATTGTCAATTATGCGTTTCCAAAACCTAGGGCAAGCTAACACTTTCAGGCTAACCCTTTTCAGAAAGCAGTGTTCATTTCTTTGTCCATGTTTTCAAATCTATAGATAGAAATATTATTTTACTATTTATTTTATACCAGTCCTCCCAGAACTGAAAAGATAGGAAGTACTTAGAAAAGTTCCTAGGAGGCCCAGAATGGTGTTTATAAGTTAAATACCTTAAACAGCCTTCAAGTGAAGTAAATGGAGTTTGTATAAACATGGTATCATAATGCACATTCCAAGAACTGCAGCATAGAAGCTTCATATATATTTATATGCCTTTTTAAAATTTTTTATTTTGTTTTTCTTGTTTACACTATTACACACGCCCCCATTTTCTCCCCATTTTGCCCACCTCTCCAGGCCCTCGGTCCCCCTTCCTTCTGGCCATCACCACACCGTTAGTCCGTGCCTGCAGGTTATGCATGTATGTTCTTTAACTAATCCCTCCATGGTCTTCCATCCCATCCCCCCTCTCCACTCCCCTCTGATATATAAGGTGCATTTAAACACTATGATGAAATTATCTCTGATGTGAAATGTCAGAATAACTGCATATAAACAGCAAGGTGTAGAAGAACACAATTTTTATATATTGTCGAAATTCCACTGAAAAATTGAATAGCATTACATAAATAACAGGAGCTATTCTTCTTCATTCAACCAGTATTTCTTGAGAATTTATTATTAGGAATATTATAAAAGTGTAGGACATGGTCCCTATACTTAAGGAGCTTTGTTATAATTTTTCCAAGGTAAGAGATAGAGATACAAAGCATCATTGTTATTTTTATGAAGAGGAATAGGATGATAAAGTGCAAAATAATATTGGCTTCTAAACTTGGTTCACATTTTTAGCACTGCCATGTCATTAATGTATGAGCTCTGCAAAGGTAATTAACTGCTCCCAACCTCAGTTTCCTCAATTGTAAAGTGGATATAAGGATGCTAATCTTAGAGGACCATTGTAAGGATTAAATGAGACAATATGGATAAAAATACCTAAATAAATGCTTGTTATATATCAGGTGCTTGATAAATATTAAATTATTCTCTGAATTGATGTATGTTTTCTAACTTTTTCTTCAGTTATAATAATGCTTTAATTCCTTTATCAGGGAATTTTAAAACTGAAGTTAGCTAAAAACATCAGCCATTTTAAGAACCCAAACTTTCATAGCTTCAGAACCAAAACTCAGCCCTGGCCAGGTGGGTCAGTTGGTTGAAGCATCATCCCATACATCAAAAAAAAAAAGGTTGCGGTTTGATCCCTGGTTGGAGTACATACAGGAGGCAACTGATTGATACTCCTCTCTCACATTGATGTTTCTCCCTCTCTCTCTCTTTCTCTCCCCTCTCCTCTCCCTCTAAAATCAATAAACATATCCTCCAGTAAGAATTTTTTTAAAAAACTAAAACTTAAAGAAATATCTAGAGTTTTAATCAAGTTAACTAGGTAAAGGGAAAAATCAAAATACAGTAAAATTATTTTCTTAAAAAAACATTGTTATTCCAACTTGCTACCTGAATGTAATAACATCACCTAACATAAGTGAATTTTTAATATGTAAAATATAGAACATTGCCAGATTTTGCTTTGGATCCCCTAAAGATGTATGTATAGATGTGGGTTTTTCAAAATATACCCTACATTGGATATTTATTCATATAAGACATAGAAATGTCTCATTGCTTGCTTGTATGGGTTACTGCAAAAAATATGTTCCAAGTCAGAAACCAGTCATGACTTATAGGATGATGTCAATGAGTTTTCTTATTTTTCTTTTGGCCAATTCCAAAACATAGAGGATTTGATCTGCATGGAGCATAGAAAAGGAAAGTTAAATAACAGCATTTTGTTAGAGATCAACCAGCATTGATCAGGGTAGCCCTGCTCAGTACACAGATTTTCCCATATCTTTCAGTTCAATTCAGTAAATATTTATGTATTTCTGTGACTTAATTGGGGTCTTGAGAAGGCCCACTAAACAACATTGTTCTTCTCTGCCCAAAATGACAATAAAGAGCAAGCACAAGGTTAATAACAGTTCAAATATCACCTTGAACTGATAAAGGCTAACTGAAGAATGTAGTTTATAAGAACCAAACTGACCTGTCACCTGAACCTGGAATTAATAGCCCTCCCCACCCTGTTCCCCAATCAGCATAAGGTCACATTGTGTCTTGTGAGGGGCCATAAGGCACTTCTGCTTTGATGGGTCCCTTCCTCCATAAAAAATAAAATATTTAAAATTGTATGTTACGACGGTACTGGTATAAATAAAATTATAATAATATTATATTTTAAAACATTTTCTTTGCCCTACAAGTTCACATTTTTTCCTTCTGATTTTAAATTAAAACAAAACATCTAAGGACCCCTAAAAGTATCATGGACCCTAGACACTGTGCCCACTGTGCATAATGGAGAAGTTGGCCCTGGGCAACACATTGCCCAAGTAAGACTTAGATCCTGGACAAGGTGTGTACTCTCTGAGAGCATCCTTACTCAAGAAAGAGGAAAGAGAAAAGGAGGCAAGATGCCTAGACTGTTCTTGTTGAATTTACCAATGAGATGTAACTCTCCCCTAGGATGGGTTAAGAGACAGTAGAAGCCAGGGATTATACCATTCTAGTTCAATCCACATAAAAGAAATATCAGCAGAGAAAAAGCAACCCACTTTTAGAAAACCTGTACTTACTACTAAAATTATTGCATTCAGTCATCATAATTCTGTAAGCCTGGCCTTTAAAATTACCCATCTAACTTCTTTTGTTCCAGATTCCCGTTTACCAGAAAACTTTCTGGTTAAAGCTATATGGCTTGCCATATAGATTTTCCTACCAAGAAAGAATGTATCAAGCAGCCAATAAGAATACCGTATGCTCTCTGGTTATATTTATCACTATAAATTAATAAATTAGCATTCTGATTTACATATTATTCTCGCAAGAAATTGGTTGGCATGCAACTCCATGAATTTGTTTAACTCATTTATTTAACTGACTTGACCATGTTGCTGAACCAGAAAAGCTGAGGTTCAAAATCTGAATCACTGATGGCTTAATGTAAGGTACTACAGCTTGAGAGACCCCCACCTCAGTAGTCAGCAAGTTTCTGTTAGCTGCAGTTAATTTTCCCACTCTCTAACCACAACATACCCTTCTGCCCTCACACTGCTTCTAATAATAGTGTTCTTAAATTAGATGAGTCGGGGTGGGGAGAGAAATGACACTGGCAAAATTTTTTCACAACTATCCTTTTCTTCCAGTTCTAACCAGTGTCAGGGGATTAAGAATACATTTTCTCCATGGCTCATAATTAAGGAAGCAATAATCATGATCAGTTAGTTCTGTATAAAACAAATCATATCTATTACAAATTATCCACTGGAAATTTTCATTTGGTCTTAGCTATCTCCATGGCTAGACCAAAAAAAAAAAAAAAAAAAAAAAAAAACTGATGACAACAAAGTTTACAATGGAATATGTCAATGTTATATTCTTTCATTAAATACATATTAAGAGCCAACAATGTGCTGGTCAGTGTGTGCCTAACATAATTGGAAATTGAGAATCATTACCTAGCTGTGTTCCCAGGAAAAAAAGGAAATTGATTTTTGTGAATATATTTTAATTTCTGACTCAACAGCGGGGATTATTATCCCCACTTTCAAAGGAAACAGAGGTACAAAAACAGCAAGTAACTTGCCCACAGTCATATCTAGAAACATATAATCACATTATAGGCATGACTCAGCCCTAAGCACGTTCAATTCAGTGAGCATCTTCTGAGTCCCTATTCTATGGCAGGCCCTGTGATGGGCATGGAGGGTGCAGCCATGGTCTTCCCTTGAAGAACTCCAGCAACTTCCTGCCAACAAGCCAGGAGACCTACCTGCATGGCCCCCGTGCTTCCTGCCAGCCCTCTTGGTTGCAGGGCAGAGGCACGGCTCCTCCTAACGCAGGCTACTTTCTTCCCTGTGCTCTACATCCCACCCCTCACCTTCAGTCTTTTTTTTGTTTGTTTGTTTTGAAATAGCTTTAGACTTACAGAAAAGTTATAAAAATAGAACAGTGTCCATGCATACCCTTAAACCAAGCTTCCTTTAATATTAACAATTTACATAGCCATAGTACAATAATCAAAACCAGGAAGTTTATATTGCTGCAAACTATGGCCTTACTCAGATTTTACCGGTTTCCGCCCCCCACCCCCACCCCACCCCACTAATGTCCTTTTTCTGTCCCGGGATCCAATCTAAAATTCCACACTGCATTTAGTTGGTGTGTTCCCTTAGTCTCCTCCAAACTATGACAGTTCCTCAGGCTTTCCTTTTCTTTCATGACCTTGACACTTTTGATGAGTAGAGATAGTCATTTGGCAGTATATCTCCCAATTTGGTTACTCTGATATTTTGGTTCTAATAATTAGATTGAATTTATGCATTTTGGGCAAAAGTACCTCAGAAGTGACCCTATGTTCTCAATGCATCATATCAGAGGGTACATGATGTCAATACATTTTATTACTGGTAGTATTAATCTTAATCACTTGGTTAGGCTATCTTCCAGGTAGTAAAGTTACTATTTTTTTTCCTTTGCATCAGTAAATATCTTGAGGTGGTTACTTTGAGGCAAAAATTCTGTTTCTCCTCAAATTTTCATCCACTGATTTTACCTTCCATCAGTGGATCTTGCCTGCAACAATTATTACTGTTGAATTTACCTAATAGAGATTATATATTTCCCTCCTTCATTCTACATACATTAATAGGAATTTTCCTGTGAGGAATAGTTGTTCCTTCACTTTGATTTATTCATTTAATTATATTTATGTTAGTATGGACTTATGGGTATTTATTTTATTCTATGAGTTATAATACAATATTATCATTATTTATATTGTTTCTCAAATTATTTGACTTTGGCCATTTGGAGCTCCTTCAGTCTAGTCCATGTGGCCTTTTAATATGTCTACTTCATTTTTTGAGCACTTTCTTATTCTTTGGTACCACAAGATGTTCCAGGTTCATGTTATCCTAGCTCTGTAATCAACCACTTCTCTAAGGAGTCCCTGGTTACCTTTGTTAAAGAATGTCATAGGGATCCAATATGGGTACAAAATGTGCTCATTGTTGCTGGGACATCATTGCCCCTAAGCCATCTCAGGGAGTAGAACTAAGGACTTTTATGTACGTATGCTACCTATGTGGCTGATCTCCTTTATTCTTTACAAGTTGCTTTCCTTTCTCTTTTTTTTTTTTTTACGATTTTATTTATTTATTATTTTTCAGAGAGAGAGAGAGGAAGGGAGGGAGAGAGAGAGAGAGAGAAACATCAGTGTGTGATTGCCTCTTGCACGCCCCCCCCCCACCAGGGACCTGGCCCAAAAACCAGGCATGTGCCCTGACTGAGAATCGAACCAGCAACTCTTTGCTTTGCAGTCTGGCACTCAGTCCACTGAGCCACAACAGACAGAGCACAAATTCCTTTTCTTATCCCTTAAACATTGATGCTTCCCTGATCCTTTCAAGGACACCCTTCCGTTCTTACTGTCTAGATCCCTGAATAATCTTAATATAGCCAATTTTTTAAAGATTTTATTTATTTATTTTTAGAGAGAGGGGAAGGGAGGGAGAAAGAGAGGGAGAGAAATGTCGTTTGGTTGCCTGTCACACACCTCCAGCTGGGGACTTCACCCTCAACCCAGGCATGTACCCTGCAGGGAATTGAACCAATGACCTTTTGGTTTGCAGGCCAGTGCTCAATCCACTGAGCCACATCAGCCAGGGCTATTGCTAATGATTTTTAATTACCATTTGTATGAAAATGACACCAAAATCTAGAACTACAATTTAAATATTTCCAGTGGGCACCAGAATCTTATATCCAAATGCTGTTTAGCCAGTCTTCACTTAACTATCTCATACGAACTTTGAACTCACCTATTTCTCCTCAATAAGGATATTTCACTTTTTCAAACTCTTTTTCCCTTCACTTAGACTAAGATTTCAGATATAAATTAATTAATCTTTTTTCATACTTTGTTTCACACTTTGTTCACTAATAATTCTGAAATGTTGTTAAAAAACAATAAACCTGTATTCAAATCCTATTTATCTAAAGTCAAATGAAAATTTACACTGTAACACTTTCAGAGCAGGAAAACACATTTTTTGGATCAATGACTCCTTGCATCCAAACATCATCTCCTGGTTTCTCTCAATAAAAATTAATTAAATATGTTTACCTTCCATTTATGTTGTATTCCTTTCCATTTCAGAAGTTAGAAATTTATATATTTACATTTTGTTTAAAGTGCCAAACGAGGAAAATCTATCTCCAGTGTTCATTTAATTATATTTGTAATATATCCTGAAGTTGCCCAGCCCAAAGACACCTGGTCTTCATTCATGATTTTTCTCTTGATTACACCTTTTGTAGTCATCAATAGGCAATCAATTTCAAGTCCTAGACATTCCAGCACCTACTAAGCCCCATTTCTTTCTGTTCTTGCACTGTAGCTCTTTTTCAGCCTACCTCTATCTTCTTGTATCACTGCAATTGACTTTTAACTGGGTTTACTTCTCACCAACCCACAATTAGCTACACTGCAAGCAGAATGTTCTTTCTAAAATATAAACCTGGTTAGGTCACATTCCTATTAAAAATTCTCCTTTTTGTGCTTCAAAAGATATTATCAAGCCACAGAAAAATTTTTTGCAAATCATGTGTCTAATAAGGGACTTGCAGCTAGAATGTGTAAAAAAATTGCAATTCAGTAATGAAAAGACAGATAACCCAATTTTTAAATGGGCAAAGGATCTGACCAGACACTTCAGAGAAGATATACAAGTGGCCAATGAGCACATGAAAAGATGTTCAACATCATTAATCATCAGGGGAATTATATTAACCATGTGTTTCTGACCCTCTGACATTTCGGGGCCTTGCTGACCCTGAAGCACCTGCCACTCCCAGGGCTAGCCAATTCTAGAAATAGTAAAGGCCTTGCCTGCAAGTGTGTCTTTCATGTGAAAACCAATCAGTCTAGAGCCCATACCAGTAAACACCTTCTTTAGCAGGCCCTTACATTCCATTACATTCCAGGCAACTTTCCCTGCCCTAGTTACCTAAGGGCCAGGTACTGGACAACCGAAAGTAGCCCCTATGCCTCAGAGCCTGTGGCAATATTGAACCTAGCTGAACCCAAACCTGCTTACCCTACCTTGCCTGTTCCTTCCCACAGAAACCACAATAAATGCTCTTGCTCACAAGATACAGCCACTTTGGAAAACAGGCTAGAATTTCCTCAAAACGTTAAGCATGGTTACCATATGACCCAGCAATTCCACTCCTAGATGTATACCTAAGAGTAATGAAAACATATCCACACAAAAATTGAATGTTGATAGCAAAATTACTCATAATAGCCAAAAAGTGGAAAGAACCCAAATGTCTACCAACTGATAGATAAAATGTGATATATCCAATGTAATGGACTATTATACAGCCACAAAGAGAAATGAAGTATTGATATATGCTGCAACATAGATGAAACTTGAAAACATCATAAGTGAAAGAAGTCAGTCACAAAAGACCACATATTATATAATTCCACTTATATGATAGGCCTAGAATAGCAAATCTATAAAGCCGAAAAGCAGATTAGTGGTTGCCAAGAGACAGGTGGGATAAGGGATAACAACTAGAGGGTATAGTGTTTTGAGGGGGTAATAAAAATGCACTAAAATTGATGGTAGTGATATGATAGATGTAATTGAATTGAATGCTTTAAATGGGTGCACTGTATGGTTTATGAATTCTATTTCAATCATCCTGTTAAAAACAAAAAACAAAAAAACCCTCTTGGCCCTGGACGGGTAGTTCAGTTGGTTAAGAGTGTCATCCCAATACTCCAGGGAAGAGGGTTCAAGCCCCGGTCAGGGCACATACAGGAATCAACCAATGGATGCACAAATAAGTGGAAAAACAAAGTGATCTCTCTCTCTCTCTCTCCCCTCCTCCCTCTCTTTCTAAAATTAAAAAACAAAAACAAAAAAAACTTTTCATAGGCTTCCTAGTGCCTTTAAAATAAAAACTGAGTCACTAAGATTAGTAGGGCAATAAGGAATTTGGTTACAGATAATTTTTTCAATAACATCATTCACCAGTCTTCTCTCCATCTCCTCCTTTCACTCTTAATTCTATTTATGCTGAACTTTTTTTTGTCACTTTTCTGAGTGTGTTTGGTGGTTTCAAATTATGTTTACAAACTCTCTAATGCTCCTCCTTTAAAAATGTGAAGCCTAATTCTCCTCCCTTTAAGTATGGAGTAGACTTAGTGACTCACTTTTAATGACTAGAATGTGGTAGACGTGATGACGCATGACTTCTAAGGCTGGGTCATAAAAGGCATTGTGGCCTCCTTGCTCCCACTAGGATTACGTGCTCTGGGGGAAGCTGCCGCATTTCAAAGATACTCACCCCATGGAGAGACTCATGTGGTGAGGAAATGAGGCCTCCCGCCAGCAGCCATGTATGTGAGTGAGTCATCTTGGAAGCAGAGCCTCCAGTTAAGCTTTGTCAAGCTTCCAGATGCCTGCAGCTCCAGCCAATATCTTGATAACAACCTCATGAGAGACCCTGAGCCACAACCACCCAAATAAGTCACTTCCAAATTCCTGACCACAAAAACTGTGAGGTAATAAATATTTGTTTCCTAAGTCACCAAATTTGGATCCTTAGCCGTAGAGAACGAATACAAAATGGCATGCTACCCATCTTCTCCAGGATAAACATAGTAGGAGATTTACTCTGCCTCCTAACCCCTAGTTATCCTTATCCTTATCAGTTTCAAAATTATTTTTCCAGACTTTCTTAACTACTGATTGTGTCCCCTTGTTACTTGCTACTATAGCACACATTCATTTAATTGAATTGTTTGCATACTCCACTAGTCTCTAATTTCAGGGAATCCCACATGGGACCTGTCCATCTTGTTTATACTGTGTCCATAGCACCTGCCACAGTGCCTGACATATGGTAAAGTATAAATAAATATTTGGGGAATGAATAGTCAAATAAATGAATGGTTGGGAGATACAAATGTAATGCAATAAAGAACCCATGTGTGCAGAGGCTGCTGTGAGAGCACAGAGGAATGACATTTAACTCAATCTGTGTTGCTGCCTTACTGTGTGATTTTTGGCAAGTTACTTAATCTCCCTCTCTGTCTTTGGCTCTCTCGAAAGGACAGCTTCCTTAGGCATAAAATTAGGATGAT
The DNA here is from genome assembly GCF_021234165.1 of Pteronotus mesoamericanus. NCBI lineage: Eukaryota > Metazoa > Chordata > Mammalia > Chiroptera > Mormoopidae > Pteronotus > Pteronotus mesoamericanus. The sequence continues at coordinate 24,474,341 of NW_026555234.1, read as the reverse complement.
AATAACAGTCCCTACCTCATAGGGTTGTTTTATTGATAAACTAATACCTAGTAGAAGGAAAATAACAACTGGAAATTTAGAGAAGAGCTCCATGAGAAATGAATGTTTGGGTAGAGTCTCAAAGCATGAGTAACAATTAGACAAAGGAGAGTGGGGGAAAATCTAGGCAGAGGAAAAAAGCAGAATCAGTTTCAGAGGATAGAAGTAGCAAAGTGCATACAGAAGACTTCATGCAATTTAGTGTCATTAGAGTATGAAGTACGAATAAGTGGAGAGGTAGAACACGAGGACAGAGAGACAGGGAGTTAAGGATAGTCACAAAGAAGGCTTCCTATGTTATTTACACCTTTGTAAATTATTCTGAAAAAAACATTATTCTGATTGACTTAAAAAAATCAATAATCTGCACATCCATGAAGTTGGCTTCATTAAAAAATGGACAATAACGAGTATTGGCAAGGATGTAAAGAAATTAGAACCCTCATACATTGCTGTTGGGAATGTAAAATAGTGCAACTGCTTTGGAAAAATAGCTGGAAGTTCCTCAAAAATTTAAACATAGAGTTACAATATGATCCAGCAATTTCTTTCCCAGGTGTATACCCAAGAGAAATGAAAACACAATTTGTCTTCTCAAAAATGTGTGCATGAACATGAATAATGATGCTAATAGCAGCATTATTCATAATAATAGACAAAGAGTAGAGAATCAAGATGGTGGAGGAGTGAGTGGAAGTCACACTGACCTCCTCTCAGGACCAACCTGGAATTATAACTAAATTGTGGAGAAATGACCTGGAACAAACAACTGAACAATAGCGAGAGAGGAGCCTTGTAAACTCGGAGACAGAAGAATCGGCTTTACTACAACCTAACTGGTAAGGAGTATGGTAGAGACTCGAGAAGGTGGGCAAGGTGCCAGAAGGATATTGAAATGGCCAGTGGGACCCCCCTGATAAGAGCAGGGTCTAAATCAAAAGCGGAGATCTCTAGCCTACAGCACCAGAGACCAAAAACTACACAGAAAACAGCCAGCTGCAAAAAGAGGCAGGGTTGCTCTCTGCCAGAGACAGGTGGCTGGAAATGCAAAGAACCATTTAAAGGGTCAGCGCATAAATTTTTATTTGCAGCCACTTACCCTAGTCTCCGGCAAAGGCGAGGGCAAAGTGGGTTGGAGACGCCTGAGGAGAGACTGGGGAAGGAGGCTTTGGGGAGAGAACTGAGAGTAGCCAGCGGGATTTTGGTGCTGACTCATCCCCCATGCAGCAGCAGCCATCTTGCTCAGGCAGAGGCCACTCCCCCTGAGCTGCAGCAGCGTAGGAGGACCCAATAACCTGACCCCCAGGTGGGATTCCACCCCGCCCTGTGCTGTCTAAGCTGCCTGCTGAATGCAGAGTGGCAGCCACAGATAGTAGATCCTTGGCTAAATAGGGGCACAGAGAGGTCTGGAGACACTTGAGGAAAGACTGGGGGTGGAGGCTTTGGGGAGAGAAGGGAGAGAGTACTATATCCCAGTGCTGACTCCTCCCCCATACAGCAGCAGCATGAGAGGACCCAATAACCCCATCCTCAGGAGGGACTCCGCCCTGCCCTAAGCTGTTTAAGGCACCCTACTGAGTGCAGAGTGATGAGATTAATAGCTGAAGGACACAACCACAAACAGTAGATTACTGGAAGTCTTGAACAGACTGCCTAAGGTCAGACAGGGTCAACATCTGACATCATTAGAGGCAGATCCAGAAAGTAAAAACAGCAGTCTCCTACCATAGAAGTTCACACAACAAAGTCAGGAAATCAAGATAGATCAACTTAAGAAGCAGAAGCAAAAAAGAAGAGACTCACAAATAATGGGAAGACAAACAAACACCCCCCACTGGAAGGGAAAGGAGGAATCCCTACAAAGAGACCTAAATAAAATAGAGACAAGTAAACTATCAGATATTGAGTTCAAAACAATGGTTCTAAGGAAGTTCAATGGGCTCAGTGAGCTCAGAGGGAATTACAAAAAACTACAGGGAAACTACAGGGAACTTACTTCAAACTCTATCAGCATGAAAAAGGACGTAGAAACTACCAATAAGAGACAAGAGGAAATTAAAAATGCAATCTCTGAGTTGAAGAATACAGTAGAAGGAATAAAAAAACAGGCTAGATGAAGCAGAGGAATGAATCAGCAAGCTGGAGGACAAAGTAGAAAAAAGCTCCCAGAAAGAGCAAGAAAATGAAAAAAGGCTCAAAAGAATGAAGAGGCATTGAGGGAAATGCAGGACAACCTGAAACGTAATAATATCCATATAATAGGGATACCAGAAGGAGGAGAAGAGGAAAGGATAGAGAACCTGTTTGAAAAAGTAATGATGGAAAACTTCCCTAATTGGAAGAAAGAAAAAGTCACACAAGTCCAGGAAGCACAGAGGGTCCCATTCAGGAAGAACCCAGTCAGGCCCACTCCAAGACACATCATCATTAAAATGGCAAGTATCAAAGACAAACAGAAAATCCTAAGGACAGCAAGAGAGAAAGAGGTAGTAACATATAAGGGAGTCCCAGTACGGCTAGCAGCTGACTTCTCAACAGAAACACTGCAAGCCAGAAGGTTAATGGCAAGAAATATTCCAAGGCATGAAAAGCAAAGGCCTGCAAACAAGACTGCTGTACCCAGCAAGGCTCTCAATTCAAATGGAAGGTGAAATAAGGAGTTTCCCAGACAAAAGAAAGCTAAAAGAATACACCTCCACCAAACCAGCATTGCAAGATATGCTAAAGGGACTGCTTTAAGATGAAGAAAAAGAGTCTATGAATACCCAGTTCCTTTCACAGTTGCCAGTACTTGCTATTACCATTATTTTTTAATACATATTCATCTGATTGTGACAGTGATGTGTTATTTTAATTTTTCCTTTATTATTTGTTGAAACTAAACCTGTTTTTGTGATTTCTTGCCTATTTCTATTATTTTTAAAAAGCTTTAAATGACTTTTTGGTATTCTTTATCCATTTTTTGATTAAATGTTTGTAGAATTTTTTTCCTAAAAAAAAACCCATTAACCTTTTTGTAGATGTGTTGCAAATACTTTCCTATTCCATTAGTTGTCCTTTACCTTTTTTATATGTATATTACTGTACAGTCTTAAATGTTTAATATAGTCATATTATCAATATTTTACTTTACAGCTTCTGGATTTGAATATTTTACTTCAGGGTAAGAAAAATATTATTTTGTAAATTTTCCTAAAACTCCTTAGATTCTACATATTGATTTTTAACTCACCTGAATATTTCTTGTATAACATGTGAAATAGGGCTCTATATTTGTTTTATTTCAAGTAATAGTGGTCCACGCACCTTATTTGTTGAATAAGCCTTATTTTACCAATTGATTTGAAATATCAACTTTTATATTTTATAATTAACTTTGACATTAAAAAAATATATATGCATTTAAGGAAGAAAGAAAGAAAAAGAAAGAAAAGAAAGAAAGGGAGATGGATCTCCCACCTTTCGTGACAACATGAATGAAACTGGAGAATATTAAGCTAAGTGAAATAAGCCAGTTGATGAAAGACAAATACCATATGATCTCACCTATAAGTGGACTCTATTCAACAAAATAAACTATCGAACAAAATAAACCCCAGGCATGGAAACATGGAGCAGACTGAAAGTGACCAGAGGTGAAGGGGAAAAAGGGTAATGGTGGAAAGAAGGGGAAGAGACTAGACAAAGAACATGTATGAATGACTCATGGACATGGACAACAGAGTGGGAACTGGCTGTGGAGTGGGATGGGTGGAGAGAGGTAAAGGGGGAAAAATTGAGACAACTGTAACAGAATAAACACGATTTATAAATTTTTAAAAATAATAGACAGAAAGTAGTAACAACTCAATAGATAAAATGTGGAATAGCTGTAAAAGGGAACCACAAAATTTGCTCATAAAAAGGAATGAAATATTGATTCATGCTACAACATAAAGTTTGAAAACACTATGTTAAGTGAAAGAAGCCAAACACAAAAGTTCACATACTATATTGCTCCATTTAGATGTAGAGTCTAGAACAGGCAAATCTGTAGAGACAGAATGTAAATTAGTGGTTGACTAGGACCAAGACTGGGTGGAATAGAGAGTAAGGGCTAATGGGAAAAGAGTCTCATTTTTAGAACATGATAATGTTTCAAACTTAGATTATGGTGCTAGTTGCACAATTCTGTGAATATACTAAAACCATGGCACACTTAAAATGGGCAAATATTAAATTTTCTATTGATTGATTTTAGAGAAATCAGGAGAGTGACAGAGAAACATCAATTTGTTGTTCTACTTATTCGTGCATTCATTGGTGGCTTCTTGTATGTGCCCTGACCAGAATCAAACCCATGACCTCGATGTATCTGGACAACATGTTAACCAACTGAACTACCAGGCTAGGGCTGAAATGGGTGAATTTTATGGTATTTGAGTGATTATTCAAAAAATGTTTGTTTTTTCTTAAAAAGCCAATATTCTTTCCAATAGGCTACTATGTTGCATGGTTATTTCTATTATTATTATTTTATAGGTTTCTCTTAAATATATGTTACATAATACATGTGCTATAAAAGGGTTATACATTTTGATCTACAATGTTCCTTTCAAAACATTATATTTTTACTTCTTTATCCATTTTATCCATTTTAACATAAAATTTCCTATACAGAAAATGGTTTTAAAAGTTCCCAATCTAGTCATGTTCTTGTTTTAGTATTATTTCTATCATATTGAAATTGTAACATTTGCCAGGGCACATTGCAACTATAATATAAGAAACATTGGAGATGAATTTTCCATATACACTTTGTATTTTAAACAAAATTTAAAATATTGAATATAAAAACTTGTGAGTTCTGGAAATAAAATAAATATGATCTTAAAAGAATATAAATATATGTTACTGTTTTGAGTTGAGAGAAAACAAGATAATATGTGTAGGCAAAAAATTCATTGTGCAAAAATGTTTTCTTGCTCTTAAAGTGTTACATTTTTATTTGATTTTGGACAAATATGATTTAAATATTAGAAGGAGTATTATTTTCTGCAATATGTACGTATTTCAGAAATATCATTAAATAAATACAGAGAAGAATTAATCCATTTATATCTGAAACCTTAAACTAACCCAAGGAAAGAGACTTTTAAAAAGAGCTTAAAAGTAGTGCTTCCCTGATTATAGAAAGCATATAAAAATATGTAATGCTTGAAAGAGAACCAAATAAATAATGTGACAACTTTTGTAAAATACAATAAAAATTAATTACTAGAAAATGAATTTTTAAAAAACAAGACATCAAAAATACAAGCTGACTCTTTTTTTTGTTATTCAACAGGCATTAATTATTCTGTCAAGTTGCTATAAGTATTTCTAAATGCTTGTTCTCAATTTCCATGATTATGTGGCTATACACAGGTAATACTCATTCAATAACTAACTCTAGTCTACATCTTCCTCAGAGGTGTGTTATGGCAGGTAACATGAGGTAGCCTCTCTCCCTTTCTTTATTCAGTGGTGACTCTATGGCCTACAGACAGAGCATCTCAAAATAGTTAAGACTTTCTATAAACATGCCAGGACTGAGAATGCCTTCAATATGACTGTTCTTCACTGTGGAAGTGCCCAGTGGTGTACAAGACTCCCCTACGTCATCATAGTTAGTTAAAACAAGAACTCAAAAAATGTTTTAAAATTCACTCTCATTGTATCATAGGGCCCTGGGGCAGCCAAAATATCTTCCTCCTCCAGCCCTCTCTCTGCCAACAAAAATCTTGTAATCAGCAAGGGAGGATCCTTTTCTGATTCTGCCAGTGTGTAATAGTGAGTGTAGAAATTCTCAAAGAATGTTTACTTCTTTTACTTCGTCTGAAGGTTTTTAGCAGAAAAATCAACACCAGAAGAATTTAGAGGAAATGCTTCTGATTCTGCAGGTGCCACATACTATTAGTAAGAAAACTTGTGAAACTAAGTATTATCGGTGTGTCACATTTTACATTTTACAACATGAATCAATAAAGCTCTGGCATCTCAGTTATGCCAGGAGGAACTCTCAATAGAACTCAATCCTATGTTGTCCTAGAAGAAACCAACTGTTGCTATGACAGAGAAGAGAACTCAGGAATTACCTATGTAGGAGCTCTTAGAAAGGCAAACTGATTGGAAGGGTGATTGTGGGATTTGTCTTGACTAAGTAAACTGCTTTTACTTAGGTTTTATGTTTATTCATCATCATTTGATGGGGGTAAGGGATATAGCTGATAAAGAATGTAATACCCTCACCCAGTGCCAGGCTTAGGGTGAGGCAAGTAAGTAACTCAACCTAGGTGTAAAATTTAAGATGTGCCAGAAAATTCAGTAATCAAGATAAATAATATTTCAATGCAATGTTTTTTAGTCCAATGCAGGACTTTTAATTGGACACTTCGACCCTGGCTCAGTTGGTTGAAGCATCATTCCATAGACAGAAAGGTCACAGGCTCAATTCCTGGTCAGGGCACATACCCAGGTTGTGGGTTTGATCCCCAGTCAGAGTGCGTATGAGAAGGTAACCAATTGATGTTTCTCTCTCACATCAATGTTTCTCTCTCTCTCTCCCCCCTCCCTCTTTCTCTCACTCTCTTCCCCCCTTCCTCTCTCTAAAAGCAATGAAAAAAATGTTCTCAGGTAAGGATTAGAAAAAATCAAATTGGTGCAAAACTCCCCATAATGAACACAATATCAGAATTTTAAATAATGATAGAATCAGTATTACTAATTTTCTTTTTTGTCGCAGGCTCCAATAGAGCTAGGCACAAACACTGCTTGGCACTACCACTGAGCAAAGAGAACATGCAGACAGAACTGCTTTCAGACTACTCCTGTATTTTTTTTTTCAAGTAAGTTTAGATAGTGATGACCACAGCAAATGCTAGGATGTCACCTCCACAATTTCCAGGATTAAGATGGCCGAGCATTGACTTTTCTAATCTGTTCTTTGAAATTTCCTCCAAGCACAACTGAAATAAGAACTAGAAACACAAACCCCATCTTCAACAAAACTGGAAATATCTGTATCAGGAAACCTACAATATATGAAGACAAAAAGCAGATGAAGTGCTATTGGATAGGGAATGGCCAGGAGGGGATCTGCCTCAGGCCAGGCTGTAGTGTGAGGGTTCTTTGTGCAGGAAAGATTTCACAACATGAGTCCAGCTGACTTTGAGAGTACATTTATTAAAGCTGGGGACAGTGAAACAAAGGAGGGTTTATGACAGAAGCAGCAACAGGAGAGAGCCCAGGCAGTGCACTGCTTTGGCTCTTTAGAAATGTCATAAGAAAGGAGTGAGCCAAGGTGGGGCTGATGTCAGCTCACTGGAAAGTCAGAGAAAAAGGAGTTCTTGGAGACAGGATGAGGGGGGTAAGCCTGGGACAAGCTGCTGCTGCCCACTGCTGCCCTGGTTGCAAGTCTTGTGGGGACCTTCTGAGTTTAGGAAGAAATAAGAGTTCATGCCCAGGAAGGGGCATGGGCATGTTCTAGAGCAAACCTGCAGTGAGTCTTTGTCTTGAGGGTTTTTAATCTCTCTTCTGTGGGTAAGAATCTTAGGGAAGGGTTTCAGCAGAGTATTTATCAGCTTTCCAGGTGTGTTTTTAATATGCTGATGCATCAAAATGAGCATATAATGGAGTTTGGGAATATTCTTTGGTCTGCTTTACTGTTATACTTTTATCTTGGGTCTCTCTGGCTTCAATGGGATTTTCTCTTTGTCCTCCTGACTTCATTTGTCCTTGGGTTTACCTGGCACAATGGCATTAATTGAGTCTTTATTCTCTATTTTCCCAACCAGGGTGATTTAAGATATGTATTCTCTGGTTAGGGAAGAAGGGTGTAAACCATTTGCTCTCAAGTGTCCTTGGTTAAGAAAGATAATGTCTTACAATTCATTAGCTGGCTGTAAGTTGTTCAAATTGTTTGGCCTTATTTAATTTTCTTGTTTTAGTTTCCCTATTCTATTTGCCCAGGACTTTTCCTAGCTTCTTACTATCCTGGAATAGTGACTAAATTAGCAGAGCAGAGGAAGCCAAATATTGTGGGAGGACACCCTCAAGAAGCTTGACAACCCATCCCAAGAAGGCTTAGGAATCGAAGCCTGTACCCTGGAAGATAGGGGTAGGAAAAGGCATTGAAAACAATGGGGAGGTGTCTGAAATGATGGTGGGTGGGGGGAGCAGTTAGCCCTACAAGCCCCTCCCCGACTCCCATAAGTACTTTATCTGGGAAGAAACAACCTGAGAGGCTTCTGGGGGAGCACCAAGCAGGAAGAGGGCAGGGGTGAGGATTTAATGAAAGTCTGCACACTGAACTGTGAGATTCTTCAGTCTCCTGTGCTGTGGCGCCAGCAGCCAGGCTTATCCTTCCCAGACAGCAGATTAGAGAGGCTCTTCCTCTAGATACACAAAATTACTGCAGAGAAAATACCTACACAGACTGACATTTGGAGGACCACACCCTAAAACTGGCTGACCACTGACTCAATCTAAAAATAAGCCCACAAACTGACCAAACTGGCCCTCTCGCACAGTTTCCAATCAGCTTTGCAGTGATTCATTTAAAAATCTGAATAAACATCCAAGGATCACCAGGTCTTTGAGGAAATTCCAACAGTAAAGACAAACCAAAACAAATAAACCAGAAGGAAAAAAAGAACTCAGAGGAAATAGATAATACAGACAGTTGAAGATTTTTTTCAAAAAGTGAATTAATATTCTCAGTGAGGCAAGATTTGACACCCATGTAACAAGACTAAAATTCTATCAGGAAGGGAAGAAGGAAGGAAACATTTAGACTTAAACAGAGGTGCTCGGGCAGAAAAGGGGAAATGGAGATACCATTATTTTGAGTATTCACTAACACCAGGCATTGTGCTAGGAACTCTACATGTATATAATTTATCCTCAAAACAATCTTATGAGGTAGATACTATCATTTATCTCTTTTTTATAGGAGAGGAAACTAAAAGAAATGTTAATCAGGTAGTAAACAATGGAATCAGTGTCTGCTAGCTCTAAAACTTGGGTTCTAATTCACTATAATGAGACTTTAATCAGAACATAATCATTTATGAAATTTAGATCCTTCTAGAGACGCCATGAAAGCAATTTAGGGGAGTAAGAGTATGGCTGTCGCAAGAAGGTGAGCAGAGGAGTATGACTGAAGAGTGAAGGCCAGAAAGCTAATTAGGAGACTCATGGTAGTCCGGGTAAGAGGTGTTTAGGATCTGAGCCAGGCTGGTTGCCGAAGGATGAAAAATAGAGTGCAAATTAGAAGAAGGAAAAAATGGAAATAGAATTATCAGTTCAAATCCTGGACAGTCCCCCAAAATGAAGAAAATAAAAGGAATTATTGGGATTTATTGACTTAAATTCTCACCTTGGGGGCATGCCGTGGAGAGGAGGCTGGCTGTACTCTGCATGTGTGTGAAGAGCCAAGTGTGTTGGGAGTCTGGGTCTGTGAAGATTTGAGCCAACTCGAGTGAGGAGCGAGAGTCTTTTCATTTTGTTGCTGACCCTTGTACGTAAAAGGTCATAGAGGAAATGCACAGGGAGGTTGTGGGAAACAGCTATTGAGGATGTGGAAGGAGGGATAGGGGTGACCCGTCATTGGGCACATGCCCAGACAAACACTGCAATGAGCCTACAATGTCTTTCTGCTGACTCACAGTAGTGGTAAGAGAAGTGGCTATGACAATGGTAGCAGACCCTCAGCTTCAAGGGTGGATATTTGAGCTTTAGCCCCCAAGGTTCCTTGGGAAACTCAGTGGTCAGGGTCTGTTGATGGCTGACCCAGCAACGCATAAAAAGCAAATAAAACAGGCTCTCTGGTTTCTCTGAGGCCATTGTTTTCAGGCCTCAGTAAATCTCCAGGGTTATTAGACATTTCATGAGTAAAGACACTTTTGGAAGAAAATAAACTGTCCCTTAACCACAAAATGGAGGCTCCAGCTGTTTAATTGGAATACTTAAAAAAAAAAGTGACCAGTGCAGTAGCACATCCATAAAATATATCTCAGGCAGAGGAAACAGCATGCACAATGTTCAGAGTTCAAAGGAAAACACTGATTTGAAACTGATTATACCAACAATATCCTGCTACATCCATAAACAAGATGCCCCTCCTCTTGTATTGTTTGTTTATTCTAATTAATAAGTGAAGTGTAAAGTTGGAGGAGCGATGACAGAAAAAAAATTAAGATGCCTAAGAGGGGTTATCACTTGAGGTCTTGAAAGACATGTTAAAATGTCTGTTCACTGTCAGTTTTTGATTCTGGAAAATTCTGAGTCATTATCTGTTTGCATATTTTATTTTATTCTATTCTCTTCTCTGAACCACTTAGAAATATATTAGCTCCTCTTGCTCTATTAGTGTCTCTTAACCTTTGATGGTTTTCATTTCTTTAGCTCCCTATACTATAGCCTATATGTTTTCCTTAGATCGATTTTCCAATTCCTTAACTCTCTCTTTAGCCAGTTTAATCACCTGTTATACCTGGCCAAAAATTTTAACAATGACTACATTTTTCCTTTTCTAGAAATTCTGTTTGTGATCTTCTTTTCTGTCTTTATTCCTCCTCCTTCTCCTCTTCCTCCTCCTTCTCTTCCTCTTTTGTGGAATGGTAAATGTTCTTTTCAAAGTTCTGATCTTTCTTCAACAATTTCTTGTTTTTGCTCTAGTGTTTTCAATTCCTTAGTATATGTCTTTATAATTTTAGTATATACTTAATTTATAAGCTCTACTAAATAGTCTAGTTATCTGTGATCCTTAGGGGCCTCCTTTTGCTGATTATTGTTTCTTTATTGATGGAGGTTAATCATTTCCCTCTGTGTTTTGAAATTTTTATGATAATCTAATATTCAGCTGGGTTTTATTTTTTTGGAAATCGCATATTAACAACAGACCACATTTTTTTTAATCAGTTTTACTGAGATATAATTTACATAAAATAAAATTCACTAACTTAAAATGTAAACAGTTATGTAACTACTGCCATAATTAAAATATAAAATTTTTCATCACTTCAAAAAGTTCCTTTGTGCTTCCTGCAGTCAATCTTTCCTTACCCCTGGTCCCAGGCAACCACTGATTTGCTTTTTGGCATTGTAATTTGCTTCTTTTAGAATTTTATACTAATGGAATCATACAATATGTAGTTCTTTGTTTTGAATAATTTCATTTAACACAATCCTTTTTATAATCTTCAATGTTAATAAGTATATCAGTAACTTACTCATTTTGTTGCTATTCCACAATTTAACTATTCACCAATTGATGGACATTTATATTCTTTCCAGTTTTTGATGATTATGAATAAAGCTGATATGAACATTTGTATATAAGTCTTTGTGTAAACATTTATTGTCATTTCTCTTGGGTAAATACCTAGAAGTGAAATTCCTGGAATGTATGATAGATGCATGTTTACCCTTGTACGAAAATGCCAAACTTTTCCAAAGTGGCTACTTGGAAACTGCCAAGCTTTTCCAAAATGAGCATTTGTACCCCCCCACTCCCAGCAACATATGAGAGTACAGTTGGTCAACATTCTCAGTGACAATTGGTATTATCAGTCTTTAATTTTAGCCATTCTAGTGTAATAGTATGTCATTGTGATTTTAATTTGTTTTCCCCTACTGACTAATGATATTAAGCATATTGTCATGTGATTGTCACTCTTTTTTTTTTTTTTTTTGTGAACTGTCAGTTCAAACCTTTGGCTGTCTTTTTTTATTATACTGTTTGTCTTCTTTTTATTGAGCTGTAAGTGTTTTTTAATATAGTCTAGATACAAGTCTTAATCAGATATACATTTTGCAAATATTTCCTCTCAGTATGTGGCTTGTCTTTCATTTTCTTAGTGTTTTTCAAAAAGCAATCATGTTTAATGTTTATGAAGTTCAATTTCATAAATTTCTTTTCTTTTATGGGTTGTGCTTTTTGTGTCCTATGTAAGAAATCTTTTCTCAACCTAACTTTTCTTTTGGAAACACTTAGGTTTAGGTTTCTGCTCCTTTTCAAATTAATTTTTTATTTGGTATGAGGTAAGGATGAAGTTTTATTTTTATGTTTTGCCCACAGATTCCCAACTGTTCAATGCCATTTTTGAAAAGACTGTTCTTTCTTCCATTGAATTACCTTGGAACATTGACTATATATGTGTGGGTCTATTCTTGGACTTTTTAGTCTGTTCTGTTGATCAATACATCTATCCTTATGCTGATATCATACTCTCTTGATTACTGTAGCTTTATAGTAAATCTCAAAATCAAGTCACATGTATTTGTCAACTTTGTTCTTACTTCACAAGATTGTTTTAGCTATTCTGGGTCCTTTGCATTTCTATGTAAATTTTAGAACCTGCTTGTCAGTTTCTATAAAAAAACTATATGCTGAGATTTTTGTCTGGTATTACATTGAATTTATAGATTAACTTAGGGAGAATTAATATTTTATCAATATTGAGTTTCTAATCTATGAACACAACATATCTATTTATGTAGATATTCTTAAATTTCTCTCAGAAGAGTTTTATAATTTTCAGTGCACAGGTCTTGTACATATTTTGTTAAATTTATCCTTAAGTATTGCATGATTTTTTATTCTATTGTAAATAATATTTTTAAAGATTTTATTTATTTATTTTTAGAGATAGGGAAAGGAAGGGAGAAAGAGAGGGAGTGCCACATCGATGCAAGAGAGAAAAGAAACATTGATTGGTTGCTTCTCGTACATGTCCCATCCAGGGGCTGAACCCATAACCTGAGCACGTGCCCTGACCAGGAATCAAACCGGCAACCTTTTGCTTTGCAGGAAGACACCCAACCGAGCCACTGGTCAAGGCTGTAAATAATATTTTTAAATATTAATTCCAATTGTTTATTACTAATAATAAATACAACTGATTTTTGTGTGTTGACTTTATATCCTGAGAGTTTGTTGAACTCAGTTACAGAATACTTTTCTGTAAATTCTATAGGATTTTCTATACAGATGATCACACTACTCAAAGACCATTTTTTAAGTTAAATTCTAACTGGGAGTTCCCAGACTAATAACTAATATTCTGGAGATATATATTCTAACTCTAAATCTAAGTGAGGTCAGATTGGGCTAGAAGTTATAAATTGAAATAGAATTATTTGCTTTTTACTGTCTAGATCCCAGGCTATGATAGACAAGCTTTTTTGTCCTTTCCTTATGCCAGGAGCAGTGTTTTTCTCAGTCCACCTGTCATTGAGCCTTTGATTCAATCCCAGCTCCCTACCTCATGAGATGTCAAAGCCTTATTAAATTTCAAGCCTCATTGTTATGAAGATGGGAAAACCCATCTAACCTTGACCTGGAGGTACCTCAGTGAAAACTCACATCCTTCTTGCTTTGGTTTTACCTCCTATGTTGGCTCCCAAGTATCAGTTATCCATTGCTGCATAACAAACCATGCAATGATTTTTTTTTTTAATATCTCACAGGTCTTTGGGTTGCATGAGGATTTTCTCTGCTTCATTTCACCTGGGGTCATTAACAAAGCTGCATTGAGCTGGAGGGTCCAAGATGGCCACTCTCATGACTGGCAGTCGGTGCTGGCTATTGGCTTGTGCATGTTTGTTGTTCTCTCCATGGCCTCTTATCCTCTTCTAAACTGGATCAACTTCTTTATATGGTAGTCTTAGAGCAGTGTTCCAAAAATACTAAGTGGAAACCATAAGGTTTCTTAAGGCTTAGCATTGGAAGTCATATAACATCATTTTAACCACACTCTATTGGTTACAAGGTGTTGTATGATACAGAATTTGACTAGCCTCTGTCCCTGATTCCTGGGAGAGAGACAGTAAATCACTGGCATTTCCTGAGTAATAGGAGTGCCTTTGTAATCCATGAACCTTTGGATAACATCTAAGCTTATGCTATGAGAAGAATGACTAGGATAGGGGTGGTCACCAGAAAGACCAGCTATGTGATGAGAGGATTGGAGCTTTGAGCCAGCCCAATCTCCAGCAAGGAGAGAGGAGGCGGATATTGAATTTAATCGTATGGTCAATGATTCCATTAATGATACCTATGTAATGAAACCCCAATAAAACTCTGACCCCCAAGCTCAGTTGAGCTTCCTGGTTAGTGAATACACTGAGGTGCCAAGAGGGTAACACAACCAGATTCTACAGGGAGAGGGCATGGAAGCTCTACATTCAGAACCCTCCCAGACTTCGACTTATGTGTCTCTTCATTTGGCTGGCCCTGACTTACATCCTTGATAACAAAACTGTTATTGTAACTATGGTGCTTTCCTGAATTCCATGAGTCATACTAATGAATTACTGAATCTGAGGGTGGGTCATAGGAGCCCTCCATATTTGTAGCTTGCTCGTCAGAAATACAGGTGGCTGGTGAATTTCACTTGTGGCTGACATATGAAGTGGAGCAGCCTTGTTGAAGATCATGCCCTTTAACCTGTGGAGTCTGACAGCAACGCCACTTTTTTGCTGGCTCAGCTCTTCTTTTAAAAGAATGTTTCTTATATTTTATCCAGCACTTCTAGATGTTTTACAAAGAGGTTTTTCCAGTTACCAGTTCACAATATTATCAGAAAAAGAACCTCTCATTATTTACTGTACATACTCAAGTGCAGTAGTTAGAGGCTAAGAGGGAAGGGCTAGAAGGAAAAACCCTTCTGTGTCACTTTCTGTGCCAGGAACACAGAAAGATCTATTTGAAAGAAATCTAGACAATAGTTAGAGAAGATGATGGGACAGGAAGAACTGGTTAAATGTGTGAAAAGAATGAATTATCTTGGAGGCTGGGATATGGTGTTGATTTTGAGCCAAAAAAAAAATAAAAGTATAACACAGAGAAGAACATCATGTGAAGAAATAGAGACACAAAGAAGAGACTATGTGATGATGGAAGCAGAGATTGGAGCGATGCAGCTGTAAGCCAAGAAATACCAAAGACTGCCAGCAACCACTGGAAGCAGAAAGAGGCAAGGAAGGATTCTTCCCTAAAGCCTCAGAGAGACCACAGCCCTCCTGGAAACCAGATGCCCTTGCTTTGAGACTTCTGGCCTCCAGAACTGTAAGAGAATAAATTTCTGTTATTTTAAGCAAAGTAATAATTTGTGATACTTTCCTAGGGCATGCCAGCCCTAGGAAATGAATAACCATGGGGCTGCACATTGGCAGAAGAGAATGAAGTCCTGGACATAATAACCAATATCAATTATCCATTGCTGCATAACAAACCATGCGATGATTTTTTTTTTTAATATCTCACAGGTCTTTGGGTTGCATGAGGATTTTCTCTGCTTCATTGGCTTGTGCATGTTTGTTGTTCTCTACATGGCCTCTTGAAACAAGGTATGACAGCAGCGGTGACGATGGAGAGAGCTGAGAAACCATTTTCAGAGCAAATCAATAAGACTTGGAGACTTAAGAGCTATGTGGACAAAATGAGAGGGAAACAGTAAAGATCCAAAGAGCTAAGGAGCTTCTATTGATGTAACAAAAGACCAAGAGGAAGGACACTGGTTCACAGGCCGTGTGTAGAGGCCCGTGGGTTTAGCTATTATGTGAGTAACATAAAGGACATCTGGGAGAATATTGGTTGGTCTCTGCAATGCGTAACGACAGGATTCATCCAGGGAAAAGTGGATGATTTACATGGAGTATGAGCCCAGGCATGCTGCTTCCCTCATTTGTCCCTTGTTGGAATGTACCGTGGTAAATCACAACTTCCAAACATCTTAGTTAAACAGTCCTTCCACTGTAGCTAGAGATCTACTTCTGTGTGCAGAAATTCCGCTCCAAAACACATTCACATGGGTTTAGAACTATTACTAACTGTGGAGAACTTATGCTTTATTTCAAGATCTTTTGAAAAATAATCAAGACACGCCGAAAAAAAAGTATGAAATAAAGAATAACATAGAAGAAACAAAAAGTATGTACAGCAAATTAGGAAAAGACCATAGAAATCCTCTCTGGAAAGAAAATTTCTATAAGAAAGATGTCGCTTCTGAGACAAAAAAAAATAAAATACTTCAAAATACTGTTGTTGTTTTTTACCTACAGAAATAAAAATTCACTGAAGGCTGTCATGTTTGTACAGTGTCAATTTGAAGTCACAGATACAGTAACTAAAATCGGAATACTCAGACAGAGATGCACATGGGAGTAGCTGACTTTGCCTAGCAGGCCTCAGCACACTGGTTGTTTTCATGCTGCAACTGCTCCTGCTGAATGTGCAGATACACTAAAAGTACCAGGGGTTATACAGTGAAGCTAGAGTTACAGGTCACTGCTACCAGGTCAGCCCTTTTGGGGAAATAGGAAAGGGACAAAGGAAAGTAGGATTAAGACCATTTGGCAGAGGATAAAGTGTCCATTAGGTAGTTACAAATTCCTTTTTTGACTGAAGGATGGAGACGAGATCAGTTCCCCATCTTTAGGCATCAGCAAGAGCCCCTTCATACCTGGATATCCTCTGTCTCAAAGTCTAGTTCATGAATCAGGGGTGTTGGTGATATGGAACTAAGGCCAAGCTGCTGCTGTGTCTGTGTTGAATTACCTGATCCAGCTCTTCTTATCTGTGGATGCTAGAACACAGGTACCTCAGTGAGGTCAGCAAAGGATCAAGTAGGTATTGAACTGTTCTTTGTACTTTTATTAAAACTTCTGTGCAACACAGAGCATATTCTTGCTTCTGTAGTACAGTGAGGTGGGAGAAATCTTGAACTAAAATCCTCACATCTCTTATGTAAGAATGTTAATAGCACCTCTATTTATAATTGCCAAAACTTGGAAATAATCCAAATGTCCATCAGCAGGTGTGTGGATAAATAAATTGTGGTATATCCTTACAATGGAATAATGTCCAGCAACAAACACCTACAAATACATGCAACAGGATGGATGAAATTCAAAAACATTATGCTCAGTTAAAGAAGCCTTATCGAAGAGCATATCTGTTGTATACTCAATTTTATTTACATGAACTTTTAGATCAGGCAGACTCATCTGTTGTACTTATTCGCCACCTTTTCACTGCTTATGGTAAGCTAGTTATTATACATTAGCATCCTTTTGGTTCTTTGAAGTCAGTAAGTACCTCCCCCCTGAACTCCTGTTCATATTCTTCCCCCTCAGTGCAATATTCTTTTTCCCCCCCTTCAATCTGAATTACTCCTCCAGTTTACACATGCTTTTTTCCCCAAGGAAATCCTCCCTAACACCCAGACTTAGGTCAGCTTTCAGAACACCTTATGCTTCTCTTTTATCACAATTATCCTAATAATAAATAAATAATTATTGATACAATAACTTGTTAGGGGTCTGCTCCACCTTAGACTATTAAGATCTCAATGTCAGGGACTATCTATGTATATTCATGGTTCTATTCCCAGTCTCTAGCACCATTCTTGAAAATATATAGTAGTCAAGTAATAAATATTTGTAGATTAAACAACCAAATTAATGAATCTCTCCATATTTTCATATTCTCATTTTCCAAAAATTTGGTGATCTTTGATCACCTTTTCATATGACAGTTATTTTGTTATATTATTGTCTACACAGAGAATAAAATAAGTATTCTTCTCTAATCTGGTTATTCAATTTTTTTCCTGTTGCTAGTTTTTAAGAGTTTATCTGGCTCCAAAATTTGTTTTAGCAACATCATATAAATTGTTAGAATCATCATCAAATTTGGGAAACGCCCCATCCAGTTTCTTTTGTGTATGAGGTACAAGATTACAAGGCATCCAAAGATCTCTTGTGCAGTGACAAACCTTAAATACTCTGTCTGCATTGTCAACATTCATTAACAGTTTTCTGTAGGAGAATCCTGGAAGCCATTCCTACACTAGGACAACTGGCAGTAAATTAACCATGCACAGAAATGATTGCAAACTAAATTCCACTAAACTCCACTAAATCCAAACTAAATGTCCCAAATACAACTTCCCCTCAGCCAGATCCCAAAAAACATTTAAGGACACTCCAATGTCTCCTAACATGAGAGAAGTACTAAGAAGGGATAGTCAGAGTGGATAGAGACAGTAGTCTTAATCTGTTGTAGTTACATTTACAAATTTTACAAAGGCTTATGACAGTGTGACTCTGCTAAGGTCCTTCCCAGGGTGTAAAACTTCAACTTTGTTAGCTTCATCGTAAATCCATCTCTGCCTACTTCGTTGGATTGTTGATAACATTAAAGAAGACATTAGCTGTGAAATCACCTTTTAAACCATAAAGTACTGTGCACAAGATGATTATAATGACGATGGGCTCCCAGCCTCCATCAAAGCTTTGACTGCTGCCTATATGTCTGAAGATACCTAGTTAACTGGTGGGAAGATCTAAAGAATCCTATTTGCAAGAAAGGAGGAGCTCTGGTGAGAAAATCTATCTTAAAATGAAAGCCAAGATTGACCCATTCGACTCAGTAACAAAGCCCTTGGTGTCCACAATAAGAGGGGATTATTTTCTAGCCAAGCCTTCTGTGGACCATGTCTCATCCCTTTGTGTGTTTTGGGTGTATTATGAATAAATACTAAAATAATTATTTCATTAAAATGACCTTGTAAGTCATTGGGACAAGGAATTTTTTTGGAAAACTTTCCAAAACTCCACAATTTCTTAGAATTTTCAAAGGTCAGAGTGATCTCTTCAAACCTTAAAAGAGATCAGTTGCCTGAATAATAAAATATTCTTAATACAGCCTATGCAGTTTCATATTCAAATACAATAAGAAGCTATTTATTTGTATGTGTTTTTATATTGTTACACATAATTAAAGCAATGGTATTTTTATTAAAACATTTTTAAGTTAGTGTGTGATACTCTCACATTTTTCCTGGGTCTTACATTGAGCCAATCCATTTTAGAGTTGACATGATTAGATCAATACTGGGAAAAGGAAAGAAGAAGAAAGCAGCAGATTCTACATTTAAAATGTTTTAATAATATTTTTAAAAATCTAATTCTATTCCATTGTTGCCCTTAATTCCTTCTATATTTGAAATGGAGTCCAGGAAAATAGCAGTTAAAGTCTAATATGATTGGTTGTGACTCTTAAAGTACCTCCTTCTCTTTCTCTTCTTTTTATGCACATCACTTGACAAATGTTTTGATTCATATCTAATGAAACCCCCGAACTATGCCTTGAATAGGGAACGCAGGAATGGTATAGTCCAATATTAAATAACCATATTGTTACCCAGTCAGGCATATACACATTGTCCAGAATGTTTTTATTCAATTGAACAAATATGCATTGAGTGCGTACAGGTGCCAGGCATCGTTGCAAGCATGTGGGAAATGTCAGTGAACAAAATAAAGATCCCTGCCTTCACACAGCTTATATTCCAGCAGAATGAACACAATAGTCCATTGCTTCAAGTTAATGTCAGATCTCTTAACTCAGATTCACAGGAAATTAGAGTTTGGAAAGGGTTCCTCTATTCTCTTCATACCAGCCTCACCAACTCTCAATGGGCAGGGGTCCTTCCATCTAGGCCCACTTGGCTGCTCTACCTGGCTATCTCTCCCTCTCTCAGCCAGCATAGGAAAAAACATCCTCCCCTCTAGCCCTACCCTTTCTTTTCTTCTCCCTCCAGTGATTCGTGCACCCTTTCTCCAGGATTCTATCTCTTCATCTCCACCTCTGGCACAGCCTGGAGCCAGTTGGCTCTATTCTACTTTAGATGAGATCTGGGATGTGTCAAATCCTATCAGTGGAGAATATACAAAAAGATTTTCACATTGAAAAGACTGACCTCCCTCATGTGTTAATATTCCTTTTTTTTTTTTTTTATCCTCACCCAAGGACACTTTTTTCATTGCTTTTAGAGAGAGAGGAAGGGAAAGAGAGAAACATCTATGTAAGAGACAAATATCAATCAGTCATCTCCCACACGTGCTCCAATGGGGGATCTAACCTGCAACCTAAGCACGTGTCCTGACTAGGAATCAAACCTGCAACCTTTTGGTTATCAGACAACACTACAACTAACTGAGCAACATTGGCCAAGGCAATATTCTTTTCTTTTTTTAATCAAATGTACTAGGGAGACATTGGTTAATAAAATTGTATAGGTTTCGCGTGTATATGATTCCATAATACATCATCTGTATATTATACTGTGTGTTCACCAGCCCAGGTCAAGTCTTTTTCTGTCACCATTAATCCCTGCTATAACCTCTTCTACCCCCACACCTTCATGTGTCAATATTCAAAAAGAGTCTCTGTCTCTTCCTCTGTATTCACTCACACTGCCAAATGCCCTTTCTGTTCCCCATGGTAAGTGGTGTGCCCCAGGAAGGGAACAGCATATGGGGAGGAAAAAAATGTCTGTCCTGCTCACTAATATTGAGATCAGGGATGCAGATCAGGACATAGAAATGAAGTTTCTTGTGGATAACTTCAGTTTATCTTCTCTATCATTTCATGAAAAAAAGATAAAAATTGTGTTATGAACTTTGAACTTATTACTATATTAATTATTTATTTATTATAAATTATTTATTAAAATGTGAATTGTTCTATTTTTAAGATTAAAGAAGTCAAAACTCTGAAACTTGCATTTAAAATATCAATCCTGATGCTATGAAGAGGGTTTTTTTTACAGGTTGGTGGGTACATTGTGAACTGTGTGTGTGTAAATATAAGGAACTCAACGTCAGTACTACTTCAACAGAGATAGAGCTTTGGTGGAGATTTTTTGGAGGACATACCTGGTCTATGATCCAATAATCCTTCCTTTATCTGGAAATTGTCATTGATCTCCCAAATCATTAGCAGTTGCTCATATAGAGGTACGTTTTAGACATGATCCTAGTCACCTGGCCCCAGTTGGTTAGGCCAGGCACGGACACCTGGAGAGACAAAGAATAAACATTAAGCAAAATAAATAAGTAAACTATTTACTATGCTAGGTGATAAATGCTATGGGGGAAAAAAGGAGTAAATTTGTTGTCTGTGGCATCTGGAATTTGAACTAAGAAGTTCTAGTTTTGTCCGGGCCAATCTAAAGTGAAGGAAACCTACATGCAGAAGATGAGGGGTGGTTCTTCTGCATGCCATGTGAACTGAAAAGCAAAGAAGGGGTGTGTCTCTCCAAAAAGCAAATAATGGAGCAGGTGTCCAGAGATAAATGGACAGCACCCTGATAGCTTTTCAGTTCTTACTTCCATTTCTTTCTTGAGGCATAGCTGTAATTTCATTCTTGGGTTCTCTGAGATACCACATTGTTTATCTATCTATCTATCTACCTATTTCCTGCTCAAGCTAGCTTCAGTTTCCTATGTTCCTTGGAACCAAAGATAACTAACTTATAACAGTAATTATAATAGTTTTAACAGTAGTAGCCAATATTATTAAGCACATACTATGTGCCAGCCATGGTGCTAAGCACTTTAGGTGCTTTATCTCATTTGTCACATTTTTTAAATAAATTAATTTTCCGATTTTAAACATTTTGGAACCATTTTATTCTGGACAAACTTTTTCAGGAAGTTTGGAAAGCACATGAGATTATGAAGAGAACTGCCGGTCCCATGATCTCATTAATGAGAGACAGCAATGGTTAACATTTTCTTTTTGCTTACACCAAAGAAAATTCTTCATTCCCCACTATCACCCCAATTCCATTGTCTTTTGTCCATACTTCTGCTTCCCAAATCAGTAAATTAAGATAGCACAAATACATGGAAATATACTAATAATATTTCAATAACTCAAGAAAACTCTAAATTGCCCATTGAAACCAGGGAAAATATCTTGTCCGTCTTTTTGTCCTCAACATTTGCTATAGAATCTTCCACATAGTAAGTGCTAAGTGAATCAATGTCTCAAAACCCAATTTAGCTCTTTCCACCATCTCGGAGCCTGCGGAGGCCTGCTGGGAACAGGACTCTATAACCACAAATGTGTCTGCAAGGCTGTGGGTCAAGGCCTTTTTTGCCAGCCATAGGCAGGGTCTCTGGAACCGGAGGAAGCACATAGCTCTTCTTAAAACTGAAGGTGTTCATGCTCGAGATGAAACTGAATCCCATCCAGAGAAGAGGTGTGCTAGTGTGGGCAAAGCGCAGAACAACACACTGACTCCTGGTGGCCAACGGAACAAACCAGAACGACCTGGGGAAAGGAAGCTCGCGCTCACGGAAACAGTTACTGGTTTGTGCTAAATTCCAAAGCAACCTTCCTGCTAACGCCATTGGACACAGAATCTGTGTCATGCTGTACCCCTCAAGGAATGAATCGTAATGAAAAGTAAATAAATAAAATGAATTTATTCTCTTGTGTTTTTGTTAAAAAGAAAAATCCTGTTTTATAGAGGCTCTTCACTGGCCTCTCCCCATTCTATTTTTTAAAAACACAACAACTCACATGGAGATGAAACTAACTTTCATGGAAAGTTCTCGTCTCAATACATGATAGGCTCAATCAATCTCTGATTCTACACCTACAGTTTTGCAAATTTACAGTGGCTTTCAGATTGACAAATCCTGAGGCACTGGGGTATGTTCAAACACCAAACATTTCCTATTATGTTCACTATCTTGGGCTTTCTAAAGACTAAAAAGAGAACTGACTTAGACTAGAAATACTTTCAATAGAGTGGGAGGAAACAGAGTTTTCTGAGTAAGTTTTAATTTGTCCAAAAATTCAATTAATAGGAAACATCTTATCCTGTGACAATCATGATAAATCTGTTATGATTAGAAAGTGAAATAGCTCTTATTAAGTTACCTGAAGAATTATTGCTTAATTTTCTTTGGTCTCTGGACAAGTTTATGCATAATTGAATCTGAAGAGTGCTTCTAAAATAGTACTTATATAGGTAGACCACATTCCAAGAACAATTCAGTCTCTAGAATTACTTGGAAAAACTCTGATGACAGAAGTTGCACAAATTCAGCAAATTCTTTGGACAAGTCAGATAGTGCTGGCTACCAGTTTTGATATAGTTACCTTTCTAGTTAAACCAGAAATTTGAAGTTCAGCTACTCATTCTTACAATCTGCCACAGTTATTATAATGGCACTTGGTGGTTATAGTCATAGAAAACATTGCATTTATAAAAATTCTTCATTAATAAAATGAACATAAAATAAGTACTACTTGATTATTGAACAAAGTGACCTTGCTTTTAGTCCTTTAAATTTTGCACAGCTTCTTTTGGAACATTACATATTCTCATTTCTAAACTGCAGTTTCCTAAATTCCATTACATATTCTCATTCCTAAATTCCAGTTTTGGACTTTTGCATATAAATATGCAAATACTGACAAATACTTTGGGCCAAAGCTTGGTGGAGCTGCCTGCCAACCAACGGTTCCATTTTTGCAGTTTCTCCATCTTAGTTGTGTAATTATTTAAATATTTGCTTGCATATTGTTCTTATTTCATAAGAATATAAGTAGAAAAATGAAAATGCAGATTCTAGAGATAAATTGAGCTTCACAAACAATTGAGAACAATGTAGAAATAAGACGAGCTGTTGGTCACAGCTTTTTAAATGTTCTACAGGTCTCTTTCAAAAGCCAAAATTTAGTTTCAAAAATGGGAGTGATGAAATTTGCTTTCTTACAGCTACTAACCAACGCACTTTAAGACAAATTGCATGTATGGCTGGTGTATTAGTTTCCTAGAGCTGTTGTAACAAAGTACCACAAACACAGCATCTTAAAAGAACTGAAATTCAATAAACTCAAGATGGATAAAAGACTTAAATATAAGCTGTGACACCATAAAAGTCCTAGAAGAGAACACAGGCAGTAAAATTTCAGCTATCCCATGCAGCAATATTTTTGCTGATATATCTCCTAGGGCAAGGGAAATAAAGTAAAGAGTAAACAAATGGGACCATGTCAAACTGAAAAGCTTCTGTATGGCTGAAGAAAACATCAGCAAAATGAAAAGGGAACCAACCATATGGGAAAATATATTTACCGATGATATCTCGGACAAAGATTTGATCTCCAAAATATACAACAAACTCATACAACTCAACACCAGGAAGACAAACAATCCAATTTAAAAATGGGCAAAGGATCTGAAGAGACAATTCTCCAAGGAGGACATACAGAGGGTCCAGAGACATGAAAGGATGGCTCAACATCAGTAGCCATCAGAGAGATGCAAATTAAAACCTCAATGAGATATCACCTCACCCTGGTCAGAATGGCCATCATTAACAAATAAACAATAAGTGCTGGCAAGGTTGTGGAGAAAAGGGAACCCTAGTGCACTATTGGTGGGAATCCTAGCACACTGTGGAAAACAGTACGGAATTTCCTCAAAAAACTAAAAATATTTTTTGACCCTTTTGGCCTGACAATTCTAAGGCTGAGATTACACCCTAAGAATTCTGAAACACCAAAAAAATCTATGTACCCCTATGTTCATAGCGGCATTATTTCCATCAGTAATGAGTGGATCAAAAAAAACTGTGGTTCATTTACAGAATGGAATACTAGGCAGCAGAAAGAAAGAAGGCGCTCCTACTCTTCAGAACAGTGTGGATGGAACTGGAGAGTATTGTGCTAAGTGAAATAAGCCAGGCAGTGAAAAACAAATACCATATGATCTCACCTATTAGAGGAACCTAGTGAACAAAACAAACAAACCAGCAAAATAGAACCAGAGGCATGGAAACAAGTAACAGACTGACAGTGACCAGAGGGGAGGAATTAGGGGGAGAAGGAGTGAAAGAAGGAGAAGGATCCAGTTAAATAACATCTATAAATGACCTATGGACATGGACAACAGAGTGGGCATTGACTGAGAGCAGGGCAGGGAGGGAGGTGTGGCCAGGGCAGTGGAGAGCAAAGGGGGGAAATTGGGACAATGGTAATAGAACAACAATTTAAAAAAAAGAAAGGAACAGAAATTCATTCTCTTACTGTCTGGAGGCCAAAAGTCCAAAATCAAGGAATCAGAAGGGCCCTACTCCTTAAGGCGAAATGGAGGACTACTTTCTTGCTTTTTGCTTCTTGCTGATAATCTTTGGTGTTCCTTGGCTTGCAGCTCCACCACTCCAATCTCTGACTGCATTTTCACCTGGCCTTCTTCCCTACATGTCTTCCTATAAGGACACCAGTCATTCACTTAGGGCCCACCTTCATCCAGTATGACTTCATTTTAACTTACCACATCTGCAGAGACCCTACTTGCAAATAACGTCACATCACAAGGCTCCAGGTGGACAAGAATTTGGGAGGCACTGTTCATTCCAGTAAAGCTGGGTTCATGGATCATGGTTACAATTTCATTAAGTCCAATTGTTAATTCTAAATCAGGTCGTTTGGTGGTTAAAGATCAGAAATTTATTCAAATTAGCTCAAGTAAAATGGATTTTTACCATAAGAAAATAATTCTTATGCGGAGTCCAAGGAAAACCAAACAATAAAGACAGTAATTAGGGCAGTTCAGGTTTCCTTAGCATATACCCATATGTAGAGAGCTAAAGGCCTTTACCATTTTGCATTGATATAATTCAGCTAAAATTTCCATCTGCTGCTAAGTCTTAGTTCATAGAGAGCCTCTCCCATGATATTTTGTTTTGCTCAGCCTATGAATGGCATTTTCTTGATTCAGGTGTCACTGTAGGCTCAGTCAGCTGTTGAGTATGTGTGTGTGTGTGAGAGAGAGACACACACACACACAGAGGGCAATGGGAACGGGGAGAGATGAAACACAGAATATATAGGGCTGGGATAGGAACACTTCTCTTAACAGTTTGCAGGAGGGGAGATAATGACTATCCTCTCTAATACATTTTGGTAAATGAATCTCTTCTGCCTTTACTGTAGTGAAGAAGTATTTGTCATAAGTTTACTTTCTTAATTATTTTAATCATATAAAACAATAGGAGGCTGACATCTCAAGCTTTATAATAAAAATATACTGTAATGTGATTGTTCAAAGTTTAATTACCCTGAAAATTCTTTCAGTCCCATAATCATTTATTGTCCTAGTATTAGCAAGTTCAGAAAGGGCTGCAAAGTGTCATCTATATAAAATATAGCTCCAAATAATTTCTCACTTTACTACCACTATTAGAAAGAAATATCAGGAGACTTTGGGGGGTAGTACTTCAAAAATATTAAATTATAATTTTTTGAAATTCCTTGAGTTTGTCTTATTTATTTTTTAATGTTTATTGTTGATGCTATTACGGATGTCCCCTACCCCCACCCCTGCTTTGCCCACCTCCACCCAGCCACCACCCCCAATTCCCTCTGGCCATCACCACACTGTTGTTTGTATCGATGGGTTACACATATACGTTCTTTAGCTAATTCCTTCACCTTCTTTCATACAGTCTCCCTCTCTCCCTTCCCCTCTGACAGCTGTCAGTCTGTTCCATGTGCCCATGCCTGTTTTCCATTTTGTTCGTCAGTTTATTTTGTTCATTAGATTCCACATATAAGTGAGATCATATGGTATTTGTCTTTCTCTGACTGGTTTATTTGACTTAGCATAATACCCTCCAGTTCCATCCACGCTGTCGCAAAGGGTAAGAGTTTCTTTTTTATAGCCACATAGTATTCCTTTGTGTAAATGTATCACAATTTTTTTTATCCACTCATCTACTGATGGGCACTTGGGCTATTTCCAAATCTTGGTGATCGTAAATAATGCTGCAATGAACACAGGGATGCATATATTCTTTCAAACTGGTGTTTTGGGATTCTTAGGATATATTCAAGACCTGGGATCAGTGAGTCAAAAGGCAGTTCCACTTTCAATTTTTTGAGGAAATTCCATACTGCTTTCCGCAGTGGCTGCACCAATCTGCATTCTCACCAACAGAATGCAGATTGCACCAACCACTTGTTGTTTGTTGATTTATTGATAATAGCCAATCTAGCAGGTGTGAGGCGACACCTTACTGTGGTTTTAATTTGCATCTCCCTGATGATTAGTGACATTGAGCATCTTTTCATGTCCATTGGTCCTGTGTGTGTCCTCTTTGGAGAAGAGGTCCTTTGTCCATTTTTTAATGATCGCTTTCCTTGTGTTGAATCATATAACTTCTTTATAGATTTTGGAAATTAACCCCTTATCAAATATATCATTGGCAAATATGTTCTCCCATGCAGTGGACTCCCTTTTCATTTTGTTGATGGTTTCTTTTGCTGTGCAGAAGCATTTTAGTTTGATGTAGTCCCATTCATTTATTTTTTCTTTTATTTCCCTTGCCCTAGGAGACACATCAGCAAAAATATTGTTATGAGAGATGTCTGAGACTCTACGGTCTAGTTTTCTTCTAGGATTTTTACATTTTTGCAACTTACATTTAAGTCTTTTATCCATTTTGAGTTTATTTTTGTGCATGGTATAAGTTGGTGGTCTAGTTTCATTCTTTTGTATGTACCTGTCCAATTTTCTGAACACTATTTATTGAAAAGACTGTCTTTACTCCATTATATTAATTGGTCATGTAGGTATGGGTTGATTTCTGGGCTCTCTGTTCTGTTCCATTGATCTATATGCCTGGTTTTTTGGGTGTTTTTTTTTTTTCCAGTACTAGGCTGTTTTGATTAAAGTGGCCTTGTAGTATAGTGATATCGGGTATTGTCATCCTCCAACTTTGTTATTGTTTCTCAAGGTTGTTGCAGCTATTCGGGGTTTCGGTTTTTGGTTTTGTTTTTTGTTGTTGTTGTTGTTCCATGTAAGTTTTTGGAATATTTGTTCTAGATCTGTGAAGTATGTCATTAATATTTTAATAGGAATTGCATTGAATTCATAGATTGCTTTGGGTAATTTGGACATTTTAGTGATAATAATTTTTCCAATTCATGAACAGGGTATGTGCTTCTATTATTTGTGTCTTCCTCAATTTCTTAGTTCAATGTCCTATAATTTTCCAAGTATAGGTCTTTTGCTTCCTTGAAATTTTCCTGGGTACCTTATCTTTTTGTTGTTGTTGCAATAGTACATGGGATTGTTTTCTTTGTTTCCCTTTTTGATAGTTTTTTATTGGTGTATAGAAATGCCAATGATTTCTGAGTATTAATTTTGTATCCTACTGTTTGGTCAAATTCATTTTTTAGCTCTAGTAGCTTTTTGGTGGAGACTTTATAGGGCTTTCTATGTACAATATCATGTCATCTGAGAATAATGACAGTTTCACTTACTCCTTTTGCCTTATTATTTTTTTTCTGTTCTGGACTTTAGTTGTCTGAATTGGATTAATTATGATCCTTGGGTTATAAATACATCCCTCATTGGTACATAGATTGCCCTCACTCATTTATACATTCATTCATTCATTCATATAATGAACATATGAAAAGCCACCACTCTGCCCAAATAAAGCTTTAATAAGTATACATCACCTGGGCAGTGTGGCTCAGTTGGTTGGAGCATTGTCCCATATACTAAAACGTTTCTGGTTCAATCCTTGGTAAAGGCACATACCTAGGTTGGAGGTTTGATCTCCAGTCAGGGGATGTATAGGAGGCAGCCAGTCAATATTTCTCTGTCACATTGATGTTTCTCTCTCTTTTTTCCTCTCTCTCTAAAAGCAATGAAAAACAAATGTCCTCGGATGAGGATTAAAAAAAAAAAAAGCATATATCTACCCATGTATTCATTCTCTTGTGCCCACGTCTCTGCTACCCCTTGTTCTTGGGGGTAACCATAACCCTGAGCCTGGCTTTGGAATTTTATAAACAGGTTATCATGCTATGTCACTAAGGTTTACCCATGTTGTTTGTGCCTGTAGTTTCTTTCATATTTGAAAATATTTAGTTTTAATTTTTGCTGTCCTTGCTTGCTAAATAATACTTAATTTTGATTAAACAACTCTAAAGAAGCTAATATAATTAATGATGCATTTCAAACTTCACCCTTAAAATTAAAGAGAGATGTGCAAGGAGACTGATATTAGACAGAATTCAAATAAAGTCTTTAAATTACTATGACAAACAAGGTCATCATTAACATCTTTATTATACTAGACCAAAATGATTCAGACTTCATTTTTTTTGTCTTTATCACTCAGAAGTCATTTCATTCACTACAGATATGTTATTACCTTATGCCTAAATATATTTAAGTTTTAATAAATCTAAGCCAAGATGTCAGTGGTATCTGGAAAGACACTAAAATTAAAGTACCATTTTTTAGATTCATGGTGAGTATGACACATTGTTTAAATTTCTCTGTGACCAGAGGTATATGGATGATTCATATTTATAATTTGTAAAATTACTCAGGATAGATTTAGCAAGTTAACTTTCTGGTGTGTATATGATTTTTATTGTATTTTTTTCATTGCCATTTAGTCCCTTTATCACTCCCTCCACCTGCAGTCACAACACTGTTGTCCATGTCCATGAGTCCTCTTCCTTTTTGCTCAAACCCTCCACCCCCTACTTTCTCCACACCCTTAGCTGTCATCCTGCTCTCTATCTCTGTTTTGCTTATTAATCCATTTTGTTCGTTAGACTCCACATATGAGTGAAATCATATGATATTTGTCTTTCTTTGGTGTATTTCACTTAGCATAATGTTAGCATATAGTTGTTCATAATATTTTCTTACAATCCTTTGTATTTCTTTGGTGTCAGTTGCTATTTTTCCTCTCATTTCTGATTTTATTTGTGTCTTCTCTCTTCTTTATGAGTATGGTTTGTCAATCTTGTTTATCTTTTCATATAACCATCTGTTGGATTCACTGAGCTTTTGTATCTTTTTTTTAAGACAGTATTTCATTTATTTCTGCCCTGATTTTTATTATTTCCTTCCTTCTAGTCATGTTGGACTTTGTTGTTTTTTTTCAAGTTCCTTTAAGTGTAAAGTTAGATTGTTTATTTGAGCTTTTTCCTATTTTTTGAGGCAGGCCTGTAATGCTGTGAACTTCCCTCTTAGGATTGCTCTCCCTGTATCCTACAGATTTTGGATTGTTGTGTTCTCATTTTCATTTGTTTCAAGGTATCTTTTGATTTCTTCTTTGATCTCATTGTTGACCTATTTGTTGTTTAATAACATGTTATTTAACTTCCATATCTTTGTGTGTTTTAAAGTGTTCTTCTTGTGATTGATTTCTAGATTCATAGCATTGTGGTCAGAGAAGATGCTGGGTAACTATTTCAATCTTCTTAAATTTATTAAGACTTGTTTTGTGTCCTAACATGTGGTCTATCCCAGAAAACATTCCATGTTCACTTGAAAAGCCTGTGTATTCTGTTGTTTTGGAATGAAATGCTCTGAAGATATCAATTAAATCCATTTGATCTAGTGTGTTGTTTAAAGCTGCTGTCTCCTTGTTGATTTCCTGTCTAGAAGATCTATCCATGGAAGTCAATGGGGTGTTAAAATTCTTGCATTTCTGTCAATTTCTCCCTTTATGTCTATGAAAATTTGCTTTACATATTTAGGTGCCCATATGTTGGTTGCATAGATGTTTACAAGGGTTATATCCTCTTGCTGTAGTGTTCCCTTTACCATTATGTAGTGCCTTTCTTTGTCTCTCACTATAGCCTTGGTATTAAAGTTTATCTTGTCAGACATAGGCACTGCTACCTCAGCTTTTTCTTTTTCCTTTCCATTTGCATGAAATATCTTTTACCATTTCTTTACTTTTGACCTTTGTGTATCTTTCAATGAGGTGGGTTTCCTGGAGGCAGCACATATGTGGGTCTTGCTTTTTTTATCCATTCAGCTACTCTACGCATTTTGGTTGGAGCATTTAAGCCACTTACATTTGAGGTGATTATTGATAGATAATCACCTAATTAGGGCCATTTTATTGTTAGAGTAGTTTCCTCTATTTTTGTGTTTCTTTCTCTTCTTCTTCATAAAGCAAGCCCTTTAACAATTGTTGCAGTACTGGTATGGTGTTAACAAACTTCTTTATTGTTTTTCTTGTCTGGGAAGCTTCTTATTTCTCCTTCAATTTTAAATGATAGCCTCGCTGGGTAAAGTAGCTTTGGTTGTAGGTGCTTGCTTTTCAACACCTTGAATGTTTCATGCCACTGGCCTGAAATGTTTCTCTTGAGAAATCAGATGGCAGTTGAATTGGTGCTCCCTTGTATGTAGATACCTGTTTTTCTCTTGCACCTTTTAGGATTCTCTCCTTGTATTTAAGCCTTGCCAGTTGAATTATATAGTGTCTTGATATAGGCCTCTTTGGGTCTAACTTGTTTGGTACTCTCTGAGCTTCCTGGATTTGTATGTCTTTTTTCTTCACCAGATTAGTGAAATTTTTGGTCATTATGTCTTCAGATAGGTTCTCAATCCTTTGCTCACTCTCTTCTCCTTCTGGTATTCCTATGATGCAGATGTCGTAATGCATCATGTTGTCCCAAAGGTTTCTTAAGCTCTCATTTTTTTTTAACTCTTTTTTTCAACGTTGACTTCCAACTCACTGATTCAGTCCTCTGCTTCATCTAACCTACTCTTTGTTCCTTCCAGTGTATTATTTATTTCAGATATTGTATTCTTTAATTCTGACTGGTCCTTTTTATGGTTTCTATGTCTTTTTTCATGCTGTTGAGTATCCATATAATCATTACCCTAATCTATCTGATAAATCACTTGCCTCCATTTCATATAGTTCTTTTTCTGGAGAATTCTCTTGTTCTTCCATTCAGGGAATGTTAATTGGGGTTTGGGGACAAAGAATTTTCCCATTTTGGCTGCTTTTTTGTATTTGTTTCTATGTATTAGGTAGATCTACGAAGACTCTGGTGTGATGTTACACACTGCCTGTGATTGGTCCTGGGCCACCTGTTTGGAGCTATCAGCAATCCATAGCTTGTGGCTACCCCTGCTGGGCCTCGGTGTGTATAGAAAGAATGAGGCTGTGCACCAAAGCTGGCTTTTTCCAGCACTGGGCCCAGGGGCGGGTCAGCTAAAGTCCCAGAGATCTGCCTCTGCTTGCAGACTTTCTGTTAGTCTTTGTCAGTGAAAGTCTTCCAGCTGTACTCCTAAGCAGCAAGGCAGAAGCACCACAGGGTGGGGGAAGAGTGATTCCTGTGGGTGGTGCTATTGCTTCCCCTCAGGCTAATTCCACTTGGAGGGGAGGAGGGGAGTTCCCTGACTGAGAAAGATAGCTTCTGTAGTATGGAGAATGACTCAGCACAGGGATCCCCACAGCTGTTTCTTCAGTTTTCTCCCCAGAGCCACCAGCCCCACACTCCCCTCATGCATCTCTAGTCCACTCTGCCCTCCCTCTGCCAGAGCCCAGGGTAAATGGCTACAAATAGAATTTTGTGCATTGGCTTTTTGGAGGCTCTCTGTATCTCCAGCCATCTCTCCCTGGTGAACAGAAACCCCACTGCTTTTCATAGCTGTATGTTATGCGGGTTCCTTTCCCAGTTCTGGTGCTGTAGGTTGGGGAGCCCTGCTTGAGGTGTAGACCCCACATTCTCAGGGGAAATCCCCCAGCCACTGAAATATCCCTCCAGATCTTCAGCTGTCACCCATGGGAGCCCAGCCAGCCCTCTTGAATCTCCTCCACACTCCTTACCAGTCTCATTGTGGTGATGTGGCTTCTACCGTCTCTTTGTGGTTATAAGGCTTCTCTCCAGCTAGTGTTTAGTTGGTTATTCAAGATGATTTTTCTATAATTTAGTTGTAATTCCAGTTTGGTCCTGGGAGGAGGCTAGTGTAGCTTCCACTTACTGCTCTGCCATCTTGGGTCTCTGCAAGTTACATTTCAAATTGAAAACCTAACTAAGTAAGTTATTTCAGATAAATAGAATAAGCACACTTTCTCAAACTGCTTTAAATATCTTAAAATTTTTGCAATTTTTTCTGTTTTGTTATATTTTTACCTTAGTTCACTTTCACTATAAATGGCTTTAGTCTCCTATTACCCCAATTCATCCTTTTAACCTATCACTGTGCTCCATATCTACAGCATTCACTATGAATACAATTTTTCTTCTACCTTCATCTGCTGTCAATCACTCCTAAAACTCTATACCCTAGAACCTCACTGTCCAATGCAGTAGCCACTAGCTATATATGGCTGTTTAGATTTTAAAATTTAAATTAAGCTATATTAAATTAAATTAAAACTTCAGTTCCCTGGTTGCAGTAGCCACATTTCAAATGTTGTAGAGTTACGTGTAGCTAGTGGCTACTGTGCTGGACAATGCAAGTATGGAACATTTCCATTGTTTCAGAAATTTTATTGGACAGAATTGTCCCAGAGTTTGCATCTGGAATTTCTATATAGAAAGAGTCTGGTTAGCAGTATGGTTGAAATAGGGATTTAGGGATTTATTCTGAAGCTGAATTAGGTATTATTCTGTACATAAATTGTATGCTTAGATGTGTGTATATGGGAGGGGGGCTGATTGTAATTATGTGTGGTTAGAGTAAGGCTCACAAAGCCACTCCTTTATTCAATCATTGTTCTGACCACACCAAACTCCACCCTCCCCCCAAATTGCACTTAATTAGCTAAGTTCACCTTAAGGCCTTTGTTCACCTGCAGTTATCTCTATTAGCTATTGCCCTACCCACAGCAACTACTTACCACAATAACTCACCATTCAAGGTCCAGCCTCAAATGCCCCTTCCTTTGGGAAGCTACCATAGGCAATGTAGTTCAAAAGCTCACAGACAATGTAAAAAAGCTCACAGTTCAAATCCCTATTATGGAATATATCACAGCCTTGCCTAGGATTATGGTTCATTGTATGTCTGAGTCCTCCAATAGATCCTGACCCTACAAGGACAGAGACTTTGTCTTTGTTTTTTAGGTATTTCCCCAGTGCCTAATACAATAACTTACCCACTGCAGGAGCTCAGTAACTGTTCATTAAGTTAATTTTTAAATAGCTTGGATGTCTAAAAGACATCCTGACCCTAAATCTGCTCCAAGCGTAGTCCTCCCATTCTCAGTTAGTGGTTACATTATCCTAGTTACTCAGGTCTAAAACTTTGGTGTCATCCTTAATTTCTTGACTCTTCTCTTTTTCTTATGCCATTTTCCATCACTTCCACTGTTATTATCTGGTCCTTATACCATCTCTCATTGAAATTTTTGCAGTTGTCTTATACTTGGATTATTCTATTTCAATACATTATTTTCAACCCACTAGCTGTACTGATTCATTATTTATATACACACATATATATGTATAAATTCATGTCCCTGATTGGTGTGGCTCAGTAAGTTGGAGCGTCACCCCATACAACAAAAGGTTGGGTCTCAATTCCAGATCCTGGCACATACCTAGGTTGCAGGTGCAATCAGTGGTTGGGGTGCATATGGGAGGCATCCAATCAATGTTTCTCTCTCACAGCAATGTTCTCTCTCTCCCCCCCCCACTTCCTGTTTCTCTAAAATCAATAAACAAGCAAGTAAACAAAAAAAGAGAACTGAAAAAATTTTTTGTTGGGCTTAGTATGTGCCAGTTACTATTCTAGGCACTTTACAAATGTTAGCTTATTTATTCCTTATAATGACCTTCTGAAATAAAAACTATTATCCCTATTTCAAGATGAAGAAAATGAGGCATAGAAAAATGATGTAATTTGTGCAAGGCTGCCTAGCTCATAAAACTTAAATCATATCACATCACTTCTCTGTTTGAAACACTCCGATAATTCCCCATTTCAGTCAGAGCACAAGACAAAAGCCAAAGGCCTAAAAGGTTATGTGTGACCTGCATCCCCCATCATCTTTATTTGCCTCCATAGCAGTTTATTGAGTTTATCTCTCCTCCAACAAATTAAGCTCCACCAAGGCAGGCAGGAAATTTTGTCTACTTCCCCACTACCAATTTTTTTTTCTCAGTGCCCAAAACAATGTCTTGCATACTAGGACCTCTTGAAATAATTGTTGCACAAATGATTCTATCTCATTTACTGTAAGTGGAAACAAATGTTTAAGAAAAGAAGTAAAAACAGAAATCCTGGGAGCTTATTATATTTTGAGCTCATAAAGTCAATATTAACAAAATAATAAGTTGTATAAAATTAAAATTTGTGGGCATATACAAGACTCCATTTAATAATAAGTAAATTATTTAGAGCAGCAATGAAAACGAAAATCATCACCCTTTGTTAGCACCACACTCTAACCAACTGAGCTAACCAGCCACCCAGCAAGAGCATCATTCTTTAGTTATTTAAATGACATTTTAAAAACCCTGTGATGGACAGCCTAAAAATAGAGGAGGTTTTGGGTGTTTTAATAGTTTGGATAAATGCAATCTTGAATGGATTCTGCCAACTACTCTAAATGCCCAAGAATAAAGCATAGGCTTTTAGGCAGAGTTCTAGCAAATCAGCAACTGTGACACCTTAGATTCCAAGATAACTGGGATCTCCCTTGTGTAATGCCCCCCAAAAAAACAGTTCAGTGACGGCAGTACCCTTAACATTTTTAAGATCAAGTAAATGATGTGGAAAAAAACCAATGAGTATCTATCAAGAATAATTTAAATGAATAATTGCATATTATTTTAAACTATGGCCATTGTCAGTTTCAAGAGCTGGATGCTATTTTATATTAATTTGTTTTTTCCCAAGTCCATTTTCTGATATTATGTGCTTTTGAGGTTCATTTGCTCAACTTTTTACATTAAATTGCTCAAACCCACTGCACTGTGTTTTCCTCTCTATGAAAGAAAAAGTTATTCTCTGGTATATTTATAAGATTCTTTAAAAAATGAGTTCTTCCGCGCTCTGGCCGGTGCGGCTCAGTTGATTGGAGTGTCCTCCTGTAAACCAAAGGTGGCGGGTTTGATTCCCCGTCAGGGTACATGCCCAGGGTCCCTCCCAGTTGGGGGTGCCTCTAAAATCAATAAGCATGTCCTCTGGTGAAGATTAAAAAGAGAGAGAGACAGAGAGTTCCTCCATATTTACAAGAACCATCTAGCAAATTTTTAAACTTACTTATTTCTGGGTTCCACGGTTTGGGAGTGGAGCCCAGGGACTTTCATTTCAGACCCTTGTCTGAGAACCACTTAACTCTGCTATTTTTATATTTTACAGCTTTCAAAATATTAACTTTAGAAATCTAAAGAGGAGAGGGCTAACTCCGGTGATTGTCAGAAGGTACAAGAATGAGCAGCCCACGTTGTGCCATGTTACAAAACTTTTCCTCAGTTTGCAGATCTTCTTTCCCTAGGGAGGAAAGCAGTTCTCTTTCATCGAGTAATTAGCCGCCTTTCAACAAGTTCCGCGCAGGTCCCTCAGGATGACCCCCAAAAGTCAGGAACTCATTTCTGCGACGAAAGTTAAAGCTCTCTTCGTCCTGCATGCCCTGCCAGCGCCTCAGGGACCGGGTTCGCTTCCCGCCACCCGGGCTCCTCCTCTGCTTGCCTTTTGGGTCGCGTCTTCCCCAGGGCGCTCCGCGCCGCAGGTCTTGGCGCCAACCGGGTGGCGGCGCTGTCCGCCCCACGCGCGGCAGGCACGGGCCCGAGGGAGGCGGAGGCACGGCCGGCAGAGGAAGGGGTGGGAGCGAGGCGCGCGCCCTGCTCTCGCGTGCTCTCGCACCGCTCGCGTGACGGGCCGGTGTGTGTGCGAGGCGTCGGCTCCGGGGTACACGGATCGCCGGGCGCGCGCCGCTGAGAGGGGCGTCCGGGTCCGGGTCCGGGTCAGCGGACCCGGCCGGCGCGAGGTGCGGACGGGCGGGCAGCGGGGGTCCCGGGGGACACAAGCGCACACGGTCCCGGAGGAGCCTTCTCCGAGGCTGCTCTTCCTCGGCCAGACGGAGAGCGGCAGTGTCTACCCTCCCAGCGCACATTCGCCCCGCGTCTCCCCCCGCGGCGGCTGCTCCTCCTCGGCTCCGCCAGCCCAAGCGCCGCTCCGGGGCGGGCGGCGGCGGCGGCGGCGGGACCCACGAAGCCGCTTTGTGTGCAGCCCGACGAGGGGCGGCGGCGCAACCACCTGACAGAGGCCCGAGCGCTGGATGCACCTTCCGCCCGCATGAGGAGGAGGAGGTAAAGGCGGCGGCGGCTAGGCTCCCGCCCTCGGCTGGTGAAGGGAGGGGACGGAAGGGGAGATCGGGGGGTGGGGGTGAGGGACCGAGGCCCGGCGGGGCTGCCCGGAGGTGCTGGTAAGGCCTTGGCGGCGCGGGACGGTGCTTGGTGGCCGGGGGCAACAGAAACCGCTGGGGTCCCTTAGCCGAAGTTGAAGGAACAAAATGTGAAGTGCGGAGCCGCGTCAGCCGCTTCCTTGCGTGGGGTTTGGGGTGGAGGGCGGCTTGTTTTCTCCTCCCGCGGGGGTGGGAGAGCGGGACAGGGGAGGGGAGGAGCGTGGCGGGGACGCCGGAGGTCCCGAAGCTGGGCCTGGCAAGGGCGTTCTTTCCCGGGAGCCGCCGCTGCGTGTGGGTCCAGTCTGGCCCCTAGTTTTGAGGCCTAAGCCGAACCCTATAGGCCTCTGGTCTCCTTTCCCGAAGGGGACCAGCCGTACGGACACTCGGCGTTTCTCTCCGATGGAGCCGGGGCCTTGGGGGCCACGCCGGACTCCCGAGGCCGCCAAACTTCGGACCTCCGTGCTTGGGGATGGATTTCATTGTGAAAGGCGGAATGGGAAACTCCTGGCGCTGCTCGGCGCTTCCCGCGGCCGCAGCGGCTGTTCCGGAGAACCCCGTGGGCCCGGAGCTGGCGGGGCCCGCGTGGGTGGGGGTGGCGGGGCACCCGCCCGGGTCCAAGCCCGGGGAAGGAGCGGGTGGTGGGGCTGCCGCCTCGTCCCCGGCCTCCGGGGAGATAGGGCCCTTTGCAGATTAGAGATTGTTGAAATGAAAAAAGAGGTTACAAAGTCGCCCCTTTCCCGCTGAACTTTTGTTTTCTGACCGATAGAGGCCGGTAGAGGACTGTGAAAGAAAAGTTGTCCCCCAGGATGGACTTCACCGCGCAGCCCAAGCCTGCCACTGCCCTCTGTGGCGTCGGGA
This sequence comes from Pteronotus mesoamericanus, assembly GCF_021234165.1. Taxonomy (NCBI): domain Eukaryota; kingdom Metazoa; phylum Chordata; class Mammalia; order Chiroptera; family Mormoopidae; genus Pteronotus; species Pteronotus mesoamericanus. Next base: position 24,436,412 of record NW_026555234.1, on the reverse strand, counting down.
GTGCAGACGGGAAGATTGCTTACCCTCCGGGGGTAAAGGAGATCACCGACAAGATCACCACCGACGAAATGATCAAACGACTGAAGGTAGGCGGGTGGACGGAGCCCCCACGCTTCAGACGTGCGTGGTAGGAAGTGCTCTCTCCGGTGGTGGGAACTGCTCTTCTAGGCCTGACTTTTAGAGCTTCTCTTAAGAGGCTTGTAAAGATAGCTCATCTCCTTTACTCCATCTGAAAGGTATTCTATTTTGGCCGTATCTTTGAATAATAAGTTCTGTGGTTGGGGGCGGGGAGGGGGAGCATAACCATTATGGAAAATGAAAAAGAGTGTATGTATGTGTTTTTTATCTTGTTTTTTAAGCATAAGAATTCAACTTTTAAAGTTTTTTTTTCCTAGAAATAGTTATGAGGATATTGTTCAAAGTAGCTTACAACCTTAAATGTAGGTAATAATTAGTCTAGGAAATCCTATTTTCATCAGCTTCTGAAGAGACTTGATTTAAGTACAAAAGTATTTTGTCAAAGTGTCATAATTTTATAGTTATAAACTTAAATGTGTGTATAGTATGGTTAAGCTTTGAGAGGAGGTACTGGCTTTTCAAAATTCAGGCTTGAAGTAAGGTGATGCTTTAGGTGCACATGTTCAAAGAGTTGTAAGAAAGACTTATGGCTCCTTTTGTAGAGAATCAGCTTATAAGTAGGTATTTAGTTTAAGTATGGTGGTCCTAAGGTCAAAATTGGAAGTTTCAGCTTTATATTGATCAGTTTTTTGCTGTGTTGCATGGGCATAGATTGTGGCCACAGCCTTGCAAAGTAAACTCTGTTCTTATTAAGGGATCAACTTGATGCAGTGGTTCTCAACCACCATGTCTGTGACCCCTAAGAGGACATTTGCCAATGTGGAAGACATTTTGGTTGTCAAAGTTGTCTAGATTGGAGCAGGGAATCCAGCTAAGAAACTGTTGATAGTAGTCTAAGTGAAAGGTGTTAAAATCTTGGCGTTCTGATAATGGGAATAAAGAGGTAGGGAATGATCCAAGGGACAAGTCAAAGTTAGAACCAGACCTGGTGGGAGGCTAGGGAAGATACAATGTTAATAGTGTTTCTACCGTAGTGCTATGTATTTTTAGGGAATGATCTTGCCCCTTTCTTTGCTTTTAGAGCTTAGTATAATGCCTAGTAAATGTTTACAATGTTGTGAATGCTTAATGAATATTCAAAGTATTCTTTAAAAAAAATTTTTTTTTTATTGATTTGAGAAAAACATCTATTTGTTGTTCCACTTATTTATGCATTTATTGGTTGATTCTTGTATGTGCCCTGACTGGGGATTGAATCCGCAACCTTGGCTATTGGGAGGACACTCTAACCAAGTACCAGGCCGGGGCCATTTTAAAGTATTCTTGTAGTTTAATGTTTAAAAATCTAATTAGTTGTTGTCTCTTTAAGGTGTAGGACACAATACCTTCCTTTAAAATAAATCTTGATACTAAATATTTTACAAGAAGTGAGGTGCTTAATTGATGATCCATAAGGTTATATTGAGTGTTTCTGAGATGTTGAAAAATTATAAAATATAAAACTGTTAAGTAAAAATTTTATTAATCTTTTTAATTGTATTCATGTGAAAAATATTAAAACTTAAATTCTAGAGCTGGATAATCTGGTTTAAAAAGTTATGACTGTACTTACATTTTCCACTTGAAAATAGATTAAATGGCAGAAATACTGTGAACCAAGTCCAGAATGAGCATTGGATTAGAATATTCATTATGAGTTCTTTTGGAAGTTAAAATTGATGTGCATATTAACTAATTTTAATTCTATGCTAAAATTTTGCTTTTCTGAAGAATTTTTAAGATTTTGTCTTCCTCCTGCTTTTCTAAGTCTATTTTGGAAGTACCATTTTGACTTTTTAAGGATTCCTGTTTAGTTAAAGTATTACTGTCTCATTTGAAGTGTAGCTTTTTAAATAATGTTTAACTGTGTTTTTGATAATTTGTGTTTTAGACCCTTAGGCAGATTTTATTAATTCAACAATTTATTATTATTGTAACATAGCAACAATGTTCAAATGCTTTTTAAATACAAAGAGGGCTTAAAAGCAAATGGAATCTTGGTCCGTGGAATTCAGAGATATTTGTCTAATTCTGTTCAGTTTAAAGAACAAAACAAGCATTTTTATAGTGAAAACATAATTTTAGAGTTAAAAGCTCTTAAAAGAAATTCTGGGACTCTCTCTGTTTACAGATGATAAAAGTTAGGTTCAAAGTGGCCAAGTAACATTTAACAAGATCATTAATAGGGCAGGTTCGTGGCAGAGCCAGAGCAGTAGCATTATATTTATTTTTATTCTTATAGCTACCTTCATCTAAGAAGTAGAGCTAAGAAGCTGTGGTTTTTACTGTGCAATTGAAAACAGTAAAATGAAAAGGAAAGGGAATCAATGAGAGTTAGTCGGTCTTTTGCAGGGAGATATAGGACAGCAATTTTTTCTTTAAGCGGGAGAGAGAGAGAGAGAGAGAGAGAGAGAGATTGATTTGTTGTTCCACTTATTTATGCATTCATTGGTTGGTTCTTGTATGTGCCCTGACCATGGGCTGAACCCGCAACATTGGCATATTGAGATGATGCTCTCACCCATTAAGCTACCCAGCATAGCCTAGGACAGCATTTTTTTTTTAACATTAGAGAAAAACTATTGTGATGCTTTGAAGCTTCCTTAAAGATAATCCTTAGAGGATATCTCTGAAGAGCTAAGGTATTTTTTCATATATTAGAAGTTTTGATTTCTAAGAAACTAAGTACTTTTAAGTCCAATCGCATTGGCCTTCTGTCAGTTCCTTGAACATGCCATATTTATTTCTGCCTAGACAGATCCCACATTATGTCAGCCATACGTACCAGTCTTGTCAATTCATCTGTCATTTATTTGTTGTTCTTAAGGGAAGTCTCTTACACAAGTACTCTTATAACTCCATTAGAAGAGAGAGGGGAAGAGAGAGAGTGTGTGTATGTGTTCTCCATTGTATTATCCATTATATACTCTTTTAATTTCTTCACATCACTTATTATAGTTGTGATATTACACTTATGCATATGTTTATTTGGTTTGTCTCCCCAACTTCTCTATAAGCTTTGCAAATACAAAGCTTATATTTATTTTTGCATCCTTACAGTGCCAAAGTTAATGCCTGGCACATACTTAGGTGTTCAACAAATATTAGTTGAATGAACAAATAAATAGTTTGAATTAATATTGGATTAGAGAAATATTTTTATTTTTGAAAATGAAAGATAATATGAAAATATTTTGAATTATTGGGTTGGCCAAAAAGTTTCTCTTTTTCCATAAAATAAAAAACATATTTCCCATTTTCACCAATAATTTCACTGATTTAGATATTTTGAGTATGTTGGCTATCTCACATATGGTATAACATTGATTATTCTCAATTAATGCCTTAATTTGATTGCTATCAACTTCAGCTGGTCTACTGGACGGTAGAGCACCATCCAGTGAGAAATCTCCAGCACAAACTTCACAGACCACTCTTGACATGTTCAGTCACAGCACACAGACTGCACAAAAATCTTTTTTTTGTATTTCAGTTGCATTTTTAACCTTTCTTGAAATAATAAAATATATGCTGAAATTGTTGCTTATTTTCTTCCATCTCCAATATTAAAATGGCTATATAAAAGTTCACCAATTTTGATAAGTTTTTTAAATGCAGGCTGATATGACAGCGGTCAAAATACAATCTAACAAAATTGTTTCCAGTGAAGTTAAAGACAATAAAGCACTACCACAGCCATCTTACCTGAGTGTGGGGTGGGGGGGAGGGGAAAATGAACTTTTTGACCAGCTCAATGCAACTAAGTACCTTACCTGTATACTAGAGATGATGAAATACATATTTAGAATTTTAGAACTAAAGTGTAGATATGTAGCTTAGAGTTTATTTGGTTTTGTTTTAATTTTCCAGATGAAGAAACTGAGTCTGAGACGTTGTGACCAACCGTAGTCACATAAAGCTGAAAATTGTCCTTAACGGTTTCGTTACATAGATAAGTTAGTTATATATTAATTGACAGATATTAAAAGCCATACAAAAGTTACTTGGCTATTTTGGAAGGACAGCAGTTTGCTACCAATGTTACATTAAGCGTGAAGGTCTATAGTTCACAAAAAGCCTTCCTCTTACATAGTTGAAGGTTCTGAAGCTAATTCAGAGATCACGTTTGATAAGTTTTATAACACGTTCAATATACACCTATGAACAGTGGTCTATAAAGTTCAATTATGTGATTCTGTCCACAGTTGGTTATATACAGTCAATCTCTGATCACGTAATACTATAGAACTATGTGCTACACACACTTTTTGTTTGTTTGTTTTTTGTTCCTTGCTTTCTTGCTGTTTTGGAGTTGGGAGGTCCTTGATAAGCCTTGGTTTTTAGAGGGAGGGAGGAATGGGAAGGGTAAAATTTGTTTCTGATATCCATTTCTTATTACCTGATTTCAGAGCTCAGTGCTCTAATAGTCCTCTGGCCACAATTTCATACCCAAATTAGCTATATTTATTATGTCACAGAATAAAATCCAAATAATTACTACCTTGTTGCTAAGAATTAGGAAAGATGAAATAATAGGATTTTATTGTTCTGAAAATATACCCCATTTTTCTCCCATCAGGTATTATTTCTGCATTTTTTTTTTTCACTCGACTATAATCTTTCTCTTTCTGTCAACCATTCTCTCTCTTCCCCACAGTCTCACTTCTGCTTTCTATAGCCTGGCCTGGCCTGTTTGATAGTAGGAATTAAGATATGGTGGGCTTGATTTAATGTAGGGCCTCCCCCTTTTTTCATCAAACCTAGGTTGAGAGAGGGGAGGACTAGATTAGGGACAGGAAGCCCATAAATTCTTTCCCTTTTCTTTCTTCCAGGTGGACTCCAGAAATACTTAGTTTGGTTGTAATTTTCACCTCCATAAATGATTTTTATTTATCCATAATTGCCACATGGCATCTTAATGTTACATAAAATTCAGTATGTAATTTCACCTCTAGATTCCACTAAGAATTAAAAAAGTGGAGAGGCAAAATTTCTTAAAAATCAAGCCCTAAGACATAGCCAGTATGTGTTGGTGAAGTAATAGTGCAGGACAGTTCCTATTTTAGGCTTGATTTGTGTAGAACTATTCTGTTTTTCAGTTGCTCTGTAACAAACTACTCCAAATCCTGTGGTTTAAAACAGCAACCTTTTTTTGTGATACAGAGCGAGAGAGAGAGAGAGAGAGAGAGAGAGAGAGAGAATGAATATGCGTGTGTGTGTGTGTATCAAAATTTACCATTTTATTAATTTTTGAGTATGCAGTCTGTGGCATTCACAGTGTTGTACAACCATTATCACTTTCCACCCCAGAATTTTTTCATGTTCCCTAACCAAAACTTTTACCCTTTAAACAATAACTCTATATTCTCCCCTTCCCCCAGCCCAGGCAACAACCATTCTTCTTTTAGTCTCTATGAATCTTACTACTTTATGGGTGGAATCACACAGTATTTGTCCTTTTGTGACTGGCTTATTTCACTTAGCACAGTGTCTTCAAGGTTCCTTCATATTGTAGTATGAGGCAGATTTTACTTTTTAAGGCTGAGTAGTATTTCACTGTATGTATACAACATCTTTTGTTTATTTGTGCATCAGTCAGTGGACACATGGGTTACTTCTACCTTTTGGCTACTGTGAGCAGCTTTTCTTATCTCACAGTTTTGTGGGTCAGGAAGTTGGGCAGGGCTTGGCTTGATTGTTCCTCTGCTCCACATTGCTTACTGGGCTCACTCCGTGGTACTCAGTTGGTAGTCTAGAAGATCCACACTGGCTTCTCTCAAACACTTGGTGCCTTGGTAGGAACAACTAATAGCCTGGACTCAGCTGGGCCCTTTTTCTTGTGTGTGTCATAGCCTTAGGGCTTCTTCACATGCTCTTTCCAGTAGGGTAGTTGCACTCAGGGCTCCAAGACAGTATGAAGGAAGGGAGGAGGTTGCCAGCACTTTTAGAGGCTTGATTCAGAATCGGCAGTGTCACTTCTAACTTACTCTACTAGTTAATGTAATCACAGCCCAGCCCACATTCAAGGGGAGAAAAATTAACCCTACTTCTTAATGGAAGAAGTAGGAAAGAATTTATAGCCATCCTTAATCTATCACGGGAGCTCTGATGCCAAGTCAAAGTGTACCAACTGTTCACTTTTTAGCATACTTATCAACTTGAAAAAACATTTAATCTCAAAAACAATAGTATGTATTTGCAGCCAACTAGCTAGATATATAACATTTATTTTAAAAACTGTAAGAAAAAATTGTAGGAATTGTTTATGTGCTAATTAGAAAAATTATGGGGGAGACTTCTAATTTGATTTTAGAAATGTTTCTCATATTATTTGAATTTTTACTGCAAAGTATTACTGTCTGATTATAATGATGATTTTTCTATCCCTTTTTTTTCTATCTCAACTTTTTATTTTTGAGACATTTTACACCTCTAGAAATACTGGAAAAAATTGTGCCTGCAACACTCATATCCTTTTACTCAGACAACATTTGTCTCCTTGGCTTGCTTTTATGTTACTGCACACACAGACACACACACACAACATACTTCTTTGTTTAAGAGTCACTTGAAAACAGGACATTCCATCACAGAATCCTTCAGCATTCTTCTTAGAACAAGGATGTTCTCCCACTTTTCACAATTATTATCACACTCAAAACATTTAACATCGATGCAGTGGTATCCATTATACTGTCCATAATAAAATTCTCCCAGTTGCCGTAAAAAAAGTTGGGTTGCAGTATAGTATCACATGCTTTTATCTTGTCTCCTTAGTCGTCTTAACCTACAAAGTTCTCTCACCATTTTGGCAGGACAGAGAGAGTTTTGAAGCATTTGTCTTAGAGGAGTTCCATGTTTTTGTCTCATTTCTTCATGCTTTGATTCAAGTTGATTTTTTTTTTTTTTTTTTTTTTTTTTTTGCAAACATACTGTGCGAGTGGTCTTGTATAATTATTAGTTCCCTTTGCTTTATATCAGGCGGCATGTATATTATTTTGTCCTATTGGTTATGCTAAATATGATCACTTGGTTAGAGATGGTCAGTACTCTCCATTATAAAGATACATTTCCCTCCTTTGCAATTAGTAATATTTAAGGTGACAATTTGTAAAAATAATTTGTTTTTCAACAGTTCTTATGTAACCATTTTAGCATTCACTTTGATGATTATAACATGTTGGCTTATTCTGTCATTCCTTCTACATGTACTAGCTGTCATTCTGTAAAGAAGAGCCTACCCCCCACCCTCATTTAAAAAAAATTAGTCATGGATTCTGTATTCAGTGCATTATAATTCACTACTCTCTGTTTCTTTGAGAGTCAAATTGGTTGTCTTTTTGAAACTTCTTGTGTCTTCTTGATATGTCTTTCTGAGTTTTTGAGCACTTCTTTGTTTTCTGGTACAAGATGTTCCACCTTGTGCTTCCCTGCCCCAGATTTGGATCGGTAATAGTCTCCAAAGAGCCCCATTTTCATCTTAGTAGGAAATGATATTTATAAACCAAGATCTGAGCATGGGCACTATGTTCACATTGTTACTAGGATGTGATTTCTTTAGGCCCTTTCAGTGTCTAGAACTAGAAAATATATACACATATACTTTAAATCATGAGTTCAATTTGCCTACCTTCAACTGAAACCTAGTATCACAAAATTTATCCTAAACTTCCCCCATTCCATATTTGTATCATCCTTCTCTTAGAGTGTACACTTGTTTTCCTTTGTGAAATTGATTTATTCATACTACCCTACTGTAAGTACAAAAAAATTCAGACCTACTATATCAGTATCTCTTGCAAGATTTCTTTATAATTCTTTCTGTCGCATTAAGGTTATATAGAGTACCATGTTAATTACTTGAATTTAAATTTTTTTGTCTGAGTGGTTATGTTATCAATTTTATATACAATTTCTTTCTGTTTATATTCAATCAACCAACTCTTTATTTCCACTGACATATTGCTTGATGTTTTTTATTATAAAAACACAACATAAAATTTATCACCTTGACCATTTTAACTAGTATTAACAATATGCACATTGTTAATACAATAGATATCTACAACTTTTTCATCTTGCAAAACTGAAACTCTATAACCATCGAACAACCCCCCCTTTTCCCTCCCAGCCACTGGCAACCACCATTCTACTTTCTAAAAGTGTGCATCCTTTATATTCCTTCTGTAAGTGGAAACATACAGTATTTGTCTTTTTCTGACGGGTTTATTTCACTTAACATAATGTCTCCTTAAGACATCTCCATGTTGTAAGCATATGACAGGATTTCCTTCTTTTTTTTAAAGGCTATTTAGCATTACATTGTGTGTGTGTGTGTGTGTGTGTGTGTGTGTGTGTGTGTGTGTGTACATGCCACATTTCCTTCATTGATCAATCCATTGATAGACTTTTAGGTAGTTTTTACCTCTTGACTATTGTGAATAATACTTCAATGAACATGAGTGTGCATGCATTTCTCTGAGATCATATTTTCAATTCTTTTGCATGCATGTATGTATATATAGAGATCTATGTAGATATCTACATACATATACATATCCAGACTATATATTGCTGTGATCACTGGATCATATAATAATTCTATTTTTATTTTTCTAAAGAACCACCTAAATTAGGTTTTCTGACCCAGTTCCACAGTGGAGTGGGGGGTTTCCCAAGAACAAACAGTTCTCAAACACCAGCAGGTTGTTCCAAAATGCAACTAAATTCTGATACTATCTACACAGAGGAAGCATCATATTCCACAGGTTAAGGATTCAGTCCTACAAGACAGTCTCCCCAACTCCCCAGTCACACTTTAGATGCCAGGTTACCTGTGCTTCTGATCGAATGACCACAGACTGGTGATTCCAGACACCCCTTCCAACTCACAATGCCACTCACAAGTCCAGGTTGTCACCAGTACTTCTGACCAATTGACTGTAAAGCAGTGGTTCCCACAACCCCTCCTTAGGTTTAAGTTGCTAGAATGGCTCACAGAACTCAGAGAAACATGTTACTTACTAGATCACTGGTTTATTGTAAAAGGATATCACTTTGGAACAGCTAGATGGAAGAGATGCATAGGGCAAGGTATGTGGGAAGGAGTGTGGAACTTCTTTCCTTCTCCAGGGACACCACTCTCCCTGCATCTCCATATGTTCACCAACCCAGGAGCTCTCTGTACCCACTTCCCCTTGTTTTTTATGAAGGCTCTGCTATATAGACACAATTGATAAAATCATTGACCATTGATGATTGATTCAACCTCCATCCCTTCTCCCCTATATGAAGATGGGGGTAGATGAGACTGAAAATTACAACTTCTAACCACATGGTTGGTTTTATTAGCAACTAGCCCTCCTCTTTGGGTGCTTTCCAAAAGTCACCTCATTAACATAATGAAAGATAACCTTTTTTTCACTCTTAATACTTAGAAAATTCCAGAAGTTCCTGGAGCTATGAGCCAGGAATTGTAGGCAAAGACCAAATATATATTTCTGTTTTCTTTTCTTTCCAGTTTCCTGCCCAAATTCCATTTTTATTTATTTTTTATTGATTATGCTATTACAGTTGCCCCCCTCCAGCCAGCACCCTCTGCTCCCTTCAGCAACCCCTCTCCTTTGTTCATACCCCTGAGTTGTGCGTGTAAGTTCTTTGGCAACTCCGTTTCCTATACTTGCTCTTAACATCCCCCTGCCTATTCTGCAACTACCAATTTGTACCTCTTAATCCCTTCACCTTTTTTCCCATTCCCCCAGACCACTCTCCCACACTGGCTACCACCCCAGTGTTCTCTATATCTATGATTCAGTTTCCGTTCTGCTTGTTTGCTTAGTTTGTTTTTTAGATTCAGTTATTGATAGTTACTTATTTATTGCCATTTTTATGTTCATAGTTTTGATCTTCTTTTTCTTGAATAAGTCCCTTTAACATTTCATATAATAATGGTTTGGTGGTGATGAACTCCTTTAGCATTACCTTGTCTTGGAATCACTTTATCTGTTTTTTGATTCTAAATGATCGCTTTGCTGGATGGAATAATCTAGGTTGTAAGTCCTTGCTTTTCATCATTTGAATACTTCTTGCCAATCCCTTCTATCCTGCAAAGTTTCTTTTGAGAAATCAGTCTTATGGCTACTCCTTTGTAGGTGGTTGTCTGCTTTTTTCTTGCTGCTTTTAAGATTCTCTCTTTATCTTTAACCCTTGGCATTTTAATTATGATGTGTCTTGGTGTGGTCCTCTGTGCACCCATCTTGCTTGGCACTCTGCATTTCCTGGGCTTGTATGTCTATTTCCTTCACCAAATTCGGAACATTTTCTCTTATTATTTTCAAGTAGGTTTCCAATTTCTTGTTCTTTCTCTTCTCCGTCTGGCACCCCTGTGATGCAAATGTTGGAATGCTTAAAGTTGTCCCAGAGGCTCCTTACACTATCTTTGATTTTTGGATTATTTTTCTTCTTGCTCTACTGATTGGATGTCTTTTTCTTTTTTATGTTCCAAATCATTGATTTGATTCTCAGCTTCATCCATTCTGCTATTGATTCCCTGTAAATTGTTCTTTATTTCACTTAGTGTCTTCTTCATTCCTGATTGGATCATTTTTATGCTGTTAAAGTACCCACTGAGTTCCTTGAGCATCCTTATAACCCGTGTTTTGGACTCTGCATCTAGTAAATTGCTCATGCCATTTCATTTAGTTATTTTCCGGGAGTTTTGCTCTCTTGTTTCATTTGGGCCATATTTCTTTGTCTTCTCATATGCTTCTCATGTCTTCATCATGTTTTTACAGCCAGAAGTTACGGTGACTTACCTTCCTGGCGCTGGAACCCTGGGCTCGGTGGTCTGGTGTGGGGCTAGAATCCCTTGCTCCTGAGATATCCCTCCATTTGATATCCACCACACGTGGGTTTGGGACCAGCTCATTCAGTGTCCCCACGTCTCTGCCCCTCCTACACACCTGAATGAATGTGGTTTCTTTAATTCCTTAAGTTGTTTGGCTTCCATACAGCTCGATTTTCTGATGGTCCCGAGTGATATTTGTTCTGTAGTTGAGCTGTAATTTTGCTGTGGTTGTGCGAGGAGGCAAGCCGTGTTTACGTACACCTCTATCTTGAGCAGAAGTCTAGGTCACTATTCCAAATATATATTTCTTTACAGATCATAATACTGGACCACCACTGCATACTGTTTTCCATAGCAGTTGCATCCTTTTATTTTCCCTCCAGTGCATAAGGATTTCAGTTTCTCCACACCCTCACCAATGCTTGTTATTTTCTGTGTTTTTGATAATAGGTGTTCCGACAGGTGTGAAGTGATATCTCATTGTGGTTTTGATTTGCATTTTTCTGATGATGAGTAGTGTTGAGCATCTTTTTATGCTTGTTGGCTGTTTGTGTATCTTTAGAAAAATGTCTGTTCAGGTCCTTTGTTCATTTTTAAATCAGGTTATTTTGTTGTTGAGTTGTAGGAGTATTTGTATCCAGTGTTAGTGGTTACCTTTCAATTCTTTTTAATTTTATATGCTTCAAGAGTCAGAACTTACAAACTTACAGTTTTCATATGTCTTAGTCCCATCTTATCTCTTCTACTCCATTTCCACATACCCAGCCACTATAAATAATCATTTTCTTGGTCTCTGGTTTATCTTTTCAGTGTTATCTCCCTTCTTACTTAAAAGTTAGACTACTATATATACATATCTTGGAAATCACTTCATATCTGGAGGTCTTTTTTTTATAGTATTCCGTATAGGTGTGCCATAGTAGTTTATTCAACTAGTCTCTCATTGTTGCATTTGAGATTGTTTCTAATGTTTTGCTATTACAAATAATCCTAAAGTGAATAACCTTTTTCACATGTTGTTTTGTATTTTTGGAGGTGTATCTTTAGGGTAAATTCCTAGGAATGGGATTGTTGGGTGAAAGGGTAAATCTGAAAGTGATTTTGTTAGAGGTGTCCAAATTCTCTCTCCATGGGGGTTGTACCATTTTGTGTGTCCACCAGCAAGTATAAGAATGCCCAGCTTCTCAATTAATGTATATTTTTAAAATTTTTATTTATTTATTTTTTTAGAGAGAGGAAGGGAGGGAGAAAGAGAGGGAGAGAAAAACATCAGTGTGTGATTGCCTCCTGTGTGCCCCTTACTGGGGACCTGGCCTGCAACTGAAGTATGTGCTCTGACTGGGAAGTGAACTGACAACTCTATGGTTCACAGGCCGGCACTCAGTCCACTGAGCCACACAAACCAGGATTTCAATAATGTATTATTAAGTAATACTTTTAAATTAGCAGTCAAACTGGCTAATTTATATGTTGGAAATGAAGCCATTTTATTGCCTCCTGGCAACAAGAGAAATTCTTTATGGGAATGAGTAAATAAATATGTGCCACATTTAAGTTCAGAGGGGTAAGAACTCTATTTAGATTTCTCTAAAAACTCAAAGGAACTTGAGTGACTTTTTTTAGTTTAAAGAAATGAGGGCATAGAGATGGAGACAAATATTAGTAACAGATGATATTGAAATCATCAAGCCTCACCTAGGTCTTAATTCAAAACCTTGAGTTAAATAGAAATTAGGTGAGGTCTTATTAAAAATAATGTATGAAATAGAATACTAATAACATGATTTATTTTCCCTATATCAGAAATCTGTAGATGTCTAAGGAAAAACTGACCAGTGCTCACATTAGGAGAACAGATTTAAGGACATTAATGAATTTTGTTTCTATTAGCTTTTAATTTCAGAGTTAATTGTTTAAGTTAAATACTACTTTGACTGAGGTAGTTGGCGCATGGAAGTATGTCTGTTTTAATTCCCCAGTCAGAAAGGTAAAATGTGTGGAGTTTATACATTAAATAAAAACCTAACAAGTTTTTATTTGCTGAAGACAACAAATCCAGAAGTTCCTAGATAACAGTTTCAATAGAAAGCCAAATACAAAGATAACAAAGGAATTTACTAAATTAAAAAAAAAAATTTTTTTATCCTCACCTGAGGACTTTTTTTTTTTTTTTTTAACTGCTTTCAGAGAGAGAAAGGAAGGGAGGGAGAGAGAGACAAATATCAATGTGAGAGAAACATCAATTGGTTGCCTTCTTGTACACACCCCGACTGGGGCTCAAACCTGCAACCTCTGTATGTGCCCTGGCCAGGAATCAAACCCATGATCTTTTGGTCTTTTACATGAAAGCAGAGTTTCCCAGCTGTTGTGCATCTACATAGTAGAGGTGTGCCTAAATACAGAGACCCTCACCCTTTGCAGGTTACAAATATATCATTTCTTCAATATGTGATATTTAAAAGTTGGGAACTGCCATAATATGTGGTGATGTTCATGTTATAAAATTATCAGTAAGATTAAACATTTAAATATGTACCCACGTACAGGGCACTGTGTTGGTGCTGATAAAACCAATCCTTAAATAGTATTAGTCCATCAGGGGAAACAGGATTTATACTAGACTAGCACTGGAATCGATTTCCATTTATGTGAAGAATATATGAGATTATCATATAACTTATAGGTTAAATGCCAATTATATGATAAGATTGTATCTGTTTCTTTGGATAAAGAAATACTAAGAATTTTGATGGTCAAGAAAAGTTTCATGGAGAAGGTGACAGTTGGACAGGGATTTGAAAGCTCAGACTTTGGTAGGCAAATGGGTGGTAAAACATGCCAGATGAATAGCAAGACAAAGACTGAGAGGCAGTGGCAGGCTTGGTGTGTTTGAAGAAAAATGAGTAGAACAGTTTTGCTACAGCTAGAGCATCTTAAAAAAGATGTTTGGGAGGAAAAAAGAGGACAGTACCTATGAAATTATTAAAGTTCTTAAATGCCAAAGAAAGGAATTTGAATTAAAAGAAAATCTCTTAGGTATTTGAGCTGAAGAGTGATGTGTCTAAATGTGACCAAGGTACATTTAGAATGCCTGTAGCACATGAATGCCACCTTTTCTTTGTGGTCAGTTTGTGGCCTCTTTTTATCCTCTAGTCCAGACCAGATAGCATCTTTGGTTGAACAGTAATCTGTTTCTAAGTGATACTATCTGAATAAATCAGTTAGTTGCTGAGAGTTTTATCACATGACACTAGGTGGGAAGACTACAGATGAGTAAAATTTAAAACCATGGTTAGTAGAATTTTATGTACTAGATTAGTATACTATGAATTGGATTTCTATCACATATATTCAGTGTGTGTTTTTCCCAAATTTCCTAGAATTTCTGTGGAAGGAATTCTAAGTAAACTGATGCCAAATAATTTTGTTAGGTTTAACACTTGAAAATTAAATTCAGTGGCCATGTATAATTGTCCTGTAATTTCAAATGTTTGTTGAATATCCTTCATGTAGCCACTATAAAATAAGTAGAGGTGAAATCATCTGCAAAAAGAAAATCATTGATTTAAAATGTTTAACTTGAGATTCCTAAGGATTGATTCGGTGTATATAAGGAAACTACCTTGTTTCTGCGAGAAGTTTAGAAAATTATTTTCTTCTCAAACCATCTACCAAAATCACTATGAAGAAAGTAGTAAAAATCATTAAGCAGTAATAAAATAAAATTGATTTTAGATTGGAAGTAATGTTATATAATTTGGTCTACTCTATTCAATTCTCATCCTTTAATTGATATTTTATCAGTTTTTTTAGGATTATAATTTAGTTCTTAAATGAAAAAGAAAGGAATTTGAATTTTTTTAAAAAATCACTCAGGCATTTGAGCTGAAGAAAGATATGTCTAAGCATGGTTTAAACTTCTTCCAGAAACAAAGTGGTGTCCTTATATACACTGCTGCTGTCTCAATTGTTCTTTGTGTTTTTCTATACTTTCTTATTTATTTTTCAATTGCTAATTTTTTTAATAGATGCTATTTTTTAGAGCAATTCACATCACAAGAACATTAAGTGGGAAGTACAGAGTTCCCAACAACTCCCTGCTTTTCCCCCCTCACCCCACCTCTTATGTCAACACATCACATCCATTACCAGAGTAATATGTTTTAGTCCATTGCCAACATTAACATGTCATCATCACCCAAAATTTATATTCCTATTTCTTTAATAAAATTTAAATTTTTATTTATATTGTAAATGTATTAATTTTCGTGGAACAATATAGTATGAGTATATCCATGTCATTAGGTAATCCTTTAAAACTTGATTTGTTTAAAAAAATTATTTTTTAGCCCTGGCTGGTGTGCTCAGTGGATTGAGCACTGGCCTGCAAACCAAAGGTTCACTGGTTCAATTCCCAGGTGGCACATGCCTGGGTTGTGGGCCAGGTCCCTGGTGGGAGGTGCATGAGAGACAACCACACACAGATGTTTCTCTCCCTCACTTTCTCCCCCCTTCCCCTCACTCTAAAAATAAATAAATAAAATCTTTAAAAAATAGGAAAGATTTAAAAAATATATTTTTATAGCAGTTTCAGTTTCATAACAAATTTAAGGGAAAGGTACTGACATTTCCAATGTTTATACCTCCTTTCCCCACACATGTGTGGTGTCCCCATTATTAATGTCACTCCCCAGAATGATATGTTTGTTGCCAACAATGAATCTACATTGACACATTATACTCACCCAAAAGTCCATAGCTTACATTAGGGTTAACTCTTGGTGTGCATTCTATGATTTTGGACAAACAATTACACACAGAGTACTTTCAGTGCCCTAAAAATCATCTGTGTTCTGCTTGTTTATCCCTCCCACTATCCTATACTATATTTTTTAGCATGGAAAAGCCCAGGTGTTTATTGTTTACATATTGCTTATCTTTTCTAACAAAGTTAGATTTATTGTCCTCTCAATATTCCTAACTTTGACTTTTCTTGTTTGGCCAAGGTAGCACTAAGTGCCAAATATACTCATTTTAGGTGGATGCAGAAGATTTTAAATCTTGAAGATAATCAGCATGCTCTAATCTAAGTGAGTGGTTCTAAGATTTTCAGGGTTCTTAAATATCAACTGGTGCTTTTGTTAAGAATCAGATACCCATTAGTCTCCTCCTCCCCCCAAGCAAATGTAGTAGTTTGGGAATGGGCTCAATTTTTTGCATTTTCCCCCTGCATTTTAAATAAGTCCTTTAGATGATCTAGATACAGAGAATATGCATTGAGAATCCCAGAAATGTACTTTACTTTCCTTATTGGTAAATTTCATATTAACTGTTCTCAAAAATTTTGTCTGAAAAGGATTTCTAAAATTAGTTATAGGATATTTTAAGTTAAAATTCTTCCCAGAAACAAATACTATTCCCTTACGATTTTTAAACTTAGCTTTATTCTGAAAGAATCTGAATCTTTTTGGAAGGCACGGGACTATGTATGCTATGACCTTTTATCTTATCTGGTGGCAATCTATTATTCAGAACTCTGTTAAATCTACAATTCTGTTAGACAGTTTAATTAATAGTTATAAAAATGTAATTTAACAAAAGTAGTCTCTAAAGGTAATAGCTTACAAGCTCATTTGATGGGTTTATTTACTACTGAAAGTGGACATTCTGGGTTTCCAATGAAGTTTCATTAACATTCTAGTCCTCCTAATTTGCGCCAACTGCTACAAATATAGCATGTTGGAATTTTTTTAAAAAATGAAGTTGAATTGGTAGTTTATATATATTTTACTAATGACTATTTTACTTTTTCCAAAAAAAGAGCATTGGTAACATTAATCTGTTTTGCATTTTAAATATGGCTCTCTAAAACTAATCATTCTTATTAACACATGATGTGATTCCTGTGGGACTTCTGAATCATCCTGTGATTTTATTACTTATCATTTCACTTTAAGTATTTGCAAATGGGCAGTGCTTGAAATATATGATGGCAATTAAATAGAACATTTCAAAGAGTAAATTGCTGTATCCCTTAGTAAGAGAGATTACTTAGTTCTCTCGCTACCCTCAAGATTATCCCCTTTTTTGACCCTGATGTGTCTTTTGTGTTTTTCTTTGTATTTATCTTGTTTGGGTTTCTCTGTCTTTCATTGTTATTGAAAAATACTCAACCATTATCTCTTAAATATTTCTTACTGTTTTTTCTTTCATTTCCTGCTGTATTTCCATTCTGTTTGATAATGTTCAACAGTTTAATGTACGTAGTTTCCATTTCTGTGCTGAAATTCCCCATTGTTAATGCACGTTGTTTACCTTTTCCCTATATATTTCTGGCTGCTTTCAAGATATTTTCCTTTTTCTTTGATTTTTCAGCAGTTTTACTATTATGTCCTGATGTGTCCTCCTTTGGAATCACTGAGCTTCCTGGATCTGTAAATTTGTCTTTCACCAGATTTGGGAAATTTTTGGTTATGTATCTTAAAGGATTTTTCCTGCCCCTTTCCCTTCTTTCTACAGATATGTTAGATTTTTTTTATATGGTCTTCAGATCACTGGAGCTCTGTAATTTTTTTCAATCATTTGCCTATATGTTCTTCAAGTTTGATCATTCCTATTGGTTTATTTTCAAGTTTACTAACTTTTTCTTCTGGTATTTTCAACCACAGGTAGAGCCTGAAAAATGTAGTCATAGGGAGTGGGAAATCCTGTGTGGCATTTGCTGTGTGTTCTACCTCTTTTTAAAATATATATTTAATTTATGTAAAGTGAATAAACCTTAAGTGTAACATTCTATTAATTTTTATGTATGTGTACACACAAAAATCATCCAGGTCATGATATATAACATTTCTGACATTCCAGTAGGCTGTCTCTCTCCAGAGACAGACACTATTCTGATCTCTGTCAACTTATCTTATTTTGGCCATCAAAGTTCATATAAATGGACATACGTTTTTACTTTTTTTGCCTGTAAGAGTAGAATTGTTCGGTTATGTGGTAACTCTCTTTAGTCTTTTGAAGAACTGACATACTCTTCCAAAGTGTGTGCACCATTTTATATTCTCACTTGTAGTGTGTGAGAATTCCAGTTTTTCCACATCCTTGACAGAACTAGTAGTTATCAGACTTTTTGATTCTAGCTAACCTGTTGGATGTGAAGTAGTATCACATTGTAGTTTTGATTTGTGTTTTCCCAATGACAAATGGTGTCATGAATTTTTTCATGAGCTTATAGTCGTTTGCATATCTTCTTTGGAGATATATTTATTCAGATCGCTTGTCCATTTTTATATTGAGTTGTCTTTTTAGTGTTGAATAGTAAAAGTTCCTTACATAAAATCTAGATACAAGTTCCTTATCAAGTATATGATTTGTAGAAATTTTCTCTTGTTCTGTGGGTTGTCTTTTCATTTTCTTTTTTTTATTGTTGTTTTTTAAAAAGATTTTATTTTATTTATTTTTAGAGAGAGAGGAAGGGAGGGAGAGAGGGGGAGAAACATCAATGTGTGGTTGCCTCTTGCACACCCCATACTGGGGAGTCTTTTCATTTTCTTGATGGTGTCCTTTGCGGTACAAATGTTCTTTATCCTGAGGAAGTTCAATTTATTTATTTTTTTTCTTTTGTCATTTACATGTTAGGTGTCACATCTAAGAAACCATTACCTAAATTATGGTCACAGAGATTTGTGCCTGTTTGAAGAGTTTTAACTTTTAGCTCTGACATTTATGTCTGATCTGTTTTGATCAAATTATTTAAAAATTGAAACTGATTTAAAAAATTGTTATTTTTTGTAGATAGTATGAGGTAAAGGTCCAAGTTTATTCTTCTGCATGTGAGTGTCCACTTGTCCCAGTATCATTTATTACTGTAATGGCTGTTGTTTCCTCAGCACCATTTATTGAAAAGGGAATTCTTTCCCCTTTGAATGGCTTTGTCACCCTTGTAGAAAATTAGCTGACTGTTGATATATGGGTTTATTTCTTTACTCTTAATTTTATTCTATTGATTTTAATGTCTGTCCCTGTGTCAGTACCACATTGGTTTTATTTTCCACCAGTTTTATTGAGATACAGTTGACATGCAGTAGTATATAAGTTTGAAGTGTACCACTAAATAACTTCATTTACATATATTGTTAAATGATTACCATAGTAAGATTAGTTAAGATCGATTATTTTGTATAGACTTTTTAAAATGTTTTCTTTCTTGTGATAAGATCTTTATACCATATTGATTACTGTTATTTTGTAGTTTTGAAATCAGGAAATGTGAATCCTCCTACTTTGATCTTTTTTTAGGGTTGTTGTAGCAATTCCACTGAATTTTAGAATTAGTGAGTCAATTTCTACAAAGAAGTCAGCTTGGATTCTGAAGAGGAGTGCGTTGAATGTGTATATCTGTTTGGCGACTATTGCCATCTTAAGAATGCTAAGTCTTTTGGTCCATGAAGATGGCGCATTTCTTCATTTATGTAGATCTTTTATTTCTTTCAAAAGTGTTGTGTAGTTTTCAGACTATTGGTTTTGTATGTATTTTGTTAAATTTATTCCTAACTTATTCTCTGATGCTATTGTAAATGGAATTGTTTTCTTAATTTCATTTTTAGACTGTTTGTTCCAAATATTTTAGAAATTTGAGTTTTGTATATTGATCTTGTATCCTGGAACTTTGCTAAACTCATTTACTAATGCTAATTGACTTTAATATATTCCTTAGGAGATCATGTAATCTGTGAATAGAGATAACTTCTTTTCTGATCTGTATGACTTTTATGTCTTTATATACCCAATTGCCCTGGCTAGAACCTTCAGTATTATGTTAAATAGAAGAGGTGAAAACAGATACCCCTAGTCTTGTTCCTAATCTTAGTGGAAAAGATCCAGTCTTCCACCATTACGTATTATGTTGGCCGTGGATTTTTCACAAATGCCCTGTATCATGTTGAGAAATTTACCTTCTATTCCAAGTTTCTTGAGTATTTTTTTCATCAAAGGGTGTTGGATTTTGTAGAATGCTTTTTCTACATCTATTAAGATCAAGTGATTTTTTTTTTTGTTAATATGTATATTACATTAATTGATTTTCTAGTGTTAAACCAACCTGGCATTCTTGACATAAATCCTACTCGACCATAGTATATCATTCTTTTTGTATGTTACTGGATTTGGTTTGCTAGTATTTTATTGAAGATTTTTGCATCCATATACATAAGATATACTATTCCATAATTTTCTTGTAATAGCTTAGTCTAGTTTTGGAAACAGGTGAATATTGGCCTCATAGAATGAATTGGAAGTATTTCATTATTATCTTTTACTTTTGGAAAAGTTTGGGGAAAATTGGTATCCTTGAAATGCGCAGTATTTAACAGTAAATCTGAATTAAATCTGGGCCTGGGCTTTTCTTTGTGTCTGTAGTTTTCCTTTATAATCCTTTTCAGGTCAGTAGTAATACTCCCTCTTTCATTTCTGAATCTGGTCATTTGAGTCTTTCTTTTTCTTGGTCAATTTAGCTAAAGATTTATTCATTTTGTTGATGTTTTCAAAGAACCAACTTTTGGTTTTTCCTTTCTCTAGCTGTCTCTAAGTTATTTTGGGCAGAAGTATTTTCTGGCAACTGATTTAGGGAACCTTTGCCCAGTTTCACTTCTCTGTCACTGTCTACTCTTTCCCATCATCCCCTTTTTATCTTGCCCCTGGGGAATTTCCCTGGGCCTACTATTGCTTATCCACTGGCTCTCACTGCTTGTGCCATAATTAATTCCATCTGTTTTTTCCCCACGTACATAAACTTGTCTGCTTAAGCCCCATTTTTTCTTTTTTTCTTTTTTTCCAAATTCTAATTCATTTAACCTTAAGAAAAGCCAACTGCTTTTCATTGCATATTTTAGTAAAGATCTTAAGTAATGATGATTAATCATTTTAAGAGTAGGACCCACCTTTATCAAGGAAAAGGAAAGCTGGAACACTTAGTTAAATTAATATATTAAGGACATCTATTGAGCTGCCATGTGCTTCCATCTGAATTCTCTATCATTGTCTTCAAGTATAATACATTGTGAGAAAGGTGGGCTTTTTATATAATACATAGCTCTTCTCTATTTTTAAAAAATTATCTCTAGTCATTTTGCATTACTACTTGTCCTATTATGCTATACTATATATAATATAGGTTAAGAGTGCTAAGAGTAATTACCATACCACCTATATTTGAATTTTTATGCCTATGAGTAAACTACTTATCCTGAGTCTCATCATCTGTTAAATGGGGATGTTAATAATCCCCCACAAGAAATCATTGTATTAGATAAATTAATAGTATATACATTTAAATTACTTGAAACATTACTTGGTACATAGAACTGAGTAAATTATAGCTATAAGTACTATTATAAATACTTCACTTATTAAAAATATGGTTTCTGAATTGAAAATCTTCTCTGTTGTATGAGGATCAAACTGTAGAATAATTCATTGGTTTAAGTTGTGTTGCCTTCACTCATTTTGTCTGTCTACCTCACTAGTACCCAAGTTAGAGAACATCTAAGGTTATGTTAAAACCGAAAGTCAAAGGCTCTGAAGCCTCAGTGCAGGTTCTAGACGATGAAGCTTTAAGACTACCCATAATATTTTGGGATCCTAGGAATTTCTCTTGAAACTAAAAACAGCTTCTATGATTGTCTCTGTTGGAGTCAGTATTCAGGTTATATTTAGAACCCTACTACTACTGGTTATCTCTAAGATAGAAATGAATAGAGTAAAACATTTCCTCTTAGATACTTTCAGGAATTATTAAAAGTATAGATATATAGCATATGCTTATTAAATGGTTTGGGGCTGATAGAATGAACCTTTAGTATAGAATTGGGTTTGGAGTTCAGGAAGAAGATAGTGAATGTGTGTCATCTAAATTTTCCATACCATACAACTTAGATATGAAATAATAACCTTGCTTTATTAAAGGATACTAACCTTGACTAACTATGTTAGTAGCAGGGCAAATTAAATTTTCAAGTAGTCTCTAGTGGTTTATTAGAAAAATATGATACTGAACTTTTCCCATATTGAATGAAGTATCTATGTTGATGCTTTGTTGTTGTTGTTTCTCTTGGTAAGGATTTCTATGTTTCTTTTTTGAAAATTATAAATTATTCAATTTATTTAAACAAAAAAAGAAATGACAAAAAGTTCACTCATTTCTTCTACCCTTCACCCTCCTCTGTCAGCCTCTGTCAACCACCAGCCTGTTCTCTGTATCTATGAGCTTGGTGTTTTGTTTTTAAGATTCCACATATAAGAAAGATCATACAGTATAGTATTTGTCTTCTCTGTCTGGCTTATTTCACTTAGCATAATGCCCTCCAGGTTTATCCATATTACTGCAAGTAGCAAGATTTCATTATTTTTATAGCTGAATAAAAATAATTCAGTATGTGTATGTATATATTCAGTGTGTGTGTGCATACACACATACATATGCAGCATTATTTATAATAGCCAAGGCATGGAAACAACATAAGTGTCCATCAACACATAAATGGATAAAGAAATTGGGGGGCGGGGAGGTGTGCGTGTACACACATACAGATTCTCACAAATTTTGACTTGTGTTGTTTCCATATCTTGGCTACTATAAATAATGCTGCAATGAACATGGGGAATGCATGTATCTTTTTTGAGTTAGTGTTTTTGTTTTCAGATAAATACCCAGAAGTTGAATTGCTGGATCATATGGCAGTCCTATTTTAATTTTTTGTTTTATCTTAATATTAGCACTAGTCTTGAAATGTATACTTATTGCATAGCTAACAAGTCAGAATTTCAGAGAGTTTTGTTCTCAGGCTTGGTCAACCACTAAAGTCAAGAGCATGTCAAAAAGTAAACTAACGTTTCATTACTTCATAAAATGTCATGCACTTATATCTTACTTTATAAGACATGTAGAATATGTCAGACTTGGCCCATAGCTCATATGAGATCACAGTCTTCTTGAGGACACATGATTTTTATACTAATAACCACACCACAGCAAGGAGACACTGACATAATTGCTTTGTAATTGCTTCAGTGTTATCATTTCAAAGGAGTCAGTGATCTTTCATGAAGACTAGGATGATCAAGTAGGTTTTCAAGAAGAGGAAATAGAGTTTGGGCAGAAACTTTAAGGACAAGTAAGATTTCAGTGTATGCTTGAGGTGAAAAGTATAGTGAGGGGTAGAAGCAGTTATAGGACATATTCACGTAAACATATTTCTTCAGGAAGTGTTGGAGTTTTCTCTAGGAGTTCTTTTTTTTTCCTGTGCAGAGCTGTAAAGATACTCAGGATATTTTTGGAAGATAATGAACAAACCAATTTGACTAAAGAATTAAAATTAATGTAACATTTTATATTTACATATAAATCTATACACATGTATTCAGATGGGATAAAAATAGGTTTACAGTTGTGAGTACATAAAACAATTTATTCTTGTATTATTATTTATTATTATTTTCTATACAAATAATTGTAAACCTACTTTTACCCCATCCTGTATATACATACATACATATGTATAGCCATAAAAGGTAAAGTTATAAATTGATATGATGTTTTAAATGTCACAAGGTACTAGGCAGTGGGAAATCATTGTTTGAATTGGTGTAAACTTAAAATAGATGTTTTTAAAAGTAACTTAGCCCTGGCTGGTGTGGCTCAGTGGATTGAGCACTGGCCTGCAAACCGAAAGGTTGCTGGTTCAGTTCCCTGTCAGGCCACACGCCTGGGTTGCAGGACAGGTCCCCAGTTGGGGACATGCAAGAGGCAACTAATAGAATTGACGTTTCTGTCACATATTGATGTTTCTCTCCCTCTCTTTCTCCCTCCTTTCCCTTCTCTCTGAAAATAAATAAATAAAATCTTTAAGAGTAACTTAGAAGGACTGTGTTTGATTTTGAGAATAAAGGAGACTAAAATCATGTATGAGGTAAGGAAGGGCCTTAAACTAGATGCGAGAACAATGGGATGTAGTTTTATCGACTGTATTCATTATGAAGCTAACTCACTTGAAATTAGCAGTCTGGGCTCTTAAGTGTAGTAGAGTTTTCTTAAAAGGAATTTACAATCTATGTGCAATTAAAAGACAATAATAATATGATGAATTTGTCAATAAGTTGCTTGATATTGGAGCTCTAGGTCAAAAGTTGCACAATGTGTTGGACTCCATAATTAGAATGTATATTATGTAAACTTTTAAATTTTGTAGTTCTAGTGGCTTATGCATTAATTGTGCCCCTCCCTGCCTTATCTGCTTCTCTCAGGTTTCACCTCAAATGTATATTAGATAAAATAATTTATGTTACAAATAATTATATGAAACTAGAAAGGAGTATATTTTGGCAAACATTTCAGTGCTTATTCTTATCTGGCAGTCCATGTGTGTATACTTAGTGAGTGAACCACTATTTAATATAAAAATCGTAAGGCTTATTGAACTCCAAAAGTTACATGTTTTTACCCAGGAGGGATGGATTTTTTTTGTTGAAAGATTAGTATTTATGTAGAGATTGTCTGAACTAGTCATTTCATTCATAATTCAACAAATCATGCTTCAGATAACTGTATAACCTTGACTGATTATACAATATCAAGCTACAACCACCCAGCTAAGCCACTCTCCAATTCCTTTTCCACAGGAATTTTGTGGTAAATAAATGTTTATTATTGTTTGGGGGTATTTTGTTCCATAGCAATAGATGACAAATACACATCTTCCATCTTCTCAACTGACAAAAAAAAACCCACATCTTTTTGTTGACTCCAGTATCCTACATAATAAAATGTTAAACTCATTATTTGTGGCATTTAGGAGTACAGTTTGCCCATTTCACTTCATCTCTCATATCCCACTGAACTTGCTCTCTTTCACAATATTTGGTAAGATGTTTCTAATGACTTGAAAGTTATGCTAAGCTAGCTTTTATGGATATATCAACCTTGTTAGTAAGGCATTCCTTTATTGCTACCTTTTAACTGAAACTATATTTAAATGTCTTTCATGAATATAAGTGTAAAAATTGAAATAATACAGGGTGGGGAAAGGTTTATAATAGGTTTAAATTGTGTGTGAAACAGTTTATTCTTGTACTATTATTTATTATTGTATTTTCCCCATGTAAACAACTATAAACCTACTTTTGCCCCATCTTATATAATAGCAAATCACTATCTGGCAATTCACAAAGTATTATGACAAAGGTATTAACAGAATTAGTGGGAAAATGATCACTTTAATGGGGACAGAAAATATTTGATAAAATTCAACCCTTATGGTAAAAAGTCTTGGCAAAATAGAAAAAGATGTATAAATTCAGTGTTTGACAATGATGACTGGTTAGGTAAAATCTGATTTATTTAAAGAAATTTGAAGGCATGAGGGAATAATCATGATTTGAGGGAATAACCATGATTTGAGGGAATAACCATGATTTGATAAATGAATAAAGAATTACAGTATGGTTATTTGCATCTTTACAGAGAAAACAAACCAGCAAAATAAAATACTGGTTGAGAAATTATAGATTTTTAAAATTATACTTTTTGCACTTTAGAGTCATTCTGGAATGTGCATTTGTTAATTTTGTAACTTTTTAACAACAACAGGTTATTTTATAATTAAAGCTTTTAAACAGAAATACAACTACATAAAAATACTTAAACATGGCTTTCTATTGTGAATAAAATAGCAGTTTTAAGGGGCCTAAATGTGAAGGCATCTTTGATAATAAAATATGAAAGAAACATAATCAGTGATATTGCAAAATATCAAATGAATTTGGTTGTGCATGTAATGCCAAAAACTTTTTACCTGGGCTCGATATAAAATGAATAATGAGAGTCTTAGGTTCTTCATAAATCTGGGACAAATACAGGTGATGTGTCTGTGAGTAACCCAAAAATTTATAATTGTTTATGCTTATGTCTTTACCCAAGTTCTTATTATTTACAAAAATTGATTGTGAATCCTCTGATACTAATTGACTACTCATTTGTGTTATAATGATAACTTTAAAATATATATATATATATATATATCCCCTCCACTGACTTCTGAATATCAGCAGTTGATTATATTTTTCTTGTATACATTTTTACAGATGGTAGTAAAAACTTTTATGGATATGGATCAGGACTCAGAAGATGAAAAACAGCAGTATCTTCCACTAGCGTTGCATCTTGCATCTGAATTTTTCCTCAGGAATCCCAATAAAGATGTGCGTCTCCTTGTAGCATGTTGTTTGGCTGACATCTTTCGAATCTATGCCCCAGAAGCTCCATATACATCCCACGATAAACTTAAGGTAAATAACAATATTTACAAAGTTGGTTTACTTTTATGGGTTATATTGCCCTTAGGAACATAGCTTTCATATTATTCATCTTGTCATAAGATTATATCATAAATTGCAAAACAAATGAACTTTTATGAGCCAGCTGCCGTCCAGTTTCGTGTGGATTTTCTTGTCCACAATTTTGGGAAAAGCAAGTCCTCCAGGATTACTTTATGCAAGGTTGTCAGAGTGTATAGCTCCTGGGATGCTTTTGCTTATTCTTTGTCCAGCTTTTTCTAATTGGCTTAGTCAGAATTCTTTTCTGAGCAATAAAGACAATGTGCTTCCCACTGAACTTTTTCTCCAACCCATTTACTAGCCACTCTTGGATTTTCTGGAAAGACCAGTTGAGGAACTAGAACAAAAGCTGTAATAGCTTTCTAACCACCACCAACTCAGTATCCTTGGCCATTGTAATGTTCAGCTCCTGTAGCTGGGCCTTGAAGTCCAAGTTCATCTCCAACTCCAACAGAGCCTGGGAGCTGGTAGAATCAAACTCTTCTGGCTTTTCACTGTTGTGCTTCATGATCTTGATGCTCAAACTGAATGTGGCCTTCTCCTTGGTGAGCACCAGCCAGAGAACAGATATAGTTCTAGTGAGAGCTCATGAAATCCCGTTCTTTATTTTTGCTTTTAAAGAATGTAATTTTATATGATTTGTTCTTTTCCAGTTACTTTGAATAGGCCAGTTCCAATCATTTGGCTAAAGGAGAATTTTCTTTTATTGTAGTTTGTAAGAGAAAATGTATGTATGTAAATATTAGTATACTGTGAAAGAATAAGTATTTGTGTCTAAATTAATATATTTTATCATTTTTTTAACAGGACATATTTTTGTTTATTACCAGACAATTAAAAGGTTTGGAGGATACAAAGAGTCCACAATTTAATAGATACTTTTATTTATTAGAGGTAAAAAAAATTTTTTTATTTAAAAAAATCACTCTAGAAAATTCTTCTTTTTTAAAGATTTTATTTATTTACTTTTAGAGAGAGGGGAAGGGAGGGGGAAAGAGAGGGACAGAAACATCAGTAACATCTAGGCAACTGGAACCTGGCCTGCAACCCAGGCATTTGCCCTCACCAGGAATCAAACCTGTGAACTTCTGGTTCACAGGCCAGTGCTCAATCCACTGAGCCACACCATCCAGGGCTTGAAAATGCTTCATAGTAACTTTATAATGTAAAATGAATCATTTTGTTTTATATGAAGCTCACTTAATAAATGGTTTTTATTTACTTTTTGCTTCTCGTATCCTGAAAAGATAAAGTATATTCCACTGGGAAAACTTACGTTATTTGAAACTTTATTTTCATCCTTTTGTTTTTATTCTTTTCTAAATCAAAATGATTAAGTTAAATTAATTTTCACTGCTTTTTATATTTTGTATGTTATATATGTCTAACAAAATAGTATTTTTCAATTAGACAAGGTTAATGCCAACAGATACATGTCTTTTTAAAGATCAGAGTGCGTGATTACTTTTAACAATTGTAATTTTATATGTTGCACTTTTATAAGCTTTAATTAGATTTTTTAATTCTAAAAACTTAAATTTATTAATGAATTTGATTTTGTATAACTATTCTGTGTGTGTAAATAATTTTTATTTTTTTATTTTAAGAATTTAGCTTGGGTTAAATCATATAACATCTGCTTCGATTTGGAAGATTGCAATGAAATTTTTATTCAGCTTTTTAGGACTCTCTTCTCAGTGATCAAGTAAGTTATTTTTTTTAAACATTTCTGTGTGTCTCTTCTTCTTGTGCTAAGATCTTATACACTAAGATCTTTTAAAGTTACAAGGAAATATTTTTCTTAGAAGATTTAATATGAAAATATTTTGGGAGGCATGCAAAAGTAATGTTTTTCTAAAAGTTACAGAAAACTGTGTATCTAATGACATGATTATTTTCCCACCAGTTTTAAAAATGTTCATTTTTGCATTTTACCACTAAGTACCCAGCAGGTCTATTATACATTATTTCACATTAATTTTTCTTTTAATTATAGGTGAGAGACACATAAATTATATTAAAATTTAATTTGGTCTTGATTTAAACTTTCCTGTATCTATAGCAGTATAACTAAATTATAAAATTTCTCTTGACTTATCTTTGCATATATATTCTGACAAGTGTGAAATGGAAAGGTCAAGTCTTCAATTAAGATGCAGTTATAAGGAGAGAAACCTAGATGTTCTACAAGTTATAACAGGTCTTTTTAGATAAGTTTGTATCAGCAGTAGACATATTTATTGAGGACTGCAATTGACTCTTAGCTGTCTAAGGAAGCAGGACCAAAACTGATTCGTGGCTTTATACCTTGTTGATTTTTATTTGTTTGTTAGAAATTCTTTGAGAGATATCAGGATGACATTATTAGAACCTTCTAGTCATAAGTTCTAGTAAGCATTTTCTATCAGACTTTTGATTTTTAGTACTGGTGAACTAAAACTTCTAGTGGCAAATGTATGTAGCATAAGTTACATGTAAAGCTTTAGGCTTTTTTGTGTGTTTATATTTTTATTTTGGAGAATGTATTAATATCTGAAAGGATAAAAAGGATGAAAAACTGTCTCCCTTCATTATCTTGTCTTTTTGTTGTTGTTGTATTTTGGTATTTAAATTTTTATCATGTTTTAAAATCTAGGCCCATGTATGCAGTGACGGTCTTTCTTTTGAGTTGACATTTTTGTTTTTGAATTTAACTTACTGCTCAAATCCTAATTATGTAAGGTCTTGATTTTTATAAAGTACTTTACAACAATACCTAATAGCTAATTTAATAGTCAGCAGGAGGAGAAAGTAAAGAGAGCAGACACAATTTCTTTGCCATTATTCGCATGGTTCCCTCAACTGAAAATACTTACACATCTGACAAAGTTGTTTTAAACTGGGAAGTTTAATATTCTTTTTGTATGCCTGGATTTTTTTTTCCTTTTCTTCTGTTTCCTTTTTCAGCAATAGCCACAATAAGAAAGTACAAATGCACATGCTAGATTTGATGAGTTCTATCATCATGGAAGGTGATGGAGTTACTCAAGAATTATTGGACTCCATTCTTATTAACCTCATTCCTGCACATAAGGTCTGTATATATGAAAATATTAAAGGTTAATATGTAAAGGTAATAACACATATGAAAAATAATTATTCTTCACCATTTGAAATCCTATATAATTATTCCTACTATTACTCTTCAGCCTGAACAAAATGGAGTAACACGCATCAGTCTTGTAGCTATTGTTTTTGGAAGATACATTGATTAACATATTACATTGTGGGGCATCTTCATTAAGTGCCACCCATTTCCTGGAAAATTAAAAGTGTTTCAAATTCACCACTCATATCAATTATAAGGGGTTAGAGTACTGTCTTGGTTAATTTGTTGCATTTTGTTTTGTTTTGTTTTTTAAAAAAAGAAAATGTATTTTCTCCTTTGTAACATAGATGCAGAACATAGGAATTTGTATTTCTTATCAGAACCCATACCCTACATTTTTCTTAAGCACTTTCAGAAAAAGATTTGGGCAGAAGCAGGAACTATGTTTAATGTTAACCAGTTACTACCATTAGTTAATTACCATTAGTTACTAACATTAACTGTGGTTAATGTTAAGGAGAAAGATTGATTAGGAGCTATATATTCCTCCCCATTTCCTTTTTCTCTTTTGCTCTTCTAGATCCTCCTTAGGAACTGAAGGATTTTAGCTTCCCACAAGCTCCACCACGGGGCTATACTCATGCCTACCCTACTATTGATAATTTACTCTCCTGCTCTTTTTCTCTAATGGTTCAGTGACCTATTTTCAGATGTTAGATGTAATTAATTATAAATTCTTCCTCTCTTGACTCTCTGAGTCTCCAGATATTGTTTGCATTTTATTGATTCAAATGAATCTGCAATTGGTCAAAATTTTGAGAGTATGGCAAAGGGGTATAATATATGTCAGGCAAAATAAGAGAAAGAAAACTTTGAGAGGAATAGATAGTGCATTTGGTGTTTATATTCTAGTTAGTATTTTTATGAGTGGGAAATTAAATACCTATTCAAGAAATAGAAAGGTAACCTTAATATTGAGCTAATCTTATCCCTTTCCCAGTAGAATAAAAGCTTGAAACTAGGGTCAGAATTCTGGTTTACTGCCTATTGGTGCAAATAAAGTTTTATTTGAGCACAGCTATGTTCATTTCTTTTTTATTTTGTCTATGGCTGCTTTTACACTATAGCAACAGAGTTGGGTAGTTGCAGCATTGACTATGTGGCTCACAAAGCCTAAAATGTTTACCACATTGCTCTTGACATACAAAGTTTGCTGACTACTGACCTAAAGTATAGGGCTTCCTAGTCTCTTTTTGGGAGAAGTGCAAAATGATGGTGAATGAATCTCCATTTGGTCCCAAACTTCAAAGTATATAGATGTTAACAGGTACTCTCCAAAACAAGAATTCATTTTCATTAATTTTGTAAAAATTAAACATGTATATTTTCTACTCTTTTTTAGACCCTTTAATATGTTAAAGTGCATTGGAAATCTTGAAGAGCAAACAGTATTCAGCATTTCAAAATATAATTAATTGACAGTTTTACTTGGAAAGCTTTCCATGTCTACCTCTCTCAGAGAACATGTTGATCAGACAATAACACTGAGATTGCGGGTTGGGGTACGGGGGCGTGCGCGTGTGTAGGATGCATGGGTATAATTGCCGATTCTATTTGGTTAAAAAAACCAAAAAGCTTTGGGTCGATTTTGAGTTTAGTAAAACTAAACTTGATATAGGGTTGGGGTTTTGGCTAACTGGCATATTATTTTAGTTTTTGATTCATAGTTGTGTTATTTCCAAATTCTGCATTTAAGACCACTTGACTAGAGTATATTGGGTAAAACCTTGAATGGGATTCCATTGTATTTTTTGCTTGTAGATTTGAAGACTAGTGTTCTAATGGTGCTATGGTAAATTCACCAAATCATTTGGAACTTTGCGTATTTTTATTGTTTCAGAACTTAAATAAACAGTCATTTGACCTTGCAAAAGTCCTGTTGAAAAGGACAGTCCAGACTATTGAGGCATGCATTGCCAACGTATGTATTTCTGCCTGTTTTTATTCCATAGTTGTGTAATTCTTAATCCATGTACTAATTTATTAGAATCTTTCAGTGTATGTTTATTTAGCCTATAAGTAGCTTCATTTATTTAGAACATACTTTTGAAGAGCAAAAGAAATATCATTTGATGATACTATCAGAAAAATATATGCTCTGTCAATTGTATACAACTGCCTCTTTAGCATTTTTAAATTTAATACTTTTTTCTGAGCGTATATGTGTGTTGGCAGGGAGTGGAGGTGTCATTTAATTTGTCTTCTTGGTAGTCTCTGTCTTTTCCTAACATTCTTTTAAATTATCAGTTAGCTTTTATAGCATCAAATTTTCTTTCTTTGTCCTCCAAGTCAAAATGTACTTGACTTCCTGTGAATATTTTTTTTTTAAATCATCCCCACCTTTAAATACTCTTCATGACTAAAGTCATGGAAAAATTGGTTACACTCCAATAAAAATATAATAGATTAAGACAAGCATTTTTCTCTATTAGAAAATTTCC
The DNA here is from genome assembly GCF_021234165.1 of Pteronotus mesoamericanus. Lineage (NCBI taxonomy): Eukaryota > Metazoa > Chordata > Mammalia > Chiroptera > Mormoopidae > Pteronotus > Pteronotus mesoamericanus. Next base: position 24,404,470 of record NW_026555234.1, on the reverse strand, counting down.
TATAAAATTCTCTGTGATGAATTACATAAACTATCTAAATTGTTTTTGTTTAATGAAAGTCAAGATTCCTAGAAATATCTTAATTTGAAAGAAAGCCAACAACCAAATTCTTTTTTACCTTTCTCCTCCATGTAACATTCATAGTTTGATGTCTAGAAGTTTATTTCATCTCTTTTGGTAACTATCATATCATATATTAATTGAAACATCTGTTTCATCCCCTTCAGTTTTATGTGTAATGCCTAATTATATAGTTTTTTAAACACATGTTTATTTAAAAACCTATCCAGATTTTCAAATGAAATGGATATTTTATTTTTGTTTTAATATCTCCTATAGTTTTTTAATCAAGTCCTGGTGCTGGGAAGATCGTCAGTAAGTGATTTGTCAGAACACGTGTTTGACCTGATTCAGGAACTTTTTGCTATAGATCCTCATTTATTATTATCTGTCATGCCACAGCTTGAATTCAAACTGAAGGTAGGACTGACTATAATTTTTAAGGCCTTTAAGCTTTCAAAAAAAAATATATGTGACAGTTTTTCTTTAGCTATGAAAGAATAAAATATGAGTTAAGGTATACATTTTTAAATCATTTGAATAAAGCAGTATCTCATATGGGTCAGAATTTACATTGCAAAATTATAATATAGCTAGTTGTTAAATATCTGATAAACACAATGAAAGAAATAGAACTTATAGCATATCAGAAACTTACTATACATGTTGTTATTAAATGATATTTATTATTATATATGTTTTAGAACATCAAAAGTTTTCAAACTGAGTGCTCATAGGGTCTTCATTACACCTATATGACCCTTTCATAGTATAGACCAACGATGAAAGTTTTATGGTATGACTTGGGAGTGTATTTTTTTATAACTAAACAAGAAATTTATAACTCCTCAAAAAAATATGAAAAACTTGACACCTGATCCCCTCTCCTGGCTTACAGAAGATAACACCTTATGTTTGCTTAATATTCTGAACTTTCTGAAGAAAAGCTTTTTATATTCAATATTTTATTTGATCCTTAAATCAAGCTATGGTATAATTAGGACCAATATTACAGTTTTTTTTTATTGTTGTTTTTAAGGTAAATATAAGAAGAAATATTTTGCCTAGTTACACAGTTAAAATAGATTTGGGATTAGAACTTTGTATTTTAGACTCTTAAAACATGTATAGATAATTAAAAATTATTCCACCTGTCTTTATTATAAGCATTTGTTATTAGTATAAAGGAAATTGGTAGAAGGCTTCTAAGGAACTCTGTTGTGTGAGAAATGTTATACAGAGAACATGGTCTTATTTGTTTATCAAGAGTTTATTTTAACTATAGCCTTAAGATGTTTCCGTTCCAAATTATGTCTAGGTATAAAGCATTAAAATATTTTCTTCATTCTATTCATAGAGTGTGAATATGAAAAGTCAAGCCTCTTTAATCCTTAAACAAGATTGCCATGATAGATGGTGGGAAGGATTTAGAAACTAAACTTTTAGATTTCCGAATATGGACTTAATATAAACGAAGCTAAGCTCTAGTTGTTGTTCATACCCCATTCTTTAGTATGTTCATTTAATCTAAAGCAGATGTGTTAACAATAGGTTAACAGCCTGAAAAGAGATTTTATTTGATAGATTTTATTTTAAAATCTTATACAGGGACCCTCCTCTCTTTAGTTACTAACATTGAATGGGTCAATAAGTTTAAAAGTCAAATTTTGTTTATAAGTTCAGATGTATGCTTTTTCTTTTGAGACATTAGGTCCTTGTTTCCACATGAAAACAAAATGACTAAAACTAAGCAGTAGCACCTTCTTAAATGACTTGTGAGTTTTTCATTTTACCACATTCTCCAATTACTCCTTTATTTTATACCTTCTCTTCATTGCTACAATTTGATTTCATAGGTATACTTTAAAGGTACATGAACAAGAATTTTTATAAATTTATTAATTCCTTTATAAAAATTAACACTGTAGTGAGTTAATGTTATATCTTGATTTTTGTTTTTCTATGTTCCTAGATATTTCACGTCTTTTTTAACTTTATACTGAATTAATGTTGTATCTAAATAGTAGTAATAATGGAATATTTGTTTATTGTCTTACAACAGGTGCCATCACCTGTATTCTTATTTGCTCCTGACTGCAAACCCTAGACTGTACCAGTATTACTTTTCTCATCACGAATGAAGAAACTGAGATTCAGAGTAGTTTAGGTACTATCTATATATAATTAGGGTGCCCCTTTTTGAGTTACTGGTATGTCCTAAGCAGGTAGCCTAGGAAGTTTTTATGACTGTGGTGATTATTCTGTAGTTACATTTCTGAATCATATTGCTACAGCTTTTAATAGTTAAGAGTCATAGGTCACAATTTGTTTGATTTTACTCTGTACTGGACCACTGCATGCAAATGTATACACTGTCCACTGCATAGGCCCACGAAGTGCTATTCTCAGAATTTTCAGGGCTCCCCTGGAGTTGTGCTACGTAACAACCTTGGCTCTAGTCTAGTAAAATGTGAAATTTACCACATTTACATTTAAGACATTTTTCATGGCATGCCGAGAGAAAGAGAGACAGACTTTTACCTCTGTCCCCCAAATTTAAAAACATTATAACACTTACAATTGCCTTATTTTTGTTGGAGTAAAAATTTTCAGAGAATTATTCTGACTCACTTATTTTGCAATTAGAAATAATAATAGTGGATGAAAAAAAAATAAAATCTAAGAATAGCCTTTCGAGTTTTATTGGTTTTTTTCTTTTTAGAAAGTCACTAATAAATGATTGATGCAGAATCTTTTATTTTTATCCAGTTTTAATTATTAAGCTATATATATTTAAACAATATGTTGTATAATATCTTAATTTTACACTTTGCGACAGAGTAATAGTATAGCCATACATAATTGCATAATTATTTTTGTACCAAAAAACTTACCATTACTATAATCATATTCTGGCCTCTCTCAAGGAATTTATTTAAAATTTTAAACAGTGGTGGTAGTGGGGACCGCCTGAGGGAGCGAGGTATGCTGGCGGAAGGGAGCAAAGAGGGGATAAGTGGGACAGCTGTCATAGCATAAACAGTAAAATATTTAAAAATAAACAAACAGTATGGATGAGTTCTCACTTATTTTTATTTCATCTGTGTAAACATTATCACATCTATAAAGTAGTTAAATATATAGATGTGAAATGTCACATCATTTGAAATAATCACTAAGCTACTAAAGTAGTCACTTGCAAGTAGAATAAAATTTCCCCTTATTCTAGGGTTTGACATTTAAGGGAGAGAGTGATTTCTTTAAAAAAAAAAATAAGTCATGTTGGCTAGTTAATAGCACTTACTCAAAGGCAATACTAAACTGCATCATCATCTCACTTGAGAAAAACTTTGCTGAAGAAAAGTCATTTTGCAATTATAAGTGTTAAAGCTTGATAAAGTTTTTGTTTTTACATATTTGATGCATGTGCCTATTTTACCTATAAAAATCCCTATTCCTGAAAGTTAACATATTCATTAGGAAAAAACTATGTGCCTTGGTCTTTTATTTTAATAGTTCATTTTTTATTGTATCCTTTTTTCCATTACTATTTGTCACCCCTGTACCTTCTTCTACCTCCACACACCCACCTCCACCCCTGCAATCACCACATCATTGTCCATGTCTATGAGTTCTTTTTCTTTTTTAACTTACTGTCTTTTCCCATGAATATTTGTTTATTATATCTCTAGTATTACTTTAAACACTATATTTGAACACTTCAAATCAGCATTTGCTTTTAGTTTCTAGTTGCCTTCCATTGCCTTTATTTTCCTAGGAATATTTAATTTTGTTAAAAAGTTTCACCCACCGTATGGTTTCATAACAATTTAAGGCATCAGTAGTGAAACTGGAACAGAAAATTCTTAACTCATGTTGATTCGAGATAAGAAAATAGGAGGCCCTCATCAAAAACAACTTTCAAGTTTTCCTTTTTTGTAGTATTCAGTTCATTTTTAGATCCTCTTAACATTCTTGAACATTCTTGCTCTTCAATTAAAATTAGTTTTCCTAAATTTTGACATTCTTCTGTGTCTTGTTCTGCAGTCAGTAGGGGTCCCTTGATTAAGGGGTCAAAGAAGGGGAAAGTGGGGGTCATCTGTAATAGTGTCAACAATAAAAAATAAATGAAATTCACATATCAAAACTTTAATTGATATCGGATTATATTGGAGCTCAAATTATGGGACAGGTTTTTTGTAAAGAAGGCTTATTGGGGTGGGAATTATTGGCAGCTTTGCCTTTCACAGAATTTTTTTCTAGGAATATTAGGGAATGTTAGAATGGAATGATCACCCTCATACTTCTACATACTTCATACTTCATACTTCATACTTCTAGTTAACGTCTGTGTTAACTGCAAACAAGCAGTGAAGTAGGCATAAATTAGCATTTTAGGAAGGTTTGAGTAAGAGTAAAGAGCCAGATCACCTAACATACAATCAAATCAATTTCTACATAGTAAAAGAGAGCATGTATTTTAAAGTCTCATTATAAGCAGAATAGGAAATTGTAGATTCTCAGGAATGTTTCATTTTATTTCCTGTGATCTGATGAATTTGCAGTATTCAGTTATTTTCTCTTTTCTCTTAGAGCAATGATGGAGAAGAGCGATTAGCTGTTGTCCGACTTTTAGCTAAATTGTTTGGTTCTAAAGATTCTGATTTGGCAACACAGAATCGTCCTCTTTGGCAGTGTTTCCTTGGACGGTAAGAGAACATAACAATTTTATGGATTTTTTAATATTTTTGAGGACAGTCAATATGGTCCACTTGATTAAAACCATGAATACTAAACTTTAATTGATAAGTTTATTTCTTTAGTATCTTGTGTTGCTGTCTTTCATGGAAAATAAATTATGAGACAGATTTTTTTGGGAGAAAGCTTATTACCCACATCTTTTTAATCTTTGTGATAAATAATGTCATTAGAATAAATAAGTAACGTCTAAAAATGTTCAAAATCTTGAGATTTTTATTTATTGATTTAAGAGAGAGAGAGAAAAACATCACTTCCATCAATTCATCGTTTCATTTATTTATGCATTCATTGGTTGCTTCTTGTGTGTGCCATGACTTGAGATCGAATCTGCAACCTTGGCATTTTGGAAATACATTCTAACCAACTGAGCTACCTGGCCAGGGCCAAAGTCTTAATATTTTTAAAAATAAATCATAAATTGAAGACATGCCCATGCCATTTTTTAGTCCAACTGTTTATTTACTAGTGCTTATCTTTTAGATGTATCACATATCTAATTGCATGATGTGTTTTGAACTAATTTGATATTATGATTTTGAAATTGAAAATATCATTCCTTTCCACTCAAATAGATTTTATCTTCCTTCACAAGAACTTAGAGTTATTATATTCTATCAACTTCATGGTTAGGTTGGAAAAAAATCTATGAAATGAATTAAATTCCTCCTTCCATTCCCTGTACATATTGATTTTCTTCACCTCAAACATTGATTGAAAAGTTGATTTTTACCATTAGTATTTTGGATAATATTTGAGATTTATTATTGTTTAATTCAGTTGATTCAGAAAAATGGGCTCAGAAATTTTCTTAAAGTAAATTCAACATAATACTCTTTATAATAATCTTAAGTTAAATATTAAAATATAACAAACAGCTTTGACTGGTATGGCTCAGTTGGTTGGGGGCCCTTCCACACGGCGAAAGGTCACTGGTTTGATTCCTGGTGGGACACATTCCTGGGTTATAGCCCAGTACCCCACTGGGGCAAGTGCAAGAGGCAACAATTGATGTTTCTTTCCCTTTCTCTTTCCCTTCTCCTCTCACTAAAAATAAATAAGTAAAATCTTTTTAAAAATTAAAAAATATATATATAACAAACAGCCCTGGCCAGGTAGCTCAGTTGGTTAGAACATCAACACAATATGCCCAAGTTGTGGGTTTGATCCCCATTCAGGGCACATACAACAATCAACCAAGATGGGGGTGTAGGCTGACATGGCTTGCCTGTTCCTACAACCACATCAAATTACAAATAAAATATAGAACAACCATCTCTCTGAGCCATCACAAATAGAGTTGAATGGAAGTCTGACAACTCCAGAATTAAAGAAACCACATCCATTCAGACTGGTAGGAGGGGCAAAGATGCGGAACAGGCTGGTCCCACACCCACGTGTAATGGACAAAAATTCTGGAGGGAGTGGGAGCAAGGAGTCCCAGCCCCACAACATACCCCCGAGTATAGGGTTCCAGTGCCAGGAAGATAAATCCTCACAATTTCTGGCTGCAAAAACCAGTGGGGATTGAGTCGGTGGAAAAAACTGCTAGAGCCCCAAGCATTTCCTCTTAAAGAACCCACACATGGACTCACCTACTCAGGCTTACTTCCTCTGAGCACCAACAATGGGAGAGCAGCTTGAAAAGCAACAGTGGCATCCAGGGAGAAACTGAAGTGGTTGGCATGAGGCAAGCAGAGGCTATTGTCCCTTGTTTGAATCCTCACCCCACAGCCGGCAAGCTGGTACCATATCTGAGACTCCGTCAACCTGGCTGACACTGTTTGCCCTGCCCTGGAGAACCCCTGAGACTCCGCCCCACCTGACTTAGGTGCCCATCCAGGCTGCTTTTCCCATATGAATGGCTGGTCTTGGCGTATGCTCTGCAACTTCCTACATCCTCTCAAACAAGCAACAGCTGGCCTAAGTGAGACCAAGGCCTTGCACTAGCAGCAGCCAGCCTAGGTTCACAACTTGGCTTCACTTGGGAATCTCCAACACCAGCACAAGTAGCAGCCATCTCAGATTGCTTTATAACTCAGGCAGGGTGACCCAGGGTACCACTGCACCACTGGGAAACCCCAGGGCCACCACACCTAGCTATAGACCACATCAGAGCATTATCACCCTGCCCTGCACAGCTGATCCTCCATGGACGGTAGAGGGCGGTAGTCAGTGGTCACAGCCAGTCCTTGCAGCTGATTGATCTGGTTAGATCCTTCCCATTGATCTACCAACAGTAATCAAGCCTCAACCACAGAGGAGGGTGTACTCAGCCCACAAGAAGGGTACACCTCGAGTACCCGGCTTGGGCGATAGGAGAAGCTGTGCCATTGGACCCTACAGGACACCTCCTAACATTAGGCAACACTGCCAAGACATGGAATCAAAGCAGTTCTACCTAATACATAGAAACAAACACAGGGAGGCTGCCAGAACAAAGAGACAAGGGAACATGGCCCAAATGAAAGAAAAGATCAAAACTCAAGAAAAAGAGGTAAACGAAATGAAGATAAGCAATCTATCAGATGCAGAGTTCAAAACAGTAGTTATATGGATGCTCAAGGAACTTAGTGAGGACCTCAGTAGCATAAAAAAGATCCAGTCAGAAATGAAGGGTTCACCAATTGAAATAAAGAACAATTTACAGGGAAACACTAGTAGAGTGGATGAAGCCGAGATTCAAATCAATGATTTGGAACATAAGGAAGCAAAAACAACCAATCAAAACAAGAGAAGAAAAAAGAACCCAAAAGAAATGAGGACAGTAAGCAGCCTCTGGGACAACCTCAAGCAGTCCAATACGTGCATCATAGAGGTGCCAGAAGAAGAGTAAGAGCAAGAATTGGAAATGTATTTGGAAAAATGATGAAAACTTTCCTAATTTGGTGAAGGAAATAGACATGCAAGTCCAGGAAGCACAGAGAGTCCCAAAAAAGATGGATGCAAAGAGGCCTACTCTAAGACACATCATAATTAAAATGCCAAGGGTTAAAGATAAAGAAAGAATCTTAAAAGCAGCGAGAAAAACGTAGTTACCTACAGGGGAGCTCCCATAAGACTGTCAGCTGATTTCTCAAAAAAAGCTTTGAAGGCTAGAAGGGATTGGCAAGAAATATTCAAAGTCATGAAAAGCAGGGACCTACAGCCAAGATTGCTCTACCCAGCAAAGCTATCACTTAGATAAAAAGACAGATAAAGAGCTTCCCAGGCAAAAAAAAAAAAGTTCACCATCACCAAACCATTATTATATGAAGTGTTAAAGGGACTTATTTAAGAAAAAGATCAAAACTGTGATCAATAAAATGTCAATAAATACATATCTATGAACAATTGAATCTAAAAATCAAACTAAGCAAATAAGAAAAAGACAGAATCATAGAAATGAAGAACATTTTGATGGTTGCCAGATGGGAGGGGTATGGGGGAAAGGGTGAAGAAGTGAAGGGATTATGAAGTACAAATAGGTAGTTACAGAATAGCCATGGGGATGTAAAGTACAGTATAGGAAATAGAGTAGCCAAAGAACTTACACACATGACCCATGGACATGAACAATGGTAGGGTGATTGCCTGAGGGAGTGGGGGCAGGGGGAAAGGGTGAAAAAATCAAGACAACAAATAGCATAATCAATAAAATAAACTTTTTTTAAAAAGAATCAACCAATGAATGCATAAATAAGTGGAACAAATTGTCTTATATTTTTTCCTCTCCCCGCTCCCTGTTTCTCTCCCTTTCACTTTCTCTAAAATCAGTAAATGCAAATTTTAAATATGTATGTCAAATCTGAGAAATTTTGAGCACTGACATAATGACACCTTAAGTTATTTGCTCAGAACAGGCTGTTTTGAAGGTCTTAGCAGAAATAACTAATATTTGAATAATTAAACTTGAATTCTAAGAATTTAGAATAGAAAGAAATGAAGTAACTGTACTTGTCAATATACAGAGGAGTGATTCCTTCCTGTGATTGACAGTATTTATAGCAAAACATTTAAATAAAAATTCAAGAATCCATTTTTTTACCTGGGTTCCTTGTGAAAACTAAATCAACCATAAGAACCTTCTTCACAGTTTCAGATTCACTACTATCTTCAACAATGGGTCTCTGATTCATAGAAACAAAGAAGTATTAACAGTCTGTTTTACTGTATTTTTTTTAAACTGTTTAGCAATACATATTGTAATGGTTTGTAATTTACTTGATCATAAATGGCACTATTTTATTTTTTTCTCTGGCAGTTAGAAAATTATAAATCCTATATGCAAGATTTTATTAAAATATGGTGATTATCTCTGGATAAGAAAGTAGAAGGCCATGGACATTAAAACATTTATTAAATAATTTTAGTTTAATTGATTATTTTTCAGATCACTTCAAAAATAAAAATATCTCTTGGTATTTAAAATCACATTATTTATGCCCTGACTGGTATGGCTTAGGTGGCTGTGCGTCATCCTGCAAAGCAAAAGTTTGCTGGTTTGAATCCCCAGTTAGGGCACATTCCTGGGTTGTGGGGTCAGTCCCTGGTCTAGCCACTTAACAAGAATTAACTGATTAATGTTTCTCTCTCACATTAATGTTTTTCTCCCTCTCTTACTCCCTCCCTTCCCCTCTCTCTAAAAATAAAATCTTTTAAAAAAATAAAATCACATTATTTATAAGTGTTTTTTCAGACTGCCCAATAGTTATTCTACATTTGGGAATTGCTCAGCTTATCCTTATTATATATGCAGTTTTAAATTCACATGTGGTATTTTATATGTATTGAATTTTTACAGTATCTTATACTTTTACAAGAGCATTTTAATGTTGGTCCTAGCCATATTGAAACTTTGTCGTTAAGGCAGCATGACACATGCTTGCATGCATTTCAGGGACTCATTTTTGAACTTCTGGCCCTGCCTCATGTATATATATGATGTACTTTCTGCCTCTGCCCCTGTAGTATTTTCCTGGTATAAAATGTTTTCAGGTATATTTTGTGTGTGTTGAACTATTTTTGTTTGTTTGCTTTGTAGTGTAATTTTAAGCTCTTAAATTTTTGTCTCTACAAAGTTGGTAGTCTGGGTTAAGAGTTGTGTTTAGACTATTTTTTGTTCATTTTAGCATGGTAAACACTATTTTTTCAAAATTTTTTGTGAAATGTATCAATTTACTTTATATTTTTTCTTCATAACATGTTAACTGTCATTATAGTCACATTTTCTAATCAGTAACTTGTTTACAGGCATTTACATAATGTTAGATATATATATACCTTATTTGAAAATAATTGTTTTGCCTTACAACTAATATTTAGCAATTTTTTTTTATGTAGATTTAATGACATTCACGTTCCTGTGAGATTGGAAAGTGTGAAATTTGCCAGTCACTGTTTAATGAATCACCCCGATTTAGCAAAGGATCTCACAGGTAAGGTAGAAGGTTTATATTACAAATATAAAAGTAATCACACAAATATATTTTAGATGTAGCCTTTAACCTTAACTTCAATTTCTGAATTAGGTTTTAACTCTGATATTATTTTAGGTGTATGTCAGCCATGGAATAGTAAATGATTTCATGTTTATACAATAAACATTACATTTGAAATCTTAATATTGTAGCCCTTTAGAATTTTTTGGGAAACATAGTTTAAGGAAGTAGGCTCTTATATCTTCTGAAATCATTCTGAGTACATGGTAGTTAAACATGGTAACACATCAAATAATAAGTAGGAAAGTGATTATCTTCTGGACTATACTGGAATTTCTCATTCTTCACTTGAACATAGAGCATTTGAACCTACTTATTTGGTAGTAGCAAACAGATGGCTTCTATCAAAATGCTGTTCACCAAAAAAGAAGTACCATTTTTGCTTTGATTTTGTTTGTATTGTAAATATTTAGGAATATTTTAAAGGTCATAGAATGTTAATTCTCTATTTTATATTGTATTATATGCAGATATACACCTATCAGCAAACTAGCTATAAGCATTTTTACTGTTTTACTTTTAAGTCTTTTAATTTGTATTGTAACTTAAATTATGATCTGTTTAATCAGGTATTACATAGTGACTTGACTTTCCTAGAATAGTTGATGTAAAGTACATTATTCATTAAGATAATGACTGCACAGTAATAAATTCTATGGTATAGTTTATTTTGTTATTATATAGGGCATTGCTGCCTCAAAGATAAAATTATTTTAATTCATGCCACATTTTACAAACATGATTTCAGTATGGACAAAAGCTTAAAGTATTAGTCTGTTCTGTGATTCTGAACATGACAGATATCGTAGCTAACATTTATCTTGTTTTTTTCCTTTTATTACAGAATATTTGAAGGTTAGATCACATGATCCAGAAGAAGCTATTCGTCATGATGTCATTGTTACCATAATAACAGCTGCCAAAAGAGACCTTGCCTTAGTAAATGATCAGCTACTTGGCTTTGTAAGGGAAAGAACACTGGATAAACGGGTAAACTCTGAGAAATCTTATTCTTTTGTAATTGCTTTGTTTAAATTGTTTGCTAAGTGCAACAGAAATTATTTTCTATTTAAAGCTTTTTGTATAAAAATCAGATTAATACAATGCCAGATAAAGAGCTAGTAATTTGTATTTCTGTGTTTTTAAATTATCTTTATAAATGAATACATTGAATTCTGTAGCTTTTCAGATCTTAGGCATGGATTTGACTTCTAGCTTACCTAGCTTACCTTTTTTAAAAAAAATAGCTAAATTAAAGTTTTGTTTTGCCTTTTCACTTATATGATGAGTTTCAAAAGAGTAGTGGTTGATCATCTATATTTATTACCTATAGTTAGCATTTTCAAAAATGACTTATTTTATAACTTAGGTGGCTCTCTCATTCATTAAATTAAAAGAGTATCTCCTATGACAGTGATGTTTTCATATTGCTACGCCAATCTGAGGGCAGAAATGATAGTTGTATGTTTATTTATTCTTTTCATGTGATTTCCTCCATGTGGAAGCAGTTAAAAATGTGGGTTGACAGGGGAAAGTTGTATTAAGAACAGCAATAGCAATTGTTAAGGCACAGTGTCATTTATAAGCATAAGATAGTCATGCAGTGCAGACTGATTAGACATGCTATTATTAACAACTTTAACAAAGGTTGCCTTTGCACTGTGCTATTTTATTTAGGGCATATTTGAAAACCTGCTCTTCTCCCAAATCTAATAGGTTACCTCTAATTTCGCTGGTAGAAGGATGATATTTCTTGGTTATGAAATAAAGCAAGAGGTATTCTTTAAGTTCTTTTAAAATAGTCAAGAGGCAGTTTTGTATTATGGACACTGTTTAACTTGTTCAGCTATATCAGTAATTCTGAATTTGAAGTTTTCCCCCTTGACTTTAATTTAAATAAATGATACTTTCTCTAGTGGTTAGTTGGTAATTGACTCACCCCACAGCCCACACACACCTAGTTTAAGGTATTGCTATTTGTGTTATTTCCACTTTTTAGAAACATTTCACTCCTATTTCTGTCAAGGTTTAAAGTTTCAAAAAGAGCAAACGAATGAATCTTCCTGAGACTGCGTGATATGATAGGGTCATAATAGCACTTACTAGCCATTTTAGGTGTAATAAATTAAATGACCTTGGGTATAGCCTTTCTGAAATTTGCTTTCTCTATAAACTGTAGGGACAGCACTTAATCTTAGGTTTTACTGCTTGAATTATTTAGTTTCATGTAAGAATTGTCAAAAGCCATCTGTTACCTTTATATGGCAACAAAGTTTCATTCCATCCACTAAATAGCCTATAAATGAGAAAATGATACAAAAATTTTATAAGGGAGTATTAACTTAAAAAAACAAAGATAGTATTTTCTGATTTGTTATTAAGACAAATATCTCTTTTGGTTATTGCTTTTATTACATCTTACTACGATGGTTCTAACTCTGCATTTTTGTAGTCTCTTTTTCTGTCCATCCTCCTCCTACCACTTTTCTTTCCAACTGGTAAACCATCGCAAACTCTGGAAGTCCAAACATTCTTTCACTAACAAAGATGTGCCTAGATAAATCATTCACCCTTTTAATTTATAAAGCGAGGAAGTTCACTTAAAATGATCACTAAGGTGCTCTCCAACTTAGTTATTCTAGGATTTTGGTACTAAATTTTGCTCTTGTCCTGAGCTAACATCAAAAGGGATATAACTAAGATAAATCATTCCTTTTTTTTTTACAGAGTGAATTACACACTTTATTTTACCTTTAGTTGCCTTTAAAACTTAGCCAAATACTTTTTAGACAGAATTGAATGAAGTCTTCTGTAAAATTTATTATTGCTTGACTTTGAGAGAAATAAAAATTGGCAGATGATTTAGCTATATTTACATTGGATAATTTCTAAAGTAGCCTGATTTCTAAGTCAGAACATACTCAAAATTGTTGGTAAAGCAGTTTGTCTGCCTCTTATGAAAAATAAATATTGTGCCAGTTTTTGTACACATACATCTAATTGTACAACCTAGTAAAGAATTGGCACTTTTTTTGCAGATTACTATACTAAAATTTGTTATCTAGCTCATCCAATAAACTTTATACTTTCTAGTGGCGAGTAAGAAAAGAAGCTATGATGGGTTTGGCTCAGCTTTATAAGAAATACTGTCTTCATGGTGAAGCAGGAAAGGAAGCTGCAGAGAAAGTCAGCTGGATAAAAGACAAACTTTTGCATATTTATTATCAGAATAGCATTGATGACAAGTAAGTAATATGTTGATAGAATGGTTGAATATAAAAGTGCTTTTAATTTTTAAAAAATACAATTTACTTCTATTAATTTTTTAATAACTTCTAAGTCTACAAACTATTTTTTGTATATTTGTATATACTATGTTTACGTAAGACTCTAGCCAAGATTAAGGTAGCATAATAATAGTGAAATAGGCACAGGCTTTGGAATCAGACCAGAGACCAAATATTCATTCTGCCATTTATTAGGTATGTGCTTTTGCACTTCTGTGCCACCTCAGTCTTACCTAAAATGGAGTGATAATAAAGCCTCCCTTAAAGAGTCATCATGTGGATTAAATAAAATAACGAATTAAAACCCCCAGCCCTATTCCTGGCAATATGGCACTATTCAATAATTGTTTGTTATTTTTCCTTTTTGCAACACTGTAAGTACCAGTAGAGAGGTATTACTGTGTTGTTGTTTTTTTTATTGAGATATAATTGACAGCTATATTACTGTCAGGAAGACAACACATTGAATCTATATTTGTATATATTCTGAAATGATCACCACAATAAATTTGGTTAACATTCATTCCCATACATAGTTAAAATTCTTTTTTTTTTCATGTGATGAGACCTTATATTGATTTCATTGTCTGAATGTTACTTATTATTCTATATTGGATTGTAATAATGATTTTGGTTTTTGAGGAATACTTGGTACTGTGTTATTGAATTAGACTGTTTTTGCATCATTGGATATGTATTTTATTGCTTAATGAAGAGCCCTGTATTATCTTATTCCAGTGATACTGAATAATAAATATAAGCTTAGCAAGACTGTAGAAAGAAAAGAGATCAAATGTACACAGGAAAAACTTAAGATTTCAGGAAGTTATATGAAGGAAGATCCCCCTAATTATTTTAAGTGACATGAGAAAGGAGCTAAACTGTAATCAAAGGAAATTGATGGTGTTTTTTAAATAGAATTGGCTATTCTTGAGATCCTGGCTTTATATATGTAATTTGATATAGCTCTAGATCGAAGACAGAATAGGTAACCTAATACCCTAGCACCTCATGTTTAAGAATAACGTATAACCCTTTTACAACACTTACCAGACTGAGAAATTAAAAAGTAAAGTCACAAATAGGCACTTTAGCTCTAAATGTAAAAATAACTACTTCCAAGGAAAAGAACTGATCACATACTGATGTTTGTCATTGTATTTGCACACATACATATTACCATTGGTATGCTATCTTTGCAGGATGTGGTTAAAATACAAAATAGCTATTGCTTGTAAAAAATTAATAGTGTTATTTGGGGTTTTTCTGTTTGTTTCATAGACTGTAAAGAAAAATATCCAAAAATAGAATAATTGTCTTATTTGGGAATTTTTTTTCCATAGGCTGTTGGTGGAGAAAATCTTTGCTCAGTATCTTGTCCCCCACAATCTGGAAACAGAAGAGAGAATGAAATGCTTATATTATTTATATGCTAGTTTGGATCCAAATGCTGTCAAGTAAGTTACTTTTTAATGATTGATTGTGGTATTTCTTAAATTTAATAAAACTACTTCATCTTACCTAATTTGTTGTTGATGGAGTTGTTGCTTCTGGTTGAATCAAGAACCTCAGATAAATATATATAGAGAGAAACTTTATAAGTTCAGGTTAAGGCAAACCCAGGAATATTCCTTTATGCATAGGCATATGAGGGGGAACCCAAAAACCCTCAAATTTACTTATAAATAGTTTATCACATAGTTATAAATAGTTATAGTTTAAACATGTATTCTCACATGTTTTAACTTCAGTCACTTTCAAAGTACCCTCCATTTGATACAATACACCTATCAAGATGTTTTTCCTACTGCTCAAAACAGTTTTTAAACTCATCAATTTTGATGCCTTTTAGTGCTTCTGACGTTTTTTTGTTTCACCTCTTCCACATCAGCAAAACGTTTTCCTTTGAGGACTTTCTTCATCTGGAGAAATGAAAAAAGTCACCCAGGGCAAGATGGGATGAATAGGGAGGGTAGGGCGTGGGGGTCATGCTTATTTTGGTCAAAAACTGCTGAACACTCAGCACAGTATGGGCAGATGTGCTCCTAAATCATCCATTATGAAATGGCAAACATGTTTAGTCTTCCAGAAAAATTCACTGAAGCCAAACACAGCCTCTCACAACAAGCCAGCTGGCACTCTTATAGAACACTCACCTAGCAGGGGAGCCCTGTACTACAAGGGTCCTGCCCTCCAGAAGACAGTTCCAGTCTTTTTTGAGGGTCCCCCCTCATATTTGGCAACTGAGTCAGTAATACAGTTTCAGGGATTCAGGTAAGTCCCCATGTCAAAATTGTCTTTTGTCCACGTGTTGACTGGGGACTATTGGACTTGCACAAGCAGCCTGCAGTAAGTTTATGATTTGTGTATATCGATTGTTATAGGCCTTGTTCAGTTTTTCTGTAGTTATCCAAGTTAAATTTCCATTTCAAAATAATATAACAAAATCTTGTTTTCCACCACAAGGAAAGAAATGATGTTTTCTATTTTATAAAGTATTTAGACACTGAATTACACTGTCGGAGCTTTACTGTGCCAAGCCTCAGACCAGTTCCTTTTTAGGCATATATATCCAAATCATGTCTATGTAGAATGACCATAAATATATTTTCTTCTGAATTATTTGTGAGTAGTTTGAAGACTTTGGATCCCTTTATCCCTAAATACTTCAGTATATATAGCCTAAGAACAGCGATATTCTGTTATGTAACCAGAGTACCCTTATCAAAATCGAGAAGTTTAACATTGATACAATATTATTTTCTAATCCTGCTTGTATTCAGATTTTCTCCATTATCCAAATAATGTTCTTTATGGCTTTTTTTTTCTCTTTTTAGGTTTATACATTGCATATTTGGTTGTCATGTCTCTAGTTTCTTAATTTCAAACCATTACTTGGTCTTTCTTTGTTATGACTGCAATGGTTTTTGGAAGAATAGTAAGCAAGCCAATTTTGTAGAACATTCCCTCAATTCGAGTTCATCCAGTCTTTGTTAGATTGAAATTATGCTTTTTCAGCAGAAATTCCGCAGAGGTAGTATTGTATCCTTAGTGCATCATGTTAAGAAGCATTAGCCATTCTTTTTAACAGGATCCACAAATGGTTCCTGATACTCTAGGTAGTAGTAAATACCTGGCCTAACGTTTTGGTCTCTGTTTATATTTCAGAATATTTGACAAAGAATACTCAGGGGTAGACTAATTTCTCAGAGGTTCTGTGGCCATCTGGAATTACAGAGTGGGTTTGTGAGAGAAGAAAATCTGCTTTCATGGAGAGAAAAGAGTCTAGAATAAACACACTAAATTTAAATGTGGCATCTCAAATCTGTATCACTTAGCCTGGCATGAAAAGGACTTTGTCATCTCATCCTTTTCTGTAGTATATGCCATGCACTTTGATAACATGTTATCTTTCTTTGTACTAGCACATTCTAGCTACCTCTGTTTAGAATGTCTTTTAATTCTTTCATTTACCTGGCAAGATACTATATATCCTTCTAAAATTCTCGAATACTTTCTCTCATAAAAAGACTTATATATACCTTTTTACACTAAATTAACTTAACCCTAATAAATGAATTTGCTGGTGCTTAAAATTTTAGGTGGAAGAATGGTGCATCTGTGCCATGCAACAAGGAAAGTAATAAAGTTGAATAATTACCAGTATTGTTATATGTACTTTTTTCCTATTTACAACTGTATTTACAGAGCTCTCAATGAAATGTGGAAGTGTCAGAACATGCTTAGAAGTCATGTACGAGAACTACTGGACTTGCACAAGCAGCCTGCAGTAAGTTTATGATTTGTTTAAATCGATTATTATAGGCCTTGTTCAGTTTTTCTGTAGTTATCCAAGTTAAATTTCCATTTCAAATTAATATAACAAAATCTTGTTTTCCACCACAAGGAAAGAAATGATGTTTTCTATTTTATAAAGTATTTAGACACTAAGATTTTATACATAGTTTATCAATTTTCAAATAATTAGACTTATACCTCAAGATAAAGATATATTAGAGGTAATAATTGTTTCACTCCATGATTTTTGCCCTTCAGTGGAGAGTCAGTATCAAATCAGGTATAAATCCTATAAACATGCCAAGTTCAAATTAACAAAGAAATTTTACTCAACATTTTCTGGAAGATGAGGGAAAGAAATTTAATAATCTCTTAATATACTTCTAAGTGTGTTTGCTAGAATACATATTCTTAACCAGGGAATCATAGACTGAAATCTTTCAAGGGCCCATGGACACAAAAGCAAGGGTTGGCAGACTATTTTTTTAAATGACCAGATAGTAAAACTCAGCTTTGCTAACCATATACTCTCTGGTGAACTCCTAAACTCTGCCTTTGAAGCGCAAAACAGTCATAGACAATATGTAGATAAATAGTTATGGTTGTGTTCCAACAAAACTAAAAAACAGATGGTCCATGGAACTGTGTTTTACCAATTTCTGATCCAAATTACTCAAATTTCATACAAATTTAAGTCATGCTTTATTATAATAAAAAAGGGAAGTAGTTTTTGGAGGGGAGGGGATTTCCTGAGATTATTTAAGCAATTGGCCACAAAATACCAATAGAACTCTGTTCACCAAAAAAAAATTTTTCTACTCTTCACATTTTTGGTTAATTTTCTTTGTTGTATAGTTTCATAGTAATTTCGAAATCATTGTTTTATATCAACATAATCCTGTTCAATCTTCTGGCATGGTAATTTCCTTATGAATGTTATGTATTTTATAAATTTTTAAATACTTTTTCCTGCTAATGCCTCCTTTTGTTCTTATTGTCTTAATAGTTATTGCTACTACACAGTGTTTTGTTATCAACTTAGGCTGTAAATACTATAATCTTAGATACGGAAATATGAATTATCATTTTCTGGTGGGTGAAGCGTGCTGATTTTTTTAACTTTAAGAAAATGTATAATACTTAGCATGGATTTTCTTACAGAAATTTGTTAGCACATATGACTTTTGTTTTTGTTTTAAATTTCAGTCAGAGGCTAACTGTTCTGCCATGTTTGGAAAACTGATGACCATAGCAAGTGAGTATGTTTATTCACTCTGAAGATATATAATAAATATTAAAACAGACAAATAGCCCCGGCTGGTGTGGCTCAGTGGATGTGCGCTGGCCTGAGAACCAAACAGTTATTGGTTCGACTCCCAGTCAGGGCACATGCCTAGGGTCCGGGCCAGGTCCCCAGTAGGGGTTGCACAAGAGGCAACCATACATTGATATTTCTCTCCTTCTCTTTCTCCCTCCCTTCCCCTTTCTCTAAAAATAAATACATAAAATCTTTTTTTAAAAAAAAGGCAAATTATATACCCATTGGGACTATCATTTTAATTAAAGTCATAGAAATAATCGATTCTTTTCTTAGTAATTTTATTTCTTAGCCCCAGTTAGGCTGATTTTCTCTTGTTGGCTCAACGTTATTTTTAACAAAACCTCCTTTTAGTTTAATAAAATAGTTTTTCTTATGTGATATTGATTCTCTTTTAATTTTATAGAGAATTTGCCTGACCCTGGGAAAGCACAAGATTTTGTGAAGAAATTTAACCAGGTTCTTGGTGATGATGAGAAACTGCGGTCTCAGCTGGAGTTATTAATCAGCCCAACCTGTTCATGCAAACAGGCAGATGTTTGTGTGGTTAGTAAATTATACTACTACATTTGTTTTTCCAACTTTGCTTATAAAAATTTATATTTTATTAAAACTTGGTTTACAGAGATTATTTGTGTGAATTTACCAATATTGTGAGTTCTGAATTACTTAGTTGTATATCTGTGGTCAGTGTAGTTCTCTTTACTTATCTCTCTTCAGTCATATTCCAGGAAATACAATAGAGAACTAAGCCAGGGAGATTGGTCCTAGGAATTGAGCGAGATAAAATGCTTTGTATTTAGTAGACATTCGTTAAGTAAATAAGAATTGTCTAAATGCTTGTGTGTGCATGTATTTTCTTCTCCCATAGATTAATATGAAAATAACCCAATAAATCAGCAATAATTGCATTGCTATATGTGTATTTATGGATACGGTCATTCCTATTTAGGCTTTCATCCTCATCCTATTTTCGGATTCTTTATTTTATAGAAAACCAGTATCATTGGAAATATCAGGAAGGAAAACTTTATTTATTCATTTATTTAGCATTTCATGGGAAAGTTCTGTGTTTGAATTTCTTTATACTGTTTACTAACAGTGTTCGTCAATATTTTTGAGCCTCATTTTTCTCATCTATAAATACTAATACCTTCATAGGGTCATTAGAAGAATATATATGTCCTAATACATGGCCCTACACTGCTCTTTAGGATTTAAATAAATTGTATTTCTATGGAATTACACATGTATGACAAATTCTGTGTTTGGGACCAGGCTTTGAAATGAATAAGAGAAAGAAAATTTCAAATATGTATGTCTAACTTTGTTCTAGAAAGAATTAGGATGGGATAATTATTTAAGTATGTGATAAGATATAAGGACCAGAACAGATGCATTTACAAAGTTGTTTGAGAGCATTTTTTGTTCAGTCTAGGAACACAGGGTATCTAAGTGGATCTTCTGACCAGTAATTAGGAAGAGATGGGGGGAAGCCTATTTAGAGAAAAGAGCAGTGCGCTCTTCTGTCGACACTAGGGATGTGGATGTGCCAAGTCCCCAAACTGCCTCAGTGTTTACATTTCTGGGCTAAGTGGTTTGCTGAGAACATTTAAAGGTTTCACTTCTTTGGCATTTAGAATTCGAGGTCCAGACTACTGTGTCCTCCAGGTAATCTATTAATATAATTGGATCATACAATGAAATTAATTGCTTGAAAATACCTTAGAAATACCTCGTTTGTATGAATTTATCAATATTATGAGTTCTGATTTGCCTAGGGGTAATTCATTTCATAGGTAAGAACATTGAATTTTAAGGAGGTGAAGTTTCTCCTTCAGTGTTTCACAGCTAGTTATAGTGGTTGAGCTACAAGTAGAGTCTAACCCTTATAGATCCTTGTTAGTATTCTTTCTATGCATTCCATCATTCTTTGCAAGAAGAATCAGTACAAACTGAGTACTGCTCAAGAAACATGGACCTTGAGAAAGAGCAATCAAGTGGTATTTTTGTTCTCAGAGAAAACAGGAATTGAGTTTGAAAACAAAAATGGCAGAAACATGATCCCTACTATTTGTCAGACCAGAAATCTCTAAGAGTTTCCAAATCCAAAAAAAAAATATGGAAAACATGTTTGTAATCAAAATATCTCAGAAAAAAATGCTACAGTCATTTAGTTGTCAATCAGTGCTACTGATTTTAGGAACCAGAAAAGTAGAGTTGAGATCTGCACTTGGACTGGGAAGAGCGTGGTAATAATACCTTTTGGGAGGGAAGTTACCCTGAGGATAGTTAAGTTAACAGGCCACAAAATAGCTAATAGAGCTCTATTCCAGAAGAAAAAATTTCTACTCTTTACAATTTTTAGTTTATTTTACTTGGTGAATGGTTTCACAGTAACTTCTTTTTCTCTTTGGATTAGCGTTGTGTATCGTAAGCATATTAGTTAGTCTATCTGTGTGTTTCCATGTGAAAAGTAAGACTTAGAACTCACTTTAAACACTGTTTAAAGGAAAATGACCACTATTAGAATAGTTTTTGCCATTTTCCAGAATACCTGTGGTCTCTCCAGGGGCTACTTATATTAGTATCCACATTCCTTTTTACCTGATAGTTTCTTTCTGAAGTAGAAGAATCATACAAACAGTAAATTTAGCCTCAGTCATCCTATGCTTTTATCATACCCTTGAGAATCCCTTCTCTGTCCCCCACTAATGTTTACTTACCACTACCTCCTTATTTTCTAAATGAGAATCACCTATCACTTCTCAAGAGGCGAATATTACTCAGTAACAGAATTAGTGGAAATGGAGATCTAATAATTTTCTCCCCCTCTTGTCTTAGTTCCATTCCTAAAAAATTTTAGCAAAAGTACTTTAATCTAATACTATAGATTAATACATGTACCCATGATGATATAGTGAGAAAGGGTGAGCAATGTTATTAAGATATGTGCTTGATGATTTGCTTTCCCTTGGCCTTCAGATTTTGAGTTTCTACCCATTGATTCTAGGGAAGGATCACTTGCCATAGATTCTGCTCTGCTTTCTAATGCTCTAGTACCTTCCTATGACCATGATTCCTATGGCCAAATTTTAATATTTTCCAGGAAGCTTGTTAATTCAGCATTGAGACAATCCTAGGATTGAATTTCAGCTTTACCCTTTACTATTAGTGTTATTTATACTTTGAAAGCACTTTAATGTGCATTATCTTCACAGCTAAAATTTACATTTACTCATCAGAAATAGTCAATTAAAAGGCTTGCTATTAAAGTAAATTTCTTTACCCAGTGCCCAGCACATTGTAACTTAAATCATTAAGTCCTACATTCTTTAGACACTTCTAGCAATTTCTTTTCTTTGTAGGATCTATTTGATGTAATGCTTCTGTCTTCTAACTCAACTATGTTATACCAGAAATAAAAATCTTTATAAATATTTATATATTTTGCGCTGATTGGTATGGCTCAGTGGATTGAGCACTGGCCTGTGAACCAGGGGGGTTGCCGGTTTGATTCCCAGTCAGGGCACATGCCTGGGTTATAGGCCTGGTCCCCAGTGGGCGGCACACAAGAGGCAACCACACACTGATGTTTCTCTTCCTCTCTCCCTCCCTTCTTCTCTCTAAAAATAAATAAATAAAAATCTATTTTTTAAATCTTTTAAAAATAAAATTATATGTTTATGAATATGTCTTTAAAAAAACAAATTGTTGAAATAAAACAGTATTCTGTCAAATTATGAAGTACCGTATTTTGACATGTATAATGTGCTCTTTTTTGGCCAAATTTTTTAGGGAAAAGTAAAGATGCGCATTATACATGGGTAGTACCAGAAATACCTTGTATCTGTTCTTGTGTTTTGTAATTGTTACATAAAATTTCCTGTACTATAATATGTTTAAAAATAAGTGCTAAAATTCCTTTATAATACAAAAAATAAATATCTAAATATAAATACATAATTGAATTAAAAAATTAAAACAAAATATTTTAATAAAATATTTTGGCAAAATATTTTAAAACAATATATTTTTCCTGAAAGTTTGGGCCAAAAATGTGGGTCTACACAGCAAAATATGGTAAACCAATTAAACATACCCATGAAAGCATATTTTGTTTTGTTTCATTTTGTCAAAAACAGCATTAAAAATTGTTTACAAAAGAATAATTTCATAAGACAAAGGCATAAATCATACCACATTACCCCCTGTTCATTCTCCACAGTCCAGATTTTGCAATGATTGATTAATGGGTGTATAGTTTTAGTCAGAGTCTAAAGCAAAAAGTTTTCTTTTATTTATGCTGGTTTTGAATCTTTAAATGCTTTTGATGCCTACAATCATACTCATTTTGAAAAACATGAAAGTGAATACTTACGGTAACACTCTTTCCTTTTTTTAGAGAGAAATAGCTCGGAAACTTGCAAATCCTAAGCAGCCAACAAATCCTTTTTTAGAGATGGTCAAATTTTTGTTGGAAAGAATTGCACCTGTGCATATTGATTCAGAAGCCATAAGGTAAGCTTAGGAAATAATAATCATTCAAAAAAATAATCTGAAACTACAGTGTTATTTTTAAATTCTCGATTCCCTAAGGATACCTAAAAAGGTTCCCTGTATACCTTTTTAAAGGGAGAAACATCATTCAAGTTGAAAGAAGAGCCTTTTCATTTTCCCAATATTAGATATTTACTATAAGAAAATACATATTTCCATAAAGACTTAACTACTTGTAGCAATGTTATCTATATCTTTAAACTAGAAATACCATCTATACAATGAAATACTTCTTAGCAATGGGAAGGAAGAAACTACTGATTCTACCAACACCAGTGGAGCAATTTTAAAAGCATTATATCACATAAAAGGTGTCTGCCACAAAATATGAAATTTTAGAAAAGGTGAAATTATAGCAACAGAAAGAACAGTGATTGCCAGCTTGGGAAAAGAGGATTGACTACGGAAGGGGCATAAGGCTATTTTTTGTTGCTATAATAAAAAAGAAAGATGAATGGGTAAGAATGGAAAAATTAGAACCCTTCTATATTGCTGGTGGGAATGTAAAATTGTGGGGCTGGTTTGTAAAACAGTTTGGCAGTTCCTCAAAAGTAATAAAGAGTTACCATATGACCCAGCAATTTCACTCTAATATTATATGCCCAAGAGAATTGAAAATATATAAAACCTATATATGAATATTTATAGCAACATTATCATAACAGCCAAAAAGTGGTAATAATTCAAATGTCCATCAACTGATGAATGGATAATTGCCTTATATGTATATACTGGAACATTATTCAGAATTAAAATGAAGTATTGATACATGCTACAGCATGGGTGAACTTCAAGAACCAGGTAAAATCTAAAATTAGGTTGAAGTAATGGTTGTACAACCCTGTGAATATACTAAAAACCATTGAATCATACATTTTAAAAAAGTGAATTGTATGGTATATAAATTATATTTCAAGCTAACACTTATGCATACATCCAATTTGTTTTTCAAAAAATGTTTTTGTATTAATTGAATATTTTGTATTAATTGAAGTTTTAAAATTATTTTTGTGATGTTAAAGGGGAAATGAAAGTAATAAAAGTGGTTTAAATTTTAACACCTGTGCATTATATATATTTGTACTTAAATATTTTATTAATAATTTTATTAAAACATGCACTAATATAACACCAAAGGAAAAATATTTAACCTAAAACTTCTCTCATTAGCTTCCACTTGTTGAATATTGACTATGTACTAGGCCATTTGCTTTAATTATTATGTTCTCTAAGGAAGATAGTACTTCTTTCAGTTTACTGATGAGAAAACAGTCTCAAAACCAAAAATCACATCTGCTTTTACTTAAAATAGTATCATGTTTGCTAGTCCAATTCTTATTGACCAAGTAATCCATTGTGATGGTTAGGTACATTTGAAAAACTAATTCTATAATATTGGACAATTAAATGGTTTTCCATTGGTGAATCTGTTCATGAGTATAACATGATGTACCTGATGAATTCCTTCTTTGCAGAAATTTCTAGAATAAAATAACTAATTCAGCAAATTAATTACCAGTGATTAATGTCTTTGCCCATGTATTTGTTTTTTGCTTTGAGTTGATTATCTTATGTCCATTTAGCAATTGCCATCTTGTTCTCTTAAAATTGTAAATTATCTCTTTACATATGGAAATGAATATCAAAGTGCTTATACTTATATAAATATATTTCTAATGTGTGCTTTTAACTTTAGTTTTGTTGTTTTCCACTAGAGTTGTTATTATACATTGAGTTAAGGGTGGGGGAGATAAACTAAAAATAACCTCAACTATTAAGTAGAGAGCAAAGTTTAAAAAGTCACAAAATAACTTTTTCCCCCAGAAACATATTTGAATCTAATGTTTAGATTCTGTGTACATCTTGTAACAATGCAATTAGGATACAGTTACTAATCTAATGGTGTTACTAATTTAGATTTTCTTATATTAATAGTGCACTGGTAAAACTGATGAATAAATCAATAGAGGGGACAGCAGATGATGAAGAGGAGGGTGTAAGTCCAGATACAGCTATTCGTTCAGGACTTGAACTTCTTAAGGTATTTTTTTAATTGAATTTACTGGGGTGACAGTCAATAAAATTATAGGTTTCAGGGTTACAATTCTATAATACATCATCTATACATTGTATTGTGTGTTCACCACCCTAATCTTAAGGTATTCTTGAAACAATTTTGTCTAAAGGCATTTCAGTAATCATAATTTGAATTTTGTTAAGGGTATGCAAGGGTCAGACTTTATGTCATTGGAAACTATTCAAAAGATTTAAAATTTTGGTAGAAAACATTTTATAATAATGTTTTTACATTATAATAATTTATTTTACATTATAAAATGTTTCAGGGTTTCTACTATTTCATTCATAATTTGCATGTCTGTTGTGCTTGTAACAACTGTATGTGCTAAATGATGTACCTTTTTAAAGAACCTGCATCTGGGGTAGTAGGACTGCTCATGGGAATTATTGTATGACAGCATCTGTCTGATCAGGGAATTTCCAAACAACTGGTAATTGTAATAGGTGCCAAAGAATTCAGAGAATTGAGCAACTAGTAAGACTTAAGTAAGGCAAGACTTTGTAGACAAGGTATGGCTTAATCTAGGGGAAACACAGCATCATCAAAGAAAATAATTCTTTGCATATTTTAGGGATCATTAGGAATCTAGCTTGACTGGAAAAAAAAGATTGCTTTGAGGAGTAATGGGAGACAAGTTTGGTTCCATATTATTTCATAGGGCCAGAAAGGTACTATCAGGGCTTTTTAACCGTGCTTTTAATATGGTAACAGCATTTGATAGAGCTTTTATTGGATGGAGTAAAGAGAAAAAATAGAAGGCAAAGAGACATTTAGACCACTACAACATATAAACTAAGGGAGAAAAGACAAACCAGTAAAATGGACATTAAGTAGAAAAAAAGAGTTGTATTGAAATTGTCTTAAATAATCATTTCATGGAAAGAATTGATATAATGCTTCATGAGAAACATCTTAATTATATTTTAATAATAAGGTTATATTTTCATTTTTTTTAAGATTTTATTTATTTATTTTTAGAGAGAGGAGAAGGGAAGGAGAAAGAGAGGGAGAGAAACATGAATGTGTGGTTGCATCTCGCGCACCGTCTGCTGGGGACCTGGCCTGAAACCCAGGCATGTGCCCTGACTAGGAATCAAACCGGCAACCCTGTGGTTCACAGGCTGGCACTCAATCCACTGAGCCACACCAGCCAGGACTACATTTTAATAATAAGGTTATACTTTTAAATAGTTTTAAGAGTTAAAATGATCTTTAAGATAATGTTTAATAGGTTGTTTGGTTAGGTTTTTAAAATTTGATTTTCCATCTTTTCTGTAGGTAATAAAACCTCATAACTAAATGTTATCACTGTAAACCTCACCAAGTGAGATAATCTCTCCACTTTATTACCCATTAAGTAAATGATCATTGCATAAATTAATGAATACTATATATTATCCACCCACCCCACCACCTACCTCTCAATTTTAACCCTTATTCCCAATATTATGCTAACTAAATTGTTTTTCTGCTTCACGGAAGGTAAACTTTGTAGACATGTTAGATCTAACTTGTGGTGCATTCCTTAAGTATAGGCTGGGACTTAGGTCATAATAAATAGAGAATAATTATATATTTGTAGTCATGATTAAAAGTTCACAATAATGACTTCTTTATAGTTATGATGATTGATTTCACTTTTAAAGAATTTCCTTATAGAGTCTTTGGCCATGAAATAAAGCTTTGGGTTAGCATTTTGTTTACATTACATCACGTACCGTAAAAGAGGAGCCACATTTGCATCATTCTCAATATCAGAATAGACTAAGAGGCTAAGAAGAAAATAGGGCAAGGCTGCCCTTACCAGTGTAGCTCAGTTGGTTGGGCATTGTCCCACAAACCGAAAGGTCGCAGGTTTGATTCCCGATCAGGGCACATGCCTGGGTTACAGCCTGGTCCCTGGTTGAGGGCATGCAAGATGCAACCAATCAATGTTCCTCTCACACGTCAATGTTTCTCTCTCTAAGGATAAATAAATAAAATCTTAGGAAAAGAAAATAGGGCAAGGCTGTATAACAACTATGTTAAGGAAACTACTTCACAGTATTTCTGTCAGTGTCTTATTAGCCACACCTGCCTTCTATAAATGAATCTTTATTCTTTGTAGCTGTCTTATGCAGCTCATCATTTTAAATCATATTTATACGTATTTTCTTTTAATGGATTAAAACCATTGTCTGTACTTCTAAAGCTATATCTATTCCTCCAGGTTCTGTCTTTCACACATCCTACCTCGTTCCACTCTGCAGAGACATATGAGTCCCTGTTACAGTGCCTGCGAATGGAAGATGACAAGGTAGCAGAAGCTGCTATACAAATTTTTAGAAATACAGGTCACAAAATAGAAACAGACCTACCCCAGATACGATCGTGAGTATATATTTTCTCATAATAATCACAAATTTTCTGAGAGTGGAAGCCATGGGATTGTTGCTTCCCTTTCACATAGGAAGACAGGAGAGAAGAAAGACAACTTTTATTTAGAGCCTACTTTTCTTTATTATTTCTTTCATCTCTCCTCTGCCTCTAGTGGTAGGTGGGGTCCTATCATTAGAATATAGGTGGAGGAACAATCTTTGTTTATAAAAATATGATTTTAAAATATTAATAGAGTTACCACAGAATTTAGAATGTGAGTAATATATTTTCCTAATCTATGTATGTTCACCTTTTTCTCTCCAACTGGTTATAAATTCAATAGCTACTGCCTTTATATCCCACCACAGAATGGGATAATCAAGTAGTGGGCTTAATAAAATATTTCTTAGTTGTGTGGTTGTTGGCAGTGGTGCTTTTATTGTTTTGATCTCTCTCTCCCCTCATAAAAATGAAGTACATTTTGATATTTTAATTTTGGCATCTTAAAGAGGTTGTCTTAGGATCAAACCTGTGCTGAGACTGTATTTAGACATCAGATGTGGGAGATGTCTTTTGGAAGAAGAATACATCACTGAGAGCTGTTGAATCAGATGTTCATAGTATATGCAAAGAGTTTGGGGAATATCTAAATCAAACCAGCTTTCCTTCACAGATTAATCATACAAGAAGCAGCCTCATGACTCCTAAAGTTTGTGTTATATTTGTGAGCTAATAGTTAAATTTGAGAAATAATTCAATATTTATTGTAAATTCTCTTCATTGTCAGTGTTATACTGGCTAATATGAAAGAATCACCAAAGTTAGTCCCTGCTCTCAAGGAGTTTATAATCTAGAGATGATACTCTTTATATTTGTACATTATAGAAAAACATCACTGACACAGTAGGGTAGTTTCTGGTGAGTTTTTCAAAGTAGGAAATTTTATACATTTTTTTAAGGTAAAGGATTTACTCACGAAGGAATTCTATCCCAAAGAAAGCAGTGGAGAATGGGTATAGCTGTTAAGAGTTAACTTTGAATACAAGGACTAAAACTTCCTTTTCTAAAAGACTAATTGGGAAGGAGGGAGACAATCACTGAAAAACAGCACTGTAGACCTCAGTCACAACACTGATGGCCTCGTGGACCTAGAGCACACGAGAAAAGCGAGGGGAAATGTTGAAGTTGGTTTATATATCATCATTTCATTAGTCTGAGAAGAATCAATAATGCAATTAACAGGAATTTGAACAACACAATATCTTCCCTTGTTATTTGTGTTATTTATAAGAACTGTAACACTCATAGATGAGTTTGTGAAAGAAAGACTTAAGCAGTACTCCACAGAAACTACTTGGACATGGACATCTCTATCTGAAAATTCCAAATCTTCATGGAGAGGAACATAGCCTATTCATATCAGATCAAACTTACACTGACTAGCATATGTTCCAGAGGTCTTTTTATTGTTATCAAAGTACATGTCATGGAGTCTGAGGTATTGCTCCTTAATACATAGCTTCCCATTATCATAAGAGAACCCTTTGTCACCACTGTATTTAATACCACTAACCTGTTATAAAATAGGACCGTTGCATTAAATGTACAACAAGTATCTTTCCTTAAATTTTTATTGTGCCTTACAAATTTTCTTCAGATTTCTATACTTATATGTTCATTGTCAAAAGCTGACACTTTTAAAAATATTAAGAAAGAAGTTACTATTAACATTTTATATCTATTTTTATGAATATTTTGTCTATCTCCTTGATGTATATATCTATTTTTTATATTAATGGGTTGATGCAAACATGCTGCTGTCTTCATTCCACTTGTTTTCCCATATCATTATTTAACATCTTAAGACTGTTTGTTGTATGTATTTCCACATTGTTCTATAGAAAGATTGTTTTACATTGTAAGTATGGAGATAAGTACATAGATTTTGGAACAGAAATGCTTATCATCAAATCCCAACTCTACCATTTCCTAGCTCTGTCACCCTAAGAAGCTTAAATAATATTTTTGTGCTTTAGTTTTTTCATGTTTATTGACTGTAATTATAATTTTCTTTGAGTTCTTTGAGTATTAATCCTTGTAAAAATATTTAGAATCGTGATTGGCAATCGTGATTATTAGCTGTTTTATTAATCTTCTACCAATATATATGTGTCTACAGCTTTGCATTCTTTTTTTCACCGATACCATCACTTCAGCTTTTTAATAAAACTTGGTCTTTCTAGTTTTTCCCCATAGCTGCTTTAAAATAACTGAAGGGGATTGTAAAAAGAAAGTGAAAAATTAATACCTACTTAGAAAGTAAATGTAAAAATATGGCATGAAGCAAGTTTTTTAATAAATTAAGGGTAGCTTCTTTATTTCTCCATATTCACAAGATAACTTTAAAACAGAAATTGTCCCCTGAATTAGCTTTTTTCTTGAGGCAGTATATTTCTTGAATTATGCTTGGGAACAGAGAAGGAGCTTTATATACTTCAGTAGATCTAGTAATTTTTAAGAGAGACTTTTCTACCAGCCTTCATCCAAATAGTTATAGAAGAGGGCATAGGAGACAACCAAAAGAACTACTTGTGGTTTATGGGCTTTTTTGGTTTTTTTAACTGTGATATTATTTTTTACAGGACTTTAATTCCTATTTTACATCAGAAAGCAAAGAGAGGTACTCCACACCAAGCAAAACAGGCTGTTCACTGTATACATGCCATATTCACAAATAAAGAAGTCCAGCTTGCACAGATTTTTGAGGTATATATAATATGTAGGGTGTGTTTACGTTGACTTTTACTTTTATGTTGTGAAGGTAGGATTTTTATTTTTTTTATTTATTTATTTTTTTTAGTTTTTTATCTCACCCTAGAATATAAATTTCATGGGAGCAGGGACACTCTCTGTTTTATTCAGCACTATATTCCCAGTCTTTAGATCTGTAGACCAGTCTTATATGTTCAAATACTACATTTTGTGTGCTTGTGTTTAAAACATTTTACTTAATTCTAGCTTAATTGGCTCAATGATCTATTTATCCTCAAAAGGTATTAATAGATGACTTTGAACAACCAAACGTAAACTACCTGACACCCCTACCTGAAAATTAATCCTGTTTGACTTTCCTTATGTATGCTTCTTGGCCTAATTCTACTACTATGAAGGTATTCCAATTATTGTAAATTGGATACAATATGAACGGGACCCAGTGAACTCTGATTGTTTTATGGTTCATAGTCATTTAAAATCTCGCCACAGAATTAAAAAATAATTCCCCAACATAACAAAATTATTGTAGATGGCTTGAAAATAATGCTGATTTGATGATGCAGAAATGTTCTTGTTTTTACTTCTACCTTTTACTTGAGCTTTATGTTTTTCTGTTACCTTTTTCTACGTTCTTTGGTCTTGTTAAATTTTAGTAGGTGAAATAAGAATCAAGTATTTAATATGGCTGAAGTTACTTTTGATCATATCATTAGAACAGATTTGTTTGAGCATGATAAATTCAGGAGGACTCTGAAACATTTATTCTTTCCATAGATTGTCTAGCTATTTACAAAACAACTGGTAATTTTGACTGTTTTATTTTTATAGCCACTCAGTAGGAGTCTGAATGCTGATGTACCAGAACAACTTATAACTCCATTAGTTTCATTGGGCCACATTTCTATGTTAGCACCAGATCAGTTTGCTTCCCCAATGAAATCTGTAGTAGCAAATTTTATTGTGAAAGATCTGCTAATGAATGACAGGGTAAGTTTCACATTTAATTAAATTCAGAATTATGAGAGTAAGACTGCTATCTACATCTTTATCACAGACAGAATTTATGCTTCTCTCTCTATATAATTCTCTTTCTTTTTAAATTATTGTATGTTTCCCTCCTTATTTATTTACTTGATTTCCAAATGACATTCTGACTTCCATTTAGCTATTATTATAACTACATATTAACATTTAAGAGGGAAAAAATGAGGACATGAGATGGATGAATTATGGAATAAAAACTATGAGTCAAATGCTGTTATCCTAACATTTGAAGGACATTATATTTGAGTGCTAAAAATTAGTTTTATCAAGCATTGTTAAAAATGTAAATGGAATTGTATTTGACTAGCATTTTGAAATACAGGGTCCAGC
This sequence comes from Pteronotus mesoamericanus, assembly GCF_021234165.1. Classification (NCBI taxonomy): domain Eukaryota; kingdom Metazoa; phylum Chordata; class Mammalia; order Chiroptera; family Mormoopidae; genus Pteronotus; species Pteronotus mesoamericanus. The sequence continues at coordinate 24,372,622 of NW_026555234.1, read as the reverse complement.
AGAAGTAACACCTGCTTAAATGTGGTTGGTAGGATAATAATATGGGTGTCATAAGTTGTAGTCTTAATTTGAACATTTCACCTAAAATGTTATATGGTGTGCTTGAATATGATGTTGTTATGATACAGAATTACATGCTTATGATTTTGTAATAAAGGATTTTGTAATTAAAAAGGGACATTATTTGTGCCGGACCCTGCATAATTACTTCACACTTTGTCACTAGATTTATGTATTCTGTGTTAGTTATTGAATTGTGTGTGTGTGTGCATGTGTGCACATGCTGATTTATTAGCTCTGAGTTGGAGCCCAAACACACCCGATTAATTCTGCTTTACCAAATGGACCTAAATTAAAGAGTTATTTAATAAAGACAAGCCAATCTTAGCTGCTGAAACATTGTGTATGACTTCCAGTGCAGTGCTGACTTACCCGGTTTACCTAATGCTTCCACGTGGTTTGATGATCTTCAAGCCCTCAGTATCTGAACTTAGTTGGCAGTGCACTCCCCTTCCCCCATTTGGATGTAATAGGCAACAATGGAACAACATGACCATCTCATTCCTATTCCACGTTTTTGTGCTGTTATTTCACTATTGATAGATGTGATTGGCAAAAAGTGTGAAATTTAAGGCACTTCTTAGATAACTTAATTGTTATTGCATCCTATGTTAAGATGGCTCCTTTTTTGTGATAAAATAAACTTCACTGTTTTTACTATTAAGTGTTCAGATCACCTATGCTGTATTCACCCACATTCTTGTTCTTTTTGTTGGGTGTTTTTGAATGGTTTTTAAAAACAAACGTATGTTTAATAACATGTATACCTCCTGTATACATGGGAGATATCCAGAAAAGCTGAGTGAGTCTTCCAAAATGGCCCAAACTACCACCTAAAATATTGGCCCACATTGTCGTGTAACCAGTCACCACCATCTGCTTCCAGAACTTTATCATCACAGACAGAAACTCTATTCATTAACCAGTAACTTCCCATTGCTTCCTTCCCCGCAGCCTCTGGTAAACTCTGTTACACTTTCCGGCTCTATGAATTTGCCTGTTCTACATACCTCTTATAGAATATTTGTCCTTTTGTGTCTGGCTTATTTCACTGAGTATAATGGTTTCAAGGTTGTGTTATAGTATGTATCAAATTTCATTTTATGGTAGAATAATAACCCATTGTGTGTGTAACCTGTATTTTATTTATTCATCTGTTGATGGGCACTTGAATTTTTTCTGCCTTTTGACTATTATGAGTAATGCTGATATGAACATCTGAATTCCTGTTTTCAAATCTTTGGGATATATACCTAGGAATGGAACTGTTGAGTCACATGCTCCTATGCTAAACTTGTTAAGGAATCAACAATCAGCAGTACACAAGGCTTCCAATTCCGATACATCTTTTTTTTAAATTTGTTGAGGTTTCATTGGTTAATAAAATTATATAGTTTTAGGGAAGTTGTATAACTCTGTAAAAGATTTTATTGCTTTATTTTTAGAGTCTAAAGAGGGGAAGGGATGGAGATGGAAAGGTAGAGAAACATCAAATGGTTGCCTGTCACACACCCCCAACTGGGGACCTGGTCCACAACCCAGGCATGTGCCCTGACTTGGAACCAACCCTGTGACCTTCGGGTTCACAGCCCAGCGCTCAATCCACTGAGCAGCACCTGCCAGGACTGTTTCTAATTCCTCTTTGTGGCACTATTCTTTTCTGGTTTTTGTTTTTTGGGGTTTTTTTTTTGTTTGTTTGTTTTTTAATGATAGCCATCCAAGTTGGTAGGAAGCGTTATCTTGTGGTTTTGATTTGTTTCCCTAATTACTAATGATATTGAGGACTTTTTTAAGCGCTTTTGGCCATTTTTCTATTTTCTTTGGATATTCACAGTCCTTTGCCCACTTTTAATTGGGTTGTTTGTTGAATTGTAAGAATTCTTTATATATTCTGAATATTTAAACTCTTATCAGCTATTTGCTAAACCCAAGGTCATGAAGATTCCCCCCTATATCTTCTGAGAGTCTCATAGTATTTTTAGCTCTTAAATTAGATCTTTGATCCATTTTGAGTTAATTTTTGTGTATGATATAAGGTAACAAATGGGTCAGCTTTATTCTCTTGCTTATGGATATATAGGTTTTCTAATAACCATTTGTTGAAGAGACTTCTTAATAATTGACCTTAACATCCTTTTTAAAAATCAATTGGTCATAAATATGAGGGTTTTGGGGTTCTCTACTTCATTTTATTGATCAATGCCTATACTTATGTCAGTACCAACCACACTGTCTTGATTACTGCTGTAAGACCTCTTGTATACTTCAAAATCAGGAAGTTTGAGTTCTTCAGCTTTGTTCTTTTCTAACCTATGCTTGGTGACTTTGCGATAGCACTGCATTATTTAGCATGAAAAACTTAATGGGCAAAACTTAAATTCTTTCTGAAAATTAAATTTATTCAATTAACTGTAGTCAACAGGTGAGAAGAATGGAAAATTATGGTCTCCAGATGAAGAGGTTTCCCCTGAAGTACTAGCAAAGGTAAATTTTTGTAGGTCTTGATAAGATTTATGTAGAAATAATGAACATTCATAGATATCCTTTTCTGAACATAATAGTTAATAATCATTTTTAAATGAGGTGGTTTGTTTTTAAATTGGAATTTGTTTTTCTCAAACTAGTCATTGTGTTCTTTATAGAGGGAGATATGTCTGCATCTTTTGTAGACCTCCCTGCCTGCTGAAACAATTTCAGTGAGGCTGTTTTAGTCAGAGATTGTTTGCAGAATCTTGATCCTCGAAGACATCTCAGGTGTAGCCTTCCCACCACTCTTTACCTACCTACAAGCATATGAATATTAACTTGGCAGAAACAAATGGCTGTCATCATAGTGGTAACTTCTAACAGATGTAAATTGTACCTCATGAAGCTAATTTTTAAAGTGGTAGTGTTGGGATTTAAAACTAGACTTCTCCATTATTTTCTTCTTTGATAGTGTTTCACCTTGTATAATTTCATAGTCATCATTATTTCATCAATTCCTTTTTCCAGGTTGTCAATAAATACAGTAAATAATACTAGATCTTTTAGCTAGTGCTTTCACATATACTGGTAACAATCTTTTCAGTATAAGTCTACAAGTAATTATGACCCAGATAGTTATGGAATCTCCTAATTTTTTTTCATCAGAATGTTACGTGAGACTATAGATTTGATGGTTTTGTCAAAATAATTTTTCAGTACTACAAAAAAATACTACAGTGTGTCTAGTTATAGTTATTTTTAATCACTGTAATTGGTATAGTGTAAATAGTTATTTTAAACAATGTATTTTTAAATAAGTTGGGCAAGTGTTCAAGTATGAAAGGCCGGAGTTGAGGAACCAGACCTTGGGCAAATTATCTGTCATAATAATGTCTCAGTTGCCTTATTGTGGAAATAATACTTCCCTCATAGATTTGCTTGGAGATTAAATAGGTTAATACATATACAGCCCTAGGAAAGTGCCTAGTGTAGATTAAACAGAATAAAAATTAGTCCTTATTGTTATTATTACTATTCTACAGACTTGTTTAATAAAGCATGTCTGGTGGCAATTAAGTAATCTCACCTAATTAACATAAATTAATCTTCCCTTTAATTGGAATTTCAAGTTGCTTTCTTTTTTTAGCATGTTAATATTTTATAGGTACAGGCAATTAAACTTCTGGTAAGGTGGCTGTTGGGTATGAAAAACAACCAATCTAAATCTGCCAATTCAACTCTTCGGTTACTATCAGCGATGTTGGTTAGTGAGGGTGACCTGACAGAGCAGAAGAGGATTAGGTGAGATTTTTCTTCCTTTTCGATTTCTTTAGCTCAAAATGTTGGTAGATCTTACAGAGGAATTATTCACCTAATTAATATTGAATGTTGTAATTGTACTGTGTATTTTGGAATTAAATTTTATGTATATTCTTGGGATTTATATTTCAATAGTGATGGTATATTTTACTTCACTCTTAAAGACTAAACTCTTTCCAATAAATTTTTAATCATAATCACTATAGCAATGACAGCTTCAGCATTCGGTTCAATTAATCAATTATTTGTTGAACTACTCTTTGCAAAACACTGTGAAAAGCATTGCAGTAAAAACAGGTAAGATTCACTTCCTGCCTTCAAGGAACTTACCCACCCTGTAGTATAGTGATTAAAAAAGTGGAGTGACTTGGTACTGTGAAAGGAATAAAAATTTTAGTGGAGATTCAAAGAAAGAAGAGTTGCAGCCTCCTGGTGGTTTATAGAAGACTATACAAGGTTCTACAAATACAAAATGAATGTTTTTTATTTCTACGCATTTTCACTCTTCAAATCTGTGAAATTACCATCTCTTTTTTATGTTCTTTTTAAGATGAAATAAAAGTCAAAGCCTTTATGATAGTAGCTTATTTTAAATTCTTGATATACTAAGTTTTGAAAGTAACAACTGAAATAACTAAAGAGTTCTACTTGTGATGCACTCCTACTTTAAAGTTTGTGCTAGTGGACAGAATTCATTATTCATTTATGCATACAATATTTATTGAGCACTCTCACATCAGGTACTGCTATATTTTTTAAACACACAAAAATCTTTCCCTCCAAGGAATATGCATTCTAGTAGAAGAGATAGAAAATGCACAATTACAGTAAAGATGATGAATGCTTTGATAAACTGAAGAAAACTACAATAAATTATTTTTATCATAGAATAAGCCAAGGGTAGCTTTGTATCAACAGATTGAAGATTAGAACTGAGTTAGGAACAATGAGGCGTTTTAAATTTGAGGAAACTACGTGTGGTACATGGCAAAGGCTTGATAAAATGAACTCTTACAAGTCAATGGTAAATAGGCAGGATCCCTAGTAGAGATGAAGACTACATTTTATTCTCAGCTTACTTTTTCAAAATGTTTAACATCACTAAATACAATAAATACAATTTAAACTTAAATGATACATCTGGCCTATTGAATCAGCCAAAAAAAAAATTTATTTTTGATTTTGGAGAGAGGAGAAAGGGAGGGAGAGAAACATCGATCAGTTGCCTTCTGTATGCACTCTGACCTGGGACTGAACCTGCAACCTTTCAGTTTGCATGATGATGCCCAGCCAGCTGAGCCACCCCAGCAGGGACTAAAAATATGTATGTATTTTTAAAGCAGTCGTTGCTTCATGGGATCAAGGAAATAGGTTCCCTCATTACTCCAGTGAGTATAAATTGGCACGGTCTTGGCAGGACAGTTTGGCATTTTGTGTCTACTCCCTTAAAAATGTTATCCTTTGATTCTATTTTTACACTCATGAAATAATAGAAGAATCATACAAAAATATACACACAAGCATGTTTTTTCCAGCATTTTTGATCATCACAAAAAATAGGAGACTGTTTAATTATAAAACACATGTCATGAAATATTGAGCAGATCATAATTAGATCTTACATATTCCATGGTTTAACTTGGGCTGTAGAATCAGAAGCATACTATTCTACAGTCAATTTGCTAGCTGTGTGAACTTGTATCAATTTTTCTAAGCCTCAATTTTTTCACTTTATAGAGTGGAAATTAAATAAGATAAAGGCCATAAAGTGTTTCTCATGCTGCCTGGCACAGGGTTAAGCACCCAAACAGTAGCTATTATTTTTTTGACCCCATATTTTGCTGTATATAATGTGCATCCATGTTTTTGTGCACATTACACATGGGGTTATTATACCAATGGTATGTAATCATCATACCAATGCACATCCTTATTTTTACCTCAAATATTTACGCCAAAAATGCACAGTATGTATGACAAAATATGGTTATTCCTGAATAATTTGCCTCAGAAACTGTTTAAGGGGCCCTCGTTGCTACCAGCGCTCACTTTGACAATCTTGACAGTCCTGTTATCCAAGAGTGCCATGTTTCCTCCTCCTGTATGCTCAATAGTCCCTTGTGGATTCAGGCCAGATTTCCACGTTTCCTGCAGTCTTCAAAACATTAAAGCCATGCTATCTTCCACATAGAAGTTGAGGTAAGAAGATTGTCCTTTCATCCCATTCAGTGTCGTATTTTACTATTTAGTAATAAAAGGCCACTGAGTAGAGAAGGGAGTGCATGAACCTCCTAGGTTCCCTTTCAAAACTTGTTGATGCAAAAGGAAGTCTTCCCCAGAGATCAGCACCTGAGATGGACACTGACTCTCATCTCCATATTCCTTTCCTTTTAGATACTTGTCTGATATCTCTCCTCTTCTGATACAAGTCAGTTCCTAACTTCTAGCACCTCCATTTTGTCAGACATATGTAGGCTTAAGGTATATTTTTATTACATGTATGTATATATGCATATGCATTTAAAAATTGTTCGAAGTAGGTTTTAAATAGGTGATTTTTTATGTTGTTTTAATCAAATTTTCTACAATGAATGTATATTCATCTTAAAATGAGAAATATAGTTCCTAATATAAATGATTCTTCCTAGCACTGTAGTTAGTGTGTTTGTGATCATAAGCAGAGTTTCGTGGCTGTGGCAGAGAATCTAAGCTAGAGTATAACTAAAAATGAAAATAAATAAATTTATTATCAGATAGTCACAGTGAGTTGAGCCTTTTTCAGTGTTGAGTTCAAGGACTCAAAGTAGCTTTCCCGTATTTGTACATTATGTCATTTTAAGCATAAATTATGCTGAAGATCTTAATACTCAAAAAGGGATCAAAGCATTTTTATAATGATAATGGTTATAGGAAATGTTTATTTCTTTTTTGTTTATAGTAAATCTGATATGTCTCGCTTGCGATTAGCTGCTGGTAGTGCCATAATGAAGCTTGCTCAGGAACCTTGTTACCATGAAATTATAACCCCAGAACAGTTTCAGCTCTGTGCACTTGTTATTAATGTAAGTAACAATCTTATTTTGTCAATTACTTGGTCTTCAGAGTTAACTATATTTACTTTATAGATGTAGATCCATTTACTGTATGGATTTATGCACAAAGGGATTGTATTTAAGTATTTTTGGTTTTGTGCCGCTGTAGGATGAGTGCTACCAAGTAAGGCAGATATTTGCTCAGAAACTACATAAGGCCCTTGTGAAGTTACTTCTTCCATTGGAGTATATGGCAATTTTTGCCTTGTGTGCCAAAGATCCTGTGAAGGAGAGAAGAGCACATGCACGACAGTGTTTACTGAAAAATATCAGTATACGCAGGGAGTACATTAAACAGAACCCTATGGCTACTGGTGAGTAACTTTGGAAGTTCCTAGTGTGCAAATACATCTTGTCAGTATGTCATTTAGCGGGGAGAGTATTGTATACATCACTGGGATTTTTATAGAATGCTATCAGTGTAATTATGATGTACTTAAGTTCTGATCTCTGAGTCCTCTTTTTAATGCATAATATTGTTCAAGGGAATTGCATTTTTTTTAAATGGGATCCAGCAGTATGGCTTGAGTAGAACACTTTGCTCAAATATCAGCAGGTAAAGAATTATTCTAGCTTTGCCAAGGACCCTCTGTGTCATTTTATTCTTTTGGCTTTAGTATCCTTTAAAATTATTTTGGTATTAGGTTTTATGTTGCCTGTAATTTAGAATAACTGAAGGGAAAAAATGGAAACTGAAGTGGTTGAAATGCAAAACTAGAGAAGGATTTTATAAAAGCTGTTATTACTGTTGTTAATAATAGTATTTTCATTTCAGAGAAATTATTATCACTGTTGCCTGAATATGTAGTTCCATACATGATTCACCTGCTAGCCCATGATCCAGATTTTACAAGATCACAAGACGTTGATCAGCTTCGTGATATTAAAGAGTAAGTCATGTTGACTTTCCAGAATTCTTATAATTATTTTTACTTTTTAAAAAATGCTAAATTTTTTCTTACTATTCCCATTAGAATAAAAGCCTTTTATAATTTTTTATTTTATTTTTTACTATTTGTATTAACATGAACTTTGGTTACTTCTGTTTTACCATTTAGAAGGATATGTAGCAAAAATCTTTCTCCTTTAAACTAAACTTTACTTTCAACCTCAAAAAATAATGCCTAAAAAAATATGTATGAACACACAAAATATTCTGTGGCAAGACTATGGTAATACAAAATTAGATTTGTTACATCAGTCAGGTTTGTCTCTAGAGGAAAGATAGGCAAGTAAACCATTACAAAACCCTGGTTAAGAAGTGTTCTTTATGTAAAATAGAACATTGTATATGATGCAGGGTAAAAGAGTGAGAGATGGCTTAGGATTGTCTACAAATGCCCTCCAAGAAACTTTAATGCAATATTTACTTTCCTTCCCATTGCTGGCTTTTGCTTTGTACTCTTAAATTGGAACTTCCCACTTGTGTTTGAAATATGATTTTTCTTGGTGGGATGTTAAGTTTTATTTCAAGTTGTAATCAACATTTATTTCTCTCCCTTGTAGCTTTGGTCACTGGAAGTGTGTCAAAAATCTTAACAATTGGGAGGGATGTTCTATCTTGTCCAACATTACTGTTAAGGATCAGACTACGAGATCCTTTACATTTTGAAGGCTTGTAACTCTGTTATTGTTGCATCCAACACATCAGTCCAGTGATACTGTCTTTATACAGTAAGCCCCCCGCCCTTACCCACGGTTTTACTTTTCACAGTTTTAGTTACCCATGGTTAACCATGGTCTGAAAATAGTAAATGGAAAATTCCAGAAATAAATAACATAATAAATTCATAAGTAACAATTGCATACCGGTTTGAGTGGTGTGATGAAATCTCGCACCTCTCACGGCATCTCTCCCCATTCCATCCAGGACATGAACCATTCTTTTGTATAATTGTTCCATTTTATTAGCTATTGTTAATCTTTTACTGTGCCTAATTTATAAATTAAACTGTGTCATAGGTATAAATGTATCGGGAAAAACAGTATATAGGGGTCAATAACTATCCATAATTTCAGGCATCCACTTGGGGGTGCTGGAACATATTCCCCACAGGTGGAAGGGACTGCTGTATTTCAAATGCTTGAAAATAAGTCTACATTAATATATTTTTTAAGAAGTTACAGAATTAGGTTTCAGGAGACAGGTTCTAATCACAGCTGTGTGACTGGAAAGGGTTCCTAGATTCAGTTCGCGCACGCGTGCGTGCGTGTGTGTGCGTTGGGGGCTTCCCCATACCAACAAGCAATTTTTGGACACCAGTAGGGTGTCTTAGAATTCAATTTAATTCTGACACTATCTCACAGGTACAGGACTTAGTCCCACAAGACCACCCTCTACTTAAGGTGTCACTGGGGTATTAAAGTTCCATACTATTGTGGTATCTCTGTATATTTCTCCCTTTAAGTCTGTTGATATTTGCTTTATATATAGGTGCTCCTACGTTGGGTGCATAAATATTTACAGTTGTTACATCATCTTATTGGATGGACTTTATCATTATGTAATGCTCTTCTTTTTGTCTGATAACATGTATAGCTACTCCAGCTTGATTTGCATGCAATGCCTCCCCATCCCCTTACTTTGACTCTATGTGTGTCCTTAACACCTAAAGTATGTCTCTTAAGGGGATCATGTAGGTGGTTTTGGGTTTTTTAATGCATTCAGCCTCTCTGTCTTTTAATTGGAGAATTTAGTCCATATAAAGCAGTTATTGATACATGCTTATTGCCATTTTCTTCATTGTTTTCTAGCTGTTTTTGTAGTTCCTCTCTGTTCCCCTCTTCTCCTGCTCTCTTCCTTCGTAGTTTTGATGCCTGTTTTTAGAGGTTTGCTTAAATTCCTTTCTCTCTATCTTTTGTGTATTTATTGGAACAGTTTAAGTTGATAACAACTTAAGTTTGAGCCCATCCAGAAGCTCAACATTTTGACTCCTCCACCCCCATTTTATATTTTTGGTATCACATTTTTCACCTTATTACCTTTTTCTGCCTCCACTCATTTCTCCTTCTGGGAAACATATAATGTGAGTGTTAGTCTGTTGGATCTTGTCCTGTGTGTCCCTAATGCTATTGTCACTTTCTTTAGTTTTTCCTTTTTGCTGTTCTGATTAGGTGATCGCCACTGCCTGCCTCCAGGTTGATCCTTCTGCTTCATCTGGTCTAATATTAAACCCCTCTAGTGTATTTTTTCAGTTCTGTTACTGTGTTCTTCAGCTCTGTGACTTATATTTGGTACTTTCTAAGATTTTTCTCTTTCTTTGTTGAAGTTCTTACTGTGTTCATCCAAACATTTTATGACTTTGGCTTTGAACTCTTTATCAGGTAAACAACTTATTGTCATTTCATTAAGGGTTTTTTTAAATGAGGTTTTATGTTATTTGTTTATTTGGAACATATTCCTCTTCCTTCATTTTGCTTGACTCTGCGTTGGTCTCTATGCATTAGGTGAAACAACCACCAGTGGCTTCTTGTGGGGCTTTAACTTTTTTAAAAGTTCAGCTCTGCCCCAGCTCGTCGTCATTTCTCCACCCTTGTGCTCGTCCAAGCAGCCTATTATATTTTTCACAGCTTTAAGTAATTGATGATGTGCCCAGACCTGTCAAGGTCAAGGGAGAGGATCTAGCACCAAGATTTAGGCTGACTGGAAGCCAGACCCTCAGGCAACAGCTCTTAAAAAGTATGTAGTTATATACTGTCCTGCCAGGTTGCAAGCATAAGCCCCACTGTCCACCAGAGCCAAGCAATCTGGAGGTGTCCACTGGGAGGCAGTTGCAAAAACCAGGGCTCCGGACAAGTATACAAGCTCCTTTCTGAGAAATAGCAGCGCGCTGGAGCAAGGCAGAGGGTGAATGCCAAGCTGGCATCCACAGCCTATGATCCTTGAGAGCAACTCTGTGGACTCTGCTACATGTGTGCCCAACCTGAACCCTGCGTCCAGGACAAGGAAGGAGGCTTCTTTCACAGGAAGTCGGGGGGCTGTGCCTCAGTCCACTGTCTGTGCAGTGTCCTGGGGATGGTAGCCACCCAAGAATTGTCCCTCCTATTGCCGCAGTCCCATGGGACCAAGGAACACGAACCTCTCAGAGCCATTTGATCAAAGGGAGTCCCCTGGGTGTCACCCACAAAAACTGACCACTAGGTGCATATAATGCTTTCCTCTGAGAGACATTGGTGCTCTGGAGTACGGCAGAGGGTAAGCACAAAGATATCGCCTACTTTCTGGGTAAAGATTATAGATAGCTCTGAGATGTGCTTCATTTGAGGCCTGCCCCTCAGGCCACAGTCATGATGATTAGCTAATAGGCTTCCTTCACAGCAGCACTGAGCTCCTGGGTCTGTTGATCCTTGCTGTGCCCTGTGGGTGGTAGCTGTTTAAGAACTCTTGGGTACAGTCCTGTGGAATCCATAAGCGTAAGTTCCACACCAGAGCCAGGCGATGTAGATTTGTCTCCTGGAAGCAGTCACAAAAATCAGAGCACCAGACAAGTATGCGTGCCCCTTTCTGAGTGATACCAATTATTATAGTCCCACGTGACCAAGAATACAAGCTCCCCTGGACTCCAGAGCTGGACAATGAAGAGGCATCCCCTGGGAAGCAGCCACAAAAATTGGTGCATCAAATATATGTAAAGGGTCCCTTCTGGTGCTGCTGGTTTTCTGGAGCATGGCAAAGTGAGAGTACTAAGATGACACCTGCCAGTCTCCATCCCTAGATAATATTCTGGCAGGTCCCTAAATGCCGTGTGTTAAATTAGCTGCCTGCCCATTGGGAAGAGGTTTTAATATAAGCGGGTGAATCTCCTTCACTTTAAGTCTGGGCATGATCAGTTGCCTCTTAGCTGGGCCCTGGGGCAAGTGAGTTTGGGCCCACGAGCCCATTTCAGATTGCTGCCATCTTGTGGGTCTTAAGATGCAAGCCTTGTTGGTTTTCAAAATTAGATGTTTTGGGGGCTCCTCTCTGAAGTGTCTTAAAAGTTGGGGTGCCCGATGTGGGGTTTGAATCCTTTGGTCCTCAGGGAGAAGTTCCAGGTTTTGAGTTTCCTCTGGCTTATGGGTCACAGCATTGGGGTTAGGGGTTATGGTAAGATTGTGTTTAGCCTTTCCTGCCCACTTAGATATGATTTTCTTCTTGTTGGCCCAATGTGTGGTCATCAATCAACCACCCTTTACAGTTTTTGACGTGGAAATTTCTATATGTAGCTATAGATTCTTGTGTCCATGGGAGAAGGTGAGTTCAAGATCTTCTGACATCGCTATCTTGAACCAGACCAAGCTTTCTATTTTTTTAAAAAATTGATCTTTTCTCTGATTTTTCTGTCTATTGGTGAAAATATAGTATTGAACTCTGATTATTATTGTTAGCACTACCTGTTTATCTCTTTAATTCTGTCAATTTTTCCTTCATAGTTTTTGGGGCTCTGTTGTTAGGTTCCTATTTATAATAGTCACAGCTTCCTGCTGGATTGAATCTTTTATCAATATAGTCCTTCTGGGTCTCGTAATTTTTTTTTACTTTAAATTCATTTAGTCTGCTAATAAAATAGACATTAGCTCTCTTGTAGTTACTGTTTCCATGAAATATATTTTTCTATCCTTTTATGTTCTTATATGTAAAGTGAGACTCTTGTAAACAGTGTATGGTAGGGAATTATTTTTTCTTAATTCATTCTGATCTCTCCTTTTTAACTGAGAGATTTATTTTCATTTGAAGTATTTACCGATAAAGAAAGGATTTACTTCTGCCCAGTAACTATTTGTTTTCTCTGTATCTTAGGTATACTTTGTTACTTAGTGATTCCAATTAATATCTTAAACTTGTAACAACCAACTTTTGAAAAATAGTAACTTAGTTTCAGTAGTATACAGTGTACTCCTATATCTCTCTATCCCACTCCCTTTATGGTATTATTGTTATAAGTTAAATCTTTATACATTGCTTCCATTTATAGAGATATTTTATACATTTGCCTTTAAAACGCATATTTAAAAAAGAATTAGAAATCAAAGTATAATAATGCTGGCTTTTACACTTACCTATGTTGTTACCTTTACCAGTGTTCTTTATTTCTTCTTATGGCTTCAGGTTACCGTCTAGTGTCCTTTCATTTTATCCTGAAGGACTCAATTTAGTATTTCTTGTAAGACAGGTCTACTAAAAACAAACTCCATTAACCTAATGCTAAACTCCCTTACAGTAGTTCCTTAAAACTTACATAGGATATAGACAAAGAAGTACACATAGATTATCATCAAGTGATTTGTCCCCTGTTGATGCAGTAAAGCAGTAGACCCATGGCTGCCTGGGAATCATCCTGGAACTTATTAAAAATGGCCCTTACCCTAGGTTTGTCGATTTAAGTTCCCAAGTGAATCTAATGTTCATCCTGATTTAGCATTCATTTTTACTTAGAAATTCAGATGTCCCCTTCAGATACTTGATGGATTGAGTGTACAGTAACAAGTGGAAAATAGCAAAACTGCTTTGAGATGTGATTTGTTACTATGCACATCAGCCTCATAGCACATTCAGTTCAGAATTATGTCACAAAAAAATTACATATTTATCCTAGTCCTTCTGCATAGCTTTCAAATAGTCAAAATGGCAAGACTCTGCTGTGTGCTGGTTTGCTCATCATTGCCAGCCATTAATATACATGAAATCATCTAAATATTTGTTCAATACCTATAGAATGAGTCTTTTTGTTCCTCATGAAACTATCAGATTTTTTCATATTAAGGTGTGTTTTCATTATATTTAATACTTTGTGATTTAATTTTCCATTGAATTGAATATTATTAACAGACTATTTCTACTAATCGTTAGGATTTGCTTTATATTTTACTCTTACTATATTCAAGTGACAGAGCTTATAAGAAGATAATTAATCCATTTAAGCAAAAATGCCTACCTTTAGTCTCTTTAATAAGTGAATAATATGTTTACCATTTAGGTGCCTATGGTTCATGCTTGAAGTTTTAATGACAAAGAATGAAAACAATAGCCATGCCTTTATGAAGAAGATGGCAGAAAACATCAAGTTAACAAAAGATGCCCAGTCTCCAGATGAATCCAAGACAAATGAAGTAAGACATATATGAGGCCAATGGGTAGTAAGATGTTATAGGAAAAAATATTATAGTCCTTGTCCCACTTGTTTTTTCTATTACATGCTATGTTAGATTACAGAATGTTTGTACAAATATATGTTTATAGTCAGTTTTTATTGCATTTTATTACAATTGAATTCTATCCTTTGAAGACTGTTTATTACTCTGAAAAAGACATTAAAACTTCTACAGAGTAAGGGAATAAGAACTAATAAAATTACAACTATGTTGTCTTACAAACTTTTAATAAGAATTACAGATAAGTAGGTATTCTTTTTATGTTTCCTTTGGTTGAGTTGGATTTGTTTGTTTGTTTGTTTTTTAAGATTTTTTTATTTATTTTTAGAGAGGGGGGAAGGGAGGGAGAAAAAGAGAGAGAAACATCAATGTGCAACAGGTACATTGATCAGTTGTCTCCCGAATGCCCCCGACCAGGGACCTGGCCCACAACCCAGGCATGTACCCTAACTGGAAATTGAACCAGCAACCTTTGTGTCAGAGGCCGGCACTCAATCCACTGACCCACACCAGCCAGGGCAAAGATTTTATTTATTTATTTTTAGAGAGAATGGGAGGGAGAAAGAGAGGGGGAAAAACATCAATGTGCAGCTGGGGACCTGGCCCGCAACCCAGGCATGCCCTGACTGGGAATCAAACCTGCGACCTTTCAGCTCACAGGCCAGACCTCAATCCACTGAGCCACTGTTTGCTATTTTTAATGCATAGGTGGCATTCATGTTAAGTTAAAGGTTTTTTGTTTGTTTGTTTGTTTACCAGGACGCTACATAAGAATAAATGTCAAATACAAATGTGAATTGTTCATGGAATAAATAACCACATATCGTTCTTTTGATTCCATTTTATGCATTGGGTAATATTGGCTCTTGCAGTTATTTTGCACTACTGAAAGCTATATATGATCTTTCTTTTTTTTCTCCCTAGAAACTTTATACAGTATGTGATGTGGCTCTGTGTGTTATAAATAGTAAAAGTGCTTTGTGCAATGCAGATTCACCAAAGGATCCAGTACTTCCAATGAAATTTTTTACACAACCTGAAAAGGTAATTTTCTTTCCCCTCATTTTTCTACCACACAAACTGATTTAAATTTCAGTTACCATCACCACTAGTGGCAAATATTGGATTGTCTTGACAATAGAGTAAAAAAAAAAAAAAAAAAAATACCTCTGCGCGTTTATGAAGAAATGGGAAAGTGTCTTCCAGAGCCCTGAACACTATCATTCTCACCTTACAGAGTAGGAGAATACAAATCAAGCTTGGTGGTGGTGTTCTTAAGTGAGCTATTCCTTCTGGATATATCTAGTATGTAATGTTTGATACAGTGTGAATATATATATACACATTCATATATATATTATGTATATATACAATATATATATGAAATGAAAATTTAGAATGAATGGAATTGGTTTTGACAATGGATAGACCTGGATTCTAATCAACCACGTCTAACTTGAGAGACTTTAGACATTAACTTTTCTAAGCTTCAATTTCTTCATCTGTGAAATGCAGATGATACTAATACCTGTGAATAATTACTAGTATGATAACTAGGTTTATCAGTTTGTCACATAGTACGCATTCAATAAATTATGTTAGTAATTAATACATAGTATATTTATTTTACTATCAGCAAAGTAATTTTTCCATGTAAATAAGTTTTCCAGCCAACTAAAGCTCATTGAAGTCTTCCACCTATTTTTTTTTAATTAGTCATAACAAGGAGAGAAAGAATATTTATTGAGTAGTGAATATTTTTCTTTTGACTATTTCCTTTAATAATGACTCACTATTACTGTGTTTTAAAACGTTTTAAAAATCCTTTATTTCCTACTTTAAAGGTGGTATTTTAAAGTTTAACTTCATTGTGCTTTGTTTAAAAGACAGAATTCTAAATATTTTTAATTGGAAAATATATAGCATTTAAATTTTTTTTACACATTTTTAAACCTGAAGATGTCCTTCAGAGGGTACCTACCCCATAGTATTTTACAGAAAAACAGTACAGGAAGCGGAGCTTCCTACTTTGAGTGCCATACTTTGACAATTTTAATCAGATTTTCTTTAATTATTTAGTATTTGCCGTTTATTGTGCCTGATTTTTTATAGGCATTATAAAGATTGCAAAGTTATTTGCCCTCTAATTGAATTTACTTATCTTTACAAATATTCTTAAGTGAGCTCTTGACTTTAAATTTACTTTATTGTTTAACCAGGACTCTCATGACTGGAATAGTACTCAAGTAGACTCTTCATGCAGTAGTGATCCCATTCTCAAGAATAAAATTGTTTTGTCACTATGCATAATTTTAATAGTTTTTTTTAATTTGATGTTTGAAACTTACATGTTCTTAGCCCTCTTAATAATAACTTAGGTTTTTTCTGTTTTCAATGAACAACTTTCCTCATTTTCTTTTCTATGCTAATCTGGTTTAAATTGAAACACCAGCTAAGATAGTGAGCCTAGTGAGGCTATAGTATATCTTCATGAATAAAATAAAAGAACTCCGGTGCCCAGGCCTTGTAACGTTTATTTTAGCTACATAAAAGCCTTTGTGCAAAAAGAAAAGGAAAAAAGATACAGCTTTTCCTAGAACACATGCCAAATGTGTTCTTTCTTTATGGGCGCATTTAGCCCCTCTGTTCTTTTCCTAGAGCACTAGTATGAAGTAATATAGTAAAAGAAAAAGTTACTTTCTTGATTTTAAATCATTTTGTTTCTGTGACATGATTATGGTTTATCTGTGTACTGTTCCCAGGATATTTAATAGAGAGGCATCAAAGGATCAAATTTGAACTTTTTTTAATTAATTTTTTCTATTTATTGATTTTTTTGAGAGAGAGAGAAACATCAGTTTGTTTTTCCACTTATTTATGTATTCATTGATTGATTCTTGTATGTGCACTGACTGGGGATTGAACCCACAACTTTGGTGTATCAGGACAATGCACTAACCAATAGATCCACCCGGCCAGGGCTGAACTCTTCTAAGTTTTATATAGATATAACTTTCAAGAAAATATCTTCAGTGTCCACATTTGGTTTAATTCATTCAGCAACTGGTCAATATCACAGCTGCCAAAGAACATTATAATTCACTTAATTAGATTTTGGCTGTGTATTTACTTCCTGATTTGGGCAAAATCAAAATATGAAAAAATGTGAGTGTTTTATTTTAAATGTGATTTAAGTAATTTTTCTCTGACAGGTGCCTAAGTCTTATGTGCTGTTGATTTAATTTTAAAGCTAGACTTAGGATATGGTTCATTAAATATGCTTTGATTATTTGATTAATTGATATGTAAGCACAAACGTAATAAAAATACACATGTTCACTTTGATTTTTTTATAGGACTTCTGTAATGATAAGAGTTATATTTCAGAAGAGACCAGAGTACTTCTGTTAACAGGAAAGGTATTGTGTACTAGATAATTTGAGGATCTTCATCTCATGTATATATTACTTGTGATATTCTTAGAAATAACCACTAACTGTCCCCCAGATTTTATAGTTCCTGATTCTTAGGGATCATATTGTGGATTGTATCATCTAAAGCATTTGTTCTCTTAGGCTTTTTTTTTCCTCCATGAGCCACTTTGTGTTCTCATCAATCCTGATAGGCTTCAGGTTATTTAGAATCCACAAAGCAAATTTTCCTGAAAAGTAGTATAATAAATTTAGATGTGTAAGATAAAGAGAGGAAATAGCTTTAAAGTATTAATGAATTAGACAAGTTATACTCTATAAAAATACTAATATGACACCTGAAAGAATAAAGGAAATTTAATTTCTGATTAACACTGTCTGAATTATTACTATATATATACTCAATAGTTTATTTGTAATAAATTTTGTCTTATTTATTATATTCACTGTGTTTGAGGGACACTTTTATTTTGATTGAGTAATAAGGAATAATTAAATATTGCCTAGCTATTAGTAAATAGAGGTAATACTTATGATGTAAAATTATTGTATTCAGATAAACACAGTTTTACAAAATTATCATTTTTAACAAATTTAGGATTAACTTTCGAAAATAACAATTTCATGGCTTAAGCTAACCAATGTCTCTTACATGTGCCTAAATTTATATGTATTCTTTCAGTAAGGTATAAAATAACAGGCATATGTATAATTTTTAGCCAAAACCTACTGGAGTACTAGGTGCAGTAAACAAGCCTTTATCAGCAACAGGAAGGAAACCGTATGTTAGAAGCACTGGAGCTGAGACTGGAAGCAATATTAATGTAAATTCAGAGCTGAACCCTTCAACCGGAAATCGATCAAGGTAATTCTTTTCTCCAATTTTTTTTTGCTATAACTCACTACTCAGTATCACAAAAATGGACTTTAGGAAATGTTTTGGTACAAAATAATCATGCTGGATTTTCGTATAAATAATGATGTAAATCGAGAGTATACTACAGCATTCTAAATATGTAGAAAAGTTAAATTTTTATAATATAACTAATTTTATTCTGGCCCATGAAATTTTAAGAATAGACTCAATTGGTGGTGTTTTAAATACAATCTTAGCAGTAGAACCCCAAAATATAGAATAAATTAATGTGTAATCTGTGGTTTACAGAGATGGTGAGGTTCAATCACGTCCCCTGTGGCCTCATGCAGCCCCCACCTATGCAAAGCATTAAGAACAGACTGGAGACAACTATACTATAATCTGTCTTGCATTTTTGTTTTGTTTTAGAATATTTTCACCCCCTAAGAGATAGGCTTAGAATAGTTGGGTTATTTTGTTTCTTGACAACTAATCTTTCTCTCAGATGGTTTTAGGTAGCCGTATTTGTTTTATATTAGTAAGGTCAAATGAAAATCAATAACACAATAGAGCCCAGTGTATGGAGTGCCAGCCTGTGAGCCGAAAGGTTACCAGTTCAATTCCCAGTCAGGGCACATACCTGAGTTGCAGGCCAGGTCCCCAGCTGGGGGTGTGCAAGAGGCAACTGACCAATGTTTCACTCACACATCAGTGTTTCTCTCCCTTTTATTCTCCCTCCCTTCCCCTCTCTAAGAAAATTAATTTTTAAAAAAATTTTTAAATAACACAATATGAATAAACCAGTGGCCTGTAACCACTGATCTGAATCTTGCTAACATTACTTCTAAACCAGCCTGAGCCTCTATTTCTTTATTGGTATAGTGAGAGAGCAAACTTTCTGTGCATGTGGTGACATAAAGAAGTTTTGGCTTATTTTTACTCAACAGGGAACAAAGTTCAGAGGCAGCAGAAACTGGAGTAAGTGAAAATGAAGAGAACCCTGTGAGAATTATTTCTGTCACACCTGTAAAGAATATTGACCCAGTAAAGAATAAGGTAAATTTCAAAATTTAATAGATTTCTCCTGTGAAGGTTCTAATACAAATTTCATAGTAGGGCTAAGAAACCCACAGCCAAGGTTAATGTATACTACATATTATACATGTGTGTATAGCACCCCTTGCTATCTTTAGTGTCCAAAAATGATTCTGCCCACATCTACTCACTTCATTTTACAAGAGTTTATGCAGTCACCCATAATGGTGTATACCCACAATACTTCTCCCCTAAAAGAGGAGGATTTGAGTTTTTGAGATCTTCCTGTCAAAAGTTTACCGACTTCTGCCAGAGTCAGCACTGTTTTGCTTCTGTTGTATTTTTAAAAGTTTATGAATTAACCATTTTAAATGTGTTTGAGCTTTTTTTAATAGCTCCATTCTTTGTTGTTGACCTTTTAACTATGGCATCCAATTTTCTTAACCATTTTTTAGTAGGACAGAAAGAGGTCTGACATTGGTAGGAGCGTCAGACAAACCTGAGTTCTGAATCCTGGCTCTACTGCTTGCTGTCTGTGTGTTTACATGGGCAGATTGCTTGACTTCCAAGCTTCTATTCAACTGTAGGATGAAACTGATAACATTCCTCAGTAGGAATGGCATGAAGACACTGTCATTTCTCTTCACACAGAATTATATTCTTGACATATTTATCTTTGTATTGCCCACCATATATTTATAGGATTATACAGTTATCCCATAGTAGTTGAACTTTTTTCTATGCACATTTATTATCTGAACTCAAACTGAATAGATAAGGATACGTTTTGGTTTGTGTTTTTTTTTCATTTACTGTCGACATTTTAAAATATTATATATTAATTTCAGGTGTCCAGCTTAGTAGTTGGACATTTATATAATTTATTTGGTATCCCCCAAGGATATATTTTAGATCAGTCTCTCATTATCCGAAATCTTTCCATTTGCTGTATGACATTCAATAGATCAGTAAATTTAGCTAACAAGAAACCTCTCATTGTCAAAATTCTTGGAACTCAGAAATCGATAGATTTTGATATTGTTGTATCCTTGTATAGAATTAAATAGTCTTGTATAAACAAGTTTAGATGCAAAAATGAATGTTGCCACAGTCATTCAATGAAATATTACTTATAATACATAGTAAAAGGTGGTACAGGGATATAAGTGTTTATCTAGTCAAACAGTTCCCTATCCATAATCATTCCAGCTTCTTCTGTAAAACTCTTATTTACAATAAATTGGACATTTAAATTCTAAATTCTGAAAGACTAAAATGTTATGGTCTGATTGATCTATAATAGTATATTGTTCCAAACCATTACTTTAACTTTTTCACGCTACAAAGGAATGTTTTAACAAATTCTCTGTAGCTGAAGAGATAGAGGTTGGCTGTATTTTGGCAAAGTCTTCATAGTCTCTTTGTCAGGTCTCCCATAAGTTGATATGGTCATTTCTTTTTAGGGTCTGGTCCTCAGCCTTGTAGGCTCAGTAAACTATCTTGTTAGTAAACTAAAAGAAGACAGAGACCTAAGGAAATGTTTCTTGCTAGCTAATTTCTCAGAGACTGATGCATAAACCAATATTTTAGTTATGTATTTGAAAATTATCCATCAAACTGAATATGCATGTTACAAATCAGCACATTCTCTCCTATCGTTTTCTCTATGAGGGAAATCAGATTTTAATATGAATGATACATAAGGGAGATGGTTAAAAAAAGAACCAAAAACATCTGTGGATTCAGGCAAGTAATACTGTCAGTGTCATCCTTTAGGAATCTTCTTCTTGGTACCTGTAACTGACCAACCGATTTCCTGTTCATTTAGCTTGTCCATGAGTTCTTTATACATATGCACATGTACATAATCTTAAAATGTGTAAATATTATCATGTGTAATTTTTAATGCAGCCCATTTTTCCCTGTTAAATGGCCTCATCTGCGTGTTCGTTTTTTTCTCCACATCTTATTTTCACTTATTATTTTATGTGTGAATACACATATTTCCTTTCCCCCTTTTTGCCACTACAAACAATGTGACATAAAATATATACTTGTGGTTTTATTTTTATGGCCTCAGTTCCTAGTAGTGGGATTACAGGGCCAAAGGGTAAATATTACAGAGTTTAGATACTTTCATATTGCTTTTATGGGAAATTGGAACACTTAACATTTCTACCAGCAGGGTATGGGAGTAATTTTCTCTCTACATGTCCATCAACAACAGGCTTTACAGTTCTGATTTATTCTTTTAGTCTCAAGTATCAAAACTAATGTCCTACTATTGTTTTAATTTTCATTTCTCTCATTACCAGTATTTTTGCTGACCTCTTGGACATGCTTTTCTGTGACTTGCTTGTTCGTATTTGCTTATTTTTAAATTATCTTTTTATTTTTTTGACTGAACTTCTGATGCTGTAGTAGTTTTACCTTCTTGCTAACATTCTTGGTCCCTTCAATCCAATAACCATGTAGCAGCCAATTTGATCTTTTAAAACTGTAACTTGGATTATGTTTGTCTTCTGTTTAAAGTCTTCGATGACTTTCATTAGCACTTTAAAAAATTCAGTTTCTTAACATGTTCTATAAGGCATTCATGATTTGGCCCATGTCTTCCTCTCTTACCTTACCTTATACCACTCTCCCATGACTCCTTCTGTCCAAGATCTTAAATTTTCCAGGCTCTTTCCCTCTCCAGGTCCTTTTATGCTGCCTCTTCCCTCTGTCTGGAATACTTCGGTCTGGAATACTTCACTTTTTATGTGATGAGTCTTGCTTTTATGTTTAAATAATTCCCCAAAAGAAATTGGTATTTCCTCTGATTTTTTTCAGAATGCCCTGTTCTTCAATGTCTTCTCACTTGGAGTAATTTATACTTAAATGCTTATTTGCTTTTTTAAAAACTAATCACATACCATGCTATCTACATGAGGATAAGAACATTATCAATTTTGATCCCAAATCTGTACCCAGCAGCCACCGCACCTAATAGGCATTCTGTTCAATAAATCCTTCCTCTTTAGATTTAATGATACTTGGTGGTTTCACTGACCCATCTTGTTCTGCCCAGAAATCTCCATTCCAGGGTGAGTTTGCATATCTGTTCTCTGATCCATTGTGTATTGTTTTACAGTTTAATTCATGAGGACCACCTTACTCTTGTTTTTCATATGTTACCCATTCTCTTAAAACGCAGTTTAACATTAGAGTAATCCCTAAAATGAAACAATGATATAGGGATTTTCATATTTAAATTACTTCTATTGTGAATTTTCATTTAACTAAATTTTCTTGAAACTTGATTTATAATATTTTTATATCATTTTATTATTTTCAATTACAGTTTACATACAATACTATATTAGTTTCAGGTGTATACCTGAGTGATTAGACATTATATAATTTACTAAGTGATCATCCCAATAAATCTTGTACCCATTTGACATCATACATACTTATTAGAATATTATTGATTATATTTCTTATGCTGTACTTTATATCCCCATGACTATTTGTGGCTACCAATTTGTACTTCTTAATCTCTTCACCTTTTTCACACTACCCCCAACCCTACCTCCCATCTAGCAACCATTAAAATGCTCTATCTATGAGTCTGTTTTTGTTCTGCTTGTTTGTTTGTTTAGATTCAGTTGTTGATAGGTATGTATTTATTGCCATTTAATTGTTCATATTTTTAATCTTTTTTTTTTCTTCTTCTTAAAGACCCTTTAACATATCAAGTAACATTAGTATGGTGATGATGAACTCCTTTAGCTTTTTCTAGTCTGGAAAGCTCTTCCTGTCCTTCTATTTATTCTAAACAGCCCTGACTGGTGTGGCTTAGTGGGTCAGGCATCATTCTACAAACTGAATGGTCGTCAGTTTGATTCCCAGTCCAGGCACATGCCTGCGTTGCAGGCCAGATCCCCAGTTGGTGGGGGTGGGCAAGAGCCAACCAGTCAGTGTTTCTCTCACAGATCGATGTTTCTCTTCCTTTCTCCCTCCCTTCCCCTCTCTCTAAAAAATAAATAAATAAAATCTAAATTCTAGCTTTGCTGGGTAATCTTGGTTGTAGGTCCTTGCTTTTCATCACTTTGAATATTTCTTGTCAGGCCCTTCTAGCCTTCAGAATTTCTGTTGAGAAATCAGCTGACAGTCTTATGGGAGCTCCTTTGTTGCTTTTAAGATTTTCTCTTTGGCACGCGGGTTGGTGTGGCTCGTAGGTTGAGCACTGGCCTGTGAACCAAAAGGTTACCATTTTAATTCCCAGTCAGGGGTTGTGGGCCACATCCCCAGCTGGGTGTAGAGACAACCAATCAATGTCTCTTTCTCTCACATCAGTGTTTCTCCCTCTCTTTCTCCTTCCCTTCCCCTCTCTCTAAAAATAAATAAAACCTTTTTTAAATAAAGATTCTCTCTTTGCCTTTAACCTTTTGCATTTTAATTGTGATATGTCTTGGTGTGGGCCTCTTTGGAGTCATCTTGTTTGGGATTTTCTGTGCTTTCTTGTATGTATATTTCCTCCACCAGGTTAGGGAAGTTTTCTATCATTATTTTTTCAAATAGTTTTTCAACTTGCTCACTCTCTTCTCCTTCCAACACCTGCATGATGCAAATGTTGGTGTGCTTGAAGTTGTCCCAGAGGGTCCTTATACTATCCTCATGTTTTTGGATTCTTTTTTCTTTTTGCTGTTCTGATTGGGTATTTTTTACTTCCTTATATTACAAATCACTGCTTGATTCTCAGCTTCATATAATCTACTGTTGATTCCCTGTAAATTATTCTTCATTTCAGTTAGTGTATCCTTCATTTCTGACTGGTCCTTTTTTATGCCGTTGAAGTTCTAAGGTCACCTATTCTTCGCCTAAGTTCATTGAGCATCCTTATAATCATCATTTTGAATTCTGCATCTAGTAGATTGTTTGTCTCCATTTTGTTTAGTTCTTTTTCTGGAGTTTTGTTCTGTCCTTTCATTTGTGATGTGTTGTGGTTTTTTTTTTTTTTTTGGTCTCCTAATTTTGGCAGCCTCTCTGTGTTTGTTTCTGTGTATTAGGTAGAGATGCTACATTTCCCAGGCTTGGTAGAGTGGCCTAATACAGCGAGTGTTCTATAGGGTCCAGTGGCACAGCTTGTCTGTTCACTGGAGCTGGGCGCTCCAGACGTCCCGCCTCCCTACCATGTGGGCTGTGTGCTCTCTCCTGTTGTTGTTGAGCCTTAACTGTTGTTGACATGTCAGCTGGCATTATTTAACCCCAGGCCAATCAGCTATAAGGACTGGCTGTGACCACCATGGGGGATCAGCTATGTAGAGGATCACCCCAAGGATCAGGACTGACTTCAGCAGGGCTCTAGTGCCCACTGAGCCCACCCCTTGAGTATGTCATTTAGGTGGTGCTTTGACACAGACTGAAGCTGTCCAGTGGTGTGTTGTCTCTGGAGCCTCCCACAGGATGCAGGCCAAGGTCCGCCACCACCTGTGCTCTGCCGGGGGCCACTAGGCACGTGCTACAAAGCAATCTGCAGTTCACCGCTACTTGTGCTGCATTTAGAGGTGCCCAGGTGAGGCCAGGCTGTGAACCAAGGCCTGCTGCTGCTAGTACCTGGCCAGGGCAGCATAGCAAGAGGTACAGTGCATACAAAGGCCAGGTGCTGCTTGTTTGAGAGAGTTCAGGAGAATTTGAAGCAAGAGCCGAGACAGGTCATTATATGGAAAAGCCACTGGAAAAAGCTTGGGTGGATCTAAAAGTTGGATAGGGCAGGGCCTCAGAGAATCACCAGGATGGGGCAAACAGTAGTAGGCTGGGTAATGAAGATTCAGAGCATATGGGTTCTGTGGGCAGAGGGCTTAGGAAAGAAACAAAGTTTTCTGCCAGCAGTTCTGTTTGGGAGGAAGCTGCTCCTCCAGCTCTCACCCTGATGCTGTACTTTAGTTTCTCCCTGTATGTCCCTGGTTCCTTTTGAGCTACTTCCCCAGTGCTGGAGCTCAGAGGAAGTGAGTCCAAGTAAGTTCTTGTGCTGCAGGCCCTTTAAGAGAAATGCCTAGGACTCAAGAAGCCCACTGCTTCCCTCAGCCAAAATCCCTGCTGGTTTTTACAGCCATAAGTTATGGGGACTTATCTTCCCGGCATTGGAACCCTGAGCTGGGGGCCTTGTTTTTGGGCTGGGACCCCTCATTCCTCGGCGGGGAGGGGTGGGGTATTGCCTCAGCCGAGGTATACCTCCTGACTTTTAACTGCTGCATGTGGGTGTGGGACCAGCCCATTCTGCATTTTTGCCCCTCCTACAGTCTTGATGTGGCTTTTTCTTTGTATCTTTAGTTGTAGGCCTTCCTGTTCAGCTAGATTTCAGGCAGCTCTGAATGGTGGTGGTTCTATACTTGTATGGGTTGGCCAAAAAGTTCATTTAGTTTTTCCATTCAATGGCTCTAGTAAGTGCTTAGTTGTCTTTAACTTCAATCTCGTTAGATTGTATTGTGACAGCTGTCATATCAGTGTGCATTTTTTTACAAATTATCAAAATTGGTGAATTTTTGTGCAGCTACTTCAATATTGAAAATGGAAGAAAATACGCAGCACTTTCAGCATATTATGCTTTATTATTTCAAGAAAGGTAAGAATGCAACTGAAATGCAAAGCATACACGCAGTATATGAAGAAGGTGCTATGACTAATCAGGCATGTCAGAAGTGGTTTGCGAAGTTTCTTGGTACTATTGACATTTTGACCAAATAATTCTTTGCTGTCGGGCTGCCTTATGCATTGAAAGGTGTTTAGCAGCATCCCTGGTCTCTGCCCACTAGCAGCCAACAGCGGGAGATAGCCCACATACTCGAAATACCCAAATCAGTAAAGTTACTGGTAAAAATGAAAAATGTGTCTTTTATTTTACGGAAAAAACTAAACAGACTTTTTGGCCAACCCAGTATTTGCGATGTGGTTGTGGGAGGATACAAGTACCACAGTTACTTATGCTGCCATCTTGACCAGAATCCGCTACAGTATTTTTTTTCCTAGTCATTCTGAAAAGATTTTCTGAGGGAAATTTATTAATTGAAAAGGTATATCCTAATTTTTGGATGATGATAGTGCTCTTTTGTTTTCCTTGAATCAATTAAAGTTTTAACAATTAAAATTACAAATTGGTTCTTAAATGTCCTTCGTGTAAAGGTCACTTTCATTCTGATAACTGTTGTTCCTCCTACAGTCCATTGTGTCTATTATTCTGAACATTTTAGATATATGTAATATATACGCTAAACTAAAAGGAGAATAAAGAAAATATTAAGAAAAAAAGTAGAAGGTTAGCCCTAGCTGAGTGGATCAGTTGGTTGAATGTTGTCCCATATACTAAATGGTTGTGGGTTTGATCCCCAGTCAGGTCACATACGGGATTTTAGAGAGAAACGAAGGGACAGAGAGAAACATTGATGTGAGAGAGAAACATTGATTGGTTGCCCCCCATACGTGCCCCAACTGGAGATGAGACCCACAACCTAGATGTGTGCCCTGATCGAGAATTGAGCACACAACCTTTGGTGGACAGGACAATGCTGTAATGCCAGCCGGCCAGGGTGATTTTCTCTATTTTATGTATTCGAACTGCATTTTTAATAAGCATTTATTGAGTGCATTATATGTGTCAAGCACTGTGGTAGAGACCATGCTCAAATCCCTACCCTCAAGGAGTTCACATTCCTCGTTGGCTGCAAGTAGCTAACAAGAAACCCTGGAATCTCAACTCCTTTAAAATACATTCACAGTACTTATTTCTAGTACAGAATTATTGATATTTAAAAATTTCTGTTTATAGAATTGTTTTGTGCTCTTTTAGGAGATTAACTCTGATCAGGCTACCCAGGGCAACATCAGCAGTGACCGAGGAAAGAAGAGAACAGTAACAGCAGCTGGTGCAGAGAATATCCAACAAAAAACAGATGAGGAAGTAGATGAATCAGGACCACCTGCCCCTTCAAAGCCCAGGAGAGGACGTCGACCCAAGTCTGAATCTCAGGGCAATGCAACCAAAAATGATGATATGAGTAAACCTCTTAGCAAGGGAAGAAAGAGAGCAGCGGTCAGTCAGGAAAGCGCTGGGGGATTGGAAGCAGGTAATGCCAAAGCACCCAAACTGCAAGATGTAGCCAAAAAGGCAGCACCAGCAGAGAGACAAATTGACTTACAAAGGTAATGTACATTATTCTTTCTGAACTTTTAATTTAGGTATTTTGTTTTATGCTTAGTATGTGTCTACCACCCCCAAACACTGAGGCATTTAGGAGTGCAAACTGCCCTCAGTTTTCCTGAGTAGTTTATGATGGCATTTCTTTTGATTTTATAACCTCCAGGACATTGATTTGAAGGCAGGTTTCCTTTTTCTTTTGGTTAAATTTTAATTAGGATATGGTATTTTGATACATCTGTTTATTAGCAAGGATAGTAAAGTAATTTTGGTGTCCTTCACATACTTGTATGAGGTTTACTTAAAATAAGTGGCTACCTTTTGGATACAGAAATCCCAGAATGGAGAAGTTAGTAGTTTTGACATATGAACAAGGTATATTTCTACTCCTTCTTTTGTTAGAGTCAATTTTAATATAAGTCAACAGCTTAGCGCCATGCACCCCAATGAAACAACCTCACAAGCTCGTCTTTAATCATTCTCGGGCTGGAATTTCAGACTTTCCACAATGTGACAGTGGCGCCCCAGTTGGAGATCTAGAAGTTGGCTTTTCCCGTACTGGGCCTATAGTTTGAACTTAGCCCTGCCCACCCCCACAACCCCTGCTTTTTCCTTGCACACTTGCACCTAACTCGTCTCCCGCCTGAAGGAGATTGTAAGCACCTGCGTTTCTTTTAGGAAAGCGCCAGCTCTTACCGTCTCAGGGTACCCCCACCGCCCTGCTTCAGTCTTTTCATAAAGCACAGTGTCGCTGAGGCACATACGTTCGTAAGTGCATTTTAAAAATTGTCAGTTATGAAATTCTGACTTTTGAGGCTCTTAAAGTTTCTCACTTAAAATGTCAGTGTCTCTGACCACCTTTTACAGTATCTATCTCAGTGGCAGCACATCCAGGCCCGAACCTAATCTGAATAATGGGTGTTTCTCTGCCTGGGAATCCAACTGCGATGCTTTGGTTCGCAGGCCGGCACTCAATCCACTGAGCAACCCAGCCAGGGCTAAGAATTATTTTTATCATTACTGCATAAAACAATGAAATTCTGACACATGCTACAACATGTGTAAGTTTTAAGGATAATATACAAAGTGAAATCAGCCCGACCGAAAAGGACAAATACTGTATGACTTCATTTACATGAGTCTCTAGAGAAGTCGCATTCACAGAGGCAGGAGGAAGCATGGTGGTGGCCAGGGCCCGGGAGGAGGGGGTGGGTGGGGTCAGTGTTTGTGGCTGCAGAGCTTCAGTTTGGGAAGACGAAACGGTCCAGAGACAAGTAGCCGTGGCTGCCCAACAGTGAATGTACTTAATGCCACTGGACTGAATACTTAAAAATGATTAAAATGGTAAATTTTATTACATGTATATTTTATTGCAATAAAAAATTGCTACGTAAGAATAATAATAGCTAACACTAATATAGTGCTTATTAAGAGCCAGGCTTAATCCTAAGCTTTTTGTTAACCTATAATATCCTTAAAACATCTCTATGTGGGTAAGCAGTATCATCCCAGCTTAGATAAGGAGAAGGAAAGGCAGGCATAGCAGGTCCATGTAGCTTTAGTCCGTTTGCTTAAATAGTGGAGCCAGGTTCCGTGGAGCTCAACCATTATGAAGCAAGTACAACCCTATGTCAGAGATAAGATTAGACTTGAAAACAAATGCTTTCTTAGGTCATCTGGCCAGTGCTACCCAGAGCCGGACTTTGAATCCACAACCCTTGTTGACTGCCTCCGTACACTAACAGTGGTGGCTACCGTTAGGTTTCTCGAAATTACGCAGTATTTTGAAACATTTTTAAACTGAACATTCAGACTCTATTGTTTTTCTTCTTAATATGTAAAAGATGCTTTTCAAATATGGGATAGACAGACACACTGAAACAAAAGTTACTTGTTTGTGACTCAGCTGATGTTTTAACTGTCCCTCAACCTGAGAAAATGTTGAATAGTCACAATTGTGAAGGTGCCAGCTTTGTTTCTATTTCATGAGGAACTGTAGCTCCTACCTTCCTACAAAATTCTAAACATATTTGCAGTATTAGCTGTGATTGAGCTATATTTTCCTGAGACCTGGTGAGGATCAGATACAGATTAAAGCCACATTACTGAATAATTCTGAATATAGAATTAATATAACACTTTGAATCCTCCTCTTAAGGTTATCATTACAGTTTCAACCAGCTAATTAGTAAAGGCAGAAATAGAGTTGCCAGACCTGAGAGCCATCAAACACTACCCCTCTGAGCTGAGATGAGCCCAGGGTGACGGAATCTTCTCGCTTCTTGCCCAGCAGTGCAAAGCATAGCCTCGGGGCCTCACACTGTGCAGGCAGATCCGAAGGGCCACACTAAAGGGGTTGACCCTGGATTTTAAGCTTGAATGCAAGACTTTGTTAAGTAGGGCCCATCCTCTTGTGTTTCTCAGTGGCCTGGCTTTCTGACTCCAAATGCCGTTCCTTTCCCCACCACTACCTGGCATTCTGCACGCCTTTCACTTCCTTAGTGTTTTCACTTCCCAGATGGTCCGTTCCTGCCCCAGTCACATTTGTCTCTGTAAAGTAACATCTGCAGAGAGCCTCTCCTAATCTTCTCTTCTCCGTGTGCCCCTGTCAGTCTCAATACAGGATCCCCTCAAAGTAGCTAGTCTATACCTAATGCTGACACCAACCTCTGGAAAAACGCACCCAGTTTTATTACTTGGTATTTATATTATCATATTGTATGATTTTTACAATTTTATTATCAAATTAATGAAAACCATTCTTGAGGCCCTAGTATATGCCAACCACAATCTAGATGCTTTATTACTCCATTTAATCTCTCAGCCCTGTCACACACAGCTCTTGATAAATGGCAGCCTCTAGAGCCATTTTAATGCTGCAGCCGTCACTTATAACAGTGTAGCAAGGGCTAAACCCTCTAGAATTGCTCTTACTGGCAACATAATCGTAAAAATTACTTTTAGTATGATTCCTACTTATGTAATTTACTTACTGACTCAAGGATGGATATTTTATTCCACCAGAACATGGATAGTATGTACAAAAATTTACTGGCGTAGATTTTATTTCTTAATAGGGGATTTGATGCTGAGCATTTTAATTTGTCGACTTAACTGTAGAACTTTTTAGATTCCTTTGGATTTTTGCAGTAAATGTATTCCCTTAGCTATTTATGGGGGGAGGGTATCCAATAAGTGTCCTTATTTATATTTTGAGGTGCATTTGCTACTGTTACTTCTTAAGAGAAAATTCCTTGAATTCACTATAAGTTTATAAAAATCAGCTGTTGGTATAGTATGGTCAGGAAACAGTATCTGAACTGGACAATTAATGTTGGCTTTCTAAGTTTTGAGTGAAAGATTGATCATCACTTAAGTTGTTCAGTTCACTTGCTTTTCCTCTGTGTTTTTGAGCTGTTATCCAAATGGTAAACAATTCCAAATGTTTTGCATTTAAAATGTGTTTTTATAGGTCTGCTGATTCTTGATATTTTGCTTATGCATACGGCCAAATTCTTCCACACCAGTAATGAAACAGTCCCTAAACTTGGGATTTCTGGGGAAACTGTGCATTTAAAGAAATTACCTATAGGATGGCAGACTACAGTTTTCCCACCTTTGGATTACTGTGTTTGTTTTAGCAGGCCTAGTGCGGGAGTGTTCGAGAATCTTGGAATTTCTGTTCTTTTAAGCAAAGAATTTCCTGTCTTGGCTGGTGTGTTTCAGTTGGTTGGAGCGTTGTCCCATAATCAAAGGGTTGAGGGTTCAATTCCCGGTCAGGGCATGTAGAGGAGGCAACCAATCAATGTTTCTCTCCCTTCCTCTCTCTCTAAAAAAGCAAATTAAAAAATATCCTTGGGTGAGGATTTTTTTTTTAATTTTTAAAGAATTTCCTGATCATGTGCTTATTTGTATATTGAGAAAATTTTCTCACATCACATGGGTTCATATTTTTAAAGTAACCCCTAAGTGTGTATCCTTGTGTATTAAACAAACATATATCAGTTTGCTATGAATATTCTTATAGTAACAAGTGAACTTTTATCAAAATAATATGAAATTTTTCAGAAGCCAAGTGCTCGGAAGTGATGGCGATTCACTTTGGGACATAGAATCAAGTCCAGGAAATTCTTCCAGGGAGCTGGACCGTTTAAAAGTCTGTGAGAGCAGCCAGGACGATACTGAGGACTCAGAGCTAGTAAAGGAAAGCTTCCTGGAGGTGCAGCAGGCAGCTTGCAGAGGATCCTTTGATTTCATATTATTAAACTTGTTTTGTATATTTTAACAAGTTAATTTCATAATCTCTTGTAAGAATCTTAATCACCTAGCCCCCTTTATTAAAGCATTGTTATTTTTATGATATGTGTATGTAGTGTTGGGGTTTGGGAATATAAGTAAACAACTCCCTTATTTTTCTTTCCAAAGTTTGAAATTCTTGAGGAGATCTATATAGCTGATTTAAAATGTGGAGTAACATTGGCCAGGCGGTTATTAATGCCTTGCCCTTAAATTGAACAACCACAAGCAGACCAGAATCTAGATGAGGCCAAGCCTGGTGTGTTCAGTTCCTCCCCTCACTCCTTCACCTGTTAGATGGGTTCTTCCCCCTCCCTAAAAGGAGTAGGTGCAGGGAGAAGAGAAAAGACTGCCTCCCATTCCTTCATGCTTCCAGAGATCAGAATTTCCCTCTCTGCTAGTGAGGGATTCCTCTAACTTTTTAACAGAATTAAGCTAAATTTTCCTCCTTGTTATTTTAGTATACTAAAATGTATTTGTTTACCCAGTTCAGAAGTCAAAACTTATTTTGCTGCTTCTAAATTCATTTTGCCATAATATCCAGTAATTTTTCTTCTATAATATTTTGAAAGTATTAATAAAAAATGACAGTTATTTCAAATAGCTTTAATTTTATTGATGTAAGCATATCGGGCATTGGATAGCGGCACTTAATGGTTGAAAATAAAAATTTCTTCATTGGCATTTTGTTTGCATATTGTTTAGAGGAAGATTCTTTAAACCAAGTCAAGTCTCAGGTGAAAAAAAATATTTTCAAATTTTAGCTAATAATTACAGAAATGAAGTAATTCTGGTTTGTTTTCCTGTTTACATCTTTTCTAACTTTGCTTTCTTCTACTCCTATCCCCAAGGTAAAAAGAAAATTCATTTGCAAAGGGAGAAAATGAAGGCCAAACAGAAGCGGCTCCAGCTTCTGCAAAAACTTGGATTCAAAATATCCCTGAACAGAAAATGAAGTTGACTTCAGAACACACACTTTCTGCCTTGGAAACTGAGAGAAACCATTACTTAATTTCACATGGCCCTCTGATGGAAGTGTACAGCAGAAACTCGAGAGAGAGGCTAAAAGCAACTCTATTCTACCCTCCCCCTAGACTTTTCTTATGAAAAGTCAATAATTAAGCAAATTGCTTAACACTTGGTTCCAGTTCCGGCATATCTGGAGTTTAAAGGCATAAATCCACCATTAATTTCCATGCTGCAGTTTTCATTTTAAAGAAAGTAACAGGATGTCCTTACACTGACACTGAAAATTTATCAATTTTAGAGCCAGGAGTTCCCGTGTTCCACAAGAAAAAAGTAGAAGTCTACTGAATTAATTTTTTAGAAGAAATAAGATCAGATGAAATATTTCTTTGTTTTTCCTTTTGGAAACTTTTATGTATAATTCTTTCTGCCTGCCTACTTTTCTGCAAAAATGAGATGTACAGATTTCAGTTCCCTGCTATGAAAAGTGATGTGGCAATTTTATAAATGTTGCTTTCTGATTTTTATCAGAGTGAGAAAATAATTAAAATTATTATTGATTTCATATCACTTCATATTTTGATTTCCCCTCCATTTTAGTTTAATATAATTTGCAATAAATGTACATATTGTTGTTTCATAAAGCATATCATTTAAAATGGTTTTTACTCCTGTGATTATGTTGGAATATTTGGAATTTTAAAGGAGTAAAGACTGTCCAGTATTTGGTTTTATAATGTTTGTCACCAGATTTTTATTGATGTAAAAAAAATCAATTTTTTAAAATAGTTGGACTTTGGCAGCTTTGTAAGGAAAGTTGGAGGTGTTTAGGGATTGCTATCAATTTTCAGCATTGTGCTATTGGGAAATAACTGTTGCTTTTGTCTGGCAGTCTGGGCTCCATTTTTATGTTTATTTTAGAAGACAACTTTGGCATCAGTATATTGTTTCTTGGCGTTGTTCAGAATAGGTAATGTGTGCACTTTTGTGTACACATAATCATATTTAAGTTTTTTTCCATAAAATAAATGCTTCTAGATGTCATATGGTAGTCTTTTTTAATCTTTTTATCATGTTTTCTTGTGAAATTTTTTTATGTGAAAGGGCTAAAGTCATTAAAAAAAAGATTACAGTCAACTCTCCATTATCTATAGAAAATAGTGATTATGCCTCAGGTTTTGAATTTTGCAGTAGTCATAAACTTAAAAGAACGAAGGCATATTGTAAGAGGTAATTCAGAAGAAACTTAAAGTGCGTCCTTTCTCACGCTCAGAGTTGTAGCCTGCCCCTAGCTTTTTCTCAAAGCCCTAGCTGAACGTGTTCACTCGGTTTCTTTACACATACCTAGCGTGGATTAGAGGACGTAAACAATGTCTGCGTTATAACTTGGACTTGATAGGCTGTAGTCTACATGGGATGTAAAACAAACTGTCCGAAAAGGAGGATTATGTGAAATGTGAAATTTACTGGTAGTGAATGTCACTTACATCCTCTCAGATAATCAAGAGTTGGCTGTATATTGACTGAGTGAAAGATGGATAATTCTTTTAAATATGCATATACACACATTTAGGTATCAGATGATGGTTAGGGAACAATGGATACCAGTGATAGAAAAATATCCTAAAGGGGCAGAACAAGCTCTGCTCTTCCTTATTGCCTCTTTTTTATAACCCTTTAGAAGTAAAGTATAAGATATTGCCTCCAACATGCTGAAAAAATATCTATGCATAAGCATCAGAGAAGTCCCTCAAGCAATCAGTGGACATGTTCTATTTAGAAAGATTTTAAAGTTCTCTTAGCCTCAGACAACTTGATTCTTAACGCCATGAATTTGTCACCAATGAAAAGCACACTGGTGGGGACCTCTTTTCTCTCCGCTCCTTTTGTTTGATTACTCAGCATCACAGCTGACTAAATGACTTAGTGTTGTCACACATAATGTAGCAGAACCATTTGCATCAGCTGTGGCTGCTTAGATTTCCGCAGGAGAGGAGTTAGCTGCAAGGATCGGGTCCAAATATAGATGTAAACGGCCCGCCTCTGATTTTGTAATATCACGCAGGTGTCTGACACTAAGGGAAGGGAGAGGAGGATGAGAGGAAGAGCGAGCTGATGGGGAGGGACTTGTGTAAGGGGAATTTGTCGGTTTTCCTTTGAAAAAGGAAAAGGTAAAATCCCTTAGGAATTTGGTATTTACATCTCAGAGAAATACAACACAAAGTGCAGACTTATATTTGAGAATTAATGTTAACCCTTTGTGTCTAGTTTGAAGCTTCTTGTATTTGTCTAAAACTACAAGCCAGAATTTTGTATCTCCTTTGATAAAAAGTGTGTATAATGTAAAGTAGTTTTGCATATTATTGTGCTGCATATGGGCTGAATTTTTAAAAATTTTTTAAAGACTTGAAGCAGAACCTTGTAATTTGTGTAAATGACACATGTAAAATCCTACCGTAAAATGCTAAAAGTATGCATTGTTTCAAATAAAATCAAGAAATGCAGCATTATATAATAGTGTGGAGCCCTGAATATTCATGTATCTCCTGGTACGTCACAAGCTGATAAAACGTCTCTGTTTATTCTCTGTTCAGATTCTGGAGTCTGCATATCTTCCTAAGAGTCAAATGCCACCTTCAGACCTCCTGGCTGACTGCTCTGACCAGGCTCACGGTGACTGAAGGGAGGGCGTCATAGATGATACATGCAGATGAACATCTGGGAAGCTTTAGAAGTTGCTTTTCAACCTCAAATTTTTAAAGTGACCTTTATGTGTACTATATGTGATACATCTCTTTATCCTAAATTTTAAATATGTTTATAATAGTTTAAAAACTACTTTATGGAGAGCAAGTAGATTACATACATGTGTCTGGAATAACAGGTGAACCAGATGAGAATCTAGCACCCCTGGTTCCGTATTTTACCCTCAGTGGGATTATCATTCCACACCTTGCTGCTTGTATTGTCTCAGGACTTCCCTGTCTTTTGCTATTAAACTATCGGTAGAAACCAATGGAAACTTAAGTCTCCAGCAGCCTGACAAGGAGCTTTGCAGCCAGCCTAGATAGGAGTGAGGGCGTTGCCTACAAGAAGTGAGAAGTTTCCCACAAGCCAGCAATCATGTAGAACAATAGAGGTGAGCACCTGTAACCACACAGCTCCTCAACCTGTAAAGCAGAGCTCCAGTGGTTCTCTCCCGTAAGAGTAATAACTATCACGCAGCATCTTAATTTGAAGTACAACAGGACCATGTATGAGGTCCCATTTCTAAGGGCCAGGAGGGTGATCAGGAGTTCAGTTTTCGCTATTTCTCAAATGATATTTCTTTATCAGTGCTGATTGCTGACTTCAGGCACTTGCCTCACCCTCATCCTCTAGTTACTCCCTAGTCAGGACCATGCGTTGAATGAAATCCATTCCTTTTAGGAAACTATTCTGTACCCATTTTTCCAGGAGAAGCCTGAACAGCAATCAACTGAGGTCAGTTATACACCTGAGTGCGGTAATGCAAGAATTGTGGGAACCAATAAGAAAATTTAAGGGGGGGGCAGCGATTTTCATCATTACAGGTATTTATTTAATCTGTACAGACTAGGCACAATGCCAGGGGCTGACATTGCAAACACCAAATCTGGTGCCTTAGAAGGACTTGCAATAAAAACAATAGGCCAACAGGTAGATGTGACTGTTCCTGGTGACACATTAACTCTGGACTTCAGAACCCTGATAGATGCTGTCAGAAGCAGAAAATCCCTACCTTTTCTATACAGAGAAGTGCAATTTTGAGACTTGTGAGACACAGGTCTGTCCCTAAAGAAATGATTGGGCTGAGCAGGTGCCCTCTCAGGGATGAGCTGGAGCTGAGGCAGGAGGTGGCTCCCCAGATGGAGGAGGTGACTGTCAGGGTGGGCAAACCCCAGTAGGGGAAGGGCCGGAAGACCGCTGCTTGAGCAATGCACACAGCGTGCGAGCAAAGTGCCAGGCACTGCTCCCTTCACAGGCTCAGGAACACCTGGTCCCAGCCTCCAGCCTCTGCTCACCCACCATCCTGAGAGCACCCTCCGCCACGCACAAATGCGATGTGTGGATAATTCCTATGGCTTCTTTGGACAAACTGTGTAACTCCAGGGACTTAGTGGACTTGTCCAGGACGCACACTTCGGTGGGGAACCAAGCACCCATTTAAGTTTTGCTCTGAACTTTTTTGAGACAGTCACCCTGGTGTCCACGCACACCCTAGCTCCTGACACCCTGTGTCCCAGGAAGACGTGCACAGCTTTGCCCTCTGGCTTCCCCTGGCCTGGGACAGAGCGTGCCCTTCACAAGAAAGGTAGCTGCAAAGACAGAAGAGGACCTGCGCTTTTTCATCCCACTCAGGCTACGGGCAGAAGGCGGAAGGCTCATGCTGCTAAAGCTCCCAGACAGGACCATTTTCACAAGACTCTTTCACAAAGAGAAGCAGGATGGGCCCAGGGAGCCTGGGGCTCTGCATTTAGGGCCATTCGGCAGCTCAGTTTAGAATTATGGGCAGCAGGGCCGGCCTCTCTTTAGGAGCCATGGCTCGTCAGGGTCAAAACTGCACAGGTCACCCTTTTCTCTGCACACATCCACACAATGAGGGTCTTCTCTCCGTCACAGGGCGTCCCCCTACACCACAGGGAGTTGAGCAGAGCCCGGTCTCCAAAGCTGATTCAGAGGAAAACTTCCACAAAGAGTTGATAAACTCAAATATTAGACTGTCTCCAGCCTCCTGTGAATTCCACCTCTCCATCACAGTGGCAACAGAAATGGTGGTGGAGGCTTTGCTGGTGCGTGATTTCTATCTTGCTGATAATCTCAGCTTTGTCTTTAGAGGGTCAGAGTCACCTAAACCTCATGGCTCCTCTGTAAGAATGAAGGAAATTACAAATATTCCACAACAATTACACGGAAACCAGAAGAAAGCCATTGTGCAAATGCATGTCCTTCATTGCCATTTGACTTTGGGTTCTGAGAGTGGGAAGCAGAAGATGAGAAAGAGTTCTGCTTGAGCTCACTTTCATTTTAATATCCCTGCTTATGATTAATATTTTTCAACAATAGTTGAGCAGAGAGGCTCAGAAAAGGCTGGAATTGCCACCCAACCATCTGCGTCTCAGGAAAGCTGCACAGCTGCGAGAGCACAGATTGCTTGGGTGCAAATGTTCGTTCTGTGAATTCCGGCAGGAACCCTAAAGACTGGGGTCGAGTGCCTCCCAGGGTCCAGGGGTAGCAATCAGGAGGTGATGGAAATGGGCCTTAAAATAATGCGGAGTCCACGAGGCCAAACCGGGTTTTGCTGGAGAACAGGGGTCCCAGGAGGCCTTAACACCTCTCCTGGATACTCAGCAGGGCGCAAGCACCCAGGGGAGCCCAGTGGGGGAGCTAGAGAGGCTGAGAAGGGCCCAACACTGTAGCGTGTGCACTGGGCACACAGGCCTCCATTTGTGCTGGGACTGGTCGATTGTGTGGAGGAGACCAGAATATTAAGTGTTGCTTCCTTGGGTTCCATAAAGCTCCATGCCACTGAGATGCTTTTCATTTTCCTCACACCAAAGGCCTCCCCTTCCTCTCGTGGGCCAAGGTTCCATCGGGCTCTTTGGAAACAGCCACTCAGCCCCTTCCCACCCATTAGACCCCATCAAATTAGAGGGTGCTGTCCCTGATGGCCTTGTCGGCCCTGGCTCTGTTCTCACCATGAAGAAAGGGAGGCAGGGAGAGGCGACTTGTTCTGCCTGACATCTAGTTTCCCAGCCCACACCAAAGGCTAATAAAAGTGACTTTTATCAAAAGCTTAGCACTTTACTTATAGACGGGCATATTTAATTCTCCCAATAATCCCCATAAAGTGGTCACTATGTTCATCTCCGTCTTACACAAGCCATTGAAGCTCAGAGGTGTTCAACAGTAAGCCCAAGTGTCCTCAGCAAAATTGGGGCACTTTAAGCCCAAGAGTTTAAACCAGACTGTCTGACTACACAACTCAGTGTTTCCTGCCTACGCATCCCACCGGGTTACTGAGAGGCCCACAACCTCTCTGAAGCTGATGGTGAATGGAATGTGGGAGGAGGAAATGGATAATGAATACAAGGTAGAGAGCAGAAGTTGGGGTGAGACCGTCTACTGAATTCTGCGGCCTCCATGCACATTCAGCAAACAAGCAATTAAGATAAAATTAAGTGTGACTCCATCGATCGGTGAATGGATAAACCAAATGTGAGCTAACCAGATGGAGAAGCAAAATGTGTGAGAGTATAGACAATGGAATACTACTTAGCAACCAAAAAGAAGGAGATACTTACTGGTCATGCTACAATATAGATGAATCTCTAAAACACGATGTAAGTGAAAGAAGACATGAAATGAAGACAAAGAAAGACAAAACATGACATATTGGTCACTTCCACTTGTGAGAGATCCAGAGAGAGCAAGTCTACGGGGACAGAAGGTAGATTAGTGGTTGCCTGGGACGAGGGCTAAGAACAGAGACTGACTGTGAACGAGTCCATGGGGTGTTCCTGGAGCAATGGAAAAGCTCTAAAGCTGGATTGCAGTGATGGTTGTACCACTCAGTAAATTTACCAAAAACCAGTGACTTATACATTTAAAGGGGTTGTATTTTATGGTATGTAAATTGTACCTCAATAATTAGTTTAAGATAAATGAGACATCTTCCAAAAAGTGCTTAACTATACAAAGCAAAGCAGCATCTGCTTAAGTACAGATCCCCGTGAGGCTAAAGGGAGGTAAATATCGGAGGCACCTCACAACGCAGGGCCAGCAGTAAGTGCGCGTCAGCTCGCAGCTGTCGTCCCTGGTCAAGCGCGCGGCAGGCAGCCCCAGCTCCCATAAGAATATCCCCTTGGGCGACAAATGAGGACTCCGATACTTCTGTTCCTGCTGGTTGTATCTGTTTTCCAGGCTGTGGGCCAAACACCCCACTTCTGTTCATTGGTCTTTCTTGAGCCAGGCTGCCAAGTTTCCACTTCCTCACATTCCTATACAGTTCAGCCCCAAAGAGGCTGCCTCTGTAGTAAAAGCTTCTCATCGGTTGCACAGTCAGGACGCTGAGCGCCCTCTTTGTTCGGAGAGCCACCCCGCAACTGCGGGCCGCCCCTGGAAAAGCTGAAAATACCACACACTCACTCTCCTGACAGCCCGCCCCCCACCCTGGGAGCCGGGCCCCGGACAGGACCTGGGTGTCACCAGCCTTGGAGGTGTGGATTGGGACACAACGGAATGGGGACACGCCATCCCGGGAGCGTCGGGCGGCGGTGTCCCACGTCCCGCCGCCGGGGGCCCAGGCGCCGCAGGCGGGCTGGGGCGCCCCTGGAGCTGGCCGTGGACGCCCATCGTAGCAGGGGCAGTTGCGTGACACTCTTTTCTGCGTTGCTTCAGGCACTGTCGCGTCCAAGATTTCCCAGGGGCAGAGCCACTCACTACCCATGAATCAACTTTCTCTCTTCTTGAATTAGCTCGAGCTGATTTCTGGCTACTAAACCGGTACCGGACGCCGCCGCAGGCAGCAGACCCTCGGTGGGGGCGGGGAGACCACCTGGATTAGCTCCGGGCCGGGGGAGGGCACGAGGCAGTGACCACCTGCGGGCGCCCAGGGATGGGCCTTCAGCAGACCGCGGCCCCGGGGGATCAGCTCACCACCTCCCCCCAGATTCCGGTGTTGATGCCCTACCCCCAGCGCAGCTGCATTGAGAGACAGGGCTCTTCGGAGGTACCGAGGCTTCCAGGAGGTCCTCAGGGTGGGGCCCTTAGGAGGCTCCAGAGGCCTCGCTTGTGCGCCCTCCCCACCTGCATTCCCCGAGGGAAGGCCGCGTCGGGGGCAGGAGCGGGCCATCTCCAGTCCGGGAAGGGAAGGCCGTGCCGAAGGAAGCCCCCCAAGCGTCGGGCCTCCTCGGTGACCGCGACCCCCCTCAGCAGGAGTAACCTTGGCCGGTCTGGGTCCAGCCGTGTTTTCCCCCCTATCACGTGGGACAGGGAGTTTTCTCTTTTTCTAGCCCCAGCCCCATCTGATCTTCACCACTTCTCGGGATGAGGGGATGCTTTTCCCGCCCAGCAGCGACAGCTTTTGTTACGGGGGAGACAAGAGCCCAGGCCGCCAGCGGGGCATCTCCCGGAGGCTTATCTCGGGGCTCCAGCTGCACCGGCCCGGCCAGCGCCGAGCGGGCCCTGGAGCAGCAGCCGCGCGTCTGCGGTCTCTTTAGATTTCAGTCCGTTTGTTTACTAAGTTCTCTGATGGGTTCAAGAAAAGTTACGACTTTGTGGATTGCTTTTTCTTGTGAGGGTAGGAACAACGTTCTTTACAGCTTTCTACATTCCAGGCGTTAAGACAGAGAAGCCCCTAGATTCTATATAAACAGAAAGAGAAACTGAACTTGTTATTTCAATTTTGTCATTTTGAGTTCATTTATAATTTTTTTTTTGTATTAAAGTTGGTAAGAATCAGTCCTGAAAAGCAAAAACACTGACAGTATTGCAGTTTCTGGAATATACAGTGATAAGTGACTGTAATGAAATTCTGACACACTTATACTTATTTCAAGACTTTACCTTTAATTTTTCTGCTGCTTCATGAAGCACTCTTGACAATTAAAACTGTTCTTTACTCAACTATGAGGGAGGAGAGATGACAAATTGGGTACAATCTTTTTTGAACGTTAACATAGATCAATTTTGACAGTATCATCAGTGTATTTGAAGACAGCTCAAAAACAGAAATTGGCATATCATTCATTGTGCAACAAGCTAATACGCAGGTTTCCCACTTTTCTCAAAAAATATATTAATGCAATTTAAAACTTAGTCTATTACTTTTTCCTGTAAAATTTTGACTATAAATATATATATATACATACATACATAAACACACAGGTGTGTGTGTGTGTGTGTGTGTGTATGAAGTTGAAGGAAATTCTCATTGTGTACTTTTTTGTATTATTTCATGATCATTGAAAATAACTTTGTAGCATAAAGGGTGTTAAAAAATGATCCACTCCAGGTGTTTAATACACAAGGTGCGTCACTGATAAAAAAAATTGTTACAGGAATGATTATTAGTGTGACTGATCTGTGTTATTAAATAGGGAAATCATTGCTGTTCCACAATACTTTAAGGGAGGGTGTGGGAATAAGCTGGGGAGACTAAGGATTGCAGCAATAAACTGTATTTTTTACTATAGGATTTAAATAACATATTTACATATTTCAGTAATTTGTACATTTAAAATATACATTAATATATTTTAAACTGTTTTCCTCTTCTCTCTTCTGTATTATTTTGTATATAGCTTTTTTGCACTTAATTTTTCAATTTAGTCTGCAGGTCACATACTATCTAGACTGGATCAGGGTAACAAGAGAAATAGACATCACTCAGAGACCCGGCTTAGGAATGAACACAGCACTGACTGCACTTTGATTTAGTCCCTCTGAGAGGCGTAAGCACTTTGGGTTATACAACAATCTCATGCTTGCATAGTACTCTTGCTCTTTGACCTAATAAACCTCTTGACTCTACTCTCTTCTCCTTGGACCTAATAAAACTATTTTACTATTAATTTATTCTACTTGCTTTTAAAATATACCTCAAATCTTTTTTGATGCTCGACAAGGTAGAAATAAAAAGAAATATGGAAAGGAGTTAGAGTAGGAACACACCCTTCAAAGAAAAATACAGCCCTGGCTGGTGTGGCTCAGTGGATTGAGTGCTGGCCTGCAAACCAGGTCACTGGTTCAATTCCCAGTCAGGGCATATGCCTGGGTTGCGCACTGGGTCCCTGTTTGGGAGCATGTGAGAGGCAACCAGTTGATCTTTTACACATTGATGCTTCTCTCCCTCTGTCTCTCCCTCCCTTCCCCTCTCTCTAAAAATGATTAAATCTTTTTAAAAAATACAATATATGGCCCTTATAAACAGAGCTCAACCCACTTTCCCTTTTTTCCAACTCACTTCCTAAAATGGCCTTTCATCTGCCTTTCACAGAGGCCTCGAATCTGATCACTAAGACCTAGAATTACCCAAGCCCTTTGGGGTTTCTGAGTTCAGGCACCTTACATTCTTGTTTGGCTATTTAGGTGTCTTGTGTTTCCAAAATTTTGTGTATGAGTTCAAACTCTCTGGTTATCTTTGGCATGGTTTCTAAATAGCACCTTTGGAACTATTTCCACAGACCAAGATGGTTCATAACAAGAGAGGTTCCCATCTGAAGACAACACCGCCAGTTCTCTGCCAGTCTCTGTGCCAGGGATAAAGGCAAAAGAGACATGATTCCAACCCTTAAGGAGGAAAAGACCTAAAAACTAATACAGTATGATGTGTGCTATAATGAAGGTTCACACAAAGAACTATGAGAGTGTAGAAGAAAATTTACTGTGCCTGAATGAGAGCGAGTTCAGAGAGACAGAGAGGCAGCTTCGGAAAGGCACCATTGAGTTACATAGGGTTTCATCCGAATGGAGACAGGGATTTCAGACTGAGTAGGAAGATAGTGCAAATATGGATTTGGAGAGAGTTGAAATCCCAGCTACATGATTCATTAGCAATGTATACATGATCTGAGGCAAATCACGTTTCAGCGTAAGTTCTTCATCAGCAAAATGAAGGTTTGCCTGAAAGATTGCTATGGTTCTTCCTACTAACAGGGTATATTTGCAGCCATCTATACCAGGCAAGAACTCCTTCAAAACAGTAACAATACATGATACAGCATTTTACATCCATCTTTATATATTTCTTGATTATAATCCATACATGTTCCATATCCCAGTGTTCCCACCAATAAAAAATAAGTATATTGTTCATCACCCCCACATCCTCACTTTCTCTCTGCACTGGCTTTTCTCCTTTTGTCATAAAACATGCCTGTACACAAGTTTCTCACACCTCAGAAGACAAGTAAACCTTCACCTGACTACTTGGTAGTTATTTCAATTCCTCTTTTAAGAGCCAAACTCTTCTGAAATGTTTTTTAGCTCACTCGTGTCCAACTTTAATCCAAACTGCACAGAGATTAAAAAACGCTAACAAAATGCTGAAACTGTTGCCCATCAACACTGACTAGCTCTAACCAGCTCTTTTTGATGCTGTTAATATTGCTGATGGTGCCCTCCTTAGTACCATCTTCTGCTCCTCAGGATATTTAATTCAGTACACACCCAATTTATTTGACTCTGGTTGTGTGCCTACTATGTCTCATGAGAGTAACAAGATTGTGCTTAGGGAGTCTACAATCAACTGGGGTAAACAGCTAACAAGGATATAAAGTAGAATGTAGTACAATACAAGAAGTTCTATGGGAGATTTGGAAAGGTTCATGGAGGTGGTAGCATTTGGAGGTGGACTTAAAGGATAAGATTTCAATTTATAAACATGGAAGGGATCGTATCGAAAAGAAACAGTAATTTTAAATGCTGAGGCAGGAATCACAATGTGTTGAGAAACATTACTGCAGGGAGAAAGTAAAACTTTTTTTTTTTTTTTTAAAGATTGTATTTATTTTTAGACAGAGGTGGAGGGAGGGAGAAAGAGGGAGAGAAACATCAGTGTGTGGTTGCTTCTCACGTGCCCCACACTGGGGACCTGGCTCGCAATCCAGGCATGTGCCCTGACTGGTAATTGAACAAGTGGCCCTCTGGTTTGCAGGCCGGTGCTCAGTCCACTGAGCCACACAAGCTAGGGCAACGTTTGGCATCCTTACAGCACCCCCCTCCAGCACCCTATAATATTTA
This sequence comes from Pteronotus mesoamericanus, assembly GCF_021234165.1. NCBI lineage: Eukaryota > Metazoa > Chordata > Mammalia > Chiroptera > Mormoopidae > Pteronotus > Pteronotus mesoamericanus. The sequence goes on along the minus strand of NW_026555234.1, from coordinate 24,328,030 downwards.
TCCCTACACTTGGTTAAAGCAACTATCAGCATTTATTGCCTTGAAATTGCTGTTTATGAAATGTCGAACTGTGTACTTTATTTCTCCTCCAGAGAAGACCTATACAACACTAGTTGAGTACCAGCTCTGCAGCCATACTGGCAGTCAAGCCCTATGTGGCACTTCCTGGCTGTGTTAACTTTGAGCAACGATTTCATCTTTCTTCCCAACCCCTCATCTGCGAAATGGGGATAGGATCTACTAGGTTGTTATAAAATCAGATTAAATGAGTTAACACATGGAAAAGTTCTTAGAACAATTAGTGGCACTTGGTACACACTCAAAAAATGTCAGCTCTTCTGACTACCGTAGGGTCTTGTCCTAGTTTAAAACTGTCTTCCCCTTGTGCATTTCCAGCTGCTCCATCCACACAGGACATGAACTGTACAACTCCAGGGCTGCCGCTCACACTGAAGAGGTGAGCATCTGCAGGAAGGTTGTGTCTTCATACTTAGGGTTTGGTTTGGTTTTGATCAAGCCCTCTTTACTGAGTCCTCCCTCCCAAAGACCTTTGTCCTGCTCTAATAACTGCTTTCTGTTATCATGGACGTTCCGTGTATTGCTCCCTTGAATTGTTCAGTTTCTTTGACTTTGGAGTATCTTCATTTCTAGATAACACTCCATCTTTGTACAGCAAAATATCTACAAGCAACTCGGTGTACATTAGTTTTATGAATCTTTATTACGCCTTCATGATAGCTAAGTGAATATTTATATGGAAAATAACTTTAATCAGTGTTTAAAAGCAGTTCCGCTGTACTCTAGTGTTTTGGGATTTTTTTACCCTGGCCGCCAGTGCGCCTCAGCCAGCTGGGCATCATCCTGCAAACTGAAAGGCTGAAGGTCCGACTCCAGGTCAGGGCACAGGCCTAGGCTGTGGGTTCCGTCTCTAGTTGAGGTGTGTATGAAAGGCAACCAATCGATGTCTCTCCCCTGTCCCCTCTCTAAAATCAGTAAGCATGTCCTTGGGTGAGGATAAAAATTAGTTTGAGAAATCTGATGCTATTTATTGATTCTTGCTTTTCTTTCTGACCAAAGTTGACAAAAAAATCTTTCTTCATTGGTTGTATTGAACTGGTGAATCTTTCAATCAGGAAATTTGCACTCTTCAGCTCTGAAATGTTCTTGGACTGTTTATTTGGTGATACAATCCTTCATTTTCTCTATCCTCCCTTGGTGGAGTTTGTCCTGTCTGGGATCAGCTGTCAGGCCTCCTGGGTTGACCCAGTATGTTGCTGATATTTTTGCTTCTATTTTCTGTCTGCCTTTGGATTCCCCCCCTCCACATTGAGACATCTTCTATTTACTACCGTTCTACTTTCATTCGCTCTACAAGTCTTTACTGATGACTAACTTAATACATTTTTCTACGTTCCAGTCAATGTTCTGGGCATTGGAGATAATAAGACAAATCCCAAACATTATGTTGGACAAAATTAAAAAGCAATAGGAAGTGTCATAAAGAAAAATTAAGCAGAAAGGGGAGAGCGGAATGGCGACAAAAGCCGTTTTAGTGGGAATGATCATTTAAACAGCAACATTAAAAAAGTGATTAAGCAAGACATGTAATGATCTGGGAAAACATTCCAGGCAGAGAGAACAGGCTACTCAAAGGGCCTGAGGTTTAAAGAACCAGAATACAGGGTGGGCAAAGGCAGGTTTACAGTACATGAAACAAGAGCTTATTCTTTATTCTTGCAGTTATTAATCGTTATTAGTATTACAACTGTAAATATGCTTTTCCCCACCCCTACACATTTAAAGACTGAGCTAAAGATCTGGGTGGTCCTGAAGAGGAAACAAGGATTGTTTTTAAACCCGAGTCTGAAATGTCCTGCATGGTGGTCAAAAGCATGCAGACAGACCACATGGGCCCTGCCCTGGATAGAGCGGAGTGCCCACCAAGGTTTCCTTCTCTAAGATGGAGGTATTGCAGCCAGTTTGCAGTCAAGGTAAAGAGGTAGAAACTGACAACACAGAAGAGAGGGAAGCAAAGTCCTCAGACACCTGAGAGGGAAGGCAGTATGTGACAAAAGATGCAGGTAGGCAAACCCATTTGATGAGATGTACTCCCCGCTTGTTATATAACAAATTAATTAGTTAGCTGTGAGGGATTAGAACCTGTTGGAGATTCAGGGCAAGTAAACTGTGCAATTGTCACTTCACAGAAAAGACTGAAATGATAAAGGCGATACCAAGATACAAGCTAGGGGGTAATGGCCCACTTGAAAATACTGGTGCTCAGTTATTGTTCACAGTGACAACAGTGAGCACAACCACGTCTTTCTCCAGGTAAATCCTGCTATGCAGGTATTACAGGCAAGGGATGAGGGCATGACTAGAGATGACCCATGGAACCTAAGGTAGGTAAAGGTGAGTAACAAGGAGTGTACCTGCCTCGCCTTCAGGGATGTTGGGTGTGGAATTAAAAATAACCTTTCCATCTCTTCATCTTCAAATTGTTACCCTAATCTAGGTCTCCTTGTTTCATTTTACTTGTTCCTTCTTTCTACCTCAGTTCCAAAACTACTTCTTCAGTGAGTAGGTGCCCCTTACCTACACATACGTACACTGCCTCCAAAGTTACTCTCCTTTCTTAATGCTTTTGTGCAACAGCCCTCCCTCAACCGAAATTCCATTACTAAGTGAAGATAAAGGTTAGGGGTAAAACTAGAGAATCGAAAGATATTAAATATAATTGATGAAACACAAATGTAATTAACTTAGCCTGGATTTACTTAAAGAGGGATAAGCATGCTGATCAGTGACCTGGAAGTAACCTAAAAACAAAAATCAGCGACATTGAAAAATTACTGTTTCGCCCTGGCTGGTGTGGTTCAGTGGACTGAGCATCAGCCTTCGAACTAAAGAGTCTCTGGTTCAACTCCCAGTCCAGGGCACATGCCTGGGATGTGGGCCAGATCCCCCGCCGTAGGGGGCACGCAAGAGGCAACCACACAGTGATGTTTCTCTCCCTCCCTGCCTTCCCTTCTCTAAAAATAAAATCTTTAAAAAAAACTACTCTCTATGGCTTACTATTAGAGGTAGAATGAGCAGAGATTTCCCACTATGAACTCATTACTAATTATAAAAAACATTTAAAATATTTTTAAATGAAGTGAAACATGCTAATAATCACCCCAGCAGACCGTTACCCTGAATTAGTTTCTTTATAAAAATTGCCTTTTGATTTTACCTGTCATGACACCTTACAAGGTTAACCTTAGAGGAGCTATACCTCTCCTCATACACAGAAGTATGATATAGTATCTATAGTATAGTGAAATGATTTTTAGGGTCAATCAGATGTTGCTGTTTAGATCATGTTCTATGGGTTGTATTCTACACCAAAAATAGAAGAAAAAAATGTTTAGTGCATGTTAACTTCAGCAGAAGTCATGGAATCCTAGATACATCTAGAGTTCACCAAAACATTGTTCAATTCATGCCACGAAAACCGGTGTGGGCACACTTTCTCTGAAGACCTCACTCCCACCTGAACTGGTTTTCCTTTTCATGCTTGCAGATGACCCCTCCACATTTCCTATTTGTAAGGAAAACAAGGATAGTACTTTAGACCTCAAAGTGCTATCAAGGTGCCCTGGTCCAGTGGCTCAGTGGGTTGGAGTGTTGTCCCATAACTGAAGGGTTGCAGGCGTTGACTCCCACTCAGGGCACACACTTAATGTTGCAGGTTCAACCCTTGGTTTGGGTGTGTACAGGAGGTAACTAATCGATGTTTCTCTCCCCAAGAACAATAAAAAAAAAAAGTCCTTGGGGAAAAATGCTATCAAGTTAAATAGTAAGCACATATAAAAAGCATTATTACGGGATTTCTACCAAAAATAACTTGACTCTGGGTATTCAACTCATTTAATTCATCTATTTTTAAAAGGACTTTTAAAAATTGGGGAAAAAAAGGAAAAAATCAAGACTGTAAGGTCCCTCTTTTCCTTAAGTCTGTTAATTCCATAAATATGGTTAGAAGGCTCCAGCAGAATGTCATTAATCTTGTTCCTTAATATTGTTTAGGATAGTTCATTCATCAATATAAAGCAAATAATGTGTATAGCACAGGAATATATTTTATATATTGAAAATGAAGAGCTATGGAATACAATAAAGAGCTAAATAAATATTAGCCTCGTTAAGTTATGAAAAGGTACTACTAGTTCCCCTTAAACCAACTTTAGATATATTCTGTATATGCAACATAACTGATGCTGGTAAGGGAGAAACAAAGTACTAGGTATATTTACTTGCTAAGAAATATACTCTGGGTTTCTAAAATTTTGTAGTTTTATAAAGTGTTTGCCTTGTTTTACCTATGTATATCGAAAACAGGCTCCATAAGCATTATAAACTGAGTATTTACATAGCTTTGTGTTCTTGACTTTGGTTAAACATCTTAAAAGGTAATTTGTAATAGGAAGATTTAAGTAAAATGATGAAGTTGCGCTTTAGTTTTACTGAAATTAAAAGGGGTGAAATGAATGTTACAACATGAACACATGCATAGTAAATTACTGTAAAGATACTCCTAAAAGCTTTTTCATGTTATTCACTTAAGATCTTTAATTCTTTGATGATCAAATTAAAACATGTACCAAGTGTTTACTACCCTTTAAATGTGACCATCCTTCGCTGGGAACTGGCATGAGAGCTCACTGGAATTCCATTTGTTATCCTTGCTTTTTAATAGGTAAAGATCCAGCTGGCTCATCAATAGAGCACTTCATACTAGTATTCCAGTCAGGAGCAATTCCATATCCAAGCTAGAAAAACTCAAAGGACTGCTGAAAGTTGATTATGAATGCCCTGGAGACACAAGGTAACAATTAGTTTTGCTATGTAAACTAGTACAAATCCTGAACAATATAATCTCTTCTAATTATCACTACTATTGGAGGTAGGGGTAATCCAAAAAGAGTGACCCAAGACTTTCTGAAGTAATTCAGAGTCTTTTCACTGTAAACAGGCACCCTTTCCAGAAAGATTTGTGTGCACATATGAAAAGAGAATTAAAAAAATTACTTTCAGTACCAATAAACTCTGGATTATTCTAATTCTGAATTAAAACTTAGCCAAATACTGTTTTATTTTCAAGTACTTTTAATGAAATAATTTCAATCCATTTTTAAATTCGAAGACCCAATATAATTTATTGCATATATCATATGTTCATCACTTTGAAACCAGTTTAGAAGAAATCGCTACCTGGTTTAAGTAATGTGGAGGTTTAAATGCTTGCCTGCAGATGAGTACCCAGAAAGAAGATATAAACCATTTTCATGGGAAAACATGCATGCATTTATTTTTAAGAATTCCCAATAAGGGGGGGAAAAATTCAACATCTTTAAAAATGTGTTTATTTTTTTAAAAAATCAGTTGTGTACAAAAGTGTTTCGTAGTTTTCTCAAGACAAATACCCAACCCTCCCACAGCCCACCCTGCTTCATGGTCTTTCTGGTAACCCACCCATTTTCCCCATACAGGAAGTTAACGGCTCAAGATAGACCCTCCTACAGAATTTATCATCACTAACAGATGGTTTAGAATAGAGATCTAGAGAAGCTAACAAGCAAGGTTCTTTCTTGGTGAGGTTAATGAGAATCCCTAAAATGGCAGTAGACTTCCAGCAGACACCACAACAAAGCACCATCAATTGCTGAAAGCTAAAAAATAGACATTATTTTCAATAGTATTTCATTTTCTATTGGAAAAGTCTTTAAATTACATTAAATAAGTCTCTTTCCCCCCAAAAGAAATAGTCTAGCTTTTATTATGATGCCTGTAAAAATTAGGTAACAGCAAGCACACAAGGATCAGTTAACAGCACAGTGCAATGATTGGTATCCACTCATCCCCTAGAATCAAACTGATAAACTGTGCCACGCCTGATTTTATATATCTATATATATACACACATAGATATATAAAATCTATCTATATATCTATATATATGAAATCTATATATAGTAGCATGGTTAAAACAACCAAGTGTTAGGTGACACATTCTCAACTTATATTTAGGTGATGGTCACAGGTTTATGAAAGTAGCAGTCCAATAAAGCTGTAACAGAACAAACAGGACAAGGGAGATACTGACATTCTCCTACCCCTGTGCCACAAGATTTTTGATCCATATTGCAACAGTGCAAGTAGAACATGTGACATAATATGTAGACACTGCTGAAAAGTTGCATTTGGGGAAAAAGGCTATTTATCAGTAAATACTACTTCAAGTTGCCTTCTTCCCTAGTGATAGTAAATAGCTGATATTAAGCATTCATTTTAAACTGGTACTGAAAAAATGGAAATGCAAATTTTTAAAATGAATGGTTTGTACCCTGGAATTGAAAGTTCTTGAACTAGAAAAGTGATTAATATAACATCATTGTAAAAGTCCAAGAAATAAAGTTAACTGTAAACAGACGGCTTCCTTTTTTATATCCATTGTTTTCACGTATGTACAAGTATACCTGGCTCCAACTCTTCCCTGCCCGAACCCATCTTAAATCTTTGAAACGACAAAATGCTTTATTTCCTCTGTTGCTACAAGATTGTGGAACATCTTACTCCTACTGCAGTTTTAAAAGCTCAAATCAGGCTTACACTTAGAGCCAAGATCTACTTTTCACATTGATAAACTTATTAAGCAGCCTAAACAGTAACATGATATGCTACATTCTGTAGTGCATAAATAAGCAATATCCACTTTAACTGCCAATTCTCAGATACTTTAAAATGTTATTTTGCATAGTTTTAAGTGCCACCAACAATCACAAATGTGAAATACTCCCCCCCCAAAGTCTTCATCGATTATTCTCAAAAACAAAATACTCAGAACCCTAACATATATATATATATTTGAACATGTTATTGTGTTTAAGTAAACCTTAGCCACAATTCCAAACATTTGTGGGAGCCAACTCAGAGAATCTAATTTAGTGAAAGTTCCTCAAATATTTGTAACTAGTTACTGTATATTTATTTGGGTCACAAGTAGCTATTCATTCAGTAATCTGTACTGAAATACTATACAGCTAATTATTTGTTGTTTTAAAAGTCAGGCACATACTCATGAAATAGACCTGATTTCACTAAAAGTCTATTGTGTTATCAATGACTTCTAGCAAATCTGCCTGCCCTAAACAGGGTATCATTAAATGTATTTTTAACCATAATTTTTGAGGCCTTTAAAACAGAAAAATCATAAAAAATTGAGAATTGTAAAAATAATTTTCACCAGGGTACCTTTTTTCCTATACCTGTACTTTTAATGTCCTTTTCCCAAACACGTAAGACCAGGGTGGTGGTGGTGGGGGTGGGGCATACCTTAATTTCTATGTTTAAGGAAGTAAACCTACCTACAGAGAAGTGGGAAGAAAACAAAACAGGATGGCAGTGGGAAACGTTCCAGAAAGGGAGATTATCACATTAAATGAAAATGAGGTAAATTTTGAAATGAAAAATCCATTATGGAGAACCTCTCATACTAATTTCCTGGGCACTGGGATGTTGACTTAGATGAATTAGATACCCTATAGGGCTAATGTGCATAAAAAAACCAAAGGCAAGGTTTAGTTGCCTCCCAGAGCTAAGTATGTAATGCTTGACATTTAGTAACCTCTGAGTTTTCTCCTTTGTCTAACCACAGAACAATTAAATATACCCTGAAAATATAGGCAAATAGTAAACTGGGTAGATGTTTCATATTTAAAATAACCCAAATATTACCATTAACAAGCTGCCCTCCACTAAAATAAAAAAATTAATTCTAATCAACAATGCAACAAAACTGTCCACACTTGCACACAATTTCAACCTTACTTTAAAATATAAAGAAAAAGTACAAGGTTTTAGTTATTTAAAATAAATAAGAAAAATCTTGTTTCCTTTGGCATCTTTGGAAAGTAACTAAACTATGACAATTAAAGGAGGTTGATTGTATCAAGAAATTTATGCTTAAGCAAACAGAGAGAGAAAAAAACATAGCAACTTGTGTTTAGTATGCAATAATATCAACTACAAGAGTTTACTATTGATTAGGAAAGCCTTACAAGTTTTTGGAAGAACCATCACATCTTTAACATTACAATATATTTAACAATGGTTTCTTTTATTGCTTCTAAGATTATTGAGAAGTCAAATGAAATTATGCTAGATTTATGGTTCAAAATTGTTTCCCAAACACTTAACAATTATAATTTAGGATAAATAACACTTGAAAAAAGCAAACCTTTTATAATAGGACTTTCAATATACAGCCTTACTTTAATTCATTCTGGTTCTATTACATTTTTATTATTTGCATTGGTCCTGGATATTTAATAAGCACTGTGTTTCTATGTATAGAATTGCCTGCATAAATCCATTTCTACCTTCACAAAATGGTCACGTTAGTGTTTGAGCTGCAAAACTAATAATTTTGAAACTTTAGAACTTAGAACAAAATGTAACTTTTATACGAATAGGAAGTCTGACTATGTACAAGGTAAAGTTTTCAATTTTCATATTATCAGAAACATCATAAAGAAAGCTAGATTTATAACACACTTCTATTCCTATGTGCATCTGAAGTATGTACAGTAAAACACCAACACAGCTTTCATGTGTAAATAGGGGGAAATGTAAGCAAGAGTGACTTTTAAAGTATCTAAAAAAGCAATCTCTATAAAGCCAAAATTAGGCTAAAAAACAAAAAACAGTTGATTTCATCCTTTCAAGTTCTCAAAGAAAAATTTCATCAGCTTAAAAGTAGAAAGACGTCAAATTCACTTGAAAAAACTTAGTTGGGTTCTTTCATTAAATCTCGGGAATATTACAACATCAAGTATTTACCAGTTTTGCAAGAGAAACAAAATTGGCAGCTCCATTTCTACACTACTAGTTAACATAGGAACGTTTTTAAGAGTAAAGAATTGTGACAAAACATTCCACAAGGATGACCTAAAAATGGAGCAAGGGATACTGCCCCTCGGCACATTTCCCAAAGAATTTACTATTAGAGTATTTAGCTTAGCTGTGTGTGTAAGAGGGGGAAAATAAATATGGTGTCCCAAGTTGCTGACTAGGACAAAAAGGCTCTGAATAGGTCACCATCTTCAATTCTGGATAAATCTCATACTTAAGAATTCTCAAATGCTTAATATGGTGGTCTTTTCAGCTACCCATTCTAAGAAGTCAAGTACAAGCATGCAAGTAAATTCACAGGCACAGAGGATCCATGTTAAAAACAGTTAAGGTAGCTGTGATGCAACACCAACAATTTGAATGGTCCTGACACACTCAAAGTATTATCTTAATTATTCAACAAAATCCTGAAGCAAACTCTTGCTAGTCTTGGTACACTGCTAAACACTAAAGTAGCATGTTTTTTCCATGGTTTCGCTTAGCTCAAAGAATTTTTACACTATTAAGAAAAAAATTAAAGTATTTCCCCTTTTTAAATTTACACAGACGTTTAATTAGCTTTATTTACAGAGCAGGGATTTTCTTTTTTTTCAGTCTCCAATGGTGCCTAGATAACAACATTAGGCAAGAATGCCAGTTTAAAAGAAATCTATGCAGAATCCTAAAAATAACAGATGTTGATGCTCCTCAAGAAGGGCAAGCTTGACTATATCAGCAGCTCTCTCACTATGCCTCAGTTACTCAGAAGCAATTCTGTTGCAGTCTCTACATCCCATGATTTTGAAGACAAGGCCACTATTACCGCATTCTGTAGAGAAAAAAGAGGGACCCCAAAAAAAAATCAAATCTCGAGGAAATTTGTTTTTTGTTTTTCTTCAAGGAAAGATTTAAAAAATATCGAATCATTCACTGTCTTTATATTGACAACCACACCTTGTTTTTGTTTTTATCTTTATCTTTTTATCTTTATACTCGTAGTACATAAAAAGCTTCTAAAACCAATGACTGGAATCAGCAAAATGAAAAGGAAAATCACTGATTTTTAATAACAGAAAGTTCATCTATCAAAATTAAATTTAGAGCCCTGGCTGGGTAGCTCAGTTGGTTAGAGTGTCATACAGATCTGCTAAGATGTAGGTTTGATCCCCAGTCAGGGCACATTCAAGAATCAACCAATGAATGCATACATAAGTGGAACAACAAATCAATGTTTTTCTTTATCTCCCTTCCTCCTCTCTATCTAAAAATCAGTAAAGACATACATATATACATACTAAATTTAGAGTATTTTTGAACCAATTTTGTCAGCCAAGAATTTGCCTCAATCATTTAAAATCGGTCAATATATTGCCCTTGCAGGGTAGCTCAGCTGGTTAGAGCACTGTCCCAATATGCCAAGCTTGCGGGTTTGATCCCCAATCAGAGTACATACAAGTATCAACCAATGAATGCATAAGTAAGTGGAACAACAAATCAACGTTTCTCTTTATTTCAAATAAGTAACATTAAAAAAAATCAATCAATATAACAAAATCAGCATACCTTTATATTACTTACCCTATCAAAGCCCATAGCACATAGATTTTCTATTTTTTTGGTGTATTCTGGACTAGAAACTGGTGCTCCAGCATACACATGTGCCCAGAGTCGGGCTGTCTGTTTGAACATTTCAGGATTTTGTTTGTACTATATGAGAAAAAAAATTGATAATACATGACAATAGAGTTATAACATTCAATATAGTAGCTCAGTTCTAACTGCATAATAACCCGGTTTTTCTAAATAAAACTAATGTAGATTTTAAATGTTACTGATTCACTGTCCACTGCAAATAAACTGTGTCACTCAATAAAAAACTGTTTAACCTGAAGCTGTAATTCTTAAATTATGCTGACAAAAGATAAAAACAAATAACATTTACCAACTCTGATCTCCAGTTTCAACAAAGATAAGTGGCAGAAAACGAACACTAAGTCAAGTGAGATGTTAGAGACTGTTTCTAATTAGAGATGTTCCTAAACACTGTGTTTAGAATTACTAGTTTCTAAAATAACATAGACAATAAATGTGACCAAACTTTTGTATTAACCACAGCTCAGGCTAGAATATACAACTAGACTTTACTGTTTTGCTAGAGCTGTATCAGTGTACAGTAATTTAAGAAAACCCTTACTTAGAGCACATGTTCTAACTTATAGCAAAGTCCTAACTTACAGCACATGTTTTGAGATGATTATGGACTTACCCTAAAACTTCCCACATGCATTGAAAAGAGGTAAATTTATTTTCAAATATTGCATTACTTAATAAAGCAAAGTATGCACTTAACTGTTCAATTTACTTTATTTCCTTTACAAGTTTTATTTATCTTTAATATTTTAAGACTGAAGAGATTTTTACAGCAAAATGATAAATGTAGCTTCTAATATTAATTCTTAACAAGGAAATAAGACAAATTACTCACTTGTTTTAGGAGCTAGAAGAAACCTTTAAGTCTGCCTCAATGTTTGAGGCTCAGAACTAAACAGGAAATCAAAGCTAGGACTCAAGCTAAAATTCTGACTACCAAAAACGAATCAACAGCACATATATATATAACATGTAAAACCATAATTCTACACTTTCTTGAGACAAACAGAACATTTTAACACATATATATAAAAGAAAGAGTGAACAACTTTTCTAGGGAAAAAAGAAGTTTGCTAACAGGGAAGTTTCCTCATATAGAAGAAACATGGCAGATTGACTAAAATGACATATAGAAATGAATACCATCCTGAAAAAGCATGAGTTTGAGGAATAATAAGAATTTAAGAAGTTAAACTGGATTTGTAGATCAAATCATGAAGGAACTCTGCAAAACAAAGAATTTAGACTTACTGAGTAGGTAATAGTAGAGATAGTAAGTTTTTAGTAGTAAAGTAAAATAAGTTTTATACTTTATAAAGCTAACTGGTATCCATACAGAACACAGGGTAAAGAAGAGGCTGAGAAAGGGGAGCTCTATCAGAACAGTAGAAATGAGAAATTTCACAAATAAATAAATAAACAAACAAACAAACAAACAAAACATGTACTGAGCCAGAGAAGTATGGTAACAGGAAGAGTTTGGGGATAGAATCAAGAAGAGGCACTGGCTGTGTGGCTCAGTGGAATGAGCACTGGCCTATAAACTGAACGGTTGCTGATTCGATTCCTAGTCAGGGCACATGCCTGAGTTGTGGGCGAGGTCCCCATTTAGGGGCACACGGGAGGCAACTGAGCCATATTTCTTTCCCACATCGATGTTCCTCTCTTTCTTTCTCCCTCCTTTCCCCTCTCTAAAAATAAATAAGACTTCTAGTCAGTCAAGATGGAGGCTTATGTTAACATGCCTTGCCTACACAAAAAATTACAACTAGACTACAAGACAAGTATCACCCAGAATAGTCAGAAAATTGAGCTGTACAGAAGTCTGACAACCAAGGATTTAAAGAAGCTACATCCACCCAGACAGGTAGGAGGGGTGGAGAGGTAGAGAGGAGTGGAGAGACACAGAGAGGCATGGCAGAGTGGTGCAGAAATGCAGAACTGGCAGTCCCACATCCACATATGGTGGATAAAAACAACTGCGAGGGATACCTTGGGAACAAGGGATCCCAGCCTCAGACCAGATCACCCAGCCCAGCGTTCCAGTACCAGGAAGATAAGTCCTCATAGCTTCTGGCTGTAAAAACCAGTGGGGGTTGGGGCAGTGGAAGAAACTGCGGGATTCTCAGCGGTTTCCTATGAAAGGGCCTGCAATGGACTTAGGACTTTCAATCTCTCTGGGATTTTGCACCAGGCCAAAAGCTGGAAGGGCACCAGTGGCATATCGGGAGAAGCTGAGGTAAATAGTATCAGGGTAAGTCCCAGGAGTCAGCTTTCTCCTGGGCAAAACACTAGAGGCCAGGCATCAGCATTGCCCCCTCTCTGAGCCCTCCTTGACACAGCCACAAAACAGTGACATGAGTTGCCCTGCGCTGGTGATTATCTAAGGCTCTGCCCCGCATAACTTACAGATGCGCTTTTCTACAATAGGCCACACAGCTAAGACAGGGAGTCAAAACGGCTCTACCTAATACACAGACAGACACACAGGGAGGCTGATAAAATGAGGCGGCAAAGAAATATGGCCCAAATCAAAGAACAAAACAAAACTTCAGAAAAAGAACTAAACAAAATGGAGATAAGCAACATATCTGATGCAGAGTTCAAAACACTGGTTATCAGGATGCTCAGTGAACTCACTGGCTACTTCAAAAGCATAAAGACTCACGCAGAAATGAAGGTTACACTTGAAATAAAGAAACATCTATAGGGAACCAACAGCGGAGGGGAAGAAGCCAAGAATCAAATCAATGATTTGGAACATAAGGAAGAAAAAAGCATTCAAACAAACAGCAAGAAGAAAAAAAATTTAAAAAAAAACAAAAAACAATAAATGAGGATAGGCTAGGGAGCCTCTTGGACATCTCCACATGTACTGACATCCGAATGAGGGGTGCTAGAAGGAGAAGAGGAAGAACAAGGAATTGAAAACTTATTAAAAAAAAATTTAAAGAAAATTTCCCTAATTTAGCAAAGGAAATACACATACAAGCCAAAGAAGCACAGAGAGTCCCAAACAGGATGGACCCAAACAGGACCACACCAAGACACATCATAATTAAAATGCAAAGGTTGAGGATAAAGAGAAAATCTTAAAAGCAGTAAGAGAAAAGCAGATAGTTTACCTAAAAAGAAGGCCTGTAAGACTGTCACCTGATTTCTCAAAAGAAATTTTGCAGGCTAGAAGGGATGAGCAAAACATATTCAAAGTGAGAAAAAACTCATGAACCGATAGCCTAGATTACTCTATTCAGAAAAGCTACCATTTTTAATTGAAGGGCAGAGAAAGTGCTTCCCAAACAAGGTAAAACAAAGGGAGTTCATCATTACCAAGCCATTATTATATGAAACGTTAAAAGAATTATAGGAGAAAAAAGAAGATCAAAACTATAAACATTAAAATGGCAATAAATTCATAACTATTAGCTGAATCTGAAAAACTAAGTCAACAAGAAGAACAGAAACAGAATCATGGATATGGATATCATTTGGAGGGGTATCAGTTGAGAGGGGGAAGGAGGAAAATGAGGGAAAAGGTGCAAATCAGTAGGTACAAAATAGAGAGGGGGTGTTAAGAACAGTATAAGGAATGGAGTACCAAAGAACTCATATGCATGACCCATGGACTTGAATTAAGAAGGTACTGCTGAATAGAATAGGGAGTACCACGTGGAGGAGGCCAAAGAGGGAAAAACTGGTACAACTATAATAGCATAATCAATAAAATATATTTTTAAAAAAAGAATCAGCCGGTGCCGATTCCAACAAAGGATTTCAAAGTAGACATCTTGGGACCTCACAAATTCAAAACACTCTGCAAAATTTTTTGCTGGAATCAGCATCAACAAGAGAAAAGGATACATACACAGATAAGAATTCCAAGTCTGTGACTTAAATATTTAACTAAGGGTCAGGTGTTTGAAAATTTTCATAATGTTTTTAAAAAATTTATCTAGCATATATCCAGTTAGGCTAGAACATTAAAAATCAAGAAAGGAAACCATTTCCAAGTTTAGTTCCAATAGATGTATGCTCATATAGTAACACTGCAAACCACTAACGCAGAAACTAAAAGGTAAATATAAGAGACTTTGAAAAGCAGATAAGCAAACCTTACCTGATTTGCTACTACTGCATCTTGAGGGTCATCTGGTTCTGCAGCTGCTAACAGTGCTTGCAATGACAATAATACCGTGCGGAGAGTCATTGCTGCTGCCCTAAAATTAAAGACAGGAAAAGATCAAGTTAAGAATGCTCCGCATGACAAAAGCAAAGTGGATGTTTTCTGAATAAAACATAGTAACTACAGGAATGGAAAGTAATCCAGGTTTTACCTTAATCATATAATTAAGTTATAGAATTTATAATTACATATCCACCTATCATTTTTTTTCCTTCTTTACAATGAATGAATTTTTCTATGATAATTTTATCATTTTGAGATGACTGCACACAGAGGTCAAAATACAAGGTACAGTCACGAATCACAAAAGTCTTATTAAGAGTAGTTTTTGTTGTTGTTTTTCTTAAAGAGGGAGAAAGGAAAGGAGAGAGGGACAGATGAGAGAGAGAAAGATCATTCAGTTTCCTCTAGAATGCGCCCCCATCCAGGGACTAAACCTGTAAACCAGGCATGTGCCCTAACCAGGAATTGAACCAGTACCCTTTCACTTCATGGAGGGACATTCAAGCAACTGAGCTACACCCATTAGGATGACTACTATAAAAAAAAACAAATGAAAAACCCAGATGAGGAATAACTGGAATTCTTGTGCACTGTTGGTGGGAATGCAACAAAAACAGTATGCCAATTCCTCAAAACAAACAAACAAAGCAATTGCAGTTCTGGACATATATCCCAAATAATTTAAAAGCAGGGACCCGTATTCATAACCAGTATTATTTACAACAGCCAAAATGTGGAAGGAATTCAAGCTTCCATCAATCAATAAATGAACAAAATATAGTATACACATACCATGGAATATTATTCAGCCTTAAAAAGAAAGAAAAATCTGTCACATGTTATAAGATGGATGAATCCTGAGGACACTCTTAAATGAAGTCAGGAATCAAAAGATAAAACAGTATGACTCACAGAGACAGAATGAATGATGGTTGCTATGGGCTGGAGGAGGGGGGAATGGGGAGCTAATGGGTAAAGAGCCAGTTTTGCAAGATGAAGAGTTCTGGGAGGATTGTGAAGATGCATGCTTTGCGGCGCTGGCAGTCTTTTTCACACCACTCTGGAGCCTGAGAATAAAGCCAATAAGGAGAACAGAGTAGAGGCATGGGAGGAGGCTGTGTCCTAATTAACTCTCTTGAAAACCTCGGTTTCAAGTAGTACCTGAAACTTTAATTTTCCTTGGATTTTTATTAATATGAAAGAGAGACATTTATTGAAGAGGACACAAGACACATTGTACATAGGACAATGACACCTCAGTCCCCTTCAAAGTAGGCACCTGGGACCTCAAAACACTCTGCAAAATCCTTTGTTGGAATTAGCATTAGCTGCTCAGTGGTATTTTCCTGAATCTCATCAATGGTCTGAAATCTCTTCCCTTTCAAAGGTGATTTTAGTTTTGGGAAAAGCCTGAAGTCACAGGGCACTAAAACTAGGGTTGTAGGGGGACTGAGTCACCTGGGTGATTTGAGTTTTGCCAGAAAACTCTGTACGAGATGTGATGCATGAGCAGGTGCGTTGTGAAGAAGCTGCCAGTCATAGCTGCCTATAGCTGCTGCACTCTGAATCTGAGTAATTTCCGCAGAGGAATGTTCAAGCTTAACACAAAATGTGATGCAGATTTGTTGTTCTACTTGCTCAGTCATTTTGAATGTGAGGGTCACACAGCATGTAAGCTCACTCAGCAGCGTCTACCACCCCCACTGACCAGTACAGCAATGTCGTCATTGTTTATACATGTGCATTCCAGTCCACGCTCCCTGGCTGCCAGGTTCCAGAGATGTTGTACAAACCATCCTTGTTATATTAACAATGGCTGGACTTTTTCCAGAGAGACCCTGTATATCCCTTTTATATTTTTCAAATATTCTAAAATTATTTATTTATTTATTTATTTGGGGGGGGGGGAGTAGAGGGGGGAAAATTGATTGTTTGCCTCTTGCACATGTCCAGATCAGGGACCCAACCTGAAACCTAGGCATGTGCCCTTACTAGGAATCCAACCATCCTCCTTCAGCTTTGCAGGACAATGCCCAACCAAATAAGCCATACTGGTCAGGTATGTTTCATGTTTTAGATATATATACCTTTTAGCTTGAGTCAACTTGAGCTCTAAGACCCAAGATAAACCATAAAATAGTAATTTAATTTCTTTCCCTGTTTTTGGTTCTGTAAACAATATTTTACTCTCCGTATAAAACAACGGTTAATTGTTGACAGCTCTAAGAAAACTGGTGATTAATAATGGAAATTATCTTCTTCAGAACCTCTAGATTCTAAGACAAATTTTAAAAAATAAAATACTAAAAATCACCTCAGTAGCATTTATGTAACTAGCTGATGTTAGAAAGAACAAGACTGATACTGCATTGAATTCTATGTATTTTGTTTTAAAATATAACAAATTTCTAATACTACAATGATGGACACATGACATTATAAATTTGTTCAAACTCAAAAGAATGTACACTAAGAGTGAACCATAATATAAACTACAGACTTTGGGTGACTGGGATGTGTTAATGTAGGTTCATCAACTGTAATAAACATGCCAGTCTGGTGGAGAATGCTGATAATAGGGTTATGCATGTGTGGGGCAGGGAGTATATGGCAAATCTGTACCTTTATCTCAATTTTACTGTGAACCTAAAAGTGACCAAAAAAACAAACACATCTTAAAAGAGAGGGCATGGTTCTGAAGAATGGTTGTACAACGTGAACATACTTATTGCTCAACTGTATACTTTAAAAGTTATGATTACAATGTTATATGTAATTTAAAAAACAGTTAAGATAGTAAATTTTGTCATATTTTGTAATTTAAAAAAAAGTGATAAACTTCCCTTAGTGATCCATAAGTTATTTTTTTAAATTTTATTTATTGATTTTTTATGGGGGGAGTCATCATTTCGTTGCTCCAATTATTTATGCATTTATTGGTTGATTCTTGTACAGGATCTGACTGGGGATTGAAACCATAAGCTTGGCGTACTGGGACAATGCTTTAACCAAGTGAGCTTCCTAGCCAGGGGTCATAGGTTTTTACTATAAATACTTTCTACTTCCTTTATTTGCAGTATCTTTATTGGGAAGACACTCAAAAACTATTACAGACTCTCTAGAGTTATCAGTTCAAGAATCAGAAACTAAGGACCTTAGGTTGAACATGTTAAAAGGGATTGTTTGCCCTCAAAAAGAGAAAAAAAATCTGGAGCTATAACTTAAGATTCAATTTGTAACAATATCAATGAGAAAAATGCGTAAGTTTTCTACATCCTTGAAAATAATACAATGTTGGGGAGGTGTTTTTAAACCATTAAAAATTAGTTGAATAAAGATATCTGAAAACAAAATTAACAGTAAACAATGACATTGTTTAAATAATTAGTGGCGGTAAAACTATGCCCTGGCTGGTGTGGCACAGTGAACTGAGCGCCAGCCTGTGCACAGAAGGATCACAGGTTCAATTCCCCATTGGAATGCATGCCTGGGTTGCAGGCCGGGCCCCTGGTTGGGGGTGTGTGGGAGGCAACCTACTGATTGGTCTCTCACACATTGACAAATCTTTCCCTTTTTCCACATTTTCCGCCTCTCTAAAAGTAAATAAACAACATCTATAAATAAATAGATATAGATAGATAGATAGTGGTAATAAAACTAATAAATGAAACAGATTCTTCTGGCTTCCTAAACACTATTAACATTTTTGATAGTATAAAAAAATGAGTACATTCATGGGGATGTAAACTATAACATAGAGTATAAAGTCAATAATATAATAACTATGTATGGTGCCAGATGGGTGCTGGATTTACTGGGTGATCAGTCTATAAGTTACATAAACATCTAATCATTATGTTGTACACTTAAACCTCATATATGTCAACTTAAAAATGTTTAATTACTTTTTTTATTAAAATGTGTATGTTTTTGACTATTCTACATTAGTTTTTTGGATCTAAATTTAGTAATGTAAAAACATATACAACTGGAAATAAAGTATTTTTTCCATTTATTCTTTCCACAAAATAC
Organism: Pteronotus mesoamericanus; assembly: GCF_021234165.1. NCBI lineage: Eukaryota > Metazoa > Chordata > Mammalia > Chiroptera > Mormoopidae > Pteronotus > Pteronotus mesoamericanus. Next base: position 24,309,228 of record NW_026555234.1, on the reverse strand, counting down.
TGATTAAATTCATATTGCATTGAGATTTTTAGGATTCAATGTGTCATATTAGCTTAAATCTATTAAAAACAAATCCTGATAAAGCAAACAAATAGAAAATTATTTCAAAATGTGTTAAATTTTAATTAATCAGTGGATGATATAAATGAGTACCATATAAATCTTCTAATTAATTCTGCTCAGATCTCAAATCAATAAGCAGTTAATATGGCTAATTAAACATTCATTCATATGGACTGAATAGGGACTTTTAGCATGTAGAATAGGCATGAGAATTGTTTGTATTGTTAACTAACTTTTCTGTTAAGTATCTTCCAGAACACCATCAATAAATCATCTACATTTATGCAAAACACAATGCTAAAGAGAATGGCAGCTTTGTTGTTTGAATTTTTTAAGGTATAATAAAAATAAAATGCTGTACAGCTGGATTAATTTTTCTATGTGTATATACCCATGCAGCCACCACCTAGGTCAAAATACAGTATTTCAACCACAAAGATTATTTGTGCCCCTCCCAATCACAACACTTACCTACACCCACCAATGTCCTATTTCCTATCACCATAAATTAGTTTTGGCTCATCTTGAACTTTACATAAACAGAATCATAGTGCAGACCTGTTTGTATCTGGCTTTTGTCACTCAGGATGTCTCTGAGAATCATCTATGTTGATTGTGTCAATATACTTTTTCTCTGCTATGTTGTCTTCCACTGTACAATGTGCCATTATATATGCATTCTCTTGTTGATTGACATTTGGATTATTTCTACTGTGAGTAAATCTGCTACAAATATTCCTGTACTAGTCTCGTGGTGGAAATATGCACTCATTTTCCTTGGATTTCTCTTGGATATATACGTAGTAGTGGAACAGAAACAGCTGGTCATCATGAAGGTATAAATTTACCTTTGGTAGCTAGCTATTGATGGTTGAGCAGTTAAACTACATTGTACTAGCAACTCAGGAGAACCATTTACAAGTGGGTAGTGGTATTTAATTATGATTTTAATTTGCATTTCCCTGATGACTAATGAGGTTGAGCACAGTTTATCGATCATCTAAATAATCTCTTAATGCCTGTTTGTGACTTCTGAAAGGGCAGTATCATTGAGAGCAATTTTTATGTGTTGTCATCTTCTTTCCCAGGTAAATAAGACACCTTTAGCCATAATAGGTGAAAAAAAATCATAAAATAATTTCTAAGTAAGCTAAGTTTAGGAGTTAAGACATAAACCACACTAACAGAAGTTGTTATATATTAAAGGTAAATGATTATCCACAAGTATTAATAAAAGACCAAAATGGTTTTCTAGCACACCTGTCTCATATTATTCAATGTTTATTCAATTTATTTTTCCTAAGATTACTATCCTATAGTTTTCTTAATCAAATCCCAGCATTCTGAAGTGTAAATATCCACGCTTAAACATGCATATCCATTAAAAGTCAATTATGCCTCAATGAAGCAGGGGAGGGCAAGGTAGAGAACAAACCCAGGTATATCCAATCTCACTTATTTTATCTGATGTCTTTGACATCTTTTAATATTCTAATTATACAGATATCAAACAAGACTAAAGTCAGCTATTTCCCGTCTTAGAAATGGAAATAGTTGATAAAGTGTTTTAATACAAAAATTCAAGTTCTCTTCCTATATATAAATATTGTATATACCACAATCTTTCAACTATCTATGGAGAGATACTCAGAAGTGGTAGTCCTGACGGCTTAACTGAGTAAAAAGGAGAGTGGAAGATTTTAGTCTGGGGCTTCATTTGTTTTTAAGGGGGGAGCGGTTACCATTCTGGCCATTTGAGAAGAGACTGAGTAGGGCAAGGGGCCAAGCTACTGCAAACATTCAGGCAAGAGGTAATGTGACTTGGACCAGGGTGGTAGTAGTGAAGCTACTGCTAAGATTTTGGAAGTTTCACCAATAGAATTTGCAGACAGAGCACAGAGTACCTGAGAAAGAAGAAACAAGGACCATGACGAAGTTTGGGCTGAGCAACTGCAAGGATGTGGCTGCCAACAGCTTAGATGGGTGAAGTAGGTTTTTGGTTAGGGGAATATCAGTTCAGTTTTCAATCAATTTACGTCTGAGATGTCCATTATATACTCAAAGGTGTTTAAACAGGCAATAGAACATGAGTTAGAGATCATGAAAGAAAAATTTGTGAGCTGCTAGTATACAAACCATACAGTTATGAGATCAGATGAGCCCACCAAGGAAGTGAGTATAGATGGAAAGAAGCAGAGGTCAGGACTTAGTCCTGAGGCATTCTCAAGTGTAAAGCTCCAGATGAGGGAGGAACTAGTTACAGAGTCTGAGAGTGGGCAGAGGTAGAACGGGAGAACAGAACTGATATCCTGAAAAGCAAGTGAATAAAAGTAAGATACCTCTAACACTGCAAATATTCATTAATTATCTCTGAATGATAGAGGCAGGGGCGTTGGAGATGACTTTATAGGTAAAAACACTGAAGCCAACAAATTCAGTAAGTTGCAAAAAGTAAAAAAATCAAATGAATAACAGAAGATAAAATTAGATATATTCCACACTGTTCGATATTTAACAGTATGGAATACAGATCAGGATACTAGATCCCAAGAGATGACATACTGAGAGAGAGGCCTTACTCAGATGTGCTATTAGAATGGAAAAAGAAAACAAAACCAAACCAGCAACTCTTGCCTGTTTATCCAGTTACTAAATAAACCAAATCGCCCATACACTAAATGTTGTCATTCCTGTTTAACCTTGTTCAGGTTCCATTCTTTTCCTTTAACGAAATCAAATACATAACTTATAACTGTTGTTTCCCACTCCGATGTCTTTTTATACCTGTCTTAATCTTTCCATCCAAGTTTCAGAATATACCAGACTCTTGTCTAAGAGAATTATATAAAACAATTCATTTAATCCTGTCAACAGCCCTATGAAGTAGGTATTAACCCCATTTTTTCTCAGATGAGGAAACCAAGGCACAAAGCCTAGGTAATGTGCTCCAGTGCTCCAGACTACACAGCTCAGTAAACTGAGCAGAGCCAGGGTCTGAATGTAGTAGCACCATTTTGAACACAATGGCTAAAGAGTAAGAACTCTTAAAACAATGTTAGGATCAAATCAGACAAAAATATGTGAAAGCACTATAAATGACTGTACAAATGAAGGTATCACCTACAAAAGTACTCCTTCCTGAGATCTGAAAACCTAAACTGTGCTCAATTTAGCACTGTCCACATTCCATTCAAACCAGCGCTATTTCAACTTATTTTTTTTTTAGTCTTTCACAAATATCTTGAGATAACAAAGAATCAAATTTACCAAAATACATAATGACGTCCAAGGCTTTTCAAGAGATAAAACTAGCATATGAAATACAGACCTAGTAAGCCTGTATTTTATAGACTGTGATCTCGATTATAACACATTTTCAATTATATACTGAAGTACATAAGTTTTAAAATTATTTCCCGAATAAGAGAAATTATAATATATGCTTATGCTTTGAGACAGTTACACTAAATTTAACACTCTAAATATAATCTTGGAATTCATATGGGAAAAGGAGAAGGTAAACTGAAAATCTCTTACCATTGATCTTTCAGGATATCCAAACAAATAGCCCCTGTGACGGAACTAATATTAGGATGCCATATTTTAGTGATAAACCGGACCTAGAAATATAAAGTACACTTGAGTTTTAAAGTAACAGAAAAAAACACATACAGTTTAAATAGAACTATGAATAAGAAATATGCAGATTAAAAAAAAAAGTGTCCATCTTACCTCATTTTGCCTAAGTGAAGGGAGTGAAGACAAAGCATTAAGTAGTAAGCCAAATGTTGTTACTGACATATACTCTCTTTAAACCTTTTAATAAATTCTCTGCCTTTAAAGAAACTCAATAGTTACTAGGTGTTCACAGATAGTAAACGGAAATGTTTTTACTCTGAAGTAGGGTAAAATCAGTAGTACATGGAAGCACAAGTGGCTGTAAGACTGCTCCCAATATTTCTGTAGCAATTTTTTTCTCAAATTCTTAAAAAAAAAAAATCCAACAAGTATTTGCACTGAAGAAACACTGAGGTTTAGAGTTTAAGATACTGATCCGAAATAAAGTAACTAGTCAGAAATAGGGCAAAGTACAAACTCATACAATTTGATATCAGGTTCTGAGTTTCTAGTCACCTATTTGTCTTACCATGGAAGAATAAAAAGCCAATTAAGTGAAAGAGCTACCTCTGTCAGAGCATTATGAAATGAAATCTAATTCATCAGATCTTTCTATGAGTTTTTTGAGGAGGAGGATTATAATAACTGATATATATGATAGTCATCTGAGTCAAAATTTCTTTACATACGATAGTCACCTGAGGCAAAGTTCCTTAACACTTAAGAGAATAATTACCATGAGTCAAGCAATGTTCTAAATATTTTGCAAAAATTAACTCATTAGTATATGCTCCAAATCTAAGATGTTTATGGAAAGATGCTAAACAGCTTCCACTTCTTTCCTTGAGACTTGATTTGTCTATTCTACCTTGCTCTACTTCCTCATCTACTCACTCACTAACATCTATGCCATTTGAAAAAGCTCTTTAGGTCACCAATGACTTCAAAACATTTAAAACTAATGGATACTTTTCATGCCTTGACCCTTTTAATTCTTAAAATAATCAATATTTTCAATGATATCTACTTCTCTCCATCCACAGAACCACCATTTCATTAAAGGAGATGATCATTCTTCACATGAGTTACTGTTGACTTTACTGCCTTTGGGCCTGCTCCCTCCAACCCATTCTCAACACTGAAACCCAAGAAAGCCCTTTAAAACACATATGATTCATGTCATAAACCACTCTGCTTAAGGCCCTTTAATGACTTCTCATTCTCTTTGTGTAAGACCACATTTGTAAACTGGCCCTAACCTACCCCTCAAATCTCACTTCTACCTCATATTCCATGCTTTTCCTCAACAAGTCATATTGAAAGAAAGAAGGGAGGGAGGGAAGGAGGGAGGGAGGAAGAGAAAGGGTTTTCTTGGTCTTTGGGCCTTTATACAGATTGCTCCTCAATAACAAACGTCAAACACCCTTTTTTGCTAACTCAAATTTATATTTCAAGTTTCAGCTTCCACATCACTTCTTCCAGATCCATTCCCACAGCACCCAGTACTTTCCTATGGTATAGTATTGATTACACTTCCATAATCTTTTACTTGTGTGGTTTTTCCTGAGAGGCTGGTATCTATCCTGCTTACTAGAGCATCACAACTATCTAAAGTACTTCATATTGAATGAACATGCAATTAACATTACAACAAACCCATTATTGTGGGCCAAAGAGTATCCCTCTCAAATACAGCATAGGTCAAATAAGACAGGCTATATAGAGCTTATGTACAACAAACATTTCTTCATAACAGATATAACAATATTCACATCTTAATTTTTACCATTCATTGATTTCAAAATATAATTCTTATATCAGAATTTCAATAACTCAGACATCACAACCTTTTGTGACTTTCGAACAAAAGTTGGTTCAATATTCCAACAAGATTGGAAAACACAATTTTAAATTACTACTAATGATGTCAAAAGATTTATAGTTTAGGCAAGTGATCTAAGGCTATGTGAACTGTATCTTGCTTTTTAAAGAAGTCTTCAATACATGATTTCTATGGACACTATATGAAAACAAATATGCATATTCATGAAGGACCAAAAAAATTATTAAACTATTTCTTACTCTGTACTATACAGTTAGGAATAAATACCTTTGATTTGCAGATGATCTAATAATGAATTTAATTTTCAGAAGGATATTCCATTATCCACAAGTAAAAATGTAATTCTAGACTTGGGGTGGTTGAACACACAATACAATAGACAGATGATATATAACAGAATTGTACACATGAAACCTATATAATTTTATTAACCAATGTCACCCCAATAAATTCAATTAAAAATAATAAAGCTCTTATAAGTAGTTCTTATGTAATCTACCACTCTATCTCCTATTCTGCTCTTCCTTGTTATTCTTTATCATCAACTATCTCCTTATTATTTCACTTCTTTCTCTACCTCAAGCCTTAATCTCACCCACATATACAGTGGTACCTGCATATATCCCTGAATTATATCCCATTGTTCTATACCCAATTCACATCCCATCCCTGTCTTGTATCAACAAAAACGTAAAATCAAAAGAACTTGGAAGGGATGAAGTAAAAGAGTTAAATAATCTGATTACAAAACAGATACAGAATGGTTTAAAGTACTAAAACATTTACTGATAACAATTCAAGTCTCTATTTTCACAAATGAAATTAATACTAGCCTCATTTGGGTACTTCATAATATTCATTAATTTTGAGGAGCACTCAAAGATCTTATTACTTAACACCAGGTACACAGTGTTACCCAACCAGAATAAAAGAAAGGGACTATTCTTAGTTATTAGCATATAGATGATATTGGCAACTATTTCATGGTAAACACTAAGTCTATGTTTCCATAGGGAATTTCCAGTTTCAAGCTTGGAACTCAAGAATGCTATGATATTAAACCATCTTTAACTTACTGTAAAAAAAGAAAATGCTATTTTATTTTAAACATGCATGCGTGGATGAGAAGACTCATTAGAAGTCATTAGCATTGGTACTTATACTCAACTTGACATAGAAAACATAAACATAGCAAAGTATGTTTACAACATCAAGGATAAACAGGAAAATTTACAACATAATTTCCAATACATAACTGGACAAATCACTGAGCTATAGTTTTCCTAATTTAATGGGTTTTTCGTTAAAAGAATATATATTACAATTTACCCTAGAAATAACATTGACTATATGCATTCAAATCCCTTCCAAACTATATTCAACTGATTCTAAGATCATCTAGAAGTAAACCTTCTGCTCTTCAGGTCAGTAATTTATTGCGGAATAATAAACAGAAAATACTCTGAGGCCATGTTAAGACAAATCAATGTAGGTTTTCAATTTTGTGCAGTTTTAGCTCCACAGTAGCAAGAAGAGAATATAACCAACTAACTTCAATACTTTTGCCTTGTAAAGCTAGTTAAACTTAAGCTGACATATTAAACATACATGAACACAATTCAGTAAGAAATGTACAAATATTCCCCATTCTTTCCATTATATTTACCAATCACTAAAAATTTCAAATCAATATATACATATCTAGAATATATTTATCATATCATTAACTTGTATTGCAAAAGCTTAATGCCATCAATGGAATGAGTACTGTATTTAAAATACTAAATTCCATCTACTGCACAACTAACTGGATGAATCCGGAAGGAAACAAATTTGGATTGACTAAAGGAAGACCCTTCTACATCTCGAAGCTACCTCAATCCAGAGTGGCTGAAATTAGGATAGTGGCCTGCAGAGCAAAATGAGTTAGTAGCAAAACATCAGACAGACCTTAGTTCTTATGTTTCGAGACTATTTTTCTCTTTGAACTAAAGAGAAAAAGGTGGTCCTTGGAGTTAAAAAAAAAATGATTTCAAATATTAAATGAAATAATGCCTAAAATAGTGCCTAAAACAGAGCCAGGGCTATGTAATCACTTTGAAGGTATAATAAAGGCTTTATAGGTTCATAATTAAACACTTTCACTGAGACCAGTTAAGTGCAAAACCTCACGGATTTTAGTATATTCACAGAGTTGGACAGCCATCACCTCAATCTAATTTTGACCATTATCATCACCTCACAAGGAAACCACATAACCATCAGCAGCCACTCCCTATTCCTCTGCGTGCGCCCTAGTTTTAAGGAACCACCAATCTACTTTTGTCTCTATGAATCTGGTTCTTCCACTGTTTCATATAAACTAAATCATACAATGTACGGCCTTTTGTGTCTAGCTTCTTTCATTTGGCATTGTTTCCAAAGCTCTATCTTCCTTGTACTACATCAGTATTTCATCCATTTTTTATAACCAAATAATATTCCATGATATGGATAATACCACATTTTATTTATCCATTTAGTTCATGGACATTTAGGCTGCTTTCACTTTTTGTCTATTATGAACAGTAATGGTATAAACATTTTTGTACAAGTTGTTGTGAACATATGTTTGCATTTCTACTGAGTAAAAACCTAGAAATAGAACTGCTAGGTCAAAAAGTTAACTATACATTTATAATTTTAACCAAATTATTTCCCAGAGCCCATTCAACATTTTACCTTCCCACTAGCAATGTATGAGAACCTTGATTTATAGAAGAAATTTAAGTGTCAATGCTACCCTATTTTAAAATAATGTTACAGAACGAAGCCAAGAGATGACTTAAAGAAGGGCTTCTTAAAGCGGTAGTCACTGGTTAAGCTAGCTAATACTTCTGAGTACTTACTGTTCTAAGTATTATTTCATTAATAAAAAATTTCATTTCATTAAATCATCAATTATTCAATACACAATTATTTTATTTACCCTTTAAGAAAAAAAGACTGAAAATTAAACATGACATGCCATCCATTGAAAGATACATCCTGATTTCAGAGGTGTTAAAAATGTTTCAAAAAATTACTAAAACAGTTCTTTACATTAACTCCTTTAATCTTTACAATCCTATGACAGCACTTTATAGATGGGGATACATGGCAGGTAGTTTCCTTTAAAATCACAGTTAAATGGAAGAAGAAAGATTTAAACTCTGGTTGACTGTTCTTGTTCTTGGTAGAGTCATATTCACTCTCTCAGAGATCTTGTCCTTACTCCTTCATCAGGATCACGGAAGTGGAGCACAGTGAGCTTTAGGGGATTTGGGCTCTATTTAACATCTAGTGTAAGTTCTCTCATTTATTAGGACTATTACAAAGACTGTTTCAGAAAAGGCTTATAAAATTCTTAGCACAAAACAAGTGACAGCTACTACTATCATCATTTAATAGTAAAAATGTAGTTGAAAAAATGTGGTTGAGAGTAGGCTCTCTTGAGGTCTTTTATTTCAAATTCATTTCCATTAAAAAATTAGACCACAAGGAAAATCTCTAAATCTTCTTTTCTTAAATTCATGATATTCTACAATTAAAGTACCCTCAAGTGACTACTCATTGTAATGATAATATTGACAACCATTGATTGAATCCAGCAGATGGTAACCAGGATGATGATGAAAATTAACCAGGATGAGGATGAAAACTAAGTCACAAACATAAGATGAAAGCTTAATATTGGATGTGTCTACGTGGTCATATTGAAAAACTTCTGGTTTTTTTGTACTTCACTATATAACATTCACAATTTCTACAACAAACACAACTACTTTCATAATTTAACAGAAAGAAAAAAAAGAAATCAACCATGCTTAAAAGGTAGAAACAACCACAATGTCCACAATGGCTAAATGAATAAACAAAATGTGGTACACATGTACAGTGGAATATTATTTAGCTATAAAATGCAATGAATTTCTGACACATGCTATAATATGGATGAACCTTGAAGACATTACGCTAGCCCTGGCCAGGAAGCTCAGTTGGTTAGAGTATCGTCCTGATACTGCAAGGTTGCAGGTTCAGGTGCCCGTCAGGGCACATACAACAATCAGCCAATGAATGCATAAATAAATGGAACAAATCAATGTTTCTCTCCTCTCCCTTCCTCTCTCTGAAATCAATAATAATTAACAAAAAATACATTACTCTAAGTGAAATAAGCACACTAGAAAAGGACAATGTTGTTAAGACTCCACAGAGATGAGATAGAGTGGTTACCAGGAGCTGGGGGCAAGGTGTAGCATGAAGTTATTATCTAACAAGAAAAATGAAAAAATTGTAGAGACAGATGGCGGTGATGATTGCACAACAATGTGAATATACTTAATGCCACTACTCTACACACTTAAAAATGGTTAAAATGGTAAATTTTATGTTAGTATATTTTACCAGTATTTTTTTTTAAATCAACAAGGCTTATCAAAAATAGATGTACATATGCAACAGAATAATAGGCACCCCAAATTGGCAGCTGACCCCAACTCACCCTGGAATTTCCATTACCATGTCTACTCTTAAATAGGAACAACCAGAGATTAAATAAGCAAATTCCAGAACATTTCCTTAGTGCAGACATAGTCCCTCTCCTCAGGAGCATAAAAGCTAGTGAAAGATACACACCCCCAAATAATACAATACTGATTCTGTATCTGTTTTGGTACCATATAAATGATATAAAAGGCTATTGAGAGTAGGAGAAGCAATTTGATGGGCACAACTTAATAGAGGATGTGATAATTTACCTAGATCTCAAAAGGCAGAATTTTAAATGATAGAGACAGTGGTTCAAGAGAAAATGACAGAAAAGTGTGAAAGAATAAGCAACATCTACAAATAACAAATAATCCATGTTGACAAATGAGACCCATGTTGTAGATAAGGGTTGCAAAAAGTCAGTACAGAAAAGAAGACTGGGGTCAGACTGGGGTAGGAGGTTTTAAATGCTCAACTAGGGAGTTCAGACTTTATTAACAAAAAAGAAAAAAAACACGATCAACATTGTACTTTAGGAAGATTTATAGAATGGTAGTGCAAAAAATGAACAGGACTGACAAAGATGAAGGGTGACTAATTAATAGACAAAATAGGTAAGTAGTAAAATTAAATGCCTAAAGTGATGACAACAAAAGTAAAAACACAAAGGAAGCTGTTCAGGCAAAACGTAAGTTTATGTTAGTTGCCTGTGTTATATAATTCTAGGGTATTCCATTTCCTCTTTTAACACTCATCACAGTTGCAATTATTCGTTTATTATTTTTTTCCCCTGCTAGAGTATGAGCTCCATGAAAACAAGGGCAGTATAAATCTTATTTATTGGTATACTGGCACAAAATATTCAAATAATTGTTGAAAAAATTCAGAATATATTCTTCCCTAAAAAATGGACTTCTTTGAGGAAGGTAAGAATTTGTATAAGAATTCTCTATATCTAGGAACACTTCAAGTTTTTCCAGAACTAGAATTTAAACCATTATTAGATGCACATCCTGTTATTCCTGTCTAGAGCCACAATTAACTGCCTCTGAGTAAGCTTGCTTTTCATAATTCTAGAAGCAAACCATCTTCCTCCATTTGAAATCTGTCCACATTAAATTTACACAGTCAACAACTCAAAACTTTAATTTTAATAAGCACTAAAATATATATTAAATAAATGGACCAAGAGAAACGTTTCAGAAGTTCATGCACAAAAATAGGCTTACAATACCTTAGGGGGATTAAATGGGTATGTTTCTGGTATTTTTATCTCTAGTTGATATCTTCCTCCTAAAAAAGGGGAAAAGAGAAAGTTAAGAATGCTGCTCATCTCAAATTAAATATGTAAAGCCAAATATGTAGTATTTTATATACAATTACAACATATTCACTTTAAAATTGCAACCCAAAAAGGAAATAATCAAAAGCATTATTTTTTAATTTAAAGGTTACTTAAAGAATACAGAATACCCATTTTATACAACTGTGTTAGCTTATCAGTGAGTAATAGGACTAGACATAAATACATTAAATCCACAGATAATCCAATGCCAAAGATTTCGTTGGGATAGTTAAGTAGTATAGATTCTGCCTGTTATTTCCTCTACACCACACTGACAGGAGTTGCTAAATAACAGGAGGAAAAATGGCAAAGAAGAAAAAGAAAATAAAAACAGAAAGAAAGTAAGGAGGTATAAAGGCACAGATGGTGTCAAGGAAAAGGATATACAGATTATGCCATAAACTGAAAAAAATCTACTTCTAGCTGGTCCTCTCAAATGTGAAAATATCCCAAACTTTTAACTTGTGCCCTAAATTAAATGCCCACACTGCTTGTTAAAATTGTAAAAATAAAATTCAACAACTCTGGTCTAAAGACAACACTATTCTCTGTCTCTAAATGAGAATACAAAATGCAAAACTTTACAAAGAGATTGTTCTAACCATAATGTGTTAATAGAAGGCGACATTCTGTTTTGAAGTTATCTTGAGCAATTAGCAGCTGTATTCATATTTTTTAAAAGTTTATTTAGCTTCCCATACCTGGAAGGTTAACTGCCTTTCAGGAAGCTCTGAAGGGGAAAGTCTTGCACTGGATGAGAAGCTGGATTTGAATCTTAACTGTAAGGAACCTTCCAATTCTAAAATTATACGATCCATTAACACAGAATATTCATTATTCTAAAATATAACCTAATGAAACTGTGCTACCAGAGTATTTACATATGAAACTATGCCTGGGATTTGCATCAAAATAATCAAGGAATGATCAGATCAGAGACTAGTCATGAGTTGAGTCTTTAAAACTGGCCAATGATTACATGCAGAATTCATTATAGTATTTGCTGTCTTCTACATATATCTGAAATTTCCCATAATAAAAAACAATAGCTATGTGCTAGGAGCAATATTCACTTCAAAGTTCCATACATTCAACTCTCAGTATATCCTGAATTCTCAAATCCTCCTCTTCCATTTTTAGGAATAGATAGATGAATGTGGATCTGGGAGAAAAACAAAAGACCAATTCCCTTTGTACCACTTTCTTCAAGCCATTTTTGGTTCCAATTCTTCTTTTCTTGCTAATTCTTTTTAATAGAATCCCAGTGACTGATGCATGACTTGAACTAGATGCCTAAATCACAGAACGTATGGCAGCAGTGAAATATAAAGAAAAGTAGTCAAAACAAAAGGAACAAAAAATAAGACAGGTAAGAGACGAGTACCTGAAGAAATTCTGTCAATATTGAGATAAGTCTTTATGTTCAGTTATAAATGCTAGCTTCAAATATAGGCATAATAAATTCAGCCTGAGAAATATGTAGGTCCTTTTTTCCTTCCTAAGAACCATGCTTTTTCTGATTAAATTCCAGAGTAGTTCTTCCTTCTTGAATGTCCAAAAACAATGTTAGGAGTAGTATGAGAGCCCTGATATATAAATAATGCTGAACTCTAAGAGTTCCCCACAATCCTGTATCTACTCCATATGCTATTAATATGCTCTGCCTTGAATTATTTTCTGATAACTTTGAATATAACAACCATATTATTTGATATATATGACAGCAACACAACTAAGGGAACTTTATAACTACATTATTCATATTATAACAGATTTCCCTTTAAAACATTTCTTAATAGCTTTTAATATTAAAACTTTATAATTTTTAGTTTAATACAAAGGGATGATATTCTAAAAAAATATCAACAATAATTCCATAAATTCAAAACAATTCTTAGGAAAAAATTAAGGATTAAATTGTTCCTTTTCCAATGAGCAATTATGACAAAAAAAAAAAAAAGAGAGAGAGAGAGAGAGAACTGAGTTAAGTAACATGTGCAATCCAATAATTTTTCCACTGGTATTCTACTTCTCAATCTAATTACGTTTAACGCTGCATAAAATAGCACCTGTTACTTAACGATGGTTATAAACAATTTAACATTCCACAGGTAAACTTTTCCCTTACCTACTACATTGAGATTTGGGGGAAAAAAAACAAAACAAAAAAATCTTGAAAATTAGCAAGAGCTTTGTAACAAATATTATCAAAATATATATTCATATTTGTATTTTTAAAAAAGTAGCATTTAAGTTTATGCCCTTGAATGATTTTCCTAGACAAAGTGAACAACTTCTCTACAACAGTTCTATGATAAACACAATACAATTTAATCTATCGCAAATATATACCCCAAACATATTAAAACTAATCTTATCAAACATTAGTATGTCATACAGTGGCAGTAGAAATAAGCACTTAAAAATCACCTAACTTGTTTCTAATTAACGAAGGATATGGCATATATAATTTAATCATCCTACAAATAGTGTATGTGTTCCAATTTTTAAAATTTATCTACCTCTTTTAAGGGCTGCCATTCTGCCTATTTAATTTAGTTTAGGAGGTACCCTGTTTATGTGTATCAATTTGCTGAAAGAGCTCTAGAATGATAATGCTACTGCCCTATTGTCTTTTAAAAGACATCTAAACAAACTAAAAAATAATTCAGGAGTATTTATAATAATGCCCACTTTCAGGAAGAAGCTAGTACAGTCAACCTTCAATATCCACAAGGGACTGGTTCCAGGACATACACACCTCCCACCTCCATCCCCCATGGATATCAAAATCCACGGATGCTCAGGTACTTTAAAGAAAATGGGACAGTATTTGCAATATAAGCTATACATATCCTCCCTTATAATTTAAATCCCTAGATTACTTATAATATCTCATACAATGTAAATGCTACATAGTTGTTATACTGTATTGATTGTTCAAGGAATAATAACAAGAAAAAAATCTGTACATGTCTCAGTACAGACATAACCATCATACATCTAACTACACAGTATACATTACCAAACAGTGTAACATTTGTCCCCAAAATACTTTCATGTAAGGTTGGTTGAATCCACAGATACAGAGCCTGCAGATAAGTAGGGCCAACTGTGTATCACTATATACAACACCTGTTATTAAGACAAGAACTTGATTTTTATAAGGTATCTTTAAAAAATCTATCTAATGATTGTCAGAAAGACTAAATGAATAGCTTCCATGAGAGCATCCAAACGAGGCCTGGCATACAGGTGGCACTCAATAACTAATATAAAGAATTAAATGATGTCTAAAAATGGCTCATATGAAATATAAAACAGAAAATAAAATTTTATTTTTTAATATTAATAACGACATTTTAGGGTCTTTAAAATTTTGAATAAAAACAGGAACATATTCTAAACTATTCGATTCTTGTGAAAATTTGAGGTAACTACTCATTATAGAATTACAGAACCACCACATTCAAAATAGACATAACCACCACTTCCAACATTCAGTCAATCCTGATTCATTCAAAAGCAGGAAGTGATGAGAAACACAGCCTTTGAAGTCAAAGGCTGAGACTGAAATCCCAGCCATGCCGCTTAGATGTTTGACCTTAGACAAGTTACTTAACTTCTCTGAGCTTAAGATTAGTCTATGAAACAGTGACAACTGTACTTACCTCGTAAGATATGTTGTAAGAATTGAATGAGAAAAACACATGTAAAGCTCTAGTAAGTAAAACCTCAATAAATGCTACCACTACAAATTATTACATGATTTCTATTAAACAAATATTTGAATGCCTATTATATGCAAGAACCTTGGGTATGCTACATAACCCAAACTTATATGACTGAAGATCTGCCTAATGAGGAAATAAAAACTATAAAACTTCTTTCTGTATCTTACCACCCAATTCCATGGTCTATAGTAGCTAAAGACTTAGTTTGTGAACACTAAGTTCAGCAAAGCTTCCTCCTCTTTTCTGCATATCTTAAAACAATCACTCAAAGCTTTCCTGAATTAAAAAAAAAAAAAATTAAATATCTGGAATGCAGCCTGTATGAAGACATGTGAGTGAATGAAATGCTACAAGACAAACAGGAGAGAGGAACTTTTAAAAAAAAATAAATATTTTTATCAGTCAGAAAATTAAAGGCAAGGCTTGTCATAGATACCATATGAAGGGTAACTGAAAGTCTATATAGTCCGTATAAGTTAGAGGCTTGACAGATATGTTTTACACTATTAAATTCTAACTTATATAACCTGTAACTTGGCTCTACTATATCTATTTTGGGAAAAGAAAAAAAATTAGCTAAAATTCGTTAAGAAAAATTAGTCTAGATAAGTATCTATTTTTATTATTTAAAAATTGCTGTATATCCTAAGCCAAATGAAGTTACCTTCTATGTAATTTATAATAGATGCTTAAGGTTATTCTGATTTAATGTTTCAGACAAGTTCTAATACCCACAATATTTTGATACAGAAAAAAGTACTTGCCTTCATATGGTGTGTCTGGAGGTCCTGCTATTTCTCCTCTTAATTCTGTAAAATTCTCATCTACAAGATCTACTTTAATTTGATTTTTGCTCGTCTTAAAAATAAACAGAAAATAAATGTTAGTTATATCAGCAAGAAAAAAAGCCTACTATAAAGTATTACCTATAAAAAATTTTGAAACCCCCTCTTTCATTAGCTTGGTTATCTGCTCTAGTAAAAATAATAGTCTGTGTTTTTCTAGGACTTAATTAGCCAGTTTTAAGAATATTTAAAACGAACAAACAAAAAATAAAACATGTTTCACTTCAATGTTTTTAATGAATTAAAACCACTATGAACAATAGTACAATGGCTTTTTGACTTTATAGGAATGCTTAGAGAAAAACAGCAGACACTTATATTTGCCAACTTCATGTATGTTAGGTCCAAAATGATAAATCAGTTCATTTGTAGATGAACATTGAGATATTACACCCCCAGGTTACATGGGTTCTATTCATATAAACAGAAAATTCAGGGTCAATAAAAGCCATTTAGGCTATAAACTCTCACTTGAATTAAGCACAGCTCTAGATGTTTAGATTAACCAAAATACTACACTATCCATCCAGATGTGAAAGCTCTAAGGGTCTAATTAACTTCCCTTTCTATAAAAATTCCTGAAGCCTAAATGCCTCACTAGAATCATCTCATGTCTTCTTCAATTTGTTCTTCTTAGTTTACTTCAATGGCAACAAACTACTTTACAGATTAACAGATTTTCATTTGAAATTTAATCCATCTATTTATTTTAGACTTTATAATACTTCTCAAAGTACTTTCTTATCTACAGTATCATTTCAATCTCTCAGTCTCTTCTTAACAGTGATTCAGAAACCCTCCAGTGGGATTCACACTAATGTTCACAAGTACTTGTCTGCAAATGGCTCTCCATTTGTATTTTCTGATCTGTATTAGTATCTTACTGGTCTATATTCCTAGTAGATTACCCTCTTCTTTCCTCAATTTTTAAAAATATAAAGACTTGATATGTTATGTGTTCATTTTTTTTGGTTAGAATTTCATATTTTTACCTGAGTAACACAACATAATCTGTTATGAAAGAAAGCCTCGTAATATTTCAAGAGTAAATTTTTGCTTTTGAACCTACCTTCTTAAACTTGCTTCCTCCACCCACTCCAATAGAAGATATTCTTTTTCTGTACTAAATAGTTTCAGTACAGAATGTTAAGTAGAGAGAAAAACATACAACTTAAAACCTAATTTTAAATATTTCATGGTTTCTCATCTTTCAATAAGAATGTAGGATAAATTTTATGCATTTTAAAATTAAACATTCTAATTAGTACTGGTTTATTTAATCTTTTTTTATACTTGGGGTTAAAGTACTATTTCATATATTTCTGAAGATAATTTTACCCCAAAATTAAGTTATAAATATGCATAATGGGAAATTTTTTCCTGTGCCCTAAAAAAAAAATCATCATCACCCTGGTATTTGTGATAAAGGATTAAATGCACAATTTTAGCACAATTTTAGCAACGGTAAAATACTTTCTCCAGTGTGCACAGCAATTAACGTTAAAATGAAAATCAGAGGCATCAGACCAATTTATAAGGAGCCACAAGTGTAACTACAGACTTCCATTTCTCCCAGGATTTCTAAGTAAAACAAGAGTAATCAGATCTTGCAAATCAACAATGCTTTCAAAGTTCTCTATTGCTTCCCACAATACACCATTACCAAAAAGAAGTAAATAACCCCAAAATGTGAGGCTACTGAAGGAAAGGATTAGATTAAAGTTTGGAGAAAGAGAGGAGGAGGTAACAGAAATTAGAAAAGCTGCCTTTCAGGATCTGCCTGGGTAGCTCTATTCGTGAGAGTGCTGTCCTGGTATGCCAAGGTTGTGGGTTCAGTCTCCAGTCGGCGCACATACAACAATCAACCAATGAATGAATGCATAAATAAGTGGAATAACATGTTAATGTTTGTCTCTTGCTTCATCGCTCTTTATAAAATCAATAAATTAAAAAAAAAAAAGATGCCTTCTAGATTGCCCAGCTGTGTTGGTTAGTAAAATGCTAAATAAACAATTATTAATTTTTGTATCTCCATCTTTATTTTTGTTCTCATTACCCTCACATTATAATTGAGAGAAAAATGGGTCTTTCAACTCTATGAAAACTTTACTAAAGTAGTCAAGAAAATAGAATCACCATGGTGAAATCCATTATAAAGAAGCATTCTACAGTCTAGAGTAGATCTTTATCTGCAGATAACCAAAGATAAAAAGGAAATGGTGAGTTAAAGACAGGTTTTTCACAGCTTAATTTTCCCATTTATAACAATTATCCTTTATTACTTCCACAGTTTAATTCAATCATTCACAATCCAGAACCCCAATCCTATGCCCTCACAGACTAACTCAAAATCCCACTTGAGACTCAAATTCCACTTTGGGGTTAGACAGATGTGAGCTGAATCACAGTTCTGCCAATTACTTGTGGTGTTAATTCAGGTAGGTCACTTAACATCTCTCCCTTTTATTACTGTAAAATAAGAATACATATCTCAGAATTATGTGAGAATCTCCTGGATAAAAGTAGGGGATGTTGTTCCCCTAATATTAATTACAAAAAATGTTTGGTTTCAAAGCCTTATTTTATAAAATGTAGTCACAGTTTTTTTTTAGTCCAATAACAGAAATGTAATTTCTAAAAATAAATAACACAACAATGCGTTATTTATTTTACTGACTGTAACAACCAGGAAGACTAACTAAGTCTTTTGGATGAAACCTTGAAGAACTGTGTTTGGTATCACTGCACTACATTTTTTTGGTGACAACAACTGCAAAGTTGCTTCTCTATACTTCTCCCAACTCAGCTAAACTCTGGCAGTCCTAACTTTTATAATGTTCCCTTGTAGCTCCAATATGTTTCTACCACATAAAAGGAAAAAACATGAATAGAAACTACAGTTCCTTAGTAAGCATTTCAAATAAACTATTTTATTAAGATATAATATACATAAAGTATGCAAAGTAGCACACAACGTTGAAGTTAATTTGGATGTGGTAAATAAATGAGCATTATTGCTGATAAACGATAGTGCAGAATTTAAGGCAATTTAAATAGATTTCCAAGGCCAAGTCTCTTGCTGAATTGATATCATCTTCACAGAAATCTTTCAAGTACTTCCTGGGGTCTACTATATGCCAGAAAGCAATTTCAAATGTTAGAGTACAAAATTAAGTTCCTGTCCACTGGGAGCTTACATTCTAGTACAGAACTGAAAATTAAAACTTTATCATAGAAGCACAGGAATCTTTCAACTACTTCCTGGGGTCTACTATATGCCAGAAAGCAATTTCAAATGTTAGAAAACAAAATTAAGTTCCTGCCCACTGGGAGCTTACATTCTAGTGCAGAGCTGAAAATTAAAATTTTATCATAGAAGCATTAAGTATAAAGCATTTTGTTATTTAACTTGTTTAAAATTTAACATATGACCTTGAGCCAGTTAAGTAATCACTCTGTACATACTTCAGTTTCATCCTCTGTCAACTGGGGGTTAAAACAGTACCTACCACATAAGAGTTTCATGAGGGAATTTAGTGAATTAAGACAGTATATAGAATGACAGCCACACAGTAAATGCATTAAACACAGAATGTTTAGTAGCCACTTCACAGGGTAACATGTTGACTTTTGATAATGTTATAAGAGAAAACTCCCACCTAAAGCAAGTATTTTTAAAGGCTAATTTATCACATTAGTCTCACTTTTATCTAATGGAAATTTGTTATAAAACAAAATTTAAATTCAAATTTGAGATAAAACAAATATAATTCTAAATGACACCTAAAGTTATAGATAAATCTCATATGCTATAAAGAAACTATTAATTTGCTTCCTAGTCAAATCACAACTATCAATATTTAGGGTCATAGCTCATCACAATAGTGCAAATAAATGTGAACTTCAATTCTTCTGAATTTGCTGAAAATGAGGCTTAAATGGTCGAACAGTTGTCATAATTTAATGTAAGTGACTAATCTTTCTCCCGCTATTCCAAAAAACAAGAAAGATTTTCACCTTTTAAGCAGTTGAATTAAAACGTGGTTAAGAGGCTCTGGCCAGATAGCTCAGTTGGTTAGAGCATCATCCCACTATGCCAAAGTTGTGGGTCTGATCCCTGATTAGGGCACAATACAAGAAGCAACCAATGAATACATAAATTCCATAAATAAATGGAACAAATCGATGTTTCTCTCTCTAAAATCAATAAATAAAATAAATATATTTTTAAATGTTCTTAGAATAGCTTGGGGCATGTCACATTCCCAAAGCAGGGATGACATGAAAACTGAGAGACTAGAAAGACAGTGGGAAACTGAAGGCATAGGAACACATTTATGGTCTTACTGAAAAAGTTCTAGACCAGTGTTGTCCAGTAGAAATATAATGTAAACCACAAATGTAATTTAAAGTTTTTAAAGTAGTAATCACATTAAAAATAAAATAAGAAATTAATTTTAATATATTAACCTCCAATATATAAATTATCATTTTAACAAGTAATCAAAATTAAAATTTCTGAATTTTTTTTAATACTAAGTTTTCAAAACCCTGTGTACAATTTATAAATATAGCTCATTTTCAGTCTGGACTGGCCACATTTCAAGTGTTCAAAAGCCACATGTGATGGACAAGGCAAATCCATAGATAAAAGAAAGTTAAGTTTTGGTTGTCAGAAAAGGCCGGAGGAGGGGGAATTTTTCACGGTGATGAAATGTTCTAGAATAAGTGGTAATAGTTTACAAACTTGTGATTTATACTAAAAACCACCAAATTTAAAATCAAAAATAATACTTTTAAATGTGAAGAAAAAGTCACATGTAACTAGTAGCTACAGTATTGAACAGTGCAGCTCTAGAGAAACAGCAAGTAAAAGCCTCTCCACCTACAGCAATATTGTGCCATTAAAATTTTACTTTCTAAACTTCTGTCCTCACACTTCACACAACCTACAATGCAGGATAATTAAAGTTCTGATCACAGTGATTCAATAAATACTGAGTACCTACTCTTTGCAAAACAAATTAGGTACCAGTGGTAAAACGATCACCCAGAAATGTTCTCTAACCAACTCTATCTCCATAAATAGAGCTTTCATTCTAAGGTATTAGACAATGAATTATATAATTTTTAATTGAAGTATAGGATACCATGAAAGTAATATTTGACAGAGAAAATCTGGAAGGTATGAAGAGACTTCCCTAAAAAAAAAAAACCTACCTTTAAAAGACTTAGCTAGGTAAAAGCCAATGGTGGCATTTTAGACAGAATGCCAAACCCATATAAAATAGAGGCAAAGGGCTTGGTATGTTTAGGAACTGAAAAGCCACCAACATGACTAGAATAGGCAGAATAAAAAGCAGAAATGAGGCAGGTAAAGACAGCAAGAGCCAGACTTTATAGGGTCAAAAACAATGAGAAACATTTAAAGTTGTGACATGACAATCAGATCTGGATCTTTACAATCTTTGTAATGCCTACAGGGAGATTAAAGAAGATACAGGAAAAAAAAGGTTAAAAATACAGAAAGAATGATTAGAAAGTCCACTGAGATGAAGAAAAGTGGATGAATTAAAAGAGATTGTGTTAGCAGCCAATTGGCACCAGGTGTTAAGACTTTGGTTCAGCAACCCGGATACTACAGCTAGGGCTAAGAAAGAAGTCAGAGCCAAGACTCAAACTGTAAGAGGAAGTTTATTTAGAAAGTCACAGAAGTAGAAAAAATGGGCTCAGGAAACGAGTTACAGAGGCAAAAGAAGGGCCTTTGGAACCTAGGAGAAAGCTGGACAGAGATACACAACTTGAGGGACAAAAGAGGAAGGAAAGGCACAGAGGTGCTCAGGAAAACAAGCCCTGAGAAAAGGAGGAGGCAGGTTAAGGCTTCCATGTTCCATCCCCAAGGCTTTTATCTGGTCTCAGGGGAGGATCTCAATAGAATATTCATTAGCTTTTCCTCAAGGTCAAGTCTCATCTGATTAATCAGTACCAGAGAACCAGGTAATTAGTCATTGCAGCTGGTCCTGATGTCAACCATGGCATTGCTCTGTCTGGTTTTCTAGGCCTGGAGTTGAAACACAGCTGAGGTCTACATGTCATTCATCTCCAAGGGTTAATGCTTAAGGGGAGTGGTCTTCCAAGGACTTATAATTCTGCCCCTTGCTAGGCACCCAGGGCTCTCTGCTTTGGTGACCCTCTGCACCTGGCCCATCATTCCTGCTCTGTTCATCCCTATCTAACTTCTTAGTATAATTGGAAGTAAAATGCATAGGATTTAGTTACTACATACTGAAAGTGTATGACCTTAAGGAGGAAACAAGGATGACTTAGAATTTTGGTTTTAAACTGGGTGGATGATAGTATAATAAACTAAGATAAGGAAGTAAGAAACTGAGGGGTCAAGACTTTGGGGAAGAAGAAAAATCAAATACAATCTCAAATATAATGAAAATAGGTATGAAATCTACATAAATTCAATGGGCCAAGTAGACTGCTGAAAACTCAGGTCTAGAGCGCAGGGTGGTCTAGGCTGAATGACTGTCTAGGCTGAAGACAGGTGCCTAGGCTAAAGACAGAAAAAAACCAGGACAGGCTGTTATCACTGGTACCAAAGGAAGAAAAACATTTCAGTGGCAGAGTGGCTACTACTGTTGATGAGAGATTAACAATGATGATAATACTTGCACAGCACCTTATGAGCAGTATTTTAAATGATTTAAATGTAATAACTCAACCGTCATAACAATCTAACATGTTTACCAACAAGGACACTTAGATACAAGGAGGTCACATAGATATTAGTGAAGCCAGGTTTCAAAAATGACTCCCGAGCCAATCTATTCATGGGCTCTAAGATACCATTAATAATAGGATGCCCTGATGTATGCCACGAAGGAATAAACACTGCCTCTTACATTATCACATAATATTTTATCATTTAAAATTGCTATTTCACACTTAGTGAAGGAGAAGTTACAATACACTTAATGCTGCATTAAGAAAAAAAATAAGCAAAATGATTATTTTGTTCACATAGCATACTTCCAGAAGAAACTGGCAAAAGTGGTTCCCTTAAGATAGGAAAACTAGGACCATGGTGCTGTCTAAAAATTATTTTAAACACATACACGTATAACTTTTGCTGTAAAACACTTTATAAAGACTGACAGACTGAGCAACAGGGAGGTCTTTGCAAAGTGAAAACATTTACTAATACCTTGGTTTGCATCAGAGAACATGCAGAATTATAAAAAGTAAGTAAGTATAATTTTAAACAGCAATCTCAACATTTCTAGAAAAATGAACAAATAACCAGTGAATTAATAAGTAACTTATTAATACAACAAAAGCTTGAAGATACACTAACAATTTTTAAAAAGTTCCTTAAATATATACATTTTCACAAAATTACTGAACATTTCCTAGAGGGACACAAATTAATAAAACTGGCAACGTATTCAACATGTCTATATCACAATGTAATTAAAAAAGATGTCAGTACACAGCTACTTAGAAATATTCAAGTAATTTGTTCAGAAATATAAATAACAAAAATCAAAATTAAGAATTTATTTTAATATATATTTTTAATCTTTATTAATCAAGGTTAATGACATTCTCCTGTCAAAATAAAAATGACTATAAAACTTTTCCACTTACAAACTATATAGTTAGGTGTCAAAGGGCTGTTCTTAGGTGTCTTTGTTCACAAGTCTTGGGTAAGTTTCCTTTAGAGTAACTATCATCACTCAGAGCTAAAATGCTTTTAGTGTGGCTGTACTTGTTTGTATTGATTAAAGTTCTTAAAGTGCAAGTTTCTATATTTTCTAATTATATAAATGCCTAGAAAAGTTGTTACAAGTTCTGTCTGGAAGAGAGGATTGGGACTGAGGGGAAGGAAAGGGTCGATGGGTGTGGGAAACTTTCACTCTATAGTTCTATATGTAGAAATTTTTAACAGTAAGACTCTGTACTGTTAAGTAGTTTAAAACACCTTTATCTTCCAAATGCCTGTATCACCTAAGAAAATTTAAGAAGAAATTGAAAAGGGTACAAAGAACTGATAGCAAATAAATAAAACTAAAGAACTAAAACAAAAAAAGAACAAAAACAATGGAACCAATGACTCAACGAAATAAAATAAAATTGAAAATTCGTGGGCTCAAAAGAAGTCAAGATGGAAACACAAGTAGACACACCTCGGCTCACTGCACAACCGTAAGAAGGAACACAATGACCTTGAAAACAAAAAGCATCCAGAACTACCAGAAAAACACCCAGAACTGTACAGGAAGTCCTTCTGACAACCAAAAATTTAAAGAAGCTATATTTATCCAGACAGTTAAGAGGAGCAGAGACTCAAGAGATGCAGTGGAGAGGATTGTATGTGGCAGGGCAAGCCTGGGCAGAGTGAGAGGTAGCCAGGCAGCAGCTGCTGGAGGGAGAGGCAGCTCCATATTCACGTGTGGTGGATAAAAATCAGGGAGACATCTTGTCAGGAAGCAAGCCCAGCCCCAGGCCAGATGATGCAGCCCATAGCTCCAGCACCAGGAAAAAGAAGGCATCATAACTTCTGGCTGTAAACCCAGTGGGGGCTGGGGCAGAAGAAGAAACTGCTGGTTTCTCAGAAAGCCCAGAACCTCTGCAAAACCACTCACCTTAGGAACCACGACCAGGACAACAGCTGGAGGGGCACCAGTCGCATATGGGAAGTGAGTGAAGAGACTGGAAATGGGGCAAGGGCCAGGGAAACCTCCAGAAGTCAGCCAGCCTCAGCACCGTTCCTTCTCTGACCCCGACCCGACACATGGTGCCACGGTTGTCCTGACCTGGCAAATACTCAAGGCTCTGCCCCATAGGACCTTACAGGTGCACTAAAATGGAATCAAAGCAGCTCTACCTAGTACACAGACACTGGGAAGCTGCCAAAATCAGGAGACTAAGAAATGTGGCCCAAATGAAGGAACAGAACAGAATCCGAGAAAAAGAGCTAAGCAATGCAGAGACAGTCAACCTATCAGATGCAGAGTTCAAAACACGGGTGGTGAGAACGCTCAAAGATCTCATTGAGTATGACAAAAGTATAACGGAAGAAATAAACGCTCTATCTACTAAGGGAAATAAAGAAACATCCACAGGAAACCAACAATGAAGGGAAGCCGGGATTCAGATCAATGATTTGGAACATAAGGAAGAATTAAGCATTCAACCAGAACAAAGTGAAGAAGAATTCAAAAAAAACTAGGAGAGCTTAAGAAGACTCTGATACACCTCCAAAAGGGCTAAAATTTGAATTACAGGGATGCCAGAAGGAGAAGAGGAAGAGCAAGAAATTGAGAACTTATTTGAAAACAAATCAAAAGAAAACTTTACTAGCCCTGGTTGGTGTGGCTCAGTGGATTCGGTGCCAGCCTGCAAAACAAAGGGTCGCTGGTTTGATTCCCAGTCAGGGCACATGCCTGGGCTGCGGGCCAGATCCCCAGTGGGGTGGCATATGAGAGGCAATCACACATTGATATTTCCCTTTCTTTCCACCTCCCTTACCCCCCCTCTCTAGAAATGAATAAATCAAATAAAAATAATAATAAATAAAATGAAGAAAGAAAAAAAGAAAACTTTCTTAATTTGACAAAGGAAGTAGACATAAAAGTGCAGGAAGCACAGAGAATCCCAAACAAGTTGAATCCAAAGAGGCCCACACCAAGATACATTATAATTAAAATGCCAAGGTTAAAGATAAGGAGAGAATCTTAAAAGCAGCAAGAGAAAGGCAGAGTTACCTACAAAGGAATTCCCATAAGACTTTCAACTGATTTCTCAAAACAAACTTTGTAGGCAAGAAAGGACTGGCAAGAACTATACAAAGTGATGAAAACCAAGGACCTATAACTAAGATTACTCTATCCAGCAAAACTTTCATTTACAATGGAAGGACAGATAAAGTGCTTCCCAGGCAAAGTAAAGCTAAAGGAGTTCATTATCACCACGGCCTAATTATTTGAAATGTTAAGGGGACATATTTGGGGAAAAAGATTAAAAATTATGAACATTAAAGTGACAACAAACTCACAACTATCAACAGCTGAATCAAAAAAAACAAACAAAACTAAGCAAATAACTAGAACAGGAATAAAATAATAGATACGGAGGATTATCAGCTGAAGGGAGCAGGGGGAGAATGGGGGAAAAGATGTCAGGATTTAGAAGCATAACTGGGTAGGAACAGAACAGATGGGGGGATGTTAAGAACAGTATAAGCAATGGAAAAGCCAAATAATTTGGATGCACAACCTGTGGACATGAACTAAGGCGGGGGTCGGAGGGGGCTTTGATCACAGGACAAAAAGGGGGAGCTGGGCACAAGGGGAAAAATCTTAATAGCATTATCAATAAAATATACTTTAAAAAATATTTAATTATACTTAATCTCATGCCAGTGACTACTGAAAACAAAATCTATACATTAATCACAAATTCCTTAACATTCAGGTAATCTTTACATAAGAGCCTGTCTCTGCAATATCAAGGTTGTTATATAGTGAACTTACATCATGGGTAGGTTGGGTTTTTTTGTTTTGTTTTGTTTTGTTTTTACATAATATTGGAAAATCTGGAGGATACTATTGAGAATTCCCAAAAAACCTGAGTTCTCAGAGAACTGTGTATATGTGAAGAAAATAATTGGAGAGCTGGTGTTCCTGCCAACAGATTTCTACAGTAAAGTGCTGCTGTGGAAAAGGAAAGGGAAAGAAAAAGGAAAAGGAAGGAATGGAAAAGTTGGAGGCTCAGGTGAAAAATAAAGATTAAGTAAAAACAAAAGCAGTAAAAAGGGAACAAACCCTGGTTGCTTGTGGCTCAGTGGGTTGAGTGACAGCCTGCAAATAGCAGGGGCATCAGTTCGAGTCCCAGTCAGGGCACATACCTGGGTGCAGGCCAGGTCCCTAGTTGGAGGCTTGTGAGAGGCAGCTGATGAATGTATCTCTCACACCTCGATGTTTCTCTCACTTTCTTTCTCCCTCCCTAAATAAAATTATTTTTTTAAAAAAAGGCAGCTAAAACTAAGGTAAACCATACCCTGTATTTACCACATATTAATAACATCAAAAGTAATAAATGAATATTAAATAAAGATTTTATTTTTAAAAAAAGTGATAATTTTGAATGTAAACAGAACGTTAAGACAAAAACAGAAAAATTCACAGAAAATATACCTTTTAACAACCACACTTTAAAAAGCCCCCCAGTTCTCAAATATACATCCCAATTTACAAAGAATAATCCCATGCTGTTTCAAAACAATGAAATAGGTAAGATGATTACAAGCACATTTTATAAGTCAAGTACAGCTTCCCTCAAACTTACCCAGGAAAATTCTGAATACAGGTTAGTCTTGCTAAAAGAAGTTTTTCTACTTGGCTTTATTTTTTTCAAGTCTGTATTAATGGTGAAAATAGGATGAAATGGGCTACCTCGTGAAGTGCCAGTGCTACAGTAATTTATTGGGTTGGCGAAATAGTTTGCTTTTAAAGTAAAAATTAAAGACATTTTTCATTTTCACTAATAACTTTACTGAACTACAATTCACCGTTTTGTTCCATTACCTTCTGCCATCTTTCAGGCAACTTCTTAATTCCATCTTCTCAAAACTTTTTACCTTTTTGAGCTTTTTACCTGTTCAGGTGCCTTTTGCAGTCTTCCAGGAAACTGAAATTTTTTCCATTAAGACACTTTTGAAAAGACAGAAATAAATGGAAATCCAAAGGTGCAACATCTCATGAATACGGCGTATGAATTAGAACTTCCCAGCCAAGCTGTTAACAGTTTTTGCCCGGTCATCAAAGAAACACGCAGTCTTGTGTTATCCTGATGTAAGATTATGTGTTTTCTGTTGATTATTTCTGGACACTTTGTCAAGTGCTGCTTATAGCTGTTCTAACTTGGAGCAATGCTTGTCAGAAGTAATTAGTTTTCCAGAAGGAGCTCTTAATAGAGGACTCCCTTCCAATTCCACCATATACACATCACCACCTTTGGATGTAGACCGGCCTTCGGTATGGTTGATGGTGGTTCATTTCGCTTGCCCCATGATCTCTTCTGTTCCGCATCATTGTAAAATAATCCACTTTTCATCACCCCTTCCAGTATGTTTTAAAAACAGAACATTTTCGTTACATTTAAGTAGAAAATCGCATGAGCTGTCAGGAAGGTTATTTTCGCTTAACTTACAAGGCACCCAAACATCAAAGCTATTAATATAATCAAGCTTGTGCAAATGGTTTTCAACACTTGGTTTGGATATTTTATGTTGGCTATCACTCACGTGGTATAACGTTGATTGTTATCAATTAATGTCTCCATTTGATCGCTATCAACTTTAACTGGCCTACCCAACAATGGAGCTTTGTCCAGTGAGACATCTCCTGCATGAAACTTCTTGAGCCACTTTTAACATGTTCGATCAGTCACAGCACCTCCTCCATACACTGGACAACTAATTTTTTTGTAAACGTTTCAGCTGCATTTTTACCATTCTTGATATACCAAAGCATAATATGCCAAAAATGATGCATATTTTCTTCTGTCTTTATTAAAATGGTTATACAAAAATTCACCAATTTGGTAAGTTTTTTAAAAAAATGCACACTGATATGACAGCTGTCACAATGCAATCTAAGAAAATTGTTTTGAATGAAGTTAAAGACAACTAAGCACTACTGGAGCAAGCTTACAGAAAAAAACTGAACAAACTATTTGGCCAACCCAATACAACAACCTACCTAGAAAGAAAAGTATGAAAAGGCCAGATACTATGACCCAGTAATATATTTCCAGTAATCTCAGGCAAATAAACTCAGATAAAAATTACTAAGTAAAGATGTTACTTTCAGTATATAGGGACAGGCAAAAAGTATGTTTATCACTGTGTACACAAGTTTATTCTTGTGTTGTTATTTATTAATTATTGTATCCTTTCCCATATGAACAACTGTAAACATACTTTCACCCACCCCTGTATATATAGTAGGAAAAAACAGAAACAATTACAAATGTTCAACAAAAGAATGGTTTAGTCTGGTAATACTAAATATAAAACAATCCATAAATTAAACATTATTTACCTTTTAGTATTTAAATTAAACACCAAATATTTAAAGTGACTATTCAGTATCATGAGGAAAAAACAAGACACATTAAAAGAAAAAGCAGATCCATACTAAGATCCTGATAAAAAGAAAAAAGGATTTTAGTACCAACAGCTACCTGTAGTTTATGAGAGACTGTCATGTTTGTCATCTTTGTACATTTCTTCTAAATTCTCATAGAAAAGCAAAAATATGAGGGTTCTCTGTGTTTCAGATAAATATTAATAGACCATAAGCTTTTATCCCCAAGGTCATCCCCTTGATTTTGTTATTAACAAAAACAAACTGGTTATCCCTGAAATCCACTTCAAGTTTCTGATTCCCAGCCTCTTCAGATTAAGTTGACTTTAATACTCCAAACCCAGCTATTAGCTGGTTTCATCAAAACATCACCATTCTTCCTCATCTTCAATCACTTCTGTCTTCACTTCTCTCCTTAACCAGTTTACATTCCATGGGCATTCATTATAATCACTCCCTTGCAAATACTCTTGACAACTTTGATGCTCTTCTTCCTTCATGGTACTCATAATGGCAAAGCCCCAATGCTAGTTAAACTCAGTCCACAATTAACAACAACAACAAAAAAAGTAGCACTGCTGGGGGTTGGGGGGAGGGGGCGTGCACAAGGAGACGGACCTTACCATCATTAACTGGTCTCATGCTCAAGTGAAGACCATACAAACAAATCAAATGGAATTTAATGTGACCTTATGTGTCTGTTCCTATTAAAGAATCATCCTTTCATTATGCTTGGAATACCATCCCTCCATTCTTCTCAAGGACTTTACCCCTTCAATTACCTCTCCTCTCTTTAGCACAATCAATTTCTCCCCTCCATCAATATACAAACATACAATAATATCTACCAGAAAAAAATGTTAAAGCTCTCTGAAGCCATATGTCTCTGCTTCTGTCAAAGCAAAACTTTTTTCAAAGTTTATGATGTGTTACAGAGTTGTACACTCAAAACGTATATGGTTTTATTACCCACTGTAACCCCAATATATTAAATTTTTAAAAAAATGTTAAAAAAAGCCCTGACTGGTGTGGCTCAATGGATTGTGTACCAGCCTGCAAAACCAAGGGTCACCAGTTCGATTCCCAGCCAAGACACATGCCTCGGTTGCAGGCCAGATCCCCAGTAAGGGGGTGCGCAAGAAGCAACCACACAGAGGTTTCTCGTCCTCTCTTCCTCCCTTCCCCTCTCTCTCTGAAAATAAATAAATAAAATCTCTTTTGAAAATGTTAAAGAAAAAGGTCAGCCCTGGGTGGTGTGGTTCAGTGGATTAAGCCCTGGCCTGCGAACCAGAAGGTTGCAGTTTTGATTCCCAATCAGGGCACATGCCTGAGTTGTGGGCCAGGTCCCCAGTGGGGGCAGCGGGGGCCCACTAGAGGCAAGAACACACTGATGTTTCCCTCCTTTTCTCCCTTCCTGTCAATAAAATAAAATAAATAATCGTTATAAAATAAAAGTCAACCATATTGCCAGTTCCTCACCTTACTTCCTCTTAACCCACTCCAATAATACCCATCTTCACCATTTCAATGATAATACTCTAGTCAAGGTCACCAATGACCACCATGCTGAAAATTCAAGTCATTTCTCCCATTCAGGAGTATGACAAAGTTGACCACTTTTTTGAACTGTCTTCTGTTGGCTTCACTGACAGCATTCTCTCCTGGTTGCTAATACATCACTAATAGCTCACTCTCCTTATCCTTTGTTGGTTCTCCTTGGTTCAACTTCAAAATGTGCTAGGAGCCTAGGACAAATACCAGGACTTTGTCCTAGACCCCCTTCCTTTTCAAACCAAACTGTCCTAGAGTTAAGTAACCCAGCCTAAGTTTTAAATATACCATATCTATATATCTATGACCCTAAACCTCTTTTCAGATCTGACTTCCAGACTTATATATTCAACTGCTTGTTATTTCCCCACCTTAACACCAAACAAGAACAAAGCAAAATTCTTATCTTCCCCCCAACTCTTTCTCATCTCAGAAATAAGCACCACCATCTATCTAGTTGCTAAAGACAAAAACCTAGGTGTTTTTTCAGCATCTTCATTTTCCCTCTGTACCATCAGCAAGTTCTGGTAACTCTCTCTACATCTAAAACATCTCTCAAATACTCCCAGTTCTTTTTAGCTCCCTATTCAACCCTAAACCCAAGCTACAATCATCTCTTGCCTGGGCTACCCAGAAAGGCTACTACCCACATGATCTTTCTGAGTTCATTTCTGCCCTCACCCCACTGTCATACACAGCAAGTTGTCTAACTAATTTCCTGTCTTTCTTATTAATGAAAGCCTGAATTATTTGTGGAGCAACGTACTTGGTTAAAAAACATTTCCTAGCCTCTCTTAAACCAAGAAGACGTTATGACACAGTCCTGGATAAAAAAAATAAAATAAAAACAGGTTACTGAATGGGGCTTCTTAGAAAGCTCTTTAAAGGGCAAGAACTCAGCTGGCACAGGCTTTATGCCTTTCCCTTTCTGAAATTCAGACATGTTGTCTGGACCAATGACAGCCATTTTGAGAGTTTAAGGACAAGGGTCAAACTCCTAAGATTTGTACATTGAAAGTTAGAATAATCTATTAACACTGTAAAATCCTTAACTAAGTAACTCGGGTATACTTCCCTCCAGACTCTTATTTGTTTAAACCACTACCAGTTTCTCCTGTTACATTCAGTCAAACTCAACCGTTAACTCTTAAATCCTCCTCCCTCACATCTTCAGTTTCAATTCATTCTCCTCACAGTAGCCAAAGTGATCTTGATACCAATAGGCAGGCATCCGGACAACTGAGAGTGGGCTGAGGGTGAGAAACAGAAGGGGCCACCAAAGGAGGTGGGGCTAGGCAATGGAATGGAACTCGGGAGCCACTTCTGTATCAAGCAGCATCCCTCGAGACACTGAGGACAAGGCTAACAGTCAGACAATACTTTCACAAACTGCCTGGGGCCATGGTGAGGCAGCTGGATGTGGAAAGCCATAGCGAGGGTCTGTAGTCCCAGCTACTCCAGGAAGCTGAGGCAAGAGGAAATTCTTCCGTTGAGCAATCACAAGCCTAGCAAAATAACCGGATAGGGGAAAAGCCCTCCTACTCCCTTTAGGTACCAGACTGGGGGGTGGAACTAGGGGAAGGCAGATGCCTGCACATTGTAAGTTAAAAAGGCAGCAGGGGGAGATGCTAGACCAAATAGGCCTGCCAAGTGTGGCCTGGGGAAAAGAAGGGATTGTTTGGGAGGTGGAGCCTCCTATAGCACAGTAAAGTTTAGGAAGATAATCAGTCAATCTGAGGAAGCCCTTGCTCTGTCCCACACCCAAAACTAATAAAAACCCAGGGGAACAAAGCCTCTCTCTTGCTCACTGCTGGTTACTTGGGACCTGCACTCCGACGGTATACTGGCATGTCCTTTCCATGCAGTCACATGGCCCATGACCTCCAGGAGGGTGTCTTTCACTCTCTCCTGCCATTCACTGGTGCGTCCCCACCCTCTCTGGCTCAGCGGGAAGGGGCCTTGCGGCCCTAGGAGCTGCATGGCCAATGGTGGTGTAGGCTCCACACGCAGCCTCCAGGAGGGAGCCTGAAGCCAGAGAATAGCTGGGAACAAGCTCAACTACCTGGATGACTGCTTAGTAGCCACTTCAGGTTCCAAAGGATGGTACTTTGAAATGGAGCAGGAATTCTGGGCACTGCCTTTTGTTTTGGTCTTGCTGAGGAAATGAGCTTCGAGACAGGGAGTTCCCCATTCTCCCATATCGTTCAGCATTCGAATAAAAACTTCCTTCCTTCCTCACCAGTCTCTGCCTCACCATTTACCTTTTGGTAGTGATGGGCAGCCAAACCCCACTTTGGTTCATAATAGTCCTTTAAAAAACACAAATTTTGTCCTTTGCTTTAAATCTTTAAATGGCTTCCACAGACACTTAAAACCTGAATTTCTTACTCTGGGCTTAGAAAATTATGTGTGATCTGGCTCCCGCCTACATCTTCAACTTCACCTTGCACCATTCTCCTCCCTTACCTATAATAACTCTTCCCACAATAGCTTCCTTTTGTTGATTACACACAGCAAATTCTTTCCTACTTTAGGAGCTTTACATTAACTGTTTCCTCTGATCTGAAATAATCTTCTGAAGAGAGATGGCTTTAGCATTCAACTATCAATCTAAGACTAAAATCTCCAAAAAGGCCTTTTCTGAACACACAATCCAACCAATCAATTCCATCTGAACAATATTATTATATTTCTTGGGTGTTACATTTATCATATACTTGTCTTCTCTAGCCACTCATCACTATGACCCCAGAACATATTATGGTGCTCACCGCAGAGGGAGCCCTCAAGTATCTGTTAAATAAAAGAGTTATTGGTACTGATAAAACTTAGATGGATGTGCCATCATGCCTACTCCTGAAAAGCCAGAGTCTAGTGGGGAAAGAGAGCTGTGAATAACTAAAAAACATTTAAAATTATAGTCTGGGATTAAAGTCACATGGGAATTATATTAAAAGCTCATACAAAAAAAGACAACTTCTAAATATGTGTGTGTGTATATATATATACACACACATATGTAGAAAGAACAATGGAAGGAAATACCAAAATTAAGATACACCTCTGCATATTTAAAATATTTCATAGACTAAATAAAAAGATTTTAAAGACAAGAATTATCTCTGGGGCTGGGATTACAGATAATTTTTACTGTAATATACTTTCCTATATTTTCCAAAATTCAATAATGAGTAAACATTTACTTTTATATTTACAGAAATTGGCTATTTAAGAGGAAAAATTAAATGGCTCTACATTTTTGACTGTATAATACTTATTCACTTTCTATGTGCATATTAGAGTTGATATTCTAACAAGTGACAAAGTTAATTCCAATTTATTCTCCCATGTATCAGTTTAAGGGTTATTCCCAAGGAATATTTTCCCTGAGGTGTTACCCGACCCCCACAGTTCTTCCTTAAATGCAACAAACACGTATATAATTAATTGGCTACTCAATGTCTCACTGCCTTACCAAACCATAATTTACTCCACAAGGGCAAAGACCATATCTATCTTATTAATAACACAGGTGGCATGCAATAAACGTTTGTTGAATAAAGAAAGAAAAAGGTAAAATTATACTGAAGTTAAAACATAGGAATACAGGTGACATCACATACAAGATGGAGCAAAAGTAGGTTTACAATTGTGAGAATGTGAAACACAGTGTTATTCTAATATTATTTTCCATATGAACAACTATAAACCTACTTTTGCCCCACCTTGAATAATACTAATAGGTGCTCTAGAGATCTTCAAAATGGAAAACTACAAAAGAAAGCAAAAATGATAACAACAATAATAATCCCTTCCCACCACCTTATTTCCCAGTTTTTGACTTGAACATTTTATTACCCCTATACAGGAGCCAACTACATTATCAACACTTAAATTTAGAACAGAAACCCAACTTCACCATCAACATAGTCAACTCTACTTCCTAGTCCCAAAAGCAGAATAAAAAGGTATTACTTTCTGCCCTGGCTGTTGTGGCTCAGTGGCTTGAGTGCCGGCCTGTGACCAAAGGGTCACCGTTTCAATTCCCAGCCAGGGTACAAGTCTGAGTTGCAGACTAGGTCCCCAATAGGGGGCGCGTGAGATGCAACCACACATTGATGTTTCTCTCCCTCTCTTCCTCCCTCTCTTCCCTTCTCTAAAAATAAATAAAAATAATAATAAAGTCGTTTGTTAAAAAAAAAGGCTTTACTTTCATAAAGGTTGGGGATGAACTCCCAGGAGCTTAAGAAAATCCTTCAACTGATTCAGGACAACAAGTGCCTCTGACTTACCAGGCAATGTGCTAAGCAACAGAAAATCAAACATCAGTAAGATAGGTCTCAACCCTCAATGACTCACACTCACAGCTCCTATGGGTAGATGGAGATAAAGCATCCAAGTAAACAGCTAAGGATGTAATCAATGTATGACCCAGCCCACAGATATTTAAAAAAATGTCTGACATATATAACCACCTAAAAAACTCACCCAATCACCCAATGACCTAGAAACACCATTCTCAGATATATACCCAAAATCTTATAAGTGTGCACCAGCAGAAACTGAAAGTAAATGAATATACAATAGATACAGAATGATATTAGAAAAATTAAGCAAAAATATTTTATTACTGCTGAAAAGCAGTATTAGACAATCCACATCTGAATATGCCAAGGTCAAACAGGATGGGTAACATGAAACAAAAGAACCCTAAAAGTAAAGCACCCATAGTCAATTGAGAGAAAAAGCTACATATACTAGCCCTGCATTTATAATTACAAGGAAAATCTACAATCACACAAAGGCTGAAAATAATTCAGAGGAACATAGGCCTGCCCTAAACTTATGCAAGGAACATTTTCAGCAGCAGCTCAAAAAAATCAGATACCTGGCAAAAATTTTTCGGCGTACTCTTAATGTTACTAAACCTACTACATTCCAGGCACCAGGCAAGATGCCTGAAGAAAAAAAGATGAATTAACAATCTTCAAGGAGCCCTGGCTGCATAGCTCAATTAGTCAGTGATGTCTGGATACACCAAGACTGCGGGTTAGATCTCAGGTCAGGGCACATACAAGAAGCAACCAATGAATACATGAGTAAGTGGAACAACGAATCTGTCTCTCTTTCCCTCCCTACCTCTAAAATCAATAAATAAAATTTAAAACAAGAAAAGGGCCTGGCTGGGCAGCTTAGTTGTTTAGAGCACCGCCCCCATGTGCCAAGGTTTGATCCCTGGTTAGGGCACATTTAAGAGTTAACCAGTGAATGCATGAGAGAGCTTCAGTGGTGGAACAGCAGACTGATGTTTCTCTGTTCCCCCTCACCCATCTCTTCTTTCTAAAATCAATACACAAATTTTTTAAATTACAAAAAAAAAGAATCCCCAAGGAATGCAATGATCTATTAGGACCAGAAAGACATACTCACTCTAGTAAAAAAAATCTGACAAAGTGACACTGGAGAACAGAGTACATGTCTCACTTAAATTGTGAATTAAAGTGAGGCTTATGAGGAGTGGCATTTTTGAACTGGTAAATTTCAAAAGGCAAAGAAAGGAGATAAGGGCTTATTCCAGGAAGACAAGACAACTAAACAGCAAGCAATTTAGTATAGCTAAGGGTTTGAGGGAGAGTTAGGGTCTGATGTACATGTACATATGCAACTGCTTTGAGACTTGACAGAAAATAGGTCAGGGAAGACAGGCTAGAACAACAGTATAAAGGTTTTAACTGTGTAACAGGCAGTACAGAAAAGACAAGAAAATGACATGGTCACATTTTAAATCCAGTAGCAGGGCACCAGAAAGGTTGACTAGAGGTTGGGAGAGACTAAAGGCAGGAAATAATTGTAAATAAGCAAATTACTGTAATATAAGTAGTTCATCTGAGATATGAAATAGTGACCTAGGGTGATTAACAAAAGGAATGCAAGAAAGAAAACAAAGATTTCAGAGGTAAATGGAGGAGGAGGGATTAAATCAGTTAACAAAAAGCGCAGTAAAAAAGAGGTTGAAAAAAAACCCAGAAAAACAGTTATCAGAGCAACCAAAAGACAAAAACTCTGAAATGGAAATGCTAAAGAAAGGTGCACAAAGTGGACAACTGCTGAGTTATTACTCTGCATTTGACATCTTGGAAGATACCTGAAGTAGTTTCAATATGATATAATGGAAATAGAAGTCTGAGTACAGAAGGAATGAATTAACTTTTGAGAATGAAACATGGGAGAATACCTTTATTACAATCAAAGTAAGAAAAAAATTCTTACACAAAATACACAAGACACACCATAAAGGAAAAGACAGAAAAATCTG
Source organism: Pteronotus mesoamericanus (assembly GCF_021234165.1). Lineage (NCBI taxonomy): Eukaryota > Metazoa > Chordata > Mammalia > Chiroptera > Mormoopidae > Pteronotus > Pteronotus mesoamericanus. The sequence continues at coordinate 24,272,244 of NW_026555234.1, read as the reverse complement.
ATGATTTTAAAATTAAAGTTTGGTACAACAAAAGATATGATAAAATTAAGTGAAATAATCCCGTAATACAAAAGGATAATGTCATACAACATAGTAGTCAAATTCATAGAGACAAAAAGTAAAATGGTGATTGCCAGGGACCTGGCTTAGAGGAAGGGAATTAGTGTCTAAGGGGTACAGAGTTTCAGTTTTACAAGATGAAAAGAGTTCTAGAGATGGATGATGGTAATGGCTGCATGACAATGTAAATGTACTTAATGCCACTGCAATTGTACACTTAAAAATATAAAGGTGATAGCCCTAGCCATGTAATTAGGTTGGTTAGAATGTCATTCCAATATGCTAAGGTTGCAGGTTCAATCCCCAGTCAGGGCACAAATAAGAAGCAACCAATGAATGTATAAATAAATGGAAAAACAAATCAATGTTTCAATGACTCTCTGTCTCTAAAAATTAATTTTAAAAATGGGTAAGGAATGCAAACACTAAATTTGCAAAGGAAAGCTTAATGGCCAATAAACACAAAAATATGCTTAATATATCTACTGACAAAAATATCTAAAATGAAAGTTAAAATAAGCTATCATTCATATCCATCAGACTAACAAAAATCTAAATCTTTGATCATTAGAACTCATGCACTGCTAGAGGAAGTGTAAACTGATATAATCATTGGGAGAACAATGAAGTAATATCTAGTCATGTAGAAGAGGAAAATACTCAGATGCTACAATTCCACTTCCTAGAAAATCTCATTGTGTTCAAAAAGAACAAATGTTCAAGGCATAGTTTTAATAATAGGTAAAAATTGGAGCTGCATGTGACACATAAAATGAATTTAAAAACTGTGACATAGAATACTATATAGTTTAAACTGAAGAGCAGAAAAAAAATCTCAAAAAATACAATGTTGAGAAGAAACATTTCAGGGGATGTAGAATACTATAATCATCCAAGAAAAGTAATTAAAAATAACTTTTTAAAACACTAAAACTTGTTTTTACACTCAAATACTATGTTTATCAACAGTAAAAAACAAAACACGAATAGGAAGGATACATGCCAACTTCAGCATAGTATTTGGTTACTTCTATGGAGGAAGAAGAGTGCAATAGGGAAAAGTTTACTAGATAAGACTCATCTGTATGGTATGTTTTATTGGGGGAGGGGGCTTAATCCAGTTTGAACTAGAGTTAAAAATCTGTTAAGTCTGGACCATGGATACAAAGGTGTTCATGTATCATTTTCTAAACTTCTAAGTGTAAAATATTTCATAATTTTTAAAACCATCTTTAAAAATACTGGGCAGGAGGCAAGTAGATATGATTGTACACTATTCTTTCCACCGTAATCAGTAAAAGTTTTGGAGTCAAAAATCTTATTTCAAAAGCCACTGTTCTACCAACAAGTTAGTGGATACTAAGGAAGTTACTTAATTTCTTCACAGCTGCAACCTTCTAATCTGTAAAACAGTAACATCAATCTCTTAAGGCTGCCATACATACAAAATGTTAGAAAGCAGGCATTCAACTATAGGTAGTTATTTTATATTTGCAGTAAAAGCAAATAATTAAAGGGAGGAAAAAGGACACAGTTCTTAAATGAAGTTTCCTCAGCTTTTCAGAAACACATTAAGAGAACAGCATGAATGTCAGATGGATATGACCACCACTTTCTAGTTTCCAAGACCCAATTTTAAAATAAGGATTTTATGTCCTGGCTGGTGTGGCTTAGCTGGTTGGAGCATCGCCCCATAAACTGAAAGGTCATGGGTTCGATTCCCAGTGAGAGTGGGTACAAGGCAACCAACCAAAGTTTCTCTTTCTCTCTGCTTCACTCCCCCTTCCTCTCTCTCTAAAAGCAATGAACAAATGTCCTCAGGTGAGGATTAAAAAATTGTTTTTAATAAAATAAAATAAATAGGGATTTTACAAAGGTATTCAAGATTACACACCATAGGATTCGACTCTCAGTTTCTTGATCCAGTTCCCACTGACCGGAGCCATATCACAAATCTAAAATAATCCCATAACTCAAAAGACTTCCACATAATTTACTTGTCACTTAGTTCACATTTTAACACAAATACTCTCTCCAATTTTTATGTATTCTGAAGAAAGATTAACCGACACTGAGAACAAGGTCCACATCAATTCTTTTGTATTTTCCTTAGCCAACTAGCCTCATAGGTTGTTTGCACACAATGACAAAGCATTAAAGCCTCACGTGTTAAGCCCTTCCTTGAAGCAAATTCACAGAGAGCTATCACTAAACTATTGAAGGAAACCTTTACGATCTAAGAAAAACAATAAGCAGAATAGGAAAAGATAGTTAATGTCTTAACAGATATCCATTTACTGTATGTTTAATGTGTCCCAGGTATTGCTCTAAGCACTATAAAGAAACTTTTAATCTTCCCACATTTTTCCAGGTAAGAAAACTGAGATACAGAGTCAGTGCTGCAGGTATTAATAAAACCCAGGACTCAAAAGCAAATCTAATTCCAAAGCTCACAATCTTAATCACTGAGCCAAATGTACTGTATTATGCTTAAGCAGCTAAATATTTCTGCGTCTTGGCAAATTTAAGTTCTCCCACCAAGAGATAAAAGCAAAATACAGTTGTAACTTGGTACTCCTTGTGATGAGCGCCAAAACTTATGAGTACCAAACTGTTTCCAAGCTATGTGAAAGAGTTTCATCGTGAGACAGCCATGCTGAGTGGCTAGCAAGCGCTGAGTGCTGAAACATTTTTTCTCATCAAAATGCAACAAGTACAGGTTTTGATGAATTCTGAATGTGATGAGTACCAAGGTATGACTGTACACTTAAATACAATATTTAATAGTAAACTGTCACTCACTGTACTTAAAAGTTTTATTGGCATTCAGCTTTTATAGTATTATTTATTAAAAGGATAGCCCCATGAAGCAAACATTATAATGATTGGAATGAACTGGTATGCAAAAAATCTGGGTTCACCATTAACCAGATCTGTGTTAACAATCAATCTCTCCAGGCCTCAGTTTCCTGATCTTAATAGACCAGGAGTTCGGCCTAGATCTACAGTCTCTTTCAACTCTAAGATTTAATGAATTTTAAACAATTTTCTAAGATACTACTAACATATTTTTGAAAAAAGATTTTGAAAGGCTGTTTTTAAAATCATTCAAAATTGAAACAATCACATGGGATATAATCGGGTCTATTTTTTTACTCAATCATACTGAAAGCCTACCTGTGCTACTGAAGTCAGGAAAAGTGACTAGAAGGCGGATTGTCTTCCTGTTCTGGTAATACTGTGTTCCTTGATTTGAATGCTAGGCACACTTTATTTTATGTACATTTTTCTTGGATATGAAAAGGTGATTTTTTTCCCCTCAAGATAAGTGAAAAAACTTAGGTGGCTCTAACTCTACAAATATGTGTACATTAGAGCTGCGCAATTTTTCTCTTCTAAATATGTGTGTTCCATGCCTAATTTTGTCAATACTCTCTCCTCCCTAGTTCCAATTCAGATGCCTATATAAGAGATCATTTACTTATAAATTACTGTATTCCTGTAACTCCTTTGGAACTGTCTTCTGAAATATGAGGTCAGTCTTACCTTTCCTTTAAAACACTGCTCAAGAACCTCTCTCCATAAACATACCCTCATAACTACCTAACACCAATCAAGTAAGTCTCTTGGGGCTGTGGTCAATATGCTCAATAACCACTGATAACATTTACTAGGAAATAAAAATATATATTCTTTACATAGGCTAACATATTAGGAAACCCTACAGGTGTCTAAATCTATGCCTGATGGATAGAGATGACAGTCTTATAAAAGTAAAGTAAAACAAGAAATGCACCTCAAACAGTATTACTTGAACAGGCTTTCAAGTTTTAATTTTTTTACCCAATCTATAAGCTTACCTTGTTCAACACACACCCAGAACCCCAAAAGGCACATTATTTAAATGTTACTAAAAGCATAGAAACCAAGCTGCCATCTTGGATCCACAGTAGTGTGGGCTTATTCTCAGCTTGTATGCCTCAGACCCCCTGAAGCACCAACCCTAGTCTCCCACATGGAATTGTTTCCCCTCCAACAAGATGAAAGAAACTATCATAAACCAAGAAAAACTTGCAAAGCTACATGCACAAGTACATGCAGGGAAAGGAACTACTTGAGAAAGAAGGTGGTTTCAGAGAAGAGCTATAGCAAATGATAAAAAACCTCAGTTCTCCTTAAAGAAGTTAGAGGTAAATAATAGCTCTGGTATTGAAGAGGTAAATATGTTCACAAACCAAAGAACAGTGATCCGCTTGATCTGCTTTAACAACCCTTAAATTCAGGAATCTCTGGCAGCAACCACTTTCACGATTACCAGCCATAGTGAGACAGAGCAGCTGACAGAAATGCTACCCAGCATCTTAAACAGTCTTACTAGTTTAAGGAGAGTGGCTGAAGCTCTGCCCAAACAATCTATAGACGGAAAAGCACCACTTGCTACCAGAGACGAGGATGATGATGAAGTTCCAAATCTTCTGGAGGACTTTGGTGAGGCTTCCAAGAATAAAACACACTGAGCTGAGTCAACTTCTGAAGAAGATAAACTTGAAGAAGTTACTGGAAGCTGCTCTTTAATATTATGATTACTTTTACAAATTTTGTTTATGGATCTGATAAAATCTAGATTTCTAATACTTTTAAGTCCAAGACCCTTGGTCACTGCAGCTCTTTTCAGTTTTTGCTTATACACAAACCATTCTGGTTTTAAAAAAAGGAAAAAACGCCACTTTTTTTAAACTCACAAACTGCGAATACTGGTTAAATTGGTTTTTACCATGGAATTTCATTTTTCTTTAAATTAAAAATGAAAGTTTAAAAAAGATAACCATTAATTTCTAAAGAAACAAACGTAGTCTTAAAAACAGTAATAAAAAGTTCAAAGCTAGTAGCCACGCCATATAATTTTTTGTATCTTTCCTGTTCATCTTTTAGATAAATTATACTATCTTATGTAGTTAACAGTCTTACGTAGTTAATAGTCTTATGTGTTCTTTTAAAGAGTTTTGTCTACACCCCTAGTCAGTGTGGTTCAGGTGACTGGGCCCATTCAGCAAACTGAAGGTTCACCAGTTCGATTCCTGGTCAGGGCACATGCCTGGATTGAGGCCAGACCCCCAGCAGGGGCACATACTAGAGGCAACTGATTGATTTTCTCCCCCTCTTTTTCTCCTTCCCTTCCCCTCTCTTCTAAAAATAAATAAGATCTCTTAAAAGTAAAAGTGTTTTGTCTATAGCAGTGGTTCTCAGTATTTTGCAATGTCTGAAGACATTTTTAACTGGTACAACTGGAAGAAAGAGAGGGTAGGGAGGTACAGAGGGAGGCCTGGATGTGCTAATATCTAAAATAATCTAGATTAAGATAGATCAAATATATATTAAATGATAATTGATACAAAATCCACAGTGCTTAAGGAAAACTTATACAATAGTAGTATTCATGCAATCTATTTGTTGTCATAGATTTAAATATTCCTTATAAGAATCCTAGAAAATGTTAGTGAAGTGTAGCTACAGTATGAAATAAACTACAGGTACCATAAAGCACAATAAGAAGCAAGAATATGAACACTGATTTGAGGGTATTTTACTTCACTGAGCTTCAAATTTTAAAATATGTTGCATACTGAAATGCAAGTAAATCTTTAAGTTAATTACAGGTAACACTTATTTTAATGTTTAAACTAATAATTAAATTAGGTTGTGTTTAAATCCTTTAACCAGTAATACAAGCCAGGATCAATTATTTTTAAATAATTAAAAGCATGACTTTATCCTTGGCAAGTCATGACAGTGTGGAACAACATAAACATTAGCAGACCTAGATCTAAATCCCAAAGCTATATGCAAATAATCCAACTTCTCTGAATCTCAATTTTCTCATCTAAGAAATAGGAAATTTAACTCAAATACCTATTCTTGAGAATTAGCAAAAATGTCTAAATGGTACTGAGAGTCACTCTACAAATATTAGTTAGCAATGATTAATTATAGTAAGTGATAACCTATGAATACAGATTATACTTTTATTAAACCCTCACAATCAACAATTTACTTACGTAATCTGACTTACAAAATAACTATAGAATGTACTTTAAAGCAATTTTCTACTCCTAACAACTTTGAAATACTACTTAAAATTCTCAGAAAGAAAAAGGCCTAGATGATGCCTTTATTTATTATTTTATTTGAATAAATGTTCACATGACTCAAATTCAAAAGGGATCTTTTAATGCATAGTGCCCCAGACACCCAATTACTCTACACAGAAGTAATCAATCTTACCAATTTCTCATTAATCCTTTCACCTATATAAATACACATTTCCCCCTTCTGATACAAATGGTGTCCTCTGCTGCACTTTGCCTTTTACATTTGCTTTATCTTAGAGGTTATATTTTAATTAACAACATGCTCCAAGAATGGCCACATGTAACATTTTATGGCCAGAATTCAGCAAACATTAGCAGTATTTAAAAAGGAACTTAGAAGTCCAAAACAAAACAAAATCCTTAAATTAACCAGTATTCTTAGCAAAAATTACCACTAAGAAACCTAAACTTTGGTAAACCAGGAATTTACATAAGTGACAAAATACAAAACTTGATTTCTTGATTAGCCACTCAAGACCTTGTATTTACACACTTAAAAAGAAAACGCATGGACTGTACAAGTCCTTCAATGAGCTGAAAATAATTCACTTATAGAACTGATCCTATTAAAATACAGATGAAATAAAATATTGGTGCAAATAAAGATATTTATTGATTATATTCCAAAATTAAATTATCTAACTCTAAGAATATCACGGTGAATGTCATCTCACATAAAGCAGAGACCATATGAATTACAAGCCCCCCAACTTACCACTTTTAAGTAACAAAATAAAGCATAAGAAATTTTATATTAAGTTTGAAGCTTTTACAACCTTATTATAGAAGCAATGTTTTGGGCTGTTGGCAAAAATATTAGCTGCAACGATTCATGACGAATATATATGTCAATTATTCTGGAATATATTTTATTAAAAAATAGTTACTGTTTTACTGCATATCAGTATAGAAATTTATGGCTATTTCTGCACTGTACCACAAAAATACAAAGTCATCCTTCCATTCAGAATTTTGGCACTTGTACCATGGTCGGAGATCATACACATGCTCTGTAAAACTGACTGCTACTATATACTACTACATTGATTAAATCTGCTAGTATTTTTCATTTTTTAATAATTTTAAAGAACTATTTTCTCCATGTCTAATTGGAAAGATGCATAACCACCCACTATAAACTCAGGAGCATAAATAAAGCTCAAGTGCTATCAGATAATTTCAATTACTCATAACATTCTTAGAAATCTGAATTTCATAAGTCATTGAGATTATCAAAGTACCAATGTTAACAGTCCTGACCAGTGTGGCTTGGTTGGGCATCATTCACAAAGCGAAAAGGTCACCAGTTCCATTCCTAGTCAAGGCACATGCCTGGGTTGTGGATTCCATCCTGATCCCAGTGCATGTGAGAGGCGATCGATGTTTCTCTCTCACACCTATGTTTCTCTCCCTCTCTTCCCATCTCTCTAAAAATATATGAAATCTTAAAAAAAAAAAGTGCCAACAGAAGAGAAAAATACAAACAGCAATGATACATTCAATAATGGTATGTGACATCTTGACAATAACAGCCATTACAGTATTGCTTTTAAATCTTTCTTTGTTAAATCACAGGAGAAAAACTAACCAGGCATTCTTGATTTGAGTATGAAAAATTGTAACTGATAATTGCATGGTTTTGAGCCAAATTACTAAAATATTTTGAGTATCTTATAGGAATAAATGTGGCCAACACTAGACTATCTAAATTCTACAAGACTCAAGAGCAGCTTGACATAAAAATTTTTTTTAATCAACTCAGGTATGATACACCGACTCACTTAAAAAGGAGGTATAATAATCTGTTAATTTGGTGAAATCCCGTGTCTTTAATAGGGCTCTTTTTCAAAAGCAAGAATCAACTATGAGGGACACATCATAATGAAGTTTCATGCCACAACTGTCATAGAGGCATTGTCTTAGGAGAGGCCCTCTGATCTGCAACTTCTGTGACTCGCAATGTTTTGACACAAGCTTTTCATGCACCCCATTATTTTTTTTCCTAGCTAAAAATATTTAAATGCCTCTAATACACACAACAACTTTAGCCTTTAACCAGTTAAAAGCTTTAGGTGTCAAGAGAAAAGAGGCCTAGAAATTGGGAGTAAATGAAAATGAGACAGTGGTCTAGCATGGAATATCCGATCTCGGGTGAAAATTCCCTTATCCCCCTTCCTCCAAATAAGACAGTACCCATTATGTCCGTTCTTCTCTCCCAACACCCTACTAAGAGGGACTAACTCTGAACGTCCTTTTCCTTTCATCAATACCTAAGAACTCTCATAGTTCCTTCCCTAAGGAAAGGGCAGTGGAGGCCAGAAAGGCTATAACCCACAACATACTCAAAAGTGTGGGCCTTTTAGCACCGCGGTTCTACGGATCTAATTACCTTTCCCCTTCCCCCAACCCACTTCCCGGGTTTTCTCAGGCTCGGCCTGCTCCCTCTCCACCCCACAGCCACACTTCCAGCTGTGTGCCACTGCCTCGGGGCTCTCCCTAGAACTCACACCCGCCCGCCAAGCGCCCCCTTCTACATCTGTCCCCCAAACGGTGTTCCTCTCCACACCACCCGCCCGCAAGACCGTCCATCTCAGGGCCCCGTAGGGGAGGGGAAGGCGGCGGAAGGAGAGGGGGCGGGGGACCGCTGCCTCCCCACAGGCATTAGGGCGGCCCGTGAGAGGGCTACCCAGGGGTTACTCGGAGTATTGGGAGTCGCCACTGGCAGGGCCCTCCCGCCTTGGGCTGAGGTGGGGGATGTCCCGGAGTTCATTTCTGACCTCCTCGCTCTTCAGCACCTCCTTGAACTCCCGCTTGATTCGCTGCACCGCGATGTTGGCCATGTCTCCGCCCGCAGCTGATTCGTACCCGCCTCCTCCGCCACCGCTACGACCACCGCCACCGCCGCCACCTCTTCCTCCACCGCCTCCTCCCTCGGCGATTCACACCCGAGCACACGAACACTGCCACTGCCACCCCGGCCGCCGCGCTCTCTTCAGTATGGAATCACCTCAGTGCCCGGCCACCAAAATGGCGCCGGGTTCGCGCATGCGCACGACACCAACCAGACCGGGCGGCGCAGCCGCTCCCGTTGTGGCCCCCTGACGCCACAGCCGCGAGCCTCGCGCCGCGCCGCGCCGCGCCGCGCGTCTCCGCGGGAGCTGCGGCCGCGTGGCTCCGCCCTGCCGGCTTTTGGAGCCTGGAGGGTGCGGCATCCGCGCGGGCGAGCTCTGCGCGGGCTTCCTGCGTCATCGTCTGCTCCTCCCCTCTTAAAACCTGTGTGGTGTGGTTCGGGCGCCAGCCTCAGTCTAGCCTCTGACTGAAGACTGGAGTCCAACCAGGCGGAATGACACGGCCCCACTCTGCTTGAAGCACTGTCCTGACTCAGCCAGACCCAGAACCCACGGGCTTAAAGTGCTGGGTTGTGTTTAGCGTATGAAAACACTGTCCTAGAACTCAGCCTGGCTCGTTTTCTCCTGGTATAGGCCAAGAAAATCCACTGCTGTCCGTTTTTGTCTGGAAGCCATTACAGTGACACTGTTATTACCATCATGCCAGGTACTACAAGTCATTGAATTAAGTATGGTCATTGTTGGGTCCCATCAGGTGTATTTGAGGGGGGAACTCCATAGAGATGCCTGAGGTGGTTTTAGAAGCCAGATGTTGATCTGTGACCTGCTTAGGTAATACTGAGCTGTGGAAGTAAAATCATAGTTTTTGAACTTTACTGTACATAGACTCCATTGAGACCTTGTTAAAAATAAACAAACAAACAGATTGTTGGGCCCCATCCCAAGAGTGAAGGATGGACCTAATTGCATTTGTAACAAGTTCCGAGATGTTCCTCCTGCTGTTGGTTCATGGAACACACTGTAAGGACCACTGAACTAAAGCATGTGAAAGTGAAAAACAGAGAGAGAGACCCTTCGTGGGGGAGAAGGGCAGCTTTTCTTTCGTAAGCCTACGGCCTACAACAGGTTCTGGCGCTAGCAGGCACTCAATAAATATTGAATGAATAAATGAGTAAAGGTAAGGGTAAAATGTTTTAAGTGAAAGGTAAGTTTGAAAGAATGTGAAAGTGGTTGCTAGGGTTTACAGTAAGTACTGGTGCTGAGAGGTACTTTGAATAGAACATTTAGAATAAGTAGCAAAGGTTATTTAGAAGTTTATATTTCATTGCACTTCTTTTTTTTTAAAGATTTTATTTATTTATTTTTAGAGAGAGGGGAAGGGAAGGAGATAGAGAGGGAGAGAAACATCGTGTGCAAGGGATGCACCGATTGATTGCCTTTCGCAGGCCCCCAAGTGGAGGCTTTGCGCACAATCCAGGCATGTGCCCTGACTGAGAATCCAACCTGTGACCTTTCAGTTTGCAGACCGGCACTCAGTCCCCTGAGCCACACCGGCCAGGGCGCCTTGCTCCTCTTTCACCTAACCTATCAGTAAAGTATACTATTTGAAAAATATCACAAATACACTGTCTTAGAAAAATTACTAAGATTGTGGCCAGCAAAAAAAGGAAATAGCCACAGGGAGCGAGTGAATCATTCAGTGGAGGCACATGGAAAAAGAATTTGAACTCCTGCCACTGGAACCAAGAGATTTTTGTTTCCACCTCTTCCGGTCAGCTCTCTTGGCCAACCTCGGTTTTCTCATCTGCAAAATAAGAAAGCTGTACTAGATGATCTCTTTCAGGTTGTAAGAGTTCAGAATTCTAAATCATCACGTGGGAACTTTCCCCTAAATGTGGTAAAATAAATTATTTAAAAAAAACAAAACAAAAAGAAAAAAAACCTTCCAGCAGAGCCCCCTAGTGGTCAGAAGAGGAACCAACTGTATATGTGAGTCAGGGTACAATGAATTGTTGGTACAGTGCAAATCATGCATTGTTAGGTATATTGTGCCAGTAGCATAAAAATAATTATTTTGAGGTTTGCAAAATTGTTTGGCTATTTTACATTTATCACCTACATTCAGTCCCCAATATTGGAACTTCAAAGAAATTGTGCAACACTGAAATCACACGGGAACAAGTTAGAAGGGTATTGTAATTTCTTTGAGGGAAAGAGATTTGGTAATTTTTAAGTGCACATAATCATTGGCCCTAAAATTCCACTTCCAAGGAGTCATTCTACAGTCCTTCCAGAGAATGAGGCAACTGCATGTTAACTGATGAGACAACTCTCAAAAATAACATTTTAAAGATAAAATAGCACTATACTAAATGTAATGTGGAATCCTGAATTGGACCCTAGATCTGAAAGGACATAACTAGTGAAGTTTGAATATGTTCTGTAATTTAGTTAACAGTACTGTAGCAATGTTAATTTCTTAGTTTTGACATAGTGCTATGGTTATTTAAGTTGTTGAAATTAGTAGAAGTGAGTAAAGAGTAACAAGAATCTCTGAAACATTTCTGTAAATCTAAAATTATTCCAAAAGAAAAGGTTTACCTTTAAAAAAGCATGATGCAGTCCATAGTGTATTCATTATACCACCATATGTATAAAGGAATATGATTGTGTATATAATGCTTGCGAATCCATAAAGTATCACTGGAAAATATGTAAGAAACTGAAAACAGTGGTTATTTCTGAGAATGCAACCTAAGTTGCCTTAGAGGAGGCAAAGTGGGAGATTTTCACCATGTATCCTGTTGTATATTTTACCTATTCAAAACTAAATTTTTAAAAATGAGTTTCCAGTAATGTAGAATATAAGCTCTTCACTGTTATGATCTAGTTATGATTAATTACTTAAGTAATTAACTAATTAAACAACTGTTTGTTGAGTGCCTATTGTATGCCAGGCATGATCTAGGCCCCAAAAACATATCAGGCAAAAAGAAAAAAGAAAAAAAAACCCTAGAATTGTAGGATTTACATTTCACATTCTAGCAAGGATGAGAATTAATCCAAAAGTATAGTCTGCAGACACTTGGGGGTCCCTGAGGTACTTTTGGGCTGTCAGTCTGCAATTCTCAAACTAATAATAAAACTAAGATGTTATTTGCTTTTTTACTGTGTTAACACTTGCACTGACTATGTAAAAGCAACAGTGGGAAAAACAATTACTGTAGTAGTACTAACTTTATTAATACCACACATTCACTGTTGAAAAATGTCAGTTTTATTTTAGAATGTCTTTGGTGAAGCAGTAGAGATTATTAATTTTTATTAAACTTCAACTTTCAAGTACATGTCTTCTTACCGTTCTGTATGATACATAGGAAGGATACATAAATCACTTCTGCTATACACCAAAGTACATGGTAAAGCACTTATGCAATTGGTTGAGTTCAGAGCTGAACTAGCCAATTTTTTCATGTACTACCATTTTTACTTGAAATAATGAGAGTTGGTTATTTGGCAGACATTTTATCAAAAATGAATATATGAGCCTGTCACTTCAAAGAAAACAACTGGCAGAATTTGTTACCAATGATAAAATTCAAACTTTCAACTAAAAATTAGAGTTTTAGAAAACATATCTGCCATTGTGGCTTGACAGCATCCCAAAAAGCTTAAAGACATTTCTGGTTAAATTGTGATATTAACAAATGCAATTGCTTGAAGTAACATTTAGAAGATCTACATAAATAATCAGTGAACCAATACCTGATGTTACAGAATCATGCATGGGTAAAACATCCATTCGAGTTTCAAGAGAGACCATTGGATTTAATGTTACAGAGTACAAAAGATCATTGATAGCATTTCAGATTCCACATTGCATTAACCTTTAAGAAACTACAATTTGTCTAGATTTAGTATAGTATTAAATAAGCATACCCACAGTTATCTGAAAAAGTTATTAAAATATTCCTTCCCTTTCCAATTATGTATCTGGATTTTCTTCATATATTTCAACCAAAACAACATATGTAATGTATTGAATGCAAAAACATACATGAAGATCCAGCTGTGTTCCGTTAAGCCAGACATTAAAGAGATTCTGTTGGGAAAATACAGTTATTTTCATTAACTATTTATGTAAACATGTAATGGATTTATTATAGTTATGTATTAATGTTTCAATAATTTCTCGGTTTTAATTTCTAACAAAATGTTGTTTGAGCCACATAAACAAGTGCTCTTTGGAATTCTCAATATTTTTGCAGAGCGTGAAGGAGTTCCAAGTACATTTATGTGTACTGTACTACTTAGACATGAGGCTTAGATCTAAAACATCACACACTTTCAGAATATATAATTTACATTAAAATTATATGTGTAAAAGTTGTAAAATTGGTTTCAGGTTGATGGAGGAGTGTTACTCTGGTAACTCTCCTATTGCCCCTAACAGAGCAATGTGTTTTGATGTGTTGATTCACATTAAAAAAAAAAATCAAGGCATAGCAGTGCTTTGCTGACCCATGATAATAATTGCCAACACTGGAAATGTGAAGTCTTCCTTTTTGTAGCTCCTGCTAGTTACTGTTACTGCTTTTCAGATTCAAATTTCCTGTTCTTCTAAATACAAGGCAATATTTTTTCCTACAGCCCTTTCCTTGAACTTGTGTTTTTCCAGTTTATGGAGACTTTCCTCCCTTTGTTTCTCACCACTGCCTATTCTACTCAAGCATCTCAATTAACTCTTTTTGAAACACCCAGTCATAACTCAGATCATTTCAGTTTTTTTCCCCCTTTCACTGAGTTCTGCCCGTTCCCTGTTGTTAGCTCCTCTCCCCTACACCTACCCCCCGAGCTGAGGTAAGAAGCTCTAGGACCAACAGTGGAAAGCAGTATTTAGATCCACAGTGGAACTTGTAAACTTAGTTCCAGGCCAGTGGGCACCACAATATTGATTGTAATGCACACAATATTATTCCAAATTTAGAGAATAGATCAGAACTCTCACCATTGTGGCTTTCAGAATATCTGCAGCATGGAGCAGAAAGCTATTTTTAAAGGCACAGAATATGTTTTCTTGTCTTAAGTTACTGATTTGCATCCTGTCGGGCACAGAGTTTCTTTAGGTATGAGCTTTTTTAGGAAAGGACCTCATAATTCCATTCTGTTCAAGGAATTTGCAACTACAGGTGGAACATGGCTGTGGGGTCTTCACTCCTCACATGCAAGACAGTAGCCACCTTTCCAGTAGACTGCGCTCTACTGACCATTCCCAATTATCTTTGCTGAGTTGGTTAATTCCTTTCTGTCCTCTCAATTAGAGTCTTCTGTTTTAGAGCCTAAAATCACTGGGGCCCCAATACAAAGATCCCAATCTTCTAGAAGTCACTCTTCAAAATAGTCCTTCCTTTGGTCGTTTCAAAGAACATCAAGTATCCAACGTGGGAACTTTCCACTAACTGGCATCTACAACTGGCATCTACCTACTCAGTCCTTAAAGTATGTCAATTATTTATCATTCATTTAGAAAACAGATTTTTTAAAGTCATATAAGCCTCATTAAATCAGCCAGATAGTCTTCATTTGCTTCTCCAAATCCACTCTCCAACATTCTTCACTTTACCCCTAGATGCTGGAGGTATGATCTGCAATGTTTTCTACATCAACAAGACCTCCTCACCTTCTGGATTCCAAATGAGTGTGGCCAATGGGAGGCTCTGGCAGGAAATGAGACCAAGGTTAACACTGCTGCATTTCCCTACCAGTAGCTCTTCCTTTCAGCTGCAGCCACAGCTGCTGCTATAGCTCTTCCAGGACTCTGATAATCTTGCATCCCTGACCCCTGCGAATCTGGAGCCAAGAGTGCCCTACTGTTATTAGACTGTCAGCTTCCTTTAATTTTTGTAAATAGTCTCTTCAACAAATTCTTCTGATTAACCTCCTGCTTCCTGCAAAGACCCTGTCTGACACACCAAGGTAAAATTGTGATTTCTTACTCTCCTGGATATTGCTGTTGTTGAGGAATATTAACACTCTGTTCCTACTGTTTTGCAGCCTCTGCATTAGAATTACTCAGAGAAACTCAGTGTTAAAACTTTCCCCACTAGAATGAAGACCAAATTCTAAAGGGTCAACTGAGAGTAACCATAGCAGGTATTGTCCTATGAATAATAGATAAATATCTTTTCCTTTCTTGATGCTCCCTTGAGTGGAGAGTCATATCTACTTTTACCTCTTTAGAGCTGAGTATTCAATTGAACTATCCAAGGAAATAGCTCCTTTTCAGGGTAAAAAATCCAGCTTGGAGTCCCTCTTCCCAAAAGTTTAGGGAAGCATATGCCAAAGTATTCCCTCTATGCCCTCTTAAGTTAGCAAGCACTATGACTTAGGCACTATCAGGAAATCCTATAGAGGCTTTCCTTCTCTGTGTAAGAGAGCTGTAATGAAAAGCATAATCCAAAGTAGCAGGAGACATACTTATGATATAAACATTTCAGCAAAAGCATTGTGCTCAGAATTAAAATATTTTTTTAAATTTTAACCTGAAGACATTTTTTCATTGTTTTTTAGAGAGAGAGGAGAGAGAGGGATAAACATTGATTGGTTGCCTCCCATATGTGTTCAGATGGGGGACCAAACCTGCAACCTAAGCATGTGCCCTCATTGGGAATCAAACCCATGACCTTTCAGCTATAAAACGACACTCCAACCAAATGAGCCACGCTGGCCAGGGCTATGCTCAGAATTTGATGCAACTGCAGTTTATACTTCTTATGTTTTTGATGTATTAAAAATTTTACCGATTCTTATTTAACCTATTAGAAGAATATTTTAAGTTAACATTAGGAAGGCAGGTTAGTTTTAAAGAAAAAGAACTTAAATAGTACTTGGTAATTTATTTTCCCACAATTTTGTATATTTGATTAAGGAAGATATATTCTCATACTTCCCGCCTGAAAAGTAAAGCAAAGTACTTAAATAACACAACAATTAGAGCTTCAAATATGTCTAGCCTAGTTGTTGACTAAATACAAATTTAAAAATAATTTACTGGTAAGTAGAATTATTTTTTAAAAACAACAGAAGAATATTAGATTTTTTAGATTTCTCTCCTTTATATCAGTATTTAAAACTAAGTACCATGGGTTTTTATACAGCTTCTCACTAGGCTTCCTTGTAACACCTTGTCCCAAGCTATTTATTTATTTTTTAAATTGTGGTAAAATATACATAACATAAAACTTATTATTTTACCTGTTTTTAAGTAATAGTTCAATGGCCTGAAGTTCATTCACATTATTGTATAACCATCACCACCAATCATTTCTGGAACTTTATGATCCCAGGCTGAAACTGAATACCCACTAAACAATAACTCCCCGTTATTCCCTTCTCTTGGACTCTGGTATCCAGTATTCTTTTTTTTTTTTTTCCAGCCAAGAAAGTATGGATTTATTAAGGACATAACATCGTGCCCAAAGTCACAGGTAGCTCATGCTCAAAGACCTGACTCAATGTCTTCCAGGGGATGGATTGTATAGGGGAGAAAATCATTAATCACAGTAACTAATAGAGTTAGGGTCATGGTCTTTACTGATTGGTTGGTGCCATGGTGGGGGGTAATTGATTACTACATTTGGTCTTAATGTCAGCCATGGAATTGTTTTGTCCAGTCTTGCAAGGATTTGTTCTGTGGGATAACCCGCTTTCCTGAATCTGGGGCTAAAACAAAACCAAGACCAAGATACTATGTTTAGTTTGATTGAAAACTTTGTCTTAATAGCCAATACTCCCAGGACCTTATTTCTAACACTACTAGATGCTGACCAAAACTTTATTGTTCTGAGGGCTTAATGATTAAGCAATGGAAAGTGGCATCCACTATTTTACTTTCTGTCTCTATGAATTTGACTATTCTAGGTACCTCATATAAGTGGAATCATACAATATTTGTCCTTTTATGCCTGGCTTTTTTTACTTATATTGTTTTTAAGGTTCATCCACATTGTAACATGTATCACAATTTTCTTTTTTTATTGAAAGTATTGGGTTGACATTAGTTAATAAAACCATAAAGGTTTCAAGTGTACAATTCTATAACACATCATCTGCATACTACATCATGCGCTCCAAAGTCAAGTCTCTTTCCACCACCATTTATTTTGCCTTTGCCCTCTTCCACACCTTTCTACCCCCTCTTCCCTCTGGCAATCACCAGAGTGTTGTCTGTGTCTTTTTTTTTTTTTTTTTTTTTGCTTAATCCCATCACCTTTTTCACCCAACCCTAAAACTCCCCTTCCCTTTGACAGCCGTCAGTCTGTTCTCTGTGTCTATAAGTCTGTTTCTATTTTGTTAGTTTATTTTGTTCATTAGATTCCACATATAAGTGAAATTATAAGGTATTTTTCTTTCTCTGTGTGCTTATTTTACTTAGCATAATACTTTCTATGCCCATCCTTGCTGTTACAAAAGGTAAGATTTCCTTCATTTTTAGTGCTGCATAGTATTCCATTGTATAAATGTACCACAGCTTTTTTATCCACTCATCTACTGAAGAGCACTTGGGCTGTTTCCAAATCTTGGCTATTATAAATAATCCTGCAAAAGCTCTGGCTGGTGTGGCTCAGTGGATTGGGTGCTGAGCTGTAAATCTGGGGGTCCCTGGTTCTGTTCCTGGTAGGGGAGCATGTGTGGGTTGCGGGCCAGGTCTTCAGTAGGGGGGCCTCTGGAGGCAGCCACACATTGATGTCTCCCTCCCTTCCTCTCTCTAAAAATAAATAAATAAAATATTTTTTAAAAAACTGTGCAAATTAACATAGGGCTGCATATATTCTTTCAAATTAGTGTTTCCAGTTTCTTCAGATAAATTCCCAGAAATGGAATTGCTAGGTCATAAGGCAAGTGCCATTTTTAATTTTTTGAGAAAGCTCCATACTGCTTTCCACAGTGGCTACACCTATCTGCATTCTCACCAACACCGTACTTGCTGTTTGTTGATTTATTGATGATAGCCATTCTGACAGACGTGAGGTGATATCTCATAATGATTTTAATTTGTATTTCTCTGATGATTAGCTACATTAAGCATCTTTTCATATATCTATTGTCCATCTGTATGTCCTCTTTGGAGAAGTGTCTATTCAGGTCCTTTGCCCGTTTTTAAATTGGATTATTTGGTTTTTTGGTGTTGAGTTTTATAAGTTCTTTATAAATTTTGGACATTAACCCTTATCAGATGTGTCAGTGATGGATATACTCTCCAATTCAGTGGGTTGTCTTTTCACTTTTTAAAATTTTCTTTTTTTAAAACATTTTATTTGTTTATTATTAGAGAAGGGAAAGGAGGGAGAAAGGAAGGTAGAGAAACATCAATGTGTGGTTGCCTCTTGCATGTCCCCTACAGCGACCTGGCCCACAAACCAGACATGGGCCCTGACTGGGAATCGAACCGGTGACCCTTCGGTTCACAAGCTGGCACTCAATCCACTGCGCCACACCAGTCAGGGCTGTCTTTTCATTTTGTTTATGTTTTCCTTTGTTGTGCAAAAATTTTTTAGTTTGATGTAGTCCTATTTGTTTATTTTTCTTTTGTTTCCTTTGCCTGAGGAGATATATCAGAAAAAATATTGCTACAAGAAATGTCCAAGATTTTACAGCCTATGTTTTCTTCTAGGATTTTTATGGGTTTGAGTCTAACATTTAAGTCTTTAATCCAGTTTCAGTTTATTCTTGTGTGTGGTGTAAGAAGGTGGTCTAGTGTTTTTTTTGTTTGTTTGTTTGTGTTTTGCATATGTCTGTCCAATTTTCCCAACACCAGTTATTGAACAAACTGTCTTTAGCCCATTGTATATTTTTGCCTCCGTTGTCCAATATTAATTGACTATAAATGCATGGGTTTGTCTCTGGGCTCTCTATTGTCTTCTGTTGATCGATATGCCTGTTTTTATGTCAGTACCATGCTGTTTTGATCACTATGGCCTTGTAGTATAGTTTGATATTAGGTAGTGTAATTCCTCCAACTTTGTTATTTTTTTCTCAATATTGCTGTTGCTATTCAGGATCTTTTGTGGTTCCATATAAATTTTTGAAATATTTGTTCTAGTTCTGTGAAATATACCATTAGTATCTTGATAGGAATTGTATTGCATCTATAGATTGCTTTGAGTATAATGGACATTTTAATGATATTAATTTTCCTATCCATTAACATAGTACATGTTTCCTCTTATTTGTATCTTCTTCAATTTCTTTCTTCAATGTCTTACAATTTTCTGAGTACAGGTTTTTTACATCCTTGGTTAGGTTTATTCCTAGGTATTTTATTCTTTTTGAAGCAGTTATGCATGGGGTTTGTTTCCCAGTATCCCTTTCTGCTAGTTTACCATTGGTGTATAAAAATGCAATTGATTTCTGGATATTTATTTTATATCCTGCTACTTTCCTGAATTCATTTATCAGTTCTAGTGGTGGAATTTTTAGGATTCTCTATATACAGTATCATGTCATCTGTAAATAATGACAGTTTTACGTCTTCCTTTCTAATTTGGCTACCTTTTATTTCTTCTTCTTGTCTGATTGTTGTGGCTAGGACTTCTGCATATTTGTTGATAAAAGCTACGATGGTTAATTTTATGTATCCACTTGACAGTGCCATAGGGTGCCCAGATATTTGGTCAAACATTATTCTGAGTGTGTCTGTGAGGATGTTTCTGGATGAGGTTAACATTTGAATTGGTAGACTTACTGTAAAGTAAAGCAGATTCCCCGCCCCTGTAGGGGTGGGCTTTACCTAATCACTTGAAGACCTGAATAGAACAGAGGCTGACCTTCCCTCAAATAAGGGAGAATTTTTCTTATCTTCAGACTAAAACTGAAACATCAAATCTTCTTGCATCTCAAGTATGCCAGCCTTTGAAATGGAACTGAAACATTGATCTTCTGGTTCTCAGGCCTTGAAACTTGGACTAGAATTACATCAGCTTTCTTAAATTTCGAGCTTGTCAACTCATCCTGCAGATCTTTGCACTTGTCAGTTCCTATAACTGTATGAGCCAATTCCTTGTAATAAATCTTTTTATAAATATAAATCAATAAAAATTAAAACTCACACATACACACATACAACTTAATGCTTCTGGCTCCCTGGAGAACTATAACACAAATCCATACACATACACATGCATATATACATTCCTAACATTTTCATAATAGTCAACAAATGAGAATCCATTTCAGGAAATGCTTATCCAGACACACAGGAAGTTGGGAAACACTGGATACAACAGCTAACTTCTCACATCTGATAAATCTCTTAAAGAATATATCTGCCTCTCTGAGAGCACTGCTGTTCTCCAAATGTTCTGAAACTGTTTGTGATGGCCGATTTTAGGTGAAAAAGAGGTACCTCGGGATTAGCAGAACCAAAAAAGACATGTCAATCAAATCACTCCTGAAAAGGTTACCTTGAGGAATAGAAAGTTTGAGCAACCGTTTTGCAACATTTCCTGTTCATGGTGCCCTCAAGCAACCAACTTTTGCAATTCTCTACATATGGCATTTTTTAGTGGCCTTGGCAATATTATAAATCATATTTTTGTGATCTGTCTCCTCATGAATTGGTTACTGATGGCAGGTAAATGGGGAGAGCATCAAGTAGAACACATTTTTCTAACCTGTCCATACGTTTGGTCTAAACTATCAACTCACCATTAAATAAATGTTTTATGATTCTGATTTTTAAATCTCTAAAATAGGAATGACAATGCTATTTTAAAGATTTAAATATATGGTAGGTGAACTACAAAATATGATAGGTGAACTACAAAAAGTATTATTTTACTTTTTTAGGTGAATGGAAATGGTGCAAATACAAAATGTTATTGCAAACACTAGAAGGCATTCTTTCTCTACTGAGGCAGAAAATGAATATAATACAAATTTTTATATCTTAAACTCCTCCTCTTGCTCAATTCCTATTCAAAACAAAAAGTGCAGTATGACAAATGTTAAAATGTACATTTCTACAATGTAATAAACAGTATAAGAAAGAAGGAGAAGAAGGACTGGTGAGATAAAGGACAAAATGAAAAAAAGGTAAATCCAATAAAAAGAAGACAGAAACAAAAAAGCTGCAAAAGACGATAAAGGAGAAAAGGGATAATGAAAAGAAAATGAGGTCAAAGCAAGTTTCTTTTATACAACATAATATATGGGAACTGTTTTCCATGTCATAGCTCTTTGTCATGTCATATTGAAAAATGCTAATTTCTAATTAATTCGTGGCTCTCTAGATCTGTCATGGCTCCCCTTTCCAATTTCCTCACCCATCCTATTTCTTTCAACTGTACTTTACAGGCAATGCATCAGAATATGTAATGAAGACAACTGGGAGAGGAGTTTGGAAATGCAAATATTGTTTTGATCATTTCCTTCCTGCTGGTTAGTAGGAAGGAAAGGAGACAAATGTCCTACTTCTCCTTCCCTTAATGATTGTGTCTGGACACTTGGTTGAGATTTACAAAGCAACTGGATGGACTGCAGATGATGGAGAACTAGACTAGCCTGGATTATTATTGATTAGGTTTTTTTTTAATTTAGTTTTAGGGACTTTAGGTTTCACAATAGCTCTAGATTTATTATTGTTGCTGCTGCTGCTGCTGCTGCTGCTGCTGCTGCTGTTTGTGGTGGTGGTGGTTTTGTTTTCTCTCTTTCTTGGAAGGAATGCCTTCTGCTTCTTTTAATTCTTGATGATGGAAGGAATCCAGGAGGCGGCAGCACTGAGCTGGCTGTTTAGTATTTGATCTAGGTTCGAAGCCGGATCTTGAGGTTGGTTGCTGCTAGTCTATCTTTGAAATAAATTTAGGAAAGAGGAATTGAAAATCACAGATTTGTGTAAATCAAATATTATACATTTAAGAGCCTAGAAAATCATGCCTTAGGATTCTGAGGAAATTTTACTAACTGTGTTTTGAGGATGAGGAAATTGAAGTGGCTCGTTTAGCAAATTGAGCATTAGATTGGAGATTAAAACAACACCTGACCAAACAATTTCTCAATAATAAATCTTCTCTCAAACTATGAACTCTTAGGGAATCACACCTTATATCTTTTATGTTGTACTTGTCCTTATACCAATAATGCCTGGTATGTAGGAGACACTCAATAACTGGTAGATGAATGAATGAACGTAAAAACATTCAAGGTGTGTTTTTTCCCTCCGACCTTTCTTAGTCCTTTCTTTCATTTGGAGCATGCTCTTATGGTGGAAAGTATTAACAGTTTCTTTCTCACTCTTATCAGTAGGAGTGTCTGAGTCCAAAGAACATAATTGAGGCTGGTGCCAATCTCTGAATTAGAGAGAGGGGAGACTTTAATACCCAGTAAGTAAATTTGTGATGCCCTCAAGCTCCTTGGAGGTGTAGGAAATAAACTACTGGAAACTTATTAGCTCAATGGGGAGCCTTGATGACAGAGGATACAGTCTTTTTTCAGTATGAATTTAGACTTTGATGCTTTCAAGAAAATCATTAATGTAAGTCCTTGGGAGATACACTTATCTTAAATATGACCAAAGGACTGGCAGTGTTGCTAGCCACCTAACTGAAGTTCAGAAAGTTACTTGGGACAGCGCCATTAAGAGTGGGTACCCCACCGGTGAAGAAATCTTGCCCAGCAAGAGCAGATTAGTATTGATATGCAATATAGTCAGCTTTCTTATATTGATTTGTATTGACTTTTTTCTTCTTTTATGGTCTCTGTTTGAGACCATAGGTCCTAGAGTGGGGCAGATCGGGGGGAAAGGGTCCAGGGTAAGAATCTCTTCCTATGGAAGGAACAGGAGCAGTTTCCCCTATCCCCCAGAAATAGTGTGGGTTTGTTGGATTTTGTGTCTTGAAGAAGAGATGTTTGAGAGAGGGGCAGGGGCAGGAGCCTGGAGCTTCCTGTTAGGAATGGAGGGGAAAGCCCAAACAGGACTCCCTCCTAATACAGCCATGGGTGTTTTTCCTCTGGAATGTAAGCGACAGTTCAAATTAGATGGTATGTTAACCCTTGCTTCTTCTGTATTATAATTCTCCTCTGTAAATTATTATTTTCTATTCCAACAGAATCTATTGTGTTTATCCGTGGAGGCTGAAAGGTCAGGGTATTAAGAAGGAAAGGGTTCTTTCACCATATTCTTTTAACCACTTCAATAGTGAAAGGCTATAAGCCCATCAGGTGGACTGTGGATGTTGGTTGGAGTTCTTGCTTCTTTGTCAAATGAACCCCTTCTCACAACATGCCAATTGGCTTCTCCACAATGAGTGATCCAAGAAATACCAACATAGAAGCTGGCCTTTATGACAACCTTGAAGTGATGTACCATCACTTCTGCCATATTCTAGTGGTCACATACTGTATCCATGTGGGAAAGTACTACAGAAGGAAGTAAATACCATGAAACAGGGATCATTGGTTATTATCTTAGAATTTTGTGACCACAGATGAAATTCCTAAATGTATTTGATCACAAAACCCTCCTTTTAAATGATAATTTCCTGGGACTATTATTCTATAGAACACATTTTAGGAAATACTATTGTAAGTAATGGAAATCCATTGGAGTTTCTGTAAGGTTATGGCATGAATCTATATTTTGAAAGAACCTATATTTTAGCAGAAACATGTTGAATAAATTAAGGGAAGAGGAAAAGTTAAAGTTAGAGAGACTCTAGTTGGGAACTTTTACAGTGTTGTAGGTGAGAGGTGATGGCAATGGGAGGATGGCAACTGAGAAAGAAAAGAAGGAACCGAGGTGACATGTACTATGGAGATGGAAACAACAGAACAACATGGTTGCAAAAGAGGGAGGCATCCAAAAGGACTTCTACTTTTAGTTTAAGTGATTAGGTCCATGTTGAGTCCACTAACCAACATTGGAAATTCAGTATGAGGAGAGGTTTGGGAGAAAATTTGATGTACTCAGTTCTATATATTATTAACTCTGAGCCAGCAAAGGGCCTATTTATATGAGTATACCAATTAATATGATTTTGGCTACAAGCAACAAAAATCCCTACTCAAATCGGCCGAAATAATGACAATATTTTGTTCACAAATTGGAAATCCAGAGGGGGAAGTCTTCAGGGTCGATCTAAAGTAACTCCAGTTCTGTTTCCCAGTAAATCCTCTTGGCTCTGCTCTCTCTTCCTCATGTCAGCTTCTTCCTTAGGCTTAGTTTTTAAGAATGCTGCAACAGCTCTGGTCTTATACCTGCACATGACTATACTGGGCAAAAAAGAGGCCACCTTGCCCTGTGAGAGATGAAAGAGAGATTGCTCTGTTTCCTCACTTGTCAAATCCTAGATTGAATCTCATGCCCAACCTTAAATCATCCCTGAGGCCAGAGGAATGGCTTGGAAAGGATTCTTAGACTAATGAAACCTACCTCTGGAATTAGGATGTAATGGGTGTAGAGGAGATAACCACAAAGCCCACTGGAATGAGTTCAGCAGGCATTTGAAAATGTGATTCCAGAGCACAAAGAGATGTAGACTTTGCAGTCATTTGCATTGATGTTAATTTGAAGACGTGGGAGAATTTGAGATCATTTAGGGTGACAATGTATAGTGAGATGAAGAAGTACACATTGAGGAAAAGTTACATTAAAAGGTTAATGAGTGGTGGAAGCCAGCAACAGAAAATGATGGGTGGCCAGAGAAGCAGGTAGTACAAAGGTAGTACATCTTCTCTGTAGTCATGAAATTAATGTTTAAAGGAGTAAATTTTCCATTTGTATTTTCTTAGTCTCTCCAACTTAGTGTAGTTCTTCATGGACAAATGCCCTATCTTTTGTTTCCTTTTTTTCTCTCACAGTGTCCATCAAAGTCTCTTGTACATGGTAAATGCTTAGTTGCTTTTAATATTCTGATTATGGTGGGAAATTTGGTTAATATAGCACATTGTATGAATGCATAGAAAAGAAGTGTAATCAAAAGCAAGTATACTTGAACTCCAGCTTTTTTTTAAATGCTTATTTAAATCATTTTTATTTTTCAGTTATAGTTGGTATACAATATTATATTAGTTTTAGATGTACCCTGCAGTGATTAGACATTTATATAACTTACTAGGTGATTATCTGATAAATCATGTATCCATCCAACAGCATACATAGTTATTAGAATACTATTGAATATATTCCCTATACTGTACTTTACATCCCCGTGACTACTCTGTAACAACCAGGTTGTACTCCTTAACCCCTTCAGCTATCTCCTAACACCCCTCCCATCTGGCAACTGTCAAAATATTCTCTGCATCTATGAGTCTCTTTCTGTTCTGCTTGTTCATTTATTTTGCTTTTTAGATTCAATTGTTGATACACATTTATTGCCATTTTATTGTTTATATTTTTAATCTTTATTTCTTCTTCGTAAAGAAGGCCATTTAATCATGTCATATGATACTGGTTTGATGGTGATGAACTATTTTAGCTTTTTCTTGTCTGGGAAGCTCTTTACATGTCCTTCCATTCTAAATGATAGCTTTGCTGAGTAGAGTAATCTTGGTTGTAGGTCCTTGCTTCTCAACACTTTGGATTTTTCTCCCCAATCCCTTCTGGACTGAAAAGTTTCTTTTGAGAAATCAGCTGATAGTCTTATGGTAGCTCTCTTGTCGGTAACTGCTTTTCTCTTGCTGGTTATACAATTATCTCTTTGTATTTAGCCTTTTGTATTTTAATTATGATGTTTCAAGGTATGGGCTTCTTTGGGTTCATCTTGTTTGGGTTCTCTGTGCTCCCTGGGCTTGTATATCTATTTTCTTCATCAGGCTAAGGAAGTTTTCCTTCATTATTTTTTTCAAATAGGTTTTCAATGTTTTTCTCTCTCTCTTTTCCTTCCAGCACCCCCATGATGCAAATGTTGGTATGCTTGAAGTTGTTCCAGAGGCTCCCTACATTATCCTCATTTTTTTAATTCTTTTTACTGTTCTCATTGGGTGTTTTTTTGCTTCCTTATATTCCAAATTGCTGATTTGATTCTCAGCTTTATGTACTCTACTGTTGATTCCCTATAAGTTATTCTTCATTTCAGTTAGTGTATCCTTCATTTCTGGCTGGTTCTTTCATATTGTTTCCATGTCCTTTTTTTATGTTGTTGTTCTCATTAAGTTCATTGAGCATCCTTATGACCAATGTTTTGAACTCTGCATCCTTTTTTATTTTTTTAGTTTAATTCTGTTTTTTCATTTGTAACATTTCTTTGTCTCCTCATTTTGGCAGCCTACCTGTGTTTGTTTCTGTATATGAGGTAGAGCTGCTACATCTCCTGGTCTTGGTAGAGTGGCCTTATGTAGTAAATTTTTTGTAGGTTCCAGCAGCACAACCACCCTAATCACTCTAGCTGGACACTTCAGGTGTGCCCCCTGTATGTGCTGTGTATACTGTCCTGTTTTAGTTGATCCTTGATTGCTGTTGGCACTTCAATGGGAGACCTCCAGGCTGTTTAGATGCAAGGACAGGCTGTGATCATTGACCACTGTGAAGGACCAACTGTACAGGGGCCCATCCCACAAAATAGGTCTTTCCTCAATGGGGCTTTGATGCCTGCTGAGTCTGCCCCTTGTGTGTGTTGCTTTGGAGGAGGTTGGGTAGTGCTTCAATATAGCTGTGCTGGCTCTAAGGCCTCCTGGGAGGTGCAGGCCAAGGTCAGTGACACCTCTCTTCTGTCGGGGGCCACCCAGCATGAGCTACAAAGCAATCTACAGATGGCTGCTACTTGTGCTGGGCTTGGAAGTGCCCGGGTGAAACTAAGCTGTGAACCAAGGCCTGCTGCTGTTAGTGTCAGGCCTTGAGCCACTTATCCAGAGGTATGGGCCATGCTGAGGCCAGATGCTGCGTATTTGAGAAATTTTAGGAAAGTCTGAAACATGAGACAAGACAGACCATTTGTAGGGGAAAGCTACTGGAAACAGCTTATGTGGGCCTGCAAGTTAGGTGGATTGGGGCCTCGGTAGTATGGGTTTCTCAGGGGATCACAGGGGTGGAGAAAATGGTGTAAGGCTGATTGATGGAGACTCGGATATGGTGCTTATCTGCCAGCTCTTGTGTGTGCATGGGGTGGGGGGGGTCTCAGAAAAGGAACAATGGCCTCTGTCAGCACTTTTGTCTGGCAGACAACTGCCCTTCCAACTCTAGCCCTCATGTCATATAATTGGGTCCTCCTCATGTGTCCTTGGTGCCTTTCAATCTGCTGCCCCTGTGCTGGAGCTCAGAGGGAGTGAGTCCAAGTAAATCCATCTGTGGACCCTTTAAGAGGAACACCTGGGACTCCAGAAGCCCTCTGTCTCATTCAGCTGCAATCTATGTTGGTTTTTACAGCCAGAAGTTATGGGAACTTCTCTTCCTGGCCTGGATCCCTGGGCTGGGGGGTCTGGTGTAGGGCTGGGACCCTTCGTTCCTTAGGGAACTTCCATAGCCCAAGGTATCCCTCTTGATTTTTAACCACCACACATGGGTATGGGACTAGCCTGTTCAGTGTTTCTCCCCCTCCTACCAGCCTCTTTATGGCTTCTTCTTTATATCCTTAGTTATAGGAATTCTGTTCAGCTAGATTTCAGGCAGTTCTGAATGATGGCTGTTCTGTAGTTTAGTTGTAACTCTGATGTGGTTGTGGGAGGATGCAAGTACCATGTTTACCTACATCACCATCTTGACTGGAAGCCCACACTCTGGCTCCTAATTGTACTCAATTATTGGTGTCCTGGTTAACAAAAATATTTTAAAACTAAAAGTTAGTTTTGTGCTGACAAAATCACTGGAAATGTCTTCTGAGTACACTGGTGACTACAGAAATGTTTGAAGCAAATTTACTGTTAATATGACAAATGGTTAAGATGTAAAATTGTAATGAAAAGTATTAGATGCCTGTTGCATTTGAAAAAAGTCTACCTTCCATAATGTCAAGTTAGTGGTTCTCTTTTTACTTTTTCCTGTCAGAATATGAGTTTAAATGTATACATTTTGGATATAAGGAAGAAAAACGCAAAGAATCACCTCTTTATCACACAACTTGGTCTGTTTTATTTTGCATGATTTTCTGTTGTGCAGTATCTTCTCAAAATGTGGGGAGGCAGGGATTGTTTTGCTTTACTGAAGGGGAATGAGTGTTAAAATCCCAGTACATTAAGAAGCATCAAATAAAGGGTTTTTGATTGGTTGGTTCTTTGATTAAGATTTAGCATCAACTGTCTAAAAAAAAAAAAAAACAACTAAAAAAACTCCTCTCTCAAAAGAAAAATTTTTAGAAACTTAATAAAACAA
Organism: Pteronotus mesoamericanus; assembly: GCF_021234165.1. Lineage (NCBI taxonomy): Eukaryota > Metazoa > Chordata > Mammalia > Chiroptera > Mormoopidae > Pteronotus > Pteronotus mesoamericanus. The sequence continues at coordinate 24,243,883 of NW_026555234.1, read as the reverse complement.
GATTTAGTGTCAGGTTGGTACAATTCACAATTTACAATTAACACTGAATAAATGATGATAGAAATAAATACTTCATAAAAGTGAAAATGTAGTTGGTGCTGCAATTCATGTAAATTATGCATGATAGAAGAAGAGAGAGAATAAATTCTCTATTATAAATTCTTCATTTGAAGTAATCACTTTTGGTGATTAGTCTAGTAGGTTGCTTTTTTATTCTCAGAAATTATTTCTCAGCCCTGACTGGTGTGGCTCAGTGGATTGGGTGCTGGCCTGTGAACCTAAAGGTCACTGGTTCAATTCCCTGTAAGGGCACATGCCTGGGTTGCTGGCTGGGACCCTGGTTGGAACATGCGAGAGGCAACCCACCAATGTTTCTCTCCCTTTCTCCTTTCTCTAAAAATAAATAAATAAAATCTTTTAAAAAATTATATCTCCATTGCTGCCACTAGCCACTCTGCTTGGATCGTTAAACAATGGCCTGTGGAGAGCAGAGTTTTAGAGGACAGTGATTAAAAGCTCTGGCTCTGAAGTCAGAAAGCTGGAGTGGCTTTATGTTCCTTAGTTTTCTCATTGATAAAAAGGTAATAATAATGTTATCTACTGAATTATTGTGAGAATTCCAAATGATACCTAACACAGCACAAAAGTTGGCACATCAGAAATGCTCAGCTATTCTTGGTTTGTGTGGCTCAGTGGATTGAGTGCCGGTCTGTGAACTAAAGGGTTGCCAGTTCTATTCCCAGTCAGGGCACATGCCTGAGTTGTAGGCCAGGTCACCAGTAGGGGGTGCATAAGAGGCAACCACACATTGATCTTTCTCTCCTTCTCTTTCTCCCTCCCTTCCCCTCTGTCTAAAAATAAATAAATAAAATCCTTTTAAAAATTTTTAAAAAAAGCTCAGCTATTCATGGCATGACTATTAGGTATTACTTCCTACTGTCTCTGTTGACTTATCTGCTCTGCTTACAAGTAATTGGTGGACAGAGTCAACCATAATTTAATATCAATTGCTGCTTATGTGATTTCCGGTATTTGGGTGGAGAACTATTTATCAAGCCAAGAACTGTGTGTTCCGTTTCTGTCATGTTTATTCAGTCATTAAATTACCATAGTGTCTGTCTTTGGCTTTATATTACTCAGTAGTTCTATGATTTAATCGGTGAAGATGATATTTGGTCCTAAATTAAGTACATAGAGTTAGTCTCCCCATAGAAAAAGCAGGGCTCCACCCATATAAATCATTCGGTTCAGAAACTTATTTTTTTAGATTTTGTCCCTGGTTTAAATACAGATACTTTGGTTTCTATAATTTTAGGATGAGACTTCTTTGCTCTTACACTATGCTTTCAAAATATTGCCAAATGTCATCTCTTTTTCATTCTTATTTGCTGGAGCCATCTGATCTTATACTGCCTCTAAACTTTTGCCCTAGCACTAATAAGTTATATTTAGGAACTAAAAATTCTTCTATGGGAGGTTTCAGTTTCCAACTTTTTCCCATTTCAGTTTCCATGGGATGCTACAAAATATTTCATCAAACATACCGATTTATTTATAAATACTTCCCTTAATTTCCCCATTGTCTCATTTATTCATGGACTGTGAGGCCCTTAGCTTGTAGTTAGTGGATATTCTAGGATTATATGTTTAAATATCATAAAATCATTTGCTGGACTCTGACCATACTCTTGGCCAACCATATTATGATATCATAACAGCTAAAAGTTTAGCCAAGTATTTTAATTTAAAGTACATTGCTATGTGTTGAGGATGGTTTTAATGAAAACTGGAGCAGTTAGTTTTGATTCTCCTTTTAAGTAGTGGGGTTCGGGAGTCAAAATATTCTGCTTATTATTCGCCCCCCCAGGTTAGGTAATATTATATTGTTTTTTCATCCTTTATTTTCTTTCTCATCATTGAAACAGAGTCCCTAGCCCTGACTGATGTGGTTCAGTGGGTTGGGCATCTTCCTGCAAACTGGAAGGTCAGCAGTTTGATTCCTAGTCAGGGCACATGATTAGGTTGTAGGTTTGGTCCCTGGGTTGGGATGTGTATGAGAGGCAACCAACTGATGTTTCTCTCTCAGAATGATGTTTTTTCCCCTTTCTTTCTCCCTCCCATTCCCTCACTCTAAACATAAATAAAATCTTTAAAAAATAACAAAATAAAATAAAATAATAAACAGAGCCTCTGATGATAACCTAATTTGCATACTCTTACTTAGATATTTTTAGTTAATGTATAATATCTGTACATGTACTAATAGTTGTAGTTAGAGTTGTATTGTTAAAGAAGGCTCACAGGATTCAAAATGACAATGCTTACAAATTTATGGTTTATTACAGGAAAGGACATGTCAATGCCATTAAAGTAGAAATTACATCACAGTGAAAGTTGCCTCACTGTCAGGGATCCAGAAAGTCTAGGGCAGGCTGCATTGTTTGCCCTTGATAGGACTGAGACTAGATGCAGAATACCTTGAAAGCAATGAGCCCAAAATGAAGTCTTGGGTGTAATTTCTAAAAATTTTGCTCATAATGTAAAACAAATTCCTGTTAGATAATCAGTCTCAACAGCAGAGCTGAGACCCGGTGTAAAACTAGTCTAGTCCATATTGCTGGTAGTAAGGAGACATATGACTGGCTTTCCCTTTCACTCCATTTCTAATTACAGGGAATCAGATTGGATAAGCAGAGAAAATGGGGTTATCCTGTCCAGTAGACAGCAAACATTTAGACAGTCCCAATATGGCAAGGTGGGGGAAGGGATTGAATTTCATCAATCTCTTTGGAATTCTTGCATTAAGTTCAGGTTAATAGACACAATATCTTGTTTTAGATTATTAGCTTCTAGAGCCCTTAAATGACTTCACTGATATTAATAATCAATGTTGACAAAGTGGTACAAAACCACAACAACCCTGAAATTCCTTGGACCCATGGTTACAAAACAGCACTGTTAATCGATATATCTCTTGCCTTGACCAGGGATCAGTGCTGTGCAGTTACTTTAGCAAAAACAGTTCAGGCAGATTCCTGACCTGCTGGAACTAACTGTCATTTTATGGTCTTCCACCCTGATCTGTTGTCAAGACCTTTTTATGGCAAAACAATTATCTTTAGTTTGACAGAAGTTAAGTTGCTTTGCAATTGAAGAGCACATACAGATTTTAAACATTGGCAATAACCAGCAAAGAGCTGGTGTGGGTTTAAACAGGAACTGAACCATGCAATAATACCAGCATAAGTTTTCTCAATTTTTATACTGACTTTATAATTCTCTTTCCTCCCTGATCTATAGCTAACTTAACTTCAAGGTATACATCTGCTGAATGATTATGAACCATAATCAATCTATTATTAAATGAGTCTACATCTTCCTTAGGCCAATTCTACCCCAGAGGGATAATGTCCTGTGAAACAAAAACCAAAAGACATATAGCCACATTAGTATTTTTCTATATAGTCATACTTAGAGCTCCCCTTTTTTTCATTCATTTTGAGAATGTAGAACACTTCGGGAAGTTTGTTTTTCATTCCGGTCACTTCTAGGCTCTTCAAAAGAGGAAAAGGTTTTGTCAGGGTCCTTCTTTGCAGCAACACCTGAGTCCAAGCTAAAATGGAATATTATTCTCTCTCACTCTCTCTCTTTCTCTCTATCTATTTATTTTTAGAGAGAGGGGAAGGGATGGAGAAAGAGAGGGAGAGAAATACACATGTGTGAGAAAAACATTGATCCATTGCTTCTCACAGGCCTCTAACTGGGACCTGGAGCACAACCAGGCATATGCCCTGATGGGGAATCGAACCAGCAAACTTTTGGTTCACAGGCCAGTGCTCAATCCACTGAGTCATACCAGCCAGGGCAGAATATTATTCTTTTGTTCTAAGCTTCTCTAAGCCTCGGCAAAATTGTTAGATTTTCCCTTTGTAAAATCTATTTATTGGTTTCTTTCACTTTTCTTTCATTAATCACTAATTTTAATCCAAGCCTTTCCTCCAGAGCAAGATCCCTCTGGTTCAGCCACTGGGCTAGTCCATATGGCTGATGGCAAGATGAAACATGGTTGGATTTTCCTTTCAGTTCACTCCCAGTTACATGGGCTCAGATTTGATAAGTAGAGAAAATGGGGCTATCCTGTCTACTAGGCAACAAATATTTGCAGTTATCCCCGATATGGTGAGGTAGGGGAAGGGATAATCTATCCCATCAATCTCTTTGGAATTTTTACTTTAGGTTAAAATTAATAGACACGGTATCTTGTTTTATATTATCAGGCTTGCAGCCCTTAATTATACACCCAGGATGAGGATTACCAAGTTGGCATTTGTTATGGACTGAAGGCTTATGTCTCCCTGCAAATTCATATGTTAAAACCCTACTCCCAATATGATGGTATTAGGAGGCCCTTGGGAGGTAATTAGGAGTAGATGATGTTATGGGAGGTAATGGGATCAGTGCTATGATAGGAGTCATGAAGGAGATTGCTGTTCTCTGACTTGTAAAGATAAAAGAAGTTGGTAGTTTGTGACCAAAAGAGGGTTCCCACCAGAACCTGACCATGCTGGCACTGAGATCTCTGACTTCCAGCCTCCAAATCTGTGAGAAATAAAATTTCTCTTCATAAGTTTCCCACTCTGTGGTACTTTATTATAACAACCCAAACGGACTAAGATAGCTTTGAAAAAGAAAATTGTGGTAAACTACAGAAGACTTGTATTTAAGTTTCTTTATCATCCCTGGCTTTCTTTTCCCTATTACCACTATAACAGTATAATAATCAGAGACTTCCAGTCCAGATGGTAGAGTAAGCAGACATGGCTCGCCTCTTCGCTCAACCACATCAAAATTACAACTAAAATATAGAACAACCAGCATTCAGAACCATCAAAAATTGAGTTGAATAGAAGTCTGGCAACTATGGAATTAAAGAAACATCCATCCAGATTGGCAGGAGGGACACAGACACAGAATGGGCTGATTCCACACCCATGTGTGGTGGATAAAAATTCGGGAGGGATATCTCAGGAATGAGGAGTCCCAGCCCCACATGAGGGCCCCCCAGCTCAGGGTTCCTGTGCCTGGAAGATAAGACCACACAACTTCCGGCTGCAAAAAACAGTGGGAATTGATTTGGTTGAATAAACTGCTGGAGCCGCAAGCAGTTCCCCTTAAAGAACCCACACAGAGACTCACCTAACTCAGACTCACTCCCTCTGAGCTCCAGCTCTGGGGTAGCAGCTTGAAAGGCGTCAGTGGTATTCAGGGAGAAACTGAAGTGTCTGTTCTGAAGGTGAGCAGAGGCCATTGTCCCTTTTCTAAACCCTCCCCCTACAGAGCCAAAGAGTCAGCAAGCTGGTGCCTTATCTGAGACTCCACCAACCTGGCTAACACTGACCCACCCTGAAGATCCCCAGAGACTCCACACCACTCAACTTACAGGCCCACCCAAGCTGCTTTTCCATATGAATGACTAGCCTTGACTCGTGCTTCACAACTTCCTAAATCCTATCAAACAAGTAACAGCTGGCTCCAAAGAGCACCAGGCCCAGCACTAGCAATAGCCAGCTTAGATTCACAGCTTGGCTTCACCTGGGAATCTCCAAACCTGGCAAAAATAGTAGCCATCTCAGATTGTTTTATAGCTCAGGCAGGGTGCTGGAGGCAAAATACAAGTGGGGGCTGACCTTGGCCTGTACCATCTGGGAAAACCCAGGGCCAATGCACCCAGTGGACAGCGACAGACCATGTCAGAGCACCACCACCCTGTCCCTGCACAGCTAATCCTCCACAGAGGGCAGAGTTTGATGGTAAGTGGTCACAGCCAATATCTGCAGCCGACTGGCCTGGGTAAATCCCTCCTATTGATCTGCCAACAGCAACCAAGGCTCAACTATAAGAGGGTGTACTTAGCCCACATGAAGGGCATACCTCTGTTACCAAAGAAACCCTGGTTCTCCTCGCAAACACGGTAAAGAATTACAGGTCATGAGCCTATTAGGGTGCAGGCAAAGTTTATTAGTGAATGGGAGAGCAAAAGCAAGGGTGGCAAAAGCAAGGGTGGTCAAAGATTCAGGTGTCCGGCACCCAGGTAGCCAGAGGCTGGGTGGCCAGGGGCCTGATAGCCATAACCCTCTAACCCCTACCACCATGTGACAAGAGCCACGAGCCAAGAAAAGAGGCCAAGAGTGAGTCCTTTGTTCTGAGTTCTTATATAACTGGTGGCATGGGGGGTGAAGAAGTTACATTTTGATTGGTGGGTAAAGGTGGTGCCAGCCTTCTGAGGAGATGTGACTGCCTAAATGTAGGTCTGGGTGGGGGTCTGTTAGCCCAAATTATCATCTTGCTCTAGACTCTGTTTGTTCATTTTGCACATGACTGGAGGCAGGCAGTTCACCAAAGTTGTTTATGGGCTTTTGCTTTTGGGCACTGTAGTTTTCCTCCCCTTCTGCCTTCCAGGCCTTGGGATGAATACACAGTCTCAAGGTTTTCCTTTTCCCAGCTAGTAGAGATGAAACACACAGACTTTCAAGGGCTTCCCCCTGCACTATCATAGTTTACTTGTGTTGTTCTGGACACCTGGCAGCCTTGTAGGATCAGGCTCAGGACTACTAGGTCACGGGTGACGCATGCTTTTCTTTGCCTTTAGCCTACTGTATTAAGTTCTTTGTTAGATTGCAATGGTGAGGGCCCTGTCTTTATTTCCCTTCTGGCCACCTATTCCTAGCTGCTACTTAAGTATTAAGTGGTGTTGCCTGGCAACCAGGATGCCAGCCACTGGCCAGCAACAGTAACACTGTCTCAGGATTCTTCCTATGCTATTTCCTGCAACATCTTGAGTACCCAGCTTGGGTGATAGAGGAGGCTGTGCCACTGGACCCTACAGGACACCTACTACATTAGGCCACACTACCAAGACACAGAGTCAAAGCAGCTCTACCTAATAAATAGAAACAAACACAGGGAGGCTGGCAAAATGAGGAGACAAAGAAACATGGCTCAAATGAAAGAACAGATCAAAACTCTAGAAAAAGAGGTAAATGAAATGGAGATAAGCAATCTATCTGATGCAGAGTTGAAAACACTAGTTATGAGGATGCTCAAAGAACTTAGTGAGGACCTCAGCAGCATAAAAAAGATCCAGTCAGAAACGAAGCGTTCACTGATTGAAATAAAGAACAATTTACAGGGAAACAACACTGGAGTGGATGAAGCCGAGAATCAAATAAATGATTTGGAACATAAAGAAGCAAAAAAAACAACCAATCAAAACAACAAGAAGAAAAGAGAATTCCCCCCCCCGCAAAAAAAAATGAGGATAGTAAAGCAGCCTCTAGGACACTTGAAGAAGTCCAAAATTTGCATCATAGGGGTGCCAGAAGGAGAAGAGAAAGAGCAAGAAATTGGGAATCTATTTGAAAGAATAATGAAGGAAAACTTCCCTGATTTGGTAAAGAAGTAAGACATACAAGTCCAGGAAGCACAGAGAATCCCAAACAAGATGGATGCAAAGAGGCCCACTCCAAGACACATCCTAATTAAAATGCCAAAGGTTAAAGATAAAGAGAGAATCTTAAAACGGGCAAGAGATAAGTAGTTTACTACAGGGGAGTTCCCAAAAGACTGTCCGCTGATTTCTCAAGAGAAACTTTGCAGACTAGGAAGGATTGGCAAGAAATTTTCAAAGTCATGAAAAGTAGGCATGTACAGTCAAGATTGTTCTACCCAGCAAAGATATTATCTGGAATCTAAGGGTAGATAAAGAACTTCCCAGACAAGAAAAAACTAAAGGAGTTCATTATCAACAAACCATTATTATATGAAATGTTAAAGAAACTTATTTAAGAAAAAGATCAAAACTATGAACAATAAAATGGCAAAAAATAAATATCTTTCAACAATTGAATCCAAAAAAACAAACTAAGCAAACAAGAAGAACAGAGACAGAATCATGGATATAGAGAGTGTTTTGATGGTTACCATATTGGAGGGGGTGGGGGAAAATGGATGAAGATGTGAGGAGATTAAGAAGTTCAAATAGGTAGTCACAGAATAGCCATGGGGATGTAAAGAACAGTATAAGAAGTTGATTAGTCAAAGAATTTATATGCGTGACTCATGGACATGAACAATGGTGGGGGGTTTTTACCTGAGGGAGTGGGGAGTGCTGGGTGAAGGGGGACAAAAGGGGAGAAATCAGGACAGCTGTACTAGCATAATCAGTGATATATAATTTTTAAAAAAGCATACCAATTTATCTAACAGCAATCCAACTTTAGCCCCCCTCATGTTAAGTTGCAAAACACGAGCTAGAGGTTTGTAGACCAATCCTTTAATCCTTTGTCAACCCTGCATCTTTTTAAGCAGTTGTGTTGTGAGCAATTGTCTAGCTACCTACTACTTTAAGGGTAATAAAAAATATGGTAAGTCCAGTACATTAAATGCAATGGTTCTTTACTCATTGTTATACCATGTGGGCAGAGAAGTGAGTGATTTATTTGAGGAAATTTAACTATGGACGCCAAACTGATATATTTTTTCCAGTTTTGGTAGTATTAAAAGAAATAGCTTCAGTCACAAGATATGCAAAGCCAAACCCAAAATACGTGTCAAATTCTGTCACTACCCATATAAGCTCCCCTGGATTAATAGACAAAAACTCAATATTATCTACTTGCCAGCTATGGGCTGGGCTTTCTACCCTTGGAGTACTTCCCAGGGCTAATTGCAAACATTGCCCTTCCTGATGGCAAAGAAAATAATTATTATTAATGGTCTGAGCTTCAGTTAGGGCCACAGATATATTTCGTAATTTGGTCTGTTGCTGCATGACTTGCATTCTCCCATGTCAACTCATTTTATGGGCCTAGGTTGCCACTTTAAAAATCAAACTCAAGTATCAGCTTGATTCCTTGCATGTTGAGTATCAACATGTCCCACTTTAGTTTTCCCTTGGAATTTACATAAAGATTTTCAAAGAGTAGTACCCTTTTTATCACCCAGTTATCCATGGCCCACTTGCCAAACCAAATTGCAACTGCAAATTGGTAACAGCCCCAGAGTTAGGGAGCAGGGCATTTATTTGTATCTAATTCTTCTATTACTTCCAGAAACACAATTTATAATTTAGCCCCCTGGACCAAGTTGTTCTTATTTTCTTTTTTGAGAATTTTGACTATCTGCTGGACACTGAGACATAGTTCCATACTGAACCCTTTGGAACTGTTTCCATGAACCAGGTTGATGCATAATATCCTTGAATAGTTCATTGAAATGAGAGGCCCAATTCCCCAGCAGCAGCAGACAGGGCCTGGCTTAGGTAACTCTGAAGGCTCCCATTTTGCATATCCAACTAATACTCTTCAAAGGGTCAATGAATATATTATTTTTTAAAAAATTTTACCTAGTAGAGGAGAAATTTCCATTTAAACATTATACCTATACCAATTATACATTCAGGTAGAGGAGACACCTCTACAATATACATTTTTAAAATCATACATGCTAAATATTAACCACATTTTAATTTTCATTCTTTTTACAGTAGCATGCAATATCCTTTACATTAATTCTGTCACCCTAAGGGCCTGATTAGCAAGCCTAGGCAGTATTGTACATTGTGCTCCTGTATTCAATTGATCTGTAAGTTTACTTTTTATTTCCAGGTCATTTCATTCCATCTTGGTGTTCACTTAATATACCAAAGCTGAATATGGAGGAAGAGCCCAGTGATAATCTTGAGCTGAATGAAAGCTCATGATGAGGTGCTTAAACAAAATAGCCTCCAGAAAAACATTTCTGAATTAGGGGTGAAAGTTGCACAGATCCATTACCCTCCTTTAATTATACTCTTGGATGTCTTTTTGATGGAAAGGGATTCTCAAAGATTGTGAATGTGTAAAGTTTTAACAGAATTTGTTCATAGAAACTGTACAACGGGGAATGTTATAGTATTTGTTTTGGAATTTGACCTTGCACAATTGTAGAAACTGGTTAAATAGTTTAACTATGGCTTTTGCTTCTGTGTCTGGGGCTGATCCTGATGCCAGCATGGCAGGAAGCCCAGGAAGGAAAGATGGACATGATGTGGGGAAGAGCAAAGATAAACCCCTAAGGTCAAGCTGGAACCTCCCTCGGTCCCTTATTGCCTCTAAACCTCTGACTTCAGTGATGTAGTGACCGGCAAGAGAAGCTATATCCTCCATTATAAAGCAAACTGTATACCTGACCCAGGAGTGAGAGTTGGAGAAGCTGAAGGAGCTGATTCAGCAGGAGACAGTTGCTGTGGACCCCGCTGCTGCCTCACACCTCCAGAGTGAGTCAAAACATCAGTGACAACATGTGTGAACTGCAGCAGTACCTGGTGCTCTACATTTCCCTTTTGAGTGTAAAAAGATGACAGTTGTGAGTTGTGTGGTATGTAAATCATGTCTTAATAAAGCTGTTTAAAGAAAAAAAATAGCTTTCTTTTCACTGCTGCTTTCTTAATCTCGCACAAAAGGTCTCTCATGGCCCAAGCTAACCTGTAATTGTGTAGGGAAGGGAATTTCTCAGAATCATAGTTCCTGTGTAACTAAATAAACACAGTATAAATCCACTACAACTGTGTTCTGTTATGTATATCTTGTTTAAAATGTAAACTTTGAAGTTAGGTGGAGAATCCATTCTCTAGCTCTAAAGAAGTCATCAATGAATATAAGTAAAAAGTTCTATCAATATCTGCACTTTAAAAAATGGCATTATTATAAAAGAAATTATAGGACTAAAGAACACTGTAAAAATGTTAATTAGTACTTAAAGTTAAATTTGTAAATAGCTACACATTTTTGTTCCTAAGAATAACAGGTTTTTTAAAAAGCAAATATAGCTTACTGTCCAGAGATTTTTTTCAGAATTCAAAGGAAACTAAAACAAATTTAGGACGTGAGATGACATGTAATTATGGTAGACATTAAGTAAGTATGACGAGAATGAGTATAGAAATTAAGTTGATGTATGAATTTTGCATAGACATAATCAGAAATTAAAAGTATTAGCCCTTCTGTCAAATGAGGGCACAGAAGACAACCACCTGTGAACCAGGAAATGGGCCCTCACCAGACACCAAATCTGATAGCAGCGGGATCTTGAACTTACCGGCTTCTAGAACTGAACCTTGTGACCAGACTCACATCAGATAGAGTCAACAGATTAAGAAAAAAAAGTTCCACAATCTTCCTTGGCCCCCTGCTGGCACCCAGCTGTCTGCAGTCATCTCTCACCTCTTGCCTCTCCCATTTCCTCCTTCCCTTGCAATAAAAGAAGCCTAAATTCTGTACTTTCTTAGGATGGTTCTTTAGGAAACTAGTTCGCCACCCTTTGTTTTCTGGCTTCCCAATACAGTTGCTTTGCTTGCCCTGCTCCCCCCCCCCCCACAAAGAAATTAAAACTATTAAAAATATGAGGTAAAACAGTCTTCTCAATAAATTAAGTCTCACATACTGCTGGTGGGAATGTGAAACACCACTTGGGAAGTTTGGCAGTTTCTTAAAAGTTAAATATACACCTACCATATGGCCCAACCGTTCTACTCCTAAGTATTTACCCAAGAAACATGAAAACATATATTCACACAAAGACTTATGTACAAATGTTCCTGGCAGATTTATTTTTAATAGCCAAAACTGGAAACCCAAAAGTTCATATCTATGAACAGGGTTCATAGATAAACAAATGGTGGTATATCCATACAATGAAATGCTACACAGCAATGAAAGGGTATGAACTACTGATACCTAAAACAATGATAAATCTCAAAATAAGTATGCTGAGTGAGAGATGCTAGACAAAAGGGAGTACGTGTTGTATGAATCCACTTACATAAGAGCCTAGAAAATGCAATAATATTTTGACATATTAAGCCGGATTCCTTTTAAACTGTTTCATTTAAGTAGAAGAGCTGGCCCTTTCTATCTCTAATGAGATTGCAAGCAGATGCTGGGCTGGTATGCAGTGTAACCAATGTATGCTTGGGGTTGCAGGATTAACCCAACAGAGGTAGTTCACGCACATGGCTGGCAAGCTGGTGCTGGGCTGGCTGTTGGTGGGGGCTTTTGTTCCTCCCCACATGGGCCTCTTCATAGGACTGCTTGAGTGGAATGGCATGGAGACTATCTTCCCCCAGAGCAAGCAATCCAGGAGAACCAGGTGAAAAGCTGCAATCAGAGCCTTTATGACCTAGTATCAGAAGTCACACACCGTCAGCTGTATTCCACAGGTCACAGTGCCCCTGATTCAAAAGGATGGAACATTTAAAGAGACAAGAATCATTGGGGGTATCTTGGAAGCTGAGCTATCAGGGATCCTAACATTTTGATTTTCTAGTAATTTACTTTATAAAATAAGTACTGCTAATTTCGCAATAACCTGTACAAGTCTAGCCTTTTTTTAAAAATTATTTTATAGAGAGGGGAAGGGAGAAAGAAAAAGAGGGAACATCGATGTGTGAGAGAAACCATGCTTGGTTGCCTCTGGAACATCCTTAAGCTGGGACCTGGCCTGCAACCCAGGCATACCCCTTGATCAGGAATCAAACACAGCAAACTATTGTCTTGCAGGCTGCCGCTCAGTCCACTGAGCCACACCAGCCAGGTCCAAGTCTCGTTTTGTACCACAGTGTTCTCTTAAACACAGCTGTGTTTTGAAACACATATGTGTACATGGGGGCACCCAAGCATTCCAGACTTTCTGTTCCACAGATTAAAGACCCTCTATTACAGGGTCAGCCCATGAACTTCATTAGGGCACTAGACTGCACCTCAAACTCTCTAAATTTGAGCAAATAGAGCTCAAGATTGCAGATTAAGGGCCAAAGAGCTTGACTTTTAATCTGTTAATTAATTAGGAAACACTGAGTTTTACTAGAAACCTTTAATTTTTCTAGAAATCTTTACCTGTGTTCAATAGCCACTTTGAAAAGCTCTTGTGGATACTAATTTTCTGAAAGTGACTCAGCTAGTTGGGACGATTAACCAAATAGCCGAGGGAGAAGACTGGGTAGGTGAAAAGTCACCAAGTCAGGATAAGGAATGCAGCTAACTTTCAATTCTTCTGCAGGACAGGCAAAGAGGCACCTTTGTGAAATCTTTGGAACTCCACTTTTATCACTGGTTCTATTTTACTTAGTTTGTTAACTCATGGAACTTTATAGAGTAGCCGTAAATTTTGCCACATTGAGAAATTTTCTGTGCCCAAACGTTTAACAGCACGACTAAGGAGGGCAGAGCAGTAAGCATCAACTTGTTCTATAAAGAAGTGAGGTTCTTAACCCCACAAAGAGTTTCCTTATTCCAACACCTAAAATTAACAAAAGGCTTAGGCTGACTGCCTAACGACAGCTTTCCTCTTCCAGTCCCCCACTATCTGGCCCAGCAAGTTATCTTTGTTGACATTTTCCTTTTAATGCTTCTCTTGAGCTTAATTTTAGCAAGCTTCCTGGGTGTAAATATGTTAGGGTAAAGGGGATCAGTAACTGCCACATTCGACGTACTTTTGTACATAATACGAAATCCTCTATGTTCAGTTTTCACCTGGCCCTGAGTGCTCAAAAACACAATCTCTGCAGTGGTAGCCTGTCTCAGCAGACGTCAACCTGGGCCCACCTCTATCCCTTGCTATTCTAAAGACTCCAGTCGAGGACGGCCATCAGCTTAGGCAAATGGGGACGCACAGTACAGGAAACTGTCCATCGCGGACAAACAGAGGCTACGTGGAACCGTTTTAACATCCGCGAGGCCTCGCCCCACTCAACCGGAACCGTAAGCCCCGCCAGCACTCGGCCGCACAAATACTGGGACGCTGGCCTTCGTCCCCGCCTCCCCGGACGCAGTGGGCAGGCGCGGAGTGCGCGCATGCTCGGCCGACAGACCGCTGGGGTCTCGAGTCGCTGCAATCTGTTGCGCCGCCGCCCGCGGAAGCGGGTAGATCCGGGTCTCGTGGTTAATAGTGACGTGGTCAGTCGCACCAAAACAGAGGAGGGGAGGAAGCCAGAGGCCAAGAGCAGCACCCGCAGCGTCCGGAAACTCCAGGCGGTCTTGCTTCCGAGCCTGGGTCCCGGCCCACATCCTCCCCGCCCCGTCGGTTGTTGTCTGGGCGGGTGAGTGTCTCCCCTTCGGCCCACCTTCCCCTTATCCCGGTTTTTCCTTAGGGGGTCTTCAGGCTCGCACGGACTGCGGTGGCTGCGGCACAGTGGGGCTGCACCTCAGGTTCGGTGTTTCCCCGGCCGGGCTGGCAGCTCCGCACCCGGAGAAGCCCAATGCTGCCGAGCCCGCGTACCCCGGCGATAAGCGAGGAGGAAGAGACTGCAATTTGGCTTTTTCTGCAGGAAACCAGAGTCGGGGCTTGGCAGGAAAGTGGATGGTAGCCTCGGGTGGTTTTATTTTTAGGGCAAGACAGCCAACTCGGGTGGGGGCGTATAATGGAGTAAAAGGAGAGAGTCGTATGTAACTGGAAGGAGAAATCCACAAATTCACACTATATCATTTACTTCTGTTGTTTAGCCCTTGCCGCGTTTAAGGAAGACAGTAGGATGCGTCCTTTGTTGTGTTTGATGAGACAGGAAAGCTGCCATCCAGAAAGCGGGAGCTTTTTGTCCTTTATTGTGTTGCAAATTTAAAGGATTCCCTTTTTTTTTCTGTCTGTTCAGTAAGTGCAACCAGAGCTGACAGTAAAGAGGTAGCACCCTTTATTGGAACAGATTATGTGCGATAAACTGGTTACCGGAGTAGCTAAAGTCCAGTGCTGCCGTTTAAAGTCAAAGTTTTCCAAAGTGGCTGTTTCTGTGCATGTAAGATTTTAGCCCAAATGATGTTTGTTAGCTGTAGAGAGTCAGTAGACTGTTTTCACTTGTCCTGGTTTGCAAAATCAAAAATGTGGCCCTGGTAAGAGAATGCCCTGGGTTTGCACCAAGAGAGTTGGATGGACTTTAGGCACATAATACCTGTGTTTGTTGAAGGGACATTCCGGTTTTTCTGTGATTGTCAGAAATCATTGGCAGCTATGCCTACAGTAACTTGGACGGCAGTAAACTGTCTCAGCTGTTTTAGCCTCGAGACCCTTAGAAAGTGTTCTCACTGCCCAGTTTTGCGCAGGTGGCAGATAGCTTATGTCCTCTTCCACTTCAGGTGACTGGCCACGCAGAGTAGTATAGCCTACTGCCAGCCCTGCCACCGTCCGTGCCAGTCTAGGGCATGAGTGAGACCTGAAGATCAGATGTCCTTTTTGTCCTAACTTGGTTTTTTAAAAGGACATTCCCTCCACCCGCCCCCCCAGAAAACTCATACATTGTGTTTCTTCGGTAAATGGTGAGAAGGAAGAACAGAAGTATGTGTTAACTGATTGCCCCTTATTAAATCCTGGAAGAGTTCTTACGGATTTAGAATACTATCTTGAAGGGTGTGATCTTGTGTGGTAGGTATCACATGGTCCTCTTAACAAATTTCTTCTCAACTGTGCTCTGTGGGCAGTTAAGATCTTTTTTCTTAATACCACAATTGGAGTCCTGTTGATTTAGACAAATGAAATTGTTTTCTTGCAGTTCTTTTTTAAATCTTTTATGCTAACATATAACGGAATATTTTTGCTTATACAAAATAACGTGTGATAATTGGGGAAAATGTTGATTGAAGCAGATAACCACAGGAGAGGAAAAGTCATCAATATTCCTGCCACCCATAGATCACCAAAGTATTTGCAGCAGTTTATGTCCTTTCAGACTTATTTTTGGCATTTATGTATTTTATACAAAAGAAACATATATGCTTTTCTGTAACCTGCTTTTTCAGATACGGACTTTTGGACCTTTTGCACTTGCTATTTTAGGAAATACTCACTTAGTGTTTGCCAGACCATAACAGTTAAAATTGTGGTTTTAAAAAGATTTCCTCCCAAATATTTATGATGCTGTAAGATTTAAGAAATTAATATGTATTGTGTGGCAAAGTAAGGCTTTTCTTGTTTAAGTCTGGGAAGTGCAGGCACAGAATAGCCTGAGTTGACAATATGGAAGCGTAAAAAGTGTTTGCTAATTTAGGGATTTGATTCAGATAGAGATTTAGTTCTATCCCATAGCTACAGTATGCTCCCAATGCTGACAGGGTTTCCAGGCCTGCAGCAATAAGGTCCTGAAAGATTTTACTTTATGAGTCACACTCAGTATGCTTTACTGACATTGAGTCTTGGTTGTGTGCGTATTAGTCCAGTGCTTTATGGGTGGTGTCAAAAGAGAAGGAAATGTCCCCCTCAACCTCAGCTTCAAAGGATAAGGACATACTATGAAGTATTCTAAGTATGCTGATAAGCCCTTTGGGTTCCTATTAGTCATAAACTTACCTAAAACCTTTACATCTCTATTTTCGTTATCTATTTGTTGGATAAAATCAGTCCCAGATGCTTACTAATTATGTGACTTAACTCTTTTTCTTGACTTAAGTTACAGTGTTCAGTATATATTCTAGATTTGTCCATCTCCCATATCTACTGCTGCCATCTTTGCTAACTATCACTAGGCCTACTGCAGTGACCTGCTGGTCTACCTGCTTCCACTTTGGCCTTTTACACTTCATTTCTCTTATCACAGCCTAAGAGATCCTTTAAAATATAAGTCAGATTATGTCACCCCTTTGTTGAAAGCCTCTCATCACATTCAGAATAAAATCCAAATTCTTTACCAAAGCTTGCCAGGCAGTACAGGTTTTGCACTAGATCATTGTGACAGAGCCTGGCCACGTCAGCTTCATCCTGTGTTCCAGTGGCACTTGGCATTGTCCCTGGAATTTGCCAGGCTAGCTCTTGCATTAGGGCATTTGCACTTGCTGCACCCTTTGGCTTCACTAGCCTTAGACCTTGCTACTGATTCCATGATATAATTCAGATCTTAGTTCAGATTTTGTCTCTTCAAGGAGATTGCCCTGCATCGACCTCTCCATTCTCTTGCTTTCCGTATAATATGTGTCACTATTTGGGATTTCCATTGTTATTTATTTATTTATTTTGATTTGGAGAGTAGTTTATTAAAGCTAGGGGCAGTGAAACAAGGAGCTGCTTAGACTAGAAGAAGAAACAGGAGAGAGCCTTGGCAGGGCTGCTTTGGCTCACTGGAAGTCAGAGAAAGGGGGACCTTGGAGACAGGTTTGGGGGCTAAGCTCAGAACCAGCTGCAGGTGCCCATTGCTCCCTTGGTTGCAAGTGTCATGGGGACCCTTAAAGTTTAGGAGATGCACGTGCGAGAGGAAAGAGGTGTGGGCATACTCCCAGCAGGGAGGGTGGTGCCCTGAGTCCTGCCTCTTGAGGATTTTAAAGGCTGTGAGTTTAGGTGAGGTCTTAGGGGAGAGGAATTTCCTTATTTTTTATATTCTGTCTCACAATAGAAATTAAACTCTGTAAATGGGGACCTTGCCTTTCCTATTTACTGCACAGTAGGTACTCAATGATTGTTGGTTGAATGAGTGAATTTGGTGAGTATGTCTGTATTTGTCTTGAATGTGCTGTTTATTTTAGGCCATTTCTTTATGGAAGAACCCTAGTTTTCAGCTTTTTTTAAAAATAAGATTTTATTTACTTATTTTTAGAGAGAGGAGAAAGAAGGTAGAAAGAGAGGGAAACATTAATGTGTTTGCCTCTTGTGCGCCCCCACAGGGGACCTGGCCCGCAACCCAGGCATGTGCACTGACTGGGACTCAAACCAGCGACCCTTTGGTTTGCAGGCCAGTGCTCAGTCCACTGAGCCACACTAGCCAGGGCTTCAGCTCTGTTTTATAAGGCAGTGCCTTGATTGTTGACTTCAATAATTCTTGATGTTTGGGCCATATTCTACTTTAGATCTATAGAATTAATTCGTAGGAGGAATGGTCACCGAAATCTGCAAGTGCTTCAGGTGGTTTTAATGTACATCAAAGTTTGAGAATGTCTTTTAATATTTTAATAGCTTTTGTCTGGAAGAATGCTTCTTTATAGTAGTAATGATAGCCACCATTTTGAGGAACACTGTATGTCAGGTACTAAGCTAAAAACTCTTCTGTGTTTTTCATTTTACTTTAGAGCAACTCAGATGTAGATGTTCCTACTCCTGTTGTAGAAAGGAAGGGACCGATACATAGTAGATGACAGAAAGTTGGATTTGAACTCAAGCCTGCTTTAAAAAAAAAAAATTATTGATTTAAGAGAAACATTGATTTGTTGTTCCACTTATTTATGCATTCATTGTTTGAGTCTTTTTTTTTTAAAGATTTTATTTATTTTTAGAGGGAGGGGAAGGAACCGTTGTGTGAGAGAGAGATACATCGACTAGTTGCCTTCTGCATGCCCCCAACTGGGGACGTGGCCCACAACCCAGGCAGGTGCCCTGGCTGTGAATCGAACCTGGAACCCTTTACTTTGCAGAGCCAGTGCTCAATCCACTGAGTCACGCCAGCCTGGGTTCACTGTTTGATTCTTGCATGTGCCCTGGACCAGGGATGGAGCCCACAACCTTGGTATTTCAGGATGACACTGTAACCAACTGAGTATCCAGCCAGGCCCCAAACCTACTTTCTTAATCACTGTACCTTATTGTCTTTGAACTTCAGTGTTTAGAACTGTACACAGTACTTTGGTTTTGACAGGCCCTGCTTTTTGTTAAGGACAAGATAATGTTTTCTGTCCCATTTCTAATCCTATTCTTAATGAAGATTGTTTTGTTGGTCTTTTGGCCTGAAGCTATACAGCTGGGAGATGACCTCAAGAAACTTTGTCTTGAGTAATCATCTTACCAGGCTTATTGAGTAAATTTGAAGTATTTTATCCTTTCTGTGTGTTACCTTGCATTCCACACACCAAAAACCCATCTAATGCTTTCTGCCTACTTGTGCAGTTATTTGAATTTGTCCTACATTTTCTTCATTGATTTAGGTGTTCTACTCTTTGAACTACCATTAGATCATCATAAACTGAGTAAATTTCTTACTGCAGAATCCCTTTCTAAATGAGTTAAAAACTATTAAATTTGATTTTTGTATTGACATTTGATTATTACATTGAAACCTAAAAACAATTCCCTGTCTGAATATCAACCCAGAGAAACACTGAATTTCTAGTATTTTTCCTTTCTTTCTGGTCTTTAAGCCTGGCTAACTTTTTCTATGGAGGCTCAGGTCTCATATTACATTTACGAAGCTCTGTCCTAACCCACCTTAGGCTTCCCTGTAAACAGCCATGTGAGACATCACTTCACCTTCCATATTTAATTGTCTGTGGCTGTCTGGCCTATTCCTTTGGGAGGCCCCATGAGGTCGGGGAGGACTAATTAGGCGATCAGTGGGCTTGTTGATGGAATAAATAAATGAAGAAAAACCTCAACTTTATTCTGTATCTGTAAAAAAACAGTACATTGCTGAAAATAATTTTTTGTAATAATCTTTTCCATATAACTTAACAGGACTTAGAACAAAAACCTCAATATAAGACACTAAATTGTCTAAATGGATGATGATAGTGATATATTAGTATACGGGTTTAAAAGAATTTGCAGAAAATTAAGCAGTACTCCCAATGGTTCTTTGTTATATTGTGGTTTATATTTGGATTTTTTTAGATTGTAAAACTTCTTAGACAATTACTACTGCAGGTTTAAGTAAAGGTGTTCTTTTGGTATGTGTTCACATGCATTTTCATGTTATGGCCCACACAATAGATGCTAACTATATGGATGTTTGTTTCTGTAGTTGGCCACGTATCAGTAGTAACTGCAGTTTGGTAAAGAACAGTTTGGGCACTTTCAAAGCCATTTTGAAAGGGGGCTGAAAATTATTTGAGTCTGAAATTTAAAAACAATTACCTCCCTGAATATCAATAATAATGGCACTTACTATTTTTTATTGAATTTATTGGAGTTATATTGGTTAATAAAATTATATAGGTTTAAGGTATACAGTTCTATTATACATCATCTGTATATTGTATTGTGTGTTCACTACCCCAAGTAATGTCTCTTTCCATCACCCTTTATCCCCCCCTTTACCACCCCGCATCCCAATTTCCCTCTGGTAATGACCAGCATTTACCATTTATGGGATATATATGCCAGTTCCTTGATTTCCTTTATAATATGTTTATCTGACACATCACCCTCCAAGTCAGATACTATTATCCCTAGCATTCACTGGAGGAAGCAGGCTCTGGATGGTTAGGTAAGTTGCCCAAGGTAAAGCCATTATTAGTACATTGGTTATTCAAGCCCAATTTTCTCTTGACTCAAAGTTCATATACTTTATATTACAACAGTGTTGACTAGCCTTTTTCACTTATACAACTATGGAAGATGTAATAAATAAATCTACTTGTTTTAGCTATCAGAATATGCTAGTAGAACTACTTTCATGAATTGTTTTGTTCTATTTAAACTTAGCTTGGCTGTGCACTTCTAGTAGCTCTTCCCCCACACCTTTTAAAACACAAGACCTATTTGTTATTGTAAGACTGTGAAGGATAGTAATATATGAAGCCAACAACAACAAAATATACCCCACTCATTCAGAAGTCATCTCCGTACGTATTTCCTTCTGGTGTTTTATTTTTAAAAAGTTCATCTTTTCGTGTAAACGAGATATAAAGCCACGTAGGTTTATATCCTAACTTTTTGTTTAACTTAATGAGCTTAATACTGTGGCCTTAGAAACTTTCTAAACTGATTTTTAACTGGCTATGGTTTATAAGATTGTAAATAAACTGATATATTTAACTTTGCACATTAATGGAATTTCCAATTTTAACCATTATGCCTATTGTGATGAACCATGGCTTTAAATAGTTGACCCAAGCTCTGAATAATTAGAGCAACCAGTCTACAAAATAAGTCATATTTAAGACATTTGAAATGTAGTGATTTTAATAGTAATTCAGCAAGAATATACAGCATACATATACTTGAAATACCTAGAAAATTTACATGAAGGTTATTAATAGAAGTTGCTTCTGAGGAGAGAGGAGTACCTTTCACTTTTGTGGTTTTATTTTAATCTTTTTGTGTTTGAATTTTAAAACTATAAAGGTGTATTGCTTTTAAAATTAAATTAAACTCTTTGCATCCTGGCCAGGTACCTCAGTCGTTCAGACTGTCCTCCCTATACTCCCAATTTTTGAGTTTGATCCCTGGTCAAAGCCCACACAAGAATCAGGCAATGAATGCATAAGTTAGTGGAACAGAGAATCCATGAATTGATGTCTCTGTCTCTCTCAAATCAATCAATAAAAAAAATAAATATAACTCTATGGAAAATGTATATTTTTCTAAACAAAAATGATTTTTAGGTGTATAGTAGTGTTACATTTTGTTTATAACATTTTCAACTTCAATACATTTGTTTTGGAGAAAGTTACCTCTTGTTGCTTATTTTCATGTCGAATTTTCATTTCCTTTTTTAAACTTAGGTCAAAGCACTGATGTGAGTCTCAGCTTTCTAAAAATACAGAATGAAGCTGGTTTTTGCTTGACTGCACTCATTGATTGACAAGTGTTACAGGTTCCGCACTTTCAAGATTTAACAGCTTATAAAGGTACTTAAAATCAAGTTAGGGATGCAGTAAGCATCTTCATGGTGTATGCACCAGACTTAGAGATCAATGTTCTGGCTCCTACCTTGTTTTACCTTACAATATACTTTTGAACACATTAATTTTTTTTTAAACAAAGTATTTCGTTGCCTTGGTACTCTTAGCAAAGGTAATGTAGAAGAAACTGACTTGTTTGAAATTTTGAAGACTTGAAATCTGTGGTCTTTATTTGTTTCCTTTTTTAATAACACTGCTTTCTTTATTACGGTGATTCTAAGCATTTTTCCTGTTATGAATGGTGTTTGTGCATGTGTACGCAGATATGTTATTTAGGCTGTAGTATGGTTGAGAAAGGCTGTGAGCTACGAAAGTTGGGAGAGCAGTAGCCATAATTCTTCTCCTCAAAAAGTCATATAGACAAGCAAGTGAATGAGAATGATACTGAGGAAAAAAGCTCAAATTCTACTCTTATTTTTCTGAATAATGTAGATCATTCATAAACTTTTAAGGTCACTTGGGATATGCCTCACAATTTCAGAAGACGCTGCTACTTTGTAATACAACTGTAAAAAACTGCTTTCTTAACATTTATAAGCAATTTATATCCACTGTGATTTGGGATCACATAGTATAAGATAGTATGGAATATTTGCATCTATATGGAATTCTGTTGAATTTTTCTGTTTTTAATTTATGAAATGCAGCCTTTTCCCCTTGAGTTTAAATGTTTTAATTCAGAGTATGACTACTAAGTACTCTTTTCTTTTTTTATGAAATGCACACGTAATTTTCTTTTTTCTTTTTGACTACTAAGTACTCTTGAGTAGAAATTTAGAAAATATTTTCTGAATATGAAACTTTGGGTTATGATACTGAGTATAAACAAAGATGATTCCATTGAAAAGTTTCCCTTTATTTGACTATTTATAATAAAGTTTACTCCTGGACCTTGAGAGAGTCTTTTGGATTATACAGGAGTAAGGACCAGCCAGGGAAGGCCAGGAAATTCTTAGGTAAGGGACCAAGATTCAGAACAGAAGACTTCTTTTTTCCCTTTCTCTTTTATGCCCAAGAGTGTTAGCTGAGCCCCAGGGGAATACAAATGCTCTAAAGCAGCGTACAGAGGCCTTGGGCTGAGGGTTGAAGATACATTTCAAATCTAAGGGCTTGGAGTTGAATTGGTCCAGCGCATTTTACAGTTTATAAAGCACCCTTACAAATTCTCACTTGATCCTTGCAACAACCTTTTTAAATGAATAGTTTCAGTTACCACTCCTGTTTTAAAGATAGAGAAACTGAAGTCACGGAAAAGCTAAGTAATTTATGCATCCTCAGTGGTAGTGCCATAACTTGAATCATTTATCTAAGATGTAGTCATTCTTTCTGTTGTCCAGTGTTTTTCAGCAAGTGTTGCCTAAGGTGATTCCTAGAATAGGATCAAATATTGCTAAGGAAAAAAAGTCTTACTGAGGAGAGAAGGTAACGTCTAAGACATAGGCAAATAGGGTCATAGTAACAGGGAGTTTCCAGAAACGTGGTGGCAGCCCCTGGGTGGACCGGTAATAGAGCTCTGGGCTGCAGAGTCATGGAGAAATGAAAGAGCGAAGAAAATTCTTCATGGCCTTGAAGAGTTAAGCTTCTCCTTTTCTTTGAATTTCAGCTTTAACCAGAAAGGTTATCACAGAAGGCAGTTGTCTGTGACATTTATTTTGGTTAATGATACTGGTATGTAATTGTTATCATTATCATATGAGTTAATTATAATTAATAATTAACTTGATTGCCAGCTCCTGGAGGAAAGGGCTGCTTTTTATTTCTTCTATATCCTCCTCAGAACTCTTCTGCCAGTTACGTAGTCCCCTGAGGACTTACTTGCTATATCCTTTTCAGGAAAGGAGAAGTGAGAGAAGACACGGGTTTGAATTCCATCTCTGCTGTGTGACTTGGGGTAAGTCACTGAAGCTCCCTGGGTCTCAGTTCTTTCCTCCTTAAGTGAGAGGGTGAGAACTGATGCATCCCCAAAGTTTTAAGAGTACCACTTTTGAAGTTGTCGTTTGTTAAAGGTGAATAAATGAAGACAGCGTCCTCTAATCTGTACATGATCTATACAGTGATATATCTTGCACAGGCTTCCTATCCCACTGACCTTGTTTCCTCTATACATTCCCATTCTACTCTATGGAAAGTAAGCATTTTGTTGTCTTTTTTTTTTTTTTTAGTTTGCTGTAGTCTCTTCCTTTTGAATAGTGTGCCCTCTAGAAGAGTGTAAGTTTTTTTTGTTATCTTGTAAAAATATTTTGTTAAGAATTTCAGAGGTGATTTTTATTGTATTTTACTCTTATAAATAGCCACTTCTAGGTGGAACAATATATGGTCACCTTATTGGATCAATGTAGGGAATATTACAAGAAATCTAACTATGATGGCTTGGCTCTTTGAATTTTTAAAAAAATGTAATAATACAGAGAATTCTTAGTCACATAGAATTATGATATTTAGGGTATATATGGGATTTATTTCAACATTTAAATATTTAAAATGTCTTTAACTTCTATGTGTAGCTTTAGTGCAGTTTTTAACAGATAATGATTGATTGATTTGAATCTGTATTCTTGCCCACTTCCCATCAGAGATGAAAATGTAGTTTAAGAGAAAAGTATGTTATTAGTAGCAATAGGAAGTCAATTGATAGTTTTCTAATTTCTGTATGCTCTAAGTTTTCTTTGTAAGGGTGAAACAGATGTAACTAGCATGGTTGGTCACATGTGACCAATGTGGAATGAGTCCTGATCAGGAATTTACACTGTTACTTCCTGTCCATGGTCTGTCTCATACCAGATGTGTTACCATGGTCAAATTGCTAGCTTATTTGAGTCTATTTTCCTCATTTTAAAACAGAGATGATTTTCCTGCTTTTATTTTCTTAGAAGGGTAGTTAGTAGGATGTGAAAGTAATAAAGCTACAGGCAAATATAAACTATTATAAAGTATGGCTATGTTTGAGATTCATTTCTGATAAAAGAATAAAACAAATGAATATGTTGCAAAATATTGTATATGAGTGAATTTGATCACCTTATTACATTGAGATGTTGGGTGATCTGATAAAAGTAATCCCAAGTATAGACATTAGTGTATACTATAATAGTATGGTAATACTGGAATTGATAGATATTTTGTTTTCCCTGTTTAATATGAAAGGTAGCCAGAATTTTGGGATATCCCTGCTCATTTCATTGGTCAGTTTTCTAAATTGGCCACTATGTAAAAAGTTGGGGTCAGAAAGTTATTTCTAGAAAACATTTTTAGAGTGAATAATTACCCCTGTGATATAATTGGGGATAAGGTAAAAACAGAGTAGTGCATAAACTCAATTGTGAGCTCCCTGAATGTCCTGGGGAGCAGTTCCAGCATATGATTCACTTCCTTGGTTTTATAACTTTGGAGCTCTAAATAATACAATTGATGCTTTTTAGACAGATGCTTCTTTTGAGTTCCCCATTTCATTGGCCAGCATCTCTGTTTTCTGTCCTGTAAAAACAAATTACATGCATTCTAAATTGTTACTGTATTTTGCTCTTGCTGTGGGCTTTTATTTTTATTTTTTTAAATGGAAAAAATTTTGATATTGTTCTTGATTACTGTAAAGATTTGGCAGGCTACTTGAACAGGTCATTTCATTGTAAATCACCTTCTCAAAATCATGATAGAGAGATAGTCATCCTCTGACCTTAAATCAGCCCTGGTTATCCCTGCCTTCTCAAGAAGAGCCCTGTGTTGTTGTCTTTTTATTGGGGGGAGGCAGTGAGTTTTTGTTCTGTTTTTCCATAAAAACATTTTAAAATAACAGGTATGTTTGAAATTTTTTATGCTAAAAGGTAGAATAGTATAATGAACTCCTACATACCCATTGACTGGCTTCAACAGTTACTCAACTAATGGTTGTTCTATTCTGTCTAGATCTCCCCCTTTGCAGGATTATTTTCAACTCGATCCAAGGCATTGTATCTCTTTAATATTAAAAATACTTAGTGGGATTTTTCAAAGTTAAGGACTCTTTAGATGTGATCATTAACATTTTTACATTTTTAAACATTAGTTATATTAATTATATTTAAAAAAATTAGTACTTGCTAAATGTCATTTAATCCAGTCACTATTCAAAGTTCTTGATTGTTCCATAAATTATTCAGAGGGTATGAACATATTTTACCTTCTGGATTTGTATTGTCATAAAAGTTATTGTAGTTTGTAATCTTAAATCCAGTGTCTAATGTATTTAATACTCTGTTTGCATATGCTGTATGTTATTAAGATACCTTTGTCAACTGTATTAGTGAAATGTGTTTTTTTCTCTTTAGTCTTTTGCTCTTATTTTGGGATTTTTTTTTTGTATACACAGACTTACGTTAGAAATTTGTTGATATTTTCATTGTTTATATCCTTAAGAAACTTCTCCACAAAGGTCAAGTAAATATTCACCTAAATTGTCTTCTAGAATTGCTGCTAGATCTTCCTCCTTTTCAATTTCTAGCAGATTTTCCTAGGACCATTTATTGAAATCCTGATTGCTTTCTTATTTGTGAGTCAAATTTTGATATACAAATATAAATAAATACATTTTAGGTCTGGCATGTTCAGAAAATTCTAGAAAGAATTCATTTCTTATTTACTGGGTTGTAATACTTATTATCTCTTTTTCCTCTTCTCTCTTCACCTTTTCTTTTTTTTGTTTGCCATCCCAGCTTTAGTGTGTACCCATATATCTTTGATTTCTGGATGCACCTTGGAAAAACACCTGAAACAAAACTCAAGTCCTTGTCTGTTACCTTGTTTTCTTCTGTTTTATGTTGTTTTTACAATGAATTTTAAGATATATATTACCATTTGCCTTTATTTTAAACTCAATTTGACAAACCATTATACCAACATTAATAATTGGTAGTATGTACACTGTTGTTTCCATAGTTTGATTCTCTTAACTATTAAAGCTTCCAGCAGAGGGTGAATAGGAGAAAGGTACACTTTGATAATTGACTTTGCAAAGAATGATTACCTCATATTAAGGGTAAAGGCTGACTTTAGAAGTATCTGTTATATGATCTGTTTATATTTGGTTGCTTCTTATTGATTATGGGATTTGGTTCATTTTGTAGCACATTTATTTATAGATATTAGAATATTTTTTTATCATATATTAACGTGAGCCAACAAATTCAGTGAGGACAGGGGGACAGATAGAAGTTTAACACAGTTTAGGATAGTCTGTTGAGGAGAAAATTGAAATGTAATTATTTTTCCCTTCTGGTAGGGGGAAAAACAAGAAGCCTACTTTAAAAGAAGGTTGTTGTTATGAAAAGTTGATATTTTGGCCATTGCTGGGTAGTTCAATTGGTTGGAGCATCATTCCCATATACCAAGATTGTGGGTTCAATCCCCAATCAGGCCCCTAAAATAGTGAACCAATGCATGCATAAGTAAGTGGAACAGCAAATCGATCTTTCTCTGTCTCTTTCCCTCCCTTTTTCTCTCTCAAAAAAAAAAAGTTAATACTTTGTGCCCTGGCTGGCATGGCTCAGTGGCTTGAGCGCGAACCAAAGGGTTGCCTTTGCCTGTTTGATTCCCAGTTAGGGCACATGCCTGGGCTGCAGGCCAGGTCCCTAGAGGGGCGTTGCATGAGCGGCAGCCACAAATTGATGTTTCTTTCCCTCCCTTTCTCTAAAAATAAATAATTTTTTTAAAAGTTAATATTTTGTGAATAGTTTAGACACAAATGGTGTTGTACAATGAAATGTTTTTTACTTTCGTGCTCTAGCCCCTTTCCAGAGGCAACCAATTCTAAATTATTTTTAAATACTTAATCCTTCATGTTTTAGACAATTTGCAAGCATCAAAATTTATCTCTCAGTTATTTGTGTGTGGAAGTTTTGGCATCAACCTTTAGTATTTACTTGGGGTAGAATCTTTTATTTACATATGTATGTAAATGTTTACATATGTGACAAATTTACATGCCCATATGTAAATACGAGTAGGGCAGAAATAGATTTGCAGTTTGTATGGAAATAATGATAAATAATAATACAAAAATGAACTTTCATGTATTCACAACTGTAAACCCACTTTTGCCCCACCCTGTATATTATTTGATTCATAAAGTAAAATATATAGACAACTAGGAAAACAAGGAGAAAACATCATCTGTTCACCTTCAGCAGAACCAGTGTAATCATTTTAATGTAGAGTAATTCTTACATAGGTTTACATTTTGGGCATATAGTAATTCTACATATATTTTTCCTCTTAATCACAAGAATTTCACATTGAACATGCTGGAACTGTGACTCATTGCTTGTGAGGAAAATGAATTTCTTAGTAATACTGCTTTTGGAAGCAGGAGCAGGGAACTAACCTTTACTGAAGAAGAGAGGAAACTAGAGATTGGCAAAAAAGTAGGAAGGTTAAATAAGGGTTCATATCTTCAATATTCAAAATAAAGGAGGAGTGAAGTTGACAAATCAAATTTTGGGTTCTTAGAACTGATTGCTTTTCTTTTTTTCTTAGTAAGGACTGGATCTGAGGTGTGTAAAGGATAAGCTGATGTTTTGTTATATTTTGATAGGATATCAGGCAGGATTTGTTTAAAAAGAGTGGAAAAGTTGGGGGAGCTGGGGTAGAAGGTGTCTAAATGGTAATGGGAAAAAATACAGTAAAAAATTAAAAAAAAAAAGAAAAAAAAGAAAGGACTTTTCCAAATCATGCATTCAGCTTATGTTGGGATCACAATGGAGCTGGAGCAGCAGGGGCCAAAGACTCCAAGTCATAAAATGTAAAGGTATTGAACGCTTGCATGTGGAAGGACAGAAATGCCTAGCTCTGCCTCAAATCGAAATTAATTTATAAGCCTCTTAGTAGAATTACAGGGAGGACAGTCTCCAAAAGTTTTTGGAGAACAACGGATGGTTGTGAAATTAATGGCACATTACCCAGTATTATTAATGTAAGTAAAATGTCAGTAATAGTCTACCTCTTTTTATCATGTACAAGGACTTTCCTAGGATCACCTGGAAGTAGTGTTAGTGTGCTTTGTCTCCTGTGGTCCGTGATAATTTTATAGGCTTTCATTGTTTTTGATGTCCTTGACAGTTTGGAGGCCTATTGGCTAGATATTTTGTAGAATTCCCCTCAATTTGGGTATACTAGCTTTTCTCATGATTTGACTTGGTGTTACGGTTTTTGGGAAGAATACTACAGAGGTGAAGTGCCCTTCTTATTACATCGTATCAAAGGGCACATGATATTAACACAACATCACTAATGATATTCACCTCATTCTTTTGGTTAGGGTAGTGTTTGCTAGGTTTCTCCAGTGTAAAGTTAGCTTCTTTTTCTGTATTCTGTCCTTTAGAAATGAGTCCATAAGTCTACTACACATTCAGGGTTGGGGGAGGGTTAAGCTTCAACCTCCTAGAGGTAGAGAAACCTACTAATATTTGGAATTCTGTAAGGAAGATTTGCCCCGTTCCTTGTCTTGGGAGTATTTTAGCAAGCCACAAATAACACACATTGATATCAACATTTTTATAGTTGTTAAAAATTATATTTCAGAAGGGTTTTAGCATTACCTGTAGAATTAGTAATGTATGATGAAACTTTTCATTTTACTTTGTTTTGTTTTTAGGTGAAGGGTCACACTTTAATTTTCATGTATTAGATGACTTAAAGTGACCTTTAAAAAATGTTTGTTAATTAGCTATAGTTCCTCTTTTGGGTATTATTTTTCTTCTTGGGCTTTACTTATTTCAAAAAATTTTATAGACTCTCAGCTATTTCAACTCTTCTGTCTCTTAGACACGTAAGAGATTTATTTACATTTTGCTTACTAGTCCTTCATTTTTAATTATCTTCAGGGTTTTGTCTTTTATTCAGATCTTATGACCATATTGTTCTTACTCCTATTGTATTCTTTAAAATTTTTTCTTGCTTCTGTTACATTTACCTGCTGGAAGGAAATTTGCTAACCATTGGTAAAGCAAGAAATAAACAAGTAAGGGCATCTTTATGTAATGGTAGTTTATGTAGTGAGAACTATTGTGGGTTAATCTATCATGTGATTGAATTATTTGCTTGAAAAATTCATGACTGATTCTCCCAAGAATTTTGTGATAAAATCACTCTAACAATATTTACTATTTTGAAATGCATTACAAAAATTTGAAAATTACTTTTATAATCTTGAAATCTATGCTGACATATTTTGGGACTTCTTATTACCCCTAGGTACTTAAAAAATATACCGTTTTTTAGAAAAGACGTTTAGAATAGCTTCTTAAAAGCATATATCCCATATCAAATATTTTCTTCTGTAAAAGGAACCAAAGTGAACTCTCTCACACACACAAACTTAAATCCCTAAATCTTTAATGGCTTGGAAGACATTTTTTTCTCTTCATGTGTGTCCTTAGAAGAAATCGGTATGTTAAAAAACATTAAAGAAAATGAAAACACTTTCCAAATAATATTTCATATTATCATTGATTGTTGTTTTCACGTGCTGTATTGGTATTTAGATTTATTTTTTCCTGTGATTTGTAATTTTATTGCTAATAGTCTGAGAAGATAGTTAATTAGAAAAATGTGTGAAAATAGACCCCTTATTAATCTGGTTTTTGTGCCACTCAGAAGGAAGGGAAGCAAATAACCTATAAAAAAGTTTTTGATCTTATTATGATATAACAATAGATTAATACGCAATAATATAAAGAACTCTGAAAATCAATGAAACAAAAAGTTTGAAAAATAAGAAATATAAATGTAAATAAACTTGAAAAGCTGCACAGTCTCATTATTAGGAAATAAAGCCAATGAAATACATTTTTTGGTCCTGACATCCTGGCAAAAAATGTTTTAAATTGAGTGTATCCATGTGTAATTGCACCATTAGTGATAGCAATAGTATGTAATCACTATGTTATGCAATTTGCAATTTGTACTATGTGCTATTTATAGAACTAAAATTGGTAAAGGCTTTCAGTGACTACCTTTAGACCTAGAGATTTAATTTTTTTGTACTCTGTCCTACAGAAATATGGGCACAGAGACTTTTTTTAAAAAAAGATTTTATTTATTTTTAGAGAGAGGAGGGGAGGGAGAAAGAGAGAGAGAAACCTTGATTGGTGGCCTCTTACAGGCTCCAACCTGGGGACCTGGCCTGCACTCCAGGCATATGCCCTGACTGGAATTGAACTGGCAACCTTTTGGTTTATGGGAGGACACCGAACCCACTGAGCTATACCAGTCAGGGCTGTGCACAAAGACTTTTGTTGCAATATTAACAAAAATTTAGAAAGGCCTTAAGTAATTTCTACTAAAGGGATGCTAAAATTGTATGTTCATATTTTGGAATATTAAAAAGAATGAGGTAGAGCTTTATGAATTGAAGGTCTCTGAGGCTTTTTATGTTAGGGAAAAGCAGGTTGCAGAACAGGTACAATATAATCTCATGAAACCCACCAAAATGATACATGTGTATGTATATATTTCTGAGAGTGTAATTATGTATAAAAATACCTGGAATTATTCACACCAGACTGTTAACTATGGTACCTTTGGGGAAAGGGAGGAGAACTGGGGGGAGAGGAGTGGAAAGGTTGACATTTCTAATTTTACTCAGTGTACTTTTGGAGATAGCACTGATATCAAGTGATCTGATAAAAATGTGTATCACTGATAACTTTGCTGTTTTACTATTTCTTACTAAGAGAGTTTGGCCTAATTAAGAACCAGTCGAAGAAATTTTATTTCCCAAGGAATCAATTCTATATATAAGCATGTAGTTCCATGGCATAATTCTAGAAGACACACTGTAGTAAACCTACAGTGTCTACATTTTCACCTTTTCTGCAGTTATAACCAGGCAATTAAATTTGACTCCCCAACAGTGATACAAGGTAAATTAAACCCACCCAGCATGAGCTGGAGTGTTTAAGGTTCTAACCTTAATACAATAAAGTGGTTTATAGCCCTGGAAAATTCTCTCAGTACATATAGAAACAGGATGACTCAACTGACTTACTATAGCTGAACACTACCAGCAAAGGTTTGTTAGTTGTGGATGGAGAAAATTACCCGGACTTGAGGGACATAGGGAATTGTATTTGCCCTCTCAACATACAGAGTGCGTTATTTTACTCCTCTTCTGTTTTCAGACCTGGGTAGGAGTGGATGGTTTGAGAGATTTAAATGTATGCATTTGTTTTGTCATTTATGCTGCATAAAAAGTCATCTATAAACTGTTGCTTAATTTAGGCCCAGAGTCAGAATGCTATCACAAAATTAATTATAATAGGAAAATACTCATATATAAATTAAATGCTTATGGAGATTTTCAAAAAGTAAAATTATGTAGGAACTACCAATACCTATCACCCAACTTGAATAATTATCAGCTTGTGGCCATTTTATTTCATCTTTTTCATCTACACCCATATTTACTTCTCACCCTTCTCTTCAGGGTTTTATGATTTTTTTCAGTGCATGGTTCATATGTTTATGATTTATGCCTTTTGTAACCAGTAACAATAAAACTGATTGTCTTCAAGGGTCAAGCCCATGCCTTTGATATTATTTAACATTGTTCTCACATTAGGGATATATGTTGGGGAGGTGAACAACTTCTCTGAAACATGAAAAGCAAAGCATTGTTTTAAATTACATTCTGTCCGAGGCCTCTTCTAGGCTGATTTATCAGACTTCTGATTGAGTAACTACTGTCTTGTGCAGGATAGGGCAGCTTCTCATGTCTCCGGACACCAGGGGATTTAAATGTGGGGTGGGAATAGTTCAGTTTTTTGCTCTAGTGCTTAGCTGCTGCTGTGCATTGACATTTGTTCTGAGATCCCAGCCAAAAGAGAACTGTTTCCACTCTATTTTTTTTTCTTTCTAAAACAAGCATCAGTTTGGCCAAAAAATCCATTACATTTTTTCCATACAATGGCTCTAGTAGTGCTTAATTGTCTTTAACTTCATTCAAAGCAATTTTGTTAGATTGTATTATGACAGCTGACATATCAGTGTGCATTAAGAAAACAGTATCAAAATGGGTGAATTTTTGTGCAGCCATTTTAATACTGAAGATGGAAGAAGATATACATTTTCGGCGTATTATGCTTTATTATTTCAAGAAAAGTAAAAAGTCAACTGTGAAAAAATATTTGTGTAGTGTATGGAGAAGGTGCTATGACTGATTGAACATGTCAAAAGTGGTTTGTGTAATTTCTTGGGACTATTGACATTTTCACCAAATAATTCTTCGTTGTGGGGCTGTCTTATGCATTGGAAGATGTTTAGCAGCGCCCCTGGCCTCTACCTGTCAGGAGCCAATAGTGGAAGAGAGCCAACGCACTCAAAGAATCCAATTAATACAGTTATTGGTGAAAATGAAAAATGTGTCTTTTATTTTACAGAGAAAAATAAAACAGACTTTTTGGCCAACATAGTACTTTTAAGTGGAAACTATTAACTGAAAACTGAGTAGTACTTAAAACAGGTCAAGTTTACATAAAGAAAGTTCCACAGAGGCATAGCACTGTTTTGAATGTCCTATTATAAATATATTTTCTCATTTTACTGGAGAGGCTAATTAAAACTGATATATTCTTTAAAATCCTAGTTGATTTATGTGCTCCTGGCATATATAGGTACAGGGAAAATAAACCTTTGTAAAATTCAATATTTATTCATTGCTGTGGCTTACTCAATGAGGGAGGTATTTACAATGTGATGACTAAGATAGGTTCCAGCCCGTAAGAAGCTTTTTTTTTTTTTTTTTTTAAATGGGTTATACAAACAAACCACTCTTTATAAAAGTCAGTTTTCTAGTAGAGTAAGTCCTCACTTAATGTCGATAGGTTCTTGGAAACTGACTTTCCAAAAAAAAAAAGAAAAAGTGAAACGATGAATAAAGAAGCCAATTCTGATATTAATAAGAGTTAACTTCCTATGTTGTATTTCTTGTCACAAAAACATCATCAAACAGCTATATGAGTATAAAGACCCAAACATTTCTAACATTAGACATTGAAATGTGAGCCATACAGACATTTAAGAAAGATGGTTTAAAACAAGTAAAATAATTTTATTTTCCACCCCACTTACTCCACTTTGGGCTAGCAGATGGCTCGAGCCTCTCCTGGCAGCTCAGGGTGCAAGGGCAAGTCACCCTTCCATCTCAGGGACACACACACACACACACACACACACACACGCACGCACGCACGCATGCTTGCATAGGAGGCAATCAGAGTACCCGGAGAACCTGTGCACACATGGGGAGAATGTGCGTGCTCCACACAAACAGTGGCCCCTACTGGGAATCTTTTTTTTTTCTCTCATCAACATTAGAACACAACAGTGTTATTGGAGGACCTGCTGTACTTTCATAGCATTTCTGTATTTAGAGACTCCAGAACTGGTTAGGTATTTTAGTATTTGAATTTTATTTTTAAAAATCTTAGTAAAATATCTTTTAATTTCAACTGACATTTTCTTGGCTCAGTGAGGCACAGATAGGGAGGAAGGAAGGACCAGTATTTGTAAGTGGACTCTTGCTTGTAGCCAGAGAACCGCCACAGTCTGAGCCCTTTTTTCCCTTATGGAAAGACAGTTGAGAACTAGGCTTTCAAGATAATTTATTTACGTATAAGGGTGGATTATATTTACTTTCAGGGTTTTCTGTGTTGGATATGTATAGTCAGTTCTCTAACATGGAGGCTAATCAGTTTTCAAAGTAAGGTGTGGACACAGAGTGGCCTCAGCCAAAACTAGGAAGTAGAGTTTATGTTTGTTGTTTCCTACTTCTGGAGAGTTAGAGAGTTAGGCTTTTCAGCTTAGGCTGCCTGCAACTCCACTTACCCTTTCAATCCTCACCTCCCCTTAGTTCAGGCAAGCAGATCTTGGAAGATACTAGATGGGAAGTAGGCTGCCCTGATGGTTCTACAACTTGATTTCACCTCAGTATAACTTGGTATTTCCCCAAGTCATCACAAAGAAGTCTGCCCTGTTGTTTTCAAGAGCTGTAAAGGATGTACTTACATTACATTTATTTAATCAGAACCACATGGATGAACACATTGCATTACTCTTTTGCTCCTATAAAAAATATTGCAGGGAGCATCCTTATACAGAAATTTTGCATGCTTGTTTGGATATGGATATCCAAATTAATTGGATAAATTAATTTTTAACCAGATAGATGAAAGAGATATTTTGACTTCCACTCCTTCCATTTTATATTTGCTTATTGGCTATAAATTTCCTTGTACACCTGACCTTTGCTCATTTTTCTATTAAGTTGCCATTTTCATACTAAGTTTTCAAGTTCTCTGTAAATTAAGTCCCTGTTTGAGTCCCTGTGTTGCAAGGGTTTCCCCTAGTTCTTTTGTTTTTTTAATTTCACAGTATATTGTTGGTTTATAGAAACCTTTATTATTTTTAGCTGTCAAAATTACTGATCCTCTTTATTATGTTTTGGATATATGTTTTTCTAGATGTATCCCATTGTCTTACAGTTATGCATTGGTGACTTTTTTAAGCTAATTTTTCCTATATTAAAAGTCTTAATACATTTACATATTCATTATAAGAAATGTTTAAAAATGGACAAAATTAAAGTCTGTTCCTAAAATTATATTCTTTTCCCCAGAGTTAACCACTTATTAAGTTCCAGTCCTTTATGAGTATATTATACTTCAGTTAAAAAAATAGACAATTATCCTGCCATTTATTAAATAGTCTGTGGTTTGAAATCATGTCTTTATCATATTCTTATTTTAAAATTTTTATCTATTGATTTTAGAGCGGAAGGGGAGAGAGAGAGGAAAAAACACCACATTAATTTGTTGTTCTTATTTATGCATTCATTGGTCGCTTCTTGTATGTGTGCTAACTGGGGATCAGACCTGCAACCTTGGCCTATCAGGACAACGCTCTAACCAACTGAACTACCTGGCCAGGGCTTTGTCATATTCTAAATTTTAGGTAAATCATGGGTCAGTTTGTGAACATTATTCTGTTTCATTGTTGTAGTTGACTATTTGTATGTGTGACTTCATTTTTAAAAAGTTAAATCACTTACGGTTCTAGAATTTGTTTTGGTGTAAAGAATGAGGGTAGGGAGCCAGCTGTTCTCAACACCATTTATGGAATAATTTGTCTTTCCCCCAATGATTTTTATGTGTTGTCATCTAACCAATGTATTTCTGTAATGAACCATTGTTGCTGACCTACCGAAAGAGCATTTGACTGAGCTCCCTGTATCAACTCTAACTTTCTCTTCCCATCAGTTTTCCATGGTGCAGTCTGGGTGATCTTTTTAAAACACCAGCGTGAAACCCTTTATGGGATTCACACTGCTCTTTGGGTGAAGACCTAATCTTGACCTGGGTGGCTGGCTCCTTCATCTCTCTGGTCTCATTTCAGACTGCTGATCTTGCTGTCTGGATTCCAGCACTTTGTGGCTTCCTCTCAGTTCCTTCATCATGCCACACTCTTACTCACTGCAGGGTCTTTACACTGCTTCCCCTTCCTGGGCTCGAATGCCCTTGAGACCCTCATCCGCACACCTGCTGCTCCACCTTGCCCTATTGTGTTCAGTGCACCCTTCCCTTTTCAGCCCTGAGTTAACTTTTTGAGTAAATTCTTCCCTGACTCCCTATATAAGTTTAGAACCTCTAGATGCTTTCTAGGCACCATTTTTTCTTAAACAAACAAACAGCTTTATTGAGATACAGTATACAATGCAGTAATTTTTAGTATGTTCATGGAGTTGTGTGACCCCATAGTCAATTTTAGGACGTTTTCATCACCCCAAAAGAAAGCCTGTATCAGTTAGCAGTCACTCCCCCTTTCTCCCCAAGGCCCCCAGTTCTGCAGAACCAGAGTAGTTTTATAAATGTGGTAAATTAATAACAATAACTTTTGCCATTTTAAACCATTTTTTAAAGTATACAATTTAGTGGCATTAATTACATTTACAGTGTTGTGCAACTATCATTCAGGTCTATTTTCAAAATTTTTTTTTATCACCCCAAACAGAAAGTCTGTGCTTATTAAGCAGTAACTCATTTTCTTCTCCCACAGCCTCTGGCAGTCACCATTCTACTTTCTGCCTATATGAATTTGCCCACTGTAGATATTTCTTTAAGAAAAAATTGATTTTAGAGAGAGAGAGGAAGGGAGAGACAGACATCGATTTGTTTATGTGTTCATTGGTTGATTCTTGTGTGTACCTTGACCAGGGATCAAACCTGCAACCTTGCCATAAGGGGAAGATACTCTAACCAACTGAGCTACTTGGCCAGGGCCTGTAGATACTTCATATAAGTGGAACCATACACTCTTTATTCATTTGTGTCTGACTTACTTTACTTAGCATAATGTTTTCAAGGTTCATCTGTGTATCGGAACTTCATTCCTTTTTATGGCTGAATAATACGCCATTGTATGTATATACTACATTTTGTTTATCCGTTTACCCATTGATGGATATGTGGGTTGTTTCCACCTTTTGGCTATTAAGAACATTTAGCATACAGTGTCTGTTTGAGTCTCTGTTTTTAAGTCTTTAGGGTATATACCTGTAAGTGGGATTGCTGGGTTATTGATAATTACATGTTTAACTTTTTGAAGAACCATCAAACTTTCCAGAGAGGCTACACCATTTTAACATTCCTGCCAGCGATATAGAAGGGTTCTAATTTCTCCGCATCGCTTGTTTCCATTTTTTAAATTACAGTCATTCTAATAGGTGTGAAGTGGTACTTCATTGCGGTTTTGATTTGTATTTCTCTAATGATTAAAAACATTGAGCACTATTTTCATGTTTATTGGCCATATGTGTATCTTTGGAGAAATGTCTATTCAAGTCCTTTGCCCATTTCAAATTTGGGTTGTTATTGGGTTGTTACTGAGTTAGAGGGGTTCTTTAAATATTCTGGATATTAAATTTTTACGAGATACATGATTGCGAATATTTTCTCTCATTCTGTGGGTTGTCTTTGCAGCCTTTTGGTTCATTTACATTTTATAGCATTCACAAGTTTGTATTTATAATTTTAAAAATATTTAGATTAGTATCTATCTTCACCATTAGAATGAGAACACTGTTAAGTAAGGACTATTATAGTATTTGCTCACTTTTATATTTCTCATGATGCCTAGCACAGGTGCTAAATATTTTTTTTAAGATTTTATTTATTTTTGGAGAGAGGGGAAAGGAAGAAGAGAGGGAGAGAAACATCAATGTGTGGTTGCCTCTTGTGCACCACCTACTGGGGGACCTGGCCTACAACCTAGGCATGTGCCCTAACTGGGAATCAAACCAGCGACCCTTTGGATCGCAGGTCAGCACTCAATCCACTGAGCCACACCAGCCAGGGCAATTTTTTTAAATGAATGAATGAACTAAATTCCTTTAAGTTAATTGATGAATTGTTCCATTGATCTGTCCTATTCTATCTTATATATCAGTAGTACTCCATCTTGGCCTCTAACTTGTTACTCATATATTTTAAAATCTCCCCAGCTGTTTTCTGGTCATTGTCATGTTAATTAATGTTAATTTATGCCCTCCTCCTCCAAAAAAAAACTGGATATCAATTTAGGTAACTCTTTTTTTTTTTTCTTTCAGAGGGCTTTCTTGGAAGGATAAAAGCTGCAAAGTTGTCTTAGTCAACTTGGGCTGCTAAGCAAAATACCACAGACTGGGTGGCTTAAACAGCATTTATTTCTCAGAGTTCTGGAGTCTGGGAGGTCCATGATTTGGTGCCAGCAGATTTATTGTCTGGTGAAGGGCCCTCTCCCTGGTTTGTAGACAGATGCCCTCTTGCTGTACCTTCACGTAGTAGAGAAAAGAGATCATTTCTCTCATGTCTCTTCTTTAAAGGCACTAATCATGAGGGCTCCACTCTCATGACCTAATTACCTACCAAAAACCTCACCTCCAAATACTATCACATTGGGGAGTAAGGCTTCAACATGTGAATTTGGGGGGGGGGGGGGGGAGGGGACAGACATTCAATCCATAGCAATACATGGAGCTAAGAAAATTAAAGAATTAAGTAATTAAGCAGAGTTGGTCTCTAGCGTCATCATCTTCTCAGGTATAGGCAATACAGAACTTCTAAAGACTGGCATTTACAGGAACTCAGTCTAATGGCAGAAGGGGTAAATGATCATTTGTATAGATTCATCATACATAAAAGATTAGCAAATTCGTAGCTATAGATCATTAATAACTAAATTAGAACTATTATGCATTAATTGTGCAATATATGAAATTTTCATAGCTCAAGAGAAAGTGTAATTCTGAATGGTAGTCTTATAATATTTTCTCCTTCCTCCTAGATTTAAACAGACAAGTTAAATCAAGCTGGGTAATCATGGCAGAAGGTGGATTCGATCCCTGTGAATGTGTTTGCTCTCACGAGCATGCGATGAGAAGGCTGATCAATCTGGTGAGATGAACAGGACAGTCCTAATCAGAACTAAACTGTACTGCCTCTGTACTGTTTTTCCTTCTTTTTGAAATTGTTGGTTATTGGAAGATTTTCATCTGATGGTCACTAAAATTATTTTATAATAGAAATTCCACAGTGGTTTAAGTCATAATAGTTGAAATGCTTGCCAGCAATTATCTTATTAGGGATTAAAACAAATTTCTATTTTTATTTATGTTAGATTCATGTTGGTTAAATTCCCCATCATGGGTGGGTACACATTCATGTACAGCCTTTTTTTATTCTGTATTAATGCATATGTTCATTAGGTATATGGAGCTTGTTTGCCTGATAAATTGCTATGAAGTCAGTTTCTGTTATGATATGGTTCAAATCCTCCTCCTCCAAATGGCATGACATTAAAAATCTTATACAAAGCATTTGAGAATCCATATAATGGAAGTAGATTTCTGAACGTTCACCAGACTTTTGGATAGTAGTAAGATTTGAATTATGCCATTTGTAAGACTTTCCTTGTCTCTAAGCATTAAATATGGGGCTGTCTATGCATTATACTTTATACTTTTTATGTACGAAAGTAGAAATTTCACCATTATTAACAATAAAGTATATTACTATTATACATTATAACAACATTTTGTTGTTGTTTTAGAATACTTTTTGTATGGGGTGTATTACCATTGGCCAGTTAATAAAGGCAGGTCCAAACATTTGTTCAAATGTTTGAATCGATGGCAATTAATAAAAAAGCTTTGTGCTGACTCGGTGTCTATATGTAATGATCAGAAGTCTATTTCTTGTATGTAACATATACTTTAGAATCAGCATATACCAGGACTTATGATCCTTAAGAATGCCTTAGAGGGAAAGCAATACACTAAGAATTTAAAATTAAATCAGACTTTTGGAGGTACAGAAACATAGTGGAGTAATTTGATGTAAAAATAGATAGGTCCAAGGAAAGAATATTTAAAATATATTTCTCCTGTTTATTCATGAAGTTAAAGAGCTGATTTTTTTTAACTTTTAGCTTCTTTCTTTCTTTCTTTTTTAAATTTTTAATTAATTTATTTTTTCAAATACATTTGTCTCTGCCTTCCCCCACCACTTTCCCTTGCTCCCTCTCCCCTCTCTCTCCCTCAGTCCTTCCCCTTTGGTTTTGTCCATGAATAAGAGCTGATATTTTTTATACCTAAATTCAAACATACAGCAAAAAGTTTTTCAAATTACTGTGATATTAGGAACAAAAAATAGACTTATCATTTAACTATAGTAAATTTTCCCAGATCAGTTTTTAATAAGGATTACTAACTCTTTTATTAGTGTGGTATTTTTATTTTTAACATAGTAACATGCCTGTTTTCTCTTAGCTCTGCTACTTTGTTAAAGATGGCTAAAACTAAGCCCTACTTTTTATGATTTCCTGTATATTTCAGTTCTCTTTAGTAGATTGTCAAGAAAGCCATTTATTAATGGGCACAATAATTCATGCTGATGGAATATTATTTATAGCAATCCTGATTTGAAGTACTTTGTTATTATGTGAAAATAGACTAAGAATCCTTAAAGAGTCCACAGTTTTGTACTTTGTTATTATGTGAAAATAGACTAAGAATCCTTAAAGAGTCCACAGTTTTGTAATCTATGCCAGATATTTTCATAATAAATTACTGATAAGTGATCCACTCCTGTATAAATGTGCCAATAGCAGTATTGAAGATTCTAGAAGGGAGGAGAAATTCATTTGATTAAGGAAACTTGCTGATCAGGTTTGATAGATATTTGTTTGAATTGAATTGTGCTTTATAATTTTTTTATTTTTTATTTTTCAATTACAGTTGACATGCAGTATCATATTAATTTCAGTTGTATATACCAGTGATAAGACATTGTATAACTCAGTAAGTGATCATGCCAATAAATTTTGTACCCATCTGATACCATACATAGTTATTAGAATATTATTGACTATATTCCCTATGCTGTATTTTATACCCCCATGACTATTCTATAAAAACTAATATGTACTTCCTAATCCCTTCACCTTTTTCACCCATCCCTCCAATCCCTCTCCCATCTGGCCACCATCAAAATGTTCTTTGTATCTACGAGTCTGTTTCTGTTCTGCTTGTTTGTTTATTTCTTTTTAAATTCAATTGTTGATAGATAGATATTAATTGCCATTTTATTGTTCACTTTTTTAAGTCTTTTTTTCTGATCAAAGAAGACTCTTTAATATGTCATATGATACTTGTTTGGTGGTGATGGACTCCTTTAGCTTTTTCTTGTCTGGGAAGCTCTTTATCTGCCCTTCCATTCTAAATGATATCTTTACTGGGTAGAGCAATCTTGGCTTTAGGTCCCTGCTTTTCATCATGTTGAATATTTCTCACCACTCCCTTCTGGCTGCAAAGTTTCTTTTGAGAAATCATCTGACAGTCTTATGGGAGCTCCCTTGTAGGTAACTAACTGCTTTTCTCATGCTGCTTTTAAGATTCTCTCTCTGTCTTTAACCTCTTTCATTTTAATTATGATGTGTCTTGATGTGGGCCTCTTTGCGTCTCATTTGGTGGGACTCTGCTTCCTGAATTTTTGTGTCTATTTCCTTTACCAGGTTTGGGAAGTTTTCTAGCATTTTTTTTTTGCATAGGTTTCCAATTTCTTGCTCTCTTTTTTCTCCTTTTGGCACCCCCATGATAAAAATGTCAGTATGCTTGAAGTTGTTCCAGAGGCATCTTACACTACCTTTACTTTTTTAGCTTTTTTTTTTTTCTGTTCTGATTGGTTGTTTTTGCTTTCCTGTATTCCAAATAGCTAATTTGATTCTCAGCTTCATGTACTCTACTGTTGATTCCCTGTAATGTATTTTTTCAGGTTGTGTATAATTCATTTCTTTTTTAAAAAATATTTCATTTATTTTTTAGAGAAGGGGGAAAGGAGGGAGAAAGAGAGGGAAGGAAACATTAATGTGTGGTTGCCTCACACACCCCCTACTGGAGATGCACCCCCATACTGGGGACCTGGCCTGCAACCTAGGCATGTGCCCTGACTGGGAATTGAACTGGTGACCCCTTGATTCACAGGCCAGCACTCAGTCCACTGAGCCTCATCAGCCAGGGCTATATCCTTCATTTCTGACTGGTTCTTTTTTATGATTTCTATGTCATTTTTCATGCTGTTGAAGTTCTAAGTTCCTTGAGCATTCTTATAGCATTGTTTTGAAGTTGGTATCTGATAGTTTGCCTGCCTCCATTTTATTTTTATTTGTTCCTGGAGTTTTGCTCTGTTCTTTCATTTGGGACCTGTTTCTTTGTCTCTACATTTTGGCTGCTTCCCTATGTTTGTTTCTGTGTATTGGGTAGAGCTGGTGTATCTTCTGGACTTAGTAGAGTGCCTTTGTGCACTAGGTGTCCTGTAGGGCCCAGTAGTGCAGCCATCCCAGTTATCAGAGCTGGGTGCTCTAGGTGTGCCCCTATGTGAGCTGTGTGCACTGTCCTATTGTAGTTGAGCCTTGATTGCTCTTGGTGTCACTGGGAGGAATTGACCCCCAGGCTGATGGGCTGTGAGGACTGGCTACAACTGTAGCAGAGGAGCTGCTGTATAGGCGTTGACCCTGTGGAGCAGGACTTGCTTCAGGGGGGGCTTTTGTGCTCACCAAGTCCCCCCCTTGAGTGTGTGCCTTATAATTTTTATAGCATGTATATTTTTCTTTTATTTAAATTCATAATCAAGCAGCGTTATTGGACCGTATCTATTCTTGATATTTAAGCTATTTCCAAACACTTGTACTGAAAAAGTGTCTTTTGAAATAGTGTCTCTAAATTCAGAAATTTATTAGTTTTATGTATAATACTGTTTACTGTAGCATTCATAGTAGTAAAAAGTTATAAACAGCCTAAATGCCCACCAGTAGGCTATGATTATACCATGGCACATTCATATGATGGAATCTTATACAGATGTTTAAAATAATTATGTCCTTTAAGAATATTCAGTAACATGAGGGAAATGCTTACATAATATGAAATGAAAAATACAAGATATAAAAATGGCATTTAGTATGGTCTTGCTTTTGTGTATATATACACACATATCATATTTATGTGCATAGAAAAGAAAATACTGTATTTTGCTGTGTATAATGTGTACTTTTTTGGCCAAATTTTTGAGGGAAAAATAAGGATGCACATTTTACATGGGAAGGGCCTGAAATACCTTGTATCTATTGTGTTTTGTAATTATTTGTTGCGTAAAATTTCTTGTACAGTAATACATTAAAAATGCTAAAATTCCTTTATAATATAAAATTATCTAAATATAAATAAATAAAATATTGAATTAAAAAATTAAAATGAAGGATTTTTTTTCCCTTAAAGTTTGGGCCCAAAACATGGGTGCACACTATACATGGCAAAATATGGTATATTAAAATACCATGGTTTTCTGGATTATAGAATTTGGGGTGAGAATTCTCTCTTATGGTTCCCTGTATTTTATTTGGTAATCGTATAATCAGAAAAAGATTGTTTAATAAAAATATCAATTTTTTAATTTAAATGTAATCTGTACTTTTTTATAGTATACCAGGTTTCTCTACTTGTCATACGTCCATTTGTTTTTACTCTTATATTTCAGAGGACCTTTTTTATCACTACCTGTTCTGTTATTACACTGTGAAACTCTTAACTGCCTAGCCTATACTTTAAAAACAGTTTATTTGAGGGCATAATTTTTCTCTGTTAGTCATAACTATCAGAATTTAGATGCCTATGTGCTCAGAAACTGTTAGATTTAATAATGTCATCTTATAGTATGATGACAGAACAGAGGTTTATTCCCATTTTTCTAAAAGTGTGGAGTTAATTCATCCTCGTAATAGAGTAACATCTCATTAATTTCAAGTACTAATTTGGAATTTTTGTTACTTTTGTCCTCATGATCAGGTTTCCTTATAAGTTAGAGTATTATTGATTCCTAAAGATTTAAAATGCCAAT
Source organism: Pteronotus mesoamericanus (assembly GCF_021234165.1). Lineage (NCBI taxonomy): Eukaryota > Metazoa > Chordata > Mammalia > Chiroptera > Mormoopidae > Pteronotus > Pteronotus mesoamericanus. Next base: position 24,199,809 of record NW_026555234.1, on the reverse strand, counting down.
AGCACATAGAAACTTGGGTTAACATGAGGAATTTAATGATTGTTTATAGTTAGATCATTAGCTATATGCTGGGCTACAGTTTAATTTTGCCTATTCTTTGGAAATTTATGGCCTTTACCAAGGGGTATATTCAGCTTAGGAGCAGTTAAGATTTTATCATTAGTTCCTTTCCATTTTAATGAAGTCATTCACAATTTAAAACTAACTTGTTTCCTGATTTAGTAGTGCTATTAGTTGAGGTTCTTCATTATAAGTAAAAAAGTTCTGGCTGATTTAAGGAGAAGAGGACATATTAAAAGGATATTATGTGGCTCATCTTGGAGAACCTGGCAGGGACAATGACTAAGATCAGAGGGAGGGCCAAGTGCCGAAATAAGAGCCAAAGTCACGAAGCAAAACTAGTCCAGTCACAATGCTGATACTCCTCAATTCCAGACTTTTGTATACTTGATGATGATGCAGCATCTGCATTTGGGTAACTAGTAGACAATCTTACACTTGAGTTGTGCGTAGCTGAACTTCTTTTAGGTATCTTTCCTTCTGTTCCTTCAACCCCACAACTAATGCAAAAACAGATCCTTTTAGCTTGAAACATATCCAGCATCCAGTCATTTCTCATACCTCCAGTGCAACATCCTGATCTAATCTATAATCATCTTTTGCCTGAGTTATTGATGTTAGCCTCCTATAGGTCTCCTCTTGCCATGCCCCACATCCCTCAAGTAGTCTTACTACAGCAGCCGAAGTGATCTATTTTTGATTAGTCAAGTAATGATCCTCTTACCCAAAATCCTGCAGTAGCTACCCATAGCGCTCAAAGTGAAAACACAAAAGTTACGTGCTTGTCTTACGTAATTTGCCCCCCTTTACCCCACTCTTTCCCTTTGCTCCCTGTACTCTTAACAATTCCGACCTTCTTGCTGTTCCTGGAAAATACAGGTCATATACAAAAGATCAAGAGTTTAAGGATTTTAAACTTTACAACAGCAAAACTGGAAGGCATTGGCAAATTTGGAAGGGAAATTACTACCAAGTCAGCATTCTATATCCAACCAGTCAGTCAAGTAGGAGGTCTTCAATAATTGTTCTTCAAAAATTTATTTCATGTATCCTTTCTTAGATAGTTGCTAAACAATGAACTGTTTTTTCATCAAAATGAAGACATAAATCAAGAAATAAGACTAAGATTTGGAGTATTAAAAGCCAGAGATTCAGGTCACGAGAGAGGCAAGGGTAATTTCCAGGACAGTGTTGAGTGGCGGTCCCATGGTGATAGCTGTGCTCCAGGACTGCAAGACAGCTGGTTTAGTTGGGAGGGTGTCATTAGGCTCTAGGATAGAGTTTTTCAAAGAGATGAATTGGTACAATACCTGATGAGTCTAGATATCTTGTGATTTAGAGAACTGAAAACGAGTTGTGAAAAGTCATAAAACCAAGTATTTGAAAAAACAAAAGAAAATTATTAGCTTTAAGAAAACACAGACATAGTAGAGAAAAGAAAAAGTCCCTGGCCAGTGTGGCTCAGTTGGTTGGAGTATTGTCCTGTAAATGAAAGTTTGTAGGTTTGATTCCTGGGCAGAGCACATGCATAGGTTGTGGGTTCAGTCCTGGTCGAGGGGTCCTCTACAAGAAGCAACCAGTTGATGTTTCTTTCTCACATTGGTGTTTCTCTCCCTCTCTTTCTCCCTTCTTTCCCCTCTAAAATCAATAATAAAAAAAAAAGTGTACTATATGGCTCAACTATGAAGAGCATTTACATGGTCATAATAATGTTAAAACTGATTATTGAACCAAATAAATTTATGAAATAACTATTATTAAGAGATAGGAAGTGTGTACATGTGCAGTGGGGTCAGGAAAAGAGAGAACTTGGTCTCCATACTTTATATTGATGAGTCAATAGATACCACTTAACACTGAAAAATCAAGAACTAGCACAATGCATATATGTATGTGTATATATATGAAATCATGGAAGTAAATACTAAAATAAGCAGCTTAAAGTTAAAAGTCTCCTCTATGGAGGGGGAAATAGGTAAGAGGGAAAGAGCAACTGCTTTTTTGGGGGGAGAAACTTACAGAAGTGTTTAAATTGTGTACATGAATAAGTAGTAAAAATTAAAACAGCAGAAAGGAAAAACCTTCCAAGTTAGGCAGTACAAACAGGAGGTGTGAATCTTTTGGAAAACTGGATCTGGTGTACGTTTTTTCCCCTTTATGGAATATAAGGTCACTGGCCGTGGCCTTTGCTATCTAGGCTAAAGCCAGGATTACTGCTTTCTAAGAACAGTGAAAGATATTGATGGGGAGGGCTTTCACCCCAAACCTCTACAGTGGATGTAAAGTAGGAAGGAAAAGAGAGAATGCCTGTTCCAAGGATGAAATGTACTACACATAAAGCCTTAGAAGGAAGTCTTCCCTGCTTTGAGCACTAAGAGGTTCTCTAACCTGCCTGCATGCTTCCTTGATGAGGGAATCTGTTGGTATACCCTAATTGCTCACTCACCTAGTCCTTTATTGATAAATGTGAACAGAAAAAACAGGCAAATTAGTTGAAGAAACTAAGAGGACCATGATGTGATTGGGCGCACAGCTACATTAGAAGAGAAGATGAAATAGGTTATACTGCTGTATTAGAAGAGACAAATTGGAGTTTCTAAGTGATGTTTATGAGGGAGACACTGAGAACAAAATATCTTAGATAAATGATAAAGCAGTTGGGAAAAGCTGTCCCCAAAGAATGTGATACTCTAAATCTCAGACAAAATATAACTCAAAGCCAAAACAATTAAATGGAATTCAGGAATTGACATCCCCCCCCCGCCAAAAAAAAAGAAAGAGAAGAATCCATCAACAAGATAAAAACTTTATGTCCTGAACAACAGAGGATGCAAAACCTACTAGAAATACAAGAAGAAGCGTTTTAGAAATACCTGATAAATGCTAGTGAAGCCATAAGATGCCTTTGCAGGTTAGAGAGAGGGGTATGCATGTCAGTATATGTTTGTAAATGCATAGAAGAGGTTCCAAGGGATATACCTCAGACTCAATAACATCAGGAGAGTATTAAGGGAGTCAAGGCACTATTTTAAGCCCATAGAAAGTGTCTGATGTAGGCTTTCCTTTCACACATGAGGAAACTGAGATGACAGAGGTTAAGGCACTTTTCCCAGGTGCTGGAACTGACTAGAGGGTGGTAGGGGACGTTCAACCCTGACACCTGAGCTCCAGGCTCTGCCCTGTTTCTTTAGGCTGTGCTCTGCTCCACTGTGTGTTATGTCCTTCAGGCACCTTAAAAAGCCCTGTACGTGAACTCTAGGGGGCGCTAGAGGGCTAGGAGAAAGCAGCAGGAGAGACTTCACTGTAGTTTTATATTTTAAAATTGTGTGAATGCATTATCTATTTTAAAATAATTTTAAATTTATGAATTTAAAAATAATTTTAAGTTTAAATTTAAAACTAAAACTTTGTAAGCATCTTCAAAAGTATTAAAAGCAGTACAGTTATATACAAAAATTTGTAATTACAGATGTTTCCACTGGAGAATAAAATTTTTTAATGTACTGTTGCATGATTTGAAAAGAAAATACTATATTCTATGATGTTTACTTTTCAGTAATTCTAATAAGACTTTATTTTCTCCTTTCATCATCTTTGATTTCTAAACTGATGGAATTTTTTCTCATCAGAATGCAAAACACATACACACACACAAAAAATTTGTCTGTCTCCCAAGGCTTAATGATACAATAGCAATTCAAACTCGTTAATACTGCCTCATCAGTACTTATGTATGTTTTGATTATTTAACTGCTAAGCTGTACCAGTACAAAGAATATAAATCTGATCTTAATTCATTTCATTGTCTATCTGTAATATGGACTTTAATGTAAATCGCTCTATCTCTGACTGTATTATTACAGAAGTGTTTTAAAAGGATACATTGTAAACAGTGTTAAAGTTTAAGGTTGATAACACAGTGGTACAAAGAATGCCCGTTTTGGGGTGCTCTTGACAGAGCTTTACTTATGCTCTTGGCATGTCTCCTTCCTATGATTTAATTACATTATTGAGTTACACAATTGTTAGACTGTTCTTAATGAATGGACTTGTATTTTGCCAGGTGCATGTATGTTTCTGTTTGTGTCAGGAATGTTCAGAAACATTAAAATTGGAGAGATTATCTAACTTTTCCCTGATATTTTTCTATCCTAGTCTCATACTCCAGTTAGAGCTTCATTTTATTTGTTTTTGAGTTTGATTTTTTTTAATTCCACATTTAAGTGATGCATGCAGTATTTGCATGAACACAAGTACTTTTTGTTGAATTATAGTTAGAGCTTTATATACTACCTAATAGGACTCAAAGAGGTAGATAGGAAAATATAGTAAGTTTTCAATTAAAATTAGATATCTTTATCATGTTACTTATAATTGTTTTATTAACTTGACCTAATATGGGAATATGCCCAGTGATAAATAAGGATATTTAGTGATGTTATAGACTACTCCATATGTAGAAAGATGGCAACACAAAACCATAATCTAATAATAAGTCATTCTTTTATGTTGTCTAGTATTTTTGTGCCCCCTCTGAAGCTAGTATTCTTTTTTAAAAAAGAGGTATTTATAATTACTGTATCTAGTTTCATTTTGTTTTGTTTTAAACAACTAATTTCCTTACAACCATAAAAACTGCCTGGATAGGAACTTTTTTTTTTTCCACCCCCATTTCAGCCATTTGCAGGATTATTCTGGCTTCCCTTTTCTGCTCCCTTGCCATTACCTCTTCTCCTCCTGTTTTCCTTGATTGGCTGTCTCTTGGTATAGTTTCTTCTATAATGACAGGAATTCCAGAAAGAGAGAACAGATGGATTTAGAAATGTGAACTTGAATTAGGCTTTGTTTTTCCTGTTCCATGTTGTAACCTAAGATTTGGAATGCAGATAATCCTTTTTTGTTTGTTTTTTGAGCTCTGTATTTCAGTTCTAATCTAAACAGTGTAATGGAAACTTCTACATCTTTAATTTACTTAAATTTGATTCCGTATTAAAGTACTATAAGCATGTGATCTGGGAGATCCCTGGTCAGACTCCTCTATATGGCTCGTAGGCCCTGTAAATTGTGACTAATGTTTACTGTACTTAAATGAGTTAAGAGCTTGTTGACTTTTACCTGCAAAAACAATGTGGGCCTAGTAAGTTTCTTTTTCTGTTTTAAATTAAATTTTATTTTTATTCTGTGAAAAAGTTTCTTAAGAAACCTTTCTACCCAGCAAATGTCTGATATAGCAAATATGTCTACTACTAGTAAATTTGCTATTTACTTATCTTAGTTTTTGTATAGCACAAGTATTGATATAAACAATACATGACTGTGTGTTGTTTTTTTTTTTTTAAAAACAACCCATACATTAAAAGTAAGAATAAACTCTGTCACTTCTTTAAATTTGGCTTATTCCCTACTTCCCTAGGTGACTTCAGTGTGCATGTTCCCAGGTCTTTTTAACAAGTATATATTTGGATACTATGCTGTGTATATATAATAACAATATTTAATAATATTTAGCATTTTCTATGTTGCTACACAGCCTTTAATCTTAAAGATTTTTATTTACTTATTTTTAGAGATGGGAGAGGGAGGGAGAAATAGAGGGGGAGAAACATCAACAGGAGAGAAATATTGAACGATTGCCTCTTGCACGCACCCTGACTGGGGACCAAACCCTCAACCTAGACATGTGCTCCGACTGGGAATCACTGGTGACCTCTCACTTTATGGGATGACATCCAACCAGCTGAGCCACACTGGTCAGGGCATTACAAAGACTTTTTAATAATATGATCACCTTGGGGCTTCATTTCAGTCAATAAAGGAAACTTTATTGGACTTCTTTCAAATTTTAATTTTTTTTTTTTAAGATAGTTATTTTCAGAGAGAGGGGGAGGGAGAGAAACATCTATTTGTGAGACGTCAGTCAGTTGCCTCTCTCATGCCCTCTGCTGGAGACCTGGCCCACAGGCAGGCATGTGCCCTCATAGGGAATGGAACTGGGGACTTTCCAGTTCATAGGCCAGTGATCAGTCCAGTGAGCCACACCAGCCAGGGCAAATCTTAATGTTTTTTATCACTATCATCCAGGCACTTGGAGACTAGATAGTCCTCCCTGTGGTTGACTTTGTTTTACTTAAAAGATAAAAAAAAATAACTATTGCATGTCCTCGTGGCATAAAATTCAAGTGGTACGAAATGTAGAAAGGGAAAAGCAAAATAACTCCCTGTGTCCCCCAATTTCTTATTGCCACTTTACTGAATACAAACTATTAAGTTTCTTTTATGTTGTTTAAGTTATTATGGTTGTATAAAAATTAGCCCAAAACTTATAGGCATAAAGCTACCTTTTATTAAGCTGACAAACTGTGTGTCTGGAGTTCATACAGAGCACAGTGGAGGTGGCCTGTTTGCTGTACAATGTTGGGATTCTTAGCTGGAAGACTCAGGCTGGGAGCAGGAAACATCTGGAGGCTTTTGCTCACTGTCTGGCAGTTGATGCTGATGGGTAGCTGAAACCCTACCTAGTACTGTCAGCAAAAACACCTACATATGGTCTTTTCAAGTGGTTCCTTGACTTCATCACAGCATTGTGGCTTGGTTTCAAGAGCAAACATCCATCCCAAGAGAGGATGGGGGAGGGAGGAAGAGAACCAGGCAGCAGCTGGATACTTTTTATGATGTAGCCTAAGAAATTGCAGACATACCATACTTCTGCTAAACTCTTGGTTATAGCAGTCACAAGCCTGCTCTCAGGTTCAAGAACAGGGGAGAGACTTCACCTCTCAATGAAGAATGGCAATATAGATATAATTTATATCTAAATTATAATCACACGAATAGAGAAATGTAGAGCAAAATGTCAAAGTCCCTCTTCCTATTGCCCCCCCGCCCCCAGTCACCCATCCCACTGCATGACTAGTATTGTGCACGTGGCCAGAGGTTGCATTAAGTTTGTGGACTTCCTAGTCATATATCTATGCATTTATATATCTTTCTATATAACCAAGAGAGACTATACCATAAGGGCATAGCATATAAATTGTACTATTGTCTTATCAGTAGCCATAAACTTTGTAATGATTTTTGGGTCAATAAATTAATTAAATTCACATTCAGATAGTATTTTGTAGGATTAGGGGAAGTATGTGCATATCATAATGGGCAAAGCAGCCTTTCAAAATATTCATATTTATCTTTACCTGATTATTTGAAGTCTTGAGGTTTAAATATGCATGGATTATTGTGGTCCTTCAAAATTATTTTTATTTATGTTGTAGGAGAATATGTAGAGATGCTACTTAGTCATTAAGGACTAACTGTGATTAGAAATATTATGTTCCAGCTGGCCTCCCAGTTGAAACACTGGACTGCAGTGGTGTGATTTTGCAGAAATACTTGAATTGAATGTACTTTGTTTATATTTTGTCATTTCTTTAAAATTCCCCTCTTGTAATTTGGGTCTGTGTATCAATATTTAAAATATGCATACTTTTATTCTAACAGTTTTTCTATTCCTTATCCTGAAGGGATTAATGAAGTATAAGGATGTGTTTATAGGAACATTCACAACAGCATTGTTTTTCATAATTCAAATTTGGAAATGATACAATTAAATGAATACTGTGTAGTATTAAAAGTTATGTTGAGCTGGGTTTTGGCTCAACCCCAAACCTCTTTTAAAAATTAAAAGATTTACAACTAATTGTTGAGTATGTCAAAAAGATAGCAAAATAACATGGAGTGTCCTATCTTATAAAATTATATGCACATACATATATATTACAAAAATGTATATCTGGAACACATTCAACCAAAATGTTAAAATGATTTTCAGTGGATGGTGGGATTTTATCCATTTTGTTCACTGCTCTATTGCTACTAACTACTATAACATTACTGAGTAACATCAGTAAATGTAGAATATGTTGTTTCTTTATAAGACTTTATGTTTTATTTCCATATTCAGCTCTCTACCACATCTTCAGGTCCATAATGTAGACTTACTATATCTATGGCTGTGTTTCCTAAACCTCACATTGGGACCCATAACCTGACATTGATGACCATTTAGAATATTTTAAACTGGACATATTTATTTTCCATCTTTATTTTCAGTAATAGCTTGCTATTAAGCTGGCAAGGAATTGCATTGTTGCAAATGAAGTTGACACATGAATTCCTGAGGAACTTGAAAAAAGTAGCAGTAGTGTCTTAAAAGCTGAAAACCTTACTTTGACAAAATGCTCATAGAAGGCACTAGCTAAATATTTGTCAGATGAATACTTTTCTGTATTTATGTTTTGAGGAAAGCCACAGGAATCTCGCTGTGCAGAGATTTGCAAGCCAACCTTATGACTATGAGGGGCGTGAGGTCTGGTCAGAGAGGACATTGACCAGGACACTTAGCCATTCATTTGAAAGTACTTTTTTGTTGTTGCTTATGTAGTTTCATTTAAAAATAATAGTAGTGATGACTTTGAGCAGACTTATTTGCACAGACAGGTAGGATTTACCCCCCTTTCTTGAATCTAGTCCATTTAGCATTTGATTTCTGTGTCCATAGAAGTAAAGTGTTTCATGTACAGATAACCACGTTTTAACAGTAACCATTTAATCAGACCTCCTGAGGCCATGAATTGATTCTTTCTCATTTATGATTCATGAGAAGGGGTGGTTGAAAGTTTTAAAGGTGAAACAAATTCAGTTTAAGTGAATATTGAAGTAGAATTTAGTTACTTGTGGACTTAGGTCTTAGAGCTACTCTTCTTCCAGCATACCTTACAATAAGTGTTAGTTATAATTTTATCTGGAAAAACCACCTTTGAATTAAAAGCTCCTTATGAAAATCTGGTGATGGAAAAGTGGTTTTTCCATACAAATGGCCAGTATTGCCTCATGCTTCAGACTTTCCTAAACTCTCTCAGATGAACAGCATCTGGCCTTGGTGTGCCCCATACCTCTAACTGAGTTGTCCCAGGCCAGGCACTAGCAAGAGCCAGTCTTGATTCACAGCACAGCCTCTCCTGGATACTGCCACGCCTAACACAGTAGCAGCCATCTGCAGACAGCTTGTGCCAGGTAGCCCCGAGCAGAACACAGGCAGCAACTGACCTTTCCCTGTACCTCCTGGGAGGCTCCAGAGCCAGGCTACCTGGTAGACAGCTTCAGACCATATTGAAGCACCACCCACCTACCTCCACAAGGGGAAGACTTAGCACCAAAGCCCCACTAAAGTAAATCCTGTTCTGTGGGGTGCACCCCTGCACAGCTGACCTTCCATGTGGTCACAGCCAGTCCCTCGTAGCTGATTGGCCTGGGGATAAATCCCTCCCATTGATGTGCCCATAGCAATCGAGACTCAACTATGATAGGAGGGTATACACATTGGATGGGAAAGTGCATCTGGAGTGCCCAGCTCTGGTGAACAGAGAGGCTGTGCCACTGAACCCTGCAGAACGCCACCTACATTAAGCCATGCTACCAAGCCTAATACATGGAAACCAACACAGGGAGGCTTTCAAAATGAGGAGACAAAAAAAGCATGTTCCAAATGAAAGAACAATAAACTCCAGAAAAAGAAATAAACAAAATGGAGATAAGCAATCTACTAGATGCAGAGTTCAAAACACTGGTTATAAGGATGCTCAATTCAACTTCGGAGAAGAGTAGATGAACTTAGAACTCCCACAACATGAAAAAAGACATGGAAACCATACAAAATAACCGGTCAAAAATAAAGGGTGCACTGACTGAAATGAAGGCTAATTTACAGGGAATCAACAATAGAGCAAATGAAGCTGAGAATCAAAACCCAGTCAGAACAGCAAAAAGAAAAAAGAATCCAAAAACATGATGATAGTGTAAGGGGCCTCTGAGGGTAGTGTAAGGAACTTCAAGCATATCAACATTCGCATTGCAAGGGTGCCAGAAGAAGAGAGCAAGCCAGAAATTGAAAACCTATTAAAAAAAAAAAAAAAAAAAGACGATAAACTTCCTTAACCTGGTGAAGGAAATAGACATTGAAGTCCAGGAATTGCAGAGAGTTTCAAACAAGAGGAGCCTAAAGAGGCCCACACCAAGACACATCATAATTAAAATGAAATAGGTTTAAGACAAAGAGAAATCTCAAAAGCAGCAAGAGAAAAGCAGTTAGTTACCTACAAGGGAGCACCCGTAAGACTATCTGATTTCTCATCAGAAACTTTGCAGGCTAGAAGGGAGTGGCAAGATAATATTCAAAGTGATGAAAAACAAGTACCTGCCACCAAGATTACCCAACGAAGCTGTCATTTAGAATGAGGTACCACCTCACACCCATCAGAATGGCCATCATAAACAGATCCACAAACAACAGGTGCTGGCGAGGCTGTGGAGAAAAGGGAACCCTAGTACACTGTTGGTGGGAATGCAGACTGGTGCAGCCATTGTGGAAAGCAGTGTGGCATTTCCTCAAAGAGCTGAAAATGGAACTGCCTTTTGATCCAGTGATTCCCCTACTGGAACTATACCCTACAAATCCCAAAACGCCAATTCAAAAGAACCTATGCACCCCAATGTTCATAGCAGCACAATTTACAATAGCCAAGTGTTGGAAGCAGCCTAAATGCCCATCAGTAGATGACTGGATCAAAAAACTATGGTACATTTACACAATGGAATACTATGCAGCAGAAAGAAAAAAAAAAACTACTAAACTTCGCGACAGCATGGATGGAACTAGAGAGCATTATGCTAAGCAAAATAAGCCAGGGGGTGAAAGACATATGATTTCACCTATAAGTGGAACCTAACCAACAATACAAAGATGCAAGGAAAATAAGACCAGCAACACTGAAAGGAAAAGAAACCAACAGAGACAAGAGGGAAGGAGGGAAGGAGCACGGGGGGGAAAAAGAAGGGAAGGGGAAAGTCAAGGAACATATAGCAAGGACTCATGGACAAAACCAAAGGGGAAGAGCTGAGGGAGGGAGGGGGCAAGGGAAAATGGTGGAGGGTAGGCAGAGACAAATGTATTTGAAAAAATAAATTAATTAAAGGCAAAAAAAAAAAAAAAAGAATGGAAGGATAAAGATAAAGATAAAGAGCTTCCCAGACAAGAAAAAGCTGACAGATTTCATCACCACCAAACCAGTAATATAGGTAATGTTAACGGGTCTTCTTTAAGAAGAAGAAGGAAAAAAAGATAAAAAATAATGAACAATAAAATGAGAATACATATATATGTATGAGCAGTCAAAATCAAAAAACAAAATAAACAAGCAGAACAGAAACAGACTCATAGATACAGAGAACATTTTGATGGTAGGAGGTTGGGGGAGTGGGTGTAAAAGGTGAAAGGATTAAGTACATATTGGTAGTAACAGAAGCATGGGGAAGTAAAGTACAGCATAGCGAGTATAGTTATCACTCTAATAACTGTGTATGGTGTCAGATGGATGTGATTTCCTGGGATGATCACTTAGTTATATAATGTCTAATCACTGGGATGTTCATCTGGAACTAATATTGCATGTCAACTAATTGAAAAACTAAAAAATGATTAAAAATAAAAAATAAGATATAAAAATCCATTGTGAATCAGGAAAATCTATTTAATAAGAAAAGAACTTAAATGTGTGAATCTTAAAGGCAAAATATAAAATTTTGAGATACAAAATATGGAAAAACCATTGTATTACAGAAAAATGCCACAATATAAATAAAAATATTCAAGTCCAAAACAGAAAAGACTTTAAGGTTTTTTCCTCTTAAGTAGAAAGACCAAAGTGAAGATTAAAGTTTTAAGAGGGTATAAATCCTGCTTGTTAGGGAGCACTGGAGTTCTGTTAATGCGTTCTTAATTAAGCACATGATAGTAGCTGTGATGTTGCTATGATCTGAAAACATCCTCTAGCTGTAAAGTGAATTCTTTATATATAGTATATTTAACTTTACGTATATTTAACTGTATCATTTTACCCACACAATTGACCTTAAGGTTCATAATAGGTTGTATTTATCTCTTAGAGTTTGAGACTCTGCTTTAGAGAGTAACAAATACTTTTTGAATGCAGGTACTTCTTACTTTAAAGCATCTCTGTTTAACTACTATTCTCTACCACACTGTTTACCAGTCCACAGGCAGCTTGTATTCATGGTAAAGAAGGGTACCTCCAGTATACATGAGGTTCTGAGAGGACATAGAAAAATAGCAAGGAGTTCTTGTTTAGGTACTGTCCTAGCAGCTCAGGCTTCTACAGCAAAATATCACAGACTGGGTAGCTTAAACAGCAAACATTCATTTCTCCCAGTTCTGAAGGCTGGGAAGTCCACAATCACGGTGCCTACAGATTCAGTGTCTGGTGATGGCTGCTGCTTGACTTGCAGGCAGTTGCCTCCTTGCTGTGCCCTTACATGGCACGAGGAGAATGAAGTTACCCGTGTCACTGTCCCTGCAGTCTGAATTTGCTTCAGTTCTGTTGTACGGTGCATCGACTTAATGGAGTATTTTGTAACCATCATAATTGTGGTTGAGAGAAGGTTTCATGCTAGTGACATGTTACCCAGAATTATGATACAAAATTTTGTACATTGTAAAGTAGAATGGAATTGTGTTAAAAATTTATACTTGAGATTTAGTACTGATATGTTACTTAACCTCCCCCCAAACTCAAGTTTCTTCACCTGTAAAGTAGGAATAATGACATATGCCTCATGCCAGTGGTTGTGAGGGTTAAATAAGATAAGTTAATAAAGTTCTTAGTACAGTACCTACAACATAAAAGTTCCCAATAAATATTTGTTGTTATAATACTTGTAATTATGTAAAAGTATTCATATTTTAACACTGGAAAAGAATATGTAATAATGATAATTGTATTAAGGCATTGAGTTAATCCACATTAATTTCTAAGTATTCTGTAATGTTATTTTTATTATAATGTAATATAAATTATTTAAGTTCTAATGATTTTAAATTAATATGTTAATTTTAACCTATTGTTAAATTATTTATATTTATTTTTAAAATTTTTATTTATTTATATTTAGAGAGGGGGAAGGGAGGGAGAAAGAGAAGGAGAGAAACATTGATATGTGAGAGATACATCAATTGGCTGCCTCTTCCACGCCCCCCCAGCTGGGGACTTGGCCCGAAACCCAGGCATGTGCCCTGATTGGGAATTGAACTGGTGACCCTTCAGCTCACAGGCCAGTGCTCAGTCCACTGAGCCACACCAGCCAGGGCAAAATATATCTGTATTTAAATATATCTCAAATACTGTATGAGGAAGTATTCTTGTTACTCCTTTTCCACATTGATAAAACATATGTGTCTGTTATATATTGGTATGTCTTTGAGTTGGAGGCAGTCAGACAAATAACATTAACAGCCAGCTGTGAAGATTTGAACACATATTAAGATCATTTGGTTCTGAAGTTGACTAAACACAACAGCTACGTATTGGGTTGGCCAAAAAGTTTCTTTGACGTTTTTCTGTAAGATGGCCCTACAAGTGCTTAGTTGCCTTTAACTTCATTCAAAATAATTTTGTTAGGTTGTGTCGTGGTAGCTGTCATATCAGTGTGCATTTAAGAAAAAAACATCAAAATTGGTGAATTTTTGTGCAGCCATTTTAATATTGAAGGTGGAAGAAGACAACATTTTCAGCATATTATGTTTTTTTATTTCAAGAAAGGTAAAAATGCAACTGACACACAAAAAAAGATTTGTGCCTTATATGGAGAAGGTGCTATGACTGATCAAACAGGTCAAAAGTGGTTTGGGAATTTTCACACTGGAGATTTATTGCTGGACGATGCTCCCTGGTTGGGTAGACCAGTTGAAGTTGTTAGCGATCAAATTGGGACATTAATTGAGAACGATCAATGTTATACCACGCGGAAGACATCCAACGTATTCAAAATATCCAAGTCAATAAAGTTATTGGTGAAAATGAAAAGTGTGTCTTCTGTTTTACAGAAAAAACTGTATGGACTCTTTGGCCAATCCAATAACATGGGTCCAGTGCCCTATTCACATTGGCTTTGTGGTTCCACAGCACCAACTCGCTTTGCGCCTTTTCATGCAGGGACCTTTCCTGGTTATTTACTCTGTCTGGAATGCTCATCTCTCTGATCTTTACTATCCTGTAGATAGCCTCTGGCTGCCTAAGTGGCAACTCTTGCCACTGTATCCTCTCTTCCTATTTTGTTCTCTGCGTGGCTCTCTGACATTTTTATATGTGTCTCCCAAAAGACTGTGTGAGTTGCAAGAATAGAAATTTTGTATTTTTCACACCGTATCTCTTGTACCTGGAAATACATAGTAGGCATTCAATATGTAAATGTTTTGAATCAGTAAGTAAATAAATGACAGTATCTCTCATTTCTAATGTTATTTATTTATTTACTTATTTCTTTTTAGAGAAGGTAATGGAGGGAGAAAGAGAGAGAAAGATCAGTGTGTGGTTGCATCTCTCACGCCCCCTTCTGGGGACCTGGCGTGCAACCTAGGCATGTGCCCTACACTGGGAGTTGAACCAGCAACCCTTTGGTTTGCAGGCCGGCCCTCAATCCACCAAGCCACACCAGCTAGGGCAAGTATCTCACATTTTTAAAGGAACACTTTTATGTAGCTACACAGAAATATTTGTTTTTTTCTCTTACCCCATGGATATTCCCTTGGTGCCTTTAACGGGTGCCATTATTAGCAGTGTTCAGTGACCCACGGGCCAGGTAGTAAATATTTTAGAATTGGAGTCTGCATGGCAGCTAACTACTCAACTCAGCTGTTGTAGTGAAAGCAGCCATAGACAACGTGTAAATGAATAGGTATGGCTGTGTTTCAGTAAAACTATAAAATTGGTCTGCAGCCTACAGGTTGTGGTTCGGTGACCCCTGCTATAGACCACGAACCCACTCCAAGGCTGTGGGGCGAGACCCAGACCTGAATTGTCATGGAGGAGGGAGAAAATGGACAGTGAGCATCTGGTAGACTGACACTGGCAAGGAGGATGGGACTGATGGAGGCATGAGGAAGGCGCCTGCGGCTGGTGCTGTGGCCCTCCGTGGAAGCAGATTTGTGAGGAGATGGATGTATAAAGATTGTTGGGCTTTTCGCATGCAAATCATGTTATTTATAGATATTTTTGAGCTGCAAATAGTCAGCCATAAAAATACAAGGACGTCTCTGGAGAGATCCACACACGCAGAAAAACCAACAAGCCTGGAAGGTGGGGAGGCTGAAGGACAGTAGAGGAGGTCTACCTTGCACTGACCATCCTTTTGTACTTCCAAATTTTGTACTGTGTATACATATTACTTGGAAAAAACAAAACTTTAACAAAACATATTCAAATGAAGAGTTTTGTTTGGTCTGTTTTGTGACCAAGGGTCTATATAGTCTTCTTTTCAGTTTCTATAGAATGTGTATTTTTTTACATATTATTCTATAGTCATCATGCTGTACATTAGATCTCCATGACTTACTCATTGTACAACTGGAAGTTTGTACCTTTGGACCCCCTTCACCCATTTTGCCCACCTTATTCCTAACTGCCCCCCTCCACACCTTCCCACCGCTGGCAAGCACCTCTCTGTTTTCTATATCCATGAGCTCGGATTTTTGTTTTTAGGTTCTACATGTAAGTGAGATAATGCAGCATGCGTGATTTATTTCACTTAGTATAATGCCTTCAAGGTCCATCTAATGTTGTTGCTAATGGCAAGATTTCATTCTTTTTATGGCTGAGTAATGTTCCATTGTATCCTTGTATATGTATCATATCTTCTTTATCCATTCATCTATCAGCGGACACCTAAGTTGCTTCCATATATTGGCTCTTGTGAATAATGCTGCAATGACATAATCCTGCAATGGGATGCATATGTCTTTTCGAATTAGTGTTTTTGTTTTCTTTGGATAAATATCCGCAAGTGAGATTGCTGAGTCATAGAGTAGTTCTCTTTTTAGTTTTTTTAGTCACCTCCATTAGAGTCCCACTAACAGTGTACAAGAGTTCCCTTTTCTCCACACCTTCGCCAACACTTGTTATTTCTTGTTTTTTTTTTTATAATACTCATAGAATACATAATTTTCAGTTTTTGGATTGATTCCTTTCATATGTAGAAGGCATTAAGATACATAGCATATTTTTACATTAATTAAGAGCTGTTTTTCCATTCTAATTTAATAGGATTGCATTTAGTGGTATACACCAAAACAAGGTAGATCTTCTCAGAGAACAGTTTACAAAATGATTTTAGTTGTTAATTCCAAAATTAGATGAGGTCATAATTAGTGTGACACAGCAATAACAGCTAACGTTTCTTGGGTTGTTACTACAGTTCACATGCATTATCTATTTTAATAATGCTCACTAGTACTCAAATATAGGTAATATTATCCCTGTCTTACCAGATGAGGAAGGTAAAGCTTAGAGGTGTTAAAAAACTTGCCCAAGATCTTGAAACTTTAGAAGTTGCAGAACCAGACTTTAAAGCAAGATCTGTTTTCCTGAAGAGCCCATGCTTAATCAGCTAAGCACGACTGCTCTGTAGTTGCTTCCCCCAAGCAATTGCATGTTAGGAGTTAACTTCTTTAATGGAGAGAGGGTGTCAGTGTAAAGTAATGAGGCTGAATTGAAAAGTTGCGTGCTCCTCATTCTCTTTATTGTGCAGTCATCCATATACTAAGATTTATGAAATTATCATCTCTAAACATCCAAAAAGGTCTCCACATTGGGTGAACATACATAAAAGAATGATGTATGTTTATTGATAGATAGGTTTTTTCTTTTGAATTTTCTTTTTAAAGTGATAATTGCATGGTTCTAAAATTAGATTATGTCAAAAGATAGACATTGAAAACTTGAAATCCCATCTCTGCCAGAGCCTGCTCTAACTCCTCTGTTCTACCCCCAATCCCTGTTATCCGTTTTTGTTTCTTGTTTATCCAACCACTGTTTATATAGAGGTGAGCAAAAAGAAAAAAATATTTGTGTTCCTCTCTTTCAAAGGTGTAGTTTCTACAAATACAGTCTTTTTTATCTCTCTCTGCTTCAATTTTCAATGAGAAAAAAAATTCTCATTACTCTCCTAGCAGCTCTTCTGTATAGTTTAGTGCTTTCCTTTTGGAAAGTCTAATAACGTGTGGGATCAGGAGTTCCTGTCACAGGTAATTTTTTAAAAAAATTCCTTAATTTAAATAGGTGAATTGCAGTAGATCACTATATATTTGAAAATTAAGTAGGAAAAATCCCCCCAAAATGCATAACCCCTTAATGTTTTCTGTGTTTGTATCTGATTTTGAAGGTGTGATATACACTGTGGTGGCAGTCATTAAAAAACAAAGCATGATCTTTCTAATGAATAGTATCCATTTTTGGTTCAGTCCAGTGGCTAACTTTCCTTTCTTCTTATTCGTTGTAGTTGAGGCAGTCCCAGTCCTACTGCACAGACACAGAATGTCTTCAGGAATGTAAGTAACAATGGGACAGGAGGAGGCTTGGCATTGAGGGCAGAATTACAGGCTAGCCCTGACTGGTGTGGCTCAGTGGGTTTGGCATCGTACTACAAACTGAAAGGTCGCTGGTTCGCTTCCCAGTCAGGGCACAGGCCTGGGTTGCTGGCCAGGTCCCTGGTTGGGGGTGTGCGATGTTTCTCTGGCACATCAATGTTTCTCTCCCTCTCCCTCTCCCTCTCTTCCCCTCTCTCTAAATCAGTAAAAATCTTTTAACAAAAAGAGTTAGAGGCCAGATAACTGTGAATATTTGCCAGAAATTATTCTTACAGTTTGCTCTTTAAGGAAATGGTCCTCAGTGATGTATTTCTTTCTTATTTAATTTGTAACTGAAAAAACTGTTTTTTTCCTGCCTCAAAAACCAACCCTGTTCATTGAAGATAATTTTAAAAACCAGAGGGAAGAAAAAGGAAAAGGAGAAACTTCCAGAATACTAAAAGATAACCACTGTTGACTAACTTGGTGTAAACACTTCCAGATCTTTTTCTTGCAAATATGTGTGTAACAGGGCACTTCTGGCTGGCTGAACTGGGACACTGAGGCTGCTAGCACAAACCCCTTGCTCTTTCCTTAGCATCTGTTTTCACCCATTGGCAGCTTTGAGAACTTGAGTAAAGGAAGAGGGCATTCTTTCCCAGGGTTTGGAAGCTTTGGGAACCTGTGGAGTCATTCCTTTGGCTGGGAGGCAGGGAGGTTTCTCTCTTTGTGGCTTTATCCTCAGTGGTGATAGTAAAGTGAAAATCAGAGCAGAAAGACTTGGTAGTCATTATATTAGGCATCTTTTTTTTTTTTAAGTTAAGAAAAGAAGATTTTATTTATTTATTTATTTTTAAAGGAGGGAGAGAGGGAGAAAAACATCAATGTATGGTTGCATTTCGCAGGTCCCCATCAGGAAACCTGGCCTGCAACCCAGGCATGTGCCCTATGCTGGGAAATGAACCAGCAACCCTTTGGTTTGCAGGCCGGCGCTCCATCCCCAAGCCACACCAGGTAGGGCTATGTCAGGCATGTTTTTTCAGGACAGGAATAACTTGAGGGATACTTTGGGGGAACTGAATAACAAACATTTAAGCCAGTCCCGTCCTGTGCCATAATTCAACTATTAAAGAATGGAAGTATGACATTCATAGGATATGATAGTGAAGCCTGGCACAATCAGATTTCATATACACTTACACAAATTAGATTGCTTTGTGTGTTTTGTTTTTCACTACAGCATTATGAATATATCAGTGTATATTTATCTTAAAAATATTTACTGACTACGTAATGATCTATTATTGGGATGAACGAGTTTTCGCATTCCCTTTGTTGGAATCTTAGGTTGATGATACATGTTTTGCTCTTATAAGCAATACTTAAACCCCCTTTGTATGTACATTTTAGGGCTTTTAACATATTCCTAAATTGCATTTATTTATAGGCTAGATTGTTTATGTTTAACATCTCTGAAGCTGAGCTCTACGTTAGTATGTATATGAAACTAAAACAAATCACAGGAAGGGATCATTATAAAAGGGCTTGTTATTGCATTATTAAATGTTGTTATTGCAGTATAAACTGGGTATCCAATCAAATTCTGTAAATATAACAGAGAAATAGGAGTGCCCTGTCCAAAGTAGGAATTTTGTTAAAACATAGTCCATTGGTACAACAGGGTAATTATTAATAATTTCATGCCTGTGGACAAGAAGGTGATGGTACTGTGCAGATGTGTTAAGCTGTTAGGATGATGGAGGGTGGTTCCCCCACTTCACATTTCTTTATGGTGCTTTTTCAGTAGCATTAATTACTCTATAATGTGTCCTCTGATAAGCAACTCCATCTTTTGACTCGAGGTAAAGCTAAAATTTATTCATGTAGTCGAAAGTAATCTTACTGAACTTACAGGAAAACTAGTGTTTATTATATTGTAATATTTGTGACCCTTGATCCCGTTCCACCTTAATATCCAATTAAGATATACTCTTAATTTCTGTGAGTGAAATTTCATTTCCTTAATTTAAGCATAAAGGTAAACTTTAGATCTTGAATATTAATTTAGTCATATTGGCCAGTTTTTTCCTACCAGTTCTTTCAGCATTTGTTGGAAATCCTTTCTGAGAGCCATATTTTTAATGGTTTAAGCAGCTGTTTCCTTTGGGTAATAGAAGAATCACTTTTCTATATATTCTAAATTTTCTCTAGTGAGCTCATGTTGTTTTCATAAAATATTAATCAGGGGTTCCGATGACCCATTCCTCTGGTTCAATAATTTGCTAAAATGGTTCGTAGAACAGGGGAGGACAATCAACTTATTATCACTGGTTTATTATAGAGGATATAATTCAGGGGCAGCCAAATGGAAAAGGTGCATAGGGCGAGGTAGCGGGAAGAGGAGTGGAGCTCCTCTGTCTTCTTTTGATGTGTCACTCTCCTAGCACATTGATGTGTTCCCCAGCCAGCAAACTCTCTGAACCCCATTGTTTAGGGTTTTTATGGAGGTTCCATTATGTGGGCATAGATGATTAAGTCATTGGCCATTGGTGATTAACTGGATCTCCAGCCTCGCCCCTGTCCTGGGAAGTCAGGGAGTGGAGCTCTGAGTTCCCACCCTCTAATCACATGGTTAAACTCTGTCAACCAGCCCTCATCCTGAAGCTCTGTAGGGCCCACCAAGAGTCACCTAATTAGCATAAACCCAAGTATGGTTGAAAAAGATTTATTATGAATAACAAAAGACCCTATTACTTAGGAAACTCCAGGGTTTTGGAGCTCTATTCCAGGAACCAGGGTGAAAACCAAATATATATTTCTTATTATATCACAATATTACACTACCCATTGGGCCTGCCATGGTGTGTTGCATATATGAGATGATTTAATTGAAGAGGGAGCTCTTTACTTTATGTGATAGTAGAATCTAGTTGGAATCTGTAAACAGATCTAGTTGCATGATTCTTTATATTGAGCTAAATTCCCCTTCACTGTGCTGTATACCCCGTTTTGCTTTCTAGAATAGTATAGAACAAGTCTGCTCACTCTTCTGAAAGACTGCCTTTTAGATAGAAATGGTATGGAAACCAGCTCAATTACTAATGTACTTTTAAGTAAACCAGCTTGAAGATGAGTAGCTGTACTGAGCATAATTAATTACTATATACCAGTGATTTTCAAACTTTTTCATCTCATGGCACACATAAACTAATTACTGACATTCTGCAGCATCCAAAAAATACACTTTTTGCTGATCTGACAAAAAAATAGGCATAATATTGATTCATTTACACCAGGCAGCTGTTGTTGTTTTGGCTGTTGTCATTTTTTAATTTGACAATCTAAGGGGAAAGAGGTCAGTGCCCCAGACTAAATAGTCCTATATTGCATATTTTTCTTTTTTATCACATTTTATTGATTATGCAATTACAGTGTCCTGATTTTGCCCACTCTGCTCCTCCTCCACCCAGCACCCCCCACTCCCTCAGGCAATCCCCCCCACCATTGTTCATGTCCATGGGTCATGCATAGGTCCTTTGGCTACTCCATTCCCTGTACTGTATTTTACAACCCCATGGCTATTCTGTAACTACCTATTTGTGCTCCCTAATCCCCTCACCTCTTCACCCATTCCCCATCACCCACCCCCCTCCTGGCAACCTTCACAATGCCTTCTATATCCATGATTCTGTCTCTGTTGTTCTTGTTTGCTTAGTTTGTTTTTTGGATTCAATTGTTGAAAGATGTATTTTGCCATTTTATTGCCCATAGTTTTGATCTTCTTTTTCTTAAATAAGTCCCTTTAACATTTCATATAATATTGGTTTGGTGATGATGAACTCCTTTAGTGTTTTTTTGTCTGGGGGGCTCTTTGTCTGCCTTTCTGTTTTAAATGATAGCTTTGCTGGGTAGAGCAATCTTGGCTCTAGGTCCTTATTCTTCATGACTTTGAATATTTCTTGCCATTTCCTTCCAGCCTGCAAAGTTTCTTTTGAGAAATCAGCTGACAGACTTATGGGAACTCCCCTGTAGGTAACTAACTTCTTTTCTCTTGCTGCTTCTATTCCCTCCTTATCTTTAACCTTTGGTATTTTAATTATAATGTATCTTGGAGCGGGCCTCTTTGCATCCATCTTGTTTGGGGACCCTTTGTGCTTCCTGGAACATGTCTATGTCCTTCACCAAATTATGGAAGTTTTCTTTCATTATTTTTTCACATAGACTTCCCATTTCTTGCTCTTTTTCTTCTCCTGGCACCCCTATGATGAGAATGTTGGAACTCTTGAAGTTGTCCCAGAGGCTGCTTATACTGTCCTCATTTTTTTTTTTATTCTTTTTTCTTCTTGTTCTCATTTGTTGTTTTTTGCTTCCTTATGTTCCAAATCATTGATTTTATTCTTGGCTTCATCCACTCTATTGTTTCACTGTAAATTGTTCTTTATTTCAGTTAGTAAATCCTTTGTTTCTGACTGAATCTTTTTTTGTGCTGCTGAGATTCTCGCTAAGTTTCTTGAACCTCCTAATAACCAATGTTTTGAACTCTGCATCTGACAGATTGCTTATCTCCATTTTGTTTAGCTCTTTTTGTGGAGTTTTGATCTATTCTTTCATTTGGGCCATGTTTCTTCGTCTCCTCGTTTTGGCAGCCTCCCTGTGTTTGTTTCTATTTATTAGGTGCAGCTGCTTTGACTCCATGTCTTGGTAGTGTGGCCTAATGTAGTAGATGACCTGTAGGGACCAGTGACACAGCCTCCCCTATCACCCATGCTGGGTACTCAAGGTGCATCCTTCGTGTGGGCTCAGTATACCCCCCTTTTGTAGTTGAAACTAGGTTGCTGTTGGCAGGTCAATGGCGGGGGGATTTAGCCAGGCCAGTCAGCTGCCAGGATTAGCTGTACCCACTGACCACCAACCTCCGTCCTCCATGGAGGGTCAGCTGTGCAAAGGCATGGTGTGGTTGTGGTGTTCCGCTGTGGTCTGTAGCTGTCCACTGGGTGCATTGGCCCTGGGGTTTCCTAGTTGGTGCAGACCAAGGTCAGCCCCAACCTATATTTTGCTCTGGGCTACCCTGCCTGACCTTATAGCAATCTGAGATGGCTGCTACTTGTGCTGAGCTTGGAGATTCCCAAGTGAAGCTAAGCTATGAATCTAGCTGGCTGCGCTAATGCCGGGCCTGGGCTCACTGAGGCCAGCTGTTGCTTGTTTGAGAGGATTTAGGAAGTTGTGAAGCATGAGCCAAGACCAGCCATTCATATGGAAAAGCAGCTTGGGTGGGCCTGTAATTAGTGTAGGGAGGAGTCTCTGGGGATCTCTAAGGTGAATCACAGTGTTAGCCAGGTTGGTGGAGTCTCAGATATGGCATCAGCTTGCTAGCTCTATGGGGGTAGGGTTTTGAAAAGGTATAAAGGCCCCTACTTGTCTTGATGTCAGACACTTCCCTTTATGCCACGGGTGCCTTTCAAGCTGCTACCCTGGTGTTGGAGCTCAGAGGGAGTGAGTCTGATTAGGTGAATCCATGTGTGGAACTACTTGGGGCTTCAGAAGTTTCTTCCACTGACTCAATCTCCACTGGTTTTTACAGCCAGAAGTTGTGGGGACTTATCTTCCTGGCACTGGAACCCTGGGCTAGGGGGCCTGGTGTGGGCCTGCGACTCCTCGCTCCTGAGAGACCCCTCCCGAATTTTTATCTATCACATGTGGGTGTAGGACCAGCCTGTTCTGCATCTGCTCCCCTTTTACCAGTCTAGATGGACGTGGTTTCTTTAATTCTGTAGTTGTCAGACTTCCATTCAATTTGATTTCTGATGATTCTGAGTGCTGGTGGTTCTATATTTTGGTCATAATTTTGATATGGTTGTGTGAAGAAATAAGCCATGTCTGCCTATGCCACCATCTTGCCCAGAAGTCCTGTGTTGCATGTTTAAAAAATTCCTGCAGCACACCGGTTGACAATCCCTGCTGTATACAATCCAAAAATTACAGGCTTAAAGCCTACTGCTGCTTTGTCCACTTTCACTGTTCTAGTTCATTTTTTTCTACTGGAAACCTATAAAAGTGTATAGAAATAATCCCTCAGGATCTCTCAGTTCGCAGAGCCTCCCTCTCTACCCTTTCATCTGCCTGTGTCCTGCGAAATCAATAGTTTCTTTGTGAATATTCCATTTGGCATTTTTAAAAATAATATTCATGTTTGCTTATAGCCAAAGACCTAACCTTTAAGCAGAACAGAACACTTTATTTTCATGCACAAAGTCCTGTTACATTTTTATGATCTGGCATCTTAACAACTCTCTGGGTTGGTCCACAGAGAGGTGTTAAGAACTGTTTTCTGGCAGCAAAATGCAGGAAGGATATGGTGCAACAGGAACCAAAATGCAGAGCAAAAGACGGAATTCCCTCTTCCCCCCAAAGTAGAGTGTTTTTATGGTATATCAGGTGATTTTAACCGGGGTTCCGTAGATCTCAGTATTTATGGATTGGTGGCTTTGCGGATCCATGAATCTTCCACAGTTATACATGAAATTGTTGAATGTGCATACATGGATTCTTATGATGAAGAGTCCCCTTAATTTTTATCAGATTCTCAAAGCATTCTATTACCCCAAAATATTAAGAACTACACTGTTAAAATCTTCATTTAATAGGCTTTGGCTTTTGACTATTTTATACCATTTACCATTTAGATTTTCTCACAGGAGGAAAGGGAAATTGAAAATGTAATACTTCATAACTGCATATCTCTAAATTAGTAATACTACTTTTTTATATTAATACAGTTTTTGAAGTTGGCATTTAAACAGATTTTTTTTTTATATTTATCTAACATATTAAACTCATGCTACAGTGTTTGTTGCAAATACATTTTTTTTCTCTTTAGTACCAGGACCCTCTGGTGATAATGGCATCAGTATTACCATGATCTTGATGGCTTGGATGGTTGTTGCAGTGATCTTGTTTCTACTGAGACCTCCTAATCTGAGAGGATCCAATCTATCTGGAAAGCCAGCCAGTCCTCATAATGTAAGTGCTGTGGGTTAGAAACCCATTGGGGGGGGTGTGGCTTGGGAAAGGGGAGAAGTCTGTTTTGATGGAAATACCTGAATTAGAAAAAAGAAGATCTAATTCATGGAGTAAGTTCTTTCTTTGTCATGTCATTCTAGTAAATTTTACAACCCTGAATGGCTTAGTGGTTGTGGTGTTTACATATAAAGGTAAACATAGTAGCCCAAAAATAATATAAAAATGAATTCCAATCTTTACTCACATGAAACATAAAAAAATGATCCAGTTCATGATGATTCACAGCAATGTTTCTCAAATCTCAGCCCTGATACCCAGTTCTGTCCACCTCTCAGTTGATCCCTTGCCTCTCACTCTCCTTCTCATGCTTCCAGCTCCCTAAATTCTCATACTAACTACAGTTCAAATATTTTTATTTGCACTTCCTTTTCTCCCCTTGGTCCTAGCTGTTAAATACAGTAGAGACACTGAGCCTATCTGACTAAATCCTGTTTTCCTGTTTTTTCCCATCAATTTCTCTCAAATTAATTTTTCTGGTTCTGCATCACTGTAGATCAGCTGAACTGGCAAAAGCAGAGGTAGGAATCACCCATTTTGATAAATTTTGATAGTCATCATTACAGCCATTTTTAGCATCTTCTAAATGAAAACCATGAAGTGACCCAACATAGAGTTTTTGTCACTGTTTTTACTAGAACCTCCATTAAAGGATTCCTTTTAATCATTTTCAGAACCTGCATACGTATGTATGTAATATGTGTATGTGTGTGTATACTTAATTTTTTTCATTTGATTTGGATATTATCTCTCTAAAAATATTTCCATGGATTCATTTGTTGAGCACCGAATTTTCTCACTAATTCCTTTCTTCAACCTTTACCATGTGGAATTCTTAAAATTGCTTTTCCTTAACCTTGTGTTGTTAATACAAGAAAGAAGTTCAGTTCACCTAATTTCTTATGTAAGAGAAAGCAAATGTGGAATGTTAAGTGGTTATTACTTCGGCTTTTAAGGATTAGAACATTTAGATATGCAGCATGCTGACTTTAAGAAGGCCTCATTAACATTATATTAGAAGGCCTTGTATTTATTTTTGTTTTTTTGCTTGGAGAAGGAGTTATCCATTAAACAGCTTGTATATCGTCTTGATAAAGTGCTTTCTCCTTAGCTCTTTTTCTTACTTTCAATATGTCTTACATCTTTTTTTCCCCCGATTTTTAAAAAAAAATTTTAAATCATGTTTATTCTATTACAGTTGTCTCAGTTTTTCCCCCTTTGCCCCCCTCCACCCATCCCACCCCGCCCCCCTCTCCCACACTCAATTCCCGCTCTGTTGTCCATGTCCGTGGGTCATTCATACATGTTCTTTGTTTAGTCCCTTCTTCTTTCCACCATTGTCCTCCTTCACCATCCCCTCTGGTCACTTTCAGTCTGCTCCATGCTTCCTTGCCTGTGGTTTATTTTGTTCGTTAGTTTATTTTGTTGAGTAGATTCCACTTATAGGTGAGAGCATATGGTACTTGTCTTTCACTGACTGGCTTATTTCATTTAGCATAATATTCTCCAGTTCCATCCATGTGTTCACAAAAGGTAGGAGTTCCTTTCTTTTTTTTTTAAATGCAGATTGATTTTATTTTTTTAATGTCAAATCCATTATAAAATATTAAAAAATTTAAATCCATTATAAAGTCTCAGCAATGAAAACAACATGATACCAGCACAGAAATAATCAAGTAGATCAATGAAATAAAATGAGCATTCTAGAAATAAATGTATGTATCTAACAGTGTAATACATGATTAAACTGATATTTCAAATGAATGGGGAAAATAAGGCTTATTCAACAAATAAGGCGCATGGAACACTATTACTTGAAATAAAACAAAGAATCCTATTTCACACATTATACAAAAAATAATCAGGTGAGTTAAAAATTAATATGCAAAATCTAAGGAGTTTTCAGAGAAAATACAAGATAATATTTTTCTTACCCTGAAGTAAACTATTCAAACCCAGAAGCTATAAAGTAAAATATTGACAATATGACTATATTAAACATTTAAGACTATCTAGTAATATACATATAAAAAAAGTTAAAGGACAAGTAATGGAGTAGGAAAGTATTTGCAACACATCTAAAAATAGTTAATAGTTTTTTGGGTTTCTTTTAGGGGAAGAAATTCTATAAACATTTAATCAAAAAATGGATAAAAAATACCAAAAAATCACTTAAAGCTTTTTAAAGATAATAGAAATAGGCAAGAAATATACAAAAACAGGTTTAATTTCAACAAATAGTAAAGGAACAATTAAAATAACACATTATTGTCACAATCAGATGAAGAAGTATTAAAAATATTGGTAATATCAAGTATTTGTGACTGTGAAAGGAACTGGGTATTCATAGACTCTTTTTCTTCATCTTCTTAAAGCAGTCCCTTTAGCATATCTTGCAATGCTGGTTTGGTGGAGATGTGTTCTTTTAGCCTTCTTTTGTCTGGGAAACTCCTTATTTCGCCTTCCATTTGAATTGAGGTAGAACAGTCTTGGTTGCAGGCCTTTGCTTTTCATGCCTTGGAATATTTCCTGCCATTCCTTTCTGGCTCGTAGTGTTTCTGTTGGGAAGCAGCTGCTAGCCGTATTGGGGCTCCCTTATGTGTTACTACCTCTTTCTCTCTTGCTGTCTTTAGGATTTTCTGTTTGTCTTTGATATTTGCCATTTTAATGATGATGTGTCTTGGAGTGGGCCTGACTGGGTTCTTCCTGAATGGGACCCTCTGTGCTTCCTGGACTTGTGTGACTTTTTCTCTCCTCCAGGTAGGGAAGTTTTCCATCATTATTTTTTCAAACAGGTTCTCTATCCCTTCCTCATCCTCTTCTCCTTCTGGTATCTCTATTATTTGGATATTATTATGCTTCAGGTTGTTCTGCATTTCCCTCAATGCCTCTTCATTCTTTTTGAGTATTTTTTCATTTTCTTGCTCTTTCTGGGAGCTTTTTTCTACCTTGTCCTCCAGCTCGCTGATTCATTCCTCTGCTTTATCTAGCCTGTTTTTGATTCCTTCTACTGTGTTCTTCAATTCAGAAATTGTATTCTTAATTTCCTCCTGTCTCTTATTGATAATTTCTATGTCCTTTTTCATGCTGATAGAGTTTGCAGTAAGTTCCTCATAGTTTCCCTGTAGTTTTTTGTAATTCTCTCTGAGCTCACTGAGCTCATTGAGTTTCCTTAGAACCATTGGTTTGAACTCAGTATCTGATAGTTTACTTACCTCTGTTTCATTTAGTTCTCTTTGTGGGGATTCCTTCTTTCCCTTCGAGTGGAGGGTGTTTGTTTGTCTTCCCTTTATTTGTTGAGACTCTTTTAAATTTTGCTTCTACTTCTTAAATTGATCTGTCTTGATTTCCTGACTTTGTGGTGTGAACTTATAAGGTAGGAGACTGCTGTTTTTTCTTTCTGGATCTGCCTCTGATGTCAGATGTTGACCCTGTGTGACCTTAGGCAGTCTTTTCGAGACTTCCAGGAATCTACTGTCTGTGGCTGTCTCTTTCAGCTGTTAGTTTAGTCATTCTGCACTCAGCAGTCCGGCTTAGACAACATAGGGCAGGGCAGATTTCCTCCTGGGGGTGGGGTTATTGGGTCCTCTAATGGTGCTGCCACTCAAGGGAGTGGTCTGCCTGAGCCAGATGGTTGCTGCAACCATCTGGCGGAGGAGTCAGCACCAGGATCCTGCCAGCTACTCTCTCCATTCTCTCCCCAAAGCCTCTGTCTCCAGTCTCTCCCCAAGTGTCTCTAGACCACTCTGCACCTCCTCCTTCCCCAGTCTCTCCTCAGGTTTCTCTAGCCCAGTCTGCCTCCGCCTTTGCTGGAGACCAGGGTAAGTGGCTGCAAATAAAAATTTATGTGTTGGCCCTTTAAACTGCTCTATGTGTCTCTAGCTGCCTGTGTCTGGCAGAGAGCAACCCTACAGCTTTTTGCAGCTGGCTGTTACCTGTGTGTACTTTTTGGGCCCTGGTGCTGTAGGCTGGAGATTCCTGTTCGGGGTTTAGACCCCACTCTTCTCAGGGAGATCCTGCTGGCCCTTTCAATATCCTTCTGGTGCTGCCACCCATGGGTGCCCTGCCCGCCTTCTCAAGTCTCTACCACACTCCTTACCTGTTAGGTAGTACTAAAGCTGATTCTTCTGTCTCTCCGAGATTATAAGGCTCCTCTTTCACTGTTGTTCAGTTTTTGTTCCAGGTGATTTCTCCACAATTTAGTTGTAATTCCAGATTGGTCCTGGGAGGAGGTCAGTGTGACTTCCACTCACTCCTCCGCCATCTTGATTCTCTTTATCTTTCTCTCTGTCTTATTTCATATCAAAGAGCCATCTCATTGTTTAGAGCTAAAGAAACCCAACTTAATAAGCTAATTTAGAAGCCATTAAAAGTGACAGAAATACAAGATTACAGTCCCCTGAACCTTATTTCATTGCTAGGAATAGTGTTTCCACTGCCCTAAGAATAAGCAAGAAAATATATCGACTAATTCCAAATAGTAAAATTGATCACCCTCTATTAGGGGCTTATATAACATGTCAGAGTAAATAAATGGAATCTTCATGAAGATTCCTAAAGTGGCGATCCTTCCTTTACAGTTCAGATGCTTTCTATTGCAAGTAACAAAAATAAACTCAACCTGCTTTAAACAAGTGCTGTATTGGTTTACACATGACAAAATCCAGAGATAGGGTCATTGTTTAGAAAGTTTTAACAACGTCATCAAAGACGGTTTCTTTAATCACAACATCAACTTTATTCCAAGATGAGCTCCCTTTGTAGTAATTAGATGGCCGGCGATAGCATCTGGAACCACATGCGTCCTCATTGACATTCTTTAGTGAGAAACAAGTCTCTAGCCTCACTTCGTACTGTACTCAATCCATCACCATAGCAAGAGGGATGAGACTACCTTTACTGGTTTAAATATCACCCCTGGAGCTGTTAGGGAGAGCTGTTTCATCTAAAACATATCACTATTGCACAGTTTTCCTCTCTCCTATACCACAGGGAATAATGAGACATTGGTGAATCCATGTTAATCTACTGTTCCCTTGTGAAAAAACATGAAAAGTTCAAATAAGTGTATTGTTTGGGATGGGAGGGTGGGGATATTGCCACTCAGTTCTTACTATATGTGTTAGATTGGTTGCACTGGGATTTAAGAAGTCAGCTCTATAATTTCTCTCTAATACAGGGACAAGATCCACCAGCCCCTCCTGTGGACTAATTTTGTGACACGGGAAGTGAAAATAGTTAACACCTTGCACGACCAAATGAACGAAGATGACCAGAGTACTCTTAACCCCATTAGAACTGTTCTTCCTTTTGCATCTGCAATATAGGATGATACTGTTTTTGTGAGCTTCTAGAATTTTCACTTGCAAGCTTATTTTTTGCTTCCTGTTTTATTACCATTCCTATCCACAGTATATTTGAGTTAATGATTGTGTTTTTAAAAGTTACATGGTTTTTGGTTATCCAAAACTCAAACATTCCACTCATCTTATGTGTAACTGTGATCACAATTTTGGTGATGATTTCTGTCCTGATTGAAGGAATTTGTGATCTCTGCATTTAAATATTTTAAATAGTTTTGATAGGCTTTAAAGTTGATTTTTTCGTAGGGTATTTATAAAGTCATTTAGGGTTGTCTGAGATTATATGGAAGAAAATTAGAACCATACTGTTTTTCTACTTACCTTGGCAGTTTATTTGTGGGTGGCAGTTCTTGGGACTGTGGCAGCCTTTGGAATATTTTACAAGTTACACCTGAAATCTCTATCATCCACTACAACTGGCTTATATGACTAGAAAAGGAGAAGAAATGAAATAATTGTTTACTAAGTTTTTTTATCCCCATAAAATGTCTAATAGTAAGAAAACTTTAAATAAAAATGATTTAAATATGGTGGATGACTTATAGTCCATTATATGACATTTAAAGCCACTGTATACTAAATAGTTTTATAAGGTTCATGAAAGGAGGAAAATAGTTAATTCATTTTGCCTTTGCCAGGTATAATCTATACAGTAATAATTTAATCAGTAATTTATTTTTAAAATGGGTGCCTCAGAAAGCTTTCTTTCTGTTTAAATACTTCCCATATTTAAATGTTAAATGAAACTCTTAACTCTACCTGTACTGGGGGCCTGTTTGCTTACTGACATTTGAATGCTATTTACTTACTTATTTTTTTCTTTGAAGAAAAGTATGAGTATTTTTTTTATCCTTTTGACTTTTAAAAAATATTTGATGAATTCTTGATTTATTCCAAAAGGAGGGAAATGAGAAACAATCAAGGATCTTTTTCCTACCCTATATATCTCATTCTTTTTTGGTAATAGGATGGATTGGGGTGGAGAGGAGCATTAATATAGGTGAAATTTTCAACTGTATAGAAAGTAAAATGTTGCATTGTTTCGGTCAGTTTGAAAGAAAATGATTACAAATGGCATAAAAATAGTCTACATAACCTACGTGGTCTAGATTTTTTTCCTAGCAAGTGATTTTACAGATAATTTATTAGGGCTAGAAGATATTTTGCTATCAGTGTAAGGATTTTCCCTCTAGACCTGTCTAGCTTTTCACTGTATCGACCTGAGAAATTACTTGTATGAATTGAATAAACTTCTCTATGTCATTTTACTGTTTAATGGAGTCTCTGATACAGTTGTGTGATGCTCTTAAGATATTTTCCCCCTTTATTTTAATTATATTCTGGATCATAAACCTTGTAAGGATTTAATTTCATTATATAATCCAGTATTGACTGCTTGCATTTTCCCTGTGCACCTTGGCTTTCTGCTCAACTTCTTGAAAAAATATAACCTATTCTTAATTACTTGTGCTAATCAGGGTATTATAACACAGGTAAGTCAAATCCTGGATAAATAAGTACCATGGAATTAAGGTTTTTCCTCTTGCTGTGGCCTACTGGAAGCCTTCCCAGCTCTATAGGTTTTAAAGTATTTAAAGCAGAAAGGGCCAGAATGACATAAGATGGAGCTAAATGCCTATAAACATTCCTATTTCTGCCCTTGCCCCCCAGAACTTGGAGAGCTTCCACATATATCCGAAAGCCTGTTCTCTAAACTGCTAGAAAGACAATATCTGGTAGAGATCCTGATGTCTACCAGATATCGCTCACAAATACGGCTCACAAATAATTGAGACCTGGCTTTGGTAGAAGACTTGGCTGTGACAAGGAAACAATATCTAGTGTTAGAAAGAGAACTGGAAATCTGGATTCTTATTCCTGGTTCCTCAATTTTGTCACATACATTTAATTGACATTACATCTGGAATACTAACCTTTTCCTATATGGATCATCTGTTTAGTAACAAAAGTTTTTAGTGGAGTATTTAATCTCTGTTTTTTTTGCTTGTAAAGTTTCTCTGTAACCCTGAAAAGAATAGTGTACGACTGCATATAAAATATTCCTGTTAACCTAACTAGTAATTTATATTCTTTTTAATTCCCTAAGCTTCTACACTTGGCCTTTTTATTGAGCACATTCTTATTCATCACTCGGCTTGTAAACATTAACCCAAACTATGGCTACAATTAAATTTAAATAATCTGGAAAAAAAAAGAAAGATAAATCTTCACACTTCAATTACTGTGGGTTCTTAAGCATTCCACAAATGCCATTAAGAATTTATTTTGTTTTAGAGTCATTTAATGTTATTTTACACAAAATAATGGTTTGTTTTTGTTTTTGTTTTGCTTTCCATATGGAAAAAGTTAACATTGGAACTGTGTATAATAAAAGATTTTATCTTGTATCTATCCAAGCCCTATCCCATGATCAGCAAGTCATATTTTAAACAACTTGCAGAGATTTTCTGAAGTAACTATTAAGTTCAGCTGTTCCATAGTTACTTTAGTGTCTGTGATATGATAGTGTCTATGGAATTACCAAATTCTTAATTTTCAAAGGAACCTTGGAAATTTATCTCTCTGAATGAAAGTCTGTCACTCCAAATGAACATGTGCTCAAATTTGACCAGCTCAGCCTAAGACACAGAACAACAACTTGAAGGAGAAATGGAAGTTTACAGTTAGTGGGTTAAATTTTTGTTGTTCAAGTAATAGGTTTAGTTTTAACATTATAGTATTAAATGAAAAAATCATATGTATTTGTTACCATGTCTGATTACTTTGTTAAAAGGAAAAGTGGTCATGTGCTATACTAAATGTTAATTGCTGATTTTAAATGTTTAATCATGCCAAACAAATCATGTCTGTGCCATCCAGGGTTTATTGTAATCTTTTACTGAGTACTTGGATTGGGATAAAGGGCTTGTACTATGCACTTTTTATTAATGAATAAATAGAAAATGTTAGTAACATTCAATGTTTTTTGTTTGGCTTTTCTGGGAAGAGAACCAAGTATCCTGCTTAGTAAAATGTTAACATCCTTTATTAAGCAATTTCTTTCTAAGATTTTTACCCCTCACTAAAGATTTTCCTAAGACAGAACTTTTAAGTTAGAAGAAAAATATTTATATGATAGTAGTATGGGGTCTTACAATTAACCCAGCAAGTACAATTTTGTGGTTACAACATATAGAACAGATGTAAATCTATTACCAGAGCCTACACCCCCAGTAGTTAAGGGTTAAGATTCTTTGCCTTCATTTTTATCGAACAACCTTAAAAACAACCTTTACTCTGTTTTGTCTCACATTGCACCTGTCAACATCTTCCTTTCCCAGTTTCACTAGCAACAGCCTGTTGGAAGCTGATGTCTCAAAGCTTCAAGCATGAATTTGTTAGCCAATGCTAAATCAGAAAATACAAGGCTTAAGAAAATCTTTTACTAAGTAAAGTAATATTGAAAATTATAGACTTGGGGTAGTGAACACCCAATATATTATACAGATGATGTATTATAGAATTGTATCCCTGAAACCTATATAATTTTATTAATGAATGTCACCCTAATAAATTCAGTTAAAAAAAAGAAAGAAAATCCGTTTCTCTATTGAAGAATGGATTAGGCTCATAATTTTCTCCCTCCACAAGATCTAAGCTACTTTTTCACTGTCAGAATATTTTAGGAACTTAGCCACACAGGTGTAAACTGGCAACAGTTAAGGTTGAATTCCTTGTGACCCTTCATATTAATAATTTTTTATGCTAATCTATGAAAGCATCAAAAATATTCAAAGGGTGTTTTTGTTGAAGAAACATAGCTGATAATTTTAAAAACCACTTACTCAGTGCGCTGGCTGGTGTTGCTCAGTGTACTGAACGCTGGCCTGCAAACTAATTTGATTCCCAGTCAAGGCACATACCTGGGTTGTGGGACAGGTCCCCAAGTGGGGACGTGTGAGAAGCAACCAATCCATGTGATCTCTCACACATCAATATTTTTCTCCCTCCCTTCCCCCCACAATGATCTATAAATAAAATCTTTTTTTTAAAAAATCACTTGCTCTGTAATTTTCATCCAGTTCTCAAACTTATGTTTTCATTTTAACGATCTTCTTGTGTGCTAAATGAAAATAGTATTGCCAATAGGTTTTAGCCTTGGGGGAAAGATGTGAAGGTACCTTTGTGTGATCCCTGCTTAATGTTAAGGTAAGCCATTCATTCAGATTTATAGCTATTCTCATAACTAAAAATATATGCCAGAGGCTATCGCATATCATGTTAGCTTATAGTGATTCTCAAACACTCTGGTTTGGAAACCCCAAAGAGCTTTTGTTTGTATGGGTTATGTTTATAAATTTTGCTGTGTCCCAAACTAAAACATGTAAAAGTATTGAGTATTTTAAAATAAACCAAATACATGTTAATATAAAAATTATTAAATAAAAATAACCATTTTCCAAAATGAAAATTTAGTGAAGAGAGTGGCGTTGTTTTATGTTTTGCAAATCTCTTTAATGGCTGGGTTATTATTTTTGCTTCCAAATTCAGTGTTGAGTATCTTCCCTTCTCATTAAGTGGTATGCATGTTAGTTTTCTCTTATTAAAAGACTAATGTTATTTTGACCAGCCTGTGCCTTGACAGCCTCCATTTATTTTAATACAACCTTTGGGTAAAGTCATAAGTGACAGGAAAGTTATAATGCAGAAACTATAAGAGATTTTGCAAGAATTACAACACGGGATCGCTCCAAAGCATTAAGACAACTACAACCTGGGCTACTGTCTAGAAAGCCAGAATCAGTGTGATTAGACAGCTTGGAAAATATACGATTTGATATTACTAAGTTGAAGTACTTTACTGAATAATATTGTAAATTTACCCAGTCTCTCTCCAAAAATTTAGTAGTCCTGCATAATACTCAAATTGCTGTGAAAAGAGTCAAGGTCATAATTTACATGGCATCTGCTATTTGGAATTCAGAACATTCCAACATAGGCCAAAATGTTTCCTGCTTCTCTCAACTTTAGTCTTAACAAAAATAAGTATAAGACAAGGAAAGATAGATTTGAGGTGTCTTGGTTATTAATAGCTGTAGGGGACATCCCCAAAACTAGAATTCAGTTTATCCTTTTGTTTGGCACACAGGGGAATTTTACCCCTAGGGAATAGGTCAGACAGTAAGGTTTTGTTTGGGTGTCATGTAAGCTTTTCTTTTGAAAAATGGATTGTTCTCAGGCAGACCAATTTTGGGAAGGCAGCCTATCGAAGTTGAGGAGCTGGAAACATTCCCTTAAATATATCTGCACAAATTACTATTAGAAGCCAGAATGGTGTGGCAAGGAAAGGGGCGGGGAACAGTATTATCAAAGTCCTACTGCTTTTACTTCCCCATTATATTTCGAATAGATTCACTTCTCTGAATTTCCATGACTACTACCTTGGACATGCTACTTCTAATTCTGGATAAGTGTAATTACCTCTGAAGCTCTTCCCACATTCACTCTTTATTACTCTGACTACCCTTTTCATTTCCCCTAGTTAATGCCTGTGTTTTACCTTTAGGAGCTCAATTATCACAACTTGAAGCATTCCTGACCTACTATGTTAAATACTCCTATTGTATACTCTCATAAGACTATGTATCCCTCCTTAATAAAGAAGTGATTTTACATTTATCTGTGTGATTGATGTTTCCCCACAGAGTAATATTTAGAGGGCAGGAAATGTATCATTCTTTACTCACAATTACATTCCTAGTGACTAGCACAACGCTATCACATAGTCAACTCTCAAAGGAGATAATGAATGAATAGATTTTAAGTTGTAAGGGGAAACTTTATAAATTGAAATCCTACATAAAAATTGATATATAAAGCAGATGACAGTAGAACTGCTCTGATTTGGAGAAGGGAGAGATGTAAGAGATGCAGACCCCTGCCTATTTTAACCTCCCACTTAATTTTCTTTCCTCACAGTCTGACACACCAGAGAAACATCAAGAAGTTCTCAAATTGTTTATTCACAGGACTCCTTTACACATCTAAAATTTTAAAACGCCAGAAGTTTTTTTCCTGTTGATTTATATCTATTAGAAATTAAAACTAGTAAATTATGAAAAATACATTAATTCCTTAAAAGTGACTAAATCGATCTATTACATGTTAACACAAATGACACATTTTAATGGAAAATTAAAGCCAAATTTATAATATTGGTATTGCTTGACATTTTTGTAAATATAAAATGTTACAATCTGTTACAATGTCAACAAGCCTATGGAAAATTCCACTGTATGTTTGTGACAAAATGAGAGGGAATGAAACTAGTAACATTAATTTTATCGTGAAAATGTTTTGACCTCCCGGATCCCTCAAAAGGGTCTCCCAAGATAGCACATTTTGAGAATGGCTGTCCTAGATCTAAAGGTCCATTCTAGCTGATACTGACATTCCGACGTGACTTCTGAGATCTTACTGTTGTGAAGATTAAAATTATCAAAATAGAATGTGAAGTGAATTTTAGGTGAAAAATGTTACATTCAAAATAGGGGGATAATAATAGGTGGTTTTTATTAGAAGCCCAACTGTAATAGGGAAATGAAATCTGTGTATATGCCAAGTTCAAAATGATACCTCTGTTACAGCATTAGTCACATGCATTGCAATTATTTATGTGTTCATTTCTCCTGCTAGCCTGTGAGTTTGAGCGAAGGTATTGGATCTTGATTCATTTTGCATCGGTGGTCTCCACGATAATGTCTAACACTAAATATTTGATGAGTGAATTTAACTGCATAGAACGTACAACGTCTACGTATATTATCACACTTCCTATAATTCACAGCAAATTATTGTATTTAATCAACGTTTAACAGCTTTTTAAAAGTTACCATGATCCTATGAAGAAAACCATCAATCTATGTGGTTTTAACATGTCTTTATAAACTCATCACTTCCCCCATGACGTACTTAAAAATGTTTTGACTTTAAGTACAGATTATGTTATCTGATGCAATTCTTAATTTAATGAGGGAAACCAAAAGTCATGACTGCTTTTATTTGTGGTTTCAACGACCTTGGGGTGGGAAAAGAGAAACAGATCTGCTCTCCACATTAAAAGTGGTCAGCCTCCACACCGTCCCTGGTACACGGCACTTAAGTGTAGGATACTCTACTGCATATCATGCACAGACATCCCAGATCCTGAATTTGGCAGGAGTATCATCTCTGGGGAATATCTCAGAAGGGCGTGGGTGTCCCGCTTCTTCGCCCAGGGAGTCCCGCTTCTTCGCCCAGGGATCAGGGCGGGGGACTAAATGGTCCACTCATGTCTGGACTCAGCATCCTCCAGACGTAAGGCACCTCCTTCCCAGAAGCGGCGGGTCGGGCGGGGTCTGACTAAATCTTAGGCCTCAAGCCCAGAGGGTGTGGCGGACCCAGGGGCCTGAAGGGTGTGGGAGGGAAGTAAGCTGCCTGCCCAGTCGGACCCTCAGAGTCTAGCGGGAAAAGACAAGGCCAGTCATCCAGGCTGCTAGGGAGATCCGAAGGGGGGCCGGGACCTTCCGCAGCCCCTGAGTATAGCTGATCTGGTGCGCATGCGGTAGCACCTCAGAGCGGTCCCTTAGCCAGGAACCGGGCACAGGGAAGGAAGTGGGGCTAAACCAAAGTCCAACGCCTCTGCCGGCCGCGGTGGTCTTGCGTCCGGGCGTCAGCCTCACAGCTGAAGCGGATCAGTTGCGCACGCAGCTCCCCCTGCGTCTCTCCCGACAGGGGCGGGGCCACTGATCTGGCCAAAGTGGATACGTCCTGGCTCGCCCAGGGGCGAGGCCTGTCCTTCCGCCCCGCCCCCGCCTCTCAGCTGCAGGAAGTAGGGGCCTGGTCTCGTGTGGCGGGAGGAGGAGCAGGGTTGCGGCGGACGGTCTGGCAGGGCCTGGCTAAGGGGGAATGAAGCCTCCTCCTCCTCCAGCAGAAGGCCTTAAATACGGGCCCACGACTCTGGGTGCGGTGAGAGGCGATCTGGCGGAGCTGCGGCATTGCACCCCGGAGGGAGGAGTTGTTGGAGCCGTCGGGATAGGAGCGGAAGCTACGAAGTGGGTAAGCGCCTTTCCCGGGCTGGCCCCGCCACCGTTCGGGATGCTCCGACTCCCGGCGGCGTGTGGAGGCAGCGGAGCCGGGGTGCCCGCGCTGCTCTAGGTCGCTCCCTGCGCTCCGTCCCCGGCTTCCCGTCTCACGACCCCCGTCTGCTCTTTCAGGCTCTGGGCGGGAATCGTCGTTTGGATCTGCTGCCCTGGCGATGGTATAGCTTGGGTGCTCTTATTCCAGACTCGCCAGTCTTCCAGCCGCATCTCTTTCTGCTTTTCCTTACTTTCCGACTTGAAATACAGGAGATTTGCGCGGCGTCTCGAGAAAGCCACCGAAGGAAGCGGTCCTCCGGCTGGGGATCCCATTTTGGTCTCAGAGGCATAGTCTTTTGTTTGTGTAGTTTGCTCACCTGGGGGCGGCTGCTTTCCTCGCTTCATTGGCCGCCCCTCTTAAGAAACTAACGAGAAAGCGAAGCTAGAACGCCCTTTTGATTTGAGGGCGAAATCCTAAGATATTCTGTCGTAACTTCTGTATGGGCTGTCCTGGAATGCCTTGTTGCCCACCACACCATATTCTTGCTTTATTTCACGTCAGGGAAGGCCTTTCTTGGGTGTTTTGAGGAGATCATGTATGTGTGAGATCTTGATACACGATACCCGCTTACATAGGAAGATAACTGAGTAGGATTGAGAATCCTGGCATGTAGAAAAGAGGGATTCACTGGTAGGGAGCCGTTTACGGATATACAGAGGAATGGCTGTCCATTGACTGCCCTCAAAGACACAGTGCGTCTTTGAGTTTCTTCAAATCCCCTAAGAAATAGAGAACAGTAGTCTGGTCTGTTTCATCAAGGAGGTTCTGGAAATGAAAGAGATTCCTGTCTGCTCTGAGATGTGCTTGTTAGCACCCAGCATCTAGTTCAAGGTAAGTGGTAGACAACCCTGCTTGAAAGGATCGCATTGCTTCTGCTGTTGCTGCACTTCTTCCTCTAACATAAAATCTGTAACTAAGAAGCATATTCCATCTTTCCTCTTGCTGTTTCCACAGATTAATATGATAACCTTTAGATACAACGTTAACACTCTCACTGGTTAGGTATCTTTCCTGGTCAGGCATCTTTTAGTATTAAATTTTTGAAAATGACTAAGATGACTTGTGAAATTGATATATCCAGCTATAGTTAATCCTTTGCTTTGGTTACTGGGTAATGATGCAGAGTATACTAAAGAGGGGTGGGGTGGAGGAATTGTATTTAGTTTAGATTGTAGTTACCCCCATATTCTAGGTGGAAACTTGATCTCAATTTATAAGACTTTAAATGAAGAGTAGTTTTGGAATGACCTGGTTTGTTGTGACTTTCCTAAAACACAGAGGCAAAAACTCATTTCAAACTGACTTAGAGAACAAATAGCCCCATTTCCCTAACAGCACAGTAGAGAGGGTCAGAAGGTACATAAAAGTAGAAATAGAAAATGGAATCAGAAGACATCTGTGTCAGGGAAAGTATATCACTAACACTGTATCAAGCTACATATTAAAGCTTATTGAAGATTTTATTGAAACTTTCAAGTGATAATTTATTTGGATTTGCACAGATTGTACATTTAGCTTCTTCCGTAATTTTCCCATTGTCATCCACAAGCTATACTTGTGAAACAGCAACACAGGGATTCCAGAAACATACAGGGTCTGGCACAAGTAACACCCCTTTTTATTACGAAATCTTCTATTACAAAATCATAAGCATGCAATTCCGTAACATAACACTGTCATGCTCAAGCACACCATATGACATTTTAGGTGAAATGTTCAAATTAAACTATAAATTATTATCCTGCCAACCACACTCAAGCAGGCATTACTTCTGTCGGACCCTGTATGTAGTTCTATAATACAGGTACACCAACTATAAAAAATTTGCCCAGCTGTTGTATGTGGGGCAAGCTGAGTACAGCCTGGCTATCAGGATTGGTAAGAAATAACTGGGAAGACGTGCCGAAGTTTTACCTAAAAAAAAAGAGGGTGATAGGATTCTGGACAATCTGTGCACAAATACTATGATCAGCCATCTGAGCTAAAGATTCAAATAATAGTCTTCATTTTAAAAAGACTCTTATGGAAAGTTTCTCATTCACTCAGTTAATATATATTGAGAGCCTAGTGTTCTAGGTGTTGAGGTGAACAGAAGCAGGTAAGAACTGTTAGCCTGGGAGCACCTTATTAAACTATGAACTTCTTGAACCCAAGTTGCCTCATGTACAAATTCAATCAATTTAATTTTTTTTTTTTTTACTTTTATTAGCATTTATTTTATGCTGAATTTACTCCCTTGCCATAAGTTTTGTTTCTTCAGTTTCTACAGGGATATCTTTTCCTTCTCTGCAGCCTCCTCTTCTGCTTTAGGAACAATCTGCTCTTTTTCAGTGAGGATCATCTCCATGTGTCAGGGAGAGCTTGTGTACAGGTTAATCCACCCATGAGCTCTATAAGTTCTGTGCCACATCTTGGGAGCTTTGTTCACCTGAATGTACTCAGTGACCAGAAAATCAACATCTCAACCCTTCAGTTCAGCATTACTCTCTGCATTTTTAAGCATGTGCAGCAAAAATTCATCACTCTTTTTAGGGGTGTTGACCCTGTATGCAGCCCCACTGTGTGACCTGGGCACACCTACCAACTCCACCATTGTAATGATGGAATGGCACACATTGCTTCTATATAAGTGATACCTTTCAGACATGTGGTGGCTTTTCTGACATGCATACCCTTGATGGCCTGGGCAGTTTCACAAGTTTTCTTAAAGTGAACATGAAGATTTGAACTTCTTGATCTGCATAGTTTTGTGGTCTTTTCTGGGTCAAGTAAATAGTGGACCATTTTCAGAGTTCACAGTTTGCTTCTGGGAAGAGCTTTATCCATGGTTATTATAAGAATGTTGGCAGAATCTGCTGTTTTGTTTGAGATAGAGGGCACAGACTGCCTTATTAACCTCTTAGCTATGTGGTAACCTCCCCAAATCCTCTGGTCCAAAAATACTTTAAGATTCCACTTTTTAGGTATTCTATATTAGCTTTAATTAAGAGAAAGAGGTTGGCCAGCTGTCCAGTAAGAGTATTACAGTGAAGTAGTTCTTCAGGTTCATTATAGTTTAGGACTTGATCTTCAGCCTTACGTATCTTGAAGGTAGTACCCCTCCCACCCCCCGCCGCCTATTAGCCCAGAGTTAATGAAGCTTTAGATGTTAAGCTGATGAGTAAGCTGATAAGAGACTGATGAGTACACTAGAGTGGAACTTAGCTATTACAGTAGAGACATTTTCCAGTATCTGGATACTCGGATACTCCTGTCTCAAATTCAGGCATCCCTTTCTAGTACAATGGTTCCTGGAAATCTGAATTCATAAGGCGCCATGGAATCAGAACAAAGAATGTTTGAGGAACGTGCCGTCCAAGCATTGGGAAAGCCCATTCTTGCCCTACATCCCTGAAACCAGGATACTTCTGACTTTCAGATTCTCTGCCACTCTTCTTTAGACAGTGCTGAAATAAACACTGTCATTCTTGTTCTTCACTCCCTCTTTCCAGGCTGATCATTCCCTTTGCTAGCACCGCTTCCCCTTTTTTTAGTGGAATTATTAGATTTTAGCTACATTAATGCCATTGATTTTTATGTTACTTTCAGCTACGTTACCTTAAGTTACTAAATTTATAGCCTCATGGATTGTTATGGTTATGCTTTCCTGGAAGGGGCATTCAGGACCCACTTTCAATTGATTTCCACCCTAGGAGACAATTATTGCTGCTGCTCTTAATACCCATTTTTTTGTCTTTCAATTATATCATTCCCTGAATTGTTAACTACTTTAATGTCAGGACCCTTAAATTGGGAATATTAACTATTCATGAAGGTAAATATGGGAATAGGCCTGAAGCAAGTTGAAGCAATTTTTTTGAAACCAGATGCCACATCTTTTCTGTTGCAGAGGTGGAAACAGCAGCAGTGAGTGCTGGAGACATATCTTTGGTAAACCTGCTCTAGGCTCAGAAGTTCTTCCCGCAGGTGGGCAGTTTTCAGAACATTTCCTGTGAGCTTTAGGCATTTAGTAATCCCAATGCAGTTTTCCTTTTTCCTGGTGAATATAGGACACTTGAGGCCTAGAAAGTGGTGAGGGGCAGAATGTCGAAAGTAGAAGAGTGAAGATGTGAAGGATTTCTGCAAAAAGTGAATTTTGTATTTTTGCTGAGGTGAATCTTGCAATCCTAAATGTCTAATAGGAATATCATATTTTTATGGCTTTACAGTGATACTAGGGAACTGTTCACCCACTTCATTAGATTTTTAAGGGGAGAATCTACCAGATTTAGCATGGTTTTTCTGGAAGTACATCCACAGTATACAGTATAACTTGGAAAAAAGCAAGAGAGAGGAGAGGAAATGGGTAGGCCTTCCCAATGTATTAAGTGAAATAAACAAATGTTAATAGTGTGTATGGTATTCTGTCTTTTGAGTAGGAAGAAAGGATTATTAGAATATATGTACATATTTATTTGTATTGTATTAAAGACACAGGAAGGATACAAAAGAAACTAATGAAGGAGTTGCTTGTGGAAGGAAAGCGGATAGAGATGGGGTAGATGTGAGGCTTAGAGTATATAACTTGTTATATAGATTTGATTTTTGAACCATATGAATGTATTACCTATTCAAAACAAAAAATAAATTAAAAAATTCACTTTTATGTGTATCACTAACAATATTGCTTTCTACTCATACTTACTGTTTTACTAAAATTATGTTTCTTTTTATAGTTCAAAAAAATCATTAGCGATGACACTTTATGAGTTGATATCTGCTAATTATGACCACTGAAGACCAATTTATAAGCCAGGTTAATTGTTAATAATACAGGTCAGAATACTTATATGGGTTGGTGAGCCTCATTCTTTTTCAGTAGGGAAATCCACCCAGAGAACCAGTGAAGGTTAGAACATTGATTAATATAGATTCAGATCAAAGGGAATTGGATCATATTAATTACATGCTTTGTACATCTTTTTTCATAATAGGGATATACTTGCCAGGCATTATAATTAGATCAGCCTTCCAGATTAGCTTTCTCTGATTCATGCAGGAATATGCTAACAAATTCTTAAACTCTCTGATACTATTTTCCTTTTCTTTGGAATCCATGAATTATATGATGTCTGAGGTCTTGGCAAGGGCTAAAATTCTAAGAATTTGATCACTTTAACAGTTTTCATCCTCATTATAATGAATAAATTGTCATTTTTATGTATAAATCAGTCCTTTGTAATTTTGATTGGTGTAAATCAGTTTACCTAATAGTTTTTGAAAACCTATCAAAATCTGTGCAACAAGTTTGGTAACTACAGAAATTACTTTCCTTTAACCATCTTATGGTGTCAGATTAAATTTGAAGTTGAGTTTAAGAACATCGTCAACTACCTAAAAGTAAACTGCTGAAGCCAAATTGGGCAGGGAATGTAATCTCAGAGGCCAATTCTGGACTTTAGAACTAATCTTAGTATCTGCTTTGTTAGTCTGAACCTATCCCAAGGCGGACCTTTGTATACCAGCATTAATTGTATCAAGAATTGCACTGGTATTTTACCCTTGAACTTTCCCTCTCCAATCAAAGTTGTCCTAGCTTATTAAAGCCCTAAGGAAGGTTTTATTTTTCTTCTTGACTTTCTAAATATTAGGTTATTATACTCCTTGTGGCTCTCCTCCAGTAATATCAGTTATTGTAATTTTTTCCATATGTTTCATACTAGTGCATCCAAGAATAGGTTTGGCCATCCAACTGGAATGTTATTTTTTTATCACTATTTTCATAATTCTTAATGAATGTGAATGTAGGAAATCTTTCCAAATATGCCACCTTGACAGTTATTAAAAAGTGTGATTAATGTGCAATGTGATTTTAAATTTTCTGTTGTCAGTACAACAGTCTTACTCTTTCCCTTCTAGTACAATCATGTTTGAAGTTAAGAAGATCTGTTGCATCGGTGCGGGTTATGTTGGAGGACCCACATGTAGTGTCATAGCTCAGATGTGCCCTGAAATCAAGGTAACGGTTGTTGATGTCAATGAATCAAGAATCAATGCATGGAACTCTCCTACACTTCCTATTTATGAGGTAAACCATTTAAAACAACTCTTTGTTCTTAAGCTCTTTGTTTTCTTACTCTTTTTGTGAAATAATTTACTATTGATATAAAAATGTATGACTGGAACTGATAAGAAATTATATGAAAAAATTTAGATATATAGTATGGACATCATGATTACAGTTATGTCAAGCATGACCATGGAAAATGACTGGAAAGAAGTATATTAGAATATTATTAATGATTGTATTAGTACAAGGAGATTATAGG
The DNA here is from genome assembly GCF_021234165.1 of Pteronotus mesoamericanus. NCBI lineage: Eukaryota > Metazoa > Chordata > Mammalia > Chiroptera > Mormoopidae > Pteronotus > Pteronotus mesoamericanus. The sequence continues at coordinate 24,155,353 of NW_026555234.1, read as the reverse complement.
TAATTTTTTCTCTCTCTTTGAATTTTGTCTGTTAGTATGGTTACCATACTATAAGAAAATTAAAAAGTGGCATTCCGTAAAAATAAAATAAAACTAGCTGTTTATAATATTAATACATATGTCTGTTATATTTTTTGAATTATTGTACTTATATCAGGTAAATATTGGATAGATAAATGGTTACCTTAATATTTAGTGTTTAGTAACACAAATTTGGTTAATTAGAGTTTCAAAATTTCTGTGAATTTAGGGTAGGGAATTTATAGTTAAGAAAATGTGCTTTAAACTATTTTATTAAGCTTAGTCCCATTTTTTATTATTTCACTGTAAAATGAGTTTATGATATGCTTTTGAAGGCCAATAGGGAAGCATTTAAAATTTTTATGGTAGCACTTTCTATCATTCATATATATATTCTCTGCCACCCTCCCCCCAACTCCTCTGAAAAACTTTGTTATTTATAAGACTGTTATTAACCATAGTCTTTAGGCACGTTTGGCCTTTGGAAGGGGAAAGCTCAACTCAGTTCTATCTGCTATTTATAGGCATATAAAACAGAATTCCATGAAAAGCACCCATAGATTAGTAGCAACTCATATTTGAACCAGGCATAAGATTTAAAGAAAAACACCAAACCCTCTGTATGTGATAGCTTCTGTTTGTGGTTTATCCTTTCTTCTACCAGATGACCTCCCCATAGTAGTCCTTTAAATACCTCAATATTAGAGCTTTCTTTCCCTACTATAAGTATAACATTACAACTATATTTGGTTTGGGGATATTTTTAAAAACATTTTGGAATGATGACTTGATAAAGAGTTTTATAATTCTGATATCCATAAAAGGGCTACAGTCATCTGAAACCTTGTGAGCTATATTTATATTCAATCATTTAGTAACTAATTCTGCCAGCAGTGTACTTTAGTCTTTAAAAACAAAGGGCACCCATCAGAATGGCTAAAATTATTATTACTGATAATACCAAGTGTTGACATAGATTTAGAGAAACTGGAATTTTATATACTGTTCGGCAATGTCTAGTAAAGCTGAAAATACATATAGTTCATAACCTGGCAATTCCACTGCTAAGTGTATATCCAACAGAAATGCATACATATGCACACCAAAGACAGATATTAACAGTGCTATTAGTAATAGTCCCAAATGGAAAACAACCTAAATGTTTGTTATTAGAAGGATGGGATACATAAATTATAGTTTAAATCCTGCAATAAAATACTACAGTGCACTGAAAATGAATGAAACTACTCCAGCATGCAGGAATATGGTTAAATTTTCACAAAACTAATGTGTTATCAGACACAAAATAATATATACTGTATAATTCCATTTGTGTAAATTACAAAAATTGACAAACTAATCTACTTCAGCATGATGATAAGTTGAGGTAGTGACTAGACGAGGACACACTGCAGGCTTTGATTTACTGTTCTAACTCTTCATATGGATAGTGGTTACATAGGTGTGTTCACTTGTGAAAATTAAACTATACATCTTTTATACAAATGTTTATGTACTTTTCTGTATTTTTAAAAAGATTTTATTAGTTTATTTTTAGGGGAAGGGGGAGAAACATTAATCTATGGTTTCCTCTTGCATGCCCCCTGCTGGGGACCTGGCCAGCAACCCAGGCATGTGCCCTGACTGGGAATTGAACCAGTGATCCCTTTGGTTCCCAGGTTGGCACTCAATCCACTGAGTCACACCAGCCAGGGTTATTTTTTATTTTATTTCAATTAAAACTTTACTTAAAAACAAAAAAACAAAGGGTATCTTGAACTAGAAAAAAAAGTATAAATTATCTGTAATATATCAGAACTAGACTTCTTTATTGGAAAAAAGAAAAAATTAGTTACCCAGACATATTCTCTGGCCAGGTTCTTAATTGGTCAGATTCTTATTATTGGTATTTCCATTATTTGAAATCTGAATTATTCTTCCTGAGACTTCAGTGCTTTAAATTTTAAATAGTGTGTTGTAGCAGATCCAGGATGGTGGTGGAGTAGGTGGAAGCTGCACACACCTTCCAGGTCCAGAGTGGGATTACAACTAAATTATACCACAATCAACCTGAAGAACAAACTGAAAACCAGCTGAACATAAGTCTTATGACAAATTATTTACAAAAGAAGCCACATGGAAACTGGTGAGAAGGGCAGTGATATGAAAAGGGCTGGCCCTGGACCTATAAGCAACAGTTGAGAATCTGGAGGGATAGCTCACCTGAAAAGTTCCCTCCAGAGGAGCAAGGGATCTGAACCCCACTCTGGGCTCTCCAGCCCAGAGCACCAGAGCCAAGAAGAAGAGCCTAAATAACATCTGGCTGTGAATATCGGTGGAAATTCCATCAGCCAGAGAGACGGGAGTAACCGAGGTGCCCTCTTAAAGGCTCAGCACACACAATCTTGGTACTAGCCACTCATCCTGGGCTCTGGTGGAGGGAAGGCGGCTTGGAGTAGACTGGAGTCTTACAGGGAGAAACTGGGTTGTGTACTTTCAGGGAGAGGGCTAAAGGGACAGCCATCATGGTCCCTATTCTGAGTCCTTTTCTCACATTGCCCACAGATGCCATCTTCCCTGGGTTAAGCATTCCACTTAATATAGCATCAGCTTGGGGGAATGCATTAGCCCACCCTCCTGACTCCCTGTTGCCCTCCCGTGTTGAGTTCAGGGCCTTGTGGAAGAGTTGGCTGTCTCTAGCCAGCCTGGGCCTGCAGAGCAGACTTCCTTGGGGAGGCTCTTGAGGTCAGGGTCGACTTGAGGGGTGGCAGAGACTGAGTTGTGTGACTCTATGGCAAGGGCCATTTTTCCCTTCGCGTGCCCGATCTGCACCACTGTTCCTGTGTAGAGCCCTCCTTCCATACAGCCAAATCTTGGTCTGTTTTAGCCTGATGAATTCTGCTGGCCTCACCCTGATGACTCCCAGAGATCCTGCCCCACCACAAAGGTCTGCAGGCCCCAAGTGGGTGGTGGCTGGCCCAAGTGAATACAGAGACTTTTGCTGAGTGCCTCAGACCCAGCATGGTGCCAGGTTTGAATCTGTGTCAGCCTTGTAAACACTACTCACCACAACCTGGTGACTCACTGAGAACCTACCTCATGCAACTTGCATACTCCCAGAGGCTCTTTCAGTGACTGATCCTAACAGCCAGCAGCAGAGGCAGAACTTGGGGTGCCTTGGCCTATGCTGACCTGCCCCCAGGCTCAGTGCTTGTGAAAGCTGGCCTTGGTACTCGGCGTGGCCTCTCCCGTGCACACCAAGGCCCAGTAAAGGCAGTTTAGGTTGCTTTGTAGCTCCAAACAAGTAGCCCAGGGCCAGTTACAGGGAGTGTCTGATGTTGACCTGTACTGGAGCCCCTCTCAAGAGGCCCCAGAACCTACACACCAGGTGGTGGGTATCAGGCCACATCAGAGCCCAGTTAGCTCTACAGCACAGTCAAAGGGAGATCTCAGCAGGCACCAGGTACTGTTGGGGCCAATTCTCCTTCGTGGTCATTCCTCTGGACAGCAGTTTGCACACGGCGATCAGGGTCAGTCCTCATAGCCAGTCAGCTTGAGGACCAACCCAACCCACAGATGGAAAAACAACGATCAGGACTCAACTACAATAGGAAGGCTCACATAGCCTACAAAAGAGACATTCTTGGAGCACCTAGTTCAGGTCATCAGGGAGACTGTACCACTGAGCCCCATAGAACACCTATTACATAAGCCACCATGCCTAGACTGGGAGACATTGAAAATCTACCTAATACACAGAAACAAATACAGGGAGTCAGCCAAAATGGTGAGACAAAGATACATGCACCAAATGAAAGAACAGGAGAAATTTCCAGAAAAAAGAACTAAGTGAAATGGAGGCAAGCAATCTACCAGATACGGAGTTCAAAACAATGTTACAAGGATGCTCAAGGAGCTTAGGGGAAGAATGGATGAACTCAGTGAGAACTTAAAAAAAAGAGAAAGTAAGCACTTAAAGGCACAAATTATAAAAAAGAACCAGTCAGAAATGAAGAATATAATAACTGAAATGAAGAATACATTAGAGGAATCAACAGCAGATCAGATGAGGCAGAGGATCAAATCAGCAATCTGGAAGACAAGATAGCAGTAAAAACCCAAAGAGCAGCAAAAAGAAAAAAGAATTTTAAAAAATGGGTATAATTTAAGGGGCCTCTGGGAAAACATCAAGTATAATAACATCCACATCATAGGGGTACCAGAAAGAAGAGAAGGCAAGGGATTGAGAATCTATATGAAGAAATAATAACTCAAAACTTCCCTAACCTGGTGAAGGACAAGACTCACAAGTCCAGGAAGTGCAAAGAGTGGGAAACAGGATGAACCCAAAGAGGTCCACACCAAGACACATCATAATTAAAATGGCAAAGGTTAAAGACAAAAACCTCTTATGAGCAGCAAGAGAAAAAGCAGCTAGTTACCTACAAGGGAGCTCCCATAAAACTATCAGCTGATTTCTCAACTGAAACATTTCAATCCAGAAGGGGTTGGCATGAAGTATTCAAAGTGATCAAAAGCAAGGGACTACAACCAAGACTACTGCACCCAGCAAGACTGTCATTTAAAAAAAAAAAAGAAAGAAAGAAACTTTCACAGATAAGAAAAAGCTGAAAGAATTTATTACCACCAAATGAGTATTACAAGAAATGTTAAAGGGGCTTCTTTTTAAGAAAATTTTTTAAAGATTTTATTTATTTACTTTTAGAGAGAAGGGAAGGGAGAGAGAAGGAGAGGGAGAAGAAACATCAGTGTGCAAGAGATACACAGATCAGTTGCCTCTTGCATGTCTCCAACTGATGATCCAGCCTGCAACCCAGGCATGTGCCCTGATTGGTAATTGAACCAGTGATGTTTCGGTTCATAGGCTGGCCCTCAAAACCCTGAGCCACACCAGCCAGGGCGAAAGGGACTTCTTTAAGAACAAGAAAGAAAATAAAAAAGAGGAACACAGTTATAAAGAATAACATAGCAATAAATATTTACCTATCAGTAACTACTTTAAATGTAAATAGATTAAATACTCCAATCAAAAGACGTAGGGGAGCTGAATGGATAAGAAAACATGGCCCCTGGCTGGTGTGGCTCAGTGGATTGAGTACCAGCCAGCGAACCAAAGGTCGCAGGATTGATTCCCAGTCAGGGCAAATGCCTGAGTTGCAGGCCAGGTCCCCAGTAGGGGGTGAATGAGAGGCAACCACACATTGATGTTTCTCTGCCTTTCTTTCTCCCTCCCTTTCCCTCTGTCTAAAAATAAATAAGTAAAATCTTTAAAAAAATTTATTTAAAAAACTCTTGTAAACGTGTATGTATCCAACCGAGCATCTGACTATATAAAGCACATCTTGATGGACATAAAAGGAGAGATCAATAGTAATACAGTCATAATATTTTTATTATGGGATTTTTAAAAAAGATTTTATTTATTTATTTTTAGAGAGAAGGGAAGGGTGGGAGAAAGGGAGAGAAACATCAATTGTTTGCCTGTTGTACATGCCGCAACTGGGGAAATAAGCTGCAACCCAGGCATGTGCCCTGACCAGGAATCGAACTGGCAACCTTTCGCTTTGTGGGATGATGCCTAACCAACTGAGCCACACTGGTCAGGGCCATAATAGGGATTTTAATTCTCCATTGACATTAGTGGATACATCATCCAGAAAGAAAATCAACAAGGGAAAAACAGCTTTAAATGACATACTAGATCCAATGGATTTAATTGATATTTTCAGATCATTTCATCCCAGAGCAGCAGGATATGTATTCATTTCAAGTGCACATGTAACATTTTCTAGGATAGACCACATACTAGGACACAAAACAAGTTTCATTAAATTTAAGAAGATTAAAATTATATCAAGCATCTTCTCTGACCACAGTGGTTACAGTGGCTATTGTCAACAAATCAACTAACAAGTGTTTGTGAAGATGTGGAGAAAAGGGAATCTTTGTGCACTCTTAGTGATGATACAGATTAGTGCACCCGCTTCGGAAAAGAGCATAGAAGTTCCTCAGAAAATTAAAAATAGAACAGCTTTATGACCCAACAATTTCTCTTCTGGGTATGTACTTGAAGAAACTAAAAACATTAATTTAAAAGAATATATGCACCCCCTATGTTCATTGCAGTGTTATTTACAATACCCAAAATATGGAAGCAGTCCAAGTGCCCATCAATAGATGAGTGGATAAAAAAGCTATGGTACATATATATGATGTAATATTACTCAGCCATAAAAGAGAATGCAATTTTATCATTTGCAACAGCATGGATGGACCTAGAGGGTATTCTGCTACGTAAAATCAGTCAGTCAGAGGAAGACACACCATATGATTTCACTTATGTGGGGAATATAAAGAACAAAATAAATGAATCCACAAAATAGAAACAGACTTATAGATACAGGGCACACACTGAGGTTGTCAGAACTTTTCGGGGACTGTGTGAAAAAGGTGAAAGGATTAAAAGGTACATACTGGTAGTTACAAAGTAGTCCCAGGGATGCAAAGCACAGCATATGGAATATAGTCAATAATATTGTAATAACTATATATGGTGTCAGGTGGATACTGAAAATACCGGGGTAGGGGAACACTTTGTAAAGTATGTGGTTGTGTACTATGCCCTACACCTGATACTAATAGAAAATTGGCCTTGACAGCCTCTTCTTGGACTCTGGAGAGGATGAATAAACAAGGATGAATAAAGATATAGTTTTGTTAGTGGAAAAATGAAATAAAGGTGATTGACATGTTGGTAATCTTAACTGTCTGGAATTGAGAGGTAAAATATTCTGAAGAAAATAAAAAGGGTAGTGTTGGATCAAGGACTTGCGAGTAGTAAAGGTTCAGAGCAGTACAGATGTCCTCGACTTATGAATGGTGTTACACTCAGATAAACCCATTGTAGTAAGTTGGAACTGTTGTAAGTCAAAAATTCATTTAATACACCTAATCTACTGAACATTGTAGCTTAGCATATTTTAAACATGTTCAGAACGCTTAAATTAACCTATAGTTAAGCAGTTATCTTGAGTTTCATCTCAAGAGTAATTGCCTTCCTCTTCTCACCAGAAGTAGGAGACACAGATGTTTTATAGACATGGTATCCAAAAAATGCAGGCAACACATTACACTGTAGGGTAGAGTATCCCTCATCATCACTGCTGCTGGCCTGAATCATGAAAAAGTATGGTACTGTGTATCACTACCTTGTGAGAGATCAAAATTCAAAATTTGAAGTATAGTTTGTACTGAATGCATATCATTTTTGTATCATTTTTAAGTCAAAAATTGTAAGTCAGGGACTGTCTGTAATCTCAATAGAGAAGATAAGTAAAAAGATTTATCAGGCCACATTGAAAACCACCTCAATATACTTAAGGTCCATGAGTTTATGTTTACTGTGGTTCTTTCTAATCTTATAGGCTTATGTTTTATGGGTCAAAGCTGTATTAATAAAAAAGTAGTCATTTTTTATTTCATGAGAAAGAAATAGTAATGACTATAGGTGAAATGTGGTAATAAGATACTAAAGTTTTCACTTAGAAGATAGTACAGTAGGTACTGTTAATATTTAACAATTAAAACATTTTGTGTGCTACCATATTTATTGAATAGTCATTGCTTTTTTTGTTAACTTTGTTCATTAAAAAGTTTAATAACTACGTTTTTAAAAACAAAATGGATAATTTGCTTTTCTTTTTCTGTGTAAAGATAATTTTACCCTGTGACAGGTCTTGAGTTCTTCCATAAAAAGTACCATATAAATTCTAAATACTAATTATGATAATTACATAATGAGTCTAATGAGAGGTAGAACCTATATTGTTAACTGCTTCTGCATCACTTTTGGAGATTACAAATATTCTATTAGATTTAGTAGAATAATGTAGTTGTTAATTTTGAGGTCTTATTGACGCTTAGTATAAATTCTGCATTGCTCTGATTTTAGTTACTTTAATTTAAATACAGTATTAAGAGATTATATATAGGACTAATTTAAATTTCCTCTGCAAGATCTCCAAATCCCATAACCCTTTAGTCTCATTTTGTAGAACCTACTATGATTGTTGACATTATATTCATGGTTTCAGTAGTTCATATATTTTGCTGGTCCTAGTGTATATTTTAGTCAAGTTAATGGAAATTGAATTTACATTTTATACTTCCTATAATTGCTTATGTTCAAAGACTTCAGAACCACGAAGAAAAGTGAATTGCCTCTGGATATAATTCTAAACCTGTAGCTCCTGAAGTGACATTTTACTTTGCTATATACATGGATAGTTACATAAACAACTATAGGATTGTGGGTATTGTTTGAACCTCTCCCCCAAGAAAAGTAAGCTTGAGTGCTTTAGGGTTTCTTTTTTTTTTCTTTTTATTATGGAAAGTTTCAAGTGTAATAAAAGCACAGAGAATAGGATAATGAATCCCCATAGGCCCATCACCCTGTCTCAATAATTTATCAACATGGGTCACCCCCCTCGCACTGCTACCATCCTGATTATTTATAATTTTATCTGTAAACATTTCATTATGTATGTCTAAAAATAATTGTTTTTAAACCTAAGCACGTCACCATTATCACTGCTAAAGTATTAAACAGTTTCTGATATTCTTGATAAAGAATATCAAGAATTCTTATCAGTGTCCTTCCTCCGTTTGTTTATTTGAAATCAGAATCCAAGTAAGACTCATGTCCAACAGATTTTTATCGCTTAAGTGTCTTTTAAGACCAGAATATTTTAATCTCTCTTTCTCTCTCTCTTTTTCTCTTTAGTTTATTTGTTGAAGAAACAAAGTTGTTTATCCCATAGAAATTTTCAGTGTGCGTTTTGCTGATTGGACTGGTCTGATGAGATTTAGACCTGATATTTTTTGGCAGGGAGAGGGTGGGACTACTGGTTAGGTAGTGTTGCACAGCTTAATATTCTTAACATTAGTATATCTCCTGTTAAATTGTATGGGAGAAATAACAGTTTTCATTAGAAGTGCCTCTTGCCCTGTCCAGGTACAGGTTGGTTAGGGAGTAGTCCTGATAGGACAAGGTTGTGGGTTCCACTCCCAGTCAGGGCACATGCAAGAATCTACCAATGAATAATGCATAAATAAGTAGAAAAACAAATTGATGTTTCTTTCTCTCTCTCCCCTGCCAAAAAAATCAGTTTTTTATAAAAGTGTTTTTTACGATAGAACTTAGGAAAAATACATGTTTATGTATGTGTAAATATTGACTGTTTCCCAACCAGTTATTTGGCCTAAATTCTTGAAGGCTAAAAAATCTGTGTTCATAATGACAATGTGAAATCAAATGTTTGCTTGAAATCACAGAAGATGTTGAGTTTTCTGATAATTGTGTTGATACTCAGAGTTAATTATTAACTCTTATGAAAGAATCAGGCACATGGTAAACAATGACAAAGCATTAAAATTAGCTGCTGCTTTAATTGTGGTAAGTTTAATTTCTTTATTTAGTAATGTTACATAATATACACTTATGGCCTTTGGTGTATGATCTTTTATTTTTCTACAAAGGTATTTGAGAGCAAGTCTAGACCTTTAACTTACAGTATAAACTTCTGCTTTAACACATGTAATTCTGTACTGTTAGGTTATCACATATGACTAGTAAATAGTGTGTACAGCTCCTTTCCTTTTTTTCTTTTTTAGCCAGGACTAAAAGAAGTGGTAGAAGCCTGTCGAGGAAAAAATCTCTTTTTTTCTACCAATATCGATGATGCCATTAAAGAAGCTGATCTTGTATTTATTTCTGTAAGTATTTTCCTTTGCTGTGTGAATTTTAATATATTCTTGTTTGTACAGGAGTTTCATTCTAGTATATCCATTGTATTAAGCCATAGCATTGCTTAGGATAGCATTGTCTACTTGAATTTTGGTTGTCACTGACTTTGTCCAACACTTCGCCAAATCCTATAGTCATTTGGTCAAATACGTCGTTTCAGATCATTGAACAAATAAATTCAGAGAAAGTTCTGGTCTGAGATCTGGAATTAGGAAGTGCTGGTAATGTGCGAGCACATGTGGTGCTAGTATATTTATTTTATCATTTCTTTTTTCATCTGGCTGGTAGAGGTCAGGGAAAGAGAATCAGGTAAAGTTTGCTAGCAAATTTACAGGCATCTCCTGTCTAGATGAATTATGTTCCAAAACTCATTTTAAATTAATTGTTTAGAACTTGGCATCTGTTGGTTAGGTTGTCAGGCTAGCCCTCAGGTACCTTCAGCCATAATATGGCTAAACTGTTGTACCTTTGTAATGAAAAATATCCAACGCTTGGGAGTAATCTCTGGTAATCCAGTATTTGAACCAGAGTGCCTTATTTCATGCTGTCCTGGTAACCATCTACTCACATATTCTGTGTATAAGGGTATAGTTATCGCCAATTGGTGACTGAGCTAGGATGTTATATGACTTAAGACCGTTAGTGCCTTAGGAATAAAAGGGAAAGCCAGTGGTGCGTCCTGTGAGATAAATGAAAGAAATATCATTAGGTCCATCTACTGTCTATGCATATTGTTAATGGCTGTAAGTTGTTCAATAAAGGGTTGTTTTCTGACTGGTGAGACAAAAGCAGTACTGTGAAGAAATGTGAACTCCAGAAGAAAGTGGTAATGAAGCCAGTCTCTCTTTTTTTGGCCTTTTTAATTACTTCAGAGAAATTGGTGCAGCTTCTATGACTCATCTACCCATCCGGTACTTAAGCTCGCAGGAGATTAGGGTAGAGGCAGAGAAAAATGAGAAAACAGCTCTGGCCGGTGTGGCTCAGTGGACTGAGCACTGGCCTGCGAACCAAAGGGTCGCTGGTTTGATTCCCAGTCAGGGCACATGCCTGCGTTGCAGTCCAGGTCCCCAGTGGGGACGCACGGGAGGCAACCACGCATTGATGTTTCACTCTTTCTCCTCCCTTCCCCTCTGTCTAAAAATAAATAAATAAAATCTTTATAAAAAAAGAAAATATTTTGGAGTAATTAGATACCTGGAGTTAACCTGGATACTTGGAATAAGGTATTCCTGGTTATCTGAGTTTGGATAACAAGAGCCTAAAATGGCAATAAGGGAATATTTTGTAAAAATGTTTTTTAAAATAATTTGTTCTAATAGAGTCCACTGTAGGGAGGTCTGACAGCTGATTTTACATATGCCTCTCAGCCAATCTAACCTGAGCTGCCCTGAATTTTTCCAAGCTATTACAGTATTTGCCTGTTAGGGTACTTATTGCTGTGTAGCTCACTTCTAGTTTCCATTATTCTCTGGGTCAGCTTGTTTTTTTATTAGCTTGTTGTATACTTTTTATTATGGAAAATATGAAACTTATACAAAAGATGAGGAGAGTTATATGACAAACACCTATTTACTCACTCTTCCATTGTCAAATTATCATGGCTGATCCTGTTTCATTTACAACTGCTTTCCCTTTCCCCCACCCCAGATCATTTTTCGGGAAATTCCAGATATGAATGGTTTTATATAAATCAGTTTTCAATTGTTATTTTTGGAGCTCCTTTACCAGAGGAAGCCATGCGATCATCTCCCATCTCTGACATGTTCCACCTAATTCCATTGGCCAGCCTGCATTGCCCTTCTGTACTCCGTTGCACCTAAGTCTCTTCCTAAGTTGTTTCATGCATATAACCTTCTTCCTGCTTTTCACACCTCAAGACAATCTTAAGGATGGATTTATTTTGATTTATTTTGGCTTGATTTCTTTATTTAGTCCTTCAGTAGATTATAAGCTTTTCAAGAGAAGAGAATTGGTGCTACTTATTACAGGTTCAAAAATTATTCCTGTACGGAATTCTAAACCTCTCAGAGTACTTTCATTTTTATTAGAGGGTTATAAAACTCATTGGTTAGATTTTTAGAGAATGTGTTATCTTCATTTTCCAGTGAGGTCATTGAGGCAAAGACAGCCACACTTAATATAATATAGCTAAGCCAAAACTAAATGCCTAGACTCTGGACTCATGATTTGTTTTTCTTTCTGTTTGATAATCTTTGTCTACATAATACTTTGTACCCTGAAGATGCTAGATAATTCTTAGCTTTCAGGAGCCAAGAAAGTATTTGTGAACGGTCCTGCAAACATTTTTTAAAGCTATTGATGGAGGTCTATAAAGAAGGAGAGTAAAAAGGGAGTTTAAAAGACCATGATAATACATCCTATGGAGAGAGGAAAGAGAGAATGTTTACATTTCATTTCACATTGTGAACTCCTTCAGGATAAGAAGTGTTACATTCATTTTTATATTTCCAGGGCTTAGCTTGGATCTTGGCTGCCCTAGTGTCTGACACATGTATGGTAGTTCTCAACAAAAATTTAATAAGTGAATTCTCCAATGCTTCAAGCTATTCCTTCTGGTGATTATACTTACAAACTGTATTGTTTTTGAGGAACTGATAGAGGAGTAAAGTCAGCTCTACTGATGATTGTTAACTTCCCACTTGACTAGCTAAATGATGGTCCAGGACCTTTCTTGAAATCATTGAGTATCTCACAGATAACCTGTTCTTAATCTCGGATACTTCTAACAGGTGAACACTCCAACAAAAACCTATGGAATGGGGAAAGGCCGTGCAGCAGATCTGAAGTATATTGAAGCTTGTGCTAGACGCATTGTACAAAACTCGCATGGCTACAAAATTGTGACTGAGAAAAGCACAGTTCCCGTGAGGGCAGCAGAAAGTATTCGTCAAATATTTGATGCAAACACAAAACCCAACTTGAATTTACAGGTATGTAAAAAAAGGAAGCATTAGAATCCAGTTCTTCTTATGTAAATATTGATGCCTTGAAGTTGTCCATACTTAATTCTAGTTTAAAACTTTCTTTGCATTGGGGTTCTAGGTTCTGTCCAACCCTGAGTTCTTGGCAGAAGGAACAGCCATCAAGGACTTGAAGAACCCAGACAGAGTACTGATCGGAGGGGATGAGACACCAGAGGGCCAGACAGCTGTGCAGGCGCTGTGTGCTGTGTATGAGCACTGGGTGCCCAAAGCAAAGATCCTCACCACTAATACTTGGTCTTCAGAGCTTTCCAAACTGGTTGGTATATAGCATTCAACTCTCCATTAAATTTAAAGCCAAGGATTTATTTCTCTTAAGCCAGTTAAGTTACACAGTTACCTTCTCAATATTAACAAAAGGTATGCTTTTGAAGATAATATTATTATACATTATGAAATAGTTATGAAATAAGTTTCACAAGGGGGATCAAATATTAGTGTATAATATACTCTGGAAAATTCTAAAATTTTAATAAAATGTAAGAAAATGGAGGCTGGAATAAAATAGTAATTATTAAAGTAATTCTTTCCCTTTTTTTACCCTCTTTCATAATCATCTTTAGTTTCTAATTAAAACATTTTCCCATACCAACCTATCTATTGCCTCCTCAAATTGAGCCCATCAATAACTTTTAAGTCTCCCTCAGTAATTTTCACCAACTCAATAAAATATAATCCAGATATCTAAAATTGCTATTTTAGCTTATTATAGATTTTCTATTTTATTTTTTAAGGCAGCAAATGCTTTTCTTGCCCAGAGAATCAGCAGCATTAACTCTATAAGTGCCCTCTGTGAAGCAACAGGAGCTGATGTGGAAGAGGTGGCAACGGCCATTGGAATGGACCAGAGGATTGGAAATAAGTTTCTGAAAGCCAGCGTTGGTAAACAGAAAATTTTCAGTACATACAGTGGGTTCATTTAGCTAGGTCTCTAAATTTAAGGAAGTCTTTTTTTAACTTAATGCCCTTAAAATAATTACCCCATTATACATGTAGCCTTCAGCCAATCAGGTTCTTTTTAAGTGAAGTAACGGTTACTTCTATTGTTTAGTAATTACCAACTGATTAGTGGGATAAGCACAATTCATTGTTTTAGGAGGAATAAATTAGTATTTAGGAAGAATAAGTTTGAGAGACCACACAGTAAATAAATCAAGTAATACCCAAAGCAAGTAGTAAAAAATTTGCTATCATTTGCTTTTCTTACTAATACACTTTTGGAAATATGGCCTTTGTGATCTTCATTAATTGCAGATTCCCTATTTGTGAGTTAGCTTACTCACTAAAGTTTAATTTGTAACCCTAAAATCAATACTCATGGTATTTTCGTGGTCATTTGCAGACATGAACAGAGCAGCAGAAAATTTGAGTCACCAAACCACATACATACACAGCTGAAGCTGAATAAGGCAGTGCTCCTGCCTTCCTGTTTCAGCTTTCATGTTGCAACATGCGCTCTCTTTCGTGGTCTATTAAAGTGCCAAGATTTTTTCATTTTTGTGCTTTTTGTTGGTGATTTCACTGTTTAAAATGGCCTCCAAGTATATTGCTGAAGTGCTGTCTAGTGTTCTGAAGCGCCAGAATGCTGTGGTGTGCTTTCAGGTGATGCGGCTAAGCTTTATTCTTTCGTGAGTTATACTGCTGCTGTCTGTGAGTTCAATGTTAATGAATCAACAATATGTATTAAATAAGGTGTCCTTAAACAAGATTATTTATTGATTGGTTGATGAAAATGTGACCAGAAACCCACAGGACCCTAATCCTGTATTTCACCTAGTAGCAGTGCTTCAGTATTTGCCAATTTGGCAGTTTTGTAGAATATAAGTACCAGGTAAAATGAGAACTGACTGTATTTTTGGATTTAGGTTAATAAGATCGAGGTAAAAGTAAATAGAGCCTTTTACAGATTGAGCCATAGTTAGCCCTTCCAGTATTTCTGGGACCTTATTGCATTTCCAATACTGTTTCCCCTGCCTTTTCTATCTTTTTGGTATTTTCTTCTAGCTACCATGAATTAAAATAGCTACTGTTTACTTGAAGGCATATTATGCACCAAGTTCTGAACCAGCACTTTGTGTATCTCATTAGTAACCCTTATAGAAATGATTGAGGTTCAGGGAAATTTTCGGAACTTGCTCGAAATCATGTAACTAGTGATTAGCTAGGTGTTTCTGACTCCAGAGCCCATGCCAACCCTCCCTGTTGTGTTGCACTATAACAGGAGTGGGTGAAATATGGTCCTCCGGCCAAATCCTGCCCACACCTTAGTTTTGTAAATAAAGTTTTTTTGGAGCATAGCCATGCCATTTGATTGCATGTTGGCTATGATTGTTTTTTGAGCTGCAGAGGCAGAGTTGAAGGGCAGTGCCAGAGACTAGTGGCCCACAAAGATTAAAATATATACTGTTTGGTTTATAAAAACTTGCAGCCCTGTGCTACAGTTAGATGTGTAGGACAGTGATACCAGATGGCTGAGGAGAAAAAAAGAAAATACAGTAATAATAAAACTTTTGCTAGAAAATTATTTGGAATTTATTTATAGAATTGATTTGTTGCTTGCAAATTTCACACAATTTATAAAACTACTAGTTTTCCAATATTCAAATTTTAGTATTAAAAATCCTAGCATAGAGCCTCTGATTTGGTGTGACAGAAATTTGTCACGATTCACTTGTGTGATTCTTAAATGAAAATATTGTCATTTTCTTTTTTCTTTCTTTAGGTTTTGGTGGGAGCTGCTTTCAAAAAGATGTTCTGAACTTGGTTTATCTCTGTGAAGCTCTGAATTTGCCTGAAGTAGCTCATTATTGGCAGCAGGTATTAATCATCATAGTCAACAACTTATGATTAACTTATAATTAAAGCATGTCATAGTTTTTGATAGGATTTATTTATTACAGGAACTCAGCTATTATTATATTCAGTTTTTTACTTTTAGGCTTATTATTTGGTGTTCTGTGTTTTTGTCTTTTGCTAATCAACTGTGATAGAAGTTTCTGATAAACCAGTATTTCTTCTAATTTTATAACTAAATTTGCTCCCAGAGTAAAGCAAGAACTTACTCTAAATTATAATTCTTTATCTTGAAAGGCGTAAAATCAAAATAAAGGGAGAACCTGTATTATGATGATTTCAAGTGGTTTGCATATGCTGATACTTGTCTTGTCTCTTTGAGATTCAGAGGTACCCCGACTAAGTATGGCTTAGTTGGTTGGAATGTTGTCCCATAGCCAAAAGTTTGTGGGTTCTCTTCCTGGTCAGTGCACATGCCTAGGCTGTGGGTTCAATCCCCAGTCCTCGTGCATTCAGTCCCCTATGCAAGCGGGCACGTACCAATTGATGTTTCTCTGTCATGTCAATGTTTCTTTCTCTCCCTTCCTTTCTCTCTTCCCCTCTCCTCAGAAGCAATGAGGGACTGTCCTCAGGTGAGGATCAAAAAAGAGACAGGGAGATTCAAAGAGCTAAAATTAGACCTTCTCAAAATGGAAAGAGTTAACGTTTATTGAGTGCTTATTCTGTGCCAGGTGCTCTTTTAAGTACTTTGCTTAGTTCTCATTAGTCCCCATCACTAATATCACTCCTTGTTTATAATGAGGAACTTGAAATTTAGGGATGTTAACTAATCTATCCAAGATATCAGTCAGTACACATACCTTTCCCAAATATTTTCCCCCCAAGTTTGTAGTTTTTCAAATTTCAGCGGTGGGTGGGAATATAAGGAAATGCACTGTTTTTTTTTTTTTAATTTTTTATTTGTTGGAAATGTGTACTCTATGCAGCATGATGGCTTTATGTTACTGTTCATCAGTGGAAAAATGCAGATAAAAGCTTGCTTTTCCAACACTTCGGGCTCATTTCTCAAGTACTCAGGGTTTAAATACAGTCCCTCGAAGCTTAGATCCTTAAAAAAGACACACCCAAAAGCATCTTCTTTTCTTATTCATCTGGTCACCAATATGAAGTCTTATTTATAAACTCTTAGGAGAGAAACAGAGAGGTGATCAGAGACTTTGACTCATAACACTTAATTAAAAACTGCCAAATGTTCGTGGGGTTATGGTTCATCCGGAGGCAGCCGTAATCGTTTGTCCTCTGTCCACATTCTACTCACACTCAGTTGTGGTGAGGGGTGGGAGGAGGCATGCGAGAGCGCTTTTTGGGATTTGACTGCTTACAGCCTTGCTTCCTCATGGTTTGGAGGAGTGAGCTGAGGAAACACTGTTCTCTGTGTGCCTTAGTCAGGCTGGACCTCAAATGGGATTGAAACTTAGCTGTGTTCTCCATCTTTATACCCGTCCCAGCCTGATGCATGGAAAGAGAAGCCAAATGGAAATTAAAATTTTTAGTATGGCATAAAGGAGAAGGGAGTGGATTTTGTATTTTTTTTTTTAATCTGCAGATACTAAAGAGGTTGGTTGATATTTGTCTCCTGTTACTTTATAAGGCTTGGATTCATACAGTAGTGCTCCCCATTAAATCCTGAGCAATATATGGCACAAGATGCCCGTCTTTTATCTAATCGTTGCATAATTGTTCATGTAATTTCAGGTCATAGACATAAATGACTACCAGAGGAGGAGGTTTGCTTCCCGGATCATAGACGGTCTGTTTAATACAGTGACTGATAAGAAGATAGCTATTTTGGGGTTTGCATTCAAAAAGGACACTGGTGATACGAGGTATCAGTTCTTTAAAATATTTCAGCCCCTTTGAGAGTGTTAACCCCTCATCTTATCCAGATGTTTGATTGGTGGATGAGTGCATGAAATACCTGTTTGTGTCTAGTATAAAGAGTAACAATAAAGTGAACATTCTTATCCTCATGAGATACAGAATCTTACCTCTGTATTAAACTTCTGAAGTATTAGAATATATGCCATTTAAAAAGCTTAGGAACACTGATTTTTTTTTCTTCAGGGAATCTTCTAGTATATATATTAGCAAATATTTGATGGATGAAGGTGCACACCTCCATATTTATGATCCAAAAGTCCCAAGGGAACAAATAGTGGTGGATCTGTCTCATCCAGGAGTTTCAGAGGATGACCAAGGTGAGGCTTGGAGTCTCGTGAGGCCCTTCGAGGATGGGCCTCGAGACTTGTTTGCCCTCCAGGGACTTTGTTCAGTCTCTGTCATTCATATCATGGGTACACCCTGTTTCAGCTGTGTTCCTCCAGTGAAACCCTTAGGTATCGTTTTGTCAACTCCTATTTGAAGTGATGAGCGGTGGGTTAGTTATTTTAATGATTTTTCTGGCATATTCTGAAAAGCCCCAGAGGTTCCAAGGAGCGCTTCCAGGCATCGTTGGGTGTCTTCAAGCCCCACAGCATTCCCCTCGCTCACACTTCAGCCAGATCACTCCTCTTCATTCAGCCCCTCGACTCCTCCTGCAATCCCAGTGTTAAAATGCATAACTTCCAGTAACTCCTTTCCGGTTGCCAATTTTTTTGTTGCTGTTACAGTGTCCCGACTTGTGACCATTTCTAAGGATCCATATGAGGCATGTGATGGTGCCCATGCTGTGGTTATTTGCACTGAGTGGGACATGTTTAAGGTGAGGTGACAGAAATGGTGTTAAACAAAATTTTAGAGGTGTTCTATGTAAGTTGTGGTTGAGTACGTGCTCGTGTGTGTGTTTAATTGTTCCTTTGGTTCTGACTTCCTAGGAATTAGATTATGAACGTATTCACAAAAAAATGCTGAAGCCAGCCTTTATCTTTGATGGACGGCGTGTCCTGGATGGGCTCCACAACGAATTACAAGCCATTGGCTTCCAGGTAATCACAATCCGGGACTGGTTTTGTTTGTTTGGTTATGTGCTTTTTAATGGCATTGTGTTTTAGAATTTTAATATTTTCTCATTTAGCAATAACATGACTTTGGGGCAAAAAGATTATGAGTCAGTTCTCTGGGAAGTCCCTGGGGTTTTTGTAACTATTCCACTCCATCCTTAAATTTATGATCACTCAGTCTTGGTCTCCCTTCCATAGTATCTAGGAAGTCATTAGTTGCCTATCATAAAGGGACAGAATATGCCCCACCTGACCTCATATCACAAAGATCAAGAAAACATACAAAAAAAATTATTCCTGGAACCACCGAGGCTGCTCTACTGAACTGTCTGTACCACACTGATCCCCTCAGTGTGCCAGGTCTTTATTCCTGTATAATGTCTTGCTAACTGCAAAGTGCAGCGTAGTTGTCACATGTTGGTATAGGATGCTATGCCTTCTAAAACAGTCCTCGTGCAGTGAGAGGTCTGAAAGTGTGGGAGCTTCGGTGGCACTGGCCTCTCCTTCAGGACTTACCCATGAATTATGGAATGCTTAGACAGCTGACAGAAACCTCAGCCCAGAATGGTGCACTTAGGTGTTGCATCCATTTCAGTTCTGCCAGGAGTCCCAAAAGTATTAATAAGAAGGCAGTGTGTATGGGCTGGGAGGCTCAGGGGAAGGTCAGGAAGAATAAAGAAATGGGCCAGGAAATTGCTGTCAGCACAGTCCCCTAGCAGAGTAGAAAGGGACAGTGTTCAGAGCTGGCCGTGTGCGTCTGCTCAGCACCAGCTGTCTTGGACGCACCGATAAGGCCTCATCTCCTGTTCAAAATATCTGATCTGGTTCTCTTCACCTGTCAGCGAATTGTTCAAGATCTTATTTGGAATTGAGTGTTCATTTCTCATTCACGAGAGATTCACTTGCAGCAAGAATCCGAAGGCGTACTTGTCTGTTGACACTTCATCAAGGACCTTGGGGATTCTTCTGTCCCACCACTCCTTGCTGAGTCACAACATGACTTTCCAGTCATGATTTAACTCAGCAATGTTAATTTTTAAAGATTATTTGCAAGGCATAGACAAATTTTCTCTCATTCCTGTCTTACTCATGTAAGGGAGAAAATTTGTAAAGAGATATATATATTTCAAATGAGCTTTAGTTTTTGTAAGTTCACTTTCCCTAGTAAGGATTTAAAAATAATAATTAGGAGTGGAAACACTAAAGATAATTTTATAAGTCACAAAATAAGACACCTCATTAATACAAAGCAGAAACTCTTCCTTTGTGATATGAGTCAGAATTAAATATTTTAAATTCAAAAGACATTTATGAAAATTGTGTAGTATATTTATCTCTGCAGTAGAGAGGAGATAGACTTATGACTAGTGAAGAAGCGGTGTCTTTAAAGTTAAGATTGGTGATTTTGGATGTATGGAAAAGAGTTTAAAATGTAATATGCAAAATAAAATTAGACTTTATTCATAGAAGGCTGACTGGTGTGCCAAACCCAGTGCTGAGCACTTTACCTAATTTAATCCTTACCACGACCCTTTGAGGCAGGTGGTGGTAATACCATTTACAAACAAGGAAGAAAGACCTAGAGAGTTCAGGTAACATAGCAATTACCAGTCAGGATTCCAACTGGTGCCTTTCAAACTCTAAAGCCTGAGCTCCTAATATCTATGCTATTAGAACTTATGCAAGTTTGTTAGAATAAGGGAAATGGATGTGAAAATAGGGTATGAGAGAGAATGAGTTAACTGGAGACTAGTGTCTTTCATAATGGCTTTCACATATGCTACTAAAACAGTAGCAACACAGAATTCTCTACCTTGTTTAAGGGCAGGGTCTGGTGTTGGGACTGGCAGGAGTGAGAGTGTCTAGATGTAAATATGAAAAGTAGAATGTACATGGAGTCTAGAACATTAAAAATAAGGGAGGAAACAAAGATCTTTCATTGTAGCTCAGGCTATTTGAAAAACATTTTCTGCTTTCCCCTTAATTACGCTTCATTATAGAGTTTTTACATTTACATACTATACTTGTTAATAGTTTTCTTTCTGAAATCTTTTTTTTTTTTCCCTAGATTGAAACAATTGGAAAAAAGGTGTCTTCAAAGAGAATTCCATATGCTCCTTCTAGTGAAATTCCGAAGTTTAGTCTTCAGGATCCACCTAACAAGAAACCCAAAGTATAAACATGTCATTTTTATTTTTAATTTTTTTTGGTACTTAAGGATAGCAAATATCTATTTGCTATATAGTGTTAAATGAACCAAGTTTTTAAGGAAACAAAACTATTTTTTTAATCAATTTATATTAGCTCTGTGGGAATCAGCATACTTAGTAATTATGAATCTATAATATTTTTTACATATTTTTATAATACTGTTACCTCAGTGGATGGATGAGTGGCAAATAATCATGTTGATTTTAATGGTGTCGATTTTTGTAAAACAAAAACTTCAAACACTTTTTACTTTACAAAATATGTATCTATAGGCTGCACTTTAATATCACATTATAAAGGGAAAGGTACTCTAGTTTTTCTGATCATCGGTTTTATTACTTGTCATTAAATATGTATTTTAAATCATCACATTGCTTGCTAAATACTGGGCAAACCCTGTTACCCTTTCAGGAAGTGTCACAGAGATTTAGAGGTTCCTGGCTTCATTGGGTGAGGAGTCTTCCAGACCATTTCTTGTCTCCTTGAACGTAGGAGGAGGATGCAATGGACAGAATGGGGCCTTTTGTGCTTTTTCTTTTTTCTTAATGCTTCTCATCTTTTTCCCTCTGTTTCTATGTTAGAAATAACCTTTTTGTTTTAATAAGCTGTGTCACTGATTTTTTAGCTTAAAAAGGTCATCACTAATTCATTTCCAATCAATTCAAATAAGATTAAAAGGCAGTTTTTTTTTCTTAAACATGGAGAGAACATCAGTCCTAGGGTCCATTTCATTTCACTTCTCAAGAGTTTTTCCTCATTGGTCTTTTTTTTTTTTAAATTTAGTCCAAGAGCCAAAAATATTTGTTAACTTGACTTTGTTTTTTTATCATTTGTTGTAGGTTTCCTCCTTTTTCTTTAAATAAGAAAACCAATATAATCTCATAAACTTAAAGACATAGATTTTATAAATCATGTATAATTCTAAGAGAAGAATTTTTGTATGTGTTTCAGTCTGCTTTTTTCTTGTGCATGTTGTTGACATATTTGTTTTGTTTTATTATTATTATTATTGAAATGTGTCTGATATCCATGATGCTTATGCTCTGCTAAGAGTATATAGACTGAGTTAAACAGATATGGACCTTATCCTTTAGGAATTAATGTGGTTCAGTTAGAACACAGAAACAAATATAAAGATAAGGACAGAAACATCTGTACAGATATCAAATACATCAATAAAATATTCTGCATAAACAGCTGTGTGGGTGTATTTTTGTCACAGTGCAAGTAACTAATGAGTCATGACAATCTAACATTAGACAGTAAATAATCACTTCTTTTTTGAGAAAAGGGCATTGCATCATACTTTCAGATGACACACGAAAGGGAGGGGATTTAGCAAATAGACCAGATGTCAGTAAACTATAGCTCATGAGTCAAACCTGGCTAGCTGCCTGTGAACTGAGTGATTTTTACATTTTTACATAATTACATTTTCTTTATTTTTAAAGATTTTGTTACTTTTTTAGAGAGAAGGAGGGAGAAAAAGAGGGTGAGAAACATTGATGTGTGAGAGAAACATCAATTGGTTGCCCCTGGCACGCCCCCAACTGGGGAGCCAGCCCACGAGCCAGGCATGTGCCCTGCCTGGGAATCTAGCTGGCGACTCTTTGGTTTGCAGGCTGGCACTCAATCCACTGAGCCACACCAGCCAGGGCTGTAATTACATTTTAAATGGTTATAGTAAGTCCCCAGTTTTGCCCTTCAGCTTGAAAAGCTTAAAGTATTTATTATCTGGCCCTTCAAGAAAAAATTTGTAGACGCCTGAAAGAGACAAACACCTGAGTGTTTGAACACAAGATGAGCCTTTACTCATAAGATTTGAAAATGAGAATGAGCCGATTAGAATTTGCTGTACATTTCTGCTTGAAAATATTCTTGTATTCTGCTTAACAATTTTATAATCTAGTAAAGGAATTATAACCCCAGAATGTCTTGCTTAAGCCAAAAGAATTGGGCACTGGTGTTTAGTTGTATCATGCTTCAATGCCTAGGATTCATTTTTTTAAAAAAATGCAAAATACTGATTAAAAAGTAAGAGAATTGGTAAATGGACAAAAGACAGTTCATAGAGCCATGTAAACTTGATGTTTGTGGTATGGAGGAAAAATCACAGAGTAACTAGGGAGGTAATTTAACACAGCAATTTGAGAACTTTGTGTAGAATTTTGCAAGAATATGGTTAGCAGCTCTGGCCAGGTAGATCAGTTGGTGAGAGTGTCATCCCAGTACACCAAGGTTGTGGGTCCAATCCCCGTCAGGGCACATTCATGAATCGGCCAATGAATGCATAAATAAGGTGGACAACAAATAGATGTTTCTCTCTCCCCCTTCCTCTCTCCAAGATGAATTTTTAAAAATTAAAAAAGTGGTTAGCCTTTTCTTTCCCTACTAAGAAAATTAAAGACTGTCTTTTTTTTTTTGGTCGTCGATACAGTTTCTATTTTTCTTAGCTAGTATTTTTTGGTGGGGGCCAATGTATATTTGGTGAGATTTTTAGCTGATAGCTAAAACTGAAAATCATACCTGGAAATGGTTTTAAAAAAAGCATTCAAATAGATACAGGAGGCTGTATAAAAAAACTAAACTCTCTCTCTCACAGTGTGCTCTCCAGAGATCATGTTATTTCACTTAAGACTCCCAGCTTTTGAATGCATTACCTACTAGCATGTGGTATCTTGGCTAAGTTACATGAATACCTTATTTTCATCAACTGTAAAACAGAGATAATTCATCTCTAACTCAAAAACTTGTTAAAAAGACTGCATGAGATAAATGTTTACACAAAGATCCCATTGGCACAGTGGCGGGCGGGCAGTGCATACTCCTGTTAGACACCATGACAAGCTGGTCCCACTGAATCAGATCCATGTTTAAGTTCTAGAATTGCTAAGAACAGCAATTAACAGCATTATAGGACAGGCACGATGCTAAGCCTGCTAGGTGAATTTTCTCATCTATTCATCACAAAATTCCTTTGAGATAAGTCCTATCATTTTCAGATGAAGGACAGAAGGCTAGAAAGATTAATAACTTGCTCAAAATCGCAACAGTTTGAATAGCTTTTCTTGAGATGGAAACCATCCTATATTAGAGGTTCTAATAAGAGAAGTGAGTACCTGTGGCTTTAGCAGAATAATGCAGTATCACCCCAAGGAAAGAAATCAGAAGGTGGACAGGGCAAAATGGCATGGGCAGCAGCCGAGAAGGATGTGAGAACGTGCTCTTTGCCCTCCTGGGACTCCCAGCTACTTAACAGAAATGGGTCTGAGGCTCTAAAGGACGCTGGGAATGGGGAAGAGGAGGTAGCGGTTGGCAACACAAAGTAGCGAAATTAAGGTCTTGCTGTCTAGGTAAACTCATTGGTACTCACATTCAGGTAACCGTCTTTAAAATATTTCAAACTAGGTGTCTGTGCACTATAAGGCAGATACTGTGAGGTGCTAAGAAATGAAGGACATAGTCCTGGCTGGTGTGGCTCAGTAGATTGAGTGCAAGTCAGAACCAAAAGGTCACCAGTTCTATTCCCAGGCAGGGCACATGCCTGGGTTGCAGGCCAGGTCCCTGGTGAGAGGCAACCCATCAATGTTTCTCTTGCATGTCGATGTTTCTCTCCCTCTCCCTCCCTTCCACTCTCTCTGAAAATAAATAAAATCTTAAAAAAAAAAAAAAAAACATAGTTGAATGAAAGCAAGCTTGTAAAGAAGCTAAAACACAGAAATAACTGATCAAATATGAAAATAGCCATTAATGATAAAAACAAAATGCAGTGTTGGCACACAGTTTCTTAAGTTTACTCCAGCTACCTGTTTACCCTAAAGTAAAGCCAGCAGGCCAAAAGACTACCTAGATTGTTGGTTATACATGTTGAATTAAACACATGCTCTATTTTCATCCTCTTTCTGGAAACTTGCTAAAATGGTAGTAAAGGAATATGAAAGCTATAAACAGACAAGAACAATGAGAATGGGAAAGGAAGCACCTGTGGATAAGTGATGTCAACCAATTTTTAGAAGGCAGAGAGTGGTGGGAGGCTAAGTAACTACAAGGAAGAGCAAGCAGAAACGTCCATGGCCTCATGAAGGCTGCCTTCTGGATGCAGGTAGTTAGCTCACCAGAAGATTCCCAAAATCGGAGGAAGCACATACCACAAAAGATGAAGTTGAGATGTGCATCTAAAAACAGAGGACTGAGATGGAAAATTTTGTACGGAACAGTTAGACACACCCAAGTCTCCACCCTACCCCAGGTCAAGAAAGAACCTTTCCCACCTCATACTTTCATAGGATATTAAGAGGTGGATTTTTAGGAGTAGAATCAGAAAATTTCAGACTTGGGGAGGTTTTTGGTGAGATTTCAGACTGGAAACAAAAGGGACTAATTTAAAACCTGTGCACTGAAGAGAAAGCCATGCTCTACTCTCCGGCTTGCTTTTATCCGCCTGGTCTGAGAGAGGTGGCAGCCCAGCTTATAACCTGCAAGGCAGGAGACTTGAGGTTTCTTTTTTTTGTTTTGAAAACTCGAATGGCTTTAGAGAAACAATTCTGACATTTAGGAGCCTTTCATTGAAAAATTCGACTCACCCCTCAAGCACTATAGTGAGGTTTTATCAATTAATAGCTCCCCCACCCCAGCTTCCACTTTGCTTTAGAGTGGCTGAACATCTAGTGTGCTTGGAGAGCCAAGGATCACCAGGCTTTTGAGCAGAGCTTTCAATGTAAAAGGCAGAGATCAAAACAGAGGAAATAGACAATGCTCAATGCAGAGAGCCCCAACTTCAAAACAAGAACAAAAAGCACCCTAATTATCTTTAGAGAGAAAATTGAAAGAAATTGCAGCTAGGAAACAACAGGATGCTATTTTTTTTAATGGAGTAATCAAAGAGTTCTTAAAAATTAAAACGTGGTGGCCAAAATTTTAGCAAGAGAATCGTCCAATGAAATTTTCATGGAAGCCCGATGTACATTGAAATGGTACATCATTAGCATAAATGTATATTAAAGTGTGCGCCTGTGGCTTCTGAGCTGCTGGGATCCCCAGGGGAATGGTGGAAATGTACTTACGTCCCTCCCAGCTGCTGCTCCCGCTTTTTTGCTCTGCTTACATTCTGAATTTTTCTTTATGGTGTTCCTCCCATTTTCCTCCCTACAGCCACTGGTGATGACATTTCTTAATATAATAATGTCTCTAATGTTAAGATGTTTTCAGCTTCAAGTAAAAGAAACTCCTATTTAAACTGGATTCATTAGTAAGACATTTATTCTCTCACCAAACGGGGTGGGTTTCTGGATTAGCTGGTTCAGTGGTTGGAAAAAGGGCAGGGATCTCTGTACCACTTTTCTTAAAAAACCACATGCATTTATCATTTTCATTTTCTTAAAAATGTTACTTGTGCTACAAAAATAAAAAGGTTAGCTGGACATACCGAAATGGGTCCATTACATTGGAGACCACTGATGACATTAACTTGTGCCACCCAATCAAGAATTTTGGTAAGAGAGATACTTACCTGGCCGGGGAAATACCATGATCAAGAATTGTGGTAGAGACCTCCTGCCATGTTTGTGTATTTAAATATGCTAATTAACACATCACATTAAGGAAGGTCAAATTGCTGCCCTGGCCTTTTAAAAATTCAAGCCTGTCCATTCTTGTACAGTTGTGCAAGGGAGTTACCTCTACAGCACATGCTCGCCATATTCTAATCTCCAGCAACATCCAGGCAGCTGGTCGTATATTCTAGTCAGGGTACAATGGTCAGTCACACAATGAATGAATGCGTAACAAACCCAGAAGAGACGAGCTGAGATTCCACTTTGAAACAAACATTTCCTGCTATTCCTCTTTCAAGTGTCTGGATTACAGGAGAGTATCCTGGGATTGCAAGATGAAGTGCTTTAAAATTTGTTAGTTTACTATTATTTAAGCTGTGCCAGTCAAGATTTTTCTCATTACTGTGTAACCAAAATGAGACAAAGGAACAAGTAGACTGCTGACTCTACAAGAGACTACAGCTGACTCCCAATTTCACATTTGTATCAAAGTAGCTTTATGAGCCATTATTATTATATAATTGTGACCAATCTGAAACTTTTACATCGTGCTAATAAAGTGCCACTTTTAATTATTTTACATTGAGATTTCATGAAAATTCCATTTGACAAAAATATTCTTCTAAAATATTTCATTACCATTCTCTTCCATTGTGCAAAATAAGGAAACATCAGTCTAATCTATTATTCCTGTGAAAGAATAGATTGTAGGGAGGATGGTTGTTAGAGATGTTTAAATTTGAAAGTGAATCAAAAGTATATACAACTTTTGCGAGTTAAATTAAAATGTAACTAATTTCCGAAGTTATGCCTTATCTTTATAAAACTAGTTCACATATTTTAAAATTCAAACCAGAACTGGCTATTCACATTACATATTTTATAATATAGCCACCTAAAAACTTCCTTTGTGAGATGTAGAAGACAGGATTCAGAGTCAAAAGTTCTTGGTACTTAGGAAGGAAATTCCTTACTCAGGTCACTATTATATCTACAACCACCTCACCAGAGTGATGTGAGGACTAAAAGGAATAGTGCCTGCAGACATAGCACACTATTCTTCTTCTTTTTTAAAAGATTTTAGAGAGAGGGGAAGGGAAAGAAATATCAATATGTAGTTGCCTCTTGCATGCCCCCTACTGGGGACCTGGCCTGCAACCCAGACATGTGCCCTGACTGGGAACTGAACCAGCCAATCCTTTAGTTTGCAGGCTGGCACTCAATGCAGAGCCACACCAGCCAAGGCGTTTTATTAGATGTAGCTCACTATACTTAGGTTACATTTCCCTGCCTTGGACAGCATCGTGGTCTTGGTTTCACAGAGGCCCTAAACAGGTAATCAATGCACAAATCTTCTGCAAGTCTAATGTACCCATATGATTGTAAAAACCAACACCCAAACTCTTAAGCCTTTGTAAATTATTCCAATGATGTTATAATGTAATGTGAAGAACACGTTAATTATAAATAATCTGATCATAGTTTCAATCTATACTGATTGTTTCATCACAGTATGTCATTTATGAGAAATGAAATGATGTACAGGTAACAGAGGCCTAAGGTTTTCTAGCTGTTTTTAATGTATTTTTAAAATTATACTGTAACAGTAAACTATTTTATAATTACATCATAGCAGGCAATTGTTTACTGGGACAAAAAGATATGCTAAAAGACAAATAAATAACTATAATTAAATATGCAGAGCTTATTGACATTTTTCTTAGAACAAAAAATTTGGGTTTATCCAGTGAAGTACAGGCATTCTGCTACCACTTTTGTTAGCAAATGGAATCAAATTTTTAAAATTCTTGTAATCTTGAGTGTCTTGATAAGTGTTAGACGGCTTTTGTTTTTCTTTTAGCCACTAAATTTTTCAGGAAAAATTCACCTATTTAAGAAAAATGAAAATACATTAATATAAATTTAAAGTCAATTTCAGAAAAATTACACTTCAATGTTTTTCTTTATAGAAGGCTTTTGTGTTTATTGGTATTTCTCTCTTCTCAAATCTCAATGGCAATAATATCTCCTATATCATTGGCTCTTTCCCCCCACAATGATTAGACATTATTCTTAATTTTTTTTATAACTACTGTCTCGAATATTATTCTTTCTAGTAACTCAGTATTATAAAGGGTGACCCTGTAACACGTCTGGGTCTGCTTCTGTACATTTATTCCACACTATGTGCACTATCGATTCCTCATCACTGACAAAAGTGTTGCTGTTGGCACAATTCATTTCAGAGAGCAATTCTACTACATTATTAGCTTAGATCTGATGTTTATAAAACAGACCTCGTTGCAGTCGAGCAGACTCATCTGACGGAATCTCTAGTTTATTCCCCTCTAGGGAAGCAAGCGCTCTTCATTTATAATGAGCTTTTTCTCCTCCCCCTAAGCTGTGTCTGTGCAATGTTGGCGGTTAAAGGGGACACCCTCAGCGTTCAGGTCATTAGGGTTCCATTTAGTTTCTCACTATCACAGCACAGCTCAGTGCTTATTGGCAGAGCTCGGCACTTGCAGGTCTGGTTTTATGAGGGCCTGACTAACTTCTCTTTGTCATGTAAATATACGAGTAGAATTGCAACTGCCCCATCCCTATACAATCACCAAGAATTTCAAGGCTCATAACCTAGCCAAGCAATGGAGAAAATACCAGTGCCGCTCCACACCTCCTTCTAAATGTGACAGGAGTAAAACCGGTGTTATCATTACCGGGTGCTAATCCATCATCTGAGTCTAATGCTCTATTACCAGAATCTGACATTTTACTGGTAATTTAAAAAGCATTAAAGTATTCATAAGTCACTTTCTTATAAATGTTAGAAACTTTCTTTTTAAAAAAATCCAAAAAAATAAAAACTCCTTTCAAATGATAGTTCTCTACTTTAACCACTCTGGAAGCTGATATTTTTTTCTATTCTTTATACATAGTTTTACCTTCCCAGCTGCACTGCTTGAAGAATAAATCACTTATAATTACTGGTTTCCAAAGTCCCCACATCTTGTCAGTTAGTCAGTGTTGGATCAAATTCTTGGGTTTTGTAACTACGAGAAGCTATTGTTACCTCATTAAATTTTTTATAGGAACACTGTAATATTACTAATACTTGAGTAATTTTTATAAATGAAATCTATGCTAATTTAAGCATATCAGTGATTTAGACCTCAATATATAACAGTCATTTAAAAGATCACTAATAATAATAACACAGTTTAGACATATCAAAAAAAAACCTAGCTGGTTTATTCTTCAAAAAACTGTAATTTAGTCTAAATGACAAGGAAAACACAGTTAAGATTTTTTGGATTAAATTAAACTTTCAGATATGTTCTCACAGACTTCTGATGGCCACTATTACACGATTTTTAATCTCTCAGAAAAGACTTTTATTTTCATTGGTCAGCTCAAACTACTGATTAAAATAAGAACTGAAATTACAGGGGTGAAAAATTGCATTGTAGCTAGTAAAAACTCTAAAAATTTCTATAAGGAAAATAATCTTATGAATTATATTTTGTTGCTTCTTGGAGGAAAAACACAAAGATATTAACATGGCAAGCAGCAATGCTGTTGAATAGGTATTTAATATTGTTCAGAGTTTGAATTGATCTAAAATTTGGACTTTGGAGATGAAGCTGCATCGCTATTAAACAACTATGCATTTTCCAGAAAACCATGATATATGCTTGACTGATCTTTGTCATTTCTGAATAAACTACTATTGAAATCCACACATAGAATTGCTTCTACTTCCACCATAGTAGCTGAGCCATTAAAGTAGGGAAAGAGGCTTTTTGGAAGAAACTAGATTTGAGAAATTTTTCCCTCAATATGACCCTTATGGAGCAAATCTCCTAAGGATGTTCCCCAACATCCACCCCCACCTTTTCTTCCTTTTCACAAAAGATAACCACAACTATTATAATTTTAAGTGGAAAGTTATG
This sequence comes from Pteronotus mesoamericanus, assembly GCF_021234165.1. Classification (NCBI taxonomy): domain Eukaryota; kingdom Metazoa; phylum Chordata; class Mammalia; order Chiroptera; family Mormoopidae; genus Pteronotus; species Pteronotus mesoamericanus. Next base: position 24,124,999 of record NW_026555234.1, on the reverse strand, counting down.
GTCTACATAAAACCATCCCCTGCAGTCTAACTCACCTGCTTTATATGAAGAACGCACCAGGGGGCCACTTGCAGTATAATGAAATCCAAGTTCATTTCCTACTTTTTCCCAGTATTTGAACTTTTCAGGAGTAATGTATTCTTCAACCTATATTTAAAGAATTAATCCCGATTCCAGAATTTACATAAATCATTTTGATTCTAAAGAAAATTGACACCCATGCAGTCAGGTGGAATTAACTTCATAATTTATCCAGGTGCGCCCAGGTTTCTTCTTCTTCCTCTTCACTAACTACCTGTCTACTAGTTACCCGCTGGCCACTCCATCAGAACATAATTACAGGAATTAGAAAGGAAGGGGGACATATCAATTTTGTATTATATTAGCTACTGCAAAGGCCAGAGAAAGAGAATGAGATTATGTGTAGAGGTTATATATTATCTGTATCACACCTTTGTGGACTAACAAGTATAATGGAGAATCATTACTCCTATAACATTCTTGAGGACTAGACTGTATCTTACTTACCTTATATCTTCAGCTTAGCATTGTGTCTGGCACATGGTCACTACTCAAAAAAAAGTTTCTTAAACGAATAAATCAATGTCCAATAGAAAATAGGAAGACTAACTTCTTTCTTACTTCATCCTGGCTCTCATATAACTTTAAATCACAAGATCACTAATTGGGAATGAATGTAATTTCCCAAATTTTAAATGTTTTTGTTGGTTCACTTAAGTCATGTAACTTTGGGGAGAGCAAATAAATTCCAGTGTAGTTGCTTTATGCAGATAATAAAATGCAAACTGGAACTTGAAAAAGTACGTGGAACATATTACTAAAAAGCCAGCAGCTTTTTAATTTAACCTATGGACAATAAAGATTTAACTCAAATTACCAATAAACATTTGGTAATTCACGGTAGCTGTACCTTAAGGTGGCGCTTTGTTGGCTGCATATATTGTCCTAAAGTCAAACAGTCCACATCTGCCTCGCGAAGAGCTAGAGAAAAAAAGCGTATGTTATATTAGCAGGCGTTTTTATGATGCTAAAATTGTAGATTTAAGCATAGTTTTCCAGAACATAATTTTATTTCAGAACAGTGTGAACTTTATCTTGGCCTATAATCCTAACGTTAGAAAATAAGACTATACTCATCCACTGAAAGGTATTTATGTGCCAGGAAATATGGTAAGGATTGAAAACACAGGAATGCTTAGACAGTCATGTGGGGCTGAAAGAAGGATGAACGACTCCAGGACTATGGGACAGAGGCTAAAACAGGGGTGGCAAGTATCTAGAGCAGGAGTCTGGTAGGCAGAAAAGAGAGAGAGCGAGCAGTCTCTCAAAGGCCTGAAAACACCCACAGTGGAGACCAGACCTGCAATGTTATGCTTTTCTAAATGTACAAGATATGCCCGGGCAGCTGATCTGATCAGACATCAGAATCTTTCCAGTGAAACGGAACGAACTGCTGTAAAGAGAACCTTTTAATTACTATTTGAACTTATTACTCTTTGAAGAAAATAAAAAGCTGCAGGAAGGCCAGACTTTGAGGTAAAATAAAAGCTTTCTTATTTAAAATTTGTAAAAGCCCAAGAACCACAAAGCAAATGGGCTTACGGAACTAAGATTAGCAAGGTCCAAAACCTAAGATGTTATGTGACAGTGTTACCAGTAAGCTCCTCCGAAAAGGCAGGAATATATCCTATTCATCTTTGAACTGTCAGAGCCAGCCAGAGCTCCTGGTACCTGGATGGCTCTCAAAAATTGTCCAGTGACTGTACAAGTGGACAAAATCATGTTTTTACTTGATAAAGGGGTAGGAAGTAAAATGGGATACAAATTTCATATCCTAGTATCTTGTGTATCATTCCACAAAGTTCTAAGAAAATATACTTCCTTTTGTTTTTATGTTACTATTTATAACCATACACTGTACCTTGTTCTTATTGGCACTGTGGAAAAGGGACCACATGCAAAACCTGCCAAGCTCAGGGGAGGCCTGCGTGGCAGCCTTAAAAGTACCACATGGGATGGTCTGAAAGTAAAACTTTATAACTAAAAGCAGATCATGGCGGGTAGCCATGTCCTAGGCCAGTATTTTAACCTAACAAAGGTCAATCTTTAGGTTAACTGAGCCTGTCTGTTGTCTTTCTGCATTCTGATAACACCCTTGGAATGTCAAATTTTCTTTTTCCTGACCTAAGCAAAGCATAAGCATTGCACCGAGGGAACCACAAATCCCTCGTTGTTACTGTTATCATGTTAATTGTTGACTATTAACTATCCTGTATCCACCTTTGTAAAAGCGTCTACCATTTAACTTTTTATCTAATCCCAGAGGTTTCCTCCACTTTGCTTTCTCCTGCCTCCCTAATCTATTACCAATGGATTTCTTGTAACCCTCTAATGTCCCCTTTTGACTATACTGTAGAAAATAAGGTGCTAAACTGCAGTTCTCTGGAGCAGTTCTCAATCTGTTGAAATTTTACTTCCTAGCAATTGTCGTCAGTTTGGCTCAAATAAACTCAGAAAAATCCTCTACAGTTTTGAATGTTTCTTAAAATGACAGTGCTTTCACTGAGAATATGGAGGAAGCATAATAGGGCCTTCAAAGTGGATTCCTGCTATTACTCAAATTAAATGGGAGTTTTCATTTTTCAATTTATTTACCTTTCATTGTTGCATATACTTGCTCATCATTCTCGCCTAAACCCAACATTATAGATGTTTTAGAAATAACATCAGGCCGCACCTCCTTGGCGTGCTTCAGTACACGCAGAGACTGGTCGAAATTGGCTCTGGGATCACGAACTTTCCTTGAAAATAGAAGGGCTGTTGTCAGCAAGAATGACCACAAGCTCAACTAAGCACATAATTATGTAAGCAACGTGGAAGACCAGCAAAGTATACTCTGGGCATTGTATCACATCACACAGTTTAATGGTAGAACTTGTGCACAAATGTGCAGTTGTTACTTTAGGATAGAAAAAAGGCTTCACTGGGGCCCCCCTTGCTGTTGACTTTAAAGGCTTTTTAAACCTGGAGCAGAAAAAACTAAAATAAAAGTAATTCAATCTAGGAAGTACTCATTGAGAAACCAGAATTTTGAGGCTGAGAAAGAGTACTTATAAGGGGTATTCAAGAAAAAAAGGGAAAGAGTGGAAGAAAAATCTCGGTCCTGAACAAAGAAAAATCTGTTTAACCTAAGGCCACATTTCAGGTCTGAAACTTTTATGATCATTTTTCTAAAGACTCAGCTGCCCTCTGCTGGTGAGTATACAACATTGACATCTCTTAGGTTAAAAAAAAAAAAAAGGCATGGTTCTGGAATTTTCACTGGAAAGGATAATGTTTCTTAAGTGAAACCAGGAAAATCGGCACCCACTGGCGGTGGTACTGTGAGATATGACAGGGCTGGAATAGGCTGTGCGCCATACTTCCACGGGGGCCGCACCACCATGGCGGAAAGGGGGAAAAGGCCCAAAAGATACAAAGTTGTGATGTTAGGTGAGCACTTACTTGAACAAAAATGTACCTTTATTTTGTATAATTGATTTGTTGTTGTGGTTCTTATTTTTTATGAGAGACCAAATCACAGTGAAGGAGGAAACCAATTTAGAAGTTTAAAAATAACTACAAGACTGATAATATATAGTCATTACTTTCTGAAAGTATTTCTCCACTGAATTTAAGTTCTGCTCCCTAATGTTTATGATTTAATAGAAATGACAGTTACTCTTTTATCACACCTCCTTCAAGTCCTATAACACAGCATAATATCTAGAAGCTAACAAAACCACTGTCAAGTACTTTACTGAAGTTAATAAAAGTGAACATACTAATCTTGACTGAAGGCTAAAATAATTTTTATTTTTTTGAAATACGAACATTGTCATTAATGTGCAATAACAATCTATAATTATCCCTCAATACTAAAATTTTTAGAAGGAAACATAGTGTTTACTTTTTAAAAGACATTTAAAATACATCTGAATGATACCAGTTTTTCTTCAGCATCATTCATTGCATACCTTAATGCCAAATGCATTTTAAAGGTCCTTTTTTAAAAAAAGAATTACATCAAAATAATTGCTCTTGTGTAATTTTTTTTAAAGCTGTTTTTGAAAAAAACAACTCATTGGCACTTGTAATATACTATTAAAACATGAAAAAAAGATGCTCATTATGTGTGTAATAAAACACACACGTATAACTACCTAAGTATACATATACTGAGATGTTAGAAATTAATATTATTGGACAGAAATATTATGGGTGATGATCACATTCTTTTCGTTGGCTATATTTTCTGATTTTTATGTAATAGACATATGTACGTTAAGTTCACTTTATAAAAGTAAATTACGAAGTTCTCCTTTGAAAAAACCGAGAAAATGTTCCAACATTACTCTACATGTGTAATCACCTCTGTAATTCTGGAACTGTTTCTACGTTATGTGCGTATACATCTAATCCTGACAGAGCGACTTTTTCTATGGCTTTCAGATCTCCTCGGAAATCCGGGGTGAGACATTCTACAAGAATTTTTGGATTCCTAAGGGGAAAAAAGGTAAGCATTAAATTAAGGACAAAACTGACATAACTGCTGCTTAGAAAAGAAATAATTCTACTCCTTCTATATGAGTTTCAATACGATAATCTGTACTTAGAACCCTGCCAAAAAAGCATGAACATACAAATGTTTATATTTTAACTGTTACATGAAAAAAAGCAAACCCAGAACTTCAAATAATATTTACATAGTGGTTAAAACACAGCTGCATGCTAATAACAATCAGAACAAATTCTGAAATTATGCAGACTTTTAAACTTTACTGAGTAGGTATTGAAAAATAATTTTCAATAAAATATATTTATTGAGAGGAATTAAAATATAAGTGTTAAAACATTAAATATAAATATTTGTAATTCTTTAGAAAGTAAATTGGGACATTTCCATGTGAATGTGAACATTGTTTCATTGCTTTGACTCTTTAAAAATTCATCAAATAGTGCCCTCCTCCCTTCCTCTACGCAAATATTTCACACGTGTTACAGGTTTTAAAAACTATTCTGAATTGCTGAGTCAAAAGCATTGCTTAAACGAAATACAAACTAAGTATTAATCTTCCTACTAATATCGGCTATACCTATGCATTCAAGCATTAAAACGGGAACTAGCTTACAGAGCTGCTCTCTGTGACAGCAAGAGAAACGACTGAGACAGCTGACAGTTACACAAAACCACCCAAAGTTTTTGGAGTGTTTCCTGAGAGAACAGATATATCTATATATCTATATCTATCCTCTCATGGATATCGAAGATGTTGAAAGAATACATCCTGTAACTTACTGTTTGTCAACTGTAAGTTGAGACCTACTAGTAGTATATGAAATCAATTAGCGGGTTGCAAACAAAAAATATTTTTAATGACGTATAAAAAAATTAAATAGAAAATATTGCAGGAATCATTGAAAAAACACTGAGTGTGTAGGTGCTAGACTAGTACTGAGCTATAGGAATCAAGCATAACTCTTTTTTTATAAAAGCTTTTTAAGTAGATGAGGTTAAAATAATAAAAATGTGGATTATGGGTAAAATTCAAAGGTCATATGAATATAGATAAAATCTATATCATCTTACATATTGCAACAATGTAGGAGCTTATCTCATCCGTATTCTTTCTAGATGATGATTTATTCAAAATCAGTGCTAGAAGACTTAAGTTTTACACTTTTAAAATGACTCAAAGTTTAGACTAGCACTCAGATATGAAGCAGGGGCTCAATGGACCAAAGGTCTAGGGCTAAGTCTGTGCCCCTGAATCCCTAAAATTTCTGCAAATAGGTACCTGTATGTTCATATATGCTTTTTCTGGAGAAAAGACCACATAATTTCCAGCATATTATCAGTTTATAAATGCCACGTAAAATATTAATAACCATTGCTTTGAAGACCTTAAAGAAACTGAATTTAGCCCTGGCTGGTGTGGCTCAGTGGGTTGAGCGCCAGCCTGCAAACCAAAGGGTCACCGGTTTGATTCCCAGTCAGGGCTCATGCCTGGGTTGTAGGCCAGGTCCCCAGCAGGGAGCATGTGAGAGGCAACTACACATTGATGTTTCTCTCCCTCCCTTTCTCTCTCCCTAAAAATAAATAAATAAATTCTTTAAAAAAAAACCCCTGAATTTATATGAATCAAAAAAAGTCCTTAAATTATACACAAGCAAATGCCAAAGTGTGTACCTTTCCTTTAAGTATGATACAGTCTTTGCAAAGTGCTCAGCTCCTCCATCAGGCATATCTAGAAACAAGAGAGCCCACTGCTCAAGATGATGTCACAACTTGGTAAGAGCCAATTTTGGGAAGAGGTAATGATGACACACTAACCATCTCGATCCACAGACGTCAGAACGACATAATCCAGGCCCCACTCTGCAATTGCCTTTGCAGTATTGTAGGGCTCATTGGCATCCACTGGAGGTGGCTTTCTGGCAGTTTTAACAGAACAAAATCTGCAACCTCTTGTACATGTATCACCCATCAACTAGAATAGAAATGTTACTATTTAAATCAAGTAGACAGATGACCCTCAAGAATATATTGAGAGAATAAAGTTACAAAAAATGAACACAATTTGATTCTGTTTATAAGAAATGGGACACTTTCAAAGCTGAGCAATCTAGTTAAGGAATACAAATGTAATGTGGTAAAACTAGAAAGAAAAGGCAATGACAAACTCAGGATTAAGAATGGTGTCAGAGGGACAAGGGGATGGTAGCAGCAAGGGAGGGACAGGTGGGTTCAAAGACAATGCTAATGCTCTCCAGGGCTGTCCAACCTTTTGGTGTCTGGGCCACCCTGGAAGGACAAGAGCTGTCTTGGGCCACATATTAAGTATATCGTGACACATAATCACAAAAAAAATCTCATAATGCTTTAAGTAAATTTACGATTTTGTGCTGAGCCGCATTCACAGTCATCCTGGGCGGCATGCGGCCTGTGGGCCACATGTTGTGCACCCCTGCAATCTGTGCTCACGCGGAATACCAGGGCGTCTGTCGTTTTGGTATTCTTACACATAAGTTACAAAAATTCCTTTGTATCTAATATGAATAAAATGATTTTAAAAGAAATAAAATATTTAATTAACATTATCAATATGTGGGTTTCTCTAGGAATCAAACAGTAGGCGCAGCTCTTTCTTGTTATGAAACAGATGAAACAGAAAACATAAAAAGTGAATAATCTGTCTTCTGCACATATCACTCTTTCTCCAAAACACTGCTTCTGCTGCCACAGGTCACTACCATGTTCTGCAGGCACAGCCACTGCAGATGTTTGGGGGCCGTCAGAGTTTCAAAGCACCACAGCAGGGGTTGTAGTTTCAGGGAGAAAGCTCCTCTCTTCCTTTAACTCTCTCAGAGGGGACTCACAGCACAATGCTTACGCCCAAAGTCTCATGGTTTTACCGAAACAATGAACTCTAGCCAAGAATCAGCTACGAATCAATAGTGGGAAAGGGGACCAGGTACGGGGTGGAACCAGAGATTTACATCGTGGAGTATTCACAACTACGTCTTCCTTTAGGAACTAAGGCTGTGCAACTTGGATAAGCTCCCTGGTTGGCTTGGCATTGTGAGAAGGAGCTTCCTCTCATAAGAATCCTCAGTACCTCACGTAAATAGCCCCCTGCTGGTACAACTCAACAGTGTATCCGACATTTTCAGACAAATGTGAACTTCCAGTTGCACATAATTTCGGTTTAACCCCAATACCTCAATATTCATACCCCTCGGGATAAATACAGTGGACTGCACTGTTAATCCCAATTTTCATGCCACCAAATTAAGGTTATACATCTCACCATTTGCCATGTAATTTACAGTCTCTCCTTCCCACTAGTTGAGGAACTTACGTCTCTATCCCAACTGATGTTTCTCTTGGCCATGCGACTTACTTTGGCCAACAGAACATAGCAGGCATGGCCAAGCAGAAGCCTGTGCATAGATGGTTGGACCCCTTCCATTCCCCACTGTAAGTATATGCCCCGAGGAGCTGCTGGTCCAAGGAAAATAAAGCTTTGTAGAACGGACCTGAATGCATCCTGCTTCCTGGAGTCCAGCTTAGCACAGTAAAGACCCGCTGAGCCCCGGCCCACTGAAAGACCCATGTTGTTCAGGGGGAGAAAGAAATTAGGCGGCCGTGAGTAACATTTCCAAAAATTAACAGGAGATATAGCTCAAGACAGCACATGATTAACTGCCAGGCAGATGAAAGACTCCGTAATAGATTTATTCAGAGAAGAGATCATAACAGGCTGGTTTACTGTCAGTCTTGTTTTTCACATATTTTGCATAAATCCATATGTAATGAAAAATCAGAGGTATTTAATGCCCATTTTTAGGAGAAAACTATAAAACACTTCCTTTCAGTTTCTAGACTGAAACTTTGAGATTTGAGACTGGCCTTACCATGATTGTGGCTGTGGCAGTGGCATATTCTCCCCCTCCCCAACACTCTCCAATATTGGGACAGCGTGCTTCCTCACACACCTGTGAGTAAAAGGGAACTGACGACAATCAGGCTGAAAATATTTACCAGGGGAACAAATGAGTGATCAGGCATTTTATACTACACCTTTTTACAACATATTTACGAAGAAATTTACTATTCAAAAATGCTGTTAAGCTGTCAAATTGTATGTATGTTAGGATCCTATCTTTAAGTTAAAAACAGTATGAATGTATGTATTTATATGTGCAAAGAAAAAAGATCTGGAAAGATATATAATGAACAGTTAAAGTGGTAGAGTTAGCCCTGGCTGGTGTGGCTCAGTGGATTGAGCTCCAGAAGCAAAGTGATACTTTGTGAAGCAAAGTGTCACTGGTTTGATTCCCAGTCAGGGCATATGCCTGGGTTGCAGGCCAGGTCCCTTGTCGGGAGGATGTGAGAAGCAACCACACATTGATGTTTCTGTCCCTCTCTCCCTCCCCCCCCCAAAAAAAATAAATAAATAAAATCTTTTTAAAAAAAAAAGTGGCACAGTTAACATTTGTATATGACATTTCACATTTAATATTACACTCTTTCCAACAAGCTTTTTTTTTTCTTCTTAATCCTCACCTGAGGACTTGTTTTATTGACTTTTGCAGAGAGACAGAGAGACATACCAATCAGTTGCCTCCCATACATGCCCTGACCAGGGATGGAGTCTGTAACCTTTTGGTGCACAGGATGATGCTCCAATCAACTGAGCCACCCAACCAGGGCTTTTTTCTTTTCTTTGACACAAATAGAGAAAGAAACATTGATTTGTTGTTCCACTTATTTATTCATTCATTGGTTGCTTCTTGTATGTGCCCTGACCAGGGATTGAACCCACAACCTTGGTGTATGGGGACAACGCTCTAATCAAGTGAACTACCTGGTCAGAAAAACATGTTCTTAACTTGTAATATAGAACAAACAAACCCTCGTTTCCTAAGCTGCAGGAAAAAAATCTTTTTTTTTTTTTTGCCCTGTTAGATGAGAAGCTAAGAAATTCAACTACTTTTTTTTCTGTTGCAGGGAAAATGATTTTTAAGTATATTTCTATTACTGATAATAATGCATCCTAAATATCTTTATTCACTTTCCCTGACATTATTAATATGTATCTTATTAATTTTTATGTTACACATATGTAGAAAATTTTTAGCTTTTGAATAAGAGAAATACTTAACACTTTGACAACTTACTGTATGGAGATTTAAATTCCGCAAAGTATTTTTCAGTTTATTGTAATTTTTCCCCATGGGAATTTCTGTCTTTAGCCATGGAGGTAGTCTTAACCTGAGAAAAATCAAAACTATCCATTAACAAACATATTCCCAAAAAATCGTACATCTTTGAAGTTACTTTGACATATTATAGTTTCTAGTTAAGAGTTATTTCCCCTCCGCCCCCTCCTCCAATCCTGGATTAACTCTTAAAATTTTGCCACAGGAGTAAGAACAGAGATTCAAATTTAGGCTTACTCAAAACTTTAGAAAACACCAGTGTTTGTGTCTAACAGGGCACTATGTTCATGTCTATTTTTTGCAAAGGCATAGAGTAAGTAACACCAGATTAATAAAAAAAAGAATGAGGTTTTGAACATCTCATTCCCCAATGAAAAATACCAATCCAAAATTCTATATTTGTATAGAATACAGAGAGATTCCTCAAAAAAAGATCCTGCTCTACTTTCTATTCTATATTTTATAATGATTAAGTGGAAAAAAAATCTAAAATTTGGAGTGAAGACAGACTTTGTATCCTCAGGTTCCCCTTGACTTCTACCCACTTGTGATCTAAAAGTTGTGCAAAGTATCCAGCAAAACAATTTGTCTACTGCATGAAATTTCTTCACCATTCTTTTAAATGAAGGCAAGGTGTCTATAGGTCATGTTGCTTCGAGAAGCAACGAGTAAGATCATAAACACCCAGATGCAATGTAATAACCTTCACTTTCTGAAGAAATTAGATGCTGGATATAAAAATAGGAGATGGCGGTGTAGGATGGTTAAATCCTAGGAAGGTTGAATGAGAATTGTTAAAGGGCACAGAGAAAAGGATTCCAACTATTTCACCTACTCACTTATGTCTGCTATCGCTTCTTTCTAATGACTTTAAGCTAAGTTTAACAAGTCTGAATAAAAATATACTCTAGGGCTTGGTTATATCTGAAAATAATGCATGATGAAAGAATGGTATATTAAAATTATCTCAAAATTTCAATTACCTTTCTCCTTTCTGGCGTTTTAAGTTTCCTTTATATTCCTCCCAGGTGCTCTTGTCTGCGAGATCACCAGATACAAAATCTTGAAGGTCTGGTCCATTCTGTAAAAATTCTTTTTTTTTATCTAGCAAGGAACTAACTGCTCGGACTGGATTGTATACATATTTTCCAAATACCTAAACAAAAGAGTTCATTTTGACATTTATTCAGTGGGCTTTAAAATAACTTACTTTTAACCTATTTAATACCTCTTCTCCCTATTTCCCCTGTGGATATCAAAATCCGAGGATACTCAAGTCCCCTATATAAAATGTCCTGAATCAACGCATACAATCCTACTTTTCCGTCGCTACTCCCAAACGCAGATCAAAAACAGGACAGGTACTTAACTGAAAAAAAAAAAAAAAGCCGCGCGTAAGCGGACCCATGGTTGTTCGAGAGTCAACCGTACATTGTTGACCATAAGAAACCATTGGCTTCTAGATCTGAACACAACAAACGTGAGAAGATAGCCCAGATACTGTAATATTCCAAAGTCAGTAAATCTAACGCAAAAATAACCTTCAATAATTCAAAACGAGCCCCTGTTAATGGTGCTGGACAAATGCTATACAGCACTTGCCCTTGTCTCCGTGAAAGCCTAAAGCACAGGTTTGTGTTCTCACCGTCCAGAGGGGTGTCTAGTACATGGTTTAGAATCCAACACAGAATAGTAAGAGATGTTCAACCCAGTGCTCCTATAATGCTCCCAAGAATACAGGGTACGAATCACTGAGAAACAGAAAGAAAAGCTCTCGGCGCTGGCCGGAGGACCTACAAACAAGCCACTACCAGAGACTTTACTACATGGGGGTGTCCGGAGAAATAAATGAAAAAAAGTTTAGAACAGTGCCTGGGTAGAGGTAAATGATCAGCAACTGTTGACCTTATTACCGGGCGCACTGAGCAGATGGGAGTCCCTCATCCCACTCCCGCACCCTGCAAATCCCGCCACTCACCTGGGGCCTCGCGGTGCGGACGACGATCCCGCAGCGTAGAGACATCTCCTTCTTTGGTTTCCTACAAGGGTGAAGGACTCTAATTCCAAGGAAAACACAGATTGACAAACCGTCTCGCCATTTATGACGCGTTACATGGACCACCTTTGACCCGGTAGAACTTTTAACTGCCTCGAGATTCGTTGCTTTAGCCTAGTGGCGTCGCAGGCTCATGACGCATTACGTAGGGCCCTTACGGCTACAAGAACGTGATGACGAAAGACGCTCCCTCTTTGCCACTTCTACTGCGAGGTGAGGTTATGTCAGTATTCCTTGGGCTCTAGGAATCTGAAGCCATCTGCTTGGGGAAAGTCAACGACGCCGGTTTGGCAATCGGAGACTTTATCCTGGTTGTCCCCCCGCCCGACGAGGCCCCATGTGGATCTGGCGGCACTGGGATTCGAGCTCTGTCCTGGACTTTTAGGCCTACCCCCGCCCCTTGGCCTTACCGGGATGGCGCCTCCCTGATAGGGCTCCCAGGGTGGCGCTGGGCCTCGTGACAGCCGCTTAGGAGTTGCTCCTCGCAGGCCAAGATGCAGCGGGGGCCGTCTCCGTGTTGGTCCACCTGTGACCTCCCGGAGATTTTTGCCTGCCGATATCCGAAAGGAGTGGAACTCTGGGCAGGGTAGTTTGGTCAAAATAGGCCCGGCCCCAGTCTTACCCCAAGTGTTTTGTGTTTCAGGATGAAGACCATTCTCAGCAATCAGACTGTCGACATCCCCGAAAATGGTAGGAGACTTGATGTTTGCTTTTTTTTTTTTTTTACGTCTGTGCTACGCGCTCTATACTTTGCTCCGAGTCCTCACCAGTGCGTTCGTTCTCTCCTAGTCGACATCACTCTGAAGGGGCGCACAGTTATTGTGAAGGGCCCCAGAGGCACCCTGCGGAGGGACTTCAACCACATCAACGTAGAACTCAGTCTTCTTGGAAAGAAAAAGAAGAGGGTGAGTTTTTGTGGGTTTTTTTTTTGGACACCTTTAGTTTGTTTGGAAAGTGTGATTTAATAGCATCACATTTGGCTGCTTTAAAAATGATAGAATTGAGATTTAATGTTTCAGCTTAAAATTTGGTGTCCAGAATTGTAGCCAGTTTCGGTGTTGGTGTTTTAGCGAAGTTGGAGAACGAGTGGGTTATAGCGCTTCGTGCTAGTAGTAATTAGTGGTAGGTCTTAATAGTACTACAAGTTAGGTTTATTTTCTTCGTGATTGTTCAGTAAGAGTCTGGGCAGTAGACTTTATTAAACCTAGCATTTTCGCTTTCTAGGAGGGAGGTGTGATGCAACTTGTACAAAATGGGTGTGTTGTCGTTCCTTTGTGAAATGTGTACTTGTGATGAATAGTAGTGATTGTTAGTTATTGAGGGCTTTGCATGTGGTTTCATCTTTCCAGTTGAAAGGCATATGCTTTAATTAGGCCTCATGTTGGAATCTAGAGTAATTCTACGGGTAAATGGACTTTTCTTCCAAGACTACGCATTACTGGAAAGAATCTGCTATGGTTTTGTTCTGTTACAGCTCCGGGTTGACAAATGGTGGGGAAATAGAAAGGAACTGGCCACTGTCCGCACCATCTGCAGTCATGTACAGAACATGATCAAGGGTGTTACGCTGGTAAGCAGACTGATCAGACAAACAAATCAAAACTGTTTTGGAAGGGGAGGTTTCTTGGCTGTACTTAAAGCAGCATAAACGTCTGTGGTAGAGAGTAGATTATGCAGGAAATTTATAGAGGTTTTTGAGCTCTAGATCATGGGGAAAGGTGATCTTATCAAATGTGTATAATAGATATCCTTGGGTGTTTAGGAATAAGTGATCAACGCAAGTAAAGACCAGATGGTGTTAATAGGCCGATGGTGTTTTTCACACAAAATTAGATTCACACCTTGAGGCTGTGGTTTTTTAATAGAAGATGTAGCACATAAAGTAGGCTTCGATTTCTTGTTGGTATGCCTCTCCCGCCAAGGCCCCTTGTAGGGATAGAAAAAGATGGGTCTTATTTCTGAGTTCCCTGTTCATTTTCCTAAAAGCATGTTTAATGTCAGCGCTCTTTTTTCCAAACCCCCTTCCCCAGCTTTTAAAATAAAATTTATGCTTCTGCCTTTGCTGAAATGCTTTTCTTTTCATTAAAGGTCAGCCCTTCTAGTGTATACCAGAGAACAGCAACATGTACTTAACACCATCATAAACCCACCTTGTCATGTTTCCCCTTGTTCCGAAGCAGAGTTCCTGAGAGCAGAGCGCCTGTCCTGATAGCCTCAATTCTTGCCATCTGACCTCCCTTAGTAACTCAGTAAATATTAGTCTAATGCCAAGGCAAAGGACTTCGGGGTTCTTATTAACAGAAGTCACCATCTATTATTGTGGGCATAGGAGGTAGTAAAATAATGCTTCCTTAACATAGTCAGTAATATTGCAGTATGTGTGGGGACAAGTGGTTGCTGGAAATATTGGGGAACACTTTGTAAAGCATATGATTGTATGAACACTATGCTGTATACCTGGAACTACTACAAATTAATATTGAAAGTAAACTAATTGAAAAGTTTTTTAAAAATAGTGCTTCCTTATGGAGCTTTATAGTCCATTGAGACAGTGAACCGTTTGTGTATAAAATTTTCATAAGGCTTGATTGAGATAATAGTTATAAAACTCTGACATTGAGTGCTTTGTGAGAACTGTTTCAAATTTCTAAACATTGCTAATTGTTTGCTTAACATAGGGCTTCCGTTACAAGATGAGGTCTGTGTATGCCCACTTCCCCATCAATGTTGTTATTCAGGAGAATGGTTCTCTTGTTGAAATCAGAAATTTCTTGGGCGAAAAATACATCCGCAGGGTTCGGATGAGGTCAGGTATGTGCATACTTTCAGATATTGTTCAGATATTTTTCTTTTATAGCTGTAAAGGCTGGTGTTTTGGGTAGCTGTAAATACAACCAGACTTATTTCAGAATTGTCTGTTTTGATTATGCTTACTATTTGTGCTAGTTAAGGTTTTTTATCATATTTTTACCAGTTGTGATTCCTGAAGGCTTTTACATTGGGAGTAGTTTGCGGGGCACAGTAGCTCTGTTTAGCTCTGTAAACTGAAATCCTGAGAAAAGACCGTTTGAGTAGTGGTGAATAGCAGAGACTGCCCAGGTTCAATTCCCACATCTCGGTATCAGCCTGGGGCACATTACCTCTATGTAGCTCATTTTACTTACCTGTAAAACTGGAGACATTTTATGATTAAATGAGTCATAATTGAAATGCACCTAGAACAGTGTTGAACACTGAAGCATTAGAAAATTTTGAAGCTTAGTGTTCTTGACGCTTTTTGATAGCATTGGGATTTGGAGGTGTGGGAAGAAGGGATTTTTTTGGTAACAATTTAATGACTCTTCAAGAATGAACTATGTCTCCCACACTCACAACTGTAAACTTACTTTTGTCCCACCCTGTATATGCAGTAGAAATAAAACTCAATACAAGTGTTGTGCAGCTGAAATGTACTGGCTGAATACCATCTTCTCATACTCCTTAATTGGATTACAGAGCCTAACTGCTCTGGGAGATTCAAGCAGGAATGCAAACAAGATTTTGGCCCAGATAAATCAACAGTAAAACCAAAACTTCTCTCGAGAAATTTTGTTTTGTCTGTGAAATTTGAAATGGAATAAATTACTACTTGATTTAAACATTTTTAAAAATTTATTTTTCTTTTTATTGATTCCAGGGAGGAGAGAGAGGGAGGGAGAAAAACAGATATGAGAGAGAAACAGTGATTGGTTGCCTCTTGTGCATGCCCCTACTGGGCACTGAACCTGCAATACTTTGGTCTCTGGGACCAACCAACTGAGCCACACTGGCCAGGGCTTTATTTACATATTTTTCATTAAGTATTTTCTCTGCAGATAATGATTTTATGTTGACACTATGCGATTACTCTCTCCCCTTTTAGGCGTTGCTTGTTCAGTATCTCAGGCCCAGAAGGATGAGTTGATTCTGGAAGGAAATGACATTGAACTTGTATCAAATTCAGGTTTGTATGTTTGTTACGCCTATGAAATTTTGTCTGAATATTGTAGTTGAATACATGGTATTTTGTTCATTTGGTGAGCCCTTTTAATTAGGGAAATTAAAAGCTTTCCCCAAAATACTCAGGTTTTAAGATGGGTGTGTTTGGTAAAGTAATTGTTTTTATCTCTTACAGCTGCTTTGATTCAGCAAGCCACAACAGTTAAAAACAAGGATATCAGAAAATTTTTGGATGGTATCTATGTGTCTGAAAAAGGAACAGTTCAGCAGGCTGATGAATAAGATCTAAGGTAGGTTCTTGTAGTGTCTAAATTTTATTATGACTTTAGTTGCTGGGGGGATCTTAATTTACTGAGACTTAAACAAGCTGTCATAATAGAAAATGAGGAGTTGCATTCCAAAACTGTGAATTTGTCAGAATAAGACTAAAACTTCAAGTTTGTCTTTTCCTCTGGAAGTTGTCTTTGGACTGATGAGTTACCTTCAAGTTTCAGGAGAGCCCATGTTGACCACACTATTGTGCTCGCTCCTGACCCCCAGCCTCGCATACCCTTACCCTCTTTCACGTGTTACTGTTCGTAGAGATGGAATTCCACACATTTTAAATATGAATCTTAAGTATGTTTAGGTTTATAGTAGAATACTTGTGGACAAGCATTTTGATGGCGATTTAAGGCATTTTTATTTCTTTTTACAGTTGTCCAGCTGTAGAAACAGCAAGGTGCCGAATGATTCCTCACACTTACTTGGGATATTCCTTACATTTATTTGTGTAATTTTAAAGATGGAATAAAAGCTGTGTATTGATCTGGACCTTTTTTCTTAAATTGATCATTCTTTCTGGCTGTTTGGCAAGTAAACAGTTAAGTTTCATGTAAGATTTCATGGGAGAAGTGACTTTTTTGAAGGAATATCAAGGGTATTTCAGGCAAGAAGAATATGGTACCAGTGACAGGCTACACTATCTGGCTGT
Organism: Pteronotus mesoamericanus; assembly: GCF_021234165.1. Taxonomy (NCBI): domain Eukaryota; kingdom Metazoa; phylum Chordata; class Mammalia; order Chiroptera; family Mormoopidae; genus Pteronotus; species Pteronotus mesoamericanus. The sequence continues at coordinate 24,108,206 of NW_026555234.1, read as the reverse complement.
TAATCATTGAATGCAGAATTTGAAGGAGGGTGTCTTGAAGGTATCAATTTTGCAGAGGTGCACTTTTGAATATCTGAGGTGAGTGTGTTTAAATTACCTGTCTGTACCAGTAACTTAATGTGAAAAAGCTGGGGCATGAAACAAAGTAATACAGCCTTAGAAATATTTATAGACATACTATATATCCAAACCTGAATTTGATACAAGTGCACTTAGTTTGTGTTTAAAATAAACATTGTTGCTGTGGTCCACAATCCTCTCCATGTTAGTGTCACACTTCAAATATGAATTAATCTTTGGCTTGATGAATGTGATGGTTTTTAAATGGATGAAATGATAAATCTTAAGATTTGCTTTGAAATATATGAGGTGGGTTTGGGGTAGACTTTGAATGGGGTTTCAGGTGAAACATTTCTAAGTTGATAATTTGTTGAGGCTGAATGGGGATTCATTATTCTACTTACATAAGGTTTTGAAATTTTTCATAGTGTAGAAATGAAACAAATCCCTGTGTGTTTTGCCTGGGTTACTATAATAGCCTCTGAACTAACTGTTCGATTTGTCAGTATTGCTGCCTCTGAAACTTCAAGTTGTCTTTCCCTTTGGGAGTTGTCTTTGGACTGACGAGTTACCTTCAAGTGTCAGTAAAGCCCATGTTGACCACACTATTGTGCTCACTCCTACCCCCAGCCTCGCATACCCTTACCCTCTTTCACGTGTTACTGTTCGTAGCATTTATGATATAATATTGATTACTTCCTCATGTAATGATTATGCTTTTTTTGCTGGCTAGAATGTAACCTTCATGGATTGGGGGTGAGGGATGTGTCTACAGGGGGATATTTTAAGTACCCGGGACAGTGTTTGGCACATAGCTATTTGCCAAATGAATGGTACCCAGATTGCCAGGGAGGTTAAGTTGTAGACTGAAGACAGTACTAGCAGTGGGGCTGGAAAGATGTTTTGGAAGATTTTGGCAAGATTTCAAAGCGGAGTGGGGGAGAAATTTTGAAGTGGCAATATTACAGAGGGATAGAGATGTTAAGAGAGTGAGTATGTAGACAGTAGCGACTTTGGGAGTAAATGTGATTTCTCCAAGAGGGAAGTGGATTGGTGTACTGGGTGAGACCTCCGCAGGATGTAACTATTGGAGGTTGGTTGTAGCTAAGGAGATTTCCATTTAATGGTGAGTGTCGTAAATGAAAAGTCTTAATTCTCCCCGGGGAGAGCTTCCATGTTTTCTGTATCTGTATGGATAAACACTTGTGTGTTATTTTCCAAACTTTAATGTGTAGGAGTACATATTTCATAATGAGAAAACACTCAAACTAAGTTAATCGGGTTGGCACACAGTTTAGGATGGGGGCAGCAGTGTTGGAGCAGCACCCCGTTAACACCAAGCCCATTCACGTTCCACAGTTCTTAAAATTGACTAAATTAACAGTTTATTTGGAATAAATTACATTGAAAATTAAAGTCACAATATACTTACCTCATTCCCCAAAAGCTCTTTAAATACCATAGTTGTGATATTTCCATAAACATTATCGAAGATGTTAGTGAAAGATGGTTATATTTAATACACAGAATAATTCCCAAGTGGCAGAAAGGTAGGACTATAAGCATTGGGTTTAGGACTAATATTTGGGAGAGTTTCTGGCTAGGCAACAAGTTGGAAAAAGGACAGTAAGTCTTTTAAGCTCTAAATGTAAAGATATTTAAAAACGGTGATGGTTAATGGACTTGAATATAAGGTACAAAGCACAATGTAGAGACCAAAAAAGCAAAACCAAATTGAGTTCTAAGTCATCGTCATTCATATGCCTGAATATGCATTTCTTTCTCAAAACCGAGCTCGAGCTCGAGCTCGGGGGTCAGAATGAACCCATGCAGCACGGAGGGGGAAGCAAAAAGCCAAGTGATTTATTTAAATGCTTCTTTCTACATAATTGAGGTATAGAAACAAATGACCGTTAAAATTTTGTGTAGCTTCAGGCCCACTTAGTCGTCTAAGAAAATATTTCTTGCATAACCTAAAAATAGCTAAGGATGGAGGTGTTGGGTGCACTGGTTGCAAAGAGAATAGACAAGACACAACCAAAATTTACTTTTTGAATTTGGCCAGCTAAATAAATTGATTTCTCATTCCTTTTTGCATTTACTTGAGCTGACCGGTTGTGTTATTTCTACAGCATCTTCGAAATTTACTACAATTCATTATCAGTTAGACTCTCGTGTAGGTAATTTGGCTTCTTACAGAGGTGGACTTGGGAAACAATTACAATTACCTTAATTTAGGGTAGTTTCCTAACAAGCCTTTATGAACTGAAGAGCTTTCCATTTAACTTGTAGAAAGGCTAAATTCCTGTAGAGGGTGGCTAGTAACTTGCTCCTGTGGTTACTTAAATGTTGACTAACCTCAAAGAAAATGAGTATAATGGTTTACATGCGCGATTTCTTTCTCCAACAATTAGAGTACACTGAACAAATCTTAAGCACAGAGTTCTAGAATGTGCAAGCTCAGATTTAAGAATTTACTTAATTCCAGCCGCAGTGTAAAAAGTGCATACTCATTGGGATCCAACATTCTGAACTGCATCCAAAGAGGCACAGTTGCTAGGTCCAGCTGTGGCTGCGTTCTACACCTTGTTAGAAGTGATAACATCCAGTGTTGAGTTTTAAATCTTTGCTATGAAGTCCTAACAGAACAAAGTTGCACTTTTTCAAAATACTTTTTATGATAAGTAACTTGGTATTTATAAGAGAAAAGAGTGATGGAAAATAACTCATCAAACTTCATGAAGCAATGTGACAGAAAATCCTCATGGCTTATTGTCCAGGCCAGTGAATTTCAACCAGTGTGCCACAAGAATTTGTAAAACATGCAATACCTGACTAGTTGGGCATTGACTTCTTTTTCCTTAGCTTGTCAAATGGAAACAGCCAACATTACAGTCTGGTGTGGATGAATCAAAATTATGCTTATCTGTTTGTCAGAGCAGCAAAACGTATTTTTTTAGTATGTGGCAGAATTTTAGTAATTAGTTTGTGTGTCATGAGATACAAAATGTTGAAAATAGCCTATTTAGGCAGAGCCTTTATCTTAAATTTGAGAACTGAATTCACTGACATCAACACATCTACAGGGAAATTCATTTGAAACACAGAGACATCGATTGTCATCACCTTGGCTATCATTGATTTCTCAAAATTTCTTTTTACAATATAGGTGTATCTCCTGTAAGTTACCAGTGTATGGAACTGGAGTGAATTTCTGAACTTTATATCAGGCAGGCAGACCTAAGATCTGTTTAGCTAAGAACATTCTTGTGGCCTTTCTTTAATGGTATGTGTTGCAAGTTCTTCGCTTTCCAAAGTTTTCTTCTCTTTCGTGTATGAAAAACGGTGATTGATAAAAGTAGGACCAGGGTAGAGAAGAAGCAACAACCAAAGAATATCAGTGGTTTCTTCTGCACAAGAAATAAGCAGACAGTGCACTCTGTGTTTCTTTGAGTCTGACTGCATCTAGGACTATCCTCTGAAGGGAAGCCGCTGTTGCTAATCAGTTTATTGTAAAGCTGAATTGAGGATTTAGCTTTGAAGTCGGATGTGAAGAATCCAAATCTGGGTTTAGATTTTTCTTCAGTCAGTTTGAATGCATAATAGCCTTTGATATTGACTTTATCAACCAGGTATGCTGAAAAATACCAGAAATGAACATTATTAACCACAAATGAACTATAAAATACCTTTGAATAAGAATTTAGTTTTCATTGAAACAAGGTAAACTCATGACCATAAGAAAGTGATTTGGTGATTTTCATTAAATGGCTTTTTTATATTCTTTTACAATTAATACGAAGAAGGTGAAAATACATGTAATTACATTTAGGAAGAAATACAGAGGAAAGCTGTGATCCTGAAAGGATGCAGACACATCTGGGAGAAAAAGTAAATGTAAGCGTTGTCACTTGTCCATAGGGTCACAAGCAGAAAAGCCTTGATTGGCCTGATTGCAAACCACAGATGTGCCCTTGGTGTTCCATAGCTACACACCGTTTTCCCTAATCACTTTCTTCTCCGCCGTTCTCTCTACTTCACGGAAAAGTGGAAGCACTCGGGGAACTTCTTCAGTCCTCCACAGCCACATCTCCTCGCCTGCTGGCGTCTGCACTCTCACTCTGCCCCCTCGGCTGGCACTGTGGTGGACCCGCCCACGCTCCTGGAAGGGGCTGACTCTGCCACTTACACCTGAAGTTTACTTTCTCTTGCCTTCTCAAGGACATTGTTCATCTGTTCTCCCCTCTGCTTGCTCATGTATTAATTTTCCCTCGCTACTGGGTCATTTCTGTATAAATGTGCTGTTGGTTATCGTTTACAGCAGCAGCTCCTCCTCAGTCATCTTTACCAATTTCTTATCTTTGACCTTTGAACACTGAAGTGTCCCAGAGCTAAGCCACCTTCTCTATCCTTGCTCCCTTATAGTGATTCCATTGAGCCCTATTTTACTTTTTATTTTTTAAAGATTTTATTCTTAGAGGAAGGGAAGGAGAAAGGGAAACATCCACATGTTCCTTTCGCATACCCCCAAACAGATACCTGGCATGAAACCCAGGCATGTGCCCCGACCAGGAATCACACAGGCGACCCCTGGGTTTCCTGGACAGCCTCCAACCCCCTGAGCCACACCAGTCAGGGCTTATTTAAAAAATACCATCCATTTACTCGTGATTCCCAAATCTATCTGAATCTAAGACTCCTGTATCTATTACCCGCCTCAACATCTCTAATGGGATGTCTAAGCGGCATCTCAACCCATGCGACACCGAACAACTTGTCTCCAAAATGCCTGGGCCTACCAGTCTCCCAACCTGGTAAGTGGCCACTTCATTTTTTTAGTCACTCAAACCAAAACCTTGAAATCATTTTTCACTTTTTTCTCTCCAATCCTGTTGACATTACCTTGAAAATATATTCAGAATCTAGCCGCTTATCACCATCTCCACTCGATCATTTTTTGGGTTTTTTGAGATTCAACACAATGTTTATTGGCTAGTGTTTCAGGGATTTGACTAACACTAAGATCCTCAGAAAAATAGTGCTTTTTGCCTTAAAATACCCAGCGTCATAAATAAAGTGATCACATTCTCTTATTTTGGGTCTCCCGACATCCTGTTTTCAAATGCAATAACAGACCTACTATTACTTGAGACCAGGGGCTTCAAGTGAGGGAGCAAGGGTCTGCTTCCACATTTGCATCAAGTTCGGTCTAAAATTGGGAATGGGGGTGGGGGCTTAAGCCCTCAGGGCTGGGTACCTCCTGCTCCTATACCTGAGCCTTAGAACTGTTCCTGGTTTCTGTACACTGATAAAAAGGGGTCCCGTGAACAAGGGCCTGCACTGAACCATTGTAAATGTTCGCTAGGGTTCTCGCCTTTCCCGCCTCCCCCAACCCCCCTCAATCCCCGCTAAGGCCCCCCAGGTCCACACCCTCTGTTGGTGGCCGCCAGGAAGAAGTTTGAGTACTTAGTGGCAATCCCTTCTCCCCTCACACAGGATGTCCATATTACGACATCATCATGTTTCCAGGGCTGTTCCCTCAGTTGTGGGGGAGGGTAGCTATCCCCCGAAGTTCTGGGATCTGCGACGCTCCTAAGACCCAGATTGCTAAATGCTGATATGCCAGACGGGCCCGGGGGCAGGGAGCTCCAAGGGTGGCCACAGGTCCAGGTCCACGCTGACATGGTGCCGTGCAGTCACGGGGCTCATTCATAACACGCCGTTCTGAAAACAATGCCTGCAGCTTGCACACCAACCACACATCTGCAAGCGAGCAGCCTGGAAGCCACGACAGACAGGCGGCAGCGGTGCAGCCGGCAGCTAGTGGCCGTGCTCCCACCCAGCTCTGCCCTACCTGCGTGAACTCTTTAGCACTTTGCTAAGATGTTCTACTCCAACACTGATTATATGGCCTCACCCTCCCGCTGCAGCAGCGTCTCGCCTTCTGAGGGACGGTCTCTCCTACTACCATTCTCTGGCCGATGCGTCTCCAGCTTGGGCTGTCCAGTCCATGAGCAGGTAGGGCTGGTTTTGCGCCGCCGCGGGTCCTGGGGGTCGGAGTCACCCGCGGAGAAGGCACCAGGCAGGACGCTCTGGAACACTGGTCTGACACCCCTTTCTGCGGGGAGGGCGGCTGCCCCAGCCGAAACAGATCTATCTCGGGAGGCCAGACTTGTTCCGAACGCACGCACGCTTGTCAGTAAGAATCAGTGTCGGTCCTTGTCCCGCCGGTCCCCCGCCCGGGGCTCATTCTGAGCTGTCCTCAATCCAGCATGGACTGGTCCCTGACACTAGCTGGGGCAAATGTGTCCCAAAGACTCACTAACTCACCATCTCCATTCTTAGTAACCTATCCCAATCCACAGTGATCTCTTACCTAGATTAGAGCAACTCTCCCTGTTTTTTTTCTTGCTCCTTGCTACAGCTGACATGAAAAAAAATTTTTTTTAGATGTCCTAAATTAAACCACAGCAAGCCGGAGGGCAGGAAGAACAGACAAGAAATTAATCTGTTAACACAGTTGAAACCAGCATAAGATTGCTCCTATTCCTATTTGTATATTGAAACTTTGAATCAACTTCCAGGAGGCTATTTCAGCTCCTAACTAAAAATGGTTAGCCCACCCCCAGTCTCTACGCATCCTGCTTATGCATGCACTTTCCAGTTTGCTGCGACAACCAATCCAGAAGCATCAGAAATTCTCCCTCAGGGACTATGCACCTCTCCCAGAACTGTCTCTGCCACACCTCCCTCCATCTATAGCCAATGTAAATTCTTTCAAAACAAATTATATAGTCCTTCCCCAAACGCATTGTATAAAAAAATCCCCGCCAGCTCCAGGGCAGTGGGACACCTTGGATTTTTGCATCCAGCTCTGCTGCTGCTAGTTCAGCTTGCAGGCCCCAGGACCTGGTCCTATTTCTGGTTAGCTCAATAAACCCTTCCAGAGAATCTTTCACCCTTCATGTTTTTTGTTTAACAAAGTATATTCACAAAAGAGTGTCCAGAGTGATTCTTTTCAAGTGTTGAGTTCGATCCTGTCGCCCTTCTGTTTAAAACTTTCCAGAGCCTTTCTCTCTCACATTGAGTAAGAGCCACAGTTCTTAGGATGGCCTACTAAGATCTATCTAGTCTGCCTCTTTCTTTACGTCCTTGGCCTGATCTTGTGTTACTTTCCCCTTGCTCATTCTTTCCTCCTTCCTGATCCTCAAACGAGCCAGGCATGCTCCCACATCAGGACTTTTGCATCTGCTCTTTGCTTATCTGGAACACGATTTTGCTGCCTCATCTCTCCAGATCTCGGAAGACTTCCCTAACCACTCTCTTTACAATTGTAACCACTCTCCTGTCCTGCACCTCTGGGCAGTCAGCTGTTTTTACTCCATAGACCTTTTCACCTGTGACACCCTCTTTCTTACTTACCTGCTTGTTGACTTTTATCCCACAAAAATATAAGCACTATGAGGACAGTAATCCTTATTTTGTTCAGTGGTGATATAGTGCCCAGAACAGCTTTTGTCCATGTTACATGCTCAATAAATATCTATCAAATGGGTAAATTTCTGAGAACTTTTTGCTGCTTCAACAAATCACAACCATTTAAAATTTGATTAGAAGTGGTAATAGCCGATGCAGGGAAGAGTATGTGACTTGTATGACCGGTGGCATGGGGGTGAAGAAGTTACATTTTGATTGGTGGGTAAAGGTGGTGCCAGCCTTCTGAGGAGATGTGACTGCCTAAATGTAGGTCTGGGTGGGGGTCTGTTAGCCCAAATTATCATCTTGCTCTAGACTCTGTTCATTTTGCACATGACTGGAGGCAGGCAGTTAACCAAAGTTGTTTATGGGCTTTTGCTTTTGGGCACTGTAGTTTTCCTCCCCTTCTGCCTTCCAGGCCTTGGGATGAATACACAGTCTCAAGGTTTTCCTTTTCCCAGCTAGTAGAGATGAAACACACAGACTTTCAAGGGCTTCCCCCTGCACTATCATAGTTTTCTTGTGTTGTTCTGGACACCTGGCAGCCTTATAGGATCAGGCTCAGGACTACTAGGTCACGGGTGACGCATGCTTTTCTTTGCCTTTAGCCTACTGTATTAAGTTCTTTGTTAGATTGCAATGGTGAGGGCCCTGTCTTTATTTCCCTTCTGGCCACCTATTCCTAGCTGCTACTTAAGTATTAAGTAGTGTTGCCTGGCAACCAGGATGCCAGCCACTGGCCAGCAACAGTAACACTGTCTCAGGATTCTTCCTATGCTATTTCCTGCAACATCTTGAGTACCCAGCTTGGGTGATAGAGGAGGCTGTGCCACTGGACCCTACAGGACACCTACTACATTAGGCCACACTACCAAGACACAGAGTCAAAGCAGCTCTACCTAATAAATAGAAACAAACACAGGGAGGCTGCCAAAATGAGGAGACAAAGAAACATGGCCCAAATGAAAGAACAGATCAAAACTCTAGAAAAAGAGGTAAATGAAATGGAGATAAGCAATCTATCTGATGCAGAGTTGAAAACACTAGTTATGAGGATGCTCAAAGAACTTAGTGAGGACCTCAGCAGCATAAAAAAGATCCAGTCAGAAATGAAGGATTCACTAATTGAAATAAAGAAGAGTTTACAGGGAAATGACAGTAGAATGGATGAAGCCGAGAATCAAATCAATGATTTGGAACATAAGGAAGCAAAAAAGAGCCAATCAGAAGAACAAGAAGAAAAAAGAATTACAAAAAAATAATGTGGATAGTATAAGCAGCCTCTAGGACAACTTTAAGAGGTCCAACATTTGCATCATAGGGGTGCCAGAAGGAGAAGAGAAAGAGCAAGAAATTGGGACTCTATTTGAAAGAATAATGAAAGAAAACTTCCCTGATTTGGTAAAGGAAATAGACATACAAGTCCAGGAAGCACAGAGAATCCCAAACAAGATGGATGCAAAGAGGCCCACTCCAAGACACATCATAATTAACATGCCAGAGGTTAAAGATAAGGAGAGAATCTTAAAAGCTGCAAGGGAAAAGAAGTTACTGTAGTCACCTGCAGGGGAGTTCCCATAAGGCTGTCAGCTGATTTCAAAAGAAACTTTACAGGCCAGAAGGGATTGGCAAGAAATATTCAGAGTCATGAAAAGCAGGGACCTACAGCCAAGATTACTCTACTCAGCAAAGCTATCATTTAGAATTGAAGGGCACATAAAGAGCTTCCCAGACAAGAAAAAACTAAAGGAATTCATCATCACCAAACCATTATTATATGAAATGCTAAAGGGACTTTTTAAGATAAAGAAGATCAAAACTATGAGCAATAAAATGGCAAAAATACATATCTATCAACAATTGAATCTACAGAACAAACTAAGCAAACAGTAAGAGCAGAGAAAAAATCATGGATTAGGAGAGTGTTTTGATGGTTGTGAGATGGCAGGGGGATATGGGGTTATGGGTGAAGAGGTGAGGGGATTAAGAAGTACAAATAGGTGGTTACGGAATAGCCATGGGGATGTAAAGTACAGTATAGGAAAGGGAGTAGCCAAAGAACCTCTGCGCGCAACCCATGGACATGAACAATGGTGGGGGGTTGCCTGAGGGAGTGGGGTGTGCTGGGTGGAGGGGATCAAAGGGGTAAAGTCAGGACAACTATAATAGCATAAACAATAAAATAGAATTTTAAAAAAGAAAAAAAGAAAAAGTTGGATACAAGCCTATTACGGCATGAACTCAATTGTATTAAAAATGCCTAGCGAGCACAAGTCTGGGTGCTTGTTTTGGGAAATGGCATTCCAGGTGATTATTTTCTTTCTTAAAAAAGAACAACTTTTCTATACATGACAAATTTTCTATAATGAGCTGACACTGTCAGTAAGGAGCCTACTCTGCTCTTCTTTTGTTCACATTAGCTGGGAATGTCATACTTCACTGTATTTGAAATGGCCCCCGAACCTCACCTTTCATGGCCTCCTGAATGTATTTCTCTAAGTAGTACTTTCGGAGTTCATCGTTTTCCGGAGACGAGTCGTCAATGCCATTGGCCGTGATGTACACATCCAGGTCTCCATAGTTCCTCCGGATCCAGCTCAGCACCTTCCGCTCTCCCCAGGGCAGGACGGCCACGCGGCCGGGGGAGCTTAGGCAGGTGATGTCTTGCAGAAACTGGACGTCCCTGTCCGCGTTGTAGTGGCTGCCCGCCCGTTGCACGTGCATCACAAACCTGGTGGTGAAGTGGTTCAGGGCGTAGAAGTCGGCGGTGCCCTGGACCAGCCTCCTCTCCTCCTCGGTGAACTGAGGCAGTGTGGAGCGCGACAGCCCTTGCCTGTTCTTGAAGGCGATGTACTCCCTCATGGCCACCGGGTAGTCCCCGGACCTGAAGAGGGGTTCGGCGAACCAGGCAATTTCGAACTGGAGGAAGCGCTCAGCCGCCTGCCAGTGCAAATCCACAAAGGGGTTGGCGGGTTCCGCCCAGTCCGCATGCAGAGCCAGCGACACGGCCCCACGCTGTGCCGGCCTGTACTGCCGGTCATAGAGGTGCCAGGCCAGGGCATGGGCAATCAGCAGGTTGTGGGCTGCTCTGTAGGTGTCATTACTAGTGTGGTTGTAGATGTCACTCAGCCGGTTGGGCTCGTTGATGGTGATCCAGAGCTTCACCAGGTCCCCCAGCTCTTGGAAGCACAGCCCTGCGTAATCCTGGAAGGCTGTGGCCAACGCTGGGTTCAGCCACCCTCCAGTCTGCAGCAGCGGCGCGGGGAGGCCAACGTGCGTGTGGGTCGGGTAGTACAATGTGATCATTGGGGAGATGTTGAGCTTCAGGCCCTCACTGACAACACACCTGTAGTACCTTAGAGCTTGGCGGTTAACAGTGGATAGGTTGCCAGTGGGAAGGATTGAGGGCCAGTCCAGAGCAAACCGGTAATGAGTGACTTTCATCCTTGCCAACATCTCAAGCTGTCTTTTGATGCTGACAAAATCTGTGCATTGTCGTGGTCGCGTTTTCAGCTTCACTCCTTCCACTCGATGCAACAGTCTGTTGCCTGTCACATTCCACACGTACAGGTGAGGATCGGTGAACTGTGGGGAGGAAGCCACCAGTTCTGGCTGTGAAAAACAAGCACATTCAGATAAAGCGCACACACGTGGACAGGCTGTTAGGGAGGGAGAAGGGTCTGGCAGAAGTAAGGCCTGCTTGAGTGTGGTTGGTAGGGTAATAATATGGGTGTGTTAATTTATAGTTTTAATTTGAACATTTTACCTAAAATGCCATACGGTGTGCTTGAGTGTGATATTGTTATGTTACAGAATTACATATGATTCTCATGATTTTGTTATTAAAAAGGGGCATTTGTGCCGGACCCTGTGTTTTGACTCTCACTGACCACTGAGAAAATACATGGTGTATATGTGCTTTATAATGAGCAGTGTGTTCCAGCTGCACTGGTTATGTCAGAGAAAAGGACTGTTGGATTATCCTCCCTTCCAGCCTTTGAAATTTCCCAGGGAGACCAGAAGACATAGCGAAGGAACCACACCCAGGGCTTAGCTTGGAAAATAAGTTGTTGTACAGAAAACACTGACAAGCTGTTTTCCACTTCATTTTTCCTCAAAACGTAGTTCATATCATGGGGTCTCATGTGATTCCGTTCAAATGCATCAGGATATTGACCTGGTACCCTCACTTGAAAGAAATCATGAACGATGGGCCTTTCAAACACTGCCATAAATCGAAGGCAAAGTTAACATTCCAGGTGTAGAGGATTTCATTGAGCTCAGCACTAGGGGTAGAGGAGGCTAGCTGATCCCAGCCACAGTTCCTAAAAGAAACCTGTAGGATCTGGAGGGAATGACCCTTTGCATTTGCTGAATGCAAATATCTGACACTTCCTATTTGAATAGTCCAGGTGATATCACAACATGTGCATCATTATATTCTCCTCACCCATGTGTCTATGAGGACAAAGCATTCATTCATCCAACAGGAGAATACAGAACACCCTCTTAATGTGCGGTACTTGGATTATGAGCAGAAAGGATGGTAAAATACCCGCCAGAAACTCCCAGGCTGACTCTGATCTGATGGTGTCTCATGCCCTGCCCCTCCACGAGGAGGCAGCCCTGGACTGCTGTCCTGCCCCTTTGAAACTCAGGCTTGGCAGCTCTGTGTAGCGACCAAGCAATTGCACTGCCCTCGCGGGTATGCTGTGAGGAGGCAACGGCTCTGGGAGAGTGCTCTGTTGATTCTAAAGCACTGTATAAACATAAAGTAGACATGACTAGGGTTTAATTTTCCCTGGTTGCAATAATTGCCTGTTAGGCCTTTTAGTCTAAATTAAAACAGAAAAGGGCTTAAGAAAAAAAAATTTCCAAATGCAAGATTAATAAGAGAAAATGAAAGTTGTTTTTTTTTTTTAAATGATTTGTTTTATGTACTTGTTTTAAAGTACTTTTCTTCCCATGGCTGAATTTAAGTGCACCTGGAAAAAATGATAATTAACCTTTGGTAAATATTTTCCCTCTAATTGTTTTCTCCTGTGTCATTTTTCATAGTCTAATTACAAAGCCATATCATTGCTCACTTGCCATCTGTCAACCAGTTATCTAGAACATTAAATGGAGAGAACATTGATCAGATGAGCATGAAGTTAAATCTGTATATAATTATTTGGGTAAAATCCTCCTCGCCTAGATGGCCAGTTTCAGTGTCTTGAAACGTCAGAGCATCATGGTATTGATAGGGTGTTTACAAAGGGCAATCTAGCCATAGGTAAGGCAAGATCAAATGAAAATGTTTTCCTTTTTAAAAGATTTTATGTATTTATTTTTAGGGAGGGGAGGGGAGAGAGAAAGAGGGAAACATCAATGTGTGGTTGCTATTCGCGCATCCCCTACTGGGGACCAGGCTCGCAAACCAGGCATGTGACCTAGACTGGAAATCAAACTGGCAACCCTTTGATTTGCAGGCCAGCACTCAGTCCACTGAACCATGCAGCCCAGGGATGTTTTACTTTTTAAAAACCTCCAGAAAGCCCTGGCTGGTGTGGCTCAGTGGGTTGGAGTGTGTCATCCTGTTCACCAAAAGGCTGGGGATTTGATCCTGGTCAGGGCCTGTGTGGGAGGCAACAAATCAATGTTTTTCTTTCTCTCTCACATCAGTGTTTTTTTTGGCCCCCCTCTCTCCCTTCCCCTCTCTGTAAAAATCAAAAAACATATTAAAAAAAGAAAACTTTAGAAAGCATTAGTCTTAGCAAGTGGATGTAATTAATCTGCTGGGAGATCTAGTTAAAGATGACGCTCCCTGATCTCAACTCTAGCTCCCAGAGCTTGGTTCTAAAGTTCTATTCCATGCTAACAGCCTGAGCTCTTTGGAGAAAAATGGCTTTTTCCAGGCCTGAGGAAGGAAAAGAATGAGGTGATGTTTGTATGCGTTCTACCAGAAAAATAAGGAAGTGCTTAGAAACAGAAAAGAAAAAGACAAAAGAAAAAGCTTGAAGGAGTCCCTTTGGCCAAATTTGACATAATTTGAGCATCAAAGGGTCTAATGAAATAATGACAGCAGTGTGTTTTAACACAGTGAACTTTAAAAAATTACCTTATAAATGTAGAAGGAATAATCTAATTAGAAATTCACCATGTTGCAATTTATAAAGTAATAATTCAAGCAAGATTCATGAGTCAGTACTAAGACCAATGGGTGAAATGCTGTGAAGGAATAGGATATTTGTACAGTCTTAAGTATCACCATTTAGATTAGTTTTTAATTACAAACAAAAAGGTACCTTTCAATTAAGAGAGCTGGCAAATGCCACCTTAACCAAGAAATTTGGTGACTACTACTTCTAACATCTTTAGTAATGAAAAAACTGACATCATGTACCTTCTGATGTGATGTATGGAGAAATACATGTCATCTATGTACTATTATTTCCAGAAATGGTTAACTGAATCTAATAAAGAAACAGAGAAATCCATGAAACATTCTATAAGCAACTGGCCTAGACTCTTCAAAAAAGTCAATAGTGTGAGGTTGAGGGGACTGATCTGAATTAAAGGAGGCTAAAGATACATGAAAACCAACGTGTGATCCTTGTTTGTTATCAAATTTTAAAAAAACCTATAAAGAACATTTTTGGAACAATTAGGAAAGTTTGAATATGAGTTGTATGTTAGATGATATTCAATCAATACTAAATTTCCTGGGTTTGATAGTATTATAATGAGATAAGAGAATGTCTTTGTTCTTAGGGGACATATGCTGAAATATTTTGGGGTGAAGTATTTGCCACTTTTCAACAGTTAATAAGAGAGAGACAGAGATAGAGCAAATGTGGCCCCATGTTAACAATAGGTTAGTCTTAGTTCAAATTCAAGGGAAGCTGACCTCTTGCCAGGCTGCAGATGTGAGCAGGAACCCAGACCTAGTTGGTTACAGAATTACTTTTCCCTGACCTGTGTGATCAGCTCTTGATTCTAGGACTAAGACTAAGACCATTAGAATGGGGCAGACATTCACATCACCAATCAAAGTGGAAGAGATGGAGGTCTTTAAATGAAGGAGGAAATTGCAGGTTGGGTCATGTATGGGCAGGAACTGTTGTCTCTCTCAGCTCTCTCTTTGCTGGGTCTGGAATTTTGGAAAATACAAACCCACTTGAAGTTGTGGGGGAAAGATGGCTGCCAGCCCATGGCATGTGGAGGAGGAGATAGGAACTGGGTAAGTAGGTAGGTAGGTAGGTGGCTCTATAAGGGACACGAGCTGAAGGTGACTCACTGTGTTTACATGACTCTCTGTCTCTCCCTCTTTTATCACTTCTGAGTCTTTACTAAAGTCTTGTTTAAACATCGACAGGGTTTGAGATTCATAACCTGTGAACTTTGACTGCTCATGGCTTGAGCCCTTTTGTCCGGTCCCATCCCTTGTATATCTTGTTGTTTTTCCATATGCTTCTAGAACAGGCAATAGTGTGGTTCTGTGAAGTCTTACAGCGATCAGGTGACAGATCTTGGTAACCTGGACAAATTATGTAACCTCCCTAACCTTCAATTTCCTTGCCTATAAAATGAGGGTTTTAAGATTAGGTAGAGAAAATGTACATACATCCAGGTAAATTCTTGGCACATAATAAGGGTTTTAAAATAGTTATCATTATTTTGGAAAGAGCACTGTGCATCTGGGGTTTGAGGGTGGTCTATTATAGTTTCTTCCAATATTTGTGTTATCTTGGGCAAGTCACTTAGGTATCAATTACTAATTGATGTAGCTCACTTATCCATAAAATGAAGGATTTGGAATAGGGAGTCCCTAAGATCTCACCTGGCTGTAAAAGTTGACTTTATTCATTCACTCTGCCTTGAGCCTGACCCCACTCTAGTAAGGCATACAAAAGGCAGCAAAGCCTCAAATGTCTCCATCTCATGCAGAGAAAGTTTGCATTCTAGTGGGGAAGACAGGTGATACCTAAGAAGAAGGTATGAAGTGATTACCAGGACCTGGGGGAGGGGGAAGTGGGAAGATATTGGGCAAAGGGTACAAACATCCAATGATAAGATTAACAAGTTCTGGGGATCTAATATACAGTATAATATACAGTGACTATAGCTCATCATACTGTATTATATACTCAAAAGTTGCTAAGAGAGCGGATCTTAGATGCTCTCACCACCAAAAGAAATGGGAATTGTGTGATGATAGCTAATGCTATGGTGATAATTATTTTGTGATATATAAATGTATCCAATCAACAAAAGCTATATGTCTTATACTTACACAGTATTGTTGTATCAATTATATCCCCAAACTCTAACCTAGAAAAGAAACAATGTGCAAAGTACATAGTATGTTAGATAATGATGAGAGCTATACAGAAAAATAAAGCAGGGGCCCTGGCGACCAGGGAGCTCCATTGGGGTGTTGCCCCAACACGCCATGGGGAGGGTTCAGTCTCAGGTCAGGGCACATACAAGAATCAACCAATAAATGCATAAATAAATGGAACAACAAATCAGCGCTTCTCTGTTTCTATCTTCTCCCTCTCTCTAAAATCAATAAGTAAAAACTGAAAAAAGAAACATATAGCAGGAAAGTAGGATGAGAGGTGATAGTGATGAGTTTATGATTTTTGGGAGTAAAAGGAAGCCTTTTTGAGAATGTGACATCTGAGTAAATATTGGCAGAAGGTGAGGAATGAGAGGTGTGGGGAGGCCCTTGGGATATAGAAACCTCAGAAGGCAAATTATCCAAATCTGTCAAATATCAGGAGTCACTTAAATAAAGGATCACTAGTAATTTGCTTTTGGCAAAACAAAAATCTGTTAAGAAACTTTCCCTCTAATTTTGACACTGCTAACAAATGTCTCTCACAAAAATGACTATGGTTCTTGGGGCAGGCTCTTCAACTCCATCGCTAAGTTCTCCGTCATGCGTCCTGGCACATGGAAGGCTCGCAGTGAGCATTAATTCTTCTCTTCTGCTTCCTTCCTCTTTCCCCACTTTCCTTCATCACCTCCAGGTAACCATGGCATTTGATGTTGTCTGACAGCCATCTCTTAGTGGTCATTGAATGAAATAAAGTATCATATACTATTTGACCCACTTTATACTTAATTTGTAAGTAGCCACTTACCTTAAGGACAGACTCAGTGACACCCCAGGAGAAGTCACAGGGGAACTGGCCCTTCATATCTGGTGTGGAGTCTTTTAAAGTAAAACCATTTTCTTGTATGATCTGTTTATAGTAATGTGCTGAAGACTTGGGCTTTCTTTCTTTTTGTTTACTCTTAAAATCCACATAAAATAATCCTCGGCGAATGGTGTAACCATCGCGCCATTCAAAGCCGTCCAGGAGAGACCAGGCTGTGTAACCAAACACTCGCATGTTATCAAACCTTATTGCTGCACAGAGAGAGGGAGAGAAAAAAAAAGCAGAAATGTCTGAAGGCCTTAACACACTAGGTCATGTTTCTGACTTCACTAACAACATGCCGGGGGGACAACATGTTGTGAAACCAACCTTTTGCCTCATTTATAGGCTCATTACATCAAATAGAAAATTCATGTTTATCTTTGAAAAGTGGCAGTTATTTTCATCCAGAACAGTCCTCCCCCAACAAACGAATGATACAGTTAAAGGAGTAAACTGAAAATATTCCTGAGACTTAGCATGCAAATCTGTGTCAGAAGGCATGGTAATTCCCAGAACTCTTGGGGACAAATGTCTGCTTATGACAGAGTTTCTCATTCCAAGTTTGGGTTGTTTCCCGTTTATGGACAAGCTGTCTTCTATGAAACTACCCTTCAGGGACTGAAAAGCCAGCTTGGAGAATTAACATAAGTGAATGTAAATATAAAGAAAAGAAAGTCGTGCAGAACTTACTGGGCTTAGGGGCAGGAGGTGGGAGGGTGCTGTTGGGCAAGTTTCTTGACTTTAGTTTCCTCATTTGTAAACAGAAAAGATCAGAAGATATGATCTCTCAGGGCCTTTCTAGTTTTATCACTCTGATTCAATAACTTTCAGGAATTGGGTAAAAATGAAATATGAAAATCAGTAATAGCAGTAAAAGTAACAGATACCCCAAATCAGTCAGGAACCATCTCTCTCTTTTTTTTTTTTAACTAAAAGCTTTCATTTCTTTCAGAGAAATGCCTCATTTCTGCATTTTGGGGGTTTTATCACTGATACCCTTTTCTTAAAAGGTAGACAGACAGTCCTGGCCAAGAGACTTCCGTTGGTGTCGGAAGGTGCTGAGGAGAGATGGGGAGTTAACGCCTGGGAGATGATTCCCCTTCCACCGAAGTGCATGGCACTTGCCACAGGCTCCCTGCTCTGGAGGCCCCCATGCACTGTGTGCGTGGCTGGGTGAGGTAAGGCTCCACGCTGCTGCCTCCTGCAGGTTGGGCAGCAGGGCCTTGCTCTGCCTGAAGGCTCCCCGAATGCTCTCTTCTGCAAAATCTTCTGCAAAAATCTTTTCCCCCAGGCTTGTAGCTTTGGAAGAGAGCTGCAGAGTTTTAGAAAGATCCACCGAGAGTTCCTTTATATGTGCGTGAAATGGAGCCCAGCTCTGCAGGGCAGAGCCATCGTAATTTGAGCTTGTCTCCTGCTCCATTATTTCAATCAGCCACCTGTAGATGTCACTACTTGAGTAATGGAAAAGGAATGAGGGGCTATGTAAGGATCAGGAAAATACCCAGGATCCATAGAAATGACGCAGCTTTGACATACGTGGCTCATTCTCTGTCATCAGACCTTTTTATCAGCAAGACGTGTCATAGAGTGAAGGAGCACAGTTTCAAGAAAGCCATCAGCATCTTAGACTAAAGCACTTCTGTTAAAAGACTTTGGACATATCTTCCTTAGCTTTATGTCCTTTTTGAAAGAATGAAACAGCATCTTGTTGCCAGTTAAGGATGTATCTACTGTCTACAATGATTTTATTCTCAAGCCTTCATTAAAAATGGACGTGCGAGTAACATTAAAACATTCTGTCACCGATGGACCAAAGGCCAGCAACAACAATAATCATATATTCAGAGGTGACTTTAGTGGGGATACCTCAAAAAATTAGAAATGGATCTGCCTTTTGACCCAGTGATCCCACTTCTGGGATTATATGTGAAGGAACCCAAAACACTAATTCAAAAGAACATAAGCACCCCTGTGTGCATTGCAGCATTATTTACAATCGCCAAGATATGGAAGCAGCCCAAGTGCCCATCAGCAGAGGAGTGGATAAAACAACTATGAGACATTTACACAATGGCTGTAAAAATGAAGAAAATTGTACCCTTTGCAACAGGATGAATGAACCTGGGGAACATCATGCTAAGTTAAATAAGCCAGTCAGAAAGACAAAAGCCATATGATTTTACTCATGTGGAAGGAAAATGGGGGCAGAGCCATAGACGGAGAGCAGGATGATGGCTGGTAAGGGAGAAGTCAGGAGGCGGAGAGACTGAGCAAAAAGGAAGAGGACTCATGGACATGGACAACAGTGTGGCGATTGCTGAGGGGAGCGGGGTATAAAGGCATGAAATGGTGACGGAAAAAAATACAATAAAGATTAGAAAAGAAACAAAGGTGACCTTAAATATCCTAGAGCGTGAATATTCAAAAAGTTTTTAAAAAATTGAGCTAATGTGCAACTGACCTTGAAGAACTTGGTTGAGGAAATTCTTCATCATGTAGATGGCTGTGGTATCCTCTGTTTCCACACGGCTGTCCGTGAACCAGCCATTCTCAGTAATCAAGACTCGGGGGTTGCCATACTCCAGCTTAATCCAGTTCAGCACTTCTCTTAAATTCAGTGACACATTTTGTCCCATTTTAGCCACGGTGTTCTGGGGCTTGAAATTGTTGGGCCCAAAGGAAAAGGCAAAGAAGTCAGCTGTGCCCTTCACCTCATTCTTCTCTGCTTCAGAGAAAAGGGGCAGAATGGAGAGCAACTGCTTTTTCATCAGCTCTGGGTAGTCGCCGTCCCCGTGGATAGGGTTGGCAAACCACCCGAGCACAGAAACCATGGACTGCTGGCACTTGAGTGTATCCATCATGTTTTCTGGCCTGTTGGGTTCAATCCAATGGGATCCCAATGTGATCGATAACCAACCCTTCTGATGTGGGCGGAAATTTGTGTTGTAGTTATGCCAAACTTTCGAATGAGCCTAAGGAGAAGAAAATATTATTAACCTTTTTTCGTCCTTCCAATGGCTCTGGCTTGGCAGGTAGGAGGTCTTTTCATGGACAAATGAGTGAATGCAGCATGGGGTGATGCAGGGAAAAGCTGCCTGGAAACCCCAATGACCTCAAACTCAGCTCTCTGTCCACTTCCCCTCAAGCATCTCCTACAGGATGGCCAAGAAGCAGGCAGAGAGCCCTAGTCCAAACTCCATCTCACTTCTCCCTGACCGCCTTCCCGAGCCCTCTCGGGAAGATACGCTGTGGATTATAGGATTTCTTCCTTTAGATAAAAAGACCCAGCAGTGATCTTTCATTGTTCTACAGAATCTCCTTTCGGCCCTAACTTAGAAGTCCAGGATAATGCAGGCTCTAAATTCTGTAAATGAATAATAATGGAGCCCACCTCCTAGTCTTGTGGTGAGGATTGAATGAAGTAATGTATGGAAAGGGCCTCAGAACAGTGCCTGGCACGGAGCACCCTCTACAGAAGCCTTAGCTATTCCTGCTGTTATTATATAAGTGTGGCAGGGAACCGCAAGTGTGGGCCTTGCGGTTGGCACACTTGGACTTGAAGTTCAGGTATTTCATGTGTGTCCTTAGATAAGTCACTTAACCTTCCTGAAATCTGTTAGTATCCTCAGAGATAAAATGAAGTTAAAAATAATGACAATATTCTTTGTAAAGTTGTTTTTAGATGTAGAGCTGATGTATATGTTAAATATGTAGCACAGAATAGCACACCTAGGAGCTCTAAAGATGGATGTTATTATTAATAGACTTCCCGGAGTTTACATTTCCAGCAGAGTTCTTGTAACAGAGCCTCACCATCCGCTTCCAGTCTGTTTAATAGGTACGAGTACTTACTCAATGCCTGTCTTGTCTGCCCTGAGAGGCTGAAATAAATGGAACAGGAACTTGCCCTAAGGAGCCAATAATCTTATAGGAAAGTAAGACTGAAATGTGTGAAAGAGAAACATATAAAATGACATAAAATAAGGCATTAAATGAAAAGATATTTAAAGCAAAACATCATGCTTCTGTGAAGGACCGTAAGCTCTATCGGAAGGAGGAACGAACATTAAGGACTCCAGTTACGGACTCTAGGCCAGTTAAATGCTCAAGTCCAGTCCTCTGTCCTCTGTCCTGGCCAGTCATAAAGTCACCTTTCATCTGAGTTCATCTCTCTTTCCCTCAGCATTTGACATGCTTGCCTCTTCCCCCCCCTCCCGATTTCTCCTCTATTTGGCTGTTTCTAAAACAAGTGTGCACACCCTCACCTTTAACCCACAAAGTCTGCTTGCAGTTTTGTTCATTAGCTTTTCTTTTGCTCATGAGAGACTTTTTTGATATTGGGTCGAATTATCTGAAAGTGCCTTTTTGTAGGTCAAGAACGATCAAATATGCACAATGGTTCAAACCTAATACACCCTGTGGACACCTGATGTGTTTTACAAATCCTGTCAGGGTGAGAAAACTACCTTTTTCTCACTACCTAAGGGGAGATGATTTCAACACTGGTGCCTCGTTGCTTTGTGCAGGAAGAGCTAACTGAAATCATTCCCTGGAAGATTTCCTGAAGCAGATGTCTTGAGGTAGTACCTCTGCCTACCTGAACTTACTTGGGTTTCATTGGAAGATTCTGGAACCGTTTAGCACCCAAATGTTCACAAGGAGCTTTAAGAATGCTCTCCTGTGAGAGCAGCCTTCCGGCTGTGGCCTCCTCCCCTGCCTCCAGCCTGAGGTTCTGGAAGGAATCACAGGGGAGCTGGGGACAGATTCCACCTTAAGTGGTCTCAGCTGCTCTTTCTGCATTTTTCTGGGCTGGGAATCACAAAGAACAGTCTTGAGAACTGCATTTTTTTTTCTGATTTGAAACAAAGCAGTCATGCATTACTAGAATTCTTTGCTTTATTCTAATCAGTCACTTCTTCATCCCTGGGTAGCCTCTGATCAGCATGTGTCTTCGGGGCCGTTGTGTCTTTCCGATGTGCAAACTGTAAAGCGCGGAACACATGTAAGCTCCTGAGCCAGAAACTAGCTGCCTTGGAAACATGATGCCATCAGACATTGAAGGGAGGGTGCGATGGAATCAGTATCGATGTATTAAACCAGTCCTAATAGGAAAAGGAGAGGGGGGAGGGGTTTCTTTAAAATAGATGTTCTATTGCATATTTTAGTGATTATATGAAAGACGACCTAAGGGGTGATAAAATCTTGGTTGCATCAGCATTTTAATGCAAAATAGAACAGCTTAGAAGACAGCAGATTTGTACCTTTGCAGTACATTTTCAAGCAAGTTTTCTGGATATATATGTATATAAAATGCATTGTCATGCCCCAAGGTGACCTTCATGTTCCACAGTGTCTCTTTAACCTTTGCTGCTATTTGCAGAGGCTATCAAGGTATCTAGGGTTATCTTTGCTCTGGGCTGAAGACAGCCTCTTCGTTCTCGGAGAGAATGTGGGGGAGGTTCTTTGTGCAGTGCTTATACTTATAACTTGATCCTGTTTGCCAAGTAACAGGGTAAAAAGTATTGCTTGGAGATACTGAGTTCGACAAAAATCTGAATGAAACAGATATCTATATGTGTCCCCTGGTCCGATGCTCAAAAAGGAGGTTTGGCGGGAAAACACAACGGGGTTGGTAGGGGAGAGCAACCTGGGCCTGGCAACCTTGCACAACAGTCATTCCGCGATTTTCCAAGGTTATCCTCTATCTGTACAAGGCCATCTACCTTTGGAATGATTGATTTAGGGGAGCTTCAACCTTTGTTCTTTAAATTCAGTAGCTTAAAGGGGAAGTCAGCAGCTTTTTCTTTTCTGAGTCAGCTCTGAGGGCCTCATGTCATTGAGAGGCAGCTGCTAGTCTAAGGTAGCAGTTCTCTTTGATGCCCCTGGAAATCCAGACTCAGATAAGTTCTATGGATGATAGGAGGCAAATAAGATAGCTGGCACAACTCTGGAAACAAAGATGAAGAGGGGGCGAGAGGTCAGGAAGACATGGCCGGGCCCTGGTGGGTGGGGGTGCTGTGGAGGCCCGGGTTGTTGGCAGACCTCACACATTGTGCTGTGTGTATTTGAGGAACCTCCAATCATTTGTCAAAAGTTAGATTTTCAAACCTGTGTGTAATTTTACTCACATTTTGACTGAACTATCGTCATGTGAACTACAAACTTGTTTATTGTTAAAGCTACTTAACAAAGTATGAAGTTACAGAATTCTAATTTCCATTATCATATGACTAAATTAAATGAATGCCTGAGTCAGAATCTAAACCTGGCAACACAAAAGGGAAAAGGTCTAGAATAAAGTTCATAATTAATTAAATGAAGCATCTGTGGGTTTCCCCAGATATTAGGAGAGAGTTTAGAAGAAATCAATATTAGCAAATTGGAGCTTTACTCAAGTTCAGGTTCTGTGCCCAGAGATAACATTTGCATGCCAATTTTGCAGAGGGTGGATAATATGTTAAGCTTCCTGTTATTACTCTGTTAGCAACAGCAACCCTGTTAGTAATTGTTTTCATGCAAAAGGACCATAACTCAGAGTATAACTGCAGCTAAAATAGCCTGGGTTGGTAACTTAAAGTCTTTCCTCAGGATTTAGGAATGAAGAGTTACAGACAGTCAACATAAAAGCCTCTCCGGAAATCCCAAATTATATAATTCTTACAGTAACAAAAATAAGGCCCCATTTTGGGGCCTGCAAGAAAGGCAGAGTTACCATGAACCTAAGGAAGCCGAAGCTGCAGGGACCCTGACTTGCCTGGTCCTTGTAAAAGGTTATAACTGGAGTGGGAGTCAGGTTGTGGGTGGAAGGATTGCGGGGTAAGTATTTCTGATAAATACCCTAAAGAGACCTCAGGGGGAAAAACCCTGAATCTCTAACACTACGGTAATTTGTTGTAAGATTTTTATCATCAAATAAATATTCACTTTTGTGCCAATTTTTGTGTTTATTATATATATAATTAAAAATAAACACACACACACTATATATGTATATGTATATATATATACATATATATATATATACACACATATATATATATATATATATATATATATATATATATATATATATGTGTGTGTGTGTGTAGAGAGGTCCTCCAGATTGTGTAAGTCTCAGGCCGAGGCCACATAGTTCCACGCCTGGCCTTTGAGCTTCTTGAGTGCAGGGACTCCATCTATTGTGTCCCCAGTTGTGCATCGGCAAAGAGCCTGGCCTATGATACTTGTGGAAAGAATGCCCACTATGAGCCAGCTAGTAGTATGTTGGTCCCCTGACAAACATTTTGGATAATA
Source organism: Pteronotus mesoamericanus (assembly GCF_021234165.1). Taxonomy (NCBI): domain Eukaryota; kingdom Metazoa; phylum Chordata; class Mammalia; order Chiroptera; family Mormoopidae; genus Pteronotus; species Pteronotus mesoamericanus. The sequence goes on along the minus strand of NW_026555234.1, from coordinate 24,084,186 downwards.
CAGCCTGTAAGGCATATTTTATTTTTCTCATTTTAGAAAAGAAACTGAAGTTTCCACAGGCTGCATAGTGGTAGAGCTAGGACTTGAACCCAGACTTCCCTGATCACTTTACTAACCCATCTTTCTTTTTGTATGTCCCAATTCTAAATTTTGAAGCTGTTGGGGCAAAGGCCACTGGACATGAATCACAACATACTGCTTTAAAATTATATTTTCTTTCTGCTGAGCCTGGTTATTAAAAGAACTAAACAGTCCTAGAATGAAGGTACCATATCCCTCTCTTGCATTCTGAGAGGGAAATCACGTATACTCAGAATTCAGGATCACCTAGAGAGGTCCTGGAAGACCTACCAGCAAATTGAGAGTGTTCAGAAGACCATGTCATTGTCCAAGTGCCTAGCACAGCATGTAACATTTGTGGGTAATCCTCTGTCCCAATATTGGCATTGGATTCTGTCTTCACCGGTGTTAGAGGCTCTATGGATTCCTGACGCACCACTTCTACACTTGACTATCTTGACTGAGGGTGGTGACCTTCACACCATTGTCAATGTTAGGCGGAGAGGGCTGGGATGCTGTGTTTGCATAGTGTCTAACACTATGCAACATTATTAATCGATCCTTAATGATGAATGACTTCCATGATCAAATATAACAGAACAGTGATGAAATTATAAAACTGTAGAATATTCATAATATAAATTGTAAGAAGAACTGCTGTGTATTAGTGCCAAATGTGCCTGGCACCGTTCTAAGTGCTTCCATGTACTATCTCATTTAATCCAAGGTTTAAATTTCTCGAGGTAGGTACTATTATCATTCCCCCTTTAAAGGAGATGAAACCAAGGGGTGGACAGTAACGTCCAGTTTCATGAGCTAAGTCAAGCCCAGGCTGCATTGCTCCAAGTTCTGTGCTTGTGCCTGTTAATCAGAGGTAGAGGATGGACCTTAGAGGTCATTTGGTCCAACTAAAATTTTTTTCTATTATAAATGAAGTAGCTGACACCCAAGAAATAAATGGCTTGCTCAAAGTCTCAGTTAGTGGCAAAGCCAGAATTAGAACTAAGTACTTCAGCCATCTAGTTCACTCTCGTGTCATCATGAAAATTCAATGATATGCCTTTGAAACACAGGTTTAACCCCTTAGACCCAACGGTGACTGAACAGGCTGTGAAAATGCAAAGGGTATATAACAGCCGTGGCCCCAAAACAAGGGCCAGGGGGCCGAGAACTCCGTGCATCAGTGTTGGGTGCCAGGAACACGCCGCGGGAGGAAGCGGCCTGCAGCACCGCCTCGGCGCGCGACCGAGTAGGGTGTCCGTCCGCACGGCCTTCTGTTCTGTTTGACTTTTCTCCCTTTCCGGAGTCATACACATCACCAAAGCCAGATTAGAGAAATCGTTTTTCTTTAAGTTCCTTCAACCCGCAGCTATCATTTTATCCTCTTCTTTACTCTGCATTCATTTACATTGATTATTTCCCTAAATTCAAGTCCACAGGCACTTATTTAACAAATACAATGCACTACGGTAGACACCGAGAAAAAAGATGAACAAAATAGCTCCTGCCATATGACCGCTAGACTCTAATAGGAGAGAGAAGTACAGAAATAAGTAGAATAAAAACAGTGCACTTTTATGTTTCAATTAATTAGAGATGGTAACCAAAACTGAATGTTATGACTCAAATTTTGTAAAAAAAATTTGTATATATGTGTCTATAAATACATAGAAAACTATTTGGATATTGAACAAGCAGCGAGCAGTTGTTACTTCTGGGGCATGGGGTTAGGGGGTAAGAATTAAAGAGGAGACTTTATTTTTATCTTTATGTATTGTTTGAATGTTTTGGGGTAAACATGCATTATTTTTAAAAACGTATTTTTATTTTTTTAGTTTAAAAATGTCAAGAGAATTAATTGGTTGAAACAGAGTTTCTATCAGTGAATTTAATTGCTCTCTGTTTTCACCTCTTCAGTTTCTCCAAGGTTCCAAAAATCTCAAAGGGAAAAACAGCAACTTAAAAAAAGTTGTTATTCTGGATTCCATTATATATTAAAGAACGTTTGTCTATTCTGTAACAGTATGTTGATATTTAACGGTAAAAGGAGGAGATATACAAGGCATATGTGATTAACATGAAAGAAGAACTGATAATAGTAAACCACAGCCCTTTATTTAAGACTCAGTCACATAATCTCTGGTCAAGATATGATGCTATAAAGAACCAACCAAAGGGTTCCCCCCAAATACTGGTTTTTACCAGCCTCAAGGCCCCCCAAAACATTTTTAGGAAGCTCTACTGAATTACCCAAGAACCACTTTAATTAGTTCTGTGCTGCACTCATTATTGGTTAGTAAGTTAAATGGTTCTGATCTATTCTTAGCAACAGAATTGTTGTTAATGTTCAATAGTTTTAATTATACCATTTTCTTTTAACACAGACTATTTTCTAGTGTTGAGTTTTCTCAGTAAGCCTTTTTATATTCAATTAAGTGTCTTATTTTATACTATAAACTAATGTAAAGTTTCCCTCATTTCATAGGTTCATCATATCTACTACTGCTTCCATTACTTAACAATATTTTCTGATATCCAGTTGGGCCTAATTTTCCATGTATGAGAGTGTTCATATCAAATCAAGCTGTTTAAACATGATCACAATGTTATTCTCTGAACATTTATAATTATATTTATTTAAACTCTTGTTAATCATTCACTGAAGTATAACTTTTTCTACTTAATGATTAGAAAAAGTAAATATTGCTCTCTTGAAGGTTTTAGATACCAATTGTCATCTACAAATTGGTTTTTTACATGACTCTTATATCTAACAATGGTATTCCGGTTGTAGAAACTGTCTTTGGCAGTTCTTATCTGCAAGCAGTTTTTATCTTTTATTCAAATTTGAGTAGAAACATCTATAAGTATGCTAGTTTTAACTTGTTGGATCATTATTTTCTATATTTTGTTACAGATGTTTAGGTCCCAATGGAGATGAGTTGGGCTATCATATACATACTATGCATTAGCTAATTAAATGAATAATTGTGTTAACATTTACTTAAACTGTAGATGGTATTGCCAAGGGCACCCATATATGATGGAGCATCACTTTAATGGAAAACTGAAGTTTTGAGCAAATAAAAATTAAAGTCACAGGACAAAAGAAAAGCCTCATGGTTAATGTATGAGTCAAGGATAAATTGTTCATTGATTCTTGTGGACAATTAAAACATGTAGATAAATTATTTTGGTCTCTAACTAGCCAAAGAGAAGTCAAATGTCTGCTGAGTCAATAGCAACACAAGTGGCTGCCCTGGGTTTCAAGCTGTAAACTGTTCTCCTCCATTGAAGCTGGGTAGCTGACTCATGCCATGAAACCTTGCTGGCTTGGATTGAGGTGGACAGGATGTGAATTTTGGCTCTGCCGCTTACTATGGAGTTAAGAAACATGTGTACATCTGTGCAACGCCAGGCAAATTTCTCTGGGCTTCAGTTTCATCAACTGTAAAATGACTATAAGAATACTTACCTGGTAGTAAGAAAACAAAGTTTTCCAAAGAGGTGGGAAAATAGGGAAGAAATAAACATCCCAGTCTCAGGAACAAGTTGGTAAGGCCCTGACCTAGATTAGTGTTTCCCAACATTTCTTGTCCTGAAAGCCTATTTCACAGTATTAAATAATCCCTTGAACCCCCGAGGAATTTAAAAAATTATTTCATCATCTGTGTGTACTATACAAAAAGGTGTTGACATATTTATTTATATAGTCTATTTTATTATTAAAGATTATAAAGTTTATTTAAAATATTCAGAAAATAAATTATGAATATTTAAAATACTCACAATATACAAACATAAATATTGGCATTTTCCCACGTAATAAACACTGTTACATTATTTACATTATTTAAATTGCCTAAGAAAAAACATTTTATGAGACATTTTTAAATGATACCCTGTGTTTGGTTTTAGGACAAAAAGTATAGTAAAATGTAGGGTAAAATTTATCCATTCTATGGTGTTTTCCAAGTCTGGTATATCTACCTCTTTTTAACATTAAATTTAACAAAAATAAACAATTTTAATTTTAAATAGTATATATTTATTTTAAGGGTATTAGAAAATACCAGTCTCTCATGCATAGTAAGATATGAAGTTTCCTTTCAAAACAAACATTTTACAGGAAAATGTCTTAATAAATAATAGTACATGTGGTACTTGGCTATGCAAACAAAGAAAGCCAGCAAAAAAACCCAACATGGAGTGATGCACAAAAGACTGAACTTGTGAAAAAATGTTACAGCATCAAAAATGGATAATAATGGTTTCTATAACATTTTGCTTGAATCTTTAAATTTTGCTTTTAAAAAAATTAGGAGCTTTCAAAAAGTAAGTTTAGTGTTTTGCTCATAAATAACTGTGTATGTAAGAGAAACGGTTTGGGTCAGCACTTTCAAGTATTTCACAAGTAACACAAAGCCAGTAGGGACAGCCTTTGTTTCCAATATGTGAAAAGTCAAATTAGATATAATCATCAACATTATTTTCTCATTTAATATTTCTTCAAGCACTGTTTCTTCTCCAAAACCGTTCTGATAATACTATAATTTAATTTTGAGTTTGTGTGCAACTTACAGATCTGGTGACAATTTTGAGGAAATTTTATAAATTATCATTTTTTATGTCCCTCATATTGGTTATATTTCAATGTCCTTGCTCTTTATGCTTCATGCCCCTAACCGCTTAGTCAGTGGTTTTCAAGGGAGGGAAAGGAGAGGACTTTTGCACTCCCCTGCGGGGGACATTTGGCAATGTCTGGAGACATTTTTGGTTGTCATAGCGCTGGGGACATGGGTACGACTGGAATCTAGTGGGTATAGTCTGCTAAAAATCCTACAATGCACAAGACAGCCCACTGCAACACAAAATTACCTGGCTCAAAATGTCAATAGTGCCAAGGCTGAGAAATCCTGATACTGTGTAAACAGTATATGTCTATGAAACATAATAATTTAGAACCATGAAATCAAGACTGCCATGGAAGCTGGCAGTATTTAGTGGAGCAATAAATGAGTGAGCTACCATCTCATGAAGAAACTCATCTTCCCCAACCTCTATGCATGTTTACTCAGAAGCTCTCAACTTTTCCATTTTTAGTGGGGAAGAAATCTACAAATTTAAATTATTATTCATACTGATCTAAAAAAATAAAAACACACAAAGACTGCCTTTGCTAATGTGAAACCCCGGGGCTCTGCTGATCTGAGGGATGAGAGCATAGGTCAAATGGTTTGAAATTTTCAAAGCAGCTTGGGAGAGAGAAGCCTTTCCTCTACAAAGGAGAATGATGCCAACCTATAGGGAAAAATGTTCCGGAAAGACCGAGATAAAGGGCTTCTTAGAGTGTGCTGGTTACTGGGTCCATGCATTCCTGAGATTTGGTTTCCGAACCAGGAAATTGCCCACTTTTGCTTAAGCCAACTTGAACTAGACTTCTGTCACTTGCAACCAAAAGAGTCCACATTAATACACCACTGGATTAATAGAGGCAATTCAGAAATTAGTGATAATGAAATGAAATAGGAATTTTGAACTCGAGAGTGGATCTTTGATTACAGGTTTAAGATAGAGACCCTAAGCCACTCATTCAACAAACATTTATACCTAGCATGTATCTAATATTCTGTGCAAGGTGCTGGAAACATAAAGACAAATAAAAAATAGCTTCTTCTTTCAAAGAACTCGCAGCCTAGTTGAGGAGACAGAAAAGTACCATACAGGGTGCTGCGCACATCTTATTACATGAGCCTTCAGGAGGGACCCTAACCCTAAAAGATCAAGAATAACTTAGAGGTGGCAGCTGCTTAAATTGAGGCTTGAAGGACATCATATCAGCAAAGCAGGGAGTAAGAAAGGCATTCTAGCTGAATAGAGCATTAGTGGAGGCTGCGTGGAGGGGAGTAGCAAGGTAAATCAAGACACGGATAGCAGGGCGTTAGAGTGGAGCGGGAGGTGCAAGGGGTGGGTGTTAGCGGTGGGGGTGGGAGAGGGGCCAGGAAGAAGCCTGGAATGGAGGCTGGATTTGTGTCTTGAAGATCTTGATGGAAAGTTGGGACTTTATCCCCAAAACTTTGGGGAATCACTAACAGATCTTATGCAGGGGAGTGACATGATGCATGAAGTACCATTATGTAAAATGGGCATCATAATAGACCTGGCAATATTGTTGCCAAAATTATAGATAATCCTTAAAGCTATGATTGCTGTGCTTAAAGATGGTCACGTCAATCACTGCATGCTCTTTCTGTTCTGAGTATTGTTAAGAAGTCAGAGCGGAGCATCCATTAGTTGGTGTGGTTATGACAAATTTTTACCTGAGGCTTAGACTTGCTTTAAGGTAATCGCCAGGTTGGAAATCAAGTGAAATCTAAATTCCAGGTCAGCCTTGTGACTGTCTAGACAATTCAGGTGCTCTCCCAACCAAGACATTTCAGACTGAGGTGGAGTTTTCAAGATCATCTTGGAGTTTAAAAGACCCTGTAGCCACCATGCAATCCTTTCAATAGCTGAGGATGGGGGAATAAAGTGGTCTATAACAATCTATGACTTTAGTTTTATATAAATGTTCTGGGACTAAAAACTAATCCTACAGTAATGCTTCTTCTGGGTCACGAAGTGTTATAAGAAGGAAGAAACACTTCATCGCAACATAAAATGTTTAATTAATCTTCTCTGTGTTCAAGGAAGGGCAGAGAGGGGACAAGTGGGAAAGACAAGTTCACCTCAGGCTACCAAACCAGTGCCAGGTTTCTCTCTGGTGCTCTGAGGTCTTGGACTGTGCAGTGTATTTCACTTTCTGACTGATCTCAAGGGACCCCTTACCCTCCTTATTTAGGTTAGTAATGTAGAAATTTTCAAGAGATGGAAGAAATTACTTGGAAAACACAATAATTTTTCCAAGTAATTATTGTGTTTTTAATTACACAGTAATTAAAAATTACTGCATCCACTGACAGACCTTGAACAATCTGATGTTGTTCTTTTGGTTTGCACTAGGATGTGACCAAAAAAAGTCTCTATGATTTCTGTCTGTCTTTTTGGGGAATACATTTGCAGGGGGAAAAATGTAATCTTTCAGTTTAAAACAATGAAATTTATCTCACTATCAGAGTGTTAATTTTGTGTTATGGGCATCATTTATCTCAAATTGGAGAGGAATGAAAATATAATATTTTATATGCTAAGTTTGGAAGCAATATCTATTGTTAGTTACAACTCTTTCCTGTGTGTTTTTAACCAGATAACCAGTTTTTAAGGCTTTAAATTAACCATTTATACATATTTTTAAATAAAAATTCTAATTGTTAATAGTTCCCCAGGTAACTGAAAACCTTTCAACAATTTAGAATTTTAAAATAAAAAGTTAAATAACTGTATATGTACCTGTATTTGCATAGAAAACTTTAAACAGACTATATCAGAAACTATTAACAGTGGTTTAAATTTGAGGTTGGAATTGCCAGGTGGAGAGGGAAAGCAGAATTGAACTTTTTCACTTTATATCCTTTGGTACAATCTGATATTTCTCAGTTTACACCAGCATGTATTGTTTAAATAATTAAAAGAACTAGATAATAGAAATATCAATATTTTTCTAACTTATATATGCTTAATATTCATAATTGATGGCTGTAAGTTTTCTTCCCCTTTAGGTCTTTTTTCCCAACTTGCAGTATACCCACACATGATTAAGCTGTACGTACAACTCTATACAAAGATATGTAAATGACCTTGAAATCATAATGCAATCAGCTTACTGCAAGGGCAGATGTTGACTGAATCATAGTGCAATGAACATGGGTAATAACTCAGGAAATTCACAAAGAAAAGAAGGGTTAGCAGATATATTTGTATCTGCAAATTTCGACATGGAGTAATGTTATGTTCCTATACATTTTTTTCTCTTTCTATATATTTAACATTTGATGATTCAAAATCTCATTACCTCTCCTACCACATGATGAGACCCTACTGATTTTTTAAAAAATTTTCAAAATGTCACAGTTTTCCAGAGTAATTTATTTTTCCCAAGTAAAGTAGTTGCCTCAAAAACTTAAACCTGATTCTAGATGTCAGCCTCAATGTGAGGCAAAATATCTTGAAAATTTTCAAAAGACTGTTCCTTTAAAAATATTCTTAATAGAGACATTTAGTGTTTAATTATTTTGTCATTTATAAACCCCATGTTCACAACAGCTACATTTTACTCTGTAACCTTGGGCAAGTTATTTAATCTTGCTAAGCTTCAGTTTTCTCATCTTTAAAATGGGGATAAAAATAGGACCTAGTTCATAAGATTATCACGAGGATTAAATGTGATAATGCATGTAAAATGTTTCAAGTAGTCTGCTACACATAGTAAATATTCAATGAATATTAACTTATTTTGCTAATAGTTTCACTATTGTTTAGTAATTTTAACTTTTCTCAACATAAACCCCAGCTTTTGAACTATACTGCTTTAACACTTAGTAGAGTATATTCTTCTCAGTTTTGTTATTACTAGTTTAATTTTAAGTCCTGGAACAATTAATCTCATCTTTTCTGCTATGTAACATAAATAAAAACAGCTGTGAATTACATTTATTTCAATTCTTGCATTTAATATGTATCAGTTAACTAACATTTATTTAGCTTACGATAGCTAAGTACTACTAAGAATAGGGATAGTAACAACAAATACATATTTAAAATGGCCATACCTTAACATAATTCTGAAATGGTTGCAGGTTGTCAGAAAAGGATTTCCAACAGTTAAATTTGTAAAGCACTGTTTTTCCACAGAATGAAAGGAAACTCATATTCTCATGCTCTGATGTATAATTGTAGATTTAAAGATAGTTATTTAAAAATAAAAAAAATTTCATTTTTAAAAATGAACTTCCCACAAAAATAATTGGATTAATATATTAATAATATCTTAGATAAATAAAATATACACTATATACATATGAAGTTTGAGGCTAGAATTTATGAGTTAGGCTAAAATTAGTTGAGTTGATTTCAATAAAGAGAATTATTTAAACAGAAGATACATTCCTTAGGGTTTCTTTTTAACTCCTGCTCCTTATAGTCTGAGGCTATAATATGAAGCCAGCTGTACAGTACCTTGATCAGGTTGTGTCCCACAGTGTAGACAGCTGCCAAATTTCCTTTCTCTCCAGGGGCATGCATACCTGTCCCATACCCATGCCAAGCAACTAGATATGGATTGTGAATTGTAATCCAATACTTGACGCGGTCCCCAAACGTCTGGAAGCAGTATGTAGCATAGTCATTGAAGATATCTATTATAATTTCATTTTTCCACCCCCCGTATTTTTCTTGTAGTGCCAAAGGCAAGTCCCAATGGTATAAAGTAACTATAGGTTCAATGTTTCTAAGCACTAGAGCGTCCAGAAGAGTATTATAGTACTGGAGACCTTTTGCGTTGGCAGCTGCTACTATTCCATCGGGGAAAAGCCTTGGCCAGGAAATTGAAAAGTGATAAAAAGAAACTCCTATAAAATCCAGAGCCAGTAAGTCTTTTTCCAGAAAAATGTAACTGTCACTGGAGCTATTCATGCTGTTGACATTTTTCAGGTGTGTATGGGTGAAATGATCCCATATAGAGGGACCTTTTCCATCTGTCTTCCAGTTCCCTTCCACTTGAAATGCTCCAGTCCCAACGCCCCAGGAAAAGTTTTCAGGAAAAGTGTCATAGAGAAACAGCTGACTTTCGTTTACGGGGCTAAAATTGGGCTTGTTAGACCATATAGCTCTTCCGTCTCCGGAATATCCAGTAACAGCTCGTAGGAGAATAAATGTTGACAGGATGACAGATCTTTGCAGACCCCCGCTGGACATTGTTTCCCTATAGCGAATGTTTCTTTCATCAGTGCTGAAGAAAATCCATTCATTCCCTGGAGACCCTGCCGCACAGCCTGGCTTCATTTGCCACTAACTGCTTGACTGTCTTATCAACGCTTCAGTAAAAGCTTGTGATTGTAAAGCTCTGTCAATGATTAGCTTGAAGTGTGAGACTTAGGATGGGTCAGGGAAAGCAACGTAATCTGAGGGAGGTGGCTCTGTTACGGCCACCAGCACAGTTCATTCTCTTATTCTGGGGAAAATTAGATGAAAATGAATCAGTGACAATAGTTCCAATGTTTAATAAAACATATATAAACAATAAATAAAACTGCGATATTTTCTCTGTAGCCTTTCATATTGACCCAAATCTTTTTGGAACTTTTGAACATTATTGCTATGGCGTATGCCTTTTTTATTTTTATAATTTTTGAGTGGTCATTTTATTATTTCACATTTCAGGAAAAACAATGTTATAGGCAGATAAATAGCATTCCTATAGGCCAATAATAAAGAATTAGAAATCATATTACACTTGCACAAAATTATAATAAATCTAAGAATAATCTTATTAAATGTTCCCTAATTTAAGAAAATTATTAAAATGTATTGAATTTTTTGAAAGACAATGAAGCAATGTATATCACTTTATGGATGGAAACACTGAGTACATTCCAATTTAATTTATAAATTTAATGTGCTTTTAACCAAAATCCTCTCATCCCAAATTTTAGTTAAAACAAAATCATTGTGAAAGTTTGCTTGAAGAATAAATAGGCAATGGTTACAAAAAAAATCTGGAAAAGAAAATAGTGAAAGCACAGGCTACCTTCATATATGAAAATATTTAAAAAGCACAATTTAAACAGCATGAATCTGGAATAAGAATAAATAGAAAGAAACATTGTACAGACCCTAGGACCTCCAAATAAACGTGGAAAAAGTTAATGTTTTAAATACTTGAAATATCACATACTAATGATAGGCAGAGCAGTTAATGGTTTGGCCTCTGGAGTTAGATCGCCTAATTTTAAATATAGCTGTGTGTCTAGAAAGAAGTTACTCAACTTTTCTCTACCTCAGTTTCTCTTATGTAAGAAAAGCCATAGTTCTAGTATGTACTGCATAGATTATTATGAGGATTAAATATAGGTGAAGCTCTTGGAACAGAAATGGACACATAGTAAGCACTCAATAAACATTATCCTTATTATTTTTATGTGAAAGGGAAAGATTATGCAGGAAGTGATACTAGGAGTTAGCATGAAAGGCAAAGTTTTGGCTCCTGCCTTCATTTTTAGCTTCATTTCTTGTCAGTTGACTGCATGCCGCAGCCTTCCCTTCTGCCGTAGCAAACACCTTTCGACAAGTAGTACACATCTTAACTCACTCACACCCCTGTGCCTTGGTACATGTGTTCTCTGCATAGGAAGTGTCTCCCCCACTTCTCAAGCTCACGTCCATCTGTTTTCAAAATGTCAGTACTTCCTCTGGAAATCATTTCTAACTTCCTGTTTCATTTTACTTATTTATTTAAATTTTTAAAAAGTATGTATAGTTTATTAGTCCTCTCATGAAAAATCTGCACGATCATGCAGATATAGTCATGGCAGCATCTTGACTCCTTCTGTTGTCCCCGATCCAGCTCACTCTTTGCCAGCACCAACACTGGCCTAAGAGCCTCCTGACTCCCTTCATTCTGTTCCTGTGACCCTCTCTCTCTTTCCTTGAGGTCTGTTTCTTCTCATACAGGCCATGTCTGGCAAATCTGTGCATGGTTCATTTTTCATGTGTGTGTAACCCAAGGAATCGTAGTCATGGTAAAGTCCCTTTTCTTGCCACCACCAAAATGAGTTCAATATCAAATATGGAGATGATATCTGGCGTGGTCTTGTACATTTTGGCTAGTCATCCCCAAATTTCTGTCTTAGACACTGTTGCTTTCTCAGGGTGAAGGACATCAATGACCACTTATTTCTGTTGAAGTAGTCAGTTGGTCACGAACTTCCTGGTCCAGGCAGTTCCTCTGTTGTTCATGATGGTGGTCGATCCAAAGGCAGCCAGGGAGTCAAAAAGCCAGTTTGATTTGATTTAGGTGGAGCAGCCCATGCTTTCTTTATCATGACAGTCTTCACACAATAAATCAATAAATCACACAGTGACTTTACCTGTATCCTCTGTTCCAGGGTTCTTTCTCTCTTTTTTTAAAAATCATGGACCGTGGCTATTTGGTTGAGTTTTGAATATAGGGACCCTAGAAATTACTAAAGTACATGTTGAATGAATAATGTACCTACAGTATATTGTGTATACCTCTATCACTTCATTTGTCACAAACAATTCTAGGATATTTGTTTGTCTCCTCCACTAGACTGTAAGACTATATCTTATCTAAATTTTTTATCATTGCTTATCATAGTAAATGCTTAATCATTGTCTATGGAATGAATGGACTTGGTACAATTAACTCACTGTAAAATAAGATTTTTCCAGGTGTATTAATATATAATTGACATATAACATTGTATTAATTTAAGGTATACAACATGATGATTTAATATATTTGTACTCCAAAATTATTACTAAAAATAAAACTTTTAAATGTAATCATTTACACCTTCACAAATACAACTAATTCAAAAATATATAGCCACAGAAATGTTAAGATGGTAAATTTATGTTATGTGTATTTTACCACAATTACCACAATTAATAAAAGTAAATATTAAATTATATAAATATATAGGCCCATATAAAATTTATATGGTCATATATAAATAATTTAGCTATAATTAAAATATATGAAAAATAAAAATTGAGAGATCTATAACAAACTTGGAAAACATTTGAGCAAATCTAGAAGGCAAATGGCCAACTTTTCACTGTGTATATGTATATGTATATGTAATTCATGGCTACCAATAAGAAAAACAGTGTAAACCTCTAACAGATAAATGGCCAAACAACATGAATCAGAAGTATGCAAAAGAGGAAATACAACTGTATAGCTAAGGAAAAAAAATTAAATCACCAGTAATTAAAAACATAAAATAACTGTAAAATTATAAAAATAAAAATAAGTTATGAAAATTAATGTTGATGATACTTAAGACATTCTTTTTTTTAATTTTATTTTTTATTGAATTTACTGGGGTGACATTGGTTCACAAAAGTCATACAGGTTTCAAGTGTACAACTCAGCAAAACATCATCTCCATACAGCATTGTGTACCCATTGCACCAAGCAATATTCTTTGGTAGGTGAATGGATAAACTGTGACATATCCACACAATGGAATATTATTAATCAATGAAAAGAAATGAGCTATCAATCCAGGCAAAGACATGGAGGTGCCTTAAATGAATATTGCTAATGAAAGTAGGGCTACATATTGTATGATTCCAACTATATGGCAATCTGGAAACAATAAAAACATCAGTGGTTTCCAGGGACTAGGGGAGAGAGAGAGGAATATGTAGATCACAGGAGATTTTTAAGACAGTGAAACTATTTTTCTGTAGGGTACTGTAATAATAGTGATACATTTATCAAAACCCATAGGATGTACAACACAAAAATGTAGACCTATGAACTATAGTTAACAATGTATCAAATTGGAGAATCAATTATAACAAATGTATCACACTAATACAAGATGCTAAAAATAATAGAAGTGAGGGAGTGAAGGAGTATAAGGGAACTCTGTAACTATACATAATTGCTCAAGAAAAAGCCTATTGATTAATAAAAGGTTATTAACAAAGGCTAAGTTTTGAAATGTGTGCTTATTTTTATTTACTAGTGACCAATCATTAAACTATTTCAGTTTTCATATAAGAAAAGAAAAAAGACTTTTGGTCAAGATGGCAGCATAAGTAAACACATCTCGCCTCCTTTCATAACCACATTAAAATTAGAACTAAAACATAGAACGACCATCACTCAAAACCACCAGAAATTGAGTTGAATGGAAGTCTGATAACTACAGAATTAAATGAAACCATATCCATCCAGACTGGTAGAAAGGGCAGAGATGCAGAACGGGCTGGTCCCATACTTACATGTCATGGATAAAAATTCAGAAGGGGTATCTTGGGAGTGGGGAGTCCCAGCCCCACACAAGGTCCCCCAGCCCAGGGTTCCAGTGCCAGGAAGATAAGCTCCCATAACTTCTGGCTGTAAAAAACAGTGGGAAATGAGTCGGTGAAAGAAATGTCTGGAGTCCCAAGTAATTCCCCTTAAAAAGCCCACACACAGGCTTATTCAGATGCATACCCTCTAAGCCCAGCACCAGGGTAGCAGCTCCAAAAGCACCAGTGGCATACAGGGAGGAACTAAAGTGCCTGGCATCAAAGTGGGAGCTGGAGGACAGCTTTCCCCCAGAGAGAAAGACAGAAAGAGGCCATTGTCCGTTTTCTCAGCCCTCCCCTGCACAGAGCCGCAGAGCCAGCAGGTGGGTGCCATATATGAGACTATATCAACCTGTCTAAAAAGCTTTGCCCCTCCCTGAAGATCCCTTGAGACTCTGTCCCACCCAGTGTATGGGCCTACCCAAGGGGTTAACAGTGACGTTTTCATATGAATTGAAGGTCTTAGCTTATGCTTCACAATTTCCTAAATCTTATCAAACAAGCAACAGCAAGCCTCAGTAAGTCTCCAACCCCTGTGTCTCTTGCTAAGTGGTCCCAGGCCCAACACTAAAAACAGCCAGTCTAGATTCGCAGCTGAGCTTTACTTGGGAATCTCCAAGATAGCGGATGCAGGGTGGCCCCAGGCAGAACACAGATGGGGCTGACTGTGGCCTGCACCACCCCGGAAACCCCACGGCCTGCGCACCCAGTGAACAGCTCCAGATCACACTGGCGTACCACCACCCTGCCCTTGAACGACTGAACTTCCGCAGAGGGCCCAGGTTGGTGGTCAGTGGTCAAACCCAGTCCTTGCAGCTGACTGGCCTGGGTAAATCCCTCCCATTGGCATGCCAACAGCAATCAAGCCTCAACTTCAAGAGGAAGGTGTACTCAGCCCACACAAAAGGCACACCTCGAGTACCCAGCATGGGTGATGACGGAGGCTGTGCCACTGGAGCCTGCAGGACACCTACTACATTAGGCCACACTACCAAGGCAGGAGTCAAAGCAGCTCTACCTAACACATAGAAACAAGCACAGGGAGGCTGCCAAAATGAGGAGACAAAGAATCATGGCCCAAATGAAAAAACAGAACAGAACTCCAGAAAAATAACTAAATAAAGTGGAGACGAACAATTTATCAGATGCAGAGTTCAAAACACTGGCTATTCGGATGCTCAAGGGACTTAGTGAGGACCTCAGCAGCATAAAAAAGATCCAGTCAGAAACAAAGGATACACTAATTGAAATAAAGAACAATTCACAGGGAAACAGCAGTAGAGTGGATGAAGCTAAGAATCTAATCAATGATTGTAACATAAGAAAGAAAAAAACATCAGAACGAGAAAAAACTAAAAAAAAATGAGGAGAGTGTAAGCAGCCTCTAGGAAAACTTCAAGCACACTAACATTTGCATCATAGAGGTGCCAGAAGAAGGCGAGAAAGAGCAAGAAATTGGAAATTTATTTGAAAAAATAATGAAAGAAAACTTCCTTAATTTGGTGAAGGAAATAGACATGCAAATTCAGGAAGCACAGAGAGTCCAAAACAATATAGATCAAAGAGGCCCATTCCAAGACACATCATAAGTAACATACCAAAGGTTAGAGATAAAGAGAGAATCTTAAAAGCAGCAAGAGAAGAGCAGTTAGTTACCTACAAGGGAGCTCCCATAAGACTGTCGACTGATTCTCAAAAGAAACTTCACAGGCTGGAAGGAATTGGCAAGGAATACTCGAGGTCATGGAAAGCAGAGACCTACAGCCGAGATTGCTCTACCCAGCAAAGCTATCATTTAGAATTGAAGGGCACATAAAGAGCTTCCCAAACAAGAAAAAACTAAAGGCATTCATCATCACCAAACCATTATTATATGAAATATTAAAGAGACTTATTTAAGAAAAGATCAATGCTATGAACAATAAAATGGCAATAAATGCATATCTATCAAGGACTGAATCAGAAAAACAAACTAAGCAAACAAAAGAACAGAGACTGAATGGTAAATGTGGAGAGCGTTTTGACGTTCACCAGATGGGAGGGGTGGTGTGGGGGAATGGGTGAAGAGGGAAAAGGTGAGGGGATTAAGAAGTACAACTAGATAGTCACAGAATAGCTATGGAGGTGTAAAGTAGTGTATAGGAAATGGAGTAGCCAAAGAACTTATATGCATAGCCCATGGACAGGAACATGGCATGGGGATTGCCTGAGGGAGTGAAGGGTGCTGGGTGGAGGGGGGAAAAGGAGAAAAATTTGGACAACTGTTACAGCATAATCAGTAAAACATGATTAATATAAAATAAAATAAAACCCTTTAACAACAAAAGAAATAGGTAATTGTGAGGGCAAATTCATTAGCTAGAGTATATGTAGATAAAAATAACATGAATTTATACCCATTATGTTGGCTGTTATTAAAAAAACCCCAAATACCAGAAAATAACAAATGTGGGTCAGTACGTAGTGTAATTGAACCCTTGTGCCTTGCTTGTGGGGATGTAAAATGGTGCTGCTACTGTGGGTGAGAGAATAGGGGTCCTTTCATGAGTAAAATATTCATTCTTTAATAATTGTTTAGGAAAGATGAAACCGCTATCTTGATTCATTTAATCATGATAAATAGTTCATAAATCCATATTTTATCTTTATAAATATTTGAGAATTTTTAAAGCATCAGTATGAAGTCATTGTCATCATAAAGGTTTCTTCATATACGTTTTTTTTCCTCATTTATTCTTTCAAAAAGAATGTTTTCACTGTGGTAAATATACATATAAAATTTACCATTTAGCTATTTGTAGATGTACAGTTTAGTGATGTTAAGTATATTCAGATTGTTGTGCAATCATTATCAACATCTATCTCCAGTACTTTTTCACCTTGTCAAACTGAAACTCTGTACCCAGTAAACAATAATCCCCCATATTCCTCTCCTCCAGCCCCTGGAAACCACCATTCTACTTTATGTCTCTATAAATTTGACTACTCCAAATATGTCATGTAAGTAGCATCATACAATATTTGTCCTTTTGTGTCAGCTGCATTTCACTAAACATCATGTCTTCTAGGTTCATCCATGTTGTAGCATATATCAGAATACAAGTATAATTCCTTTTTAAGGCTGAATAATATTCCATTGTATGTATGTACCACATTTTGTTTATCTACTCATCTGTTGATGAATATTTGGGTTTGTTTTCACCTTTTGACTATTGTGAATAATGCTATTATAAGCAGGGGCTTACCAATATTTGTTGGGGTCTCTGCTTTCAATTCTTTGGAGTATATACCCAGAAGTGGAATTGGTGGATCATATGATAAGCCTATGTTTAATTTTTTGAGGAACTGCCAACCTATTTTCCAGTCTTAGTTCTTACTCTGCATCAGAATCACCTCTTAAGGTTTAAAAAATACAAATGCTCAATCTTCATCCCTGAAGACTGTCATTCAGTAGCTCTGAGTAGACACCTGACTTCTGTTTCTTCTTAGAATTCATATTTCTAAAAATACTAGTAATAAATTAGTAAGAGGTGGTTTTAAGAATATGGATATTCTTATAAGAATATGGAACAAAGAGTTAAAGTCCCCCTTATTAACATTACCTTTGCACACATTAACACACACACACACACACTTTTGTAGTTTTGAAAACCATTACTATGATCACACACCATACATTATGCTCTACAACATGCTTTATTCTTTTTAATAATTTATTTCAAAGATCTTCTGTGTCATTATACGTAGGTCTAGTTGTGTGCACCATACTTTATTTTCACCCATGGGTAGACATACAAATTTTTCCATTTTTTTAGTATACACAACTCAGAAATTAACAACCCTGAATTCATGACTGTATATGTAAGAGATACAAGAGATTGCTAAAACTACAATTGCTGGTTAAAGTGCATTTTCTGTTTGTGGACATTTCCTGAGTGCCCTTCAGAACAGTAGCTGATAACTTTTAAGTTCCTGCCATTAAGGCAGGAGAGCCAGTTTCCCCTCCTTTCCTCAATACTGGGCGTTTACATGTCTTTTTCTGTTTTGTCAATATCCTTGTCCTTATCGGACAAGATGACATTTCATTTCTGCATTCATTTGTGTTCTCTGGTTACCGATCTTTCCATATTCTCGCTCTCTTGGGAGTTGTCTTTTCAACTCCTTCAGGCTCCAGCTGGTGTGGGTCAGTGGATTTAGTGCCAACTTGTGAACAAAAGGGCCAGAAGTTCGATTCCCAGTCAGGGCACATGCCTGGGTTGCAGGCCAGGTCCCTGATAGGGGGCATGCAAGAGGCAACCACATATTAATGCTTCATCTCCTTTGTTTACTACCGTACTTTTTGTCTTTTTCTAATGAATTAGAAGGAACTTCTTATATATAAAGCAGTAAATCCTTCGTGTGATATAAATGTAAATATTTTCTCCCCAGAATTTGTCTTTTAATTTTTTAAAATACAGTTTCATTTAGATATAATTCCCATACCATATAATTCATCCACAAAAAGTGTGCAACTCAACAATTTTTAGTCAGTCTATTTAGAGCTGTGCAACCACTACCACAATCAATTTTAGAACAATATTTAACTCTGTTTTAGTGTATTTACATGCGTAAAACATTTTCACTTTTGTGATATCAAATTTATTATGTATTTCCTTTAATGTGTCTGGGCTAGGAAAGCCATGGCCCCACTATAATTATACTGATAGTTTCTTATACTTTCTTTTTAGTACTTTTATAGTTTTGTTTTTTGTGTGATCTTTTTAAAATTAATTTTTGTTTCTTTTTAGAGGTATTTACTCCTGTGGCCTCCTTCCCCACTTTCAACTCTTTTAGCTGTTCTAGTATTTGTACATCTTTATATGTACACTCTACATAATATTCAGGTACAGCTATCTTTCAGTTAGTTAATTTCAGACTATCTATTGATTTCCTATTATAGTCGATGAAGATTTAGGTTTCTAGAATTACCATTTTCTTTTGGTAAAAATTTTACTTTTTTGGTTAAATCAATATTTAAGGTTTATAGTGCTTTTACGTAAGTATTATTTGATGAGTATTGTAGTATACTATGATTATGTTCTCTTTTTTGTTTTTCTTATAGTTTATTAATTGCCTTGTTTTCTCATTACTTAGTTATCTTCGTAGATATCACTAATGCTTCCCACACCTGCCAGTACCTCTCAGTACAATTTTCCATAAGACCCATCTCCTCTATTACTAGTTTCAATCTTTTCTCTCAGAGTTACCCCTCCTGGAGACCTTTGTTTCCCTCTATCTAACTGATGCTCTGCGTATTTGCCATCTTGGGCCTAACTTTTGCTAATCTTAGGAATTCTTTTACCTTTCCCCTGATTTGCTTTCTGTTGCTTGCATCTCATTCTTTCATTTATCTTGGTTCACTCCCTCATTGTTATGGAGTGTGTTCCCCAGTAGCTTTGTCCAGAGTGCCTCGTGCATGACTCCCCAGAACGCTTGCCCTCTGCACCTGGTGCACAGCTGCTACCTGGGGCTTCCCCTCCTTTTTTTCCTGTGCTAGGTCACCTGTTTCCTATATCCCATGCTTTCTTCTTCTTTCTTTACTTCCTCATTTTGGTGAAGCACATTTCTCAGTAGCTTCCTGAAAGAAGATACGGAGGAAATCAGTATTGGAGAGAGGCTTGGGGGAACTACATGTCTTTTTCTACCCCCACATTTGTTTGGTGGTCTGAGTGTATAATTCTAGGATGGGGCTCGTTTTCATATAAACATCTGAAGGGAGATAGAGGTGATTGCTTCTGGTGGGGGTAGAGGCTGATGGACGACCCCATCTGGGACCACTGGTATTTGTAGCAGCCAGACTCACACTCCCTGGAATGTCTCCAGATTCATGAGTGAGGGAGGCTGTGGCAGTGGGCGTGGTAGTGACAGCAGCAACACCAGTTGCTGTTCCCAAGTGAAACCTTAAACAAAAGCCTAGTGATGGCATCTGGCTTCATTTCTTCAGCCCCATCCCTCCAACATATTCAGTACCAAATTTCCTGTTTAAAAGTTGTTTTTTTTTGTTTTTGTTTTTTTCCCTGAGCAAAATACGCACAGTGATTTCTGTTTCCTACACTGAAGGCCAACAGATACAATGTTCCTCTTTGGGGTTATGCCTGTAAATACTCCATACATAGCTGGTCTAAATTCTAAATTGTTAATCATTTGGAATGTTAATCTGGTTTTGGTTGTTTTTGTTGACTCTCACCCATGATGCTTGTGATTGGTCATCTTTGACGGTGAATAGAGACTTTGAAAGTGGTCAAAGGGTGATCCATAGAGGTATCAGGAGAAAGAACACTCCAGGCAGATAATGTGCAGTGAGTGAAAAGTCTTTGAAGCAGAAGCATGTCTGGCACCTTCAAGAAATAATGAAGAGGTCAATGTGGGCAGAGTGGAATGAATGAGAGTAGTAGTGAGTAAGTAGAGAGAGGTAATGCGACCAGATGATACAGGGGGATGGGGAGGAATCTGCCTTTATACTCTTAGTGAGAAGAGGAACGCTGGAGTTTTTAGTGAAGTGACGTGATTTAAGTTACATTTGAAAAGAATCACTCTGGATGCTGTGTTCAGAGTGTAATGTAAAGGTGACAAAGGCAGAATCAGGGTGATTAGTCAAGAGACAACAGCAAGGAGAGAGATGATGGTAGCTTGGACCTGCATGGTTGTGGTGGATGTGGTGAGATTTGGTGGATTCTGGTTATATTTTGAAGAATGAGCCAGCAACATTGGCTGATGACTTGGGTGTGTGTGTGTGTGTGTGTGTGTGTGTGTGGCAGGGAGAGAGAGAGAGAGAGAGAGAGAAGGGGGGAGAGAGAGAGGAAGTCAAGAATTACTTCAAAATATTTGGTCGGAACAAATGGAAGGATGGTGGTATTATTAGTTGAGATCCAGGTTTGTTGAAGGAATAGCAGAAGTTTTGTTGTGGACATATTAACCTTGATGTATTTATTAGATAGCCAAATGGAGACGTGAAGTTGGAAAGTTTATATACAAGTCTGTACTCAGCTAGTATACAAGGCTATGAGATTGGATAAGATCAGCAGGCAGTGAGTATGGAAATGAGATGATCAGGTAGTAAGAGGACAGGAAAACCATCAGTCTGAGGAGTGGCTATTGAAGAAGAAAGAAAACCAGGAGACTACAGAGACCTTGAAATCAAGTGAAGGGAGTATTTCATCAAGGAAACTACTCATGGAGAGATATTTTATTGAAATCATAAGAGATTTAACTTGCAAGTTATTAATAATGTATTAATTTTACCTTCTTAAAATTTTATTAAGCTTCCCAGCCATCTTATACATTATTTAAGACAAATACAAATTTTCTGATTTCTTTGCTCATGACTATTTCTTTCTTCCCAAATCTAATAGGCATTTCAGACTAAAAACATCCAAAAACAAATTCTTGCCTCCTACTCCAAATCCTGTTTGTTTAAACCACAACCATCACCTCATTTTTTTAATTAAAAAAATTATACTTTTAGACAAAGACATAGAGAGTTCACACATATTTCGCACTGTTTTGCTTCATGTGAACTCACAATGTTTATTTAAAATGATCAAAACCAGGAAATAAAAATTGCTATGTACTATTTACTGAAGTACAAACAAAGCTTATTCAGATTTTACCGATTTTTCCTCTCCATGGCCTTTTTCTGTCCAATATCCCACATTGCATTTAGTTACTGTATATTTTTGTCCTCTCCAATCTGTGACAGTTCCTCGGTCATTGCTTATCTTTCATGACCTTGACATCGTTGATGAATCTTGGTCAATTGTTTTGCAGAATGTCTCTCAGTTTGGTTTGTCTCATATTGTCTAATGGTCAGGTTTAGACTACGGTGGGAGAAAGGAAATGAGGTGGAATTCAACTTTAGTAATGAGTTTCAACGACTAGTAATATTAACTGTTGCAAACCACTTAACATTACTATATACACTTCCTAAAAAATGTCTAGGGAATTCAAGGTATTATTAATAATGTTGCAGTTACTTCACGATTTACAGTGCTTTCCACCATCCCAGAGCTAATGATAATATTTCTATAAAGGCATCAAACAGGTATAATATTTTGAAATGTAGAGTCTAAAACTCTTGACTTTGTTTATCTTAAAGCCAAGTTAGTTCTCTCTGTAGCAGGTATCAGTTTATATGCTTATATTAAAAAGTATTGTTTATATCTCTTATATGGCAATAAATCAGACTTTATCTGATAAGATTTATGCTGTATATTTTATGGAAGATGTGAATTTGAGTTTTTTCCCATGTACCTTCTATTCTGACTTGTGTTCATTTATAAGATTTTTTTTTTTTACTTCTGATATACACTTTTCTGTATCAAGTGATTATATTCACTTTTATTAAATGAGGATTCTGGGCATACCTTATCATAGAATCTCAAATTCTCAAGGGTCTTAAAGGTCTTTTATTTCCTGGTAGGGTTTTTTTTGGTTTTTTTTGTTTTACTATAGCAGTCATTCTCAAATAACTTATGACAGTTTTCTTTACTCACCATGCCTCATTATTTCTATGAAACAGTGACAAAAATTATGGAATTACTTTGATTGTTAGGACTTGGAGGATGAAAGATTATCCTAATCATAAAATCTCTCACTACAAAATGATGTTGGTATTCCTGTTGCTCTGTTTATGCACACCCTTAAAATTAATTGCCAATGAATATTTTAGGAAATTAACCCACAATCTGAGATATATTATATATAATAAAATGCATATGTCAACAGTAAAGTTACATGTTTTATTTTTATAAATTTACTATTTTATGAGGCTGATAAATTTACCATTTTAAATGTAAATGTTTCTTCTAACCTAAGTGAAGATTTACTTGGGAAAAACTTTCTATTATTTATAGGATGTAAAAAATCATCAGGCAAGTTTATATAAATTTAGATTACTCAAGCATAATCATATTAAGAAGGTTAACTGGATATGATCCAAGAATTAAGATAAATGACATAGTTAGTCCCTAATTTCCTAAATTGGAATATGTGCACTTTAATGGTAACAGATTATGACTTAATGATTATGTTCATAAATGGATTAAAAGATAAACATCACTGGTCTGGATCTGCAGTCATCACAAACACAGAAGAGGGCAAGCTGCCTAACGGACTGTTTTCTATAAGGAAAATGTTCCAATAAACCCTGACAAAGCAGGGCATGCTAATATTTATCCAGAGGGCAGAAAGTCACATTTGTTGTTGCACAGTGAAAATTCGATTGATTCCTGACCTATAAAAGTCTATGTGAAAGACAATGCAACAATTGTGCTCCTGAGGAGTTCAAAGTGAATCTGAAAGTTATCCCTATAATGCTGATACGTTACATAACTTAGGTAACCAAGGTAGAGGCATTAACACGAAAAATTTATATTGACTTTTGCAGTTGTTTTTCACTTACGCACAGTAATTAAGTTAGATTATAAAGGATGACCAAATACAAATTATGCACTTTTTAATAATTGCATGGCTTTCAGTCAATTCAGGAGGGAATTAACTCTGAATGTTAGGAAAGAGAGCCAATTGTTATAAGCATAACCCCAACTAGCCACAAATTTAGAAACATACTAGTAAAGATGTTAATGTCAATATTCTAACTTTGGGAGTAAAAAGTTCTTCATGGAATGTAAACGATTCTTCCATCAGTGATCTATCCCTAAGTAGGGAAAGGAAAAAGATGCCTGACTTCCACAAAACTGGCTTTGCCGAAGCCTTTTCTTTAAAGGATTGAGATAAAGCCAGTGAGCATCAGCTAGTCAGGTCCAATGTGTCCTTTAAAAATTGTCTTCTCTGTGCTAGGTTTCAAATGATTATTAAAAGAAAAAAAAATATTTTAGGATTTCAATAGATATCCTTAATTCTTGAAATGGCAGTGCTGTATTACCTGTTACCAAATAATACCCGTTTTATTAATTCATCAACTGGTTTGATAAATATGTATTTTTAAAATTAATATTTAAAAAATTCTTCAAAGATTTTATTTATTTAACTTTTAGAGAGAGGGGAAAGGAAGGAGAGAGGGAGAGAAACAGCAATATGCATGAGACACATTGATTGAAAGTCTCTTGCACGTCCCCCACTGGGCAGCTGGCCTGCAACCCTTCGACTCAATCCACTGAGCCACACTGGCCAGGGTGATGATAGATATTTATATTAAGGAGAGCTGAATTAATGACTAAGAAGAGCATGAGGAAAACTTTTGATCAAAATACTTTTAATAAAACATGCAAGGAATCTTTGTTAGCTAATGTTTTATATTGCCAATAACTGACTTTTCTGTTCCTCTCTGAAAAATTATAAAAAAATCAGCAGCCCTAGTTTGTTATATTCTTTGTGCATCCTCCTTTTCCTGGGGATGCATTATTGCAGTCATTCAATTAAGACGAAGACATGAAAGTAGTTACAACCTATTATCATTTTATTCTCATCAAAGAAGGGCTATATAGAAATGGAAGGTGTACCACAGGCTGGTCTTTCATCTGGAAGAAATTCAAGCTAGACACTATTACAGAATAGTGACAAGTAAGGGTTAAAATCCAGATGCAGTTATTATGTAGAAACAAAGTGAATAATAGACTCAATCATGAATTATATGCACCAGTCATATAATTGGCTTTCTTGCTTTTTTTGGAATATGTTTAACTCATACCATCTGAGGGTCTTTATACTTGCTGTCCCCTTCTCAACATTCATGTCTTAGTTCAACATCTCCTTCTTAGAGGTTTTTTTGATAACTTATTTACATTATTTCCACAATCCTCTCCCCAATTATCCTCTATCTCATTATGCTGCTTTATTTTCTTTACAGCACTTAACCTTATCTGAAAGTACAGAATTTATTTTTGTGTATGTACTTATTTTTCTTTTTCTCTCAAAAGTATAAACTTCAAGAGAGCTAGGACTGTCTGCCTCTTTTGCAGTGGGTTCCCAGCATGCACACACAGAAGTGCTAACACATTGCAGATGATCAACAAATAGTCGTTGAATGGTGCATCAATAAAAATCACCACAGTAAAGAACACAAACATCAGTATTCTGTTCATGCTTATTTTTGAGTCCTTTAAAATATTTCTATTCTGGCTACCTATTACTTCACGCCAACTACACCAAAACTTCGTACCTTAAAAGAGCAGTCATTTTACTATGCTCACACTGCCGTGGGTCAGAGTGTTTAGGTAGGCCTTGGCTGGGTGATTTTTGTGTTCTGCGTAGTGTTGGCTGGGGGCCCTTAGTGGAATTCCACCAGCACCTGGTAAGGTGGGTATAGGATGGCTTCACTTTGAGTTCTGGCACCTGGGGGAGAGGGCTATAAACCTGGGCTCAGCTGGCCCCTTGGGAGTTGCTATCTTCTTAAAGCAAATGTCCGGAGCTGGCAGAATATTGTATCCACCACTTCTTTGGTCAAATCAGTCACAGGCCAGCCCAGGTTCAGGTGAGGAGTATCAAAGCATATGCAGCCATTTTTAATATTTCTGAGAAACAATATTTCCAAGCAAATGCTCCTAAAATAAACAATCCAGCCCTGACTGGTGTGGCTCAGTTGGTTGGGTGTCGTCCTGGAAATTGGAAGGTTGCTGGTTCAATCCCTGGTCAGGACACACGCCTGGGTGTTGAGGCTGGCCCTCGTGGGGACGTGTGTGGAAGGCAGTAAGTTGATATTTCTCTCCCACAGTGATGTGTCGCTCCTTCTCTTTCTCTGTCCCTTCCCCTCTCTAAAATCAAAAATAAAAATACAATTTAACAAATTGTTACAAAAGAAAGAAAACAATCTTACAAATTAAATTCAGTATCTTTCTGGAAGTGACAGGCTTCTGATCAAAGTCTCACCAAAATTCAAGGAAGGCTTCAAAATGTTAATAAAGAAATGTAAAAGTTAAAGTGCTATAATGTAAAAGACATGTAAAACTTCTTATACTATGCCATACACCTGAAATTAATACAAAATAATGTTTAATGTACACTATAATTAAAAATAAAATAAAAACTTTTAATATACAGCTTATTTAAATGCAATAAACGGTATAAATTGGTTTAGGTCCTCTGAAATTATAGGCAAAGATTCATATATGGGTTCCAGGTAAAGGAACCAGCAAATGCAAAGTTGATGAATATTATTTTGGGGATTATGGTAGTGATTAAGGCATATGAAATTAGTTTCTATGTAATGTGAATAAATCTTTCTTATGTAAATATTACATGTGATTGCTATGATTTGCAAAATTAATATAAGTAGTGAAATCACTACTGAGGGGGCAAATAGGTTTGTTATTTTTATTTGGAGTCCCACCAGTATTTTAGTTGCTAACACAAATGGGTAATTCCTACCCTATAAAAGTTTGAAAAAAACCGTGCTCTTATACATGAAAGCATGAATTAATTGTTGGTTTTTGCATACCTTTTTGGTAAATAAGAATTTTTACTTTCTCTTATTATATTCACAATCTAATGTTTTTATTAAGCTATATTTACAGTACACAGTTCCCAAAATGATTATGTGTTTGCTTGGTGGATAGGCGAAGGGACAGAAAAATCTATTATGAAAGTATTTTTTCGTGTAAGCAATGGTTTAATGTTGTTGTAACGTGTGATTTCCTTGCTGTGTTATTATTAGTATGTTGAAGGCATACAGGGCAGTGATAACAATGTTAGCTCCATCAGGGGGAGAATTATTTATAGGGCACCAGCTATAATTATACTTCAGAAATGAATTTGTTCAAAATTTGAGTTTTTGTATAGATGGCTTTGGATTTATCCTAGCTGGAATTTTCTGAGCTTCTTGAATGTTAGTACTCATGTTTTTCATCAAATTTGGGGGTGTCTCCAGCTATGATCTTCAAATATTGTCTGCTAACCACTCTGGCCCAGGTAGGGAGTAGCCCCCTCTCTTGGGGAAGGTTTTGTGAGCGGTTCTCATTGTGTCCTTGTTTTCTGGCTCCCCTTTTTTTTCTAGAGTGGGAAGTGCAACTTCCTCTCAGCCAGGCCCGTTTACATAATTGATGTGAGGACATTTCCATATATGGATTCGTATTTGGATTCACATGTGGATTCATGTATGGATTCATATCGGCAAAGATTTAGGTGATGTGTCTGCTATGTATATTTTTCTGGGGAGTAGGTTCATAGTTTTTTATTAATCTCTCAACAGAGGATGTAATGACCCCTCTTGTCCCCAATCAAGTATTTCCAAGCAAAATTGGGAAGTAGTTAAATTCATTTTTTGGAATTATCTCCCTTGATAATACCTAGCTTTGTATAATTAATAGTGATAATGATAGCTGAATTAAAAATTATTACCTGCTTATGTGCCAGGAACAAGCCTATGAAGTAGTACTATTATCCGTATTTTACAGATGAGCAAACTTAGGCACAGTAAATTGCCCATGGTCATCCAACAGCCAAGTGGCAGGGCTGGGAACCTTAGCATATTGGCTTCAAAGGGGACCCATACAATGAGGCCCTGTTCGGGAGTAACAGTTTACTCCTTTGTAAACTGGGGAAAATAATAGTAGCCAGTGTCATTGTGGGGATTAAGTGAGCCAAAACTAGGAGAGTTCATAATTGTAAGCATAACACAGATTACAGCAGGGGCTTGATAAATACCAGCTCTCCATGCATAGCCATTTGTTGTGTTGCAGAGGCTTTGCTCTCTTTCACTGTAGAGATACTGGTGTGACAAAGTGCTAGTCCTAACAGAGGTAGCTGGTTAAGGATTTGAAAGTCTAGGGCTTTTCCCACTAAACGCCTTTGGGGCTCATGTTTTCTCTTAAAATTATATGCAGATGTCACACTTCATTCCATAATCCCGTTGCTTATCTAGTAATATAAAACTTGTTTACTCCAAAAGCTTCCTGGATCATTGTTTTTCTAGGACCATGCACCTTGTGGATGGCAGGGCTTCACACACCACTGCTCTTCCAGGGACTTGGCAGCGCAGGTTTGGGAATGAGGAGGCGTAGGTTCGTAGTCTGGTTTAGTTGTGGAATAAAGCTGGAGTCCTTAGGTTGTTTGGGCCTCATATTTTTCATTTATGAAATGGAGTGGGTGGTGATGGCTAGGTGATTTTACTAGGCCTTTTTTTTTTTTTTGCTCTGAAACTATACACCTGAAGATGGGTCTTTAACCTGATGATTTTCAATCTGTGGACCTCCACTTAAAAAACCAATCGGTGGATCAAACATTAAAAACAAAAAGATCACGGTGAATACTGTTTGGTGAAACTCTTGTTTCAGAGCGATATTTAAATATATGTATGAAAGGTTAATCTAAAATGTATTTCTTGCTGTGGGTAGAAACATTTGAAATCTAATGTGGGGCATGCACCGCCTCCACCCCGGACAGGAAGCTGGCAGGAACCCGGGGAGCGCGCCTTTCCGAGGAAACCAATCTCGAGAACTCTAACCCCGCCAAAACCCGAAGGCGCAGCTCCCAGCGCGGGCCACGGTCCCGTCGCTCCTCGCGATGGCTGCGGCACGCCAGCATTCGGCGCGGCACTGGCGTCCACGTCGCACTTCCCGCCTCGGGCCCCGGCCGGAGGGAGGCTGCGGGCCTCCTGACGTCATCACCGGGCGCCGCTGCCTCCGCCTCCTTCCACTTCGACGGAGAAGTTGTTGGCGCGAGTGGATCCCCATCCCCGGTAACGGATTCCCCAGCCCGCCGGCCTGCGTGCCCGCGCTTTAATCCTTGGGCTGCGATGGTGAGCCCCATGGGGAGACACAGCGGCTCTGGGGCTTGGGAGACTTTGCAGGCCGGGTGTGGACGGGCCACTCTTGGGATGGAGGGGTGTGGGAGGACGGCGGTGTGTGGCTCCCAGGGGAGCAAGGCACAGACCCGGCGTTGGCGCAGACCTTGCCTCCAGCTCTCGGCGGCAGCCAGCGCTCAGGGATTTGGGTGCTTCGCGGCCCATTGACTCTTTTCCACTCCAGGGAAGGGAGAAAGGAAGAGAGTCTTGAAGGTGATTTTTGGGGCGCGCCGGTAAAGTTATTTACTCGTTCTGCATTGCCCCACACCTCAGTTTACGCCCTGCCTGAAGCATTTGAATCCTGTTAAATCTTTAGGTTGCAAGGGGAGAGAACCTAACAAACTTTTCTCTTATAAATAAGTTATCTCAGGTGTTCAACTTTTGTCATTAACAGCTTCACGAGCTCATCATATAGGCACTTTGAGACCAAGGGTATGGGGGAGTATATTTTATGTTGTTTTGCTGAATTCATAGAAGTCAAAGGGTTAATATGGTTTACCGGGGGCGAGGGTGGGTGGGGACGACTCCGTGAGTGAAACAGATGTAATACACTTGACAGCTGCAATCGCTTATCACCTGATGTTAAAAGTCTTAAAAAAAAAAAAAATCAAACCCAGAAGCCTGAGTGCATAATTGTGTATGAAGAGTTTAAGAGTGAAATAATTATGCAGTGGTCAAAATAGACATCAACGCTGATAGGGCAATCGATATATGTCTGTGTTTGAAATATTTTAATTTAAAGGGCAATTTACGATGTTTCATTAAGGCAGAATCTACTTGATTAGACATAACCTTTCAATCATTCTTTCGTTTGTCACAATGCCAGCATTCTGGGGGTGAAAATTTTTTATGCCAAATTGGAAAACCTTGTAGCTCTTTTGTTTCTATTGAAAGAAGGATAAAATAGAGCTATATTTATCCTCTACGCTCTGACTGGTGTGTCTCAATGGAGTGAGCGCCAGACTGCCAACCAAAGGGTCCCTGGTTCAATTGCCAGTTGAACCAGCACATGCCTGGGTGGAGGGCCACGTCCCCAGGAGGGGGCGCAGGAGAAGAAACCACACATTTATCTTTCCCTCACTTTATCCCTCCCTTCCTCTCTCTAAAAATAATCAAATAAAATGTTAAAAAAACAAAGAAAATATTGATTATAGCTACCTTTTCAAGTATCTTAAGGTATCTGAGCTGTTTGTTTCATGTACCTTTTCTCATTTAAACCTCATAGCAGTCTAGTTTTACAGATGGTAAAGAAGGCTTTCAGAGTTTTAACAATTTGTCATACAACTAATAAATTGTTGAATTAGAACTTAGGGTTTCTGATCACTAGTTTACACCGCCTCCCTAAAATGATCGTAATTACATTGAACTTTAGGCACTATGGTATTGTGGAAAGTGGATGAGATCTGGAGTCTTGAAGGTGAGAATGAGGAGTTTTAGTCTTGCTCTGCAATTTAATAGTTTTGTGGTTTGGGGCAATAGCTTAACTTTACATTCTTTAAGCCTCCATTTTCTTTCTTGTGAAAGTGGGGAAATACAGCTGCCTTAATTAGTTTGAGGATTAAACAAGATAATACGTGTAAAGCTTCCATTTTGGTGCCTAGCATGCGGTAGGCATACCACTGCATGCTACCAATGATCTAATTTTCTCAGGAAGGACTCTATATGGAACATTACCTAGAGTTTAAGGAGCATCATAGACGCCTCTGCTGTTGTCTGTTATGGTAAGCAGCAGCTTGTATAGTCAACTTTCATTTGATTATTTTCACCTGCTCATCAAGGTACTTTAAGTTGTGGTTATTTTTTTTTTTCTTTAGGATTCCTTTTCACATGGTGCATATGAAAAATAAAACCCTTCTAAGAAAAAGAGTCAAATTGGTTAGTTTTGCTCTTTGTTAATGGGAAACAGCAATTCATGTTCAATAAAGTAGAGAAGAAATTTGGATTATATTGGTATTTAATTTAGTCTTCCTGTCTCTAGCATAAAAATTAGCAAAACCTTAGAATAAAATTTTGTTCGACAAATGTTTATTGACCATTTGTATACAAGTTATAGTGCAGTGGTTCTTAACTTCTCTTTGAGTCATATGCCCTTTTTATAATGTGGATGGTATGCAAATTTTATGCCCATAGAAATATATATGGGCACATCTACACCATTTGAGAGGATTTACATATTTTCTGAAGCCTTTTTATATATACAAGGTTAACCTGTCTTGCCTTAGGAACTTCATTTTTCTCACATTTTTTAATTAGAAGTTACACATAAAAGAATAAAATATGGTATCCACAAAATGGAATACTATGCAGCCATTAAAAATGGAAAACATTGGCTGGGGCTGGGTGGTTCAGTTGGTTGGAACGTCATCCTGTACACCAAAAGTTTGTGGGTTCAATTCCCGGTCAGGGCACATACCTAGGTTGTGGATTTGATCCCCAGTTGTGGTGAGTGCAGGAGGCAACCTATTGATGTTTCTCTCTCTAAAATTAAAAAAAAAGAACAAAACCATATCCTCAGGTGAGGACCAGAAAAAAAAAAAAGGAAAATCTTTATGCCCGGGTATGAAACAATTGCCAAGCTAATTAGGTGAAAAAAGTAAGATACAGGAAATAAGTGATGTATGCTACCAGTTTATACAGTAAAAGAGAGAAAAGAATTTATGCTTTTTTTGCTTGAAGATATATCAAATTTCTCAGGAAGAAGACACAGCTAATTGATAGCATTTGTTGCCTGCAAATATGGGAAGTATGTGTCTCAGTGGCAGGGTGGGAGACTTTACTCTTGAATTTTGAACTATGCTACTATATTGTCTATTAAAGGAAATGAAAGAAAAAATGAAAATGGAAAGAATACAGGCATAGCTCGTCTTTTTGTGATTTGCTTTATTGAACTTCACAGATTTTTCTTTACAAATTGAAGGTAAGACCCTTCATCAGCAGAAAGATTATGACTCGCTTGGTTGTTACACTCACTTTACTGTGGTGGTCTGGAACTGAACCCACAATAATTAAGAAGCCATGTAAACGGTTTGGATTGCTATGAGGATTTACTCAATTGGTCAGATGCAAATAAAACCTTAAGTCAGTATATGTAAATCATTGGCTGGTATAATTATTTATTGAAAATACAAGAATACGGTTTAATTAAACACGCAAGAGACTTATGGGAGAGTCATTTTGAAGAGCTGTCAGGTAAGTCAAAATACATTGTAATTTGAGCTGTTTCATTGCCATACTCAGGGGATGGACACATTTCACATCTTAGATTGCTCTGTGAATGCTGCCCCTGCAGCAGTGCTGTGACCCTGTTGTAATGTGGCTTTTGTCATATATACTGCACTTGGCCTATTAGTCCTCTCCCTACCTCCCTGATCTCATCTCTCTGTCTTTTGAATGTATTAAGCTAACACTATCTTGGTTCTCGCTCGTGCTGCTTCCTCTCCTTGGAATAGTCGTCCTCTAGATTGTTGCCTGTCTGCCTTTTTCATTCTAGTTTCGATCATGTTTCAAGTGTCAAGTTTGATGCAGCTTTTGGTGTTAGAGCTAAGGATTCATTGCCTAATCCAAGGTCATGAAAATTTATGCCTCTGTTCTAAGTTTTATAGTTTTGGCTCATATTTAGGATTTTGGTTCCTCTTGAGTTAATTTTTGTATATGGTATGAAGTAGGGGTCCAAGTTTATTCTTTCGCATATCCACTTGCCCTGTCACCATTTGCAGAGTATTGTTTTCCCATTGAATTATTTTGGCATCCTTATTAAAAAATCAGTTGGCCATTAAGTGTGAAGTTTTTATTTCTGGAGTTTCAATTCTATTCCATTGATCTGTATGTCTATCCTAACGTTAATAAACACACAATCTTTACTACTATGGTTTTGTTGTAAGTTTTGAAATTGGGAAATATCACTCTTTCAACTTTATTCTTTTTTTCCAAGATTGTTTTGCCTATTCTGGGTCCCTTGAATTTCCATATTAATTTTAGAATCAGCAGAGAATCTAGCTAGGATTTTGATAGTAGTTGTCTTGAATCTGTAGATCAGTTTGGGCAGTATTGCCATCATAACAATATTAAGTCTTCTGTTCCATGAACATGGGATGTCATTCCATATTTAGATCTTTAATTTCTTTAAACAGTGTTTTATAGTTTTTAGAGTTTATGTTTTACAGTTATTTTGTTAAGTTTATTCCTGTATATTTTGTACTTTTCAATGATACTGTATATGGGATTGTTTTCATGTTTTCACTTTTGAGTTTAATAAATCGAAGAGTTTAGAAATAAAATTGACTTTTGCATATTGTTCTTGTATCCTGCAACCTTGCTGAACTCATTTAGTAATTCTAATAGATTCTAAGTGGATTTCTTAGGATTTTTTTATATATAAGATTATTTTATCTGCAAATGGAGATAATTTTACTTCTTCCTGTTCAGCCTAAGTGCTTTTTACTATCTGTTTGTTTATTTATTTATTTCTCAATTGCTTTTGCTAGAACTTCTACAATTTTGGATAAAAGTTACAGAAGTCTAGAGCAGATCTGTCTTATTTCTGATGTTCTGGAAAAGCATTCTGACAGCTTGCTTTTTGCTTTCAGAGTGTAAGGCCTTAACATAATTTAAAATACTTTAAAATTATTTCATAGTTTTTCTCTGCTGCTATCAGTTATATCATTGTATGTTTTAGTCAGATACATAAGGCATTTTGGTGGTTTTCAAGATAAAAACATCTTTACATTTCTATAGATATTATGAATTGTGTTAATTTCTGCTTGTAGATTTGATGTACTGTATAAAAATCAAATATTTGTAATTTTTTGTTATGCTCAAAATAGAGAAATAAAGTTGAACTATATTTTAGCAACTTATCTGCAGAACACTGTAGTACTTATGCATAAAGTTCTGTATTCTTCAAAGGTAAATTAAGGCAGTGATATAATTTGCTTTCTTTTTGCATTTTGATAGGCAAGTATTGATATAACTTATTTGTTGATTGAGTACACCAACAGTGGGAAAAAGTAATTGGAGCTGTTTGGGTATATGTCAAAGTAAATATATATCAAGGTTGGTACTTTGGCCTTCAAACACTAAAGGTATTGGGTTGGCCAAAAAGTTGGTTTAGTTTTTTTCCATAAAAATAAAAGGCACATTTTTTCATTTTCACCAAAAATTTTATTGATTTGGTTATTTTGAGAATGTCGGCCATCTCCTGCATGGTATAACATGGATTGTTCTCAGTTAATGTCTCGATTTGGTCACTATTAACGTCAACTGGTCTACACAGCCATGGAGCATCGTCTAGCGAGAAATCTCCAGCATGAAACTTCACAAACCGCTTTTGACACATTTGATCAGTCATAGCACTTTATCCATACTCTGCACGAATCTTTTTTTGTGCTTCAGGTGTGTTTTTACCTTTCTCACAGTAATAAAGCATAATATGCAGAAAATGTTGCTTATTGTCTTCTATCTTCAGTATTAAGATTGCTACACAAAAATCCCCCTATTTTGATGTTTTTCTGAAGTGCACACTGTTATGACAGCTGTCACAATACAACCTAACAAAATTGTTTCAAATGAAGTTAAAGACAACTAAGTGCTATTAGAGCCATTTTATGGAAAAAACCAAATGACCTTTTTGGCCAGCTTGGTATTATGATAGTTTACCTCTGTGTGGGTCGAGGAATACTTCAAAAAATTTTATCTAATTACTGATTTATAACCAATTAAGTTGCGTTTCCAACTTGATTGGTTATAAATCAATCAGTAATTTGATTATGGATTGGTTATAGATAATAGACTTAAAAATTGTTTTTTGTTGTTTTTTTTTGAGTACTTGGTGAAGTCTGGTACTTCGTCCTAGCATATGTATTATAAATCACATTTGCTTCTCTCTAACAGTGTTGTAGAATTGTTAGTTAAGCTTAGGGTAGGAAAATGCAAGAAGTCTTTTTGCTTAAATTTAGGAGCATCTTAAGTTTCAGAATTTTTCCTAGAGAATGTCTTGTTGGCATTCTTAATTTTCTCATCTGTGAATTGAACTTAAAAAACTTCATAGGGTTGTTTTGTGCATTAAATAAGTTAATATTTTTAAGGTACTTAAACCATCGCCTGGCCCAGAGTGGGTCTTATGTAAGGGTTTGTTAGATAAGTAGATGAATGAATCCCTGAATCAGGGCCATGGCAGTAGGAATAGAGGGAAGAAGACAGCAGTATTTGAGAGAGAGGTTGTGGGGGTGATTCGGTGGAGGGTCTGAGGGAGGAAGAAAACAGTGTCCATTTTTCTGTTTTGGGTGGACGGTTATACTATGTGTTGAGGTTGGAAATAAAGGGAGCAAAGCATTTCTCAGAGGAATATGCGCTTATGAGCTGGAGGGACCTTTGGGGCGTTTGGACAGGTGTATCTGGCAGATGCTACATGAATATGGAGCTCAGAGGAGGCCCAGAGTGCAGAACAGTGTAAAAATGACTGGTATGGTTAGTGAAAAGAACACCTACTTTGTTTCCTTGGCACACATTTTGGCATATTTTAATAGACAGGCAACCTGTTATTGACAGCTTCCTATACTAGCAGTAAGCTCTGCAAGGGTAGGGGCAACAAGGATAGGGAACTGTTGTATAGCACCTGGCTCATGACACATTTTCAGTAAATATTTGATGAATGAGTAAGTAAAAATAAATTTTGTAATTCCAAAGATAATCAACTAGAATTCACTACTTACTGGTATGAAAACACCTCTTCCATCCCTTTCTGCATGACTTCATGTTGGAGCTATTGAACATTTAATGACAATGAATAATGTAGCCCGGAGAAACACAGCATGTACTCTGGTAGGTTATAGGGCTGATTTTGATGTGAGCTTAATTTCAGTGTTCATTCAAGTGGTTTAAATATGATTTTTTTTAGACCAGAAGTCGGTTGTAAAATTTGACTTCTTGATGAATAAAAACCACAGTCAAGAGTACAGTAGTCCTGGAGAAAATGTCAAAATGTGGAAATAAACCATTAAGTAAGACATAGAACAGTTTCCAATGCTTCAGCTATCCCAATTATATAGGCATGAAGAACTTTAAACCTAAATTAGATATTTTCTATTTCATGTTTAATTTTGCCTTGTGTTTTCTATTTTTGGATCAGGTACCTGAAAACTTTCTGATACAGTATTTGATTGAGAGAGCCATTTAAGGCTCATATGATATAAATATTATGACTTTGGAATCTCCCATGTCTATCTCAACACAACTAAGGATGAAAATAGGTCTTTCATTACCTTGGCAGCAGCCTCTGAGGTGTGCGGAATAGATTTGAGAGTGAGCAGGGGGGACAGTTTCTATGCAGCGTGTTCCCCATCATCATCAGTCCCCATTGTTCCCCTGCTGCGCTTTTTTTGGTCTGTTCTTTGTTCCCTATGCCCTGCCTCATTTTCTAAAGGCAGAAAGACCAGGAGCAGAAAGTAGAATGAAATCTCCATGGGAATAGAGATTCTGGCTTGTGTTATTTATCCCAAGCATGAAGAATAGTTCTTGGCCTATAGAAAGTTCTCACTAAATATTTGTTGGATGAATAAATGAACGATTGAGTGAAGGAAGTTGACGCAGGTGCTTAAAATTTTTTCTAGCTACTGTTACTGTTCAAAGGTTTATTCAGACATTTTGTTCACTCGTTGGTATCTTTCTTGCTGTATTAGT
This sequence comes from Pteronotus mesoamericanus, assembly GCF_021234165.1. Lineage (NCBI taxonomy): Eukaryota > Metazoa > Chordata > Mammalia > Chiroptera > Mormoopidae > Pteronotus > Pteronotus mesoamericanus. The sequence continues at coordinate 24,047,687 of NW_026555234.1, read as the reverse complement.
ATTGGTTATATATAAAGATATTTCTGATTTCTAAAAAAAGGAACAACTTTGGCTAAAAACAAATTTGAAGAAGAGGAAGTATTCTAAAGGTATTTCGGTTTTTGTAGCCACAATATACTAATATGATGAGTCCATGTTATAAGGATCAATTATAGGTCAACTTTAATAATTTACCTCAGAAATAATACACAGTAAGTTTTAGTTTAATACGCAAGTAAAATTTCTTAAAAAGCAATTGGTAAAGTCATAGCAAAATATTAATGTCCCCCCCCCAAAAAATTAATCCCAGTTAAAGACTTTTAATATATAATCTTTAAAAACAAATCTACAGTGAGTTTTATTTTACACAATTAAGAACCTGTCTGAGCCCAGGTGTGAAGGACAGCGACCTTAGGAGCACTGCTCATGTGTTCAGTGACTGTTAAGCATTTACCTATTTGAGATGCTGGCCCTGTACTTGAGACACAGTGGTGTAAGATAGGCAAGCCTGCTTTATGGAACTTAGAGCGATGGATTCAAACGTATTTCTATGACTACTAAAAGTATCTTCTAATCATTTTAGGACCCAGATTAGGTTCCTTGTTTTCTTTTTTTTAATTAAAAATTTTTTTCAATTACAGTTTGCATTCAATATTCTCTTAGTTTCTGGTATACAGCATAGTGATTAGAGATTTAAGTAAATTATGAAGTGTTTCTTCTGTAAGTCTGGTGCCCACCTGAAACCATCCATAGTTGTTAAGAGTATTATTAGCTGCATTCCCTATGCTGTACTTTGCATCCCTGGGACTATTTTGCAACTGCCAATTTATTAATCCCTTCACCATTTTCACCCAGCCCCGGGGACCCCCTTCCACTTGGCAAGCATCAGTTTGTATCTGAGTTTGTTTCTGTTTTGTTTGTTTTTGTCTTTAGGTTCCACATATAAGTGAAATTATATGGTATTTGTCTTTCTCCGACTTATTTCATTTAGCATAATATCCTCTAGGCCCATCCGTGTTGTAGCAATGGTAAAATTTCATTCCCTTTTTATGGTCTATGGACACTTTCCTGGCTTCCATATCTTGGCTATTGTAAATACTGCTGCAGTGAACATAGGGATGCATATATCTTTTTGAATTAATGTTTTGGGTATCTTTGGCAAAATACCCCGAAGCAGGATCCCTGGTTCACACAGTAGTTCTGTTTTTTATTTTTTGAGACACTTCCGTTCTGTTTTCCAGGTGTTGGGCTCTTGTGAGAAGCCTTCCCTGGGACGTTCTGTGTCAAGCGCTCCTTCTTGGTTCATAGTCTTGTGATTAGTTCTTAGGACTGTTTTGTACCTAATTCTTAATATAGTAATTTGTTTCCCAGATAGCTTCATGAGAGTTATTTCCTGTTTGTGTCTTAAGCCCCTGGCACAGTGCCTATTTATAGGCATGCAAGAATCAAATGTATCAGGAGTGAGGAAATTAGAAAGGCAATATTGCTAATTGTGGGGGAATGGCTACTTTTGTATAGATCCTTAGACTTACAGGAAAACTGTGAAGAGGCCGTCATAGTCTAGTGGAAAACTATGAAAGAGATTTGGAAGAGGAGAACCAGGTTTTACTCCGGAGGTTTTTGGTTTGCTACCTGTAATCCCCATAGGAATCCTATGAGGCAAGTGGCCTCAGGAGGAAACTAAAGGACAGAGAAGCCAAGTTATTGATTAGTAGTAGTAAGTGGCAAAATTGAGAGAAGGCCTGAGTTTGACTACAATTCCACTTACTCATCTATAAAAGGGAATGTCATTATATTTGCCCTGTTTACTTCATATGATCTTCAGAAGAGAGAAATCTGTGTACAATAGTTGCAGGTAAAATCATGAAAAACTTACTAGCTATCTTTGATAAAATTTGTTTTAACTTCTGTGTGATCATGGCCTACATATTTTGCATTCTTTGAACTGACCTGTTTGTTCAGTTAATAAAGTTAATTATTACTCTCTCTGTTTTCACCAAATAAAAGTATCTTTATTTCTTTTACAATTTCTTTTAGAAATGGAATTATTGAGATAAAGTGTATTACACATTTAAAATTTTGATATTATTGCTGGATTGTCCTCTGAAAAGGTTATACCAGTTTTTACTTTTATCATCAGCATTGTAGTGTGTGAGCATCTGTTTTCCCACATTTTTGATGAGTCTGGGCATTATCAGTCTTTCAAAACTTAAGAGAAAAATAATCAAGTTTTGATTTATCTATTTATTTGTGAAGTTGAGCATCTTTTTTATATTCGTTGGACATTTGCATTTCTTTTATAATTTGCCTATTAGTAGTAGCTCTTGTGTATTTTTCTACTGGGTTATCTTTTATTGATTTGTAGGAACTCATATGTTTGTAGACATTTTCAAATTAGTTGCTTGTATTTTAACGTTGTTTATGGCACTTTTTGTTTTATTTTTATCTAGTCGAATCTGCCATATGGATGGTTTCTAACCTTTATGTTTTGCTTAGAAGGCCTTCCCTTTGTCAAGATTAGAAAAGTAAATTAAAAATATATACTCAGTGTGTTATTCTGTGCAGGTAAGGTGACATTTAGATTCATTATTTGGGAATATGATTAGCCACTAGACTTGTTTTTTGACAGTTTTTGAAATCTTTGAAGACCTGGCATACTAGACAGAGAATGTTAATTGAAGACTAAGGTAAAGTCACATTCTATAAAGTGAAGCAAAATTGGTGACCTCTGCCTTGTAGATGTTTATACAGAAGGTGCTGCTCACATTAGAGATAATACTAAAAACGTGCGCATAAAATGGCTTTAATTTTGATGAGAATTCTTTTCAAAAATCTTCGACTTTTAGTGTATATTGAGTTAGATCAGGATGCTGTAATTTCTTTAATTCTGCTGCTGCTGTCGGGTATAAGGCATAGGGAGTGTGGGACAGTAGGGTAGGATAAAGGGAAAGGAAAAGAAAGGGTATTTGAATAGAGTTACTTAGGAAGGAAATACAACGGTGTGGAGGAGTAGCGGTGTGGGACAGACAAAAATCAGAGAGCTCGCCAGGCCTTACCATTTCGTTTCCTGAATTATGTTTTGTTTTGTTTGCTGTTTTAAGCATTTGTGGTTCTAAAACAGATTGAAGAATACCACTGCCTTTAATTTGATTATTAATCCTCAGTTTTGGTATTTCTGTAGTGCATGTGCACTTTGTGCATGTGTCCATGTTTTCATTTTAAACAGTTACCACTGAAATGAAGAACCACTTGGTAATTTCAAAAGCGAAACTCTAATATGAAATTCTCACTTCCTCCAGAAGCAATAGAGTGAGTAGTTGGCAGCCATGGCAGGTTACATGGAAGACTGGCTTTGTTTATCATCCATCTCTTCTTTTGCATCTGGCACAAATGTCCCAGTTTCATAGCTGAGGTATCTGTTCTATAGAATTTTTTAGACTTAAATTATATTAGGATGGATTAGTGACTTTTCTAATTGGAAAATTGATATAAGAGCGTATAAAACCAGGGAAATCATCAGTCATTTTTGACAGAATTTAACATGTCTGTGTACCCCATTTATCTGCTTTGAACTCCACAAAGCTGCGCGTGTGTGTATGTGTGTGTGTGTGTAAAACATTTGGGGTTTTTGACATTTTAAGAGTATGACAGTTACTGCCAGATCTAGGAAATAACTGCTTATTTACTTTCTTGTACTTCACAAAATACTTCTACAGGCATTTTTGTCACCGCAATAAAGTGAGATAGGTTGGAACACATAAAAAGGATTGAAAACTCAAAATTATAATCATCAAGGATAAGAAGAGGGAAATAGGTATAACTGGTTCTTGAACCCAGTTCTTTGAAATTCAGAGCCTAAATTCTCATTTTGTATTCCTTATACCCTTGACTGTGAGCAGAGATCATTGTAAATGGAGAAGTTTCAGTGACAAAGGGCTAATAGTTTGTTTATAAAGGAAGGGAAGGCAGGCTTTTTACTGAGCCAAAATTGTGATTAATGCATAATTAATTCTCATACAGGTGGTGTTATTAGCTCTACTTTACTGATGAGAAAACAGACTAATAAAGTAACTTGCTCACACTTGCGCAATAGAAGGCATTAAAGCCGAGATGTGAACCAAGACCTTTTAAAAATTTTAAATATTTTTATTTTTTAATTAAATTGATTGGGATGACATTGGTTAATAAGTTTAAATAGGTTTCAAGTGTACATTTCTAGGATACATGATGTGTATATTGCGTTGAGCGTGTGCCTGCCACTCAAAGTTAGACTATCTTTCGTCACCATGTATTTGGCCCCTTTACCCTTTACTAACTGCCTCTTCCCTCCCCTGCCCCACTTCCCTCTGGGAACTTCCATACTGTCTGTGTCTATGAGTTTCAGTTTTATATCCCACATATGAGTGAAATCATATGGTTCTTAGTTTGTTCTATGAGACTTGTTTCACTTAGCATAATATTCCTTAAGGTATATCCATGTTGTTGCAAATGGCAGTATTTCATTTTTTCTTATGGCTAAGTAGTTGTTATTCCATAGTACATAGGTGACGCATTTTCTCTATCCAGTCCTCTATTGAAGGACACTGATCGCTCCATGTCTTGGCCACTGTGAGAAGTGCTGCAGTGAACACAGGGGTGCATATATCTTTGTGAGTAAGAGTTTGCAGGTGTTTTGGGTAGATACCCAGAAAAGGGGTTGCTGGGTCATGTGGTAACTCTATTCTTAATTTTTTGAGGAACCCCCATTTCCAAAGTGGCTGTGCCAGTTACACTCCCACCAGCGGTGAAGGAGAGCCCCTTTTCCTCCACAACCCCTCCAACACTTGCTCTTATTTGTCTTATTGATCGCAGCCATTCTGGCAGGTGTGAGGTGGTATGTTATTGTGGTTTTGATTTGCATTTCCCTAATAGCTAGTGAAGTTGAGCATCTTTTTATATATTTGTTGGCCATTTGTAGGTCTTCTTGGGAGAAGTGTCTGTTCAGGTCCTCTGCCCATTTTTGATTCAAAGGTTCTGTTCCCTTTTCTCTATAGCAGTTTCTTCAAACCTAAAATCTAAAAGGGTAGGGAGGAATATGTATGGAAAAGATAAGAAAAGTGATTTTAATTGTAAGTTACATTGTAAATGTTTCAGTATGATTAATTTGAATTCTGCAGTTTCACACTGGAGTTAGAGTAATTAAAGAGACTATCATACTAAGGATCAAAATTTTTTCTTCAGAATTTGGAATACCGTATAAAGGAAAATAATGTCAAGGTTCTTAGTTGTTACAGTCTTAAGTGATCAGGTTTGTTAAGAGTTGTTATTCTGTTAAACTGGAGTTTAAATCCCAGCGGCAAGGATTACATTCGTCAACTCTGTCGTCTCTGCCCCCGCGCCTGGGGCGGCGGGATGAGTGCGTCGTGCACGCGCTGTCAGCCGGTGCCTGCTACTTGCCCCTCCAGTAATTGTGCGATTGTTAACAAAAATTGTACTTGCTTATTTTTGGCCAGATTCTTAGAATTAATATTGCTTTTCATTAGGCAAAGCATTTTTAACTCAGGTAATTCTGTCAGTTAACTTTTGCATGTGAAGACAATGCCGCTAGACACGCAACGGTTTCATGATGATTGAATCACTTGGGGTAAACCAGTGTGTGTATAGAGCTGTCCCCTTTTTTCCAGTTGAAATGAGAATTTTGTGCAGTTAATGTTTAGTTACAAATCTCCTTTTTTCTTTTAGGATATTCGGAAATTCTTTGGGGTTATACCAAGTGGAAAGAAATCTGCAAGTGAGACAGTAAAGAAGAATGAGAAAACAAAGTCCGCTGAAGAAACTTTAAAAGCAAAGAAAGGAATAAAGGAAATCAAGGTCAGTTTTCCAAATACAATTTAGAATTGTATGAAAAGTTAAGTCAACTCACTTCCTAGACTTAATAGGACTTGAAGGAGCTTTGAGTAAAGACAGATTTCAACTCATTTAGCAGAGGAAAAAGAAAAATAATACGGAGTTTTTTCTAATTACTGTGGCTTACTGAATTTTTATACGTTGGTGGTTTCCTGAAGTAGAGATGGGACACTCTTCAGTTGCTAAAACTTTATTTTAAGACCAGAATTTGCTTGTAGAGACATGAGTGCTTTTCCCCAGGTGAATGGCATTAGACTTCTGGTGAGGATGGGCTTTGGAGGCAGGCCTTATTTTTTTGCTTGTCCTCCTTGGGTAACAGTTTGTCATTTTATAACAAGGATTGACTTTCCTAGTTTCCAATAACCTCATTTTTTGTCTAAGACCTTACCAGAATGACCTTTAATGTTTGTATTTCTACCAACATTATGTTTTTGATGATACATGTATTCTCTAAGATGATAGAGGCTTTCTCTGTAGGTCTCATCTTTTATCCCTGAGACCTTGCTAGAATCACTTTTAACGTCCCATTTGTACCAACAGGCCCTTCCAAGCGGTCTAGGCTTTTTCTAGCATGCACCCCAAAACTCCTCCAGCCTCTACCATTACCCAGTTCCAAAGTCACTTCCATATTTCAGGTATTTGTTACAGCAGTACTCCACCTCTCAGTAACAAAATCTGTATTAGTCAGGGTTCTTCAGAGAAACAGAAATAGTAGGGGTGTGTGTGTAGGTATGTATGTATGTGTATAAGGAGATTTATTATAAAGATTTGACTCATGTGATTATGGAGGTTGACAGGTCCTAGGACCTGCAGTTGGCAGGTAGAAACTTAGGATAGCTGATGGTGTAGTTCATGTCTGAGTCCAAAGGCCTGTGAACCAACAGTGCCAATGGTGTTAGTCCAGTCTGAAGGCTGGCAGGCTTGAGACCCAGGAAGAGCCTGTGCTTCAGTTCAGGTCTGAAGGCAAGAAAAACTGGTGTTTCAGCTTGAAGACAGGAAGGACGAATTCTTTTAAATTTGGAAGAGGGTCAGCCTTTTGTTTTCTTTAGGCCTTCAGCTTATGGGGTGAGGCCCACCTATAGTAGGGAGAAAAATCTGCTGTACTCATTCAGTCAAATTAAAGGTTAAACTTATTGCAAAACATCCTCATAAAATCACTCAACATATCTGGGTACCTTGTGGCCCAGTCAAGTTCACACATAAAATTAACCATCATAAGTTATCCTTTTTTGTGTGTGGTAGTTTCTACCTTGGGCAGTGTGAATGATACAGTGTAGGTACTTACAATTCTATTCTTCTAAAGAGTGTCCTTTGGATTTATCAGGCAGCTAACTTTGCTGAACTCAAAACTCCAAATTCTTGTATTTCCTGTGAAGGGCAGCAGCTTAAATCTTTCTTCAGTTCTTTTATCCTTAGCAGGGCACTTGTAGTGGTTTCATGCAGACATATTTCAGGGGATAGTCCCAGAGTTGGGCTTAGTTTATCAACAGGAATTGGGACTCCCTTTCTGTGGTTTTTTCCCTTTTGAATACCCTTTTCTCTTACTGCTGTTACAATAATTGCTTCTAACTCTGTCTTCTAGTCCAGTGGTGTATTTGAATTATAATGGTTCATTCATCTCATTTCCTTGCAAGTTAGTTGATTATTTTTATATTTTGATGTTTTGTTATAATGGCTAGGAACATATTTGTACCTTATAATTGATTATAGTCAGTTTTTTTCTGTCTGCTTTCATGATGTTTTTTGGGAAATTCTGAATCTGTCAGAAATGTGATATGTAAGTAAAAAAAAAATATAGACAATACCTATGCTCTGGTTTTATTTAGCTTTCCACTAGGCATTGGGTTGTAGTAGTCTTGTAACTCCTTAGCTTTTATTTCTGTCTCTATCTGTCATTTTTTGAAAGTACTTCCCTTGAAAAGTCTGACATCCTTTTGCTCTTTGTTATACATAGATTAGTGTTGAAAGTGGAGCTGAATGATAATACAGCTTTTTCTAGAATTCTTTCGCATCTTTTGCAATTATTGTTTGGCCTATTCTTCAGCATAAATAGGGCATTCTTAACATTTTGGGCTGGATAATTCTTTTGGTGGATGACTGTCCTGTGCATTGTACGATGTTTAGTAGCATCCCTAGTCTACCCATTAGATGCCACTAAATCTACATCGCCCCCAGCTGCCAGTTATGGCAGATAAGAATGTCTCCAGGGGCAGAATATCTAGTGGAGAGTCACTTAGGCCAAGTCTAAGGAGGAGAAAAGTTGTTAAGTTATATAGGCTTCTTTGTGTTCTAATTATACTGTGATGTTTATAGGTAAATAGTTCTTGTAAAGATGACGACTTTAAACAGAAGCAATCAAACAAGAAAAAGAGGATCATCTATGATTCAGGTAATTTCTTTTGAGGAGCTTTAAAGTTTTAAAATTATCTTCTATTCCTTAAACAGTTTTTCAAACTGATGTTCTGAGACACACAGCCATCTATGATGATTAGGTGCTGTGAGGAGGCTCTTTACTCAAAGTTCGAAACAATTTTATTATACTACAAAATTTGTCAGAGCCTATATACATTAATGTATTAAAAGATTTTCTCAGGGAGGGATATAGTTTACAGTATGTCTCAAACTTTGACTTATTTTAAAAACTATTACCTTCTTGTCCAGCTAAGGTGCTTTGAAACTGAACTTGAAAAATAGTATCTTAGAGTATTGCTTTAGAAACAGATCTGAATTTTAATTTTTGTGCTTTTGAATTTGTCCCTTTTTGTTGCATTTAATGTAGGATAATTGAAAAGTTCTTTGAGTATAATTTTAAGATAGGGAACATGAAATTTTATGTATGCTTTTTATATCTTAAAATAAGTGTAGAACTTAGAAAGTTTTAGGTTTTGTTTTTGTGGAGAAGACCCACCTGGTGTGAATTCCTAAAATTAAAAATGTAACCTAAGGAAGCATTTATAGATTGTTAGGATTTTGACAGTGATAGCAAAGTTCTACCTCAATTCTAAAATCATTCGAGTGTTTATTATGAGTCTTACTGCTGTATATTGTAAGGAATTTGAAAGTACATATCCCAATTTCTCTTGAGTTTCTCTCTTTTTGGAACCTAGAAGTCTAATTGTTTGATACAATTTAGAGTAGTATGAGACAGGATTTCTAAATGCATGGTGAAGGGGAAGGCACTCTAAAGTTTATCAAACATCTACTTTGTGCCAGGCACTATAGTAAGTACTTACACTTTGTCCTGATTTATATTTAAGTGCTCTGGGCAATTAGCCAGAGCATCTTTGGGGGCCAGACAGAATAATGGCCCCCAAAGATGTCTGCCCTAATTCTTGGGACCTGTGATTATGTTAGTTTACATGGCAAAGGGAAATTAAAGTTGTAGGTCGTATTAAAGGTGCTAGTCAGATGGCCTTAAAATAGAGAGATTGTCTTGGAATGTCTGGGTGGGCCCAATGTAGTCACAAGGGAGAGGGAAGCAGGAGAAGTGAGTAACGAGAGATTGACTGTGGAAGGTCAGAGAACCAGAGAGACGGCAGCATGAGAAGGACTTTGCCTGATGTTGAAGATAGAGGAAGGGGGCCATGAGCCAAGGAATGCTGGCAGTTACTGGAAACTGGAACTCAGTTCTACTGACACCTTGACTTCAGCCCAATGAGACTCAGATTTTTAACCTTAAGAACGGTAAGGTGAAAAAAAAAAATCTGTGTTGTTTGTGGTGAATTGTTAAAACAACAATAGAAAACTAATAAAAGACTTAATGCTGGGTAGAGGTAACCTGTGAGAATTACAGAAGAGATTTGCTTGGAAAGGGAAGGCCTTGAGGATATGGTTAACAATAATCACTTTAAAGACATGTACTATATTTCTTTCAAAGTTTTCTTTCATTTTCCTCTTGTATACAGACTCAGAACCAGAGGAGACAGTGCAGGAAAAAAATGCCAAAAAGCAACCAGAAAAGTTGCCATTGTCTCCTAAACCTGCTAAAATTCTACGACAGCACCCTGTTACATACATTTCAGAAACGGGTAAGGATGCTGAATGTGTTTAATGTTTCAGAGAGTAGTGGTGTGTGTGATGTTCTTGTGCTTCTCATTAGTGTCTAAATGTACCTCCTTGAATTGAATTCCTATTTCTTTTTTTGCTTTGTTGAATTACATTCATCAGGGGAAGGCTGTACTTTCTGTAATTATCTTTGTCATTTTCTGTGGGAAATGGAACTTTTTAAGTGCTCTATATTGAATCATAGAAGTTGAAGCTCTATCTTGAATCATGTATTAAAATATTGTTGGATTGTTTTAGAGCTTTTGTATGTAGGTTTTTATCTGGCATGCTAAAGTAATAATAATCAAGCTGTATAATGATTTTCATATTTGTGACTTATAATCTGGCACAGATGTAACCTGGATTCTTGGTATTCTCTGGCAACACTATAAAAATTTTAGCATTGGCTTAAAAAATAGATTTTTTTTCATAGACACTGACAACAGTATGGTGGATAGCAGAGGGAAAGGAGGGCAGGGGGAAGGTGGAAAAGGGTAGAGGAGGTCAAATATATGGTGATGGAAGGACATTTGGCTTTTGGTGGTAAACATACAATGCAATATACAAGGTGATGTATTACAGAGTTGTAGACTTGAAACCTAAATCTATATAATTTTATCAACCAGTGTCACTCCAGTAACTTAATAAAATTAAAAAGGGACAGTTGTTTTTGTACTTATATTTCTGTTTTATCACTTTTCAGTGGTTGAAAAGCAAAAGACATTTATAAATAATCATGCACTAGTCTTAACATTTCAAAGTGTAAATAATTGTAGATATTATTCTTTTATGGGGAGCAGCCCTGAATTACATTGTCATCCTAGGAGAAACCAAGATCTGTGTGTTGTAAATTTGATTCTGGCATTATTAACTCCCAGAGGAGACTGTAGCGGGAATAAAAGGTCAGCTCTGTTCATCTTGACTCCCAGAGTCTGTTGAATTGGTTCCTATATAGAAATGTTTGAAGGAGCCAGGAGAGCATCTGGTACCTTATTGGTTTGTTCATCAATATTATTTTTGCACTCTGCTACTTATATTGCTAGTGAAGTGAGTATAGTTGATTTGGAATGAGAGGGTAAAAGCCACATTATTTTGGCACAGCATGTTTCAATTTACATTCACCTCATTTTACACTCATTACATGAGTGTCTTTTATGTCTTGGATATAGGTGCTAGGGATCTAAAAGATGACTAAAGATTCCCAGTACTGTAGGAGTTACCTGGGGCTGCAGTATGCAGTAGTTAGGGAGAGGGCTGGAGGGCGAGGGTAAGGTTTGATCTGGCCCTTGAAGGATGAGCAGGTGATGGTGGGCAAGAACATGTCAGGGATGGGATTATGTAAAGCACAACATCCAGCACAAGGCTTGATATGTTCATCGGACACCGAAGAGATTGCTTGCCCAGGTAATGTGTAGTGGGTGGTAGGTGAAGCTGGTTTGGGGGAAATCTTGAAAGCTTGGCAGATGAGTTTAGACTTACTGTAGCATGGAAAAGGGAACTATGAAAGGTTTTAAACAGAGTTGTGGAATGATGGAAATAGTGTTTAAGGGTGATTGCTAGGAGAGAGGATTGTCTAGCAGGTACAGTAGGTGAAGGGCATTTAGAGGTATAGACTTCCAGCTATAAAATAAATGTCATGGGGATGTCATGTACGGCATATGGAATATAGTCAATAATATTGTAGTAACTTTGTATGGTGATAGATGGTAACTAGAGTTATTGTGGTGATCATTTGTAATGTATATAAATATCAAATCACTACAACGCTAGGGTGGGATGGAGAGTAGAGAAACCATAATTAGTGAGGTCAAGGCACGTATAGTAACCTAGTCTCAAAAAGGTAGCAGGCCTGTCCAGGTAGCTCAGTTGGTTAATGCATCATTCTGATATGCCACGGTTGCAGGTTTAATCCCTGGTCAGAGCACATACGAGAATCAACCAATGGATGCATAAATAAGTGGAACAACAAATTGATGTCTCTCTCTCTAAAAAGCAATAATAAGGGACTGATCTATAAACATTTTGATAGATAAGTTACAGATTAGGTTTTTGGATTACCTGTGCCAAAATTCAGCCATGCTATCTGTGATTTTTATTATTTAGGATAACTGAAGAGTTACTGTTGTTAGCATGCTTAATGTTCTTTTTTTTTTCTTTAAATAATAGCTTTATTGAGATATACTTCACATACCCTACAGTTCACCTAAAGTTTTAATATTATTGGAAGTAGCAGATAAAGGCCAGGGTTTTCAGAGATATGAGTAACATTAAAACTTTGTGTACATGTGTGGGTCATTATTTGAGAATATGAAGGTGCACATGGTAGATGAATTGGTCAGTAAGTAGGGAATGAAACAAGAAAGAAACTCCTTGTGTTGAAGAAGAAACCTGAGATTGGACGGTCAGAAAGCCTGCCTGCAGAGTCCACCCTTGATTCCCTTTTGACAGCTGTGTGACTTTGAGCTGAAGCTCAGTAATTCTGTCTGCCCTTCTCTAGAGCAGAAACACTGATTGCCTGGCCTTGTTGGGCAGACTTAATAGGGTGATATATATGAAAGGGCCAGACCCAGTGCCTCACACATAAAAAAATAGGCAGTCAAAAGGAAGAGAGAGAAGGAAAAAAAGCACACAGGTGAGCTTTGAGGTTCTCCTGAGACAATTTATTTGATAAAGTTGTTCATGATCAAAGACAAAATGTAAATAATGGGAATACATTACTTGTAAAATTTTTGGTAATCTTGAGTTATTTCTTCATTACAGCAGGTGACAGATTAACTCTTTAACCTTTTTGTTGTATTTTTTGTTCTATTGCTACATTTCTGCTCAGGCACATTGTGCAAATGAACTCTTGTTTTAAGAGCCCCTCCACCCCCTTGGCTCCCTTGGTGAAATTTTGAATATGTGGGAGGGATACTAAAAGCAGTATGTTGATAGGTTTGTTATGTAACCGACGGTGGTGTGATCCTGCTCTCCAGAGACGCCGTGGTTAGTGAGCAGACAGCCGTGACCTTCACCTGGGTCAGGGCTGTCGTGCTCGTATGAGTTTAGGTACACAGACGGGTCAGACAGTGAAGCTCTGATCAGATTTTCTTTAACGTGGGATTGTTTAGTTCAGACCACGTATTTTTGAATATTATTTTCTGAAGAGATATCCAGCATTTATCTGAAATTTTTATAGACATTAGGCAGTGTTTATGCCGTTCTGCTGATGGCATGTACATGTCAAAGTGAATGTTGTCCATGCTTTAGCTAAAAATCTTGAAGTGCCTTGTACTCATCTGGGATGATGTTAGTATTTCATAGTATTCTGCTTTTTCTTAATTGAGAAATAGGAAAGAAGCTAGCTCTTTTCTTGCCTGTTTGATCTTTTCATCCTTTTTTATTCCTGAATATGATAGGCGAAGAGAGGAAGACAGGCTCTTTTTCTTTTCTCTGTAAAAGAAAATGAAACTGTTAAAAAGAAGCCTACACTATAATTAGCATAATAAAATCAGAAATAAAATGTTTCAGTAAAAAAGTGCAGCTTCTTGAAATTAATCCACAAACTGGGAAGTTCTTGAACTTAAAATAATTCTTTTAATATTCTTCACTTTTTGTTAAGCTAAAACTATAAGTTTTCAATACTGACTCATGAATAAATATTCACAGTACCAGCATAAGCTTAAAGAAAATATTTGTGGTAATAGTAGTTTAAAAATAAAAATTCTAACCTAAAATTGCTTTGTAATATTTGGAGATGGGATCTTCTTGTGGAAAAGGATTATATGACATGATTTAGCTTTTAAACCTGTTAATTCCAAACCCCTTGGCAATGGGCAAGCACACACCTGATGAGTGGTGTTGCTCTTGTATCAGTCAGGGGCAAAGCAGTTGTACAGTCCTTAGTTCATCCTAGCTTGTTGCCTGTGTTGGTGGCCAGAGCTCGTTCATGCCTGGGGCACATTTAAAAAAAAAAAAATAAACCTGTTAATTCCAAAAGAAGAATTTTTGCTTTATTCCATATTTTATCTTTTGCACACCAGCCTTTGTTATTTTGGGTATTATGCTTGCAGTATAGCCTGTGTAGTGTTTAAAAGAGTCTTGGATCAGACTGCCTGGGTTCAATCTTCGTTGACCTTCCCGTGTCTTAGTTTCCTCATTTTTAAAATGGTGACAACTAGTAGTGCCTCATCAGAGGCCTTTGTGATGATCAAATATGGTGATGCTTAAAAGGCCCTGAAAATAGGGTCTGGCACACAGTAGGTGCTTTGTAAGTATTAACTTATTCTTGTGTTTTGACTTTATTGTATACTTATATCTACCTTTAAAGACTGTGCCAAAGATATTTTGCTTTTAAGGCTCTCTATTCATTATGTAGCTGTGCTTTTGAAATTTAGAAATTGTATTTGACTCATGGCATTTACATTACATGGGCTGTCCGGTATGGGGACTGCTAGTTACATGTGGCTATTGAGCACTTGAAATGTGATTAAACTGAATCGATAGTGCTTTTAGTATAAAATACAGATTTCAAAGGAGTAATACAAAAAAAAGGAAAATTATCTTTTTATTTTTATTTTTTGATAGCGATTACATGTTGAAATGATATAATTTGGGCATATTGGGTTAAATTAAATATACTGTTAAAATTAATTTCACCTTTTAAAAACTTTAATATGAAAGTTTATGAGAAAATTTAAAATTACACACGTGGCTTGCATTTTATTCCTATTGCACAGTGCTTTATAAACAATGAGAAATATATTTAGGAAATAACCTAGTTCACATGCTTTTGTTTATATTATTATACATTTCTTTAGGCTATATTATTATACAGATCTTAAGGCTTATCATTTAGCTTCATGACATATTTTTTAATCACTTTGAGATTAAACCTGTCTTGTACTGTTTATTGATTTTTAAAGTACCTTAACTACATTAGTCTCCCAAATTACAGGAAAAGGAAAAAACTGCTGATAAATATCTTCATAGCTAACCATTGACTCTAGTAAAATGTTTTTGTAGGTTGGTAAAAACCAAATACTTGTTGTACTGGGTAAATATATTTACTTTTAGCTGTTTAATGAAGTGAGAGACCTTGAGTCTTGTTTGGCAAAGATGACCTTTTACTATCCAGTTTCATCAGGGGCTGGTGTTTGGTTGAACATGGTGAGGGTTTTCCCGAGGTTGAGAATTGTTTATGACTGGTTGTCTTAATTGAGCACATAATTCCAGAGGCAGTTAGTGCTCTTGAAGTTACAATTATTATGGGGATGTTAAATGGGGAAAAAAAAAATTGGGAATGTGTGGTTCTCTTGGTTACCATGCAATATTAGTGACGTGTGACTGGGAGAAATAATAGCATAAAATATTACTGGGAATGTGTGCATAACATTCTTTCTGCTAATATTTAGAGGCATATAGTTTTGTGTACAGACAGATTCTGTGTAGGATAGAGAGCTTTTCTTAGATGTTTTCAGGGAAACCTGGAGTGACTGAGAGAAAAATTTCCTTGAAGTGAGAGGAAACGAAGCATTCTGTATTATATTTCTTTGATTATACTTGTTCAAAATTAATATTGGTTTGTGGGCTAAAACTTGGTAGAAAAGAAACTAGTTTAGCATTTTTGAGGATGATTAAAGTCTTTAAAATTATTTAAAATTATCTAAGTAACACTTTACTAGGCAAAAAAGCAATTTGCAGTTTAAGGTTCCACAAAGCTTCCCTGAGGAAGAATCCAGTAGTTTTTCAGATGTCCCTTATCCTCTTATTTTTTTATATCATCTGACTTCATATATTCTACAAATCTGATAAATCGGTCATTGTGTCTCTTTCTGAATCATTAATAAAATAGTTTAATATTAAGGGATAAATAAACTTTTTACAAAGTTGACAAAATTGACATGATCCTTTATAATGATCAATTTTTTTATGAATAACTGTTCAGTTACAACTTATAAGTCTTAGTTACCACTCTTATTTATCTTGTATTTCTCCACCTTGCTATAACTCAGAGCCTTTCAATAAAGGGTGATTTTGCCCCCGAGGGGACCTTTAGCAGTCTCTGGAGACATTTTTGGTCATTACAACTCGTGGGTGATTTTGCATCTAGTAGGTGAGATGAGTACTAGAACGAGAGATGTCTGCACACCCCCAAATTTCTTCTTATAAGGCTATGGCAGGGTTTCTAACCTTTGCATTATTGACATTTTGAGCCAGATAATTATTTGTAGTGGGGAGCTGTCCTGCATACTGAAGTATAAGATATCTGACTCATCACAAAAATGGTGCAGAGATGGTATGTTTAGTTGTACTGCCATCCACTTAACTAATGGATATTTATTGAAGACTTGGCACATGCATAAATCTTTCTCTACTTAAACAACCAAAATGACAATTTAGGTTTTTGACTCAAGGCGTATTGAAAAGGAACTTTGTAGAAAAAGGCTCAGATTCCCCTTTTAGTTTTTGACTTGTTGCTAAATAAATTATTTTTAATCTTTGTAACCAGATCCGGCTAGCATAGGCATAGGGTTTTTGTGTGTTTCAGACTGAAGGTAAGAAAATCAGAATCCCAAACTCCCAAATTCTCAGCAGTATGAACTCTAGAATTAGATTGTTTTTTTCCTTGGCTTGTAAATAGATTTTTATATGAACATTATTTCCTCACTTTTATTTATTATCCTTTTAAATAAATGGACATATCTAACTCAGAGTGGCAAAGCAATCTTCTCTCCCAGGCAATTCCTCTGCTGTATGTTGGATAATGCTAGTTTACTTGGTAATTGTTACCACATTTGCGGTTATGTTGTATATAAATAAAAATCAATGGTGTTTTCATAAGGAGACAGATAGCCTAGAGGGAGATTCTGAGTGTTCAATTGCCCGTGATTTTCAAGTAGATCTCAGAAATTTGACTTAGATTTATTTTTCATTGTCTTATTACAAGTTTCTGGGGAGAAGAAAACACATTTTGCCTTTGGCTTCTGACAAGGCAGGAACAAATTTAAGCTCATTAGAAAATAAGAACAAATGTTAAAAAAGAAAGACAGCCATACCTTTATTTGGAATATTAATCTCTACACATTATGTAGGATCATAAAATATTTATTTTACATGAGGATGGTCACAGAAACACCTGCTAGATAACTGCCTTTTGCAAGCAGCTAATTGTTCCGGTCCCCCGTCCCCCCCCCCCGCCCCCACTCCCGTCCCAGGATAAGTTTATTGATTTTAGAAAGAGAGGAAGGTGAGGCGGGGGGGGGGGGGAGAAAACCATTGAATGGGCTGCCTTCTAAATGTTCCCTGACTGGGGATCGTACCTGCAACCTCTTGGTGTATGGGGTGATGCTTCAACCAACTGAGCAACCTGGCCAGGACTAATTGCGTTGTTCTACTCTTCAGCCTTTTTGTCTTCTTTCTCCATAATGTATTGGTATAGTCTTTTTTGATAAGAAGAGCTAAAGTAGTTTTCAGACAATCAGTTCAGAAGCCCTTCATACCATAGGGATGGCAAGACTGCTGCTTTTGTCAGGTTTTCGAGTTTTATCAAGACAAGATGACAGAATGCTTTCAGCTATGCCTGTGATTTTATAGAGCACCATATTTCTTTTTCTATATTTACCTTAATGGAATCTTTTATATTTATAAGAAACATCTATGTTTGGGTCATGAATTTACTTTTTTTGTATCAGTCCCATAACTGTAAAGAGCATAGGGGAATTCACAAATCACAGGACACTAAATAAATGTCCAATTAAGGAAGTCAGTATTTTTTATTTTTTCATAATTATTTCAATAGAAATGCTCCTACTTTCCAAAGGGCCTGGAGAGCTATTTATTTTGTGGTTAGCAGAGAAAAGGGGGTCATGTAAGCATTTTTTTTGCTTAGTACAATGAAACACATACTGAAATTTTATGTAGAATACTTGCCTATTTTTCCCTTGAAAATCTATGTGTAATTTTCACTCAAATTATGAAAATATTTATAAAATTATGTCTGTTTAGGTATCATACATTTTCTGGATTTATAGCTTGAAGACATTAAATTTAAATTTATGTATTCTAAGCCAAAAATTTAGAGAATGGCCCTATTACCCTCCACAATTGTAAAGAGATCTCTCATAGAGAAGGATCCTGAAAAGAAGTTCCCCGTTTAGGGGTGACATTTATACATATAGCATTAAGGCTAACCTAAAAGAACAAAGTGATGCATTTTTGGGGTTCTTTTTTTCCCCCTGCCAGCTTCATTTTGCTGTTTTCATAAGGGTTTTTTTTTTTTTTTTCCAGATTTGAAATTTGGGCTTAGTTTTTAATGACTGCATAAACTGAATCCATTATGTAGCTAGAACACAAATTATGCAGCATTTCCCTGATTTTGATTATTTCAGTTGCTTACATTTTTCATGTTCTTAATAGTGTGATGAATATGTTTGTATATAAACATTTGTTAGAGCCTCTGATTATCTCCAAGAATTACTATGGTAAAGGTTATGAATTTCTTTAAGGAATGTAGAAAACAGGGGGTTCATGTATTGAATATGAGGTAGAACTAGTTAACTAAAGATAAGCATTATAAAGAATGTAGCATGTACCTTAATGCTTACTAATGATAACTATTATTAATAGTAATTAGATAAAATACATACCATGCAGTCTCTGATTCTAGTAACAGAATAAGCAGAGATGCTGATAAATAATGAAAAGAAGTAAGCAAAGAAAAATGGAGAGGAGGGAGAAACCAAAGCCAGGGCTTTTCTGTCTTAGAAAGCTAAGCAGTCAGAGAGTTTCTGGGAGATAGTTTGTTGTAAAAATATTAGATGGCAAAATACAAGTGTAATGCACAGATTTAAAAAAAAAGAAGAAAAAAAATGAAAAATCACACATAATCCTCTATCCAGAGATAAAAATTAACATTTTTTCAAATCTTTGACCCTGAATTTAAAAGTGTATATGAATGGATAAATATAGATGTATATAAAGATATCATTTAACATCCCATTGTGTCACCTGCTTTTGTCACTTAAACATACGAATATCTTTGCCAGTAAATATCAATATATATTATAATTTTCTATTGCATAGAATTCTATTACATGATAGAATATATTAATAGGTATTTGAACATAGGAGTACCCAAATATATAAGGAAAATCTTGGATGACTTCAAAAAAGATATAGACAGCAACACACTGATAGCAGGGGATTTTAACACCCCACTGTCAAACATGGACAGATCTTCCAAACAAAACATCAACAAGGATATTGTGGAGCTGAATGATGCATTAAATCAAATGGACTTAACTGACATATATAGAAACTTACATCTCAGAGAAGCAAAATACACATTCTTTTCAAATGTGCATGGAACTTTTTCAAAGATAGACCACATGATAGGACACAAAGCAAGCCTCAGCAAATTCAGGAAAATTGAAATAATACCAAGCTTTTTCTTAGACCACAAGGGCTTGAAACTGGAAATCAACCTCAAAGAGAAACCTCAGAAACCTACAAACTCATGGAGACTGAACAGTACACTGTTAAACAGTGAATGGGTCAATAATGAGGTAAGAAAAGAAATCAAAAAGTTTCTGGAAACAAATGAAAATGAACATAAAACAGTCCAAAACTTACGGGACACAGCAAAGGCAGTCCTGGGAGGGAAGTTCATAGCAATACAGGCCTACCTAAAAAAGATAGAAACATTTCAAATAAAAGACCTAACACTACAACTTCAAGAACTGGAGAAACAGCAACAAATAAATCCCAGGGCAAGTAGATGGAAAGAAATAATCAAGATCAGAGCAGAACTGAATGACATAGAGACGAAAAGAACAATTCGAAGGATCAACCAATCCAGGAGCTGGTTCTTTGAAAAGATAAATAAAATCGACAAGCCTTTTTCTTGATGAAGCAGACTCATCAAGAAAAAAAGGGAGAGGACCCAAATAAATAATATCAGAAATGAAAGAAGAGAAATAACAACTGATACCACAGAACTACAGAGGATTGTAGGAAACTACTATGAACAGTTATGCCAAGAAATTTGAAAACCTCGATGAAATGGACACAGTTCTAGAAAAGTATAATCTTCCAACACTGAAGGAGGAAGAAGCTGAAAGCTTGAACAGACCGATAACAGCTGGGGAAATTGAAGCAGTAATCAAGAAACTCCCAGCATACAAAAGCCCTGGGCCGGATGGTTTCACGGGAAAATTTTACAAAACATTTAAGGAAGAGCTAACCCCTGTCCTTCTCAGACTATTCCAAAAAATCCAAGAGGAAGGAAGACTCCCAGACTCTTTATGAGGCCAGCATCACCCTAATCCCAAAACCAGATAAAGACCCTACAAAGAAAGAAAACCGCAGGCCAATTTCGCTGATGAACATATACGACAAAATCCTCAACAAAATACTGGCAAACCACATCCAGCAAGCAATACATTAAAAAGATTATCCACCATGATCAAGTGGGATTCATCCCAGGGATGCAGGGATGGTTCAATATACACAAATCAATAAACGTAATACATCACATAAACAAAAGGAAAGACAAAACCACATGATCATCTTGATAGATGCAGAAAAAGCATTCGATAAAGTACAGCACCCATTTATGATCAAAACACTCAGCAAAATGGGAATCAGGGGGGCATTCCTCAACATAATAAAGGTCATATATGAAAAACCTACAGCCAACATCATACTCAATGGGCAAAAACGAAAAGCTTTCCCACTAAGATCGGGAACACGACAAGGATGTCCGCTTTCACTACTTCTATTCAATATAGTTTTGGAAGTCCTAGCCACAGTGGTCAGACAGGAAAAATAAATAAAAGGCATCCCAATAGGAAAGGAGGAAGTAAAACTATCATTGTTTGCAGATCACATGATAGTGCACCTAGAAAACCCTGTAGATTGCACGAAAAAACTGTTCAACCTAATAAGTGAATGCAGCAGAACAGCAGGATATGAAGCCACTATTCAGAAATCAGAGGCATTTTTGTACACCAGCAATGAAATAGAAGAAGAAGAAATCAGAAAAAAAAAATACCATTTGATATAGCAACAAGAAAAATAAAGTACCTAGGAATAAATTTAACCAAGGAGGTAAAAGACCTGTATGCAGAAAACTGTACAACATTGAAGAAAGAAATTAAGGAAGACACAAATAAATGGAAGCATATACCGTGCTCATGGATTGGAAGAATTAATATCATCAAAATGTCCATATTACCCAAAGCAATTTATAGATTCAATGCAATCCCTGTTAAGATACCAATGACATATTTCACAGAAATAGAACAGACATTTCAAAAATTTATATGGAACCATAAACGACCCCGAATAGCCACAGGAATTTTGAGAAAGAAAAACAAAGTAGGAGGGATCGCAATACCCGAGGTCAAACTCTATTACAAAGCCACTATACTCAAAACAATCTGGTACTGGCACAAGAACAGACCCATAGACCCGTGGAACAGAATAGAAAGCCCAGAAATAAGCCCAGGTCTCTATGGGCAACTAATATTTGACAAAGGGGGCAGAAGCATAAAATGGAATAATAATAGCCTCTTCAACAAATGGTGTTGGGAGAGCTGGACGGCCACATGCAAAAAATTGAAATTGGATCATCAGCTGACACCATACACAAAAATAAACTCAAGATGGATAAAAGACTTAAATATAAGTCGCAACACCATAAAAGTCCTAGAGGAGAACATTGGCAGAAAACTCTCAGATATCCCACGCAGCAATTTTTTCACCTATATGTCTCCTAAAGCAAGGGATATAAAGGAAAGAATAAACAAGTGGGACCTCATCAAAATAAGAAGCTTCTGCACAGCTAAAGAAAACATCAGCAAAATGAGAAGGGACCCAGCCATATGGGAAAATATATTTGCTAATGATACATCAGATAGAGGTTTGATCTCCAAAATAAATAAAGAACTCACTCGACTCCATTCCGAGAAGACAAATGATCCAATAAAAAAGTGAGCAAAGGACCTGGGCAGATGCTTTTACAAGGAAGAGATACAGAGGGCCCAGAGACATTTGAAAGGATGCTCAGCATCACTAGCCATCAGAGAAATGCAGATCAAAACCACCATGAGATACTACATCACACTGGTCAGAGTGGCCATCATAAACAGATCAACAAACAACAGGTGCTGGCGAGGCTGTGGAGAAAATGGAACACTAGTCCACTGTTGGTGGGAATGCAGACTGGTGCAGCCATTGTGGAAAGCAGTGTGGAATTTCCTCAAAAAGCTGAAAATGGAACTGCCTTTTGATCCAGTGATTCCCCTGCTGGGACTATACCCTAAGAATCCCAAAACATCAATTCAGAGGAACCTATGCACCCCAATGTTCATAGCAGCACAATTTACAATAGCCAAGTGTTGGAAGCAACCTAAATGTCCGTCAGTAGATGATTGGGTCAAAAAACTATGGTACATTGACACAATGGAATACTTTGCAGCAGAAAGAAGAAAAGAACTACTAAACTTCGCGACAGCGTGGATGGAACTAGAGAGCATTATGCTAAGCGAAATAAGCCAGGGGGCGCAAGACAAACACCATATGATCTCACCTTTAAGTGGAACCTAACCAACAATACAAAGATGCAAGGAAAATAAGACCAGTAACACTGAAAGGAAAAGAAACCAACAGAGACAAGAGGGAAGGAGAGAGGAGGGGACGGTGGGGAAAGGAAGGGAAGGGGCAAGTCAAGGAACATACAGCAAGGACTCATAGACAAAACCAAAGTGGGGAAGGATTGAGGAAGGGAGACGGGGGAGAGGAGCAGGGGAAAGTGGTGGAGGGAAGGTGGAGACAAATGTATTTGAAAAAAATTAATTAAAAAATAGATATTTAGGTTGTTTATAAAAAATATAAACTTGTCTCTATTTCCAGTGCCCCTCTTATATTTGAGGCTCTTTTTTTTCAGTCTAAACTGTTAGTCCCTTAGTTTTTTTCTTCATCTTTTCTTGCCGTCTTGCAGTCTGTTTTCCATACTTTTGAGTGAACAATGCTGTGATAAGCATTTTGTAAATATATCTCTGTGTACATGTTTGTTTATTTTTACTGAATCTTAGAAATGGAATTGCTTGATCCAGTTTATGCATATGGGTTTTGTTTTGTTTTTCAAATCCTCACCTGAGGACATGCTTATTGATTTTAGAGGGGAAGGGAGGGGGGAGAGATGGAGAGAAACATTGATGTAGGAGAGAAACTTTGATATGAGAAACATTGATTGGCAACCTCTTTTACACACCCTGACCAGGGACTGAATCCTCAGCCTAGCCGTGTACCCTGATGGGGAATCAAACCTGTGACCTTTTGGTTAATGGGATGATGCTCCAATCAACTGAGCCACACTGGCCAGGGCACATATGGAAGGTGTTGGTATATACAGGATAGGGCAGAAGTAGGTTAACAGTTGTTAATATGAAAAATAATACAATAATAAGTAAATAATAATTATAAAATACAAGGATAAACTGTTTTATGTACTCACGAATGTAAACCTACTTTTGTCCCACCCGGTGTTGCAAGATTGTCCTCATAAAGATGTAAAAAAATTTACTATTATTGTCACATATGTGTTGGTCCCATATCCCTACATTCTTGCCAACAATCTTTTAAATCTGATGTTCTTGGAAATCCCTGATCTTACTAAACATGCTCATCTATTACCCGCAAATATTTATGAGGTCGCTGGGGAAAGGCTTAAGATAGGTATTGCAAATATCTGTAATACTGTTGTTTCCCTTTCTGAGGCTGTACCAAATTGCAGTGGTTGATATTGTCTGAATTAACGTTCTTAAGGACAGATACAGTATTTTAGATTGCAAGGAAGCTCTTGAGTGATTAAGGAAGAACCGTAACAGAAGAACACAGTAGTTGACTGAGTCCACTCAGTTCTGGGATTTTTTTGTCACACTGATGGCTGGGTGTAGTGGAAATGAAATGTTAATGATTTTGTTGTTTCTATAGTGGGGGGGGAGGAACCAGTCGAGGGCTGTCATTTCATAGGGACAATTCAATTTTGTGCTCCATTAAGGGAATCCCTCCTGTCCAGAAGTACAGATGTTGAGCTTAAAGCAAAACAAATAGAAATGATAGAAGTTAGCAAGACCTCAGATAAGATTAGAGGCCTTATATATGCAAAATATGCTTTTAATTTTGCACATACTGCCTAAAGAGAGATATTGGCTGTGTATACTTTGCAGGTCTCACTTTTGTGGTTTTCTTATTTTTTTTAATTCAAGCCAGGATATCAGCAATGTTGTTTTGAATCTTCTTTTAAGGGCAATTTATATAATTCCTTTGGCTGCTAAGTAGAAAAGTTTGTTGTTGGATGTTATAGTTTGGTTATGCTATAGCTTAACCGAGTCTAGGGTTTTCATGTTGACCAGCTATAAATTATAGAAAATTCTTTGGGTTTCTATAAAGTAATTTATTATGTTATTATTTTTGAGAAAAGGAAAGGAGTTTCAGATTATATTCTCAATGGCTAATAGGACCACTGTGGATGATTCATGTGGCTGTTGTACTGATGTGGAATGTGATAATAATGTCCCCTAGCCTTGCAGAGCCATCTGAATGAGACATCTTTTCTACTTCTGGCAGAGGTGGAGAAGGATTGGTTGTCAGGTAGGGAGAACAGGTATATGAGTGACTGACCCTAGTCTTCCGACTCTTGTTAACAGAGGGTTGAACTGAAATCTGGAAGTGCTGGAAAGATTTATGAATGAATCCTCCTCCCTCCCCCATGAGCTTCTGCTTTTCCCCAATAAGATGGAATTCTGGATTTTTATCTGAGTTTTCCATTTAAAAAAAAAATTCCAATCTCCTCATCACCCTCCCCTTTGGCAATCATCAACTTGATCTATCTGTGGGTATAAGTGCATTTTTAATTAAGCTTCAAGGTAGACTGACTATAGTTGAAGATAAGTGAAACAATGCTTTAAGTAAAGTCTTCTGGTTGCAGGTTAAGAATGGTTATTAGAGGCCTTTGGAGGGTGGGATGAGGTGTAAGTTTTAGGAAAAGCGGGCTTGTAGGGAACTGTAAGGGCATCTTTATGAGATGTCTTGTATACTCTTGCTTTTTAAATGGCAGATTCCTTTTCATATTTAGTAATCAGAAACCTGTAAGAGTTCTGCTTTGTAAAGTTTATGGTTTCGTTTTAATATAAATACAAAAATTAGGCTAAATCCTCTTTGAATTTTAGATTATCTTAGGTACTTTCATGTTTGAGATGGCAGCCACCCAGCAGTAGCAGCACACCTGGTCCATAAGGCCCTTAGCAAATGCTCATGATTGAAGGAGGGAGTACTTGAGTGGAACTGAGACCCACTCATGTGTGGCCCCACACACCAACGTAGGAAGCGAACCCTCCCACCCACACAGTGACCTAGTCTTCATGATTACTTTTTAGATTTTTATTTTTATTGGATTTGTTATTAGGCCAAAGCAAAAGTTGTTTTCTCTTGTCAGTCATTGAACCAAAGAACAAAAGCTGGTGGAAGTGATTGCTTGATGTAATTGGAATTGATGTTTTATCAAGCAATATTTGGTTATATTCCATTTAAGATGAAGAAGATGACTTTACGTGTAAGAAAGCAGCCTCTAAATCAAAAGAGAATGGACGATCTACAAATAGTTATCTTGGAGCATCCACCATGAAAAAGAATGAAGAAAACACTAAGACCAAGAATAAGCCTTTATCACCAATAAAACTTAGCCCCACATCAGTGCTTGATTATTTTGGAACTGGAAGTGTCCGAAGATCAGATAAGAAGATGGTGGCAAGCAAAAGAAAAGAGGTGAGTGTTCTACATGTAAGCAAGAACATTCAGGAATCTTGGAGAGTGTTGATTTACTGTTAATTAATAAGATGGGAAATTTGGATATTGTAGTAGGTCACCATATTTTATTGATGAAAATAAATTTATGATTATGGACAAAATGTATGGCCATCATTTTACAGGATGAGGAAGTTAGACTAATTTATATTTGAAAGTAGAAAAGAACATTTAAATTGTAAGATAAAATTAAAATTCTTAGAATTTAAATACTCAGAATGCAAACTCATTTGACTATTGATCTCAGCCAGACAAAATTGGACAATAAATTTGTTCCCAAATGAGATTATAAGTACATGACTTATAAACAGAGCCTACCTATGCTGTACTTTCGACTTTTTCTACCTTGGCTGATGTTGGATTCACCTTTTTCTGGAAATTTAGGAAACAAATACTGATAAATTATAGTGAAAGTAGTCCCCTGGATTAAAGCCTGCTAAATAGTGTTTGTTGATTTCATTAGTGTCTCCACAGGACAGTGTGATCATTCTCGCATGCTGGTTTGCAAGTGTTGTAGACTACTTTGCAAACCAAGACATTAGTCTACAAGTGATTTTCTTGTGTGTGTGTTAGGGGGTACTTTTCTTGCACATTTCAGTAGAATTAAGCGAGAACCATGACTTTCTGACTGGTGTGCATTGAGACTGGCTGTTTCATTACTGATAGACTTAATTCTCATCGGTGTATTTAATCAGCTACAGTCAAGAAAAAGCACCTTCTCTTTAACTTAACGTTTATGTTGATTTTCTTTGAAATACAGCCTTCACAAAATACAAATGATTCCAGATTAAATGATGAAGCCATTGCCAAGCAATTGCAACTTGATGAAGATGCAGAGGTATTGCCATTTTGCTTAGATATCATTAACAATTTGATGTTCAGACTTGTTATTTAGTCCACCCAGGTAAATCAAGATTGTTCTAGGTCCCCTGGCCAGTGGCTCAGTTGGTTGGAGCATTGTCCCATACACCAAAAGTTTGCAGGTTTGATTCCTGGTCAGGGCACGTATCTGGGTTTCAGGTTCGATCTCCAGTTGGAGCTTAATACGGCAGGCAACTGATCGCTGTTTTTCTCTTACATCTCTGTTTCTCTCTCTCACATTAATAAACATATCCTTGGGTGAGGATTAAAAAAAAATAAAAAAAGATTGTTCTAGGCTAATTTTGGATTGAACCACATTGTAAGAATTATGTATAAAATAAGTAAAAATCTAACATTAAAAAATCTACATTTTATCAAAATAAATGATAAGAGCAGGGGATAATTATTTATTTAGAGATTTATTACTACGTTTTTTTGAGTGGAAGCCTCCTTTAGTATAGTTAAAATAATTTAATTTGGTCATAACTCTTTCCACTCTGGGTGATCTCATTCACTTCTGTGGCTTTAATTAGTATGAATATGCTGATGATCCCCAAATTGGTTTCCAATTCAGAGTGCTTTCTTGAGTGATAAACCTATATATTCATTCAGTAAGTACTTATTGAGCACTTACTGAGTGCATGGCACAATTCTAGGTGTTACAGATACTGCAGTTAAAAAAAAATTGTGTCAGGACATTGTAAGTGCTGTGAAGAAAACTAAAGGAATAATTTTGGGGTGATCAGTAGGGTTATGAGTACTTTTTTTTTTTTTTAGAATAACCTTTATTACATGAGCCAAGATAGGAGGGAAGAGGATTTATTTGCCTTCCGGGCCTTGACTTTCCTCAGAACCCAGCGCCGTGCCCTGTGGCACCTGGCCATCTGCTCGGCCACATGGGCCTGGTCTTGGAGGGTGCACGCCAAAAGCTTGCCCTGCCGGAACTTCTCCCCTAGAACACTGCTGATTTTGGCATTCTTTTTGTTTCATTATGCTTCTGAATTTTCTTTGATCATTTTTTGTTTAAGTTTTCTTCCTCCTCAGAAGGCAGCTTGGCCTCCTTTCTGCGGCCCAGGGGCAGTGCCTAGTGGGATGCATTTCACTGTCAGTACGGTGTGCCGGCAACGAGCACCACGCGGTTCCTTATCCAGGGCTTGGTGTCGACCAGTTTGTCGTTGGATGCATTGTAGACCACATCAGTGATGCTTGTTTGCAAGTACAACACTTGGTGCTCCAGGAGAAGTTGCCTGCGTCCAGCCTCAGGGCAGGGCACTTCCTGTTTCCTCTGGCACAGGGACTGTGTGTGTGGGGCAAGGGCCCATCATAGCGCTGGCAGCTGGTGCCCCAGTTCATATTTCTGATTCTTGTGGTAGGGCTTCCTCTCACCCCTGGTCTTGTGGTGCTTCTGCCCGTTGTCCTGAGAGATGCCCATGGCTTGGCACCAGCTGGAAAGAGCATGAGTATTCTATTTTCAGTAGAGGGGTCAGGAAGGCCTCTCTGAGGAAGTGATATTGAGGCACAGAATGAAGTGATAATGGCGAGCCCCGAGGCTGGCTACCTGGAGGACTCAAAACAGAGAGAACAGCAGGTGCAAGCATCCTGAGGTAGAAAAGATTGAGTTTGATGAATTTGAGAAATGACCAGCAGCAACTAATGTAAGTCCAAACAGGACTTTAGTACCTACCAAAAGGACTTGGGATGGTACAGACTTGGATTTTAATCTCTGTGAGATGAGAAGCCATTGGAGTGTTGAATAGATGTAACATGGATTGATGAATCTTAAAAGAAAGATATTCTGGCTGCTGTGAGACTAATAAGCCACGGTGGGGCAAGAGCAAAAGCAGAGCAGTTTGGACACTGTTATGGGAGGGTCGGCAGGCGGGAGATGATGACGGCTTGCACCGGGATGATATGGATGAGGCAGTGAGAAGTGGTTATAACCTGTGCTTTGAACATGCAGCCTTCAAGTTGTTGCTGGTAGATTGGATGTAAGGTAGGAGGGAAAAAGAAGATTCAGAGATAGATTCCATGTAGTTTGGCTTGAGCGACTGAATATCCATTGATTAAGACAGAACACTGGTACAGAGGAATCAAGAATTCTGTTTTGGATGTGTTAAGTTTGAGATACTTAATAGGCTTCCAAATGGAGATGCATAGTGGGTGGTTGGAGAGTGGCCTCTGGAGCTCAGGGGCAAGATCTGAGCTGAAGATGTATATTGGGGAATCACTAGCACTTGATTCCCCAAATCAGTGAGATCATGGGGAGAGAAAGTTAATAGAGGAGTCTCAGGATTGAGCTCTGTTAACATTTAGAGGTCAGGGAAAAGAAGGTGAGGGTGCCCACAAGAAGCAACTAGATTTCCTCTCTCACATTGATGTTTTTCTCCCACTCTCTTCTTCCCTGCCTCCCTCCCCCTCTCGCTAGAATCAGTAAAGGGCGGGGGGGGGGGGGAGAAAAGAAAAAGGAAAAAAAGAATGGCTAATGAAGTAGGGAAGTGAGGGAAGCTTGCTATTTCATGGGAGCGAAATAAAGAAAGTGTCCATCTCTGACAGAGGTGCCAGTCCTTAGTGCCTACTGTTTGAACCCCCTTTGTGGTTATTAGTTCAGGTATCACTTTCTCACATTCCCTAAACTGTTTAGAAACTCCTCCTGTAAACTCTGTTGTACCTCGTCGTAGCTGCTATTAGTATTTGTTAGAATTGCTATTTAGGAACCTAATGAACAAAACAATCAAATGAGCAATGTAGAACCAGAGTCATGGAAACAAGGAACAGACTGACAGTGACTGGGGGGAGGGGGGAGGGGGAAAGAGAAGAGTCTAGTCAAGGAGCAGGTATGACCCGTGGACATGGACAGCAGGGTGGGGATTGCCTGGGAGTGGGGGAGGGGTGGGCAGGGAGGGGAGAACAACGGGGGAAAAATTGGGACAACTGTAATAGAACAACAATAAAAAAAAAAAAGAGTTGCTATGTAAATGTCTTCCGATATATAGGCTGTAAACCCCACCCACGAGGGCTGTTCATGTCTTCAGCTATTGTGCCATCCCTGGTCACTTCAGTGCTTGGCATATTTTTGTGAGAGAATAGTATTTTGGTCTACTGGAACATACCAGATTTGTTCACATTTTATTAATGTGACAATTTATAGCTGGTGTTTTCAAAGTCTTTTTTCCATGTTATTTGATTACACTGAATTACATAAACTATAAACTCGGTATCCACATGACTCAATATAGCACAAATGGCCTAGGTAAAATTTTGAAATAATTTTTAAGGACCTGACTTCTTACCTCTCCCAAATACTGGAGGCTTACCCCAACCTTTCCAAGCCAGACATGGTACTCTGTGTCACAGTTCCCTATTTTCTCATTCCTATTATATTCTTTCAGAATCTTATTTGAGTAATTTATTAGCCTGATGAAGAATTTTTAGGGTGTTAGTGACTGATGATATCTTTCTGATGATCCCTATTAAGATAAGTTCTTTTTTCTCCTCCTTTCCTCCTTCACTTTCACCTGTTTGTTTACTCCTTTAGTTGAGTATGTGTCCAGTATCTAAGTCAGTCAGTCCATAGACAGTATGTTAAACACCATCTGCTGTACTCAACGTTGTATTCAAACATAGGACTTCTGATCACGAGGGCATAATCACCAATAATGAATTTTTGATGGAAGTACTTAAATTTCTCCTGTCATCTAAATCATCTAGAATCCTCAGTGTTAGAAGTGTACTACATAGAGTGAAATTTTGGAAAAGCAGTATAGGTTTCAACCAGAAATTCTTCCAGGGCCACTGGAAGTTTAGAGTTTGAAGGACCTTTTTATGGTGAAGATTTTCATGTTTTTTTTATCAATTAGATGTGTAGTTCAGGTTATGGTAAGAAAATATTAAACAGCAGAATATATAGAAGTGCATCTCTGGCTTATAGTTCTGCATAGCTTAATTCATTTATTAATAAGAAAAGGCTTGGTTACTGTCTTCGCATCAGACTTAATGCCAGTTTCCAAGCCTTCTTAGGATTGGGAGGATTTTGAGGTCCTTTCATTTGTTCGAATAATACAGGGATGCCTTTGTTTGATATGACATTAAGCCATTTTATCAGGGGGCATAAAAACATTTCATTTCTAATGAGAAATGTATTCCACTGCTACACATTCTTTTCTGGAAGATTTCCATTTTTCTGAAAGTGAGAACATTTGAAAAGAAGAGCAAGGTTAACTGGAATGTCTGTGTGCTAACATTTAGCAGAGCTTCTGACTGACATGATGACTTACATTTCCAAAAGTCAGAACAGATGCATTTGAATTAGTTATTGAAAATAGGAGTTTGATGATATAAGGGATAT
The DNA here is from genome assembly GCF_021234165.1 of Pteronotus mesoamericanus. Lineage (NCBI taxonomy): Eukaryota > Metazoa > Chordata > Mammalia > Chiroptera > Mormoopidae > Pteronotus > Pteronotus mesoamericanus. Next base: position 24,016,723 of record NW_026555234.1, on the reverse strand, counting down.
TTGTGTATAGCTTACTTTTTTGTGAAAGAAAAAATATAATTTTCTTTTTTTTTAAAATTTTTAATTTTTTTGTTCAAATATATTTGTCTCCACTTTTCCGCTGCCACTTTCCCCTGCCCCCTCCCTCACCTCCCTCCCTCAGTCCTTCCCCACTTTGGCTTTGTCCATGGGTCCTTTATACATGTTCCTTGACTTGACCCTTCCCTTCCTTTTTCCCGCACCCCTTCCCTCTTGACTCTGTTGGTTTCTTTTTTCTTTCAGTGTTGCTGGTTATATTTTCCTTTCTTGTTTGTTTTGTTGGTCTGCAAGTGTTACATTAGGACTATTAAGAAAAAAGTATAGATTTTAAACTATATAAGTGAGAAATGTGGCTTTAAAAATATGCTCAGTTTGTCTATCATACCTGCAAAAGTAGGTATATTTGTTCTGAAATCTAATGTGGCTTAGTGAAACACACTTGTGATACTTAACTGTTAATATTAAATGGAAAATGTCATAGTTACTTTCTGGAAAATGTTTTCTAATTTTTTCTATGTATTATGAATCAAACATTTAAAAACTTTAATTTACAAAAGAAAAAAAGCACCTCACTCTGTTGACACTTTTTACAGCTGGAGAGACAACTGCATGAAGATGAGGAGTTTGCCAGAACATTAGCCATGTTGGATGAAGAACCTAAGAAGAAAAAGGTGGCGTTTTTCCTGGGCTCTGAATACACAGTACAGATCAGTGTTCCCTTTCATACCTGTGTATGCTAAGCTCTGGAGATAGAACCATGAGTTACTTTTCTAGAAAGAAGCTAAGTTGTTTTAATTTATAGACATGTTTTTGGGGAAGCTCATTGAAGAACTTACTCTTTCCAAAGGAAGGTTGATAGAGCCAAAGGTGACCAGAACCCTGCTTCCCAAAACAATGAATTGCAACCTCTGCTTACTGTCTCTCACAAAGGGGTTCTTACGTACTTTTTCAGAGAATAATGCTTATAAAGATTCCTATAAAACCTAAAGTTTAATTACGGTAATATTTACTGTCTTTTTGGGAAGCCCAGTTTTGCCATTTTTAATTAGGTAACTTTAAGGTCTGTTTTAAGACAGCCTCAGATGGTAAGTTTATGTTTGGAAATCTTCAAAAGCAGAAAGATCTTTTTAAGTGCTTATTTATTTTGAACTTATTTTAGACTTTATTTTGAATACCATTCTGTTAATATTATCAGTATCAATATTTGACTATTTAAAAATATTTTACAGTCGTTAGCTGTAAGACACTAGTGGGTGTTGGGGACATCATCATTTGAAAAGCCTTACTCCAGCTAAAGACATTCGAATTAAAATTATTAAAAAAAAATACTGTGTTATATATCCCAATTTGTAACCTCTTTTTAAAAGGGAGTTCTGAGGGAGCAGTGGAGAGAGAATGGATATTTTTCTTCTCTTTTGAGAAAATGTTCTCTTATTTTTCTTTGAGCCTTAGATTGTTTTTAATGTAGCCTTTTGGTTTATATTTTAGTTTTGTCTTTTTTTTTTTTGCATGAGTGTTTTTAAAAAAATATTTTTTGTTCTATTACAGTTGCCCCCATTTTCCCCCCTTTGCCCTCCTCTGCCCGGCCCACCCCCAATTCACACAGTCGGTTCCCACTCTGTTGTTGGTGCCCATGTCGTTCATACATGTTACTTGACTAGTCACTTTCCCTTGTTTCCACCCTGTATTTTAGTTTTTAACCTTAATGTTAACAGTTTGAGAATTGAGATGAAAGACTCACAACTTGGGAAGAACTGGGATAATTTTTTATACAAAGTATTTTTTATACCCTTTTCATCTGTTTTCTCATCTGTAAAATTAAAAGTAATTACACATGTTTCATTTGCCCCAGAAATTTTGTGGATGAAGAAATGAATATGTATTGTATTGTCCTGCTATTTTGGGAGATAGCTCTTAATCTTAAAATTCATAAATTAAAAACTTTGGTCAGTGTTAACATATTTTGTGGTAATAATTATCCTATTATTTGTCACATGTGACACTTTTAAAATTTTCTTAGGCTCCAAAGGATCCAGAAGAGGGAGAAACATTTTCATCTGTCCAGGCCAATTTAAGTAAAGCAGAAAAACATAAATATCCTTATAAAGGTAATACTAGCAGAGAAAAAAGTACGGTGGAACACTTATCTTTGTAGAAGAAAATTTATGGTAACCTTGTTTAAATGTTCTATTTAATAATTGCCTTGTATTGTTAAGTAGACATTATTCCATAGGAGTATTGGAGCATGTTCTGCTTAGAAACTTTGAAATATTAGCTCTTTAAGATATTTGCTGGTGCAGGATGCCTAGCTGCTGTATGATCATTGTATTGTGAGAAATGCTTTACAGCTCTTGGCTGCATGTTAATTTCCAAGTATTGTAGTGCAGCATGTGAATATCAATATATTAAAACAAAGAACTAGATGTTTCAAGCTCATAGAGTAGACCGATAGTTGTTCAGGTCATGTGAAGCTCTTTTGCTGATTGTCTATAGGTTTTATTTTTTAGTGGTTCTGATATTTAACCATCTGCTAGTATAGATGGTCTCAATCTTGTAAGTAAAACTGTTCACATAGTAACTTTTAGTCTTGAAATTTCAGGATTTGCAGCTTTCAGGCTATGTTACAGAATTTTTATGTGACGTACTGTAGTCAGTAAGTTATCTCTGTAAATATCAGATCATTGAAGATTATCTGGGGAATAAAGTCCATGTTCTTAGATGTAGTTTACCATAGTATTTCAATTAATGAGTAATTTGTGTTTAAAAACAGTTACCTTACTTTGAATTGGTTATACAGAGAAGTAATATATAAATATTTAATTGTAAAAAATAAATGCGCTGTATCAAGAACTAAAATCTTAATGTAAACATTATGAAATCACCTATGATATTGTGTGCTACTAAGATTATTCAGTTGAAAAATGAAAAAATAATCTCGTTATTGGTATCATTTTCCAAAAAGAACAGTCATAATCTTTTCTGTTTTTCTAGTAAAAACAGAGCAATTTCTGAATGAAAAAAAGAACTACAGTCCTAAGAAGCAAACTAAATGTGAAAGTTCAAAAGAATCTCAGCAGCATTCCAAGTTATCAGCTCACAAAATAGGAGAAACTTCTCCTAAAGCTAGTTCCAAGCTGGCACTTCTGAAAATAAAAGAAGAGAGTTCTTCTAAAGAAACAGAGCCTATGGCCACAAAAAGAAAAGAAAGTGCCATTGAATTGAAAGAGACAAAAAGTCCTAAGAAAACGAAAAGTTCTCCTGCCAAAAAAGAGGTAGAAATTTTCTAAAAGTGGATCATGTTGGGGCTATGCGTTGATCTGGGTTTGATTATTTTCATGTTTTACTTCTAACTTTATAAGCTATTATAGTACTTTTTAGATGCCATCTTATTTAGATGTTGCTGCAGAATGTAGACGATTAATACAGTTAAATTAGCCAGTACATATTGAGTGTTAACATTGTGTGTCAGACATTGTGCTAAAACGTGGTGTCTCATGTAATCTTCACAACAACCCTGTGAGATACTTATTTTTATTATTCAACTTTTAAAGACAAGTAAACAGGCTGAAAGTGTCTTAAGTAATTTTTATAAGATTATCCAGCTGGTAGGTGACAGAATCCAAAAAAAGCAGTATAACACGGCGGCCCCCGATGGAGTCTGGAGGGGGTTTCAGATCGTAGCGCTGCCGCTGAGCAGATGTGTGACCTTGGCCTTGCGCCTCCCCCTCTCTCTGCTTTGGTTTCCTCATTTGTAAAATAGGGACAGTAATGAGATAAACCACTTAGAACAGTACCTGGCACATAATAAGTTCTATATAAGTTTTTGCTATTAATAAAATAATCATTATTTGTATTTTTCTTGAGTATAACTCCTTTTTGCTCGTGTATAACAATGTTGAGATACTGGAATCATTTCCAAAGGAAAAAACAGTGAAATAAACAAAATGGTTTTCAAAGGTTTTCTGTGTTTTCATGTATTTTGAGAAGTGAGTAGTTTCTTAGAATCTCAATTTGGACTTCAGATTCATAACGAGAAACCACAATTCCTTCAAGCCTTCTAGGACTTAGAATTAAAAGCAGAATATTGTCTGTTTTAACTGCTCATCACCATTATTTTTAGTGCAGAACACTGAAATGGTGATGATTTCAAGGTCTTTATTTTTGTTACTGTTTCTGGTCAGTGCTCATAAACACGCTTGAGGGAAGAGTCAGCTTTTTGTTTGAAATTATTCTTCAATAAATACTTAACTGGTGGATGAATGTTTTTCTTCAGGCACTCTAAACATGTTCAGTTTACAAAGGCTTGTCTATTTTTATTAAAGCAGAAGAATTCTCCAAGTGATTCTGTTACTCTTCACTGTATTTTTCAAAGTTAGAGTAGAAGTGACTCAGAAATTTTACTTAAGCAGTTTTGAGAACTTCTGTTTAATAAATTTACCCTATCTTGGTCAAATAATTTTGACTTTATAAATGGATACAGTTCAAAGTTATTTTATAAGTTGTTTTAATTCAGCATTATCTTTTCCATAGAATTAATATTATAAATGAATAATTTTTCCATTTTGGTAGGTATTGGGTACTTTTGTGAAGCTTGTTAAAAATACGGCTTCCCTGGGCGTGAGGTCTGGGCAGGTGTATTTTAATAAGCTGCTCAGAGGACATGCATGCGCACCAGCATTTGCGAACCACGGTGGAAGTGCAGAGTTTGGGTCTAGGACCAACTTATATGGCTTATTTAACGTATGACCAAAGCAGCTTGTTTTCTTGATGAAATCATTTATTTACATTGAAGTAATATTTTGTCTACTCTCAAAGGTATTTGAGGTGGCTTACAAGTTAAAAATAATGTAAAACAGGAAGTAGGAAAAAAACAGCAGAGATAAATTTTGTATTAGTTTTTGAGTCAGAATTATCTAGGATGTTTTTCCCACAAATACACAGGCCCTAGCCATAACCCCATATCTCCGAACCAGAAACTTGGACTGAGTCTAGGGATCTAGAGCTGGAAAAGTCTCCCCAGGGTTTTCTTAGAGATATGCAACCTACGACTTCCTGAAGTAGAATGGGAGAGATTGAACCTAGAAGGGAGAGTGACGGCATAGAGAGTGTGTCTGCTTTTCAGAGTAGAGCTTGCCCCTTGTTTGAGCCCGCTGTTCATGTGAAGCCATTAACTCTCAGACTGTATTGTTTATATCCCAGGGGTATAGAGCCACTTAGGTTGTTTTAGGGGAGTGCAAAACTCTAGGATAAACATAAGATAACTTCTTGTGCAATCGAATTTACATAGATATAATGCGAAATAGAATTCAAAATTCACATGCATCTTTGAAGTAGTACACTGGTTTTTTTTTTTTGCTTGAGGCTGGCAACTTGGCATATGCACCTTACCTGCCCTGAGGTGTGTGCCTTTAAAGAGAGTAGAAAGGCTTGACAAGGGCAGATACAGGGATGCTTATAAGCCAGACATGTGTAAGTTGGGGGGAGTACTTTTGTAGCTAAAAATGTTAATTTCAGGACCAAATACAGAACAACTTAATGTGTACTTATATATGTTTTTAATTTTACATGAATTTTGCATGACTTTGTTCCATTTCCTTTCCTCATCCTTAAAGTCTGTAAGTCCTGAAGATTCTGAAAAGAGACGCACTAATTATCAAGCTTATCGGAGTTACTTAAATCGAGAAGGTCCCAAAGCTCTAGGCTCCAAGGAAATACCAAAGGTAAGAGTGCTGAGAAGGCATGGTGTCCGGCCAGGGCCTCTCGCCCATGGGTCCATGTACGTGTTCACTGTGTTTACAGCAGCGGAGAATAATTGAAGATAACAGAAAAGCTGCAGTTTCACCATATTTACTAATTAGAGATGTTTATTCCCATTATGAGTCACTACTTGGTACTTAGAAAAATTTTCTTTTTACTTCAAGTAGCCCTAGTAGGGCTGGGCTTCGAGGCATACAGCAGTTACAAGACTCTTTGCCTTTATGGTACTTATGGTCTAATTGAGGAAAGAGGCCTTAAATCAATTATTTACTTAAAACTGTGATGTATTTGCCAGCCTCGCCTCTTGTACAGAGTGTACGAAGGCTTCTGCCCAGGAGCACTTGAGGCAAAGTGGTGTCCTTACAGGATGGTCAGTTTCGGTGACGGCAAGGCCATGGGGGCAGAGCTGGAGAAAGGGCTGAGGATATCGGGTGGTTTGCTGGTCCCGCAGGGGAAGTTCTGGAGTGGAAGGGTTTAGTAGGGGATCTGGAAGTGCTGAGATTGTGAAGGTAAAATGTTCCTCAGAGCCAGAATGGCTGATAATTTGGGGGATGGTTGATGATTGGGGAGTGGAATAGAGGCTTGCATGTTTGAGTTTTATAAAGTTATTTTGAATTTGTTGAGAATTGTTCCAAGGTCATCTTAATTGTAGAATCTTTCCAACCAGGAGATAACATGATTGTGCCTTTAAGTTATGTACAGGTTGTTAGATTTACCATCAGAGGGTAAGGCTTGAAGGGACCTTGAGAAGTTGTTAGTCAAACCTTTTCTCTCCTAGCTAATTCAGTGCTATTCTCCCCCCTCCCCTCAAAAGATTCTTCACCTGGATGGTGAAGGGTTGGATTTGTGCTGGTCTTTGGATTTTGTTTAGCTTCTTTTCAAGCCTGTTTTAAGTCTGTGTTCAAATTCTCTGCTCAAAGAGTAATAAGTAACTTTGGATTGTTTACCTAATTCTCATTTTGCTTGGTTATATCTTTTTACTGAACCATTGCAGAAATAAAAAAAGTCTAACTATACACATTTCCAATTAAGATTGTCTCCATCCAGCTCGCTTTGGCCAGTGTCTTTTATATTACCAAGTTATCTTTCCAACCAAGAGACAATATGGTCTCGCTTTTCAGTTATGTACCGGTTGTTAGATTGACTGCTGTAGGTTAAACGGCCACAGAGAAGTGCAGGAGCTCAAACTTGTTTAGCTTTTCAGAATTGAAGCTTTTCTTTCTTAATAATAGCAAGAGTTTCTGTAGGTGGATTGCATCTAGTTGTTTACTTAAAGTTACATGAGCTCACTAGTAGTTTAAATATTAAAAATAATAATGAAAATTGAATGGATAATTTTAATAAGCTTTTCTAACCATTGAACATATATTTTCTATTGCTAGTTTTGTAAGTTTATTAAATGTTAGTCTACGTAAGAATTTCTCAGGATTTTATTTCAGGTTCTGCTTATTTGCTGTAAATTTCCAGCAGATTTTTCCATGCTGAGATTATTTATGATGTCAAATGAGAAAAATCAACTTCCTGCAGTTTTGATGCCAAAAATGTCTTTGGAAAGCTACCATGTAATTTCCTCTCTGCTTGAACATTTTGGTTTGTAGGGAGCTGAAAATTGCTTGGAAGGCCTTACATTTGTAATCACAGGAGTGCTGGAGTCCATTGAAAGAGATGAAGCCAAGTCTCTAATTGAACGTTATGGAGGAAAAGTAACCGGAAATGTCAGCAAGAAAACAAACTACCTTGTCATGGGTCGTGATAGTGGACAGTCCAAGAGAGATAAGGTGGGTGCTGCTGTGTTCTCAGCACACTGAATGAACCAGCCTGCTTGATTTGGCAGGCTCTCGATGTGACCATTTGTAATAATGCCCTTTACACAGAGTTAAGAGAAGAAAGAAATGGAAAAGTAATTCCTTTCCTATGTTATTTCTTCTCCGTGGAGGTTGGCTTTGATCCCAGCAGTTTGGTTTTCCAACTGAAGATACAGCTTCTGTTTACTTGACTTTTTTAGTGTAGTATTCTAACTTAAATATTTTTTTGAAGACAGAAGCAAATAGTTTTCTTGTTTTTTACGTCCTAAGTACTCATATATATGCCACTTAAGTTTTTTATTGGAACTTTGTAAGTAAGATTGTGTTTAGCTCCACGTAACAGAATACTCACCTTGATTCAAACAAATAGCTGCTTGTTTCCTTATGCAACTAGAGCTCCAGAGGCAGGCAGTTGCTGGGATGGTTCAGCAGCTCAGTAATGCAACGAGGCCAGTTCTGTTTTCTACCTCTTTCATTCTTATTTTGTTAACTTCAGACTGTGTGTGTGTTGCCTTGTGTTGCAAGATGGCTACAGCTCTAGGCATTCAAGGCAGGAGAAAGGGAGCAGTGGCAGGATGTCACACTAGCTGTGACTGGCCTTACAGGAGTTTTCCCAGAGACTCTTGTCAAATTTCACTTAAGTCTCATTGGCCAGAGGGGTCACATGGCCATTCAGTGCTATACATGAAGTTGGCAGGATGAGGACTTTCGGATTGCCCTAGGCTGATCATAGTTTATCACTGGGAGAGGACACACTGGAGTTCGGTTGGCAGGGACGGAGGTGGGAGCATGCTGCCAGACAGGCGGCCCACGGGGGCGGGATGAAGAGCGGGCTTAGGCCCTGGTGACTTTGCCCTTTCTAGGGTCGAGGAAAACATAAAAGCACTCCAGAAAAGAGGTGATGTGACCCCTCAGGTACCAACTTATTCTAGGGATGTACCTGTCATTTTCTTTCTTTTTAATGGCACTTTTTCATGAATTTGGTTTAAAAAAAAAGTTTCAGCTTAATTTACAAATGTGGTTTTTCACCTATTAAGAGGCTCTAGAATCTTTTTTTTTTTTTTTTTTTTAAACAAAGTAATGGCTAGAATACAGGTTTGTAATGGTTTGCATTTTTAATCACTAGGCAGCAGCCTTGGGGACAAAAATTATTGATGAGGATGGCCTATTGGATCTGATTCGAACTATGCCAGGCAAGAAGTCCAAATATGAAATAGCTGTTGAAGCTGAGGTTTGTATAAAATGAACTTGATTTAAGTTGGTTCATAGCAACTTTCCTATTTCATAGACATTTCTTGGGTGGGTACCAGGGGCCTGTTGGCTAAAAGATTAATTTCCCCTTCTACTGCAAATGAGCCTACCTTATTCCCTTTTGAGCAGGTGGACTCTGCTTCAGGATATCTTCTGTGGTGTGTTTCCTTACCTTTTTAAAAGCAATATGCGAGAGAGAGGACAGTGTATTGCGCTTACCATATCTACTTATTAAACTTCCCATATTTTCCATATTGCGGTGACTTTGTGCAAAGGTTATTGCTTAAGAGTTCTTTTAAAGGATATGTTAAGGACCAGCATGATAAATTCATTTTCAGTTAAAACTACAGTAGAACTTTTTCAGTTGTACTAGAAATCCAGCCCGAATTAGCTTTAGCAAAAAGGGAAAAATGTTGGCTCACATAACAAGGACAGGGTGGGTGGGTCTGGTGTAGGAATTACTAGATCTGGAGACTATATAGTGCATTCAGGACCCTTTCAGTTTCTGTGTCTCTGCTTCTCCTGTTAGCCTCGTTCATTCCCGTATATTTAGGTCTTTTCCAAGTGTGGGACACAGGTGGACCAGTAGCACAAGTTTCATGTCCTCAGCTCTGTTCTCCAGGTGGCCAAGGTGGTCTAACATTTATTCTGGTTATAAAAATCTTGGGGAATGGTTTGTGTTGGCCCTTCACCCAGTGCTTCCTAGAATTAACAACTTAATGTAACCATCGTATAGTTACCCAAACCAGGAAATGAATGTGGATACTACACTGCTAAATAAACCACAGCTGTTGCACGGATGTCACATTTTCCCCTATTGTCTTTTTTCTCTTCCAGGATTCCACACTGCATTTAGTTGTTCTATCTTACTCTCCAATCTATGACAGTTCTTTTGTCATTTTTGGGGAGCCATTCTTATAAAACAATTATATTTCTTTGATGCTTTCTTATGATTAGCTTGTAGTTTGGCATTTTTGGCAAGAATGTCACAGAAGCGATATTGTGTCCTTGACAGTGTATCACATCAGACATCTCATTATTGGTGGTAATAATCTTGTTTACTTGCTTCAGTTATTGTCTGCCAGGTTTCTCCACTCGTGAAGTGACTACTTCCCCTTTGTAATTGATAAATATATTGTGGAGATACTTTAAGACTATGCTAATATCTTGTTTCTCCTCAAACATTCATTCACTAATTTTATCATCCACTCTGGTAAAGAGGCACTAATTTATTTATTTTACTTTTTAATGATTTCATTTATCTTTAGGGAGGGGAAGGGTGGGAGAAAGAGAGGGAGAGAAACATTGATGTGCAAGAGAAGCATCAATTGTTTGCCTCTTGTATGCGCCCCAGCTGGGGACTGAACCCGCAACTCAAGCCTGTGCCCTGACAGGGAATCGAACCAGCGGTGTTTCGCTTTGCAGGATGATGCCCAGCCAACTGAGCCACTCTGGTCAGGGCCTCTTTTAAAGTCATACCACAAAATGTATTATTCGGTTATTATTCACACACCACAGAATTCACTCTTTGAAGTCTATAAATCATAAATCAGTAGTTCTTAGTGTAGTCACGAGATTGTGCAACCATCACCGCAGTCTAATTCCAGAACATTTTTGTTGCTACCTGAAGAAACGCTGTACCTACCCGTCAGCAGCCACTCATATCTGTCCCCAGCAACCACCACTCTCCTTTGTGTCTATGGATTTGCCTCTTCTAGACCTTTCATTTAAAGGGATCATGCAATATTTGGCCCTTCTTTCACTTAGCAAAAAGTACTCCTTTTTATCGGTAATTCATATGCCATTGGGTGGATATACCACATTTTGTTTATCTTTTCGTCAGTTTGTAGACATTGGGGTTATTTCCATTTTGGGGGGTAAAATATAAAATAATGTATATGTATATATAATATAGTAATGCTGCTATGCACATTTTTGTACAGGTTTTTGTGGAGGCATTTACTCTTTAAAAAAGTTTTATTTTTCATTTATAGTTGACATTCAGTATTAGTTTCAGGTATATGGCATAGTGGTTAGACATTATTTAATTTACAAAGTGATCTTCCAATCTTGCACTCACCTGACACCATATATGTGTTATTAGAGGCATTAATTTTTAACTCCTTAGAAAACTGAAAAATCTCTTAATCCTTTACCCCATTTTTTTCAAACTAATATTGGATTACTTATTTTAAAAAATTGCATTTGGGTGCTTTTCATTGTGTTTGCTGTAAATTTCTATAAAGTTTGAACGGTGCTGATATCCACAAATAGCAGGATCCCTTGTGAAAAGGCAAAACCAGCTTGGGTAGCTTATTTGGGTATCGCAGATTAACCTTTAGAATACATTTAGCAGGATAGAAATTATTTATCTCACCAGGTTTCTTTTTCTCTCACTCTTCCAATTTTTAAGATGAATAAAGAGAAGTCCAAATTGCAGAGAACACCCTCAAAAAATGACCAAGGAAAAAGAAAAATTAGTCCAACTAAGAACGAGTCAGAATCCAAAAAGTGCAGACTGACTCCCAAAAAGGATAGCTCCATGAAGTCAATAAAAAAAGAAACAAGTGTGTTTCAGAGAGGCCTGGACTCCAAGGAGCAGGTGGCTGAGGAGGCAAATGGTGACAGCCAGGCTAGGAGATCGGCTGATGACAGCAGTGAAAACAGAGTGGCAAATTTGCTCTGGGTGGATAAATACAAGCCAGCCTCACTCAAGACCATCATTGGACAGCAAGGTGACCAGAGCTGTGCCAACAAACTCCTACGCTGGCTCCAAAACTGGCACAAGAGTCCATCTGAAGACAAGAAACACGGTGATTTTACAGCTTCATTCATTTTTGTGTGTGTCTCTCACCATGCCATTGCTCAGTGGCACATATGTGAGGAAGTCTAATAGTTGGTTCTTTCCTCTCTTGGCAAACGTTCATTGAGAGCCAGCTCTGAGCCCAGGTGCTGTTGTGAACAAAACACAGTCCCCCCCAAGTTGCTCACAGGCAGTGGGGGAGACATAGGAACTGGCCATTAAATTGTAATATGCTAAGTCCTGTTAAGTCCTGTTAGAGGGGTAAGTATAGGGTGTTAGGGGACGGAGGTGTGTGGTCAGAGATGGGGCTGTGTGCTTTCATCTCCGGGAGAATGGCGGTCGAATCCAGGACTTGGAAACCAAGAAGGTATCAGCTAGGGGAAGGGGGAGTGGGGTGTTGGGTGGGAGAGAGCACACGTACTAGGATCTGAAGGTGTATGAGAGCAAGGCAGCTCAGAGTGCCAAGGAGACTTGGGGGAAAGGGGCGAGTGAAAAGCTGAGGGCCAGTTACGGGTCAGGCAGCCCCGCACCCAGCGGGGTGCTCGCTTTTGGGAGGCCTGATCATCCCGAGCTGCTCTGGTTTCTGTGCTCGTGCGCCATGTGTTAGTCATGGGATGTGAAGACCCACTATATGTATATGTAGATATATCTTTTATGTTCAAAATATTGGAGCTGAGGTTGCAGATCACAGACATTAGTAGTGATTTTTTTGAGCTTCAGCTGCAGCCCCGGAGGGTATTTGTGTGAGAAATATGAAGACAAAGTGATTGGCCCATTGATGTGTGTGGTCACTAGGTATTGGCTAGTGCCAATTTATTTATAACAGATAATATAATTGTAATTATACAGGGTTAAATTTAAGTGGTCTCTCTTTCCTTAAAATCTACCTTAAAATCTACATAAAATCTCCCCTAAAAGGAGGGGATAAGTGCTTTGTGTGCCGGGAGAAAACTTGAAGGCTTCAGGTGATCTATAGTCCCTTTTTCCCGTGCCGGCAGTAGATTTAAATTTGTCAGTGTGTGTGTGCGTGTGTGTTCGTCCTTTATGTGCCAGACACCCAGGTCCTAAGGGCGGGAAGGGTGCTGTAGAGCTGCGCAGAGTAGTTGAGGACACAGCATCTTCATTTCATTTTTCTTTCTGTGATCGTGTCAACCCATTATGCTTGTTAACAGTTACTGAGGCATGCGCGGCACCTTCTGTGCTCAGGCATGTCATCCTCACAGCATCCCTACCAGGCACGTTACTGTTGTCGCCCTCATTTCATAAAGGAGGCAACAGCCAGAGGTGTTACGTCACTTCTGAAGCTCTGCCCACTGGTGAGTGGTGGCGGTAAAGACGGGTGGACTTAGGATCGGACCCCAGGTGGTCTGCTCCATGACCCGTGTTTTGTACCAAAGAAATCATAAAAGTATTGTTTCAAATCAAAGTTTTTTAAAGTTAATGAGTTTTAAAAGTTAATTTATTTTGGGTGGAGGTGATCTAGGAAGTAGAATTTTACTAAGTGCTCTGGAAACTATTATTTATGCTTTGTAGAGAATATTCTGCAAATTTAGAACTAAACTGGAGGACTATTCTTGATGTTAAATTCAGGCATAATTAATCCTGAATTTCTATTAGGTAATATAACACTGGAACTTTTTTCTTCCTAGCAGCAAAGTTTGGTAAATATGCTGGCAAAGATGATGGCTCTAGTTTTAAAGCGGCATTGCTCTCAGGCCCTCCAGGTGTTGGCAAAACCACCACGGCCTCTCTGGTTTGTCAGGTGGGTGTTCGGCTGCAGTGTGGCTGGAAAGGTGCGATGTAGGAGTGGGCATGTGTAGGGGTGTGCATGTGAGAGTGCGTATGTGGTGTGTGTATATGTTAACCTGTTGCGCATATACATTCCTGAAATTAAACCTTTAGAATTTGCTTCATTTTGGGGGAATATTTGTCATTTTCATTCTTTAAAAAAAAATTTGTAATTATAATCATAGGTAATATTTGCTTGTATACCAGGCAGTGTATTAAGCCTTTGGTTGATTATTTCATAAATAATAGTCTTATAGCCCCTTATAGACACACATGTCTTATATACCCTTCTAAGAATTTTGTGTACTGTTACCATCCTTGTGTGACAAGTGAAATGAGCTCAGGGATGAAGGTAGTGGCATAGTGTGAACTATATGGGATCCTGCCTTTGCTCTTGTTTTCTCTATGGCTGCTGTTTCTAGACAATGATAAGACAAGCATTAGAGCGAACCACAGTTGAAGTATATCAGAATGATATGAAATGACATATGAAATGGTATCAGAATGATAAAATGAAGGACTCGGAACTTATTTTAAATTTATTGCTGGATTTACCAGTCCTCTGTTCTGTAAACTGGTGGTTTTCTTTGACCTTTGTTGTAGGGATGAGAGCATACATTTTTAGCTGGTGTAAGAACTTTTAAATTTCCACTCTATAAACATTGAAAAAACCAAAGAAATAGATTTTTCTCTAGTATCTACAATAGTGAACATGACTCTTTTCTTTTATTATTGTCATTACCTTTTTCTGGAATTCAATTAAGGCATTTTTTAACGCTTTATGGTTAAGATGATCAATTTTGGGAAATGAACCAGAATAACTTGGTTTTTCATGGTTTGAGAGGACAATTGTATATAGGGATAATTTGACAAAGAATGAACTATTATTTATCTTGAAGTCAAGAATTCTGTATCTGACAGTGAAATCTTGAAATGGTTATATTTATTTTTAAAAGATTTTATTTATTTACTTTAAAAATAAAAAAAATGGGAGAAAGAAAGGGAGAGAAAGAAACATCAGTGTGTGAGAAACATATCGATTGGTTGCGTCTCACACACCCGCAGCTGGGGACCCGGCCTGCACCCCAGGCATGTGCCCTGACCAGGAATCAAACTGATTACCCTTTGATTCACAGGCCAGCACTCAATCTACTGAGCCACACAAGCCAGGGCTGGGATGGTTATACTTAATTCTTTCTAGGACTTTAAGAAGCAAACAGTAAAATTGCTTGTGCAAATATACTCTTCCAGGTTAGTGATTTGTCAGCCAAACTTGTATGTGTTTGTGTGTGTATGGTATGTATGAATACGATATTTTAAAAATCTCATGATTGTAAGGCATATTATAGTTAATCTCATTGTCATCATACTTTACTTTTTAATAATTTACATTGTGATAGTGATAAGTTTTCCAATGTTTTGATTAGGAACTGGGATATAGCTACGTGGAACTGAATGCAAGTGATACTCGGAGTAAGAACAGTTTGAAGGAGATTGTTGCTGAGTCACTGAACAATACCAGCATCAAAGGCTTTTATTCAAGTATGTGACTGAACTGGTTTTTTTGGTGGGGGCGGGTATGTAAGAAAAAGAAGATCATTTCAACGTTTAGTAGCGGTGTGTTATACGAGGCACCCCACTGTATCCTGGGGCTAATGAGAGCAGAAGAAAAGCCTCGGATGTAACTCTCACAGTACAATAGTTACTTTTTTTTCTTTTTTAAGGAATTAGAAATTTCTGAGAATGTGATAAAAATGCACACATGGACATATTTATGTGTTTTGCTTGTGATTTTAGCAGATTCGCAGGTGAATCTGGTGAAAAGGGCAAATAAATAAATAAGTAACTGTATTACATGTGATGAGTGAGGCGATAGAGGCCTGTAGATGGAGTAGTGGTTCTACTTGAGGCATTGGGGAAAGCTACCAGGAAAAGGTAGTTTGCTTGAAGGGCCTTGAAGAATGAGAAAGAGACTTATCTGTGGGTGGAAGGTGTTATTTCTGACAAGAGTAGTAGGGGAGGAGAAGACAACATGAAAGTCCCACTGTGTTGAAAGTTGTGGCCAGTGGGCTAGTGGTCTGGTGTGGCCAGAGCTTATGGGGGCAATTAGATGCCCACATTGCAGACTGAACAGTGCATATTTGGAACCTATGGCCTATTACATTGTCACCTGAATTCTTGGTACTTTCAGTGGTAGAAAGTCATTGTTAAAAAGATGTTCAGGAAACGTCACTGTTACACATGGCTGGTGGGTGTGGGTTGGTACCACTCTGTAGGGCAGTCTGGCGGTATTTCTCAAGGTTATACACATATCCTCTAACCCAGAAATTCTAACTCATAGGTTTATCATTAATACTTGTATATATGCAAAATGACATATACATGGATATTCATTTAGTGTGACTTATGATAGCAAAAGATTGAAAGCATCTTCACATTTTATTAATAGAGATTAAGTGAATTATGATACATGTGTAAGATGGAACATTATTAAACAGCCTTGCAAAATGAGGTGTTCTCTATCTACAGATAAGGAATAGATCACAAAAATATATTAAATGACCGCGCCAAGGTGTATGATTTTATGCAGACATATTTTTAACATGTATAGACTATCTCTGAAAGGATATACAAGAGTCTCTTCACACCCTGCCTCTGGAGAGGGAAGCTGGGTACCCTAGGAGGCCAGGGTGGAAGGGACACTCTCCTCACTATACTCTTGTACCTTTTGAATTTTGAATGTGTTGTTACTTGTTTACAGTGTCATGTAATTGTTTATAAAGCAGTAGCGTTTGAACAGCTGTGACTTTTTTTGGTCTCATCCCACTGCTTCTCCCCGTGGGTCAGGCGGAGCAGCCCCTTCAGCAGGCACGAAACATGCCCTCATCATGGACGAAGTGGATGGCATGGCGGGCAGTGAGGACCGGGGAGGAATTCAGGTAATGGAGACGATGGGCTTTCGCAGTTTTACTGTTGATTTTGTTTTTTTAAACAAAAAAATATAAAGAACTAATTATTAAGCTGTGTTACCTATGGCAATCGAATCATGTTGCTGAGCTGAAAATGCATGCATTGTGTGGTATTTTGTTTTTTAAATAATTATTTTTGTGTTGTAAATTTGCCTTTTAGGAATTAATTGGTCTGATAAAACATACAAAAATTCCCATTATTTGTATGTGCAATGATAGAAATCACCCCAAGATTCGCTCTTTGGTTCATCATTGTTTTGATCTTCGTTTTCAAAGACCTCGGGTTGAACAGATTAAGGTATGATGTTTGGAATTTTTTTTCCCTATCGTATCATTCTATTTATTGAAGGAATAGTTTTAAAATTACCTGATAAATATTTTTAAAATACCTGATTATGTAAGTTTAAAAAAAATCATTGAAGATTCTCCTTTTAGGCTGCTATGTTGTCTATTGCATTTAAAGAGGGTTTGAAGATTCCTCCTCCAGCTATGAATGAAATAATTTTGGGAGCCAATCAAGATATCAGACAGGTAAACTAAATATATGTTATATAACAGTTGTAATTCTTTTGAATTAATGCTTTCAACCTTTTGGGGAGGGGCACTGGTGGTTTTGTCCCATTTGACAGTGTCTTATTTGTGATTCTTTTAGGTTTTACACAATCTGAGTATGTGGTGTGCACAGAGTAAGGCATTAACCTATGACCAGGCCAAGGCTGATTCTCATAGAGCCAAAAAGGATATTAAACTGGTAATAAATGAATTTCCATTTATTTGTTCTTGTTCTGTAGTTCCTTGACACACCTATGGAACCTATGGACATTTATTTATTTTTTATCCTCACCTGAGGATATTTTTTCATTGCTTTTAGAGAGAGAGGAGAGGGGTGAGTGGAGGGTGGGGCGGAAAGAGAGTGAGAGAGAAAGAAAGAGAGAGAGAGAGGGAGAGAGAATCTCCTATTCCTTTTTGACATATTAAGCAAACAAGATGAGAGCCCCTCTTGACATTTCTGTCAAGCCCAGTTCCAGGGCTGGATAGTTATAATAAGAGATACAGACAGCCGCTAAAGGTGTTTCTAATTCATATGAAATTTTTTCAAGAACCATCTATGTATATTGTAAATTTTGAGAAGGGGAAGTTTTAAACTATACATGCTTCAATACTTATAAAATGGCTTCTTCAGAGCCTTGATGTATGGATTTCATTCATGTTTTCAGTGGTTTTGCAACTGTTCAGAATAATCTGTTCTTAATGGTTTATATGTTAATAATCTCCCTGAAACTCGAGGTCTTACCAATTATCTCTGTGTTTTATTTTACCTGGTCACTAGTCAAAATTTATTACAGTTAGAGCAATGAATCAGCAGTGTTTTTAAAAGTGTCTCCTTTTAAAAAAAATTAATAAATTTTTAGAGTAATTTTAGATTCACAGCCAAACCGAACAGATTCTCTGTATGCCTCCTGTCCCCACATACATCCAGCCTTCTCCTCTGTCAGCATCCCTACCAGCTGGTACATTTGTTCCAGCTGATGAACCCACGCTGACACACTGTTGTTACCCCAAGTCCATAGAGTAGTACATTTTATGGGTTTTGACAAATGTGTAACGACAGGCACCTGCCATTGCAGCTTACTAAACAGCCTCTGTGTGCTGCCTGTTTGTCGCTCCCTTGCCCCCTCGCCCCTGGCAGTTGCCAGCTTTTTTACTGTCTCCATAGTGTCACCTTTTTGGAAATGTTACATAGTTGAAATCATACTGTGTAGCCTTTTCAGATTGGTTTCTTTCACTTAGTAATAGGTATTTAACTTTCCTCCATATTCTTTCGTGGCTTGATAGGTTATTTCTTTTTAGTGCTGAGTAATATTCCATTGTCTGGGTATAGCACGGATTATTCATTCAGATACTGAAGGGCAACCTCTAGGTTTTGGCAATTACGAATAAAGCTGCAAAACATCCATGGGGGGGGGGTGTGGGGGTGTGGGGGTGTGTGTGTGTGTGTGTGTGTGTGTGTGTGTGTGTGAGAGAGAGAGAGAGAGAGAGAGAGAGAGAGAGAGAGAGAGAGAGAGAGAGACACGTTTTTAACTCATTTGGGTGGATACCACGGAGCACAGCTACTGGAAAGCAGGACTGAGAGTATGTTTAGTTGCGTAGTAAAGCACCCAGCTGTCTTCCGGACTGCACCTCTTTGCATTCCTGCCAGCAGTGCCCGAGAGTCCCTGTTGCGCACACCTCAGCCAGCGTTGGTTTTGTCAGCATTTGGATGTTGGCCCTTCTACTAGGAGTGTCCCTCTTTCTTTTCAGGGCCCATTTGATGTTGCCCGGAGAGTGTTTGCAGCTGGAGAGGAGACTGCTCACATGTCACTTGTGGATAAATCAGACCTCTTTTTTCATGATTATTCAATCGCACCCCTCTTTGTCCAGGAGAACTACATTCACGTGAAGCCTATAGCTGCGGGGTGAGTGTGCAGAGCTGGTGTGGGTTAGAGTTGGTGCCCTCCCGGTGCGGCAGAGGCCCTGGAACTGAGACGGTGGGCTGTGGGGTGTGGGCAGGGCTATGATCGAGACTGGTTTCCATCCTGCAGGGGCGACATAAAAAAGCACTTGATGCTTTTGAGCAGAGCGGCAGATAGTATATGTGATGGCGACCTGGTGGACCGGCAGATCCGGAGTCAGCAAAACTGGAGCCTTCTGCCCACACAGGTAAGTGAGGTTCTCTCCTTAAAGTGCAGGCTCTGCTTCAGTTGGGGAGGACAAAATTGCTTTCAGCTCCCGTAATTATTTAAAATGCCAGATAAACCTTATGGCCCTTATGGCCAAAATACAGTGTTACAGATTAAAATACTCTGCGGTCACTATTGTCTGTCTGTTAATCTGGTTTCATTTTTCAGTGGTTTATGATTTTGTGTAAATGGACATATGGAAATAGAAACATTAGTTTTTAATCCTAAGATGTGAGTCAAAAGTTTCATTTCCTCTGTTTTACCTTAAGAATCTATTTCTTTTTTGTCATTCTTGGCTCTCCCAGATGATTCCTAAGTAGCTTCGTGAAGAAATGCAGCCAGGGCAGGTCAGCAGCCACTTTCTGATACATGGATTCTGATTTTCTTCTTTCTTGCTAAAGAGGCAGCTCTATACTGGGTACTTTATTTCAGTTGATATCTTTTACTCAAAATACAGTTTTGTAAACATTCATAATTAAGAGTATTTGTTCTTGAGTTTTATGTATTTATACAGTGTTATTGGCCTGAATAATAAACAAGGGACTTCTGGTGGCCTACTCCTCTCTTATTCCTACCCACACATTATTTGGAAAAAAACAAAAACAAACACTCGCTCGGGATATAAAGAATTCTTTCTCATGTTTTAAAAGTGTTCATTTTTTAAACTAATTGTGCTTTTGAGAATTTATCTTAAATTATTTTATTTTTATTTATTTTTAGAGAGACAGGGAGCGAGGGGGACAGAGAGGGAGAGAAACATCAATGTGCAAGAGAAACATCAGTTGGTTGCCTCTCGTGCACCCCTAGTTGGGGTCCCGGCCGGCCGTCCAGGCATGTGCCCCGACTGAGAGTCGGACCGGGAGTCGAACTGGAAATTGAACCAGGAATTGAACTGGTGACCTTTTGTATTGTAGGCCAGTACTCAATCCACTGAGCCACACCAGCCAGGGCTATCTTAAATAATTTTAAAAACAGAACAAGCTTAATGTACAAAAATATTCCCTATGTACAAAATTAGTTACCATGGCAAAAAATGGGACAAAAATCTCCATGTCCAGCAACAGGAGAATGATGAATTATGGTAAATTCTCTTGATTAGAATACTATGCCACCTTTAAAATTATTTTCAAAGATTAACTGATATGAAAAACTTAATTATTAGAAGAAGGCAGGATACAAAATTTATGTATAAGTCCAGCCTTCAAAAAAGTGAAAACCCTGAATATAGAGATATCCAAGGATACCTTTTTCTGCTTTGCTCAAGCATCAGTTTACTTGATTCTCTAGTGATTAGACCTTGCACGCTTTGTTGCACCTGTATTGTCAGTAGCTTATGTTACTTAAATACAGTCATGCTGCTGTGAAACAGAGTCTTTTCTGTGACTCCGGCCTCCACAAGGTAACTGCTGTGTTGAGGTCGGTTGGTTGAGGACGCTGAGTTGGCACGATGACCTCTGTCAGGGCCAGACGTGTTTTGGACCCAGGTGTTCACTTACATAATGAGATGTTTTCTCTGGGACAGGGTTCCCATACCCACAGATCAGAGACAGAGGGAAAGGGCCTGGTTGCCCTGGGATTAGGTAGGGGGGACAATGGGGCTTCGTCTTCCAGGGACTGCTTGGAAGCCAGCTGCTGCTAAGGACGTGACGTTGTGCAGGATTTAAACTGTGGACTGCCCTCGATCTTTTCAGGCCATTTATGCCAGCGTCCTTCCCGGAGAGTTGATGAGGGGGTCCCTGAGCCAGTTTCCCTCCTTTCCCAGCTGGCTGGGTAAGCACTCGTCCACAGGCAAACACGACCGTCTTGTTCAGGACCTCGCGCTGCACATGAGTCTCAGGTAAGTGGTATTACCCCGTTTCTGGCATTTTATCAGTGTCGTGGATTTAGTCGTTACCCAGTAAGGGTAGTGTTAGAAGATTTACATTTTAGTTTGATTTTATTGCTAACTAGATAAATCATCCTGAGTAAGTTCTTTTTATCTTGTGAGACTACGTTTTATTATCTGTCATCATTATAACACTTATATTTATCACTTAAAAGGATACTTTGGAAGAGTAAAGCCAGGTGGTAGACATGTCATAACTCTAAGATAAATTTTAAAACTGTATATATCTGAGATAGTGATATTATTTATTATTACTGTGACCATGCCTATTTTTAGGAGGCATGTAAAATATCTTCACTTCAGAATAATTTAATTGGAAAAGAGAACTGTTTTAAATAAATGAACTGGTTTTTACCTGTCCTAGTAGTAAGCTGACCTAGTTTGGGGCATACAGTTTAGTTTATAAGAGGAAATGGATACTCAGGTGATTGAAAACCAGTGTGCTTGGAGAAGTTTAAGGATGTTCGTAATTCTTGTTACTTAGTACAATTTTGTTAAAGTTTAGAAACTTAGAAACTGTGCATCCATACAAATATTAAGTGAACTTTACGGATTTTATTTTTAACCATGAAAAGCTACTTGAACGATCTTGTTTCCCAATAGTTCACACTGGTCAAGTTGCGAGCCTGCTTCCCAGCTTTCTTCCTGCTTCCTGCCACTGCTTTTTAAGGGTCATGCGTCCATCGGCCAGGGGTGTCCCCTTTGTTGCCCTTGCTGCGCTTGAGCAGATCTTGAGCGCTGGACTTCCATGTTGTTCTGTGGCTGTCCTTTTTTATGTCTCCTGTTGGACTGAGCGTTTCCGGTGGAGGGGACTGAGGCTCACTCATCTAGCACATAGCATTGCTGAACAAATGTTTCTTAAGGAGCCACATACAGGACACTGTCGTTATCAAGGACATCTGCAGTGCGTTTCTCAACTTTTAAAGTAAATTAAAAGGCTCCTATTTAACTTTTAAACGCTGATTAAGTCACTGAACTTTTATAGGCCAGGCTTCTCTTTATCTTTAAAAATGGATGCCCTGGCTGGTGTGGCTTAGTGGATTGAGCGCCAGTGTGCAGATGAAAGGGCCGCTGGTTCGATTCCCAGTCAGGGCACATGCCTGGATTGTGGGCCAGGCTCCCAGTAGGGAAAATACGAGAGGCAACCACACATTGATGTTTCTCTCCCTCTTTCTAACCTCCCTTCCTTTCTCTCTAAAAAGAAGTAAAAATCTTTAAAAAAAAAAAAAAGAAAGAAAGAAAAATGGGAAAGTGTGATTTTATTACTCTTAACCTTTTTTGGGTTCTCATAGATGCCTTTGAGAATCTGAAAGCTTTGATCTTTATTCCCCCCGCCCCCAATGGCTAATGTACAAGTATAACTTTAGGGGAAGGAATACATTTCTGAGGATAAGAATGCTTAATTTAGATAATACCTTTAGACTTTTCTAGATTTAATGTTACGTGATTCTGCTAGAAGGTATCAATTATTTAACAGATTACAAGAATAATTTTGGAAAAGCTTTCATGATTGTCTTGGGTACTGTGGTTCACGGACTCATACTGTCTTCAAGTACTGGTATGTTTGATTATAAGGGACTCCAGAGGAAAGGGGTGAATTTAAAATAGCAGCGTTGTTTAAATTCCTTGCCTAGGTAATAATAACAGTGTGGGGCAAGGTTCTAGAATTCTGGTAGGAGAACTATGTGTGTTCTTGTGATTTAGACATTCAGTTACCTGAAGGCAGGAGCAGGACCCATAGGTAATTTTTAAAAGGACTTTTCATTTCATTTCCTTTCCTTTTCTTCCCTTCCCTTTTTAAAAAAAAAAATTATTAGAGTGACTGATTAACAAAATTATACAGGTTTCAGGTGAACAATTCTACAACACATCACCTGTACACTGTGTTGTTCATCATCCTTCCTTTCTGATTTTAACGTGGGCTCTGAAACCAACGGCTTTTGAGGTCTCTTGTTTAAAGCAAACATACTATAATTGCCTGGCTTGAAGGCGGAGGCAGCGGGAAGAGTCAGGGTGGTGGCATTGGAACCGTTATTTTGTTCAGCTGTTTTCTGTCTTTAAGCAACAGCATTTAGGAGAAAGAAAAACAGTCATTTCATGCTATCATTCTAGTTCCAACCACTTAGAGGCTGTTTTCCTAAGTCTTTCCCTGGCCAGTGTGTGGGCCACCCTGTGACTCTGCAGGGACATTCTCTGCAGGGTGTGGGGTTTGTTTGTTTTTTTGTTAAAGATTTGGGGATAACCCTGCTCTAGAACTAAAAATTTAAGAGTAAGAGCATTAGGAAATTTGAGGGAAGCATTTTCATATAGAACTTTGTATGTTGTAACCCAGAGATGGACAGGTGCCTCCCACCCCTCATTAATTTTCCCACCTTAGGCAGGAAATCTCACTGCCTTTCACTGATGCTTTTAGTATTTGGAACTGGGAGGAGGTAACCTTTGGCTACAAGAAGTATGAGCACAAAGACACTGTTGTTGCCGGGGCTTTAGGAGTAGGATGGAAGCAGAACCTTCATTTGTGTTTTGCTTTCTCTAATCCAGGTAAATAGAAAATTCCCCTTGAGCATGTTGGTGTCTATACATCACCCTGGTCGGGTAGCACTAAGCTCTCTCCACATCCACTGTTGAATAGTAGGCATTCCATTGAGCATTATTAAAAGTGATTGAACTCCATGTGATTAACTCTGTTGATATGCACACTGTGGCATGAATTGGTGGTAGTTTGCCATTGACTACAGGTGTGTGTCTTTTGTTTTGATTTAAGAACTTACTCCAGCAAAAGGACTGTGAATATGGATTATCTGTCACATATAAGGGATGCACTTGTACGGCCCTTGACCTCACATGGGGTAGAAGGAATACAGGATGTTGTTGCCCTTATGGATGCATATTATTTGATGAAAGAAGACTTTGAGAATATCATGGAAATTAGCAGCTGGGGAGGCAAGCCTAGTCCTTTCTCCAAGCTGGATTCCAAGGTAACCTGTATAACCCACTGGTTCTCCATCACTTTGTAATTACCAGTTTCGTACTGGGAGTACTTCAGAGATGTGTAAACAGGTTTTAAGAAGGTTTAGTTTTTTTCCTTCAGTGCTTTTTGCTTCTTGTGGCCTGTGCTTCTAAATACACCATTTGAGTACAATATTAAGAAAAGACTTCTGGATTTGACTTTACAGTTCGTATGTTTATTTTTGCTTTACGCTGAGTGGAAAAGAAAGATGTGAAAAGCTTAGGAACGAATATTCCTTATGAATAAGGGTGAGTGAGATGAGCCAGGTGAAGTAACCTCAGGTGGTGGTAGTGCGTTAGGAAAAGAAAGAAATGTTTGCTGTCTGAGGATTTTTATGCTTAGCCTGTCTAATCTGTGGATTCAGTGTTCCAGTTGGACAGTCTGTTATGTGTAACATTGTATCCCCTACTTCCTTTATAAAATGAGTATGAAAAATCTAAAGTGACATAACATGATTACATAATATCCAATACCTCACTCTGTGCCTGTTTCCTTGATGCTGTTTTAGAAGGCATTCTCTGTGGCTACCTTCCCCAGTATTTTGACCTGATGTAATGGTTATGGGTAATTTCTCACAAGACTCTGCAGTTCAAATTCATGAACTAATCCTGAGAATATTAGAAGCTTGATGTTAAGGCTTTTCAGGTTATTTAGTATATTGAAGTAACCACTATTAGTAAAGTTATTTTGTGGTAGTTAAAGGCCAGCTTTAACTAGTACCCTATTGTGAGACTTTTTTTAGATTTATTGATTATTGACTAACTTTGCTTATCACTTTGTAGAACTGCAGAACATCGAATGGTAAAAATGATGACTTAAAGTGACTTTTCCTGGTCTACCTTAAAGTTTCCAAATGCTGACTCTTATCTTTTTGAGTCATGGACTCTATTAATAATATCATGAAAAATATGGAACTTCTCCATAGAAAATGCTTTTATATATACTTGTACACACACACACACACACACACACTCACACTCACACTCACATGTATATGCATTAAATATTTTGCAAACAATTTTGAAGGGGCTTTCAGGGTCTTTCAAAGCCTTTAGGCCTACAGAGTTCAAAAGGACTACTTGGCACTCAGACTTTTTTAAAAACTCCCTCTATTTCTTTTCTTTAGGTGAAAGCAGCCTTTACAAGAGCTTACAATAAGGAAGTCCACCTTACTCCATACTCAATTCAGGCAGTAAAGACACCCAGACACAGCACAGGCCCAGCACTGGATACTGAATACAGTGAAGAGTTAAATGAAGATGACTCTCAATCTGATGAGAAAGATCAAGACTCTATGGAAACGGATGCTATGATCAAGGTAGTATTTTAAGCTACAGAGAGGAAAAGAAACCTGTGATATCCCCTCAAAATAGTTTATCTTTTCTGGTGTATAATTTGTCTTCAGAAATTACTCAGAGCTCATTTAGTAAGTAAAGCTGTGAAAATACGTTTATCAGAGTTGAGGGTGAAAGAAGGTATAGATTTCATTTTTATAAACAGCTTCATACAGTAGTGGAAGAAGCAAATAGCAAGAAATCATACTGATGGACATACGCTGTTAGAAAAAGTATGATTATTATTTACTTGATCATTGGTTTGTGCTTTACGCACAGACATGCATGTTCATAGCACAACCAAGAAAAGCATTTTCAGTGAAACCATTTCTACCTTCTGTTGTGTTTTGCTATAGCTAGCCATTGAACTACATACAGGAGTTTTTTAGAGCAAAGCACCCTTATCTTCTGATAGGACAGATTGGAATCATTTACAGTATCAGCCCCCTCTTTGCCATTGACTGAGGCAAAGGACTATAACGTGTATTCTCTCTTGTGAGTGTATCATTCTTGCCCGTCACTTTTTTAAAGTGATTTTTTTGAGAGAGATAGGAAGAAAGAGAGTGCGCAAGTAGGGCATCAGTTTGCTATTCCACCCACTTGTGCATTCACTGTTTGGTTCCTCTGTGTGCCCTCAGCAGGGACAGCACCCACAGCCGTGGCCCGTCAGGATGACGCTCTCATCCACTGAGCTGCCTGGCCAGGGCCCCTCACTTTGGTATGTGCGGGAACAGTGGCCTTCACCAGTGTAGCTGTCCCCCTTGTTTTAGTCTTAGGTACACGTAAGAGGTGGTCTCCCCACCGCTCCTCAAACTGAACATATTTAGCCTCTCGAATCTGAAATGGAAAGTCTTTTACCCTGTTTGTAAATTGTCTTGTTTGTTTTGTCTTTCCTAAATATACCTTTGTTATAAATCCAAGAAACTGCATACAAGGGGAACATATCTTAGTTATTGATTCTAAAAAGCTTTTTAGTTTTTACTGCTAACGTTTAAAGGCTACTACTAGCTTAATTGTTTCTTGAAAGTATATAGGTAAACCTATTTCATTTACTCATAAACACAGCTATTAACTATTCTGTGCATCTTTTCTTCCCAACAGAAAAAGACAAGATCTTCAAAGCCTTCAAAATCAGAAAAAGATGAGTCCAGAAAAGGAAAAGGAAGAAGTTCAAAGAAATGAAACCATTTTTCACTACTGACAGTCACTTTGTACTCACCCTGTTGACCAGTCCAGCTGGTCTAGAGGATGCCTTGTTTTTCCAAAGGAAAGTGAATGGGGCAACTGAATGGTCCCATTCTGAGTAAATGGTGGCACAGCGAGAATGACGCAACCAGTAGGCTAATGTACACACCTCTTATAGAGGTTGCTAGGACTGCCCGGGTCCTCCCGCTGTCCCCGTCAGCCTAACTAGGTTGTGCTGCACCATGCCCGGGAACAGTGGCACTAAGGTGACTTTTCTAAGCTTAACAATATATCCTAATGGCCTTTATAGGACCAATGCTGATTTTTTAAAAAGGTAGTTACTATTATGTGGTGAAATTTTGTAAATAAATTATAATACAAAACAGTCACCACCTAGAACTGGGTATTCTTCGTACACTTCCAAGTATCTTGCAGAATATAAATTGGGAATAAAAATGTTCCATATGACACATGTACAAATTCTTAAGATTGTGATCTTGTACAGTAAAATATTATGTTGGTACATGACTTTCCTTATTAATTTGCAAATGATTGGATAAAAAAAGTTAATTTTACTACTAACCAACCGGTTGTGGGAAATGTGACTTTGGTAGTTGAAGACTTAGAGCTCTTAATTTCAAACCTCACCGCGGCCGTGAGTGTGGATCCCGTCTCTGCTGTGGAGAGAATTTCATGGTGAGGCCCCTTCACTGTTACTAGAGGGTGCGGGTGGGTGGCTGCAGAGGCATGGCTCGGAGTTCTTACCCTCCCAGGGTCTGAGCCCATCGGGTTCAAACCCCGGGGGCCTCAGCCAGGTGAGACCCAGTCTCACTCTGGCTTTGGACCGAATGAACACTGGCTTTTGTTTCCTTAGTCCCTGGGGGATCTGGCTCTGCCCTGGGGTGGATTCCACCAACCCTGCTGGAACTTTAGGTTTTACCTGTACTTGTGGAGGGGCCCTCAGGCTGTGGTGCTAGCCTGGAATTTAGGTGTCTAGCTATTTTTTAATCTTGACAGTAAGTGTTCAGAGGGAATATGCTGAAAGGAAGAAAAAATCAGGATAATTCCTGCCTCTAAGGAACTGAGAGTCTTGTTTGGAAGATGAGACAAGCATTTAGTGTGTATTTATTGTGTGAAAAAATGTCTTTCATGTAGATTAAGTTCATTGTGGGAACAAAAGTTTGCCTTCAGCCTTTGGCCATCGAGCCCTGCGCCTCCCCTCGGGCCTGGCTTGAAACTTCTGCTTCAGGGATGACGGCCTCCCCTGACCGGGGGCAGCATGAGCTCACCTCTCCTCTGCTTTGGGATGCACTTGGCCCTGTGTTCCCCAGGAGAGGGCCCATAATGTCCTTGCAGTTAGAACAAGGAATAGTGTCCTTTACTTGTTCATTATGAGTTTAATGATAAGTGCTCTACACACGATTAGCATAATTTGTGTGTAAGGTAAATGACTTTTGGAATTAGAGATTGTAAATCTGCTCTTTAAAATATGACGAAGTGGTCTGTTTGAGTCCTCTTCAAAGTCTCTTTGTGACCACGAGGTGTATGACGGAGGTTAATGCTGGGTAGCAGTTGGTGGGTCTGCAGCAGTTTGGATGTGAGTCTGAGGGGTCTGTGCTGGGATTGTGTATTTAGAGGAGTGACCAATAAATACTTATTGGAGTGACTAGCTGCCGTACTTCATTTTTGCAGCTTAAAACTGTGTGCTTTTTTGGAGATGCATTGAATGTTGGCCATTTGGTAATGTATAACAAACTACTATATCCTTCATCTTGTTAAATTTTGGCAGTTCATGAACAGGGAGCATTGTTGTATGTACTTAACACTCACAGATCCCAAGAGCCTGTAGCTCTTATTCCTATGCCTTTATAACACCCCTGTAGTGATAATGGAAAAACAAGGAGACTCTGGGTGGGTTTGTTGATAATGACTTGTGTTAGATCACTTAGGAAGGCCAAGGCCTCTGGCCTACTCTCTAGCTCGCCTTTTGCGGGGGAAGAGAAGAAGCTGAGGGTGTCATGCATGTGGGTACTTGGATGCTAGGAACCCCCTTGGCTCGCAGGTTCCTCTGTAGTGCTCAGGATGCTGGCAGCCATGCTGTAAAGTCGTATCATCTGGAACATTCTGAGTTAGGCTACATTACCCATTTCTGTTAGCTGCTTAGACTTTGGTTACATTGGTCTCGGATGGCCAGGAAGGGTGTAGGAAAAGGATATTGTGTCTGACATGCATGTGGTATGTGATAAGGGGAATGAATGCCGTGACCACTCTGGGGCAGATTCTGAATAACGTATGTCTCCGGGCGGTCAAATGATTTAATTTTCAACAAGAATTCCATAGTATGCAGAGAAACAGCTCAGGACTGTATACTGACAATATGCTTATAATGTCATTCTCTCAAATATTTGATTTTAGTGATTTTTGGTGTTTTTATTTAAGGACTGATTCTACTGAATAGTCTTGATTTGTGTAAATTTCTCATTTCAAACTTGTAAGGGCCCAAACTGCACTAAGTGCTTCAAAGTTACCTTTCTGTCTCCAAATCCAGAAAAACATTACAAATATCTACTTAACAGTTTTATTTTAAAGGACATATTTCAAAATATAAAAGTTATCAAAAAAGCTGAATATTTACAATTATGTCATAGGATACTATTAACAGTACAGAGCATATGATATGTAAGACTTTGAAGAGGAAATATACAAAGTGTAATAAACAGCGTTACATGTTACCGTTTGTCACTCTGTGGAAGGTGGGAGTGGCAACCTGGAAAGGTCACCTTGTTTCTTCTTCTGCATCCAGGAAGGACCATCTCTAAATCCACAGGGTACAAAGACAGCCTCCTGTGATAAAATGCTATCTTCTCAGGGTCATGTCTAGAAAGAACGAAATAAACCCACATGCCTTTAGACAGGTTTCAGGTAACAACCAGCATTTAGTAATAACGCTCAGCCCACTAAAGACATTTTTTTGCTCATTTATGGACGGTGGAGCAGGATCACTGCGTGCAAGTTAGAAACCCTCAGTCTGGTCAGCACTGCGTCTCAGGCGTGGCCTTGCCACCGACCCAAACTGTGGTCAAGCTGTTGACCCTCTGCCATAAAGTGGGGATGACAGTGGCCTTCTTACAGGGAAGAACGGGAAAATGCAAGGTAAGCGCCCAGCAATCCGCAGAGAAAAAACTTTCACGAAACGATTTTTGAGGATTCCTTGTCTAAAAGGAGTCAATGAACAAAAGCTTCAACCACTACTCATTGTATAATAAAATACTTAAAGTGACTCTTGCAAAAAGCTGTGCATAATCATACCTGAGGCATATCCACAAGTAGTACAATACCATGGTCTAAAGCACGTGTAGACTCCAGAGAGTCTATGTAGATTATTAAAAAACACAAGGTTCTACTTTTGCAAGTGGCAGTTGCAAATTAATCCTCCCACAAGTAATATTTGTCCTCAGTTTGTAACTAACTAGAGCAACGAAAAGTACGTAGAAACTGGAAAGGTGTCAACCCTTGAAAGAAAAGAACTCTACTGGGTAAGATCTTCGTACAGCTTTCCCCCTGCAGGCAAAGCCCTGCAGGCATGGAATGACTAAATTTCAACCAGTGAAATCATAGTCTTTTTTAGCTTGAAGAGTCACAGAGGAGTTTGAGGCTGCCAGAAATACTGAAAGTTGAAGGAGAATATCCTGGAAAGGCAACTGCTCCAAAATCTGCATATAAACTTCATGCAAATCCTTGAACTTTATAGGCTTGGAAAAGACTCACTCACGCGGGACTTGAAGCAGCCCAATTCCATGCTGTGGGGAGCACCATGTAGGAAAACTGAGGGCTGCCTCTAGGAGCCTGGGGCCTCAGTCCTCTGACCAGAAAGAACACAGTTCTACCAACAATAGGTTTGATGAAGACTGAGCCTCAGGTAAGAGAGCACCTCCCGCCAATGGCAGCCTTGTGAGGGCTCCCTGAATAGAAGACCCGCCGAACCGGTGCCTGTGAAGGTAGACTGTGGGTCACGATGGCAGCATGGAGGCTTCAGACCTACTTTCTCACACAGACACAGCAAATCTACGGCTACATACAGAACAATTCCTGCTGAAAGAAATCCAGGATCTAGTCAAGTGGTGAATGAGAAAACCACATTGAAATGGGAGAGGCTGAGAGAATCTTACCCAAGACCCCACCCCTGGCAGGCTGTCCCACAGGTCCCAGCTTCTCCCTGAGGAACCAAGGGCTTGGGCGCCAGGGCCGGTGTGCCGAGCTTTATGACTTCCACCTAAGAAATGGGCCGCTAAAGCATCTAGCTTTGAAAGCCAGTAGCTCTTGCATCCAAGAGAACCCGTGGGATTGCAGGAACCCACCGAGGCTAAAACCCCAGGGCCCAGCACTGATGCAGCAGACCGAAATGCAGCCAGTCTCTGTGAAAGAGGCCTACGGGCTTAGCCTAGACAAGACAGCCTAAGAAGCAGGCTTGTAATTTCACATACATCTAGGAGCCAACGACATTACTCCCCAGACACTGGAGGCCGGCAGGAACCGTCTTCCTACTCTCCCTCTGCCCTGACCACGGTCTCTGGTATCTCCCAGAAAGGAGCTTGTGCATAAATTTAGTGCTCTGGTTTTTGCTGCTGCTTTCCAGGGTACACCCTTTAAAATGGCAGGGTTTACTCTCACAGGTCCCCCTGGACTGAAACAGAGAAAGTGTTCTTAACCTGCCATCCCCCTCAGGCTCAACACAGAGGCAGCAGTCAGAAGTGCTTATCTTAATAGCTGTGGCCTGCGGGCCGGCTTTCAGTCAGGCTGTGTGTAGGTCCTGAGGGATCTTGGCATACCCTCAGCCACTGGGAGCTGCAACAAAGAAGGCTACTTAGACAGTCAGAAGGGTTTGAGAGACAGCCAGGAGCTGGGGCAGGGCTGGATAAGGTCCGTTCCCTACGGGAGAGCACTCCATGACAGGGAGAGTGGCCGTTTCATCTAAGGCATAGACACCAACACAGAGTCAAGGAAAAGGAAAACAAATATGTTTCAAATGAAAGAACAGGATAAAACCTCAGGAAAATAGCTTAAAGTGAAGATAAGTGATTTAACTGATAAAAAGTTCAAATTAATGGTCATAAAGATGCTCACCAGTTCAGGAAACCAATGTGTGAACAAAGCGAGAATTTCAACAAAATATATAAAGTACGAAACAAATTAGACTTGAATACAATAGCTGAACTGAAAATTAAAAGAGCACGGTCCAGCAGCAGACTCGATGGAGCAGAAGGCGGCATCGGCACACTAGGGGCAGCGGAGCTCATCCAGTCAGAGCAGCAAAAAAGAAAGTTGACTATAGCTAAGGGACCAATATTTGCATTATAGGGGTCCCAAAGAAAAGAGAAATGCCTGCCCTGGGGAAGGAACAGACATCCCGATCCAGGAAATCAGAGTCCCAAACAACAGGAACCAAAAGAGAACCACGCCGAGACAGGTTATGATTAAATTGCCAGATAATTAAAGGCAAGGAGAGAATCTTAAAAGCAGCAAAAGGAAAACAGGGATGCTACATAAGACTTAGCAGATTTTCAGCAGAAACTTTGCAGGCCAGAAAAGCAGCATGATACATTCAAAGTGCTGAAAGGAAAAACCTAACAAAAAATACTCCAATTGGCAAAGCTACACTTCATTGAAGGGGAAAAGAGTCTTCTAGACAAAGAAAAGCTAAAGGAGTTCATCACCAGCCTTACAAGAAATGGTAAGAGGACTTCTTGCCCTGGCTGGGTGCCTCGGTTGGAGTGTTGTCCCATACACCAACAGGTTGAGGGTTCAATTCCTGGTTAGGGCACATACCTAGGTTGTGGGTTCAATTTCTAGGTGGGGTGCATGTGGGAGGCAACTGATGAATGTCTCTATCCCCTTCTTCCCCCTCTCTAAAATCACTAAATTAATCATATCCTCTGGTAAGGATTAAGAAAAAATAAAAAAGCCCCAGCCTGTGTGGCTTGGTTGGTTGGAGCATCATCCAGTACAGCGAAAGGTTGCGGGTTTGATTCCTGGTCAGGGCATATCCCTAGGCTGTGGTTTCAGCCTCCAGTTGGGGGCACATGCACAAAGCCACTAACTGATGTCTCTCACATTGATGTTTGTTTCCCTCTCCCCTGCTCCCTTACCTTCTCTCTAAAATTAATAAGCATGCCCTTGGGTGACAATTGGGAAAAAAAAGAGGACTTCTTATAGCTAATATTAAAAGGGCACAAATTAATAACAGGAAAACATGAGAATGTAAATCTCAATGATATATAAATTCAGAATAACCTAATGTAATGGTGGTGGGTTAATCACTTATAAATCTACTATGAAAGCTAAAAGACAAAAGTAGTAAAAATAACTAACTACAATAACATTATTAGATATACCACATGATAAAAAAGTAAATTGTGAAAAAATGTGTGGAGAGTAAAAAATGTAGAACTTTAGAATGCATTTGAACTTTGGTTCTTATTAAAAAAGACTTACATGGTGTTTCATGTAAGGCTCATAATATTCACAAAGCAAAACTGTAGTAGATAACACAAAAGATAAAGGAATGTAAGGATACCACTACAGAAAAAAAAATCATAAGGGGAGAGAGCAAGAGAAGAAAGGCACAAATGAATGACCAAACAGCCAGAAGACAATTAGCAAAATAGCAGTAAGTCCATATCTCTCAATAATTACTTTAAATGGACTAAATTCTCTGATCAAAAGACAAAGAGTGGCTGAATGGATAATTGGAAAATTCACAAATACGACTCAACAGAATGTCACTGAAGAAACCAGTGGGTCAAAGAAGAAATCCAAATCAAAAAAATAACTTGAGATGAAAATGTAAATACAACATACCCAAATTTATGGTATATAGCAAAAGCAGTTCTAAAGGAAAAATCAGTGATAAATGCCTACATTTAGAAACAAGATCTTGAACAACCCAATTTGACCTCAAGGAACTAGAAGAAGAAAAAGCTAAGTCCAAAGTTAGTAGAAGGTAATATTGGTCACAACAGAAATAACTGAAAGACTAAAAAAAGATCAATGAAACTAAGAGCAGTTTTTTTGCTAAATAAAATAGACATACCTTTAGCCAGACTTGCCAAGAAAGATAGGACTCAAAATCAGAAGTGAAAGGAGACACATTACAACTGATAAAACAAATACAAAAGATTGTAAAGAGACTCCTTTGAAAATATGCCAACAAACTGGATAATTTAGAAGAAATGGATTAATTCCTAGAAACATACCACCTACCGAGACAGAATCATGAAGAAACAGAAAATTTGGGGGCCTGTTACTAGTGGAGAGAGAGAACCAGTAATCAAAAACCTCCTGACAAACAAAAGTCTAGGACAAAAAGGCTTCACTGGTAAATTCTACCAAACATTTAGTGGTAAGTTACAGTCCAGTTGGAGTCTGTGGTGCTAGGAACTAGCTTGGACAAACCACCTTTGTCACTGTGGAGACTGTACAATCTGTATTTTAGCATTAAATTTGACAAGTGACATGATTCACAGAAAGGAGCCAATGTGAATGCACCATGTTGAGGCTGTGCGGACTCTGTGGACTCCGGAGGCCTAAGAAGGAGGGTGGAGGGCCGGCACTTACCTGCACACCCCACTTACTGCTCCACCTCTGTCCGCAGGTACTGGGTACAGTCTGGAATTTTTTTCAGTTGAGCAAAGTTTAATCTTTCTGAACACATAGGACATGTGCTTTCAGTGTTCAACATGCTGTTTGGGGAAGGGAAGCACAGAATAGATTAAATACATACTATTTTCTTTCCTTTGGGTTATTCTTATGTGACCAACAACTATTCCTGTCTACATCTTTTAGTACTCTTCATGCAATTTAAGAATTGGGAATATTCAGCTTCCTGCAAGATCCCCTTGAATGACAATGTTTTCAAAGGTCATAGGAGGTTCTTCTAAGAAGACAATTAGAATCTGTAGAGATCTTTAGGAACATGAACAAATAAGGAGATTTCAGATGAAGAGTGGCGGAGTGAAAGGCCTGTGTTTGGGTAAATCTGTGACCTAGTGGAATGACGCTCACTTACATCTTAAATTCTGAGTACAGAGCGGGGAAGTCACAATGCGGACACACTGTCCAGTCATCCTTCAACATGTGTCGGCCCTGGAAGCAGTGCATTTAAGAGTAAAATTCATTTTTATTTTTAAACCCCCCCACCATTCAATTATAATAACTGGATTACAGTTAAAAGCCAGTCCTCTATTTTTATTGATAGTTAATATAGGTGGTGATTGATTAGAAAAAGATGGTATCAAAAGGACTAATGCCAGAATGTATTTATCAGATTCATGTATAAAAGAACAGTCTTCAATTCTGAGAAATCATTATTTAAATTGCAAGGGAAAGCAAATTGCAACAGGTTATATAGTCAGTCAGTGGCAGAAAAAGGATTTAAGGCTGGGACCACCTGATCCCCAAATGTGTGCTATATTACCCCATAGTACATATTCACTTAAACTATTATATGCTCTGAATGTAACTTTCAACTTTGTTAACCATAAAATGATAGGCTAAAAGTTGCAGGAAATTTGAGGGATTGAGATTTCAGAAGTGAAAAAATGCTGCCACTCGTCATGTATTCAAATGGGTTATAAATAGATATGCAAAGAAAGAAATTATTATAAGATAGCTTACTGTTGCAATGCAATATGGGATATTGTTTTTACATCCAGGACAGAGGAGTTCAAATTCCGGGAGAAGAAACTGACAGAATGGACATGGGGTGGTGGTCTCTTCTGTCTCAGATGTATCAGGTCTCCTGTGAGGAACAATCACATGTCACTTAAAAACACCACTTCATTTCCCATGTAGTATGGGTAGCAGAGAGAAGGCATATTTGGAAAACTAGGACCATGAAACACACTTGCCTCTTCCTAGACACTGGGACTAGAGATACAAGCTCACCATCAGCCCACACCCCAGCCCCAGGAAGAGGGAGAACTGTTGGGATTGGTCAGATTGCAGTATTACATGGGCCATTTTTGGGAGTTGGAGTTCAGGGCACGTTAAATGGCAGAAAACGTGGGTGGGTCCTGCTATCTCTTCCTGTGCCGCTGGAGTGGTGAGTTTGTTCCCACCTCTGTCTTGCCCTTCTGTCCAGTAGAATGTTCTGTGACAATGGCCATGTTCTAATTTTGTGTTGTCCAATGCAGTAGCCAAACCATGAGCCACATGATGCCTTTGAGCTCTTGAAATATGGGTAGTGAGAGGGACTAAATTTTACATTTAATTTTAATTCATTTAAATAGAGACATGTAGCTACCAGATACTGTATTAGACCTCATAGCTCTAGAGCATCTCGCATGGGGAAAGAATACCTCGCTCCCTCCCAGCTAGCGCCTAGCTGTCGGGTAAATGTGCTCTAGCATCAGCTGCCCGCCTCACTCTGCATGCGGGCAGGTATGGTGGGTCAGTCTGGAAAAGGGGGCATTCCAGAGAGCACGCTTAGAGTTCTCTGCCGCGAGGATTAGCCCCGAGCCCAGCCAACAGTAAAGTGGCATTGCTTCCATCCGCGATTGCCGGTGTCGCCAACTCCCTCGGCTGAGGTGGCCAACATTCAGGTAAACCGGGGTCCTCTGGTCATCATGCATCGAACAGGCGCCCCAAGTGTCATTACTTCCTTGAACAAGTGGTAGTATGGAATGACTATGTGATTGTGATTAATTTTTCCTTCTGTAAAAACAAGTGCTACTTTTCCCTAGCGTTTCTTTGGAAAACCAGGCTGCTTGCTGCTTTGTGACGTGAGGATGTGCCTTATGTGCCTTTGGACCTACACAGGGTTTGGAGTGAAGTCTCATCTGGCAATAGGCTAATTACCAAGTTTCTTACACTGAGAAATAGTCACTATTTGTCCCTCTGTGGCAGACACTGCTGCCCACCTAACAGCCATTCTTGCCAACCAAACTCAGTTTTTACTCAACAGTCCACTTTGCAGCTAAAGGTGGCCGTGTGGCAGATGCTGGCCAATGAGACATAGATGGATTTCTAGGGGTGGTGTCCCTTCTAAAAGGCAAAGAACTTTTCATCTTTTAATTTCCCTCCTCTTCCTGCTTGAGTGGGAATGGGAGGTCTGCAGTTGTGGCAGACGACCAGAACTGTGCAGCCACGAGGAGGAAGCGTCTGTGGCCGGAGGGCCAAGCTGGATGACAGAGGCCTCTGCTGCCCTTAGAGGCATCAGGACCCAGGGCACTAGCCCTGGGCTGCAACACCTTGTACATGAGTCACATAAATCCCGACTTGTTCAAGCCATGTTGGGTTTGCTGCTGCCAGTAGCTGAATACAATCCCAACGGCTACCTCCAGCCATTTTCTGAGCCTGCACATTAGCAGCTACATTCTGAAGAATGCATTCGTGAACCGTGACCAGTCAGGGAAATCGCTGTCCCTGCCTACCTGACCATCGCCTCGATCTTCTTTTTGTATTTGACATCTATTTTGTTGCGGTACTCGGGTCTCATCAACATCGCTGCAAAGCTGAAAGCCGAGTTCTTCAGGCCTGCTCTGTGACACTCGATGACAGTTGACGTCAGGATTGGCACAATGTCTGTAATAGAAGTGGGCGGGAGGGCAGAAAGCACAATGCCTCTACTGGCATCACTCCGGCCCTGGCAAAGAACCGATGCCCGTTTAATGAGGAGCAGTCAGGCTAACTGCTCATCAAAACGCCTTTCCCCTGATTGCCCCGTTCTGCCTTGTGCCGCTGGGGCCTGCACTCCCTTGAGGTCGCTTTGCGTGTACCCTCCCACACCTCTGACACGCATCTTTGCACCTGACAGGGCTGCTGGGGAATGGGTGAGGGAGGTCGGTCTTTACATACCAACCTCTCTGCATGTACCTATTTCTTCAGGACAGATACCTAGAAGTAGAATTACTGGCCCAAAGAACATGACCTTAAAAAAAAAATACTCTTAGCACAAGTTGCTAAACTGCTCTCTAGAAAGGCCACACCAGTATTCACTCCCACCAGCAGTTACGAGTGCCGCCCTTTCACACCATGTGTCAGCACGGTGAGCGATTATTTTTAAGTCTTTTTCACGTAACAAGAAAGAACTCATGTGGAGAACAGGCGCTGGTGAGCTATGGCCTGTGGGCCAAACCTGGCCCTCTGTTTTTGTGTTGCCCATGAGCTCAGAATGGCTTTTGTGTTTTTAAAGAGTTGAAAAAAAATCAAAAGAATATTTTGTAAAAAATATGAGGTTCAAATTTCAGTGTTCCTCCTCCCCCCGCAAAAACCTTCTGTTGGAACACAGCCACGCTCATTTGTTTATGAGTGCTTCAAGCCAAAACAGCAGAGGTGAATAGTTGCGACAGACATATGGCCCACAGAGCCCTGAACATTTAACATCTGACCCTGGAGAGAAAGTTTGTTGACCTACGTTACAGAAAGTGACAAAATCTATTCACTGAAGAATGTTGTAATGCTATGTCTTTTAGAATAATGGGACCCTTTTTCAGAGGTAACGGCCTGCAGACTTACTGGCTGACAGTGTAATCTTGGGCAAGAGTTACTTTGCTGCTTTTGCCCTAGTTTGCATATCTGTAAAACAGGGAAAATAGTAATAGTGCCCATGTGTGCAGTTTTGAGACCGTCATCCTTAGAAAGCCCTGCTCGAAAGGCTGGCCCTGGGCCGGCATCTGGGAACGCAGGACTTCGAGAGGCGTGCCTGCCATTCCAGAACTGATAGGAGTGGCTCCCGTGCCGAAACTCTTCCTACAAACGATGTAGTTTGTGCTGAATGCCTGCTTTCTGGGAGTCTGGAAATTCTGGTACGTGCCAAGCAGGGGGTACCTGTGTGACCAGCCCCCAGAACGACCCTGGGCACTGAGTCACCTTTTTACATGTGTTGCCACACACCTCGCTCCTGGAGGTCTTAGTGTGCCCTGTGTGACTGCACGTGGCGGGACCCTGAAGCTCGCGCCTGTTCCCCAGGCTGCGACTGTGCGTTTTTTCCTTCTGCCAGTTTTCCTTTGTGTCTTGTCTCTGTGACAAATCTTAGCCTTTAGCACTACTGTATGGTGAGCTGTGTGAGTCCTAGTGAGGTTCCTAACCCGTTACACCCTTCATGAGGTTGCTGTGAGGACTGACGGATGAGTTCACGTGCGCAGAGAGCAGCGGCCGGCAGAGTTGGTGAGTACAGGTCTCACCACGCAGAACGCTGCACTAACACAGAAATGCGGACAACAGGCTCTGCCCAGGACTTACGTGACGGAAATTTGCTGATGTTGTTCGACACCCGAATAAGCAAACGGGCCCCTTTCATATGATCTCCATTTTTAACATGAATCTGAAATAAATAACATATTGTACACTCTTCTTAGATACTTTGATTAACCCTAATCCATGCTTTATTCCTCCGAATAAACAACTCTTTGACTGAGACCCTGAATGGGGTCCTGAGATCCTTGCAGACTCACTTGGCTAATACCCCAGGACTTCGCGCCTCCCAGCAGCTCCCGCGGCCCCATGGCCTCACCGGCCTCACTCCTACTCTACACTCCACTCTTTACTGTGAGTCCCACCACGTGACATGAGTTCAAACCCCTGACCCATCTCTTACTGGCCAGTAATCAGGGACTAACAATACCCATTTCCCCAAGTTGTCGTGAGACCTGAAAGCTGTTAGTGAGGCAGAGAGAGGGTGAGTTGTTAAAGGAAGAGGGCACTGTCTGCCGTAAGGCAAAGGGCCACGATGGCCGGGGGCACCTGAGATTAGGTAAGTACAAGTGGGGTCTGTGATGCAAGGAGGGGGCGCACTCAAGGCTGCGATGAGGCTGGAGAATTGACGGCCAGGCCCTGAGGCCCCTGCAGTCATCAGGTGAGAGGAGGTTACCCACAGGGCGGGGCAGTGGGGAGGGAGACTGGGAGTCAGGACTGACGACGTTTGGTCAGAATGCGAAGGGTGAGTATGGAACGACTCAGGCATCGGGTCTGAGCAAATGTAATTTACTGAGTGAGCACTGCAACACGGTAATAAGTAGTAACTGAATCTAAAGCAGGGAAGGGAAGCCCTGGCTGCTTGTCCTCCCTCGCCCTCTGCTGACTTCATGGGCCTCAGATTGCCCAGCTCAGCCGTCCACACCCAAAGGTCCCGGGCTGTCCTTCGGCCACACTCCCTGTCCCGGCTCCGGGGAGGAAGCATCTGCCGAAGCTGAGTCTCAATTTCCCCTGAAATGTGGATGACTCCAGTCTTTTTCGGTCCAAGGCGCCTGTGACATTTTTGCATCAATTTGTTCTTAATAGGGCCTGTTAGTTTCCTTTTAATATCACGAGCAGCTAAAAATCCTAGAAAACCTTGAAAATGCTTGGTGCTTGCAGAGATGAGAGCAGAGGGGGAGGTCCCAAGGGTGCGCTTGAGGGGGAGGGGAGTGTAGCTGGTGTGATGGAGGGGGCTGGCCAGCTCCTGGGGCCAGAGGACGAGAAAAGGACCCAAGAACCCCTAGCCCCGGCTAACGGTGGTAGAAAGCCATGATCCTGGCGGGGCTCCTAGAGGCATCCTTATATTTGCTTCTCCTCTCCCACCAACCTGTTTCTACCCTCCCCCTTGACCTCTAAAGACGGCCATTTTGCTGGATTAGGTGCCCCTAGGACACTGGCACCGCCACGTGTGTCTGAGGCTGAGAAAGACCTCCCCCCGCTTTGTCTCCCTCCTGCCTGAGAGAGGGGACCCCTGTTGCTCTGGAGGGAGATGTACTCCGGGGGTTGAGTTGGCATTTAGAAGTTTCCCTTATGTGTTGCAGATCTGTGAGGTCTAACGTCACCACTAGCCACATGGGGCTACTTCAAATTGAAAATTAAAATGATATAAAATAAAAAAAGCTAGCGTATCAGTTACGCTTACACTGGCTGTGTTCCAGGTGCCGCACGGCCAGCCCGGCGGCTGCCATGTCGCCCAGCACACACACAGAACACGTCCACCTGCGCAGAGAGCCCTGCCGAACGGTGCCCTTACAGGCGGGAATCAGGGTCTAGACCATCTGCTAAGTGACAGCTCTATGCTGGCACCTTCGAAGGTAAATTAGCTCTTGTGGCCCGGCTGGAAAACCGGCATTAACATGGGCAGATGTACTTTGACATATGTGACAATTTGGAAAAATGGGGAAGTTAGAGTCCGTATAACGTGGTGACTGTAGTTAATGACATTGTAGAGCAGAGGTGAAAGCAGCCTGACTTGAAAGTGCACTTTGCGTGGTGGCAGCGGGTAACTGGACTTACTGTGGGGACCACCTCGCAGTGTGTACAGACAGAGTCGCTATGGTGTGCACCTGAAACCACTGTAATGTTATATGTTGGTTCTACCTCACATTTTTTTTTTACAAAAAATGGGTGGAATTGTAGAAAATCCACTATCTTAGAAGAAACTAGCAAGCTTGGGTTAAACACAAATGTTTTTAGTAAATCTCTTTTTGGCCAGCTAACATAGTCATATACGTCACAATGAAAACGACATAAAATAGATGCGCACAGACACCTCCTCCCCGCCTCACCCCTCCCACCCCGGCAGGGTTGGGTGCCCTGCCTCCTCTGCTCCCCGCCTCGTCTCCTTTAGGAAGCTACTCCTGCTAGTTTTTTTAAAAAAAATAAATACTCCTAATTTTATTTGAAATGAGTATATATTCATTCTTATTTTTTGCTTTTTTGTACACAAAAGATAGCCTATTGTATCATTACTCTGTATCTTGCTTTTCTCACCTACCAATGTAGAGATTGAGGGGATCACCCCACTCCAGTGGGGAGGTGCCCACAGGAG
This sequence comes from Pteronotus mesoamericanus, assembly GCF_021234165.1. Classification (NCBI taxonomy): domain Eukaryota; kingdom Metazoa; phylum Chordata; class Mammalia; order Chiroptera; family Mormoopidae; genus Pteronotus; species Pteronotus mesoamericanus. Next base: position 23,975,413 of record NW_026555234.1, on the reverse strand, counting down.
ACCCTGCAGGCGATGTACACACCTGGCGGGTGACATCCCAGGTCACTCAGGGGCCTCACCTTGACTAGTATATAGCTGTGCAGAATCATGAGGTTGGTGGCCATCTCCGAGGGAATTTTGATCTTCTGGGACTTGAGCTCTGCATACATACTGAAGAGGACGTCATGTGCATTCCGATAGTTTCCTTGAAAAAAATGGTAAAATGACATTGTTGTAAAGGACAGATTTGGAGGGCTTTTTATGGGCCCTCATTTTATAAATGGCTTAGTTAGGCTATTAGCAGTATTCTAATAATTTCTTACCTAGAGTAACTCAGTAGCATTTCCTGTTGTAACTGCTGGCACTAATATTGAGCCTCAGGAAGAAAATAGTGGCGCCATCCTAGACGTCTCCCTCTTCCTCAGGGCACCTGCCTGGCTCCAAAGTCCAAGGGGCCCTCAAGTTCTGGGTCTACCTTCTGAGTTTCCCAAATCCAGCCTCTCCCCCGGGGCCCTCGTCACGGCTTCCTGTCACCTCGCTGCAGGAGTGCACTACCCAGCATGCCCCCCGAGCGTCATCTGCCTCCCGTCTGACGTGAGTGCTCCTGGGAAAGCCTCAAACCTTACCCTGCGCCCGACACCTCAGGGCCACACCCCTCCATAAAACCCTTCCCAGGCCTCAGGGATCAAGTGCCACTTCCTCGGCAGAGGACTTACGCCCTTCAGGATCCGCCTGTGCCTACCCTATCCTTGCCCAGCCCCCGCGCTCAGTCCTGGTCAGGGCCGCGGTGCCCTCCCTCCTTCGAGCATGTGTGCTCTCACGTGCTCTTCCTCTCCCCACATCCCTCTTCCACCTCCTGCCGTCTCATCCTTCCAACACTCCGCTGAAGCGTCTGTCACCTTCTCTCATCTCCAGCCTCCAACTTGCCCCATCCCCAACCCTCAGAATGAGGTGGGCTCCCTTTCCTGGTGTCCCGTTAGTGTTTCTTTCTCTTCTGGTACCACCACCCTGTGAACCAACTTTCTGTCCTGTCAGATCGTGACTCCTTGAGGGGGGGAACTGTGGCTCATTTCTCTGAATCCTGAGCTCCTCACAGGTATCTGACAGAAGTAGGTGTTAAACATAAGCTTGATAAAGCAATCACTTACTTAATTCCATATTTTCCAAACCTATGTTCCATAGTTACTAACTTCTAAAAGAATCAGCTCGCAAACATTAGTGAAGATGCTAAATTCTCTGACTTATTCAATCAATATTTGCAGAGCATACCCGTGGGCACAACCATTAGGGAGATTCTGTAAGCAGTCCCTGCACCTTAGAAAGAGCCCGGTCAATAGTAATACCCCATCTTCCGTCCTCTCGCATCTTTCATATTGTTAGGGCCAAATGCACGGGATGGAAAGGCAGTGCTGTGTGAGTGCAGGAGGCTGGAAGGTTAGAAGTCATCGTCCAGGGACAGCAACTGTGTGGCCCCGAAGGAGTAGAGGACACAGCGCCCGACAAGAGCAGGCCTCGTGGGGTTACTCAGTACCCCAGTGACGGTGAAGTATTACTTCTCTGAAAGTGAAATGGTCATCTCCCCAGTCTTCTTGGCCGAAGCGAGCCTAGAGTGGACGCGGGCGGCTCTTCCTGGGCGGAGGAGGGTTTGGGGAGAAAGCCACGAGCACTAGGGACCCACCTGCAGACTGCTCTTCTCTGGCGATGATGACCGCGGTCCGGGCGGCCTCTCGGTACTGCCGCAGCGCCATGTACAGGCGGAACAGGTACTTGGCGTCCTGCCACACGAACCAGTGGAGAAACATCACCCTCTTCATTAGCGAGGGAGGGAAACACCTACAATTCTGCTTTTCAGTTAGAATCACATTCGCTTTCCAGTAACTGAGGGCTGACATTGTTTTAAAGAAATGTATGAACAAAGAATTAGTTTATCAAATACTTATTTAGAGTTCAAGATGTGCCAGGTAGTATTCTAAGTACTTGAGAAATATGAGGTCGTTTCAACAGTCATACCCTCCCTGGGAGGAAGGCACAAGTATACAAGGCCATGGACGAAAACCCGAAACAGCAGGAGCTCTCCCGGGCTGTGCCCTTAACCCTACGCTGCAGAGCTTGCTCTCCTGTCCTGAAAAGGAAATGTATTCTTATACAATGTAGCAACTTAAAAGTTTAAAAAATTTTTACACCTATATAAATTTCTCCAGCCTATAAAATTTTCTTTGGCCTTTGGGTATTTTCGGTTTCTATTCTTCTTAACTCTGGACAATTCCACAGACTCGGTGCTGTTTCCTGATGATCCCAGAAAGCGGATGTCGGGGAGGTGAGGTGGTCTGGAACAGTGAGGGCTTGGCCTGCCTGGGTCTAAGGGTCGTTATCTCTAAGAAACAGGTAACAGATTTGGGGATCAGGACTGTTACAATCCTCTCCAGGTGTGAGATCCTCTCCAAACCTGTGACTTGGGTTCCTTCACAAACAGACGCCCTTGAACTCCAAAGCAAAGGGAAGACAAAGGCCAGGGAGCGTCCTTCGAGGCGCGGAGCCTGCCCTCCCCGGGACTGAGAGGAGCCTGACTTCTGCGCCAACTCCAGGCTAGGCGCTTATTTTGAAAATAGGTTCCTAATTTATTTTTACTTTATATTTCTAGTGAGTTACTTTTATGCTAAATATGATATCTATTAATTACCATCATTTTTGAAATAGGAACAAAGTACAGTGGTTTTTAGGAATTAGTGCTAAGTCATGGTTCTAATAATCATTTTTCATAGTTCTGGAATAAATAAAACTCTGTAATAGCCATGAGAAAATGGCAGGCGGTGAGGATTGTTACCTCAAGGGACGTGGCTATTTCACAGGCAGCAAAGCTAATTTCAAAGAGAGAACGCACACAATATCCAGAAAGGTGCAGGGTCTGCCTGGCTCACCTGAGGCTACATTCAGAGGGAATTTCATAAGCCCGTGATGAAAAAGCCGTAACAGGGGAAAGCAAGGCAGATGAAGTAAAATCTACCTAAGACACTTAAAAACCCAAGTGAAGAAGACACGTCAGTACCTTAGGCATGCCATCGCTCTCTCCCATGAGGTGGTCTATCAGCTGATTGGTCAGTAGTTCATCTTTGGCTTGCCCAACCTGTTTAGGAAGAGAAAGCAGGAGTAAATTAAAATCTTAAACCAAAAAAAAAAGGTAGGGGGAGAAAACAAATAATCTGCTAAGGAAATGAAGCTTAAAAATATGCAAAAATTCCTATTGTCAAGCGCCTGAAACATAGCTCAGGGTCTTTCTTCATTTCATTTGGAGAGTCGCCATTCATAAAAATCTATCCTTAGCAACTGCAGCTTTTTCAAGTTGCTATATCTAAATACTATACTTTTTTTTTTTTTTACACACAGACAGAACATACTTCTTGGATGTTTCAATAGAAACTTTTAAGATAAATGACTATGACATGTAGAGAATAACATCTGTGATTTGTTTTAAAATAACACAGGGAGCCCTGGCCAGGGGGCTCAGTTGGTTGGAGCATCATCCCATACACCAAAGGGTTGCAGGTTCGATTCCTGGTCAGGGCACATATGGGAAGTAATCGATTGATGTTTCTCTCTCACTCCCTCCCTTCTTCTCTAAAAGCAATAAAACATACCCTTGGGTGAGGATTAAAATAACAGGGAAAGAGGGTAGGGGTATGAACAAAATAAGGCCGGCCGTGTTGATAGCTGTTGAAGTTAGCTAATGGGTATTATACAGTTTGGTCTACTTTTGTGTATGTTTGAAAATCTCTTCAAAAAGTTTTAAAAAATATTGCCTTTCTTGAAAGTTTCATTATAGAGTTTACTTACAGTTTCAATTGCCATTTCTAATGCTGCATTGTCTTCTGAGCTTGGACATTTTAGGAAGTGTTTAAGTGCCTGAAATGAAAATTATATAGCAATTAAAAATCTTTGGATCGCTTCCACACTGAAAAACACAAAGTTGACACAAAGTAATCATAGTTTGTGAAAGTATCTTCCTCTCAATTAGGGGCTGGCACAGGGCTGGATCTTAAAATGTATACGTAAAGGGCTGAATATAGTTTAAAATAGAAGTATCCAGTTAATGCTCTGAAGAATCTAGTTCTGATTTCTGATGAAACGAAGATTAAAAATGTGCCCTCTTTCAGTGGGAAGATTTGTTTTCGTTCATTTACTTATTCGACAAATATTTACAGACCACCTGCTACTATGTATATGAGGCTGTGCTAGATGCCATGGGGAAGGCCAGGAAGGATACGATATGGTCTCTATTTGTACTATGTACAATCTAATTGGGGCAATCTGTGTGATGTGATAATAATATAAGGAAGCATTATGTTAAGTGATAATTGTCTAACTTCTGAACTTCACACCACCACACCCTATGAAGAAATTTCAGGTTATAAGAGCTTAAAAGACTGTGGTAGGTGGGGAGAGGGCAGAGAGGAATCCAGTTGGAAGACAGGGATGGGAAAAGGTGAGCGGGAGTGTAGGATTCTTCAGCAGACACAGCTGGATGGCAAACCGGGAAGCTCAGGCTGGTTGGTCAAATGGTGGAAGGCACTTGGGCTTAGTATCTAAGAGGCAGAAACAGCAAATGGATGGCTTGAAGGCAAATTCACACATACTAATGTTTCTTTGAAAATATCGGTGCCATATTTTAAAACTGGGAGACTCAGACTTCTGTTTCTTGTTAAAAATCAGATGATCTGGCACCACTGGGCCCAAACTCCTGAATGATGACAGTTTTGTGGTGAGGAGAGCCATTCTCTTCAGACAGAACAGGGGCCGCCCCTTAGTTCCTGTCCGGTCCCACGTGGATGCACGGCTTCTCCCACAGCTTCACTTGCTTCCGTTCTTGAGTGAACACGGTAATGTCTGCCTGAGGGGATCTTAAGCACTGAAAGTGCCATTTTGGGAACAAAGTGAAGAAGAAGAGAAACTAAAAACAGGGAAAACAGATAACTATTGCAATGATTTAAAGTGAGGTGACCTGGGTTTGGGTTAAGTTGATGGTAGTGAGAATGAAGGGAGGTAGATGTGAGAGATACTCCAAGGGAAGAATGGGATTGGCTGTGGGAGAGAGATTTTAAAGTTGAACTTGAGATTTCAAGTCTGGGTGTCTGGGAACATATTTTTCATTATTTCCTGTAATCATTACTGTGGATTCCATTTTCTTGGCAAATACTAACTCGTGAATATTGACCACACAGCAAGAAGAATTTTCCAGCCTGAAAATGCCTTTTTTCTCCTTCAAAATATAAGGCAATGCTTTGATAGTCTTCATTCGTGGTGTTTTCAGAACCTACAACAGAAGTTCATTGAGTAAAATATCTGAGCAAAACTTGTTTACTTTTTACTGTTAACCTAAAAATAAGATCTAAAAACAGGTGGTTACAATTTTAACAGCAAATATTATTGTCTCTCTTTTTTCACCAAAAAACATACTCATCATGACTATTCCACATGTCAACTTTGTTCCATCTTTCCAGTCTAAACAGGAATCAGGAGACCAAATTATGAGGCTCTGTGAGGGTCTAGGCGGTGGTGTAGCATTACTCCTATCAACTTTATCATCTTTACGAGTCTCAGTATCATTTCCTACAACAGAAACAGCCACAGCCATACTCTCAACCACGAGCCGCCTAGAGTTTCAGAGCAACCCGAAGCCAAGCTGACCATGGTACTAATGGGGCCCCGCTCCCTTTTCCAGCAATGCCTGGTTTAAACCGTAGTCTGAATGCATCTGTCACATAAGCAAAAAAGATGATGTTCAAGTGGCCAGTTGGCGCTATTTAAAGAAAATTATTGTTTTTCTTTTGGTTTGAGGTTTAAATATATTAAGTGCAGAGGAAGAAAGCTGATGGAGTTCTAATTCACTGCTTACATTGACCCAGGGGCGCTGGAGGCCCGGGAGGGTACTTGAGCCCCCAGCCTAAGGCAGATGTGGAGTTGATATGAGGGGGATAAAGAAAAGTGGAGAAGAGCGTGTGTGTTGTTTCGGGGGGTGGTGGTGTGTGTGTGTGTGTGTGTGTGTGTGTGTGTGTGTTATATAGCATAAGCCACACCCTTATGAAATTAGAAAACCTTAAATAATTTAGTGCAATGGTGATGTTTAATGTTAGAACAGAAATGTCATCTGTCAAGCAAGCATTAATAATTCTAATGTTGCCTTTATCTATACTTCTTGTTTAAATAGCTCTTTATTTTCTCCAATTCTCTGAATGATTTCCTGAAATATCAGAGGACGCTTTTTCCTTTTACCTATTTCTTCCCTTGAAGATGGAAATAAAACTTTTCTCATGAATCCTATCATCAATTCTTGTGGTTAGTTTGTATAAATTTTAAAAAACAAATACAAAAGTACCAATATTTTATGATTCCACTTACATGAGGTGCCATGAACAGTCAAATTTATGGCGACAGAAAGCAGAACACTGGTTACCAGGGGCTGGGGGCGAGGGGAGCGGGGAGTAACTGTCTAACCGGTACAGCGCTTCAGCTGTGGACGATGAAAATGTCCTGGGGAGGGACAGTGGCGATGGCTGCACAGCAATGGGAACGTATGGGTTGGCCAAAAACTCCATTTAGTTTTTTCCATAAAATAAAAGACTCATTTTTCATTTTCATCAATAATTGATTTGGTGAATTTATGGATTTGGATACTTTGAGTATGGCGGCTATCTCTCGCTTTTGGCTTCTAGTGGGTAGAGGCCAGGGGCGCTGCTAAACACCTTCCAGTGCATAAGACGGCCCCACAGCAAAGAATTATTTGGCGAAAATGTCAATAGTACCAAGAAACTTCAAAAACAACTTTTGACACGTTTCACCAGTCCAGCACCTTCTGCACACCCTGCACACATCTTTTCTTTGCATTTCAATTGTTTTTACCTTTCTTGAAAGAATAAAGCATAATATGCTGAAAATGTTGCATATTTTCTTCCATCTTCAATATTAAAATGGCCACATAAAAATTCACCAATGTTGATATTTTTAAAAAATCCATGCTGTTATGAAAGCTGTGACGATACAATCTAACAAAACAGTTTCGAATGAAGTTAAAGACAACTAAGCACTACTAGAGCCAGTAGTTTCTAACAATAATTGCGAACATGGGAAGAAAAAACTATAAGCAGGTGTTCTCAGATCATGAAATTCTCTTTTGGACTTTTAAAATCTTTAAAAAACACATTTTTTTGTATATAACTCTTCATCAAAGTAATCATTTATTCTTAATTTGCAACTCAATTTTTAAAATTTATAAAAACACTTTTTCAAAACTCATTCTGCATTTATATCCCTTCATTTTGGAAGCTTGCTTTCCTACTGGTTGATCAATAGGAGGATTTGGGAAACCTTACCTCTCTTCCCTTGGAAGTTACTCAAAAATCCTTAAGTTTTGCAAACTGTCTTATAATTCCATATCACCTTTATCATAAGAGTGGGGATACTGAACTCTAACGAGTCACACGTAGATATGTGTGTATATCTATGTAAAAACAGTGGGTGTGCACATGCCTGTGGGCATACCGATCTGATCACTTGATTATCAGGGTCGAAGTGTTTCTATGATCAAAACCTTTAAGAAAAATTAGGGAAACAATGATATTTACCAATAATGTCTGCATAGATTTCCATTTTGTTGTGCTGCTGAGCCAGTGTGAAAGCCTCGTTATTACATTTGGACATAACAAGAAACTGGATGGCAGATCCGTAGTCTCCTAACTGCAGGAAAAACCTAAAACAAAGGACTTATTAAATTAACTTGACTCATTTCAATTAAGTTTGTCATTTACAAAATAAAATATTTTTCAACCATGAGAAACCACTTAACGATTCAAGTGTACTAGGTGCCCTGCAGTTCTATATGCTGCCTGTTTATATTTGAAAAACATACTTCCATATACTGACCACACAAACAGCCTTTTAATTTACACACTTAGACCTAAAAAAAAAGTCAAAGAGAATAAATATTCCGTTTCAATTTTTTTCATAAAGGGAAGCAGGGGCTTTCTTTTAAGGCTAGTTTTCGGGAGTCCAAAAATATTAATGCCTTGTGTTACCTGGCTACCATTTTGGCCCCATCCGGAGACTGGGTCTCCCGGACAATACTGACAGCCTTTTCAGGGTTGTTGAGGTGGTCCAGATAGATTCGGATGACGCTGTTCCACTGCTTGGCATTCTCATAAGCCAGCACAGCTTCCTTGTATCTGTAAGAATACTTCAGTTCAGACAAACTTTTGAGGAAAGAAATGTCAATAAAAATTTGGGATGCTTTTTTATTGGTGGTCACTGCTTATTTTTCTTTAACTTCTTTTTCTTTCGTCAGAAAGAATACCAGGAGCCATCTCACTAAATATGTTCTTTTTAGTGGTTTGATAAACTAACAGTAAAATACCAATAGTGAACTGTGTTTTCTCATCTGAACCATAGCTCTATAACTTTTTATACTTTACTGTTCTTTTTAAGTTGGAATATAATATTACTATAGGCTTATTTTAGAAAAAATATCAAATACAGAATTTTTCACAATTACAGGCAGAGCTGAACAGTGATATGTAAAATCTTCGTGTTGATCTCTAGATGGCGCTCCACTTCTCTTCAGTACACTAGCTCTCTAGCTCTTTATAGTTTTTAATGAGACATTTAGTGTGTATTTCTATTTCCTAAGGTTACTTTTGTAAAAGTAACCTTATAATATCTTAACATATATTGCCAAATAACTTTTTAAAGTCATTAGGAAATCACACCCTATCACTCACGTGTAAGAAGTGCATTCGGACAGTATGGTTATTGATTTAATATAGTCTTTCCTAACGGGCTAGGTTAAAATGACACACTGTTACTTCAATTGAATTACTATTAGTAAATAGAGGTTCTTCATATTTGCATGATATACAGTTTCATAATCGTATTTTCTCCCCTGGGTCTCCTTGTTTTTTCCCTCTTAATGCCATTGACTTTCTTGTATTAAGTTGCAGGAGATCTTTGTGCATTTAGAATATTAACCATCAACTGCTATATTTTAATATTGTTTTGAAGTTTAAAAAGTGCAACCACAGGTGTGGAATTCATGCTTCTTCACCTTTTCCCCCCTCTACATCAGTAAGTTATCTTCCTTAAGAAAAATGACTATTACTTCATTTTTATGTCATTTTATATCAAAATTCCAACTCCTGGTATTTAACCCTCAGGTAAAAAGGGACAATACGCTATATTTCAATACATGAAGAATCAATTGCGGTATATAAAGGATGAGAAAAATTTAACAGTCTGGCCTTCAGGCCAGGTGGGAGGCAGAGGTGTTTTCTGTTTCTCTGCTTTGCCCTTCATAGAGGGTTGCAAATGTCAATGGTTAATTTACAGAACATTACTTTACACCTGTGCAAAATTGAGAAATGGTACAAACCTTCCATCTGCTTCTTTAGCTTTGGCATACTGCAAGTGGATCTTTGGGGAAGAAACATGAGGCAGAAGCTCACCAACTTTTGCCCTAGAAAGGTAGGTTTAGGAGAAAAATATCACCACTATATTCATTCTAAAAGTAGCTTCCTACAATTGATTATTAGTTTTCAGGACTCAAAAAACACTTATCACGATCTTTAAAACATCTTGGCTATTCCAGGTAAAAGATTTAATTGCTTTTTCTCTCGCCTACCACATTCTTCCAAAAGGCCACCCTTGAGGGAAATGAAGGTTAATTCATTAGCTCTTTGGGCCAATAGGGCTTCTCTTTTTTCTAGTAACTTATCTGATCAGGAAGATCTCTGCACCAACTTAAAAGAATGTGTGTTCTTTGAAAAAAGAATATTAATATGAACTCATATAAAAAAGAAAAAAAAAAGGAGATGGAAGGAAGGCCCAGGGAGGGGGAACAGAAGGTACAGGTAGGACAGGTGGGGAGCCCACCAGGACACATTCATTTCCATACCTGCTCAGAAGGAGTATCAGCAAACTCTTACCAATTCTTACAGCGTATGTAAACAGATGCTGCTTTGTCATAATAGAGACCTTTTTCATATAGTTGGGCTGCTTCTGAAAATTGCTAAAAGGGTATGCGATTATTAAAATACTGAATTTATTATGTATAAGACCACATGAATACTTGAGCCCTGGCAGGTGTGGCTCAGTGAATTGAGTGCCAGCCTGTGAACCAAAAGGTGGCAGGTGCGATTCCCAGTCGGGGCACATGCTTGGGTTGCAGGCCAGGTCCCCAGAAGGGGGTGCTTGAGAGGCAACCACACATTGATGTTTCTCTCCCGCTCAATCTCCCTCCCTTCCCCTCTCTAAACATAAATAAATAAAATCTTAACAACAAAAAAACTGCATGAATATTTAAGCATCAACGAGCATACCTTCATATTCTCCAATATGGCAGCACAGTCTCTTTTAAGGAGCCTGCTGGGGTGCTTGAGGGCTTGGTTGACCCCTCGGCGTATGTCTCCCATTCTTATGGACATCTGGGCCACTCCAGCCAGACAGCCTTCATCGTGTTCCTGCCGTGCGGCAAATAGCCAACAAATCAGACCCAAACTTAAAATGCTGTATTTTAGTCAAACAACCAATTTAAATCTGAAATGAGCCCAAAAGTTATGGTTAACTTTCATTAATTCCTTCAGGCAAATGCTGAGATTTTGAAAAAACATTGTCTTTTTTAAAAAAAAAATCATGTTGCAGTTAATATGTTTTTCTTCAGAAGTCTAGATCTTTTGTGTTTAAGACCCAATTTTTACTACCCTTGGTCTTAATACCCTTGCACATCTTTGTATGTCTTCTTGCTATAAAATTTTACATAGGAAGAAAAAATACTGGATATATACCATAAACATTATGAATAAAATTAAGAGAAAAACTGTTTTTCAAATTGAAGATTACTAGGCATGATTAAACATCACAACTTTATTTAAAATTGTTTAATTCATTAAGTATAACTAAAGGACTTTTCAAATAACTAACCTATACTAGAAGAATGTCATGTCAGATTCCATTTTACATAAAGCAGTGTGTCTGGTAGAACGTTCTGTGATGATGGAAATGTTCTGTTTCTGCCCTGTTAGCAGCCACAGGTGGCTACTGAGCATTTAAAATATGGCCAATGTGACAAAGAAATGGACTTGGAAATTTTATTTAATTAAAAATAACAAATAGCCACATGTGGCTAGTGGTGACTGTATTTGATAAAACACACAAAAAAGAATGAACTAAAATAGATGTAGCTAAACAAAGAAAATGCCAAAAAGCCAAGACAAATGAGAAAAGGATACGATCAGACCATTCAGGAAAAAATACAATTGGCCAATAAATAAAACATGCTCAACTTCACTAATAATCAAACACATATAAAATAAAATGAAACACCATTTTTTTGTTGATCAAATTGGTAGAGATAAAACAACTGATAACATTCAGTGCTGTTGAGGATGTGGGGAAATGGACATGTTCATACATGACTGGCAGCTGTATGAATTACCATCTCTTTTGGATATCAATTAGCAGTATAAAAAAATGAAAAACACACATTGTATGACCTAGAAATCTCACCTGTAAGAATATATCCTTCAGAAATACTATCATAGGTAGCTAAAAATACATGTACTAGGAATATTCAATTGCAATGTTTTATATAGAAACAGAAACAACTATAGTTCAAAAAGGACACAGATGAAAAAATTATGGTACAGTAATCTCCTCTTATCTATGGTTTTACTTCCTGTTGTCAGCTGTGGTCTGAAAGTATGAAATAGAAAATTCTAGAAATGAATATGTGTTTTAAACTGGGTCCCTCTGAGTAGCATGATGAAATCTCATGCCATCCACCCAGGACACAAATCCTCCCTTTTTCCAGCATATCCACGTTGTATGTGTCCCCAGCCTGTTGGTCCCTCTTGTGATCAGATCCACTGTCATGGTATCAGAATGCTTATGTTCAGGGAATGATTATTTTATTTAAAATGGCCCAAAAGTGCAAGAGCAGTGCTGTTGCATGTTTGGATACGCCAAAGAGGAGCTGTAGGTACTGCTTTAAGGAAAAAGGTGAGTACAGTAAAATAAGGTATTTTGAGAAAGCAAGAGACCACATTCACATAACTTTTATTACAATATACTGTTATAATTGTTCTAATTTATTATTAGTTATTATTGTTAATCTCTTACTATCCTAATTTATAAATTGAACTTTATCACAGGCATGTATATATAGGAAGAAACACAGTATATACAGGGTTGGTACTATCTGTGGCTTCATGTTTCCACCAGAGGTCTTGGAATGTATTCTCCACAGATGGGGGCCACTGTACTTCCAGGCAATGGAACTGCAGTTCTAAAATTAGAGCAGTCCTATGTGTTGACTTGCAAAGACCATGAAGAAAGCAAAATATTGCTTTTCACAGAATAAAGTCACAGTTGATCTTTGCTTAATGAATGGAAATTATTTCATTTTTAGTAAAAATCCATATGATATACATATGGAGAGAGTCTGGTTGCAAACATAAAATTGTTAACAGTGGTTATCATTAAGGGGTGTGAATGGAAGAGAGAACGTTGGACTCTCACTTTTTAAAAAACAATGATGTTTTATTGTTGATGCTATTACAGCTGTCCCAAATTTCCCCCTTGGTCCCCCTCCACCCAGCTCCTCCCACTCCCTTAGGCAGTCCCCACCCACTGTCCGTGTCCTGCATATATGTTTTTGGCTACTCTGTTCCCTGTGCTTTACCTTATATCCCCATGACCATTCTATAACTACAAATCTGTACTTTCTAATCCCTTTACCTTTTTCACCCATCTCCCTGGCCCCCCTCCCGTCTGTCAACCAGCAAAATGTTCTCTGCATCTACGATTCTGTTTCTGTTCTGCTTGTTTATTTTGTCTTTTAGATTCAATTGTTGATAGATATGTATCTATTGCCATTTTATTGTTCATATTTTTGATCTTCTTCTTAAAGAAGACCCGTTAGCATTTCATGTAGTACTGATTTGGTGATGAACTCCTTTAGCTTTTTCTGGTCTGGGAAGATCTTTATCTGTCCCTCGATTCTAAGTGACAGCTTTGCTGGGTGCAGTAATCTTGATTGTAGGTCCTTGTTTTTCATCACTTTGAATATTTCTTGCCATATCCTTTCTAGCCAGCAAAGTTTCTTTTGAGAAATCAGCTGACAGTATTGTAGGAGCTCCCTTATAGATAACTAACTTCTTTCTCTTGCTGCTTTTAAGATTCTCTTTATGTTTAACCTTTGGCATTTTACTTATGATGTGTCTTGGAGTGGGTCTCTTTGTATCCAGCTTGTCTGGTATTCTCTGTGCTTCCTGAACTTGTATGTCTATTTCCTTCACCAAGTAAGGGAAGTTTTCTTTCATTTTTTTTTCCAAATATTTTTCCAATTTCTTGCTCTTTCTCTTATCCTTTCATCACCCCCTATGATGTGAATGTTGGTATGCTTGAAATTGTCCCACAGATTCCTTACACTATCCTCATTTTTTTGGCTTCTTTTTTCTTCTTGCTGTTCTGATTGGTTGTTTTTTGCTTCCTTATATTCCTAATTGCTGATTTGATTCTTGGCTTCACCACTCTACCGTTGATTCCCTGTAAACTGGTGTTTTTTTTTTTTAAATTAGTATATCCTTTGTTCCTGACTGGATCTTTTATGCTGTTGGGGTCCTCACTAAGTTCCTTGAGCACCCTGATAACAAGTACTTTGAACTCTACATCTGATAGATTCCTTTTCTCCATTTTGTTTAGTTCTTTTTCTGGAGTTTTGTTCTGTTCTTTCATTTGGGTCATTTTTTTGTCTCATTTTGGCAGACTGCCTGTTTTGTTTTTTGTTTTTAAATGTATTAGGTAGTTACTATGTCTCCCAGGCTCGACAGATTAGCTTAATGTGGTAGGTGTCTTGAAGAATCCAGTGGCACAGCCTCCCCTATTACCCACACTGGGTACTCAAGGTGCACCCACTGTGTGGGCTGAGTAGCACTCCTTTTGTAGTTGAGCCTTGATTGCTAAAGGCATGTCCAAGGTCAGCCACCGCCTGTGTTCTGTTAGGTTCACATAGCATTAGCTACAAAGAGATCTGCAGATGGCTGCTACTTGTGCTGGGCCTGGGGCAACTTATTGAGAAGGAAGGGGCTCACTGAAGCCAGATGCTGCCTGCTTGGGAGAATTTAGGAAAATTCCAAGTTAGGGCCGAGACCAGCCATTCATATGGAAAGTCCATGGGAAACAGCTTCAGTAGGCCTGAAATTTGGTTGGGGCGGGCCTTGGGGATCACCAGGGTGGGGCAAACAGTGTGAGCCAGGTTGATGGAGTCTCAGATATGATGCCCACAGGCTGGCTCTGTGGGAGGAGGACTAAGAAAAGCAACAGTGGCCTTTGCCAGCACTTCTGTCTGGGAGAAGGCTGACCCCCGCCCCCAACTCTTGCCCTGATGCTGGACAATTGAGTTCCTCCCTGTATGTCATGATGACTTTCAATCTGCTGCCCCGGCAGTGGAGCTCAGAGGGACTTAGTTCAAGTAAGACTGGGTGCAGGCCTTTTAGGAGGAATGGCCTGGGATTCCAGAAGTTTCTGTTTCCACAGCCTCAATCCCTGCTTGTTTCTACAGCCAGAAATTATGGATACCTATCTTCCTGGCACTAGGATCATGGGCTGGGGGCTCTGGTGTGGGGCTGGGATCCCTCGTTTCTGAGATTGTTGGTGTGGGAGCAGCCCATTCCGCGTCTCTGCCCCTCCTACTAGTCTTGATGTGGTTTCATCTTTAATTCTGTAGTTGTAGGATTTCTATCCAGCTCAATTTCTGATGACTTTGAATGACGGTTATTCTATAGCTTAGTTTTAATCTTGCTGTGGTTGTGCGAAGAGGTGAGCAGCATTTACCTACACCGCCATCTTGACCAGAAGTACCCTCACTTTTCATGTTAACATACTTTGGTGATTTTTTAAATTGACTATAATAAAATTGTATTATTTTTGTAATAAAAATGCCAGACATAAAACACAAAATAAAAAATATTTTCAATCTTTACAAGACATCACCTAACATAAAAACATCAACTATTATTGCAAAATCTAGCTTCTTGACTAAAATTGTGGGATGGGAGAGTGGGTTGGAGCAGTGGGTTAGATCATGCTCACCAGGTTCATCATAAAAGAGATAGCATGAGAGATGGAATGGCAGAACCTTTATGGCCTGAGAATTCACTTTCAAAGTGGTTACTGAAACTTTTTAAGACTACAAGGAAAAACCTTATGAAAATCATAGTCTGTAAGTGGGAAGGGATACAAATCTTACTTCCAAACTTAATAAGAACCTTATGTTTAGGATGCAATGGACAACATTTTTTTCAAACTGATAAAAATATTGTCATCTTCAGTTTTTAAAAATTTAAAATGATTTAACTATACCCTTGCAAAACTGTTAATAAACAAAAAAAGTTTATCTGCTAAATATAAATAAACACAATGCAAATAAGATCATATTTTAAATGAAAATAACAATAAACTGAAAGATAATTATGCATATCTTATCTTTATTCAAGGTTACCTTATTATCACCTGTTATTCCTTTCTCATAATGAGCCAAAGCATTTACATAATCACCCCTGAAAGAAAAATCAGAGTGAATTTTAATACATACTGAAGTATGTTATTTACACATATGAGATTTAGAAGATAATCTTTGTCATTTATTTTTTTAAAAAAGATTTTATTTATTTATTTTCAGAGAGGGAAAGGGAGGGAGAAAGAGAGAGAGAGGAACATCAATGTGTGGCTGCCTCTTGAGCGCGCCCTACTGGGGACCTGGCCTGCAACCCAGGCATGTGCCCTGACTGGGAATCAAACCAGTGACCCTTTGATTCAAAGGCTGGTGCTCAACTGACTGAGCCACGCCAGCCAGGGCTTCATTTCTACAACTATAATCTTTGTGTCAATATTCTCAATGAACCCAAAGTCTATATGAAAATAAAATGGAATTATAGAAAAATGGTTTTTAAAAATCAAAAGTTAGAACCATATTTTCTTTGTTCATAAAACAGTATTTTTCCAGATTCAGAATTTTTGAAATTGAAATGTATTTTATAATAAATGCCAACAAAAATTGTCCAGTTGTGATATAGTTATCTCATGTACATGTGAGAACTTGTATGTGCAAATATTGAGTTGGCCAAAAAGTCTGCTTAGTTTTTTTCGTAAAATAAAAGGCACATTTTTCATTTTCACCAATAACTTTATTGATTTGGATATTTTGAGTATGTTGGATATCTTCTGCGTGGTATAACACTGATTGTTTTCAATGTCTCAATTTGATCACTATCAACTTCAACTGGTCTGCTTGACTGTGGAGCATCTTCCAGTGAGAAATCTCCAGCATGAAACTTTGAAAACCACTTTTGACATATTTGATCAGTCACAGCACCTTCCCCATACACTGCACAAATCTTTTTTTGCGTTTCAGTTGCATTTTTACCTTTCTTGAAATCATAAACCATAAAATACTGAAAATGTTGTGTATTTTCTTCCATCTTTAATATTGAAATGGCTACACAAAAATTCACCAATTTTGATAGGGTTTTTAAAAATGAATGCTGATATGACAGCTGTCACAATATAACCTAACAAAATTGTTTCGAATGAAGTTAAAGACAACCAAACACTACTAGAGCCATCTTATGGAAAAAAAACAATTGAACTTTTTGGCCAACCCAATAAATAATTCATTTATTGTCTCTGCAGGTATTTGCATTAGTAACATTAACCATGACTGAATGTGAATTAAAAGTGGATCTTGAATGCTTCTAAAATTACATGTTTATGCAGCATTAAAATAAAAATGTATGTAGCCTGTCAACTAAGACTATTGATAATTAAGACCGTCTAGCAATTAAGTGCACTGGAAAATTCTAAATCTCTCAGAATAGATTGTGTCTTTTCCAAAGGAAGACAAGATTTGTGAAGTCTGCTCATGCATCATGAATGATCATTACTCAAGCAGTGAAAAGTTTCTGGCTTCATTTCCAACATTAACTGTTGAATTTTATTCATATGCAATTCAACTAAAAAAATACAAATGTAAGCACATAGAAGTTGTAGACCAAAACCTGGTACTTTTCACTATGCCTTGAAATTACACTACAAATTCTCAAATTATTCAGAGGTCAAGACCATGAGCATAGGTTATGAAAAGCAATATGTCACCCTGATGATATGTATAACTGTTGTTGACCAAATGTGATTCAAAACAATATTTAGACTGTAAATATAGAAAATGCTTAAACACAAACTTAGAATTTGATGCTAGAAATGAAAGTGGATAAATGCATGATAAGACATCATTAGAAAAAAGTATTTTTGTTTGCATAATTAATCTCTTTTCCACTTAAGAAGAATTATTAAATCAACAAAGGGCCTGATAATGAATGGAAATTTAGAATTGAAGATATTCAGTAATTCAGCCATTAGATACCAATTGAAATATATAAAGACGAGGACTTACGTGAATTCAAGCTGAATAGCATATTCTTTTGATATGAACGGTATTTGGTCTGGGGCTAATCGCTTTGCCAGCTGTAGGGCCCGGTCCCAGTGCTGTAAATCCCTTCTCATCTATTAGGAAGAGAAAGAAACCAGCAAAGTACTTTGCACGGTCACCACATAGTGCTAGTTTTAATAAAAAGTGATACAGAAACTTTTTGTTTAAAAGATGAAACTTGACCTTTGCAAAGATAATGCGTTACTATAGCATACTTTCTCAGTGTGGGTGACAGAGCCCTCAAAGGGGTAAAGATTGATTTTGGGGGGAGCAAATCTTAGCTATTATTACAGTGGTTTGTGGCCCCATCAAAACTAAATTCTACCCAACAAAACCTTTTTTTTTTTTAGTATTTAATTTTTCTCAATAGGGAAAATTAAATTGAACCAAAATTAATTAATTCAATCAACCAATTGTTCATTTTCCTTCTTACTGAGGAGATAATTTAAAAAGTTGAGAAATATTTTACTATAGAAATTGAGGTTATTTTCTGAGAAAATCTGAAACTATATCACAACATGAATGACAGCAAATATAAAAATGTGAATGTGTCTTTCTGGCTCCTGAGGTCTTTTATTTGTGTCTGGTACACAATCTCAGATACAAACTAATCAATAATTATTAAGAGTTCATTCCTTGCTCTTATTCACATTTTCTAAAGAATTAATAAAAGCCAGTATTTTTCAAGTGCCATTTTCTACCAGGTAATGTGCTTATTTCACAACTAGGCCTTTTGCAGTGAACCATTCTAGTGCCCATTTTAGGGATCCAGAAACCGAGGCAAAAGAGACTTAGTTTTGTATACACACTCACACTGTTAGTGTGTGGTAGGGCAGGGCAGTAGGGCTTTGCCTCTGGCTTCTTTACCTGGATAACCTGTCTGCTTTCGGAGTGAGGAGAAAGGAAGGACAGGGTGCAACCCCCTCTCTCCATTGTGAAGCCGTCACCTCAAAAGCTCTACATGTCTGGTATCACATGACAAGTGTCCATAGCTAAAGGCAGAAGAACTAAGACGACATCTTTGCCCTCACTCCTTGCAGCCATATTCCTACTTCAGTGTGTTCCAATCCAAGTTCTAAAAAATTTCTCAGGGTGTCTCTAATTATCTCAAATACTATTGTAAAATTATCTAAATTCTTTTTTTTAATTAAACAAAATTAATTTAGTTCACTTAACTTAAAAATGAAAGTTTGCTATAGAACAATTTGAAAAAGGTGAGTTGTGAAATTAGCAGCAAATATGTTTTCAAAACTACCTCCTCTACATGGCTGCGAAAATGCTGGTTTGAGGCAGAGTAAGGTTAATGACAGCAGCTACCAGTTTTGTCTTTTCTGTTGATCAGGCACAGTTCCAAAAGATCTAATCTCATTTTTAAATCTTTACAAGAACTCTGTGGACTAGCCCTGACCAGTGTGGCGGTAGGTTGGGTGTCCTCCTGCAAAGTGAAAGGTCGCCTGTTCAATTCCCAGTAGGGGCACATGCCTGCGTTGCAGGTTCGGGCCCCAGTCAGGGTGCTTACAATAGGCGACGGACTGTTGTTTCTCTCTCACATCGATGTTTCTCTCCCTCCCTTCCTCTGTCCCTGAAAATAAATAAAATCTTTGAAAAAAATAACCTTGTGGGCTAGACATGTTATCCCTACTTTAAAGAAATGAGATCTCGGGCGCAGAAAGATGAAATAACTCGTTCAAGGTTAACAGAGCTAGGATTGGAACACAGACGTTTCAGACTCTAAAGCCCACGTTCTCAGTTGCTCTTCCATGTAGCCACTTCTCTCTTCTTCCTTCCATTGAACTAGGTTGTTCATTCTGTTCTAGGCCTTTCACTGCTATGCTCACCTCTGGGAAACTAGTGATGCTACACTAGTCCTTAGCCCACCTTTTAATGCACAGGGGAATTTCATACAACAAATAAAAGATAAAATGTGTCTCAGTTTTCCCATTTGGAAAAGAGAGAGAAATAAAAACACTATCTCACAGGACTGTTGTGAGGGCTAAATGAATTACAGCATGTCAAGTGCTTAGAAAAAACACCTGACATGCGTGAGCACTCAATAAATGGCGACTGTTTTTATTTGCATGCGTCTTTGTAAGTTATAAAATCTCTTCTCTTCGGACACATTTAGATTTTAAATATTTGGTAATGTTACAATACCACACCTTTTATGTCTCCACAGAATGCAGAACAAAAATATTTTTGAAGTCAATGAGCACTCAAAGGCTCTTAAAGCCCGCGTCTCAATTCTAGCGGGGGCAAGGCATGCGGTGCGTGGTGCGCGGTGCCGAGAATTCGAGCTGTGTGACAGGGGAGCGCCGCCCTCCAGTTCCGTCCCCCCGCCTTGTTTGCTGCCATACCTCCAGAGCAGCCATAGGACAGCTGGACGCAAGGTACAGGTCCTGGGCCAGGTTGAAGTCGTCAGTGAACATGGCAAGGTGTCCTGCCAAAAGATTGTAGTCCTCTATCCCCTAAAGTTAAAAGCAGTTTTAATGAAAATATAGGGTTTAATTATTTTTTTTTTAAGACTTTGCTTAATAGTAAGTGGTAATCTTCTAAGCAATCAACTTATTCGAGTTAGGTAAGATTAACTACAGACATTTAAAATGTATGAATAAATACCATTTAAATCCTAACCTGTTAATTCCTATAAGAAGCTGTTTACCTTTATTTGTTCCAAGGACATCACCATGCCAACATTTCTAACTGCTCGATAAACGCGGATTGCGAACTCCACTTCCATGTGATGTAGACAGGCCCTGGCCAGCTCACCCCAGGCAGCGTGATCGTTCAGGGCCCTGCCTATTTCCCAAGCATCAGAAAACCTGGAGTTTGAGCATGGGAGTTTAGTCAGGAAGCTCTATTTGCCCCCTAGGAGACAATTTTCAGATGACACGTAATATAAATGTCATGCCCTAGATAAATTTTACAAAACACTTGTTAGCCTGTAATAATTTCCAAGTTATGAAAGATTACATAAATTTTTCTTCCTTTTTTTTGTACAGATGATTTTTCTTGAATTTCTTTTATAAATATAAATCTACTCTGGATAACCACATTCCCCCCATTAACAACTAATTCTATTTATTTTTGGTTTACTTTATACACAAATGAAAATTTTTTTTGCTCTCACATAAGCCTGATAAAATTAGTACTCCTATGAATTTGGAAGTTTAAAACAGGGGTCAGCAAACTATGGCCCAAAGGCCAAATCTAGTCAGCTGTCTGTTTGTGAGAATAAAGTTCAAGTGGAACGCAGCTACTCATCAGCCGTCCGTGATGGGTTGTCTCAGCGGCTCTTGCGCTGCAACAAAAGACTTGAGTAGTTGTGGCAGAGACACTGTGGCTCCTAAGGCGTGAAATACATACCGTTTGGCCCGTAATGGAAAGTTTGCTGACCTCTGGTTTAAAACATGACATAAATGCCAATTAAACTTTTTGTGGAACCTTTACATTAATGAATATATTATACCTATTCATCTATTTACCTCTGCATTTTCCCATCTAACACACATTTATTGACCACCTATATATGCCAGGAGCTGTGCTCGGAACCAAGATACAAAGACCAAACACAGCCACTGTCCTTCAGGTGTCAGAACTGGGGAAGGTGGAAGAGACAGATAAGTGAACAGATGACTGGAACATAGCACAACAGAAGCAATCAAGGGCTTACCACATGTGAGTCTTTGTGCTAAGTACTTGGTATAAATTCTCCGACTGGAATACCCTGACAGCGCTACCCACTATGTATTATTATGGTGGTACATACAGTGGTAAATGATAAAGTTCTCTAAACCACTATGTATGAGTATATTGTATTCTGGCTCTGAGGCAATGCACCAAAAAGACTGCAAGTGTTCGCGGGGCTTCAAGAAAGGCTTTCTGGAGTAGGAGAGGGCCCCACTGAACAGTGAGGAATGAGGAGTTACTATTGTAGATATAGAGAGAGGGGGAAGGGCATTCCAGGAAGAGAGAGCAGCATGTGCCAAGGCAAAGAATCATGAAAAATGATGGATTCGATCGCCAGTGTAAGAGAGAAGACGAAGAGGAGTGGGGAAAGCTGAGGTTGGCATTAAACCATCAAGTGCCTACCATGACAAGGTCCCCAAGGAGTAGGGATTTCTTACTAAAGGCGATGGGAAGTCACTGCAAGGTCTTCAGCCAGGAAATAAGAAGGTCAGACTCACATTTTCAAAAGTGTGTGAAGAACTGGTGAGATTGTTATGAGGCTACCAGCAGAGAGAGCAGTCAGTAAGTGGTTACATTATAGTGCATTATTCCAAGTGAGGGACAGAGTTAAGATTGAGGAATATGGAAGGAGAAAAGGATCTGGGGTGGATGTGTGTGGGGGTATGTGTGTTAGGACAT
The DNA here is from genome assembly GCF_021234165.1 of Pteronotus mesoamericanus. Classification (NCBI taxonomy): domain Eukaryota; kingdom Metazoa; phylum Chordata; class Mammalia; order Chiroptera; family Mormoopidae; genus Pteronotus; species Pteronotus mesoamericanus. The sequence goes on along the minus strand of NW_026555234.1, from coordinate 23,953,545 downwards.
GTGCATGTATGATCAGAATGGAGGAGAAAAGGGGGCTGGGGAAGACAATGAGTTGTCTTAAACAGCCCAGGTATGAGGAGCTCATGGACTCCCTACCATATATGCCTAGTAGGACGTGGTAAACACAGGATTAAGTTGAAGATACACATTTCAGAGTCAGCCTCCTACAGATGGTACTGGAGCCATTAAGTAGAGAAGATGCGCTCAGGGAAAATAATTGGAGTGAGGAGAGAAGAAGGAAGCCCACGGAACCCTCCTTGAAGAACGGCAACATTTAAGGGATGGTCAGGAGAAAGAGAATCACGAAGGGATTAGCAGTGGCCCTAGGATGTAAGGGAAAAAAGCAAGAAGAAAAAATCTCACGCAAGGCGAAAATCAAGCTTTGTTATAATGAAATTAAGATATTGTTGAAATAGCTGTGTTTATTAGAATTTCACAATAACTGCACTAGCTGGGTGACTGGAGACCTTCTGAATGACTTTTTTTAGAATTCCCACATTCTCCTATCCATTATCTTATCTGAGCCTCACAATAATCTTGGGAAGTAAAGGAGGTAAATACTATTATCTCCATCTATTTTAATAGGAGTCTTGACCTTTAATATCACAAAAGCAAAAAAGCTTCATGGAAAGTGTTTAAAACCTTACCTTTTGAGCAACAAAGTCTGTGTCAGCATTTGCCTCAGTTCATTAGGCCCCACATCTTTAAAGCTGTGGAGAAAGCTGTGAGTGCCCAGGTAGATGCTGTTCACTTTCCCACTCTGTGTCTGGCAGGTCACCTCTCCGTTGTATAACAGCAAAGGTTTATGAGAGAAGGGAACTTTGGTGCCACCAGCCAAAATGACCTTGGAGCCTATATTATAAAACAGACATCTTAATACTGAAAGATACTCCTCAGCACAAACATCAGAAAAGAATCTTTTAATTTAATTGCAATGGAAATTTTTTTTAATCAACAAATGCACAAAAGGAGTGATTAAGTACCTTGTATAGTGTCCTTGTAAAAGACATAAGTGTACACCTTATCATCATCATAAGCAATAAATACACCTTTATCCAATGGCCAGTTTTCCCAAAGAACACCTTTAATGGTTGGTGAAAAATCTGGAATCTCATACGTAGCATCATTAACCTACAAAAATAAGATTTAAAGATTTGCCCAAGTCTGTGCATAAATCATTACCATTTGCTGTGGTAAGAGTCTGCTTGTAGTCTTAGCGGGCATAGCTTACCAATTCATATTCAACCCAACAACACTCAGCCATAACGGGAAGGAAAATTTCTTTTCCCATTCCTATACTAGGTCGGGATTGAGAAAAAAAAAAGATAGTTATATGGAAAATCAAGGGTTTTTATCTAAAATTTGGTGAATATGCAGGAAAAACTACAAGCTTGGGCACAAAGCTACGAGTTAAGGAAAAAAAAAGCTGAAGCAGCTCAAGACGACAGAAACGTAAACTATGAACATCTGTGTTTAGACATGTTCCAATCTTGGGCATAGAAATGCTCCAGCTAGAAAAGAAACAGAAATTAACTTACAGATGATTTCAAATTTAAATAAATTCCACTGGCTATGATTTATTTCAAAAATTTCTCTACAATGCACTCTAACAAACATAAAATGTACTGCTACAGTAATAAAAGCTATTAAAAAATCAACCCACCTATTCCTGTGAACTCAAGCAGGTAGGCTAACATGTACGCTGAATGTGGAGCTGAGAAATGCCTTTCTTCCTAATCTGGCTTCCTCTAAAAATAAGAATGAAATATAAAATTCCTGCAAATAATAACTAATGCTGTAGAGCAGTGCTGTCCAGTACAGTAGCCACTATATAATAACCACACGTGGCTACTGAGCACTGAAATGTGTCCAGTCCAAATTAACACATATTAAGTGTAAATTAAACATTGGACCTCACAAAGTTAGTATCAAAGAGTGTAAGTATCTCATCAATAATTTTTTATATTGATTAGTTACTGAAATGATAATATTGGATTAAATATATTATTACAATGAATTTTACCTGTTTCTTTTTAACTTTTAAAAAATGTGGCTAGCAGAAAATTAAAAATTATGTACGTGGTTCAAATTATATTTCCATTGGATAGTGCTGCTTAGCAGGTATTGTACCAGTTATTTACGTATGTAACGTCATTTAATTCTAACCTCATAGTCTACAGATACAATTGTTATGCTCATTTGCAGATGAAGAAACTGTCACACAGAGAAATTTTCCCTAAATCACACAGCTAGTAAGTTGAAGAGCCAAGATTTGAACCCAGGCAGTGTGGCTCCAGTCTATGCTTCTAATCACTAGGTTGTACTGACTTTCAGTTTGTAAGGAGAGCACACCAGTGCCAATGGACTGGTGGCAGAATTCTTTTTTCTTAAAGGGTACTCATTTGTTGAGTGCTTATTATGTGTACTAAAAGCTTGACATGCATCATCCATTTGATTTTTATACAACAACCTACAAAAGAGGTACTAGAACTGAATTCATTTTATAGATGGGAAAACTGGGAGGCCAATCAAAGTGGGAGCTTGGGAGCAATCCACCCTGGCCTCATACCAATGATGGCATTTGCTCACTGTGTGACCTTGGACAAGTTACCCACCTTTCCTATGCCTTAGTTTCTTCACCTATAAAAGGGCAATAATATGAGTATTTATCTCTAGGGTTGCTATAAGGATTGAAAGAGATCCCTGCTATATGTAAAGAGTACTCAGTACAGAAATATTAGTTGTTATCATTACTAATTTTAAATTCAGCCCTGTCTGCCTGTCTTAACTTAAGTGCCCATGCACTTAAGTGCCCATACTACACTCTATTGCCTCTCTCAAGGGCAACATGTTTATACACTTTCTAGAACATATCTCACGTCATCCTTCACAGGCATGCAAGGAGTGATGGGGTATATACATTGTTTAATTAGGGCATGTGTAAGAAAAAAGTCTTCTCTCCCAATTTCGATGTACAAATGAGTCACTTCCTTACAATCCACACGGTGAGGAAATATAGGTTGAATAAATTTACATATGAAGGGAAATTTAAAGTTTAAGAATTTTTAAGGAGAATAGTAGTCTGAATAGTTATATATTTGCATACACACACACACACACACACACAGCACAGGAGCAAGGCTTCTCTCAAATTATTTGATGTTGAGTGGAAAATTAAACTGCGACACTAGCACACGATGACAGGGTGGGTGTTAAAGTCAAACGAAGTGCACAGCACTCTGGTCAAAAGTCCAAGGGCCTTAGTGCCACCTCCTGCTGAGTCCGAGGCCACAGGGAAGGCTGGCCTTACTCACAGACGAGGCTGGGTTATTACTTAAAAGAGGAGTTTAGTCCTGTGCACACAACACTCCCCTGTAATATCTTGCCTCACCACCTAAGATTCTACTTATTAGTGAAATCTTAATTTGAATAAAAGCAAACCCCCCTCTACAGGTTGGCTGAGAGCCTACGCTCTCATGGAGTCACTCTTTGTGTGGATATTGTTTTACTAGGGTGTTTTTTCTTAATACCTAACTGAGCTGCAGGTTAGATCTGGGAGAGGGGGTGGGGATGAGCAGGAAGCAGTGAGATAATTCTGGACTTGAGGGGTTTAAGGGAGGTAAAGAGGGCAGGGCTTTAACTAACATCTGCTACCTGCTCCTGATGACATGCTTAGAAAAATTACCTCACTGGCACCTCATTCCAATTCTATGAGGGAGCTCATACCAGCCTCTTTAACAGAAATTATCAGGGAAAGGAAAACTGTAAATAGAAAAAGAAAAGTGTATCAAGTTGTTTAGGCAGGACTCACTCTTTGCCGTTTGTCTAGCCGTCAGACCCCAGTTCTGACTAACCCCTGTCAGATCCCTGATCTACCTCTGACCCTCTGTGTATCCTAAGCAGCGGTTCCCACCTGTGTGTGGTGACTCCACACGGGGAAGCAAGGCAGCTCTGCTTCCTTATGCCCTGCTACAGAAAGCAAGTCTGTACAAGATGGAATTTTCCTAGTGTGTAGAGGGAACTCAAGGTTATCTTTACATTTATGCCATTTTTCCTCACTGGTTTTGTGATTGGGAGAGGAATGAGTTGAGTAAGAACAAGCACGTTAAAAAGTTTGTATGGATAATCAAGTCATTCCTGGGGAAAACTGCTACATTTGTCAAAGAAAGAAAACAAAAAATGAAGGGAAGAGACAGGAAAAAAGAAAAGAAGGGAAGGGAGGGGGAGACAGAGGGAAAGAGAAGGGAGAAAGTCTTAATATCTAGGGAAGCGTATAGTGAGTGGAAAGCTGTCTTCACTGAAATGTGTCTCCTCTAAGGAGAACAGTTACTCAGAACGGGCCTACAGCAGCTGCTGGGCTTGTGAACTGTGACCAGGAACATACTAAACCATTCACCAGAGATCAGAAATAAATAAAAACCCCAACTACTGTAAACGATGTAAAGACACATTTCCTTTTTCTAAATCTGTTTTCAAAAACATTAAAGATGTGTAAAATTAAGAGTAACTAAATGAGTCTATCTGTTTTTAATCATCTAATACAAAAATACATTTTCTTGGTATTCAGGGCCTTTAAGGGAAGAAGAAGATCAACTGAAGTGCGGGAAAAGGATAGGATATAGTCCCAGTTCTCTGAAGTTTATTGCATATCTAGAGAGAAAAGTCGTGTACATGATGACATACTATAATAATGTACAGTAAAGAAGGTTAATAGTGGTACAGAATATAACTGTTTTTTCCCCTAAAAAAATCTCTTTGGGGCTGACACTATGAAAAATTAAAGAAAAGTGGAAGAACGTTTTCTTGATGTAAATAGTAATGAAACAGATCACAAACATGATAACAGAAGTTCTATAATCCTGGGCTTTGTTTACAGGAAAATAAGTTTATATATAAAACATATTTTAAAAATACTTCTCTTCCAGTGTTGCATTTTTAAAAAACATGCATTCAAACTTTTGTAGACTTACTGGACAATAGACAAATCCATCACTTTTTTCATCAATGAAAACTAATCTGGTCCCATTTGGGTCAGGGAAAATCTTTTTCACACCAACAGGATGTCGATAATCATTAACGAACTGCCAGTCTTCAATGTAGAAATACTGAATGACACCAGTCTAAAAAAAGTCCAGTCAGAGAAACATAAAAGGTCGTCAAGAAAATAGTGACTTTCAGCATTTAAGTTAAATAGGCTTTCTAATTTAAAGAGAAAGAAAATCATATTTTTGATGAAGAAAGAGTCTAAGAACAATGTTGACTATATTTGCAAGGTATGGGCAGAAAAAATAAATGAGAATATACATGTGGTTCAACAGTCTATCAATTCTAATACTTTTAGTGATATTAAAGCTTGATTTTCGGATTTTCCAATTGAATGAAAAGAAACAACCTTACTGTTTAAGAGTAACTCTCAAATCATGTTATTTTAAATATTTTTGTTATTAATAGACAAATTAGAATATTAAAATAAAAAGAAACAAAAACATCCACCTGGTACAATCAATTGTATTTCTACATATTAACAGTGAACATGTAGAAAATAAAATTTTAAAATATACCACTTACAATCATTCAAAAAGTGAGATACTTAGGTGTAAGTTTAACAAACATGCACAGATCTTACATGCTAACAACTACAAAACACTGATGAGAAAATCAAAGAGTATCTAAATAAATGGTGAGGTATGTATGCTGTGTTCATGGATTGGCATCACAGTAAACATGTTAATTCTCCTCAAATTCTCCTGATTTAATTCTCCTGATACACAGGTCTAATTTGATTCCAATAAAAATCTCAACATGAGTTTTTGTAGATACAGACATGATTACTCTAAAAATCATATGGGATGGTAAAGGAACTGGAGCAACTAAAACAACTTAAAAAAAAAAAGAATAAAGTGGAAAATTAGTCTATGTACTTTCAAGACCTTTTTTAATAACTTCAGTAATTAAGACTGTGTAGTACTGGAGGAGGAACAGACACACAGATCATTGGAATACAAGAGAAAAACCAGAGATGGACCTACAAAGATATGTCTAACTAATTATTTTTTTCTGTTTTTAAGATGCCTTTACTTTTATTTTTTAATAATAGCCTGTTGAGAATAACTCACATACCATATAAGCCACCCAGTTAAAATGTACAACTCCCTGGATTTTCATATATTCACAGAGTTGTATAACACTTGACGACAATTTTAAAATATTTCATCACCTCAAAAAGAAACTCCATTTAGTGGTCATTCCCCATTTTCTGCAACCTCCCCAGCCTGTCTCTATAGATTTGCCTATTCTGGACATTTTATATAAGTGGAATCATACAATATGTGGTCTTCTGTGACTGCCTGCTTTTAATTAACATAATGTAGAATATATAAAGAACTCTCAAAACTCAAAAATAAGAACAATTAAGAAATAATAAAAACATTTGAACAGACACTTCTCTAAAGATATTCAGATAGCTAATAAGCATAGAGATGCCTCTACATCATTAGTCCATTAGTGAAATGAAAATTAAAATCACACTGAGATATCCCCGCACACTCATTAGAGTAGCTGTTGGTGAGGAGGTAGAGGAACTGGAACCCTTATACACTGTTGATGGGAATGTGAAATGGTACAACCAAGTTGGAGGACAGTTTGTCAGTTTCTCAAGAGGTTAAACATACACATGCCATATGATGTAGCCATTCTACTTCAAGGGACTTTTATCTAAGATAAAAGAAAGCATATGTCCATACAAAAGCCTAAACACAAATAATTATAGCAGTTTTATTTGTAAATACCCCAAACTGGAAAGAACTCCAATGTCCATCCACTGATTCATAAAGGAGCAAATTATGACATATACGGACTATGTAATATTACTCAGCAAGAAAAAAGATTGAACTATTGACACACACAACAACATGGATGTATCTCAAAATAATTACACTAAAGCCAGACACAAAGGAGTACCTACTCTATGATTCCATTCACATAAATCTCTAGAATATACAAACTAACTAGTAGTGACAGAAAGCCCTCGGTGGGGAGGGACAGGAAGGAGGAATCATAAAGGGGCATGAGAAAACTTTTGGAGGTGATGAATATGGTCACTATTTTGATTGAGTTGATGGTGTCTCACAGGTGTACACATATCTCACAACTTATCCCGTTGTAAACTTTAGATTGTGTAGTTCATTGTCTATCAATTATACTTCAGTAAAGCTGCTAAAACCCCTGATAGTTTCAGGATCACTTAAGAATGAGATAGAGCACAAGAAACAAAATTTTGTAACTATGTATGGTGACGGATGTTAACTGGATTTATTGTGGTGATCATTTGGTAATATATACAAATATCAAATCATTATGCTGTACATCTGAACCTAATATAATGCTATGTCAATTATATTTCAATTAAAAAAAAAGAATGAGACAGATAAAACTGCTTTTTTGACAGACTACTACACTTTTGAGTTCTTACTTCAAAATGCCATGTGGCATAGTGGAAAAAGTAGATTTTCCATCAGGAAATCTTGCTTGTTCAAGTTCCATCTCTCTTATACACTTACTAACCTCTCAGTCTTCAGTGTGCTCATCTCTAAAACTTCCCTGCTTATTTTATGGAGTTAATGAGATAAGTGAGATTGGGCTTTATAATGTTAGGTGTCACACAAATGTATTTAATATCATTTACTGTATCCCTCACTACTTTACCTGATACACCGAACCTACCCTACTGGTGTAAGTTAGAGCAAAGACTGATTATTTTAGGTCAAACTTCAACTTATAAATTCTCTCTTATGGCAATAAGCATGCTTTAAACATGCTCTTTTTAAAAAACAATTTAAAGGGAGAAAATGGAATGTTTAAAACAGTGAATAACTTTTTCTAACGTGGAAAGCAACACCTTTTCTACCAACTTGACTGAATTCAGAGGCTGAACAAGATAACAGGTACGATATGCTTTCAAAAAATCTTTGAAAACTTTTCACAAATACTAGATGCTATTACTGTCACTATGCTCCATGTGGCTAACATAATATTTTGAGGTGTTGGGTATTGGTGGTTCAAAATACCAGAAGACTGAAGGAGTGGGGTTCTCAATATTCTGTTTATTTTAATGTGTATTAAATGCCTAGTAAATGTAGATGTAAGGCTGAATGAGGTGTCTTATATTCATCATGAAATTAAATCCTTAAAGCATCTAGATAAGGAAAATGAAGCTTGGAGGGGTTATGCAGCAACAAGGAAGTAAAAGAACTGACATTTAAATCAAGGTTTTCTAGACTCCAAAGTTTGCCCTTTTGACTATGCTCTCAAAATTGCTGATAATCACAAAAGCACTCCATACTAGCAAATCATGCCACCTATGTGCTCTATACATATTTATTTATAATAGTTATATGTTTTCATATACTATATACTATATGTTCATATACATGCATAATAAATGTTATATTACAAAGTGAACATTAGAAATTGCCCTATGTTCTATAGTAAAGAAGACAACACGTACGTCTGTGCCATAGATGAGGAAATCACCAGTTAAGGCCTGACATAAAATGCGACACTTATCATCCACTGCTGGGAAAAGTCGAGTCTCACGTTCTTCTTGAGCATCCGAGAGTTCACTTTCTATCTAAAACAAAGAATAATAGTGGCTCATAGATTAATTTGAGTAAACCTAGTCTGCAATGTCTAGTGGGTAAGGGAGGATCTTTTTCTTAAGTTCAATTAAACCAGACTCACCAGACTAACACAGATCAGTTTACACAGAAAGATGCTTGCGAGCAGGCAGCACTAGACATCCCTCTGTAGGGGAAACAGTCGACTTTCACAGGCTCTGAAGCTGTCTAGTGGCTAATACCTTTGGCTTCCCAGAAGCAAAGGGCCAAGAGATAGATGTGGAACATGCCCTGGTTTAGCAGCCCTATATTCCCGGGCCAATATCTCTTGAACAACTAACTCAAGAGGCACGGTTTCAACGATCGCCACAAGCAACGTGCCCTAAATGCATTCCAGGAAGCCCAGGTATATGGCATTCCCATAAGTTTTTATAGTTTATTTCTACTTTCTAGATGCAGTTACAAACAGGGTCCTTTTTACCATAAGCAGTGTTGGAAGTAGCACAGCTGATTAATTGCCAGGTTTCTTAGGAATCAAGCTAGAAAGTTAACTGAACATCTCATGCAGAAGGGTAAAGGTCTTTGTTAATCCTTTATCCACACCTGGCTTTCTAACAAGTTTGTACATGGTTGCCTCCTGACCAAAGTTCTTAATAATAAGAGTGTTCATCATCATCACCAAGTTAACCAAACAGGCCTCCAAGACATCAAAATTATACTTACCAAATGTAACTGGACTTTGCCTTCAAAAAGTGCAGCAGCATAGTCTGAATGAAGGCGAACACTGGCTACTGTCCCCAGATATTCCATATCTTTCAATTTTTTAACACCTTTAGCAATTAAAAAGAACAAACAGCACACTAAAATATGAATAAAATAATACAAATATTTGCAAATGACTTTTAAATGTGCACTTTTGCAAGGATATTCTGAACCTAAAATTTTTATTTCAGTCATCCTCAAGAAAATCTTAGTTGCCATATAAATTTGCCTTCAGGAATTCCATAATGGTTCCCATGAAACAAAGTAACAGAAAATAAAATTACATGCAAAACAAACAAATATTAAACCTTAGTGACAATATGCGTGATGGCGAACTCTGAGAACACTGCTCAGGCTTGCTCTACGGCTGAGGGTACCTGACCTCCAGTGGGGGAGGGCTGGGTGGGGAGAAAAGGGGGAAGAAAAAGCAATGCTCCCTTCAGATGCTAATGGTCATTATTCAAACAATAAAATCAGGAAGGGGACCCGCTTTTATTAACCTACCAGACCGAGGAGTTCATAAGAAAGTCACTGTGCAAAGGCAGGGCACATATTTTATTTAATTTTTCCACACAACTCCTTTCGAAGAATCCTCATCTCACCCATGAGTAACCCAAGACTCAGAGGGGTAAAGAATTTGTCTACAGTCATCTAACTAAATGAGGCAGAAGGGGAATTTGAATGCAGGGCCTAATTCTAAAGCTCATACTCTGCCTTCTATACCAAGCTGTCTTCACTATGAAGATAAAGAACAAAACCCTTCCAAAAATTATGCAAAAAAATTTGGAGGATTCAGAAAACTCTTTAAACTAAGAAAGAGATGGCTGCAGGAAGAAAGAGCGACCCTCTGGTCATCTCCGCAAGTTAGATCTGCTTTTCCCCTAACAAAGCATATTAACTCGCCCATTCCCCTGTAGTCATAGGTTGCTTAAGGTTTAAACTCTGGGACTCAGGGAGACCATGACCAGTTCCTGGGTCAATAACTTGTGAACTACTGATCAAACAGTTTCAGGAAAACTATAGATAACATCTCAATTCAGTATTTATGATTCTTCATAGAAAGGACAGTAATTTACAAGCTTACTTTGCAAAAAACAGTGGAGACCTGATGCTTGTGAACTGACAGCGCCTTAGAATCTACTCCTTGAGACCTTAACAAGAGACCAAAGACCTAAGGAATTTACCCTAACTCCTCCTCCCACCCCCCTTCTCCAGCTTAAAAATCCTTAGCCTAGTCCAGCACAGCTGAGGCATTGATAAGTCTCCCATCTTCTTGGGTGACACCTTCTTGATCAATAAATCTTTCCTTTCACCAAACTGACATTTTGACTTTTGGCCTTCTAGGGCACATGACCCAGAGTTTGATAACAAGTGCTTCCCAAATAAGATCAGGAATTATATACTAGATAAGAAAACGACTGGATTTGGACTTGCCATTCTCTCCAAGAACATAAAACCAAGCTCGATTATTCATTCCCACAGCCAGATGATAAAGTCCTACTGCTACAAAGTTGGGTTCCACGTCAACAGAAACTGTGATCGGTAGCTCCTACAATGTAGAAAAATAACTAGTAAATCAATTGCTAAAACTATTTTGATTTTATAAATAAATAAAATAAAAATAACACCATTTTCATACTCCTTCAACAGGGTTGGCTACGGTGACTTCAAGAAGGGAGGTTAGATATGCAATCCTTGTGCTGCAGGCATCCCCAAGTATGGGAAGCTTGGTCAGGAAAACATGGAGTGAGCCCCTTTGGGTAGACAATGCCAGCAACTGGCCATCATCTGTCCAGGACAAGGTACCCAACCCTGAAATAATTTACAAAACAAAGGATTATTCAAAAACAGATATACTGTTGCAGGCAAACAAGCAAATTATTTTTACCTAAGCTACCAGAGGCATAAAATTCTCCAAATTTTTTTTTTTTTTTTTAAGTTTAAAGAGTCTTTATTTAGACTAGGAAATTCACCATGGATTGACATATGTATATGAACACTAATTCATTTAATACTGGCATAAAGGGTATACACACACACACACACACACACACATGAACTTAGATTTTATCATTGTAATTGGGATAAAATTCACTGTCTTTGTGGACTTACATCCTTCTAGTCAAGGAGTATGACTCAACATAATTACTAAAATAAGGAGGCTATTTTAGGAAACTCTAGTGAGGGGTGCTAGTAGTATTCTTCCTACAAAAAATGTAAACCATACAATAACAAACATACTACTCTGGAACTGGGATGATAAAATGTCAATCTGCTTCAGAGAATTCAATACCTTTAATTTCATCATCCAGGTTGATTATAGCATACATGTCTTTTAATTCTGCCAAGTCATGAATTTTAATGCTGAAAAATTAAAAAAAACACAATTAAACATGAGCTATAAGTAAAATTGTTTTTGTTGACAATTATAAGCTATATATATTTAATGTCTCATAGTCTATTTATAATCAACATTTAGACTACTTCAAGCAGAATGTAGAAATCTTATCAAAGGTAAGAACTTTATCCTCTCCCCTTTATATTGCAGTTGTTTAATGTATTGCATCTTCATGCAATGAACATACTATCAGAGAATATTATAATTCTTGCTTTCAGTAGCCACATATACATTAAAGATCTCAAAATTTAAAAATCGCCCATTATATTGACCCAGGCTATTTACCATTTCTGTTCCTCTTCCTTGACAGGAAGAAATCTGAAACGTTCCAAGTTTCCTTCTGACATCTGTTCTCTTCTATCTAAAGGAGTTTCTTCAGCATTCTTTCAGAGCATTCCTGCTGGCAACAAATTCTCTTCATTTTCCTTCATCTGAGATTGTTTTTATTTTCCCTTTATTACTGATGGATATTTTCTCTGGATATAGAATTTCAGTGTATAGTTCTTTTCCTTCAGCACTTTAAGAATGTTGTGATGCTTCCTTCTGGCCTCTGTGGTTTCATATGAGAAATGCGCATCGTTCAAAATGTTGCTCACTGACTGCTTTCAAGATTTTGTCTTTGTCTTGGTTTTTAGCAGTTTCTTTATGATGTATCTGGGACCATACTTCTTTGTATTTATCCTGTTGGAGATTTTTGGAGCTTCTAATACATAGGTTTATGTGTTTTGCCAAACGCGAGTTTTCCAGCCATTATTTCTAAGACATTTATGATACAATATTGGAACTTTGGCATTATTTCACACTCCCTGGCTCTGTTCATTTTTTCCAATCTGTTTTCCTCTCCATGTTGAGACTGAATATTTCTATTGGTCTATCTTCGAGTTCACTGACTCTTTACTCTGTGACCTCCATTCTCCTATTAAGCACACTGCATTAATTATATTTTTCAGTTCTTAAATTTCCATTTGGTTTTTTTTTTTTTATAGGTTGTTTCTTTTTTGAAAATGTTTCCATTTGTTTGGAGAATGCTATAGTCCTTCCTTCTCAAAGCATTTTTATAATAGCTGCTGTCTTTGTCCTCTTGGCCCTGGCTTCTTTTGATTGCCTTTTCACAGTGAGTTGAAATTTTCTTGATTCTTCATATGTCAAGTAATTTTGGGTTATATTCTGGACATTTTGAATATTATGTCGAGACTCTGTGTCTTGCTTTAATCCCATAGAGAAGGTTAATTTTTGTTTTTTTTTTAAAGCAGGCAATCAACCTAGTTGGGTGAAGACCACACATTTCAACTAGCCTTCTGTAGGTTATGGTTACAATGCCATTTTCAAAGCCTTTGCAGTGGTATTTGGATATGTCCCTGTATGGCTCACTCAGTGGCCAGTATAGAACCAAGGCCATGACCTATCCCTTAGTTCAGTTCTCAAAGTCTTTGATATGTATTTAGGGTGTGACACATATACACAGCTCAGGGGTAAGTCTGAGAGTTCATTAATATCTTTATTATAGAGTCATTTTCCAGAGCTCCTCTCTCTCTGGGATCTACCTGGTATTTTTCAGCTTTCTGGGGTTCCCCTTTTTTGTCCTCTAGCTGGAGGCTGGTGCTCTAGTTACCGTGTTCTGCTCTGTACTTCCCACAATTGTACCCATGCTTGTAGCCAAGCAGAAAGAGGACAAAGGGAAAAATAAGCAACAGAGGTTCGTTCCCCATCTGGGCAACATAGCTCCCACAATTACAGAGGAAGGTCACCCACCACGTTTTAGGTGCCTGTGGGTCCTTGCAGCCATTGCCATGCCATGGTGAGATTGTTTGGTTGCTAGGGCATGAGAGAACAAAGAACAAGAAAGAAAACTGATGGATTCCCCTACCTCTCTGAGTGTTAGTTCTCTTTCTTGCAATGTAAGCCAGAACTAGGGAGCTTCTCTCAAAGCTCCTCTGTCTATACTCTGGTGCCTTCTTCTGGATTTCAGGCTGCTTTGAATCCTGAGACTAGGGGATAAATGGGAGATTCAACACTGGTTCAGTTGTACTTCAAATTCTGGTATTTTTCATCAATCTGCCTGCTACTGTTTACTTTTCAGTCTTTAAATAGGTGGTCTATGCATTCTGTCCAGATTTTATATCTGTATTCACTGAGAAAGATGGGGCAGAGTACGCTTAATCCATATTACTAGAACTGCCTATTTTATTTGTTGTTTTTTTAAGTATATTTTATTGATTGTTATTGTCCCAATTTTCCCCCCTTTGCTCCCCTCCACTCAGTACCTCCCCTCCCTCCAGCAAGCCCCTCCCCCTTAGTCCATGTCCATGAGTTATGCATATAAGTTCTGTGGCTTCTCCATTTCCTATGCTATTCTTAACATGACTCTGTCTATTTTGTACCTATCAATTACGCTTCATAATCCTTGGACCATTTCCCCCATAACCCCTAAATGATCTCCATACCTATGATTCTGTTGCTGTTCTGTTTGCTAGTTTCTTTTTTTTTAGATTCAGTTGTTGATAGTTGTGAATTTGTTGCCTTTTTAATGTTTATAGTTCTGATCTTCTTTCTCTTAAATAAGTCCCTTTAACATTTCCTGTAATAACGGCTTGGTGATGATAAACTCCTTTAGCTTTACCTTGTCTGGGAAGCACTTTATCTGCCCTTCCATTTGAAATGATAGCTTTGCTCAATAGAGTAACCTTGGATGTAGGTCCTTGACTTTCATGACTTTGAATATTTTCTTCCAGCCCCTTCTTTCCTGCAAGGTTTCTTTTGAGAAATCAGCTGATAGTCTTATGGGAACTCCTTTGTAGGTAACGCTCTGCCTTTCTCTTGCTGCTTTTAAGATTCTCTCTTTATCTTTAATCTTTGGCATTTTAATTATATTGTGTCTTGGTGTGGTTCTCTTTGGGTCCAACTTGTTTGGGACTCTCTGTGCTTCCTGGATTTGTATGTCTATTTCCTTCATCAAATTAGGAAAGTTTTCTTTTGATTTGTTTTCAAGTAAGTTTTCAATTTCTTGCTCTTCCTCTTCTCCTTCTGGCATCCCTGATTTGGATGTTGGCATGTTTGGAGATGTCCCAGAGGCTTCTTACACTGCCCTTGTTTTTTTTGAATTCTTGTTTCTTCTTTCTGTTCTGGTTGAATGTTTTTTTCTTCCTTATGTTCCAAATCATTGATTTGAATTCCGGCTTCCTTCCCTACACTGATGGTTCCCTGTAGATTTTTCTTTATTTCACTTAGTGTAGCCTTCATTTCTTCCTTTATGTTGTTGCTGTACTCAATGAGTTCTTTGAGCATCCTAATCATCAGTTTTGAACTGCATCTTATATGCTGGCTATCTCTGTTTTGTTTAGTTCTTTTACTGGGGTTTTGTTCTGTTCTTTAATTTGGGCCGTATTTCTTTGTCTCCTCAATTTGACAGCCTCCCTGTGTTTGTTTCTGTGTATTAGGTAGAGCTGCTTTGACTCCCTGTAAAAAGCATCTATAAATTGTGTGGGACAGAGCTTTAGGTAATCACAAGGGTGGAGCAACCCATTTCCCCACTGTGGCTCTGTGTGGGGAGAAGGCATAAAGAGGAGACTGTGCTGCTGCCTGGCTTCTGGAGGTTTGCCTGGCACTTGTCCTGTTTCCAGTCACTTCATCCACTCCCCATATGCGACTGTCACCCTTTCGGCTGTGGATTGCAGCTGGGAATCTGGTGTGGATTCCCAGAGTAGGTGGGCTAGCATACATTTTAAAACCTTGCAAGCCCTTTAAGTGGAGTTTCCTGAGATTCCAGCAGTTTCATCTGTCTCCCCAGCCCCTACTCGTTTTTACAGCTAGAGTTAATGGGGATTTATCTTCCCAGGGCTGGAACCCTGGGCTGTGAGGTCTGGCCTGGGGCTGGGATGGCTTGTTCCCAAGGTATCCCTCCCAATTTTTATCCACCACACGTGAATGTGCGACCATCCATCAGTTCTGCTATCACTGCCTCTCCACACCACACCACGTCTCCTCGCCTGTCTGCCCTGTCTCTGTGCCTTCTATGTGCCTGGATGAATGTGGCTTCTTCAAATCCTTGGTTGTTGGACTTCTAAACAGTTCCATTTTCTGACAGTTTTGAGCATTTTTTTTGAGATTTAGTTGTAATTCATTTTGTGGTTGCAAAACGAAGTGAAGCATGTCTACCTATGCCTCCATCTTGACTGAAAGTCTCCTACTTTCTTTTTAAAAGTGATTTTCAAGCACACTCCATTTCAGGTTTTATATTTAGTATACATCTAGTATTTTAGGTTTTGCCATGAGTGTTAAAGGTAACGAGTCTTAGAAATTTTCATGGCAAACATGTTCTTAGAGTGTAAGAAAGTATAGTTGACAGACTCATGTTTTTTTATCCTCACTTGAGGACTTTTTTTTTCATTGCTTTTAGGAAGAGAGAGAGCGTGCAAGGAAGGGAGAGAAAGAAACATTGATGTGAGAGAGAAGCATCGATTGGTTGCCTCCCATAAGTGTGCATGGACTAGGGATCTTGTGTGCTGACCAGGGATCATAAGTGCCTGGACCAGCAATCACACCCTGGGGATTGAACCTGCAACCTGGGTATGTGCCCTGACTGGAACCAACCCTGAAACCTTTCGGTTACAGGAGGATACTCCAACGTGATGAGCCATACCGGCCAGGATGATAGATTCATTTTGGCTACAAAAGTCTTGTTGACTCTCTAAATATTCCTTATATAAGCTTTCCTAGGAATTTGTAAATATAACTTACCAGTTATCACCACATGTAGCAGCTTTGTTAAGGGTCTGTGATACTGCAATACTAGTTAGACTATCTTTATGATCACGAGCTTGAAATACCTCTTGGCCAATCTCTCGAATATGAGTGGAAATTACCACAAAAGTTCCATGTGAAAAACCAATCATGATGTAGCCATCACCATACCTATAGCAACAAAGGCAATAATACAGTAAAAAGGGAAACTATCATTGGAAATATATAACATAAGCAATTACCTTAAAATGAAGAAACTAGAGAATATAATTTATCAAGAGCTATATGCCAGATGACATATGTTAGGTAGTTTCACATACTGAATCATAGTCTGTAACCCAGAAAATGTTATATAAAGAAGTGAAAATGATTCAGGCAAAAATTAAATATAATTAGCAAGGAAAAACTCATGGATATCTTTCTGTAATGATCTATTTGTACATACCAACTATAGCAGACAATGTTGCCATAGTCCTGCTGAAATTCCAGATCAATTGAACTATCTGGTTCATTGAGATTAAAAAGAAACAAAGATTCCTTGCCAAGCACCACACTTATCTGCCGGGAAAAATCAAGAGATGTTAAATGAATTACTCAGTACTTCATGGAAAGACCAATAAGCAAATTCAAATACGTGAACCTAATTCATGAAAATAAGCCAAATTTAGATGTGCTAAATGCTATAATTACTAAGAGAACAACGTAACTATAAAAAATACGTTTTATTAACATATAACCTGGGAAGAATCCTCGACTTTACACATATCTAACACACCTTTTGCTCTATATGAAAATACCTCTCATTAGAGTACCATACAATATAGGACTGTAAGTCTGATATAGTTTCATGAAAATTGAATTCATATTCAGAATGTAGAGTCTTCCATCCTAAAAGGCCATTCTCCTTTTGAGCCATCTGGCATGACAGGTCCAAACCCATGTGGATATTCTAAGTTGGCTTTTTAAAATCATCACTCTTTCCATTACCTCTAGGTCAATGTGACTAGACAAGTATACCTGATACTCGCAAGTCAATACTTAACTGTAATTTTCAGTGGAGGGTGTAATTGTGTTGGGGAGATAAAAGAGTGTATTATTTAATTGAGCACATTAAAGGTTATTAATATATACATAAAAAGAGAAAGACTTTGATATATTGGGTTGGCCAAAAAGTTTGTCTGTCTTTTTCCATATTATGGCTCTAGTGGTGCTTTCTTATCTTTAATTTCATTCAAAACAATTTTGTTAGATTGTATTGTGACAGCTGTCCTATCAGCATGCATTTAAAAAAAAATCAAAATTGGTGAGTTTTTGTGTAGCTATTTTAATATTGAAGATGGAAAAAAATACGCATGTTCAGCATATTACATTTTATTATTTCAAGACAGGTAAAAACCCAACTGAAATGCAAAAAAAGATTTGTGCAGTGTACGGAGGAGGTGCTGTGACTGACTGAATATGTCAAAAGTGGTTAACAAAGTTTCATGCTAGAGATTTCTCTCTGGATAATGCTCCGTGGTTGCGTAGACCAGTCAAATTTGAGATCAAATCTAGATATTAATTGAGAACAATCAATGTTATATCATGTGGGAGATAGCTGAAATACTCAATATATCCAAGTCAATTAAAGTTATTGGAGAAAATGAGAAATGTGTCTTTTATTTTACAGAAAAAAATGAAGTGGACTTTTTGGCTAACCCAATATTACATTGATTCTAACAGCTATCAGTTACAAGTCACTACCAATTTAATAATAGCTTTTTAAGAAATAGAAACACTACTTCATTTAAATATAGGCATATTGATTGTAAAAACTGCCTGGATTTTAGGATAAAATGTGGCAGGGAAATGCATCTGAAGTATTAAAAAAAAAGCAAGTACAACTTTCAGAGTTCTGGTCACATCTGACAGTAAAATTAAAAAAGTCATAAAGAAATCAATGGGCCTATTTATAAAGTTGTCCCTACCCCTTTTGCTACCACAAGAACAAAGAAAGCCACACCAGCCATAACAGGAAGATGTCTTCATTTGCTTTAATACCAAGTAGCCAGCAGCAGGAAAACAACTTTTAGTTCTGAAAGAAGGGTCTGTATTGGTTTAATAAGTGACAGACCATAATGTATTAATCACTATAGATTCTGAGCCACCCCAGAAAAGGAGAGAATATATTCTACAAAATTATTAAAATAATTTGGGCATAAATTTGATTTAGAATTCTTACTGTGTTTTCGGCATAGGTTCGATCATCGGTCTTCATCGTGGAAAACTGCATGTTGCTAGGCTCTAATCTCACTGGTGACTGCAGGAATGAAAATATTATCACTACAAATAAACCCAAAACTCAAAGTCACTCTGAATAATAAAGCAGGTACCTTGCTTTAAGTTGTGTTATATGTTGGACCACTGACCTGAAATTCCCACTGCTACAAACATCTAGAAATCCTGGATGACACAGAGCAGATAGCTCATTAAATGTATAAGCCTGATAGAAGGTAAGGAAAATTTCCAGGGACATAAGTAAAAATCAAAGTAAAAACGAAAGTGCATGTAGAAACTGATGCTGCAGCTACCCAAAACATCTGGTAAGAGGAGACTATAGGGAAGTCATTTGATTTGGGCTCAGCTTTGGGTCAGAAAGAAGTTGAAAAAGTGCAAATCAAAGACTTTACCTCCTATCCTCATTTTGGCCTGAGATTCACATTAATATTTTGAGTGGTCTAGAAACTCCATGCAGTGTTTGGCAGAAACAAATCCAAAGCCTCTTTCAACACTGCAAAAAATTTCCACAGCTAAGATCTGCTCAATAGAAGCTCACAATTCAAAATGAGAAAACTCACAAACAATGCATCAAGAGCAAACGTTAGGAGATCTAAAAATAACAGAATTATCTGAGAGAGATCATAAAATAAATACTTTAAAAACAACTAAAGACATAAAGGGCTCATAAGTATGAGAAAAGACATAAAAATTCCAGACAGATTTCTACAAGAACTACAAAGTACTTTCCAAAAATAAAAAATACCGTCATTACAATAAAAGCTCAATGGGATAGACAGAAGATCAGACACATTTGAAGAAAAAATAAGTAAACTGATTTCCTCAAATGGTTATCAAAATGACAAAAAAAACCCCAAAAACAAAAAAAAAAAAAACCCCAAAAAACCTATACAAGAGAATTAAGAGATGTGAGAAGGTCCAACATATGTCTAGCAGAAATTCCAGGAGGACAGAATAGAAAGGGCAAGAGGTAATAGTCAAAGAGATAATGGCTAGGAATCTTCCAGAGTTGATGAAAAACAACACTCTTTTGATTCAGGAAGCAAGACAGTCCTCAGCAAGATAAATTAAAATAAATCCACAAGTAACACTGCAGTGATCTACAGAATAGTCAAAAGTCAAAGCTATTCAATGGCCATACCAAATAAAGCGATACTTTTAATGTATGTTTCGCTTACTACATGATAACTTAAGCAGTATGTCAAATTCTGGAAGCATACTTCTTAGCAGTCAGAAATGGGAAATAGTTACCTTATATGTAAATAACAGCTAAATGGTAGTGGCTTCCTGGGATGTTATGTAGGAATATATTGGAAGGCCATGTCTTGAATTGAGTGGGGAAAAAAAATGCCTACTGATGATGTATAATATGTATACCAGGGTGGGGAGCTCAAGCATTTGTACTATGTATCTACTATTCTAATTAGCTCCAAAATAGAATAACCAAAATGACAAGGTTTTTTAGGAAATATTTTTCACACTAATGCTAGATTAATCTTCCTTAAGAACCACTTTAATCACACTATGGTTCTGTCCAACATGGTCGAGTTACTTACTTCAGCCTAACTTTCCAAACTTTCCAGCTATGGGAACCAACTTTCTCCTCCAGCCTTATTTTCTGTATATTCTTAATCAAAGCTTGTATCTTCAGTCAAACCCTTCCGAGCAAGCCATGAACAAGCTTTAAGTTTTTCCTCTTATCTTTGTTCATGCTGTTTTGCTTGGGTTGAAGGACACACATTACTAAATTGTCTTATGGTAACCATTAAAACAAGTCACAGCAGGACACATGGTCACACAGGAAGACTAAATCTGCAGCTTCTCTAGCAGCAGTTAGGTGTGACCATGTGACTAAGTTCCAGTCATGTGCCATGAATGGAAATCACAAATGCATCTTCCAGGTCAGGTCCTTCACAAGTTTCTTCCACTCCACTTGTCTCTCTCCTGTCCCTGGGCTCAAATGCAGATGTGGTGTGGGTATGCTAGTTTGAATCATGCAGATGAGAGCAAAACACCCTTGACAATAGCAGAGCAATAGATGAGAAGAACACGGGGCTCTCTACATCCTTGTGAATCAGAGATACATAGATGACCTGCCTACATCTTCCTGCTACATGAGAAAAAGAGGGGAAAAAAACCCATCCAAACTACCATAATCTTAGAGCCTTTGTAGTTTTGGGTCTGTTACAACAGAATAGCCTATACCCTGGTTTAGACTACCTTTTCTCTTTTAACGATCCACAAATACAACTTTCATTGATCTTCTTCATCTCACAAACGCTATAGGCCTTGTAAGCTATATGACAAAATTTGGCAGTCATATGAGGCCACATGTGTTTTACCATGATTAGTTTTGTCTTCTCAAGAGTAGGGGCCTAAGTCGGGAGCCTCTAAGATGGTCCACAATGGTCCTCACCTCCTGGTTTTTATGCCTTTGTTTAATCCCTACTCCTGCCCCCTTGAGGGTGGGGCTGTCTCTAGTGATTCACTCCCAGAGAACAGAATTTTGAAATCAGATTATTTATGAAGAGATTGTGGAGTAAGCCTTGAATGCCTGCTAGCACTGTTTCTCTGGCAGCTACGTTACAAGACACTCTATGGAGAGATCTAGGTGGCAAGAGAATAAGGCAGGTTTCTAGTCACTAAGTAGCCAGAGAGGAACTGAGGCCCTCAGCTTAACCGCTGGTAAGGAACTGAACTCTGCCAGCATCCACATGAGTGAGCTCGGAAGCAGGTTTTCCCCCAGTCAAGCCTTCTGATGAGATCGCAGCCTTGGCTGATTGGACTATGAGAGACCTTGAGGCAAAAGCACCCAGTTTGCTGCATCTATATTCCTCATCCATAAAAACTGTAAAACAATAAATGTTTACTGACTTACACTGCTAAGTTTTGAAAGTAATTTTGTATTCACTGATAACTAATACAGTGTCGTACCTCCTATTTCTTCTAAAGCACATAGCACAGTGTCATCACCTAGCAGTTACTTAAAAAAATGTGTTCATATTGCTCTAGTAATGTTAAATCATAAGCCAAGTGGTGTAGGTGAAATTTTCCCATTGGCAAGATTATGTAGCTACTGGTAATACAAATTCCCTAAAGAGGGGGCCACTGAAGATCTAATCAAATGGGAAGTTGGAACAGTGGTAAAATTTAATCAGAAAATTAAATTTAATTAAGGTTAGTTTGGAAACAATTCAACACATTGGTTAAAGGTATGGGCCGTAGAATTAGGCAGACGTGACTCTGAATCCAGTTATTAATGTTTATATTATAAGTATATATATATAAAATAGTTATTTCACAAATATACTGTCTAACCACAGAGCTGATAAGCCATGCTAATACTAAACAATGGGAAACATACAAAGGAGGATAATTGGATAAAGTAGTCATATTAAAGAAAAATGTGCTAATACATAAAAAGTTTTTGATATTTAGAATATAAAGCTATTGTACACACATTTCACATAGAGATTTAAAAGCTTTATAGATTAGTTTGATAAACTTTAGGTAAAAATTTGAATGTATCAGACCAAAGAGATGTTACAGTGTTACCTGTCTTATTGTGTCGCCTTCCTGATTACTAACTGTAATAATTTTATCTTCGCCACCTAAAGCAAGCAGATTTTCTGCATTCCAACATCCACATGTGATTCTCTTAGAATGTTTTCCTGAAAAAAGAGAGGATTTTTATACAAACACATGGATTTCTCAGAAAAATAATTAAAAAATTTGTAATGTCAATCTGAAAGTTTAGGTAATATACCATTGGAAATTAGACCAGGAATTTAATATACCATCAAATCAGTTAGTGTCTAAGAAATCTTATTTAAAACAGTTTATTTAAAATCAGGTTATCAAGTTGCAACTCAAGATAACAGTATATGACAGTTATAATGTTTTCCAAGTTTTTATGTGGATATGAGCATAGGCCCTAAAATAAAAACATATTCTACTCCTTGACAAGTTTGTTTATTTACCATATCACCAAACCTGTAACGACGATGCCGCAAGAGAAGTAAATCCCAAAGCACTGCAGTTCTTGTTATGATATTCAGCTTCGTGGTGTGGTAGACCCATTCAACATTCACAGCTTGGACTATTCATATATATAGCTAAAGAACATGGTGATTCGTGATAATACAGAGGGACAAATATGAATGCACCTTAGCCAGACTTGTGTTAAGAATTAAATCACTTAGCTAGAGTAATATTAAATAACCATTAATATCAGGACACTTTTTTTATTGAGCTTTCTAGCCAGTGCAAAAATCACATGCTTGACATTGTGGACATTTATTGAAGGTCCTGGAACAGACAAACACTCAAGAGTCCCAAGGTTAATTAAGTATACAGATTCTGGAGGCAGGCTGCCTATATTTGAATAAGAGGCTCATCCCTTACTGCAGAATCTTGGGTAAGTTACTTAACCTTTCTCCATTCCTTAGTCACACCATCCACTAACTGGGTATAATGGTAGGCGCTATCTCATAGGGCTGAGGGTCAAATGAGTTCAAGCACTTGGAAGATTGCCAAGGCATGTACGAAGTGCTACGGATGTGTTAGATATTTTAGCTGTTATTGAGAAGAGACTGAGTTCATTTTATTCTTTGTACCCCTTATGGAATCTACTACAGTACCTATGCAGAAAGCAGGTTGTAAATAAACAGTCACTGAGTAGACCCCGAGGCAGGAGTGGGCCTGGTGTGTTAGAGGACAGTGGGGCTGGAGCAGAGGAAGGAGGAGAGAGTGTGGGAGGAAGTCAGGCAGCTTGCAGAAACCAGGTCATGCAGGGCTTGGCTGGCCACTGTGAGGGCTTGGGCTTTGACTCTGGGTGAGATGGAGAACGACTGGAGAGTTCTGAGCAGAAGGCTCACTCTGGCCTTGAGGTTGAGAATATTCTTTAGCGTGGTGAGAGATGAGGCAGGGAGCCCAGTTATGAGACTGGAGAAATTCAGGGGGAAGATGTTTGAGGCCCACACCATGCTGTGGTAAGAAGAGGCTTAATTCTGGACACATGTGAAGGTAGATTGTACAAGATTTTCTGGCAGATTAGATATGGAGGGTACGAGAAAGGGAAAAATCAAGGATGACGCTAAGGTTTGGCTTGAAGATCTAAAAGGATGAAATATCACCAATGATGAGAGGAAAAGCTGTGTGTCAAAATGGTTTTGGAGATATTAAAATTTGAAGTGTTTATTTGACTTCTCATCAAAGATGCTGAATAAGCAGTTGGATATTTGAGTCTAGCGTCTGGAAGAGATAAATCGGGGAGTTGTCAGTATAATAGATAGTATTTCAAATCCGGAGACCAGAGCACAAAAGTAAAGGGAACATTCAGAAAAGAGACAGAGAGATACAGGATATTTTGCTGATCACCGATGAACGGACTTGGGTGATACACTGGAACTGGATATCCAAAGAGATGGGCATTAGGAAGGGGACAAGGAGTACGTGAAGAGAGGTGGAAAATGCCAAAGACTAACTTCTTTCTATACCAAGAAAAAGAGAAGAAAATTTCTTCTTTCTCCTCCTTCCCACATACATTGAGACCTTTTTGCTTTGACTGGTCAGAATTCAGGTTAGCCTTAACATCAGTAATGACAGTTACATATTTTGTGTGCTTACAGTGTTCTGGGCACTTAACATGTGTCCAACTCATTTAACTAACTTATAGTTAATATACTAAGGTAACTGAAGTTTGAACCATGCTATTGTGAGACTAGTAATAGCTAATTACACTGTAGTAAATGAAATTCATGTACATGAGAATTATGCAAAGTGAGAACTGCCTGTACCTAGTCTAGTTCAAGAAAATAAATCAGTGCAAGATAAAACAAGGGTAACAGGTATTTAGTTACCGTTACACACTGACAGGTCACGTTACCATGTAGTAGCTGTCTAAAATGGAGTGGATTGGTATTAGGGAAGTAAGTTATTTAACAGGGAAAAAAGCAGAGTCACAAATCACAACCAATTCTGAAAGAGACAGCTATATATTTAACCTAAGATATGCAATGAACCTGAATGTTTTCACGCCCATTTTACACAGTTAATAAATAAATCTGAGAGCAGAATCGATATTCATATTAAATACAAAGATCATATAAAATCATGTGTATATGACAAATACCTGACACAAAATAATTATGCTTTGATGAAGTATTTTCTTATAAATTAAAAAAAAAAGGATTTTGTTTATTTATTTTCACAGAGAAGGAAAGGGAGGGGGGAAGAGAGGGGAAAAAAACATTGATGCGTGAGAGAAACATTAACCGGTTGCCTCTTGCACGCCCCCACCTGGAGGACCTGGCCCACAACTCAGACACGTGCCCTGACCAGGAATTGAACTGGCATCCTTTCGGTTTGCAGGATGACACCCAACCCTCTAAGCCATACCAGTCAGGGCCCTGGAAAATTATTTTCTTAACTTCAAGTGTCAAAATAACTGGTAAGACGTACCTGCAGATGAAATGGGATACAGAAAATGCCTAACTGAATTCAAATCAACTAATTTATATGGTGAAAGTAGATTTTTTGTAACTCAAAATTTTTTTGTTTAATTTTAAAATGGATCAATAACATTGCTGCTTAGCTACAGCACTAAAAATATTAATATTACAGATATACATATATGTGAAGGTAATTTAAACTGATTAAGTGTCCTTAACTGAAAGGGACTTTCTCAAGTAGCCTGTGGGCAGTGTTTTCTCCAGAGTTTAATTCTTTCATTAGTAGTCATATAAATTACCTTGACCATATAAATGAGTTGATTTGAATTTTTCTGGCTATTTGGATGTAATTTAGCCCCCTAGTTTCACCATTCACCAGCATGATTTTACAATAATTGAAAAGAATCGATACTGTTTTCTTTTATGTATTCAGAGGACAGATGTTAAGTGACCAGAAGTTGAGAGAACCAGAGTCTGAAGAGCCAAGAAGACCAAACAAGGAACAAAGGAACGCCCTCTGGTTATATAACCTGAGGCAAGTATAACAGTCCACACCTAAGTCAAACTGGTGTTTGGAGAGAATGAGGGGTCAGAATTAGGAATCTGGTTATATTCTGTCCAAGCAATCACCAGATGTTTTAATCCATTTACCATGTGTTGATATACATACGAGCTATTCCATGTCTAGAGGCACAGACAAGGTGAGAAAGGGACAGGTGGAAGCCATGTCATTAATGCACTGGTGTCCAAAGACACAGGCTGACCTTGACCTTAGAGCAACTATTCTATGTAGCCTGGGAAATTCTTCGTAGGCAGTGAAAAAGGATCTTCTAGTCGAGCTATATGTGAGCCTTGACCAGGGGAGTCTTAATGCTACAAAATTTCCCTTGCAATATCCGGAAAACCACAGGCAGTCAAATTTACAGTTATGTAAAGCATCGCAAATATTTAGCAGTGTTTCCAACTATAACCTACCAATAATGGGAATCTTTCGAGATGTCTGGCGATTATAAATAAGCAAATTTCCTCTAGCAGTTCCAACAGCCAGGAAACTTCCAACTTTTGACCAAAGAAGAAAAGACAATTGATCCCTGTAACATTAAGATATAAATTACTAAACAAGTCACAATCGTACACTCTAAATAGCCCTTTTAAAAAGTACTTCATGAATAATTTTAATATCTATTTAGAAACTTAGAACAAAGACTAAGTACTAAAAGACTTAGTACTAAAAGACTCAGTCAGTTAGACTTAAAATAAAAATGTATAATGAATACAGACTTCAATTCAGCCATAATGTAACCCCAAGTTTCATGAGATGACATGATGAGATGGTTATTAACTTGTCTGCTATTGACAGTTGTAACTCTGGATCAAATGGGATCAGGCACGTTCAGTGTGGTTTGGTCTTAGACGGCAGTTGTCACTCTAAATGTGGTAAAAATCTTAATGGATAATGATACCCTGTGCTTTAAAAAAAGCAACAACATGATACATTAAATTGGAAAAATGATTGAGAATTCATGAAGGACATATTTTTTCCCCAGCTCTGTCACTATTACCAGTAGCTCAAAATGAAGTCAAAAGCAATTTGCCTACCACCGGTTATGTGCATTCTAGGACTCACAGAATATAATTCCTTACTAAAGGGAATCAGGGCTCCTGATTCTATATATTGAGGAATGAAATCACAATGGATCTAGAAAAGTGGTTCTGAAAATGCAATCCTGGACCAGCTGCATCACCTGGGAATTTGAGAAATGCCTGTTCTCAGAACCCACCCCAGTCCTACTGAATGAGAAACTGGTGGCACCCAACTATCTGAATTTAAAAAAATTCTCACCTGAAGATATGCTTATTAATTTTTTAGACAGAGAGGAAGCGGAGAGGAGAGAGAGAGAAACATCCGTATGAGAGAGAAACATCAACTGGTTGCCTCCCATACGCACCATGACTGGTGACCAAACCCACAACCTTCTTGATGTATGGGATGACGTTCCAGTCAACTGAGCCACCTCGCCGGTGCCCAACTATCTGCATTTTAATCAGCTTTCCAGGTGATCTGGATGCAGCTAAACTCTGAGAACCACTGACAGATCATGTTGCTATTTTCAGAAAGCAACACTGCTTTCAAGTATGTTGAGGGCAGTAGTGAAAGGACAAAAGCATAAGCTTAACGGGGCTTCATCTGGCTAACTAAGGGGAATTTGAGTATTAAAAAGTACATATATAATTCAACCAAGTTGAGTTTGGGAAAGCCCATGAAACCATGATGATACTTTGAAGACGAAAATTCACTGACAGTATATGAGAAGTTAGTTGTAGTAAATGGGTGAATATAATAAAATGTTTAGTTTAAAATTTGTTATAAGTAAGGAAATATTATACACCAAGATGCTAGGTTTCTTCTACTAAGTACATATTTTATAAAAGATAAACATGGGCCCTGGCCGGGTAGCTCAATTGGTTGGGGCATCGTCCCACTACATCAAGGTTGTAAGTTTGATCCCTGGTCAGGGCACATACAAGAATCAACCAATGAATGCATAAGTAAATGGAACAACAAATCAATGTTTCTCTTTCTCTCTCCTTTCCTCTCGCTTTAAAATCAATCAATAAAACTTTTTTTAAAAAAGATAAATATGCATTTTTCTCAATCTGTTGAGGTAGGTGTGGCAGCCATGAGAATATGCCTCTCAGATCTCTGACTATAGAAAGTGAACTGACCAGGGCCCCAGCTGGTAGGCACTGGAATTCATCACCTCGGTGTGCTCGGGCCACGCCTTCCAACGGGCTGCTCCCAGTGACTCAGCACGGCAGGGATACTGCTCAGGCCCATTCCTGGGAGACGGGATTTCTCTGAAGGGTCACTTTGGCTTAAAATCTCTCCACAGGCCTAGTCGAACTTTCTCAGAACTAGGCCGCAGTCTTAAGAAGTCTCTACCTGACCCTTTTTCCTTCTTTCATTCCTCCCCATGGGTCCAAACGTGCCTTGTGATCTGATGGCTGTTCTGACCGCTTCCTTCCCCATCTATGTTCCCTCACAGGCATTTCCTGTAACAAATCTCACCCAATTTAAACCGGTTTTGAAGTCTGCCTCTCAGAAAGCATGAATAAAAAGAATTGTGAGTGGTTAAATAGTACCAGAGAAAAAAGGAACTGTATGACAAGATCAATGTCTCATCAGCAATGGGGGTCACATAGAACAAGAGCAGTGTAACGTCAGTCTGTCTAATAGTTTCTCATTACTAACAGTCACACCGCAACCAACTAGAAAGAGTGAAATAATGTATTCCAAAGGGGTGAAGTAACCAAATGTCCTCAAAATTGCTAACAGAACAGACTCCATTTCTTCTCTTAGGAGATAAGGCCTCTAGAAGGCCCTGTAAACTACAGTAAGAGACCAAGGAAGGCATACATGTTTCCAATAATGCCAACAAATCAGGTCAATGTATATGTATAACAATGTATAATAGTCACATCTATTTCTGGCCAACCAAACTTAGAGAATACTATTCGAGGGAAATGCACCTGACTACAAAAGAAGGAAAAAAAACAACAGAGGTGTAATCTATGTTAACGACACAGACTTAAAAAAGCCTTGCTGATAGGAAAACTGAAGATTGATTAGAAAAAAAGGGCTGAGTGGGAAGATTGGTGCTCAGGTCAAAATGGCCCTGGGAGAAGCAGCCATGTCCCGTGATCCACCCAGAATCACCTGGTTCATGAACCAGGTGTTGTATTTCGAGTTTTCTCTGGGAAGACCGCTGTAACCCAGGTACGTAATAGCTTTAAGCCTAGGTGGAATCAGGGTAAGGACCACCATAATCCTAAGAAGGTATAAAAATTCATCTCATAAAAATGAAGAAATAAATTCAATCCATTGATTACCATAATAATTTAAGATAGTTAAGTGGCATTTTAGTAAGTTTTGTAATAATTATATTTGAGGACGTTTTGTGTACTATTTATCTTGTTTGAAGTGCTCGAAAGAATCAATCCTGATTGTATTTGTAAATAGAACACAAGTTATTTAAGGGAAATTTAATTAAGTTTGCAAAATATCTTTAAGAAAAACTGATGTTCAAAATTGTATGTATTAACTATCTTAATGTAACAGATTGACCATTAAATAAAAAACAAATAATGAGAATACCTTTGTAAATACAAAAGTCCTTTAGATATTAAATATTAATATCGATAGTAAAACACCTTTAATTTTACCCTAATGGTAATCACAATAAACTCTACCTTTCATTCAGTTCTTAATTTTAATGCCTGGCTACGACATGAACTCAGACATCACAACAACCCTAAAACGATGTGAGGAGATGGATCCGGGGTAAGACAGACAGCAGGAGGCAGGGGGCTATACCAGTTGGAAAAATACCTGGGATCAATTACACTTTATTTTTTCTGGGTGAGGATGTGTCCTCACTGATGCTGAATTTGGTTAAAGAACTAGTACTTGATATTTATAAACAGTCTGTTGAATGGAAGCATAAAGAGTACATAAACGCTTTCTGAAAAGGGACATATATCCAATGTGTAAAAGGACAGAGTAAGAAATGAAGGTTCTTGGGCCTTACACTGGGCAGACAGCATCACCTGTGGGTGCGTGCCTTGTGTACCACTTTGGGGTGTCAAGGGGAACAGTGCGAAGGTTACATCTGGCCCTGTTCTGCATGGCCACCTTGCTTCCTCTGGGTGGTTACTCCTTGGAAAATAAACTGGGAACATCCAGGGGTGTCCAACCTTTTGGTGTCCCTGGGCCACACTGGAAGAAGAGCTGTCTTGGGCCACACTTTAAATACATTGAAACACATAATCACAAAAGCATCTCATAATGTTTTAAGTAAATTTACGATCTTGTGTCAGGCCGCACTCACAGCCATCCTGGGACGCGTGCGGCCTGTGGGCCGCAGGTGGGACACCCCATTGGTATGCGTGTGATCTCTTCCCTGTGGGCCACGTGATGCCAGGAGGCAGATATGACTTTTCTACCCACCTAACATAGACGAATAAATTGAAACTTAAGAGAGAGGTTAAGAAACTTGTCCAAGGTCAAAACTGTAAAATTTAAGGTGTAAATTCTGACAAGTTTTTCTTTTCCAGTGGGAAAATGGAGATGGTTTCTATCTTAGCAGAGATCTTTAATTGATTCTGTCTGCAGAGATCTATAATTTATTCTGTCTGCCCGATTTTTTTCCACTTGCGAATCGCCCAACGTCACCGCAGTCCCCCCTTGGGGGAACTATCAATCCCACGGCCCTGCCTCCTCCAGTCAGAGACCTTGTGAGGAGCTGAGGGGACGCTGGTGAGGTAATGGCAGCAGGCTCTTTTCTCTGGCATAACTTGCTGTGAAGAATGATGTAAGCCAATAGCTGCCAGGAGCCATGGAGGGTGTCTGACTTAGAATGAACAAAACACAGAGAGAGAAAATGCCAAGAGATAGAGTCTTCATTGCACCATCAGAACCCAAGGCCCCGCCATGCCTGGAGCCAATCCCATCTCCAGATTTTCCCAAATATGTTTGGTCTCATCTTTGGATATTTCAGTCTGTTTCATGAAAAGCAACTTGTTAAGAAGCTATATATATATATATATATATATATATATATATATATATATATATTTTACAGTTGTAACAATTATATTCTAATTAATGGACAAAATGAAGGATTATACATATATAACAAGAAAAGATGAACTTTTCCTTTTACAAGAAAATAACTCATCAATGAGTCTTTATAATGAAAGTACTAAGGATTATTAGCATCAAACCTACAAATAATCGTATTTCCAAGTGAATATTTAAAAAATAAAAACTATTCTTACCTTATGCCACTGTCTAACTGGCTGGTTTTATTTGTGTTGGCATCCCACAGATAAATGCAATTGGACTTCTCAGCAATCACTGCTAGGGTATCTCCATCTTTGTCCCAATCCATAGCAACACAGTTACTTTTTAAAAAGAGAAGAAAACTTCACTATACATTTTTTAAAGCAGAGGAAAGAAATTAAAATACCTATTTGTGATTTTTGTCTATAATAAGACTATTTAAGCTATTTTGAACAGGTCATAAAATTTCTAGAGTGAGAAATATAACTCACTACTCACTGCTTAGATAATACTAACTTAAAATTTTTGTTCAGAAGATGGAAAAATTTTAATTCTATTTTAAATATCATTTTCATATGCTGTATTAAGCATAATTATACTTAATAAGTTAGTAGATTTCCTTGGATACTCTGAAGGACCTGGCCTTTTGGTAAAACCCACTCATCAAACACCTCTACAAATGAATCCCATCTCAAGAGTTCATTTGATCAAGTTTTGAAAGGTGACTTCAGTCTTATAGAGAGAAAAAGAAGGAACTGATAAGTAATGAAGTCATATTTAGATAAATTATATATAAAAGTGTTCAAGGCTGGGCAGATGTAGTAGTGCAAACAATGGAAAGACTGAATTGGGAAGAGATGAGTTAAGAAATGTTATTTTCATTTTATATCTTACAGGAATGAGAGGACTGAGTCAATTGAGATGACAAAATAGGTTTAAATAAGGAATGCTCTGTTTAACATGTTTCTTACTGTTCAAAATTATCCCAAAATGTTTATTATAATTTTAAAAATTCCTTGAGGACGAACCTTTCTACTCTGATGCATTTTTTACTTTGACACTTTGTTCTTTGATAGATTTCCATTTAAGACAGCTGGGAATTACTTCAGTTAATCTTCAAACTGTTAAAATATGTTTTGAGATCTAAATTATCTACAATAGTCTCAGAGACTTGGAAAATACAAAAGAGGGAAACTTTCAAATTGTTCTTTAAAATCATCTGCCAATTAAAGACAATATATAATGGCATTTTATTTATCTAGAAATCCTTTGTCAGTCAAACTCAACTATAATGAACACAGCAAAAGAATTCAGAAGTAAAAAAAAAATAAGGCCATTGTGTAACCAAAATAGGTGTCACAGAGTTTATGTAATAAAGAGCACACAATTTACCCAAAAGTTTTTTCTAAGTGCCTCCTTAATTTATTTTAGACATAATGATAACTATCTTGACATCTGTTTCCCAGAATATAGAAACCAGAGGCAACAATTGAGAGCAATGGCGGCATCAGGTGGGTGGAGGCAGAGCAGGAATCGGAAAGGCTGGCAGAGATTTGCAAAGAGGGTGGCAATCAACTACAGAAAGATGTGAAGTTTAAAAGTATGGCAGCATAAGAACATTTAGGTAAGAGCGTCTTAACAACCACTGAGACTATCAGTAAAAATGACTCATATAGGTAATGATTACACTGAATCATTAAAAATGCTTAAGTTATACTTAGTGTAATTTAGAATGATCTCCTGAATATAGAGAAAGTCATCCTTTAAGAAGTATATGAAAGTAACTATTATTCATAAATTCATTAGACAAGAGATAGTACAATCATATAGGCTTATTTTGTCTGCCTATACACATCTAAGGCATATTTATAATTAAATAAGAATTCTTTCATATGAACTCATTTATAATCTTGCCTTTAAGCTTTCCAGTGAATGTGTAAGTATTTCTAAATTCTAACTCATATGCATTTATCTACACATTTCATTAAGTACTTACAGTATAAAAAAAAGAAATACCTTTGCAAATCAAAAAAGCAAAAGAGATGTTATATATATAATAAAATTCTATTTTATTATTGTTTTAAGACAATACTTTTTTATCTTTTAGGCAACAAAGGTTGAAAAAGTTTTTGATCTATCTCTGTACTTACCCAGATAAGTTAATTTCACTTCTTTTTTGACCATGGCGATCAAAGATTTTCACAATATGGTCAGCTCTAAAAGCAGTTAGAACACAAAAATATGATTCGACTTTTTTTTCTTTATTTCTCTATGTATATTAAAAAAAAATTTAGTTGCCATACAAATGCTTTCAGTGTCCTCTTATCATAGTTTCATAATTTGTATCTAAAAAGTTATTTCTAGGGACAAGTTTCCATGAACTCTATTGTTAATGGAGATGACGATATTACTTTTCCCACTGTACAGCCATTTCACAACAACTTCTACTGAATAGACGATGTGGTTATGTGCGCATATAATGATTTGGAGTCAGGGTGATTTACAAAAAACATTTATTGCTTTCTTACCCTGTTACTGCAAGGTAGTTTCCTGATGTTTTTTGCCAGGTAAACCGAATTGGTGTGCCAAGCCAAGTCTTTTCTAGCAGCGAGAAGACACGCTAAAAAAAATTATACATATATATATTTGATATATATATATCAAACATGTAATTAGGGGTTAGGAAGAAAGGTGTCAAAATATGATCAAGAAAACAGTAGGATTCAGGATGGTGAAGGCTTATGTTAGAGCTTATCCAAAAGAAGTCAACAGTGTGACAAACAAAACAATTAATCAATCAACAAAACAAAAAAATCACAATCTGATTGGTAAAGTATGGACCTTAGTATATCGAGGAGAGTTTATTTTAATACATTTTTACTTTTGAAAGTTTTTGAATATTAATTTTATAAAAATGTAGATGTTGCATGTTTTATAGATGTTTAAGATTAAAATAATTTAAACTTGAATTTATCTAAGTATCAGTGGCATGAATTTTGGGGAATTAAATTGAACAAAACTGCTATTCAAGATATCTTAACTATGAGAGAAATACAAAATGGATATAATTAGTTTGAAATTATTTTCTTCTTTTATCCATCAGTTATATTTACTTCATCATTAAGTATGTTTAATTTGGCTATTGGACCATATATCAGTCAAAAATCATTCTTTTCACTTAGACAATCCAGAACTGCGGTTATGGAAGCCACAAACCACATGTGGACTTAAAAGTTTACTGAGGGCTTGAAATGTGGGTAGACCAAATTTAAATGTGCTGCAAATATAAAATATTGGATTTCAAAGACTATGAAAAAGAGAATGCAAACCATCTTATTGATAACTTTTGTATTCATTACATGTACATGTTGAAATGATAATATTTTGGATTTACTGAATATATTATTAAAATTTTGTTTTTTAAAAAAAATATTTCACTGTGGCTATTAAAATATTTTATTTATATTGGCTCACATGTTTATATCAAACAGGGCTGATCTAGAACACCTGGGAATATAGAACATAAATGAAAAAAATTTGGGTTTTAATATTAGGTTAAATTACAGATTAAACAATGATGCCCATATCTAGGCATATGAAGTTTATATATTACTGCAGGAGGCTTAAATGTCTCAGTGGCAATTCTTCCAGGCTCAAAATTAACCACTAATCAATAGGTACTTCACATGTTAAAGAGATGAAATCCCCCATTTTGAAAACAGAAGGGTGTTACAGTCACAGGCATATCCAATTTTGTAGAGCATGAAGACACCCTTAAAGAAAAAAGAATATAAAAGCATCTTACTTCTGCAGTTTTGTGACTACATTGCCCTGGAATTCCTTCATGCAAATGACGGATCCTTAAACTTAAAGTTCATTAGCTTCATGGTAGACTTCCATGGAATCTTGACATATTATTTTTCTTCAAAGGAGCCATATAGATGCTCCACATACAGTGCAGTGGAAATGGTGCTAACTTCACAACCATAAAAATCAAGACTTACTGGTAAATTTTGCTTTTTACTTTAGCTGTAGGGCTTAAAGTAAGTCGCTTAAATTGCCTCAAGCACAGATTTCTCAACTTTGATGAAACAGAAATAGTATCTCCTCACTTCAGATGCTTCATTAATCGTGAAGAGCTTTAGATATGTGAGTTGTGATTGTCGGGCTGTCAATTCTAATTTACTCACTAATAGCCACGAGGAAGCATGAGAGCGTATAAAAGATTGTTTAAATTTAGCTTTCCATTTCTTTGCCGGATCAGGGCATGGGGGTATTGCTGTGGGAACACGGGAAGGCGAAGGAGCTGTAGCCAGTGATCCAGTGGGGTTCACCAGAAGCCCACGCCTGGAAACCGTGTGTCCAAAAGAATGACGCTAATGAGCGTCTAAACCTGTGTGGAGATTTCTCCGTGAATACTGTACACTGGCCACCAAATGATCTATAAATAGGGCCAATCACAGGCAATACAACTAGAGATTATTCCTTCGGAAGCTCTTCACTCTGTTTAAGGCACTGGTCAGTTGCGCGGCTTGCTAGGGGTTTCGCTGTTAGAAATGTGGCATCTCCTGACACCCGAACGAGTCAATTTTACCGCAACCCTGCAAACGCAGTCACACGACCCGTTCCTGCCGCGGAGCGAAGTTCGGGGTCTCTTAAGACCCAGTCTTCTCATTTCCGGCCTTGACAGGGTTCCCTCTCAACGCACCACTTCAACTCCGCTTTCTTTCCTATTTTCTTTCCTTTCCCTTCGCTCTTTCAACTGCGCCCCCATTCTCTGGCCCCCTGGTTACCCCCTTCCCCAGTCCACGCACTCGGAAGTCAGGGAGGGGAGGATCACACACCCCTATCCTCAAAACGACGTTTGGCGGGCTGAAGGACAGGCCAGCGGTCCGGTCCTCCCGGGGTTTGTAAGTTACTTACCTTCATCTCCAGGATAGAGCGGACGCGCGATCCAGCAAATGCGCAGGCGCACCTAGTCTCCTCCAAGAAGGCTACCGCGTTCCCGTCACCCTGGAGACCACAGCGCAGTGGCCAATCGGGTAACACCAGATGAAGGGCGGTGCTCCGAGGAGAAGGGAGGGGGAGGTGTGGACTGGGATCACGTGACTCCAGGAAGCCAGTCAGGAGTTTCTGTGCGCCGGGAGGCCTTGCGGTGTCTCGGCATCTTGGTTGGGCAGTGACCAGTTAAGATCCAGAGACTGGCCAAGGGAAAGAGGGCTCTGTGAGCCCTGCGTAAATTTCGGCCTTCGGGTAATATGAAGCCCCTGGTGGCTCGTGGGCGCCGAGAAAGGCGCTGAATGCTGGATAGGAGGCGGAACTGGCTCATGGGGCAAATAGTCTTACACAGTTCCTGCAAAGAGGGCTTAGATGAGCCCAGGTGTCAACTCTCTTTTTTTTCCATCCAGGTTTCTGGGCTAGAAAGGATGAGATGTAAGAGGTAGTTTATTCCCAGGTCTTAACAGGCCAACTAAAAGGGCCAGCTTAAGTCGGCAGGAAGAGTGACCTCTTAAGTTTGAGTGGCATAGAATAACGGATTTAAAAAATGCATGCTCAAAATAACAGACAGAAAAAAGGCACGTACACTTAATTCAACACACATTCGTGATAACAAACTAGCAATGGAAAGTAACCTCTTCAAAGTGAGGAAGATCAACTACAAAAAAAACAAAACCCCATATAGCTAGCATCATACTTAGTGGTGAAAGGCTGAATACCTTCCCCTAAGCTTGGGGGAAAAATTTTCCTGATCTATGAATGTGATGTATCTCTACATTTACTTTCTTTTTAAATTTCTTTAACCAAATTTTGTATATTCAGTATACAAATCTTTTCCTTATTTATTCTTATGTATTGTTTTATTTTTGAAGCCATTACATATGGATTTTTTTTTAAATTTCACTTTTGGTTTGTTTATTTCTAGTGTAGAGAAAGGGGATTGATTTTTGTACATTTATCTTTTGTTCTGCAAACTTTGCTCAACTCATTGATTTGTAATAATAGTTTTTAGTGGATTCATTGGAATTTTCCATATTTAATTTTCCTACATCTGCCAATAGAACTAGTAGTATTCCTCTCCAGTCTGGATGGTCTTTATTTCCTTTTTTTAGCTACGGTGGACATTAGTTGTAAGCGGTTACTTGAATGGCTACTTAAATAAGGTCAGAAGGGAAGAGCAGGTAGATGGAGTGTACGGAGGCTGGCCTGCAGGTCGCATCCCTGACCGTTAGGACCATCTGGAGCTTCCCCATATTATTTTAAAGTCATGTACAGATAGGAGACCCAACTGTCATCCTTAATTTGAATACAACAGTAGAGTAGCTTCCTCTGCGCATAGGTGATGCTGCTTGTCAGCCTCCTCACTTCCTGCACATCTCTGGCTTTTCCGTTTCTATACTCATGCTGATCAACCTTGTCCTAAATTCCTTACCCACCCCTCAAACACACACACACACATGCGCGCGCGCGCGGAAGCGCACTCCCCGCCCACCCCGCCCGCCCCCGATAAATGAACAAGGAAACCTCACGAATTCTTTTCACTGTTTCAGAATCTGTAGTACCATACACCTGCATTCCAATAACTCGGAGATGACTTACCTCAAAGACCAAGTTTATCTCGTATTTATGTTCAACCAATAATTAGCAAGAGCCTATTACTGTGAAGATACAACTGAGAATAAAATGTTAGGTGCTTCAGGGGATACAAAAATATACCCCAGTATGTGCCCTTAAGGAACTAACATTGTCCGTCTTTATGATTTATTATCATATAAGATTTTAGTCTTCCTACTGTTTTGCTCAATGTCTTACTGATCAGAAAGTTTCTGAGTAAATGAAGTCTCAATTGGATTAATTCACTCCCCTAGTCCTTTTCTGCAGTTTTGCTTCTGAGTTTCTGATACAGCATCATACAAATAAGTAGGTCAGCTTTTGCCAGACTTACTGTCTAGCATTTTCTTCCTCTGAGGCTCTCACAGCACAGCTATTCTTGTTATTGATGCAGAGACAGCTCTTGGAATGACAGCTTCTCTCCGACATCCTTGCTCCTGCCACCGCTAAGCAAGGACCTCTTTCCTTCCACAAAATTCACTCCATTTGTTTCTTTGGAACGGCTCCGTTTGTCATGTAGATTCATGAAGACGCATAACTTCTTTTGCTTATTTTATTACAGTTACCACAATTTTGTCTCCTTTTGTCCCCCCCACCCAGCCCGCCCCCCCATCCCCCTGTCAATCCCCGCACCGTGGCTATGCGTATATGTTCTTTTGAAGATGCATAACTTTAAAGAAATAAAAACTGAAAGCAACAAATGATCAAACAAGATGGACAAGCAAACAAAAACTCATACACAGACAGCACCAGGGTGATTACCAAAGGGAAGGGAGCTGGAGGGTAGTGAAGGGCAAAGGGCATCAAATATGTGGTGACAGAAGATTCGACTTTAGGGGGTGGGCACACCATGCAATATGCAGATGATGCCTCATAGAAGTGAACACTTGGAACCTATATAATTTTATTAACCAATGTCACCCCAATAAATTTAATCTAAAAACAAAATACTGAATACACAAAAAATTGATTCTCCTTAACTTCAAGTAGAATGTTTTTACTATCTTAAAAAATAACAATAGATTTCTTATGAGTAGGCTTCACTCAGAAAAAGATGAACAATCTGACCAGTTTTGGAACACAGTGTTGTCCCGGTAACTTTACTACGTTGAGCATGCCACCACTTAACGACACAACCAAATAGTCATTGAGCTATCGTTGGCCTTCCCAACTTACAGTATTTTTAAGGCACAAATATTATACAAGTAATATTCTCTCTAACATAAAACTCTTTTAGTATACTTCAATGAAATATAATTGTTTATTATCCACAAAGACATGTCGTCACCTTCAGCCTGGGCAAACACCGAGGGCACTGAATATTGTTCCTAAGCTCCCCTGGCTTCACTTTCTAGATGTACCTCATTAGCCCAAAGGAAATAACTACCCAGGGCTGGTGAAAATAGGGTGGCCATCATGGCTAATCCCGTGGTATCAATCAATACTTCATATCTTTAAGAGAATCACAAGGTGGCAGAGTTGCTTGAGCCAAGTAGATAAAAAAATAGATATAATACTTTCTTAGGCTTTTCAAGTAAGGGTCTCTGATGGGGGAGTTGGTGCCTTCTTAGAGAGAGAAAATATTTGAGATCTGGAAAGACGAAATGCCAAAAGTGGACTTTAATATTTTATTGCATTTGAATTTTTTTTACTCTAGTTAAAAACTCAAATAGAATGAAAATATTCCATGTGAATGAATAGTCTAGTCACAGTAAAATTATCATTTTACTGAATATGTGTTCCTGAGTAAGAGTTGAGATATTGCCAACAATTCCAAACATTATAGTTTATTAAAAAAATCTATTTTGACTTTCAACAAACATTTATGGAATAGCTATTATGTATCAGACATTGGGAAAGAGCTCCCAACCACCTTCCACTTCTGTTTTTCATTGTTTATCACTCTCTCTTTAGACTAGAATTAAGATATAAAGAGCCCTTTTGTCAGATTTTAAAATTCATTTACTTGCAAGTTACATTTAAAAAAATTGTATTTGAGATGGCTGTAAGTTTTAATACTAGTGATATATATATAAAAAATGCTTATTGTTATGACATTTAAATAACAATTCATAATTTACCTAAATAAAGCTTTTTATTGTTGTAAAATATACATAAAACTTAGCATAAGCGACATTTAGTACCGTCACCATGTTGTGTAACCATCACAACTAATTAGTTCCAGAATATCTTCCTCACCTGGAAACTCCTTACTTACTAAGTGGTCACTCCTCACTGCCTCTTCCTCCCAGTTGTACAGCACCACTTGTTGGAGACTAATCTTTTTCTGTTAAATAGTCTTGCCATCCTTGTTGAAAATCAATTTATCATAGTGCATTTATGGATTTTCTATGTTATGCTATTATGCCATTTTATGTTTATCCTTAACATCAGCACCACACTGTTTTGATTACTGTAGCTTTGTAACAAATTTTGAAATCGGAAAATGTGACTCTTCCAACTTTGCACTTTTTCAAGATTGTTTTGGCTCTTTTGGGTCCCTCCAATTCCATATGAATTTTAGGATCAGCTTTTCTAATTTCTGCAAAAAAAAAGGGCCATTAGGTTTTTGATAGGGATTTCACTGAATCTGTAGATCAGCTTGGGGAGTATTTCCATCCTAACATTATTAACTCATGAACATGGGGTGTCTTTACATTTATTTAGGTCTTCTTTAATTTTTTTCAGCAATTTTTAGTTCTTTTCAGTGTACAAGACTTGAACCTCCTTGGTTAAATCTATTTCTAAGTATTTTGTTCTTTTTGATGCTATTATAAATAAAATTGCTTTCTTAATTTTTTTTTCAAATTTTTTTCGCCAGTGTATAGAAATCAACTGCCATTTGTGTATTGATGTTTCTATTGTAACACTAATGAACTTATTAATTCTAATAGTTTTTTGGGGGGTTTTTTAATATACAGGATCATATCAGCTGCCAATATAGTTTTACTTATTTCTAATTGGGATTTCCTTTATTTTTCTTGTGTAATAGCTCTTGTTAGACTTTCTGGTAAAATGTTGCTTAACAGTGATGTAAGTATTTTCTGATCTTAGAGGAAAAGCTTTCAATCTTTTATTATTTAGTATGTTGTTGGCTGTGGGTTTTTCATGAATGCCTTTTGACAGATTGAGAAAATTCTATTTTCTTCCTAGTTTGCTGAGTGTTTTTACTGTGAAAGGGTGTAAGGATTTGTCAAATGCATTTTCTTACCTTTTGAAATGTTATTTTTCTCTTTATTCTATTTTTAATAACAAAGAGCTTTAGTTTCATGTTGTTGTTCTAGAATCTAGCTGTTGCTCTCTTCATTCTATTAATGTGGTATATTGCACTGATTGATTTTTGTTTGCTGAACCACTCCTGTACTCCTGAAATAAATTTTAGTTTGTCATGGTGTATAATTTTTGTCTAGTCTTGGTATCAAGGTAATGCTTGCTTTATGGAATGAATTAAGAAGTGTTCCTCCTCTTCTTTTTTGGGCAGAAGTGTTTAAGAAGAATTGGTGTCAATTCTTTAAATGTTTGATAGAATTTCTCTGTGAACCCATCTGGTTCTGTACTTCCTTTGTAGGGAGATTTTTTTTATTATTGATTCAATCTCTTTAGATTTTTTTATTTCTTGATCTGCTTAAGATTTTTAATTTCTTGAGTCAGTTTTGGTAATTTGCTTGTTTCTAGGAATTTGTCCATTTAATGTAGGGTAGTTTGTAGGCAATAAAGTTTATTTTTGATGAATAAATTTGTTTATGGTTCAGTCATCCAAAAAACTGTGTAATTTATTTAATATTTATAAAACTTGAAATGTATGTCATACTTTTTTACATTTACTTTTGTAAAGCAAAATGTATATAAAATTCCATAAGATATTTAAGCAAAATTTTCCCCTAATACTAAGGAACCAAAATTTTCTGATAGGAGTGTGACTGGTATAAATCTTACTTCTAAAAAGCATGAAGTTCATTTGTCTTTTGACTAAAATGAATGATTCCCCACATAAAATTAACCTCTCTTTTTCTTCCTAGAAGCTGGAATGGCAAGTGTGGACTCCTGAGCCAGATTGCCCGCACTTGCTGTCTATACCTGGGGCCAACCTCCCTGTGCCCTAGTTTCCTCCTCTGTAAAAAGAATAATAGAACCTACCTCATAAGGCTGTTATGACGATTAAGTGCATTCACGCATGCAATAACTTGGTTCCTAGTTCATAATAAGCATTCAAAAATTGTTAGCAAGTATTATTTTTCATACTATGGTCATTAATTGGGGTTAAAATAAAAAGCAACTAGACATCTTATTGGAGAGACTAATAGTAAAAAGTCAAGGCAGCAATGTTGGATGATGGATACAGGAAGAGCCCTATTTTCCTTTAGATTTAATAGACACTGGACTAGGAGAAGAAGGAATGTTTAGCAAATGTTCTCTCACTAGAAAAGAAGTGGTTCTCTTTACTCATATCCAGGAGAGCCGGTCCCACTGACTACAGAACTGCGTCAGAGAGGCCCTCTGGTGAGAGAGAAAATCCAAGGGACTGTTCTCATGAATCACATATGCATTGGTGTCTCTGAGCCACACTGGAAAAAGAAGAGTTGTCTTGGGCCACACATTAAATATAAAAACGCTAACAAAAACTGATGAGCAAAATAAAAAGGTCTGCGTATAATTTACGATTTTGTGTTGGGCCGCATTCATAGCCATTCTGGGCCGCATGCAGCCTGTTGGACACCCCTGGAAAGAAGGGAAGATTCTTAGGGGAATAGCTCCTTTACTTTAAGATGAATCTTGCTCCACTGTGGGCACAGGGAACAAGAGATGCTACGTGTTTAAAGGAATGACCACAAGTACTGTATTTTGCCGTGTATAGTGTGCACTCTTTTGCCCAAATTTTTTTGGGGAAAATAAGGGTGGACATTATACATGAGTAGTACTAATTCCATAGCTATATAAATGTTTTTAATTTTTTATTTATTCTTATTTTTAAAAGTGTAACTCTAGAAAACAAAAATGATATCTGTATGCAAAATAATACCCTGGAATGTGATAATCAGTTTTGTTTCTAAATATAAATAAATAAAAAATTGAAC
Organism: Pteronotus mesoamericanus; assembly: GCF_021234165.1. Taxonomy (NCBI): domain Eukaryota; kingdom Metazoa; phylum Chordata; class Mammalia; order Chiroptera; family Mormoopidae; genus Pteronotus; species Pteronotus mesoamericanus. The sequence goes on along the minus strand of NW_026555234.1, from coordinate 23,910,994 downwards.
TAAAAAATTAAAATGAAAGTTTTTTTTTCCTGAAAGTTTGGACCAAAAACATAGGTGCACATTATACACGGCAAAATATGGTACATGTCCAAGTACTTCCTTTTAAATCACAGCTCTAAGCCGCCACAGAGGGGATGATGTACTGACATGTTTCTGCTTTCGAAAACTTTGTTTTGTTCCTTATACCTTTTCCTCTTCTCTCCCTTCCCCTAAATACAAAAATACACTCCACAGCTGATCCCTCCTTGTCAGGAAAATAACTTAATTCATATCTATAATATAATAAATATATTAATGTATTTGTCACTATCACTATTATTTTCTTAGCAGCCACACAAGTAAAATAGCCATAGGTTTTATTTGGGGGAATAGAAGTACTCAGTTTCTTGGTTTCCAAAGCAGAAACAATATAGAAACATTTCATGAACATTTGAAATTGGCTTAAAAAGAAGTTTGTTTTAATTTTTAAAGAAAACAACTAAAATAAATGGTACCCTGATATAAATTTCAAAAACACATTAACCATAACATTGTATTTTAAAAGATGGGCATTTAGATTATACTCATTTTTATATTAAGATATAAATTAATGACTTATACCTTAAAGGATTTATCATAAAGTGTTACTGCCCAGTGAATTTTTGCAAACAAGAAACAATTCACTGAGAGTATTAACATTCATATATGTAATTAGAGTTTACAAATGTACAAAACATTGGGTAATAAACATTTTAAACTTATTTTTCAAACATTCAATAAGCCCATTTCCCCCGAAACTGATTATGAAGAAGCACAAAGGGTTACTAACTGGCAAAACATAAGAAACAAGGCAGGGGAGGCAAATACAGATTTGAAAACTTAAGAATATTCAACCAGTTTCGTCAATATCAAAAGACAATATCAAAACATCTCTTATAAAAGAAAACAAATTCATATAATTAAATACTTGTTAGGTGAAGGAACATTACAGGGCATATAACATTTATTTTCTCTACATAAATTTGCATATCTTAATGCAAAATACCATGTTTCAATTCCAATTTGAGAATATCATAACACATGCTTCTTGGTGAATCTAGATGTAATAGGATGAATATTTAAATAGACCCCAATGATCATATCAAGCTTTTACTTGGTCATTATAAACTCTTTAATGTTTTTCTTATATACTGGATTAACCCAATTTTAGAAATAAAATCTACAACCAAAGCCCATATAGTAGAGCTATTTTTGAAAAAACTAAATGGCATAGTATTTAGGATATCATTAACAGAGTGGTTGTGGTTAAACAAACAAACAAACAAATGAATAAAAATTACTGTAACATATATGATAAAGTTACAAAAGATAATGTTACAAGTTTTATCTGGTATATTTGCACTGCAATAAAAGAAATCTGGATTAGGTGAATAAAATGTGCTTGATTTTTAAGAAACGAAACCCCCAATTAACACAGGGCTGTGTTGAGGAGCAGTGTGTGTGTTCTCATATTTTACATGAGGAATGTATGTTCATAATCTACCAGCTATAGTTTTGATTTACTAAGACATAAAAGTATGTGATTCTGGTTCATCCTCCCTTGTTTTATTTAAAATCTTTACTTTCGGATCAGGCACTTTGTGCCCAGGAATGTGGCACTGCCAATTTACTAAAAATGTATCCATTGATAGTAAGATAAATGTACTAAATTGGTAAAAGAAGAGGATATCTTCGTTTGGAAACCAAAGCACTAAATTATAATTTTACAGTCACAACGCAAGCTCCAGCTCTTCCTAGGCATAGAGGAGCAACCTAAAAAGAAACAAGAAGACATATATGTTGGATTTGTAGGTAAAATGTTGATGATACCAGACCAGTTAGTCAAACACTGCAACAGTCCATGCTTGTTGGCAGAGCGACTGCCCCAGGCCTACCGCTGGCCTGGTCCTTCCCCCAAGCCCCGTGCCTGATGTCAAACTTTCACAGACACCCCAGTTGACATGGGTACATCGCATAATTACATGTTAGTCACTTCTCTTTAAAGGTGATGTTTTTCTCTTTCATTAATTGAGATATAATTGATATATAAAGTTATTTTAATTGCAGGTGTACAACATAATGATTCAAAATTTATATATACTGCGAAAAAGGTATTTTTTAATAGCACAGGAACTGTTCTACATGAAGCACGATGTTTTGGGCAAAATGATGTACAATACAGATGTGAGCAACTTTGTGAGCAGTATGGAGAAAAGATCAAGTATTATCTTGAGAGGCTCTGTAAGAGAAGCATCTCAGAGAGAGTAACTGCACATGGGGGACCTGCCTCCTCCAGAGGGGGCAGGAACTTCCCCTTATTAACGGCCTTCTCCAAAGAACTGAGAAGCCAGCCCAGTCCACTGCCTTTCAGCAGAGTACACAGATAATAAACGCAATCCATTCAACTCCCAGTAGTGGGAACAAACCTCTGAATAAACTCTATGACAGTGAGAGACAAGGGTGGGGTGCTAAGTGGAGAAGATAAATGTATTATGGATAAGGAACAACTCTTAAATCTCTCACTTATTTTCCTTTTTTAAAAAAATGTACCCTAGACAGTAAGCAATTAATAGTGAAAATAAAAGTGTAGTAAGAATAGTTTTCAAAGGACTACTTTGAATGTAGTAAGAATCTATGCACTTGACCTAAGAGAAATAAAACATTAGCATTTAGGAGAGTGAGTAATATAAAGTACTAAGAAAGTCTGCTTTGTACCAATAAGACTTCATCATACTTCAATTATAAGAGAATTCTCAGTTATTCTCTATTTGAATCAGTTGTTTTGGTCACTCTTATATGTCCTTGAACAAATAATCTAATTTAATGCCATTATCTACTCACAATATTCTAGGAGTGACCTCTAAGTCATTAAATTCAAAGCATCTGCTTATAATTAGCAGCTTTTCTCAAAACACCCAATACACTAAGTCTCTACACTGTGAATAGTACATGTTGTCATGACAACCAGATAGAAAGTTTAGCTTAGAGAATTTATTAAATACAATGCAGGCCCCTCCTGCTTTTGGTCAAGGCTGGTAGTGGAGTGGTGGAGTCGGGGGTGGCTTAAGGCTTTGTAATCTCACTTCATTCCCTGTGCAAATGTCCTCTCCTCCATTTGTTGGAACACTGAATGACAACATTTATTTTTCAGATACTACGGTTATAAGTTCATATTTAGGTGCTTTAAAATAGTAATAGAGGAGGCATGCCCATAAAATAGCTATGTGGTCATAGATTATTAATTTTGATACAGAGTGATTCAGCATGAATTACTAATTATCTGTGATAACAAGTCTCAAATCCTGGCCAACAGCTTTCCTTGTAACTGGCCTAAGGGCTTAAATCAAATAGCATCTCAGAGAAAGAGATTCTCCGGTCCTGTTTTGGGTTTCCTGGTTATCATGCACAACTACTGCTGCCATGGTGGAAGGCGGATGGGCGGGAACCACATAATTTCTAATGAAATCCTGTAGCTCTCACTCAAGCCTTCACTACTTCCATCTCTGACCCAAACTCATCCTGTCCCCAACTGCTGCCACGTAAACTTTTTATTATTGCATCACTCTCTTGGTTCAAAGTCTCTGCTGGCTTCTCACCACCAAACTCTTTAGTTTGACCCTCACAGACCTCCACCCTAACCCCGCCCTTTCTCTCCCATATAAGAACGTCTGCTCTTCTCAAGCACCGATCCTTACAACCACCCACACCTCCTCAATGTAGCCCACGCAGTTCTGCTTCAGTGCTATACCTTTCATGTTTTTTCACACAATCTTCTTCCTACCTTTTTGATTTGGATCCATTAAGGCTTTGCTTAAATCCAACTTCTTTTCACTGAAGCCCTCTCAACACCATTTTCTTTTTTCTCTCTGATTTTCTAGACCACCCACTGCCCGTGCCATGGGGCGCTTCATTCATGCCAACTGCTCTACATTGCGGTTCTCTCTTTACACATGCGGACTGTACCCACCAAAGCTGTTAAGTTCTATGGCATATGATAGCTGAGATTCTCCTAAGTTTCATTTCCTAACAGTACTTACCATTGCTTCTTGTAAGAAAACTTTGGCTCAGTTAAACATTTGAATTTTATGTACCAGATACTGTATTGGGGCACAAAACTCCTGATTCTGTTATTGGTGATGATGAAAAGAAAGATCTCAAAAGATCATTCCTAGAAGTGCTAGGTCCTCCCAGAAACAGACACAGTTGGAACTCTTTCTATTAATAAAGTTGCAAGTCAAATTTCTTGCTTGTTAATGTAATTTAGGATTACCATCTTAATTAGGTTATAACCAGCCATGTGTTCTGCTCCCAAGTATCCAAGTATCAGTGGCTTGAGTATTTAAAAGTTATTGGTCACGTATGGGTAAGCAGCTCAAATTCTTCTGACTACTATCTCTGTTTCTGATTTTCCACAATCTCCCCTCCCTTTCTTACAGCCTTCTTGTTGTCCTATCAGCTCTAGCAATGCTACAAGATCTCATCAATTTCCCAGCAAGGAAATGGTGGCAGGCTAACTAATAATAATTTGTCTGAGTAGTATTAATTTACACTTAAAAGGTAATTTTGGATTTTAAGTATGTTATAAAATTAAACATTCCCTCTTGTTCCCTTATATTTAATTAAGAGAAGACTTTATCATGAGGCTATATATTTTGATATAGGACAAAATTGAGAGGATCTGTTTTACTGAAAGAATTCTTTTAACAAAAATAGAGTAAGTGAGCGAGGGTTCCCTTTTCTCCACATCCTCGCCAACACATGTTATTTGTTGACTTTTTGATAATAGCCATTCTGACAGGTATGAGGTGGTTCTCATTGTGGTTTTCATTTGCATCTCTCTGATGATTAGTGATGTTGAGCATCTTTTCATATGTCTGTTGGCCATTTGTATGTCTTCTCTGGAGATATGTCTTTCCACATCCTCTGCCCATTTTTTGATTGAATTTTTTTTGTTGAGTTGTTTGAGTTTCATATACATATATACATACGTATATGTGTGTATACACACACATATATAAGATATGTAATATATATTTATATTATATAAAATATATATTTTATGTATAGTAGTATTATTTTTATATATATAAATAAAATATCAAGTCTTTATCAGATATATCATTGTGCACTGTTGGTGGGACTGCAAACTGGTGTAGCCCCTATGGAAAACAGTATTTGAGATGTCTCAAAAAAATAGCCCTGGCTAGTGTGACTCAGTGGTTTGAGTGCTGACCTGTGAACCAAAGGATTGCCAGTTCAATTCCCAGTTAGGGCACATGCCTGGGTTGCAGACCTGGTCCCCAGTAAGGGATATGCAAGAGGCCACCACACATTGACGTTTCTCTCCCTTTCTTTCTCCTTCCCTTCCCTTCTCTTTAAAAATAAATAAATAAAATCTTTAAAAAAAAAAGAAAACTAACAATAGGTATAATCCATGATCCAGCAGTTTTACTTCTGGGTACTTATCCAGAAAAAAAAATGAGAACACTAATTTGAAAAGATATATGCAGCCCACGTTCATTGCAGCATTATTTACAATAGCCAAGATATAAAAGTAACCAAAGTATCCACTGATAGAAGAGTGGATAAAGAAGATGTACACACACACACACACACACACACACACACAGGAATACTGTGCAGCAATAAGAAAGAATGAAATCTTGCCATTTGTGACAACATATGTGGATCTAGAGGATATTATGCTAAGTGAAATAAGGCAGAGAAAGACAAATGTTGTATGATTTCACTTATATGTAGAATCTAAAAATAAAACAAAAATAAGCAAATAAACAAAACAAAAACAGAATCATAAACAGAGACCAAAATGATGGTTGGTTACCAGAAGGGAGAGGGTGAGGGAACGGGTGAAAAAGAAAAAGGGAATAGAGCCACTACTACACTGATAAGTTTACATGGTGACAGACGATTACTAGAATTAGTAAGGCAATCCCACTGTAAGGCATAAAAATGTCCAATCATTATACTGTACACCTCAAACTAAACAACCAATATAAGGCTGTATATCAATTATACTTAAATTAAAAATATTTTAAAAAACAGAGTAAGTGGAATAATGAAAAATGAAATGACATACCTGGGTCCACTCATTTGTCTGGGGATCATAAGCCTCCACTGTGTTAAGATAAGTCTGTCCATCATACCCTCCAACGGCATAGAGTTTGTCTCCGAGTAAACAGACCCCCACCGCATCTCTGCTGATGCTCATCGATGCCACCGCTGTCCACATGTCTGTTTTGGGGTCATATCTGAAAGAAAATTTTAGAACTGGAGCTGACCTTGTTCTCATAGTATTTTATGTAAAAATGGTTTTGTTTTTTAAGCCTATATTTTGTCTTATTATTTGCTATGTAAAGTACATTTGAACAAAATTTAGAGAATATCAATATTTTCCTGAAAACTTTTACTTAAAATATTAGATTCATTCAGCATATGCATAACACTAAAACTTTTCAAAAGTGCTAATGCAAATACTGAAAACTGCTTTAAGGTTTTAAATTGCCTACTGAAAATCTGAGAAAATCAATGTGTGAAAATCTACATAAGATAACTTGCAGCTTCAATTATGGTAGCTGTTCCTTTTTGGACCCTCTTGTGCCTTTCATGAAGTATGTTTACTAGAACTGCCTAAAGCTGTGTGTCTAAGATCGGATACATGCTTGAATGACCTATATTGCTTCTAATACCTCCTATGTCAACAAACACCTTTTCACTGTGTGCAGTACAATGGAGAGCCTGCAGTAATTTATGGGGCAAAGTGCATAAAAACTTCCATATTCCTGTCCTGGATTATAACATGCAATAAGCAGTCTGAGGTGTCTGCTCCCCAGTATAGGTTAAATGCAGGTGTGACACTCCTTCTTTCTCAAAAAAAAAAACAAAAAACAAAAACCAACCCACTCAAAACCAAAAACCCAACTCTGCTTATTATTTTACAGAAAGCAATCACTGTCACCAACAAACCTTCATTTCACTTTCATTCTCCTTTTAGTTATTTCTAATTTATTAAATAACACATATATACATTAAATTTCCATTGCTCTTTAAAATCCAAAATTCTTTTAAAAAATATATTTTATTAATTATATTACAGTAGTCTCAATGTTTCCCTTTTTGCCCTTCCAGCAACTCCCCCCTTCGTTCATGTTCATGGGTCATGCATATAACTTCTTTGGCTTTTCCATTTCCTATATTATTCATAACATGCCCTTGTCTGTTTTGCACCTACCAATTATGCTTCTTAATCCCTACACCTTCCCCCCGCATGATCCCCCTCCCTCTCCAAGCTGTTAACCCTCCAAATGATCTCCGTATTTATGATTCTGTTCCTGTTCTGGTTGTTTGCTTAGTTTGTTTTTTTTAGATACAGTTGTTGATAGTTGTGAATTTGTTGCCTTTTAAATGTTTATAATTTTGATCTTTTTCTTAAGTAAGTCCCTTTAACATTTCCTGTAATAATGGCTTGGTGATGATGAACTTCTGTAGCTTTACCTTGTCAGGGAAACACTTTATCTGCCCTTCAATTCTAAATGATGGCTTTGCTGGATAGAGTAATCTTGGTTGTAGGTCCTTGCTTTTCATCACTTTGAATACTTTTTGCTGATTCATTTTTTCCTGCAAAGTTTCTTTTGATATATCAGCTGACAGTCTTATGGGAACTCCTTTGTAGGTAATGACATGCCTTTCTCTTGCTGCTTTTAAGATTCTTTCTTTAACCTTTGGCATTTTAATTATGATATGTCTTGGTGTGGTCCTCTTTGGGTCCAACTTATTTGGGACTCTCTGCGCTTCCTGGATTTGTATGTCTATTTCCTTCACCAAATTAGGGAGGTTTTCTTTCATTATTTTTTCAAATAAGTTTTCAATTTCTTGCTCTTCTTCCTCTCCTTCTGGCATCCCTATGATCTGGATGTTGGCACGTTTGGAGATGTTCCAGAGGCTTCTTACACTGTCCTTGTTTTTTTGAATTCTTGTTTCTTCTTGCTGTTTTGGTTGATTACTTATTTCTTCCTTATGTTCCAAACTGTTGATTTGAATCCTGGTTTCCTTTCCTTCACTGCTTGTTCCCTGTAGATTTTTCTTTATTTCACTTAGTTTAACCTTCATTTCTTCCTTTATGTTGTTGTACTAAATGAGTTCTTTGAGCTTCCTGATCACCAGTATTTTGAACTCTGCATGTGATAGGTTGGTTGTCTCCGTTTCATTTAGTTCTTTTTCTGGGATTTTGTTCTGTTCTTTCATTTGGGCCATATTTCTTTGTCTCCTCAATTTGGCAGCCTGCCTGTGTTTGTTTCTGTATATTAAGTAGAGCTGCTTTGACTCCCTGTCTTAGTAATGTGGCTTATTGTAAAAAAGGTACCTGTAAATTGTGTGGGGTGGAGCCTTAGGTAATCATCTGGGTGGGACAACCTGCTTCGCTACTTTGTGGCTCTGCGTTGGGGGAGGGCTGAGAGAGGGGACAGTGCTGCTGCCTGGCTTCTGGAGGTGCCTGGTGCTCACCCCATTTCCAGTCACTACACCCACTCCCCATATGTGACAGGTGCCCTTCCAGCTGTTGCCCTGGTGCTGAATCCCAGAGTGGATGGGTTTGTGGACGTTCTAAAACCATGTGAGCCCTTTAAATGGAGTCTTTTGAAAATCTGGCAGTTTTTTCCGCCGCCCCAACCACCACTGGATTTTATAGCCAGAAGTTATGGGGACCTTGCTTTCCCAGCGCTGGAACCCTGGGGTGTGTGGTCTGGCTTGGAGCTGGGATCACTTGTTCCCAAGTATCCCTTCTGATTTTTATCTACCACATGTGTATGTCGGACTGCCTGTTCCACCACTGCTACCGCCTGTCCACGCCACATTGTTGGGGACCACTTTGTGTGGTATGAGGAATTGTAGCACCTTGAAAAAGGGCCTGTTTTAAGTCTTGACCAGAAAACTGGGAACGCTGGGAGGCAGATATGATCTGATGCTAACACTGAGGGTTCCCGTGGGAAATCTGGCCAAAAGAATGCATTGTATCCACTGAAGCTTGCTCTGCTTTGCACTGCCTTGATAAGGAAAAACCATATGCTCGAGCTCCAAACAGGAGTGAATTCCTACATTCAGGAGCCATACCTTAAGACCATCTGATGTCAGCATGTCTTATAGACCCCGACCTGAGGCAAATCTCTGTGTTCCTTCAACTGTTATCCATGGTCTCTGTTTTCTGTAAATACAGCCTTTAGGCATTGATTGATAAGCTTTGCATGCATGCTGTATATTATTCTCAATAAAAGTCACTTCAGAGAAGGACTCAGGGCATTCTCCATTAGAGAGAATCGCCTTCCCCTTTCCTTGACAGCACTTGCTGTCTGGGATGACTTGTTATTTCATCCGCAGCAAATTGGAGGACTCCACGGGACAGGGTCCTCCATACCACACCATGTCTCCTCACCTCTCTGCCTGTTTAGCATCTCCACCCCTCCTACCCATCTGGATTAGTGAGGCTTCTTTAAATCCTTGGTTGCCGAACTTCCATACAGTTTGATTTTCTGACAGTTATGGGTGTTACTTGTTTTGAGGTTTAGTTGTAATTCTCTCTGTGGTGCACGAGGGGGCGAAGCTTGTCTTTATCTTGATTGGAAGTCCCCCAAATTCTTGACTGGAAGTCCCCCAAATTCTTAATAAAGCCTCAATACTTTACATGACCTGCCCCTGCCTCCACCTCATATTTCCTCTTTTCCTGCCACTCTCTCCATCACTCTGTTTTGTGACTACAGTGCCTGCCTTTCAGGTTCTGAATGAGTCATATTCCTTTCTGCTTTGGAGCTTTCATACATGCTTCTATTGGCTTGTCTAAATCCACTCAATTTTCTCTATTCCTTGTACTAGACTGAACACAAATAATGAAGCCTGACCTACTGTACAAATCTTCCACTGATGTTAGGTTTCTTTACCTGGTCCCACACTTGAGTCTCATGAGGCCAGTCTGGATGACTTGATAAAGCTTCTAAGCTTCATGAGCCTTTTATTTTATTATTTCATTTTATATCCAAATGTGTTAGAAATGCCTTGCTCCTTTTCTCTCATTGAGACTCCAGCCCCTAATTCATTATCTCTGCAATTCATGGAGCTCCTTTTCTTTTATTAGGTACAGTGTCCAGTACACAATGGTATACAATGAATGTTTTTTCCTATGATTCAATTAATAAATTATATAACCAATTCTAATTCTAAGATCAGTTTACGTAGACAGTTACTAGATGAGAGAAGAACCTGAGGAGGCTCTGAGGCGACAGACTGGCAGGTTGCCAGAGCAGACAATCCAGTATTTATAAAACTCCTAAGGAAAACTGCATGAGGTAGATGTCAATAAAGAATTACTAATTTTCCCGAAAGCGTCAGAGGCTTATACTTGTTTTTTTTATTCCTAGTTTTCCTTCACAAGAAATTACCTCTCCACACAGTCGGAGAGCCTGGAAGTCGAGCTGGATGCAGGCGCGTCGTGTCCTCCAATAGCATACAGCAATCCATTCCAGGTGGTTACTCCTACTCCCCCTCTCCTTTTTGACATTTGTGCACAGAGTGTCCACTTATTAGTATGAGGATCAAAACACTCTACTGACTTGAGACAAGAACTTCCATCACGACCACCAACTGCATAAAGTCTATAAAAAGAACAAACAGAACGATGAAGAAATAGTGCTATGCTTGAGACAAAGAGGTTATTCTTAATGGTATTTCTTTGAATTTAAAGTGCTATTGATTATAAGACACACTGTCAATTCATGTTTCATTAGAAAACTGATATGCTACCCATTAAATGACATATATGTATATATCGGATATCACAACGTATACATAAAAAAAGAAAACAAGCTCAGATGAAAGCAATGACAACTGTTTCACAGCTGCCATCTGTTTGACATCTGTTTGATACATCACGCTTGACTGTAAGATGCATTGCATTTTTAGAGATGTTAAAATGTGTCTTAGAATATAGAAAATATGATATATAAAGAAACCACGCCTTATTTCTTAAATAAAATAGGACTTCGTTATAAAAGAAACTAACCTTCTCTGAGCACCTACCACAGGTAAAGCCCTTTACGTGTATTTTATTTAATCGCCACAGTGACACTGTGAGAAGCCATTTGTATCTGTGTTTCATAACCGAAGACACTGGGGCTCATGGAGATTAAAAGACTTGAATGGGGTCACCCACTAAGAAGCAGAACCAGGATACATACGTATATTAATGAGCAGTTGTACAGTGAACAGTTATCTGGGATGAACTTGTAGTAATAACATAGGAGAATAAAAGGAGAGCTTGAAACATGGTATATAAATTAATATTTACTATATATAAACAGTGATCCTCCATTAATTTAAATTACTGCAGATAAGGGTACTGTGAGTTATCTAAAATACATGTGGTACGTTAATGAGCTAAATGTTGCCCTGATGGATTTTATTAATTATCAATTAATATATAGTATTAATTTGAAAGTCTTTTACTCTAAATATATGTAAAATATTTTATTTTATTTTGCTTTAATTTTTTGTTGTTGTTCAATTATAGTTGTCCCTATTTTCCCATTGCTCCCCCCTGCCCTACCTACCCCCCACATCCCACATTCAATCCTCCCCCCCATTGGCTTTGTCCATGGGGGTCCTTTATACATGGCCCTGACTTGACCCTTCCCTTTCTTTCCCCTGTTTATTTGAAGATTTAAATATTTTTTATTCAGCACAAAATCTTATACTTACTATTTACCTGGGAATCTCTTCATAGATATTTTCTATTAGTTTTTTTAAAAGAATAATAAATTCAGTTCATTGCTAATACTAAAGGTAATACAGCTTTAATTTATAGAGGCCTTAGTTAATATTTAACTATCTTTACAGTCTCAAGAAATAATATTTGAATTGTACCAAATTTGTGCCCATTAAAACACTAAATATTTATATTTGGTTAATATGCATATTTAAAAGATAGATTTCATAATTTTAATTTCATACTTGTGAAATTTAAAGTATACTATGCCACTCAAAGTGGTTTTTAAGTAAGATGACCATGCATTAAACTTCAATATACAGTTTTAGCAATATCTTGTAAGCTTAAGCTATATTGTGATATAAAAATTTAAATTTCTTTGAAACTTTTTCTGTTAAAAACTACTTTTTTGTGTTAGTATTCTTAATATTAAACTATTCTAATTTTAATCAACACTTGATGGAATAATTATCTAAATAATTGATCATAGAATATTAGAAGGCATCAACAATTAGAAAGTATCACTAATTAAAAATACATGCCCGCACGTGCGTGCGCTCTCTCGCTCTCTCGCTCTCTCTCTCTCTCTCTCTCTCTCTCTCCAGTAGGCCTCAAGGCACCTTACCCTCTTCACAATGAATCATGGGTCTTCCTGTGAGAAGTGCTGTAGTAAGCATGAACTCTGAAGCCAGATTCTCTGGGTTTGAATCCTGGTCCTGCCACTTATCACTTACCATTTGGGACCATGGACAAATTATTTAACACGCACCTGCCTGAATTTCATCATTCATTAAATCTAGAAGCCCTGCCCCAGAGGATTATTAATGATCACATTTAAAGTATTTTTAACAGTACCTTACACATTGTAAATATGGTATAAATGTTTGAATGCAAATTCTGTCTCTATTTGCATTCTTTTAGAAAATGTCAGACGTACAAACAACATTTATACTATGCTAATATTAAGGGATAAATTGTACTGGTACTGTTTTCTGAAGAGTCATTATCTCACGCAATGGTCTTCAAACTGTGTCCTAAGAACAGGATTCTGCGGAGGACTTGAGGGGGTCACCAAAAATGGTTCATTTGAAATTCAAATTTTAAAAAGCAGTTTTAATTTTCAAAAATACCACCTGGCTTAATTAAATATCATGCAAGATTCAGAACACATCTTTCTTTACTATGGCAGTACCTATTAGAATAAAAAAAGAAACAGTATGTCAAATTGTGATAGTTTTGTACTAAATATTTTAAAATGCAAGATGTAGGCCCTGCCTAACTTTAAAAATTAGGTCTTGCCTGACTGTTAAAATTATGATCAAGAATGCCAACAGCTGGTAGATGCTATTTCAGATTAAACTTAGAAAAAAAATTTTCTCCTATCTGCAAACTACTTGAACAGTTAAACTGAAGTTTCCTGAGATTCCAATTAAATTGCTCTAGTAGTTAAAATAACTGTTACTATTTTCAGCTTATCTGTGAATCAGGATATCTTCATACTGGACTTCCAAAACAAAACATAGAAATAATATTGAAAACAGACTTATTTTTCTACATTGAAATTTATAATAAATAAATATTATAAACTTAAATTTATAATGAACTTAAAGATTATAATAAACTTGAATCTCCATTTGCTTTAAGTATGAGGTTTTTGTAAGACATACTTGAAAGAGAGATTCTATAGTGTCAGCCAGCACCTTAACCGTAGCCCGAGTGATGGAAGCCTAAATAGAACTTCTTTCGGTCAAACATGGTAGAAAGAAAAACTTTAACACTTCGAAATTTTTAAGATACAGAATGAAACTTGTTAAGACATTGAAACAGCTATTCCTTAAAGAAGCAACTACGTACTGCATCAGGAAGTATTGTAAAATAAATTAAAATAACAAAAACAGTAGTTAATCCAGGCTTTTCATTTTATAGATATTAAAAAATGGAGGTACAGAGAAATGATTCATTCTAAATCACAAGAGAATGGTAGAGAGAAGATGCATAATCAATTTTTTTCAATCTGCTGCATGCTTTTTTTTTAAAAAAAACATAGTTTCTATTTTTTCCTGATTATGACTATGTACCTAATAATGCAAACCAAGGAAATAGTTTAAAACATTGCTACTTTGTCAGAGCAAGCCTAGCAATATGCTGGTTGATAAGAACACTCTTCTTGGGGTGCCTAAACTCTGCATCGAAATGGTAGCAGGACAGTCTTCAAAAAGGCTGCACGTGTCAGCTTACTGTAGAGACATTTATATTTAGACCTCTTATAAAAGGGCCTATTTAAAAATTAAAAAAAATGTTTTATTAATTGTGCTGTTACAGTTGTCCCAATTTTTCCCCACTTGCCCCCCTCCACCCAGCAACCCCCACTCCCTCAGGCAATCCCTCCACCACTGTTCACGTCTATGGGTCATGCATATAAGTTCTCTGGCTGCTCCATTTCTTGAACTGAACTCTACATCCCCATGGCTATTCTGTAACTACCTATTTGTACTTCTTAGTCCCCTCACCTCTTCACCTGTTCTCTCACACTCTCCCTCCCATCTGGCAACCATCAAAATGCTCTCCTTATCCATGATTCTGTCTCTGTTCTTCTTGCTTGCTTGCTTTGCTTTTTAGATGCAATTGTTGATAGGTGTGTGTTTATTGTCATTCATAGTTTTGATGTTCTTCTTTTTCTTAAACAAGTCCCTTTAAGATTTCATATAATAATGGTTTGGTGATGATGAACTCCTTTAGTTTTTTCTTATCTGGGAAGCTCCTTATCTGCCCTTCCATTCTACACAACAGCTTTGCTGGGTAGAGCAATCTTGGCTGTAGGTCCTTGCTTTTCATGACTTTGAATATTTCCTGTGAGTCCCTTCTAGCCTGCAAAGTTTCTTTTGAGAAACTGCCTGACAGACTTATAGGAATTAGTAGGTAACTAACTTCTTTTCTGTTGCTGCTTTTAAGATTCTCTCTTTATCTTTAATCTTTGGCATTTTAATTATGTGTCTTGGTATGGACCCATTTGCGTCCATCTTGTTTGAGAATCTCTGTGCTTCCTAGACTTGCATGTTTATTTCCTTCACCAAATCAAGGAATTTTTCTTTCATTACTTTTTCAGATAGATTTCCAATGTCTTGCTCTTTCTATTCTCCTTCTGGCACCCCAATGATGTGAACATTGGTATGCTTGTAGTCGTCTCAGAGACCCCTTACACTATCCTTGTTTTTTTGGATTCCTTTTTCTTCCTGGTGTTCTGAATGGTTGTTTTTTGCTT
Organism: Pteronotus mesoamericanus; assembly: GCF_021234165.1. Taxonomy (NCBI): domain Eukaryota; kingdom Metazoa; phylum Chordata; class Mammalia; order Chiroptera; family Mormoopidae; genus Pteronotus; species Pteronotus mesoamericanus. The sequence continues at coordinate 23,895,947 of NW_026555234.1, read as the reverse complement.
CCTTCTGTTCCATATCATTGATTTGATTCACAACTTTATCCACTCTCCTGTTGTGTCCCTGTAAATTGTCCTTTATTTCAATTAGAGTATCCTTTGTTTCTGACTGGATCATTTTTATGTTGTTAAGGTCCTTACTAAGTTCCTTGAGCAGTGTTTTGAATTCTGCATCTGATAGATTACTCATCTCCATTTTGTTTAGTTCTTTTTCTGGAATTTTGATCTGTTCTTTCATTTGGGCAGCCTGCCTGTGTTTGTTTCTGTGGAGCTTCTATGACTCTGTCTTGGTAGTGTGTCCTGTAGGGTCCTATCACCCAAACTGGGTACTTGAGGTGCACCCTGTGTGTGGGCTAAGAGCACCTTCCTCTTGTAGTTGAGCCTTCATTACTGTTGGCAGGTCTATGGGAGGAATTTACCCAGGCCAGTCAGCTGCAAGAACTGACTGTACCACTGACCATCAACCTACGTCCTCTGTGGAGGATCAGCAGTGCGGGGGCAGGGTGGTGGTGCTCCGATGTGGTCTGCAGCTGTCCACTGAGTGCTCAGGCTCTGGGGTTTCCTGAGTGGTGGAGTCAGGGTCAGCAACCTGTGTTCTGGCCGGGGCACTGAGTGTGAGCCACAAAGCAATCTGCAGCTGGCAGTTCCTTGTGATCCAAAGCTGGCTGTTCCTAGTGTCAGGCCTGGGGCTGCTTAGCCAGAGGTAGGAGGGCTGGGGGCAGGCCATAATTGGGTGGGGCAGAGCCTCAGGGAAGTGCCAGGAGTGGGCAAAGTGTACGCCCTGCTGCCGGGCACTTCAGTTCCTCTCTGCATGCCACTAGTGCCTTTCAAGCTGCTACCTTGGTGGTGCTGGAGCTCAGAGGGAGTGAGTCTAAGTTCATGTGCGTGATCTTTAAGGGGAACTGCTTGGGACTCCAGAAGCTTCTTCCACCAACTCAATCCCCACTGGTTTTGCAGCCAGAAGTTATGGGGGCTTATCTTCCTGGCACTGGAACCCTGGGCTGGGGAGCCTGGTCTGGGGCTGGGACTCATTGCTCCTGAGATAATCCCTCCCGAATTGCTATCCACCACATGTGGGTGTGGGGACCCACCCGTTTTGTGTCTTCGCCTCTCCACATCTCCTGCCCATCTGGATAGATGTGGTTTCTTTAGATCCGTAGTTGTTGGACCTCCATTCAACTTGATTTTTGACGGTGCTGCGTGACCACTGGTTTATAACTTAATTGTAATTTTGATGCGGTTGCGCAAGGAGGCGAGCCATATTTAACTGCACCTCCATCTTTAAAAACTTGTTTACATCACTCAAAGTATTTCTCTTTTGTGGTTTATATATGTTTTTAAGTTGGATATGATACAGCATAATAAATTTACTTTATTGTGTTTTAAATAGAACTTTAGGTATTTTCTTACTTCCCACTGAGTACTGCCACACCTACGGTGCTCCTGGGGGTGGACATAGCGGCAACAAAATTCCACTGGCGAGCCTGAGGGTCCCATCTTTCCACGGTATTCAGATAGCTCCAGCCATCGTGCCCTCCCACTGCGTACATGGGGCCTTCCAGTACGGCCACACCTACAAGGAGACAGGAAGAAATAATGTCTTAAAAATGGCATTTAAACTGAAGTGTAAGTACAATAAATCTTAAACATGTAAATTTAACTAAGCAAAAAATTGATGATAGAGATCTCTGGTTTACTCACAGCTCTTCTTAGTAGAGAGGTGGGTGAGTGAGGGGGGAGAGAGCACTATAGCTCTGGTCATAGAAATTTCAGAGGCCATGTTTTAATGTCATACAGTGGAAAGTTATTAAAAACTACACAAAACGTACATGTTCCCATATTTAAAACATTTTTCAATAATATGGATTTAAGACATATTTGAGAAAGCATTTTTATTCCTTTCCCCCTATTCATTCAAATTCATGATATTTTTATTGCAGTTAGATTTAATAGCACAATCTACTGATGAATCATCACCAGGGAACTGAACCAGCTTCATTTGTTCATTTTTTCAACAAATTATCTATTGAGTTTCTAAGTGCCAGGCGCTTAACAGAACATAACAGATAAGGGCTCTGCCCTCATGGACCTCATATTTTAATTGGGAAACAGAAACCATATATTTTGGGGGTTGTTAAATGCTAAGAAGGAAAACTGAATTGATTAATGGCAGAGTGAGTCAAGGGGAGACTTCTCAGATGCGATGACATTTGAACAAACATGTAAATGAAGTTAGGAAGCCAGACATGGAGATATCTGGGGGAAGAGACGGTGCAGTAAAGGGAACAGTGTGTACAAAGGCCCCACGCCACGCTTCGTGTGTCTGCGATACAGCAAGGAGGCCAGCGTGGCTGGCAGCGTGAGTGATGCGTAGAGTGTGGGAGGTGAGGAGAGTGCGCAGCCAGCTCATGCAGTGTGGTTGGGGCTACTGCGAGGACTTTGCGTTTTATTCTAACTGGGACAGAGAGCCAGGGGAAGGTTTTGAGATGAGGTGTGACGTGATCACAGTCAGGTGAGATATAAATGAGTCACTAGAAGGTCAAAACACAAATTTTGCAATACAAATACATTTTAATTTGTGAAATCATGGCCAGATAAGATACAAATATTCATCATTCATATATGTCCTGAATTAACATATTATTCCACTCATTTTATGCCCTGCCAGTATTGGCTATTGTAGACGCACCTACATATCTATAGTTTCAATTATATGTAATATACACCCCATTATATGTGTATGTATATATAATTAATCAAAGAACGGGGAGAAAAAAATAATGGTTCCATCTAGTTGAACACCTTAAGCAGCATCTTTGAAAAGAAACATTTGCAGCAGAACCACGTTTTCAAATGAAATCTTTAATTCCCATATGTAAAAGGGTAAAAGGAGTTATTCTTAAGTAAAAGTTCCTTTTAGAAGTTCAAATTTGAAACATTTATTATAAGGTAACTTAATAAGAACAAGGCTGTTTTTAAATGATGCAAATATCTGAAATAAAGACTTAAAGTAGACACTTTGAGCATTCTCCTTTGAACTTGCTGCAGTTCAATAAAGTCTTTTGTAGGGTTCCTGGGACTAACGATAGCATTCCATGCACAATCTAGTCTGCACAAAACGGCTGGATCATGGGTATTCTCATTCCATGTACCGTATGTGTAAGAATTTACCTTAAGTTAGAATTAAGTTTCTTTCCCCTACAGTAGGGGAAAGTTTGCAGTTGAATCACAATATTGTCCCTGAATTTTACGGTCGACCCAAATTTTATGTCTCATTTATGCTACTTTTAAGATATCTCTTCCTATATTCTGTGCCTATGTAATAGGCAATTTTATGGATATAAGGGTAATGTTTACAGTTTTCTTTGTTAAATTTGATATAGTTAATTTTAAGCTTCCTCCCTGCACCTCAGCCCTGACCTTCTGGTTTACTTCCCAACTTGAAACTTAAGGTCACCTCTCATTGAAACCTAATTGCAACTAGTAGAATTCCTTGTCTCTCCGATCTTTTACTGTACTCACTACCACTACCTAGATGGTATCTTCATGCCTTGGTAATTTGCACTGGCTTTTTGGGGCATCCTCTACTCAGGTGTTTAGTGTTAATAAACTGAGTACTGGAGAAAGCTATGCTATCCAAACTATGCCTTCACTGCTACTCATCTATTTTTCAAATTCATCTTTTATGATGGCCTATCGAATTCTTCATTGCAACTATTTTTAAGCCTTTTTCAAAATGTAATAAATGGACATCATGGCACAAATTCTTCCTATCCCTGATGCAATGTGACTCTGCAGTTCCTTCCATCAAGAGGACGCGTCTATTTCCCTGCTCTTTGAATGGGGGCTTGCCCATGTAACTTGTCTTGGCCAGTGGGGTGTTAGTAAACATGATGCAAGCAGAAGTTGTAAAGTGTCTGTGCACTGGCCTTGCCTTCGCTTGCTGCTTTTGAAATCCTGTGACTGCCACCACGTGGAAAAGCCTGGGCTAGACTGCTGAACCGTTAGCGGCGTTGGCCCTGTGGCCTGTGTTTCCCAGGCCAACAGCCTGCCTACCGCTGCACATGTGAGTGAGGCCCTCCTGTCAACCCGTCAGCCTTCCACAGATTGAAGAGAAAACCCAGCGGAGATTATCCGAGACAGCCCAGACCAGAACAGCCTAACCCGCAGATCCGTGAACTAAATTAACGGTTGGTTTAAGGCTTGAAGTTTTGCAGTGGTTTGTTATACAGCAAAAACCGGGTGGTACACATATTTCAAGCCTCATGTAATTTTATTTCCACCTCCTTCGCTCTCATCAAACAATTCTTTCTATTTCATCTGTTCTTTCTCTTACGAGAAAAGAGAGGTCATGTGATACAAGATCCCTAAATTCTCTATCATCTCAAAGTGAGCCATCAGTTTCTTGAGGGTAAAGACAGTATCTTCCACATTTCTGCATACCTACAGAGCAAAGACTATGGCATATAGCACATGTTAATCAGTGTCCACTCAGTGAATTATTAAATGCAAAAGGAAAAGTCTCTATCATTACATTCTCTGTGTCACCTTCAAATTGTTCTGGGTTTTACTCATTTCTGCTTAAAAACCATGGGATACACATAGAAAACATAGATTTTTAAATAGTATTTCAATTAGGTTAGATAATACTAATTGTTAACACAAAACACACATATCCAAAGTGGCCTGTCAGTTTATCCTGCTACCCTAAAATATCCATGCTTTTTGCTCTGGCTGGGTGGCTCAGCTGGTTGGTGCGCTGCCCCATGCATCAAGATGTTGCAAGTCTGATCCCTGGTCAGGGCACAAAGCTAGGTTTTGGGATTGATCCTCAGTCAGGGCACGCACAAGAAGCAAACAATTTATGTTTCTCTCTCTCACATCAATGTTTCTCTCTCTCTGCTCCTTCCTCTCTCTCTAAAATCAAATAAACATATCCTCTGGATTTAAAAAACAAAAACAACTCATGGTTTTATTTATACTAGCTGCACATATACAAGTATGCATATGCCTGTATTCTTGCTCCTGCTTCCCCCATAACAGACTGTGTGCAGGGATGCTTGGTGACTGCTGCTGACTTAGCAGCTGCACACTCATCTTCTCCCCGGTCCAGAATGTAAAAATGCCGTGGAACCCTAATGCATGATGTTATGAACAACTGTGCAGTTATACTCACCAAGGCCATGCCTATGTGTGGACATAGGAGGCATCACACTCCAAGTTTTTGTTTTGGGGTTGTAGCATTCTACCGTATTCAAAGTCTTCAGTCCGTCTCTTCCCCCGACCACATACAGTTTGTCATCTAACACCGCAACACCGAACTGTAGCCGCCTCCCATTCATATTCGCTACAGGAGTCCACATATTTGTACGGAGATCATACTTTTCAATGCTTGTTGCTCCTTAATGGTTATATATAAAAGTTACGTAAATAAAAAGTTCACCATGATTATTTTATGAAATAATCACACAAAAATATACTTTTAGTAGCATGGACAACAATACTTTTGTTATATGCCAATAAGCCCTTGTATGATCTGGCCTCTGCTTATATCCCCGACCTCATCTACTAATATTCTCCAGGGCATGCAGCAGGGCATACATCTCCTACTATTCTCCATGGCATACACCACGCTCTGGTATTAAAGGGTCGAGTGAAAAAGAATTATCTGTTAAAGAAGGTTGAGTAGCAATAGCTAGAAGTGGGAGGAAAAGCTGGGTAGTTTAATGTCATAGAAGCCAAAGGAAGAAAGTTTATAGCAGGTAGGACTATGAACAGTATCAAATGCTACTGAGAGGTTGAAGTAAGAGAGCAACTAAAAAGTATTACTAGATTTAGCTGCATAGAGGCCACTGGTGACTTTAAGAAGTGTCCCTTGTTTGAGTGGTTGAGAGAGGACTGGAAGGTGAGGAATGCAGATAATTCTTTGGAGAAGTTTGGCTATAAAAGGGAGGAGAAAAAGATGGGCATTACTAGATGGGTTAAGGGATGTTTTGTCTTATTTTACTTTTAAAATTGGAAAAACTTGAGTTTGCTTAAATGGTAACGGAAGGATTTAGTTATAAGGAAAGAAACTGAAAATACATGACATGATGGGACCTTGAGAGGCAGGAACGGGCAGCATCAGAGCACAGGTGAGGGGCTGGTTTTCATAGGAGGAAGGAGAGGATGCACATTCCATTGCAACCAGGGACGGCAAGAGCGTACGTGTGGGTCATGTGCTTTGGGAACTCTGAGTGTGCCAAGTTTAGGGGGTAACTGCCTGGCGACATCTACATTTTTTTTAAGAATTGGAAGATTGAAAGAACTCCTGCTGTCTTGATGAACTGACACCAGTGCAGCTAAGGGGGAAAGAAGCCCCACTCCTCTTAAAAAACCCAGCCCCCCATTACAAAGAGTTTGATTAGTGTCTACTTTATTTCCCTCTTCTAAACTTCCGATACCACATGCCATCAGTGCTATTCTTATAGATTTACAATTAGGACGAACATTTATCCTAAAGTATTTGTTAAAATTAGGTCATCAGAGCACTAGTACTACTGATAATCTCCTAAAATTCAGAAATAGTTTTATTATATATTATCATGTTTTCTTATTATTGTAGTTTTATTATTTACTCTATAAAAATTTTAAGTTATTTGAAATAAATACCAAGTCTTTTTCTATCTCTATATTCTCACAGGGCTATATAATCGACTCCACTGTATATAGCAGCTGTTTAGAAATATTTTTGAATTTGAATAATATTTCTTTATTACTTTTAGCTATAAGGAGATTTTACTCCTACACTCAGATTATTCTATATAATAGTATTCTTGACTCTATATTTGACCTTAAAAACTTCCTTCATTAAATAAGAAGACAGTGCCAATCATCTCTCCTCACTAGTGGATTTAAGAAATATTTATTTAATTTTAATTTTAATTTATTTCTTTATATCTAGTTCACTAAACAGTACCATAGCCTTATAAAATGGTAACTAAAAATTCTTTTGCTAATATCAAGCATAATTCTTACATAAAATCTAAAAACATTGTCTGAAACATATTGATATCTTAATAATATATATCAAAGCATAACAAAATCCTACCAACTGCAAAATTCTATGAAAAAGTTTAGAACTCCCCCAATTTACATGGAAGAATTAACCTTTAAAAATAGTAGGCACAAATACATTCTAATATTTTCTTAGTAGCTATTTAGATCCATCCCCAGTTTATTTGTAGGGCTCTTTACTAAACAGAAGGGATCAAGAACCCAGTCATCAGACTACTACCTAACTAACATGAACAGCTTTTCATTATGAAGACACTGGGAATAAGGTAAGGCCCAGGAAGGCAGATTGAAGAGAATGGAAGGTTGGAGTATTTGCTTGTTAAGAAAGACTTAGAAATAATGTCAGTCAAGCTACAAGGGCCAGATTACAAGAAAGACTTGAAATCTTGAAAAAGAAATTTATACCTTATGTGGTAAGAAATAAAAATTGCTGGAGTTTTTGAGCAGAGTAATGGCAAGTTAACACAAGAGTTAGAAAAGCTAAGAGTATAGTCTCCAGGGTCAAAATGACTGAACTTTTCTCTATCACTAATTAGTTGTGTGATCCTGGGAAAGTTACTTAAATTCTGTCTCAATATCCTTACCTATAGACGAGTGCAATAATAACAGTCAGCTCTGAGAGTAGCTGTTAAGAAGAAATAATGCAGGTTAAGTGCTTAGCATAATGCCTAGCACGTATTAACAACATAAGTTAACATGATCAAAATATGTGGCCTACTGGGAGGCTAACTGTAATTAGAAAGATAGCAATGGAAACTTGGAAAAATAAGACCCATTTGAAAGAAGTCATTTGGGGACCGCAGATTTTAAGGTTTGACAAGGGGTGGGGGTGGGGGCAACAGTAGATGTATATTGTCTACTTTGGGTACTTGGTAACTGAGTTCCCTTCCCAGGATTGGGGAATGTTACACTGTATGTATGGGTCTTGATGAGAGGGAGGGACCCACCTTGCAGAAAGCTGAAAAGACACAGGCATTTTTTTTGTTTTTGGAAGTTCAGGGTCCAGGACTGAGCTAAACATAGTCAAATGGATGCTTGCCCCTAGTATTTAAAATCTTAAGTAGGAATTATAAAGAAGATGTAGTTCCTGCCTGTTTCTCAATAGCCTTCCAATAAATTTCTTATCTACTTATATGAGCCAGAGTTGGTGTTCACCAAAGAACAATGAATTATGAATCCAAGTTCTCAAGTATGGGAGACGTGGTCCGAGAAAATCTGAACACACAGAGTTTGAGATGTAAGCTGAACATAAAACAGTATATTTTATGCAAGCTGGACACATAAGAATAAAATTGAACTTAGAGAGTATAATTAACATAGGGATAACAGTTAAAGCCTTGAAAAGGGGAGGGAAAGATAAGCAGTAGTAGGAATGACTACAAAGCTAAGCACCACTTCCAGGTTCACAGTGGATACTTAATACTTAGTTTTGCAGATTGATTATCTGCACCGTGGAGATCTACTACTTATACTATAACTCTAATCAGTGATCTTACTTTGTGTATTTCTGTACTGTTTAGTCACCAAGCCTATATTTAGAACTTAAGCATCTATACATACATAACACTATGCTTTATGTTATATGGAATAACATCCACATATCTATATCTATACCTAGCTTTGTCTCCATAAACCTAAGAGTTAAATAACAATATAAGACTTTCTGTAAGAGCTCATATTTTTATATGCCTTAGAAATGTCACATAGAAACCTTCAGACATGATTAACGCATCAAGGGCATTAGCCATACAAGTAATTCAAAAGATGGGAAAGGACACTCTTTATACATTAGACAAATACTTACTGATGCTAAGTGCAAGGCACACTTCTAGGCTCTGAGAAAATGTTAGTGAACACAACAAAATCCTTGCTGTTCTGGAGCTTACTTGGGGGAAGAGGTAGACAGATCATAAGCAAATGTATCAAGTGCTATTAGGAAACACAGGGCAGGGTAAAGAGATAGAAAGTAGTAAGCAAAATATTTGAAAGTGATGGGCAAGAGGTTGCTACTGATAGTCATAGAAATCCTCTTTCACATCTGAGAGGAGATCTGAGTGGCTAATTTCTGCTAAGCCTTCCAATATCAAGGCACAGAGCATCCATGAGAGGAATAGCCAGGGCAATAATGTTTGGCATGTCAGATGAACAAGGAGGCCAACGGGACTGAAGCAGAAGGAGGGAGGGGAAAAGTAGAATGAGCTGAGATCAAAGAGGAAGCCAAAGTCAGGGAGGTATTGTTAGGGGATTGCAGACTGTTAGAATTCAGAGGAAGAAATTAATGTATACTGAGAGAAAGCACACAGAAAGCGTCTAGCACAACACCTGCGCTTGGTAGTCAGTATGTACGGTGTTTGTTCTATCATTATTACTATTAACAGCAACTGTTGCAGGAATGGTACAAAGTATTTCGAGATGCCCTTGACCCAGATTTCCCAGCTGTTTATGTTTTATTACATTTTCTTTCTATGTATGTATGGGTTTTTCTCCTGAACTGTTTAAGAGTAAATTGCAGAAGTGATACCCCTGTACCCCTAAATACTTCAGTGCATCTTCCTCAAAACAGGAAATTCTCTTAAAAAACATTATACAATCACCAAAATCTGAGATATTAATGAATGTAAATGAATCAATATAAATTAATGAATATAAATCAATATTAATACAATGCTATTACCTAATCTGCAGGCCTTATTTGGATTTTGCCATTTGTCTCAGTTATGTCTTTTATAGCAAAAGAAAATCCAAGATGATGCATTGTAATAGCTGTCATGTCTCCTTAATCTCTTGCAGCCTGAAACAATTCCTAAATCTTTTCTGCATTTTTTGACATGGATGTTTTGAAATACTACAGACAAGTTATTTTATAGCACATCTCTCCACTTGGATTAGTCTTTTCCTTGTGAATAAATTCATATTATACACTTTTTGCATAAACACCACAGATGTGCAACTGAGCTCTTCTCTGTGCATCTTATAAAATGCACATGCTGCTGGTTAGTCTCATTACTGGCAGTATGATCTTTGAATATTTGGTTAAGGTGCTGTGTGGTAGGTCTCTCCACTGTAAAAATATTATTTTACCCTTTATAACCAATAAGCAAGTCGTTGGGAGATCCTTTGAGACTAAATATCCTGTTGCCAAACTTTCACCTACTAGTCTCAGCATCCATTGAGGTTCTTGACTAAATCAGTTGTTATTATGATGGTTGTCTTATGGTGATTTTTTTAATCTTATCTTTGCTTCTATATTTATTTGTTGGCATTCTCCTATCATAAGGAAGAGCTTTCCTTTCTCCCTTCTTCATTTGAATCAGTGTGGTCATGAACACTTATTGATTTACTAGGTTACAATCTTTACTTACTTTGATGCTGAAATTATCCTAGATTGGACAGTGGTAGCCTCTACAGACTGAGATCCTTGACCTGTCTCCATCATTCTTTGAGCAATTCCTACTTTCCTGCTCTACAATGTGTTCTAGGCTTATGTTGTACTTTTTCTACCCCAATGCTAGAGCCAGCCATTTCTCCAAAGAGCTCTTCGGCCATATTTATTACTATTTCAAATTCATTTTTTTTCTGTTTTCCCCAATAAGAGATGTAATACCTTTTGTTGAATCTATTCCACCAACGGCAAATAATGTACCAACAGTTGACTTCCTAGGTTTTGTCCGAGGACTTTGTAACATGGGCCGTCTCTCTGGTAATAAATGATACTTCATTGCTTCCATAATTAGTTTCTGACATTCTATATCATCCCGAAAAAGTGCATTATTTTCCATGTCTGCCAGGAACTAGAAAAGAAAAAGTGAGCACTGAATGACCAAGAAAATGTTAAGTGTAAAAGGATAAACTACATAGTTCACAAATGGAAATAATCTCATTTTTTAAAAAAAAGTCTGGACATCTATTTTAAAGTGAAATATGTGACATTTACAAGATTTACATTTTAAATTTCATTGAAAACCACAAAACTGTGAGGATAAGTGGTATGCTCTAAATCTTAACAGTGCTTATCTCTGGGGCATAGGGAAGCTGGTGCTTTTTTAATGGTATTTTTTCCCTACTTTTCTATGTTTTCCAGATTTTCTAAAATAAATCATTTTATCTTCTTAATTATAAATAATTTTACCTAAAGAGAAATAATCACAAGTTGACTAACAGTCTTATTTCATATTTGAAACAGTCTTCAAACAGCAGCAAAAACAAACTTAACAATTTCTTAGGGGGCAAAGGACTCTAAATGAGTTTTATTTATACTAGTTGCACATATACACGTATGCATATGCTTGCTCGTGACTATTCTAAAAGAATTAAAATCATTTGTGAATCACTGAATCCAATTTTTTTTAAATTATGGAGTTTTATGTAAATGTATACAACCTTCCATTAAAAAAAATGCATTTTTAAATAGTGTATGAGTTCAAGAACGTCTTTATTTTCTTCCAGATGGATAGTCAGCTCTGCACGAGCACTATTTATTAAATGATCCCCTTCATTTCCAACAGAATTGAAGCCTGGTCATATATTACATTCTCATAAATAGATTCAGGATAAATGAGATGTTTTTTGATTCTTCATTCTGTTCCATTGATCTTATTTGTCTATTCCTCTTCTAATACCATACAGTTTTAGTGTTTTTATAGCATTTCTGATTATCTGATATAAATCTACCTTCATCATTCATTTTCATAGTTTTCTTAGCAATTTTTGAATCTTTACTTTCCATATAAACTTGAGATAAATTTATCTAATTCCCCTTCACCATCTTGATCCTGTTGGAGTTCTAATAGAAACTGCATTAAATTTATTTATTAATTTTGGGAGAATTTACATTTTTATGCTATTAAGTCTTTCTGTTGAAAAACCCTTTCTATTTGTTGTATAGCTTTCTTCATATAGGTCTTGTGCCTTTCCTTTATTAAATATATTCTTACATATTATATTATTTTTACTGTTATTGAAAATAAAGTGTTACATTTCTGTTTTACACATTTCTTTTTACTGGAAGAGAGATAAATCTATTGATTATTGTGTATTATAACCTACACTTTACCACATTCCCTTATAAACTTCTAGCTATAAGGCATAAAATCATAATCATTACTAATTGACCTTTTTTCCTAATGTGTATGCCAATTATTCCAGTTTTATTTTATTATTGCAAAGCTAAACCTTTCTAAGCAATGTTAAATAATTGGAGTGATATAGAGTATTTCTGTTTCTGGTTTGAACTGATATGGTTTTAGTGTTCCACTATTTGGAAAAATAGTTGCTGTAGCATTTAGTAATCCATCTTTATTATATTTAGATTGTTCTCTATTTATTTTACTTTAGACTTTTAAAATAAAGAATGATTGTTAAATTTTTTCCCAAATATCCTTTGTACATCTATTGATATGATTGCAAGGTTTTTTTTCTCATTTAAATTATTCACATAATTAGTAAATACCTCAACAGATTTCCTGAAACTCAACCATTCTTGCATTCTGAAAAAAGACCTTCCTGGTCTTCTTTTTGAGATGCTCTAGGACTGCACTTGATAAGATATGTTTTACACATGATATAATTCACTATTTCAAGTATACAATCCAGGGGTTTCTAGTAAACTGAGGAAGTTGTACAACCATTAATGTAAAACAGTTTTGGAACATTTTCATCACCTCAATTAAATTATGCCTGTTTATTGCTAATCTCTCTTCCCCCTCCTGTCCCAAGTACCAATCTGTCTTAATAAATCTGTCTTTTTACATGTTTTATATAAATAGAATCACACAATATGTGGTCTCTTATATTTTGCTTTTTTTTAATTTTTGTTTTTGAGGTCCATGATGTTTTGAGGTCCATCCGTGTGTAGCATGTATCAGTATTTCATTTCTTTTTATTGTTGAATAATATTCCACTGCATGGATCTACCACAGTTTGTCTATCTCTTCACTAGGTGATGGACACTTAGGTTGTTTCCAGTTTTTGGCCATTACGAATAAAGTTGTTAAGATCATTTGAGGGTAAGTCTTCATGTGAATATGCAGGGTCCAGCACAAATAACACCTCTTTTCTATTACAAAATCATAAGCATGTAATTCTGTAAATTCTGTAACATAATGATATCACACTCAAGCACACCATATGACATTTTAGGTGAAATGTTCAAATTAAAACTATAAATTATTATACCCATTATATTACCCTACCAACCACACTCAAGCAGGCCTTACTTCTGCTATACACTGTATGTTTTCATTTCTTTTGCATAGATATCTAGGAGTAGACTTGCTGGGTCATGTGGTAAATTTATGTTAACTTTTTAAGAAACTGCCAAACTGTTTGCCAAGGTGGTGGCACGTTTTACATTCCCACCAGCAATATGTGAAAGTTCCTGTTTCTCCACATTCTCACCAACAAATGTTACTAGGTCCTTTTATTTTAGCTGTTTGAGTGAGTGGGCAACGTGGTTTTACTTTGCATTTCCTTATTGCAAAGGAAATGCAATACTGACTACCAATACTGAGAATAAGTTCATGTTTTGATAATGGAAGAAATGAAAGTTTCTAACACAAGTCACTGGAGAAAATACAAGGTCCAGCACAAATAACGCCACTTTTTATTACAAAATCTTTTATTACAAATTCATAAGCATGTAATTCTGTAACATAAAAATATCACACTCAAGCACACCATATGACATTTTAGGTGAAATGTTCAAATTGCTGTCCATCTTGTGTGAGACATTCACGTACCCTACCAACCACACTCAAGCAGGTGTTGCTTCTGGTGGGCCCTGTAGTTTGTGGCATTTGGAAACCAAGACCAGCACACTGAAGGCCAAAACGCCAAATGAGTCTCAGGACTTACGCTAGGGTATACATTTTGGTATTAATTATTCCATATTTTTCCTATGCACACAAATACAGTTATACTGGCTCTAGAAACCATTAATGAATGGGCATTGAGTTGGCTCATTTAGATTAATCTTAATGTTTATATTACTTCTATTACATATGATTATATTAGTCTTTTCTAAGTAAAAATGAATGTGAAAAAAATTGTAGAAGGTAGTCTTGAGAGCCTTAATAGTTACTGCAATTTGAAGTAAAACATATTTCTTAGCATGCTGATAGTCTGTAAGTTATGAATAAATGAGACTAATTATATATATTTTTTCCTCCCAAAGGAATTAATTATATTTAAGTAGAGAAATAAAGTAATAGAAGAAAATATGAAGCCATTAATCCATGTATCAGATTAATTAAATGGAAGGTACCAGATATCATCTGGAAAATCATTCAGAAGGCACTGAGAGAGAACTACAAGATACAAACTGGGGTATACTCTGCATTTTAGGTAATATTATGTGCCTTCTCTGCCATAAAAAAGGGGCAAATTATTAACATGAAAGTATTTAGAAAATAGAAGAAGTATTTCCAATTTGTAAATTTTTACCTTAACTCACTTACTTGTTTAGCATATGACTATTTCTCTAAAACCATCCCCTCTCCAACACAGAATGTGAACGATTTATGAACTCTAAAGGTTTTTAAAAATATTTTGGTATCAAAAACTTGTAAATTAAAAAAAATATGCTAAAAGTAAATACAAGGCATAGTCAGGTCCTTTGGCCATTTTTTAAATTGCATTGTTTTTTTGAGGTTGAGTTGTTTAAGTTCTTTGTAAATTTTGGATGTTAGCTCCTTATCAGATGTATCATTGACGAATATTTCCTCTCATTCAGTGAGTTGTCTTTTCATTTTGTTGATGGTTTCCTTTGCTGTGCAAAAACTTTTTAGTTTGATGTAGTCCCATTTGTTTATTTTTCTTTTGTTTCTCTTGCCTGAGGAGATATATCAGAAAAAATATTGCTACAAGAAATGTCTGAGATTTTACAGCCTACGTTTACTTCTAGGATTTTTATGGTTCCGAGTCTTACATTGAAGTCTTTAATCCATTTTGAGTTTGTTTTTGTGTATAGTGTAAGAAGGCGGTCTAATTTCATTTTTTCAGCAGGTATCTGTCCAATTTTCTCAACACCAGATGCTATGTGGGTGCCTCTTCCTGGCTCCAGGGCTCTGGGCTAGGGATCCCGGTGTGGGATTGAGACCCCATTCTCCTCTGGGGGAACCTCTGCAGCTGAGATATCCCTCTGGAATCTCAGCTGCTGCCTCCAGGAGTAGGGTGAGCCCTTTTCCTGTCTCCACCCTTCCCACCAGACTGTAGCAGGCAGTTAGACAGACATGAACAGAATAGGAACAATAGGCCAGGTACTGAAGGTCACCCAGGATGGAAAGTCCCCGATGCCTAGCAACAGGCAAACTGGGAAAACAAGTATTTTAGGCTAGGACCTTACCTGCCCCTACCAGGCTGACCTTTCCACACTTAGCATGTCAGTACCCCTGCGATTAAGACCTCCTGATCTTTCATATTGCTAGTCATGTGGTTTAGATTCCTTAGAGAAGGAACCAGGTGGCCAGAGAATCCCTCCTATGACTCCGGTATAAGTCCTTGTATGCTAATCTCTTAAGCATTAAGCTCCAAGGACAATGAGGTTCTGACCTGCATCAAATAATCTTAGGAACAAAGCCTTGAGTCTGTTGAACACAGAGACAGAGTTTTGGTCAAACTAGAGATAACATTTAGATCTCAGTTGTGTTTCAGCTTCAGGCCCAGGAAAGCTACAAAATCAGAAAATCAGCTATGCCACAGCTGACAAGCTGCGATGACTAACCAAGCCCCTCCCCAGGCCAACGAATCAGCAGAGGCTATGACTCTGAAAGGACAGATCTGAAAAGCTGATGAATATTCAGTTGAGATCCTCCCCTAAAACCTCCAGATAAAAACCCTTAAGACAAAGGACCCAGCGTGTACTTGTGCACTTGTGCTCTCTCGCTCTCTCTCACACACACACACACACACACACACACGCCCATGCCTTTCCCCACACCCTTCTTTCCATAGGCATGTTCTCTCTGGAGCGCATTTGTGCCTTTTTTCCTGTCCTTTCCCCAGGCGTGTTTCCTTTGCCTTTCTTTCTCCTAAGCTCCAGGAGCCTTTTTGCCTCTATATCTTGTTTCTTGAGTCCACACAGCCCAGCTGGCTCACTTCTTCTACCTCTGTGACTTTCTAAATAAACATTTGCTTGTATTTGAGTCTTGCCTCTGAACTCTTTCTTAGCCAAAACTTAAGGACTGAGTTATAACATCTGGTGTCATTCGCCATTAACATCTCAATGTGGCTCCTTCTGAAAATCCTTGGTTATAAGACTTCTATTCAGCTAGTCTTCAGTTGGGTATTCAGGGTGATTCTTCTACATTTTAGTTGTAATTCCAGTTTGGTCTTGGGAGGAAGTGAGTATAACATCCACCTAATCCGCTACTGTCTTGGATCTCTCCATACCACTACTATTTATAGCACACACAGCACTTTTCTGACCCTCATAATGATCCTGTGACATGTCAGCGAAGATGTTATCTCCACTTGATAGATGAAGAAACTAAGGTGTGTGAACATGCTAGGTCACAGAGTTTTAAAATCTCAGGGCTGGAACTATTATCACGTCTCATTAATTTACGTATCACCAGAATCCAGCATTTAGTGAATACTTAATAAATGTGTAGCAAATGAAGTAACCTAATTTTTCTGGTTCCTAGCTTCTAGCGTTCCTTTTATCAGCAGCTGTACTAATTCTTCAAATGCTAGGATAGGTTTGTAGCTGAGTCAAATAAAATTACTAACCCCAAACCAACAATGTTATTTAATTGATACAATTTGGGTTACTTACTTGATGCACCCAGACCTGCTAGGTTGAAAATATAAATGGAATTTCTTTTTTAGCTTACTATCTTTTCACTTAAAAACTTTATAGGAATATATGTAAAATAACCCTATGGGATAGAATAGTAAGAAAAAAAACCTATAGACACGTATATATTAATGTAATTAGCCTAAAGTAAATACTCAAATTTTGTTGAAATTATGACATTTTTAAATAATCAAAAATTGCTCACCTGTGGTGCAAGAAGAGGTAGCCTAATATAAGCCAAAAGTTTACTGAGCTCTTTCCGTCTCTGTTCCAGATCATGACGGACCCAGGTAAGGAGCGCATTCAAGATCGTTTCTTCGTTAGGAATGTTCATGTCATCGCTGGCCAAGAGCTTTGCAATTTCACTGGCTGGTAATAATACAAATTCCTGGTTTCGGATGACTTCCATGAAATGTTCCTAGAGAGAAAGTAAATATCATATAAACAATACTCTTTTTTTCTGTCCATCAGTTTATTTAAAAGAAACTAAACATTTCTGAATTAGATGTCAAAACCCAGTTTATACTTTAGAACTTCCTTACAATGGATTACTGCTTGCTAGGAAAGAAACACAGTAGGAAAAAACATTTAAACTACAACCACATTGTTAAACTTTCTATTTCACATATTAAGTAGAATTAAAGTGTTGCATCATTTATTACATTTTAAAAATGGACATGGCCTTTTAGGTATTGCTTTGTTCAAGTTAGGGATTAATTTTGGCATGCCTTTCAAAGGAAGATTAAAAAATTAGGTACTGAGATGTATGATGTTCTACCACTAAAAGCTAGTTTAGATTTGTGGATACTGTAGCATTTGGCCGACAGTGGGGCCAAATGCCTGGGTGAGCTGTGAAGCTAACTCAGAAATGGCCTCCAGCTGGCCGGGTTTCCCAAGGCCATTGTGCACCACAGACGTCTTCTCAGACTCTGCTCGGGGAAGAGTGCGTGTCCTTAGGGCTATCCTAAAACCAAACTGGCCTTTAAGAGTGTTTTAATGTTACTTTTTGGATCACACAGGATTTTGAAACTCTTAATTTCCTCTGATTGATGTACAAAGTTCTATTGGTCTCATAGGAAAAAAAGCTAAAGTAAAAGTATGGAACTAGAATGCACCGGGGCTCCAGGACCTTATACTGAAGATGATTCAGTCCAGGCTGCATAGTAGAATCTTGTGACTTTTAATTTGAAATGAGAAATAGAAATGCCCTTGGATGTGAGAGTGACTTTTCCTAGGCTATTATGCTAAGCAATCTAAAAAAGAAGGGAAATTTACTCTCTGGTATACAAGATTACAAGGTTTAATGCATGGGTTCATTACATAGTTATAGTATAAATGCAAATGCTAGACATATTGTCCCTTGATGTTTCTTATACTTCCTACTGTGCTATGCTTCTCTCAGCATACAGAATTTCAGTAAAATAGCTGAGGCTGTTTGAATTAGAGCTATAGATAAAGACTATCATAACTATCTTCTATATTAAAATGAGAATTATATTTTCCATACAGCCTGAAGTAACCCTAGTTAGGTACTGATCTAAAATATATCGGGTTGACATTTTTTTCTGTAGAAATCCTTAAGAGGAAAACCATACATGAATAATTAACTAAATTCAATTGCCTCAATTCATCATGATTTGTTAAAGATGCCAAAATGAATCTATTTTAAATGACTGATTATCCTTTTCAGAACTATATTTTAATAAAACCTCACGCTGGAATGGCTTCAAGCAAACTGTTCTATGCCATTGTATACTGATATTATAAAATGATTTGGTAGCACAGAGCAAGAGCTATAAAAATGCTGAAGCTCTCAACTCAGTTATCCTACAAGTAGTTTAATCCTCAATAAATAATTCACAAGAGGAAAAAACAGCTGGTGCTTTTCTAATGATGCTTATCTGTATTATTATTTATAATCGTAAAAAATGAGAAATACCCTAAATGTCCAGCTATAGCGAGTTGTAACTCAACGGACTATTAAGTAGGCATTAAAAAATTTAAGAACAAAGATTATATAGATACATGGAAAAATGTTTATTCTAAAATGTTAGGTGAGATTTTGAAAACATGGAACATACACTTCTAATTGCTCAAAGGTATAGGGTACGGTATAGCCAACATTTATACAACACTGATATAATTGTTGCCATACTTTCATATGGTACTCATTGCATTTCATCAATGAGAAAAACCTATTATATAAATATTTACTTGATTGTTTATTTGAGATATCTATTTTAGAACAATGCCCTTTCCATTCTAGTATAATTTGTATTTAGTGAAAATTGAGTTTTTTAGAACTTATGGAAATACTACTGAATTTAAGGTCACACACAAAGTGCTTTTCAAGAGTATTTGGTTTTGCCCTGGCTGGTGTGTCTCAGTGGATTGAGCACTGGCCTGGGAACCAAAAGGTCGCCGGTTTGATTCCCAGTCAGGGTACATGCCTGGGTTGCGGGCCAAGTCCCCTTCAGGGGGCACATGAGAGGCAACCACACATTGATGTTTCTCTCCCTCTTTTCCTCCTTCCCTTTCTCTCCTCTAACAATAAATAAAATTTTTAAAAAGTATTTGGATTTGAAGCAGGTATTTCAGCAGAATTCAATGTTTTTATAGATTTTCTAGACCATGAAACAAAACTTTAAGGTTTAAAATTAAATGTTTATATTAACTTTATAAATCCATAGTGACATTAAATATCTGTAATGACATAACTAATCTTAGACATTTTTGTAGGGGTTTAGTGACTTGCTTCAGGTCAACTTCAGTGGGAGTCAGGACAAGAACAAAAGTTTCCAGATTTTAGGATAACAGAGAGGACCTCCTCATCCTTTCCTACTTGTATTCATTCAGGATCAGTGACCATCCCAAGTCCAGGCACCGTTTACTGACTGTGACAATTGAATTCACTGTGTGGAATTATGCTTACTTCATATTTTTAATAAACTTTATGATACAAACAGCTATCTTGCTACCAAACACTTGCTGGCATTATGCCCCTCTCCCCTTTGGAATAGTTTTTAAGCAAATGAAATTACTGAGGGATTTATTTAAATTGAAGATTGAATTCTGTTATACATTTTCATTCAGTTCCCATAGCAACAATTCAAATCACACAATCTACCTCTAAATTACTTATTGTTATTAGAATTCAATTTTATGTCTTTGTTGCAACTGAATAATGTCAAATAATGGCTTGAGGGAAAAACCCCTACTACAACCAATTGGCTACCAAAAGAGGTTTAAAAACATCAAGCTAATTTAAATTTATGTCTAAGTCTTAAAAAAGCAGTACCTCTACTGTAAACAACAGGAATGACCTAAATGCATACAAATGTTTCCATATAAATAAAACTCTTTCTTAGAAAAGAATTACTTAAATTATGAACTGATTATAAAGGTAATAAATATCCAGCTTTGTTTTATTCATATTCATGTTATTCTAAAAAGTGTTTGCCCTTGAAATGAGAACTCTGCAAGGTTAAAATGAGAACCCTGCAGGAAGAATAGAGAAGGGAGGGGAGAAAGTCTTTCAAAGAAATTAATTTAAAGGATGTCGACCTACTACCATGCTAGGTCTGTACAGTATTGCCCTATCCTGCCTCCTCTTATTTTTTCACTTGAAGCACTGTGACCATCACAAACAAGAACATTTCTGAAAAATAATTACACCACAGGGGGAGAAAAATGAATCATAAAGGTTGTGCTTTTGCATGAGTGCTTTTGTTCATTCACATAAATCCCTAACATGTTGAAGAGACTAAATCTATATAATGACGGTGACAATGATGCTATCATTTATTGACTGGTTATAATACGTGTCAATCACTGTTTCAAGTGCTAAACTTCTTTTAACTCATTTAATCCTCACATTAAGCTTATAAAGGAGGTGGAATTAATCTTCCCAATAGTTGTAAATATTTATTCTTATAATTTTTCCAGGTTTCTTTTGCTCTAGTGAAAGACTCCTAAAGTACTTGTCAATCCCTTGAAGACAAAATAACTCAACAGAAGGATGGAGGATGGAGGATGGAGGAGAGGGTAGACAAAAACATCTCCTAAAAGCTGATAAAATTAGTAAATGCATAACTGTATGTATATGTGTATGTGAATGTTCACACTCTTTCTTCCCTTAGACGTTGTATTACCTTAAATGAAGCATTTAAGGCAAGAGTCTTCAATCACTGTCCAGAAGTAAAGACCCACATGAGGACAGATGGCTATTCCTTAAAAATCCACACACCTCCCCTGCCCCAAATCCCTCTACTGTTAAGACCATGGAGGTTAGTCCTAGCAATGGACCCTCAGCATGCGCTCATTTTCTTGCTGTCCTAAGTCAATCTGTGCCTATTATTCTCCAGGCTTCTGAATCAGAGCCCACTCTGTGATTTATTTTGAGCGTACAATTTGCTACACTTAATAACATCTTTCCGTATACCTAAAAACACTTCTTACATAAGAGGTTAGTCTGTGATAAAGAGCCTCCCCTTCAGCCTCCAGTGTCCTGTTCTAGCGCTGCACTAATACTCTACAGTCGCAGTCACCAACTTCCAAAGTGAATGTGGGGACGATTCTGAAATTCATCCACTTGCTATAAAGTAAAATGTTTCCTGAAAATTCTGCTTTAAAAGACATCAGATCTGAAAGTCTTAAATGGAACAGTCCTAGGCCACTGTTCTTAGTGACTGTGAAAAATGTAAGGCTTGACTCATATATCCAGGAGATATATTACTTGGTGTTTTCCCTTCATAACTTAATGACACAGAACATGCTAGACAGTGAACCTGAACCTCTAGACGGAGTTGTGGGAAAACAGCAACATGTAGATAAGCCTGCAACAATAACGAATAAGGCAAGGAACATAGGCTTTCTTGCTTTTCAAGAAATACATACCATAGTATAATTGTGAGCCACTTTATGCAAATCTGTACAACCTTGGGCATCAGCAAAAGAACGGATTCCAAGGCAGTTGGACGGGTGAAGCTGTTTCATTAGGAACTTACAGCATGCTTCCACAACCTGTGAAAGCTGGAGAAGGCAAGCCGTAGACAACAGGCTCTCAATGTTATCTTCTTTCAGTTCAAGGCGGCCTTAATGATAAAAATAAATTCCATTAACTATGGAATTGTATTAACCTCAGTTTATAAACTAATTGGTGTTAATAGTAATAATTCTAAATAATACCTCATTATATGCATTTCAGGCCTAGATGATTTAATACATTCTAAAAAGAAAAAAATAGTACTAACTATAAAAAATTCACTCTTTGTTACTCCTGCTAAAATAAAAACCTAGTAGCTCATTTTCAGAATTTTTAAAGGATGATTTAATCAGTAAATATCTATTTTACATAATTCAAATTAAATGCAATAATTTAAACACTCAGAATTGATTTAATAACTATATTAACATTTTAAAATATCATTCTAAAGCTTAATTATGATAACCGCTTTAAAGGTTCTAATACACAGATCTTAACTTAAACAGGTATCACCAAGGGCGGTGATTATAGTAGCAGAATTAACTGTTAGCTATTGCAGGCTTTATTAAAAGCAGAAATCTGAATCTAATAATACAACATAAATCTAAGAGGTTTTAAATTTTTACTACCTGTATATGCATACTGAATCAGGGACCATAGTGAATTCGGTTCTACACCTTCCATTTTTATTTCTTCTTGTCTCGCTTCCCTAACATCATTAGTAAACATGGCAGCAAAATAATCTGAGACAGAGGAGAGCACCAATCTGAGAACATTAGAAGACAAGGAAAATCAATGACCATACTAAAGTTGATCTTCATTAATAAATGCTCCTTTTACACAGTTCTGTATTTGTAAAATAATTTATAATGTGAACTGAAACAAAAAGTGTTGCCCCAGGAAAGTACACACTGTGTGCTGAGAATCACATGAAACATACTCTAAGTGGGATGAAAAACAATAAATCCTGCTTTTTTTCTCTCTCTCCAACTTTGTTACCCATAAAAAGTGCATGGTACTGGGAAATGCATTTTAAGTTTGACAAATTGCTTTATGCTCTAGTTCCTCCCTTTGAATAATAAATTATCATTACTGAAAATTTTCTGCTGAGGTAAATGATTTATTCTTTCATTACTCAAATATCAATTTCTAACATCTAGGGGGGAAAAAGCTACAAGCCCACAGCATTAAGCTGATTATATATCAAAAAAAAGGGGAAAAATATAAAAGTTGTTTTCCCTTTATCACTTTAAAAATAATCTAAGTATTTTTAATAATATAGTGAATATGTGGGAGACATTTGAATATGGTTTTAGCAAACTTTTTAACTTTTATGATACGTATTATTGTAGTATATTATATTTTGTAATAAAGTTAAAATATTTTTGTTATAACACTACAAAACAATAATATTTTGTTATAATAATACAATATTTTATATTGGCTATGTTTCTGTCCAGATTTTTGATAGTTACATATAAGTAAAATAGGTTATAAATACATATTTTTAAAACATGCATTTTTTATTTCATAATATGTTTTGAAGATACTTCCATGTCAGCACATTTATATAGATTTATTTTATTCATTTTTTAAAGAAATAGAGATTATGATACAAATAATAGTTGGAATTCTCTCTGTGTTCCTCTCTCATTTCATTTTCCTCCCTCCCCAAGAATGCATTGCTGAGTCCTAAGGTGTGCAAAATGTTTTCCAAGGTGCTGTGCCTATTTAGACCCCTACCAGAATTGTACAAGAGTTAATTTAATATTTCCCCAGAATACTGTCAGATGTTATAATTTTTGGCTATTTGCAGGATATTAAATGGTATCTCATTGTTTAGTTCACCTGACTGCTGGTGGGGTTGAAGATCTTTTCAAATATTTATTGGCCATCCAGTTTTCTTTTTATCCACTGAGCAAATGTTAATGCATATCTAGTAAGTAATGGGTACTATTTTAGATACTTGAGATATTATCAGTGCAAAAAAATAGACAAAAGATCCCTTCTCCCACTGAGTCTTACATTCCAAAGAGAAGAGAGACAAACACTATTCAGCAGAAGTAAACTCTATAGTACATTTAAAGGGGATTCAGTCCCATGGGGAAAAATGTCGGGCAAAGGCAAATGTGGAGTGGGAGGTGGGTTTAACTAGAGACTAGTGGAACGGTCTCACTGGAAGGAGACAACTGAGCAAAGAATTGAAGGAGGTGCAGGAATCAGTCATACAGGGATCTGGGAACAGCATTTGGGCAGAAGAGCAGCCAATGCAAAAGTCCAAAGGCAGGAGCAGCATGCGTGGCACACACAAGGAGCAAGGGGTCTGTGTGGCCCCGAGTGAGCAAGGAGAGCCGCAGGACAGAACATCACAGAGGGAATGACAGGCTGGATCCCACAGCCACTGTGAGGACTTGGGCTTTCACACTCAGTGACACAAGCAGTCACGGAAAAGTTTGATGAGAGGAGTGACCAAATCAATTCTGTTTTCAAGAATCACATAGGGTGCTGTGTAGAAAACAGGATGCAGGGGAAAGGAATCAACGAAAGGAGACTGGTTAGGAGTTTCTTGCATTGGTAACCTAAGCGGCGTGGCGATGGCTCACGTCAGAGTGACAGGTAAGGTGATGAGCTCTGTTTTGGAAATACAGAATTTGAGATGCTCCTATGAAATTTAGGCTGAAGTATCTTTTTTAATAAACTGATGCTCATAACATGGACTTTTTGTCACAGTATGTAGTTGCATCTCGTGCTAATTAAGTTACTGAAAACTGTAAGACCAAGGCCATTCTTCCTGATTTTACTTCCACTTTGGAGGGTTTAACAAAGCCTTTGGGACAGAGTGTTAATTAATTTTGAAAGACATAACAAAACCTTTGGGATCATAATGGTGATTAACATTGAACAACTGAATATGGAATTATCAGAAGTAAAATAATGTCTTGTTTTTTATTTAATAGCTTTTTAAAATTTTTGCGTGGAAGTCTTTTGTTCCCGAGCACCACTGCTTTTCATATTTCTTGGGGGTCAGCAAACAGAAGTTGAGAAAACTGTGGTTATTTGAGAATTCTTAACAGTTTTTGCCACTCCATTCCACCATCCTTTTTTTGCCTCTAAATACCCATAGCTTTAATTTCCACTGAGTTTATTTAAAGTTATTTAATATGTAGAATTACATAGGGTGAAAACTGCTTATAGTAACTGAAATCTATGCCAAATAATACTGACTGATCTGAGGCTAGCGTGTTATGTTTGTCATTCTACAGAAGGAAAGTGACCCTTTTGGGGTCACTGAATGTGTAGTAATTTCATATGTACTGTTTCTTTGCAGAAACTCCATGAACTATACCCCTCCCTCAAAACATTCTGTCCTAATAAGCAATTGAATAAGTTACCTCAAATACACACAGCTAAATTACCAAGGAAATATTTCACACATATAGACATTTAGAAAACAATTACCTATGAGCTGGAATTCTGCGATCGCCAGCAACTAGAATTACATCACATAACTGTTTATGTCTCAGATAGTTTTCCATCTTTTTAAAGGTTTGCTCAGCATGATTAAGGGCTTGGAAAAATTCATCTGATGAACATGGCTCCATAGTATGACAGGATGATAATGTCTGACTACTATTGGAAGTCCTGAAAGAAAAGAGATCAGACATTTTCACATCTCTATTACATTGAGAAGATCTTTCCTATCAAGTCCCTTTCAAGCCTTTAACTGTAATAGAAGTAATCAATGCTGCCAGCCAATGTTAATGTATAATCAGTCATCATTTTTGTCTTTTAAAATCAATGCTGGCTCAAATCATACATGTGTCTTGCAAACACTGTAAATGAACGTGACATCTGTTAGTTAATAACTACACATACTCTTTTGACGTCTCTTCTCTAGTCAACACAACATCTCTGCTGAAAAAGAGCCAAGCTATATTCATATTAATAACCATATCTCCTAACATTATATTTAATTGTGTAAAAGGTCATTTTTGGAAGCCAGAAAGGCAGCTATAAATCCAAGTCATCCTTTACTTAAAAATGGGTTAGGTTTCAAGCTTACTTATAAGATATGTAAAACAGGAAATATATTGTCATTAAAAAACTGTGTTATACATAATTCATTTCATTCTCTGGTCAGTCTTCAAAAGCCCAGATAAACTATAACTTATAGGTTAAAGGACTTTGATGGCCTAATATAAAAATTATTTGAAATTTACAAATTAGAATTTGAAAAGTATGAGTTCTGTCTTTATATGATTTACTGACACTAAAAAATTAAAAAAATTAGGACTAAGAATGAACTCATAAATTATTACCCTCCCCCACCCTTGGAGATCTTTTCTCCAAGATCACTTGAATTAACTAATCAACATCTGTTGGCTATGCAATTAACTATAAAAGTACCAACTGTGCCATAACTTAGTTCTCATTTCTCATCAGATTAACTTTTAAGGATATTATGATTCTGATAAATGCTTTATTGAGCCAAGCCTCACTGTATCTTAAGAGAATTTTCTTAATACAAACACCTAATAACCTTATAACAAGAAGTCATTGGATCTTTTACTTTTCAAGGAAAGGGAACTGAAGGCAAGGGGATTAAGAACCTTGCCAGGAGCTACAGAGTTCATTCATGGCAGAAAAAGGGTCCTCATCGAGACTGCTATGCGTTCACCAAAACAGCTTTCTCTTTTCCTTCTTGGAATATAGCCAGGCTATATTTCCCAGTGTTTCTCGCAGATCGATGTGGTCTTATGGTGGAATGAACTGCATCACCTCAAGGCTAAGGTGGCTAAGAGCAGGTATGCCTTTTCCATCCTTTCCTTCTCTATTCCCGAGTTGAATGGAGGGGACTGAGGACTTAGATGAAGGAAGAGGTAAAATACACATATGGAAGGTCACTCAAGCAAGAGCACTCACACAGACTGTGCTCACAAGAACTCTCACATCACATTGAGGTTTATCATTTTTGGAAGTTGGCGGTGTTGTGACCAATAGATGTCTATACCTGAGTCCTCACAGCCTCGGGCATTTTCAATGGCAAACAAAAACAGACCTTAGAAAAAGTTCTTGGAAGATAACTGTCAGTAATGATAATAGAAGCAAAATATATATTATCTAGAAAGGATGTATTGTATACTATGAGTATTATTAGTGTAATGACTTGGAAAGTCTGGTATAACATACTCAACTTACATTTAAAATCATTAACATAAAAATGTATTGAGTACTGTATAACTATATGTTGCCTGTATATATAAATGAGGAAGGAACAAAGTCATCTGATAGACTTAAGAACTACATAGCTTTCTAGCATTTCTTGTTTCACTATTTAAAAATTTGGGACTCTGCATATACATTTTAAGAATGTAAAAACTTACAAAATTAATTTACTGCATATCCATTCAACTATAGGACCTTAGGCATTCAAAAAATTATGAACAGAATTTTTACATCTAGAAGGAACATATGCAATCATTTAATTCAACTCCCTTCTTTTGCAGATGAGAAAATTTGAGGCCTCAAGTCGCTAAAAGGATCAAAGACACATAGGCAGCTGGTTACAAAGCCAGAACCAGGAGACATTCAGAGTATTGGCCAACCATTCACAAAGGAATGGAAATTCTTGCTTAACTTTACCCACAGGCATCAATGAGCACAAGGGCATAAAGGGAAAATAATGGTACACTATGAATGAGGATAACTGAACAGGAAAAAAAGACATTAGAATTAATGATCTTACACAAAAATCTATTGCTCTATGACTGCCCCTTAACTCGGTATAAGAGCACAAGAGTTGTTTAGGTTTCCATGGGACAGAGGTCAAGCTGCTTCAATACTTTAGCTCTGTATAATTGACAACGGTAATACCTCCTTATTATTTCTCCTCCTTATGTACTTTGGCCTGGAGGGTTGAATTGGACAGGTATGATGTGTAATTAAGAGCATTTTAGGAAGGTTCTAGAACTGTGTTAATACAGTAGCTACTAACCCCATGGGGTTATTTTAGCTAAAATTAACTAAAATAAAAAATTCAGTTCTTTAGCTGGACTAGTCATATTTCAAATGCTCAACGGCCCCAATGGGGCTGGCTAGTGGCTGCCAAACTGGATGGTGCAGATACAGAACACTCTGTCAATGCGGAACGCTCCATTCTATAGTGCTCATTCAAACTCCTTGTCACTGTGTATCACTCTGCACAAATTATTTAATTCCTTTAAGCTTTACCTTTTTTAGTAGCAGAACAAAAATAAGTAATACATAGTACTTTCTTTCAAAGGATCCCTCATTGGAGGATTATTAAGTGAAATAATGAATGCATAGCCCTAGCACAAAATAAGTAAACAATCTAAGTAAGCTACTGTTAGTAGAATTGTGCTTTTTATGGCCAATGAGAAGGCCTGTATTCTCAATCTCTTGTCTTTATATAATGTTGATTAGTTGGTTGTCTTTAAAAAAAAATTATTTATTGATCTTAAAGGGCAGGGGGATGAATGAAAAGAGAGAGAGAGAAACATCGATCTGTTGCTCCATCTGTTTATGCGCTCATTGGTTAATTCTTATATATGCCCTGACTGAGGGTCAAACCCGCAGCATTGGTGAATCGGGACAACACTCCAACCAACTGAGACACCTGGCCAAGGCTAATTGGTTGCCTGTTTAAAAAATGACCCCAGCATTATCAATTTTTATAACTAAATTTCATACTTCCTAATTAAAATGGCCTTAGTTAACCCAGCAGACAACCTAACCCACAATACAAACACCTGGGGATAGGCCACTTATGGAGCATTGAAAATCTATTTCTCTGTGATTTCTACAAATAGCAGGTGAGACTTGGAATATGTCTTAGAATTTAGATGAGCGAGGAGAAGAGGCATTGGGACTGTCCCTTCAAGGAGAGGACAAGGCAGTTGTGTAGAGAAATGACAATATACAAGGAAAAATAATACCGTCACCTTTTCTCTTCTCAGGACAAATATTTTCCGATTTTGGAATTTAATAGTTTTTTTTTCCTGGTCCTCTGGCTAGAATATCTGTGGTAATCAGAAGAAATGTTGTTTATAAGAATCACATTTTCTTAAATAATAACGTGGGTGAAGAGGAAGGGCCAGTGGATACTCTCATGCAATACTGGCGAGAATTAAAATAGTAGTGATATTCCTGATAGGACTTTGAGAATACAAATTAAAAACCCTAAAAATGTGCATTCCCTTAGGACTTTATCCAGGGAAAGAATCATCTTTTCGTATAGAGATCTAGCTGCAGAGACGGTTCATCGCGGGTTGTTTCTGACAGCAAAGTATTAAAAACCACCTAAGTTCCAAAAAAAAAGAATATTGGTTAAACAAACAAAAATTATATCTGTGCATAGGAGAATGATGCAACCATTTCAAAAGATGTAGGAGAATTATCTAACGACACAGAAAGCTGTGCTAGAAGCATTAACTGTTTGTGCCCACTCAGAATTCCTCCTATGGTAACAGGCCCAGCTCTACTGTTTGAGAAACCGCACATTTCCTGCCTCAGTCCACATGGTTTGGGGCAGAGCTGACTCTTCCCCGTGCAGAGGAGAGCAAGGAACTAAGGCCTGGTCAATGAGAGTATCATATCTCCTGGCAATCAGAACCAATTTCAGCATGTTTGTTGTTATTCTTTAAAAAGTCACTCTCTTTACATTGAGGTTGCTAAGCTGATAAATAGAAAACTTAATGCTGTTAGTGGCTTTATTGCTACTGCATGAGAAAATGTCATCACGGAGGAAAATGGAATAGAGAGAGAGAGAGAGAGAGAGAGAGAGATTTCCAGAGTTATTTGAGTAACAGGATCCAGCCATGTCTAAAGCTAGGCTCTATTTTTGGACTTTTTATTTACTTATGTGAACCAAAAACTTCTAGCTTTTGCCTAAGTCAGTTTGAGTTTGGCTTCTGTCTTTTGGGACTAGAGTCCTAATTTTAATATTTATATTAGAGCAAAGAAAGCAGGTTGCAAGACAGTATGTACAATGAGATTGAGATTTTTATTCTAAAAACATACTTTTTATTATATACGTAGAGAAAATATACTGGAAAGACATTTCCCCAAATTGTTAATGGTTACTTTGAGGTGGCAGGGTAATCAGTGATTTGTACTTTTTTTATTTTTGCTTGTTTCTGTTTTCCAATGTCTCTATGATAAAAATATAATACGGGAAAAAATCTAATTGAAAAATTAGATGCAAAGAATTCTTGACAGTCCTATTCAGCTGTCTTCACCTCTTGCATTCCGTTGATTGTAACCCCAAACCATTCTTCATTTGTACCACGGTAATGAGTTTTAGCTGGACACATTTTGCTGGACACACCTACTTACATAAGTAGAAACTACATTTCTGAACTTCTCTTGCAGCTGGCTGTGGCCATGTGACTAGGTTTTCAACAATAGAATATGAGCAGAACTGATATATCCAACTTGTGTTACCTGCTTAATGTCCTCCTTTTCTTTCTTTGGTCTTTTCTGTAAGCTGGAATGCAGAGGGGGTGCTGAGTAAGCTTTGACCATAAAGAAAGGATAACACCTTACAGGTTGGAGACCGATATGGAAGGAATCTGGGTCTCTGAGTGAACTTGTGAAGCAGAGCTAATATATTCTTATTCTGTTTAAATAATAAATTCTTATTCTGTTTAAATCAGTCGATTTCCGTTGTTTAAAACTATGAATGCTGACCGATAGAGCATACAGATAGGTATTAGGGGTTCAAGAACTGCTTGAACTGTATGCAAAATATTTCACACACACATATGCATATACATGGCTGCACCTGCACCCACACAGAAAGTGTTTTCTGGGGAGAGGTTCCATAGCTGACGTCCCGGGAATCCATACTATGAATGGGTATGTGTGTTTGAGGGAAGACAATGTCATCTGTCCATCCCAGACAGAAGTGCGTTATAGTTTAATCTTTGCCATCTTTGGAAATAGAATGTTTCATGTGGAAATGTAGAAAATTTTAATTTCAAACCAAACCAGACTGGTTTAAACAAGGAGATGCAGAGAGAACACAAAGAGGGTCAAGAAGGAGAGAGCTCTGGAGAAAAGCTCGTATTATGAAGATAACCCCATGTTTGGGGAGGAGGACCTAAATGCCTTCAGGCTGAGTCGAGGAATAGCAAATCATCTGATCAAGGATTCAGGAGATCTATAGTGGAAACACAGAGTAGCAAGCAACCAATCAGACAGGTCTGCTGACAGCAGATGAAGATTTGAGGCTGCGTCAAGCGAATATACCTGTAAGCCAGACAGGCTTACTGTTTTCAAGAACTAGATAAGAAAATTAACTGGAGAGAGAAGCTGGCACCAGTCAGAGCCAGTCGTTAACTGCTATGTTAATCCAAGTTGAACAAGGTGATTGAATAGTCACAGAGAACTGCCTACTGGTCTGTAAGCATGAAATCTACATATTAATTGTTTGGGTTCAAAATGCAGCTATTTCCAAGCAATCAAGGTCAGTATCAACAGCGGTAAGTCAGGCTGGGAGTATGTGTCC
This sequence comes from Pteronotus mesoamericanus, assembly GCF_021234165.1. Lineage (NCBI taxonomy): Eukaryota > Metazoa > Chordata > Mammalia > Chiroptera > Mormoopidae > Pteronotus > Pteronotus mesoamericanus. The sequence continues at coordinate 23,864,591 of NW_026555234.1, read as the reverse complement.
TTGGTACGATGCGATGAAAATGGCACTTTACCTCTGCGGTCTTCCTCCCCAAAACTCACCTCAGTCTAATTATGAGGGAAACATCAGACAAATCCCAGGTGAGTAAGACATTCTGCAAAACATCTGAGCAGTATTCCCAAAACTGCCAGAGTCATCACAAACAGGTCAAGTGTGAGAAACTGTCACAGCCCAGAGGAGACTGACATGATGAGTAAATGTAACATGGAATCCTGGATAGGGTCTTGCAACGGAAAAAGGACATTTAGGTAGAAATGAAGGAAGTCTGAATAAAGTATGAACTTTAGTTAGCAATAAGGTATCAATATTAATTCATTAATAGTAACAGATGCACCATACTAATAAGATAATAATACTAGGACGAACTGGGAGTTGAGCATAGAGGAATTCACCATATACTATCTTCACAATTTTCCTCTAAATATAAAACTGTTCTAAAAATATAAAATTTATGCCCTGACCGGGTGACTCAGTTGATTGAAATGTCATCACGCACACCAAAAGGTGGCAGGTTTGATCCCTGGTCAGGGCACACACCGAAGTTGTGTGCTTGATCCCTGGGTAGGGCATGTACAAGAGGCAACAGATAGATGTTTCTCTCCCACATTGATGTTTCTCCTTCTCTCTCTCTCAAATCAGTAAACATATCCTCAAGTGGGGATAATAAATAGATACGTATGATTTATTTGTTTAAATGCAGTTTCATTTTACTCACTAACTTTGCATGAGTTAGCCTTTCTGTGCCTTGTTGGCCTCATCTGCAAAATTAGAATATAGGGTGTGGCAACAGTAAGTTTATAGCTGTGAGTACCCAAAACCCAAGTTTATTCTTGTATTCTTATTTATTAGTTACTGTATTATTTTCCATACTAACAACTATAAACTTAGTTTTGCCCAACCCCGTATAAGAGAAGCAGTCTAACTCAGAAATCTGTTGTGCAGACCAAATGAGTTAATATACTAAAGTGCTTAGAACAGTGCCTCACAGCGAGTAAGCATCCGGTCAGCATTAACTGTATTATTGTATTATTATTCTTGAATATTTGTAAAGCGCAAAACACTTGATGCCTATTTATTAAAAAATAGCCTGGCACTAAAGTCTAACTTTATAAACAAAATTTGAAATGAATTTACTCCAACTTAAAATGTCAAAAATTACATAATTTCAAAGCTGGCACATCAAGTGAAGTGTAAACCGTGTCTGTCTGTATCATAGTCACATGGTGAGCCATGTGTAAACCTGCTGGCTCTGTTAAGAATTCATCATGAATTAAGGCCTTACGAACCTCAAGTTCACATAAAAAGTGGCAACTCTGTTACTAGGGTCTAAAATTCCTCATGGTATAAAAAAACTAAAGTTTGTATTTTAATATCAAAGTAATGACTTAGATGACTCCTATAGAGAAAAGGTGGCTAAACTATAGACCCGAGATCAAAGTTAAAAGAAGAGAAACTTTTACTTCACTTAAGTCTGCGGCAGCAGGAACTACCAGAAGGCTACTTCTCAGGCAGACATTTCTCTGAGCCAGCACACAACTGATCATACATATCAACCACCTGTGATGCCCGCGAAGTCCTGCTTTAAATTGTCCAGACCCACTGTAGGTGTTAGGATTCTGTGTGTGTAAAACCACCCAGTGTTCTTCCTTTTCCTAATAACTGAAAATGTCACTTTAAGTTTTGAGATCTAAATAATAAATATTATTACTGCCTAAATAAGAAATTCTCCATATGTCAGATGTCTTTCCCCACTGTCTTCAACATTTTATCAATCTATAGTCTACTCATAAAATGTTTACTATATATGTTATTATTTGCAAATATTATTTAAGAAAAGGAGTCATTCCCAAGTTATACACAAAAATTTGATGAGTATTTGTATAGCTTCTTTTGACATTAACCGTGATCGTTTCTGATTTGTTTATAGTAGAAGGGCAACTACCTAAAGAGAATGCTCATTTAATCAAAAAGCTGGTGGCAAAGAAGTAGGACAAAAATCAAAGACTCAAAGCCAGAGGACTAACGGAAGATGTAAGAATCAGATATATTTAATCTAGAAAAATGGAGAAGTAAAAAAATATACACAAATGACATTTCTAAAATCTAGAATGTTTGGTTTTTTTGCAATAAAATGTTAAGATAGAAATTTTAAAGCACTGGAAAAATGAAATTACTTTGACATATTTCTCCTCTTATATCTAAAAATCAGAGACAATTTAAGTACATTCTATTTTTGAATATCTTAGAAATAGTTTGGTTGCTATATAGATTTGAACTGTTCACTCCCATTTTATTTTTTACATTATCAATCTCCTTGACCAAAATTTTTAAAACAACTACATTTCAGATTTTTAAAAACATCATTTTCTTACATTTACATCTCCTATAAATAAAAATATCAATTTTACATTCTTGAAGTATGCACATAGCAATCTCAGTAAAAAAAGGCAATCTTTTTCCTTTATAATGAATAATCCAACAAGATATTTAAATATGAATACTAAAGAATAGATTAATTTCATTTCAGTAATCATTAGGTATGCAAACTACCTTTGTTGAAAGGAATTATAGTAACCACTGTGTGTATAACCTTTCCAAGATTATTCACATATATAAATTTTATAATCACATATGTAAAATCTCTTCAAGTCATAGATATATGTTAAGATTTTTATAATTTATGCTGGTAAATGAATGGCTTGTTTTGTCTAATTTTGTTAAAATATTCTTTATACAGTATATTGATTTTCAAATGGAAAAAATAATTATTCTTTGGTTTCCCACAGAAGTGATAAACCCTGAACCTTTTACTATATACATTATTCTCCTATAGCAACAAGTCTCAAAAAAAAAAAGAAAAAGGAAAAAGAAAAAAAAAACAACCAAAACAATGAAAGCACATTAACTCAATTGATCTCCATATTAAATTAGTTTTTCCTATTCCTTCAAGATAATGTTAAGTCATGAACTAATTAAAAAATTTTAAATGAAATACACTAGTTATCTATGTGAAGATATTCCCTTTTCTCCATTATACAAATGATTATATATGACTGGTCTATATGTGCTATTATTCCAACACTACTACATAATTCCATGTTCTAAAGGTTAGAAGGCAGTGAATATCCTCAAGTAAGATATATTTGAATATATGAACTCATTTTGTCTCCATCTCATCTATTAAAAAGAAAAAGAACCCACAATCAAACTACACAAATGATAAGCTATTTGCACCTTTAAATAATTGGAAATATTTGAGTGTAGATGAATCAGAAAGATGACTTTCATGTTCTAACTTGTTACATAATATGCTACAGTAGTATGCTACTCATTAAAAAGAAAATCCATTGCAAAGATAAAGCCAGATTCCAAGGATGAATATAGATAAAAATCATTATAAAATTTCCAATGTTTTATTTTCTCTCCTCAAATTCATTTCCCCCTCGTGCCCCCTCTTCACCAGTTGACCACATCTAACCCCTCTACATTCCCTTAAACTCTCCTGAAGGAATGTTCCTCATTTCCCTAAATAGCACAATTTTCAGTGAAGTGAAGGTAACTGGAATTAGTAGCTGTCATCTTAGAAAAAGACATGTTACTGTATTCTCTGTATTAGTCTGGAGAGCTGCAACATAGACAAGACAAAGAGAAATAACCGTAAGAAAAATACTGTTGACAACCACATGGTGTAAGAAAAATATTGACAACTACAGTGTTATTTCCTTGTAAAATCTTTCATTTTCATTAAGATTTTAAAATGATTCTATAATCTGTTGCAAACTAAAATGTCATAAAAAACTGTACTATAGAAATGTCTTTGATAGTTTTGCTGTGATTAAGGAAGGTAAAAGAATGAACCAAACTGCAAGGCAATGATGCATAAAACTGCTCCTACGTATTCTTCAAGACAGAGCCAGATCCATATATGGAATACAAGATATTTCCAAATGAATGCTATTTGTTGTCTTTATAATTTTACAGAATTAAAATTAAAATTAGAATATTTTTTAAATACCAAAACTACCACATATACATACCAGAATATTATACATGTGTATGCATGTAGAGGCATAGCCATATAGATTCATAAGTTTTAAATATAATATTAACTTACTTTAAGACATTATAGAGAATATATCCCCACGCCCCATTTCTAACAGTAAGAAAATAATCAACCTGCATGAACTGGAATCAGATTCATTTTCTTCTTCACTAGTGCCATCATCCACTTCTGGTCTATCCAGCCAGTGTGCTCCGCCACAATCTTCTGCTGTAAACTCAAAGGCAGGGACTTCAGAGGTGGATGCCATTGGCCAAGAAGGTGAACTCTGAAAATCCAGTTGGCTGGACCTTCGGTAACCAATTGAAGCCAAAGGCAATTGCAGGCTACATGGATCTAAAAACTTTCTCCCACCGTTTGCTCCAGTCTGTCCTCGATTCCAAAATGCTCCCTGCTGGCTGTCAACTGCAGAATTAGGAGATGATGCTTGATGGCCAAACCACCTCCATCTGATTTTCAAAATCTGCTTCACATCAAACTCTTTACGAGAACCAGACATCCTCAGAGAAACCAAGTGATCGTCTAGGCAACGGGCAAAAAGCACTGCACAGAGATTTGTGCATCCAACCAAGACAAGAGAAGTATATGCCCTGCTGTACACAATAAACAGATTGAAAGGAAAATAAATCACATTCACATATATATCTGCATTCACTTTTATACCACTATATCAGATTATAAAGAACAAAGGCTAATGAATAAAGATGAAACACGGTGGAACATTCCGTTCAATCAGAGCAAACTCTCATCCACCTATCCTGAAGCAGCTAGAGCACTTTCCCCTGCTCCCCTTTCCCATACTGACCATTAGCTCTCACAAACACTGACAGCATTCATTAAAGTCCTTTCAAATGCAGAACACTACCCCCTTCCTTAAACCACAAATGACAGAGACAGAAAGCGCTGTCCTTGCTGCTTAGTATATTAACTCTTTTATTGCTGAAACACGACATTTGTTCCTGAGCATTTTTCTTTGTACTTAAAAATCACTGTAAAATTAACGTGTTTCTATTTTTACACTCAGTCCTCAAAAGAGATATCACAAAAACAATGTTTTTTTTTTAAAATAAGCATTTTTTTAAGTTCCATGAGTTGTAGTGATTTTTCAAGCAGTGCTCTTTGCATGGGAGATGAGGAGGGAGGAGAACAAAGGTGAGGCCCCAGTTGCTTTCCACCTCTGTCTTCTCACTTCAGCAAAGGAATGCATTTAATTCTATAGTAAGATCCTGGGTAAGATGTCATTTGGGCAAAGAATAAGGAGAAGAAAAAGTTTAAAAACTACAAAGGATCAAAATATGGTAGTAGTTATTCTTCTTCAACTAAATAACATGAAACCAGTATTGCTCTAAAATTAGGATTGGGCTATGATTTAGTATGATATCCAAATTTCTATAATCACTACAATAATTTAAATATAAAAAGACATTTTTCAGGGTGCTCAGTATCTAATACTATCTCAAATATTTCACTCAAAAGGCAATAGCTTTTATCAATTGACCAAGAAATAAAAACCTGCTTTGGAGGTTTAAAATACATTGTGAGGTTTGTATCTCTGTATCTTAATCCCATACATCTCTTTAGAAGAATAAAAATTATTCAGAGAAAGAAGAAGGAGAGGCATGAAAAGCCATCTACAATTGTATGCTAAATACTGTAGGACAAACCATAAATACTGTAAGCAAGAGGAAGGAGAGAATCAGGATGGTGTGAATGCATGGGCCAGTTCCACTAGAGAGAAGCCTTCCAAGAGTAGGAAGAAGTTGAAAAGGTAGAATGATGATAGAATGGACATAGGAGGAAAGACATTAAAAAAAAAAAAGCATGAAGTGAGCATATTGACAAAGAAGGAAATACTATTTTAATCAGCCGGCCAGACACACCTAATTAATTTTAAGGAGTGGTACAGATAAAGTTGGATGAATATGAAGAGATAAAACACCTTGAGCACAGAGCAAAGATGTAAAAACTAGCAGGCAATTTTAAGTGGACTGCTGAACAGAGCAGTGCTTTAGGAAATTAATTTGGCAGCAGTATGTGAGTTGCGTTAGAGAGAAACAGCACTTCCCTCTCCTCTCACCTCTGTAAGACTCCTTAGCAACACCCTTCTAACTTCATTCTACCTGTCCAACTTTCTTTTTCAACGTAGACATGCCGTTTCATTCAATGTAGACATGCCATTTCATCTGTGAAGATGGTATTTACGCTATGTTGCTCCCTCTTTTATACGCTGCTTGTGCCCCAATTTCTGTGGTTTTAAAATCCTACTCATCCTTCGAGGTTTAGCATAGGCACTACCATCCTCAGAAAGACTTCAATTCCTCTAGCCCTGTGATTCTCAACAAGGACAGTATCAATGCCAACACCCCCTGCCTCCCTGCCACATCCAAAAAGGAGTGCTGGAAGTTGGGGTGGAATGTTATTTGTTGGAACGACCGAAAAGTACTATAGGCCTTGAGCGAGGCAGGGGCCAGAGATGGTAAACACCTTGCAGTGCATGGTGTACACCCACACAATGAGAACTGCCATTGCGGGAGTCCACAATGATCTTGTCATCATTGTCTTCATTCAAATAAGTATTTACCAAGCATTTATATGTACAGGCACCACAAGAAATAGAAAAATGAATAACAAATGTTTTTTAAAGAGGTTTTAAACAGACTCTGGCATAGGATAGGATAATTAAATGAACATTACAAATGAAGACTGAATTTTGATAAATAGAATTTTATATTATTTTTAATTGGATTCAACCTATGAATGTAAGAGCATTTATCAGGATTCTACTTATGATGTAGTAGCTCCAATATTTAGAAGTAAGTTTGATTGACTGTTGAAGCCTGAACTCAAGAATGGAACTTCATGAAAGCCTACTGAGATGTCAGACATTTCTCAACATAATACAGAGGAGAAATCCAAACACTTAAGGAGATGAGAGTGTTAAAATATTAAATCATGCCCCCCCCCAAGAGGGCCCAAAGGCCCTTTACACCAAGATATTAAGATATAAATTAAACACAGACCTCTTTGATGTAGTAGCTGTTCTGAATAGTCTAGAGATGCAGGTGGGAGATTAACCATTGAAATAGGCATCCTGATTTTAAAAGGATCTCAACCCAGACCTCAGGTTAACAAAAGCCAAGTTGCAGCATTTAACCACTGAGATTTATATATATATATATATATAATTTCAAAACTTTTGTGTCAGTGGACTTACATTGCATCCTTTTTTTTTACCAAGACCTTTATTTTGTCAATCCTCTTCCACTCATTCTCCCCGGTAATCAGTGTTGACAGGCTGGTGTAAAGCCTTTCACATCTTTCTTCATGAATATAAAATCATATACAAACTTACATATACATACGTAGGAGTTTTATTATTGTTTATGAAAGAGATATCATACTGTATGTATCTTTGTGGCATTTTGTTTTTCTCAATTACATATATACACATAAATGAACTAATAATGATCTCTTTAATGGTTGCATAATATTTCATTATTGTAAAGTACAATTTATTAAACTATCTCCTTGTTAATGGGCATCTAAGTTGATTTCAGGTTCTTGTTTTATGTTATTAAAATAAAGTTGGAATAAAAATATGTGTGAGGCTTTTATGTCTATGGAATTTATTCCCAGGAATGAAACTGCTGGGTTGAAGGTATGTGTATTTTATATTTAAAGACAAATTCACATTTCCAAAGCTAGAGAGAACATACCCTTCTAATCTATTTTCTTAGACCCAACTGTCAACACGAGTATTATAATTATTTTAATGTGAGATGACTGCCGGACTTGAGCATATTTTCACAGATTTATTGGCCACTTTAACTTCTAGTTTTCTGAACTATGTATTTATATTCTTAGACTATTTTGCTCTTGGGCTGTTTGTCTTTCCCTTATAACCACCTAGAAGCTCTTTCTTACATTACAGATATCAGCTCTATCTACTTGTTTTGCAAATAATTTTTTCTATTCTATTTTCCAAATGGATTATAGCAACTAGTGCCTGCACCTTTAAAAACATTTTAAAATTGAAGTTTAACATTCAATAGAAAAGTGTACAAGTCACAATGGGAGAGCTCAGTGAATTTTCACAATATGAACTGTGCCCTGGCTAAGAAAGGCACTCAAGAGGCCTTTGTTATGCTTTACCTCAAAAGGTAGCCACTGTCTTTTGCATAAATTAATTTTATCTGCTTTTGAAATTCATATAAATGTATTCTTTTTACCACTGTTTTGAAATTAGTCTGTGTTGTTGTCTGTAGCAGCTGATAGTTGGCTTTTATGGCTATACAGTATTCCGCTGTATAAATATATGACCAGTAAAATCTACCCTATTGCTAATAGACATTTGAGTTGTTTCTAGTTTCAGACTTTTGCAAGTAATGCTACGAAGATTCTTAGATGTGTTTTCTGGTATACATGTACACATGAACAGAAACAAAACTGCCAGATCATAAGGCATGCATATATTCACCTCTTACACTTCTATCAGCTGCATAGGAGAAGTCCAGTTATTCCACATGCAGCCAGCTCTGGTATTGTCAGATACCCTTACTCTATAGGTTTACATAATGGAACGGCTGATTCTACTTTGGAACTGTTGGTTTTTTTTTAATGTTTATAAATTATAATAAATATCTTTAAGAATGTAATGAAAGCTGTGGATGTAAGTTTGTGAATTTAAAAGATGACACTACTACAATAGCAACACTGAAATGTCATTAAGGTAGATGCAGATGAGCTCACTTTGATAGTGTGGCTTCACTCACCAATTTAAATCTCAGCTCTTCAGTAACTGGTTTACATGGGTAATCATTATTACACAAACGTCTCTTCACATAGAGTTTTAAAAACAGCAGTATTTGTTTTACGAGTAATCAATTTTAATGAACCTATTCCTATAGATTTAAGTATGAAATATATATGTTACATAAACACATCAAGAATTAATTTTACTGTATGAACCCAGTATCACTTTGCACCTCAAGTTTTCTCTCAATTATAACAAGAATGAGTGACAACACATGATTTAGAAGAATCCTTTCAAGATGGGTAATCCTGGGATACTTTTAAAAATTTGCCAAATTAAGTCTTTTATCAGACTATTTCATTAAAAAAAATTGAAAACTAATATAGTTCCCATACAATTTAAATTCCATTAATATTTAAAAAATTTATGATGGTAGAAAATATCAGTTCACATACCCAGATACGACAAGATTTGAGGTTTAATTTTAATTCCAGAAATATACCAGATATTCTATATCACCTCTCCAACCTCATAAAAAGCAAATACTATAAATGCAAAAAAAAATCCTGTATTTAGGTTAATTCAATAAATATTTGTGCTTTATGCAGAAAGAACTCAAAGATAAGAAAATGGACAATAAAATCCATCAGGAGAGAGACTTCTATACCTCTAACAACTTATATAGTGTACATCATTCAAGTAGTTACTTGAACTTAAATCGAAGAATAAATGTATAAATTAATGGCACAGATGTTTATTTGGAAGATCTTAAAATCTAGCAGAAGAGAGTCTTAAATAAAATCCTTACTGAATTATCAAGATGAAAGTACCTCCTTTATTTGAGCGAGGATGAGGTTCTTAATTTGAGGATTTAGAGGTTTGGCGCAAAATAAATTAACTTGGCAACAGTGAAAAATGGATTGGTGAGGAAAGATACCACCAGTAGGGAAACCAGTTAGAAAACTCTTCAAGGTGACAGGTATAGTTTAACCTTGGCCGCAGGCAACAAGATCTGACAGCAGAATGGATGTTAAAGGTGTTACAGAATGTCTGTGGCCAAGAGACAGAAAGGATTCGAAGCTGACAGCATTTTCAAACCTGGGTGACCGGAAGAAGAATGGTAACACTGACATAAATAAGAAAGTAGGAAGGATTGAGTGTAGCTTTAGACAAATTTGGTTTTAATTGTTTCTAGCAACCAAAAAGAGAAATAGGGGCCTAGAACCCAACCTAGCTTAAAGTTTAAAATCAATCTATTTAAGAAATCTGAAATTTAAAGGGCAGATAGATGAATCCTGAGTTCTTAACATTGGTTTTCTTTTATCTTTACATTGTTTTGCTACTAGGTACCACAAACACATGGCACTGGAATTTCTTTATAATGAAAAAAAGTTAGAATATACTCTGAAAACTGATATTAAACCACTTGTTAACAATAATTGGGAAATAGTTCTGATTTAGACAGTAAACAAAAATTTAAAATAAGTATTTTATTTAAATTCATCTGTAACAAGCTAAGAGACTTAGCTTTGTAAACTACATGGTAGATTAAGAAATCAGCAGTCAAAAAAGCTGACATACAATGAAAATTGAAGTAGTTTCATGGTAAAAGCCACTAATATAGAGATTCTATTTTTTTGTGTACCCTGAAAGAACTGTGATATATACTTATATAAGAGCAAGGTGAAAAATGTAAGTGGGGTGAATTTTAATCTTTATAAACTACATTGTGTCTCGCTGCTATATGAGCATACAGCATCCCTAACTACTTGCTCAGGTAACTCAGTAATCTCATTGAAATGCCTGCCTCCTCCCGTAGACTAGAAACTCCATGAAGGTTACAGAATGGACTGTGGCTTTCAAGTCCCTTAGAATACAAGAACTGACATTCAATTCTAAAATTACAATGCAGCATGGGAAAGATACACAGGCACATGGAAAGGCTACTAAGACAGCTGCAGTGATCACAACCGTATTTGCAATCAAATTGGAACTCAGTATAGTAAAAGCCCACTTGTCAGATGAAACCTATAGTTGGCTCATTAAATGAAAAAGTCAGGACAGGTATCCCCCACTTCTTGAAAGTTCACTTCACACCATTTTTGCTGTTATGAAAGACTTACATTAGAACCTATTTTCGCTAACTGAAAAAAATCATTAGGAGGATTTTCACTTTCACAAAGAAAGACAAAACACAAAAATAGCGGTGAGCATTTGTTGAGCTTTGAACTGCTATAGAAGCAGCGGCACCCCCAGCAGCGAGAGCGGCCCGGCCAAGCTCCTCCCCTGGGAGCTCCACTCAGCATCTCAGCGCCAGGCCGTCAGAGCTGTGAACTGTGTCTGTGAGCCACTGTGCTTTTTCTCAGTTCATTTTGTGCATTCCTGCTTCCACTATATGATAGTGTTATTTTAGGGTTTATGTGTTATTTGGTATGATTTGGTAAGTTATTTTTGGGTCTAGGAACACCAAAATATTTTGGTATACAAATGAGTGGTAACTGCTTTTTTGTCTCATGCTAGCAATTTTCATCCGTTTTCACCTCATGGCACACATTAATCACTACAATTCTGCGGCACACCGAAAACCATATTTTTTGGCTGATCTGAAAACAATGCGTATAATTTTGATTCATTCACACTGACCAGCGATTTTGTTGCCTGTTGTCTTTTTTTTTTTTTTTAATTTGACAATCGAAGAGGAAAGGGGTCAGTGCCCCTGATTAAACGGTCAGGTATTGCATGTTTTAAAAATTCTTGTGGCACACCAGTTAAAAATCACTGCCTTACACCATTTCAGCTTAGGAGGTTTCATAGGACATGTTCTATTTTTGGATAGGGGGAGAAATCTGTAACTGTAAAAATTTTATTTACATATTAAAACTGTTCACTTAAACACAGAAAGTGCACATTTATTCACGAATTCTTTCACAGAGAGTCAATGCTGTGTATTTGAAACGGGCCTCCTACTGCGCTGCGGCCCTCTTTCTGGTGTAAGCCATGCCCGCAGTGGTCCGCCACCTGTGATGTCCACTCGTGGCTTCTAGAAATGGAGAGGCAGCGCAAAAGTGCTTCTGAAAGGGTATGAACCCATGAGAGCTGTAGTCTGTCCTCCATGAGATAGGAAGCTTGTGCCAGGCGTGAATTAATGCACTGCTTACTTCAAGAAGAAAGTCTTACCATGAAAAAAAAAAGTCAGCTGAAGCAAACAGTATGCTTAGTGATGTTGTTAATTTACATTTTAGTGTGAGCTCCTTATTTCCTTGAAAACCACTGATCCCCTAAAAAACAGTTAACTGGTGCATGGAACTTTGACAGGAGACTTCGATGATTCTCCCACCCGCATCTCTTACAGTTATCCAACTTGATAGCAAATTGCTTAACAACACATTTACGCTGAGATGTCCCAAAGCATTCACCTTAATTTTCAAAGAAAGAATTCTCTTGTTTTCATACCCATTAATTAACATGGTTACTAATGTTAAAAACAGGTTTCTGAGTAAACACAGCGAACTTCTTGTAAGTATCCAACTCAACAGGTAAGCACAGAAGTGCAGGTCTGCTAGGAGCCACCTACTCAGCCATGTGCATTCAGCTGCTGGCCCTTGGGATCAGTACGTACACTTTACAGAGGGAAGAGAAGTGTTGGGTTAAAGCTATGAGTCTGTTCAGAGGTAGCTAGTGGAGAGTGCTTCTGCTATTATTTTTTCACATTATCACTTATTAATGGTAGCCTAAGTGTTATAGCAGAAAGAGCCCAACAGCTAAATCACCTACCGTCTCACTGTATAATTTGGGCAAATCACTTTACTTTAATGGTCTTTAGTTTACTCTTCAGTAAAATGGGATTAAGCAAGTGGCAGGTGCATGTATTGAGTTAAGACCTGGATTTGTAATAGCAGCTATTTCCTAAGTGCCTACTAAATGTGCAAGATAATATGTGAAATACTTTACATTTAGTTGTCACAAAAACTCTGGCTAACAGCGTAATTCCCCTCCCCTCCCCCCTTACAGATAAGGACGCCTATATGAAGTGAGGTTACAAATATCTAAGTGAGTAGCAAGGTTCATTTTGAGCCAGAACTCACTCTAAAGACCATGTACTTTCAGGTATACCACACTGCTTCTTGCTCTCAAAGTATTCACATTTGCAACTCACAACTACTTTGTGAGGAGGTGGGGTAGATATTTAACCCCATTGTCCAAATGAGGAAGCACATTTCAGAGTAGAGTTGACTTGTACAAGGGTAGATATCTAGGACAAACTTAAATTCCTTACCAATAAGATCTGACCAAACTTAAAGTAACAAAGGTACTAAAAATGAAAAAACAAAAACAAAAACAAAAAAACCAGAGTAAAGAACATATCACTCCTACTACAACAAAGACTGTTAAGTTCATCATTATTAAATGTCAAAATGCCATTTATTCACCAAGTACAAGTACCTCATAGATTCCTTCATGCTTGGATCCCTCCCAATTTCTGTCACTATTTCTTCTGGGCAAAGTGCTGACCCATATTAACATTAAAAGAAGCTTTTCAACTCCCTCAACTCAGCTAAATTAATTTTTTACCCCCAACTCACTTATAAAAGTTATCGCACTTGATACAATAAAGACCATAGCTTGATTATAACAAAATGTTTACTTTTTAAAATAGCCCTTTGACTTGATGATGGATAAAATATGAAAGATTTGCTTGCCACCCCTGCCTTAGATTTTGTGAATTAAACACACATGTGCTGTGGCACAAGGCTGAGAATTGCTCTACTGTAAATTTCCTTGTCTGGCATGTACTGAGATACCCAACTATCTTAGGTGCCATAAAAAGTAATAGCGTGGATAACCATAATTTTGTCTTTTACTGACCTGAACCAAATCCAGTAAGTGTTTGCCTTCTGTGCAGCGTTATGGTGATGGGAGGAAACGGTAATCAATCAGTACTCTTAGACACAAATATAATCAAACAAAATTGTCTGGTTCTCTGCATCCATAAGTCAGTCACAGATCAGTTTGATTCTGCTGCAGGACCAAATAGATTTTATAAACTGTATATTTATATTAGACAGAACAGCATTAAGTTGAGTAAGGAAAGGGTAGTAAAAGGCAATGTGTAAGCAACAGGAGAAAAATGTGAAGCACTCTTTCTTGGCTGCTCATAATTAGAAATAGTTAATCACTACAAATGTTAATTAAAGCAGTTAACCATTAAAGAAAAGTCTGGCTTGCCCTAAAACCAGACCTAAAAGCAAACCAAATATAGCCACTGAAAGACTGTTCAATCTTTAACTCCAGCAAAAAGCAAAATGAGGTATGCTAGTGGGTCAAATGGAGACCAGTGGAGGGCAAACTCTCTGAGTGTGTAGCTGAGCCTAAGGAGACAGTGCGGCATAGTCCTCCCAAACTCCCAATCTCCAATGGTGGGGGGCGGGGGTGGTCACTAATACATTTAGAAGGACAAGCTGTTCAGGCCCCTCCAAATGACCGTGCTGAATCTGTCCAGCAATTCTAAACTCTCAGAGAGCGCAGAATTGAGTAGTCCTTCTTTCTGCTTATTGGAGAAATATCTCCCCAAAGAAAAGCAAATATTAAGTGGCAATGAGCAACTAGCCTCAAGTCAAGATTCCCTCTCACCTACTCTCCAAACTACAGTGAAAACAATGCTCCAAAGTGCAGTTCTTGACCATATTACTCTTATTTAAAACTTACTTTTGTTGTTGTTGTTCTCAATCACCTACAAGATAAATAGAAGCCAAGATCTTTGGTAGGGAGTTCAGTATGTTTAACAATCCAGTAGTCTTTGTCTACCTTTCCATCCTTATCTTCCTCTCAACCCCTCTTCCCTATTTTATACTTTTTCCATCATTAAAAGTTAAAACACACTACATCAAAGGAAGCAAAATGTATATTATTGAATACTTCCCAAATGAAAAGGACTACAGAAGATACTATGGATAATACAAGTAGGAGTAGAGTTAAAATCTTTTCCTTTTCTGCATTTGACCTTGAGTTAGTTAACTAAGACTTTTAGCTCTGATGGAAGTAGGTATGCCACTTATGTTACCAGGCAACATTGTTCATAGTAGAAATGATCATTACATTTGCACCTGGACTCAGAGGAACTATAAATAAACTATTAATACCTGATAGGATGTCACAGTTCTGACTTCCCTAAGTGTGATGGCTTTGTAACTGGTATGTCTTTCAGGGACCCTGAAAGCTAAGTCGATGGAATTGTACGAGACACTCTTCTGTGGTCCATGAGATTTTTAAAGCCTATGTAGCTTCTGCACTTATCTGCCATGAGCTTTGTCTCCTTGCACTTCAGTGTTCACCTGAAAGGATGTCTCCGAGATGACTACCTGAACTGCTTTCATGGATCGCTGTAAGGAGCACAGCTGCTGCTGAGAAGCAGGGGACGCTGCCCCGCTGGGAAGCTGCCGTTCCTGTCTGATATCCTCCTGAGTGAACAAGCCTATGGTGGCTTCCTGAGCCTAAACGTTTAGTGGAACCTAAGGAGACCCGTTCACCTGCACAGCAACGGGAGTGTAAGAGCACATTGGAATGGCAGCCCAGATACTCTAAAGTTTGAACCCAAACCCCTTCCCTTTTTTGTCTGCTCTTTTAGTCTAACACAGATACCCCTGACAAATTCTTCCTCTGCCTTAAGAACTGTGCAAGCAGTGTTGAGAAGGAGTCTCTGACAACCTGGGACTCTGACGACTGACCTGTCCTGCCGACCTTAACTGGACACGTACTATGACTGACAGGTATGCCTTTGTTGTTTTAAAGCCAGGTGTGAGGGTCCTTTGTTACCACTGCATAATTTACCCTACCTGATATACTCAACAAACCCCTTCCTCACAAATGGAGTGAAGACACTGAAGAGCTCTAACCCCCATTTGTCTTCAGAATAGTAACATTTTGTATAGCATTGCATCATTTACAGAATACTTCCCTATTGAAGTATCCCTCACTACCCAAACTCTCAAAATCCAAACATAGGAACTGAATTGATTTAGATAAATTCCTGGACTAATCCCTCATTCTCTCAGTTCTCATTACTTGCTGGCTTAAACGCAGGAACCAAGCACATTGCCCTCCAAACTCATGCCATCTGCACTCAGGAAAACATTTAGACAGTAAAAGATTCCTTAAACAATTTTTTTTTAAACGTATTTTTAGAGAGAGTGGAAGGGACGCAGAAAGAGAGAGAAACATTGATCGTCCCAACCGGGGACCAAACCTGCAACCCAGACATATGGCCTTTTGCTTTGCAGTTTAACACCCAACCAACTAAGCCACACTGGCCAGGGCTAAAAAATTCTCGGTGCATTATGTATCCTCACCCTTAAAGCTGTTACTACTCAGTACCTATTCCTCTCTCAACATCTATTGAATGAAATGGGTGCTGTCAGCATTCTAATCTTACAAGAAGAAAGCAGATTCAGAGTGGCTCCAAATTATTTTCCACTTTGTACCATGCTTTCTAAGACCTTTTACCATTACAGAAGTCTAGAATCTGATAGTAAATTAATAGTATCAATAATATTTGTGATGAAAAGAACATGCTAATCACATATATTTACATCTGAAAATAATTGAAGTCATTCTTGAAGAAATTCTCTTTGCCTAAACATAGTCTAATTCAAGACCCTGAGTACCCATGAAGCACTGAATAGGAAAACGTCCTAGAGGTCATTTGATCCAACAAGCAACTTGCAGAACAATGAAGAACTATGAAAGAATTCAGGGGAAAAACAGCCTATACCTTTAATATATAGTATATTAAAATTCTGACTTTTACATTGGCTTTACTTTGGTTCTTACCAAATTGGTATAACCTCAAACTCTCTGCTTTCCAATTCCCATCAAACCTCAGCTGCAGGAAATTCTCATGAAGAACTCCCCGAAGCATAGGTAATCCATCCATGTCTACAGGTTCAGGGGTTCTCAATTTGTGTGCCATAGTCAAATACATTTGGAAAAGGTTACAAAATATGTCCCTCTTCAAAAGAGTTAACTTGAACAGTAGCCAAGAAAGAATAATAACTATTGAAACTGGTCTCACCCAGCTATCTCAAACCTACCTGAGCTCAGAACCTTACTCTAAGTAATAAACTACTGATTTCTCATTTCTTAGGACACAGGCTGGGAAGCACTGTTCTAGATAATTTTAAATGGTATGAATGGATCAAATTAACTCTTCAGAGAAAGTATCTTTAGAGTTTTATTATCACCCTTTATTGAAGAACACTATTGTCCAAAATTCACTATTTTCTGTAGGGATATTTTAAAGACGTCAACTCCATCATACAATCTTATGGTATGCACTTAGTATTATCTTTTCCTATTAACTTTGTGTTCCCTTTTTTCCTGTTCTGCCTCAATTTTCTCATTTAGTTTTGTTTCACCCAATGGTACTATATGGATACTAAGTTGCTTCAAATCATTTTTGGAACTATCCATTGTGTATATTACGACCTATTTTTCTACAATTTCATATTGATTTCTACACACCTGCTGATTACCCAAAAATACTGTGTTCACTTTTGAGTAAAGGTATTCACATAGTCATAGCCAGCCAATAAAACATGCACATTCACAATATAGTTAAATCCACAAAGGCTTAAAACCAGAAAAAAGTCATTGCTTTTTCAGTGGTCTAATAACTAAAAAGACTCATTAAACTTTTCTAAACGGAAGGAGAATGAACATTTATTGGACACCAGTAACTGCAAGGAACTTTACTAACATACAACAGTTTCATTTTTTAAAAAGTTTATTTGCATATACATAATCTCTGGAAGGATGCACAAGAAAGTGGTAATATTGGCTGGCTGGGGTGCTCACGTGGGAGGGGAGAGAAACTTTGTATAATTATCCCTTTTGTACCCTTTGAATTTCGTGAACGTATCAACAATTCAAATATATATTTTTATCAAACAGAACAATACAAAAGATGGCAGTAATATTTTACTCTTTGATACAACAAACTTCCTTCCTTAGCTTTTGATCCCGAAGTGCGCAATGAAATGCTTAAAAGAAAAAGTTTCAACCAGGCACGCCGGTTTTTATGGAAATAAATAAAGTCCCTTTCTGATTCTCCACACTCCAGGGTGAGGCAGTGACTTAAAATGAAAACTTATATTATGAGAGTCTGCGGGTAATGGGGGGAAAAAATCTGAAATGGTTTCCAGTTTGTTTATTAGCAGAACAGTACGGGGAAGAGCAAAGATTCTGGATAGCGGTCCATGCCTCAGCACGCTCGCCACCAATCCTGCGCCCAGAACTTTGCACAACTCGGGGGCGACCCAGACACCGCTACAGGGCTCTGGGCTATGAGGCAGGGAGGCCTGTCCGGGTTCGAGCCCCGGATGAGGTTTTGGGAAGTGCCTGCCTGGCCCACCCCTTGGGGCAGAGCTGTTCCGGAGCCGCCTCCCCGAGGGCCCAGCGGGACTTGGGCCGCCAAGAACTGTAAAGAGGGTCGCGTGGGGGTGGGGAGCACAGCCGCGCCGCCTTGGTCCCCTCCCCACACCAAGGAGGAAGTCCCACTTACCTAGTAGGGCTCCCAAGGCGGCAGGGGGTCAGGACCGGGCGGGGCGGCCAGGCGCCAGGAGGAGGGCCGGCGGGGGACGGGGGCCGGCGGGTGGTGGACTGGGATGCTCGGCCCCTCGGGCGCCCCCAACCCCTTCCTGGCAGCCTCACCCCTGGCGCCGACCGGCCCGGAGGGGGTCACTCTCCCTCTGTCAAGCTGCACCAGGCTGGGCAGAGAAACTCTGCGGGCAACCCGGAGAGGGCTGGCGGGCTAGTGGGTAGGGGTCTAGGACCCGCTCGCCCGTCAGTCCCGGTGGCCAGGCGCGGGCGGCTAGCCCGCCCCGCCCCCTCCCGCAGGCCCCGCCCCCTCCTGGCGGGCTGCGCCCCTGGGAGACGGCTGCCACCTCTGGGTTGGCGGTTTCTATTCTCCCCAGCGCAGTGCCCGCCGACGGCCGGGGCCGGGGGAAGGGAAGGGAAGGGGAGAAGAGGGGGTGTGGGGTTATGTGGGATGAGGTTTGGCGAGCTCCGGAGGGGGAGGGGGACGTCAATCTGGGCGGAGCTCTGCGGGAGGGGGCGGGGCGTGGCGAACCTGACAAAGATTCCGGTTCCCCGCCCCTTCAAACTGGGAATGGGGAATTCCTGGGGTTGGAAGTTTAGGAAGAGGTCCCTCTGCAGGGCTGGAAGGCGATCAGACAGCCGGCCGTGGGTTTAGATTCCTTAATTAACGACTGTATTTTCCAAGAGCTTTGGGGAAACTCACTGAGTCGCCTCTCTTTTCCAGCCCCTGCATCCCTTCCCCTTGCAACAGTCTGATGATTATTGTGCTCCAGGAATGGGTTTGCGCCACAGCATTTATGATCCTCAACACTGTCCATGATTGTTTTCCAATGGCGGGGTAGTAGGAATCTACAAAAGGAGAGTCCTTATTCACTCCTCTAGCCAATGTATATTAAACTCCCACTATACAGCATACTAGGTGCTAAGAGTAACAACTAGTTTACTCAGCGTCCATATGCTCAGCACAAATCTAAAGCAGTTTACATATGTTAACGCATAATCAGAATTGAGCAAAACAGCTAAGGTCTTTTCCCCCTTGGAGCTAGTGGTGGATAAGAGAGGACAGGGATTTCCTTACTTTGTATCGGAGTGACGTGTAAATGAAATGTCCATCTTTTGTAAATGTAAATCAAAGTAAAACTTTTGGTTTTCCAAGTAATGCTTATGTTCGTTATTTACAGATTCAGTGTTTGCTACTTTCAGCTAGCTGTATGCTGTTAGCAATGGTTGAACGTGTCATTCCCCAATGCCCCCTGCCCCCCAAGACATTTGCTCAGGGCATTTTCAATATGTCTTCATAATGAAAATCCAGTATGAGCAAGTGGTCCAGAAGACTGATGGATCAAGTCACTACCAGAATAATAGCTAAATTGTGGCAGCAACCTAAAGTGGTTGGCAGATCTATTTAGGGATCTATTTTATACACACCCCCCCCCCTTGGGAAAGTGATTAGAAAAAGCAACATAATGTAAAACAATGAAGTATTGAAACAGACTGCTAGCTCAAAGGAAAGCGGAAGGGCAGCTTTGAAACCGTCACAATCAGGAAGGAGATACATCAAAAACTCTACCACTGAGGGCTCCATAGAAGCACAGGATACATTTTTTTTTTTTTTAATTAGAGCCACGTGGAAGAGACTCCGTTCCCCCTTCGCAATCACCTATATACATAGATAAAAAATTATTTCAATAGCATTGTCTTTAATTTTTTTATTTTTTAAAAAGATTTATTCATTTTTAGAGAGGGGGAAGGGTGGGAGAAGGAGAGGGAAAGAAACACCGAAATGAGAGAAACATTAATTGCCTCTCCTACATGCTCCAACTGGGAAGAACGAGAAACCAAGGCATGTGCCCTGACCAGGAATCGAACTAGCGAACTTTAGCCTTGCAGGAGGATGACACCCAACCAACCAAGCCACACGGGTCAGGGCAGCAGTATTGTCTTTGAAGACAGTTATCTAAATCCATAGCCTAAATTTTTGGAATTTGATGCTATTTTTTAACCCTCATTTGCCTTTTCAGTGTTAACTTTTGTGTTATGTACATAACCAGCAAAGGATATTCTCATAGCCCGCTACCCCCCTCATTTGTTGTTCAGTTTTGGAATTTTAATTCAGTCTTTTTCTTTTGGGTTCGTAGTGAGAAAAACTAGAAAAGCATTGCAATCAAATCAGATTACAATCACAGTAAAAAAAAAAAGAATCTTAAGAAACAGGATTTTTCATACAACTTTCCTTTTTTTCATGTTAAATATATTGTTTGTGGTGCCCTAAAATCTATTCTCTTTGATTTACTAATGGATATTTTCAGTTTATTTGCTCCACCACCTTAATAAAAGCAAATCAAATAAAACATTGCTTGTGAACTGGCCCCCTGCTGCTGGCCTCAGCTCCTCCCTCGCTTGCTCTCAGGCTGTTCCCCACACGGGACTCCTTTCTCTTCTGCCAACACCTCAAACCTTGCCAGCCAAGCTTTTGCATGTATGTGACTCTGTTGGGAAGGCTCTAAGCTGTCCACACGACTGTTTCCCTTTTCCTTCATGTCATCTTTCCTGGCTAACCTTTGTCAACCTGCAACTCCCCCTTATATCTCACACTTAGTACCACCTGACTTATCTATTTATGTCTCTAGTTCCACTGTAATAGAAGCTCCATGAGAGCAGAAACTTGACAGATTAGTTCACTGTTACATCTCCAGTGTCTGTTACTGTGTCTGCCACATATTAGATACTCATCAAATATTTTTTGAATGAATGGATGACTTCGCAAAGGAAACGCAGCTTGTATTCCTTTTTGTAATGGCCAAAGTGCTTTCATGCAATTTACCCTACAACTGAGGCATATGACTTAGACATATGAATGAGGTTTAAAATACAGCCCACTTTTAAATTTAGCTTTTGAAATGGCTGTTTTTAATCTCTCATTCTGGCAATATATTGAAGAAGCACTCACAGCTAAGAATTTATGCTGAGATATTACAAGTTGGCCTATAAATGGATCTGTGGAATAGGAGAGTAATGATGGATCAATAAATGCTGTCAAAGTCTTAATATTTTTCCCTGAGATGAAACATACAGCAGTAATCAGAAGTGAAATAAATGCATCTAGAATTTGATTACTGATAACTTCAAAGGTGGTGCTTAACACCATGTCCTTTGTGAGTGCTCAAATGATTTTAGCTGGTAATAATCATGATGGTAAAGTTAAGAATGTTTTCATCTGGTTGAAGAGCAGTACTGACAGGTAGGAAACAGAACTTAACTAGAGCTTTTAAACAGAGCTTTAAAAGGTGTGAGCAGATCATATCCTGGAAGGAGGATTTCCAGATGGGAAAAACAGGTGGCCAAGTAAATCCAACCTAAAATTTGTCCCCTGGAAGTTCACCTCAAAGTCTCACTCTGGTTCCTTTTGGTTCCCCAGGATAACTTGTTCCCCTCAAGAAAAAAAAAAAGTCTCCTGGATTTTCTTTTGTTTTCATCTGCACTCCAGGATATGCTTGTTGGTTTTAAAGAGAGGGGAAGGAAGGGAGAGGGAAAGAAATATTGATGTGAAAGAGAAGCATCGATCGGTTGCCTCCAGTCCGTGCGCCTGCAGGGGACGAAACCTGCAACCTAGGCATGTGCCTAACCAGGAATCAAGCCCGTGACCTTTCAGTTTACGGGATAACGCTCCAACCCACTGAACCACACCAGCCAGGGCTCCTGGGCTTTCTTTACTACAGCCAAGCCAATCTTGAATTTTCAAAATGAACTTTAATAAAACCTAAAGGAGATTAACAATAAAATGATTATGGAAAATATAAGTAACAGCCATAATGCCATTCATTTGTTTAGCTATTCTTCTACAGTTTTTATTCTTCCAGGAAAAACAAAAACTTCTATCCCCAAAGGGCAGGTATAAATTTGCAGGCAATCTGCCTAGATTTCTTCCCTCTTGGCTCCCTTTCTTTCTCCACATGGTAAGGTCACTTTTCTGTCTTTCACATGGGAGCCATCAAGCTTGTCCCTATCATAACCAAGGCTAAAAGCCTCCTTTGTACTCCTGCTCAAGTCTCAGTTCTGGTCAGAGGGGTATGGCATAGTCCCAGTCCAGTCGCAGGACTTTGGGGACTGGCACAGTGCCCCTTCTTCAAGCGGGGTTCTCTTCACACATTGAGGGAAGGGCATTATAAGCCTTCTGTCAGGTCACTCCTTTTAGTCTCCAGAGCATCTACAGAAGAACTACCTTACAATACGAAAAGACAGTTGTGTCTAAAATAAATTGTTCACAATAACAGGTGACCTAGATCTTAGGAACTGGAACCCTTTTAAGGCCTTTAGGGAAACCCCTTTCAGGGGACAGATGCCTGGCAGTGCTTTGGAGCAGGGACAGCAGAGTCAGGTGCTGCAGGCCTGTTCACCCCCAGCTCAGGGTGTACCACTGTGTCACGCATGGCCTTGTGAGGCCCAGTCCTGAGCAGAGACCTGGTGGCTCACGTCTCATGTTGTCTGCTTGGTCCCGCCAATGGGAATGTTGTGGCCTCTGGCAGGCAGGGTGGCCGTTCCCAAACTTAGGGGCTGTGAGCTGGAGGGCCCTGGGCCACTGTGCTGCCTGCAACCTGTCACCATTCTGTGGGGCCCCGTGTGGCTTGGGCTCACACTCTGTGGTTAATGATCGCCCCTTTGCGGAAGCTGACCCTAGCTTTTAGGGGGCTGCCATTGGGGATGCCAAACAGTATGACTGAGATAAGGTGAATAAGTGACCAAAAAAAGCCAACTTAGAAAAAAAAGCAGCTCTACGTGGTGCTGAGATGGGGGGAAGAAATGTGCATTCTCTCCTGAACTTATTCCACCTACCCATTCATGAGGAGGCTTGTAGTCAGGCCACACTCTCTGACTTGGAAAAAAAAGGGGTTTTGTAAAATGAATTTAAACACTTTCTGCCAGTACCTCTAAACATTCTAAAATACAAACCTAATTTTGTTCATCCCCCAGGACTCTGCTTAATACACTTTAGTGACTCTTTGTTGCCTTCAGGGTAAAGTTCAAACATCTAAACGTGGTCATAGGATTCTTTACCATTGAACCCCTCTCTACCTCTCTAGGTGTGTGCTCATTCTGGCCAACTTGCAGTGTCTAGAATGTATAATTTCTCTCATAATTATACCTTTAAATTATACCTTTATACCATCTGGAGTGCCCTGCCTTTCCAATCTCTGATTCCATAAACCCCTCAAGTCTCAAGGGTCACATACTCTGACAAACTTTATCCCAGACTTTCCAGGCTGAGTGTGTTCCTCTTCTGGGTTCCCATAATACCTTGTGCGCCCTGCATTGTAGCGGCTACACGATGGGCTGTGATTATTGGCTAACCTGTCCATTTCCCTGACTGGCTGAGAGATCTATGGTGTCAGGCAGTCATAAACATTTGTTGAGGAAGGATGGAAGGATGGAAGGAAAGAAGGAAGGAAAGAAGGGACGGAGGGAGGGAGGGAGGGAGGAAGGAAAGAACACCCTCACCTATGAAGCCTTGAGAAATAACTACTACAGTATGGTCATTTTCCCACATGAGCATTATAATATTTACAAACAAGATCTTTCCTCAAATTTATAATGTTATACTACCAGTTTTATGAAACTTTAGAAGGTCCTTATTTTAGGATTCCAGAAACTTACAAGGCAAGAGGTGAACACAAAGTCCTTGTATTTATTTCCATGCATTTAAAAAATTATTTCAGTCTCTCAATATACTTGCTTTGCTTTTTAAAAATAAAATCACAAGACTACTTTTTGATGTTGATTTCTTATAAGTTAAAAATGTCCTAGGATATACCTTCATATTTGACGTATTACTTCCTGATTCACTAACAGAGAAGAACCACTCAATCTTTCATTTAAATGTCCTCAGACAATGTTTATTACCATTCTACAATGTTTAGCGTTCAGGTTTTTCCACTACGCTGGTGGTTTGTTTATGGAATATTCATTCAGCAACATTTACCAAGTATTATGAAGAGGCCTGCGGCATAGAAGACATGGTGCTACTTGTTATGGGGAGAGGAGGAACAAAGATGAATCAGACAGGTATGTGTAAACTGAAAAGTTCTTATCGATCATTATGTTTCCACTTCCTCCATTTTGTTCCTCTTTCTAAAAAGCACACAAGCCTTTCGTGTTCGCACTTGCATTCTATATTCAGTGACTACACTTAGCACAGAATTGTTGAGGGAAGATTCTGGCCGAGTAGCAAGTAGCTGACCCGAGCTAGAAAAACGCTAGGTCCAATAGGTCCCATCTCAGAGACAAAGAGCAGGCTGCAACAAGAGGTGTCTTCTGAATCTAAGCAATACTATTTTTGATATTCTTGGGGATGGAGGGAAGGAGAATGGAATGCATTCATAGTCTGCAATTGAAATACCCTCTTGTTGCCTTCTTTTTATCTGAGACTGGACCTATTGCACTGAATACTTTCAGACTCTGAGCAATTGATTTTACTGGATTTCCTAGAGTCAGGTTGTTATATTCCAGTGTCATGAAGAATGTTTTGATTGTGCTTTCCTGTCTCTTTATACATGGAAGTAACATGATAATGCATTTCAATATCAAATTAATTGTCAGAAACTTTGTTACCAGAGGCTGAAATACTACAGTGGCCCTAGGAATCCATTCCAGGGTGGTTTCCCTTTTTGCACCCCCGCACCCTTACCCCACCCTTTCCCCCAGTCTCTGAACGTACTGGCTGGGCAGACAAGCCTGCCTCATATTCCTTTTAAGGAAAGTGGCCCCAGTGGATTCTTTCCTGCACGGGCTGCTAACTCAGTGCAGCAGGTTTTGTTAGTGAAAACAAGACACTGCCTCAGGTGATGGGGTGGGGACAATGTAGGCAGAGCAGACTTGTGTGGGCTGCGGAAGAAGAAGGCCCAGAAGAAGGCCCGTGTGCAAAGGCCTCAGGTGAACTCCACCCAGCGAGCTTGCTGAACACAGCAGTGCTGGATCAAAGCAGATGTTCCCTGGAGGGGCGATGAACAAAGAGAAGGCAGTTCCGTGAAGTGCAGCCTGTGGTCTGAGCAATGCTGACCACCTTTGCTGATACACTGAGAGGCTGGCTGTTCTTCCCAGGTTGGCCTAGCCGACCTGGCTGCTAAAGGGGGGGCCTCCTGTGTGCCCTCATGCCCTGGGTTTCTTTGCAATAACCTTGCCACAGCCACTGAAGGCAAGCAGGGGCAATGCTGAGGTCTCCCCCCGCCCCCCCACCGGACCTGAAGCTCCCTCTGGAATGCTCTTCAGTTAAGTTCAAGCTCTGGTCCACACTCCCAGCCTCAGAAACAACATCCCAGTCCCTTTCTCAATAATGTCAGTTTCTAAAACAGCAAAAAGGCCTCTGGCGGGGCGGGGGGGGGGGGCGGGGCGGGGGGGGGGCGCGATGTGAATTATGTTTATTGAGTTATAATTTACCTATAGTAAAATCCATTCATTTTAATATACAATTCTAGAGTTTTGACTAAGGCTTAGAGTTGTATAACCACTACCATCATCAACAGAACATTTTCACCACCCTAAAAATTCCCTCAAGCTCCTTTGCAGTCAACTTTTCCCTCTACCTCCAGCCTCTGGCCAACTACTGATGTGTTTTCTGCCCCTGTAGTTTTGCCTTTTTCTCTAGTGTCTTTTAATGGAATCATAGAAGGCCTTCTTTAACATCCTTGTTTAAACCAACATGTGCCCCGCCTGACTTTCTGTTAGCACATAATTCTATGCCTTATTTTTTTTTTTCAGAACACTTAACACTAGCTGAAAATAAGCTACTGTTGTTATTTGATTATAGTCTGCCTGTGGAATGTACCTTCCCACTAGAATGTGAGAGCAGAGACTTTTTTTTGTTTGCTTCTTCATCTCAGGTTCAGAATGCTGTCTGTCATTGTGCAGGTGTTCAGTAAATATTTGCTGAACAAACCACAAAGTGAATGAGGACATAGAACTTCCTCAAACCCTCTCCGCCTACTCAGGCAGACCTCATTAATAAGAGATTATTTCCCCCTACAAAATGGGTTAATCCAGGCATTGCTGTGTTGCCAAGGGAGGCGGTTTATCTGCAGGTAACGCTATTAGAAGTAATTAGGCTGATTGAGATTATAAATTGTCTTTTAAAGTCACTTTCAATTAGATTACCTAGAATAGAGCTGGTCTGAAGCAAGTAAAATGTGAAATGATAGTGTTTCCCAGGGTTGTTTTGAGAATTAAATGACTTGATGTATGTGAAGTGTTTAGCTCAGTACTTCTCAACTGGGAGCTATTCCGCCCTCACAGGGGCATCCGGTGCGATCTGGAGACATTTGTCGTTGTTGTTATTGTCAAAACTGGGGGAGGGTTGTTACTGGCATCTTCTGCTAAACATCCTACAATGCACAGGACAGTCCCCTACAAACAAAGGTCTATCTAGCCTAAAATGTCAGCAGTGTCACCTGTGAGAAGCCTTGAGGTAAAGCAGTGTCTGGCACACAGTAAGGGCTATATCTGTGTGTGCTACTATTATTATTTTATAAGTGATCCTTCTTGACAAATGTTCTTTACACAGGCTGAGGGGGGAGCCTTAATCAGACTTTCTGGGTTTTGAAGCCTCGCTTTACCCTTTATTAGCTGTGTGATTTTGAGCACATCATTTGACTTCTCTATACTTTCTCTTCTTTGCCTGTAACATTGGAATAATAATAGTAACTCCCAGAGAGGTGCTGGGGAACTGAATAAAATAATCCATATAAAACATTCAATACTAACCTTTGCCGTTGTTGACTCTTAGAAGGTCTTTCCTCAGAATATAATGAAGGGATGGGGGATAATTTTAACAGGAAAAAAAAAGAAAATATATTGCTCATATAAAGTATATAAAACAAATGTATATTTCATACAATAAGAGAAAACTACATAGAAGTTAAATCAAAACCATCCTTTCTAAGGCTGTTATTTATTATTTTTAAAAAGTATATTGCTCTTGCTTTCTTGATAGAGCAGCTCCTTGAACTAAAGGATTTGCTCATTAAAAAAAAAATAATGTGTCTAGCACACAATGTAAAATTATTTAATTAAGACTTTCAGTCTTGATTAGAAGTATAGATACATTAAAGTATTTTAAGAATCAATATGAAATATAAGACTTCGGAGAGTTAAACAGTAACACAGTAACAGCAATCTCTTGTGATTTAGATTTATTAATCTCTTATTCCTTTATCGAGGTAGCAGGGAGAAACCCAGTGGGTGAGTAATTGCAGATCTGTTGACATTCTCCTTATATAATCTAATATTCGTGAAGCTTCTTTGGAAATTATAAAACAGAATGCTGCAAATGTGTGCATTTACCATTATCATCAACTCTAATGAATTATTAGAGGGTCAGGTGTTGCCATTGTGAGCGAGATGGCCTGGCTTCTTAGTTTGTTAGTATGTGTTCCAAGCAGCCAAAATCAGGCGGCTAGTAAAGTTTGCATTTAATAATAAACTACTTGATAAACTATGAATTATTTGTTATAATATCATAGCTACAATGAAGAACTGTGTTTCTCGGCATAGAACTTTTAAGTACATAATCTACCATATTTTATTTTTGGTCACAAAATAGTTGGGGAAAGAAAAAACCCACCATATACAAAACAGAGGAACATAACAACCTGGGATAACTGTTTGCAACAATACAGCAAAGGATACATATTCCCATTAGACAAAAAAGGCCTATAAAGCAGCAAAAAGGATATGGTATTCTAATAAAAGACACAAACATGCAATTCACAAGACAAGGAATTGAAATTTGCAGTAAATATGAAAAATGTTCAGAGACTTCTGGTAAGATGGAGGCGTAGGTAAACATGACTCACCTTTTTACCCAACCACATCAACATTACAACCAAACTATAGAAGAACCATCACTCAGACGTGTCAGAAATTGAGTTGAATGGAAGTCTGACAACTATGGAATTAAAGAAACCATTTCCATCCAGAATGGTAGGAAAGGTGGAGATGCCGAACAGGCTGGTCCCACATCCACATGTGGTAAATAAAAATTCAGGAGAGATATCTCAGGAGTGAGGAGTCCCAGCCCCACACTAGGACCCCCAGCCTAGGGTCCCAGCGTCAGGAAGATAAGTCCCCATAACTGCTGGTTGCAAAAACCAGCAGGGATTGAGTTGGTGAAAGACGTTTTTGGAGTCTCAAGCAGTACCTCTTAGAATCCACACATGGACCTACTCAGACTTACTCCCTCTGAGATCCAGCAATGGAAAAACAGCTTTAAAAGCATCAGTGGCATAAAAGGAGGAACTGAAGTGTCTGGCATCAAGGAGAGAATTTGCAGACAGCTTTCTCCCAGACAGAAAGGCAGGCAGGGGCTATTGTCCCTTTTCTGATCCCTTCTCCAACAGAGACAGAGCTGGCAAGCAGGTGCCATATCTGAGACTTCATCAGTCTGGCTAACACTGTTTGCCCTGCCCAGGAGATGCCCTGAGGCTCTGCCCCACCCATTTTATGGGCTTACCCTAGCTGTTAACAGTAGCTTTTCCATGTGAATATCTGATCTTGGCTCATGCTTCACAACTTCCTAAACCCTCTCAAATAAGCAACAGCTGGCTTCAGTGAGCCCCCAGCTCTCTGTATCTCCTGCTAAGTGTCCCTGGGGTGGGCAGTAGCAGCAGCCAGACTAGATTCACAGCTTTCCTTCACCTGGGAACCTCCAAGCCCAGCACAAGTAGCAGCCATCTCAGGTGCTTTATAGCTCAAGCAAGGTGGCCCCAGGCAGAACACAGGTAGGGGCTGACCTTGGCCTACACCACCTGGAAAACCCTAGAGTGTGTACACCCAGACAACAGCTGCAGATCATGTTGGAGCACCACCACCCCTCCCCTACATGACTGATCCTTCATGGAGAGTAGAGGTTGGTGATAAATGGTCACAACCAATCCTTGCAGCTGACTGGGCTTGGTAAATCCCTTCCATTGATCTGCCAACAGCAGATCAACTACAAGAAGAGGGTGTACTCAGCATACACAAATGGCACATCTTGAGTACCCAGAATGGGTAATAGGAAAGGCTGCGTCAATGGACCCTATATGACACCTACTATATCAGGCCATACTACTAAGAGAGGGAGGCATAGCAGCTCTCCTAATATATAGAAACAAACACAGGGAGGCTGCCAAAACAAGGAGACAAAGAAACATGGTCCAGATGAAAGGACAGATAAAAGCTCTATAAAAAGAGCTAAACAAAATGGGAGAAGCAATTTATCAGATAGAGAGTTCAAAACACTGGTTATAAGAATGCTCAAGGAACTTAGTGAGGACCTCAATGGCACAAAAATATCCAGAAACAAAGGATATGCTAATGGAAATAAAGAACAATTTACAGGAAAACAACAGGAAAGTGGATGAAACTGAGAATCAAATCAATGATTTGTAATATAAGGAAGCAAAAACCAACCAATAAGAACAACAAGAAAAAAAAAGAACCCCAAAAAATGAGGATAGTGTAAGGAGCCTCTGGGACAACTTCAAGAGGTCCAACATTCGCCTCATTGGGGTGCCATGGAGAATAGAAAGAGCAAGAAATTGGAAATCTATTTGAAAAAATGGTGAAAGGAAACTTCCCTGATTTGGTGAAGGAAATAAACATGCAAGACCAGGAAACACAGAGAGTCCCAAGCAAGATGGATGCAAAGAGGCCAATTCCAAGACGCATCATAATTAAAATGACAAAGATTACAGATAAAGAGAAAATCTTAAAAGCATTTAGAGAAAAGCAGTTAGTTACCTATAGGGGAATACCAATAAGACTGTCAGCTGATTTCTCAAAAGAAACTTTGCAGGCTAGAAGGGATTGGCAAGAAACATTCAAAGTCATGAAAAGCAGGGACCTACAGCTAAGATTGCTCTACCCGGCAAGGCTATCATTTAGAATCAAGGGCAGATAAAGAGCTTCCCAGACAAGAAAAAACTAAAGGAGTTCTTCATCACCAAAGCATTATTACGTGAAATGTTAAAGGAACTTATTTAAGAAAAAGAAGATGATCAAAACTATGAACAATAAAATGACAATAAATACATATCTATCAACAATTGAATCTAAAAAACAAACTAAGCAAACAAGAAGAATAGAGAAAGTATCATGGATGTGGAGAACGTTTTGATGGTTGCCAGATGGGAAGGGTGGTGTGGGGGAATGGGTGAAGAGGTGAGGGGATTAAGCAGTATAAATAGGTAGTTACAGAATAGCCACGGGTATGTAAAGTACAGTATAGGAAATGGAGCAACTAAAGAACTTATACACAGGACCCATGGATGTGAACAATGGTGTGGGGATTGCCTGAGAGAGTGGCTGGTGCTGGGGAGAGGGGGAAATTAGGACAACTGCAATAGCATAATCAGTTAAATATGATTTTTAAAAAATGAAGCATTTAAGAAAAAAGAATAATGTTCAGACTTACTAGCAATCAAAGAAATGCAAATTAAAAAACAAATTATTATTTTTTCTTTCAATTTGACAATGGTTCAAAGAATACAATGGCTAGCATTGAAGTCTGGTCATACATGGGCACTCTCATGCATAGTTGGCAGCGTGTATGCTGACAAAACTTTTCTGGGAGACAGTTGTCTAAATGAATCGACGACTTCGAAAATCTTCATACTGTTTGTCTTAGTAATCCTACTCTATCATGAGACATACAAAGATGTGTGTATGTGAATATTCACATTGTGGTGCTAAATAAAAATTTTTTTAAATGACATGATTGGAGTACGGTTTAATGCACTATGACGTGTGTATGGACCATTAGAAATTAATGGAAGTCTTTAGAAACAAGTCTGCATAGTTCTCGTGTTTGGGTGATGGAAAGGTGATGGTACAAAAACATGAGAGAGAAAGGAGAGCACAGATGCAAGGAGGGACATCAAAGGAAGGTGCCAAGCAGTGAGGACTCTTAGCCACTTCGCAAGCTCTGGGAGCTGCTGTGGCTTCCCACAGTTCCTCAGGGTAACATCCACATTAAATTCCAACACCTAAAGGTTTAGAGCTTGCTACACTTCTGTCTTTCTTAATATATAAGTCAAAACCACAAATAACATTGTTATAGAAAATTTCTTACATACCACTAGCTGCTTGTCTACTCCAGGTTTGTTTGTATCTAACTCCCTTGTTGCTTTAGTCCTACCTTCAACAGAAAATTAAAAGTTAAATAAAATCAAAGTTAGCATTACCTATGTTTCTTTATTTCTAAGGCAGTTTCTTTATTTCTTCATTACCTATAAAAAATGCAGCTTAATAATTTAATTTTAGTGATTGTTGGTATTTACTATGCAAATATTTAATGATGTACTTTACATAGCAATTTCAGTTATAAAACATTTATTGGATGAATTATGACAGTCAGAAAAAGTGAGCTATTTTGAACATTTAATTCTAATCCTTGCCATTGAGTCTTGGAGAATTTGATCCAGGGGATATTTGGAATTTGTCATTGGCTCTTGTTCTGCTAATGCTTTAAGCAGTTAGTAACTGTGGTCAGAATGATCAAAAATATTTATAAAGTTAGATTTAAATGTAACAGAACCATGTGGACAATAGAAGATTCTTGAAATACCAGAGACACATATAGTAATAGTCTCATCATTTGCTAAATCAGAGATAATACATGGGTGTTGAGCAAGTAGAATTCAGGCCGTGTGTGCGATACCGATTCTCTATACCCTCAAAGCAGCCAGGAAGTGGCCTGGGACTTAGGAACCCCAGACTGGTCTCCTGACATCCATCATCTGTCTGTGCAGCAGAAGGCAGATACAGAGCACCTGGGTCAGCCCGTGACCGACAACGGGACTCATGGAGCTGCTGGGGGAGTTTGTCTCCCACGTGCTCGAGGACAGGAGAAGCAGCCTGAGCTCAAAAGCGGGGTAGGGGGTGGCAAAGGGAGAAGTAGGCCCTGCAAGGAATATTACCACAGTGAACACTCACATCAATAAAATTTGATATGGACAAAAGAACTTGATATGGCATTGATATGGCATTGTTGTTTGTAGAAAAGAATAGATACAACAAAAACTAATTTCAGTTACAAAAAATTAAAATGGAAAATACAAGGTGGGGCAAAAGTGGGGTTCCAGTTGTGAGTACATGAAACACAGTTTACTCTTGTATTATTATTTATTAATCATTGTGTTATTTTCCATATGCACAACTGTAAACCTCCTTTAGCCCACCCTGTACTGAAGAGGCTTAACTGCTTTTTGAAGAAAACTGATCAAAGAATGAAATTGATTTAATGGTGTTCCATAAAGTAAATACTTTTTTGATCAATTTTATCTCCATCAGTAAAATCATAATTGGAACGTTTATATTCATAAATAAGAGAATGTGAGGGAATCAAAAAAGGGTCAAAATGGGGAGAGAAGGTCCACTGACCACTTAGTGATACCTGTAAGATGGGGAAGAATTAAGGGACAGGACCTTTCACCCCTCCCCACCAGCATCTCTACTGAACATGCTGTTAGACCTCTATTCCAATAAGTCTCAGTCCAGTAAGCTGTGTGGGCAATGACGCTCATCAATTCTTTCTTCCTCTGAATGATCCTTGGTGTTGTTCATAAAATAAGTCTAATGTTTGAAGCCCTACTCCCACCTGACTGTTCGTAAGTGAAGGTCCTAAGATCTCTTAACCCTCGATTTCTGTCTCTTCATCAAATCCCTGCATCCAATCAGAAGAAAGGACAGTCTATTCATTCTTATAATATATTCACAGCATGACCTTTGTTCTTTGCCTCCTACTCCCCACTCACCATTGTTCCATAAAGCCCAGGGTTGGGTGGATAAAAACAAGAATAGGATAAATGGGAATGGGGGTGGGTGATGGGGGTACAAGAGAGAGTGAACCAGATCAATGGAATAAAAATATTTGTTTGCACATATTCTTTATTCACTATGAATTTTTTCTACCCTTCATATATTCTAAACGAAGTATTTCATTTCACTGGGATTATTATAATGAAAGGTGTTTTTTTTTTTTTTTTGAAATGGGAACTGAAAAGGTGGATTCTGTAACAATAACCACTGTTTACAGGCATAATGATATGGAGTCCTATGCTACTGCTACTGCTTTTATATAGTATAGTGAAGTAGAACTAGAATTTTGCATGTGTCTTTAGTTTATCTTCACCTTTTTTACTGTTTACCGTCCTCTAGACATACTGTTTTCTGAACATCAGAATCCAGCACAGTGCCTGCCTCCTACTTAAAAGAGGTCAACAATCATTTGAAGAGTACATAAATGAACATCTATATAACCGGAACGTGACTGACTTTCATTATTTTATTTTTCCTAAGTGTATTGTGAGTTTATATTTACTCACACAGATTGCTAAATGAGAAAATACCTTCAAATGTAGATGAGGACAAGACCCCTTTGCTTTTTGAGATCATTTCTTTATTTTTATCTTATTTAGAAGATAGTTTGAAAGGGCTTATGTGAAGGCAGTTTTCTTAATGTCAAGTGACTCAAAATGAAGAAGTCTCAGTTCAAGGCCTCTTTTTTTTTTTTTTAAAGTTTTACCCAAAAGGAAGTATGAGGTAAATTGCATAAACTTAAAGTACCACAGAGATGAAACTTAAAGCAGGAAGAACCTTGCCATCACTATACTGGACGGGGGCACATGTGTCATGTGAATAGACATGACAAAAACAGCCCTCCTTAAATTCCTTTTAGCAATAGTCATCACATTCATTTTAATTTTGCCGGAATATTTCAAGACACCAGAAGGTGAGTGTAAAATTATAATTTATCTTTTTTTTCCAATTTTAAAAATTATGACAGCTAATGGTTACAGGAAATGTCCTCATTTTGCATACACGCTGCATGGGCTGAAGCGCTATGTCTGAAAAGCTAATAAAATGAGATTGCAATTTCAGTTGACTGTCACATAGCATAGGACTCTTAGTCGTAGTGCTTAATGATTGTAGCATACAATAATGAAATGAAGAGATCATTTAAAATTTTGGGGCTAGATTTCAAACATTGAGTTTACAATAATCAAATCATGTGATATTGCTCTTTAAAACGCTTTCTTTCAAAAACAGTTTAAAGTATGCTTTTACATTCTGAAATTATTTTTTAAACAAAATAATACTTATTATGTTAAAAATGCTTGAATTCTCTCCATCGCAACTATTTCGCACAATAACTTACTATTGCTTTTAGAAAAACAAAAGTATTTAGATATTTTCAATAGATAGAGTAAAATGGGTGCGGATTTAAGCAGGTGTATGTGTGTGAACATTTTAATGAGAGAAAAATGCACTCTGTTAATATTTCAGAGAATTGCGATGATTGCTGAAATCTAGGGTAGAAAAATAAATAAATGTAAGTTTAAAGTATTACATGTCAGTAAAAGATTTGAAAATATATTAATGTGACTGTTTGAATGATAACTGTGTTCCCTAGCATTTAATTAAAAGAAAAAATAAAGAGAAAATTATGTATTGTATCATTAAAAATTATATAAATATGATTAAAATCAAGAAATATATTTGATGACTTGCTACAATAATTATTATTGCATATACATAATGCTAAGTAGACAGATAGAAATATTTTGGGTAAATAAATGCCGTAATTGTGCAGTTCTGTGAATAATTGGATTTTTCAGATTTCTCTTGGTTTTCTGGCATTATGTTGCTTAGATTAAGCTGCATAGCACGTCTATCTATCATCTATCTATCTACCTATCTATCTATCCATCTATTCCATTTAAAAAAATTTAAGTACAGTTTACATTTAACATAATTTCGTGTTAGTTTCAGGTGTACAATAGCAAAGTGCTTAGACAATCAATCACATATTTCACAAAGTGTTGTTCTGATATTTTCAGTACCCACCTGGTGCCATACATAGTTATTAAATGACATATATTTTTAATTCTTGATTTTACTGAGTGAAAATATAAAAAGAAGAGTTAGAATTGGACTAGAAATAATTTATTTCAATTTTTAAGCTATTTTGGACTGAGAGTAAGTTCATTGAATAGTTATCTAAGGTAGGTCATATAGATATATCTAGTATCTCCAAAACAGGTTGGCTCTAATGAAAACCAGGAAATTAGCCCAAAAAAGATTTAATAAACTATTTGCTAACTATTGGTTAGTGTTTATGAGAGCTGGTGACCGCCAACATCAATATTAATTATTATTCTCCCAGTTTCCTAACCAATTACATCTGATCCCAATACCACCTTTTACTGCCTCTACAAACTTAAAATAACCATTTCGCTTTTCCTGCTTCAAGAACAGAATAGATACTCCCTTAGACTCTTTGGGGTGACAAATTTATTCGGGAATTTTGTTTCACAGGTAGCTCTCTTTGAGCCAACAAACAAAATGTTTGAAAACCACCATCTTATCCTGGAATTTTGTGGTAGAAGGAATTTTCTCCAGCGCTACCATAAACAAAAAAGTTGATTATTAGGCAAAATGTTTTATACATACAGCAGTATAATAATAATCTGTTACAAGTACCATAGTGTAGTAATAATGCTTTATATCTTATAATGGTTTAGAATCACCAGGAATAGTTCATATTGCCTCATTTTATACATACGAGCACATACGAGGGGGGAACCCCCCAAAACTAGAATTATCTTCTAGAAGGCAGGTCCCTGGTAGTACAGGCTTCCCCTACCAGGAGAGTGTTCTAGGAACCCATTTGTATCAGTGAACCAGCTGGTGGTGTTGTGAGAGGCTGCGTTTGTTGTCAGTGAATTTTTTTTTAAGACATTCAGTACATCTGCCCTTCTCATGATGGGTGATTTACAAGTGCACCTGCCCACAGTGCACTGACCAGGAGTTTTTGACCAAAAACGGCATGACCCCCTTGCCCTACTCTCCCTATTCAACTGATCTTGCCCCCACTGACTTTTTCTTGTTTCCCTGGATTAAAAAATTCCTCAAAGTGAAATATTTTGCCAATGTGGAAGGGGTGAAACAAACAAACAAACAAAAAGAAAAAGAGCAGAAGCACTAAACGGCATCAAAATCGACGAGTTCAAAAACTGTTTTGAGCCATGGAAGAAAAGGTCTTGATAGGTATATTGCATAAACAGAAAGTGATTTGAAGGTGACTGAAGTTTAAACATGTAAGAATAAGTACATAATTTTTGATAAATAAATTCCAGTTTTTTGGGGTCCCTGCCTTATAAATGTTTTTCTTTTTCTTTATTTTTAGTAACTTTTAAATCACAGTAATACCTAATGCCTTATGAAATGAGTTGTCTTAACTGATATAGTTCATAAAATAAAATATCTGGTAAAATAAAATAAAATATTCTATTAATGCTAAAATTAACCTCGAGATTTTACTGTATAGTTTCACCCTCCCTATCAGTTACTTGTGTCTGTTTTTTATTTTTTTCTTATGTTCTATTCTCTTTAATTTCTAAGATAAATAATATAAATGATTTCTACTTATAAATTATTCACTGATACCCTGTCTTCAACGCATCAAATCTATTAAAAAGGAATCATAATGAGGAATAATGTATTCACAGGTTTAATAGATTTGATTTCAAAATAACAAATCTTCTGAAGTCCTATGTTAAAAATAGGGAACTGTGTTTGATCACTTTTCATCAAGAATGTATGTGAGTCTCTGAATAATCATTACTTGGAACATTCAATTGTCATAATTACACAGTATAATCTATTTATTCTAACTTTACTGAAGAAGTCTCCTTCTTTAACAGTGCCTGGGAGTATTAATGAGTTTGCATTGGGTATGCACTGGTAAGGGAGCTTATTCTAAAACTTGCAGTTTATTTGAAAGGCAGCTTATACTAAAATTCAGTAATGGAGGTACAAAAAGGTACGGATATATTTTGATTCAGATCTACTGGCAATTAAGGGAGCTGGGCTTCCCCAGCCTGCTTTTGTTGAACTCATTGTTTGAGAGCGAGTCCTGGTTAGCTCAGATAAATCTCAGTGATCTTTCATTTTTTTATTCTTTCACTTACAAATCCAGTCTAACTGTACTGGGAGTCCAGGGCTACACAAATGAAGGTCAGGTGTTCCTTCAGGGAGTTTTCAGGTGGGGAAGACTGACTGGTAACTAATTAAAAATGATACTGTAGCTACAAACTAGCAACATAAAGAGGTGCAATAGGAACACAGTAAAAGCTGCTTCCAGGCCTCTCTGGGGAAGATGCTCCTTCCATTTTTGTTGCAATGGGAAATAACTCCCACAGTTCCAATGATCGCCCTATAGTTCTCCTACCTGCTTGCAGAAGCACTTTCTAAAAAAAGCAACTATTATTGATTTTCAAATAAAATGTACTCATATACATATCTCAGAGATTCTTGAAACCTGAGGTTGTAGTGAGTTATGCAAGTGTATTCCTGGTGGTTTGTGGTGATGTGGGACAGGAATAGCACAGATGAAAACGCCTTACACCTATTTTTATTGAGCTGTTTTGACTTCCGCACTTCTTTTTAAGAGCCAAACCGACATAAACTATGTTTACTAGCATTCATTTCCCTTTCCGTTTCACACTTTCTGATGGAAATAGTAGTAAAATTTAATCAGTAATCCCTAATAAGTTTTGAGATATAGTTTATGACTTTTGAAATTTTTAAAAAATTTAACAAATATTTATACATGTACCTGATAGTATGCTAAGCACTTTTACATAAAATAACTCATTTCAACTCATTAAATATTTAAGCTCATTCTAAATGAAGCATCTTTCTCAAGAGACTATTCTGAAAATCTTCAGAAAGAAGCACTATAAGAAGATGGGTGATTTTTTAGTTTGTTGTGAGATTTTACTTCCTCCTGAATTTTAAAAATTTTTATAGCTCTAAAATGGCTGCTAATAGACACACTCTTTACATTTATATTTTAGACAATACATTCAGGCAAAAAAAAAAATACTGCTGAATATAATGCTTTTTCACTCTTGTGGCAGAATTGGCCTATTCTCTCATCATTAGGTTCTAATACCAACAACCCTTGCTTAGCATTATTTCTAACTGCTTGTCTCATTGCATTGAGATAAATGCTCTCTCTGTGTATCTTTTTTTAAAATGGAAAAATATGACTTTCTCTGAAACATTAAGACAGTAATATATCTCCCCCATGTACTGCTCTGTTTCTTTTCTCTATAGACTTATCACTTATATAATTTACTTATTTATTATATATGTATTTTTTGTTGTCTGATTTCTCTAAATAGAATGTAAGCTCCATGAAAATTAGGTTTCTGTCTATTTTGTTCATATTTCAAGCACTTAGGACAGTATTTGTTGATTGAGTGGATTTTCCGAGTCACATTGTAAAGCAAATAAAAAGGAAACATTCTTGAAGGAAGCATTTCTCATCTGATCTTCACAACCATTGTTTTGATTTAGGCAAGCCAGGCATTACTATCTTCCTCTTACATTTTTAAAACACAAAATAGCATCACAAATCTAGAACTTTTAGGTTGTGCAGCCTTTGAAATTTATTTCAAAGATTTTTTTTTTTTACTTAAAAGATACATGTTAAAGCAACAAATGAATAAACAAGACAAACAAATAAAAACTTATAGACATATAACAGCACGGTGGTTACTAGAGGGAAATGGGAGTGGAGGGTAGTAAAGGGTATAGGGATCAAATATTTGGTGATGGAAGGAGATTTGACTTGGGGTGGTGAACACACAATGCAATATACAGATGATGTATCATAGAATTTTACACTTGAAACCTACATAATTTTATTAACCAATCTCATCCCAATAAATTTAATACAATAGACATGTGTCTCTTTACTCTGAATCATTTTCCTACCATTTTTTTCCCATGGAGAATTTCACAATGTGTTTATATCCCTTGTTTTGACAAGTAAAACCTGCAGTTTCTTTCTTTTGTCCCAAATCTGCCTTTCACATACTGCTACTATAAGTTAAAAGGAACCCCAAATTTTGCCCCTTGCCTCCAGGACACATTTCAAATTGTTTTCTTCCAATGTTCTATGAATAAATCCATATCCTATTTAGACTCCCCAGTCCCTGGCCTGGTTATGGATGTATCCTGTGTATGGATGTTCCTGTGTATGGATGTATCATGTGTACATAACATGATTTTTTCACCCTTTACCACTCACTATTACTAAGGAAGTATCAACATGAGATCCAACATGGAAATATGATTGACTTTTTGCTACTGAAATTGATACTCTTTTGAGTCTATGCCAATTGTTACAGAGGCAGACCTGGGACCTAAGGAAACAACATGTTAACCAATGTCTCTCAAAATTAGACAGCAAAACCATATACTCCCTTCTATCCTGACAGCTAATATTTTTAAATTGCTGAATTATGCTACCGAATATCCAGTAATGATGCAAGATCTTTAGAAACAATTAGCTATCCTTTGTTTTGCTGTTTTTTAAGGGCCTAACTTATATACAATAAAATAGAAAAGATCTTAAGTGTTCAGTTTCATGAATTTTGACAATGGTACACACCTATGTAACTACCACCCCATATGAGATGTTATGTTCATCACTCCCCGAAAGATTCCTTCTTCCATTTCCTGTCAAATCTTCTCCCACCCCCAAGGCAACATCCTGACCTGTATTATCATCGTATGGTTTTGTAGCATAGTTTTGTGCCTTCTTATGCTTCATGTAAATGGGACCACCACACAGTATCTATTTTTGGTTTGGTTTCTTTAGCTTCGTATAATACTTTGAGATGTATCCATGTTATTGAGTGTATCAATAGTTCCTTTCTTTTTATTGCTAAGAAGTCCAGTGTATAAATACACTAAATTCATCCATTGGGTTGTTTCCAGTTTTTTTATTACTATAAATATACTGTTATGAACATTCTTGCACAAGTGTTTTTATGAACATATGTTTTCCTTTTTATCAGGTAACTAGTAGCAGAATAGCTGAGTATATTTAATTTTATAAGAAACTGCCAAATGCTTCTCCAAAATGGTTGCACTAGCTATGTTTCTAGTGAAAAAAATTCTTATTTCCCCTACTTTACATTTAATACTTTACATTTACATTTAACATTTATATGTTGCCTGAATTAATCCATGATTTTCCCAAAGTTCCCTAGCAACTAGTTAACAGATAGCCCAGGTACTGGGAAAATATGACTTGACATAGAGTAGTTTCTGGAGCTCTCATTGGCTATCAAATGGTGAAGGTTTTGTTATAAATTCTCACTTCTTTTTGAAGGTGAACAGGGAGCTGAGACCTCTGTTCTCACAGTCATACCTTGAAAAACATTCCCAGCACAAAAATCTAAAATGTGAGATAAGATATATTTAAAAATTTAAAAATACGTAGTTGAACTGATGAGAAAACTTTTCAAAGGGGGAAATGACTAGAAATTACAAATCCAGATGGGTAAGCAACAGTGAATAAATT
Source organism: Pteronotus mesoamericanus (assembly GCF_021234165.1). Classification (NCBI taxonomy): domain Eukaryota; kingdom Metazoa; phylum Chordata; class Mammalia; order Chiroptera; family Mormoopidae; genus Pteronotus; species Pteronotus mesoamericanus. The sequence goes on along the minus strand of NW_026555234.1, from coordinate 23,823,758 downwards.
GTTCACCTCAGGAGCATCTATCAATTCCTGGTGCCTTAGCGTCTCAGTTTCACTGTGTCGTAGTGGGGGACAGAAGCTAAGTATAAGAGAGGGACACTAAAAGGTAAATACAAGGGTTGTTTCCAGTTCTTAGTTATTATAAATAAAAAAGCTGGCATGAAAATTCATTTAGAAGTATTTGTGAGAACATATGATTTTATTTCTCGTGTGTAAATTCCTAGGAGTAGAATTGTTGGGTGATATGGTAAGTTTATGAGGTCTGGCCATAAAAAGTCCAGCCATTGTTAATATAACAAGAACAGTTTGCGCAACATCCATGTAACCTGACAGGCAAGGAGCATGGACTGTAATCTGCATGTGTGAACAATGATGACTTCACTGTACTAGTCAGTGGGGGCAGTAGGCACCATTGAGTGAACATGTGTACTGTGTGGCCATTGCATTCAAAATGACTGAGCAAATAGAGCAAAGGATCTGCCAAGAATTTTGCATTAAGCTTGAACATTTTTCCGTGAAAACTATTTGGATGATTCAGAAGGCTGTAGCCATGGGCAACTGACAAGTCAAAGCTTTATTGCAATAACACGCCTGCTCATGCATCATGTCTCATGAAGATTTTTTTGGTAAAACATCAAATCACCCAGGTGATTCAGCCCCCTCACAGCCAAGATTTAGTGCTCTGTGACTTCAGTCTTTTCCCAAAACTAAAATTGCCTTTGAAAGGGGAGAGATTTCAGACTGTCAATGAGATTTAGGAAAATAGAACAGGGCAGCCAGCTGATGGTGATTGGGAGAACCGTTGAGGTCCCAAGGCTCCTAATTTGAAGAGGACTAAGGTGACATTGTCCTATGTACAATGTTTCTTGTATATTGTATCTTCTTCAAGAATATCTCTATTCTTCATATTACATGGCTGGATACCTTCTGAATAGACCTCGTATATTTAACTTAAAGAAAATGAAAATTTGTTTTCCAAAGTGGTTGGACTATTTTACATTCCCACCATGTATGAGAGTTATAGTTCATAGCGGCATTATTCAAAACTGCAAAAAATAGAAACAGCTCAAATATTCACTGTCAAAGAATGAATTGTGGTATACTCATCGAAATGAATACCACAAATAATTCACTACAGCAACATGTAAAAACATGACTAAAACATATTAAGTGAAAAAGCCATAAATGAACACATACTCCATATTCCATATCAGTATATTTCATATATATGTACACATTTCTAAAATATATTAAATAAAGTCATGTTATTTAGGAATACATACATTTTGGAAAGACTCTACGATAAGCAAAGGGGCGATAGCCACAAAATTCATGATCGTGGTTAACCTCTGGGAAAGAAGGAGTGTGTAGGGATAAGGGCAGGGTGCCTCAACGATGTTGGTAATATCCTCTTATTTCTTAATCTGCGATAGACACACGGTGTTTATTTTTATTATCCTTTAACTGACACCAATTTTATATATGCTTACATATGATTAGTTTATAATAAAAGTTAAAGAATATAAAGGTAGTTCATGTTTCTTTGTTTTTCTTTAAAAAGAAAAAAATAACTGACTTGGGCATTGGTCTTATACTATAATGTATTTTCCTAAATCTATTTAGTAGTCTATATACTTTCTCTGAGAGATTACATTCTTAGTAGTGGAGTAATTCTGGAATGCATTTCTATCTCTGGGAGTGAGAATTTAGATATCTGATTCTCAGCAATATTAATGGCAGTAGATAAATTCATAAATCCTTCTTTATGGAGATGAGAATATAGCCCACCTGATAACAAAACTGATTGAGTAGAATTCATTTATTTCTTAAAATTATACCAGGTAAAGAGATGCCCTCTATTTATTTTCCAATTGAATTATTTAAAACTAAGTTTTAAAAAACACAAAATGACCTCATTAGCCAAATGTAAAGGATATATCGTCAATTTTAGAAAGCCCAGTTGGTCACTTATTGGATAAGATTGCAATATTGTCAGTAAAAATTCCTCCATCTGGCTTCTATGTCACAGCATAAGAATATAAGTTCAAAAAGTGGAAGGTTTCATAAGATAAAAATTCTAGCGAGAAAAGTGGAAACCTGGCAAGAAATGTTTTTCATATATTTTAGTAATACAAAAAAAGTGACAGAGTTCCATCAGATGGTGCATTTCTATCTCTGGCCTGGTACAATATTTTAAAAGTAGTTATTATTTGATTGTAACTTTGTTTATAGGTAAATTATAAAATTGTGTATTTGAGTTAATTACCACCCCTCAAAAATTTATAGCATCTCAGGTATGAAATGTCTTTGTAGCTGGAAATCACATGTGAATTATTACAGAAGCAATTATAAATGTATAGAGTAATAAGCTCTTAATTTATTAAATAATAAAAATATAATCATCATTAATGAAACACCTGAATGGTATTCTTTTTTGTATGTCTAACATACAAATTCCACAAGCAAAAATAAATTTTAATGTCAATCAATAGCTTGCTTTTCTTTTAAATTTGAATCAAGATGTATGACTAGAAGAGGCAATTCTAAAAAATGGAGTAATTCTTCTACTGTGTGCCACATTATTTAGAAAATTTTAAAAATATATTTTGCCCTATATGATTATATGAGAAATGGTAAAGAAAAACATATAAAGGTGGATTTGAGCATGTTATTTATTTTCTTATACTAGCAAATGAATGACAGATTGGGAATATCTGACAGAGAGGGTACCTATTCCTTGGGTGATCATTATGTCTACGTAGGGATTCCCAGTTTTTACATAGTGAGCTTTAATTACTTGTGGACTATGGGTTTTCATTTTAAATAATATACATTTGTACACATTTCAAAAGAGTTTTCATGCTACTATAACCCCACGAGGTCAGCAGGATCTAGAGTTATTATCCTTATTTTGCTGATGAGAAAATGAGATTCATGGAGATGAAATTGTTCAAGTATCTTGGCACTAGAGTCTTTGTTGTTTTGAACTTAGTGTTTTTTCTGTTTATACCATCATTTCCATATCTGATGTTTGTCTTCAGACAAAAATACAAATTATGTCACCCTGTTAAGTTACACCCTGTTAAGTTACATCTTTGGGGGTTCAGGTAGGTTGAACCAAGGCCACCCAAACATATTAGGTGCTAATCCCTAGAACCTGTAAATGCTACCTTATAAGGAAAAAGGTCTCTACAGATGTGATTAAGTTAAGGGTCTTGAGATGGGAAGATTATCCTGCAACGTCTGAGTGAACCCTAAATCCAATCACAAGTGTTCTTATAAGAGAGTGGCACAGGGAGATTTGACACCGAGGAGAAGGCAATGTGGCCACACTGGCTAAGTTTGGAGTGATACAGCCACAAGCCAAGGAATGCCAGCAGCCACCAAAAGCTGGAAGAGGGGCAAAGAAGAGACTCTTCTCTAGGCCCTCCCGAGGGAGCGCAGTCTTGCAGACACCTAGATTTCAGACTAGTAAAACTGGTGTTAAACTTCTGGCCTGCAGAATGTTAAAAGAATGAATTTCTTGTTTCAAGCCACCAAGGTTGTAGTAACTTGTTGCACAGCCCCCGGAAACATTATAATAGAGATACCATTCATGTTTTTATTCCCTGTTCTACTCCATGCAATTGACTTGAACATCTAGTGTAGCACAGACAAATTCAGAGAACCTAAGTTTGTCTACTAAAACTTTCCCAGGAGAGAGAATAGTTAAAATGCTAGGATTTCCAAGCACTTCTCTACAAGGACTGTTGGCTGAAAATTAATATGGAATGTTGATAAATCTTAAAAAGGAATATTTAAATGAGGTAACTACTGTTAATTCATGTAAAAACCAAGTCTTGTCATTGGTAAGCTAAAATGAACTGAATCTGCCTAAGAAAAACTCGGAGCTTTTATTGTGTACTTATTTGAATGACCAAAATTCAAAATTTCATAGTAAAGGAAGTTGTTGTGTTTTTTTTTTTTCCTTTATAGGGAACATACTGGAGTTATCATGTCTGGAAGTACGTTTACAACCTAATCTCACCTATTCACTCTCTTCCTTAAACTTTTCTCTTGTGACTTTTCTGGAACCAGTAAGGGAAACTGAGACCATAATGAGAATATTTCTAAATCACTCGAACTTTCAGAACTTCACCAGGATGTGCCAAGACATCACCAGTGAATTTACAATGTGCTCCTTGTGTTTGGTTTGTGAGTCCGAAGGGAACAAGGATTTTATTTCTCAGGAACAAACATCCAAAGGTAAATGCAAAGGGAGAGTGAGAATAAAATTTATTGAGGATAAATGACATTACTCTGTTATGAAAGATATTAATAATATATTATAATTTTGAGTCCACTGGCATTGGAACATGCCCATGGGCAGTTCTTGATGAGAGACTTGCAGGGCTTTGGGATATTACTTGTTCTTGTGTTTTGATTTATTAAAAATAAAGTATCTATTCTGAAAATATATCAAAATACCACTGTAATTCACATTCATTTAATGGTTAAAAATTATTTAACATGCTTTTTTCCAAAGGCACTGAATTTAAAGAAAGGAATTTAAAAATATGAATTTAAAAAATTCTAAATAAACTTCTAGGTTTTCATAGTAAAAAAAAATTACACTTTGATTCTCTAAAAGAGTCATTGAATTCTTGATACATTTGTAACTACCCATATTTTGCCATGTATAATGCATACTTTTTGTCCAAATTTTTGAGGGGAAAATAAGGATGTACCTTATACATGGGTAGTACTAAGTTGTTACCAGTACATAAAATTTCTTGTATCTTACATCTGTTCTTGTGTTTTGTTATTATTTGTTACATAAAATTTCTTGTACCATAATATGTTCAAAATACATGTTAAAATTCCTTTATAATACAAAAGAAAATGTCTAAGTATAAATAAATAAATAATTGAATTAAAAAATTAAAGTTTGGGCCAAAACTGTGGGTGTGCAGTATACACGGTAGCACATTATACATGGCAAAATATGGTACTTCTGCTTAACATTTATCCACTGCATATGAGTTGTCATTTTACTTGTCTAACTATCCAATGAATCTCTTGATAGTAAGGACTTTGTCTTTGTTCACTAGTATATTTCTATATCTCAGAATGTGATATTTGAACACAGGGTTGTTGCCAATATAATTAGTTAAGATGAAGTCAGCAGGGTTACCCCCTAATCCAATACGCATGGTGTCCTTTTAGAAAGCAGGAATGTGGACATAGGCACAGAGGGAGAGTTCCAGGTGTAGTTAAAGGCAGAGATCAGAGTGATAGTTATACAAGCCAGGGGACCCCAAGATTCCCAGCAATCCCCAGAAGTCAACAGGGAGGCATGGAACACACCTTACCCTTATAGCCCTCAGAGAGAAGCATCTTGGCCAGCACCTTAATCTTGAAAGTCTATCCTCTAGAACTGTGAGACAATAAATTTCTGTTGCTTAAACAACCCAGTTTATGGTACTTCATGATGGCAGCCCTAGAAAACCAGTATAGTATGGGATGAGAACTACTGTTGTGACAATTTTGAAAAATAAGATCTGTTCCACAAATTGTCATAGAAATATCTGTGTTTTCTTTGAGATGCTCTCATCTATTTCAACCTTGCTGCCCCTTGGTTTTCACAGTCTTACAAAATGTAAATCATTACTTTTAATGCAAGTAACTTCTTGGTTCTTTTTTTATGTGGGAAAGAAGAGATTTAGTTTTGAGTTGTATTGTTTTTTCACTATGTACTATTTTGTGAATAACATTTACTTAATGTCTCTATAGTTCTTATCATGAGAGGATCCATGGAAGCAAAGGAAAATGATTTTCATTCACCTTGTCAACAATTTAACTTCACTGTAGCCCCTACAGTTGACCGCATGGAGGAATATAACATTACCTGTAATCTAAAAGCAAACACTAGAAGTTCAGCAGTCATGGAAGAAGATCCAACCAAGGCAAAGTCTATGAACCATACTTGTAGAATCATGAATTACCCAAATAATTGTACACACATTTCCTTGCACCTAGAAGTGGATGTAAAAAGTAAGTTGGAAAGGAAATTAGAGGGAAAAGAGAAATCATATAAGGGCTATCACATTAACCTCAGTGAAAGTCAAATAGTTGAAGAATTTTGTTGATGAAATAGTATGGCGGGAAAAGTATTAGCCTTTTTTCTGCTTTTGTTTTCCATTTCAATTTTTTCAGTTTTTCAGTTTGTGCATTCATGGGGTCCCAACTATACCTGGAGGCAGAAGAGGCATCTATGGGTTGTGGTTTGAGGGTCATTAGAAAGATGCTCTGCCCTAGGATAAATTTTGAACATGCCTTTAGCTGTGCTTGAAGTCATACTACTACACTTGGGTATGAAAGAGTGAGATTTATTTTTAAATGTAAATATCCATGTACATTGTGGTATGCTATTAAAATCTTATTTTGAATTGATTTAACATGTCTTCTCTTAGAGCTGAGAACCAGGTCTGGATTCATTGGGGTTTTTGATGTAAAGCCGAGAAGATAGGCAGCATCCAGATTAGGCACTTTGGGTTACTGGATGACTTCTGGGGAATATAGGAGCCCCAAAGACAAAACTTACATATATTTTAGTTCTGTTTAAGGCTGATTAACTTTCTAGTCACCCTCTTCTGAATTTCCACAACTGATTCTTTTCTACTAAGCAGTGTACCCTCACTTCCCCCACAATACCTACTCTTGAAGAGCATCTATAATATAGCCATTGAATGGGCGCCTGCCATATGCCAAGCAGTGTGCCAGACATTGGAGACACGAAGACAGATGGATGTAAAGCAACCAAGCAAGTGCGTTGAGCACCACAGGTGCCATGGCAGAGCAATTTGCTGTGCTTCCGGAGGGTCTAGACATGTGAGAGCCTTTCAGATGGCTTTAGAATGGTGCTCTAAGACTTCAGTTTTGAGGCAACTATTTTTTTTTAATTTTATGTTTATTTTAAAGCAAACAAAAATACATAATATGTATGCATTTTTTAAAGTAAAATACATGATTTTGGAGAAATGTCTCCTGTGAGTTAGTTTGCCCAGGGCCCTACAGCCTCTGTGCTTGGGAGGTATTTCAAAATGTGTGGGTGTGGGTGGAGCATCGGGAGCATGTGAGAAAGCCGATTCCCTCTGGTTCAGGAGTGAGGCTGGAAGGTAGGTTTTGGAAAGGTTGCCCAGGGAAGGTGACTATGATAAACTCTGAAAGATAATGAGGTTTGGATTATAGATACTAAAACATTTATTTTAATGTGCATTTATGTATCCATTTAATTATATTTTTTATTTCCTCAAACATAAAGGGAAAAGAAGCATTTCTATTATGATTTTAAGAGGATTTATTTTTGTTAGTGGGAAAATCCATAAATCCTAGTCAGAGTGAAATGGTAGTTAATTTCTTGGGTTCATAATTCAGAAGGATAACAGGGATGCACAAATAGGTAGTCCTGTATTCTGGAAAAACTATATCCCTTTTGCCTTGTGTAGAAGATTCAAGAATTATTCGTATTATCCTCTGATGTGCAAAGACTAATGTGATCTTCTTTAAAAGCCCTATCCACCAGGGGATGATGCTAAATTTAGTCCAGTCTGGTAACTTTACTCTGAAACAATAATTTAAACTGTCTCTTTAGACTTTTTTCAGGTTCTTGCCTGGTTCCCCTTAGTTCTCTCCAAGATGGCAGCATGGATCTGGGGAGACACATGGCCCGGCCTTGCCCCACTTGTGCACATTCCGCTCTTGCGTTATCAAGTTGGTGAATGCGTGGTTCTTTTCCTAGCTTGATCAGTGCCCAGTGACACCTTGGTCATGGGACCCAACTTGACTCTTGCTGGCACTGCAAATCTTCTATTCCAATTAACTGCCTGCTTTTATCTTGCTGAGTGAGAAATGCAAGTTTGGCAGCTGGCTCTCATGGAGCGATACTGAGGAGGCCGAGTGCTGCCATCCCAGGCAACTTTTCCCCTTTTCTCTGCTCAGCCTCTTCTCTAAATGAATGTTGACTGCTTATGTAATGAACATTTGCCCGTGGACAGAGGTCCTGTGAAAGGAGCACCACAGGCCAGCCATCCAAGGATGTAAACAAGTTATGTATCTTGCTGAGTTGAATAAGGATTGGCTGTGTTTTGTGTACAAGGAAGAGGGGACAGAGGATGGCTTAAAAAGTCAGTAGACACTTGTGTCTCAAACATGATGAGGTTTTCTTTATGGGACTAAAGGAGACCATGCTAAGCTATTGAGGGATGGTGACCACCCTCCCCATGTTACCTCACTGTCATTTGAATGAACAAGTTTTTACTTATATATTCATTATATAGAGGCTGGGATAACTGCATGTGTAATTAATGCGTGCATTTGTTCTGATCATCGCCACAAGAGCCTCTGTGAAAAGGGGTTCTGGTTTTTCACCTGCCCTGGCCTCTTTCACCTCTTCTGCCTCAGCCTAGCCCTTTCTCTTTGTCTGCCTTTCCCTATCTTCCCCATCCTCCTCATATGCAAGGCATCTTTGTTGATTGAGGATATAATTTTTGGCTGCTTGGCTATATTGTGGTCTTAACCTAGTGATAGAAATGATAGTGAAATTAACACCAGCATAATCCATAAGTGAAATTAACCCTAGAATTTTGGGCCAGAGTGGATTCCTAGAAGCCATCCAAGCAACTTTCCTCATTTAATATCAGGGAAAAATTCAGGAGAGCAAGTTACTCTAGAAAGTGATGTTATATACTATTTAGCTTTTTGGTTAAGGGCAGAATATGTAGTAGAACCCAGCTACACCACCACATAGCCTCTTATCTGTTGCATCATTTTATTATATGTTTATAGTATATTTTTCTTTGCAGATTTCTATTGTTCAATGAAGATCACTTGGTATACTTTAGTAATATTAGTTTTTGTATTTTTGATCATCTTCACTATCTACAAAATACTTGAAGTCCATAGGCAAAGACAGAAATGGCGGAGTAAGTATTGAGAAATAAATCCATCATTTCAGATATTCCATTTAGTTTAAGGAACTCCTAATCTTATCTATAGATTCAATTTCTTTTTAAAATTTAATTTACCATTTATTGAGTATATACTGTGTATAAGTAGTGAGTATAAGCATAAATAAAACAAATGCCAGCATTCAAGAAGAATCATGTATGTTTTTCCTACTCAGACAAGTGAACAGGAGGAGAAAGAAGACTGGGTGAATCAAAAGCAGTTGATGGACTGATGTTTGAGCAAGAGCTGAGTGGAAAAGAGAGGCAGAGGAATAGAGAGTGATGATAAAGAGTTTCAGAGTTGGAGATCTTGAGCAGAGTAGCTCCAGGTGATGAATGTGAGTAGGAGCCAGTCTTAAATGAGTGTGTGAGTAGATTTGTGGCTGGGCTAAGTTAAAATGTAGAACTGGAAATCAGGATAATAGGGATAATATTAAAAATATTTAATAATGAATACGATGCTCACCTGCCAGGATGGACACTGACTGTTCATATTGCTGCGGCCCCACTGGTGTGTGCCCCAGCATATATCTGCCCTGCTGGTGTGTACCTACCCATCTGGTGTGTACCCACGCATCGGCTGGCTTAATATCAGGCCTGATCGAAAGGAACTGGTCTTGTAAAGGCAAGAGAAAAATGTATCACAAGGAAATTAGACTTTGGAGATAGGTGGATATATTAGAATCCTAGTACTACCACTTACAAGTTGTGTGACTTTGAGCCAGTTGCTGATTGTATCTGAGTGTCCCTTTCTCCTCTGTAAAACAAAGCTCATCACCATTACCACCCAGGGCTGTTGTAAGGATTGAACTAAAGAGATCACATAAGAAATTTAACACAATGTCTAGTGTATGGTAATGCTCAATAAAGGAGGGTGGTATTGTGATGCTTGGATTATTGCTCAAGGCTCTTCTGTTCTTTACTGGGCAAGGCTGTTGTTAGTCATTTCAGCAGGCCAAACAAATGGTTGCCTCTAGGTTTGAATGAAAGTGCCATTAATTCTTTCAGCTAAGTATTTGTTGCAGATATTTCTGAGGACAGTTTCATATCAAGTCTTGTTGTTGATACCTTAGTATATAAGACCCCTTAATGCATTGGTTACTAATCATAATATTGTATATTTGTAGAATAATCATTTTCATAAGATTTTGTCAAAGTATGAAAACAGGTTCTGTACTATTATTTTTATTTTATAGATGAAAAAACTCATCAGAGAGGTTAAGTTTTTTTGTCCAAAGTTATACAGCTAATAAAATGTCAGCATAAAGACCCAGGGTCTCTCTAGTTTTGAAAATTATATTATTTTAAGTAAATGTATGTTATTTGCAAATAGTGCTTAGTTTTGAGTTTTTTAATCATTTCCCCCATATAATTACATATTAAGAAGGAGATAGAGAAACCAGAATGAAAATGTGTCTAGAAAGAGACGAATAGTGGGAAGTGACATTAGGTTCTTAGGAACATCGGGCTACATGACAGGTCTCATAGCTTCCAAAGGCTTGCCTTACAAATCCACACGTATACAGTAATGGAAAATGTCACATCATTTAAGACATTAAATATTATTAAATACCAACTATACATTAAATATTCTGTGTATTATATCTATATTTAGATAAATAATACAACATTCTATATATAAGCACCAGGCATTCCCTAAGAGGAGACGGCACAATGACATTCATGGCAGAGGAGATGCCACTGTTTTTAGAAAGACTCGGCATTTGTTAATGAAAACTAACTTAAGGAAAAGCTCTGAGTGTGTTGCCATTCCAGGCCCTGTTGTGAGTGGCCCATTTTCCCTGGTAATTCTTTGAATCAACATGGGGAATATATTTTAAGAATGTGTTTGTTTATCATCTAACTATTTAATTTCTTTTCTTGGAATAGGTCATAAATACAAACCATCTGTTCTTTTACGAAAGAGTGATTCTGAGAAACTTCCAACATTGAATGTGCGGGCTGTTTCAGGTGAGTTCTGTGACAGGCAAACAGAATACTGCTTAGGAAATTCCAAAGCTTCACTGTTGCAATATAAACTCAAGATCATGAGGTCTGTGCTCATTTAAATTAGTCTTGTATCTGCAAAAATGGTACGATGGGCAAATGATACCTAGTTTAATATGTCTTATTATCAGGGGACAGTTACAATCAAAACTGCCTCCTTAAATAATGGAAAGTTTGCTCAATTGGCAAGAAGAAATTCATGTGGGTAGGCAGAGAAGAAAAAGCAATTGGGAATAAGTCTCAGATTTATTTTTAAATGAGACAAGATACCATTATTCCCGAGTTGCAAGAAGTAATTGCAGAGCGAACATGACTTCTGCTGGAGCCTTCACTAAGCAGAGGGTGTCATTGTGTAAAGAGAGCTTCTAATAGTCCCAATTAAAAAGTCGCCTGTCCTCTCTCGAAAAACAGAAGTGGAATCAGGGAATGCTAATGAGAACAGCAAGGAGGCTGCTAGCCCAGATGCTGGGGCTCCATCTCCTTCTTCAAACTCTAAAGCCTGTTTCTGAATTTAAGCCATCGAATCATATTTAAAAAGACAGAGAGGGAGAATCCGACATGGGCAAAGGGCTTTTCTTTATCAGGGAAAAATACTGTCCTTGAGTCTTTGAAAATCACAGAATGATGAGTGGTATTCCTACAGCTCCTCATGCACAGCTAGTAAGCAGGCTTCTTTGTACTGGGTGAGAAGTGACAGAAAGAAACTTCATGTCTGGTGTGTAAACTGTTTTCAAACATGAAAGAAAATTGAACAAATCTTGAGGCCCCACCCCCACCCCCTGCTGCATCTGTAGCCATGTGAAGATTTGCATGGCATTTCATTGGGTTCTATGCTCCTGAGACTTTCCCTAGCTATTTAAATTATCAGGTACTCAGCCCCTCAGCTGGAGGAAAAATTGGATTGGGTGCACCTAAAGAGCTCACTTTTATTTTTTTTTTAAATTAGATTTTCTATTTTCAGCATTAGCAGCAAAATTATTAACCTATGGTTAATCAGTCTTCGCTAAATAGTCATTGGATACTAGCTAAAGTAGGGGAAAGCTAATGGAAATTTTGGGTGCTCAGTGACAATTTTGTTTGGTTAATGAAATAAAAATCACAGGATTGTTTCCAAAGGCAAAAATTACTTCTTTAAATCCTCACCTGAGGACATTTTTTCATTACTTTTAGAGAGAGAGGAAGGGAGAGAGAGAGAGGAACATAGATTGATTGCCTCCTGTGTGCGCCCTGACTGGGGATTGAACCACAAGCTTTTGGTGTACAGGACGCCTCTCTGACCAACTGAGCCAGGGCTTAAAATTAATTTTCAAAGGGAGAGAACAGTGGTGTCCCCTCTTATACAGTACATGCACCTGACATCTGTGCACCAGGAACGTTTTAACCTGCCTCTGTAGGGCTTTTTTGGTTGCCTTAGGGTATCCCATTCCTTTCTCTTTTCAAGTCATAATTTTGGGCACTGCAGCCTTGTCTGAGGAAAAGTCAATAGTTCCCCTGTCAACAAAGGTAATCAGGGGAATTACAAATTTAAAGTTCTCGCTAACCACAAGACTAACCTCGCACGACGTATTTATGAGCCTGTGATTTTCCTTCACCAGAGAAACCTGCCTCGGCCGTCCTTTCCCTTTAATAGCCCTCACTAAAAATCTCTGGCTTTATTACCAGGCATATAATATGAATGTGTAGAGCATGCCAAGGGATGGTGGCCCTTTTTTAAAAAGGAGTCCTTTTGAGGTTTAGCATCTTAAAGGGGATAAAAAGCAGGTTCTTTCTCATTATTTATATTCCTTTGACCTAAATGCAATTTTTCCTCCCCCCATTATAAGCTTCTCTTTCTAAGAGAGAAATGGAGAGGAAATAACGTCTCCCTTGAGTGCCGTTTTTAAGGCCTCTCTTTGTAATGATGGATTATAGGCAGTAGTGAGAATGGAAGGAAAAAACATGCCAGCATGATTCTCTGGAGAAGTAGTAACACGGGTTAAAAAAAATTGTAGTTCAAAGAGGGCAGTGACTGTAGTCGCATTCCGCAGAGCAGCTTGCTGTCGACGCTGGCTGCATAGTGCGGAATGTCTCTCCAGTTGTCCATGTTTTACAAAGTAAGCATTGTTACACATGCACACGCAGGGAGAGAGATAGGCCTACACCCTCAGAAATACAAGGGAGAAATAAGGAGACCCTGGCACTGTACAGTGCCTGGCACATAGTGGAGGCACAGCAAACGCTGATGGAATTAAATGAGTCTCGTTGCTGTAGAAGAATAAGATGTACAGAATCAAGTCCCGAGCTTTTGTATGTCCCTCATATTTTCTCACAAGTTTTGAGGAGCACAGTGACATATGTTGCTTGTTTTGGTATTGATCTATTTCACATTTTATTCATTTGACTATTATTCTTCACATAGTTGATGATTCTGTCTTATTTACCTTTGGATGCATGTCCCTAGCATAATATCGGGCATGTAGTAGTTCATGGACAATAAAAGCTTGTTAAATCATACAAAACCTAAGAGGAAATGTGTATAGAGGAAAAAGAGCAGATGAACAAAAAAATGAATCTTGGGGGTTGGAAAAGGTGAAGCAAATAGACAAAGAATGATCAGAGGGAACATAATTCTACTTCATCAAAGAACATATTACACACTTTATAGAAATCATCAAAGAATGATGCAAAACACTGACCACCTTGAAGAAGAGATTTTGAGATATGTGCAAAAGCAGCTTTGACATGTATCCCTAGAAATGATGTTTAATGAGTTGACCGCATGGGAGACCAAGGCCAGGGACAGAGGCAATAGGCTAGGACCCAAGTCATTGGATGCAAACAATGAAACCAATTTGGCTGACTTGGCAGAAAGGAAATTTTTTGGAAAACCAATATGGAACCCATAGAAGCAGGAGGAAAGTTAGGGACTCTGAGCTTGGAAAATAAAGAGGAGTTAAGAGAGGCCAGAGAGCCAAAAATACATCCAGAGTCACACCACAATAATGGTTTGGTGACAAAGCCTCTGCTGGTGTCACCACCACTGGACTCTCTCTCTGAGCTTCCAAAGCTATCTGTAGGCCACCTGGCAGTCTTGCATCTCTGCCAGGATTGGAAGTCCCAAGGGGGAGTATCTGACTGACCAAATATAGGCCAGGGAGCCGAGTGTGGGAATATCGGCCCTTCTGGCTACAAGGCTGGACAGCCAACAAATAGACACCTGCAACACCAGGTCTCTGGGATTAGAGCTCCCACTTTATTCCTGCTTCCTAGGTCACTTAAGAGGGCCATTTCATCTCTCTCCTTTATGTCCATGAAACATGCTGAAATTTTAAAAACTTGACACGTTCACCTTCAAATATTCAACCAAAATCTATTAAACACGAACTACACACAAGGCATTATGTTAAGTGTCAATGACAGAGTGGCGCATATTACCACACAGACCCTGCCCCCACGGAGCCAGTGCCACAGTTAAGATTTCAGTTGCCTTAAGAGAAGAGAAACCAACTAAACTATGAAAACTTGTTAAGTATCTTCCAAATGCACAGTGATTCCACACACATCACTTAATTTCATTTCATAAGAACCTCACATTTTTTCCTGATGAGAAAACAGAAGCTATAAGAGTTTCAGTAACTGACCCATGGCCCAGTCCTAGCAGCGTTGGGGCTCAAACTCAGTTCTGTCCAATGGATGCAGTTTCTAGCACCCCTAAGGCCATGGTGAACTGGGGAGCTTACCTCTGCTGGTTCAAGTCACAGATCAAACCTCTTCATGCTCTCTAACATTTAACACTGGAAACTGAGATGACACATTTCCTCCATAAGGTTGTCGAAGCCTGTGTGAGGCAACGTGAGTCATCTACAAAGTAGCGTTTCATCATCAACTGAAATGCTTTTGCCGTTAATGCAGGTGAGTTTGTAGTGACAATGAAGGAAAGAAAGTGGAATTTTATTGTGAAAGAGAATTAGTGCAGGCTAAAAGGGAATGGCCCAGTAATTGGTATTGCTCTCCAAAACAAAACTAATGGCAATTATAAAATCGCAGTTTGCAACATGTTTATTATGGCCAGTATAATAAAGACTAAGCAGGTTTCAGTTGCCTGCAGAAGAGAAGATAAATTACTGGTGCCAGATGTCTAGCAACCAAGCAAGATAACATGGAAATTCAATTTTTACTTGCTGAACTATGATCTTTATGACTTTTAAAATACAGATTTGAGTTCATAAAACAGTAAAGGTTATAGCCATCTGCCTGGTTACAGAATAGATCAAAATGCAGAGGGTGACTTTACAAGCAGAAAGAAATTCGTAAGTGTGAAGAATCTACAGGCAGAATAGGGTGATACCGTTTATTTGTTCATTGAATGCCTTTATGTGACGGCCATTTATGTCAGGTATGAAAGAGTCGATGATAAAACATATGCAGGTGAACATTTTTTCCATCTCCGCAGACTCTCCCTGCCTGAACCATCCTGCCTCCCTCACCGCCCTCTGTAAACCTTCCCTCCTCTCTCCCTGCCTTTGTCTAGAAAACTTCAACCCTGGCTTAATGGACATCTTCTCGAGGAAGTCACCTGGACCTTCCAGATGAGGTCAATTCCCCTTATTACACACCTTCATAGTATGGCAGATATCTCTGTGTCAGTTACTACTTTTGCTATTTGACACTTCTGTGTTATTATTGATTGATGTCTCCCTCATGAGCCAGGTAGCTCCCTGAGGTCAGGGATACTATCTTACAGTACTCATCACTGCATCTCCAGCTCACAGCATAGTGCACATAAGGACACATAGTAGGTGGCCAATAAATGTTTACTAAGAAAATACAACTCTAAATTGACTATGTTGAAGGAACAGCTGCTGCAAAGACCTTTGAGTACTCTCCCCACCCAAATTATAATTTGTGATAATGCCTATTCAATATAATGAAAGGAAAATGGTTAAACACTTCATCAGTTTCATTCCTTGGAGTACTAAGGATATCTGCAGTGTGAATGAACTGGAAACTGAGTCAATGGCTCAGAATATTGGCAGCTGTCTGTTGAAGGACTTTTTCCCCCCTTTAGTTAATTCCACATAATTTTGCACTAGTTTATTTTCCCATTTTCATTTGACTTTCACATTAGCCAGATTTGGAGCAGATGAGTAGATTTAGGATCAATGTTAATAATAACAGATGGAGCTTTGTACATAGTAGGGAGTTGGCACCTTGAATAATGAACATCTATTTTAAGCTATCATAATTGGTTCTATCAGCCCTGAAAGGCTAGTAGCCATCTTGGGCTTGCACAAAAGTGCCAATGTTTTTATGGGATGAAAAGGTTAGGTGTACAGCAACATTAAAGTTCTGCATTGCTTTGGCAATGAGAAGAAATCATGAAGGCTGGAAGGTTTTTTGAAGTCAGATTAGAGAATGGAATCACTAAACCTGGAAATTCCCACATCTGTCTTAACCACAGTCATCTGTGGAGATTAACTTGCATTCCTTCATTTTTGGAGGAGCTCTTAGGAGGAAACCAAGTCCTTTGTGGGTAACAGTTTAGATACTTACTGCCACTATCTCCATGAAGGGTCATGGTGGACTCTCCCAAGGTATGAAGGAGAGGAAGGACGCCCGGAGGTCGTCATTTCCAAGGCTGGCTGTTCTTACCCTTCTGCTGCCCGGCACATGCGTGGGTCCTACCACATTATGAGCAGACCCCTTGGATGGGCTTAAACGGATGTTGGTAAAGATACTATGTTGTGCTTCATAAAATTTTTTATTTTTCAAAGTACATCAAAATACACCTTTATTATCTCATTTTACCCGTACTTTTATGTTCCTCCACAAGGCGCAAGGCAGCCACGCTAGCTTTGCCAGCCTCACAGGGAAATGGTCTCAGTGCATGAGGTGTCGGTAGCCACTGCGGAACTTTTACACAACACGACACTTGTGCGGGGAGGCCAGGACCCTGCGGCGGCGGCTGCCAGGCTGCTGCGGAACGTGGAGCCACACAGGCGCCTCCTGTCGGTGACCTCACCTGGTCCAGTGCCTGCCTTCAGGCCTGCGGGCTCAGCCTCGGGCAACGGCGGCGCACCAAGAAGGATCCATTGCATAAACCCGCTCCTGTCAATAGGTCTATGAAACCAGAGGCTAATGTATTAATTCACAGAGAAATGCCATTCAGAGAAATATGGACCAAAAGCTTTCTGACAGCAAGCACATGTGTTCTCTCTCCTTAGAGAGGACCACATGGGAAGTCACATCACAGCCAAATCTTGTTTTGGTAGGTCTTAAAGTGGATTCCTTTGCCGACAGAGCTGGAGGGACACGGCCCCCCACCCCTGCCCGCCCCCCCCACCCCGCCCCCACGGCCCCGCGCCGGTCTAGCGGTAGCCTGGTTGGCCCGCGTAACACAGCGCTTTTAACAATGAACAGGCTTTGGCCTGGGGAATTATTTCTGAAGAAGACTCGATGTGTTTCTGCTCCGATTATGGGTTGATTTGATAGATTTACTCTCAGAGGACAGTCTTATTTTCCTTATCGCCCGATTCCTGGGTGGCACCCCAGTCAATTGCCTGTGGTGCTTCTACCCACACACTCTTATTAGGGAAAATGAGGCTCAAAGAAGTTAAATGACATTCAACACGTCTTTACTGAGGACCCATCAGGCGTTAGGCTCCCAGTGGGCTTTTGGGGAATAAACCGTGCCTAAAATACAATCTTTGTATCCAAGGAGGCAGACAAATAAGCAATTAGAGCAAAATTGGATAAATTCACTGTTGGGGAAGTAGCAGTCACAGAGGGTCCCTATAGTATGGACACCTAACTATGATAGCTAAAAATAATAATAGCTAAAGATAAATAATAGGCCTCCCTTGTTTTGTTTTGTTTTTAGCGATTTTGGCTTTCCAATGTAATAACCAAGTAAAATATCGTTTGAATAAGTAGTTTTGGAGATAAGAGGATAAAAAAATTGATGAGGCTAATCTTTTAGCAGCCAAGAGAGCCTGGTAGGAGGAGGAAGTTTTAGACATGGCTTCCCTGTGGGAGATGGACCTTCTCTTTGACCTGAAAACCGCCAGGAACAAAGTGAAGGGAACACCTTGTAAGTTCCTGTTGCTCTGTGGGAATCACAAATTACCTTGGAAGGATGAATTGAGGTTAGAGACCAGATGTCACGGCTATTAAAAAAAAAACAAACCCTCGAAAAGTGATAGAAATCTTAAAACAGAAAAAGAAAAGGATTATCACAGGGCAACCTGGACATTGTCATGGGCAGTGTGACAGAGGCTTTATTTGAGAACATAAGGCATGGAGTTTTATTTTTAATCAAAGTTTCTACTGATGGAAACCCATTTTGTTCACTGGAAGCAGCCAGGTCAAAACTCCAACCGGGGTTCTTTTTAATTTTTTCTAGGCTCTTCTGAAGCTCTTAAAATAAGGCAAAGAAATGTTTGGTTCAGAGATTTGACAAATTCATTATGAGACTTCTGTGATGTTTTAAAATATTTCTGACTGATACTACTGCCTTAACTAGTGCTGGTGAATTAATAGTATTTGAAAAAAAACTCTATTTATCAGTGTGGAACAAAAAGAAAAATTCCACCTGTTTTAACTATTCTGAAGAAGTTATTGAAATGACCTATCTTGCTTTTTGCCTTTTTATCAATTTCTCAGAAGTGTTGCTATTAGCATGTAAGTTAGATGACTGACCTTGGATACTAGAAGTCACGGAGAGTAATACCCCACTAGACAGTTGCTTTGGACTAGTCATCGTCGGACAGAAAATAGCTTCTTACAGTAAAATATGTTATACCTTATTATAAAATATCACCACACAAAATGAGTAAGCAAATGGTGAGCAATTTGGCTTTCCAACTAAAAGAGCTCTGTTAATTTTTTTCAATAATTATTTAGTTTCATGGATAGGCTCTTTCAATATTTTAATCTAATTCTGTAAACAATTATTTGCATGGTAGTTTCCTTCTGAAGCTTTAATGCACATCAGAAGCAACTTGGATGTCTGTAAACAGGCTATCAAAGTTAAAATGTACAAGCCCTTTGAACCAGCAGTTCTTTCTCTAGGAATTTGTCCTATAGATTTACTTACATGAGAGAGAAATGACATATGTAGAATGTTTATTGCTAGTGTGTTCACAATATCAAAAGATTACACACAATCTAAATAGGAGGCTGTTTAGCCCAGGGAATATCAATAATATGACAACAACTTTGTGCAGTGACAGATGGATAGTGCACTTTTTGTGGTGATCACTTTGTAAGGTATATAAATGTGAAATCTTGCTATGTTATACGTCTGAAACTAATACGATATTGTATGTCAACTCTACATTAATTCAAAAGAGCTTTACATTCCAGAATAAAAATTAGACATGAAAAAAATAAATAGGAGGTTGTTTAAAGACATAATGATAGATCCATTCTATGCAATAGCAGGAAGCTGTAAAAAGAAATGATAAAAAGCTTACATGGAAAGATCTCTAAGATATACCCTTAAGTAAATGTGTATAGTATGCCACTGAATTGTGTAAAGAATGACAAAAATAACATATGCACAGCTATAAAAGTATAAATTTATTTATCTATCTATCTACTATCTACCAATATACACAAACACTGAATAACCATGGTTGCTGGTGGCAGGGGGAGGTGAGAAGAAAAAAAAGTACGTAATGTGGTGGGAAGAGATGGTCTGGGTTTGGGGTCAGAGGAAGACATTTTACTGACTATCCCTTCATAGTTTAAAAATTGCAATCTTGTGAATGTATTCCTTATTTGGAAAATTAAATCCCAAAAATTAAGTTTTTCCTTATTAAAAGTTTTTTCTTCTAATTAAAAGAATAAAATTCTGAGAGAAAGCTTGACTGTATTTATGTTTTGGTAAACTATACCAGTGTTTAATCATCTTCATGGACAAGAGGTATTATACATATATTTTAAAGTTATTATATTTTTTCATTACCATTAAACCCTCTTTTATCCCCCTCCCCCCAGCAGTCACCACACTGTTGTCCATGCCCACGAGGCCTTTTTCCTTTTTGCTCAGTCCCTCCACCCCCTGACCTCCTCCTGTAGTGGTCATATATGAGTCTGTCTCTGTTTAAGAAGCATTATATTCTTGATTACACTTAAATCCTCCTTTTTGAATTCTCTTCTTAAGAAGCAGCTACCCACTTTTCTTTACATGATAGGTCACCTCATTTCCATCCATTTCCAGGGCTTTGGATAAAAAGCAGAGACATTGGGGAAGCAAAACCCACATGCGTTATGTATTGTAGAACGCATGTTTCAATAGAAAAACTAGAAGTGCATGGTATCTCTTCAATAAAAGAGATACCATGATGCCATGGACCTGAAGTTTCATCTTCTACCTCGAAGTCGGCCAAATATAATATTAGAAGAATTTGATAGAGTCACAGAGTCATAAGTAAAAAAAAAAAACCAACAAAAAAAACAGACCAGAATTCACTTAATCTGTAACTTTGCTTCTTGAAATAAAGGACGTCATTAATATTCTTCTTAAGGGATGTTTCAACAAGATACAATAGAAAGACATCTTTGCAGTCAGTTTCCAAACTAAAATCCGTTTCTCGCTACTTAACATTGTAATTAAAAATGTTTTTTCTCTACCTTGCTCCTTAACTGTGCTTCAGGTCTTGTCCGCAGGAAGCAGGAGCAGAGGAGTAATGAAAGGGAAGAAATAGAGTTGACAGAAACTGCTTACAAGCACTAGAGTTGTAGGCAGGAAACTTAGTGAATGGCGGAAGCTGCCAAAATCTTTTTTAGGTGGAGGGCTTGGTTCTCCTGCTGTATTAGAAAACCCTGTGTCTGGTTTTGCATTTCTATTGACCACATATAGACTGAACCTGCTCTTCTTAAATAGTAGGGGCTGAGCAGAGGCTCCCCTTCACTCAGGTCAAGAAAGTGCTTTCTCCAATACCAGAACTCGAAGTTCCTTCCATGATACCTCAGCAGGAGCAGCATATGCGGTGAGTGACCATTTGGCTTTATTGATGATTTGACTTTATTCATTATAAACGTGAAGAGATCAAGGGAAGTCAAGGATACTTCAACCTACCTTTCTATCTGAGAGCAGGAGTGAGAAAATGATGAACTTGCAAAATCAGTTCATATTAATGAGGTGACATGAAGTAAAATTGCTTCTTTCTCCAAGGTATAGGAAGGACCAGTAAACTAATCTGTTAGTCTGTGAAACCACATGTGCCCCTGAGCTGCCAGTTCATCCCTTGGCACCGTTTCCTGAGGTTGAGTCATAATTCCAGCCAGCCAATCACTGTTCAGTTGGAGCACAGAAAAAAGAGTTTGTAAATTTATAAAGCAGAACTCCCCACTGACCCTCAGTTACTGAAATTAAAAACATCTCTGATTTTAACATCTGGTGCTCTAGATTAGTGCACATGATTTCTATGTATTTTGAATTCAAAACTGTGGCCAGAAGTGTCTTAGAAAATTTTTTTCACTCATGCAAGGAGTATTTCTTAAGTAGCTGTTACGTTAAAGACACAATTGGTAGCTATTGTAGGGGGTATAAAAGTAGTAACAGGGAAGAGAAGAGACTCTAGCATTTATTTGTAGCTGTTTGTGCTTGGTGATGATAGGCTAGATCATTACTCTTTGTAACACTTGGGTTGTTCTCAGCCAAGGTCCTAATAGGAAACTGATGGTTTACTCAAATTGAATAATTTGTGGAGAGTTAAATAAAGGGTCTGTTATGCTAGCATGTGGGAAAACCAAGAAGGAGAGTGTGACACCACAGGACTAGTATGTGGAGGTACTGCTATTGTCCCTAAGACTAAAGGAACCCAGAGAGACAGACATAGAGGCAGACGCATGTACGCACACTCATAGATGGAGTGTGTGCGGAAGGCTGCCCGGCCGGAGTCGTGACCTGTGGTCAGGAGACTCTACGGCCTGTGGCTGCCAGGAAGAGAGGCTAAATATCCCAGCTTGGCGGCTCTCCCTCTCCCCATGTGCTAGTACTTCCCATGGGCCAAACCCACCCAGGGCCAGAGGACACTGAAACTGGATTGAGGCAGTTCATACAGCTTGACCACCCAGCTCACTCAGAGGATATGTTGGCTAGCAATAAGTATTTTTTTAAAGTAAATGATTAAGGTCCAGCTTCTATGTCTCTCTACTAGAATCATGGAATGTTATAACCAAAAGGAACTAAGCAGAGAACAACCCAAACATTCTGTAGTGGCAGAGGCTAGAGAAAACTCTAGGTTTCCTGAGTTCTGGGCTGAGAAGTTCATTACCACTAACCACATGGTCTTCTTGGATGTAGTGGAGGCTCTATTACATAACAGGATCAGAAAGAGCCCTTACTCAGTGACTTTAGAAATATTTTTGGTGTTCTTACAAGACACAGTTGTGATAAATGGTTTTAAAATTGTTTTCCACTAATTCTTTTCAAGTAATACTTAACAAAACTTCTGTGTGTGATTAATATTTGTCTATTTCTTGTTCTTAATCTTCAGGAGATCCTTCTGAAGCCCTTTGGACAATTTGGACAAAACCTTTTTGAAGAACACTCATAATTTTATTTTTAGAATGAGTTAACTGGTAAATACATGGGTCCAATTGAGGGTGCGTGGTAGGAAATAGCAGGAATGCCGACCAGTTCATGCAAACTAGCTCGAGAGCATTCACTGGACCCATGAGATCAAAGAACTGAGTGTTTTTTCAGGAAGCCGCTATGAGTCATGGAAACAAGCTGATGAAACCCATGGAAAGAACAAAAGAATGTGTATTCCTTTTGTTTATCCATCATTATGCAGCTTACAATGGCCCCAAGATTTGGATTTGGAGGATCAACAGCAGGGGAAGCATGAAAATCTTCTCTTCTTTGGCTCACATTGCAGATTCTGATTTGATGGGTTTTCCTGGGCAGATGGATTGTTTCTCTTTGGCAAGCTACGCAAGAGGGCCTGGGTTTTCTGTTTATACATTTGTTTGGATTTATAAACCTGGCCCCCTTTTGGCACTGAGAATGTTAAAAAAAATCAAAGATACTAAAATAAAACAAATTTAAGTGAAATATTAAGTGAAACTTCAATATTTAAATGTAATAGCAAACTTTTTTGGCTTTCATATTTTTATAGCTATCATCGATGTCAGGAATAATTATAGTTATTACTTATAAGAAAAGCACATATATATAAGAGGGAAGTTCTTATTGAAAACTATAAAAATACCTTCCCAGGGTTAAGGTGGAATTTAATCTCCTGGCGTCACGATTTGGTTAAAATTGCTTAGCTGAGTAGATTTCCAGACTTGAGAATTCTGCTAGTCCCACTTTTTCTTATTTGTGTATCACTGATTAATAGATGTGTCAGGCTCAGGTCTGGAATGTTCGGCAGGAGTTTAGGGGTGCCACACTCCATGAGGTATGGATGTTATACAATTTCTGAGAAGATAAGCTATTGTTTCCTTGCACATCCCTTATTATGTTCAGACAAGTGACTTGGAAATCAATGGGGACTTGGCTTATAAAAGGCATAAATTAAGCTTTAAGCTCTGCTAAATTGTATCAGCTTTCTGGAAGCTCATTTCACTTATTTATTAAAATAAGAGACTCTAACAGACATTATGAAGCACTCAAAGATATAGTTAGCCTGTTCTCTGTCCACAGAGGCTACAGTCTGGTGAGGAGATAGAACATGCATACCACTAGTTATAATACTAGACACACTGCAGTAAGATAAGTGTGTCATTTGCAGCCTCTGTGCTTCCTGCTGAGAGTTCACAGGCCAATAGTATCTGTTAAAGTCTATTTTCTTTTCTTTCTACATGTTTTTTAATAATTCCCAACTATTGGTGCTGTTCAGATGGGTGGTGATTTTAGGAGGAGTGGAAGTTAAGTCCTTACATTAAAAAAATCTAAATAAAGTATGTTATCAGATTACCCTAGAGGTATGACAAACAAAAGCCACATTAAAAAAAAAAATCTCTGTGAACTAGCAATCCTATATTTTAGTAAAGACAGCATGGTGAAGAATCTTCTGTGAGGTGAAGGATAAGATGAAGTGTGCACGCATGAACAGGGGGGAAACAGAACATTTTGGCACAAATACGATACTTCATAAAATCTTCTGGAAGAGTTAATGTTTTCCGCCTCCTGAGAGGTAAGGCTGTTACCGGAAGAAAATATGGAGATGATATTGCTGTTTACTAGAAGACTATCATTTTGACAGTTATTAGTTAGGATAATTTCATCTTCAAATAAGAGCAGGCCCTAGTCAAAATGTCTTAAACAATAATAAGATTTATTATCTTATCTAACAGAAGCTCTGGGTAGTGTTTCCAGGGTTAGTTAATTCAAGAACTCACATCCTCAATCATCCAGGTTCTCTCCTCTCTCCTCTGCCATCTTCAGCTTTTGTCTTCAGGGTTCCCTGTCCTGATTCCAAGAAGCGGTTGTATTAAATGTCAGCATCACAGCATCAACAATGATCACATCCTTACATCACAATGTCCTTTTTGAGAATAAAGAAACCTTTATAAGAAGTCCCCCATCCCTCACCCAGCAGATATTTCCTCCCATCAGAACATCTAGATTTGGATCATAGGCCCACCCTTAAACCAACCAATGGGGGTCGGGGATGGGAGCCTCAGGACATGAAGGGTCAAGATTTGCCTGGCTCTTAAGGAGGAGAGAGGAACTGACCATCAGAATAAAAACAGAGCTCTGTAAACATGGAAGATGGGTGCTGGGTGCCTCTATGAATGTTTCTTCTCAGTGCCAAGTTGACATGCAGAGAAAAACTCACTAAACAAAATGGGGGCTTGTTTTCTCCTGAAAGGGATCTCTTAAGGTGTGTTAAGGCTGTTCTTCAAGAATGTGTCATTGCCCAGCATGTTGTGATGGTGCCCACTATGTTGTCACAGGGCCATTATCTCCCTCCAAAGATACATGTCTTTTCAGATGTAATAGCCCATCTATTTTCACATAGAAAATTGGTACTAGTGTGTGTCACAAAGGTGGATGCAATTTTTGTAGTGGAGAGCTTCACAGAGTGGTCATTACTGTTCTCTCATAATCCTACACCAATTCCCTCTTAGGGAATTACCTCTCACCCATTGAATGATGTCTTCTTCACGGGACTGTAAATCAAAGTTTCTTGCCCACCAGCCAAGGAGCGACACGTGACCTGAGCTAGATCCATTTGACCCTCTATTTTTGATATAGGGGTGCACTGGCATGAGGATTGAGACATGATTGGCGCTCATTCGTTCCAGCGGCAGGGCTGAGTGGTTTCTTCCTTTAGATATCCCCATAGAACCTCTAGAGCACCAGACGGCCCAGGGTGTGAGCCTGGTCCTCCGGCCTCCCTCTTGGTTCTGTGAGCTACCATTAGTATCTTTGTAAAGATTGTTTCCCTGCCTAAGTTTCTACGTTGGTTTCTGTTGCCTGCTGGATATAAAATTTATTATTATAGTTCATAAAGTCATAGGATGCCTCAGCTGTGAGAAACTTTATAAATCTGGCTCCACCCCATTTTATAGCTGAGCAAACTGAAGCCCCAGAGGTTGAGAGTGTCACCCCGCAGAGCTCGTCAGTGACAGAACGAATAAGACAGCCTCTCCTTTGCCCACAGTAGCGCAGTCTGCTTTTCACATTAATCCTTTTTTAGTATAAACCACAGTCTCTCCTCCCACCCCTTTCTCTGTCCCCACCGCCAGGCTCAGTAGAGAATAGTGACTTAAAAATCTTCATTTATATTCCAAACTGACAATTCGCTTTGTGTAGTTTAAAAACTTGTTTCACAGATTGTCCTTTCAGAGATTTGGCATCTGGTAAAGACAGGCATCAGTTTATATCCTTATATGGAGCCTTGATTCTTTCCAGCTATCTTTAAATGTTTGGAAAGGAAGTGGTGTGCTCTAGGGAAACATATGGGCTAGGGTTCTGACAGTGATTATCTACCATTTCTAAGCCTAGCTTCTAGCTGTGTGCATGCGGGGAGATCCTTCCGTGGCTCACTCTTAAAGATGTATATCTGCTCTATTCTTTTGGTTGCTGTCAGGCAGTCACAGCTCATACACTACTGCCAAAACAGCCCAATGTTGGAGTAGAGGGGGTTAATGACAACTTTCATTAACTCATCAAACCCTGTACTTGCTGCATTTTGACTAGAAAAAAAATGTTTCAGTACTCGGCGCTTGTTCATGACGCGCTGCACTTGCTTGAACTTGTATCAGTTCTAACTAGAACTTGTATCAGTCACAACACTGCCCACAAGAGAAAATGCTTCATTATTCGTTGCTTGCTCGGTACTCATCAGTTTTGGCGCTCCTCACGCACTCCGGAATGAATTAACGAGTCCTGAGGTGCCACTGTAGTACTAATTATGTGCCAGACACTATTTTAAGCACTTAGCAGGTTAGTTTATTTTTACAACACTGGTAGATAAGTACTATGATCCTCACCCGGATTTATAGGTGAGGAAATTAAGGCAGAGAAAAATTAAGTAACTTGCTCCAAGTCACACAGCTTTCAAGTGGCAGAGTTGAGCTTTCAACCCAGGTGGTCTGGTTTTAAGTCCATACTCTTAGCCCTCTGTTCTGTTCCTCCTTAATCACAGAAATGCTCTCTATGGAGGTACAAGTGTATTAATATTGTTGTTGTTGTTATTATTATTTTAGGAAAAAACAATTGTCTCAATGCAGACAAATGGCTTTTCATAATCACTTTAACGGTGGTTCTGTATTATGACTACTTTGTGCCCCAGCAATGTTCGGAGGGTGTATACTTACAAACAATCTACCGCAAGTCCCCTACACAACTGCTTTTCTTCTCTACCCATGTAACAAAGTATTTATAAAGAACTCAGTTATTTGAGAGAATTACACAGAATGAAGCTTTTTGCCCTGGATGCTCATAAAATAGGATCAATAAATAATTGTTCCATAGGCCATTTAAAAGAGTTTAATTCTTTTAACTCATGTCCAGACCCAGTGTGGTGAAAGATATTAATTACAATTTAACTATACTCAAATATTGATAGGGAAAGGCAGTGAACTGAGTACCCCAAAAGCCCCTTTCTACCTACTATGTTCTAGACACATTTTTCTACTTGAAATGAGCTGCAGAGAGACAGGAAATCATTTCTATTCCCATCCTATTTGGCAAACAGACAATATAGGCTTTATTTTTAAGCAACTTATCGTAATAAAGTTCCGCTATGTCAAAATAAAGTAACCCTGCTTAATGATTACATCATAGTAAGTTTTTTTAAGTATGTCATTCTTTATTCAGAGTGAAAATTTAGTAGAAAAAATGATATTTAAAAATTGTCTACTTTATTCCAGCTACTTAAATAATAGACTAATACTAGAAAGAAAGTTCTCCACTATTCAGTAATCATGGGTTTTTTTTGTTTTTTGTTTTTCAGAATAATTAGACCAATGTGAGCAAATAGGAATTCTTTCAATGGCATGTTTTAGTGGCAGAAATTTCATCGGAGACAGAGGTCATCCAGGCTGTATTGTGGAGAATCTGCTGGTTTGGTGGGTGGACGGTGGGGGGAGGGGAGAGCAACAGGGAGGTGAGCGGGGAGGAGGCCATTCAGTCCTCTCCTGGGAACCAGTTGTATGGGCCCTGCGAATGGGGGCCTCCCCTCCCCGGGGCCCAGGTCGGCCCACCCGTGCCCAGACGACAGTGTCGGAAGCTCTGCCTTTCCTTCCTGCCTGGTTCGCGATAGCTGAGCAGAGCTTGACCTCGCTTACCGTCTCAGCGCCCAGACTTGGTTTATTAGCAGGGTTGTTTTTTGCAGCGACACCTAATTGAGGTTCATTACCTATTAAAGCCTTAGATGGGCTCCCTTTTGATTATTAACATATTGTTGAAACGGAGGTCAGTTCTTTATCCATTCATTTATAACGTGACGCCCACCTTATGCCAGGCTCGGTCCTTTAGCGGAGACAGGTTACCCAAACAACAATAATGCAGTCTGGGAAGGCCGAGGCCTTCTGAGAAACCGGTTTTATCCCTCTTTGAATTCCCAGACAGGTGCTTTATATAGAAATAACCCAAGAAGTGTTTGTGGACTTAATGAATGTTGCTGCGGGAGCCCAGACGATGGGCACCTGTATCAAGGAGAGGCTTCCTGGAGAAGGGGTGGAAAGGCTTCCTGGCCACGGTGGAAGGAACACATACAGGAAAAGGGAACTTAATTCAAGATCTGTGTCCTCCAGAACACACAGACACAGGGGTGGGCTCCTGACATGCAGGAGACAGAAGGCTCTCTTTGCAAATAGTAACAACTACGCTATTCTCTATGTCCAGGACATTGCAGTAATTAATGGGTGAGAGACGAACTTTGTTAAGCTTGAGAATGCCAGAGTTCTGCAGGGGAAAAGTGACAATACTGTGATATATTGTGCTATTTTTCCACACTATATAATTTGAGCTTGTAACTGATTAATCAATTAAAGATTAAGCAGACCAGCCTTAAAGGCTACGGCACAACTGAAAGAATGATTTATTACACAGAAGTTTATCGGAATAGAGGAGAAAGCCAGATTGCACTCAGAGGAACACCACTATAGGGCTGTATAGATTGGTGCCCCAGAACCAGGCTTCCCTGTTTAACCTGGAGAAAAGCAGCACCTTAAACCCCCCTTTTGGAGAGTTACAATGCACAGTTACAAACGAACAGCTTTGGAAAATTCCTATAGGGTTTTTTTTTTTTTTTTTTTTAAAGTTTACTAATGGTTAAACATACTTCCCAGGGAAATTTTTTATTTTTCTCTTCTTAAGTATCTCCTAAATATCAGTTTTTGAATTATTGCAGCAATAAAAAATTGAGACATTGGAGGGTTTATGGAATTTTATTTCTTTTTGGGAGTTATACTACAGCCACTTAAAAAAAGACCCCAAAGATAATTTTCACTAAGGCACACAATTTCATTTTGTGCTAATGATACTATACAGTGAGTCCTCGCTTAACACTGTCAGTAAGTTCTGTGACTTTAAGCAAAAATGAGGTATTGTGAGAACAATTTTATCATAGTCTAATTAATATTAGCAAGAGTTAAGTTCGATGGCATTTCATCAACACTATAACAAAATGCCATTGAATGAAGTGATGTTATTTGAGGACCTGCTGTGCTGATTTTAGGAATGCATTGGGCTGTGATATCATCAATACTATTGAATCCTTGGGTTCATATTTGTTCTTCATGGGCTCCAATAAATGCATGATGGCAGCTGCATAAGTTAAATTCCCACAACAAAGAGGTGAGTGGGAAAACAGTGCAAGGGGCAACTCACAAGGATTTCTGTGGGCTTTCCCCCTGAGTTGATGAGGAATTGATGAAAGTGCCTGAATTGATGGGAGAAATTGATAAATGTGCCTGAAAAGGTGGGCTGGGACCAGACTGTAAAGGATCTTGTTTGGGGATTTTCCTAAATGCTAGGCCAGCCTACAAAGTCTCTCATTAGAGGAATAACCGGATTTGAACTCATAGTGCCTGTGCTGACACTATCATTACAGGTAATTAGAAGGGGCCTGAGACTGTGCTGAAACCAGGTTTTTACTGTAAGGGAGGAAAACTAACCTACCCTTCTGAGTTCTTAACTGAGACCCCTGTAATAAAAGGTTAACAAGAGAAAAACAAATAGAAGGTTATTAATATGTAACCTCATGGGGGATAACCAGGGAAAAATGAGTAACTCAAACAGGTGGCTTAGAATTCAGGCATAAATACCATCTTCACAGAGAAAAAAGGCGTGGAGATACAGGCGCCCTCAGGGAGAGTAGGCGATTTTTAGTAAAAATAAATGGGCCCTCAGAAGAACAGATGGGAGGTACTATAGGCTGGGACAAAGCCTGTCTGGGTGTGGTGTCCACTTCTAGTCTGCTTTCCTGCGATAAAAGTCAGTCTTCCTTGGTTGATAAAACTCCTGGGGAGGAGATCAAGGACAACTGAGTTCTGCTTAGAGGATCTGTCTTTAGACATGTGGGAAGTTCAGAGAGGGAGCCTCCCCCTGTATTAGCTGTTTTTCAAATGCCTACAGCTTAAACTAATCAACATACCAAAGTAGTGTATAAGGGGAGGGGCGCATCCTAAACTCTTACAATCATATGGCATTGGGATAGCATATTCTGTTACCTTTCAGTGTCTATTACACTAGTTCACAGGAAGGAAGTGAAGAAAATAAAACAAGAATGAGGCAATAGGGTGGAGAAAGATATACAAGGAAGAGGTAATTGATAGCTCTAGGAAACTGATTGGGTGTTGAGGATGAAGAAAAGCAACAGCCTAGAGTGATAGTGAGGCTTCTGGCAGAAGTAACAATGTGCATCCAGCTAAGACAGAGAATGTGGGAGGAGGTAGAAAGATGATGAATTCAATTTGGACATGTTCAGGTTAAGTTTAGCGGGTCACCCAAATACTGATGTATAGGTGTCTGGTAGGAAGTTGACTCAATGGCTGAAATTCAGGAGTGATGTCAGAACTCCAGGTAGCAATTTGGGTGTCATCAGCATGTAAGTGGGTGGCTACAGAAACCATGGATATACCTAGTAAATTTCTTTGCTCAAACAGATTTATACAATTTTGGATGAGAGACATGCAAAGTGAACTTCAAACTGAGCAATGGTTTATTTGGTAGAGTGCACAAGAGTTACAATACATGTTTGTGGACTGACTGCATGGATGGATGGATGGATGGATGGATGATTGAATGAATAAAGAGTTCATAAAAATCTGTAGACATTCTCTTTACTTTATCTCATGATTAGTTTCAGTATTAGCTCTGGAAAGAAAAAACATATGACTACCTCTAAGAAGCCAAAAGACAACATTTGGATGTCTGTAAAAAGCAATGAGCCTTTCATTTTTTTACAGCCAAATAATTTCAAAGCATTCGATGTATTTTATATTATTCCCATTAGGTCATGACGCCCCAGCACTGACTGACCAACTGCTGCCTTTGCAGCAAATCCAGATGGACATGATCAGCTGAGTGACAGGTTGGGTGCTGTTGAGCAAGCAAATGCGTTATTTTAAACTTGACTTTTCTTGAGTAAACGTGCCTTTACTCTGCATTCCTTGACAGAGGCCAAATGATTTTAAAAGAAAGAGATATCGAATACCAGAGATTGGCGTGTAACACCCATATCTTACATAGATGGTGATATTTTGGTCCCGGGGGCTGTAGACTATACCAAGCCTCTAAATGACCAACCATACCACCATCAGGGCAATATACAGGGCACATTGGAAACAAGTTTTTCATTGCCATTGATGATTGATTCTTACCGTTCCAGGGGAAGATATTCCTGATTTTTCATGAATCACCGAGGAAATTCTTAAAAGGGACCCAGAGTTGCCAAATGTTTTCACACCTCACTGCAGGCACCAAATGATTTGGGCAATGCCAAATAAACCACAAATCCGTATTGTAGTTCAGAAAGGTGATCAGGACTCAGATTCATTGTCTGCTGAGACTTTTTTTTTGCTTTTCATTTACTACTCTCCTTTGAGTGACATGAAACTGTAGGTGTAGAGCAGAGACCTCAGTTCATTCAACCTTGACACATTTTTTGTGCCCACATTTTGTGCCCACATTTTTGTGCTATAAATTTGGAGACAGAGAGACAGAAATTGCAAATGCAGGTATTAAAATCCCCTTGTGCTCCATTTGTCAAGATGAGCACACTGTAAACTGCCTCTTGCAAATATGATAGGCACCAAGCTAGTAACTCTGAACCACAGACTTACTCATTTGTGGGGTGTTTCCCTCCAGAAGTTTCTGACATTGCTTCTGTAGTCATTGCATATCCCAGAGCTGTTCAGGTTTAGTAAGAAAACTAGACAGACTACCTGGCCAACAAAGTTGGGGTCTTCTTCCAATGAGATAGAAATGACAAATTTTCCTGTTTACACCATTGTATTGGTCTTTACAAATTATACATTTGAAATACTTTGTTTGGGCTTTTCTGTGGAAACCAAGGAGGGATTTGCCGTCATTGAAATTGTTTTAGGACCTTATAGGAACATTGATGACAAGAAATCCAAGTCATTTTGATGCTCATTCAAACTTATGGCTCTTCTATGGAAAAATAATCTGTGTATTTTCATTTTAAGTCTCTGGCAGGGTCCTATCTTCTTATTTCCTTGATCAGAAGCAGTTTTCTTTTGCTTCTTGTTTTGATTTTTAAAAGCTTAATTACAAGAGTCATTTATTAATACATTTTCATTATAAAAATATCTAAATATTGCAAATAACACTGGGGTACCCTTTAATTACTATGTCAAATTCTGACATTCTCTCCCACCCTTTCTGCCCCTGCTCACAAGCATTGTTAATAGTTTTGTGCGTATATTTCCAGATCTCCAGTCGGGGGAAGGTACATGCCTGCCTGTGTGTGCATGTCATATGTGTGCGTGTGTGTGTGTGTGTGTGTGTGTGTGTGTGTGTGTTATTTAAGACAAATATACTACAAGTACCATACTGCACCTTTCAATTTACAATCAACTATACATCTTGGGCTGTAACTGTTAGTACAGAGATCTACTTCATCTTACTCTTCAACAATCAGTGTCTCTCTCTGTCTGTCTCTCGTTTCCTCTAAAAATCAGTAAAAACAAACAACAACAACAACAAAACAACCCATGCTCCAGACAGGTAGTAGAGGGTTAATGATTTTCAGGAAGGGTGTACAAATGGGTTTCCCTGGCACCAAGCAGAGGGGTGGGAGGAGGAAATGAAACCGTTTTAGGACCAGCGAAGGCACCTGCAAGACAGGATGCTGTGTTGATGATGACCAGGAAGCTGCTTGATGTAAGTGTCTGTGAAGCGGTGGAGAGGCCTGTGGTGAGAACAGCCCGTGGGCCCAATAACCTCGCTTGGCTTCATTTTGTGTCTCTTTAGTCCCAGCTTGTTCTCAGTTTCATGGCAACGACCAAAGCTGACGACCAAATCTTTCAGCTATAAATCCACCTCATGGCATAAAGAGAGCTAAACTTATAAGTATTCAGATGTCTCTAAAAATAACATGATACATTTCTCTTTTATTAGGATGTATAATAGTTTAAAATGCTAGTTAGGCCGCTCTGACCTGGGTTTGAATTCTGGCTCTGTTTTACTAGCTATGTAACATTAGGTAGGTGACTTATATAATTTCTCTGGGTCTCAATATTTTTATTGTAATAATATCTACAAGATTGGGTAATTATGGAAATTAAATGGAATAAAGCATATGAAATGTTCAGCACAGTGCCCAGCACATGGTAACTACATACTAATTATTATTAGTAGTAGTAGTAGTAATACATACTAATCATAATTAGTTTTATAATGGATTGTTTTCTGGTGAGATAAATGGAGAGAGTTTAATATAAATTATAGAGAAAAAGAAAAGGAAGAAGGGATATGCAAAAGAGAAGCAGGACTTTATAAGCAGATCCTGGGAGAGAGGCATTTGATGACTGTCAGGGAAAAAAAAAATCCTGAGAGGGAGAGAGAAAAAGGATAAGGATGGCAGGGACTCAAAGGCAGAGGCTTGGCTTTGCTCTCTGCCAAGGTTTCATCCATCTGGCCTTGGCTTCTGTGCTGGTTTTCCCCTCCAAATGGCAGTTCTAGAAGCCTGGTGCTGCAACTCAGGTCAGGGCGAAACTGCGTATCTAAATTACCTAAACCTCTGTACTCCGCAAAGGCGTGTAAGAAATGTACATGCTCTTCTTCTGCAGTAACGCATTCCTTTGGGACTAATAGGAGAGACAGGCCTGTCAGGCGAATCAGCAGTGACCACTGGTAGGCCTAATCCTGTTTCTTTTTGGCTGACAGCTCATACAGAAAAAAAGACTCTTGGATCCAGACAAAGGTAAATGTAGCTTAAATCCCAACACAATATCCCGACCTTGCATAATCAGCCTTTCTTCCCAGTCTATGATGATCTGAGATGCCAGAGATATCAGAAACACAGTCAATACATTTCTCACTGTTGGGCTGTAATAATTTAATCATTGCTTGAAGGCAAAGCGCTCAAAGGGTGGAATAACTCAGATTATTTTTAAGATCTAAGCAAAAAACCAAAAAAATAAATAAATAAAATAAAAAGAACAGAATGACGTCTTTCCTCAGTTTTGTTTAATAGCAGGTATTGAATGGAGCATCTATTATAGAGGAACATATAGAAAATGAACATAAACCTGAATAAGTAATGAGATACCTAGAAAAAGGAAACAAGTGGTTAAATATAGTTTTTCAAAATTTTTCTTTCTTTTGCCTGAATCCACTTCTAGGGCTTTTTGAATTCTAATCAACTAAAAGCCAGGCAAAACTGCAGTTCTAAAATGAATTTTCAGTATGATTTCTTCTGATGTGCCTTTATAAACACAAGATTTAAGAAACCAAGTTGGAGCTGGATCTGAATGTAAAAATGTAGGGCACACTTGAGAAGAAGATCAAAGGGCAATTTTTGCATTACAGAAATTACCTTGACCCTGAGGAATAATTGCTTTTATAAAATTAAACACAGATTGAAGTCATGTACTATGATCCACCCCACCTGTTCCACATACATACATACATACATAAATATGTGTACATAATCTGTGTACACATATATATGTTTAGGGAAGAAGAGAAATAAGTATATTTCACTTTTTTGCCAAATTACTTCCCTAAGACTCAGTATGTTTTGGACTTCTGGAATGACTGTGATTGCAACCTGTCTGCTTTTGTTTCCAGCTTGAGCGAGCGAGCGTGGCGGCCCTGTAGAAGGTGACTTTCCAGACATGCGAGCACCTGGGGCAGCTGACTCCTACAAAGACAGAAATGCTCTCATTTCTGGACTCAGACAACTACCCTGTACTCAGCACTTTCCTTCAGGCTGTCCAAGGCTGGGGCTTCTTTCATGCCCTGTGAGCTCTGCTACTGAGGCCAATGGTTCCTTAGTTGGGAGAAGGAACAGCTCAGTCCTGCCACTGCCCCGGGCTCCTCACACCACTCATTTAACCTGATGTGCAGCCCAGTGTGAGACCCAGAGAAAAGAGAGGCATCTGCTCTTAGGCGGAGAAGATATTGAAAACTGGGCCCCTACTTTCAGATCTGGAACTCAATGTTGCCGGTTAGCAGTGTGTGTATCAATAACCCAAAGGAATTTTCCTTGGATGTTTTGGTTCGAATTCGAAATAGGCTTTTGATGCTTTTTATTTAATAAGGCACAGGCACAGAACTACATTCATTATTTAGACTGGAATTCATTTTGCACTTGATGTAAGAAAAATCTGGCACGCTTGTTCAGGGTAATTGCACAGAGTGAAATGAACCCAATTTATGTACAGGATTATTGAAGGAATAGAAAGCTTTCAAAGTAAGCCTGCTAAATCATTCATTCAGCAAACTGATTGACATTTTGCCCAGATTGGGATCCTGTGCTTTGCCAGCTTTTAAAGCAAAGCGAAGAAGCAATTATTTAAAGTGATGGTAGAAAACAGTATTGAAAGAGAGCAATCCTGGAGGGTGGATATATAGTGACTGAGTGTTCTCTTTTAAATAATATAGTTCACAGACCATGAAGCTAGGCTCCGGGAATCATCTCTCAGCTTCTATCTTCACCTCGCAACTTTCAATATTCTATTAAAAGACATGAAAATGCAACGTAAATGATGTCACCCACTTCTAAAAGAATAATTATCTCTCTTATTCTTCTACAGGTTTCTATTTTACTTTATGAATAAAATTTTCCTATGCACTAAATGGATGCAGTTAGGCTTAAAGTCTAATTCTGGGAATCTAGCTTCTTTGAAATGATTTGTTTCTTTTACATTTCCAGTGAATGTCTATAAATCTGTCTGATGCTAAAAAATCTGATGTGAAGAAATTGTAAAAGTCCTTTCCTCTCTGCTCCATACATAAAAAGTCTAAAATTTATAAAGAGGTAGAACAATATTTTCATTAGCTAATTGTTTTCTAGATTTAATAACAGGCCTATTTCAGGCAATCAAAAAGCAAGTAAAAAAAAAAAGTCATCTTTAATTGGTTCCTTGAATAGTGTTTTCCCAGGTTGTAAATAAATTGTTTTGATGTTTTCTATTTGGCCGTTTCAGGAGATACACAAATGAAATACAAAACATAGACAAATGAAATGCCTGTATGGAACAAAGGCAGTCTGCTCTGTCAGGGGAATGAAAGCAAATGCAAAGGAGGGATTTTCCACACTTGGGAACGTATAGGCTTTATTTGCCCTGGAGAAAGCCACTGGGCAAGACACCCTGACAGTGCCTGTAGGGACGTCTGAAGTAGAAGCGTGACACAGCGCCCCTCCCAGAACCGCGTATGGAGTTCAGGAAGACAAGTGCCCACCGGCAATGCCTCTCCTGGCTGCAGGCTCTTCTCTGCAGCCTCTCACGGACCAATAGACCAGTCAGTCAACCCACACATCAGCATTTTCTGCCCCTCAAGAGCAATGACAGTATTTACTACTGGCGAGTAAGATCTGCGTATTCATAAAACAGCCTGACTCAACTATGGTAGATTTAAAAATGCAGTCCTAGGGGTCTACTGTGTTCAAATCCCTTTCATTTTCTACTTGAATACATCCAAGATTTATAATTATGCTATCATGTATTTATGGTCATAAGAAGTCAATTTTAAACTAAATACTTGGTAGTACCACCTTTCATATATATTTTTACTCCATATACAAAGTTTGGGATAAAAAAATTCAGAAAGAGTGAAAAAATACAATTAACTTGAAGGGTAGAACACTTTTAAAACCATAAATTTACCTTTTTCTTCAAAATTTTTAAGGTTTAGAAAATCTATTAGTCTTTTAACACAGTTTAAGAATAATTATAAACCCTCTCTCAGGATGTCTGTCTTTATTGGGGTAAGATCATGTTCCTCTACTGTGAGCATACAATAGGAACTCAATAAATGCTTGTTTCAAGAAGGAATGGCTCTAAAGAGATACTTATGTTCCCTTTTAACTACATCTATAAGTAGTGTTATCTTTGTCCATGACATTTACGTAACAAAACTAAGTTCAGTGTAAGAGTTGATTTAAAGTAATATTATACAAATAGAAAATTTGAAAGTGGAAATTTAAAGGATTAAAAAAAGTTTAAGGTCTGCCCATGAATTTCTAAATATAGCATGCTTGACCAGGAAAACGGCAGTGAGTATTTGTGATGAATTTCAGATTAAAGAAAATTATCAATACAAAGCTGTGTATGTTTAAATTAACATCAAGAAAAACACAATTATTTGTAAAAAATAACCATATACATTAAGAGAAGTGATAGTCTCTTTAAGCTTGCATTCTCAATACTGTCTGTGCAAAATTGCTTGTAGTGTCCTCAAATGGGTGTCTGTGGCCAGATGGGTAGAAAACATCACCTTCAATGATAAACATATCAAAGGGACGTGGCCTGCTGTTGCCTCTGACTGGATGCAGTCCGGCCAGGTCACGGCTGTGCTTCTGAGCAACTGGTCTGGAGATGGGAAACCTGCAGAACAGGCAGCAGCAGCTGGAAAGCATCCTGGATGTATGTCGTGCTATTGCAGCCCTGAGAGGGGAGAAAAATGTGGTCCAAGGGGTGTTTTCATAGTTCAACCCTGACAATTCTTCCAACTTGATAATGTTCCCTCTCATCAAGCCCCACAACATTTTTTAGTATTTTTCTTGTAATGTTGGTGCATAAAGCAAATGTAAACACACTCCTTGGGATGGAGTGTGTCCAGCTCTTAATGATCTACGCTAACAGAGAGAAGAATTCACTCAAAACGAGGCACGCCATTTCCATAAACTCTGAGGGCACACCAATGCTTATTCACGACCCAGTATGTCCAATCTTAACCATTCCCTTCCCAGATCAACCGCACTGTCTTGAAATAACACAAAAGTACAGTATGAAGAGGGCTCTAGTTTGCCCTAACTTATAGGTGAATAAGTAAGAATGGTCTGCATAAAGCTCTCAGGAAATATTGTGCAATTATTCATGGCAAACCTTGAACACTAGCATCCTCCCGTGAGCAAATACCCTTGGTTTGGGTATTTGATGTTGCCGGGAAGGTTCTGTGGCACTTTAGCATATGGCCTTAGGCGGAGAGGCCATTTCAAGTTTCAGGTAACTAAAACGTGAGAGAGTTCCACTGGGAGAATGAATAAATATTTGACCTCATCTTCTCCATGACCGACATGGTAAATTAATCTGCTAATGCCTTCCGGGTGGCCAAGGGGGAGATTTTCTTGTTCCATATTCTGCCTCTGATTGCTTGGGTTACCTCTAAACTGTGTCTGTTCCCCCAGAACCTGCCCCTACATGTCTTGTCCTTTCTGGTTGACTCTATTCTCTATGTGGCTGTGTCTTATACAATAACAGCTGGTGCCACCGCCTTGTTACTTTTTTTGTGGTACCTCGATAGTTTTCCTTAACAGTGAGGCATGACTCCTAAAAATGCTGCTATATTTATAATAAGTAGCCCTCTGTTACCTGAAGTTCTGTAATTTCCAAATTTTGCAACTGACACCTACTTCAGACTGCAACAACTGCTGTATATGCATGGCCCATGTTTAAACGTAACTTGTTAGCCCCTTACAGCTTCGGCTGGATGCCCTGTGGCTATAGATGTGTCTGTTTCTAATTCTGTAGCCCCTAATGGAAGGCTCTCCCCCACCAACCATAGGTAGAACACAGTGCCTTATGACTCAAGAATGTTCCTGAGCCTCTCTTACATCACCGTTTCTTCTCTCTTACATCACCGTTTCTGGCAAAGACATCAAGCTGCCAGGGCAGCCTCCTACCTATGCTACCAAGTCCTGGGGAGTGGACAGGCCTTAGTGAATGGTTGCAGAGGATGGTGCCGCTGGTCACTGAACAGGCAGAGGGTCAGCAGTCTACTTGTCATTCTGCCAGTCTGGAGCTTAGATCCCACTAAATAAACCAATGATTATTGTGAATGAAGGGAAGTGCCCATATTTAGGAAAATTGCAGCATCAAATCTGGTGCCTAACTTGGCAGCAGAAATCTGCTTCTGCCAGAGAAAACAGCGACAGGAATAGCATGCAAGCTTTGCGTTTCTCTTTATCATCAGGAATTTTGGAAAATTACGTATTGTTGCTTCACCCGAGGGTTTACAGCTGGTTGAGCTTCACAAATGTACTAAAAAAAATACAAAAGACTGGTGATGATATGACTTAGAATTGCAGTAACAATTGCTGCCCAGGGGGAAAAAATGTAGCTCTAACATTTGCTTTGATTCAGAAGCACTTTCTCCCTGGGGCCACTTACCTCTAACAATACACTATTGATCATGGGGTTAAGGACCTCGGCCTTCTTGTCGCTCTGTGGGATCAAAAGGATGAAATTGACAGATTAGGTGCTCATACTACACAGCTTGCCACATGAAATGTCATACACTGACTTTGTTGAGGGATCCCTTAGGAAGGAGAGGATAACTGGAAAGAATACTCTAGACCAGGCTTCATATTTGCTGCTTTCCCTAGATGATCTCATTTAATTTTGACAGAAATCCTAGGAGGTAGGTAGGTAGGTAGGTACCATGATAACCCTAATTTAAAGATGAAAAAAACAGCAGTCAGGAAGGTTGAGTAACTTGCTTAAGGTCACTAGCTAGAAATTAAAACTCAGACCTTTTTAACTATTGAAGACTTGCAGTGGGTCTTGGGCTTAGGGTCAGTGGAGGGAGGCTGAGTTGGAGCGGTGCAGGGTTGGAACCCATCTTTACTGAAAATCGTGGGGTATTCATTTTGATTTTTAAACATATTGCACTAAAATATTTATCTAGATGACTGAAGTTGTTTCTTTGTCTTTTAGGGGAAGCCCCCTTAAACCCTGGGGATGAGTTCAGTATTTTAGTTGCCTAACTTAGTTTCAGGCCTGTTCATTAGTCTTTTTTCCCCCTTCTTCATTTAAATGCAAAACATGGGTATTTGGTTACACGGTATGTCTTTCACATTGGTGGCAAAATTAAAACAATCTTAAATATAACTTGCAAACAGGTTTGCAGATTCCAGTTTTCAAAATATTTACATATAAGCCTGATATAAGGTAGGTGTTCAAAAAATGAGAGCTATTATCAGTAGCATCATTATTATCTCCACTATTGGTCTATCCATCAACAGTCTTCTCTATCTGAAGTGTTCAATCTATTCTTAGACAGTAAATAATTAAAGGGACGGGAAAGAGAGAAGGCAATCTTAGTAGATGGTTTTCCTTACTGTACCCAGAAGACTTTATGGTAAATGAAAGTACAATATGTAAATGAAATATATCTCCCCAGTACAGCTCACTTTTACTGATATTACTCTACTGGGGGAACCATAGTGAAGTTTTGGTGAAAAAAAAAGATCTTTAAAAGCCCAGTCATTTTAGTAAGTAGCCAGAAAATCCATTATGGTATCTGCTTTCATGTTTATTTGATTATCAATAAACCTCTAAAATATAATCAAAATAAGGGCAATAAAATGACATTGGTTTTCAGAATCAATGAGATGTACAAGCAATTTTAATAGAGTCTGGAGAGCAATATACACTCATTAACTTCAAGTTATGAATAATGGCTGTTTTGGAGAACAAAAACAATGACTTGATGTAAACAATTCATTGCAGCACAAGATGAGGAGGATTGTTGTGGTGAGAGGCATCTCAGTGAGCTCTGCTTAGACTTAGCTTTTTCTTTCTCCAAAATAATAACTTGTGTGTTTCTGATTTTGTGCATGCAAACATTTGCGCACGTGTGCATATATACAGTTGACCTTTGAACAGCATGGGGGTTAGGCCTGAGCCCCCGCACAGTTAGAAATCTGTGGGTAACCTGAGGACCTGAAAACTTAACTACTAATAGCCTACTGTTGACAGGAAGCGTTACTGATTACATAAACAGTCAATTAACACATATTTTTTATGTTGTATGTATTATATACTATATTCTTACAACAGGATAAGCCAGAGAAAAGGAAATGTCATTAAGAAAATCATAAGGAAGATACATTTACAGTATTTATTGAAAAAACCCCACATATAAGTGGACCCTGAGCAGTTCAAACCTATGTTGTTCAAGGGTCACATGTATGTACACACACATAAAAGCTCAAGTACAACACCCGTGTGCGGAGCTTTGCTACTCAAAATGTAGGCTGTGGGTCAGAAACATTGCTGCCATGTGGGAGCTTGTTAGAAATGCAGGATCTCAGTCCTCATGCCGGACCTATGGAATCAGAATCTGCATTTTAACAAGACCTCTGAGTGATGTGCTTGCGCATTCAAGTTTGAGATGCTCTGTGCTGGAATACCACATGTTAAAAGGAATGGAAAGCAATACTGTCACTATTACCTGGAGCTGTCTGAAAACCCACCCAACGTCTCAGGAGCCCAAGATGGCGGCGTCGGGGCTAAGCCCCAGTCAGCGGAGAGCCTGAGCTGCCTGCCTGTCCTTAGAGAAGGGGCTCTGCGCCTAGTTTTAGCAAATGTCCTGGCAGAGCTTCTGTTCTGTGAAGCTACCAAAGGGGGCCCTGAGTCCTCCACTTGTCCGCAGAGCCCCTCAGAGCCCCATCTCTCCTAAAAAGATGAAAAAAGAATCAGCATTATAATCTTACCCCAACAGTGGTTAAGGTATTTGTAAACTTCTTTGATAAGGAAGCTACTTCATTGCACATTGCAGTAGTTAATCTGAAATTTAGAAAAAAAAATGGTTTAGGGATTTTCAATGAAGTAAAATAATGTAATGATCAAGACAATTACTGATATTAATATCGTATTCCACTTAAGAGAATGGCACACGAGTTTGAAGACGCTCTGTAGGAATGTTTTTCTCAGTAATCTTCCATGATTCACAAGTACAGTTTAATCTAATCCCAGTTTTCTCTGCATCCTTAAATGAAGAATAACC
Source organism: Pteronotus mesoamericanus (assembly GCF_021234165.1). Classification (NCBI taxonomy): domain Eukaryota; kingdom Metazoa; phylum Chordata; class Mammalia; order Chiroptera; family Mormoopidae; genus Pteronotus; species Pteronotus mesoamericanus. Next base: position 23,781,887 of record NW_026555234.1, on the reverse strand, counting down.
CTCTGATTCAGCCTACCTCTTTTTAGAATCAAAACCTCATGCAGAAGACTACATAACAGTCTTGAGCTCCACATGTAGAGGGATTAAGATTCTTGCCAAGTGGCTTTTCTCCATCTTTTTGATCATTTTCAAATAATAATGAACATTCTGTGAGGTGCTATGTTAAGTACTTTGGAATAAATAATCACATTTAATCCTGATAGTTACCTTATGGGTAACATTATTATTCCCAATTTATAGATGAAGAAACTGACATTTAAGAAGGTTAAGTACCAATAACTTGCTTAGGGCATACAGTAGTAAGTGACAGAGTTAGGATTCAAACTCAGGTCTCTCTTGACACCTTGATTGTTTTTATTAGATGTCTGAAGATAAAGATCCCGTAGAATATGTTTTTAAGATATATCAAAACTCCAAGTTTATTCCAGTCATTCCACTTCTAAGACTTCACCCCCCAAAAATAATGCAAGATGGACACAAGTATTTCACTAAAGCAATGTGTTACATTACAATGACAAAAACGGAAAACAACCTAATTACCTAACAACGTGGGTAATTGTTTGATTTTTAAAAATAATACATATGACTTCTATGAATAGTGATTAAAATGCTATTAGAAAAATAGTAACTCCAAGTTAAGAAAAGATCCAGTGCAGTAAGTAGAAGTAAGCTTTGTTTTGGGAAATCAGAGTCCCAAAGCTGTGTCTAAGCTGTGTATTCAGGTTTATTGAGCAATATTCATCCATCCATCCATCCATCCATCCACCCAAAATTTCTCTGCAGACAGGGTCAGGAGTAAAGCTAGGAGACGGCCCAGAGCCATTCTGTCTATGTTCTGAGGCATGTGGGTGGAGAGGCACTTGCTATATGGACGAATGTGAGGCTTGATTATCCTTTGCCGTGCAGCTTGCTAAGGATGGGATGATCAGGCCTGGGAATCAGAAGGAAGCTAAGAGCAAGGTCCTGCTATCCATACCCATGTTGGAACTTCCGCCCTCCTCTTTCAAGTCAGTGCAGCAAGTCTAAAATAGTACTTAGGTGTTTTCATCAATATTTTAAACTTCTTATTTTGCCTTTTTCTCTTCCTTCTATGCATTGAAGTGAACAATATTCTTTTCTAGATATATTAAAGGTAGGAGTGTACAGTTCTTATAATATCTGTCATTTTTACATGTTTAGATATGAAAGTCTAGACTAGGTGACACATCCTTACAAGTGAGGAAAAATGCCACTAATACTGACTTTTTGGAAGGTCCTTCCAATAAAAATTTCCTCCCTAACCTACAATGCGAAGTATAGTAATAAGCAAAGACTAATTAGCTAGTGAAGTAAATGAGTGAGCTGATATATGTGTGTATGCACCCACATATTTTTAGGAGGCTCTTATTTTGGCTCCTGTGTCTGTATGATAATGAGATGATATTTGGACCTGTGCTAATTATCTACACCGCAACACACAGTCATGTGTACAAAAGCTAATGGCTCATTTTTCCACTCCATGCCAACTACTTTAATGAACTCCATACCAACTATTTTCATGTATGTAAAGTTACATATACACATTTTTATTTCACTAGATAGACTAATAATAACTTCTGTTTACTGAAGAACATAACATATGACAGCACATATATACATACAGGCAATCTACAGTGAACTGGCTCACTTTAGAGACTACCGTTGACAGAATTCAGAATATTTAGAGCTGGTATAAGTCCTCAAGTACAGTGGGGGTGTGTTTGCATATTTTTGTGAAGCTTGCTGAGAGGTCGCATTAAGGTTTCCTTTCAACATTTGTGTGGTATGTTGAAAATGTAATTACCCTCAAATGTCTGTACTTCCAAGACTTGTATCTATTAAAACAAACTTGCTTAGCTCTGAATGATTTAGGGTGTCTTCCCTGAAACCTCATCATAAACAGTTCAATGTCTAGTTAACTACTATTATTCTTACTACCATTGTTCATTTCTTAAGACAGTCCTTGTTCCTTAAGATGACCATAAACACTGAAATTAGTTGGCTTGAAAACTGAATCTTTAGTAGCCTGTGTGTGTGTATTTGAATGGCATATGTATGTAAAATTGGAAAAATAAGAGTTTAAAATAGCATTTACTTTATCAGCACTTTTGCTTGGTCCTGAGCTGGTTTTTCCTCTTCTTGTCCATGAAGAATTAATTCTGCTACTTTATGAAGCTGCTCGATACAGCGTGCTGTGACTTCTGCCAGACTTTCAATGGACAGCATGTATACTTCCTGAAATGAGCAAACGCAAGTAAGGAAGTTATTCACTGAGCAGATGCTTAAAAAAAACCCTGTGATATGAAAATACTTTCTATTTATACACACACACACATATAAATACATATATAAAACTACATATACATATATATATATATATATAATTCTTTTAAAAAGAACCCAAATATGACCTGAAAATGTTTACCCAAAGATTCATGGGCATGTCTAAGACTTCTAAGTAGAAACACTGCCATACAATGGGACATGGCAAGCCTTAGTCACAGCTATGTCCCTAGTTCCCAGGGCAATGCTGGGCACACAACAGGCAGGTGCTCAAGAAGGTGTGTGAGTTGAATGAATAGGCCTCAAGGGGCATTTTTCTCAACATGAACTAACTTTAAAAATTACTTTCTCTAAAATTAAAATCCAATGTAAGATGAAGTTATCGCAAACTGAGTTTTGAACATAGGGAGGATATAAATTATGCACATATATATTTATTAAACTGAAGAATAAAAACTGTAGCAATAAATTTTTGGGGGGAAAAAAACGCTTCAATTAGCTCATTAATTATTAGGCATAAAGACATGTTATAGTTTCAAATTTGCATACAAGATGAAATTTCACCCTGAAGGTAAATCAACTATGCTGTTAAAGATCTGGGTTTTTTTTTTTTTCCACTTTAAATTACAGTTGTAGAGCTATGGAGAAAAGCTACCATACCTATGCTAAGTCACAAATTATCTCGGCATGGAGAAATTTTAGTGTTTATTATATTAATACTCATATTTCTATAATAAAAATGAAATAGCTTTCCCTCACTTAAAATTAGGCTGCTAATAAAATTAACATAATATTACTGCTCTTTAGGTGGGCAATCTAAAATAAATTTACCTCCACTGCCTGAGTTCTCCTGTCTTCCTTTCTGTCTTCTTCGGGGTTTTCAGGTTTCTCTTCCTTTTCTTCCGTCTTAGTTTTCTCCTCTGACTCTTCTGCCACATCTACCGGCGCGATGGTTTGATCATCTTCCACCCAGTCATGAGCTTTTTTCATGGCCTGTGGAGGACCCCAGCCAAAGCAAGACATTTATTGTGCAAATATGGAGACTAAGAAATTCCAATCTCTAGACTAGGATCAAGTTGCCCTCAACTGTCGAGGCTGGCTCTCTGTGTATTTAAAGAACTTACGGGGCAATTCCATAAGCTCCTTACAAACCCCTTGCTTTCGGATGACCATGAAGTAGGAGAAGGGGACAGAATACAAAGTACAGAGAGAACTGTTCAAGGCTAGAGGATTTTTTTAAAAAACACTCTAAAATGGTACTCAGATAAGAAAATAAATGACAGTCACCTTGAAAGAGTGATAGTATATTTTTCACTTTTCATGACCAACCGTAAAAGAATCACAGTACTTTTTTTAATATATAGGTTAGAGATGTAGCCAGGGTCCTTGCTAAAGCTGATTTCCTCATCCGCTATGTCTCATGAAGCCCTCAGTGTTTCATGAACCTAATAATACATCACCCTGGGGAGATGAGCAATGGCTCTGATCTGCTCTCGCCGTGCTGGGTCTCCCTAGCTCACGGGGGAGGAGAGAAGGGCTGTTGTAAAGACCAGGTGCTGCTCTGTGACCGGTTTAATTTCACAGGAGTGCCTGAAAATGATGGCTAAACTGGACAAGCAGAAACCACCCTCCCTGTCTGCTTCTCCCTGAATTTAGAAAGGGAGCTTTTGTCATTCTCGTTTAAGCTGTTTGCTCAAGTGAAAGTTGTATATGACTTTATGCTAGACTTCTCATCTTAAAGTTTACACGTCAAAGGTTCAATATGCCAGAGTGTTGAATGGTAAGTTAATGGTAAGAAGATTTGGGGAGACAGAATCGAACAACACTATCCCTGGTGCGCCCCCATGGAGGGACCAAGGTGTACCTGACTATGTAAGTAAACGGGGGAGAGCACACACACTCCCCGAGCGGTGGCAGGTGCTGCCCGGAGATGAACGAGGCAATTTCCCATTGTGTTCAGGTCACTGACCTGCCAGAATCAGTGACCTCTATCAGAGATAAAGAAATTACTCATCTTTCCTCCCCGCTGCCTCATGCTGCCTTTCCTCACCCACCTTGATAAATGAGGGCCAACTACTGCTCGCTAAAGAGAAGAAAGGGAGGGCAAAAAGAGAGAGAATAGGACAAATGCATAGTTTTACATAATTAATAGTTAGTGTCCTCATTAAGAAACTCCAGCAGCAAGACCTTGCACTAACTTGCAAAACCTACTGTGGTGCTATTAGAGGAGCCCAGATGGTTGCAGCTGGGACGTTCTTAGACACCATGTAGCCCCAGAATTCCAGGTGGGAGGGGACATGGGGTTGACCTGGCTGGCGTGCTTCTCTCTGCCTAGCTCTGGCCTGTCACTTCAGTGGGGGCGGGAGGTGGAATTGGAAAAAGCCCCTTGGTGCTTCTCCCCTCTATGCTAAAGATAGCCACTGCTCTGACCTAAAATTCTATTTTCAGGAGAAGTTACTTGTTCAAGGTCATAAGGTAATTACTACTGAAGTTGCAACTAAAACACAGGTCTCATGACACAGTCTAGCCTGTTCTCTACCCTCACATCTCATTATGCAGCCTCCTCGAATCTCAATTACTGACCACAGACTTCCCTCCACCCCTATGCCATTTGGGGTTTTTCCATTTCAGGTGGATCCCTGGAATTTTATAACAGACCTTCTTCTAAAAGACAAAAACTCCGACTCAGATGGTGCTGACCTTATTGAGTTTGTCAGGCGTGGCCGCAACATGTAATTCAAAGAGAAGCTCCGTAAGCATGCTAGCAAACTCCCCTCCCTTTTCTTCTGAGCCTGGAAAGAGAAAATGACAGAAGTAAGAAGCATGATTTATTTTTCATCTTTCAGAATGTGGCAGCTCCCCCAACCTAGAGCCTACCCTCCAGCTGACAGGCAAGGGTGAGCTTGGCCCACTCAGGACACTGCACAAAGGCAGCATGTGGCTGCTGGGTGGGGACTGCTGGGTGCAGGGTCTACTGCTTATAGCACTGGCTGGGGGGCCCCAGGTTGGCCTGGAGGCAACGTGAGGATAGGGAGGGACTTACCTGCCTCATTTGCAGCTATAGGTGGTCAGCAGCTATTTGCTGAAAGAATGACTGTATGAACAAACGAATGCCTTTCTCAGGTCTGAGTGACCTGGGACACACTGTATTATGACTTAGAGTATTGTAATGCCTAGCACTGCAACTCGGACAACAGCCAGGGCACCCTTTCCTGTCCACAGAGCCACAGCATTGAGGAAGCCATTAGCCTCAATGGAGGAGGCGGTGTCTGGACTGAGCCTTCGAGAATGAGATGGCATGAGGCCCACACACAAAGGGAGACTTGGGAGTGGGTGGGAGGGAGAGAAGTGGGGAGAGAGATTTCATCAAAAGCTGAGAGTCTCTCTCTGCTTGGCTGAGGTCCTGGTCTCATCCTCTCTAGATCATCAGTGTAAGAGGGGCAGGGGTGCATCTGAGCATCGACAAGGTCTCATTCCTAGACTGCCTGGGCCTTCTCATTCTGTAGGAGGCAGTGTCACAGGGCAGAAAGAGCCTGCATGGAGGCTTGGCAGGTGTGCGTACCCCAGCTCCAGCATTTAATGGATCTGTGACATGGGACCAGTCACGGAGTTGTGTAGCTTCCGAACCTCCTCTGCCCATGTAGCATAATAAAAGCCACCCCTTGCCTCTTCAGCAGTGTTGCAAGGACCGAATAATATAACAAATGCGGAAGCATTTTTTAAATACTAAAGTTTTACGTAAGTATATTGTTAAATGCTACAAGGATATAACATAAAGAGATTAAAAATATGGAAGAGTAATCAACACTAAGGAACCAAGTACTTTGTGCAGCCCCAGCTTTTAAATGTTTATTTACTCTATAAAACAGGAAAATACACCAACAGCTTCTGCGAAATATTTTAGAAAAAAATCTAAGAAAAATGGAAGTAGACAAAAACAGATGATGAAATATATTGCAACAAAGGATACCTATTATTACAATTCTCGGCCTGTGCATAAGGAGAGAAGACCTTCACCAAGGCAATAAAACTAGGAAATAACCTTTTAAAATTTCTTTACAACAGCAGTAAACCAAATTAGAGACCATGGCAGTGTGACAAAATTACACTCTGCTGGAAAGACAAACATGTAAATCATTAGTTAACATTATTAAATGCAAGGGAGCCTGAGATTCAATTTATCTAAGAATGACAGTTTATTACATTTTTGGAGACCATTGAATACATTATTTAGGTGTGAGGAAGCTCTTAGGAATGTAAGTGCTTACAAGAAAAAATTTGATGACAATGTTCTAGTTTCTTCTCAAGTTTCACCCCTGGTTTGTCGGTTCACCCCCACCGACAAGTTGTAACACTCCATCATAATTGAATTGATTAATCCTGGGACAACCCTGGATAACAGAGGCGACCCTGTTCTTTACTCCTGGTTCTTCTGTAAGCATTTGAATAACATTTCTTTATTTAATTAATTAAAACTAATAGTGGTTTGAAAATCTGGAGATCCCCTTTGGGAAAATGGATATACTAAGAGAGATTACAGGATTCTGTCACTTAAAGAAGAGACAGATCTACCATTTCTTAAGCATGCTATTTAGGACTTCAATATTTTTTGTCATATTAAAAAACAGTCTCAATTTACTGAAGCTGTACACAGAGACTGGAACACATTGTTTTCTATTTAACAGTATTGGACCAGGTTTCCTCTCCCAGAAGTAGCACTAGCTGGCACCACATACTGCCTTAACGTGCACTGGCAACAAAATCTCTTTGATGTTATGGGTAATTTGGGATCCTCTTTTAATCCTTTCTGAATGAATCCCTAATAGGATCCTGGTCTACCTCAGGCATCAAGAAACTGAAGAGAAATAGCCCGGTTCTTTACAGTGATTGTTAATCTGGAAGATAGGCATCTATATTATTGCATCCTGAGTCCAGAACACTAGCTCCATGACCTTTAACAGCCAGCGTCTTAGTTCCTTCATTATTAACACAGAGACAAGGCTGTCATCCTTCGTGACTTTGGAGAAACATATAGATGCTCAACAACATAATTCTCCAACAGTCTATTTGATATTGGCCTCTTTCTATGCTCTAGTATAATTGATTCTTCTATTTTGATGCAATGAGCATAAAGCTCATTAAACTGAAGGCACATAAGGTCAGTACGTGGGACTAAAGTGGGAGATGGTATTTAAATCACAGTTTGCAAATGCTTAGAATAACTTTGCCCTGAGCATCAAGGAAGAAGCATCGGGAGTGCTTGTGTTCAAGCTCTGATTAAAGGTCTGTAGCGCACCTGGACACAAAGCGCTCCCGCAGCCTGACGGAACAGATGCACGTTATCACTGCTCTGTGTGTGGGTGATAACAACGGCAACCAGAAAGAACAGCTACCGCTTATTTCACCTTTACTATTTTCCTGGCGTTGTGTGAGCACTTTAAATAATAATCGCAGCTAACATTTTTGAGTGGTTCTGTGTGCCAGGCACTCTAATATATGTTTTTATGTATATTACCTAATTTTGATCCTCACAATAACCCTTGAACATATGTATCATTGTCACCATTTTATAGGTGAGAGACTGGATCTCAGAAAGGTTACCTCACTTGTTCAAGGCTGCATGATATGTCAATGGTGAAAGTGTTTCAGATGAGCCCTTTCACATGGGCCCAGAAGAAAGCTCCGTCATGTCCACGGCTGCTTGACCTTTCAGCATAACTTACATGGACACTGTGGTTGTAGTGCTTGGTGATGATATGAGTAAGAAATCACTGTCAAGATATGTAGCAAATGTTTTACTATACTCCGTTTCCAGATGGACAGCTTAATCATTCAGCAGGTCTACCTTTGAGGTCATTCTTCCCCTTCTCAAAGAAGCCTTGCTTCTCACAAAATAGGTCCCAGTGTGCTTGGGGTCACGTTGTTGTCTGGCTGGAGGGTTATCGGGAGAGTGCACCTGGCTCAGCTCGCTGATGGACAGCCTGGCACATTACGCCCTAGTGTGCTGTGTGCCTTTGTATGAGCGGTGATTTTTATGTGGAGCATAGGCCACTCACAAATACATCCTAACTCTTACACATATAAATTAAAAGAGAGGGGGAAAAGAGGAAAGGAAATCCATTGAAAGACCAGTGCACCATCAACATCAATCACGTCCAACAGCTCCCATGGGCAGATAAAAGAATTAGACATCGGGACAAATATTGTAGTCATCAGGACCCGCTTAGTGCATGGCCCGCCTTGTTCACGTGACCACACCCAGTCATTGCATGCCAGTGAAGGGCCAGCGATTGAGCTGGACACCGGAGAAGTAAAGATGTCTCCATCAGGGGTTCCCACCCAGAGGAAAAGGATTATAGATCAATGTGACCAGCTCCTGTGACAGGAGTAGGCACATGAAGTGTTTTGGAAGTGGGAAGGAGGAGCAGAGAGTTAAATAATTCCACCCTGTTCAAAGGGATTTGCTTATGAATAGCAGCATTATAAGGATTATACCAACAGTTTGTCTTGCTATTAGCTTATTTTCCTTTACCTTGCTCTTCTTGATTCTCTTCGTTCTCTAACTCTTTGGCCGCAAAGATGTCTTTAATGGAAATTAGGTCATTTTTTATGAGTTCCAGCTTCTCTCCCTCTAATGATGCTAGAAATGACTGAACCTGAAAAAAGAAATAGGTCAGCATAACTGCCATTCTTTCTTCTCCTTAATAACATTTACATACAGACATCCCCAGCTCTCCTGGGACCGAGGTGATTCGTGGTGTGGGAGGTAACGCTGGGTTGGATTGCCTATTAACTGTGCAACTTAGAGTAAGTTACATAACTTTCCTCGGCCACAGTTTAAAGATTTTTAAAGTGAGAGTCATACTTCACTGGGATCGTCATGTGGTAAATGAGATAATGAACATGAAGTCCACTGTACATGTGCACACAGCAGGTGCTAAGTGAATGGTGGTGGTAGCTCTTCTGTGACAGTGGCCACAAATGCACTTCAGGGTCAATCCTGCATTCAAATACCAGCTGCTCACATACTAACTATGAGACTTTGGGTGATTTATTTAACCTTCCTATGCCTCAGCTTCTTTATCTGTAAAATGGGGACTAACAGCATCTACTTATAATGAAGATTTGTAGGTTACATGAAATAATGTACTTAAAAGTGCTTATAGTGATGATTGAGAAATGTATATGCACATATATACACATGCAAATACACACACACACAGACATATATATATATATACATATACACACTGGCTAGATGTGGGTTATTGCAGTGGGGTTGTAAAAACACACAAAACACATTTTTCTTCTTAGGCATTTTGTAGTCCAGACGAGGGAGGCCTCTGTTCACCAATAAAGACATGACAGCTGTGAGTAGAGGGACAGTGGCGGCACCAGGGAGGGAGCTGTCCACCCCCCTGGGGAGGCGCAGGGGTGAGCAGGGAGACCTCAGGGAGCTCTGTTGCCCTCCCTGAACTGCTGTTTCCCCTGTGCACTGTCTTCAGATACCCTCTTTTGAAATGATCCTTTGTACACACTTAAAAACTATTTGTTCAGATGGCCAGTCATGCTCTGTGAGTCTGAAGATTGATTTCAATTTCCGAGATGGTCAAAGTGCATGGAGAACCACATAAAACGTGAAGTATGACTGTAGAATAGTAAGGCTTTTAATTTTTCATTCTGCAGGTCCAATACTTCCTCAGCAGAGGAAGCACCGTGCCCTTTCGAATGCTTTAATATTCATTGTAGTAGTAGATTCGCACATTAGGATAAGTGAGAGAGGTAGAGAGGGCATTGGGAAGCCAGAGCACCATTTTCAATGCCGCTAATGCAACCAGCGCCAGAGCTCGGGGTACAAGTCATCAGCTCAAAACCCATTAGCTGAGTTCAGCAGGTGAAAGCAAATGCGCCCCGCCCAACGGCTGCGGACCCCCTCTTGGTCCTGACCTTTTCAGGCTCTTTATTTCAGCTCACACACTCATGTTTAGGTCTCAGGGTCCTAAATAGGCCCACACCATGTTCCTATACCTCAGATATATTTCCTCAGCAGCAGTTCTCTAAGAGTAAAAAAGAAAGTAACTGAATAAATGTGCTCGAGTACAACACTGAGCGACGATGTAGATGCACGCGCAGAACATTTTTGTTTTCCCGTGTCTTCCGGAGGGGAGCCGTCCTCCAGGAGTGACTGCAGCGGGGTTTTCTGCTTTGGGCATCCCCTGGAAAGGGTTCTTTTAAGCAAAAGACTTCCTCAGCATCTGGCTACTACAGCATCTTTTTTGCTTCCTCTTAAGTTAGCTTGTTCTGTTATGTCAAGGCAATGTGCATTATTTGCTTCAATAATAAAAAACAAATAATTACACACTCCTCAATAAATATTTGTGGAATGCTGACTATATGAATGGCACTGTGCTTAAGTTCTGTCAGGAACACAAGGGTAGACAGCCTGCCTTACAAATCTTTTCCCTGAAAGGGGGAGTAGGGTGCCATTTTGAAGATTCTTGTTTACTGTTGCGTTGGCCAAAAAGTCCGTTATGTTTTTTCCGTATGATGTCTCTAGTAAGTTGTCTTTAACTTCATTAGAAACAATTTTTTTAGATTGTATTGTGACAGCTGTCATATCAGTGTGCATCTAAAAATTACTTATCAGAAATGGTGAATTTTGGTGCAGCCATTTTAATATGAAGGTGGAAGAAAATAGGCAACATTTTCAGTGTATTATGCTTTATTATTTCAAGAAAGGCAAAAACACAACTGAAACACACAAAAAAGATTTGTGCAGTGTATGGAGAAGGTTCTGTGACTGACAGAACATGCCAAAAGTTTGTGAAGTTTCTTGGTACTATTGACATTTTGGCCAAGTAATTCTTTGCTGTGGGGCTGCCTTATGCATTGGAAGGTGTTTAGAAGCACCCCTGGCCTCTACCCACTAGAAGCCAACAGCAAGAGATGGCTAACATACTCAAAGTATCCAAACCAATAAACTTATTGGTGAAAATGAAAAATGTGTCTTTTATTTTATGGAAAAAACTAAAAGGCCAATCCAATATTTTTGTTAAATATTGAGCATAATGGCAATACAATGATTAGTTTTTCCTTAAAGGTTTATAGATTACACCACATTACCATGTCAACTGTCATCCTAGAATCAATCTAGTAGATAATAATGCTAGTTAAGTCTTTATATTTTACAATATATCATATTAGCCAATGGAATGTTAACAGAGGAGATAGAAATTATTTCTGGGTTGAGGTTTTTAAAAAATGGGACGGTCCCCTCTATACTTTCTCGCCTCATGCTGACGGGATTAAGAAGACATTCAGTGATGGTAAAAGCCAATACTTCAGCCTTGGACACAGGGGAATCCGCAGGGCCAAAATGAGACGCCTGCTTAGAGCCCGTACTCCCCCTTCCACACCACCCTCCTCCAGGCAACTCTCCAAGTTCCCTGCTGTGCCCTGAATGGACCTCTTCCCCAGACTGTGCTCCTTACAAGGGGCCGTCTCCCAGAGCGAGCACTCCTAGCCCCAGCGGAGGACAAAGAGCTGGTTGTCTGCAGGGTGTGGGCGGAACTTGCACTCAGTCCTCCTTACATGTGCTCGCGAGGCTCTCTGAGGTGAGGAACAACTGGAGATAAAGGAAGGAGAGCTGGCAGGAGGTGGGTGTGGAAATCTGAGGAGTCTGAGAATTCTCAATGGGAACCTGACCTTCCAGGATATTATGAAAGTATACTTGTCAAGGTAGGATGACAGAATATATTTTCTTCAGCAGTCGTTTCCAAAGGTTCTTTTACTTTTATGTATTTGGTTTGTGTAGAGTTGCCAGATGAAATGTAAGACATTTAATTACATTTGAATTCTGGATGAACAATGAATATTTTTGTAGTACAAACGTGTGTTCCAAATGTTGCACATACCATACTAATGCTAAAGAAGTAGTCACTGTTTTTCTAAAGTTAAAATTTAACTAGTTACCCTGTATTTTTATTTGTTAAATCTGATGACCCCAGTATAGGTCTCCATTTGTATTTTTGCCAGAGGTCTATGGACATTAGGAAGGGTCTAGTGGAGGCAGAAGAGGGGCAGAGCCTGGCTCCCGGCTCCCTCAGCGCAGGAAGGCTGCCTGCGGATCGGGCACCGCCCCCCGCCGGACTGTGTTAGGAGTGAGGATGACTCCTGACTAATGGTTTTGACGCAGACATTTTTAGGGCTGTTTATTGCTGCCCCTCATAAATACCATTACTAAGGCAAGAAAACAATTCTGCGTTCCTTACTATGAAAACTTCAAAAATCTCTAGGTTGGGAAAGGGAAGCAGTGTGCAAACAGAGGGCAACACATCCCTCCAAGGACCCAACCTCCCTCCTATCAACACCAGTCCCCTGGGGCTCCTTGCTAGGGAGCTGGGCTGTTTCAGCACTGAGACCTGCGAAGGAACCAGCCAGGGTGAAAGCTCTCTACCACCGTGATGGCTTCCAGGGGTCATGCTCGCCTGTAATGCTTTTATCAATAATAACAAATGTGTATAACATAAGAATGCATATAAAAATAAAATGTCATTGACATTATAGATGCATATGCACATATATGTATATAAAATAGCAGCTAACATTTACTGAGTGCTCAGCATGTATTAGGCATGCTGTCACTAACTTCACATACGTTATTTCAATTATTTTAATAGCCCTATGAAGCGGGTTTTCATTATTATTCCCATTTAATGGATAAGGAGACTGAGGTAAGACAGGTCCAAAATCATACAGCTACTGAGATGTATTTGATCACATGACATTTGACCCGAAACACAGGTTTTGTAAAGAAAACTCCGTGCTTCAGTGGAACGATGCGTTTTCTAAAGCACACCTCACCAGATTATCAAATTCTGACTCTGTGGGAGTAATTTTATAACTCTGGGAATTGTAGATAGCTGATCGTAGTGCAAAACAGTTCTAGTCTATAGACATGTGAATGAATTTTGCCTGGTGGACTGACAGCCTCCATTGGGAAAACCAGGTTTGTATCTATCTGCACATTCATTTCAGAATTGCTTATAATGACTCCATATAAATTTGTGCTTCTTTGGCTTTTCCTCTGAATCAGATATAATAAATAGCTGGTTGGTTTCTTCATTTAATTAATGAGCTAAATAAATTCCTTAATTCATGTTTATTTTATATCTATACAAGACTCATGATTTTGCTTTTAAAAAATTATCAATTAACAGTATAACCCTGAGCCCTGGCTGGTGTGGCTCAGTGGACTGAACACCGGCCTGTGAGCCGAAAGGTCACAAGCTTGGTTCCCTGACAGGGCACATGCCTGGGTTGTGCCAGGTCCCCATTTGGAGGTGAACAAGAGGCAACCAGTTGACGTTTCTCTCGTACATCAATGTTTCTCTCCCTGTTTCTCCCTCCCTTCTCCTCTCTCTGAAAATAAATAAAATTTTAAAACAAAACAGAACAGTATAACCCTAAGACTGTCACTGATGGCCCATGGATAACTAAAAAGGAAACAGACACAGATAGAACTTGTAACTTGATAATCTTGTGGGTGGGGAGTGAGGAGGTGTGTCTCTACCTTGTTTCGTTCTTGGTGGCCTCTTACGTGGCCGATGTCATCTTCCCCTAAGTGGCCATGAAGAATGTCTCAACATCCTCAAAGTCTAAACACGAAAGGAGAAGGCCTAGAGAGAGTCCAAATCCGTTCTCCATTCTGAGGTTCTCTTCCAAGTTCACCTTCTTGTCTGAGCACCTGCCTCTCCCCAGTGAATGGCCCATGGCTCCTTGTAGCCCCAGCCCCTCCCAGAACATCCAGAGGGCACTGCCCTGCAGCCTCCCCTGGAAAAATACCCCAGAGTATGGTCAGCCTGAAGAGCCATATATACAATTAAATGATTTGATAGGTTTAATGTGCTTAGAATAGTGACATATATAAGTGCCACTATGAGTGTTTGCTAAGACACACACACACACACACACACACACACACACACACACAGACACCACACAGATCTTTTGAAAAAGATATCATCAAACCCTGCTGATTTCTGCTCTTCGTGTTTTGTTTCTTGGGATCACAGCATGGGAGATGTGACCATGCAGGGCTGCTGGGTAATTTCTCAGGTTTCTGATCAGGGGCATTCCGAAACAGAACTGTAACCACCAGGATGCTAATCCTGCCCTTTGTAGTTCAGGCAGCCTAACAAATGGGTGATTAAATACAATACATAAGCCATAATACTAACACTGTTAAAACTCCACAGTCTGAAAGAGACATCCGCTGCTTTGTTTTCACTGGGTGGGAATGAAGAATGGCTTGGGAGGGCATCTCTGATCTGGGTACTATGTCACTGAAGAAAAGCGCAGGGCCAGGAGCCTGCCAGGCAACGTTCCCTAAGCAGCGATGCCTCTGCTGGCGCTGGGCATGGGGAGGAGTGATAGCTCAGCACAGGAGAGAGGAAATAATATGGAGGACAGGCTGCACAGCAGTTGTGTCCTTAGTGTATAACGAGGCTCTAAAAATGGGATGTTCGAATGGCAGATTTTCTAGTTTCTTTCCTGTTTAAGAAAACATGGTGACACAGATGTCATTTAAAATGGTCATTGCAGACATACCTTGCTTTCACTTTCATTGGATAGAATTTCCAGAGCTTCCAGGTGTGACAAACCTTGATACTCGTCAAACAGCATACCGTAGTGTGCAGTCCTCTCGGCTGTGAGCTGCTGCGCCAGTCTCTGCTTCTCCTTCTCCTTGGCCTCCCGTAACATCTGCAGAAATACACAATATTTGGCCCTGGCTGGTGTGGCTCAGTGGACTGAACGCCAGCCTGAGAACCAAACGGTCACTGGTTCAATTCCTAGCGGAGAGCGCATGCCTAGGTTGCAAGCCAGGTCCCCAGTGCGGGGTGCGCAAAATGCAACCACACATTGATGTTTCTCTCCCTCTCTTTCTTCTTCCCTTCCTCTCTCTAAAAATAAATAAATAAAATTTTAAAAAAGAGAGAAAGAAATACACAATATTTGTATGCTCTATGATACCCAAAAGCCCCATTTCCTGCCTAAGACATAGGGGGCAATGAGCACTGACTTTGTATTTGTAAGAGCAAATTTTAGTAATTTTGGAGTTTCTTATTAAAAAAACGATGCTTTTGATTGATTCTACTGGCAATTTTTACATAATATTTGTGGAACTTTACATGTTCATTATGGATACAACAAAACAAAGCAAAAACTCTATGCCCAGGAATACAAAGGGAAAGAAGCACAACAAAAGCTCAACAGTGGTTTCCACTGAAGTGTTTTCCATGTGTGTGATTAATTTTCTTATTCTCTAAAATGTCCACATTTTTTATAATGAGCAAATTTATGTGCACCAGAGAAGTTTAATCTATTGTGACAGGATTAATTGCAATGTCTGCACCTAGGGAGACTTCACAGCAGAAATAAACTGCCCTGATTTTATCTGAGTTACAATATTTAGAATTTTTTTGAGTGTGTGGTTATTAAACATCTTTGATGAAAAATTAATAAAATATAAACTCATAATGTATTTCTTACTAGATAATATAAATAAGAATGCAGGCTTATCCGTTCTTAGATTGATCATGAGAAATAAGACTATGAACTGAGTTGCTATCCACGTTTTGCTGATTAACTAAAAAGACAACAAAATGAACACAAGTCCACCATCACTCCCAGTTTCCTGCACTCACTTTCTTTTATTCTAAGCCTTGTTTATTTGCTTCCTCATCAAGTTTACTGGGGCATTAAGTTTATAGTGCTTTTTGATATCTGTGAAGAGCACCATAAATATACTGGCCACTACAAGGTCACAACGGGAAGATTATGGAAGAACAGGTTTTGTTTTTTATTACGCACCAATAAAACAATCAGCCATTTTAGGTCTTGCGGTTGTTGGCCAATAACCCACAGGGTCGCAGACAGAATTCTGCCTCCTATTTGTATTTTAAGACTAAATAAGTGCAAGCTCTGAATTTTAAAGTTTTCAGAACAACCCCATCAAACCACTGGGAATTTTTAACAGAGTAAAACCTCGTGAAGAAGGCGAAGAGAGAAAAAAATTGATTCATTTGAAATATGGTGTCGGGAGAGAGTTGTACAGATGGACCACCAGAAAGATGAACAAGTGAGTTCTAGAGCAAATTAAGCCTGAAACATCACTGGAGCCCAAAATGACAAAACTGCAGCTGTCTTACTTTGGGCGCATCATAAGAAGGCAGGGTTCTTTAGAAAAGAGGGTAATGCTGGGAAAACAGAAGACAACAGGAAAAGAGGAAGACCAAACAGGAGATGGACTGACTCCATGGAAGAAGCCATAGGCGGGAGTCTGCAGGAGCTGAGCAGGGCTGCTGGGGACAGGACACTGGGGACATCCCTCAGGCAGAGGGTCACTAGGAGTCCAAGCCAACTCAAGGGCATGTACACACACACCCCTCCTACTCATCTCACTGGGTTGGTGGTGGTAAAATAAAATAACCAAGTGACATTGGAATTGCTTCCTTTGCCTACACCACCTTGCATCTCTAAATTTGTACTTGGGGTTAGAGGGGGAAAGACTGAAATGGAAGGTAAAGGGGAAACATCAACCTGGAATGATTTGAATTCACTCCAAAAAAAATAAAAAAAGAGGAGAGTGAAATTCAAGTTGCCTAAAGAAGAACGGACTTTATCCAGCATGTTGGGTCTATTTTCCCCCTGGAAAAGCAAAGGAAATGGGCTTAAAGAGCAAGGAGTGATTCTGGGGTGGGGCCTGAGAAATGCTCCTCAGAGTGTTTCACCGGGATAGAACACGCAAGGAATTTAGGTCCTGCATGATGAGCACTTCTGATCCCTATGGTGATATAGTGTGG
The DNA here is from genome assembly GCF_021234165.1 of Pteronotus mesoamericanus. Lineage (NCBI taxonomy): Eukaryota > Metazoa > Chordata > Mammalia > Chiroptera > Mormoopidae > Pteronotus > Pteronotus mesoamericanus. The sequence continues at coordinate 23,764,722 of NW_026555234.1, read as the reverse complement.
ATTAGGCAAAACCTAAGGGACTTCCCTGTCTCAGCTAGTGGCAGCTTCATCCTTCCAGTTGCTCAGGACGGACGCCCTGGAGCCATCCTTGCCCCTCCTTTTATCTCACACCCCACATTCGGCCCCTCAGGAAGTCAGGATGGGCCTTGGAACCACGCCCAGAATCAGCACTCCAGTCCACCTGCACGGCTCCACCCTGCTCCGAGCTGCCGCCTCCTCCTGTTTGAATCAGTGCAGTTGCCTCCTGGAGAGGCTGAGACCCTGGAGTGTAAATGACCAAGGGCCCCAGATGCTGCGCTTTGGAACCCATCCCCCACTTGCACCAAGCACATTCCAGCCATGCCTCTCCCCTCCTGTCTCAGTGTGGCAGGAACTCCAAGGCAGACCTGATCCCGGGAGATGGGAACTCCTTTGTCAGGGGACTGTGGCTGAAGGACTGCCCCCGGCTTTGCCAAACCTTCCTTCGATGGCACAGCAGTCTAGGGTGCTCCCACCCAGTTTGCTGCAAAATCAGCAAATGTCTCTCCCTCTCCCCTTCACTGGGCCCAGACTTGTATCTTGGTCTGATGGCTCTCCCAGCCTTCTTGAGTACCCAGCCCTCAATTTTCTCTCACACAGGCATTTTCTCTAATGAAATCCTTGCACGTTTAAGCCCATCTTGGCATCTATTTGTGGGAGGACTTAGACTGATATGTATTCTAACTGGTCTCCCTGCCCTTGACTCTCTTCCCTAACCAGTCTATTTTCAACACAGTAACTCCAGGGATCCTTTCAGAATCAGATTTGTCACTCGTTTCCAAAATGCTGCATTGGCTCCCCCATTTCACTAACAGTACAGCCCAAGGTCCTTACAAATGCTCTCCAAGATCTGCCATTGACTGCTCCCCATTACCATTCCGGCCTTCCTTCAACTACTGTCATCCTGGCTCACGCTTCTCCCACCACACAGCATCCTTGTTGGTTTTTGTTTATACCAGGTACTCCTGCCCCAGGGCCTTTCCTTCTGACTGGAATGTGCTTTACTTAGATTTCTGCATGGTCAAGCCTTTCATCTCCTATAAGTATCCACTCAAATGTCATCATCTAGCTCCATGAGCCCCCCATTCACAACCTGATTTAATACTTAACTTGCCCCTCACACCCACAGTTCTGATTACCCTCTTTCTGCTCTACTTTTTCTTTTTCTCCCTCAGCACTCATTACTTTCTAAAATACTAGGTAATGTTTATCATTTGTTTGCCTCTCGTCAGTGAACAAAAGCTCCTTAGGTACAGGAATATTTATCTACTTTGGTTACTAGATACAGCTCAAGTGCTTGGGACAGTGCCTGACACAGTCTCGACATTTAAAATGCATTTGTGGGGTGAATGAATAAAAGAAACTAACTGTTTGGAAGGAGGTTAAAGCCGACAGTATTATGGGGGCCCGGCTGAAGCCCCCGTAAGTCCATGCGAGTTACGGGTGCAGTGCTCCAGTGCGCCCCAGAGTATGTGCACTGCGTGTTTTGCACACGTTTCAGATGTGTAATTAGAACAAACACTGCAGATGGTCTGTGCGGATTCTTGGGTGACACATTTCTATGAGCATAGCTACTTACTTTTTATCAGTAGATTGAATACAGATACGACATACATTGTGAAGGTGGCACAGAAACTATGGGAATCTGGGAAACTGGCCAGGTCCCATTCTTCATTTTACAGGGGTGTAAACTTTTAGAACTTTGAGACACAACTGTTTGTTGTATATAAGCCACTTCATCTTTGGTATGCTGTTATAGCAACCTGAATGGACAAAGACAAATGGCATAAACGGAATGATCTTCAAGAAAGTATTAAATGACTAAAGCAATGTACAAAAGAGTGTGGTTAGTATGCTACCCAATAGTATATGCATATACCATTGGAAAAAGGATATTCGCATACATGTGCATATGTATATATGTATATGTAGCTACCTATATTTTTATCTCTATCTACATCTCTGTATCTATATGGCAATTCTGATAGCATCCATAAGAAGCTGTTACAGTTGTTGTCTCCTGTGAGAAACTAAATGACCGGGGCAAAGGGTGTATTAGAAACTCAGTTTTCACTCTCTACTATTTTGTATCATTTGAATTTTAATCACATGCTTTAAAATGTCTAATAAAAAGATAATTAAGGATATATTTATTTTATTGACTGAAAGAAAAACTTGCAAAAGTACACACACCCACCTGGGATAAGGAAACAGTTCTCTCCATGAGCGTCTTGGTCCGCCTGAAGCCCGGGTCGCTTTCCGCAAGGACAGTCATGGTTTTCTTGCCGATGAATTCCAAAGCGTCAAGCCCGCCTGTTAGGACACTTTTACCCTGCAGAGGAGATAATTGCCCGAGATCTGATTTTTACATTTTGCCCTTTTGCAGCAGTCAGCAACTCCTAGGCGGCTCTCTCTTCACGATCAATATAAAGTCACGATGTTTTTTTCATCAGGAGAATTCATCATCCATTTAATCCTATTTTCTTTCTCTTTGAAGAGCATATGTCATGTAATTTGTAGGACATATATTGTTATGCAAAAATAAAAAAAAAAGGATGGTTAGGAAAAAAAAACCCAAAGTCTATTTTGGATTAATTATGTCCAGCTCTCTGTGTATGAATAGATATGTATCTAAGACATAAAATTAATAGGTGACCCAATTGCTACTTTTGTTTGAAAAAATATTAATCCAAGTAACAGAGTTATTTGGAGCAATCTATTAAAATGTCAATTCCTCTGCCAGTTTAGGGAATTCTTTAATCTAGGGCCCTGGAGTGCAGGACCCTCAGGCTATTTCAGATGGCTCCTGCATACTTTCAGAAACTAGTAATAACTGCCAAATTAGCATATTCATGAATAAGACAGGCTGATTTCCATATACTACTGGTTTTAGAAACTGTTCTATTATATAGCTATCCTCCTACAAATTCCTTTGTCAACCATTGTTTTCCTTTAAAAAAAGAAGATTAAAACAATCAAGATTTACTCACATAAACTGTTCATATAAGGGGAATTCAATTCTGCTTAAATTCTTTGCAGCTTATGTTCATATCCTCCAACTACACAACTGCAATTGTAATGTGCATACATCTGTGTTTTTTCCCACCGTTCCTGAATTTTGTACATTATATTTTATTATTATATTACTACCAAATGCATTTTCCAATCTTCTTAATTATTGCCTCAATAGCAGTATTTGATTTCACTGAGTTAATGTACTTCAACTACTATCTCCATCTTGGACATTTAGACTTTGTTTTCGTATTTGGGAGCAGTCCATAATCATGCTATAAAACAGATCTTAAAATACACATACTTTGGGAGGACTATGGGATAGCAGCAATTCACACTTCTGCATAACTTGATTTATTTTCTCCTAACATTCTACGGGGTATTACTTGGGGAGAGAATAAAGTGAGAGAAGGAAGGTTGCAGGAAATTTGAATAAGGGGAGACCTGGAGGGGTGTCTGAAACTTGGGGAGAGAGAATACAGTGCTTTTCAGTCCATGGTTTCACTTTCCATGGTTTCAGTCACCTGTGGTCAACTGCAGTTCAAAAACATTACATGGAAAATTCCAGAAATACACAATTCATAAGTTTTAAGTTGCGTGCCATTCTGAGTAGTGTAATGAACTCTCATGCCATCCTGCTCTGTCCCACGCACCCTGGATGTGACTCATGGGTTCATCCATTTTTCCAGCAGATCCACAATGCTCTAAGTTCCCTGCTCATTCATTAGTTACTTATTAGCTGTCTCAGTTATTAGATCAACTGTGGGGGTCTCACAGTACTTGTGTTCAAGTCACCCTTATTTTACTTAACAATGTCCCCAAAGCACTAGAGTAGTGATCTCGGCAATTTGGATATGCCATAGTGAAGCCATACTTCCTTCCAGTGAGAAGCGGGGTATGTACAGGAGGAAAACAGTATATATAGGGCTCAGTGCTGTCCGTGGTTTCAGGTATCCACTGGAGGTCCTGGAATGTATCCCTCGCAGATAAAAGGGTCCCCTGTACCAGAAACTTGGAGAGGACACACAAAGGAATGTGAGAATGCTAAAGACAAACTCGGAGAGCCTCACACTGTAGCTCACGGAGACCGTGAATTCATTTCTTATACCAGAGATAGTGAAAAAGCTCCTTCCCACCCCCAGCCCTACAAATTCCCCAGGGCATACTGGACTTGTATTGCTATTCGATCCTGAAACACGTTTTGCTACTCCCCATTCACCCTACTTAGTCTAGAGGTCCTCAAGAGTCAGGAAGAGGAGTAGTCCTTTTCTATTTCCAGCCTGCCCTGACCCCGAAGTCTGGGCGGGGTGCCCTTGCGTGTGTGCCCACGGCCCCTCCTCTTGCCACGTTGCACTGCATTTGCCTGGTGAGTTGTCTCTGTTGTCCGGGATATTGTGCCCTCTCGTTTGTCAGCATCTGCTCAGCATCGAGCATAGCTCCTGGTATATAATGGAGGTTAATCACTTTTTTAAAAAATGAATAAATGCATATATTAAACATGAACCATATTTCTAGAAAAACTAGTTGGTTGGTTTTACATAGCAGAAGATAAACCTCTTCTTCCTGGCCCTGAAGACCAGCTCGCCACCACATCTCAGTTAAGATGCTCCCCCGCTCCTTTTTCATTATTCATCTGTTTTGTTGCCAATAACAAGTTTCTTTAAGAGGCAGGCAGCTCCCTCAGCTGGGGGAGGGGTGGAGTGTGGGGAAGGGGCCTTTGGGTTATTTGAGGAAGGGAGAGTAGAAACTGGGAGGTGGGAATGGGAGAAGAATGTTGGTCTCAGTTATCTGGAAACACTTTAGAACATCTTGGGGATGTTGCTCCTGACCCTTTACCAACATTCATTTTTATTTAAATGTCTCTGTAATTTTTCAATTCCAATTTTTCAAATGGAAGGTTAAGGGACACAGAGCACTGAGGGAAAACAGCTGTCCCAGCTCTAAGAAAAAGGCCTCTCTCCCGCCAACCAGACGCTGTCCTTGCAGCCGTTGGAGGATGCCACTACATCAGACTGAAAAATGTGTCTTTTACGCAGCTCCTTTCTTTTAAACATAAACTGTATTTCATTTTGCCCTTCTTATTTTGATTCCAAGGTTACACCTATGCTGCAGAAGAAAGCATCACCGAACCAGCATCCAAAGTCATGAGCGAGGCCATCTTTTCTCTGATGTATCTAGGTCACTGGTAAATAGAGATATCAAAGGAAGGCGCTGGGAGGCACTAGGGAAAACAGAGGAAGCCGCTAAGGACTTACTGTGTTGTGAACCACGCTGGTGATGGCTGACAGCATGCCCCGAGACCCCGATGAAGGAGAAGTGGGTGGGCCTTCTGCCGGGCTCTGAGCTGCGGCTGCATCCGCTATCGAAGAGAAAAGCATCCTTTCAGAGTTCATTTTGCCAATAGGAAAGTTTCTTTTTGTGTGTGTGCAAAATATAGCCCAAGTCCAAGAAGCCCCCCCAAATAAATACATCACTCACTTTGAGAGGTACCATTTTCGGGGTCAGGCTGGACCCCTTCAGAAGAGCTGGAATTCCCAGTATGAATCCGTAGAGTGGCCCCTGCTTTTTCCTTGACTGCTGTCAATCCATGACCTGTCAGGAAAGAAAAATATGGTTCATGGATACAATAGAAATCCATGGTCTGCAAATTCTATAGCTCATCTTCCAGAGTTGTTGTAAGAAAGTGTGGTGATGAACAGCATAGACTCTGCAGTCCCCCAGGCGTGGGTTCTAGTCCCAGCTCAGCCTCTGCCTTGTTGGACGATCTTGAAGAAGTCTCCTGTTCCCTCAGTGACTCAGTTTCTTCATTAAGCTGTTGTGAGGAGTAATGAGAAACCTTTTAAAGTGCTCCTGGTGCTTTATTATCCCTCTTTGCTTCTCACGCTGTCTAACCAGCAACCTGGGATTCCAAACCGAAGATGTTATCTATAAATAGTGTGTGTCTCTCATCCTCTTTCCTTTTTTCCAAACTCCTCAAGGCAGGTATGCATTCATTCCTTTTTCTGGTTCCTTGCAGGTCCAGCCCATTGCAGGTACTCCATTGTTATTTGGTGAATTGAAATCGATTGAGCTTTACCATGCTCTTTTCCCATGCTGGTTATTTCTTTAGCAAGGAGAGAGCAGGGTCTGATGTGTCAAAATCGAAAGGCAAGTCGGTGGAAAAACCAGCAAGGGCACCCAGTAGCTCTGGCAATTGTCTTAAATAATAACAGTCCAAACACAAGCTGTGAGAATAGTCAGCCAGGATGAAGGGCTTTGGTTTCACTCTATCTGTGCAGGGACAAAGCCTTCATCTCCCAGCCCCAGGACAGTGGGTATTCAGTAACTATTTGGTAAATTCAGAGCTGGCCTTCTCATCCCCAGCCCTACCTCCCCACCCCCGCCCAACACATCTTGGCTTGATAGATATTATTGTCTCCATTTTATTCTGCAGGGTTTTGTTTTTTTCTCCTTAGAGGCCCTCACGATGAGCTATAGCTTTTCTCAGAATTCCCAAACTAAACAAAGAAGTTAATCGTCTACTGATGCTCCCAAGTGGCTGTTTGAGTCCTGGGGGAGAGACAGCATGCACTGCCCTCATTGCAGACCTCACCTCACCTGGGCGCTCTGGGGGACAGGGAAAGATGTCTCTCGGGACCTGGGCAAGCTCAGGCTGTTAAACCCCAAGGCAGCAGCAATGGGGGGGGGGGGGGCAGGGGGCAGTCATGGCAGGATTTAGGGCCAAAGAGAAGCGCTTGGTCTTGCAAGGCACTGTTAAAATGACCAATTACCATCCTCCTGAGTAAGAGAAAGACATGGATGGATCCCAAACCCAAATAGTAGCATTGCATCAGCTGTAATGTCATCAGAGCTGTCTTAACATAACTAGGACACTGATATTTACCAAACAGACATAGGACTAATTATATCCAGCGGGAATCGCCTGTTGTTCTACACGATCTAGAAAACCTGAAACATTATTTACAATGTTTACAACATTAATTACATACAGGAATATATGACTCTGTTCACTTGCAGATCATTAAATACAGTTCAAATTCATTGTTGAGTTACTTGGGGGGGGGGGGGGAAGACGCACTGCACTTGACAAACACACACACATGTGAATTAATTCTCTCTAGCATCTAATGAATTCCAAACATTTCAATGGGAACTTATTGGAGTTGCAGTAACATATTTAAGCTATAGAACATAATCATCGAACTTGTTTACATACTGAGTCCATATTCCTTGCCGTCTTTTAAAAACATATTTCTCAAAAGGAAATAATGTATATCCAGATCTGAATCTATAATTCTCACCTAGATTTCTGAGAGCTAAAGTCAGGGAATAAATGAGTTGGAAAAGGCTGGGAGGTATCTGCTACGGCTTCTTTGCGAAAGCCATATAAAAAAAGATGATCCCGCCCCTTCCTCTGAGAGCATTCAGGGTTCATTAAGCCTCGCTGTCATTATCTCCCCTTTCATCTTCTCCACACTTTGTGGGCTGGGACCCTGTCTGCCTAGGGAAGAACAGCTTCTCCCCGTCTCAGAACACAAATGATCACAGATACACACGCATACATTACCTCTAGAAAAAGCACTTTGTTTCTGAAGGAAATATCATTTTTACGTGCATATAAATGGGATGTGTTTGTTTAACAGATATGACAATAGGCTGCTACTCCAACTACACACATATACACACACAGCTTTACTGAGGTATAATTATATACAAAGAATCACTTATTTAAGGTTCCTCAAATTATGTATTCTGACGAATAGTTCTTTTTTCTGAATTCTTCTGTTAGTGAAAGTATACCTTTACTGCATTCCACTAGAAACCTAAAGCTATGGTATGTCACAGCCAGGGTTCATATTGCACGCCACACCCTACTTAGAAGAATAACTTCTAAAACTTTGCTTCGTGTGACATCTAGTGCTCAGAACAAGGAAGCAAAAATAAGGAGCCATTGTTGCCTTTGGACTGGGAGGGATTCACTCTGGGATATTGATCAGTTCTACCTATAACAGGGAAAAACAACAAATACGAATAATTCTATAGGGGACAGTTCCTAGCTTAGTTTCTTCCCATGTCATCACAAACCCTAAGTGTCCTCAAAGAAACGAAACCCCTCCAGATTCCATGGTTCTGAAGATGGAGTATGCTCTGCCCCTTGACATAGTGCAATATTGTCAAGAAGCTAAGAATGTTGTATAAATGCTGTGATACTGCATAATTTAGAAACAAATGTTAAGTGATTGTCTGGTGTTTAATTTATCACCTGTATTCTAGTGGCAAAGACCCTAAATCTTCCTCCCACGGTTTTATAAGGACACTGAGGAGAAATATGAAACTTTTGGTATGGCCTAATACTGAGTACTTGCTAGGTCCCAGGCATGGGACTAAATATTTTTATTTTTTTAATCCTTACCCAAGGATACATATTTATTGATTTTGGGAAGGGGGAGAGAGAAAGAGAGAGAGATTGATCAGTTGTCCCTGTATGCTCATGGACCAGAGAACAAACCCGCGACCCACGTATGTGCCCAACCAGGGATTGAACCAACAGTATTTTGGTGTACTGGATGGATGTTCCAATAACTGAGCTACCTGGCCAGGTGTGACTCAATATTTATAGTCCAGTAAATTATCTCACTGAATCTTCTCAACAACCTTATGAGATAAGGGATATTATTACCTCCATTTAACAACTGAGAAACCTGAGACCTGGTGATACCACTTGCCCAAGGTCCCAAAGCCAGTAAGTAGCGGAGGCAGGATTTGAACCTAATCCTTCTGACTATAGAACTCACATGCTCAGTCACTATGTTAAAGTTTTCTATGCCATCTGTAGTTGATTAAATGCCATCTTAGTCCCATTTCTGTAACTCCTTGGAAATCAGATCTTTGATGTGGAGCGGCCTCATTTCTAAAACATTGGTTTATGCTAAAATTACCTTGACTGACCTTACCTTGACCAAACAGCAAAGTGAAGGTCACCTCTACAGGGAAGCATTGGGGAGCTAACCCCGCCCCTTCCCGCCATGCCCTGGATGGGCACAGCTTGGTGTTTCCGGGATCAGCCTTGTGCTGTGCAGGCACAAGTTACAAGACACTGTGAGGTGCTTTCTCATACCTCCAAGTTGAATTTTTCTGTTCAAAACGCACTACGATTCCACCAGGCTCTCTTCTGGTGAGTTCTACTGAGATCAAAACCCTATTGAAGGGAGGTTTCCCCTTATCTGGAGGATAAAAATAATTTGTTGTAGTTGACCAAGTGGTAACTTGCAGTGGGGGGGGTAACTGCAGTTCTAGGCAGCACCCTGGGTGCCTGGGTGGCTCTGTGGGTCCTTCCTGCTGTTCTCGTGAGCCAAGGGAACCCCTTGGAGGGCACCAGCTGACTCATTCGGAGAATTTCCCACTGTTAGATTGCTCTAATTTTTAATATAACACTCCTTCCTTTTAGTCTCATATCTTTGTTTTCTTTTTAAAAATAAATATATAAAAAAATTAAAAAATCCCATAATCTCACTTTCCTGATTGATTTTCAAAATAAGAACATTAAAAATATTTGCAAATTCAAAGAGTATGGAAACACAGACAACAGAAGGTGTCTAGCCTCTTTCTCTCTGGACAGAGTCCCCTGACGTTAGAGGTAATTCATTATATGAGGTTATAAGTGTTTATGGAAATATTTAAGACCTGAAAAAATGATTGGTTATTGAAGGCAAAAAAGGAAATTTCCAAATTAGAAATTAATTATTTACTTAAGTGTATTTAAAATGTAATATTAGGTCAACTGGTCAACTGTTGTTCAAATAAATTTAACTCATATAGTTATATGTAAATTACATATTTAATAAGGGATGTGTGTGCATTTTATTTGCTGTAATATAAGAGGGACTTCCAAAAGGAGGAGTATTTGGAGTTCTTTAAAGTCTTAATATGGGCCTGCTTTCCTAGCCCTTCCCCCCATTTCCTTCTAAAGATAACGACTCTAATATTGTCTCTTGTATTTCCGTTCAGGAAAAAAAGAAATAGAATATCCCTACATGTAAGTGTCCTGGACTTGGCTTTTTCCACTTCACAATCTACGGTGGAGGCCTCAGCCATATGGATAGTGGCGGATGCTGTGTGGGCTGCTCGGGGTCACATTGCTCATTCTTTTGGCTGCTGGGAGCGTTGTCTGCTGAGTGCCTCAGCTGAATGCTTCCCTGGGCCAAGGGGAACCGGACCCCCCCACAACTGTACTACAATGACTGGTCAATGGAGGAGTCAGTGACATAAAGGCTGGGTCCTGTGCATTCGTGTGGGACACCTCTGAAGAGTCATCCCAACCCCTAGGCTCCTGATGGGATAGGCTGAGGTCCCCAGGGCAACTGCACGGTAGTTCACCTTTTTGCTTGGCTCCGCTCTGCTCCCCCATCCTTCACCCTCTTGCAAGGCTTGCTGCTGAGAGTGCTAGACAGCGAAATTGTAGCGCAGTTATCTCTGCCTCAGTCTCTCCTGGCATCTGACCTAGAACGTGGAGCTACCTCATTCTTTCTAACAGTTGCACAGTGTTATTCCACTGAGTGGCTATGCCACCTTTCCACATTCTCAGTAGATGGACACTTTGGTTGTTTCAAGTTTTTTATATACGTCTGCCGAACTCCCTCATCTCCTTCAAATCTCCGCTCAAATATTACCACCCTGAGGTCTATCCCTCACCACCATAAAAAAGCCTTAACCTGTACTCCTGACCCCTCTTATCCTGCTGCACTTTATATTTTTATAGACTTACCACTTTCTAGCCCTGTCTGTAATCTTTCTATTCAATGTGTGTATTGTTTATTGTCTGTCTCCTTCCACTAGCATGTAAGCTCTCCTAGGCCTGGGGTCTTTGATGGATTTGTTCACTGCTTTATCTCTAGTGCCTAGGATAATGCCTGGCATGGTATCTATTTGCTGAGTGAATTCCATACTGAACATTTTGTACATATATATTAATGAACCTTCACAAAGGATCAACAGTGGAATTGCTGGACTACAAGTATGTACATTTACAATGTTACAGGTCGTGCTAATTGTTCTTCTGAAAGTTGCATCAATTATACTCTTACTTGTGTGAGTTTTTGAGAAATAGAACTAATTTAAAAATATAGGGTGGGGCAACTGTAGGTTCACAGTTGTTCATAGGAAAAATAATACAGTAATTAATAAATCGCAATATAAGAATAAACCCCATTTTGTGCGCTCTCCACTTTAAACCTACTTTTGCGTCGCCCTGTATTGACTGCATTTCAGACTCCTCTATCAATGAATTCAAGACTTTACAGCAAGCTGTAAGGAGCAGCTGTTTGTAGACAAACACACAGATGGTGTTGCCCTGCTCAACCACAGCAAACTTCAGTGCAGCATAAGGGGGAGCCACTCACCTTCCCTTTGGAAAGCTCCCCCCACCCATGTTGAAGGTCGCTGTCTGCTCTGTGATCAGACTGCCTTTCGGGGCAAAAGTGACAAGAAGTATTACTGAACTGATAGTGTTTGCCTGGCCATCCAATAGAAATCCATTCACCCCTGAGCCACATTCACAGACTGTAAAGGACTGTGAAGCCTACTTTCTTTAGTTTCTCTTTTATGTATTCATTTTTGAAAGAGAAAAACAAAGACATGAATGATACGACAAGAAAAGAAGGAAATATTCTATTAAAAATCAAAGCAATCAAAAAAGGGGGAACCCGCTGCACGAGCTAGCTGGTGCCCTACTCGAGGGGTCCTTTACCATATGGGACCAGTAGAAAGTGACCATGAATCAAATTCTAATCATGATGCTTGAGAATTCTTATCTCATCAGTATGAATTCATGTGACATTAATAGGGATTTACATAGTTAAGAGTTCTCATTTTAGTATCATTTTGAGAAGCTTGCCATTCTCTATAATAAACGCTGTCAGTATTTCTGACAGTGCCAGTAGAAGGGTCTCATTAAAATGTGCAGAAGGAAAAAGAAAAAGTGTAACTTGGGAGAGGATGCAGAAGGGGACAATGGCAACTTTAAAAGGTAAACATGAAGATCAGATGCACCTCCCCCTCCTTGGGTCCTCCTGCAGAACGTGTTTAGACTCATAAAACTGTTGAAACTAGAATTTTAAATAAACATTTAGGTCTTTTGTAGTATCTAGGAATACAGTGCTCTGTTCTACCACGGGACTTTTGCTTACACATATTTGTGTAAGTTTCAGCACTCTCGACTTTCCTTCTGATTATTGGTCTATCACTCTTAGTATATTCTACAAACAAGTCAGCTCTCTAAGATGCTTGTAGGAAATCACGTCTGGTTCTCACAGCATCACTTTGAAATTATCATAAAAAAATATATATTTTTTACAGTCCCTTTCCCATTCTGGTTTCTGCCTGGATCTTAAATAATAACCATTTTTATGGAATTTTATGAACTTGTCCAAAGGCATGGGTGGCAGGTGATCAAGTCATCTTAGAATGTGATGACAACGTAGCTGCAGATGAAACTAATGCAGGAGTTACAGCCTTTCTAAGAATAATTGTTGGCTGAGAAATGTTTTAGAAGTATTGCGAAGGTTGCTTTTTCTCATTTTCCTTTAACTTTAGATCTATGTGCTGAGGCAAAGACAAAATAGAAACATACAGAGTAGCCAAAAGTCAGTTTTCTATATTTTTCCACTTAGCACAGTACCTACGAGTATCATTCTCCCTCTATATATAGCTACAAAATAATGGAACCATCATATTCCAAAAGTTGGAAGGAATCTTAGAATTTGTCACGTTCCCCCATCCCCACTTTTCCAAATAAGGAAGTTGCGTCTCAGAGAGGTGAAGTGCATGATGTACCTAGTGAGTGGCAGTCCTCTGTGGTCACAACCTAGTAGCAGTCAGGACTTGGTCTCATGTCGTAGGACTCCTGGTACAGTGCTCTTTCCAAGAGAGAACCACCTTCTAAGTGTTTCCATTTTCCAATTACTCTCCTGCCAACTCTGAACAGTCTTAACTATTGTGAAGGCCATTTTTCAACACTGTGAGAAGTATTGGTTTCTATTTCCAGTGCTGAACTGACAGCTCCGTGTTCTGTTACAGACTATGCGTTCTGCACTCTTGTCTGCAATTGGAATTCCCCTGGGGGTAACCTGAGGTTACTGAAATCAATTGCAATGGAATACATGGTTATTTTCTTTATTTTATATAGGCAATTTATAAACTTTCAAGAGCTTGTCTACTGCTCTGAGTGCTGTTTTCCAATAAGTTTCTTTGTCTTATGATAACAAACCATTAATGCTGCAAAGCCCTGGTGGATATTATGGCTGTACAGAACGGAAGGTACGCCCAGCTTGCCTGTCTCAGTTCCAAGGTGGCAGATCAATACAGAGCACAATCCAGGGCATTACCCATGACTTTTTCAAGCGTTTTTTCACAGATGGCTGAACCCTATCCCGACCCTATTTCAGGCTGTGAGCCCAGCACTGGCACCTTTCCATTTGTGGGACATTTGTGATCCCTATTTTATTTTGGGAGTCCAACTCCCAACCACTGCCACTTTCTATTTCCCGCTTTGGAACCCATGACTTCAGCCTCCCATCGTGCTACATGTTTTCATTCTCTATCAGGTCCACAAAGACACTCATCTAGTTTTAAAGTATATACTGGTATTATTTTAGCTACTATTACTGTGTAAAGTCACAGCACATCCAGACCAGAAATCTCCAAAACATGCTTCAGGAGCAACTTACAGATGGTATGCAGTTACCTTGCTTTTGCGTGCATGGGGATTGTGGGGACCCGTGGTGATGAACAAGTTTAGTCTCTACTTTTCTAAAGATGGCTCCAATTTGTCCAAAGGGACTCTTAGGATGAGCCTCAACATTTCAAATTTCTTTGATCTCCTTCATGTGCCCTTTGACCATTGTTGGTGCAAACAAGAGAAAAATGCCAAGATTCAAATACTTCAAAATTTCATCATGTAGCCAGAGCTATAAAATGGCACTAAGTTTCTAGAATTGGTGGTGTAACTGATGAGGATTTCAAACAGACAAGAGCAGCGGGGTAGGCAGTGTTGAGAGACGGTCCCCAAGATTCTCGCCTCCTGGTATACACACCCTGTGGAAATACCTCCCCTTCCTTAGAGTGTGGGCAGGATGGTGAGTATAATGGGAGTTTCATTCCCATGATTAAGTTATGCGGCAAAAGTGAAGGGATTTTTCAAATGGAATTAAGGTCCTTAATCAGTTGGACTAGAGAGACTTCATCATAAGAGAGATCATCCTTGACGGCCCTGAACTAATTAGGTGAGGCTGTAACAGGCAATGTGTCCTTCCTAAAGGGAGAAATTTAAAGTAAGAGGGAGATTATCCTCCTGGCTTTAAAAAAGGACCTGACAGAAGCTTCAAGGAGCTGAGATTGAGCAAGAAACAGGGATGCCAGTCTTACAGCTGCAAGGAGCTGAATTCTGTCAACACCCTATATGACCTTGAAAGTTGACCCTGACCACAGGTGAGAACGCAGCGGGCCGACACCCTGACCTGAGCCTGGTAAGGCACTGAGTGGAGGCCCTAGCCGCCTGGTGCCTGAGCTCTTGCCCCACAGGAATTGTGCGCTATCCAGTGTGTGTTGTTTTCAGCTGCTAACTGTGTGGTAATTTATTACACAGCAATTGAAACGACTGCAAGAGGGTATACCAAACATCATTTTGATATTTTATAGGCCAATGTGCAAATGTCATACAATCTTGAAGAAACCGTATCTCCACCAACTGTCAGAGGGAAAGTGGCAAGTGTCTGGCACAGTGACAATGCGGGTTCATGGGCAGTTACCTCTTCAGGCTCTTCTGGATCGATTTCTGTGCAAAGCCCATGTATCCTTTCTACCTGCATTTTTTTCTCTTTGTATTTGTATTTCAAGGCTCTGCTGATGAAGTGTCTTTTAGAGATACTTCCAAAGTGCCTTTTATAGATTCTTTTAGGGGATAGGTTAGTTGCAGACTTTAAAACATTCAAGTGGAATGATAAGCACAAAGCTTTGAAGATATATTTTAACAATATATTTTTGAAAGCCCACATCTTATATTTTAAGAGTCGATATAACATAGTGGCTTTTATATAAAAAGCCATACTACTTGGTTCTCAACCTAGCTACTCCTGACTTTGGATGAGGTCTTTGCCTCTGTGATTCAGCTTCCTTTGCTCTAAAATGGAGAAAATAAGAGTACCTTCTTATAGGGTCATTTTGAGGAATAAATGTATTAACATATATGAAGCAGTTACGACAGTAAGCACTAAAGATGGTCATCTCATGGGCCAATGTTAAACTATCAGCACATGGTATGACTAAACTATCATATCCTATTAGGCCTCTGAACTTTATCCATTCAAGTGCAAGATATGACACTTACCTACTGTGGCAGATGCAGATGAGAGCAGAGACTTGCCCCAGGAGCCCCAGCCTGTCCACGCCCCTCCGCGTGGAGGGGGATCCACAGCCTGTAGAAAAACAGATCAGCCACAGGGTCAGCGATGCAGTTTATCCCTCAGTGGACGAACATGCATTGGTTTGAAACAAAGAGAAGTGCTTTGTTTTTTAAATCACCGAATACCATGTCTCACTGGCTTGTAGTTTGTAAGGGCCATAAAAGAATATAGCAACCCACATTGCAATATGCACTTTGGAACCAAATTTATTAGCAGTGGCGTTGGCCTCTGAGCGCTTGGCTCGAAGTGAGGAGAAGGGAGTGTGATGTTAACCCAGACCCAAATCTCCCGTTATCTGGACGACAGGGACAGGGCTGTGGGGAGAGGGAATGATTGAATATATTAGGGCACAAGGGTGATTGGGAAAAGTTCAAAACAACTTTGTCTCAGGCAATTTTTATAGAACTAAACAACTGTGCTCTTCAAAGTAGAGTTAATGTTCAAGTCTCTGGGGTGCTCGGGGAAGCTTTGCCATGAGCGATGTGGGCAAAGTGTCTACAGAAGCATCAGTGAACCGGAAGATGTAGCAGCAACAGGTGGCCCTTTAAGGTAGACACCATTCAAAGCGTCCACTTCACTCACAATGACCTCTGTCACCTTATCTCTCCCTGTCTGTGGGCTTAGTAGATTCAAATTCTTTTGTTTAGGTATTTGAATTGGGACTGAGAGACTCTGGTTGCTTGAATAGAAGATAAAAACGCAGGTGGTAGAGGGTGGCCATGTTCCATGTACCATGCAAACTAAAAATTAAGAGGAAGCAGAGTGAGCAGAGTAAAGAAGATGAATTCAGATGAATTCCTGATACCTTCTCAGCACCCGGTTCCTGTCCCTCTTCAAGGCTCTGCTCCATTCCTATCTTTGGGTTCCATGAGATTCCTGTGTAGTGTATGTCTGTTTCTTTCTCTCTCTTTCGCTCCACTGATGTATCCCCAGAGCCAAGAAGAGCTCATGGCATATAATGAGTGCTTAATATATTTATTTGTTGAATAAACAACTGAAACTCATCTGTTTTCTTAAGTGTACAACAGTTTCTGTTACTTGCAACCAATGTGTTCTGATCCAATTAGTGAAACCACAGCTTTCTCTTACTGTCTAGGAATACATTCTAGAAAAGGAGGCAAGAACATGTTAGGAGTTGAAGACTCACAGCTCTTTGACTCCAAAAAGAAAAAGAAAGGAAGTAGTTAAAGAAGAAATGAAAAATTCCTATAAAGTTTGTAGATTCTATAACTTTTGACCCAAGGCTGGTCCATCAGTCACCTCTAACTCCCTTTCCCCTGCTGCCTGCCACACTTACAGATATAAGTGGACGTGAAGTAGTTTTAAACTAATGAGCTATAACTGGGAAAGTTGTGCTTTCACAGTACATTATACAGCTACGGCTCATGCTAGCCCTCTCCCTACCCCCGCTTTCCCTGTCCTGGACGGGGACACAATGCTTGAAACAGAAGCAGCCATTTTTGCTGCCGTAAAAGGCTCACGAGTCCCAGACGCTGGTCCTGGCATGCTGAGCTACTAAACCAGCGCGAGCACCTGCCTACCTCCATTCCTTCTGTTAAGTGAGAAAAACCAAATTGCTATTTTATAAGCTACCATAAGTTGGATTTTAGTTACCCAAATGCACTCCTAAATGATTCACCTAGTAAACATCAAACACTATCCATCAGTGTAGATTAGTGGTGAAGGGAAAAGGTTATGGGATTAAATCGCTTAGGTTTGACTCCAGGCTCTGTCATTTTGGGAAAAAGTTACCCAAGTCCTTTAAGCCACTGTTTACTTCCTTAAAGAATACAAAGTGTGGTAGTACAAGAACCAAAAGTCTAAGAACCAAGAGCCTCAGAGGTTTATTGTATTAAAAGAAATAATCCTTAATAAAGGTGTGAGCATAGTACCTTGCACTTAATATATACTTCATAAATGTTAAATAAGAATAATAATAATAAAACTACATTTTTAATACCAGAAAGTGAAAAGCTTTGACAGTTGGGTGACATTTTTTTCTGTTGGAAACAATGAGAAGCCTGTTAACATGAATGGCAATACTCATAATTCATGACTGTAAGCTTTCATTTTTGGTGTCTACATTGATTTACTTCACTTTGGTAATGGGAGCCAATGGTAATTTTATAACGTAATGAAGACATATATAAGCTGATGATTAATATCATTCTTTTATGGGAAAAATCACTACCAATGTGATTAAGGAGACTTAATACACTTAAGGGTGACAGCTTCTGACTCACATTTACAATACTTAATATGCTCTGACAGCTGGTAATTGACTAGCAAATGGAAATAAGTGTGAAATGAATCTAGAACTTTTTGCAGTATAATAAGTGATAACTTCAGTTGATTTATTAATCAAGCTCCTTTGACATTGAGCTGTGACCTCCCGATCAGCGACAAAGAATATTTATCAGCGGCAAATACCCAAATGACTACATGTGCACATTTAATACAAAAACCACATAAACTGAATGTTCAACAGGAATTATAAATCTATCTCATTATGAGTACTGTCTCTACTTTAAATGGCTTTAATGTCACATACTAATAAGACTATAAAGTAGGCAGAATGGATCTACTCAGATCTTCTATTTTATATATGGCTATTTTAAAGCTTTTTTTGTCACCTTCATACCATCTAATCCCCACCTTCTTTATCAGATAGCTTCACATCCTATTTTACAAAGAAAACAGAAGTGATCAGATGAGGACTCTCTAAACTCCCTGCCCCCTCCTTATACAATCTCAGAAGAATGACCTTACTCTATACAGCAAACCAGATTTGGCTTGATCAAGAGAAATATCCGAAACTCTACTGGTGGTCATGTAAGCATTTGTACCGGACTTCCTGGGTGATTCCAGTACACCCCCAGATTTAGGAAGCACTGTCCTCTGAGGCCGAATGGCACCAGCACCCGACTGGTTGCTCAAGTCAACAACTGAGTGTCATGCTGTACAGCAGGCTGAAGGGGGAAATACATGGATCGGAGCAAACTATTCACTCACTGAAGAGGCAAAAATCGACTATCAGCATGTCTTGGCCTATGTTCTCTCTCTTTTGTCTCCTTCAACAGCAATTTATTTTATTTTTTTAATTTATTTATTCAATCCTTACTCAAAGACATTTTTTCACTGCCCTTATTTATTTATTTATTTATTTATTGAGAGAGAGAAAGAGAGAGAGAGAGGAGGGGAGAGGAGAAGGGAGAAAGAAAAATGTCAATGTGAAAGAGAAGCATCGATCGGTTGCCTTCCATACACACCCAGCCCAGGGATCTAACCCGCAACCTTTTAGTTACAAGATGACGCTCCAACCAACTGAGCCACACTGGCCAAGGCAACAGGAATTTTATAACTTAAGCACTCTGCTTTCCCTTTTCTAGGGTGAGAACTGTCTGGCGGTAGTCTAGGTTTTCCTTAGTACTTTCTGGAATTCTTTACCTTCATAATTGTCCTTATGCATTGGTGTTGAACAATAGAGATGACATTTTTTTAGTTTAGGTCACATTTCTTGGCGTTAAGAATTTAGGGGCATTTGATCTAGATGGGATCTTTAAGGGGGCAATCGATTGGTGTATAATAAGGTCCTACAAGATCTCTGGGAATAAATGTCACTCCTGATTAGCACCCAAGACAACCTCTGAACTGAGGCTGAAGAGTTTCCTGACTTCCTAAGTGTTCCATATAAGGCTTCCCTTGCGCCTATACTCTCTAGCTATACTATCTAGTACTACAGAACATGCTACAGTTGCTGTAAATAACGCTGCCTTCCCCAGCTAGCCTGGGGCACCCTGAAGACAGCTGTACCACTCAGATACCTGGGCACAACACACAGTGTCATGGAACTGATAGAGGCCTTGGAGAACCTAGTCCAACATGTCTCACAGATTCCTGCAGTGAGCTCAGTGGCTTCTAGACTGTACATCTGAATGGATGAGAAAGAGGAGGACCAAAGATGAGACGGCTTCTCTGAGGGCATAAACTGTGGATGGGGTGACCCTTCAAAGCAGAGACCCTTCAGCTGGCAGAACCACTGGTCTCTGCCTCTTCACTAGGCCCCCTCCTGGCACCTTCCCTGCCAAGCTGTGGTCACCGTGCTGACTCAGACAAAGGTGAAGCGAATAATGTGGGTTTCAAGGGATCTCATAAACAAAGTTACTAAGCAGAAACAAACCACTTAGAGAAAGATATACCCATTTAAGCACATTATTACCAAATCTAGTGTGTCCTAGAGGATATAGGTTTGTACTTTCTCAAAGGACATTCTACCCTTTTTTTTTTTTTTTTTTTTTTGAGCAGGCATCTTCCCATAGATGTTTTTTGAAAGGGGTGATGAGATGCTTTTCGGCTCAGGTATACCTGGGACTAAATAGGCTTTTGAGTTTGGCTGTTTTCCTATAGGATCTGCCATTCCTTGGGGACTTGTGTTCAAGATTCAAAAATAAACTTTTGATTCAAGATTTTTTGTAGAGTTCACCCTCTTTTGGATCAGAAAAAGAGTTGTTTTCTTCAATGCAAGAGGACTTCTTGTAGGTGTCCAAGAAAGGGTAAATAAAATAGAGCCAATGAACAATGCCTAAAGCTGAGGCACAAAACTGACTTCTAATATTAACTCAAGATAAAAGAATAGGTTACCAAAACAGATCGTAGAATCCCCTTTTCTGGTAACCCTTGAAAAGAGACCAAATTTGCAAGCACCTAGAAGGGTTTCAACGTGACCTGGGTGAAAATGATAGCGTCTCCAAGCAGCCGTATCGGCTTTCTGCCTGTCTTAGAACAAACACACTCACAGGTGTTCCTCCCACACCGTGGCTCTGTCTGAGCTCTGGAGGGCAACGCCACACTTGTACATCCAGAGCCCTGGTCCCACCTCTGTGTCCAATATTTGCACTTCCATCCAGGTGCTTCTGTGATAGTTCATTCTAAGGAGATGCCCACCTTGACGAAGTCCTTGAAAGCTGACAGTGTTGTGCAGGGAGAGCAACGGACTGTCTGCCCGCCCATCAGCTCATCCTCGTAGCATCAAGGAGATTGTTAAAGTGCTTTCAAAAGCAGGACTCACTCAATTTGCTCAAAAAATTTAAGAGGGCAGATATATAGAAACATAGCGAGTTTTTATTGTGCTATCTTTATTAACAAGCTTGTTATAATTATTAGAAGTCTGAAATTGAAATGTATAACCTAGGCATCAGGAGCATATATATATATTTTTTAATGCAGGTTTTATTTATTTATTTATTATAAATGTCAAAATCCATTTTAAAACATTTAAAAATGTAAATCCAAGGAACACATATAATTTGAATTAGTAGAACTTGTGTAGTTTCTTTAAGTCATCTCATGTCAGAATGGTGTGGCTAACATATAGTTTTCTTAATGGATGAAGATATTTATTAACAGTGGCATTTATAATAAAAGTTGGGAACCAATGCTCCCCACAATAGAAAGATAGTGTGGAGGGAAAATGGGTTCCAGAGTTGGGTATATAGGTATTTACAGGTACAGGAGATATAATTATGTATCCTATTGGCTCTGCTTCTCTGGAGAACCCACCCTAATACACACTCTGGTGTCAGTATTTTTTAAAACTATCCTAGTGGTTGAAATGTTCAGCTAGGGCTGAGAACCTCTAGTCTGGGAGTTCTTAATCCCTTATAGGGTCCATGGGTGGCTTCAAAGGGCCTGTGAACTCTCTGAATTCAGAAACAAAATTGTGCACTTATGTTGACCGTATCTGATCCAAACTTCCAGATGACACTCTTGCAAAAATAATTGTTTGGTTTTGTTTAAAGATCTCCAGTCTTAAAAAACACCCTCTTCACTGAGAAAGCCCATCTCATCTTAGAACAGTTCAAAGGAAACTAAGAAGCCAGTTTTTGGGGGCTGGGTGAAAAAGAAGAAGCCTGGGTGATTGAGAAGTAAAGATTGGTGGTCCCAAAACAGTCACAGGGATGTAAAGTACATCATAGGGAATGTAGTCAATAATATTGTAATAACTATGTTCGGTGCCAGGTGGGCACCGAAAATACTGGAGGGAATACTTTGTAAAGGGTATGAGTGCCTCACCACTATGCTGTACACCTGAAACTAATACAGAATAATAGTGAATGCAAACTGTGATTGAAAAAGAAAAAAATTTAAAAAGAAGCAGATTTTGAATAAAAGAATCATAAAACATTAGAAGGATATCTAGCGGCCTTCATATGCAAAGTTTTCATTTTATAGAGGACAAAACTAAGGCACAGAGAAATTAGGTGTCTTGCCCAAATTAACAGACTAATTGATAGATTAAAGAACGAAAAGCCCAGCCCTCCTCCGTGCCCCTCCCCTGGTCTCCTGTTTAGTTCCCCTCCCTCATGGCATGCAGCAGAGTCCCTTCAAAGAGGTGATCTGATCACAATACCTGATATCAAACTATATTACAATGCCATTATAATCAAAACAGTCTGGTGTGGGCACAAGAATAGACACATAGATCAATGGAACAGAATAGAGAGCTCAGAAATAAACCCATGTCTCTATGGTTAGTTAATATTCAACAAAGGGGGCAGGAGTATGAAATGGAGTAAAAATAGCCTCTTCAACAAATGGTGTTGGGAAATCTGGACAGCTACATGCAAAAAAAAAAAAGAAAGAAAGAAAAAAAGAAACTTGACCACAAACTTACACTATACACAAAAGTAAGCCTAAGATGGAAAAAAGACTTAAATATCAGTTGTGACACCACAAAAGTCCTAGAGGAGAACATAGGCAGGAAAATTTCAGATATTCCACACAGCAACATTTTCACTGATATGTCCCCTAGAGCAAGGGATATAAAGGAAATAATAAACAAATGGGACTATATCAAATTAAAAACTTCTGCACGGCTAAAGAAAATATCAGTAAAATGAAAAGGGAACCAACTGTATGGGAAAATATATTTGCCAATGATACTTTGGACAAAGGTTTGATCTCCAAAATATATAAAAAACTCACACGACCACTCCAGGAAGACAAACAATCCAATTAAAAGAGGGCAAAGGACCTGAACAGACACTTCTCCAAGGAGGACATACAGAGGGCCTATAGATATATGAAAGGATGCTCAGCATCACTAGCCATCAGAGAGATGCAAATTAAAAACCACAATGAGATAACACTTCACACTAGCCAGAATGGCAATCATAAACAAATCAACAAACAGCAATTGCTGCCAAGGCTGTGGAGAAAAGGGCACCCTAGTCCACTGTTGGTGGGAATGCAGACTGGTGCAGCCACTGTGGAAAACAGTCTGGAATTTCCTCAAGAAGCTTAAAATGGAACTGCCTTTTGACCCAGCGATTCCATTGCTGGGATTATACCCTAAGAATCCTGAACACCAATTTAAAAGAACTTATGCACCCTTATGTTCATAGCAGTGTTATTTACAGTAGCCAAGTGCTGGAACAGCCTAAGTGCCCATCAATAAATGAGTGGATCAAAAAACTGTGGTACATTTACATAATGGAGTACTACACAGTAGAAAGAAAGAAGGAACCCCTACCTGTCATGACAGCATAGATGGAACTGGAGAGAAATATGCTAAGTGTAGTAAGCCAGGCAGTGAAAGGCAAATACCATGTGATCTCACCTACAAATGGAACCTAATCAACAATACAAACAAGCCAGCAAAACAGAACCAGAGACATGGAAATAAAGAACAAACTGACAGTGACTAGAAGGGTCGGGGAGAGGGTTAACAGGAGAAAGAAGGGGAAGGGTCAAGTCAAGGAACATGTATAAAGGACCCCATGGACAAGGACAATGGCGATGAGGAGGACTGAATGTGGTGGGGGGTGGTAGGGCAGGGGAGAATAATGGAGGAAAAAGGGAGACAACTGTAATTGAACAATAATAATTTTTTTTTAAATAAGAGGTGATCTGAGGTGGCACAGCACAGGATGAGTTCATGATGAGCAGGGCAGGGGCCTGGCTGAGGGATGACCCCCTCCCCCATTACTCCAGAAGGCAGGATTGGAGGCAAGCAGCCATTCTCCTCCTTTTAGGCTGGGTGCCTCCCCACCCCGACCAGTCCCCACGTGGATGGACGTGAAGATGTCAACAGGACTCAGCTCAATGGCTGTGTTCATGGACACAAGGTACCAAATGGGAGGCAGTGGTCTTTCCCCCCAGAGACAGGTGCAGGCACTGAAGGAACCTGGCCATGGACGTGCCCTGCCTCTGGTCCCCTGGAAGGCGGGAAGGTGTATGAGAATCTGAATGTCTGAATGTGATCTGAATGTCTAAGGTCTCCACAGCGGATTTGCAAATATGCATAAAAATTTAAGTGACGTTAAGGAAATATTGAATTGGTTAGGGTAGATTCAGGCTCATTAATAATTTGGACTCATGTTCACTATTACAATATTTTCCATTTTACTACTGAGTAGCTTAATATCTTAATGGATTGTTTAACATCTCTAAACCTGGTTGCCTTATTTATAAATTGAGGTTCATAACATCCAGCTTAGAGCCTCCAAGAACTGTTGCATAAGTGAATTACATAACATACAGTGGCTAGCAGAGTGCCTGGCAGAAAGGATGTATCCAGCTATTGGTGGCTGTTATTATTATTATTATTAATAACACAATTATCAAAATGCAATTATAAAAAAATTAAAAACACAAATATAATGACCAAATATTCTCAAATATTCCTTTTCTCACTCCACAACACATTTTGCATGACAGAGGTGATAACACAGTACATTTGAACCCCCATCCCCACCCACAGAGCTTGGCACAAACCTGTGCCCATGGTAGGTATCTTAGGTTGAACTGAATCAAATAAACCACTCCTACCGGATTATCCTGCTCTTTCAGGGGTATTTCGGATCCAAGTTCTGCCTCGAGGCTGACTGCGTCAACGCATTTGGCAACCACATCCTCAGTTGCTTCTCCGTTGAGCGGAGGCTCCAGAGCACTGGCGTCTCTGGGCTGCTCAGGGTGCCCCGTGTCAGCAGTGTCTGCACCCTGAGTGGCTGCATTTTCATGCTGCTCCCCTCCGGGGTCCGCCAGGGTTGGCTCATTTGAAACCATCGCCGAATCACAGTGCACCTCTGCATCCTTGGGTAAAGAATCATTGTCTGGCATCTCGGTAACTTCTGCTTTGTCTCCAGTGGCTAACGTGTCACCGGCATCATCAGACATTTTTTTATTATCTGTCAACATGATTGCAAACAAAAACTTTCTGCTTTAATCTGAATTGTTAAACTTTAATTCAAAACCATGAATAATTAAATTACTAATAAACTTTCTTCGACCAATAAGAAACTTGATGTGACAACGGGGTAGACTGAATCAATATCCCAAAGATATCCGTGTTCTAATCCCTGGACTCTGTGAATATCACCTTATATGGCAAAGGGGACGTTGCAGGTGTGATCCAATTAAGGATCTTATATTGTGGAGATTATCTTGGGTTATCTGGGTGGGTCTTAACTGAAATCCCTAGTGTCCTTTTTAGAGAGAAGCAGAGAGAGACTTGACTGCAAAAAAGGAAAAGGTGTGATGATAGGAGCAGAGACTGGAGTGAGGTACTCTGAAGGCAAAGGAGGGGGCCAGAAGCCAAGGGATACAGGTGACAACTAGACGCTGGAAAAGCCAAGGAAACCATTCTCCCCTCAGAGGCTCCAGAAGGAACCAGCCTGCCAACATTTTTGACAGTAGCCCAATGAAACTGATTTTGGACTTCTGACCTCCAGAACTGTAAAAGTATAAGTTTGTGTTGTTATAAGCCACTAAGGTTGTTGTAATTTGTTACAGCAGCAATAGGAAACTAATAAAACCTACAGTCCTATGTTTTACCTTTCATGGATCTCTTCCTTCATATACAGGGATATGCACAAGGTAACTAGGAGCATTATTTGTATCTATGAAATTATTAATTTAGTATGCTTTATTGATTTTATTTGCAGCAATAATGAAAATAAGCATAGAAAATACCCAAGAACTTACCAAAAAATACTTGACATGCAGCTCTGCCATGTCATCAGAGATTCACATTGAGGAGACATATATACACGTAAGTGTGCTTAGTTGGGTACCGGTTGGGGAAGGCCTGGGCTCTGATTGGACAATAGTTTAGACAGGGGTACACAAGAATGAAATGGGAAGAAGTGATATATTAAGCCAAATGAAGAATGCAGCCCTTACAAAACAACCTACAAAGCAGAAAACTTGTTATGCAGAACATGCTGCTCAACAGAGCTTTCTGTGATGATGAAAATGTTTTGTATCTACACGGTCCTGCGTGGTAGCTAATAACCACATGCGTTTCTTGAGTATGTGAGATATAGCTAGTGCCACATTAAAATTTTTTATTTCATTTAATTTTAAATAACTTAAAATTTAATTTTGTGTGGGCATGTACGGCTAGTGGCTACCTTACTAGACAGCACAGATCTAGAAGCCTAATTCAAGATGATAACTTTTTTTGGATAAAATGAGGACAGTGTTCTCCCTACACAAGAAGCCAAGTCTCAGGCAAATCAATGGGTACTTGTGTTGACCTCAGTGTTTACCAGCTGGTCAAATCTCAGGATGCTGCTAAAACCACGGAATGGGAGAAGCCATTTAACATACCAGCCACCTGGCAGTGCAGGTTTAGAAAGCACTCAAGTGCACAAGACAACCCTCTGATCCCCTCAAAAAACTGTTGTCTGGCTATTTCTTTTCCTTGCTACAATTTCCCTCTTGGTGAATCACATTCCTTTCTGTTTTACACACCACTTTCATGTTGAGAGTCTCAAAGGTCTACCTCCAGTCCATAGAGACAGAAAGTAAATTAGTGGTTTCCAGAGGCTGAAGGGAGGGGGAACGAGGAGTGACTGCTAATGGAGAAGATTTCTTTCCCAGGTGATAAAAATGTTCTAAAATTAGATAGTGATAATGGCTGTACAACAGTGTGAATATATTAAAAACCACTGAACTGTGCACTTTAAAAGAGTAAATTCTGCGGTATGCCATTTTTATGGTATATGAATTACATCTTAATATACTAAGACTATATATATTATATAGTATTATATCTTAATAATGCTATTATAAAGGAGTTTTTTTTCTGGTGAAGTACTTCTAATGGCCATTTGGACATCTCTTCCTGTCCAAAAAAAACCCTGTAATCTTACCAATAACAAGATCTCAAATTTTGGATTTCACTTAATGGCACCCACATCTTCCCCATTACCCAGGGTATTCAAGGTTGGAGTGGTCTGTCAACGAATATGGTCAGTGCCTAGTTGGAATAGTAAAGAATGACACAAAGCCACTGTACAGAAAAGGGCAGTTACTGTAGTTCATGGGAGGGGAGTGGGATTGAGGGAGGGAATTTGAAAAGCTATTGTCACTTGGAAACTTTCAAAATCTTTTGAAAACCTTGTCAGGATTGGCTTAGGAAGGAGGGTAGAAAACTATAGCCTTCCATCTGTTTTGGTACCTAAAGTTTCATTGGAATACAGACATGCTCGTTTGTTTATGCATTGTCTATAGCTTGAGGAGTTGTGACTGACCATATGGTCTGCAAATTCACAAAGCCTAAAATATTTACTATCCAGCCTTTTACAAAACATGTTTGCTGACTCACAGCCTAGGACACTGCTTGACTGCCACAGCGTAGAGAGTTCTCTGTCCTAATTTATCCTGTCTTCAACTGGGTCCTAGGGGCAGGGCTGTAAGGAGAACGGGTCTATGAGTAAACGATGCTGAGACATCACTTTTATTCCTAGTTTTGGCTCATCAATAGCTTATCATAGACACTGTGTATTTATTTCTTCGTAAGATCATTTGAAAATCCTTATCATTAATCTGGATTGTTAAGAAGCTCCAAACTATTTTGCTTTTCTACAACATAAGCAGGAACAGAAACCTGGCTGTGACAAACATTCGTGGGCAAATACAAAGCATTATGGGCACTTTGTTGTGTGTGCTTCCCCCTCAACGTGAAATGATACCATTCGTAATGCTAAAATACCTCAACACGCACCAGGTGACGTGTGTGGGTTGTCATTTATGTCCTGGAATGGTTGGTTAACATCTGCGGTGCCCTATTCAGGAACATTCTCTCCAGGGTTCTTTAGTTAGCATTTTAATACCTGTAATTGAGAGTTCTTTTCTTGAGAGGTTCAACTTCCACCCTCTAAGATAGATACTCCAGGGTGTGCTAATTACCATAAAGAATATTAGAAATCATTCTCACTCATGAAATGGAAATGGGGCTCAAGATATGTGGACCGACAACAATAATGTACGGGGTCTTTCTGCCCTTCCATTACCAGGGCAAAAGGGGATGTGGAGCCCAGCAGCTTATTGCCCCGTGGAGCAGAATACTGATTGCAGGAGAATGCCAAAGCCTGAAGCTGATGAGGAGGTTACCCAAGTCCTCCCCAGAGGCCTAAAAGGACAGAGCCAGTACTTCATCAAGCCTACAGGAACAAGCTACATAACTGAACCCAGGGGCTAATATACGTGCGAGTGTGCGGCAGGACTCTTTCTGAGGACTTCGTGGTAGTACCACCCTTGGTAGGGAGGTTGCACGGGAGGCAACCTCCAGCCCTCACCCGTCTCTAATGGCCAAATTGCCTTAGGTCAGCTCACCTCAATTCTAGGAAAATTTCAGCAACAAAACCTCTCTTCTCTGCAGTTGCTCTACATTCAACCAACAACACGAAGCCATTCCTTCAGAAATACCCCAGAAGTCAGCTCGATGGTGTTGAACTGATACTGTTAAAGAATATTTATGGTCAACTTATAAATTTCAGAAAGACTGTATTTTTTAATACTATTCAGCCCTACTTTAATTTCCAATTATACATATCTCTATTTACTTTTACCTGTTACATGTCTATATCTTCCCCTAAACCAAAACGAGAGAGGTCTTTTTCGTTTGTTTTGGTAAACCTTTACCTACTGTGGATGTTCTTATGACAGGAGAGATGTAGTCATTTTGAAGACTGTGCCCTTTTGTCTGTAATCATCAGAAACTGTGTGTCTAAATACAGAGCTGTTTTCTGAGCGGTTACTGTTGGAGTCCACCAGGACTACAGCTGTGACACTCGCTGTTTCCTGCGACAGCCGCCATCTCTGCCGGGACGCCCCATGGGCTGTCAGTCTTCGACATCTCTCCCGATTTAAGGTTTGGAACATTGATCACTGCAGCTAACTCTGTGGCTCTTTGATGCTAGGGAGCCTCAACCCACAGGAACGAGGCTTCTTCAGTAAACTCCAAGGAGAGGAGGGGTGCCATATAAAGAAGCCTTTGTGGGCTGGGAATAAGTTTTTTTCATGAGTAAATTCAATCATACTTAAAATGCTCCCAGAACTATGCTCGGTATTGGAGCAGCAGCATCACAGGTCCAAAAACAACGTTAAAGAGAAGACACGATTAGTACCCTTCAGGAAACAAATAATGTTTATATTTTATTCCTGGTCAGTCTTCACTGACCTTGGTGCAGGAAATGATGTCAGCTAACACGAACTAGTTAAATGATGATGCAAGACAGCATCTCAAATGAGGAAAAGATGAGCTGGATTGACCCTGTGCAAGGGAGAACCTTGAAAATGGCTTTGATGTGGTTATTTAGGCATGAAGGAATAAGAGTATATGCAAATATCCAGCCTCAGAAATGAATTCCAGATAATCAGGATGGACATCTGTGTGGCCAGGCCAAGAGGCCACATGGAGGAATAGCGAGGTGGGGAAGGACGGTATTCTGAGGTGGAAAGAGGAGTGCTCTGCCCCACCATCCCTTTGTGTGCATACAGCTCACTAATTCACACTGGCCTTCCTCACTTCCTCCTCTGTACAGTAAGGATGGCCAAAAGATCCGAGTACTTTGTTCTCAAACACCAGATTGCAGGACTGGGACGAGTCCATGATGAGAGAAAAATGAGGACAAGATTGCAAGTTTTTCATCAATCTAAATTTATTAAATATAAATGAGTGCCTCCATCTTGCAAGTTTAGCTTTCATGCTTTACCTGGTAGGAAAATGTCTTTCATTTTTATGAAATAGCGGTATAGTGGATGGATTTTTTTTTAAAATGGCTTCATTTTGCAGAATAAGAATTTGGTAACACACCGCCCTGTGCAACACCACTTTTCCCAATTTGAAAAAGTGTTGGTCATTAAAGGACAGGGAACAAAAACTCTGGATGAGAGGTTCTGAATCAGCGGGTAAGAGTTCCCATGGAACTTGACAAGGACACATGCCCAGGCCCCAGTCCTTTTTTCCTCCAGTGTGGCCTCCAGGTGACTGCCAGTTATTTTTCTGAAATATCCATGACAACTTTGTTTTCCTGCTTAAGAACCAACGTTTGAACACCTTTGCACAGCATCCGTGGCCCCTCATAATCCAGCTCCAGTCTCGCCCTCTGCCTTCTGCATCTCTCATCACATCCTATACTCTTCCTCACCAGGTTTCCCGTCACAGGAGCCCCCGCCTCCCGGCCTCTGCTTGTGCCGGTTCCTCGCCCCAGCTGCCCTGCCTCCCAATGCCTGGCCAACTCCTATTTGTTTCTCAACGCCTCATGTCACCTTTCACTCTGAAATTTTCCTTAATTTGCCCTTCTCCTTCTGAAGAACTGCTGCCTCGTCTATGTTTTGGCAACACTTCTTGCGATACTTCCCTTGCATTTATAAGGAGTATTTGTTTCTATGTCATTGTCTCCTCTAGGTTGGACTGCGACCAACAAGCACCTAGCTTGGTTTATTATCCTAAAATACTTACTGAACTAGAATATATTGTTTAGTATTGATTAAAGAGAAACAGTGTTTGGTTTAAGCTGGTCTTATAAGTACAATAAATGACTACTTACATAGAATGAATCCATGAGATTCAGGAAGGCCCGCTCCCACCCTCAGATTCCTTCTGCACTGGCTCACTTGTGCCTCAAATTCCACCCTGAAAGGTTCATTCCTTTGCTTAAAGCTTGCAGTGCAAGGAATTTATCAGATTCTTTCCTGAGCTCAGATTTTGACGGAGGAAAGGAAGGAGAGAGCACGGAATGAACATAAGGGAGGAAGGAAAGGGGCCGCCAGGAAGAAAAGAGGACAGAAAGAGGCCTCTGAGGAGAAAGCAGGTCTCATCCTGTTTCCCTGGGTTGGCTGAGGTCTCCTGGAGCTCAAGAGGCATTGATTTGAAAAGTTGCCTGTCTGTATCCCTCAAGATGTTTGGGATGGTAACTGACGGGATCAGTAAGGCATAGCCCTCATGGCCCACACAGAGACGTCTTCTTACTCTAGGAAAAGCCAGTGAAGTTTAGCTACCTGATCTGGAAGAGCTGGAAATACACCCCAGATTCCAGGGGAGAATACAAGAAGACTGGGTGGGTGGGGCTGGGCTAGGCTAGGGAGTGGGACTCAACCCAGGGGGTGGGGTGGAGGGGAGTGGGGGGCTGTGCATCAAGGTGGTGCCAGCTTAAGAAGTTGGCCGGAGTGGAAGGCAGGACGTAGGTCTGCGAGCGGAGAGATGATGAGCTCGGGTGGGAAGTCGAGGCCTGAACTCGGGTTTTCCAAGTCCAAAGGCAGGCGGACCCCAGGGTGGAGGCCTCTGCCTCGCCAGGACCTGCTCCCTCTCTGTGCCCCCTGCTGCCTGGACCCTGCAGCCTGCCTCCGACTCCAGCCTGGGACTTTGGGGGAAACTTTTTCAGACGTGCTTGGTGCTGGGTGCACACGGCAGGCTCCGCAGAGGTTCCCGCCGGCCGAGGGTGCAGACCCGGAGAGCGGGCGTGTGGGTGTGTGCATGAGCGTGGACCCGGAGCGACACACACTCACACACACACACTCACACGCCCGCACCCACGCAGGGCCCTCGGCATCGCCGGCCGCGCCTCCCCGGACCTTCACCCCCAAGCCCGATCCTCCCAGTCCTGCGCCCGGTGACAAGTCCTGCCGAAGATTTCTCACTAACGCAGCGGGCGGGATTCGGGAGCCAGGGCAAGGAGTGACAGAGGGTTTCACCACCATCCCGCTGTCCCCGCCCGCCCGGGAGAGGGGGACTGGGAGAGGGCGCCCCGGGATCTTACCGCTCAGGCTGGCGAGTGCGCGCGGGAGCGCCGGGCGGGTCCCGCCCCGCCACGTCGGCAGGGCCAGCGGGGACGCGGCCGGAGGGCGGGCCTGGAGGGGGACATGGCCGAGCGCCCCGCCCCGTGGCTGGTCCAAGGTCGGCCCGCCCCGCGGGCGCCGCGCCCCCCGCCTCCTCACCCCGCCCAGAGCGCTGCGGGGTTGCAGCCACTCCCCCTTTCCAGGTCTAGGAGGGTCCCAGCTGCCTTTTCAAAACCCGCCCCTCCCCCGCCCCGCCCCGGGAAACTTTGCTTTTCCAGCTCTGTGCCCGTGGCGAGAGCCCGAGAGGCGTCCACCTACCCGGAACGAGTCTCAGGACTCGCCCGACCCCTTTTCTTCCTTTAAAAGTGCCCTGAAAAGTCCGCTGACTTATACCAGGAAGGGGCGCCTGAAGTTCAGCAAGAGTTTGCGATCTGCTGATTGCACGTTGAAACAGCTTTCTCTTACTCTATTTGTGGCAGTGTGATCGGATTGAAAACCGATGGACCAAACAAAAGCACTTTCTAGAAGGTCTATTTGGAAATATGGATCAAAATTCAAATACATTAACTTTGGCCCAGGAAGTCCACTGCGAACTTGTCCTAAGAGTCAAATGTGCAAATATGTTTATCGTAGTTGCTTATGCCAGGGAAAGCGGGAAACAACCTGTCCCGCAGTAAGGGGGTGGTAGAGTAAACTATAGTAATTTCCAACAGTCAGGTATACTGTAGCCATTAAAACTACATCTGCACGTCGAACTCATTGCCACAGATGGAAGGCCATAGTGGAATATTAAGTTGAGGACTGGGGAAGCTTAGAAGAGTGCATGCTTAGTAGAAGCCTATTCTGGTAAATCGTTTGTATATGTTTTATATAATTTTTAAAACAGTGATTCCTTCTGAGTTCTGCAGTTGTGTTAGCCAATTGTGTTCCAGGTGTGACAGAAGTCTTTTGGTGTCCTATAGGAACAAACCTCTTTGCCTGTGGGACAGCTCAAACCTTTGCTGCACCTGCTACTCCCTGCTGTGGCAACAGCCCAGTCAGATCCTCCCGTTTATAGAGCTGGTTTCCTTTTCTTCTTTGACCCAAACCACACCTTTCCAACAAAACGATATTAACCAAGCAATCCTAGCAACAAGTTTTGTTGCTGACTGTAAATTATGCTCTTTTATGCAAATATTGTTGTTTCCAAGCCCACCAGGTTTTATTTCAAAACTTTTATTTTTCTCTAAATTAAAAGGTTTTTTTCTTTTTTTATTCGTTTAAAAAATTCTGAAGTGGAAGAGGACTTCTGGTCAAGATGGAGGCATGGGCAGACACGGCTCACCTCTTTGTACAACCACATCAAAATTACAACTAAAATATAGAACAATCATCACTCAGAACTGTCAGAAATCGAGTTGAATGGAAGTCTGACAACTTTGGAATTAAAGAGACCACATCCATCCAGACCAGTAGGAGGAGGGGTGCAGATGCAGAACAGGCTGGTCCCTCACCCATGTGTGGTGGATGAAATCTTGGGAGTGAGGACTCCCAGCCTCACACCAAATCCCCCAGCCCAGGGTTCCAGCGCCAGGAAGGTAAGTCCCCACAATTTCTGGCTACAAAAATCAGCGGAGATTGAATCAGTGGAAGAAACTTCTGGAGCCCCAAGCAGTTCCTCCTAAAGAACCTACACAAGGACTCACCTACTGAGACTTACTCCTTCTAGACTCCAGCACCAGGGAGGTGGCTTGAGGGGCCCCAGTGACATGCAGGGCGAGGCTGAGGTGTCTGGCATGAAGGCGAGCAGAAGCCATTGTCCCTTTTCTGGGCCTTCCTCCCAGAGTCGGCAGACTGGTGCCTTATCTAAGATTCTGTCAATTAGGCTAACACAGTTTGCCCCACCCTGGAGATTCCCTGAGACTCCACCCTCCCAATTTACAGCCCAACCAAGCTGCTTTTTCATATGAATGGTTCATGCTTCACAACTTCCTAAATCCTTTCAGACAAGCAGCAGGTGGCCTCAGTGAGCCCCAGGCCTGGCATTAGTAGCCTAGATTCACATACACCTGGAAATCTCCAAGCCCTGCAGAAGTAGCTGCCATCACAGATTGCTTTAAAACTCAGGCAGGGTGGCCCTGGACAAAACATAGGTGGGGACTGATCTTAGCCTGCACCACCCAGGAAACCCCAGGGGCAGTGCACCCAGTGGACAGCTACAGACCACATCAGAGCACCACCACTCTGCCCCTGAACAGCTGATCCTCCGCAGAGGGTGGAAGTTGGTGGTCAGTGGTCATAGCCAATCCTTGCAGCTGACTGGCCTGGGTAAATCCCTGCCACTGATCTGCCAATAGCAACCAAGGCTCGGCTAAAGAGGAGGGTGTACTCAGCCAACACAACGAGTGCACCTGGAGTACCCAGCTTGGGTGATAGGGGAGGTTGTACCACTGGACCCTATTGGACACCTACTATGTTAGGCCACATACCAAGACACAGAGTCAAAGCAGCTCTACCTAATACATAGAAACAAACACAGGGAGGCTGCCAGAACAAGGAGACAAAGAAACATGGCCCAGATGAAAGGACAGATCAAAAATCCAGAGAAAGAACTAAGTAAAATGGAGATAAGCAACTTATCAGATGCAGAGTTCAAAACACTGGTTATGAGGATGCTCAAGGAACTTAGTGAGGACGTTAACAGCATAAAAATTATCCAGTCAGAAATGAAGGACGCACTAATGAAGTAGAGAACAATTTACAGGGAAACAACAGTAGAGTGGATGAAGCTGAGAATCAGATCAATGATTTGGAACATAAGGAAGCAAAAAACAAAACAAAACAAAACAAAAAAAAACCCCAACCATTCAGAACAACAAGAAGAAAAAAGAATCCAAAAAAACAAAGAGAGTGTAAGCAGCCTGTGGGACCACTTTAAACAATACAATATTCACTTCATAGGGTTGCCAGAAGGAGAAGAGGAAGAATAAGAAATTGGAAATCTATTTGAAAAAATAATGAAGAAAACTTCCCTAATATGGTGAAGGAAATAGACATGCCAGTCCAGGAAGCACAGAGAGTCCCAAGCAAGTTGGACCCAAAGAGGACCACACCAAGACACATCATAATTAAAATGCCAAAGGTTAAAGATAAAGAGATGGGGGGGGGGGTGAGTGGGAGAACGGGTGAGAGGTGAGGGGATTAAGAAGTATAAATAGCTAGTTACAGAATAGCCATGGGGATGTAAAGTACAGTATAGGAAAGAGAGTAGCCGAAGAACTTACATGCATGACCCATAGATGTGAACAGTGGTGGGGGCATTGCCTGAGGGAGTGGGCGTTGCTAGGCGGAGAGCGGCCAAGGGGGGAAAATCAGGGCAACTGTAGTAGCATAATCAATACAATATAATTTTTAAAAAAGTAAATTGAGACTTGACCCCTGGATTTGGCAATGTGGAGGTCATTGGTCACCTTGACAGGAGTGATTTCTCTGGAGTGGTGGAGACGGAAACCTAATTGGAGAGGGTTTGAGAGAATGGGAGGAAAATAATTGGAGACAGTGAGCAAAGCAACTTTTTCAGGGAGGTCTGGTGTAAAAAGGACCAAAGAGGAAGAGGTTGTAGCTTCAAAGGAAATAATGTATTTTTGAATGTGGGAAAAATTGTAGCATTATGTGCTGATTGCAGTCATACGTTAGAGACAAACGATGATGCAGTAGAGAGGCTACTTGCAAGAGTGATTTCCTTCAGCGGACGAGCAGGAATGGGATTAAGTGCTCAGTGGAGGACTTGGCTCTTGGCACAGGGAGTTTATTCAGGAGCACAGGTAGAGCAGGTAGGCTAGTAGAATTTTAGGAGAGAATGTGACTAAAAGCATGCACATATTTCCATTCCCAGTTACTATTTTCAAAGTGGAAGTTGGGCAGTGAAAAAGGCTGATAGGAAAAAAATAAGAAGTTCATTTGAAATAGGGTGTTGGATGAGAGCTCTACCTGGGGCTTCCAGAATGATGAACAAATGGGTTCTAGAGCATATTAAGCATGAAACATCTTTGGAGGCTAAAATGACAAAACTGAAGCTGTCCTACTTTGGGTGCATCTTATTTCCCAGACAAACATGTTCGGGGAAACAGAAGGCAGAAAGAAAAGAGGAAGGCCAAATAGGAGATGGACTGACTCCATCAAAAGAGCCACCCGTGTGAGTCTGCGGGAGCTGAGCAAGGCTGCTGAGGACAGGACATTGGGAACATCACTCAGTCGTAGTGTTGCCATAGTGTTGGAGTCAGAGTTGACTCAATGGCCTGTAACACACATATGGAAGTGCTCTTCTGGTCGCAGCTATTTCCTTTGTAAAAAAATAAAGCATCGTCATCAGCTGGGAGTGGGAAGGGAAGGAGGTGTTAGAAGTATAAGAGAGAAAGAGACATAAGATAAGAGAAGGTGAGTAAAACAGGTAATGCTGCTGCTCCCTCTTAAGGTTGGACCCAGTCATGAATTTTAAGTGTGACAGTCATCATGGGTGTGTATTTTTCCAACTACATTCAGCTGCTCAGGCTCAGTATAGTCCAGTGGCAAGTTGGATTGAACTTGGGTTGAGGAGAGAAGAGTCAAGAACTGAGGGTGAATGCAGAGGGGACGATCGAAAGGATGGATCATGATCTTTCAGTCCAGTGAAGTGGGTAAAGAATTGTCGGCATCAGAGGGAAAGAGTTGGAGGTGGTACCTGGAAAGTAGAAAGCTGGCAAATGAAATTAGGGAGGGGGTACAGCCATCGGCAGTCATAATATCTAGGTTGTACTAGGGGAGTGCAAGGATGAGGTAAGTTGCAGGAAGAGATCATTAGGAGAGAGAATGTCAAAGAACTAAGAAGCCAGGGGAATGAAGGAATGTCTACATAGCTATTGAAATCACTAGTTGTGCCAGGGGTGGTGATGGACTTAGTGAGAGGTGCTAAAATGTGAATGAGGGAGGGATAAGGTTCTGTGGACTACTGCAACCGGGAGGCATACGTTCCAGGGGTTGGGGGCGGGGGCGGGGAGGAACAGTGATCCGGAAGTAGCAGCTGAGAGTTAAGGATGCCTATCCCACCTCTAGGCTATGAGGTGTGAGGGATGCAATTGAGAAAATAGGGACCAGTAGAGGGCGGTGTGTTCAGTACAGAGTTTAGGTCTCTAAGTGCTCTCTGCTCCTCTCTGTGTTGGAATGGAATCACCTGAAGAGCTTTTGGAATAGTATTGGATGCCTGGTCCCATCTCTCACAATCAAGTCAGAATCTCTGGACATGTTTGACAGCTGTTTTCTCATATTCTTTCCAACGTTTTGATGTTATTAGATGCTTTAATTTTTGTGTCCATCTCAAGGGTGTACAGTGGTGTCTCCTGGTTGTCTTAATTTGTCCTTCCCATATTCTAATGAGGATGTTTTCCTTATCACATGTTTGAGCTATTTCCATTTCCCTTTCTGTTATCCATCTCTTTATGTTCTTTGCTAATCCTCCCATTGGGCTTCTTAGTCATTTTTTTAATTGATTTGTAGAAATTCTTTACATATTTTATACATTAATCCTTTGTGGTCATATGTGTTACAAATATCTGTCCCAAACTGTGGTTTGTTTTTTTAATGCAGCAGATTATCTGAGTTTTAGTATCAATATTTAATGTCTAAGTTATCAATTTTATTTTTTGTGGTTTATGTATTTTGATAAATTTTTATATAATTTATTTCAAAGCGATTGGTAGACACAGATATTTGACTATTTTTCTGGGGAAAGAGAAAAGCAGCTTGACCTCTGTTCAAATTGGGACAGTATATTTGCTGGCCTTACACTATGTTATTTTACTTTTCCCACTATGATACTACTTTATTTTATAATGTAAAAATGCATAAAATAATAATGTGTGGACATATTTTAAAAATTCAAACAGGGCAAAAGAGCATAAAATGGTAATAAAAATATGTCTCTCTCTTGGTTCATCTGCTCAGAGGTGACAGTTTATTTATCCTCTCAGAAAAAAATTATGCATATATCAGCATATGTATGTAGACCCTTGTGTTAGTTTCCTGTGTCTGCCATAAGAAAATTCCACAAATTGGGTGGTTTAAAACAACAGAAATTTATTCTCTTAGTAGTTTTGGAGGCCAGAAGTCCAAAACCAAGGTGCTGGCAGGTCTACTAGGTTCTGGGGGTTCCAGGCATTTCTGGACTTGTGGCTACAGAGCTCCAGTCTCTGCTTCTGTTTCCAGAATGGTCTGCTGCTCTCTCTCTCTGTCTTCCCCTGAGTGTGTCTCATAAGGACACCTGGTGTCTTACAGGCACCATAGTGCAATGCTGAAGCATGTAGACACAAGGGATAGATTGCATCTGGGTTCTAACCCCAGCCCCACCGCTGACCAGTGGTGCAAGCTTGGGCAGTTAACTAACTACTTTCCCCTTTCTCCCTTGAGTGGGAAAAGTGATAGTACTTGTCTCAGAGCACCTTTATGAGTTCATACTTGGAAAGTACTCAGAACAATGCCTAGCAAGAAGATCATCTATGCAGATGTCTTACTGATGAGATTTTACACAAATGCTGTCTCACTCTCTATACTGTTCCATACCTTACTTTTCTTTTGCACTTGAATGTAAAAAAATCAGTGTATTTGCATTTTGATTTTGAAACTATTGTTTTTTAAATTTTACTCATTTGGGCCCAGTAATATATGTTATGTTTTTAATAATTCCATTTAGGCTAAAGTTTTACATTTTCACTATCTTAAAGAAATTCTCCAAGAAGAAAGTTAAGTATTTTTAAAGATCATAGGCCAGCCATTAAACCAATCAACTAATCAATTGATATTCTTAATTTTTTTAGTGACTAAAAAAATTTCATTTTTGTCTTTATTTTTATTGTTGACATGCTTGCAGCTATCCCTGTCTCCACTCCCCCTTGCCTGCCTCCCCCCGGCCCCCTCGTCCTTCCTTCAGGCCATCACCACACTGTTGTCTGAGTCCAGGGGGTCACTCATATCTGTTCTTTGGCTCATCCCTTCACCTTCTTCCACCCAGTTCCCCCTTCTTCCCTCTCCTCTGACAGCAGTCAGTTTATTCCATGTATCCATGCCTCTGTTCTATTTTGTTTGTCAGTTAATTTTTTACACACATAAGAATGTGTGTGTGCCTTTTCTTAATATCATATCCTGAAGTCTTACCCCCTCAGCCTATAAAAAGGTAAGGTTTGCATAGAATTCCGAAGCTCCTTACGATAATGACTTCTCTTCTGTGTCAGTCACTGAGGCAGCCACTTTGTATTCATTATCTTCCCTACAAATCACGAGCATTCCTATCTTGTGGATGAATAAATGGAGTCGCTGTGAGGTTAAGCAGCTTGCCCAGCCAGGGCCATGCAGCTAGCACACAGCATTGTGAATGTGGCCGGTCCAGCACTGCCTGTTTATTGGGCATGCGCTCTTCCATGTTACCTGATTTTTGTCATTTTCTTAAAGACACTTCTCGGAATTATAACAGCTGCAACACAGTAGTCTCCTTGTTCCTCTAAACTAGCATTATTATGCAATGCCCTGAAGAGCATTTGTTAGTCACTGTGCGATGTGACCGCAACTGCAGAGATATGTGCACTACATACGTGCGCATGTGTGTGTATTTTCTTAAAGACTGTAGTCCTGTGTGCCTTGAAATTTCCTCAGAGCCACAACTGGCCCCTCTCCCCTCTGGCTGATTCCAAATCTGCCTTCCCAGTGTCACCGATACCCGCTGCTCTCTCATTGTCTCCTTTTGCTCCCGCAAAAGGATTTGTCCCGCAGAGACCAATCTACTTGCTGAAAGGCCCAAGAGGACTTCCTGTTATGTTTGGTGAATAAGGATGAAAAGTAAAAAGCTGGCCTTTCCTTTCCCTCTGAAAGCAGAAGTGATTCTTACCAGATGTCCAACTTTGGCGCGAGTCAAAGGGGTCTTAACTTGCTTTTTGGTAATGATGAGGTAAATGCCAGACAGCGAGATTAATTACAGGATGATTATTTAACCCATGTGTTCAGCTCTTTACAGAACCTGAGTTAAGTGGAAAGTGTTAGGAATAGGGACTAGTGGCTGCTTGAAGTCTCTGGCTAACCAGACACCCTCTTTTTGTAACAACCCTTGTTTATATTGAGAAATAGAGTGAAGAAATAAAATGGAGTCACTATGGTCAAGCTGCTAAATTACTGAAATCAAATAGGTTTAGGCATGAGGAAATGAGTTTGTTTTTGTTTCAATTAGCCTGGGAACTTGGGCCTTTTCTTTCTTCTTCGAAACGCTCCTGGGTTTTTCTCTTTCCTATGTTTCCAGTTTCTAAACTCTAAGACCCTTGAATAAAGCTTCATCATTTATTTCTAGTCTAAGTCTCCAGGTTTCTTGTGAGTTCATTTGACAATATCATCCTAAAATTATTCTAAATTCCCTTTAGAAAACTGATTTTTGAAATTAGTCCTGTAGGACCCCAGTGTTATTTGTGATTCTAGAATCTAGAGTTCAAGTCTCTAATAATACTAAATGTTGGTCAGAGTGTGGGGGAACAGGAGGCAATTTCCCCCGGGTGTGGCTATATACAAGTATATGAATCAAATATTAAGCTTTCCTTGAAAGTTGACTTAAAAAAAATCTTGGACCCAAGCTTATTTTAACATATCTCATCCAGTTAAGATAATGCTCCAAAATTGCTTAATAATGGTAGTTGCAGTTATTTTGGAAGTGTTAAGTATGGTGATAATAGAAAACAGGCAAAGTTCAGTAAATTTCCACCCTGGTGACAATTTCACATACAGGCTACAAACTCTTACAGACACATCTTACCTTAGAAACAGCTTTCTTCACACTGAAATTGTCAGAAACTTCCTGCTCATACAAATTTAAAAATCTGACTTTGTCTGCAGTGCATAGAAACCTGCTGATTCAGTCTTTGAACTGTGTGTAACCTTCCAAACGGAAATTCACAAATAGGAGTAATTCCAGGAAGGTCCAACAGATGGCTCCAAACTGTTTCTGTGGTATTGCTTCACTTTAAGGACTTCCACTTCGCCAAGCACTTACCGTTCTGCATTTAGGAGTTACTTTCTCTTCTTCTGAGAACAAAATCTCGGTAAGTAAGTAAGCAGGCTTTTTTTGCCTTTTCAAATTATGATGTAATTACTTCAAACAAGCAAGAAAATGCTAACAATTGTATGGGAAATAGGTAACGTTTCTTTGACATTTTGGCATGATGATTTTACATGTTTTTTTTAATGTTGCAAATGTCCTCTTAAATATACAAGACAGTTAAAGGTATGACTATGCTGAAAGGATATAAAAAATAACTAGCATTTGTAGTCATACTGAAGGGGAAAACT
Source organism: Pteronotus mesoamericanus (assembly GCF_021234165.1). NCBI lineage: Eukaryota > Metazoa > Chordata > Mammalia > Chiroptera > Mormoopidae > Pteronotus > Pteronotus mesoamericanus. The sequence continues at coordinate 23,723,833 of NW_026555234.1, read as the reverse complement.
AGCTGATGACATTTCTTTCTCCTGCTTTTGTCTACTGCATTTTCTCTCTTCACCTTCCTCTAGTTCCTTTTATTCAGTAACAAAGTAGTTTATGCCACTGATATGGTACTTATCACATATTATGTATCTTTATAGTACACATGAGTGTTTTATCTCCCCTGCCATGTGGTTTTATAATTGCCTATTTGTATCTGTCACTAATTTATAAGCATTTGGAAAGCTGGGATTACGGTGGTGTCGTTCATGTTTATATCCCCAGCTTCTCATGCCAGCAAAGTCCTCGCACATAGTACACTCTGAAAAAACAGCTACTACATGAAGGAAGTGGCAGGGACTGACCTAGGACTCGCCTGTCTTTGGGTCTCTCACCTACGTTTTGACAAGTATAACAATGTTTCTCTTTCACACTTGTTGACTTGATTATGGAATGACACCCCCATGTTTTTATCTTCCCTTTCTTGTAGTTTTAACTTTCATAGGTCTCTTTTTTTTCTGGAAAGACAGCATTTTTTTCTTGAAAGAGAGCTTCTTCCATCTTTTTTTCCTCCCTCTTTTCATTTGAAGCATTAAAGAAAAAGAAAAAACAGCTTTCTCTTTTTTTGTCTCTTGTTACTTCCTTTAAAAAAGAGTTGTGAACTCTCCAATCATCCACTCTCATTTCCCTTTTTCCTCTCCTTTATTTTTTCTGAACTATAAAAGCTCCTGGGTGGTATTTTAAGGGTGTACACTGGGAACTGCTTGAGGGCATAAATGCCCCTGAAGGAACATTATGTTTGGGGGACAGGGCACTACCAGGGTAGCTGATCAATTTCCGCATGTGGTGGCTAAATTTCAGTCCCCTGAACACAGGCGCCACAGAGGGACCTCTAGGTAGGTTCTCATTCATGAACGCCAATTATATACAACACATGGAAGAAGTTCTCTATATATACAATGAATATAAGCCTGGTTCTTTTTTTTTTAATTTTATAAAACTTCTTTATTATAAACTGAATTACCTAATATAAATGAATTTTTTTGCAGGAGTTCACCGTTTTCCATTTTTCCATCTGTGTTTGCCTGCCCTAATACCAGACTACATAAAGCACAGCTTTATAATATGCTTTGCTATCTAGAGTGACTATTCATCTTCAGAATTTTCTTGGTTATTTTATGCATCTTTTCCCCACAAAAACTTAAGAATGAGCTTGTCATTGCATATAAAAAATGTTGTTGTGATTTTGATTGAGTTACGTTGAATTTTATTATTTTCTCAAAAATTTGCATCTTTATGATTTTAGTCTTCTCATAGAAATCATGATATACCTCTTCTGTTTCTTTAGGTATTTATGGGGGAGGTCTGTTAGCAGCAGTTTATATTCATATAGGTTTTTTTGGTAAAGTATTTGGGGTTTTTTTGTTGTTGTTCAAATACATTTGTCTCCATTTTCCTGCCACCACTTTCCCCTGCCCCACCTCCCCAATCCTTCCCCACTTTGCAAGCCTATTTGTTTAAATATAAAATATTTTTAATTAGCTGTATTTTAAGAGAAACCTTATTTTGATGTATTAAAGATGCTCAAAATTAGAAATTTTGAAAATATACAAAAGCATAAGAAAAAAAAGTAGCTATGATTCAGAGATCCAGAGATAAATACTGTCAGCATTTGATATATTTCTTCCCATTCTTTTTTCCTCTAGGCTGTGTGTACATGTCAGGTTTTAAACATATTTACAATATTGGAATCCTACCACATATACAATTTTGTATTTTTTTATTCACATAACTTTATATTTTAGACCTTATTTTTTTTTCAAAAGTGCAATACTTGGACTGCATGCTATTCCATGTTATAAGTGTGCCATAATCGATTAAACCATTTTCTACACTAGACATTATCAATTTTTTCAGCTTTTCATTATGTCATGAGCATCGTCATAGCAATACTTTAATGCATATCTCTTGATAATTCCCTTAGGAGACTGTTCTGGGAACTGGGATTGCTAAAATAAAGGTGAGCATATTTTTAAAGAATTTATGTAAGTGACCGCATTGCCCTTCAGAAAGGTTGTATTAATTTTTTTTTCTACTAGCAAATAGTAAATAACAGTTCTTATTCCTGCCTTCCTCTTCCACTTGGAAGGACTCTGGTGATCATATCAGGCCCACCCAAATAATCCAGGATATTTTTCCTATTTTAAAGTCAGCTGATTAGCAACCTTAACTCCAGCTGGAACGGTCATTCCCTTTTTCCATGTAACAGCATAGTCACAAGTTCTGGAATGAGGGAATAACCATCTTTGTGAGGCTAATATTCTGTCTATCATAGTCCAATCGGTGTACGAACTTCAGAGACTTCTCTTGCTTTCAGTGCCCTAAGAACTTCCCTTCTTGCTTTTCATGTGTGTGTGTATTTTTCCATCGTTCGGGGGGACTTAGGCCAGAGAGGGAGGCTGGTGTAGGGGGACACCATCCTGTTGACTCTCATAATTCTAATTAAAATGTGATTTTCCTAATCCAGAAAATAGTTATAACATTTTTAAAAAGTGGTTGAAAAAGTTTATTTTGTAGTGAGAAATGTGACTTTAATAATATTTGCTTTGGGGTATTTATTAAAAAATTTATTTGATCTAAGAAAGAATTAATTTTAGTAAATGCTTCATGAACATGGCAAATTTAGATATACAAAGTTCTCTTTTAGGAAGTATAAAGTTTATAAGTCTCTGTTAAGCTTTTACTCATTATTTCATTCAAATCCTCCATTATGTTTAATTTTTGCTAATTGATCTAACTATAACTCAGAGAAATACACTAAATAATTCCACTATCAAAGTCTCCTTGTGTTTTAGCATTTTTTACTTTGTAAATTTTGATGCAATATTATTCAGTGCGTAAGTGTTCTTATCAGTTATATTTTCATTGTGAGTGGTTTATTTTAAGTAGTACAAAGTAGTAGCTTCTCTTATAGAACCTGTTGCCCAGTCCTCTGATACTTTGACGTAATGGAGTTTTATGTATACAAACTGTGATTCTTGATGAATACAGCTACCAGTGTTCTTGTCTCCTCTCCCTCTTACACGTATTGTATACAGCTTACGCCTCTCAGAATGCAGTGTGCTCCTTCAGGTTCCTCCCTACCTCTTCTTTTTCTTCTAGCTTTATTGAGATATAATACACATAAAACATTCTGTAAGTTTAAGGTCTACAATGTGATATTTTGATAACATACATATTGCAAAATGATTACCACAATAAGGTTAGTTAACACATCAATCACCTCACATGATTAGCTTTTTCGTGGTAAGAATAGGTAAGATTTACTCTTTTAGCAATTTTCAAGTATATGATACAATACCGTTATCTCTAGTCACTGCACAGGAGAACTTATTTGTCTTACAGCTAGACATTTGTACCCTTTGACCAACATCTCCCTGTTTCTCCACCTCCCAGCTCCTGGCAGCTACCTTTATATGGCTTTTTTAGATTCCATGTATAAGTGAAATCATACAGTATTGGTCTTTCTCTGACTTAATTTCACTTAGTATAATGGTGTCAGGGTGTCAAGGTGACACACACACACACACACACACACACACACACACACACACAGAGTCTGTCTGGAAGAAGTCCAGCCATTGTTAATATAACAAGAACGGTTTGTAACCTGGCAGCTAAGGAGAGTGGACTGGAATGCGCATGTGCGAACGATGATAACTTCACTGTACTAGTCAGTGGGGGCGGCAGATACCACTGAGTAAGCATGTGTGCTGTGTGGCCATTGCATTCAAAATGACTGAGTGAGTAGAGCAATGAATCTGCATCCAGTTTTGTGTTAAGCTTGATCATTCCTCTGCAGAAACTATTCGGATGATTCAGAAGGCTTTTGGGGAGGATGCAATGAATGCAGGGCAAATAAAAATGTAGCATAAATGCTTCAAAGATGGTTAAGAATTTGCTGAAAGTGATCCACGTTCTGGAAGGCCTGCAACAAGCAGAACACCTGAGAATGTTGACCATGTATGGGCTGCAATCGACAAAGATTGGCAACTGACAGTGTGAGAACTAGAAGCTGAACTGGGGATTCCAAAAACCACAGTGTGCAAGATTTTGATGCAGGATTTTGGCACAAAACATGTTGTGGCAAAATTCATTCAGCAGCTTCTGCTACCAGAACAAAAGGAACATTGTGCTGAAGTTGCTAATGACTTGACATATTCATAGAGGGTCCAGCAAAAGTAAGGCTTGAAGTAAGGCCTGCTTGAGTGTGGTTCATTGGGTAATAATATGGGTGTAACAATTTATAGTTTTAATTTGAACATTTCACCTAAAATGTCATCAGGTATGCTTGATTGTGATATTGTTATGTTGTAGAATTACATACTTATGATTTTGTAATAAAAGATTTTGTAATAAAAAAGGGGCGTTATTTGTGCTGAACCATATATATATAATTTTATTTACCCATTCATCTGTTAATGGACACTTAGGTTGTTTGCATGTCTTATTGTGAGTAATGGGGGTACTCCGTCTTTAAGATGGTGATCTTATTTCCTTTAGGTATATTCCTAGAAGTGGAATTGCTAGATCATATGAGAGTTCTATTTTTAATTTTTTTTTAGTAAACTCTTTATTATTTTCCACTGTGGCTCCACCAATTTACATTTCAACAAGAGTGCTCAAGGGGTCCCTTCTCTCTACATCATTGCCAACACTTGTTATCTCTTGTCTTTTTTTTTATATCCTCACCCAAGGACATTTTTTTTCATTGCTTTGAGAGAGAGAGAGAGAGAGAGAGACATCAATATGAGGAGAGAAACATTGACTAGCTGCCCCCTCTACTCACTCCGACCAAGGACTGATCAAGGATGGAACCAGTAACCTAGGTATGTACCCTGACTGGGGATGGAACAAGCAACCTTTCATTTAATGGGACGATGCTCCAACCAACTGAGCCACACCAGCCAGGGCTCTCTTGTCTTTTTGAGACGACCTTTCTAACAGGTGTGTGGTGATATCTCATTGTGATTTTGATTTACATTTCCCTGATGATTAATGATATTGAGCATCTTTTCATATACCTGTTGGCAACTTGTATGCTTTCTTTAAAAAATGTATGGTTAGGTGTTCTGCCAATTTTTTAATCAAATTATTTGGTTGTGTTTTTACTTTTTTTGCTATTGGACTATATGGGTTCCTTATATATTTTAGATATTAACCCCTTATGAGATAAAGTGGTTCATATAATATGTTTCATATGTGTTTTCTCCCAATGTGTAGATTGACTTCGCATTTTGTTGATTGTTTCTTTTGCTGTGCAGAAGCCTTTTATTTTGATATAGCCCCACTTTTTCATTTTTGTTTGTGTTGCTTCTGTTTTTGGTGTCGGATCCAAAAAATCATTACCAAGACCAATGTCAGGTTTTCTTCTAGGAGAAGCTGACATTGTGTTTACTTCTAGGAGTTTTGTGGTTTTAGGTCTTATAGTTACGTTTTTAATCCATTTGGAGTAAATTTTTTGTGAGTGGGGTAAGATTGGAGTCAAACTTTATTCTTTTGCATGTGCATATACAGTTTTCCTGACACCATTTATTCAAGAGACTATCCTTTCCCCAGTGAGTATTTTTGACTCCCTTGTCAAATATTAGTTGACAGTTTATGCATGGCTTTGTTTCTGGGCTATCAATTCTGTTCCACTGGTCCATGTGTCTGTTTTATGTAAATACTACACTGTTTTGATTACTATAGCTTTGTAATATAATTTGAAGTCAGGGAATATGATGCCTCCAGCTTTGTTCTGTCTCAGAATTGCTTGGCTATCTGGGGTCTTGATTCCATAGGAATTTTAGAATTTTTTTCTATTTCTGTGAAAAATACCATTGGAATTTTGATAGCTATTGCATCAAATCTGTAGATATCTTTGAGTAGTATGAACATTTTAACAATAGTGTTTCTTCTAATCCATGAACACAAGATATCTTTCCTCTCATTCGTGTCTTCAACTTCTTTCATCAATGTCTTACATGTTCAGTATATAGGTCTTTCACCTCCTTGGTTGAATTTATTCCTATATATTTTATTCTTTTAGATGCAATTGTTAGTATATAGCTAAACAACTGATTTTGTTTGGTTTTGTATCCTGCAGCTTTACTGAATTTTTATATTAGCTCTAAAAGTTTTTTTCAGTGGACTCTTTAGGATTCTCTACATGTAAGATCATAGCATCTGAAATCAGAGATCATTTTACTTCTTCCTTCCCAATTTGGCTGCTTTTTGTTTCTTTTTATTGCCTAATTACTCTGGCTAGGACTCCCAGTATAGTATGTTGACCAGAAGCGGTAAGAGGGCTTCTTGCCCAGCTTTTACCTGAGAATGTCTGTCACTGTGAGATGAGGAGTTGGAAGACGGTGGCCTGCAGGAGAAAAACCCAGTGTTGTGGCCTGAGCGCATCAGTGCCGCTGGGAGCAGAAATGCTGCTTAACGACTTGTTTGTTACTCATCCTTGGTGTCTGAGTCAGAGACAAACACATAGAGGAACAACATGTGTGCACACCTTTTGCCAGGGGGGTTATTTTCCTGAGACAAAGCTTGAGTACACGGGGCTTTCCTTAACATAGCTCAGTTCCTTTTTCATGAGTATAGATGCTTTTGGATCTGGCAATGAACTTTCCATTTTCCTTTGTTTTAGGTGGCTAGGTGCGTTTTCAAGCATTTCTGTGTTTTCATGGGCACTTTAGTGAACAGCTGGGAGAGGTTCTATGGGAGGAGTGATGAGGGACTTTTAACCATATGCCATTTTTGTTTTTATTTTTGGTATTTAAAAAAAATTTTCATGTGCCATTTTAAAAAAATTGGAGTATAATTAATTGGCTTTTAAAAATCATCTTATATTGTCTATATTATAGACAGAGGACCTGAATAGACACTTCTTCAAAAAGGACATACAGATGGCCTAGGGACATATGAGAAGATGCTCAATGTCACTAATTATCAGAGAGGTGCAAATTAAAACCATGATAAGGTATCACCTCCACCTGTCAGAATTGCTATAATCAATACATCAACAAATAATAAGTGTTGGCGAGGATGTGGAGAAAAGGAAACCTTCATGCACTCTTGGTGGGAATGCTGATTGGTGCAGCCACTGTGGCAAACAGTAGCAGTTGCCTCAAAAAATTAAAAATGGACCTGCCTTAGGATCTAGCAATTCTACATCTGGGTATATATCTGAAGAAACCCCAAATACTGATTTGAAAGAATAGATGCATCCCATGTTTATTGCAGTGTTGTTTGCAATAGCCAAGATATGGAAGCAACCCAAGTTCTCATCAATAGACGAGTGGATAACAATAGACAAGTGGATAAAAAAAGCTGTCTCACACACACACACACACACACACACACACACACACACACACACCCCACCCCCGTAAAAAGAATGAAGTATTACCATTGGCAACAGAATGGATGGACTAGGAGGTAATTATGCTAAGTGAAATAAGTCAGTCAGAGAAAGACAAATGTCATGTGATTTCACTTACATGTGAAATCTAAAGAACAAAGTAAATGAACCAACAAAACAGAAACAGACTCATAGAAACAGAGAACACACTGATGGATGCCAGAAGGGAGGGAGTTTCGGGCATTGGGTGAAAAAGGTAAAGGGATTAATGAAAAGATTTTGGTCAGAAAAAGAAAAGAAGTGGCCTGGTCCATTTATAATCATACTTCCACCACATTGCAAACTTCCTTTTGAGGTCAGGGATATAGTCCACCACCAATGTTTAGAATAGTGCCCAGCACATAGTAGGCACTCAGTACATATTTGCTTTATGTTTGTACATATTTAAATAACTTTATAATAAAAATAATTTTAAAAATGCCATTTTGTAATGAAATGTCCCCAATCCAGAAGAGTGTTTACTTTTCCAAAGAATGGTGAATAGAAATCCTACTCATTTATCTCTTAACTTGCTTTTCTAGTTCCAGTACATCTTCAGGTGATGAACAGTGGATCCTTCTGTTAATAAAACTGAACAACAACTAGTGAAAATCTGCTCCCAATTATTCCTGCTGCACAAGGACCTACTTGTATAGAAATGTTGTTGCCTGCTCTTGTCCCCTGGGGGCTCCTAGATAGTTTTTTCAAACCCTGAATGTGGTCCAGTGAGTCTCAAATTTCCAACCCTTTGTTCTGGTCACAAATATGGGGTCTGTAGGCTTGTGCACCTGCCTCCACCCCTCAGCCGGGTCATCTTCTCATTCATGGATTGTCACGGACGTCAGTGTCTAGACTGTGTCATAGTATAGTGAGAGCCTCGGCTGTGGGAACTGTTCTCTCTTACACACAGCAGCTTTTAGCTTGACCTGCCTTCTGACTTCCTCAATGTACTTATTAATATTTATCCATCTTTTCCTGTTTTCTCAGTGTGTCAACTGTAGGAACTTGATGTTTACTGATGATCAAGTGCTGAATCCTGTCTCCTTGAACGTGTTCTTTCTGGGGAAATGTGAGTTGGAAAAACACGTATCCATTTTAATTGGAATCAGGAATAAAAAAATAATTGAGATTTTGTGTTTAGTAAGTGGAGGTTTGATAATGCTCACCCAGTCTTTATACATCTTCATGTCTATTGTATTTCTAGAATTTGGGTGCATATCAAGATGCTCTGAAGAACAACAACAACCCTGTGGGGGGTAGCCGCTTCGACATCATGACCAAGGACAGAGAAACCATTGTCAGAAACTTTCGTTTGGTTTACATCATAACCTTAATAGTTGGAACCTTAATCCAGTTCTCTGATGAAAGTGAATTTGCAGTAAACAAGTCCAACAAAGGCCTTACCCATGTTCCAAAAGACCTGCCCCTCAAAACCAAAGTTTTAGATATGTCTCAAAACTATATATCTGAGCTTCACCTCTCTGACATCAGCTTTCTCTCAGGGCTGAAAGTTCTGAGGCTTTCCCATAATAGACTCCAATGCTTTGATATTAGCATTTTCAAGTTCAACCAGGATTTGGAATACTTGGATCTCTCGCACAATCAGTTGCAGAAGATATCCTGCTACCCTATCACCAGTCTCAAGCATTTAGACCTCTCATTCAATGACTTTGATGCTCTGCCCATCTGTAAGGAATTTGGTAACTTGACTCAACTGAATTTCTTGGGATTAAGTGCTAAAAAGTTACAACCATTGGATCTGCTACCAATTGCTCACTTGCATCTAAATTGTATCCTTCTGGATTTGGGAGGTTATTACATGAAAGAACATGAGGCAGAAAGTCTTCAAATTCTGAGTACAAAAACACTTCACCTTGTTTTTCACCCAAACAATTTCTTCTCTGTCCAAGCAAACATATCAGTTAACAGTTTGGGGTACTTACAACTGAGTAATGTTAAGTTGAATGAAGAGAACTGTCAAGATTTCATTAAATTTTTATCACAACTAACTAGAGGTCCAAACTTATTGAATTTTACCCTCAACCATATAGAAACAACTTGGAAATGTTTGGTTAGAATTTTTCAATTCCTTTGGCCCAGACCTGTAGAATACTTCAAAATTTACAATTTAACAATTGTTGAAAGCATTGATAAAGAAGATTTTACTTACTCTGAAACATCTTTGAAAGCACTGACAATCGAACATGTTACAAGCAGAGTTTATATTTTTTCACAGACAGCGTTATACACAGTGTTTTCTGAGATGAACATTTTGATGTTAACCATATCAGATACACATTTTATACACATGCTTTGTCCTGAAGCAACGAGCACATTTAAGTTTTTGAACTTTACTCAGAATGTTTTCACTGATAGTATTTTTCAAAAGTGCTCCACTTTAGTTAGATTGGAGACACTGATCTTACAAAGGAATGAATTAAAAGACCTTTTCAAGGTAGGTCTCATGACTAAGAATATGCCCTCTTTGGAAACCCTGGATGTGAGTTGGAATTCTTTGGGATATGACAGGCATGATGGGAATTGCACTTGGGTTGGGAGTATAGTAGTGTTAAATTTGTCTTCAAATATACTTACTGACTCTGTTTTCAGTTGTTTACCTCCCAGGGTTAGGGTTCTTGACCTTCACGATAACAGAATAACCAGGATCCCTGAAGATGTCACCAGTCTGGAAGCTTTGCAGGAACTCAACGTTGCTTTCAATTCCTTACTCCACCTGCCTGGGTGTGGTACCTTTAGCAGCCTCTCTGTACTGATCATTGACTATAATTCAATTTCCAATCCATCAGCTCATTTCTTCCAGAGCTGCCAGAAGATCAGGTCCATAAAGGCAGGGAACAATCCATTCCAATGTACGTGTGGGCTAAGAGAATTTATCCAAAGCATAGGCCAAGTATCAAGTGAAGTGGTAGAGGGTTGGCCTGACTCTTACAAATGTGACTATCCAGGAAGCTATAAGGGGACCCTACTAAAGGATTTTCGCGTATCTCCATTGTCCTGCAACACAGCTCTGCTGATTGTCACTATAGGGGTCACTGGCCTTGTGTTGGCTGCTACTCTGACTGTCCTCTGTATCTATTTTGATCTTCCCTGGTATCTCAGGATGATGTGTCAGTGGACCCAGACCCGGCGCAGGGCTAGGAACATACCTTTAGACAAACTCCAAAGAGCTTTCCAGTTCCATGCCTTTATTTCATACAGTGAACATGATTCTGCCTGGGTAAAGAATGAACTGGTACCTTGCCTAGAAAAAGAAGATATACGGATTTGTCTCCATGAGAGAAACTTTGTTCCTGGCAAGAGCATTGTGGAAAATATCATAAACTGTATCGAGAAAAGCTACAAGTCCATCTTCGTTTTGTCTCCCAACTTTGTTCAGAGCGAGTGGTGCCATTATGAGCTCTACTTTGCCCACCACAATCTCTTTCATGAAGGGTCTAATAACTTAATCCTGGTCTTGCTGGAACCCATTCCGCAGAACAACATTCCTAGCAAGTATCACAAGCTGAAGTCTCTCATGGCGCAGAGGACTTACTTGGAATGGCCCAAGGAGAAGAGCAAACGTGGACTTTTTTGGGCTAACATTAGAGCTGCTTTTAATGTGAAATTAATACTAGACACTGAAAACAATGATGTGGAAACGTAAAAAAAAAAAAAAAAAAAAAAAATCAAACAAAGAACAGAAAAGCCAGGAAATCCAACTTAAGAAACTATCATATCCATGGAGTCTAATGAACATCATGGTGTTAAGTCATTGACTGAATGGTGCCCACATTATCTGTGTGTGTTCAAAACAGACACAGAATGACGGCCATGTTTCACTGAGTTGGGGATGCAGGCAGGGCTGAGGTGGTGCTCACACCTGCCACCTACAGATAGCTCAGTCTCTTCTGGTGTAACCATTGTGCTTCAAATCCAAACAGCCCCATTTGAGTCAACGCTCAGTCACTCAAAGACTTTTCCTCTCCCTTCACCTTTCCCAGATGGATTCTGTGTGAACAGGAGTTTATGGGACTTCATGGCTGTAAGGAAAGAGCCAACCTCACAACTGTATGTGGTGCTCCTTCGAGTGTCCTGTGCATCCTCATTGGCCTCTGGGTGAGCTTTATTATCTGGTTCAACTTTAGGGCTTGGGGAAAAATTAGACCAGTCGTGGAAAATAAAGACACATTTTTTTCTTCACATGTGAATGATCATTAAATTTTTGATCTGGCTACACAAATATGCAGTAGTTTGCATATATGAAAGGATATATAAACTTAGTCATAGGCTGTTGAGGCCAAAGACATGGATTTACCTGCTTGCCAATCACTGCCCCACCCCCACAACCCACACGCACACAACAAACTCAGACCCAAATTTATTTGCAGCTGGTTATTGTATAGGACATTTTGGTGCATCAGAATTTTGCAGAATGCCTCAAAACTAACAAAAGGTGCATTTTAAACAGAAATATTAGGCACAGCTGGGCTGGACTTCCTGAAAAGTAGCAAAAAGAGACCAGTAATCATTAACCCATTTTACCATTTCTGAAAGACTAGATTCAAAAGGGCGATTAGAGAGTCATAAGGAGAGGTTCTCGATCTGTGGGGAGATTGCCTTGGATTTCTTCCAAAGGCAAATGAGAGGGGCTGCGAACATAGTAGAAGAGTAGTCTGGCAGCCCACTTGTAGCCTGAAGGCTCGCAGGGAACAGGAATGCAGAGTCCAGGGCAGCGGGCAGGCGGGGTTAGAGCTCCCAGCAGCACCTGAGGAGTGTCTCCTGGAGTCTTGGTGCTGGGGAGGGCGGTGAACATAGAGATTGGCAAACGATGCTTTACGCATTTAAATGTGTGATAGATATTGACTGTACAGACAAGTGCTTCCTACCTGGAGAATTCCGAAGGCAAAAGGCTGGCTTGGGCAGCCCCAAACGGCAGGATGAGAGGAGAAAGGAAGAAGCGATTGCAATCTGCCCTCCCACTCGTCGATGTGGCAAATTTCCTGCGGGCCATGTCGACCATGGAAAGGGCAGCTGGGATGAAGTTGTCACGAGGGGACCTCAGCTATCTGGGCAGCCTTTTGTATAATAAAGGGGCTAGAGTGGTAAGAGGCCAGGGGGCGAGGGGAAGACGTGTGTGGGGGTGCGGTGAGGGGTGGCTGCTAGAGGTCAACCAGGAAATGTGCCACTCGCATCAAGGAACTGTGCAATGTGGGATCTGCCCGAGGCTTCTAAATAACCCACTGATGCATCCTGTGAAAGAACCAGCATTTGGACCCCTCCATCATGGGAGGCAGAGGCACAGGGCCTGTCTGCCTTAGCCAATGGTTAGCTTCAGGGGGAACTCCTCTCTGTCCGCTATCCTCTTCCCTTGCGGTAGCCAGGGGACACCCAGAATATAGAGAAGACTGAGGAGATGGGGGAAGAGTGAAGACACTGACCACACGCCCCTCACCCCCAACTTCCCAGCAAGAAAGGCCCGAGCCAGGGCCAGGCAGGCTTTTGAGTTCGATATGAGATAGGCATTAAATTGGACTGGCCCGGACATTTGAATGCCTGAAGTACAGGCGCAATTGCTAAACTGAGACCTGTCACTAAAATCTATGGGGTCTGCCCCAAATTCAGAATAGATCCTGACAGAGGGAGAGTCCACAAAACCTGGTTGTGAGGCAGCGGTTAAAGAGAAAAGGGAAACCCTTTCCTTACAGACTTAGCTCATTCAGTAGACCAGTCTCATAATTAATACTTGCATAGAAATAAACCTTAATGAAATTTTATTAGAGTAACCGTCTTCCTTGCGCGTCAGGAGAGCACTGACTTTCCTGCACAGACCTTCTCCCAAACGGTGAATTTTCCTCAGCCTCTGTTGGGCTGTTTCCTAAACTAAAAGACAAAAATGCTAAAACAAACAAACAAACAAACAAACAAACAAAGAGCATTCCCCCTGAATGTGCCACGTTGACTCCCACCTCTGCCACCTCTGCTCCTGGTACGTAGACTGAGATTAGTTTTCCCCAGGAGCATGTCCTTGATCTTTGTCAAGGTGGCAGCACAAACACACACAAATGCTACCTTGGGAAGAGCGAATACGAAAGAAGCTGCTTGGGAAGTTACAAGCGCGGAAATGGGAATAATTGGCAAGAATAGAACGCATGGGTGAGAGAGAACGGGAGGCAGTGGTTTGATGCCTGGGATGTGGGGCAGAGAGAGGATGAGTTTAAAGGAGAAAGTAAACCCAAAAAATAATACTGGGGGAGGAGGAAGTCAGTTTCCTTGGCTTGCCCTTGACCTTTGTGTCTCAGCTCAAAGGTCACTGCCCCTGAGGGGCCTCCCTGTGATTCCCAATCGAAAGGAGCATTCCCCGCAGTCACTCTCTGTCACATCGCTCCCCTTGGCACTTTTACAGCAGACATCACTCCCTGAAATTATCTTGTTTACTTGTTTTCTATTTTCCCTCTGCAAAAAGATATGCTTCCGGAGAATAAGAGGCTTCCGTACCTTGTCTGCTGCTTATCCCCGGTGCTGAGAGTAGTGAGTGACTCATTGCAGCTTCTTGGCAAAAACCTGTTGGATGCGTAAAGAGCCCCAAATGGCCACAAGCATGAAATGTCTTTAAATTCCTCGCTTTCACCTTAAAAACCTGTACAGATAGAGCATCCCCTCCATTCATGTCTGTGCAGTGCCTTCACATCCTCCAATCTACTGCCACAATTCAAAAGGTTTGCTTTAATATGTGTTCAGCGATTAACACTTTGATGAGAATAAGAATTAGGTTCCTTAATAAGGCGACAGGTTAGAAGGAATGGGACATGCCTAGATGATTAGGGAGGGCTGCTAGGATGAACCCTGCTGAAAGGCCTTTGGGCAACCCCAAGGGAGCATACGGGTCCTGGCCTGTGGCTGGGAAGGCCCTTCAATGGGGGGCGGGGGGCAGGGCACAGTGGGTGCAGAGTTGGAAGTAAAAGGACGTCATGAGCAAAGAAAGCATCAGTTAGGTAGCTTTGCTGGGTGTGTTTGTTTTTATGGCTTCTATAATAAATTACCACGCACTGCGTGGCTTAAAACACCAGAAATTAATTCTCTCCCAGTTCAGGAGGCCAGAAGCCTAATATAAAGGTGTCCACAGGATTGGTTCCTTCAGGAGGCTCTGAGGGAGGAGCGCCCCGTGACTCTCCCCGTTTCCGGGGGTTGCCAGCAGTCCTTGGCATTGCTTGGCTTGTAGCTGCATCACTCCTATCTCTGTCTGTGTCTTCATGTGGCATTCTCTTCTAAGTTTCTGTGTCTTTTTTTTCTCTTCTGTCTCTTATAAGGACATAGTCATTGGATATATAGCCCTCTTTTATCCAGTATGATTTTGTCTTGATCCGTACCATCATTATATTTGCAAAGACCCTATTTTCAAGTATGGTCACATTTTGCGGTTCTAAGTGGGTGTGATCTCTTTGGAGGGGTGGGGTGTTAGTCAACCCACTACCCTGGGGGTGGCATGGCTGTCTCTGATGACCTGGGGGTTCAGCTGCAGGTGGCTGCACAAACACACAACAATGCTGCCTTGGGAAGAGAGAATATGAAAGAAGCTGCTTGGGAAGTTACGAGGGCAGAAATGGGAATAATTGGCAAGGAGAATAGAATGCACGGGTGAGAGAGAACGGGAGGCAGCGGCTAGATGCCTGGAATGTGGGGCAGAGAGAGGGTGAGTTTAGAGAAGAAAGTAAACACAAAAAAATAATACTGGGGTATGAGGAAGTCAGTTTCTGTCTAGTTTTCTGGAGACTGACTTGACTAGAAAGGAATGAGAATAAATTACAGGCAGTAGAAGAGACTTGAAAGGATTTCTAAAGTCACAAGGACTTTTTGAGGGTTTTTAACTGTAGTTCATTTTTGAGGAATCTCCGCAGCATCAAGCCTAAATTTGAAGTTGTTTTTATCTTCCTCCAGTCATTCCATCAACTGGAACCTGAAAATCTCCCCTTCTAATCCCTTAATGATATCTCAAGTAGATTTTCTATCTCTCCAGTTCTTTTGAGGAATTAATAGTGCAATCCAGTTTAATATGTTTAATCTCCAATTCCACCTAAACTCCTTGCCTTTCCCCATATCAGAGGTTAGGCTTATAGCTCAGTGTTGATATATATATGGGTGGGGGTGGGTGTCATCAACCTGAGTTACACACCCCCTCCTCCTCCCTCCCCCACGTCTAGCTTTCTGATGTGGAGACAAGGAATGAGATGTAGGAAGGCTGACATTTTTTTCAATGATTGTATTGGTTAAGGTACAGGCTAAGCTGTTGAATAAGGAAAACCCAAACACAGGGGCTTCTATAAAATAGAAATTCCTCTTTCTTAAATAATAGTCAGAAGTTCTCTGATAGGTAGCTGTCTGAACTCTACAAAGTCATTCACAGATTCAGGTTGACTAGTTGACTCTGTTGCTCATAGCTTGCCTTCTCTTCTGGTCTCCATTCTCCTTTACATGGAGTGGCAAGAATGAGTGAAGTCTTTCTGTGCTTTCTCTGAGTATGTGGACCAAGGAAAGCTCTGGTGAAGCTATACCACCTTTTTCAGGTGCATGATACCACAGTCTCTAATTGCCTATTAGTAAGTGTTACTCCAACAGAAATCTCCTGGAGAGTAGATGTCAGTCCCTCTGTTTACTGACACTGCTGAACTCCAGGGGGCACATGTAATCTCTATGACTTCTCAGAGAGGGGCCACTTTCAGCAGGAGTCAAGGGTCCTGCACATTTCTACATCAGAGCAACTATCCATTTGGGGGAAGAGATGTCTAGTCTCCCTGTCCAGTGTCTGTGAGTAATTCTATTGGCATGCTCTCTTCACTTGGCTTGGGAAGAAGGGGATGTCACCTCATCCATGGGGAGAAGGGGTGCAGTCTTACATCACAAGCACTGGTATCCCAATGCTGCTGATGCTCTTGCTGCTGTCCACGGCATTCTCAGGTGGCTGGGAAATGTGGGGCGAGGTGGTGGTGGGGTGGCACTGTCTGCTTCTACTGCTTTGTAGAATGCCCTGAGAGAGGTGTTTGGCCCCAATTGCTGGCATCTGTATTAGAATATGGGCTATAGAACACTTCCTGGTTCTCAGTTTTAAACCCAACACATAGGAAAAGTCTAGTCAATATGCTATTACATAATCAGAGCCAACAGATGGGAAGGGAAACTGAAATTGTTGGTAAGCTATCAGATAACATGTCCAGTGAGCAACCTAAAAATCTATTCTAAATTTGAACTACATAAATATAGAAATATATGAAAATAGTAACAGAAGAAAAGGCAGAGAATAATTGTATGGCTGTATGCCCATTGGTTCACAAAATCTACTTCATGAAATATATCCTAAGGAAATAATTGTTCATACACATCCTAACGAACTACATGCACATGCTGCTTTTTGTATTGTTTATAATAGAAAAAATTGACAACAACCTAAATATCCAGTAAGAGAAGACTGGTTAAATACATTCTTATTAAAATACTTTAGGAATCAAGATGGCAGAGGAGTGAGTGGAAGTCACACTGACCTCATTCCAGGACTAACTTGGAATTATAATTAAGTTGTGGAAAAAGCACCTGAAACAAACAACTGAACAATAGCAAAAGAGGAGTCTTATAACCTTGGATGGATAGAAGAATCAGCATTAGCACAACCTAACTGGTAAAGAATGCAGTGGAGACTCAAGAAGGTGAGCAGGGTGCCCACGGGAGGCAGCACCAGAAGGAATATTGAATTGGCCAGTTGGATCCCCCTGAGAAGAGCGGGGTCTAAACCATAAGTGGGGATCTCCAGCCTACAGCACCAGAGCCCAAAAAGTACATAGAAAACAAACAGCTGCAAAAAGCGACAGGGTTGTTCTCTGCCAGAGATGGGCGGCTGGAGACTCAAAGAGTCATTTAAAGGGCCAACGCATAAATTTTTGTTTGCAGTCACTTACCCTGGGCTCTGGCAAAGGTGGAGGCATAGTGGGCTGGAGACACCTAAGGAGAGACTAGGAAAGGAGGCTTTGGGGAGAGAGCTGAGAGAGTAGTCGGGGGTATCCCAGTGCTGACTGATCCCCCCTGGTGGCAGCAACCATCTTGCTCAGGCAGACCATTCCCCCAAGGAGCAATAGCATGAGAGGACCCAAAAACCCCACCCCAGGAGGGTCTTGACCCTGCCCTGTGGTGTCTATAAGCCAGCCTGCTGAGTACAGAGTGGCAGCCACAGATAGTAGATCCCTGGCTAAAGGGGATGCAGAGTGGTCTAGAAACACTTGAGGAGAGACAGGAGATGCAGGCTTTGGAGAGAGAACAGACAGATTAGCTGGCGGGATCCTGGTGCTGACTCCTCTCCCATATGGCAGCAGTCATCTGGCTCAGCAGACCACTCCCCTGAGTGGCAGCAGCATGAGAGAACCCAATAACTCCACCCCCAGGAAGGACTCTGCCCCGCCCAGTGGTGTCTCTAAGCCTGACTACTGAGTGCAGAGTGACTAGATTAACAACTGAAGGAGACAGCCACAAACAGATTCCTGGAAGTCTTGAACAGATTGCCTAAGGTCAGAAAGGGTCAACATCTCACATCATTAGAGGCAGATCCAGAAAGAAAAAAAACCAAACAGTGGTCTCCTACCATAGAAGTTCACACCCCAAAGTCAGGAAATCAAGAAAGATCAATTTAAGAAGCAGAAGCGAAAAAGGAGAGTCTCACAAATAATGGGAAGACAAAGAAATACCCCACAGTCAAAGGGAAAGGAGAAATCCCCAGACAGAGAAATAAATGAAATAGAGACAAGTCAACTAGCAGATATTGAGTTCCAAACAACAGTTCTAAGGAAGCTCAATGAGCTCAGTAAGCTCAGAGAGAATGACAAAAAACTACAGGGAAACTACAAGAAACTTACTGAAAACTGTATCAGCATGAAAAAGGACATAGAAACTATTATTAAGAGGCAAGAGCAAATGAAGAATACAATTTCTGAATTGAAGAATACAGTAGAAGGAATCCAAAGCAGGCTAGATGATGCAGAGGATTGACTCAGCGAGCTGAAGGACAAGGTAGAAAAAAGCTCCCAGAAAGAGCAAGAAAATGAAAAAAGACTCAAAAAGAATGAAGAGGCATTTAGGGAAATGCAGGACAACCTGAAACGTAATAATATCTGTACAATAGGGATACCAGAAGGAGAAGAAGAGGAGCAAGGAATAGAGAACCTGTTTGAAAAAGTAATTTGAAAAGTAAATTCCCTAATTTGAGGAGACAAAATGTCAGGCAAGTCCAGGAAGCACAGAAGATCCCATTAAAGAGGGACCCAATGAGGCCCCCTCCAAGACACATCATCATTAAAATGGCAAATATTAAAGACAAACAGAGAATTCTAAAGGCAGCAAGGGAGAAACAGGGAGTAAAATACAAGGGAGCCCCGGTACAGCTAGCAGCTGACTTCTCAGCAGAAATACTGCAAGCCAGAAGGGAATGGTAAGAAATATTCCAAGTCATGAAAAGCAAAGGCCTGCAACCAAGACTGCTCTACCCAGCAAGGCTCTCAATTAAAATGGAAGGCAAAATAAGGAGCTTCTCAGACAAAAGAAGGCTAAAAGAATACACCTCCACCAAACCAGCAGTGCAAAATATGCCAAAGGGACTACTTTAAGAAGATGAAGAAAAAGAGTCTATGAATACCCAGTTCCTTTCACAGTCACCAATACTTGATATTACCAATATTTTTAATACTCATTAATCTGATTGTGACAATGATGTATTATTTTAATTGTTCCTTTATTATTTGTTGAAACTAAACCTGTTTTTGTATATTTCTTGCCTATTTGTATTATTTTTAAAAAGCTTCAAATGACTTTTTGATATTCTTTATCCATTTTTTGATTAAATGTTTGTAGAATTTTTTTCCCTAAAAAAATACATTAACCCTTTTATAGATGTGTTGCAAATACTTTCCTATTCTATTGCTTGTCCTTTAACGTTTTTTACATGAATATTATGGTATAGTCTTAAATGTTTAATATAGTCATATTGTCAATATTTTACTTAGTAGCTTCTGGATTTGAATATATTACTTCAGGATAAGAAAAATATTATTTTGTATTTTTGCCTAAAACTCCTTAGGTTTTACATATTGATTTTTAACTCACCTGAATATTTGTTGTATAATGTATGAAATAGGGCTCTATATTTGCTTTATTTCAAGTAATAGTGATCCATGCACCTTATATATTGAATAAGCCTTATTTTCCCCATTGATTTGAAATATCAATTTAATCATATATTACACTGTTAGAAAGATATATGTTTGTTTCTAGACTGCTCATTTTATTTCGTTGATCTACTTGTGCAGCTGTCATGATTGCTGAAACTTTACAATGGATTTAAATTTTTTAACATTTTATAATGGATCTTGACGTTAATTAAATAAATAAATAAACTCAATCTGCATTAAAAAAAAGAAGAAGAAAGAAAGAAGGAACTCCTACGTTTTGCGACAACATGGATGAAAGTGGAGAATATTATGCTAAGTGAAATAAGCCAGTTAGTGAAAGACAAATACCGTATGATCTCACCTATAAGTGAAATCTATTCAACAAAATAAACTAATGAACAAAATAAACCACAGGCATGGAAACATGGAGCAGACTGAAAGTGACCAGAGAAGATGGGGAAGGAGGACAATGGTGGAAATAAGGAGAAGGAATTAAACAAAGAACATGTCTGAATGACCCATGGACATGGACAACAGAGTGGGAATTGATTGTGGGAGGGGGGGGCGGGGTGGGATGGGTGGAGGAGGGCAAAGGGGGAAAAACTGAGACAACTGTAGTAGAATAAACATAATTGAAAAATAAAAATAAAGTTAATAAATAAAATACTTTAAAAAAACATTAGAAATAAAATGGACTACTATTCAGCCAGTAATAAAAGCTGTAGATGGATATTTACTGACATGAAAAGATATTTACTATGTGTTATGGATTAAGAAAAGCAGATTACAAACCAGTACACATGATTTAAGGCTGTGTGTCGGGGTGGAGAATAAATTGGTACAAGCTCTCTGGACAGTTTGAGGAGAGGCATCAAGAGCCTAGTCTGCATGGAAAAGTCTGCATGGCGGCAACAAACGAGATATTAAATTATCTCTGTAGGGTAAGGTTATCATGGATTTGATCTTTTCTTGATTAATATTTTATCATTTTTCTTCAGTAAACACTTATTACTTGGATAATTAAAAATTAAAATAATTAAACAAAATTATGTTTAGGAAGAACACATGCACATATGTTTATTTGACCGTGTTATGGAGAAGAACTTTGTAAACCTAAAAGCAATGTAACAGTGGTCTGCTAGAGCTGGTTTGTACAGATTTGTGAGCCTGTTGTTAAATATTTAAGAATTTTGCAAGCAGGTCAGTTGGTAGCTGGAAATGTGCTACAGTGGAAATATATACGTTGCCCATATCAGCAAGTGCTACAAATCAGGCTTTTTTGTAACCTACCAAACTAAATGGCAGTGATAGCAAAGAAAAAGTCAACCTACTTGTTTATATCAAAATGTATGCATTTATTGGTTCAAAAGATCATGAAATAAAAAAGTAAATGATGGGGGGAAGATGTTTGCAAAAAGTTTGACAGAGGGTTGATGTCAGTAACATAAAAGAGAACACGTAATTAAATAGTAAAAACATAGCCCTGAAAGAGACATAGCCAGATTTTGTGAACAGGTAATTCACTAAAGGATACAAATTGCCCATAAACATGGAAAACCATCCCAGACATTTATAATTAAAGAATATTAAAATGAAACGATATGAGATATCACCATCTATGAAACTGACAAACCTGGAAAACGTTCCTTTGTGGAGAATGTATAAAATGTGTTCTCTGGCACACACTTGGGACAAACGCCCCAGAGAGCTCTTTCTCGGGCCGAGTGCATCAAGTGCACCCCCCGCTGCGGTTGGGTAGAGCTGGGGCCTGCAGGGGAGCGGACAGGGCGGCAGCCCAGCGGTGGGGTGTTTCCTTTTAGGCTGATGAAATGTTTCCGAATGGACTGTGGCGATGGTTGCACAACTCTGTGAATATGCCTAAAGCCATCGAATTGTACACTTTATTTTTATTTATTTTTCTAAATCACAGCACTTTTTTAAAAAAAATACAGATTCTATTGAATTCTGAATTCGAGCACAAATTCAGGAATAAAGTATACATTGCATTAATACTCAAATATAAAAAGACTGAACAGTTATGTTGTAACATGAATATGCTGTGAGAGAAGCAAAAATTAGAGAGCAGGTGTCCAATCCCAGTTAGGTCCCTTTGCTAATATTACTGGTCGCACAGAATCAGTACAAGCACTTTCATCCAAGTTGTGCACAGAAAGGTCAACTTTCTCTGCATGTAATTGCAGGATATTTACACTGTCCCAGCTCCAAAAAGAAATGCCTGGGTGTGGATGGGGGGGGGGGGGGGGGGGGTAGGGGACAAAAACTGCTACTTAGAGACGCAGAGTGGTGCCTTGAGTCTAACACGTGGGACTTCTTGTTTGAGTTAGCTCTTTTGGCTGCTATTAACCGAACTTGGGCTCATACTTGCATGGCTGTGATAACTCCACCTAGGCCTGCGCTGTCCACTATGGTAGCTACTAGCTCTGTGTGAGCACTGAGCCCAGGAGATATGAGAAGCCCAACTGAGATCCACTTGCTGGTGTTCAAATTATTTAATAATGGCCCTAAAGAGCAAGAGTAGTGATTCTGATAATTCAGACATGTCAAAGAAAAGTCATAAAGTGCTTCCTTTAAGTGAAACAGTTTGTATATGTAGGAAAAAACATAGTATATATAGGATTTAATATTATCCATTGGGGGCCTTGGAATGTATCTTCTGTGGATAAGGGGGAGACTACTGCAGTCTCTAGGCCTGGTTTACAAAGTCAAATGCCTTTGACTTTGGGAGCCAGGAACTGAATTCTTAGTCAAAGACCACCCTCCTCCCCAGTTAGGCATTTGGTACACAGCCAGTGACCAGACCCTCCAGGGTTTGAGGGAAGGAACGGTGGGAGTGGAGCGGGGAGGAGGTCCATTCTTTCAGTTTCAGAAATATATTTATAGACACATTTTCCCTCTTTAAAAAAATGTGAGGGGGTGGGAGAAAGGTCGATAGGTAGATAGATAATATTGCAAGTCCCAAAGAATCCCCAAATCCCCAGGTTCTTCGTTTAGGAAAGTGGGCCTTGCTCACGGTGGTAGAAAAGCAGCTTCCAGCAAAGCATTGTGTCCAGTTTGTGACTGGACGCCATGCAACGCTAGGATGAGGACAAGTTCAGAGGAACTCAGCCAGCATTTCGTACCTTTATTTGTCCATTTTTTGTTTCGTTATTTTGCTATTTTAAAAGACAAGAGTGGAGCTATCAGATTGGATTCCTTGGGGGTGCTGGCAACAACCCAAAGCAAGTGTTTTAGACTTTACCCGAAAATAGGGATTGGTAGATAGCATGCTCTTAACGGGAAAATTTTTTTAAAAATCCCCTTTTGAAGAATGTTTGAACATAACAATGGAAAACAATTTGAACACCAGATTTTCTCTGAAAACAAATCTGTTTAAAAAAGACATGATTTATACACATTTTATATTAGCACATGAATGGTCTTTCCTCTTTATGAATGAGTTTAAGCAAAATTTTGACATCAACCCCTCCCTCTTTCCACTCTGTCACTTACTAGTGGACTGATCAAAAGGTAAAAAGAAAATCAAAACACCTGAAATATACCCAAGACCAGCATTCCCACCCCTACCCGCATGGCTACAGAGATAAACATTTTGGATTCAGCCAATAATGATCTGTGGATTATTAATACCACCTCCTTCAGTTCAATAGTAAGCGGATGGTAGTGAAATACAGAGCCACAAAGATATAATTCTATTTTAATACTGGCCTATCAAATTAACCCACAGTCCATATTCTACATATGAATAGGAGAAAATAGGTTTACACTTACTGTGCAATGTAATTTCAGCGGGATTCAATAGATGGCACAAAAGAGCTCTGCTCCTAAGGTTAAATCTGGTTACCAGTGAAATAAATACTTGAGGAAGTATTTGACTTTGCTACAGACCGCCAATGAGACAGCCAGTGAGACAGACGAGCAAACTGTTTTGGTAAGTGGTATCTTCTTAAAATTATTATTCTATAAAGGAACATAATGCTATAGCCAGTATTTGGACACAAAAATCTCAGTCTCTATGATTAATACCTGGGTGTTTCTCTAAGTGGGTTATTTCTGAGGTATACTTACTGCAGTTTGAACTAACGTTTGCTTATCAGTTCTTTCTCCTCAGTCAGAGAGAGAGAGAGAGAGAGAGGAGAGAGAGAGTTTGTTTTTTCCTTGAATGACACCTCATGTCGAGCATAATTTGCTAGCAAGGGATATATATTTGATTCAGGAGATGAGTATTTGTGTCACACACATTTTCTCATGATTTCCTTACGGAGCTGCTAGCTGCTGACCTCAGGTTGTATGCTCTTCGTACTGCCCGCTTCCATCTCTTTGTGATGGGAATGCTGAGAAAAACTCCTGCAGGCAGTGCTGCCTTGTGACTCCTCTGCTTTCGTGGGCAGGTTTATTTCAGTTTCTTTTCTGGGCTGTTGCCACAAGCTATTCTTTTGTTTTCTCAGACCACTGAAACTAGTCTGTGGAGCTCCTGGTTGGGTGGAATGGTAGGTTTTGAAAATGTTTCCCAGGTGTCTCCCAATTTGATCAAAAGAATTGAAAGTGAGTGTGTCTTTACAAAAAAAAAAAAAAAAAAGTCACAAAACCACACAGGTAACAAAGCAGAAAAGCTCTTGAACTCATTCTGATCTTTTCAACCTATGGTTAATAGCTGGTTGGCCTGATGCAGAAAAGGCTCACTTAGTATTTGCAGACTGAAGTCAGTGGGCTGGAGAGATTGTGTGATTATCTGTTAAGACAAGTCAAAGTTCGGATTTGATGCCCCCAACTGTCTCTGAACAAAGGTAATTCAAATGAATTGATGCATCATATCATATACTGGGAGGCTAAACTTACTGTATCACAGAAATTGACATAGACACATCTAGAGATACTTTTATTCTTTCAAATTAAATCATCCTTTTTCTAATCAACTTGGCAAATAATCATTCTGTTTGGTAGTAAAATACTTTTAAGTTCTAATATATATGAGATTCAGTGCTGGTTATTAGGACTCTAATGAAAAAATATTGATTTTCACTGATTTAACAAGTTTGGTGTATATATAAAATTTAAAGATCTTATAAGTACCTAAAACTCAGTTTCTCGTAAGTACAATACTTTGACTCCTTAATTACAGAAATAAAGATGATACTTCTGAGTACTTCAAATTTATTACTATAAATGAAAGGGCAAACTAGAGGTTGGGCAAATAGAAGACAGCTGAATCAATTAATTTTGCTGAATAAAGCAAGCTGACGCCATGTTTTCATGAAACACTCAGGGGCAGAATTTTATGAATTTAAATATTCGCCATGGTTGCTGTTGTTAAGGAAATGAAGGAAACTTTGGTCTTGCTCGTGGCAGGGTCGCTGTGCACTAAGCCCTCCTGCCCATTGCTCAGGCATGGGGTCTTGTCTCTCTGGTCACTGCCTGTGTTCCATGCCTGACTCTACTGATTGCTGCTTCTTGAACCCTGGAGTTGACCAGAAGGCAGAAACACCCTCAGATTTGAATTCAGTCTTTCAATAAGTAAGGAACCTCATTTGAGCGTTAAGCCCAAACTACTTTTACTTTGACTTACTTTTACCAGATAGTTTTGTTTTGAGATATTAGGCACTGGCCCCAGTGATATTTGAATATTATTTTGGTGATCACTTTACTTCTCTTTGCGTCAGTAGCTCTTTCAGGAAGTCTAGGAGGAAGAAATGGGAAATTTCTGGGACTTTCAGTCAAATACGATCAATGCCGTAAATATGCCACATTCACTTTTAACATGCACTTTAATGTGTGTGTCCTCTTTCTTGCTCAGGGTCTTCATGAGCGGTGGTGGAGGGGGTGCTGCTGGGCCCTCTCCTACATTAAGAGAAATCAGGATAGCCAGGGATCATGGGGCACCTCTACAAAAGGGGGAGTCCAAGCAATGCTTCAAAAACCAGATACCTTTGCGTGTCTAACTCGGAGAACTTCTGCAACACACAGTTGTTTCTGGGACCTGAATTAGAGCCAGCCTTTGGCATCCGTGGGGGATGGTTCCAGGGCTCCCTTCTATACCCAAGTCCTCAGATGCTCAAGTCTTTTATGCATTGTAAAATGACATCGTATTTGCGTGTAACTGAAGCACATCCTCCCATATACATTAAGTCATTTCTAGATTACTGTTAAACCTACTACAGTGTAAATGCTATGTAAATAGTTATATTGTTGAGGGAGTAATGAGATGGGGAAAAGCCTGTACATGTTCAGCAGAGATGCAACAATCTTAGGCTTAACAACACAGCACACATCAGAAATAATAGCACATTTTTTAAAGAATGTTTTTGATCTGAGATTGGTTAAATGTGTGGATGCAGAACCTGGGACTAGAGAGGGCTGACTGTATTCAGGTCCTCCTGTGCTCACTGAGCGAGATGAGGGGACATGTAAAGAGGAACTTGATTTTGCTGATACTGTTGGTTTGCTTGCCTAATGCAGTCTAGGGGATTTTGAATAATATCCTTGCAAGATCTCTGTAGCCATGTAGCACCAGCTCCGAGTATCTCTGGGAGGGAGGGATGTATCACTCTCTAGGGTTCACCTCAACACAACTCCTTCCGGTCTCAGGTGCCTTTGAAATGGTGGTAACAAAATAGCATCTGAGATATACCTGTAGTTTGCTATAATGTGTATGTTTTTGCCCAAATTTTTGAGGAAAAAATAAGGATGTGCATTATTCGTGGGTAGTACTAATTCTGTATCTATATAAATGTTTTAAATTCCTTTATTTATACATATGCATTAAAAGTGTAACTCTAGAAAGCAATAATGATATCTATATACAAAATAATACCCCGGAATATGATGATCGGTTTTATATATAAATAAAAAATTGAATTAAAAAATTAAAATGAAAGATTTTTTTCCCCCCCTGAAAGTTTGGATCAAAAACATGAGTGTGCATTATACAAAGCACAATGCAGTAGTGGGCTGATAACCTAGAGCAATAAGCATGACCTAGAACAAAACACATTCTCTTCATAGAGAATAAACACATATCGGATAAATGAGTTTAAAAAGTTCTCTGAATAAGAGAGACGAGGAAACCTCTCCCATCCTCCAAACCTCTCACAGCTCACCGCCCCCTCCTCACTCTCAGAACACCCCCCCCAGGCCCGGCAATGACTTGCACCCTGCACAGCCCTGGGCCTCGCTCGCCCCATGCACGGCGCTGACCTCCTCACTGTGCCTCAGACAAGTCAGCCTCACTTCCACCTCGGGACCCTTCTGCTTGCCTTTTCCTTCACCAGAAATGCTCCCCTCCACTCCCCGCCCTGAGAGCTCTGTTCCGGTTTCTACCTCAATGCCATTTTTTCAGAAAGGCTCTCTCTGACTAACCCATCTAAAAAGACCACCATCAACCACTGTTACATACCTACTATTATTCCTGATTACTCTGCTTTACTTTTCTATATAGCACTTATCACTACATGATATTACATTTAGTCATTTACTTGTTTGTTTTCTGTCTCCCCCACTAGATGATAAGCTCCTTGATAATTAGAATTTTACCCTGTTCACTGCTTTATCTCCAGTTCCTAAAAGATGGCCAATAGGGTGTCAGTAAATACTGATTGAATAAGTGCATTTTCTGAAGGCCCATTTATTATGATCTAATTGCCTTTTGGATAAACCAAAGTTAGGCACTAAACCATGTGTAGATAAAAAAGGTAATGTAATAAGGGTCTGAATTCAACCACATGGGAAGAAAACACTTAAGAAAGCCACAGGAAAGTGTACATTAAATTTAGAAAGTACACCAGCTATGAACACCTAGCTTGAGTTCTAAATGATCTCGGGAGGGTTGGGGTGGGAAGTCTTTGTGAATATGTAAAACCATCTGTATAGAGTCCTGTGACTGCTGCAACAAATTACCATATACTTGGTAGCTTCAAACAACACAAATTTATTTTCTCACGGTTCTGGAGCCCAGGAGTCCAAAATCAAGGCGTCAGCAGGGCTGTACTCTGCCTAGAGCCTCTTCCAGCTTCCAGCGGCTGTCGTCCTTCCTCACTTTGTGGCTGTATCCCTCCAACTCCTGCCTCTGTCTTCACATGGCTTTCCCACTCTTTGTCTCTGTTGTCTGCTGTCATTTTGTCAAATACCCCTCAGCCTTTCTCTTTTAAGAACACTTGTCATTGGGCTTAAGGACCATGTGGATAATCAATAATGATCATTTCAAGATACTTAATTATCTCTACAAAGACCATGTTTTCCAAATAATGTAACATGCACTGAGTCTGCAGATTATGATGTGGTTAGGGGGTGGACATATCTACTGGGGGGGAGGGCATCGTTCAAGTCACTGTACCAAAGAGGTAGTATAATTATGTATCACTATGTGTATTTCCCTGGTTTTAGATTATGTGACTCCAAGGAATGACACCTTCACTTTATGAGTCTCTAGTAAAAAATGATTCATGTCACTTATGCCTAATTTAATGCAATCATTTAATGTGGACATTTCTTTTTTCTAGGATCTGTATATCAACATGCTCTGAAGAATAGCAACTATAATGTCTAGCCTTACAAAATGACTAAAACTAATTCTACCACCTTCCATTTTGCCATCATCTTCATGTTAATACTTGAGATCAAAATCCAATTATCTGATGGAAGTGAATTTTTAGTTGACAGATCAAAGAGAGGTCTCATCCATGTCCCCAAAGACCTATCCGTGAAAACAACAATCTTAGATCTATCACAAAACAATATATCTGAGCTTCGAACATCTAACATCCTATCACTATCAAAGCTGAAGATTTTGATAATTTCTCATAATCAAATCCAGTATCTTGACCTCAGTGTTTTTAAATTTAATGAGGAATTGGAATACTTGGATGTGTCCAACAACAAGTTGAAGAAGATTTCTTGCTACCCTACTGTGAATCTCAAGCACTTAGACCTCTCATTTAATGCATTTGATGCCCTGCCTATATGCAAAGAGTTTGGCAACATGTCTCAACTAGAATTTCTGGGTTTGAGTGCCACACAATTACAAAAATCTAATATGCTGCCAATTGCTCATTTGCATATCAATAAGGTTTTACTGATCTTAGGGAATATTTATGGGGAGAAAGAAGACCCTGAGAGCCTTCGAGACCTTAACACAGAGAATCTGCACATTGTTTTCCCCACAAGAAAGGAATTCCACTTTATTTTGGATGTGTCAGCCAGCACAGCAGTAAGCCTGGAACTGTCTAATATCAAATGTGTGCTAGATGAGAGTGAATGTTCTTATTTCCTAAATGTTCTGTCAAAACTTCAAAAGAATTCACGTTTATCAAATCTTACTTTAAACAACATTGAAACAACTTGGTATTCTTTCATTAGGATGCTCCAGTTGGTTTGGCACACAAGCATAAAATATTTCTCAATTTCACATGTGAAACTACAAGGTCACCTTGGTGTCATCGATTTTGATTATTCAGACACTTCACTGAAGGCCTTGTCTGTTCACCAAGTTGTCAGTGATGTCTTCAATTTTCCACAAAGTCACCTCTATAGAATCTTTTCAAATATGAACATCCAGAATTTCACAGTGTCTGGTACACACATGTTCCACATGGTTTGTCCATCCCAAATGAGCCCATTTCTGCATTTGGATTTTTCTGATAATCTCTTAACAGATACAGTTTTTAACAATTGTGGAACCTTGGCTCGGTTAGAGACACTTAGTTTACAGATGAATAAATTAAAACAACTTATAAATATAGGTCATATGACCAAGGAGATGAAGTCTCTGCAACAATTAGATATTAGTCAGAATTCTCTAAGTTATGATGAAAATGAAGGATATTGTTCTTGGACTACTAGTTTATTAATTTTAAATTTGTCTTCAAATATACTTACTGACTCTGTTTTCAGTTGTTTACCTCCTAGGGTTAGGGTTCTTGACCTTCATAATAACAGAATAACCAGGATCCCTGAAGATGTCACCAGTCTGGAAGCTTTGCAGGAACTCAACGTTGCTTTCAATTCCTTACTCCACCTGCCTGGGTGTGGTACCTTTAGCAGCCTCTCTGTACTGATCATTGACTATAATTCAATTTCCAATCCATCAGCTCATTTCTTCCAGAGCTGCCAGAAGATCAGGTCCATAAAGGCAGGGAACAATCCATTCCAATGTACGTGTGGGCTAAGAGAATTTATCCAAAGCATAGGCCAAGTATCAAGTGAAGTGGTAGAGGGTTGGCCTGACTCTTACAAATGTGACTATCCAGGAAGCTATAAGGGGACCCTACTAAAGGATTTTCGCGTATCTCCATTGTCCTGCAACCCAGCTCTGCTGATTGTCACTATAGGGGTCACTGGCCTTGTGTTGGCTGCTACTCTGACTGTCCTCTGTATCTATTTTGATCTTCCCTGGTATCTCAGGATGATGTGTCAGTGGATCCAGACCCGGCACAGGGCTAGGAACATACCTTTAGACAAACTCCAAAGAGCTTTCCAGTTCCACGCTTTTATTTCATACAGTGAACATGATTCTGCCTGGGTGAAGAGTGAATTACTACCAAACCTAGAAAAAGAAGATATACAGATTTGTCTCCACGAGAGAAACTTTGTTCCTGGCAAGAGCATTGTGGAAAATATCATAAACTGTATCGAGAAAAGCTACAAGTCCATCTTCGTTTTGTCTCCCAACTTTGTTCAGAGCGAGTGGTGCCATTATGAGCTCTACTTTGCCCACCACAATCTCTTTCATGAAGGGTCTAATAACTTAATCCTGATCTTGCTGGAA
Organism: Pteronotus mesoamericanus; assembly: GCF_021234165.1. NCBI lineage: Eukaryota > Metazoa > Chordata > Mammalia > Chiroptera > Mormoopidae > Pteronotus > Pteronotus mesoamericanus. Next base: position 23,693,438 of record NW_026555234.1, on the reverse strand, counting down.
CCCATTCCAAAATATTCTATTCCTAGCAACTATCACAAACTCAAAACTCTCATGGCGCAGAGGACTTACTTGGAATGGCCCAAGGAGAAGAGCAAACATGGACTTTTTTGGGCTAACCTAAGAGCATCAATTTGTATTAAGCTGATGGAGCAAACAAAAGAATAGATCACACGTGCATTTAAAAATATTCTCTTTTCACTGTGGCTGCTTTTGGAAGTTTCAACAATGACTTTATTTCATATCAACACAAATCTAAACATGACTTTGAATTTATGAAATAGATAAAAATGTGTATTTTTCAGGCTCCAGTTCACCATTTATGGTAATAAAAGTGAATGAAATGATACAACTTTGATATAAACAGTTAATTTCTAGCATATGAGAGGTTCACTTATTTCTTTGCTAGGACTGAATTCATTGAATTCATTATGTAATCAAGAGAAGCACCTGTACAAACTACCTTAGTGATAGATGTTCCCGTGTCCTGGGGTTAATGTTAGAAGACGCCATGCCTTTTATACCTGTAGCTGGGTTTGTATAGCAGATTTCTATAGCTGTTGGTGCATTTTTCATTTCCACTCAGCATTTGGCTCTATGTGCTGACGGCTGCTCATTGTTAATGCTGGGGACACTTTGCCTGAAGGGATTTCCTTCTGCACTTGGCCCACAAAATGGGCAATCCAGAGGTGCTGGAGATTGTCCTTGGAAGCAGTCCTTCACCAATGCCACACATAAAATTGGCAGATAAATACCCCAACTTTTTTGCCCATTTGGAGGGGATAAATCTGGGGGTGTACTTGACACTTTCCCCGAGTTCCCCCGTATGATAGAATTCTGATTCTCCGTGGTAGAAAACAACTTGATAAAGCATTCTTTACTGGGTTCATTTTTATTATCTCATATAATCATTCCTCCAAGAGTGTTTCCTTGGATCAGCTCTGAAGTAAATGACTTGTGGGTGAATACTTGTCTCAGGCGCTGCATCTGGGGGACCCAAACCAAAAGTATGTGACATCTCAGGCCACATGGAAATTCAGAGTCTGGTTTTCTGTGGCTGGAGATCTTGCTGAGACTCCAGTTGTCTGAACTGGCATGCGTGAGAGCCTTTGCTCTTCTGATCAGGGGAGGAATGTAGTCAATGTGTGCCACTTCTATACACAGCATCCCTGTTTGGGGGGAACTCTTAAACTAGGGTATGGACAGATGAAAGCAATGCAAGAAATGAGCAATCTCTATCAGATATTTTTTTCCAGGTTTATTTTATCAGATATTTTTCATCCTCATCAAATATTCTGTCTACGCTTAGTCTCTGGCAGCCAGCTGTGGGCAGGTGCAGCCTGGCGGCACCTTGCCTTAGCTGCCCCATCTGTGTCTCACTTTGTGCCCTCTGGCTTCACTAACACCACTGCACAGGAAGTCGGCAGAAGCTTGTTCAACCTTTCTGGTAGAGGCACAAACCTGGAAGTGCCATAGATACCCCTGAGGAGACACTTGACCATTTAGATATTCCTCTCTTTTATTTTGGGGGTAAAAAAAGAAATGAGGCATAGTTCTGTGATGAATTTTAGTTAAAATTATCGTGGTGATCATTTCACAATATATACAATATAGCATGATGTTGTATATGTGAAACTAATATGTTATATGTCAATTACATCTCGATTGTGTTAAAAAGCCCACAACAACAACAACAAAGGAAAAAATGAGGCATAATCTACACCATTCCTCAAAGAGTCCCCAGCAAGACTGAACATTACTTACCCATAGGAGTAACCAGATCAACAACTCACTCTAAGATTGGCTTTCTCTTCTTCCTTGTTTCATTCTTCTTACTTCCCTTACTCTAAAGCCCTGAGATTTACATCTTCAAACAAATGATCTCCACATAAAAGTCTTGTCTCAGTCTCCACTTCTGGTAAGAGAAACTCAAATAACACACACATATATATACTAGTTGCTTCTTGCCCTAAGAAACATGGAGTCAATCAGAGGATATGACAAGTATCCAGATAACTAAAATAAAAAAATCAATGAAGCAAAAAGATACAACTGAAGTTCAGTAGACCACTTAGATTGAGTGAAGAAAATCTTAGAAACAATGGTTTTTCTACTCAGCCTTGAAGGAAGACTTTAACTTGGGATTTTTCAATGTGTGATGAAGAATAGAAAGGCCATTGAGATTGTAAATAGAGAGATGAAGAGAAAAAAGACAGGAATGTCCAGGCCTATTCTGGGCTAGTGTCCCAATTTTACTGAACTGTCAAGTTTATTAAAAATGATAGTGAGATATGAGTATGGGAAGTTAGATTAAGCCCTGGAAGGTGTGGCTCCCTGGATTGAGTGCCAGCCTGCAAACCGACAGGTCGCTGGTTTGATTCTGGGTCAGGGCACAGGCCTGGGTTGTGGGCCAGGTCCCTGGTTGGGGGTGTATGAGACCCAGTCGATGTATCTTGTGCTCATTCCTGTTTCTTTCCCTGACTTTCTCCCTCCCTTTCCCTCTCTCTAAAAGTAAATAAATACAATCTTTTTTCTTTAAAAAAAAAAAAGAAAGTTGGATTAAGAGGATATTGTCAAGGGTCTTGAATTTCAAGCTATGAAGTTAAAACTTGGAGATATAGGAAAGTCATCATTGAAACTTCAACAAGGAATAATAGTGGAAAGAAAATTAAAATCATGAAGTATATGCTAAAAATATATGAAAGCTCTTGCTCTGTAATGGAAGTTGCAAGCAGAACTGGATTTTCCCTGTTTTCTCTAGGATGATTGCACTTCCTGTATTGAACTTCAAGATTTCAAAACCAAGTTTCAGTTGCCCAGGACCACTTGTGTGTTAGTTTGCTAGGGCTGATACACCGAAATACCTCAACCGAAGTGGCCAAGACTACAGAAATTTATTGGCTTACAGTTCTGGAGGCTAGAAGTCCAATAACAAGGTGTTGGCAGGGTTGGTTCCTTCTGAAACAGGAGGAAATACCTGTTCCTCATTGGCTTATAGAGGGCTGTTTTTCCCTATATCTCTTCACATCATCTTCCTTCTATGCCTGTCTCCAAATTTCCCTTCTTTATAAGATCAGCAATCACTGGATTAGAACCCACCCTAATGACTTAATCTTAACTAATAACATCCACAATGATTCTATTTCCAAAAGGTCACATCTTAGGTATTGGGTTTAAGATTTCAACAAATAAATTTTAAGTTCAACTCTTTACATCTTGCAAGTCTAAAAAATATCCTTAAAGGGAGGCACAAAGTCAATTAAAGTTTACGTAACAAACTCAAGATTTTGAGAAGTTAGATTAATCCTATATAAAAATATTTTATCTCAGAAGTGGTTTTAAGAAATCTGGCAGGCAGCTGAAATTGTTTTGGTAGTCTCCTTCCAGAGAGTTCTAAGTTGGCAGATAAAGAATTCAGGTCAAGGTATGGACAAATATATAGTAATTAAAATAAAGTTTCCACAGGTAAATTAGAGGAAATATTGCAAAATGAGTAAATATGCAATCTCTGATTCTGAATGTCTGGGTTTCAATTCTAGCCTCATCACTTATTTGGGAATGACCTTGGACACTTAAACTTTCTAAACCTAGGTTTCATTATTTGTAAAATGTATCCTTACAGTAGCTAGCCAAGACCTTTAGACTTCCAGATATAAACTAAAGACTAGTGACAACATATCCCCCAAACTGCAGAGTTCACATGACAAGCTTTCCAAGTGGCTCTGTTGAAACCTCTCTTCCTAAGATTGAGGTGAGGAGCACATGCAGTCCCACCCAGTCTCGTACTATTGTTAGGAGAATTAAATGAGTTAATATATGTAGTGTGCATAGAACAGCACCTGACACAAAGTGAAAACCAATGTTAAAAGAAGAAAGAAAACAAATTTTAGCTATTAATACGATGATGAGGATGACATTATTACTGTTACTATTATTATTATCATCTTCATTATCTCATGTCACCAAATGTGGAACTGGAGCTAAGTTGCTAATCATGTTCAGTCTAGATTGTTCTGGACTGTCTAAGATTAAATAAAATCAGAAAAGAGATAAAATTTTACTACATAAAACTGGAAACAGCTCTATGTTAAAACAAACAGGCAAACGGGCAAGCAAACAAATATTTGCCATTGTGAAATGGCAAGTGGGGAAATAATAAATTGGGAAGTGAACTGGTAGCCAATGTCACAGATAAAATTCTTTTTTCATATAAAGAACTAATTGACTAAAATAGAAAAGCACTAAGACCCTGACGGATACATTGTCAATGAGGACAGACAGCTCAAAACAGGAAACCAACACATGAAAAATTTCAACCTAACGAATGTTGTTCCTTTTTTTTTAATATAGTTAATTGCAAGTATATGTAATTTTATTTTTAATAGTGGTTGTTTTCAACAACTGGCTCACAAAATTCTTGAAAATTAAAAACTGGGTCTCAGGAGCTGCCATAAGCTGGTTGTAGCAGACTCCTGGATATACTGGGAGATATCAAAATAAGCATGATTCATGTGTGTAACTTTTTCATATTGAGTCAAAACAATGGCATGTGGTTTGGAGGCCAACAAGGAAACCCAGGGAGATTCCTCATGCTGGTGTGTCTTCAAGGATTAAGTTTCTCTGTAACTCAATCTAAGATAAACACCAAGCAACTCATTAAAAAAGTCTTGTTAATAAAGTTATTTGGTAACTGCATGAGAAATCCAGACTTTCTCCCTTTCTTTTTCTTTTTCCTTTGCTACTCTCTGTTTAGCCTATATTTTTTTTCTTCCTTTTGTCTTCATTCTTTTCCTCTCCCTTGCCTTTCATCCTAATTTTCTCCATCTTCTTGTTCCCCATCCTTCTCCTGTTTTTGCTTTCTTTTTGATCTGCTATCCTTTCTGTGTTTCAAAATGTTCCCTTTTCTCCCTTCCTCTGTTATCTTTCTTTATTATTTGCTCATCCCTCCTCTTCTCTCCTAACAATCCACTTCTAATAATACACATTTTTTTCTTCCTTGTCCCTAAAGCCATTGGGATAGTTTTTGAGGACACAGACCCCACTAGATGTCCCTACCACAGGGTCATTCACAAAGTCAGCAGGGTCGTGACGAAGGGAGCAGGAGCCGCAATCAGGAGAGGGAAGGAAATGAGAAATACTAATATTTGGCATCACTGGGGAAAATTCTGTGGGTGAATTAGAGTTCCAGTTTGTTGGTTATTGTAGGGCGGTCATTTATTAACTTAAGCCTCGAGCTCTATCTGTCCAACACGATAGCCACTAGCCTCATGTGGCCATTGAGTGCTTGAGATGTGGCAAGTCTGAACTGTGCGGTAACACATACAAGATTTCTAAGACATTATATGAAAGTCTAGAATATAAAATACCTTAGTAGCTTTTTATATTGAATACATGTAATATTTTATGTAGTTTATACAGATTAAATAAATAAAATAAAACAAAACAGTATTAAAATCACTTTCATCTATTTCTTTTTTATTATTTTAATATGATTACTAGATAATTCAAAATTACTTGGCTTGCATTATTTCTATATCCTATTAGACAGAGCTGCTCCAGCCCCTGATGATGATGTATTTACCAAATCTCTGCAGTCTGTCATGAGGTTCCCACTACATATTTAGGATGATTTAATTTATTTGTTCAAAATAAAATTTTCTCCCTCCCTTATACTCATCAAGTGTAGTAAAACTATTTGAATTTCTTAACCATGTGAGAATTTTGTCACCTTTTATTTATTTTTCAAAAATACAACTCAGAGGAAATAACCTGGGGCACTATTTTCTCTTACTGATATTTTTCATGGAACTAGAGGATATTTTACTCAGCACATGCTTGATACTAAACCGTGAGCTGGCTTGCAGTGGTCTGGGGAGAAGGCAGCCCCAGGCCCTCTCTTCCCCCCGGCAGGCAGCCTTGAGCTGTGTGATTTTCCTACCTGCCTGGATCAGGGACCTGCAACGTTACCCAAAGGCAAGACATAGCGTAGGCCAGAAGACTACCCGGTAGTCGGTGTGTCCTGTGTCCAACAGAGACTCTCCAGTTTAGATAGTGAGAAAAAGACCCAATCTGACTTCTTATTTTGAGAAAATGCCCTCAGGATGAGCCTCTGCTCTGCCCATAAGCCATGACACTGAGAAAAGGCTGTAGAAGAAAAGGCAGCAGTAAAGAGGAGCCAAGGGTAGAAAAGAGAAGCAAATTGAGAAAGAGGAAGAGTTAAAGGGAATTTGAGTCATAACCAGAATAGAGAAGAGCCGTTGCCCGCTTTGGAGGGTACAACAAGATGGCCAGGTGGCAGCCACTGTCCCAGGCTGCCACAGGGCTCTGTGAGGACTGGCAGTGCACTGCTGTGTTGCCTTCCTAGGATACCTTTATAATAAGTTTTCGTCCACTTGCAGGAACCCAGGGCTCTTTGTTCATTGCAGTTTATATATGAAGGAGAAATGTGGCAGCCCGAATTCTGAGATGAAGAGAAAGTGTAAGGGGAAAATGTCTGTATGTTTGTGTGTGTGTGTGTGTATCTGTGTGTGTGTGTGTGTGTGTGTGTGTGTGTGAGAGAGAGAGAGAGAGAGAGAGAGAGAGAGAGAATCATGGCAGCAGGTATCTCTAAAGTTCAGAGTAAGATGAAAGAAAGAAAACAAAGACGTGAAGGGAAAGGGGAAAGATTTTTGATGGGAATAAAAACATCACATCTCAAAGGCGACCAACACATGTGGTTCTGAGCTTCCTCTTCTTATTGCTAATTGAAAATAAGGATTTAAAATTTTTAGAAATTACACATGAAGGTGGAGGGAATAGTGCATAAGCTCTGGCACACCTATTGTGTGCTTTGGAGCCAGATAGACTTGTTTTTTAATCGGAACTCTCTCTTCCTGCGTGATGACATTAGCAAGTTTCTTGTTCTCTCTGAACAAGTTTCATTATCTGACAACTAGGAATTATATATAACTTCTTTGTAGTCTGTTGTGAGCATTAGCCAGTATCTTGTTACATGATGCTTCTTGCACTTAAGAAGTAAGTGCCAGCTAAGGTGGTAATGATGGTGATGACACAGAATGCTACTTTCTAAATGAGGCTCAACTCGTTTTTGGTAAATAAAGTTAAAAAGAGGTAAAGAGAATGTTTCCATTCACTGACACTGTAGTGTTTAAACATGTTGGGCTCTGGAAAAAAGATTATGTTTTTGGACACACACAAAAAACCCCCAAGTGATTATTTTTCCTTTAGAGGGTAATAGTGAATGTGAGTGTGCCGATCATAGCGGTTTTAGAATTTCTGAGATAAAAGAGATTTTAGAGCTTAGGTCATCAATCAAGCAAGGATTACCCTCTTCAACATTCCTGACGACTGTCTATCCAGCTCTTCTTTTCACGTGTATACAGACAGGTTTGTGTATGTTTACTTAGGCAGCAGACTATTTTTGTTATTGTTATGGTATGATATTTTTCCCTAAAATAGATGTAGAAATACATTTATTACATTTTTACTTAAAAATATTATTGGAAAAAAATTCTTGTTTTAACACGGTACCCTTCCCCAATTTCACATTTACATAAACCAATTTTATCATTCACTTAAAAATTGACCATTCCTCCTATGGACAAATCCACTTGGTAATTTTAATCTTTACTAGTAATTTCCAGCAATGTCACCTCAATCTTAAGTATAAATAAAACCTCACAAAGTGTTGCTTTGAAAAAATTGATCTGCACTGTGCAATCTACATAAATTATACCATGCTTGCCTTACCACTTTATTTCAAGACAAGACTTCTAGTTAACCCTTTCCCATCCTCTTCCAGCTAGATTTCAAAAATTATGGAGCCACCGTTCCTATTCTTTCTCAGCACCCCTTGCTCATCTCACCAAGTTTGATGGGTAGGGTCACTGATCTGAAGCTTAAAGTGAGGCACCATCAAAGGGCTCTAGGATGGTTTGGGAAACAGGGTGGCAGGTCCCCCCACCAAAAAAAAAATTTTAATGTAGAATTGCTATGACCCAGAAACTCCACTTCTGCGTATGTACCATATATACCCAAAAGAACAGAAAGCAGAGTCTTGAACAGATTATTCATATGCCCACGTTGATAGCAGCATCATTCACAATAGCCAAAAGATAAAAACAGTCCAAGTGTCCAGCGTCCATTGATGGGTGAATGGATAAACAACATGAAGTATATACATACAATGGAATACTATTCAACTTTATGAAAGAAGAAAATTCTGATTTCACTCATGCTACAACATGGAAGAACCTTAAAAACATCATGTTCAATGAAATAAGCCAGTTACAAAAGGACAAATAGCAGATGGTTCTACTTATATGAGGTAATGAGAGACGTCAAGTTTATAGAGACAGAAAGTAGAATGTTGTTTTCCAGGTGCTGAGAGGCGGGGAAATGGGGAGTTACTGTTTAATGGGGACAGCGCTTTAGCTGGGGATGATGAAAAAGACCTTGAGGTGCACGGTGGTGGTGGTTGCCCAACAACGTGAGTGGACTTGGTGGCACTACACTTAAAATGCTTACACTGCTAAGTTTTATGTCACTGTATTTTATTGCAATTTTTTAAAAAGTACTCTCAGTTTATAACCAATTCATGCAACATGTAATACCACGGGAATGCGGTAGAGGGCAAAGGAGTTTCAGCGTCACAGAGAAGCAGGATTCAGTCACTCCTGCAGCCAGTTCTGGCCCCGTCAGCGATTCATCCACACCTGCCGCTCAGACGGAGCTGCGGCAGCCTGCGAGTGGGAGCTGCTTGTTTGTCCTAACACGTCCGAAAAGGCGACGAGGGTAGCATTGGTCTTTCCTAAAGAGGAGATCATTTGAACTCATGTATATGGGGAAAAAGCAGCCTTATTCAGATTTTTAGTATTTATTATTTTGCCTATATTGCTCTGAGAATTAATGATTAGTGAATGACCCGAGGCTATCGATCTGAGGAGTTGTCCTGAAGATGCTTGAGGGTTTGAGTTTCCCTTCACTGGTTCCTGATTAAACCTGGTCAGCCCTCTACCTAGAGTGGATGCTCCCCAGCATTGCGGTGAGTTTTCTCCAGCTTCAGTTTTCCTGGAATGCATGTTAATGACATTGGCTCTTTGGCTATTTAAAGCATATTTGTTGCTCCTTTACAGTTTAAAAGTTCTGCACGTGTGTTGTATGTCTAAAAGTAGGGGTACATCTGATGGATTTTGTAGAATGTATCTCTTGCTCAGTTTCCTCTAGAAGCCCAAAGCAACCAAAGATGGTCATGTGGCTTCTGTAGAGAATGATTAGGAGCATCTAGGCATTTGATCTCCAGAAGAGCTTTCTCATAGAGCACCTGCCCTAAGCCATAAATTAGAGTTCTGTTCACTTTCTGAGTTTTATTTTAACTCTTGTGAGTTTGTAACTCTATGCATGTAGGCAAAGTCTCCTGAACTCTGTGACACCTGGCAGAGTGTCCCATAGCAGCTGCCTGACACTCGCAAGAGAGGCACAGCAGGGTGGGGAGGAAGGAAGAGGCCACCACGGCAGCAGGCCCTGGCGGTGGAATTGACCTTGGTGGTCGCATCCCAAACTACTTCATTTCAAGGTTCAAAATGCCTTCAGCTTGGGTTCTGGAAGGGACTAGACAGGTGTGGGTTCAAATCCAAGCTCTGTCACTTATTCACTGGGTCACCTTGGGCAAATTACTTAACCTCTGGATTTTAGCTACTTTGTTTGTAAAGAAGGGATAAAAATAGCCACCATTTTGTTGGGTTGCTGAGAGGACTGAGCAAGATAATGTATGGAAAGCAGTTAGCTCCAGGCCAGGCAGATAAGAAACACTTAACAAATGTCAGTCATTCTCACTCTTATGTTGCAAAGATCATTCAATGCTGAGTTGGTTTTTTTTTTTTTTTTTTTTTTACATTATTGGGAAAGTGAAATTAGAGGATTAAGTGTTCTTTGATGAACCACCAATAGTCATTTCATGGTGTCTTTTGACTTGGACTTTTAAATCATAATTTATTAAGAAAAGTCATTTTGTTTTTCACTTGCCTTCAGCATAGTAGTAATAGTAGTAGGAATATGATAATAATAAATAATACTTATTGGATATATATTTCATGAAAAGTTTATGTCTTACTTTAAAAAATATTTTAATGACATACCATGATGCATATGCCTTGCCTGAAATAGCACCTTTTTGTTTTATCGTTAAGAGAAGTTTTAAAAGAGTTAGTTCCGCTCCCTTCTTTAGAATAAGTTCTAGATGAGGTTGTGGTATTGGTGGGGAGAAGAGGTGGGTAAAACATGGAAGCTCTGACATCTCAACTCTGGGGATTCCAGAGAAAGCAACTGGCTTAGATTCTTCTGCATTTTTCAAGGGCCACAGCTCTTAGACCTGGGTGCTTCAAGTAAGTGACCACAGATTGGAGTACTTTGTGAGATGATAATGTTAAAAAACACCTTGAGCAGCTTAATGGCTGTAACTTCCATTGTCCTGCCATGCCATCCTGCAGCCTGAGACCAAAGGGAGAGTCAGACATACGGATCCTGTCTCCATGAGAAGATTTTTATATTTTGTTCATCATGAATTTCTGCATTAATGCATTAATTTTAATTTTAAAAATATTTCATTAAAATATTATTTACCTTGATTAGTGAGTTACGTGATGTCCCTTAAAACTTGTGGCTGAAATCACCCTCGTCTTGGACCTGGTGTCACCGTGTGTAATACCCTAGCCGTGATAACAGGTGATTTATACACATGACCTCTTTTATGCCTTTTCACAAAACCTATTTTACAGATGAGAAACTGGAACTCTTCAGCAGTTAAATAAATGGTCCGAGCTAACACAGCCAGTGAGTAGCTAAGCTTGGACGTAGCACAGATCAACCAGTCCCTTACACCAAACTCATTCTTGAACCGTCATGCACTGCATCATATCGAGAATTCACAACACAAGTTCATTCATTCAACACATATTTTTGAGAGCATATTAGGTACCACCTTGTGCTTAAAAAATACAAAATGAAATCATTCATTCATTCATATAAACATTTTAAAAAGTATTTCCTGGGCATGTACTATGTGCCAGGCTCTATTCTATATGCTGCAAATATGGATGTGAACAAGACTGTCAGCTCTTTTCTCTCATGGGCCTGAGAGGTGGGAGAGCTAATTAATAAACAAATAAATGAACAAAAGTTTAGATAGTAGTAAATGCTCCATTTTTTAGAGGAATAAAATAAGGTGATATGACCTAAAAGCAAATTGGCCACAAGATTAAGTAGTCAAATCAGGTCTCTGGCCAAGTATGTATTTGATAAATGTCTTGAATAATGAATACTGTGAAAATCTTAGTTCTTCAACCACCTCTGCTCTGTGTCTAATCAAACACCTTGTAGCCTGACTCCTGTCAAAGTCCTCAGAGTTCTGCATCCATGCATTTCCTCATCTGTTAAATGCAAGAAATAATACTTTCCTCAGAATGTTGTGATAAATCAGTGAGATAATATATACAAAGGGTTTAGTATTTACTTTGGCCCATAGAATGCCACCAAGAAATGGAAAGTGTTTTCCTCCTCATTGTTATTATTGTTTGGCAGGGATCCAGACTGCTTTTGCACCAACCTGAAGACATATGGAGGCAGAAGGACAGGGACCATTCTGTTTATGTCTATGCTTTGGACCTTCCACATCCATTGGTGTTGTTGAAAGTGAGATATTATTAGCTCCAGGGACTCTCTATGCCCACAAATTACAAAAATTGAGGAATACCTTATAGCATTAGTTTATGGGCTCACAGTGTTGGGTGATAAAAAATTACTTTCATTGAGAACTTACATCCACACTAAAACCTGCATGCAGATGTTTATAGCAGCTTTAATTGTAATTGCCAAAACTTTGAGGCAATCAAGATGTCTTTTAGCAGGTAAAGGAATAAATAAGCTGTGGCACATATGGACAAATGAAATTCTATTCAGTACTAAAAAGAAATGAGCTATCAAGCCATGCAAAGACATGGAGGAAACATAAGTGCATATAACTAAGTAAAAGAAGACAATCTGAAAAAGATGCATAATGTATGATTCCAACTATATATTCTGAAAACGACAGAACTATAGAGATCATAAAAACATCAGTGCTTTCTTGGGGCAGGGGTGTAGATAAAATGGCATAACACAGAGGATTTTTTTAGGGTGGTGAAAATACTCTGTATGATACTATAATGATGGATACAGGTCATCACACATTTGTCTAAACTCATACAATGTACAAGAATGAGCCATAATTGTAAACTATGGACTTGGAGTGACTGTGATGAGTCAGTGTAGATCTATGGATTGTAACAGATGTATCACTCTGGTGGCGGATGTTGACAAGGAAGGAGGCTCTGCATGTATGGGGACAATAAATCTCTGTATCTTCAGCTCAATTTTGCTGTGAAACTTAAAATGCTCTTAAAAAATAAAGTCTTTAAAAAATTGCTTTCAATTTTCTTAAAGATTTCAGGCTATCAAGAGGAAATGTGAGAGAGGGTGTTGAGTATGCCCTGGCAATAAAGTTTCTAAGCTGAACCCAGAAGGCACTTCTGCCAGCTATTCCATTTCTCCCTTTTGGGAATCCTGACTTGTCTCAAGAGATACGGCACAATAACTGGCTTGGAAATCTATGAGTCAAGTTTGTGGAACAAGTTCAAAGACTCAGTATACATGTTAGGACCCTATTTCAAACTCTTGGTGAATATAGTCATTTGTTGGAATTTTTAAAAAAATAAAATCCTACAGGATTTAACAAACCACATAACTACTCAATATTATTTACTGTCTTCTAGGATTTTGAACTCCTCTTGATCATTTATATGAGGGAACCAATGATAAAATCCTTGGAATTAAGATGAGACATATCAGAAGCATTTATGTGTTTTGTGGTATTGTCATGTCAGCATGTGGCCGGGCTTCAGAGCTGCTGGAAGAAAGGGAACTGACTACCAACTGCTCTAAGATGTCACTAAGAAAAGTTCCTGCAGACTTGATCCCGACCACGACCACACTGGATTTATCCTACAACCTCCTTCTTAAACTCCAGAGTTCAGATTTTCGTTCTGTCTCCAAACTGAAAGTTTTGATTCTGTGCCATAACAGGATCCAAGAGCTGGATATCAAGACCTTTGAATTTAACAAGGAGTTAAAATACTTAGATCTGTCTTACAACAAACTGAAGACTGTGACTTGGTATTCACTAGCAGGTCTCAGACATTTAGATCTTTCTTTCAATGACTTTGACACCATGCCTATCTCTGAGGAGATTAGCAACATGTCTCACCTGGAAGTCTTAGGTTTGAGTGGGGCAAAAATACAAAAATCAGATTTCCAGAAAATTGCTTACTTGCATCTAAATACTGTTTTTTTAGGATTGAGATCTCTTTCTCACTATGAAGAAGGCAGCCTGCCCATCTTAAATACAACAAAACTTCACATTGTTTTACCACAAATTTCTGGGCACACAAATTTCTGGGTTCTTTTGCGTGATGGAATCAAGACTTCAAAAATATTAGAAATGACAAATATAGATGGCAAAAGCCAATTTGCAAGTTATGAAACTCAAAAACATCTTATCTTAGAAGATTCCAAGACATCCATCCTCTTACTTAGTAATGTTGATTTACTTTGGGATGACCTTCTCTTTATCTTCCAATTTGTTTGGCATACATCAGTAGAACATTTCCAAATTGAACATGTGACTTTTGGAGGTATGGTGTATCTTGATCGCAATTCATTTGACTACTCAAATACTGTAATGAGAACTATAAAATTGGAGCATGTACATTTTACATTTTTTAATATTCCACAGGAGAGTGTCTACTTGCTTTTTACCAAAATGGATATAGAAAACCTGACAATATCAGATGCACAAATGCCTCACATGCTATTCCCTGTTTATCCTACAAGATTCCGATATTTAAATTTTGCTGATAATATCTTAACAGATGAACTATTTAAAAACCCTATCCAACTGCCTCATTTGAAAACCCTCATTTTGAAAGGCAACAAATTGGAGACACTTTCCTTAGTGAGTTGCTTTGCTAAGAACACATCCTTGCAGTTCTTAGATATAAGCCAAAACCTGTTACAACATGAAAATAAAGAAAATTGCTTTTGGCCAGAAACCTTAATCACCATGAACCTGTCATTCAATAAATTTGCTGATTCTGTCTTCAGGTGCTTGCCCACAAGTATTCAAATACTTGACTTGAATAATAACCAAATTCAAACTGTCCCTAAAGAGATTATTCATCTGCAGTCTTTGCTAGAGCTAAATCTTGCATTTAATTTCCTAACTGATCTTCCTGGGTGCAATCATTTCAAAAAACTCTCAATTCTAAACATTGAAATGAACTTAATTCTCAGCCCATCTCTGGATTTTTTTCAGAGCTGCTCAGGAGTTAAGACTCTAAATGCAGGAAGAAATCCATTTCGGTGTACTTGTGAATTAAGAGATTTCATTCAGCTTGAGAAATATTCCAAGGGCATGCTGGTTGGATGGTCAGATTCATACATCTGTGAATACCCTTTGAGTATAAGGGGGACTCAGTTAAAGGATGTTTACCTTCCTGAATTATCCTGCAACACAGCTCTGTTGATTGTCACTGTTACGGTGATCATGCTGGTTCTGGGGACAGCTGTGGCCTTCTGCTGCCGCTACTTTGATCTGCTCTGGTATGTCAGGATGCTGAGTCAGTGGACACAGACGTGGCACAGGGTTAGGAAGACAACCCAACAACTCAAGAGAAATGTCCAATTCCACTGGTTTATTTCATACAGTGAACATGATTCTGCCTGGGTGAAACACGAATTGATCCCGAACCTAGAGAAAGAAGATGGTTCTGTCTTGATTTGCCTTCCTGAGGGAAACTTTGACCCTCACAAGACAGTTACTGAAAATATCCTAAACTGCATTGAGAAAAGCTGTAAGTCCATCTTGGTTTTGTCTCCCAACTTTGTCCAGAGTGAGTGGTGCCATTATGAACTCTACTTTGCCAACCACGCCATCCTCAATGAAATTTCTCATTGCATAATTCTTATCTTACTGGAACCCATTCCACTCTACTGCATTCCTTCTAGGTATCCAAAGCTGAAGGGTCTCATAGAAAGGAAAACATACTTGGAATGGCCCAAGGATAGGCGTAAATGTGGACTTTTTTGGGCAAATCTTCGAGCTACTCTTAATGTTAACTTATTAGAAACCGAAGACACCTGTGAACTACGGACATTCACAGAGTTAAATGAAGAGTCTCGAGGTTCTGCAGTCTCTCTGATAAGAACAGATGGCTTATAAAACTCCATTCTCCCTTAGAGAAATTGGGGCCCACATATACTGTTGGGATATAACTTGATACAACCTTTATGATGAAGATTTGGCACTATGTATTAAAATGAAAAATAATTGTTCCCTCACCTTAATTCCGTAAACGTTTTCTAAGAATGTGTCCTACAGAAATACAGGCTTGCAAAGGTTTATATAAAAAGTTGTTTGCAAGTTCAATTCCTAGTCAGGGCACATACTTGGGTTGCAGGCCAGGTCCCCAGTTGGAGGTGTATGAGAGGAAACTGATGATTCTCTCTCTTTCTTTATCCCTCCCTTCCCCTCTTTCTAAAAATAAATAAATAAAATCTTTTTTTAAAAGGTGTTTGTCTCAGCATTGTTTATAATCATGAAAAATAGAAAACAGCTCAAATGTCCACAAAATAAGGATTGATTTCATAAGTTATAATACATTAATGCAATAGAACATTTAAAAGAATGAGGTATCTCTACATTTACTGGTATGGTGAAAATCCTCTTAATATGGTGGTTTTTACACTGAAACAAAAGTCTAAAGGAATCTATACCCATACTTTGATATAAAACAGTGGTTTGAGTCTGGGAGGTTGGTTCAAAGAGCACTTGGTTTCTATGTTGTATATTTCTATAATGTTGGAGTTGCTTAGAATGAATCTGTATTTCTTTTATCAGAAAAAAACAATAAAGATTATTTTTAAAGTCTATACATCCTATTCATTTTGCTTGATTCTTCCCTCCTGTCTCACAGATCATCAAAGGAAAACCAGCCTTCCTGAATTATGCAAAATTATATTTCAAAACGTGTTACTTCCCTGGTGAGAAAAATTTTTTGTGGCTCAGGCTCACCCACATGATAAAAGAAGAAAATGCCAGGCTCCTATAAGATCTGACACCAATCTCCTCTCACTTCCCTGTACCCTATCACTGAGCCCTACCAACTTGCTGATCTTTCTCCAGAACATTCTGCCTTCTCTCAGGCCCCAAAGCTCTAGCACAGGGGTGTCCAGCCTGCGGGCCGCGAACCGCATGCAGCCCAGGGTGGCTGTGAGTGCAGCCCAACGCAAAATCGTAAATTTACTTAAAACATTATGTGGGGCTTTTTTTGTTTGTTTGTTTGTTTTGTTTTTTTGCCATTATGTGTCACAATGTATTTAATGTGTGCCCCAAGACAACTCTTCTTCTTCCAGTGTGACCCAGGGACATCAAAAGTTTGGACACCTCTGCCTAGCATTTAATATTGCGACTGCCTATAATACCTTTCCCCCTTGGTTCATTCAGGAAATCTTATCTACCCTTCAAGGCACAATTCAAATGTCAACTCCTCTTTGAAACCTTCCTCACTTCTTTGCCCAAACATTGTGCTACTTGATTAGTACTTGATTATAACACTTCAGATATATTTCTGTCACCAAAGTGATAATATATGCTTTTAAAGCCTCCATTTCTCTCTAGACTCAAAGGCTAGGACAGACTTCCCTCTGTTCTTGTATCAGCAGCAGTGCTCTTAGTCCCTCGTTCAGAGATGTTCAATGAGTGCTGAAATGAACGTTGGTTAACTGAAAGAACTTAGTGGGGACTAAACAAACTTCAGGATAGATAGTGGAATTTGATGGCAAATTCTGAGAAGCTGGACAGGAAGTTCAAGAACAGGTTAAAGCTAGGTAAGAAGACAGAGAATCCAGAACTGAAGGATTCTTGAGTTCAGCTTGAATCATGTAAACTTACCTATATTTGGTTGTTCTTGACCTAGGACAACATGGTTTATCTCATTCTACTTAATAAAATTAATCTCCTAAGCAGGGCACAATTGGGTTCTACATCTGCTTTCTTTCCGTATAGTTGTGGTCTTACAAATTCCTTGGATTAGTAGTCATTTGAAAAATTGTACTCAAGATATACTGAAGGTATAGGGAGAGGGCTGGGTGCCTATCTAGAAGCCAGTTTGAGCTACTATTTGTCTACTACAAGGAGCCCAAGTTCAGAAACCTTGAGGCTATGTGTCTCTCTTCTTCCTTCCTGCCAAGCCCATGGTCTGTTGGTAGAAGGGAAAGCCCAAGGAAACCACAGTGAGGTGAGGACAGAAAGGGCTTTCCTCCTAGCTGCTGATAGTTTAGTAGTGGTGATTCATGCATGGCTTCTGGAGGAGTTGTACAGATACTGCATGAGGATCTTACAAATACTGAGTACATTACTCAGAATGAGACTCTTAACTTTAAAGATTAATTAGTAACATGAAAAGTAGTTAACATTCACCCTAAAGTCACCAGTAGTATCCTGTAGTAGAATCCTCAGTTTAGTAATACAGTTTTTAAAATAGAAATTTTTTATTACAATTAAAAAATAACACATTAGGCTTCGATCTCAGGAACTTCTTGTTTCAGCAGCTGGACTACTCTTAAATCTTACTTATCAGATCATTGTACTCTTCCTTTCTCAGAAACTTTGATACCATCCATTTCCAAATGTGCTTGGTTTGGACTGCTATGGTTCATAAGGACAGAAAATGAAGTATACATGAGTTTAATGGTGGGGCTTGAGATACAGGTAGCACCTAGCCTCATACAAGCCCCATGATATACTTTTACTCAAGAAATTTCAGATTTCAACAAGTGACCCAAGATGTTGATAGGGAAGTGAAGGCACTCAGGCTGCACACAGTAACGGAAGCCAGTGCAACAACTTTGATCTTGTTTTGAAAACGACTCCAGATCTTGTAAATTTGCAAGTTCCTTATAATATCCTTGCCATTTGTCAGTCTAGAGCTTCTCCTTCTATTTCCACCCAAGGGTACTGAGCTCTGTGTGTCAATGTGACTGAAGTCTGTGGGTTCCTTAGAGGCCCCTCACAATCACTGTGCCTCTCTGCAGATAAATGGCAGTAGTTTCGGGGTGGCAACAGTTCAGCATTTTGTTCACGTGGTAGAGAGTGTTGTACTAAAAAGGGACTGGAGTCCTCGAGTTCCAAGTGGCTTGGAGAGGGAAGAAAAGAATTTTAAATCTAACTTAAAGCAAATGTTGCCTAAAGGTTCAACTCCTTTATCTCTTATAACAAAGCAGTCCAAAAAAAAAAAAAAAGCATAGAGTAGGAATAATTAAACTGAGTGAGAATTTAGAACTTATCAAGTATCAACTCTTACTTTCAAATGGGGAAAAAGAGCCTTTAGAATTTTCACCTACATCCGTGGTCAAACATTAGTCTTCTAACTCCTCGATAAACACTTTTCCTTCCAATCCACAACAAGGTGCCTTTTATTTTTTACATTCGACTTTATTATCTTGAGCCTTTCATTTTCGTTCTCAAGATCAGAGCCCTATACTCCCCATAATCATTTGAGACCTGGGCTCTGTCTGCAGTCTCTGCACTACCAAAGCAACCTGCATCTGCCACTGAATTTACGCCCCTAACACAACTGTGTGATTCAGGACGCAGTTCATTCTCTCTCTAAAGAACAATCTCATTCTCTCAGTAATACATTACAAGGTGGCTCCTTGGATCATCCACCCTTTGTCCCCAAGGCAGACGTGTTCTTGGTGTAAAGCATGAAGAATAACAGGGAGCCTGATTTCCCTGGCTGTTTGAGGACATCGTCGGTCCTCTGTCAGAGCTGCTTCCCATAGTCCCTGAGCCCAGCTTTTCGCTGCTGTGCTGTGGCACCTGCTGTGCTACTGGTATGGACATCAGTCTTCTACCGGACTTCGTGAGGGTCTGATAGTATGTTCTGAAGTCCCCACAGGTGGCAGGCACAATGAATTCTCACTGTGGATAAGGAGGTGGTCTAACCTGGATGTCTATTTCAACAACCAGCTGCTGACACACCGCCCCCTTCACAGACAAGCCATTATGGAGCTGCTGAAGTACTTCACGTTCAGTTGTCCAAGGCCAAAGGTGCGGCCAAAGGTGGACTTGTTCCAGGTCGGGGTTAGGGTGGTTGGGTGGGTGGGGCCTCCCCGCCAGCACAACCCTAGACAGCAGCTGCAAGTCTTCTTCACAGTGACAGGCATTTATCTTCAGGATGCGTCTCCTCAGTGGTGTCCAAAGTGGCCCAGTGATAAATACTAACAGTGCACGCACATTCTAAAAATTATTTTTAAATATCTGAATAAAATCCAGTGGAGTGGATTCTAAATCTACTCACGTTTCCCCAACACATACCAATATGACCTTTGCCTTTCAAATGTTTGCTCCAATCACATTTCCAGTGAAGACTTCCTGGATGACCTAGTTGAAAATCATGGCACTCATTGTCCACCTTCCTTGCTTTTTATTTCTCCATAGTATTTGCCACCTTCTAAATTACTGGATCATTATTCTACCTATCTTGCTTCTTCTCTGTCTTCTGCCACTAGAATGCAAACTCCTTTAGAGAGGAGATTCTCGTCTGTGTTGCTCACAGATGTCTCCAACTCTGCCTAGAACAGTGACCCGCACGTAGCCACTCTTCAGGTCCTTTCTGAAGGAAGCAGAGTTTGTCTGAGGACATTTTGTAAATAAGGCTGCCCATTCAGTGTCAACCCTAGGGGTCATAAATGAAGGCTAGCCCTGAGCAGTGTGGCTCGGTTGATTGGGTGATCAGGACACATCCCTGGGTTGCGGGATCAGTTCTGGTCAGGGTGTGTACAGAAGGCAACCCATCCATGTTTCTTGCTATCATCAATGTTTCTCTCCCTCTCTTTCTCCCTCCCTTCACCTCTCTCTAAAAATAAATAAAATCTTTTTAAAAATGCTAAATGGGGAATATAGATTTCACTTGTCAGGAGTGTCCCTCACCTTTAATAAGTATACATTTGCTTACATTTTCTAGGAGCTGCCATCACTGGGTTGTCTCCCTCCACCTTCTGTCTTTGTCTCTTCTCTTCGCTTCCTCCTGTTGGGATCTGCTTGATCTCAGGGATTTGCTGCGACCAGCTTTTGCACTATTTCAGAGTCTAAAGATTATGTGAGTCACCATGAATGGGGTTTTTGGGTTCCCGCATGACTGCCCCTGTGCTTGCTGTTGTTTCAGCCTTTCAAGAGGAAAAGAGGAAGTTCTGGGCCGATAGGGGCTCTACCATGGGCCCATGCCTCAGACCCCTGCCTCTGCCCCCACCGCCAGCTCTTTGGGACCTTCCTTGAATTTTCTAAGTCATTCTTCAGGCCTGGACTGAAAGTGCTCTCCAAGTGGGATGTCTTTGGCACAGATCCAGACCTCCATGCACCTGGGTCTACATTTGTCTCCCATGGGGCATTTCTGAGTAGAGACCTGGGTAGAGACCTGGCACATATGGTCACCCAGGTATCCTGAGGGGTTCTAAACTCATGCTTGTAGGGTCCTCTCAAAGCCTTGTTGTAGGCCCTCATCTGAGGTGGACATTTAGGCAAACAGAGATCATTCCTACTGACCAAAGCAGTGTGAGATCACCCGAAACTGAGCCACCAGCATGGTGCTGACTTGCTGATTTGGGGTGACTTTCCACTGAACACAAGATGACTTTAGGGGTCTGGGCTACCAACAGTTTACCACCAGCCCCTGAGCTTGAGCCACCTGTGTGGGCCTATGTCCATCTGTTTTTATTGTGCTGTCACCTCCTGTCTATAGCACCTGAGGATGGCAGGTATGGTAGCAGATGCCCTCTACCCTGCGGTCCCCCTGACCCCCCAGCCTTGGCACCCAGGGCGATAACTGCCATTGCTGCTGGCTCTATGCCATGTTATGTGTTCCTTCAGAGACGGCTTTCAAGGCTGAACACCAACGGGCCTTTTGATCAATGTCCTCTCCTGCCTCCCATGGACATGCTGACGTTGTGCTCTCCCTATCTTCCGCCATGGTGATGGGCGAAAGACATATCTTGCGGGAGTGGAACTGTGCCTCTCTCTTTGCGCATGGACCCCTCGCCTACCCTCCCCGCTGGTGGTGGTGTGCGGAAGGCGAGGATTCAGACAACATCTGAAGTTCCCATTCTAGGAACGCGGTGATTACCACCTTGAGGCCAAGAGAAGACATAGCTGGAATATGCCTTATTCTATGTTTACCCCGTAAAATTCTCAGTGGTGAGCTTAACAGAACCAGAGAACAAACACTGGTTCACATTTTCCTGCATACTTTGGGGAACACCTGCAGTACCAACCTTTGCAAGGAAGTCATTAAAAGGCAGTGTGCGTGAATGGTGCCACATCATAGGTAATGGTGTAACTGGCATTACATCCATGCTGTTAGGGAACTGGGAGGCCAGATTTGTACTGTTTAATGTAAACAGCTTCTGAAGAGTCATGTCCTTGTTACAGCACTGCTACTACTTTCTCCTGGCAGGACACAAAAATTAACCAGGAAGAGTACAATGGACAAGATAATGCCCAAAGATATGGTTCCTGGATTTGAAAAGGGAGAGAAGGTTCTTGAACCCTGAAATAATCTCTCAGTGCACCCACTGGACAATAAACAGTGCAGAAGGCACTCTTCTCTATCCCTCTTCATTAGGAAGTCACTAAGCTGCACATACACCCACACATTTGGAAATAATGTAAAATCAACTTATTTATATAGGCAGAAGCCCTGTACTGCCCAAAACCTTTTTTCTGGGGACCTGTACACTGCAGAGCAGCTCTGAGAAGGAGAATGTCCTGGCTTGTGCAGCCAGAACAAACATTGCTTCTTATTTCTTCGTGGCACAGTGACTTGTTTCAGTTTCAGAGTAAGTCTTTGGCAGCAGGACTGTTTGTCTCAAGTGCTCATTAACGGGGAATGTGAGGAAATGCAGGGGTCAAATTCATGGGTCTGACAGACTATGGATGACAGAGAGGAGCGGGGTTGGACAGTTGGGTGAAAAAAGTGAAGGGACTAAGAAGTACAAATTGTGGTGATAAAATAGCCATGGGGATGCAAAGGACAGCAGAGAGCCTATAGTCAGTAATACTGTAATAACTGTTTATGGTGCCAGGTGGGTCCTGGCAGTATCGGGGAGATCACATTGTGGCGTGCATGACTGTCTAACCACTATGCTGTGCACCTGAAGCCCATACAAAATGGTATTGAGTGTAAACCGCACTGGAGAAATACAATAAAAATTAAAAATCGATGGGTCTGACAGCTTGGAACGGGCAAATTCTAGTACCACAATTTTATTATAAGGTTATTGGAAGTTCCTCTTGTGGTTTTAAGAAAAAATTGAAAGGAGAAGAGTTACTTCTTATTTTGTGTCACGGTGTGTTAAAGCCCCACATTGTTAAGTTCTGTTCTCCGCCCGGAGGAAGTAAGATCCGTGGTTGTGCCTGGGAACTTTCTAAACCTAATGAACTGAAGTGTCTGACTTCCTGGCCACAGTACCTTTGGCCCTGAGAAAAAAGAAACCAGAAAAAGATGCTAGAAGACGCTGCACTATGTTAGCTCTGCTAGTCTATTAGGAACAGCTTCTTTTCATTCCTACATTCACTAGCCCTGAGGCCCTCTGGTGACCTATCAGGCCTCAACCTCTTCCTAGTTCTTTTATTTCTGGAAAAAAGTTGAACTGCTGTTTTTATTACCCTGGCCTTGTGTGTTACCATACAAACTGCTCACTCTTCTTGAAGATGCTATGTGTCAGTCATTGTTCTAAGGCTGTCACGCATCATACTTGTTAATTCTCATGACTGTGGTTTAAATTTTATTCTTCTTAGGTAACAGAGCAGGTACTCAAGGTATCAAAAAGTTAAGGTTGTCATGGCTAGTGAATGACAGAAATCTCAGGTCACGGAGCTTGCTTTCATATCTGTTCTGCAGTGCTGCCTCCCAAGAGCTTCGTAATTAACTGCTGGTTTCTTCCATATTTTTAGTCACCCTGGAACTTTTTGTTCCTGCTAAACTTTGCTCTTGGATGGGGCTACCTTGTTGAGAGCCACCCTCATCAGTGTGTAACTCACATGCTGCCAGTCCTCACTCGCCCGTGGCTACAAGGAGGGCACATCAATGTCAACAACCCCAAATTCTTGTCTTTGCCCCAGCTGATTAACCGGAACCTTTGGCCCTCCAGCAAAGCTCCTCGTGAATATTTCTCTAAGAGCCAAAGGGGCCTAGCTTGTCCTCACAAGCTATACTGTCAGCTACACTCCCCACTGGGTGCCACCATGGTTTATTTCACTTTCACTATCTCAGGTGGTTCGACCTGGGACCGGGCAAGGTCCTCAAAAGGGCCTTGTTCTACTGACACTGCCAAATGAAGATGCCTTCTAGGTGACGCTGATGCCCATGCTAACAGTGCTTTCTCTCAGTAATCCCACATTCACTTGTCTTTGAGATGAGGAGATCACTACGTAGTGATCGGTTCATTACCTCTCTTCTCAAAACTGGATGCTAACACCTCAGCATTCCAAAGCTGCAGGGCTAGGATGGATAGTCTCAGTGAAACAGCATGATCAACATCACCAGTCATCAGGGAAATGCAAACTGAAACCACAATGAGATCCCACTTCACGTCTGTTAAAGTGGCTACCATCAAAAAGGCAAGAGATTACGCATGTTGGTGAAGATGTGGAGAAAAAGGAACTCTTGTGCACTGTTGCTGGGAGTGGAAGTTGGTGCAGCCACTGTGGGAAGCAGTGGGGAGATTCCTCAACAAAATTAAAACTAGAACTATCATATGATCCAACAATTCCACTTCTGGGTATCTATCCAAAGAAAACAAAAACCCTAATTAAAAAAAGAAATGTACACCTACATGTCATTGCAACATAGGTTGTAATAGCTAAGTCATGGAAATAATCTAAGTTGTCCATCGATGAGTGAATGGATAAAGAAAATGTGTTTTAAATATGCAATGACTCAGCCATTAAAAAGAAAGAATAAAATCTTGCCACTTGTGACAACATGGATGGGCCTTAAGGGCATTATGCTAAGTGAAACAAGTCAAAGACAATCCCATGTGACCTCACTTATATGTAGAATGTAACACAAGTTGAGTCTGAGTCTGACACAAGGCTCAGACTCAAAACACAAACAAATCCCCTCCCACACCACCCCCTTACCCCAGCCAAAACAATGCTTATAGGTACAGAGAACAGATAGGCGGTTGCCTGAGGTAGGAAGTAGTGAGTGCGTGTGTGCGTGCATGCGTGCGTGCGTGCGTGAGAGAAATGCGTGAAGGGGATCAAAAGATACAAACTTCCAGTTATAAAATAAATAAGTCATGGGAGTATGATGCACAGCATGGAGCTACAGTTAATAATATCGTGTGGCATATTTGAAAGTTAGTAAGACAGCAGAGGTTAAAAGTTCTCTCACAAGAAAAAAAATTTGTCACTATGTATGGTGATAGATGTTAAGTAGACTTACTATGTCAATCATTTTGCAATATGTACATATAGTGAATCGTTATGTTGTACACCTGAAACTAATATAATGTTATGTCCTCAATTAAAAAAAACTGGGGCAGCAATGAAATAGAAGAAGAAGAAATCAGAAAAAAAAAACCCCATTCAATATAGCAAGAAGAAAAATAAAGTACCTAGGAATAAATTTAACCAAAGAGGTAAAAGACCTGTACACAGAAAACTATACAACATTGAAGAAAGAAATTAAGGAAGACACAAATAAATGGAAGCATATACCGTGCTCATGGATTGGAAGAATTAATATCATCAAAATGTCCATACTACCCAAAGCAATTTATAGATTCAACGCAATCCCTATTAAGATACCAATGACATATTTCACAGAAATAGAACAGACATTTCAAAAATTTATATGGAACCATAAATGACCCCGAATAGCTGCAGCAATTTTGAGAAAGAAAAACAAAGTAGGAGGGATCACAATACCAGCATCAAACTATACTACAAAGCAACTATACTCAAAACAATCTGGTACTGGCACAAGAACAGATCCATAGACCAGTGGAACAGAATAGAAAGCCCAGAAATAAGCCCAGGTCTCTATGGGCATCTAATATTTGACAAAGGGGGCAGAAGCATAAAATGGAGCAATAATAGCCTCTTCAACAAATGGTGTTGGGAGAGCTGGACAGCTACATGCAAAAAAATTGAAATTGGATCATCAGCTGACACCATACACAAAAATAAACTCAAGATGGATAAAAGACTTAAATATCAGTCGCAACATCATAAAAGTCCTAGAGGAGAACATGGGCAGGAAACTCTCAGATATCCCACGCAGCAATTTTTTCACCTATATGTCTCCTAAAGCAAGGGACATAAAGGAAAGAATAAACAAGTGGGACCTCATCAAAATAAGAAGCTTCTGCACGGCGAAAGAAAACATCAGCAAAATGAAAAGGGAGCCAACCCTATGGGAAAATATATTCGCTAATGATACATCAGATAGAGGTTTGATCTCCAAGATATATAAAGAACTCACTCGACTCCACTCCAAGATGACAAACGATCCAATCAAAAAATGGGCAAAGGACCTGGGCAGACGCTTTTCCAAGGAAGAAATACAGAGGGCCCAGAGACATTTGACAGGATACTTGGCATCACTAGCCATCAGAGAAATACAGATCAAAACCACAATGAGGTACCACCTCACACTGGTCAGAATAGCCATCACATACAGATCAACAAACAAAAGGTGCTGGCGAGGCTGTGGAGAAAAGGGAACCCTAGTACACTGCTGGTGGGAATGCAGACTGGTGCAGCCATTGTGGAAAGCATTGTGGAATTTCCTCAAAAAGCTGAAAATGGAACTGCCTTTTGATCCAGGGATTCCCCTGCTGGGACTATACCCTAAGAATCCCAAAATGCCAATTCAAAAGAACCTATGCACCCCAATGTTCATAGCAGCACAATTTACAATAGCCAAGTGCTGGAAGCAACCTAAATGCCCATCAGTAGATGATTGGATCAAAAAATTATGGTACATTTACACAATGGACTACTATGCAGCAGAAAGAAAAAAAGAACTACTAAACTTCACGACAGCATGGATGGAACTGGAGAGCATTATGCTAAGCGAAATAAGCCAGGGGGCGAAAGACAAATACCATATGATCTCACCTATAAGCGGAACCTAACCAACAATACAAAGATGCAAGGAAAATAAGACCTGCAACACTGAAAGGAAAAGAATCCAACAGAGACAAGAGGGAAGGAGGGAGGGGGGGCGGGGAAAAGGAAGAGAAGGGGAAAGTCAAGGAACATATAGCAAGGACTCATGGACAAAACCAAAGGGGAAGAGCTGAGGGAGGGAAGGAGGGAGGGGGCAAGGGAAAGTGGTGGGGGGAAGGCAGAGACAAATGTATTTGAAAAAATAAAAAACAAAAACAAAAACAAAAACAAAACAAAACACAAAAACTGGGGGTCGGGGGGAATAAGACAATCTTACCAGGGCTTAGAGATTATTTTAAAATGACTAATAATTTGAAATTTAATGTTATATTAAATGGCTCTGTTAGAAATTAAAGAAATAAACCTCCAAAAACAAAACTAGAAATTATTATTTAATTAGATGCACATAAGTATACATTATAAACCACCAAATCTATAAAATAATGGCCGATTAACTTTTTAAATATACACAGTCTTAGAAACTTATGTAATTAGAGTCACCAAGTACACCATGAAAACACTGCATGTTCATTCTAATAACAATAGTATCACAAGAATGTATAATCTACCTAATGAGCTGGTGAAATTTTTCTGTAACTATTATAACATGAATATTTAAAATTCTGTTTATTTTAAAAAACACTGTCAAACATTCATTTAGACTCTTCAGTAATATCTTTCTGAAAAGTTAAAATGAAGAAAATCACTGCACCTTTTGATGCTTAATAATAAATTTATGCGGATGAAATTGTGAATAATTAAAAGTAAATTTTGGTCTTTTGCTGTTTCCCTTTCCAGTTTTTGCACCTTGTCATTCCAGGATTCATAATTATGCAAAGACCATAAAGTTGTGACATATTTCTTAGCCTTTACAATTTAGAGAGTAAATTTCAAAACTTTGTATTTTTTTTAAAAGTTCAGAAAATCAGCTCCCCCAGGCCATGTATATGGTTTATATGATCAAAACAAATAGTTGAACTACAAGCGTCATGTAAGATTTAAAGCAAACAAACAAAAACCCAACCCCTCTCCTCCAAACTGGGTGTCAACATCTCAGCGTCCCAAGGCTGCAGTGCTGGGACCCAGAGTGTCACTGAGTCATGAAATCACTGCCGCCCTTCATGGGGGCTCCAAACCAGCTGGGGGTGGGGCGCGGAGGACAAGGATAGACATTAGCTCCCCATCCCTTCCATTGTCCTTATTCCTTCCCATCTCTCCTTTGCAACCCTGACAATAATTTCCTTCTCTCCTGCCTATGCATATCAATTTATGCATATAAATGGAGGGGAGTGAACTTCACCCAAACAGCCAAACTTTTATTCCAGGTTTCGGTCCTAGAACACGCTGCCAATTGGATGGGGAGGTTTGCCCCCTTTGGAGACCCAGAAGAGGGTGGAGGTGGGAAATTAACTCCACTGTCAGACCGTAGGGAACTTAGAGTCAGTATATTCCTTAGCCTTTACAGACAGGAAGCTGGATAACCTTTAAATTGAACTGATATACTAGATAAAAACTAAATAGATATTTTGTTTCTAGTTTAAAAATCTCTGTCATAAACTCAGTGTCCCGCCCAAGAATGCAATGAGCAAAAATGATATATGAAGGTTATTAAAGAAAAAACCCCAAACGAAACAGGAAAAAGGAAAGAAAGAAGCAAGAGAAAAGCAGCACAAGAGGAACCATCTGTATCAAAACTTCTCATCCTGCACAGTGCATCTGACCTTAAAGCAAGGACCCCACATGAGGCTGACACCCAGCAAAGGGGTTAGAAGCAGTTTTGTTTCATAGATTGCTCCCCACCAGCCCTTCTGGCTGCAGAAAGCAGAAGTTCATGATATTAAAATAGATGCCATCGTGCATGCAAGAGTAATGCCACTAGCGAAGCAGTTCTTCCTGTCTGTCCACTTCTTCAATTCGCTGGGTGGCTCTTTGCGACCCATTTATAAGGACTCCATCAGAAACCCTGACTTGGCTTTTGGGGGAAGCTATGGAGTGTTTGCTGAAGCATTCAGCCACTTAGTGTTTTGTAAATTCTACAATAAATTCCTTAATGAGTCCTCATGCCAGAGAAAGAATGTGCAGGGAAGAACCGTCTGACGTCTGCAGCTCACCTTGACCGTGGACGCCCATATCGCAGTCAGTCTTCAGGTGACAGAACCACTGCCAGGGACTCCTGGGATCTCAGTGTGAAGAGGAAGCTGCCCTGGCTTTTCATTTGCTGCTTCTCTCTCCCTTTTTTCCCCCTTCTTCCTCTTCACTTGCTCCAAAAGTCATGGAATGAGGCCACTTTTCAGGTCTGCTTAATTCTTACTCCTGTCCCAAATCAGAAACCGTTGGAAAAAAAACAGTTGAAAATGATGGGAAAATTGCTGAAAGCTAGAACCTTGCTGCAGCATAGGTATCACCTGAGAGTTTGTTAGAAATGCAGAATCTGGGCTCCATCCCAGGTCTACTGAATTAAAATCTGCATTTGAATGAGACCCCCCAGCCCCCGGAGCTGATTCACGTGCACAGTCAGGTTTGAGAAGCACTGGAAAAGAACAGGTTAAAACATAAATTGAGGATAAAAAAAAAGTTGTAGTATATTTATACAGTAGAATACTACTTGGCCATAAAAAGAAGGAAATCTTACCTGGAGAGTATTCTGCTAAGTGAAATAAGCCAGTCAGAGAAAGGCAAGTACCGTATGATTTCAATTATGTGAGGAATCTAATGAACAAAATAAATTAACAAACAAAACAGAAACAGACTCATGGATGCAGAGAACAGACTGACAGCTGTCAGAGGGGAGGGAGGTTGGGGAGTGGGTGAAAATGGTGAAGGGGCTGAGCAAAAACTTATGGACGCAGACAACAGTGTGGTGATTACTTGAGAAAAAGGGGTGGGAGGAGGTAGAAGAGGGTAAAAGCGGGGATAAGGAGTCTTGGGATGATGTATACACAGTACAATATACAGATGATATATTATAGAATCATAAACGTGAAACCTATATAAGTTTATTAACCAATTTCATCCCAATAAATTCAATAAAAAGTAAAATAGATAAAAATAAACTGAGGTTTTAAAAAAAAAGAGCTGAGGTCTTGCCCCCAAGGGCGGGTCCTTGTGTGAAATCTGGGGTCGCAGCGACACCTAGTGGTTACTTTAGCAGCTGTTGCTGAGCTTTCCTGTGGGCGAGCTGAGTGTGACAGGACAGCACTTACTTCATTCATCATTGAAGGAAACAGTTGACCCTTGTACTAGTGTCCAGAGGGCTCCGGGCTGGCTTCTCTCCACTGCTGTCAATTGAGGAGATGTGGGCCCTTTTCCAAGGATGTCTCCTTCCGGAGCTTCGGACAGTTAATAAGATGAGCCCTTGTCTGATTTAGAAACAACAGGGTCATCAGATCTCCAAGAATTTCTTTCCCTTTCACAAGATTTTTCACAAAATTCATAAGGCCATTCAACTCAGAGGCACAGGGGTGATTTTAGAGATTACTTAGATGACTGGTCCCCCATTTCAGGGATGGGGGTTGTCTTATAATAATGGTTGGTATTTATCAAATATTTTCTTTGTTTTAAGCACCTGTATGCATTTAGTCACATACACCTTGCAACAATTCAGAGAGACAGGTGTTGTATTATCTCTATCTTCTAGATCTCCATCTCTCAGTAATTTCATCTGTCATATTTGCTGGTTAGGAAAAATCTATACTAACAAGAAACTATTACTATGATGAGTCTAGCAACTCTTGAAAATGAATTTAAATTGAATTAAACCCAATCACCTCGACAGACATTTAGGGAAGAGCAGTGCAGGCATGTTAGATATGTTACCTACCCAGCCTCAGACTGCGATTGGGGCATATACATCCAAGGCTCTTCAAGGCCTCACAGCCCACTTGTCTGGGAACCTGCGGTGGAGATGCACAGCCCAAATGCTTTACTGATGCCATACTGTGCAGTTCTGAACACAGCTAATTTCATCTGACCTCTGATGTCTAGTGGGATCAGGCTTGCCTTGGCCTTGGATGGAGGACCTTTGGGGAACGGGACACCGACTTCAAAGAGGTTGCCCACGGTATCCTTCTAGTTTGAAAAGCTACACTACAAGAACAAACAGGCTCCGTAGCCGATCTCTCCTTCCCGTTCTTCAACCTGTACTCCCTAAGAAGAATAATTTTCCTAAAACACAGCTCCATATGGGTTATTTCCCAACTCGGAATTACCTCCAACTATGTCCAGCTGGTTATGTAAGATAAAGCCTATTCTGACTACCTAGGTTTTCAAAGCAAAATCTCACAATGATCCAGCCACTTGTTGTGACTCACTTCATGTCCCCTCTGCTCTGTCTAGGCTATTCCTCTTGCCCTCTGTGTTGCCAGTGGAAAATCATGGCCTCAGAGAAGACCTCTACAAGGCCGGTTCGTGGCTAAGGTGACCCTCTGTGGGAAGCATGCCGTTGATTAAGTCACTTGGAGTACAGAACTAGGTCCTACACAGACACAGGAAAACAGTTCTGGCAAGTAACAGTTAGAGGGCCTTCTCTCAAGACCAAACACAAGCTTCCTGTGAAAAGAGAATTACCAAGTTAACCAAACAGGTGCATGTGCTGGTGGGCAGTAACTTCAACAGACCCCTGCTGGAAGCTTGCTTGGCCAGTATGAGTCTTGGCCATTTTTTTGTTTCTGCCTGCCCAGTATCCATCATCTCTTCCTAAAATCGTATCATTTCCTTCTGAGGCATTTTATTCTTCCCATTGGATGTAGTCTGGGAGACAGGCCTCCAGCGCTCTCTTGTTAGTAGAGAGGTGGTTCGAGCTCCTAAAACAGTTGCATGCTCTCTTGCCGGTATTTAAATTCTTGACCAGAAGATTGAAAAAATAGAAAACAATTCTACTTCGTCCCAGAAGTGGTGCCCTGGCCTTTGACAGCTTGCTTTTAGACTTCTTGGTGGTCTTTGAATCCTATCCTCCAGAAATATTCTAGTTCCTGCCTGTTTCCAAGCTTGTACCTCTTATTGATTCTGTGAGCCCCCAACATCCTTCAAAAATGTTGTTTAAGTTAATATGCTAGTTATTTATTACTAGAATATGTCATATTGAAAAAAAAAACACCAAACACCCTCAAAACCTCTGTGGTTAATACCAAAAAATTTTTATTTTTCTAACTCACAGCCTGCTGGTCAGCTGGGCGGTTCTGCTTCAGACTTCAGGTGTGGGCGGGTCTGCTCCAGGTACTTCTCATTGGAAGACAGTTATTCAAAGCATGCTCTTCTCATGATACGCGGTAGAGGGCAAAGGAAGCTACAAAGCACATTCGACATCTTTGGCTGACTTTTCTCCTGCCATCTCGGAGCCTACGGAGGCCTGCTGGGAACGGGACTCTACAACCACAAATGTGTCTGCGAGGCTGTGGTCCAAAGCCCTTTTGGACAGCCATAGGCAGGGTCTCTGGAACCAGAGGAAGCACACATGTCTTCTTAAAACTGAAGGTGTTCATGTTCGAGATGAAACTGAATCCGATCCAGACAAGAGGTGTGCTGTATGTGCAAAGCAAAGAACAACACAGCGACTCCTGGTGGCCAACGGAACAAACCAGAGCGACCTGGGGAAAGAGAGCTGGTGCTCGCGGAAACAGTGACTGGTTTGTGCTAAATTCCAAAGCAACCTTCCTGCTAAGGCCATTGGACACAGAATCCGTGTCATGCTGTACCCCTCAAGGAATGAATCTTAATGAAAATTAAATAAGTAAAATGAATTTGTTCTCTTGTCAAAAAAAAATTCTAATTGAGTATCATATATTTTATTCTACATTCCATTGGCCAAAGCAAGCCCCACGGTCAAGCTCAAACTCAGTTGTGTGGAGATATGTATTCTGCCCACTCTCCAAACAGGCATCCAAACTCGCCATAGACAGGGCATTGCTGTGAGAGTGAGGGGTCCAATTTTGAGGTTTTGCTGGTGGCTGACCAATTGCCCCAGCATTTCTTTCTTTCTTTCTTTCTTTTTGCATAATTCACCCTATTCCCACTGATTTGTAATGCCACCTTTGCCATGTATCATGTTTCCATAAATGCAGAAGTGTCCCTTGGACTCTCTCGTCTGCTTCATTATTCTACTCATCAACCTTTGCGCTGGCACTGCACTTCTCAATTATTTGCTCTTTAATCTTCATTTAGAATCAACTTATCAAGTTCCACGTATACACACTAAAAATATCAATCAATATTCTGTTTGGGTTAAAAATTAAACTCAATTTCTTTGGGTTAAAAATTAAAATGGGGGAAAAAGGTCTTCAAGATAATGAATTTTTCTCTCCATGAACATGGAATATCTCTCCATTTATTTAGGTCATCTCTAATTACATTCAATAAAAATGTAATAATTTGCTTCTTAAAGGTTATGCACATCATTTGGTAGGTTTAGTCTTAGATATTTTATTTTTATGCTGTTACGAATGATATAAGTGTGATCTTTAAAAAATTACACATTTTAACTATTTTTGGCAGTGTATAGAATATAATCAGCCCTAGCTGGAGTGGCTCAGTGGATTGAGTGCCAGCCTGCGAACCAAAGGGCCACTGGTTCTATCCCCAGTGTAGGGCACATGCCTGGGTTGCAGGCCAGGTTCCCAGTAGGGGATGTGCAAGATGCAACCACACATTAATGTTTCATTCCCTCTTTTTCTCCCTCCCTTCCCTTCTCTAAAAATAAATAAATAAAATCTATTTAAAAAAGAATATAATCAATTTTTGTATACTGATCTCAAAACCAGCAACCTGTATCATAAATAGCTAACTTTTATATAACCCTCACCAGGTGCCAGGCTCTCTTCTAAGCCCTTCATATGAATAGGATTCTTTCAACCACACAATGACTCTTCATTATGAAAGGGGTACTGTTATTATAACTATTTACTTTACAGATGAGGCAACTGACGTCCAGAGAGGTTCAGAGAGGTCAAGCAAATTGTCCAAGATCATAAGTGATGGAGCCAGGATCAAAAATCATTGTCTAATATTCAGAGCTATAACAACAATATATTCACCTCTTAACCCTTGGTAGGCTCTTGCATTAATTCTAATCATTTGCCTGTTTCTACTTTTAGGTTTCCCATGCAAACAACAAAAACAATAAATACTTTGAAAATGAACTAGAAAACACATGGTTAAGGCCCTATTAAAGCAGGGCAAATAGTGTGTATGTGCATGCGTGTGCATGTGTGTGTGTGTTGGAAACTTCACAAAGAGCAGCTTTTTCAACACAAACAGAGTTCACAGACCCTTGGGACTGCTGGTACACTTCCTCAGGAGCAAGGAATTTCAGGCATTGCAGCCCGAGCCAAGTCAGGGCATCCTCAGAGAGGCCCGCTGGCTCCAGGGAGGCCTGGATGGGGAAAGAGGCCCAGGGCCAGGCCCAACGGAGAGTGTCGAATGGCAGGCCTGCCCCTTCCCCACCCTGCACCCCCAGATTTGGGCTGAATCAAAGGGCCATTCAGGCCCCTCCTTTTCACAGACTGCGGCCACAGGGCCCACCCCCTTAGGCTGAAACGCTACAATCCCACGGGCTTCTGCTCTAAAAAGGCTTGTGTTTGAAACCACAATATACTTGGCTCTGGTTTTACACACATTACTTTCCTGGTGCTGGGGGGGAAAAAAAAGAAAAAGAAAAGAAAGAAAAAAAAAAAGGAATTAGAAGAATGAAAGTGAGAGGTCTTGAGGGATGGGAATTCTTTTTCCAGCCTAGTGAATGAGGTTAATAAGTGGAAAAATAAAACTACTCTCCGTGAAAGGTCTTTGGAAGGGTTAGCAGGCCACAATAATTAAAAGCAAATTAAAAGGCTATATCATTCATTCAGCCTCAATCGCCTCTCAGCCCTGACAGGACTGAGTATGCTTCAGGGCAGTTGGGGAGAGGGAGGGGACTGCATCTCCCAGACGTGGGGTGGTAATGATTAAGAAATAACGGTACCCACCTGTGTTTCTCTCTAGGGCATCCCGAATGCTAATTAATGAATTAGGGAATTGATTTAAGGGATAATCTTCCAAAATCTCACTACAAATTGGACATTTGTTGACACATTCCAAAGGAATGTTTTCTAGTGCTTTACATAGTACAAAACCAAACCAAACCAAACCAAACCAAAACAAAACAACAGCAACAACACACCAACATTGGGTTTGGGTCATCTTGAAAGAGTCACTTGAATCTGCCTGGCTGTTAGTTTCCTGTCTGTAAAAAAAAAAAGGTGTAAACTAGATCAATTTTCTCCTAACAGTTCCCTCCTGAGTGCTCTCTGAAACCTGGAACACAAGCAATTTAGCCCATGTCTATTTCTGTTATCTTTGACCTCAGACCATTTTCAACACAACCTGGTTGAGGAGTTAATTCTAACAACCCTGTTTCTGGGACACGCTAATTCCGTCAACAATTAGCCACCGCCCCTTCACTGGTTTGGTCCATGTTGCCACTGTGTAGGAGGTGTGAAAAGTTCTTGCTAGCACTACGTCTTTCTCAAGGAGACTGAGGAGGACTTGGGGCCTGAGGACGACTTGGGACAACCCATCTGGGAGGTGAGTGCCACGGGCCCTGGGCTCATGGCTTCCGGAGGTAGCCCTTTAGCCTGCCGTGGCAGTGGGATACCTCAGATCTGCATCTCTATATACACAAATGCAGGTAAAACTATCTGCATCTCTGTGTACACAAATGCAGGTACCACTTTGCATCAAATTCTGCAACCATTTCCCTGTGAAACCTTTCTTGAGGCCCCAAGTTGGGTCAGGATGACATTTCTATGTTTTTCAGAGCACCGTTGTTATTCACTAGCCTAGAACTTCAAATTGTGAGTGTTCGTGCCTGTTCACCCAAGCTTCGTGCACTCTTTCTCCTGCTGTGAGATCAGCAACCAGGCTTTTCACCCGTGATTCCCAGGACCCAGCAAAATCCCTGCAATACAAAAGTGATTGCATTTTCCAAAAATAACAACAGCATTATTTCCAGTTTCAAGTGTTCTTCCACAAACTCTTCACTCCCCGTCAGAGGGCAGAATCTGTTTCCCCTCCCCCAAGATCCAGGGTTGGGGGAGGGCAGACTTGGGGATTGTTTCAGTGAATAGAACGCTGCAGCATGCTTGATTTCCAAGGCTAGATTATAAAAAGCATCAAGGACTCTGCCCGATGCTCTCTCCCTTGGGACTGTTGACGTTAAACCATTAGACAGCCAAACATTTTTCCAGCAAAATGGGTTTATTCAGAAACAACAAAGAATTTTAATTCAGGACATGCAATCTAATGGTGAACTATGTGCAAGTCCAGAGAAACAAAGGAAGGGAATGCCTTTTTTTTTATGGACTTGGGAGGGGCCGCTGTAAGGGAAGAGTCCACTGGAGACAGCTGCAAGTTCCAGTTGCGTAGTGACTTTGCATTGGCTGAGCTTTGACAGTCTCCCGTTGGCTGAGCTTTACTGGCAAGTGGGAGTCCTTTCTTCCTCTGTCTGAGGTAGTGAAGTAGTGTCAGTTCCTGTGGGAGGTGCAAAGTAGGTCTCTGCCTGTTGGGGTCAATAGCAGTGTTGAGTGAGTGACCTGTGTGAGAGTTGTCTTCTAGCCTCCCGACTCCATTAAAAAAAATTGTTTTACCCTAACCGGAGGACATCTTTGCATCAATTTTTAGAGAGGAAGGAAGAGAAAGAGAAACACGGCATCGATGCCAGACAGAAGCATAGGTTGGTTGCCTCCCATACGCTCCGGGACCGGGATCACGCGCTCCCTGACAGAACCGAATCTGCAACTTTCCAGTTGCAGGACAATCCTCCAACCAACGGAGCCACACTGGCCAGGGCCTGACTCTACTTTAAATGGGATTTCTGTTTATTGATTTTCACAGGACATTCACCCTTAAAATCAGCCACCGAGTGTGAGGAAGCCCAAACTAAACCACATGGGGAAAAAATGATGCCCGCAGCTTGACAGCCGGCTTCCACCACCCCTGAGTGAAGGGGCCCTCAGACAATTCCATCCTCCAGCCTTCAAGTCTTCCAGCCGAGGCCTCAGACACTGTAGGCAGAAACAACGTTGCCCAAACTCTTGACCCACAGAATCTGTGAGCATAATAAATAAATGTTGGTACTGCACCATTAAGTACTGGGGTTCTTTGTTATGCAAACATCATAACTGGGACAGTGGTCTATGACAGACACTAAGTACATTAGTAAGTGGTTGGCCATGGCTTCTATCAGGCCCCTCAACCCTCTAGAATATGGACAGAGGAGAATTATTCTAGGAAATGGGTGGAAGCATACTGCAGTTCTCTGAAGTTTTAAAGTCTAAATATATATTCTATAGTAGATATGCTAAGATTCTTTTAAAAATCAAGCCATGAAAAGACATGGAAGAAATTTAAATGCCTATTAATTACTAAATGAAAGAAGCCCATCCAAAAAGCTTGTGTGATTACACCTAGTATGACACTCTGAAAAGGGCGAAATAATGGAAAAAGTAAAATATATCATATGTTGGCAGGGGTCGGGGGGAGGGGATGAATAGGCAGACCCCAGGGGATTTTTAGGGCACGGGGCCTAGTCCATGTGATACAGTAATGGTGGATACATGGTATCATACATTTGTCCAGACCCATAGAACTTACAGCCCTGAGAGTGAACAATTATGTAAACTGCAGCCTTTGGGTGATAAGGATGTGCCACGTTAGTTCACAGATTGTAACACATGCGCCACACTGGTAATGATGGGGCGGGGCACCTGTGCTTGTGTGGGGTCACGGGGCTATGTGGGAAATCGCTGTGCTTTCTATTCAGTTATTTTTTTCTTCCTACTCAAATTTGCTGTGAACCTAAAATTTTCTAAAAAATAAAGGCTGTTTTTTAAAAAAGCTCGTTTAAATATGTCTAAGAGCCTAGGGGTTCCTCCTTCCCTCTCCCCAACCTCCTCACAAATCAGCTGTGCAACCGTAGGTGCAATTTTTAGCGTTTGCTTCTTTGCATCGGAGCCTGAGAGTCAAGTTTGACCAAGTACATCAGGGGTTAATTCTTTCCTTCCTTTCTTTCTTTGGTGGAAGCATGTTATCTGGGAACTGATCTGTTTCTAACATAATTTAAGGAGTCTTCTGTTTTAGCCTTGAGTGACAGTGAAAAAATTTCAGCCTTACAAGGCACCGAGCGAAAAGAATGGCTTAGGACGAGATTAAAACAAGGACTCCAGGGCAGCTGGAATAATGAATTAAGCATTCATTATTCTTTGTTTCTCTCTCCAGCATGTATTAATTAGCAACTGTTTTCCATAAAAATATCAGTAAGATCGTCATCCTTAGAACTGACCAAAAATAAATGTGGTGTTTAATTTTGTATTTTCATTAAAACTAGACGTTAAAAAAAATAAAATAAAACTCAATGTGTAACTGGGCTTACTAGGTCTATTTGTTTCGTAGGTTTCTCCTCAGAAAATACAGCAGGCAACCACATAGTTCCCAGGGTGGTGATTTGGATGGAAAATGATTCCACAGGGCTTGCATAGTTTTAAAAATGTTTGTAACAATGAGTATTAACGTTTTGGGTTTAAGTTGTCTTTAATCTGATTTATATGCATGTGGGTATGTGCACACACTTGCTAAACATCTTGGAAGAAGAGTGGCTGTCCATCTGGGCCACACAGCCTTCCGGCATCCATGAAAGGGGGGTTCGATGGTGGAGTTGCGGGGCTGGGATCTGCGGGACAGGGAAGTGCATCGCCAAAGCCTAAGCTGGTGAGAGCAAAGTCTGAGAGCTGCTTCTCAGCATGTGAGGTCTTTCACATGAAAATAACTATAAAAGGTAGATTCTTTTTTATGAATTAAAAATAACGTATTATGAATACACATTTGTTAAGAGGTGTTTTTAGTTTTATTACCATTCAGCATGTACAGAGATGAACAGGTCAAATGGTTCCACCGAAGGCCGGCAGTCTCCTGCTTGCCTTTTCCAACTCCGATTTCCTCTCCATAGGGGCAACTACTTCTTTTTCTTAAAGCTGTTTCTTATGGAGTTTGTCTCCAAATTTCTAAATTGTATGCTTATATTGCTATTTTTCATATCCTTATTTGTAAAGT
The DNA here is from genome assembly GCF_021234165.1 of Pteronotus mesoamericanus. Lineage (NCBI taxonomy): Eukaryota > Metazoa > Chordata > Mammalia > Chiroptera > Mormoopidae > Pteronotus > Pteronotus mesoamericanus. Next base: position 23,655,040 of record NW_026555234.1, on the reverse strand, counting down.
GAGTTTAAAAACCTCAAAGTTTGGTGTGAGCATTAAAGTGAATTAATTCAGAGAAAGCACTTTTAAAAGTGCCTGGCACTACTGTTGTTACGTTAATTTTTCAGTTTTGGTTATTATCTATTAGTTATTATCTGTAATCTAGTTATTATCTCTAGTCTTCCTACTATAAAAACATTATGTTATAATACCCTCTTATACATATATACACACACACACACACACACACACACTCACACACAGAATTCCCCTGCTGCTATCTGCCCAGTATTTTTCTATCATAAATTTTTAAGATCAATATTTAGTGTTTATATCATTTTAACCTTGAAAATCTGTTGCTGAGTCATATGACATATATTATGATTACATTTTCTTCCTCATTGGAGTTAATAATTATCCCCTTTTTATTTTCTTTGTTTGTTAGCTTAGTATGATTCTAACACCAATTACAACAGGTGTGATTTTTTTGCCATACCAGCAAGCAATTCTCTGGCACCAGCTGGGTACACTACAATTCAACTCACTTCTGACGCTATCCGCCTGGAGGTTAGCATCAGATTCCATAGAGCTCAGTCCTACAAGACTGCCCCCTGCCCACCCCTCTTTGGATGCCAGTCACAAGCCCAGTTGTCACTTGTTATTCTGAATGACTGGCTATAAATCAGAGGTTCCATAACCCCTTCCTTGGTAATTAACGTTTTAGAGCAGCTCACAGAACTCAGAAACATTTTACTTACTAGATTACCGATCTATTATAAGAGGATAACTTGGGAGCAGCCAAGTGGAAGAGAGCATAGGGCAAGGTATGGGGAGTGGGCACATAGCTTCCCTGCTGTATTGAGTGGGACACGCTCCCCAAATCTCCACGTGTCCACTAACCTGGAAGCTCTCTGGACTATGTCTTTTTGTTTTTTATGGAGGCTTCATTACATAGCCATAATTGATTAAGTCATTGACCACTGACAGTTGATTCAACCTGTAGTCCCTCTTTCCTCCCCAGAGGTCAGGGGATAAAACTGAAAGTTCCAACCCCTTAATCCCATGGTTGGTTCCTCTAGCAACCAGCCCCCATCTCTAGGTGTCTTGAGGCTTCCCAAAAGTCGCCTCATTGACATAACAAAAAACACCTTTGTTAGTCTCATCATTTAGGAAATACCAAGGAATGGGGATAAAGACCAAATATAGTATATTCCTTACTATAAATCACAAAATTATACTTAGCTTTCAATGTACCAACGACTTAAATCATTCTGAAACTCTCTGCCAGAAATGTAAACTTCCTCTTGATATGTTGTAACAGTGTAAGCTTTTTGGGAGAAGATTTCCTTGCTGGAGCTCTCTCTCCTCCTGCTGTGATCTGGACTGGCGATTCTGCTGCACAGCCCTCACCTGGGATGTCCTTTTTCTGTCAACCTCATGATAGCTTAACATTCCCTTCTACACTGGATCTTTGTTTTTCTCCCACAAAACCTTTCTTGCTTTACATTTTCATTTTGGACAAAGATATCTTTCAGTAGCTTCCAGATCATGAATGACTAAAAAATTATTCACTTTTATATATGATGGATAGTTGGGCTAGGTATAGAATTCTAAATTACAAATATTTTTTTTCTTTTAGAAATTTGAAGGCATTGATTGCTCTTCTAGTTTCCAGGTCAGCTATTTAGAGTCTACTATTTTATTTTTTGAAGGTTATTTTTTTTTTTCTCCGAATGTGTTTAGAATTTTCTCTTCGTACTTGGAATGCCAAAGTTTTGTGATGATGTGCCTTGGTATGAGATTTTAAACCCATTACTGAGAGGACTCAGTGAGACCTCTCAACATGAAAACTCATGTCCTTCAATTCTGAGGAATTCATATTCTTTGTTCTTTCTTTCTGAAACTCCTATTTTCTTGAAGTATTACAATTCTTGGCCTGGTCTCCAAATTTTCTTCCTTTTTCTTTTCCTCTTACATTTTTAATCTTTGCTATTTCTTCTGCTTTCCAACCGTTCTGTTGTATTTTGCATGTCTGCTGTCATAGCTTTAATTTCCAGGCACTCAATTTTTGGTGTTTCAATGAGCTTTTATATAATTTCCTAAATTCCTTCTTTTTTTCCATCTGAGCATATTAATTATATCTTTTTGAACTTTATTCTGCCCCTTGCATTATTTCTTTTTTTATCAAACTCCTTAAAAAAGTATTGTTAAAATCTGTTTTTGGTTTTTTTTAAAATTAAAATGTATTCTCAGATGTTTGGTCCTCCTTAGCAATCATCTTATATTTAAGAGTGAAGCACTAAAAAACTAATTGCAAGCTGTGGTATATGTGTATGCACATACTAGACTATGGATTCTCTATTAGCATAGACTATCTGAACTGTTTCTTAACCAAAGTAATACATATGTTACACTATATACAGGGGTTAACCTTAGTAGGTTTACAGTTATGAGTATGTGAAACAGTTTATTCTCGTATTATTTATTTATTATTGTATTATCTATTAGTATTATTTGTCTTATTTTATTATTTTGTATCCTTACTTATGATTTATCTTTTAGGTAATGATGGCTGGTAATTTAACCTACTTTTGCCCACCCCTGTATATGGAAGTACTTAAAAGTAAATTATTGAGACAACTATCTCTCCCATGTTCTAATTAATGACCTGAAAAAAATTATTCAACACATGGATTGTTGGGTCAATAAAATTAAATAATATATGTACAATACTAAGGATTATGTCTTACATAATAAAAGCAACTAATAAGTGGAAGCTACTAGTATAAGCTAAATGCTGTATGCCACTGTACAGCTTCTCTTTGCCTCTCAAAACCTTGGCTGTCTGTCCACATTGTGGTAAATGAAGCGGTGGAACCGAGGTCCACCTGGGTGTACTGGATGCTATCACTTAACAGGCACTGCATTGCCAAAGTAAAATGGCAGGCCCTCCACTTACAAACAAGGGAAATGCTTTTCGTCAGTATTTCCAGAGGTGGCGCTTGATAATCAAGCTCAGTAAAGGCTGACGTATGAATCAAACTTTCAATTATAAATCATAAGGAAAAATATAGCTACTGAGCACCCTGGATATTTAACTTCCTTGGAGCAAGTCTTGATTTTTTTTAGTATGGGTCCATTTTATGCCCTGGATGCATTCCTGAAGACTTTGCATTATTCAGGACTCATAAAATTCAAAGCAAATTTTCCCATATTAATAAATTTCAAGTATGGTGGGATATGTTCCCGGAGCACATAAATCTACACCCACTGGCGTGTAACTTCCTTTTAATGGTGCTTTTCATTTCCTCAGCATGATCTCTGATATTCTGCAGAAATGAATCTGCTAAACCGCTAGCAAATTATATCATAATGGCTGTTAAGTCTTCTTTGGAACCTTTTAATGACACTTAAAGTCTAGAATAAATGTATGGCTTTTGGTATTTTTCTGAACTACCACATTATCAATGCTCAGATGACATGGTTACAGGACATTTAAAAAGTATTTTAAATTATAATAACCGTGCAATTGTCACTGAAATCACTTGACGAAGTTCTGAGCCATGTGGATAGCGTATAGTTCACAAGGTAGAGAGAGAGGGGGAATATTTCTGTTTTAGAACCAAAGTGACACAATTTGCAATTTACTTGTCTGACCAGTTTTGGGATCGAACTTTCTTAATTTGGGGAGAATTGCATGATTTCTCGTTTTGAGCACAAAATGAGACCTTGTGAATGTTTCATATTGCACACTTGAACTAGATGAAGCAAAGAGAGAATGTATTGGCTTATGTAATCAAACTACTGAAATGACAGGGAAGGAATGAATAGCCTTAAGGATCCAGGAACTTCTCAAGCTGTGAAATCGCTTTCTCTCCCTCTGCTATCTTCTGCATGCTGCCTTCCTCCTTCTGGCTGTCCCCATGAGGCTGCAGGGATGTTGCTAGAGCACTTCACACCTCTATCCTTACAGCCTTATAACGGGAGAATTAAGAGCTTTCTTAGTTTGTTAGAGAAGGATGCTAATAGGCTCTCCTTAGATCACATGACCTTCCCATACTCAACCTCTGATTCTAAGGAGAGGAGGAAACATCACTGGGCCCACCTGGGGCATGTGCCCATCTCTAGCCAATGGATCTGGGGGTACTGGGGCTGGCAAGGTTGAAAGTGGAGAGTAGTAGTTACCCAGAGAAGAGGACAAAACAACCAAGGCTTATCAGAGAAGGGCTTTGGGCATGTTTGTGGCTTGAGGTACCTGAGAGTTTGGCTTCCTGCAAGTTTGCCAGGGGGCTAATGTCCCCACTGGAGCTCTGATGTGAGCTTTTGCTCTATTCTGGTATCTCATGTTCCTACTTGTTGAAAATGGGTGATGGCAGGGACTTCCCAGCTCTATCAAACGTATTTCCTTTTTCTTTCCCTAGGCAAAGAGCTAAAACACACCTGGCAGCCTTGTATTGCAGGCAGTAATGTGATTGGAAGGGATGCGTGCTGCTTCCAAGTGCGACCCCGAAGGCCTCCCATGCTCTGCTCTCTTTCTTACCGCCAGCCTGGTGCAGATGGGCATGGCAGCTGGAGGGCACACGCGGAAGGTGGAGGGACCACAAGGTGGAACGAGCACAGGTTCCAGAGTCCCTGCTTGGAAGAGACCCACCTATTCCCCTGGAAATCCATTTTAGACTTTGTGTGAGGGAGAAATGAGCCTCTGTTGTTATAGTGATGATTAGTTTCAGAGTTAGTTCCATTGGCGAGTGCTGCCCAGCCAGCAGGTAGACTTTCCTCGCTTTCTTCATCTGCGTCATTCCTGTTTTCCCAAATTGCTGCCGCCGAACGCTGGAACCAACAGAGCAGGAGCTGGATTCAGCTCTGCTACTTAGCAGCAATGTCACTTCACGCAGGTCATCCAACCTCTTTGCTGTGCAGTTTTCTTATCTGTAGAATAATCATGCCTACTTTACAAGGCTCAGGTGAAGTTTGAACTATACAAGGTATCTAAAGATGCTCTAACTGCAGATTTTAGGTGGAGATAGTATTTTCTGCCCCCCGAATGGCCACAAAGTAGCTTTATCCGAAGTGACTTCCCACTGGTTCTGGCTGCTTTAGAAAAAAGTCAGCTAGGAGATTCTTCAGTCTCAGAAAAATAAGGATTCTTGACTCAGAACACCAAATTATGTCCTTGGGTTGTTGCCATCGATCTACCGGGTTCTACCAGGAGGCAAATGCATTCGACCCCAGGCTGTCACTCTGCCCCTCCGGAGCTCCTCGGGTAGGAACAATTCTGTTTCAGGTGCACGGCCCGGTGCTTTCTTACCCATTTAATCATTTACTCATTCATTTACTCATTCATTCAGTCACTCACTCATTCATTCATCGATTGATACATGTGTCCATCTGCTTATCCATTCATCCATGTAACAGATAAGGATCACATGCCAACTTTGTGCTGCAGACACAGAAGTGAAAAGGAAAGGCATACCCTCACGCCCATGAAGCTCCCTTTCTCGGGACAGGCCAGAGAAGAAGAGTGACAAGTGTGGGGCCAGTGCAGGGTGCTGAGGAGCCTTGGGGAAGGCTCCGCAAGGAGTGATGCCTGGCGCAAGTGTTTTCCAGGCAAAAGGACGACAAAGCTCTTTCTACCCAAAGTACCACCTACCCCTGAAATGAAGCCATTGGGGTCTTCCACTCGTCGACTGCATCGTTTGGATATGTCATTACTAGCACCACCACCAACAGCACCTCCCTATCTAAGCCCCGCCTGCCCAGCTTCCAAACTTCTATGTGGCCCCAAAGCTATCAAAACCTCTCTTGTGCCTTGATCCCTCCCCATGACCACCAATGTCGCACTCAAAGGCATTATAACACCTTTAAGGCATTATATGAGTATGTATGTATATATGTATGTATGCAGGTTCTTAAAAATGTTCTGAGTAACAGATGCAAATGCCTTATAATGTAACATATAGGTATAAATGTTTGCATACATACACATATACACAAAGCATGTATAGATATACACATGTATAATTTCCAAATTCCCAAGAAAACAAATTGTTCAGTTGGTGGTTACCTGCTGTTACCTCAGACACCAAACTTCCTAAAATTTCCCCCAAAGCAGAAATAAAAGGCAGGCTACCAATTCTTACGCTTCTTACTTTGCAATCATAGAAAGCCAGCAGACCCAACAAACTTTGGAGGTGCCTGGCTCATGCAGAATTCTTCTACCCTTTTCCTTTGCTGCCTAGATAATGTGTCCCTGTGATACGCGCCGAAGTGTAAATGACTGACAGTGATTGAAGGGTTACTGAAGGGTGGGATGGGGGATATATTTTATATACATCATCATCTGCACCCTACCCTCTCCTGCTGGGGTATCTGCCTGTTAATGACTCCCAAGTGGTTAGGATTTTCGATGGGTACACGTGATCCTTAAAGTTGAGAGAGAGGAAAGAAGTTGTTTCTTAGATTTTATTAATAATAACAATGAGAATAATGATGCTGGCACTAATAACAGTAACCAACACATATAATTATATAATATATAATTAACGATTATAATACTCATTTACACATACTCATTTATTTCTCAGTGCTTGACATATTGCTTCGTTAATGTCTTATAACTGCTCTATGAGGTAGGTTCTAATATTATCACCCTGATATTACAGATGAGGAGGGTAGGGCACAGAGAGGTTTAATGACCTATCCAAAGTCACATAACAGTGGCAGAGACAGGATCTGAACCCAGGCTGTTTGGGTCTCAAGTTCACCTTTTTTACCACTAAGCCATGTTTCTTTGAACTACTCTTGCGCAACCCAGGCCTGGAAGAGCCAACTGAGAGGAACAGGAGATGTTCCAAGAACCCTCAGAAGACCCCCTGGCTCTGAACCTGAGGCCCCAGATTTCTGGGCCCTCTTCTCAGCAGGGGGCGCTCATAGTCCATATTTTCTGGGTTCCCTCATAACCGCAGATGTCTTGGCTACTCAGATGCAGAACTCCTGACTTTCATTAGGTAAAGCCCTGATCTTAAAACTTTATCTATCATTCTTGAAGTATTTATAGTGTACTAATCAAAGGACTTACCTAATTCATGGAAATAATCAAATGAATGAGCCAGTACATTTCTTGGAGGACCTGCAATAAGTATTGATAACCACGAACCCAATAAACTTGCTTAGGCCCCAAGCTTATAGCAGCACTTCCTGATTCCAGATAAACCGCAGAGACATCAGTGGCAGGGATTTTGCTTACCACACCCAGAAAGCATACTATCCAGACCAGATCGGTCCTCCCGCCGGGTTTACAAGGTTGTGAGGCCCACGTTGGACTCTCTGCATTGCCCCTTTGGAACTTGTGCCGAGGTGTTTCCTCTCTAGAGACCTTTGTCACGTTCTTGGCAGGAAATCAGATCGAAGGAGCAACCCAGAAGGCCAAACTTCAACCTGCACCATAGACAGAAATGCAGGAGACCATGTTCGGCAGAATTTGTATCTTTCACAGGGGTGGGAGGAGGAGAACAGCTCCATGAGGGGTCTCTAAGTCCTCCCTCCACACTTGCAATATTCTGCAATAACGATGGGGGTAGGGGCCTAACTTTTAATGGGGTCTCTCCCACCAGGAGCAGCAACGGAGTTGATTGCCTGGCAGCGCAAACTCCTCCACCACACTCTCCATTCCCCAGCTGCCCTGAAGAGCCCTCGTAGGCTTCCGGGCACCCTCATCTCCTCTCCCAAGGGTGCCCTTTCTGGATGTACTTTAGTATAAGAAATACGATTCAAAATTAAACAGAGGGAAAACAGAGGGAGGGACCGAAGAAGATTGCCTGGGTTCCGATTCTTTGTCCTTCTTGTCAGGGCCGAGCAGCCACACCCCCACCCCACCCCACTCCACCCCCACCCCACCCCACCCCACCCCCACCCCCACCCCCGGCCCCCGCGCAGGTTATTTACCTCTGTACCGCAGCTTTCCCTTGGGTAAAACAAAGGTAGTGAAACCTACCCCGGAAGGTCTTGGAGCACAGCCGATGGCTTGACTTGTGTAAAGCTTCAAGCACAGTGCTTGGCCCGCAGGGGCACTCAGGGAATCTTGGCTGCTGTGATTAAGCTTATTCATGCAGGCCAGCACAATGAGGGGAAGGAATCCTTCACTCTCTCACTGTTGCTACCTTTATTGATACCAGGGCAGGTTATTCCACTCTGGGTAACAGTGGCCAACGTCTGACTTCCCCTGGAGAACAGCATGCCCCCCTCAACTCACCCCCTAACAACAAAAACTCCCTCCTTCCAGGTAGTTGACTAGACGCCAGGCGGAAGTTCTTTCTCCTGGAATCAGGTCCGTGGGCATTTATCCCCGTGATGAACTGGCTTGGAGTTGAGGTCAACTGAAGTTCAAGAGGGCCTCAAATCTGACTTTTGCTCTGTTTATTGATTCGAGGCATTTATAAGCCAAAGCACTCAGGCTCCAGGGCCAAGACCACAGGCGCAACAATGCAGCCCTTCTCCCGTGTCCCCGTTTACCTTCCGGGAGCAGGCAGGGTGTGGCCAGAACTTCTGGGGTGGCAAGAGCAGCAGGGTGTGGTAAGAACACTGGGTGTGGCTGCCTGGGACAGGCCTTGGAGAAGCAGCCGAGAGAGAAGCCACGGCGGCCTCCGTCTGCCTGCTGAGGCCACGGATGGCTCCCGCTCTGTGGGGATGCCCCTGTGGGACCTCAGGTTCTCTGCTCCCGAACACACGACAACGGCAACGGCAATAACAATAGCATACTTTTACTAGTAATCCACAGCTTTTTAAAAAAGGTTTTATTTATTTACTTTTAGAGAGCGGGGAAGGGAGGGAGAAAGAGAGAGAGAGAAACGTGTGTGAGAGATACACAAATCTGTGGCCTCTTGCACACCCCCCAGGTAGGGGCCTGGTCTGCAACCCAGGCATGTGCCCTGACTGGGAATCGAACCAGTGACCTTTTGGTTTTCAGGCTGGTGCTCAAACCATGAACCACACCAGCCAGGACACACAGCTCTTTCGTAATTGTCAAGACCATGGGCTTTGTGTGAGTCCTGGCACCACCCCTCACAAGCTGTGTGAACTTGGGGACTCTACTTAACCTCTCTATTCTTCACCATCTTCACCTGTAAGTAGGGTGGTTAAAAGCACCTTCCTGAGGGCAGGGCTGGAGGTACCCAGTCGACCCCATGGCCGAGGCACAAGAGACCGGGAGGGGAAGGGAGGAATAGGTTATGTGATGCTGGAGTAGGGGAACTCATTTTCTTGTCCTCAGGATGCTGGTTCCACGTACGTATAAGTATGTGAATCTAAGAATCCAGGGAAGAATGACTAGAGAAGGAATTAAAAATAAGATTTTATATGAAAGTAACCAGCAGTAATTGAGCAGAGCCTTGAGCACAGAAAACTAAAATATGGCTCATTGAAGTCAGTGTGAACAAAGCCCAGATCAACTACACAAAACATTTTATGTATCATAAGAAGGCTTGACTGAAAGCCTTCTTATGGTACATAAATAACAATAAATAAATATTGTTTCTGTTAGTTGTAACACAAGCCAACACAAACCCAAAAATGAACATGCACCTTTCTTTTCAGGTTGTGGGAGGACTGACTGTGAAAGCCCAGCAATAGGTCCTGGCCCAAGGCAATGCTGAGTGCACGGGGCAGCTCCTGAGGCAGATGGCATGGCACCGTTCGTTCCCCGCCATTCTCATAGCGCTCCTGTGACACGGGTCCTCGGCAGGGCAGAGGCTTCGGGCACCGTGGAAGAAGCAAGCAACGCGGGGATTTGATCTGTGGATTATCTGACTCTGAATCCCAAATTCTGGGCCCCAAATCACTGGGCCTTACTGCCTTTCATTTACCAGCTTCACTTGAAGACACATTGACAGAGCCCCTCCCTGAGCGGAGCGGTTGTGACTTAATTTAATTCATTATAAGTTCCAGTGTAACTCAGTTCAGGTCATAAGCGCTTACGAGCTCCTCCAGCTGGGCACTGGGTTGGGTCCGGTATCCATGGAGGGGGAGGATGTTGGTCTTGTCCCCAAGGAGCTCACAGGCTCCAAGTCCTATCTGCCAACAAAGAAAGGCCCCTGTACTGGGACTGAACGCCTCTGTGAGTCTGATGGTTCTCTCTCTTGCAACTCCAGCGGGGTAATTTCTTATTTATCTACTTATTTAGAGGGAGGGGGAGGGAGGGAGAAATAGTGGGAGAAAAACATCAACGTGTGAGAGAAACATGGATCAGGTTGCCTCTCGCACGCTCCCAGATGGGAACCTGGCCTACAACTCAGGCATGTGCTCTGACCAGGAATCAAACTGGAAACTTGACAGTTTGCAGGCCAAGGCTCAACCCACTGAGCAACACCAGCCAGAGCAGGACCATTTCTTGAACTTCCTTACCTCTTTTGAGGACCTTAACTAAAGACATCTATCCCATTTTCCTTGAAATTCCTATTTCTTGGTTGAAGTTTAAAGTAGATTGTTAAATAAAAAGAAAGGAAGGGAGAGTGGGAGGGAAGAAGGAAGGAAGGAAGGAAGAGACATTTATCAGTAGTTTATCGCTGAAAAACTACAACAGTTTGATAAGGGTTTGAGGAAAGGAAAGACCCCTCCCCCAGGGTCCAGACAGCTCTGGGCAAGGGCCTCCTCTTAAGTAGCAGGCTTTGGAAAATTGCTTCCAGATTCTAGAAGGAGGTCAGGAAAATGTCAGTTGCTGAGAAACGTTAGGAAGAAAGTAGTTAATGAGGTGGGCTCTCTGCAGGTGTAACCCACCCCCACAATGTGCTGTAGGTTGCAGCCCAGGGAAGCTTGGACCCCAAAATGAAGCTCATGCATTGATGAAACAGATATGGATGGAATAATACCCTAAAGGCACTACGTTAAACAGTGGGGATTTAAGATAAAACAAACCCCAGGTGCCTCCGGGTATAATCTGGGACTAAATGTAAACAAAGAAAGGTGTCACCTAATCAAGTGACTCTACCTGAGTATTCAAAGCCTGGAGGTGACAGCAAAAGCGCGTGGCCTGCACCAAGTCCTGGAAAGGGGGCCCATGTGTCCATCCCTTGGTGTTTATCCAGCCCCTGGGAGGACCCGGCTCCAATCAGATTTGTGAGCTGCCTGGGCCAGAGGACGTTTTCTTGGACTCTCCATACCTGGAGATTTTGTCCCCTTAGTACTTACAGAGGCTTCCTCTGTGCCCAAAGTTGTCCTAAACAACGGGCGCCTAAGGGTCCATTTAATCCTCACACTAAATCTATGGCAGAGAAGTACTGTCCCCACAACAACTTCAAAATCTGAGGCCGCGAGAGGTTGTCATTTATTCCAGGTGGATGTCCCATCCAGCTAGTGAGGTGGCAGAGGAGGGGGGTGGGGGGCTAGGGACCCCGCCCTCACCATGCAGCACTTGTTCTTCTACGAAAACAGCCTCCTCATGAGTGGCGTGGGTTCCTTGGTCACTTGATCCTGGGTGGGCAGGGCCCAATTCAGGCATGCCTCTCAGTGCAATTTAATCATGTGGCACTGCATTTATCCCCTCGTCTCAGGCCAGGGTGGCCCTCGCATGTTGGCTTCCGTGGGCCTGACAGCCGCGGGGTACTCCAGGGAAAAGTATTTCCTCCTCGGATCGTCAAAGGACCAAAACCCAAAGCAATCGCAGGCGGTCCCATCAGAAAACAGATGGTCCAAGATCACACAGCAGCAGGACTGGGACTGGGACTCAGTTTCCTTTGCTTCAGTAAATGGTCCTTTATACTCGGAAAGGAACAGAAAGAGGGACTTGAAATGCACAGGAAAAAAGTTTTGAGAGCATTTTAAGCCACAGTTACAAACATTCTTTTAAAGTACCCCCAAATTGAGGACTTAAATGGGTATCACATAGTTGTTTTCTGTTTTTTGTTTTTTCCCTTCAATCATGGGGCATAGGCTCCCTCAGGGCGGGGGCTTTGTGGAACCCCTGGGTGGGGTGGAAACCCAGGGCCCAGTGAAAATGGAGGAGGGGAGCCCAGAGGCCAGGCGATGGGACAAGTCTGGTTTTAGGAGTCTTGTTTGAGAGCAGATGGACTTGAGAGCCGACAGGGCTTTGGAGAGATGGTGAAGTGAGTTGAGTTAAACAGAAACTGGACACCTCATAGGGTCTCAGAGTAGAAGTTCTTAACGTTTTTCTGTTAGAGTCTCAGGACTTTCTGTGGTTAGGGAGAGAAGGGCCTAGGGCCCTTGGGGTGTTGGCTTGGGTGTGGCCTGGGAGTTCAGAGGGTTGAAGATACGTTCCCGAACCCCACCCACTTCCAAGCCCTAGACATCTTAGAACACGGTGCAGAGAATGCAGTTCTAGTTAGAAGGGAGCTTGGGTTTCAAGCTATTGTCGAAGTCTTATGAAAACAGGGCCTGGAAGGGAGGGGAGGGGAAGGTGCCTCTGGAATCCAGGAAGTCTGAAAGGGCCAGAAAGCAGTCACTGTTCCAATTCCACTCAATTCAACAGATCTGTGTACCAGGCAGGTGATGGAAGTCAAGAAAACAACAATGAGCAAGTCACACAAACTCTCCCTGCCTGCAAGGAGTTTATAGTCTAAAGGTAGAGACAGATAAACAACACATTTAAATCAACAATTAATCACACCTTCGTGCAAGCCGCGAGACAGCTGTGACGGAGACTAGAGGAGGAGGAGAGCAGCTTCCGGTGGGGTTCTCCGGGGAGTGGCTGCGCCTCCGCAGCTGCAGGAAGAGGAACCCCCCCGGGCCATGCGCCCACCAGTCAGCAGCTGAGCTCCCCGCATCTCTCCCTTCTCCAGATTCAGGTCCCTTCTCTCCTGGTTGCTTCATCCAACCCTCTGAAACTTTTTACACCAAAACAATTTTGAAAACTCCTGTATCATCTGCCGGAGGCTGTTCCATTGTACATAGAAGTGAAAGCCACGTGACTTATTTTCATGCATTGTTTCTTTTGCACTATGTGACATGCACACATACAATATCTTTATAAATGCAAAACAATAGGCATAGACGGAGTGAACTGTGACAGTTCTCTTTGCCTCCCTTTTCACAACGTTCTGCCACCAGGTAACTGCTAAGGGTGAAGCCTCCCCCATGTGTAGCTGGGAGACCCCTGGCCTCTGTCTTCCTCTCACTTTCCACAGAGCCTGGGAGAGGCAGGTGGTGGCTTCTCCTAGTCCATGAATTGGGGAACAATGCTGGGCAGGCTCAGCTCAGGTTTCCCCTCTCCTCCTGCTAGGAGTGAGTTATCTGTAAGAAACACAAATTCTCCTCTGCCCTGGGGTACCAGCACATCCCCACCTCCTCGCTCTCTCCCAAGGTGCATACAGCCAGGGCAGTTAGTAGGTGAAGTACCCTAACTGGAAACCCATGGTTAAGGTCTAAGCTTTCAGCTGTATCATTTACCTCTATTCACTAGAGTCGTTGGAATTTCACCAGAACCAGAGTGTTCTTGTTTCATCAAATTAGTTTAGATCAATTTGTAACAGATTCCTAGAAACTAGATAAATTTTGATAAACACTATCAAAATCCTTTCTGAAAGGTCTTTATCAATCCTCCTCTTAGCAGTGGTGGAGAATGTCCTTTTCCTGTATCCTCAGTAACTCTGGGGTCTTCTTTTCCTTTGCATACCTTCCTTATTCATTCTGAAAGCACAGATAGTAATACGGTGAAAACAATAACTATGATTTATTGAGCAAAGAGCTACATTGCACTAAGCAATTTACAAACATTATCTCACTTAATTCTGACAACCCCACCCCAGAGATATGAACAAGACCAGGCAACGGCCATGCAGACAGGTTAAAAAGCTCGCCAGGGGCTCCAAACGGCAAGGGACTACACAGGCCACAAACTAAGGCAAGTTGTCCTGAAGTCTGCACACATGGGAGCAGAGCATTTAAGAGAAAGAAAGAAAAGAAAGGGAAGGAAAAGAAAAAAGAAAAGAGAGAGATTTCATGACAGAGGCTGTTACTGTTTTAAAAACAGAATTTAATTGGTATTTGATTATTCAAATGGTATCCCAAGATTAATGTTATGACGGTCCAGTCTCTTACCCTCCAGGAATGCCAAAACAAAGGCTTGCTGTCTAGAAGAAAAATCACCCTTCAGATTTCGGAGCTGCCTGTGGATCGTACTGATCTGGTCACTCACCTGAACTGTCTGTGCCGGAGGTGAGCGGAGGCCTGCCTGCCTCCGCTGCGGAGCACAGGCCGAGGACCGAAGAGCCCAGTTCCCAAGCCGCTGGGCTGAGATTCCAGTCGGTAGGTTAGTGTTTGGCGGTAACTTGGAGGAAGGTGCAAGGCCTGTGTGTGAACTCCTGGTGTGAAAGGGCCGCAAGGGCAATGAGAAAGGAGTGCAGTGTAAGATGTGCGTGTTGGTGGTGGAAGGGCAGTGGCCGCAATTTGGAGAAGCTGGCCCCTCACCGTCACTTCTTAAAACATCAGGAGACTAAAAATGAGTGCGGGAGTGGGGCGGGGAGGTAAGCAAGAGCAATGGGGGACAATTGGGACAATTGTAATAGAAGAACAATAAAAAAAAAAAAAATGGCGTGGCCTTCCCAGGTTGCTAGGCCCAGCCCCGGAGGTAATGATCTCTCTCCCTTTCCATAAGGTAAGGTAGTGACGGTTCAGGGAGCCCCGCTCCCCCACCCCGTTCTCTCCTTCCCCCCTTCGGCTCCACCCCCACCTTGCCCCGTCCCACTTAGCGCCCCAAACCACCCCTTCCCTCCCCACGGTTGAGTCAGCGTCTCAAAGATGAGAGCTTCCAGTCTGTGCTCCCCAGGGGTCTGGGGGCGAGCGGATCGTCAGCCGGGTTCGCAGCCCCCTCGGGTCAGAGGGCTGACGGTGAACGGCGACCCTACTGGAGCTGCGAGGCCTCCCTGGCAGGGGCGCCCCCAAGTTCCGGGGCCGGGGAGGGCACCAGCGTCGCGCTCCCTCAACATTTATTTTTGTGAAATGTACAGAGTATCGTATTTTAGCTGCACTCGGTCAAGAATACTGTCGCCTTTCTTTCGGACTTCTGCTTGTGTTAATGTGACTAGAGCAGCTTTGAACACTTTTGGGATTCACCTAAAGGGACATTAACTGGGGAATCTCATTTGTTCTGGGCTTAGTAGGACGTGGCCGTGTCTTTGCATTACTTCAGTGCTGCGTTATTGTCAGCGCCTCCCAGGGAGGGAACAACATCCAGGAACACTTGCCTCACCCGCTCCCTGCCTCAGGGGACACCTGAAGCTGCAGGCTCAGAGGCTGTGTGCCCTGTGGCATTTGGTCCAGATGTACCAGTGGGAGAGAAGTGAGGTTTGAAATGTACAGGGTTAGAAGCTAATCCACAGAACATTCTCCCAGTCATCAGGCATGTAAAATCGTAAGCAGAGGACTGAGTTCTCACCAACACCTGGCCCAAACAGAAGTTCTTTCCTGTCAAGAATCTTCCCAATATGCAACAAATATAATTTTAAGTGAAGCTTATAGGTCTTTCCCTTTTGATGGAATCACATGAAATAGATTTTTGTTCAGAATTTCTGTATTTACAGGGCAAAAACCTATAGCGGTTCTTCAAAAGCGAACATATCTGTGCATGGTCATGTTTTACACATCCAATTGTTAGTAATAAAAACAAATTTTAATCAGCCATACTAGAGGAAATGACTTATTTGTCTATTACAAAATTATGAAATTGTCATAGAAAGAGGTCATCAGAAACTATATGTCCCCCAAAATGCAGAAAACAAGAATTGTAGAGATGGCCAGGTGGTTTAAGAGGTATATTTATAAATTTTGTAATGTTTAACATCTATCAGCTTTTATTTTTTTATTTTTTTACACGGTCCATGTTTATTTAACAGCTTGTCTCATAGAGGAGAGAGCACCCGAATAGGTTAGACTTGGGTGCCGTAGCAGGCTCAAATTGTGTCAGGCAGTTTTGACCGTCTGCCTCAGAGTGTTGCTTGCAATAGCTATCGGCTTTCACATTTTATAGTTTATTGGGGTTCTTTTCCTTATTTGAAACATTCACAATCATAGCTGATTCTGTGTTCATATTTTTATATAGTTTTTCTTAGGAGTCACCTTCCATCCCCCCAAATGAGTAAGCTCAAGTCCCGCAAAGCCTGTATCTCCTCTTGGTTGGTTGCACTGCATTTCTAAGACCGGCTTCCTGTATGGCTGCCTGTCCACCCTGCCAGCCCATCCTGCTTCCCCTCCCACCCCTTCCAATGAGGTTCTGCTTCTCGACTTTTCTGTCATTCTCATTTACCGAGATAATCTCCTATTTAATCCCAGCCAACTTGTCTTCTCATGTATTGAATTCTTGTAAAATCAGCAGCAGCGATTTTTGCAATGCCTGGCAGGCAAAATACTTGTAAGGTACATTAAATTTGGTCTACTTAGAAGCTCAAATGTGACCAATTGTTTCACTCCATTCTTAATCAGGAAAGGGAGGCCTTGGAAAAAAATTAGCCGGATGACTCTTTTCTCATTTCAAATACTGAGTTCAGTTGATTGCTTACCATTTTGTTTTTAATAAAAAAGAAAGTTCTGATTGTCAAGGTTGAAAGCTTCTGCTTATTGAAAAGAAATATGTGCAACAAACCTTGGCTGGATTTTTGAGTTTTTAAGGTGGTAGTAGGGGAAGGTAGCTAACAACTGTATGGCTAACGTGTGAGTTACTAGACTAGGGATTTTATAAATATTTTCTAGTCTAATTTTTTTCCTCTTAGAATTGAGTTACTCATATATAGACTAATAATGATCTTATGTTCTGAGCTGAGGTATGTCTTCTTTCTCTCTTTGTTTTTTCTTCTTCCTTAGTCTTTGCTCTTTCTTCTGTCCCCACTGATATACTTTTTAAGTTGTGACTTTAAATATGCATTTATTCCTATAAAACATGCCTCTTTGTTTTGCCTGTATATGTGCATCTAATTTATATAAAGGACATGCCAAATTAATGTTGTTTTCTGCTTTTCTCACTCAACACTGTTTTTGAGATCTATCAGTGTTGATTTACAGGTATTCTTTGGACATATGGATACTGGAAATATTTTCTCCCATTCTGTTAACTGTTGTTGACTTAGTCTGCTGAAAGAAATTAATTTTGGTGCAGCCAAATCCATCAAAATTTTGCCACATGGTTTATACACTTTCAGTGTAGTTGAAGGAATCTTTCCTTACCCAGAGCTCACAATGAGGGTCTCTTGTATTATTATCAGGGTTTCTTTCTTTCTTTCTTTCTTTCTTTCTTTCTTTCTTTCTTTCTTTCTTTCTTTCTTTCTTTCTTCCTTTCTTTTTACATAAGACATTCATTTTTGTATATTACATAAGGCAAAAATCCTGTTTATTTTCTCCAAATACTGATCCAGTTCTTTTCAAATCATTTCCTAAATAGCTTTTCACACATTAATGTGTAGTAATATATCTATCCTACATATCAAGAGCCAATATATATACAAAGATGCATTTTTGACTTTTCTATTCAGTTCCATTGGTCTATTCACAGTCCCAGATATCTGTAAACTGAATATAATACTACTAAGGAACTTGGGTTAAAAATAAAAATCATGAATTTTCAGCTCATGCATGTCAGGTATGTGGGCACAACAGCGAACTCTGGTGGGTACCAAAAGCGGCCTTCACTACCACATGGCTCCAGAAATTCTTCAGTAACGTAAGGGTTGCCCCTCTTTCTCTAACAAAACCCCTTTCCACCGCAGGAACTGTAAGCCAGCACCAAGCACTGCAAGCACAGCTCTCCCAATTCTTTGGGTTTATAGCTACTAGTACCCAGGTGTGCTTCCATAGTTCTGACATTTTTAAAAGGATATGGCCCAGGCAGTTTTTCCGAGGAATTTTGCCAGATTTTCAAGAATTTCTCTTTCGTAAGTTGTTCCAGGAAATTGAAAAAGAGGAAAAGTTGCACAATTCAGATGAGAGACTAAATATACAAACAGATCATGGCCAGATCATGTGTAAAAATAGAACTCTGACCACGATATATAGTAATCATCCCAGGAAACGAACCCATTATCGGCAGTAACCAGCCCAGGGAGCCAACCTACTATTTGCAAGTCACACTTGTAGGAAGTCAGACTATTATCTCTAGCAAACAGTACAGGAAGCCAAACAAGAATTTCCATAACCATTGGGCCCAAATAACTAGGGCTTGATTAATAACTGACAACTTCCCTAATTTTTGTTTCCACTTCCCGCTTAGGACCAACTAGTCCTAAGGTCTAACCTAGGACTGACGTAGGTCCAACTTCAGACCAAACGAAATACATAGCCTTCGCCAACCATACAGGATGCCCTGTGTCTAGTCAGCCCACCTACAGCTTCCCCATGCCAACAGCCTCCAGTCGGGGCCTACTTGAAGCCTCTCCTTTAAAAAAAAAAAAATTCCACTGTAAAGTTTTTCTCTCCTCTGCCCATATTTGAGTCTCTGCCAAAATGCAGGCGATGGTGGCTGACTCTCTTGCTCTATGGGGCCCTGAATAAACAGCCTTCGCCTATTCTCATTCGGCTGGTCTTCATTTATTTCCACAAAGTGTGGGAAGCTAGTGAAACCTTGCTCAGGTGATTATAAGCTCATTTCACTTATTGTCATAGATACAAAATACTAAATTAAACATCAGCTAAACAAATTTTACATTTCATTAACATACACATATTCATGTATCCCATGCACAAGCAGCCTTTATATAAGGGATGGTTCCACATTTAAAAAATCTCTCACTGTAATTTACCATATTAATGATCTAAATGAGAAAGACCATAAGAGTATCTGAATGAAGAATGTTCATTAAGGTTTAACACCTGTTTACAATAATAACACTCGGAAGCTAGAAAAAGAAAGCAAACTCAGCTTTTCTATCCAAAATGGCTAGTATACCAAAAATCCTATAACAGAATTCATATTTATTAAAGAAATTTTGGATACATTTTCATGAAGGTCATAATGAGGCAAGGATACCACTAATGCTGAACACAATGCTGCAGAATTTAGCCCATACCATAAGACAGGGGAAAGCATAAAAGACATGAGGACTGGAGGGAAAAATCAAATAGTTACTATTGCAGGAATTATAAATATCCTCATAAAAACAACTCAATAGCATCATCAGGCAAAGTAATAGAACTAATAAAGTAGTTCAGCCTGTTTGCCAGACACAAGATCATTTTATAAAACCCGTAGTGCTCGCCCTGACCAGTGGGGCTCAGCTGGGTGGAATGTCATCCCATGCACCAAAGATTGCGTGTTCAATTCCCAGGCAGGGCACATACTTAGGTTTCGGGTTCAATCCTGTCAGGGCGCATACAGGAGGCAACCAATTGATGTTTTTCTTTCTCTAAAAATCAATAGACATATATAAAAACATTTAAAAAACCCATAATGTTCCTTTATCACAGAAACTAGAGAATATAATGGGAGAAAAGCGGGAGGAGCAGGCAGCAGGCCCACTCCAAACGTTTCTGGCACCAGAGGGAAGAATATAACAAATGAAGACCATGTCATGTATTTAAATATCTGCAATTAAAAATCAAAGCTACTTAAATGAAGCTATAAAATGAGAATACATTTAACAATGTCTACTAGCATGCTCACCATTTGATTGTCTCACCATACCACCACCTGAGAGAGGAGACAGGGGGCCAATGCTTCTTTTCGCCACTAGGCCAGGCTCCTTGGAGCTACAGTCCAAGACAGAGAGTTGCATGTGGGTGGTTTAATGGAGAATAACACCTATAATACAGAATGAGTCTTGCATGAGTGAGAAAAACAGGATTGGGCAGAGGGAGAAGTTGAGAAGTTTTATTTGATTTTTAGAGATATTATTAAATGTTTTTATAATATATAAAATATTTAAAATTAATATTATATAAAATATAACACATTCTTAAATATTTTTATTAAAATAAAGCCATTTACAATTCTAGTATTTAATATCCATAGAGGTGCCAGTGTAAAAATTCAAGATCATGCTTTATGTGTGCTATGCCTAACCTTACTTATTTTATTTTATTTTTTTGTCTTCCAGCTTCAGCAGTTTAATTATGATGTGTCTAGGCAGGGATTTCTTTCAGTTTATCATTTTTGGGATTCAGTCAGCTATGTGAATCTGTGTGGTTTGTTTGTTTGTTTTGTCTTTTAAAGAATTAGGAGAGTTTTAGACATTATTTCTTCAAATATTTCTTAAAGCTTGTACTTTCTTTTCTCTTTTGGGACTTCAGTGCCATGAATATTAGATCTTTTGTTATTTTCCTCCAGCGCCTGAGGCTGTGTTCATTTTTTTCTATCTATTTTCTCTGTGTTGCTTCAATTGGATAATTTTTATTGATCTACCTTCTAGTTTACTGACTGACTACTCTGTCACCTCCACTTTGTTATTGACCTATTCAGTGAGTATTTTTATTTTGGATACTATATTTTTCAGTTCTAAATTTCTATTTGATTTTTTTTTATATCTTCCATTTCTTTTCTGAGATATTCTAGTTTCTCATTTGTTTCAAGAATGTTCATAATTGCTTTTAGAATTTTTATAATAATTCCTTTAAAATCTTCATCAGATAGTTCCAACACTTCCGTCTTTGGGCATTAACATCTGTTGATTTTTTTCCTAATGCAAGATGAGATTTTCCTGGCTCTTGCTGTGCCAAGTAGTTTTGGGTTGTATCTTAGAATTGCTGTGTGGTGTGTTATAAGACTTGGGTTCTTCTCAGTCTTTATTTTAGCAGGCAGTCAACCCATTTAGATTTAGAACACACATCCTGGCCCACTTTCGTGGGCTGTGGTTTGAATGTTAATTTGCCTTCTGAACCTTTGCAGCGCAGCTCTGGACTGCCCCACTGTGCACGCCTGGGAGGCTGGTCTGAAACCCGGGTGGTGCTCTGCATGGCAGTTCAAGTCTCAAAGCTTTTGCTATGTTGCTTCTGGTCAGTTTTAATGCCTGGGCCACTCAGAGATGAGTCTGGGACTTCATACTTAGATTTAAAAGGTCTCTTTCTCCTGCTCCCCCTTCTTCATAATCCTCTTCCAACTCTCTGGTTGGAAGGGGAAAAGGAGGCTGCCTCTTTGCGGTTAGCGCTGGGCCAGCATTGACGACAGGGTCCCTCCCCACATTCTTTTACCACCGTGCTTGGTGGTGAGAAGGGGCGATGCCTTTCCTCACATTAAGTTAACGTGGCAGGGACAGCCAGCAGGTCTACATGTGAAACCTAAAGCTATAAAACTCGTAGAAGAAGGAATAAGAGAAAATCTTGGTGAACCTGGATTAGATAAAGATTTTTCTTAGATAAAACACAAAGAGCATGATCCATTTAAAAACCTGATAAATTAAACTTCATCAAAATTAAAAGCATCTGTTATTCAAAAGACACTATTAAGAGAAAGAAAAGACAAGCTGCAGATGGGGAGAAAATATTAGCAAAACAGGGCCTCTGTCCAGAATATACAGAGATTTATCAAAACAGTATGAAAATGAACAACCAAATGCAAAACAGGCAAAAGACTTGACCAGACACTCCACCAAAGAAGATATGGCTAGCAAACAAGCACATAATAAGATGCTCATCAAAAGTCATGAGGGAAATACAAGTTAAAACCACAATGAGATACTTACTGCTCCGCTTACTTACTAAGGTGGATAAAACAAAACAAAACACTGGTAAATACCAAGTGCTAGTGAGGCTGTGGGGGGCCTAGGGAAGGCTCACGCATTGCTGCTGATGTTAATGAAAATGGTACAGTGACTCTGGAAAACAGCCTGGCAGTTTGTTAGAGCACTTTCACTTACCGCACAATCCAACAATCACATTCTTAAGCAATTGTCCAAGAGAAGTGAAGGTGTATGTTAACACAAAAACCCGTATGTGAATATTTGTAGGAGCTTTATTCTTAGTGGCCTCAACTTGAAAACTATCCAGATATACTTCTACTGGAGAATGCATAAGCCTATCATGGTACATCCATATTCAATAATTAAGAGGAACAAACTACCGATACGTATAACAACGTGGATGAACATATAATGTCTGGTGATAGAAGCCATACTCAAAAGACTCCGTCCATCCTGAAAAAGGCAAAAGTCCAGCGAAGTAAAATAGGCCTGGAGGTGGGGATTTACTACAAAGGGACATGAGGGAATGTTGGGGAGGATGAAATTGTCCTAGATCTTGATTGTGGTGACTGCATGTGAGTACGCACATGCTAAATTCATTGGAAGGTGCCGTAAAAAAAAAAAAAAAAAAAGATTTTTATGTCAATGATACCTCAATATACCTGACATTTAAAAAATGTTATCAAGCTTTATTTATGGAAATCAGCACATTTTCCCCTGTTTCACCCCTCGGAGAGATCTAGCTATGCAATTTATGAAGAATTAAATCGCATTTTTCTCGTTAAGGAATGGATGCGTGGGGCCGGGGTATGGGGAGCACCTCAGAAGATGGCCCCCTGTGAGCAAAGGCAAGCACAAGTGGGCTGAATTGTGAGAGGAGGCACTAACATGGCCTGGAGGTCACTCAGACCAGAAATTTGTGTCACAGCCAGAAGGGCAGCGTCTGGAGTTAGATAGTTTGAATTTGAACCTGGTTCCTCTACTTCCTATCTTTGTGACCTTGGCTAAGTTACTCAACCCATTCGTGCCTCAATTTCCATCTGTATAAAGAGAATGATAATAGCTATGTGCCTTACAGTGTTGAGAATGAAACTAATTAATACTCAAGTGCTTAGAAGAGTGCTGAGCATACAACAAATGCTCAATTAATGACAACTGATGAGGCTTAAGAGGGGGCAGGGCAGAGTTAAGAAGAACCAGTTCGAGTGCCACTGAGTGCCACGGGAGAATTTTAATTTGAAAAAGGTGGGGCAGCCACATGATCAGATCTTTGTTTTTGAAGGGTGGCGCTGGTGGCTGCTGTGGAGCAGGCTGACTGACTTTAAGAGGGGACTTCGGTGATAGTCCCAGAGGCCTGAGCCAGGGCAGGGGAATACTGGTTCTGTTTCTCTGGAGAGCCCTAATACACGGAGTCTTGACAGAAGGCAGAAACATCGAATGTGCTCAGTGTGAAAGAGGTATGGTCCAAATGCCTGAAGATCCCGCTTCTGTCTTCTGTCCGTAACCCAGACCATTCAGGATGCTCAGGGACGTAAAGAGAAGAAGCACTCGGAGCAATCAACACGTCTGTCCAGACTTGGTGAGAGCCACAAGCTCCCCATCACCCAAGTAATAGGGTTTAAAAGAAATCTGTTCTTAAAGGATAAACTTACAGAGAGCAGAGAGGAGGGGGAGGGAGATAATGGAGGAAAGAGGGGGAACGGGTAAGTCAAAGGATAGGTATCAAGGACCCACGGGCAAGGACAATGGGTGGGGACTGACTGTGGGAGGGGGTTGGGCGGTTGGGCAGGGCAGGGGAGAGCAACAGGGGAAAAAGGTGGGACAACTGTAATAAAACAATAAAAAAAGTTTAAAAATTAAAAAAAAATTCTGATTTACAACATGTACCTTTTCAATTTGGAGATCTCTCTCCCCCAATCCCTTCTTCTTCAATCCAACAGCATTTAAAATATTGGGCAATGACTGTGAATGGGGGTGTGTGTGTGCAGTGCACATCCTTCCTTTGTTCAACCATTCCTCAAAAGAACTGTTTCTCATAAAATCTGCATTTGTCCCTGTCCTCATCACCCACCTTGGCAGAATCCAGCTTTAACATACTGCCTCCTGGGTTGGGTGTCATTCTGAACTCGGCAGGTACCATGAATGGGAGCATTACAGCCAACCATCTAGACTGATCCACGCCAATGTTCGATTAGGAGGCTCACAGTAGACGCAATACCTTTTTGAGCTTGCAGTCATGTGTCTCAGGATACAAGCAGTCCTGGAAAAGGCTGAATTCAAGCTTCTCTCAACCTCTTTCCACTCTCCCAACCTGTGAAGTTGAGTCATGTGATTAAGTGCCAGCCAGACATTATTTCACGTCTCGTTAAAATGCAGCCTGGGCTGGGAGCTGCTTGAGCTCTAACAAGCCAATATCTTTAGGGGCAGTGGGGAAGGTAGATTATATTTTGCTTTAAACCAAAAAACTCCAAATCTTCATCAGAAGTTACTTGCTATTCCTGTGTTGCTGTGGACACAGCAGTGTCCAGAGATGTGGCTTACTAAAAAATGTTTATCCCAAATTATTTACTTCAATGCACTTTTTGTCTCATCCCTGATTCCCCAACTCCCAAAAGTATGAATCCTGATCTTTTATTTTAAAAATAAAGTATTTAGCACGTGCCTTTTAATACAAGGCACTGGAATTGTTTTGGAAGCAGGTAAAAGTCAGAAACAACAAATGACCATTCCAAGATATGCGTTAGGTGACTTTGTAGATATGTGCTGGGTTGTCTGCAGCTTCATGGTTTGTGCTTGCATTTCTTCTTGGCCATTATCAGAAAACCAGGGACATAGCTTTAGGGCTGAGTTAATTTTTTTTAGTGCATCTTTCAGTTAATCTGTTTTTCTTTCCCTCCATCAACAATGGATGCCTATCAAAGAGTGATTTACTTGGAAATTTCTAAGTAGGGTCTCTTACATGTTACATTGCTAGGTTTTGTTCCTTGTGATCGCTGCATATATAGTAATCACATGATCACACTTAATATTCTGATGGTTTTATTAACAAGTATATAATACATATATTGCATACTGTATATAGTATATGAGGGCTGTACAGTACAAATTTATGTTCACAGTTTGACATGACAAAATGTCATTACTGAATTCCCATTGGACTACAGAGTAGAAACAGAGAAGGTACATTAAACATTCACATCTTTAGTAAGAAAGATTACCAAAATGTTTCAGTATTTGCAAGTATACTAATGCATGCTAAAAACCTTTACCCATTCAGTCTTATTAGCTTATAAAATATATTACACTTTATTAAAAATTTCTGCATAGTTTATACAAGTATTAAAGTACTGTAAATGTAATAATCCTGCTATACTTGCAGGCATGGTTTAAGAGATGCTAAGCAGAAAGATTATTTTGACCCTCTAACACTAAATACATAACAGCAAAAAAAAAAAAGTGCTAGTATTTGTAAAACATAATATTGTAGCCCTCGTTTAATGCATGGAAAATGGCTTCGTAAATGTATTATTTCTTAAGTAAATTTGCAATCATTTAGAAATTATTAACCTTGACCTGGAAGAGAATAAATACCACTCCGAGCAACTTCATGTATGACAGCAATTCCTTCAAGATGACTGTATTTTCAAACCAACTGATTTTAAAACTTTAGATCTTTGAGATTGTCTTTTAAAACAATCTAACCAGGAATGATGTGCAGACATACAGTATCAGCAATGTAGTCTTTTAAATTCCACATTAGTGCAACACTGATAGTGCAGATGGGTGTAATAAAATATACATGTATAGTTCCCCCATAAATCTGTTCCAAGGCTCTTGAAACTTCTGCATACTTAGCATTTCCTCAGTTCAGCCTAACTATGCTGCTCACTCACTCTCCAAACCAGGCGACTCAGAATGTTAATGCCCACTTATGATGTAGATTCACATTTTAAAACTCTAAAATATGATGGATTCAGATTTAAGTTTTCTGACTTTTTCCTCAAGATGACACTTGGATAACTGAAGAAATTCTATAACAATTTATATGACACTAACTCCATGTTTACAAATCATTCTCACCAACTTAAATATTGCAATTAAAATCACCATTGATAGTAACGTGGCACATCATTAAAACCACACATTCAAGGGCATCTTATCTTGAGGTCTCCCACAATAACAGCTAAAAATGACTAAGAGACTAAATTTCTCAACTACCATAGTAAAATACAAATATATATAAAAAAGTAAAATTTGGAAAGAGCCAATTAGTATATAGCCTAGCACGGGAACAGGGAATGGCTTCTCTGGGTTGCTTTTTCCCCCCAAATTAAAAAGGAACTTTGTTAATGAACTGTTAACACAATTGGAGCAACCTAAATAATAATGTAATAGTCTCTGCAGGGTCTTGCTTGCACTTCTCGACAGAACTTTCATATGCCATAGTACACATTAAATTCCATTAGAACCCATGAAACTTTCTATTAATTGGCCTCAGACTGAAAACTAATTATATAAAGATCAACCCTCCCCTTTCTCGCCTCCCCTTTCACCTTTTGTGGGTTGGAATACACATAAACTGGTTATCTCCATGGAAACAAAAAAGTTCCTTGCATTCAAACTTAATTCTTCAGTGTGTTCTGGAAGAATTATTTCAAGAAATACTTTGGCATGAATGTGACTAAGCATTTACAATACAGATGATACCTACTTTTCCAAGAGCCATTTTATCTGTCAATTTGTATCTTAGTGGCAAACATACAAAAAAAAAAAAAGTAAAGAAAATAAGAAAGAGCCCAATTAGGATGTTTTAATATTCCAAGCAAATTCTGCAGTGCTTAAAAAACAAAACAAAAAACCCAAGTGCCAGATAACACAGTATTTTCCAATTCTCAATCACATTTCCCTTCCGTCGGTTCAGAGAGCTGGTGAGTGGGATCTCTTAGGTGCACAGTCCTTACAGCTTTTATTAACATAGCATCAAAGTAAGCTTCCCACACAATCCGCAGGCCTCCAGAATCACTTATTCACTGAAGCTTTAAAAACAGCGTATTCCTCCCAGGTGAGGCTGTTGGATCCTGAGCTGTGGCTGGGATGAATCTTCAGGATTCCATTCTTCTCCATCCTTTATGAAGGGCCATTTGGTTATATGTGCCCACATTTGACCACCACCGCCAATTCCTTCCAATTTAGGACCAACAGCATTTCTATACATGAATTATTTTTATTGGCATATAGACTATGGTGCTCAAAAGCCTGCTTTTGAAAAACTTCCCCCAAATAATGGTGCTATTTCTTTTCAACAAACACGAGTCATTTTCAGTTTGTTCTTCTGACAGGATACTTGATAGTGAAAGGAGATAGTCCGCTCCAACGGTAAACATTTGTGAGTTTTTGAGCTACACATATGAATCCCTGAACTGTGATTTTCTGTATTTTTCAAAAATCTGCGCCCCCCCCCCGCCCCACAAGTAAAGGTCTGTGTGCTTCACAACTATTTACAAATAGTGTCACTCAGGTCTTAATGAATCTACGAAAGCACTAGCAGATGCTTATTTATGATACGTGTCACGAACGCAAATGACAGCCAATTTGGCACCTTATAGCTCACACATAGTTTCTGTATGAAAGCTATGTGAGCAATTTGATATGGGGATCTAATTACCACTCAACGTTTCCTTGTTTGCAAAAAAAAGCTCTAAGTAGGTTGGGTAAAAGGAGGCCATGCAGACCTTATCCAAAAGTTGTTTTTGTTTTGTTTTGTTTTACCATTATTAGGCAATTATTCTTGTGGCGTCCCTACTATCAATGCCTGATGACCTACATTAAGGACACTGTAGGAATGGAGATCGGTGTAGGGGTGACCCTATCAGTAGTTGGCTCTGCTGGACAGTTCTATGCAGCTGAATATTAGGAGAGACTGAAGCTCTAGGAACGCACTGCACAGCTAACCAAATGATAAAATCCCACTGAGAACCCCTGGCTGGCTTCCTCATTTGCCCCCTGCTCCAACTCCATGCGATGCAAACACAGCACCCATCCCTTGAACTGACAGAACCGACAGACGTCACCTACATACAGCTCTAGCTCATCTTCCAGTGGTGGCGAAGACCTCCTTATTAGCTGCAGGCACCAAGGAGGGTAAAGGACTTAATTTAGATGAAATGGTAAATCCAAGTTGACAAGCAAGACTGGTGAAGGACAATGGAAGAGCTGACTGGACTAGCCTGGAATCTTGCTGCCCTTCTAGCTAACCTATGAAGGGATCCGCCCATCTTCTGCCATGTAGCACACAATGCGATCACAGGGCTCAGAGGTATGAATGTCTCTGGCAAGGACTACCAGGCTGGATACTGTATTTCTAATACATTTACTTCTTTTGAGGAAAACAGTGACAAACCGACAATTGGTTCTGTTAGTTTACATGTTCCCTTGTTCTCATTACATTAAACGTATCTGTAAGAAGGGTTTGCTTAGCATCCCCGGAAAAAAAAAAAAAGTGTTCACATTCTTTAGGTCTGACCCGTGGTAAGGAGAGGGAAGATTAGAATATTTACTACTGACCATATGGAAGTTTGAATGATATAAATTCAGAGATTCAGACCAGCTGAATCAAAATTAAAATGTACATGTAAAAAATGAGTTAAGACAATGGGAGGGAGGACAGAGAGAGCGGGGTGAGTGGGGAGCCGCACGCGCTGAGGCGGGAGGCGGAGACATTCAAACTAGCATGTGGCGCTTCCTGTGGAGGGCGAGGTGGTCAGAGCGGGAGAAGCTGCGGTCACAGTCCGGGCACTGGAAAGGTTTGATTCCAGTGTGCTTTCGAAAATGTCTTGTTAGTTCATCAGACCGAGCAAACTTCCATGTGCATCCTTCCCATGTACATTTGTAGGGTTTTTCTCCTGCAAAAAGAAAAAAATGAAGAGAGCTTATTTTTTTTTTGACAGCAAAGGATTATTTGTAAAGACAGTAAAATTTAATTTTTGAGCTAAAGCTCTCGGCATAGTATTTCAAAGGTATGTTTGTCCATTTGTCCCTCAATAACAGTGTCTTATAAACTACCACAGGGCAAGCAATAAAAAAAAAATCAATCAATTCTCTTTAATATTTAACTGGCTTGCTACCCACCCCCCTGCCAAAGAGGGAGATAACTTTAAAAGTTGTTAAAGCATCAAGGCATGGAAATCCATTCTGAGGGGCTAGTTTTGGTTTTGTCCTCAGTAGTGGGGATTAATAACTTAAGAGATACCTGGTGACTTGGATTTGTATATCATCAAGCCTTATACCTACTTAGGGGCTTATCTATGTGCAGTTCTATCCATTCGAAAAGTCCAAATTGAGAATTTGTGGAATTTTCATTCTTTTCAATAGTTTTCCAAAAATCTGAAATCTCTATCAACTAAAAACATCTGTTGAGATTTCAACATCTTATCTTTTAATCAATTATAACTATGCCCAAGTATAATGCTGTAATCAGAAGTACTAAAAATATAGTAATTCCTCCCCACCCGGTCAGCGTGCAGATTTCTGCAGTCTCTGGGTCAGCATGCAGATTTCTGCAGTCTCTGCCGGTGGCATAAGGGTAACATGCAGGGGAGGAACGGAAGACCGATGCCGGAAAACCCTAGGAGAGCCATTATGGAGACCCTTACAAAGAAAAAGGCTGTTAACAGCTACCTCACAGGTTTACATTTGTAAAAATAGGAAATGGGCATCACAAATAAATTTCCATTCCCTGTTCTCTAGAAACCTTACAGGACTGCTTGGCCTTTCAATGGGATATTCAGGATTTGTCTCATTTGCTTTGCAGCACAGAAGATGAATGCTAAGAGGTATTTTCCCTACATCTGAATTCTTATGCAAATATTCAATGTTTTAATCTTTTGGCTGGAATTTGGTAGCATCCACCTCCCAGGTCCCATTAATGGCCTGGGGATGTTTTTATGAATCTATTTGACATAGATTTGGGTGATTGGCTGTTCCTCTAAAAGCAAAGCTGTCAGCCTCAGCTCTCTCTTCCCAGAATTCACTGAAAAATTCCACTTCTATTCTGCCACACACTTCCCCGTCCTATTCTCTTCCAAATCCCAGATTCTTCTTTTTTTAAATGTTCTGAATGACTTGTAAGAATAAAAAAAAAAACCACACAACTACAATCTGAGTGAATAACAATGCACACAAATTCTTATTGTACTAGAATTTCATATTGAAGAGTTTGAGGTTAGGTCAGGTGAGGCCTACAGGAAACAATGACCAATACTCAGTGCAGTTAATCGGATTGTTTAAAACATTTTTATACAAAGCCCTGTAGATGTTTTGCATCTACATTTTAAACAAAATGTTTAAGAGTGCATGGAACAACTTTCATGTTTTCTTCACCTATATACAACAGTTTTCTTAAGATCTATATTCAAGACTGGGCAAGATGGCAGGCGATCACATAGAGGTTCCCTCAAGTTTCAGAAGAGAGGATTTACCCAAATTCCATTTCTATGAATTGATGCATTTATTCTGCATAAGGCACTGATTTTTGCTATTGTGAATTTAATAATGTATGAGGTCTGTCCAGAAAAAGTCCAGCCATGGTTATTTCATGAGAATGGTGTGCGCAACATCGACATAACCTGGCAGCCAAGGAGAGGACTGGAATGTGCTTGCTTGAGCAATGGCTTCACTGTACTAGTCAGTGGGGGTGATAGACACCTTTGAGTGAGCAGGTGTATTGGATGGCCATCACATTCAAAATGACTGAGTAGAACAATGACCCTGCATCAAATTTTGCATTAAACATTCCTCTGTGGAGATTGGATGATTCAGAAGGCCACAGCTATGGGCAACTGGTGACTGGCAGCTTTGTCATAATAACACACCCACTCATGCATCACATCTCGTGGGTTTTTTTTTTTTTTTTTTTTTGGCAAAACACCAAATCATCCAGGTGATTCAGGTGATTCAAGTGATTCAGCCCCCCTATAGCCCTGGTTTGGTGCTCCGCAACTTCTGGCTTTTCCCAATAGTAAAATCACCTTTGAAAGGGAAAGATTTCAGACTATTGATGAGATTCAGGAAAATACAACAGGGCAGCTGATGGCCAAGTGGGAGAACTGTGTGAAGTCCCAAGGTGCTACTCTGCAGGGGACCGAGGCATCACTGTCCTATGTGCAATGTTTCTTGTATCTTCTTCAATAAATGTCTCTCTTTAGTATACGGATGGATACTTTCTGGACAGACCTTGTACATATACTAAATGAGAGTCCACATGAAGACCACATCCTGATAAAAGAGGCCCACGGTTAAGAGCACCTTTCCCTCTGTTCCAGTGGATCCTCCGTTGTCCCTTTCTCTGACCTTCACTGCAGAGTACAGAACAAGTGAGTGAACTTGCTACAGAAATAACCTTGAATCTATTCTACTTATTACAAAAGTCAGTCATTACCAAAAACTCATTTTTCATGACTGAGACATCTGTAAATGATTATGGTCACTTTCAGATACCTGCCTAAAATAATTTCATTATAATAACCTCTGAAAGTTAGAATGTTTCAAAGGCTTAACATTTTATTCTAATTCTTCTTAAGAAAGCGAGTCTTCTGTTTCGGATACCTGTATGTGTTCTTCTGTGTGCTTTCAAGTGAGAGCTTTTAGTGTACACTTTGTTGCATCCGTCATAGTCACATCTGTGTATCCTCCGCTTCCTTTGGGTGTCTGGAGATTCCACAGGTATAGGTCTCTTCCCAGGCTGCACTATGACTGAAGGGTGATTCCTGTGAAAGCCAAGGTTAAATGCAAAATGTTCAGTGAAAGCAAGGCTCTTCCTTTTCTTCAGTCTACCAAAAGCATTAACAACGTCGGGTAAAAACAAACAAACAAAAAAACCCAACAAAATAAACACAAAGAAATTAGCTGATCAACCCAAGAAGCACTGCTATATTCATTCAACAAACATTGAGTGAGCACCTACCATAAGCCAGGCACTGTGCTTGGCACCGGGACACAAAGATGAATAAAAACAGGGTTCCTGCCCTCGAGGAGCTCACACTCTAGGGGGAGACAGACATGTAGATAAGTAATGACAGTAAGAAGGGTTAGGTGCTACGCTGCAGGGAGGCGCCAAGTGCTAGCAGTCTCTTTGCCTGATAAAAATTTGCCTACAGATAGAATTTTGTGGCACTAGTTAATGCTGGACATTCCCCTATGTTTCACTGGCCGTCCTTAGTTTCATTTATTGTCCCTTAGGGAAAGGTCAAATTCCTTCGTTCCAGGCAAACGCACTGTAGGACGTATCTACATTTTATCCTTTCCATAATCGGAATTTAGTACGAGTCTTTGTCTTTAAAAAAAATGGACAATTCACATTTGATTTGCAAATGCCGGCCCTTCCAAAAACCAACCGACCAACCAAACAAGCCGGCACTGCTCCTTTCACAATGCAAACCTCTCCTGTCACTATCCTTCCCGTGGGCGGGAGGCTGGCCGGGCGGGCCCGCGGTCAGGCGAGGCAGAGGACGCTGTGCCCTGGACACTGGCACAGTAGCTCCCGTGGGCACCCCGACATCCTTTCTGATGGTTCTCACCCAGACTCACCAGCCTGCACCTGCACAAATCCAGCCGGGTTAAAGCTCAGTCCTAGGGGCTTTCTCTTTTTCAGACAGGCAGGTGGAGAGGAAAGGCAAGTGGGGAAGAGCTGGGAAAGGTCTGTAGTTTCCTCAGACTTCCTCTCCTGATTAATGTTAAGTAATTAATATTTCCCATCCATTCATTAATTCTAATCCATTCATTTGCTCTCCTAATGACTAATTACTTGATACATTATGAGCTTATGTAGTTGGCCTCCAACAGTAACAAAAGACTTTAAAAAAAAAAAAATCGAACCTAAAGTTCTTAAGATGTTCCAAATAAGATATTAAGTTTTTAAACAAATGTGTAACTGGGTGAAAAAAGACTGGTGAGAAGAAAAAAGGACTTAAATGAGGGCAAACTTGTGGGATAAAAAAGGGTAATAAAATTTAATCATACAGATCAAAAGGGAGTCCCTGAAATAAAACTTGTTTTTTTAATCTTGGTAAAAATTTAAATACATATCCTCTATCAGTACATTTTTAGGCATGCTTGGAAGTGACTAAAAAAGAGAATAAGAGGTGTGTTTAAATGACCTTATTTCACTTTTATTAGCAAAGAAAACTGTCAGTTTTGAATATCACTTTACCTTCCTACCCTGATGCTTAGAGAAGCGATACAGAAAAATAGCCAAGTTTTGATACATGGAAAGTGAACATAAACTAGTGAAGTGGAAGAAAGACAAGAACTTAAATTTTATAAACGTACAAACAAATAGCAAAGAAAATAGAGATGTGAGAGGTTTATGGACAGATACAGTTTTTTATAAAGCTAAACTGTCAATTTAAAATTCTTCAATTAAAAAAAGTTATCAGTTTATTTAACTTTCAACTTTAGTGCCACTGATTGAAAAATGTTTTATCTTCATTAAGAGAACTTCAGGAAATAAAACACTGAGGAAAAAAAGGATTAAACATATCTCATATGCTCTGAAATACTGAGAGTATTCTAGATGTCTTTAGAAGTATCTCCCGATTATTGGATTTTCCGGATTGGGAATCAACCTGATAGTTTCTGTGCAGTAGTTAAAGATGCCTTTTTCCAGTCGCTTATTTTGCATATAAAGGTATGTGCTCTATCTACCTTTAAATCCCAGCTCTGTTGTTGATAGTCCCTGTGACCCCAAGCAAGGTCCTTATCCTCTGTGCAAAAGATATGATCTCCAAAGGTGGCTGTAACTTACACAAAGCATTTAAGAACAATTTTCTGTTCCAGATGTAAATCTACTCAATGGTAGCTGTTCGTAATTTGAGGTTCTGAACTCTTCTTTGCAAACTTTGCCCCTACATTGTTTAATTTCATGAGGAGTGTTTTGGGGAATGTCCCAACCCCGTATCAGGAAATCTCTTATACCAGCTAACATCTACCTTGAAAGGCAGTCTCATTCTGAGGGTGGTGAGCAGCCCCATCTCTAAAGAGCCAGATGTTAGCACAGGCCGTGGCGGCTAAAAACCAGGAACTTGGGATCCCACCCTTCTTGGTCTCCTCACTGCTCATTTTTAAGGAGGTTGTCTGGGATCACTACAGCCACGAAATCAGAACAGCTTTTAAACATCAGAGACCTAGGTCATTGTCCTGAGTTAGGCTGACCTCTCTCTCAAGTTTGCTACCATTCATACAGACAGGTAAATGGGGAAATATGGTCCTTGAGCTTTCTGTTATATTTTCACACATGCAAATACATGGCAAAAGGAACTGGGCATACATTTATGTGAGTGCCTTTACAAATCATTCTAGAGCAGTAGCTCTGTGATCGAGCAAATGGATTTCAAAGCTGCATTGGAAAGTCTATGTCTAAAGGAAGAGTTTCCTAAGGCAAATGCCGGGGCTGCCCCATCACAATGCTACTAGGTGCCTGGTTTCAGTGAGTCCTTCCTGGCTAGCTGGCTCCCTATGTGGGCTGCTCCTGGGCGTGCTCCAAGACATTACTTAATCGCATCTGTGAGAAAATTACTTGAGGAGTACATGTCCCTGTTGTGGCTTAATCTGTCCAATTTTTTGAGACGGAAAATGCATTCTTAGGTCACAGCATTAGACTAAGCATATTGCTCATTAATCATTAAAAGCCATCCAGCTTGAGATCATCAAAAGAACATTACTCAAAATAAGAAAGAAAAAAGTATTTTCTCTTCACCAGCATTCAGAGCATAGCATGTTGCCTTCAAATATTCTTCCACAATGTTTTATATCATAATAACCCCT
Source organism: Pteronotus mesoamericanus (assembly GCF_021234165.1). NCBI lineage: Eukaryota > Metazoa > Chordata > Mammalia > Chiroptera > Mormoopidae > Pteronotus > Pteronotus mesoamericanus. The sequence continues at coordinate 23,620,643 of NW_026555234.1, read as the reverse complement.
TTCAGTCAACGGGTCTCTCCCTATGTGGGCAGTTGGCTTTACAGCATTTTTCCCATCATCTGTGCAGGGACAATTACAAGTCCAAGTCATGTTGTCAGTTACCTTGCCAGAGACACCCACACACCATCATAAGCAAAAGAGGTAGCGCTATGCAGCCTACATGTGTGACCATTTTGGCTGGTCTCTGTTTTCCCTTTCAGCAGAGCGCAGGAGCAGACGAAGTAGGCTGGGTACGGGTTAAATGCGGCCCTCGTCTGGAAGCAGGAGACCGAGCCGAGGCCCCCTCTGCTGTTAGCGGTGTGATTATAGGCGGGTTACCTATGTCTTGACTCCTCAGTTCTCTATTTGCTTTGTCTCCCACAGGCTTGTTATCAGAAAATAAAGTCAGTCCTTTCAAAAAACACTTGGAAAAGTTTCTTTTGGGGGTAAAGGGGATGCTATGCAATTGTGAGGAGCATTAACGGGCAAGCCTGTATCGGTCACTCTACTGCTGATGTGGCTGGCTAAGAGAAGTCGTTCTCCAGCTATTGGCGGTATATGATAAGAGCAACAGAAACTGACAATGGTTTGGTGCAACGGGCAATTAACACACGAGCTACTGTGAAGGCGCCTACTTGGGTCAAATGTGGATTCAACTAGAATATTTGGAGTTTCCAGAAAACAGCTGTTCTAAAACCAGAGAATTTGCATTCTGTTGCAGAATTAATTGTTTAAGGGAGAGGGATAGAGATAATAAAATAAAAATGTGGGCAGAACGGTTGTTTAAGTTGCAGAAAAACTGACACAGGTAGCAGATGATGGAAGGGACCCTGAGGAGACTGTAATAGTTGCCTTGGTACTAGGAAGCTGGCCACGGAATCCAATGTTGCAAACACCACAACATAAGACAATTAGAGCAAGAAAAATGATTGCAACCAATAATGAAAATAAAGAGGCAACAGGGGCAGCAAGATTAAATGATTAGCCCAAGGTCATACACATGGTAGAGCGGAGAGCTGGCATCCAAGACCAGTGTAACCACCAATAAACTTTAAGACGATGGAAAAACTGTGCAGGCAGAGTCTGAAGAGTGGGAAAAAAACGATACATGTTGTAAGGTGGTAAAATCATGGTAACTTGAGGTCACTGTCACGATGCTGTCGGTGTAACAGAGCACTGATTTTGGAGAGATTCTCTCATCTTGCTCCGTGGCTGCCACATGCTATGAGGAGGTCCTGGCAATCCAAGCGCCATGCACTGGAAGCCTGTGCTTCCATTCCAGGTCCCAAGGTGCATGGCGCTACGCAAATGATGGGGAGACTTGAATATACTTACTCTTGCAACAAGGCTTGCGGGGGGGACACTGAGTTCATTAAAGGGGGTGACATTTCTTCAGGATAATAATCTGTCCTCTGTGGTTCAATCCCAGGTTCTACTTTAATTTTTTTCTGTAATATAGGCTTCTCATATGATTCAATTACAGGTACTAAAAAATAAAAATAGAGAAAAGTCTTACTATGTACAAATTACCAATTCAGCTGTTAAAATCTTATTGCACAGTTCCTATCTATAACACTATCTACAAAATGTGACTATCTGCCTTTGGCAAAATTTATAGCAGCAACGAATCTGTGGAGGGATTCTTGTTTCTCTGGACCATTATTTTGCTGGTAAGCAACTGGACTTTTAAGACATCAGCCCCCAGATGTCCTTCCTATGATTTTTTGGCTATCTCCTTTTAACCCCAGTCTTCTGCCCACAACCAGTCAATAAACAAGGTTCTTTTAATAACCATCAGTGTTCACCATGATATAAAGGTTATTTATCAAATGCCTCTTTGCACCGAGAACCATGCTGGCATTCCATGAAGCAAAATATGAAGTCAAATTTTTACTATCCCAAAGTTGACAATTATATAGTAATAGTAATCATTTCACAGCTTTAAACAGACAGCCTGATTCTTGGGAGCTCTTCCAGTATCAACACTTTAAGGGGAAAAAAACCCCAAAAGGAAATGCCTTAGGCAGACTCTATGTGGAATACTCCTTTGAAGAGCTCTGCTTCCTTTGCTCTCCCGCCAGGCTGTCTGGTGAAGACACTGGCTGCACTGAGCGGGAGCGGCCGGGTGGACTGGCTCAGGGCTGGGCCTTACCTTGCATGCTACTATTTGAATTTTCCATCTCATCGGACAAGGACACCATGAGCGGCTGCTGGAGGTGGCTTGTGTACATGAAGGGGACGGGCTGCACCACGACGGGCTGTATGACCGGCAGTATCCCCGGGCTCCGGATGCCGTGCCGGGACAGGGCGGCGGCCATCACCGGCGGCATGGACAGCGGCATGCTGAAGGGCTGCACCCCCGGGGGCGGCGGTGAGTACTTCTTCATTGGCGGGCTGGACGACGGCATGCTCAGTCCGGGGGAGGCTCTCCGGTGCGAGGACTGGAACTTCAGCGAGGAAGGAGAACTCCCAGCCGAGGGCGGAGAGCTGCGCTTGTTCACGGTGAGGTCCACCGGCTCCATCTGCATCCCGTGGGACAGGACTTCCGAGGTCTGGAAGAACTTATCGGATAATGGCGGGGAGTAGATGACTCCGTACTTGCTGGACTTTATGGACTCCATGTAATTAGATGGGTATGACTATTGGAAAGGAAAAACAGAAATGTGGAAACAATCAAATAAGTGCTTTTGCTTCTAACATGAATTACGATGAAAACGTATGACAAGGCACTTTTGGTTACATGGACTGTAATAAGTGGTTTGGATTCAGATACATGCCTGACCCTAAAATAATGCTGTGAGAGGGCTGGTCTAATAAACATTAAGAACTAAGGTTAATGTGGTAACTGTGTCACGTGAAAAATCTCCAGTTTAATTCTAAGATGATATCCAAGTGAAATGTTAAGGCTGAGGCTGACACTTGGCAAAATTCTAAAATAGGTTATACAACAGACACCTTACGGGGTTTTATCATTAGGAGTCAGTGCTGGGGTTCACCAAGAACCAGCCAAGCCAGGTGACCTCGTTGCTTTTGTGAAGGGGCTTCTTAATTGGCAGGAAACTCTCTCCCTGGGTTTAGTGCTTTCCCTCTGTGGCAGGGCACTGGATATTTCTCAAGATGTATTTTGTTTAATACGAAGAAACGAAGCTGCAGGGCAGTACCTCTGGGCGGGCCGGGCTGCTGATGAATCCATGCCTAGGACACCCAGCAGTCCTCGTCTGCCCAGGTCTGTCTTGGCTTTAGCACTGAAGTCCTACAACCCAGCAAATGCCTCAGTCTCAGGCAAACCAGGATGGTAGGCCACCCTGCCTGCCTATGGTCTTATTGGCAACTTGAATGTTGGTGTAGAAGGTGGCTTGGTTTCCAAATTTGTGGACGACACAGAACCGTTAAGAAACAGCTAACACGTTGTAGTTCAATCCAGGCCACCTGATGCTCAAAATGACTCGCACACAATTTGAGGTCCAGTGTTTTCTTCTCTGTATCTTGCCAGCCCCCACCCCTCAAAAAGAAACCATCAAAAGAAGCTGGAAAATAAGCTAACAAAATACTGGAAGAGATTAACAAAAGGATTTGTTTCCTCCCAAATATAAGATTATCTTCACATTCCCCTCTCTCTTCTAATAAGGATATCTTAACTCTCATCTATTAAGTATAAATCAATCATAATAATTTCATACTCTCGTTAATGCCTTTGGCCGTAGAATTCACTAAAATTACTTTAGTCCTTAACTGAAATTAAAAAATTCTTTCTTGTAGAATGCTTTCTTAGAAATTAAACCTAAACCATTTTCTTTACATGCAGGAATTTTAGGAAAAATTTTAGTGATAACATGTTAAGTCCTCCTGCAGGAAACTACTCGTATTTGAACGTTTTAGAGTGAAAGCGGTAAGCAACAGGCCATGTTTCTCTTCCAGCACTTAAATCCTATGTGTTTATGAATCTGAGGCAACACTAGCTCATGGTGCAACTGAGAAAACCCACCAATGGGGCCTTATAATTAAATGGCTTAAATGCGCGGCTGACTTCTGAGCCTCCCTGGATCCTCCAGTGGCTGCTATTGTGAGTTATGAAGAACTGTGGGGCAGCAGTGGTTTTGACTAGGGTTGCGACTGAGAACACGCCCTTGCCTCTCTGGGCTTTGCTGGGCGACTCTCCACCTGGCTATGCACCAGAATCGCGTGTGACGTTTCTAAAATTCAGATGCCTGGTCTCCACTCCAGGCCTACTGGGCATCGGAGAATTGGAGAACAGGGGCCAGGCCGTATTTATCTCCATCTGGTTTTGCGGTCAGTTTCTCATCATTAAGACGAGGTATTTTGTTCTTCGGTCCTTTCCTTCTTTATCCGTATCATCACGATCTGCATGGCCTCCTAGAACAGTGAGGCCTACAGGCTGCTGCATCTCTCTCTGGGGGTGCTGAAGATACTTCCAGATGGTGCACGGTGAACACACAGTGCTTTAGATTAGTTAGGTGTTTATTTACATGCGTATGAAGTAGTAGTGATGTAATGCTTCTCGTTAAAATAAATTTATTAGGTTAACAAAAGCAATTCTACAAAAAGGGGCAAGGAAAATTACTAAATACTAGAAGTCCAGGTCCCATTAGGATATGGCAAAATTCCTCCTAGAAGGTTGTGAGGTTAAACTTAAAATGGGATTCAGTGAGGTAACCTTTGTAATGAGCTTAACACACACTGCAGTCCTGGGATTCTCTCTTTTCTCACACAGAAGGTGTGCCCTGGACGGGCTCTGATCCTCCCGATCAGAGCTTCGCAGACATTACTGTGCAAACGAATTCACCTGGGGATCTCGTTAAACGGTAGGCTCTGAATGGCTGGGGAGTGGCCCAACGGACACAGGCCGCCTTTTGAACAGAGTGGCTCTCAGTGATAGGGATATAGAATAAAAACACGAATTTTTAGGCTTAAAATCTGGTAAATCACTCAAATACAATTTAAAGGGGAGAGGGAAGAATTTCACTAACAATACTGTTTAAAAACAAGGACATGAAGGATATCAAATCAGGAAATACAAAATATATAAATTATTGTTTTTAGAAACAGCTTCCAGTTATGTATGGAGAACCAAACGAAGGAAAGACTATCTCTAACTTTCTTTAGAGCCAGGCACACACAGGCGCGCCACAAGGTGGGAGGGCCCCCCCCACGCAGTGATACTAAGTATATTTAAACATTGAAAGAGGCATAAGGCTCACTAACCAAAAAGAAAAATGACAAATTATGTACAATGAGGGTTTAAGGAAATAATTAAACACAGGGGAAAAAATTTCCCCTCGTTCTAAAGTTTAACCCACTTTACCTACAATTCTCTAATGTGCAAAAAGTTCTGGTACTAGAAACAAAACCTTCAGGAACTGGGAGGCAGCGTTAGCTGTCTCTACCCACCAAAATGTAGTTCTCCCTTATTTTCAGCCCTGTTCTTCAAAGAGCTCCCTATGACCTAGATTTTACCAGCAAGTTATTGGCAGCTCAATAGGAAGCAAAATGAGGACACACAGTTATTGCTGTCATTGCTGGATTTTTCTGTCCATGGGTGAGTTTAAGGAACGTAGGAACTTAGAACCTGGGCGAATTGCAAATGGAATCATATTCCCAAGTTTCTCAAGCCATGAAGAGACAGCCACATAGAGTGCCCAGTTCTTTAACATGATGCAGTTTTGCTGCGAGTTTGCTGCCGTGAATGACCACTGGCCCTGTACTGACGTGTGGCCTTTCTAAGGCTGCACAGCTCAAAGGGAAGGAGACACAGGTGGGCACAACGCTGAGGACACCATTAACTATCTCCAGTCTGACTGCCTCACGAAAGGGTGAAAAATGGGGCTCTGCAAACTGTCTCACTAGCAAATTTCCTAATAATGTTTATCAGAACCTTCTATAAGACACGTTTAATTTTCTGGGTGGGGCACACAAGCTAGTGCAATCAGCCTGCAATAATCTGGTTCCCCACAGTGTCAGGACTGATACAGGGCTTGCTCGGGGTGTGTGCCCAGGGCGGGGACACCCTGCTAAAGAGCTGCTTCCTTTCTGCTCCATGCCATTCCTACCTTCTAACTAAGCAATGCAAATGAGCGAGGCCACGCTGGCCCCCAATCCACACCAGAAGCAAGTGTCCATAAAGCCAAAAAGCACCTCTGGCCACGGAGGGACATCCAATGATGCCCTCCCCCTGCTTCCTGTTACCCGAGGAGGCTCTGTGGCCCGCAGCAGCGCCGCCTGCAGACAGGGCTCAAGCAAGCCCCCTCCCCCACTGAGGGTGGCACTGGGTTTACTTTCTGAAAAAGAATTTTTTGGTTTGGATAATTTTCCAAAGCTATCATTTTATATTCAAGTGAGAATTTCCGTAGTTTCTCATTTTATTGGGAATACTTTTGGTGAGTTTTCCATTACAAGACAATTTATGTGGATGAAGCCTCTATTTCATTCTTCATTAATATGAAAAAAAAGTGAATATCCGCGACAGGGCGATGGCCAGTCAAAGGAATCTTCACCCAGGGCGGGGTTCCCCAGCAGGAAGGCGTGGTGCATTTATAAACAAACACTCTGGAAACAGCAAATGTCGTGTCCCTCTATGCAAACACAAGTAGAAAGCTCTCTTTCTACCGGGCTCAGAAGAGCCATGAAAAGTTTCTACTGGAACAGAGCAGAGGAACTGTTGATTAAGCACTTCTCAGTCTGTAAGAAGTCTGTTAAATAACAATTTTCATTTTAAAAAAAGAAAGATAAAAAAAAAAAAAAAAGGAACGCACTTCCTTCAAAAGTAATCTTATAGAAATAGAATACGGCCCTGGCTGGTGTGGCTCAGTGGACTGAGCACTGGCCAGCCTGCGGATCCAAGGGCCGCCAGCTCGATTCTCAGCGCACGCTACATGCCTGGGTTGCAGGCTAGGTCCCTGGTTGGGGGCATGTGACAAACAGTCAACGTATCTCTCATGCACTGATGCTTCTCTCCCTCTTTCTCCCTCCCTTCCCACCTCTCTAAAAATAATTCAACAAAATCTTTAAAAAACTTTAAAGAAAAAGAAATAGAATAAGAAAGGGTACTTTTTAAAAGTTTGTTTTCTTTCTCACTTCCTCAATTACATCAATTTTCAACCATCTTTGAAAATGGATGGGTAAAGCAATTCCTTTACAGGTACATTTTATAATCACACGCTAGCCATGGTTTTGCAACTAAATCTCCAATTTTACAAATTCAAAAAATAAAAATAAGAAGGCAGGCTCAGGGAGCTGCGGGCGGGTGGTTTTGCTGACAGTGCCCTGCGGATGGGGAGCGGAGACCCAGGAGCAGGCCAGAGCAGGCGGGGTGTGCTCTGCTCCCTCTCCTTGCAAATTTTAACAAGACAACATAAAGCCTTACCATTTGCCTCAAAGCACAGGAAGGTGTGAAGGCTCCTATTTGGGTAAGAAATGACTTTTCCTCACTTTCTCTAAATTACAGCAAGATACCAAACAGGCACATTGCTTCTGCTGTGCTCTCGCTTTAAGAAAAAAAGGGAGTGGGGAGGGAGGATAAGTCACTGTAAGATATTTTTATTTGTATGTGGAATTAAAACAAAATCCTCTTACAAATTATCCTACACTGACTTAATGTTTAGAACTCTGACTTGATTAGTCTAAGATGTCAACCTTCAGATCAAAGATGGAATTAAAAAGAAAAAAAATAGAAAAACAAGAAATGGCAATAGGTTTATAATATACTCCACCAAGGAAGGCAGGAAAAATGAAATTTGAAGATTTAAAAGTAAAACAAAAGCTTATTTAATTTTGTTAAGAAAATAATCACCCTCTACTCTCCAAACTTTTTAGTTAACTGAGATTTCACTGAATTAAAAAGAAACTTTATTAAGGTCTGACACTAATTTTGGTGAAACAATCTAATAAATTTCTGTAAGCATTAGCTGAGGTTGAAATTCAAGCATGAAGGAGAAAAAGACTATTAATTGCAAGAGTACTTCTATTCTAAGTTTATGTATTCATGTAAGTTTCAGCATTACAAGCATAACTGTTACTTCAAATGCAATTCATTTCCTTCTTTTTAGTTAAGTGCATTTCCTTGCATTCTAACTTAGCCACGTGGATCTCCATTTTTAGCTTTAAATTAGGCTCTTGAGCCTTCCTATTTTCAGGCTTGATTAAAAGCACTGGAAGTACATTGAATAGTAAAATGCATCATTGATGGTTCTGCATCATTTCTAGAACTAATCATAATCTCCAATACTAAAAACCTATTCATAGTTCAAGGATATAATTAATGGAGAAATTTTATACCTCAATTTTCCTCCATCATGATCATGCAATAGTTGGGGGAAAGGGGTTGATAAATCCGATGACAGCACTAACATCAGAAGTCAATTCACTTTTGTGATTAATAAAATTCTTATTGCTCAGTTACCCTATTTAGATACTCGCTTACCCAGTTATTATGCTGGAATGTAAATGTTTTTTCCTTACAGCTACTCTGACAACTTTTCATCGCACACTGCGATAAACACTTCACTGGCTTAGCCATATCCATGGCAACTTGGTTCCAAGGGCCTCAGAGTGACCCCCATGTCTTGTATAAATGTTTTTGGCAGGAACCTACACAGCCAATGCACGAGGATGATCTAATTTTGCAAGCGTGTCATTACCAACCTTCTCATGTACAAGTCAAGCCAAGTTTTTCCCCTTGTGAATATTTTCCAAGCCCGTGGAAGAAAAGAGCAAGATGGAGTGAGTGCCTCCTTGTTAGTTCAGTCACTAAACCAGATCCCCTCAAGTTGAAGCCATTCCCTGCTTGAAGTGGGCCATGCCCTTCTGTTGTCACCCTGTCCCATCTCCATCGCACGAGTGTTGTACCTATATAAACACCTGGAATAATTACTTGTCTCCTGGTGGCCAAAAGCATTTAGAGGGGCCTGGCTCACAGAGGGACCGGCTTAGCCCTAGGTGTTGAAAAGACTGTGAACACAATTCCCACGCACCCAGACTCTTCCAAGTGAAATGAAATTCTTCCTCGCCCCCAAGTCTCTCTCTCTCACCGGCTTCTCCTCAGTCATCTCCCAGCAGCCAGAGCTCCGTAGAGCTATTGTCTTTTTTTTTTAAAGTGTATCAATTTATTCCTACTGTATTTACTTTATTCACGAAACTATTCTAGATAATCAGGGCAGTGATCTTGAGTTTAAAAAAAAAAAACCCTAAGCCATCATGTTCTTGATACAGACTTTCTTGTAGGTACATCCAGAAATTGCTCCCTAACCATGATACACACTGTGCACAGGTTTTTTGTTTTGTTTTGTTTTGTTTTTAAAAAGACCCTGGATGCACATTAATTTTTTAAAAAATCAGTCTAGCCAAACCTTTTTTTGGGGGGGGGAGGGGCCAACAGCAATAATTCTGAGAGCTCAAACTAAAAAACTGGTCAGTGAGGCGTTTTATAATAATCTACTTCTGTAGTGACAAGATGTGCCTGTGGCCCAAGTTCTGTGCTGGTTGCATGACGAGGCGTGTGGGGCACAGGCCTTAATGAAATATGGGTCCCATTTATTAAAGGGCACAGTTCTAGTAAGGTATTAACCTCCCTGACTATCGGGGACTTTGAAAAAGCTGTATGTCCAATGCCTGTTAAGTAATGAGTAAGTTTAAGGAATAACACAACGATGATAATATCATCACCACTTGGAATAAATAAGAGAATGTTCAATTCTGGAAAACTTACCACCGAGACAGGGTCCATGGCCTCTTGCTTGACAGGGACGGGGTCAAACATGAGCATTCTTTTAGTTAAACTTCCTAGGGTGCTCTGGTGTTTGGCCTAGAAAACAAAACAGGGTGTGCATCTAAATCCCAAGGTTACCGTAAATATAACCTAGTACACATAAGATAGAGTATTACTCCTCACCCCTTTTTCTGACTCCTTCCTCTCTCCCCCGCCCCCGGAATGGCTGGAATTTGTTTCCCTTACCTAGGAAAGATGCCGTTTTGTATAATTAAAACCAGACTCCATAGTCATAACCAGATGAGAGCCAACTGGCATTCCTAACTCAAATGCACAAACCCTGACAACTCCGGAACAACATGTGCAGCTCCTTCCAGGTAGCAAAGCTTCCTAAAGACTGGAGTGCGACTCAACAGAGGTTCACATTATAGATGAATGTTAAACACTTTTCCTCACAGAAAAATGAGGAAAAAGGGAAGATAAGCAAAAAGAAAACCTAGAATCAATCATCATTAATATCTTTGTTTTAAATAAATATTATTCCCATCAATAAAGTAGAACCTGTTTTCCAAAATTTCCACCAGCAATGTGTATTATCACTAAAATAAAAACGACTTTGCCAATACGTAGCAAAGTGGCAAATTGTTTTTATTCTAAATTAACTTAATTACCGAATAAAATTTTCTATTTACCATTTACATTTCTTCTTTTAAGAAATGCCTATTCAAGCCTTCAGCTTCCCCCCACCACATTTCTTATTGTTTTCTAAGTACTTTTTATATCTGAAGAGCATCAGCTTGTATTCACTCCCATTCTTTCAAATTTCTCATTAGGAAATCAGCCCATCTTTTAGCTGGATGAATCCTGATCTTGTTTGATCTTTCTTGTCTCTGCTTCTATTGTTCTGCTCATGTTACCCATGTGTTTTCTTCTTTGTTCTATATGAGGCCACTTCCAGCACTAGTGCACATAAAGCCCACTGCTTCCTCACAGGGCGAAACATTCAGCCTGCCCCATATTCAGCTGCATTTCAGATATGATGGCACCCCTGCCCAGGTAGCTACCTGACTCAGGTATTCAACAAGCTGCACCAGGCACTTCCTGTCCAAATTTGACGTAAGTGCTTTGGTTACAGGTGAGGTTCTTTACACCTTTACATTTAGGTTTGGGTGGAAAAGTAAACAAGTTCTAGATTGAGCTGTACCTGAAAAAGCTGTACAAGTCCCTGGTTGTAGACTACTTCCTGTATTTCAGTATGAAAACTCCCCTTCCCCATCCCACCTCCGTGAAAGTAACCCTGTGGTTTGTTGTGTCGAGCTCTATGGACACAATACTAAGTATCTTCACATACAATGTATCTATACTAAGTATCTATACTAAGTATCTTCACATACAATGATAAAGTATTCCATGCAGTTCTTGTGCTTGATTGCTTCGCTGAAGAAAGCCTGTTCTGGGTCTCATGACAACACGTGAATATCATTATTAACTAGCATAAGGCCCTGACTTCAAAATTCTATTTTCTCTCATCACAGGATGTATTATATATAATCTGTGAACACAATCTGATACCAGTGTGCTTGAATCAATGGTGCTACCACCCTCTTATGTATTCCAGCAAGCAGAAACGCCAACAATCAGTGAAAAATGGATGATTTCATTATGAAGGATGAAAACCTCTTTTGTGCCTTGAGATCTATTAACCAGTTCCCAGCCCAGCAGTCGTACAGATGGATACGGTTCTAAATATTGCTGTCCAGTGCCCTAGAGTGGACCTTAAACAAAAGATGTGAGATGTGCTTGTATCAATGAGGTCAGAGAATTCAGCAGCCCTGACTCACTGCTGGCCACCCCTCCCCCAAGCCTTTGAAATTGAATTAACTCTTACAGATCCGCCTACTCCACTGCAGTATCTTGATGCAAATCCTTCTAAATAAAAAGCACTCATATTCTCAGTTGTTTAAGAACCCAGCTCTGGAGGCTCAAGAACTGCATTCTAGCCCAGCCAGGAGGCAACTCTTTTCACATGCAGAATGAGATGACGCCTCGCCTCTTTTATCTACTTCCGAAAGTCCTGAGTCACAGTGTTTTAGAAAGATAAAATTAGAATTAAAAAACACAAAACACAAAAAGCTCTTTTGCCCTTTAAATAGTCTATACTAACAGATTCGGATAAAATTTTGGGATATACACCCCATATACACAGCACTAAACTGGTTGGTTCCAACTTCTGGAGGAGTATCAGGTATTTGCCTCTTTGCTAACACACCCAGCCTTACCTTCACCCTTGAAAAGCCAAAAACCCCTCAGATAAAAGGAAGTGTAAAAGTTAACAGCTATCTCTGTCCGCTATCAGATCTCCTCTCGGGGCTGTACCACCAGGATAGCCTCCTCGCGTCTCCACGCTTCCCCCCTTGCAGTTTACCACCGGGAAGAGCAGCACAGTGGAAATAAGACAATGGGCTCTGGAGTTCATTTTGGTTCAAATGCTAATGCCACCATTTAGCTCATAAAGCCTTCAATGAATTTTCCTAAAGACCACTGAATTCATTTAGAAATGAATTACACATTAAGCTGTTATTTCTTGTATCACTTCATGAACTTAAGTTACTTCCATTCTTTAGTTTTTATGTGTTATCTGAATGTAAGGAAATCAGACAATAAATAAAGAAGTCTGCAAAATTCAGGTATTGCTAGGAACAGAATCAAATTTACATGTCTAACAGCATGCTGTTCCCAATGTGGTGACTTCTAGAATGACTGGTTATACTTTTAGTGATAGTCACAGGACATGCAACAAAATAAAGGACATGCAAAGAAAATGATGTACCCGCATCTGTTAACAAGAGCATCTTGGGGTGGGAGGGGAACATGGCAGTTTTACACACATCTCTGTGCCAATTTTTAAGTGAATTCTACAACTAAAACTTTCAATAAAAACATGAGGAAGCTAAGGTAGAAAGGAACCAAATTTGAGAAGAGAATCAACATATTATCACAAATCAGGATTTTGTTTACTTATTTAGAAAAGGAAACTTGTATACTCTGTACCTACTATGCTTATTTCTGAATAGACCACACTTGCCACTGGTATCCACTGTCTTTGGGTCCGAAAAGAGTGACTGCAATGTCTCCACAGTGCCTTCCACATACCCGTGAAGTAACTGAAGCCCGGGAAGAAATAGTGTCTCTTAAAGTTAGTGGCTTCAGTTCTCCACCAGCAACTCGGTCCTCTGGGGATGTTACCATCATTTTTAAAGAATGCTAAAAACTACAAATGCTGTAGAAAAGGTTACACAACACTGACAGCAATCTTAAGTACAACCGGTAGGTGGCGCGCTAAAACAGGTTTTAGAGACAAGGGCCTTGGCAGAGAACTGAGTTTGCCAACGTCAGGGTCTTTAAACCCAGTGGGTTTTAAGCAGGCTCAGGAATTCTGTTAACCATTTTATGTGGGTATCACAGACATGAGGAGGCCCCAAATGTGGTTCTGCTTTTTCTTACAACTATTTTCCAATCATAAACACATTTACATCTTGGTTGTATGTAGCCTAGAAGAACTATATTAGAAACTAAGCAATTCCAAGATAACAAAACTGCATTTAAAAGAGCAAAAGGGGCAGAGGGGTGGGGGGCAAAACTGGTTTTAAAAAACCTCTAAGTTATCAAGGTGCTTGAAAGAAGTACAGAAACATCAATGCCAAAATAATTTTCCGTAACTGGAGCAAATGTCATCTTTCCCAACTATGTTATTTTGATGGGAGGGGCCATGACAGCTGAATTTTCCTCCAAAAGGAAGAAACACATTTCCCTTCACACTCTCTCCACTCATACTTCTGACTTTTCAGATGTTGAAATGAGGGTCAGATTTTTGCCAAAATGGAAAACTGGATGATTATGGATTAAAGAGCTTCAGCGAGTGAATCATGCTCATGAAGTTTCAAAAGTCACAGAGCTGTCACCATCCTCTTCAGCCCCTTCAGCCCTGTTTTTTCGGAGGCTGCAGAGGTGCCGCCAAGCTCAGATGCACACGCGGCCCTCCGGGTTAGGAGGTTAGGATTCACTCCTTTGATTGTCACTTGTTTTTTAAGCTAGAGCATGTTTATTACAAAAACACCTTTATAAATGGCTGCCCCTTCCTTTGGGGGGCGGGGGGGTGGGAGGGAGACTGTGAATGTGAAGAGCATGTGTGTGTGAAGCAAAGTGTCTCGGTGACCCAGCACGATTTGCTTCGGACCTTCTCCCCTCTCATCTCCTTTCTTATGCTTTTTCTCCCAGATCTGTATTTCCTTCCCCAACCCAGCCTGACCTGACCTTAAGGCTCCAAAATACCTGCCTCCCTCAAAGCAAATCTGTTTCCTAGCTGACCTCAGCCAGGTGTAAGGAGAAAAACAGTGAGAGCAAACCAACACACCACCTCAAAGTGTCCCCTACCCTGCCCCCCAGCTTTTAACTTTCCCAAGTGTTTGGACGATAAAGGAGGAAGCATGTTACCTCCCCCCACTCTTTACTCCCCAAAGGAACTTCAGGGAAAAAGAGAAAAAAGAAAAAAAGTGTGTGTGTGTGTGTAATTCTTGGCCGGCAAGAGGACCAGGGCAGGCAGGCAACATCCCTGTAGCTAAACTTCCTTTCCAAAGAAACTTTTCTTTCTTCACTTCTGTACCCAAACTCTTCAAGCTCCCGAGGAGCTGAATGTTTAATGGCAGTTGCTCTGGCCAGAAATGCAAGGGGGCCAGGCAACAGATGGAAGCAGGCATTTTGAAGTTGAAGGCTCTTTTCAGAACAGCCAAATGCTGGCACCTACCTGGAAATGCGTCCCGTTTTCATATCACTTGAGGGTTTTCACCTATCTCCGTCTTCTCTAGTTGTTTTGAAAGGGGGGGGGGGGGAAGTCCACGGAGTATTTCTAAGTCTTTGCCCCTTATAAATTAGTTATTTTGTATCAAAATGTTTTGTAAATGGGAAAGAAGTTAATTATTTAGTTTCAGATTAAATATAATGATCCAGTGAGCAAACAATCCGCCCTCTCTCCTCTCTCAGCTAACAAGCCACCCAATTTTACTTTCCTGCCTCCACCCATCTGCTCCACCCAATGGAGAGTTGCCAAGGCAAGTCCAACTTGTCCAAACAGGACATGGCTTCAGATAAGATTCTGCCCACACCCTGTACTTCGGAAAGACCGAGTGAAGCAATTGATTTTGCATGTAAATAAGGACAGGTGCAAAGGTAACAACCAAGCAAAATCCCTACACTTTTGCAGAAGGAGGCCCAGCAAAAGCAGGGGTGGGGAAACCCAACCCATACCCAGAAGGTAAACTCTCAAGTTCACAGCCACCTGGTTAGTAGCATTCCATACCTTTCTTAAAGAAATGTTATCAAAACCCAATCATTTTCCCTACTAAGTTACACACTTGTTTTCCTTCTTTGGGCTGGCAATTTTGTATTTCAGTTTTAAGGGCAAGCAACCCAAGATCAATTGAAAAATCCCCATGATGCCTAATCCTGCTGTGTACACGTCTTACAAGGCCTGCCTAACCCCTTGCAATTCTCTTCTGTGGAGTGTTATATAATCAAATCCAGAAGGGCTGTGTGAGGCCAGGCTGCCTCGCGGCTGGTGCCCTATCACTGGAGACCCACCCCACTCCACCCTAAGGGGCCTCCACCCATGGGGCTCCACCCTGGAGGGAGTGGGAGGCTGGGAGGGACCAATTGGCTCCAGTCAGCAGCCAGTTCCTGGAAACTCCGGCCACAGCAGTGATGGCTGGAGCCTTAAAAATAACCAGAAAGAATAATCGTCAGGGTGGTGAATTCACTGGGCTCCTGAGGATTCTCCGTGAAAAGTTTCTCTCACAGCACCCCAGACCCTTTGGATATGAACCATGAGCTAACACTGCCCTCTCCCTTCAAAAGTAAACAAAAAAGAGACAGAAAAGCATCTGAACCACTGCTATGTAAGAGAATTAATTCAACATGCCCCAAATCCAAATCCTCCTCTTTGCTCCTGCCTCAAAAAGGCTGCCTGCCAGGCTGGCCCCCACCTCCCGTTTGCCTTCTTTTCTGGTCATTCAGCATGGAAACCTTTTAAGCCTCCTTCACCAACTTTTCTTTCCATTTCGGCTATCGCCACCCAAGGCCAGGCCCTCTCGGTGCCTCAAGGCCCTGTTGCTGGGGTTTTTCCTCCTCTGGTCTCCCCGCCCCGTTCCTTGGCCCCTCCAATCCATCCCAACCCCCTTGCCATCTATGCTTCGCAAAGCCCTCTCTCTTCCCTTCCAGTCTTTCCTAAGCTCAACAAACCTTCCTCCCTCCAACAGGACCCCCAGGGCTTGGGGAGTGGCTTCAGGCACCCCGCTACTAATCAGCTGCCCCCTGCTCCAACAAGCGCCCTTCACGCTGGGTGCCCTGCCCCCCACCCCCAGTGCCTTTGTTCAGTTTTGGCCCTGATGCTGGGCAACCAGCCTGGAATGCCCCCTCCCCTTCCGGCTTATCTAAATCCTCCTAATTCTTCAAAGACCAGCTCAAGGCCCTCCCCACTCCGTGCACCGGCTGATTGCGCCCTGGTAGATCTGAAGCGGCCTCTGTACCTAGATAGGCAGGGCCTTTTCACTTGCCAAAGGTTTGCCTCAGCCTAGCACCTGAGCACCAAAGGAACAGGAGTACGTTATTCCCCCTCCCCACTCCCTGAAGGAAATCAGGCTTGTTCACTAAAAGATATTTTTTGGGCCAGGCAGAAGGAGCCAATATAAGAGAACTTAGACCATGGTAGGAGTTCCACAGTCATTTCCCCTTCCCTTTGAATGCACTTGAAATCTTCCTTAAATAATGAATGAGGGTGAAAGGGACGTAACCCTGAAGGAAACAAAACTTCTCTAAGAAAAGGCCCTGTCGCTCCTAACCTTCGCCTGGCCTGTTAGGGGTCCTCCAGAGAACTTACCAGTATCATCCTCAAAGAATTTTTTATTACCCACCCAGAAAGATCTTCTAAAGGTCTCTACTCTGTTTTATAGCCTAAAATAGAAGAGAGACAGACAGAGAAAAAGAAGAAGCGATTGCATGAGGGAGGGAGGGAGGGTGTGTGCTGAATAAAACAAAACAAAAACAAAAGCACAAAAAAACACAACAGTCTTTTTTTTTTTTACCGGTACTTCCCTTGACCAAGGAAAGCCAGGAGATTCCTGTCGGTCCTTACAACCTTTATGACGGCCAGTCCGTAGGTACTGTTCTTTACATGGACGGCGCCATTTAAAGCCCATGAAGTTGGTACTACCTTCCCATTTTACTGATGAGAACGTTATAACAGAGAAGCAAAGTAATCTGTCCATGATCACATAGCTGCTAAACTATAGAGCTGGGATGTGAACTCAAAGCAGTCTGACTTCAAGGCTGGTGGACTTGGCACCCCGCTCCACTGTCTCCCCCAGGGCCGAGGACGACATCACACCCCTAAGAGCTATAGTGGGATGGCAAGTTCCATGAAGATTCTGTGGAACTCGGGGACAGTGTGTTTACAGTAGCGGCGACGTCACCCCTCCTAACTGGCTCTTGCTGCCTACCCTCTCTCGGAGTGCATGCTTGGACACAAGATCAAAAGACATTCTGAAGGCCCCAAATTAGGCCATTATTCTTCCTAGCCAACGCACCTGCAACTGGTCCATAAAACTGCTGAGAAAAATTGGCAGCTTGACTCAAGTAAATACGGAAATCCACATAATAACTGTACAAAGGTGGAAGGGTCAGGTCCTCATCCCCATTTTAGAAATGAGGAAATGGAGGAACAGAGGTGAAATGACTCGCCCAAATTCACAGAGCTGGTTGGAGCTGCAGCCAAGAACAAAAGTGCGCCGGCCCGCTGACCAGGGCGCTTTCTGTTCTGCTTCGGTCCAGGCTGTGGACTGACTACTTTTAAGTAAAATCGTCTCACACTAGGTTCCCTCCCTGGGGCGGAGGGTGTGAGACCTGGGCAGTGCCACACTGGCCCATGCTAGGCAGGGCCAAGGGGAGGTTCCTGCGAGCAATTAAGATTTCAAAATGCCTTTTCAGGTTAGAGCACTCTGGGCCGGCTCCATCCCACGGCGTAACTAAGAAGAATGACTGCACATAATTTGAGATTAGCTCTAATGAGTAGGTGCTCAACGAATACCTGTGGGATGAATAAATGAACGGATGTCAGCCTGTGCTTCTCACATGCTAGGAGAAAATGAAGGGCAAGCGCCTCAGACCGACCTTCTCTCTCCCCGGTGGCGCACATGCAGAATTTGCCCTGGGTTGGGGGGTGGGGGGGATGGCATGGCAGCGAGGGGGGAGGCAGTGAAACTAGCCTGAAAAATCATCTTCTAAAATCTAAAACACGAAGTCAATGTGAAAACTTTCGGAGGTTCTGGAGATAAATACTCCCCTGTTTGGAGAACTAAGCAGAACAGGAACTTGCACTGACTAATGCAAGTAGTTTTAGGGGGCAGCACTTTGGAAGGTACCAGGGTGTAGCGTGAGGGGACAGGCAGAGGAGCGGGTTTCAGTGACAGGCTCAAAGAACGGCAGTCAGTAGAAAGAAAGAGGGGCGTACAGGCCAGAGGAGCAAACCCCACACCTGACTCACAGGTTGCTCTCCAGGGTAGACGCGCGGACCTCTGTGCCCATTTGATCTCCCATGTCTAGATTGAGCCACACTCCACTGATCTGGGGTGAGACTAGCTACAGGCCATCCCTGGAGACCCTCAGGCCTGCCAGAGATTGTTAACCACCGTGAGCGACATGTCCCAGGTTAATCTGGGCTCCTCAGGGTCCTCCTGGAAGGAGGCCGCCTCGGGAAACACCCCCTTCATGGAAATCGGGGTCAGAGCCAGGCCCAGGGTTACAAGGAGTACATTGGCTGAAAGGCCACTGAACCTGCTTCATTCTGCCTTCAGCTCCCCTAATAATTAGATGGGGGAAATGATAATGTATGCGGCCTGCCAACACAATGGGTGAGTTTCAAAAAGCTCTAGGAACCTGTTTTGCTAGAGAAAGAGCTTGACTATTAAACCCTCTGACTGAGGGATACAAAATATACTGATAATTTTTAAATGTTCCATTGAACTATGGTGACATTCCAGAAAAAGCAGAGAGCCAGTTAAGAGGAGATATATATATTTTGCTTTGGGGGAAAACAGTCATAGGCCTGGTTCAGAAACTGTGTCTCTAGTATTGTGTCTTTTTTATTACTGCGAAATTCCAAGGAAGGGGCGGTTCGGGTTGTAGGGGAAGCAAGGCTACCTCCTTTGGACAATGCTCTCTCCTGTGGGGGCAGACTGTTGTCTGGTTTCCTGTCTCCAGTTCTGCTTCAGGTGACAAAATGGGTCTAAGAAAAGGACAAACCTGGATGGAAAATGAGAATGCTATAAAAACCACCACAATCCTTTCCTTCCACCTCACTCCAAGATGAATTTTGACTCAAGTATCCTAGTATTGAAAGGATGAGGTTGTATGTATGTATGTATGTATGTATCTGTCTATCCATCCTTGAACACAACTTGAGTGTGAAAATATTGTAAGAAATACCACTTAAGAACGCTGTTAATTTTCTAGCAAAAACATTGATTTGGAAATATTAAGATGGCAAGTATTTAAAATGGGGGGGAGGAAGGGGGAAGGTGGAGATAAAATGAAGTTGAATTAGGAATGATGATTTAAATGGTGGAGATAAAAAAACTATGGTTCCCATTTTTTTCTAATTGTAATACCTTTTTGGACTGTTATCATTTTTGCTATTGTTTAGCGTAGTATTTGGAAACTTGGAGATTTTTTTTTTCTGATAGAATATATTAGATCCTAAATCATTTCTATTAACCTCCTTCCTCCTCCCACAAATGAGGGAAGAACGATCCAGGGTAGGCCAAATGTAAAAACTCGGTCCACCAAATCTATTTGGATTGCTAACAACTTTGGAACTAAAACAAAATAAAAAACTTGCTTCAATTTGGCTTACTTACGAATTTTAGTTTAAAGGCCTCTTGTTCTACAAGTCAGCTTAATATTTCAAGTTTGCTTCCTCCAAAGAAGAAGAAGAAAAAATCGTTTGAAACTTTCCAAAACCCCCATTTTTTTCAAGGAAAGTTATCAGTAAGTAGTCTACTATTTGATCCTAGAGGTTTTATTAATATCATATTGTGTATTTACCCATAAAGAAAAAATGTGTTGGAACAAGACATTAAAACCAAAGTCCTATCATCAATTTTTGGAAGGATAGGGCCTCGCTTGCTACCTCAGCAACTCTTACAGTTAATTCCATTAGAGAATATTGTAACTCCTCCAGATAAATAAGAACTTTAAAACAGAAACTTGCCAAAAGTTTTCTTTTGCAACCATTTCTTGTAAAATTTAAGTTTCTGGAGAACCAGAGAGAAAAAAAATTATTAAAGTAGGGTTTTAAATAGTTAACCCAGAAATTTGTTAACCCACAACTGACGGAATAAACAAAAAAAAAAGGGGGGGGGAGGGGGAGGTTCCGAAAGTTATTGTAAAACAATAAAAATAAGAGCAATCTTCTTGTTTTCAAAATTTAAGATTAAAATTTTCCAAGCTATCATTAAATGAATTTCTTATTTCCAGTTCTCCTTTTCTTTGACCTTTTTATTCTAACTATTTTTAGTTTGGAAATCAGGTATAGAAGATATAAAATCTTTGTCCTTAAAAAATTATTCCAGTTCTCAAGTTTTTGTCTTTAAAAAAAAAAATGAACTTGGGATTCCTCCCCCAGTATATCTTGTTTTGCTTCAATACTTCTTCTAAAGATTTCCTTAACATAAGCAAGACTTACAAGTCAGCCCAGACTGCCAAGAGTGCTCAAGTTCTCCATTCAAGGGCACTGCCCACGCCTCGGGCGTCCCTTGTTAAATGTGGACAAGAACGGGCCACATCTTTCAGACAAAGCTAGGTCTTCTAAACTGCAAGGTGGTAATCCTGATCCTAAATCGACAGTTTCAGGGCAAAATGCCTATCTCAAAACAAACACCCTATGCACCTCAAAACAAGAACAAAAACCAACCAACCAACGACCTCCTTTAGACTTCCAGCCAATATGCACAAAAATTTCTCAAAATCACAATTGGCAATGATAAATTTACAAAGGTAAAAACTCTTCATTCACCCATAGAAACACACTGGAGCAAAGGGTGTATGTAAAAAGGTTAACTGACTTCTCATTATGACATAACACGGGCGTCTTAAGCAATAGCAAGTGTGTAGAGACATGATAACCCCCTGGGTGGAGTTAGAGAATTTAGGGGCAGGGACCAAGGCCTGGTCTGGGCTACTGATCTACCAGAAAACAGCCTGAAACAGGAAAGAGCACACATATGCCACTTGGAATGTATGACGCAAACCCCAGCCTTGAAACAAAGAACAGGAAACAGCTCTGCTGGCTGTGCTGGAGAGAAAGCACAGAGAAACATTTAGCCGGCCCTCCCTGACCCTATATTCATGAGCAGCTGGAGTTTTTAGAGACAACAACAGGGGGGTGGAGGTGTTTGTTCTATGGGTGTGAATAATAACACCAGCTTTATACAAGGGACCTGCCCTATTTACAAATAGGAGCTTCCACATACAGTAAACATCGTAAGTGAACATGGGATTTTATCATATTCAAGCAGCAAAGACCTTCCTAATTAACACCAGCCTCCCTACCGATTTCTTTTGTCTCTTCATCCCCCCCCTCCCAATGGCTGGTCTCTAGCCATGATCAAATTGTGGGTTAGGGTAATAATTATTGTTCAGCCTCAGAGCATCAGTAGGAAAATGAAGATGAAACACTGCTGTTAAGAATTCAGACTATGACTGGGTTATTCCACACAACTGAAAACTGGACCATTTT
Organism: Pteronotus mesoamericanus; assembly: GCF_021234165.1. Taxonomy (NCBI): domain Eukaryota; kingdom Metazoa; phylum Chordata; class Mammalia; order Chiroptera; family Mormoopidae; genus Pteronotus; species Pteronotus mesoamericanus. Next base: position 23,599,098 of record NW_026555234.1, on the reverse strand, counting down.
TAAGTGTCCCTTAGCTACAGAACTAAATTCTAAAACACAAAGTGTGGGACAGCTAGAGTCACCTCAAATTTTCAGTCCTCTTCAGCTGCATAATTATAAACGTATTTGCACACAGCTACACATCCGCACACACATCTACAGAAATCCACCTTTTGAGACTATGATCCTGTTCCTGACATTTAATTTAATATGAGAAAATGTTTCCTTTAGGTATTTTTAAGGTAGAGAAATCCATTCATATTCTTTTTCTCATTATTTCTCTTTATTTTGTTAGGACTGTTTAACTCAGGTTTCCATTATCAGAGATTTAAGCATCTGTGTGTAGAAACAACTCTAGGTTAAAAAAAAAAAAAAAAAAAAAAGACATCACAGTGCCTATAGCAACCGGAAGATTGGATTTTAATTTAGAAACTTTGCAGTGAAAAAATAAAAACAAAAACCTTTCTCCAAAGCTATTTTGCTGTTTTATATCTGACAAGGTTTTGTGGTGTAAGCAGCTACTTTTCTTTGTTATTGTCACATTAAAATTTTTATACTTGCATTCTCCTTCATGCAAGCCAAATGTTCCTTACAGACAGTATATCTTCATTGAACTTACTAATAGTACATTAGGTTTTTTCCTTCTAATGGTTCTGTAGCAAAGCCCACCGACTGTAGAAATTGAGATGTTTCTCTAGGGAGTTTAAATTAATCAAACATCTCATTTCAGGTTTCTGTTAACAGCCTAAGGTCAACTAACACACTCCATGATTCACGCCAGAAGAAACTTATTCCTCCACTCTTTCTTAAAAAAAAAAAAAAAAAAAAAAAAACCCACTCGCAAAATACTGTAAACGTTAATGCTATCAAATTGTTTTTTCCCTGGAAGTCTTCCCTTGGGTTAGGCAGATTATCATCTGGATGGATTTCTCTTATAAACAAAATGCTCCTCAGATTCATCCATAAAGCACTCACAAAAGGACATTACAAAACTGCTCTGTGGAAAAACCTGTAATGAACAACTACCCTATGCCTCACTTGATTTTTCTTATAATTACAGGTACTAAATCTAAATAAATAATTACAGACTCTGTTCCCCATATACCAGACTCATAATATAATCAATACATCTCTAAAGTGTCTTGGTGATCTTAGTGGAAAAATACATTCTGAGTTAGTAAAAAATTCAGTGCAAAATATTTATTTTAGTGAAATACAAGAGAGTGAACAATTACCAATTTCCTTTCAACCTGCCATAAAAAATAAGTCTCATTCACATGTTTTTCTCCTATGTTGCTGTAAATTTTAACGCAGGAAAGATTCTCCGTGTTATTTGCTAAAGAAGTGGCTAGGACAATTCCTGGTATTATCTGCCATCTCCAGGAAAGCCACTCGGAATCAATCCCTTGGTCCCCGCCCGGCTCTGGTCCCTAACTGCAGGCAGCTGCCTAGGGCGGTCTCAGCCTCCAGCCACGCTGCAATCCTTGCTCCAGGCACTGCGGCAGGTTCTCTCTGTGCCCCCGAGAAGGACGCTCCAAATCCGGCCAGCCCTCAGGGATCCAGACACCCTGGCAAGCTCCTGGGCTCTAGGACCGAGAATGGGATGCTGCCTCCAGTCCCCATTGCCCCAAGTTTCTTTCCAGAGGGACCGGGGAGGCTGTTCCAAGTTTGCTTGGACGGGCGAGCAGCCGCGCGCCCCATCCGAGAAGGGGGGCGGCTGGGGGCGCGGGCGGAGGGCGGGGAGGGGGAGGGCGCGGGACAGGAGGGTGGGGGACCCGGAGGGGGAGGAGCAGGAGCGCGGCCTCGGCGCTACCTTTCTCCAAACAACGTTGCCACACGCGGAGAGCACTGATATTTCGGGGGCTTTAGAGAATCGCGAACGAGCGGGCGGGCGGGCGACGGCCGGGGGACCACACAGGTGAGCCCCCGCCCGCCCCCTCGCCGACGCCGCGGCGGGCGCTGCCAGCCTCGCGCCCCCACACCCCCGGATCCGCACGGTGGCTCCCCCCAATCCCACACTTTCAACCGCTGAACCCGGGGGCTTCCTCCCCCTAGTCTCTCTCCGCCGCCACCCCTGGCTGCAAGGAGCTGTTGCACTTTCTCAACCCACAAGGCACCCCCACCCCACGCTGCACCCCCCAACCCATTCACGGAGCACCCCCATGAAAAAAAATGAAAGCGGGCGAGCCAAAGAAGGGGGGCAGCGGGAGTCGGACGAGAAGGAAATGTGAGGGAGAGGGGACTTACTTTTCGAGGAGCGGTGCTGAGCACTGCAGACGAGAAATAAAGGCCTGGCCCCGGGATGCCTTGAACCCCGCGAATGCGATAATGTCAGCGCTCTAGTCCGGGCGCCAGTGGTGGCGGCGATCGCAGGGGACGGGGACGGGCGCGCGTGCGGCGAACGCTCGCACTGCGCTCCGAATCGGGCCCCGGCTCCGCGCTACTCCGCGCGGCTTCGCTCCTGGCTCCCCTCTGGCTCCTGGCACCAACTCTGGGCAGTCACATGACGCCGGCGCCGCTCGCTCTGCGAGCCTCCCGGGGCTGGCGGGGTAAGTAGAGGCTGGGACCCAGGGTGGGAGGGTCAGGGAGGGGAGATGGGGCCGCCGCGGCCGCCCGGGCTGGGCGGGTCCCCACCCACTTGGGTGGAGGCAGCCGCCGGAGGGGTCGACCGAGTCACTCGCGCAAACACGCACCCCGCCCTGCGCCCTTCCCCCGCCACCCCCGCCTCCCGCGCCGCCTCCGCCCCGCCCCGCCCAGTCACCCGGGGACGGCCTGACAGACACTCATTATTCCCCGGAGCCGGGCGCCGCCCCGCCGGCCGAACCTGTCCCGCGAGGCGCGGCGCGGCCGTGGGGCTGGGCGTGCGCGGCGCGGCCCCCGCCCTCTGGCCCCCGCCCGGTCCGGTGCGCCCGGCCCCGCGCCCGGCCCCGCGCCCCCTCCCTGCGCCCTCCGCCCGGGAGCCCGCGCCCCGCCCGCCCTCGGCCCCGCCGCCGCGCCGCCGCCCGAGCCCGGGGGGAAGGAAGGGCGGCGCTGCCCGCTCCGGGCGTCACAGGGCTGCAGCCCGCTGCGCCGCTTCCAAAACACACAGCCGGGCTCGCGGGCGAGCTGAGGCGGGGCGGGGGTGCCGGGTCGGGGCGGGGGGGCGGTGGTGGAGCCCGGGCCGGCCGGGGCCATCAATCAGCCGGCACCAGCGGGAAGGGCGGCCCCGGGCGCGGTGGGAAGGGCTGGGCCCCGCAGCCAGCGCGGCCCCTCCTGCACCTAGTGCATATAACTCTCTTAAAGAAAAAAAGGGAAAGGTACCGGTAGTAAAGGAGCGGGTGGACCTGGGCAGATTCGGGAGAGAAGGAGCAGCGGAGAAAGGGAGGACACTTGGGGTGACTGAAACCCTAAAGTGGTCCCGAGTTTCCAAGGTCATTCCACTTTCTGTTAGCAAGCTTCTTTGTGCCCAGGGGCGCCAGGTCCCCCTCGTCGTCCGCTCCACAGACGGACGCCCGGGTGGCGCACCCCGCCTCCCAGGATTTTTCTTTGAAGGCCCGAGACCCCCGAAGCAAACTTCCCACGGGCCTGGCCTACCACTGAAGCGAAAAGACGACTGGTAGCAGCGGCATTTGCTCAGCCGGGCCTGCCTGAAAACTTGGCAAACTTCGGGCCGGATCCTCCCGCCCGAAGGGAGAACTCGGGGCGAGCAATCTTTCATTTCACGTCGCTTCCCTGGGACCGAGCGCAAAGTGTGCTCAATGGCCTTCGCAGAGCTCCGAGCCGGGCGGCGGAAAGCCGCGTTCTGTCCATGCCAGGCCCTTTGGAGGACTTTGCATATAGCGTAGTACCCGAGTTCAATGCTTTTGGAGTTTCTTTTTAAACAGTATTAATGTAATAAAGAATGCAATAAAAAAAGAACAAAGGACAAATTGGTTCAATTGTTTTAGTCCTGTGTAATGTTTAAAAACGCCCCTGCTTCAGTCTGTGGCTCGTTATTGTTTCAAGATGTTTTAAAGTCCCTTTAAGCTCAGCATTCTCACTTTGATGCTTCATCCAGGCATGGTACTACTTAAAACGTACAGATAGAGCATATTCTGAGCTTCATCATGGAGCTACACCGTAATATAAAATTAGTACCGGTAACTTCAAGTAGTAGAATTGCATATTGTAAAAAATGCACATAAAAGACCACATGGAGAACACCCAGAACTGACACTGATTTGTGTGCTATCATGCTGTCTCACAAGATTAATCTTCAAATTGTAACGAGATAAGGGTTTTTTTTTTTAAGTGAATAAAGTAGAAATGAAAGGGGAAAAAGTTGAATTTGTGTCAATTACTAGTTGCAATTCATTGATCGCCGACACCATTAAATGTCTGATTGGATGCCTTACACTTGTATTAGCTGGAAAACTTTGCCGAGTGATGACTGGTGGAATTGTTTTGCATTTTGGCGCCTGCCTCACAGTAGGGGCTCAGAAAACACAAGCTTGGCTCAAGGGACAAAATGATAGAAACCTGAAGCACAAAAGCCATGTGTTTTACATTGTTCATGTGGGTGTGGGTCCAAAGGAGAATCTCGAAATCGGTCTATCCGAGGAAAGTGGCAGTGACTTTGACATGAAGGGTGGGAGAGGGAGGAGGAAAGTCACCAAAAAGGTTAATTAATGAGCGTTGTGTTCAGTGCCCTGTGGCAGGCTGCTCAAAGACAACTTGTACAGAAATGAATCCATCCGGGGAAGGAGACCCCCAGGTGCCCCACCAGAACTGCCCGAAGTCACCCTTGCCTCCTCCCCTCCCTAACCGGTCCCAGCCCTATTATGCACTGAGTCCTGGAACTCCTCAATCACTACCCACTCCTTGGCTACTATCCTGGTCCAGCCTAGTGCCACAGTGACTTGTTGGTCTTCCTGTTTGTAGCATGGCTGAACTGTGGGAAATGGAGCAAAGGACAAAGAATGCCTTTCCTAAAACGCAGACCTAAGCAGGTCAATCCCTTCGATGACTTCTCTGCAGATAAAGTCCCAGAGTTTACCACGGAGCTGACCTGGCCCTCTTCTGTCGTTGTAGGTTCACCCCTCTCTCTTCTCCCTTCCCACTCTTCTCCAGCAACACTGAGCTTCCCTTTGCTTTTTCCCACTCTCTCTTCCCACCTCTGACCCTTTGCACATGCTCATTTTGTGAGGTGGGCTAGCCGCCTTTGCCTTCTCCCCCAACTCCTGATCTCCACTCTCATTTCCCGAAATTCTATTCATTCTTTAAATACTGACTTAAATGATATTTTCAATGAAACATGTCTTCTTTTATTGCCATCCCTTCCCCCGCCTTTGGATGAGTAGAGGCTCCCCTTCTTGGTACTCTGATAGCCCCCATGCTTCACCTCTTGTAACATTTATTTATTTATTTTTTTCTTGTAACTGGCTATTACTCTCTCTGGCACTGAATTATAAACTCTGTGCCTGGTCCTTGTGTTATCAGCAAAATTGCATTCCCATGACCCAAATGCTCAGCGAATATTTGTAAAATAAATAAATACGAGCTATGAATTGAGAAGAAGACATTCACAGCTAAGAAGATGAGAGGAATCTTTGGGGTGGCGACCATGAACTGCACCTTTGAAATGGTGAAGAGGAGGGGAGAGGGAGCCTCCTTCACTGAATGTGTTTAAGCAGTAATATGCAATGGTGAAAGTGGTACTAGGTCCCCTTTTAATCCTTGACACTCACACAGTGCCTGGCACATGTGTAGGTGTTCCATAAATCCTGGGTAAGTGAAATACCTCAAGCTCGGTCTTTGTAACTGCTTTGCTCCTGTCTTTGGAGGACAGGAGGCCGGTCTGATTTAGGTCTGGGGCAGCATATGCTCAGGAAAGGATACCCCCCCCTGTCCCCAGCGTCACTGTGCCCACCCAGTCATTGCAATCCCTGTCTCTTTTGCCATGACTGGGTGGAGAGTAGATATGTGACATAGTTCTGGCCAGGGGGACATGAAGGGAAGTGTGCTGGGACTTACGGGACATATTTTTCATCCCAATACAAAGAAACTTACAAGGATAACCCCCCAGGCCTGCTTTGAAGTTGTGTGAGGATGTGGCGCATGAAGCTATAGCTGCCATCTTGCCATCATGAGAGGAAAGCAAGGTTTCAGATTTCCATACGGATAGCTCTTTTTTCATCATTAGGTTTTAGCTCAACTATGACCTCTTCAGGGACAACTTCCTTGACCACACAATCTAAAATATCCCTCCCCTAGCAGTACTCTCGGTGATTCCCCTGGATCTGTCTCACTTCAACAGTGTTTGGACAGAACAGACCCAGGGACACACTTTTTTCCAGCCTCTGACCACTCTACAACCTCTTTTCCAGTCTCCATTTTGAGAACCATCTCGGCCACCCTCGGCCTCTGATACCAGCCAACATCTTTTTTTTTTTTTTTTTTTTTTTTTTTTTGGCTTAACTCCTTATTGCTGAGCAACCATGAGCTCCCAAATTGGTTAGAATTATTCCACTAAGGTGAAGGCTGCCGTCCACTGCCTGATCACCCTGCATCTGCGGGCCTGCTACATCTACCTCTGTCTGGGCTTCTGTTTTGGCCGTGACAATGTAGTTCGGGAGGGTGTGGGCCACTTCTTCCCCAACTTGGCAGAGAAGAGGCAGGGCACCCAGTGTCTCTTGAAGGTGCAAAACCAGCGCAGCGGCCGCGCCCTCTCCCAGAATTTGCAGAAGCCTCCCAAGATGAGTGGGGTAAATAAAAATCAGTATGTTAGGGAATCTGCCATGGTCCTGGAAGACCTGACCCAGGCCCTTTGGGACCTGCATGCCCTGGGGTCTACCTGCACAGACCCTCAGTTCTGTGACTTCCTGGAGAGCCACTTCCTGGATGTGGCAGGTGAAGCCCATCAAGATGATGGGTGACAGCTGCCTAACCTCACAGGCTGGCTGGCCCCCAGGCTGGGCAGGACTGGGCCAGTATCTCCCCGAAAGGCTCACCCTGAAGCACAGCTAGGAACCTTTGGAGCCCAGAAGCCTTTGAGGGGCCCCTCTGCATCCCTCTGGTGTCTGGCTTCTGCCTGAGCCTTTCCCTGCAACCACGAGGCAGCCTTTTAACCACCTGGAGCCCTCTCCCATGCATTGGACCAAATGGAAACAATAAAGCTTCTACAGTGAAAAAAAATAAAATATTTCTCCATTCCCCATTCACTGTCCAGTCATCTTTGCTCATTTTTTTGCTGCTCTTTCCCCCAGTTAGAACCTGGGCTCCATGAGAGCGGGAATATTCTTTTCCATTCCTGTTTCCCAAGCTCCTAGAATAGTGCCTGGCAAATACAAGGTGTTCCGAAAGTATTTGTTGACTAATGAATGACAACTAAACGATAATTCAATGTTGAGACTGACTCAGGGCCTAGTAGACACAAGCCACTACAAACCTCTATTTTCTCTTTTGTGGCTTATATCACAGTTCCGTTTCAGGCAATCTCTTTCTGATGCACAACACATATATTCCTGAGATTCCGTCTTCCTCCTCTACTGTCTTTCAGAGCTTTTCCGTTCCTTCTCCAGGAAAGTCTCTCCTCCTTTTTGATAATGGACAAAGTTATGAAAGCAGAAAAATATCATGTGCTTGTGAAATTATGAGCAACACAGGTACATTTACCTTAAAGAAAATACAAAACCATATGATTTTATTTTCTTCCATCTTTATTGAGATATTATTGACCTATAACATATTCAAGTTTAAGGTGTGCAACATGATGATTAAATACATGTATATATTGCAGTAAGGTTAGTTAAAATTTCCATCACCTTATATAATTATCATTTTTTGTGGTTATAATATTTATAACCTATTCTCTTAACAACTTTCAAGTATATAATGCAGTATTATTAATGATATCCACCATGCTGTACATTTCATACCAGACCTTATAGCTGGAAGCTTGTGCTCTTGACCAACATCTCCCTATTTCCCTCTCCCCTGGCCCCCGGCAACCATCATTCTACTCACTTGTTTCTATGAGTTTGGCTTTTTTAGATTTCACATATAAGTGAGATCATACAGTATTTGTCTTTCTCTGTCTGACTTGTCTCACTTAGCACAATGTCCTTAAAGTCCATACATGCTGTTCAAAAAGGCAGATTTCCTTTTGGAATGGCTGAATAATATTCATATACATTAAATTTTCTTTGCCCATTCATTCATTGACGGGCACTTAGGTTGTTTCCATGTCTTTGCTATTGGCCTGGCTGCTGCAGTGATCGTGGGAGTGCAGGTATCTCTTTGAGATAATGGTTTCGTTTTCTCTGGATATATACCCAGCAGTGGGATTGCTCGATCATATGATAGATCTATTTTTAATTTTTTGAGGAACTTTTATACTGTTTTCCATAGTGATTACCAATTTACATTCCCATCAACAGTGCACGAGGGTTTTCTTTTCTCTACATTATCGCCAACATTTATCTCTTGCCTTTTTAAATAATGGCCATTCTAACAGGTATGAAGTGATATCTCGTGTGGTTTTGATTTGCATTTCTTTGATTATTAGTGATGTTGGACATCTTTTCACATACCTTTTGGCTGTTTGGATGTCTTCTTTGGAAAAATGTTTATTCAAATCCTTTGCCCAATCTTAAATTGGATTTTTTTTTTTTTTTTTTGCTTTGCTTTTGCTATTGAGCTGTATGAGTTTCTTGTACATTTTGGATATTAATCCCTTATCCAATAGATGGTTTACAAATATTTTCTCCCAATTTGTAGGTTGCCTTTTCATTTTGCTGATTATTTATTTTCCTGTGTAGAAGCCTTTTAGTTTGATGTAGTTCCACTTGCTGATTTTTGTTTTTGTTGCTTGTTTTTTTGGTGTCATTTACAAAAATTTGTTGCCAAGACCAACGTCAAGGAGCTTTCCCCCTATGTTTTCTTTTGGTAGTGTTACAGTTTCAGGTCTTATAGTTAAATCTTTAATTCATTTCAAGTTATTTTGTGTGAGTGGTATAAGATAGGGGTCCAGTTTCATTCTTCTGCATGTGAATATCCAGTTTTCCTAACATCATTTTTATTAAAGAGACTATCCTTTCCCCACTGAGTTTTCTTGGCTATTTTATTAAATATTAGTTGACCATATATGTGTGAGTTTATTTCTGGGCTTTCAATTCTGTTCCATTGGTCTATGTTTCTGTTTTATGCCAATACCATACTGTTTTGATTGCTATAGCTTTGTAATATAGTTGAAACCAAGAGTTGTGATGCCTCCAACTTTGTTCCTTCTCAGAATTGCAAGCCATATGATTTGAAGTAAAATTAGAAATGCTAGATTAAGTGCCATTCACCTTGAAAGCATTACAAAGGGTTCAGAGATTCTTTTCAGCATTTTTACATGTTTCCACATGTTATTTATCCTCCATCTATTCACCCATCCATCCAATTTAGGATTGCCAGGAAACATTAAGGTTGACTTAGGTGACAAAGAGTTACAATAAAGGTCAAACTGGACGTATGACTGGATTTCCCCGTACCCCTGCCGCTGAGGACCTCTCAGAATTTCTAGCACAATTTCTAGAGCACTAGATGAACAATTGTAATTTTCCTCTATTATGTTTGACAGAATAATGCAATTGAAGGACAGTGGTACAAAAAGAGTTGAAATGTTAGATCTTGGGATTTAAGTTGGAGAGCTGAAACAGGAATAGCAAACTGGATGTTTCAAATAGGTTGAAGAGCTGGCATGTTGGGAATAATGCAGTAAATGACCTGGCAGGTGAGGAGGTAAGTAGTCAGAGAGTGAGTTTAACGTTGAGTTTAACATTTAAAGATGATGTCACCCTGAGGATAGCACGGTTTGGGGTGTGCCTGTGGGAAGGTGAAGGTAGAGGAGGGTGGTGAAGATCCCTGAAGATGAGGAGATGAAGGAAAAGAATGACTAGAGTATTGAAGGTGGTTCCCGGTGGATCCTGAAATTACTCAGAATTGTGGCCGGATTTGAGGTCAAGAGTGAGACTTAGGCCCCCGGCCACATCTTCATTTCATGAGAGAAAATCTCCAGGAAATCGGTGAATGATAGCAGCCAGGAGAGAATGGGTAGATATAGCCTTCCTTTTCTGTAGTTAAATCTGATTTCCTGGGATCATGATTATTCAAGTTAAAAATAATCACTTGTATTTGGTTGCTTATTGGTTATTTTACTAGGAAAATATGCCAGTGGTTATATTTCCTACTTTTTGTTGCAGATATACCACTTCTGCTTCATTGAAAGTTCAAGTCAGCTTTTGGGGACTCGTCAGTACATGTTGATTGAACATTTACCATAGATCTGGGGTAGGTGTAGGAGTGCAAGAAATACATGTCCTATGATCCTTACATTCAAAGAATTTGGGAGGATATATAAATATATATATATTATAATTGCTTGATTAATTATTGAACAATGCAGAATGTAATGAGTAAAATTTAGAAAAAGACCATGATATGGAAGTTAAAGGGATTAGAAAGGTAAATTGATTCATTTGAAAACTATGGGTATTCTAGAGCAGTTTGGTCCTTGTCTTCAAGGAGCTTTCTATCTTGCAAAAGAAATCACATCAGGTCAGGAAATAACAAAACCTTCACAGAGGAGGTGATACCCATGCTAGAACTTCACTGCTGGAGGCTGAGCGAGTTATACACCACATTTTGGGATCTGCAAAGGGAACAGAGCAGAGGGGCCGCCTGGGACATGAACCTCTCAGGCTCAGGAGGTGGGAGGTGAGGGAGGCGAGATCAGCTGAAGCTGTGCTGTGGAGCTGCTGATGAGGTGCAAAGTTTTTCAGCAGTTACGGGGAAACTATGGAAGGTTTCTGAACAAGTAAGTTGCTTGGCAGCATATGAAATGACATTAAACATAACTAATATAAAACTTCAACAGTGCAGTAAAGGAGGCAGTAAGTATGGTATGTGTAAATATGTATATGCTAGCTGTGCATATACATACATCATCTCTCTTACTCTGCGCGGGCGCGCGCGCGCGCGCGCGCACACACACACACACACACACACACACACACGCTTAAAACGCTTCATATACGCCACCTCAGTAACTGAGCCAGCAAAGAGACAGTGTGTGACTTATGCTCTAGGAAAGTGGCCTTGCCACCTTCCTTTTCCTGCTCATTCCAAGTGTGTCTCCTGCTTGCATACCAAACCCTGACGTTTGAGGAGCTTCCCTCCGTGTCAAAGCGCAGTTGCGTAGGTTTCCCTGGTACTTGGCTGGGAAGAGGATTTCAGCCTTTTTCATTCCTTAGCTTTTCAACCTGGCAAGTCAGTTCACACTCACAAATGCTTTAGAATTTTTGCTAATATGTGGTAACAAAAAAAAAAAAATAAGCATGTGGTGGGACCATATGAACGGTAGAGTTATTCATTGTTCTTATAATTCAAAAAGATTTGCTAACAAGACAATATTAAAATGACAATAATTGTTGTATCATAGTGATGGGAGTGAGGGTGTTTTTTTCTTTGCCTTTCAATACGCTTCTATTTTTTTTAATGAACATATATTACTTTCATAAGAAGAAAGAAGTGTGCTTTTAAAACCATCTAAGAAAGAAATGTACACACTGTGTATAATTCAATGTGGGACCTCCAGCACAGTTTTTCAAGGTGGCCCCTTTTGAAAGCACCCTGGACTTGGAAGTGTAGTTCTATGCTTGTAAGTTTTGAAGGGGGGTGGGGCGGAAAGGGAGGGGCTGTAGGAGGAGGGGGAGGTGAGAGAGGGTGGACATCCTCCTTTATTGACCCTTTGGCTTTTTAACGGCTGCTTGAGTAGCTGGATCTGTGCAGGTTCTTAGAACTGGAATTCTTCCTCAGAATAATATGTATTTACTTCAAAAACCACTCCAAGGGAAGAAAAGGTTACAAAACAAAAACAAAAAAACCCAACCAACAGAAAACCAGCGAACTGGACAGAATAGAGTCGAAGTTCCTATTTCTCAAGAGATAGAAATATACTTCCTGGAGCACAAGGTCCACTCACCCTCTCCCCATGGTCTTTCGCCAGGATCTGTTGATTCAACGGGAAGCAGAAGTGTCAGCACTTGTACTGGATATGAATATAGTGGGAGATTACCTTCAGCCTCCTAAAAGCACTAATAGCACAGGGGAGGCTGGCACGTGTCAGCTAGTGGGGTCCCAGCTTCTCTCATGTTTCTTTCTAAGCTACATGTTTGTCTGTTATTGTTCTTAAGGTTTTCTGGGTAACTATAAGCAACAGACCTTGTTAGTTCCTCTTGAGATTGCCCACTACTCCCCACCCTTATTTCTCACCTCCCAGCATCCTGTTTGTCTCCCTGACTCTGTCCCCCGCCCCATCCCCACCCCCACTCAGCTACCAGTTCTTTTAGCCATGTTTTTCTTCCCTCACTTAGTTCATTTTAAATTTCTATTTTTTGTAAGTGTTGGCACACCGAAGGAGACATGCTACATAGTACATTTTTATGCATTGATTTGTGCTTTCTTGTATTGTGAATACCTCCAAATTATGTGTATTCTAAGGTTTGCCACCCCCTTCACTTTTCTTGAAGACACTATTTCCAGGAGCTGATAAAAGAAAATATGGGGAACTTTGGACTATGTATGGGACTGCTTTGGTGATTTTTGCCTGTTTAACGTTACTCTGTTATGATAGGAACAGAATCTACCATGTATACTGTGTTTATGCTCTCATCAGTATAATCTTTAGTTTATTACATTTTAAAGAATGTTTTAGCCCATCAATTTTATACGAACTGTTTAGACTTACCTTTCAATGTTTAACCTTTTAAGTTTTGCAGGTTTATGAGAAATATTTTTTTTAAACGTTAGAACACTATAATAAAAGAAATCATTAGTACCACTGAATACATATTTCTGCCTAGTAGTCACAGTATCTTCACCAGAGAGAAAACTCATTTTCTAAAAGAAGGAGGAAAACACTTTCAAAACATGTTAAATACAACTTTTGCTACACAGCCATTTATGTAATCAGTTTCCTTTCTGTGCTGAAGGTAAGAAAAATGAAGAATCAAAAGAAGCAAAATTCTACACTCATTTCCCTTAGTACTTCATGGATGTCTGAAAAGTGAAAGTTCCTCTCCTTTTCCATAAGTTGTTTATTTGACAAAATTTTCAGATACAATTCACTCTCCCTTGGTGCTGAGAAGGTACACGCACCTTAAAGTTCCCAAGATTCAGGAAGAGACAGGAAAGTTCTTTTAAAAATTTTTTTTAAACTGAATTTATTAGGGCAACATTGGTTAATAAAATTATATAGGGTGCAAATGTACAAGTCTATAATGCATCACTTTGTGTTGTATTGTATATTGTACTGTGTGTTTACCGCTCTAAGGCAAGTCTCCTTCTGTCACCACGTATCCGCACTTCACCCTCTTCTGCGTCCCCCACCCCCCTTTTCCCTCTGGTCATCACCGCACTGTTGTCTGTGTCTCTGGGTTTCTGCCCCTCTTACTCCTTTCTTGCTATGTCCCCGGAGAGAAACTCTTGGTACAGTCTTATAGTTTGCTTTCCCTCACCAAATATCAAGTATTTTGCGGTGTTCCCTGTTCTGCTCTATTTGGAAGTACCTTCCCAAAGTCCAGTCCTCAGAACTTTGTTGTCGTGAGTAGGTGGTCGTGCTGTCAAAGGAGCAGGGCCGTGAGGATGACAAAATTCGTCACATTTCTTAATATATTTCTCTTCACTTTCTTCTATTCTTGAAGAAAAAGTACATTTAGATCCTTAAAAAAGGAAAAATGGCTTCATTGAACCCAGACCAGTTGGTACAGATGACCCAGCAAAGCTGCGCCACTTTCACGGCGGACGCAGGGATGGCTGTGTCAGACGCGCACTCTCATGCTGCTGTTGATTCTGTTACTTCAGTTCTAGATAAAGATCTTTCTATTCTATAGTCTTTAGAAACTAGGGAAGGAAGGCAGGGTTTGTTTAGTTCACTTGAAAGAAAACCTCTCGTATCACTTTTTTTTTGAAAAAGTGTATAAATCAAAATTTCTTTTTGACTCTAAAAAAAGAGCTCTTCCAAAAAATTGTTAAAATTTGTTTTTATACACGAGAATTACCTCCCTTCTCAGTGCCCAGCACAGTTTATATTTCTAGTTAGCTTGAACTCTAGTGGTTGTTTTGTAAGTTCTTTACGGTAAGGGCTTTATCTTTTTATAGACCCTGATATGACTCTTTATTCACAGTTTTATATTATTTCAAAGGCTAATTTCCATGACTATATAAATGGCTTTTTTGACTTTGATTTTATGTATGAAAGGATGCCTACACTCTGATTTATATAGTATTGATTTGTTTTTTAATGTTTTATACTTTATTGCATATCCCTTGTTTTAGTATCTCTGAGTTATAAGCCTGAAAATATAAGCTGTACTCAAAATAGTGTTATTAGAGCCTAATTTCCCAAGGAAAATGTTATAATGAAATACTATGTTTAAAATATTATAATTAAAGTTTCCATTCAAAATGTCCTCTTACCTACTTAAAAATGGAAAGTTAGACTGGGGATTAAATGAGGAATTACTGAAATAGTCAAAGATGGTGACATCCATGCTTACGTGTGAGGCTAGGACCCTCCCTTTCCAATTATCTTTATCATTATTGCTTGGATCCAATTAAATGTAAAGAAGCATAACAATAGGATTTTTAAAAGGTCATATGAAAGCAAGTGGTCAGAAAGCAACTCGAGGAATATCACACTCATTTTTCCTAAAGGTTTTGCATTAAATCAAGGGAATCAGAAAAATCATTGACAATTAGTAATTAACTTTATACAGTGTTTTCTTTTTAACCTATGATTGTGTAAATACACTCTAGCTGTTTGCCAAGGCCCAGGGAGGCAGACCTCAAACATCAGACCTCCTGCTGCTGATTTGGTTACCTGAGGTGAATGGCTATTCAGTCAAAAACCTGCCAGAGGAAAGAATAGTAAGAATTCTTGGGAAGGAACTCCCAGCCTTAATCAAACAGGCATTATTAAAAAATAGGGCATGATGTGATGTTTATTAGACTTATGTTAATGGTGACACTATACCTTTTGGATGCCACAGCACAAGGCTAACTATGTTAATTACAATTCTCCATTTCCCACTCTTAGTAGGACTCATGCCTACATTTTGAAAGAGACTTGGACTGGCCAGTATCTTCTCTGGCTCTTTGTATGGTGAGGGCTGAGGTTGGGTGTGAATGTTAACTATGCTATTTTCCAATGATTTAATTAAAAATCCATTTTATTTGCTGGACCCCCTGCTTAGATAGGAGTAGACTTAAGTAATTTTAAAAGTTCTTTTCTTTAGAGAACTTTCAACCTAAAAATGTAGACCGAACCCATATCTTCACACAAAGATAACCAATGGTAAGAGGCAGTAAGTGATATGTATGAGATCTATCAAGAAGGTATCCAGCCATGTAATATGAAAAATAGAGACATTTATTGAAGAAGATACAAGATACAAGAAACATTGTACATGAGACAATGACCCCTCAGTCCCCTTCAAAGTAGACAGCTCAGGACCTCACACAGTTCTCCCAGTCACCATCAGCTGCCCCGTCATATTTTCCTTAATCTCATTGATGGTCTGAAATCCCTTCCCTTTCAAAGGTGATTTTAGTTTTGGGAAAGGCCAGAAGTTGCAGGGCAAAATCTGGGCTGTAGAGGGGCTGAGTCACCTGGGTGATTTGATGTTTTGCCAAAAAACCCTGCACCAGATGTGATGCATAAGCAGGTGCCTTGTGATGAAGCTCCAATCACCAGTTGCCCATACCTGCGGACTTCTGAGTCATCCAAATAGTTTCCACGGAGGAATGTTCAAGCTTAATGCAAAATTTGATGCAGATTCATTGCTCTACTCACTCAGTCATTTTGAATGCAATGGCCACACAGTAAACATGTTCACTCAACAGCATCTATCGCCCCCACTGACTAGTACAGTGAAGTCGTCATTATTTATGCAAGCACATTCCAGTCCTCTCTCCTTGGCTGCCAGGTTACATCGATGTCATGCAAACTGTTCTTGTTATATTAACAATGGCTGGACTTTCGCTGGGCAGACCTTGTATGTATAAAAGTACTCCAAATGAAGAGTGGTATCAGTTTGGCTTCAGGAGGTCAGGAAAGGCTTCAGGTGGGAGGAGAGATTTGAGCTGAGCCTAGAAGGATGGTATGTCTGGAAGTGATGCAAAGACCACTGCGGTTCCTTCCAGCAAAGGGTCCCAGTGGAGGACCTGGGCCGATGAGGTTGGAAAGGCAAATGAGAGAGTTGTGGCACGGTGCTTGAATGTAGGCCAAGGAGCACGGACATCAAGCAACTGGCAACTTACTCTACTAAAGGTGGATTTTCCAAGGCCAGCTAGAATTTCAAGGCATTATGCCCTTTTCAATTAAGGTGATTTGTTAAGTGTCATTTAATATTTAAAATTTTACGTTGCTTTTACAAATACATTTACATAATTTTCTTTTCAGATTATGTCCTGATTTGGTATTTGGGAAATAGAATCATTTATTTAGTCTTCAAATATTTGCTGAATACCTTGTTTCAAGTACAGGACCGGACATTTCGGTAACAGTTGAACGAGTATTTATTAGGTACTTACTATGTGTCATGCTCTGTTCTAAGACCTTAGGGTGGTTCATCACTGAACAAGAAGAAAAATCTCTGCTCTCACGGAACTTTTATTGTAGTGATATATTAGTTTGCTAGGACTGCCACAGAGTGTCTTAAAAAACAGAAACGTATTTTCTTACAGATCTGGAGGCTAGAAGTCTGAAATGAAGCTGTCAGCAGAATTGGTTCCTTGCTGGGGATCTGAGGGAAGGATCTGTTCCAGACCTCTGTCCTTGGCTTGTAGATGACTGTCTGTCCCTGTCTTCATGCCGTTTTCCCTCTGTGCTCATCTGTGTCCCAATGTCCTCTTGTTATAAGGACACGAGTCATGTTGGGTTAAGGCCCACCCTAATCCTCATTTTAAATTATTTCGGTAAAGACCCTATCTCCAAATATGGTTGTGTTTATGAGGTACCGGAGGTTAGGACCTCAACATTTGAATTTTGGGGTGGGCTGGGGCATGTATAATTCAGCCCATAATAAGCGAGCATTAATGATAGAGCAGTGAATGAACCTAGAACTTGGGTGGTCCTGGCTACAGTGTGCAGGCAGAGTACCAAACGTGCTCATCATGTGAATCATTGTATTCAGTGCTGCATACAGTCCATGAGCTACGTGTTGTTATCCCCACATTACAGTGAGGAAGCTGAGGGCAGAACACAGCGGTTTGTAGTGGGGTTTGCTTTAGTGATGCTGTGTTTCGTGTTTTTATTGGGTTGAAACCTCTGAAATTGAAATGTGTAGGCCTGTAGGGCATATATTTATGGTTCATTCAGACACAGAACCGACCAATATCTGGATGTTAATATAGGCAATGGAAGGATTTTTGTGTTTTTGTTTTTTACATTAGGTTCTAAGAATAAAACCAAAGATAGAAGTAATCTTTGGTAATTAAGCATCTTTTGTTCTCTGTAGATAGTCCAATATATTATGTCATAACATATATAATAGCACATTATTATAAATGACTATAATTATTTATAATGAATATATAATTATTATGTAAATCCTACATTTTACATAGCAATGATGTTCCCTTTGATTATGTAGATTTAAATAAAGCTACAGGTTGTTTCGACCTGTGCCCTCGATCTCTCTCCAGACTAACAGCCTGCTTCACTCTGCTCCTGTGGAAGGGATCCTCCCCATAGTATCTGTTTTACCTATTGATTCAGCCATGCTGCTCCCCTGGTGGACAGCTCCAGATTCAGCAAATGTAGTGGAGAGCCTGCCATAGGGCAGGCCATTTCACAGAAACCCCTGCTTCTCTAAGTATGGAATGCCGGAAGATAACATGGTCCACTTTTATGAGCATCCGTTACATTCAATTATTTTATGGAAAAAAGTTACATAAATTACCAGGGAATAATTTAAAACATAATTTAAATATCGAAACAATATAGATATATATATTTAGGGTGTAAAATGCAAAATTCGTGTGAACTTTCAAGATGAAACTTGTTTCAAAGAAGCTGCTTTTGTTTTGAGTGTTCCTCTAGTTCAACAGAGATGTAAACCACACGGCCCTCCTTCCTGAGGGGCTCTTGGGAGAAAACCCTTGTGAAGTTCTGAGCATTTTTTAAATTCATGCTTTATAACAACCATGTGAGATCGGAAAATAGAAGCTTGGATAAATTGTGTTGCCCTAGTTAACACAACAAGTGAATAGCAGAGGCAGGTGTTAAACTCTGACTTTCTGACTCCAGTTCCACAGCATTTTATATTTCAGCACAGCCACTCCTTGGACGAATAGTCTTTAATCCTTGTGACGCTGGATAGGGCTCACTTACGGCTCTACCTTCCCACAGTCCCAGTCCCAGCCTCGTTCATCCATGGATTCATGCACTTGCGCATTAAATCAAGAAAAACTTTTTAAATTAAATTTTATTTGTTTAACAAATATTTATTCGGAGCTTAATACACATTAGGCTTTATGCCAGGTTTTGAAGACACAGTGGTTAGTTCACAAAAGGAAAGGCATAATTCTTTCCCTTGTGGAACGTACAGTCGAGTGGGAGAACAGATATTAAACAAAAAATGACCAAAAATATTTGTTTACAAACTGTGATAAGTGTTATAAAGCAAAAATACAGAGGTATGAGAAGAAAAAAAAGAGGTAAATTAATGTACATTAATGATCAGAAAAGACCTCTCTAAGGAAGTGAGCTGTGATCTGAGGCCCTAAGCATGAATTAGCAAGGAAAACCCTTTTTGCACTTAAAATAGTTAGAAATTGTCATCCTGTAAAACCCATCACTACAATTCCCTCTATTTCTATTATTTCTTTGTCTATAACAAGATTGAATTCTCACCCTCAGCCATCACATTTATCCTTTTCTATTATGTTCTTCTGACTGTCTGTCTGTCCCCCCACCCACCCAGCCAGCCAGCCAGCCAGCCATTTAATGCATCCGTCCTCATTCATCATCCATACAACCTTCGTTAAGCATCTGCTATGAACCTGGCTCTACGGTGCCCCAAATCCTTTACTTTTCCATTTTCTTGCCTCTCTCCTTTTGTCACTTTTGACTGCTTTAATTTTTTGCCCCTTTATCTGATTCTTGAATCTCTTATTTTTGACACGTATCTTCAAGGTAATGTCCTTCCCTGCCCTTTCTGTCACTTTCCCCACTTTTGGCTAAACTATCCTTTCTCATCCTATTTTCAACAAAAGGATTCTTACCCCACATTTTTCTGAGATTTTTCTAATCAAGTACAAGAAAATTAATGATTTTTTTTTTTTTTTTGCCAACAGGTTGGAGTTTTACCCCTTAGTAAAGAAATGTCACTAATATAAACCCTCTTTCTTCATTCCTCCCTTCCTTCCTTCCTTTCTTTCTTTCTCTCTGCCTCTCCCCCTCTACCTTTTCTTTTTTTCTTTCTTTGTTCCTACCTACCAACCACCTATTTATATTTTGATCAGTTCTTTCAACTATAAACTCCCTGAGGGAGACAGTTCTCTGTTTCACTTACCAGAGTATCTGGAGCTGAGGGTGATCACTTCATAAACTTTTTACATGTTTTTAAAGGTGGAATATCTTTTCTGGGCTAACAATATGTTTATTGTACCTCTGATATAAATGCACAAATGCATTCAGAAGTGCATAACAGGTCAAGACTAACCTGTTTGCAGATTTTCTTAGAAAGTCATCTGTCCCTTCTGTCATAGCCTGCCCTTCCTGTCATAGCCTGGACATGAAAAACCCAGGTCAGCAATAATATAGTGTATCATCTGCTACTTAGGCAAACTCACTAGCAAAGGTTTTATACTTTCTTCTGTGTCCACCCAGCCAGTCACGCCTAACCAATCTCCTTTAGATAGTCTGAAGAGCCAGAGCATACTATCTAGAATATTCCACCTATCAAAAGATAAGTAGAGGGGATTTCCCCTTCAGGGCATGATGGGGTAACCAGGAGCACACTTAAAACCCATGAAAAAGAATTAGAAAGCTGGATAAAATAGGAAACAACAGCCTTCATAAGACTGTGATCCTTGAGAGAAGAGACACAAAATGAGTTCAATAATTGCCCCAGCTTTCGGCTTGGAAGCAATCTCTGGACTGCAGACCCAGAAAGTGAGAACCCAGACAGACCCCAGCAGCCTTACTGAGTTGATGAGATGAAAGCTGGAGTTTGGGGAGTCTGAGGTGGCTAGAAGTAGTGGAAATAAAATGAAATAATAAAAAGTACCAATAAAAATAAATAGAAAAAGAAGAAAAAAGTAACAAGAAAGGATGAGAAAAATAGAACAAAATAGTAAATGGTAGATTTAACTCAATCACATTAATAATTATATTAAATGTAAATGGTCTAAAGACTCCAATTAAATGCAAAGATTGTCAAAATAGATACAAAATTAAGATTCTATTATATGCTGTGTACAAGGAAACCACTTTAAATATATATGCCAGATAGGTTAAAACAAAAAGAATGGGAAAAGATATACGATGACTTATCTGACCATTCCAATATTCCTGAGAGCCAGAGGTTGAAGATTATCATACACGAATGTGGAGGATTTCTGGAGAACGCAGGTGGTCAGGTAAGATGTGCTCTGTCATAGCCATCCTCATCCCAACTCTGTTTCTGTTCATTCATTTACTATCCATTCTTAAATTCAAATACTTTGAGTACTTTCTGTGTTACCAAGTGCTGGACATGACCAAATGCTGGGTGTTGAGATATGGTCTCTGCCCTTGAAGAGTTTGTGTGTCCTCGTGGGGCTGAAGCACACAATGGTAAAGCATTACAGGACAGGGAGAAGAGTGACACAGTACAGAGGTGCTCAAAAGGCCATAGGAACATGGAAGAAAGATCAGGTAACTTTGCCAGGAAGGAGGAGAGGGTTTGGAAGAAAAGAGTAACATTTAAATGTGTGAAGTTTTTGAAGAAGGTGTTGAAGTGCTCAGGGAGTAGGAGGAGCTACAGCACACAGGCAGCGGGCACTGCTTACTGCCGCTCACCGGCCGATGCAATACCAGTGCTGGTAGCGTAGCAGTATCTACGTATTTCTTCAATTGACTTTAAACCACATGAGAGTACTCACACCCCATCTATTTCCATCTCCCCAATCTAAACTTTTCACATACAATGAATGAAGGAGAAGAGGCTAGCTCCCTCTTCTCCTCCTTTCTTCCCATCCGTCTTACTCTGTTTTACTTCTTTCCACAGCATTTTCACCTTCCAAATATGCTATATCATTTACCTATTTATTGTGTTTATTATCTGTTTCCTCCTCCCAGAAGTAAGCTCAAGAAGGATAGGATTGGTCTATTTTGTTCGCTGTTCTTGGAGAAGTGCCTAGTATATACACAATAGGCTCCTGATGAATAATTGGAAAGACCTGAATTAAGTTAGCAAATTTCTATATCTATGACATAATTAGTATCTGCTCATATCTGAAGGAAAATAAAGGCCTATAAGGGACCATTTATAGTAGTATCCTTTTTCTCCCTCCCTTCAACCGTATTTATTGATCACCTGCTCTGGGTCAGCCTTCCTCTGAGCACTGGGATTTCCGACAAGGGCAGACAGATCCTATTTCTGTCTTCATGGAGTCCCCTGCCAGAGTGGATGCAGATGTTAATGAACTATGTAATTGTAAATTTGGGATAACTGCTAAGAAAAAAAAAAAGCACAAAACAGTAGCACATTTCTTGGCCTGGGAGGATAGGGAAGTTATTTTTAAGCTGAGTAGAAGTTAATTCAAAGAAAGAAAGGAGTGGGATAGGGAGCATTCAAGCAGAAGAAAAAGAATTACAAAGGTCAAAGAGTGGGAGAGAGAATGCAGGAGTGTTCCAGGTGTGGCTGGAGCCCTGGAGAGGGAAGAGGTACTTAGCATAACTGAAGAGGTAGGTGGAGAGCCAGTGGGTAGAGCAGATCAGGTAGCTCCGGGTGGGCGCACCTGTTAAAGAGTCTGTTGGCTCTTTAGCCCAGGAGCTAAGGGGGGCCATGTGAGGGTTGTAAGCTGGGGGATGTTGAAATGAAAAGACAGTTTAGGCTAGAGTGTGGAGAGCGAATTAGGGAATATGGCAGAGAGGTGTGGGAAGTAAGTTAGGAGAGTGCTGCAGTGGCCAAAACGAGATGCGATGGGTGGAGTGGGGACGGAGAGACAGGGGAAGTTAGAGAAATATTTAGGAGATAAAATCGAAGTAAATGGGATTTCAAACAAATAAGTTATAGCTTGTTTATATAAGGTTTTTGAATGTTTCTATGAACCAAAATGTAAATAAAGACGTTACTTGAGTTGTCATCATTATCTGTGATATGTATACAAATACTAGTAAGAAATGAACCTAGTCTATAGTGATCTAGCAGCCCCAATGTGGCTGGGGGCCTCCTGGGGAGGGATGTGAGGGCGTGCTAGTGGGAAGGCCCTATACAGACGAGGGTAAGATTATAAAAGATGTGTGAGTGTGTGTTGTGTGTGTGACAGAACTCTGCCCTCACTCTTTTTACTCCTTTCTAGCCCTACTTTCCTTCCACATGCTCCTTTCAGCTACAGAGTTTAAGCTCAGTGGTTTTTAATGTTCCTTACATCTTATCCTGAGAATGCACACTTAATACACACAGAAAATTTCATGTCAAATATCAGAGGCCCTGGGACCGGACATTAAGAATCTCTGAACTGCAGAGTTTGTAAAAAGGCAGTTCATAGACAAAACAAATATATTTAGCCAATAAATATACTAGATGAAAGATGGTCAAGCTCACTAACAACCAACTGAGGAAACTGGCATATGATCTTTCATCTATCAGGTTGACAGATTCAAAAGCTTGATAGTACCCAACTTGGTCATTGTGGGGGGAAATAAATACTCTTATCGACTGGATGAGCATAAAACACAAAAGCTTTTTAGAAAGCAACTAAAAAGTAGCTTTGAAAATTTTAAATGCCGTGATCCTTTTACCCAGTGATTCCAATCTGACAAACTATCCTTTAGGGAAATACACAGGTATGTGAATAGTCAAGATGTTCAATGCAGTAATAACTAAGAAAATTGGATACTGCGTAAATGACTACCAGCAGAGAAATAGTTAAATACAGTTGAAACATACCCATACCTGCCCTGGCTGGTGTGGCTCCATGGGTTGAGTGTCCTCCCACAGATCAAAATGTCGCAGGTCCAATTCCTGGCCAGGGCACATGTCTGGATTGTGGGTGGGGTCCCCATTTGGGGGCATGCGAGAAGCAACTGATTTATGTTTCTTTTGCACATCGATGTTTCTCTCCCTCTCTTTCTCCCTCTCTACCCTTCTCTCTAAAAATAAATAAATAAAAAAGAAGCATAGCCATACCATGCAGAGAAATACTATGCGGTCCAGAAAAATGACATTCATCTGCACCGACAATAAATTAAGTGAAAAGGACAAGTCACAGACCGACATATGTAGCACAATATAGTCTCTCTTAGAGAGTTCACAAAAACATATGTTACATAAAAATGGTTTTGTATCGATTTTTTAATATATGGATTTACATGAAACTCATAATTGTGGTGAACTCTGAGGAGCAGGATTTATTATTTTTTAATTTTTTAATTTTCTTTTTCCATAACGAGTCAAAAGCTTACAGAAGGTTCACCGGCCCTTCCCCTCCCGCTCCCCGGTGCAAACTTCTCGTCACCCACCCGCACTCCCGCCTCCCTGGCCTCCCCCAGCGAGGCTTCAAAGGGTCCCGCGTTCGCAGCCGCAGGACTGTCAGTGCTGGGGGTCTTGTGCAATTGGTGGCTGCAAGCAGGACTGGGATCTTCCTGTTCAAGGAACACAGCAAGGGGTTGCTGCTCACCGCCAACCCCTGTGGTCAGCTACAGAAACGCTAAGGAAAGCGGGCTGTGGGGACGGCCCTGGCCGCGCTCCGCCCAGGCTCTGATCTGGACTGGCCGGCAGCTCCCGGCCCGGGGACAGGCGAGAACTACCACCGATGTGGTGGTCTGGGGACGCCTCGGGCTGGAGCAGAGTGATCACTGGGCTCAGCTGTGGGGGGGCCAGCTCTAGCACAAGTGAACTGAGGGACATGGGGCAGTGCCCCATGAAGGCAGCGGCTGGGTATACGCCGCATTGAGAGCGGGGAAGCCCACCAACCGGCGGGGAAAAGCAGCCTCGGGCTAAGGAGAGGTGGCGGCCCGAGCGGCGCAACCCACGCAGCCGTCCTATCACAGCGGGCCCAGACGGCTCACCGGACGTCGTCTGCACATTTCTTTTTGATCCGATTTTCAATTTGTCCTCCAATCTTGTGGAGCTCAGACTAGCCTCCCACCCTTCTCCCACTCCTTCGGGTTGAAAGCTACTTCCTTCTCCAAGTCCTGGCCACAAGGCCCTCTGTGAAGGTGACGAGGCGTTTCTCCTGCGCTGGGCTCCGGCCACCCAGACCTGGGGCTTCACATGCTTCTCTACTCTCAGGACAGTCGGGGTGAGGGTGGAGTGCGGGGGGGAACAAGCTCAGCTGCCTCTCCAGCACTTTCTCCCGCGACTGCCAACAGTGGCCTCCCTTCTGGTCTTTCTCCCAGGAAATGCTGGCAGTGAGAAAGCGCAGACCACTGCTTGGATGACAGTGCAGAGGAGGTGGCCTCCCCTGAGACACCAGCCCTCCTGTCCTGAGACATATTCCAGATATGAGCCACATAGCAACCGTGGTCAAAATCACCGCTTCCTGGGGGCAAAGCTGAGGAATAGGATTTAACTAAGGGGCTGGGGAAGCTCAAAACTTTCCTCTTCTTTTGATGCATTTCTGTACTACTTGAATTTGTTTTTAACAAGTCTGAATTGCATTATTTTTATTCTTAAAAAAAAAAAAAAAGGTAACATAGGAATTTATCTCCTTGAGGCTCTTTTCAATGGTACAGCTCTACTTTGAATTTGAGGTGGGGGAAGAGGCCAGCAGTAAGATATGCCCTGCCCTAATTAAAATATTTCAGTGACATCCCAATGTTGGGGATCAAGTTCAAAGTCTTTAACTTAGCAGGACAGCTTCTCTTTGATTTGACCACTCACCTGTCTCTACAGTGTCTTCAACAATCTTCCAGCACATAGACCCTGTCCTCAACTGCAACTCCCTGGGGTGCGGAATTCCTAGTATTTGTCATGATTTCTGATAGACGTTAGCTTTTTCACAGGCTGGTCATTTCCCGTAAAGATATCCTTAGCTGCCTAACACTGGTTCTGTCCAAGGCTCAGTTTAAGCACCACCTTCTCAAGAAGGTCTGGCCTACTAGCTAGCTCTCTTCACCCCAGACTGGGTACATGCTGCTCCCAAGTGTCCCATGTCCCCAGGCACACTTCCTGTATTATATAACTTTTTGTACGCTACTGCCACTTTATTTTTGTGGCTAGGTGAGAACTTCCTGAGGGCAGAAGCTGTGCTTTGTGTCTCTGTGTCCTCATTGCATAGGGCGCTAGTGCTGGCCTGAGGAGGCCCTCACCAGCGGCCTTGGAGGGTGAAATGCTCGCACCTTCTTTCTGGGATCCACTCGTTAGCAGCCTCAAAGAAATATGAGAGACTGAAATTTAAAATTCCTTGCAAATCACTTAAAAAAAAAAGAACATAAAATTTAGAACCACAAAATCATAGCACTTTAGAACTGGAAAGGATTAGGAATTATCAAGAGGAGTTGTTTTCAATCAAGAGTCCATGCATTAGCATGAATTTTCACAGCCTAACACAAAATAAGAAAAATATGAGCAATGGAGCAGAATTTTTAAAAAGTCAGGTTAAATGCATTTGGTTTCTCATTCAGAGATTATGTCTCCTTCCCATTTTAAAGTTATTTATGAATAATGTGCTAGTAGGTTTTATTTGTTTAATAATTGGCCTATTAAAAAATAATCTGGAAACCCCAACTCCTGTGACCGTCCCCTCAGAACTAAGACCCAGAGAGATTATAGTTTTGCACATGGCCAAAGAAACCATTTTTCAGTCCAGTATTCTTCTTTTGTTGTGTGTAATGCAATTTTGTACAGATAAGAATATTATATGTGTTTGGGGTAATTGGTTTGCTCTTCAACACTTTAAATTCAGAAATGAAACAAACGCTCAGTTACATGTTTGTTGTGTTGTCATCAGAAATAGGCCTGCCCTCTGAGAAGCGTCTATGACCATAGGGTATTGTTGTCTGTATTTAGTGAGGTTTTAAGACATATGAGAGTCTAGAAATTATATACATGTAATATTATTATTGACTTTCACATGGAAATAAAGACTGTTTTCTTTCTATTTTTGTTTGCTTTCTGAGTTCACAGGTGTTGTAAGCACTTTTAAAGAAGAACGTAAAGTGACTTTGAATTTGGTATTTGCTCTAATTCTGATTTTAAGCATCTAAGTACCATCCAGCTGAGAAATTCTACTTCTAGGAGTTTTTCATAAGAAAACAATGAGAGATGTGTGCAGAGAGGTATGTGTTAAGGTGGTCATTAAAATGTTTGTGTTAATAAAGATTAGAGAAAACATAAATGCCCATTAATAGAGAATTGGCTAAATACATTTTGAAATAGTCATTCCATAGAAGGTTTTTTGTTATATAAAGTGGCTATATTTTTATTTTTTTATATGCTTGTCTATAATTTTTAATTTTTATCTATCATAAACATGTGGTTACGTAACTAAAATTTTAAAATCTGCTTAGCTCGATGCTTTGTCCAAAATAATGTTTTGTTTTTTTAATGCTTTTTTCCAATTTCACATT
Source organism: Pteronotus mesoamericanus (assembly GCF_021234165.1). Classification (NCBI taxonomy): domain Eukaryota; kingdom Metazoa; phylum Chordata; class Mammalia; order Chiroptera; family Mormoopidae; genus Pteronotus; species Pteronotus mesoamericanus. The sequence goes on along the minus strand of NW_026555234.1, from coordinate 23,572,331 downwards.
ATTAATACAATTTGATAACCAAAGTTCAGCACATGCAGAAACTGTGTTTTAGTTTTTCAGTTTTAGCTTTTACATTTTCTGTTGTTACGTAGTTAAGCTTAACTTCGACACCCAACGCTGGGCTGCTGTAGATAAGCACACAATCCAATGGAAAGCTGCCATTTTCACTGTGGACACTGTTCTCTGGTGAGTTCGTATGTGCGGTCTGTACATTCTAGTTCAGTTTGTTTAGGGACAAGCACAACCATGAACTTGAAGATCTAGAAGACACTTAAAGATGAAATCAACCACAGTATTCATTTTTCCTCTAGACACAGCTGCATCTTAGCTCGGAGTAAGGACGTTGGCCATGGGACTTACCAGGGTGGCAGCCTTTTGTCCTGAGAACCAGAAGGAATATCATCCTTCATATTTCCAGGCCCAGAATAGTCTTTCTGAGACAGGGAGGCAAGAGGAGCGCTGATTACATCATCGCCATGTAAGACTGTGCATGTGCACATGCATGTGTGTGTGCATGCGTGTGTCTGAGAGAGGAGAGACAGAAGGAGAGGGAAGAAGGAGTTTGTCAGATAGGTTTCTGGCATCTTTGGCACTAGTAAATTTGCCCTTCTGTAGTTCTTATAGCCTCAAATAATTCTTCCTAGTAGTTATTCTAATTTTAATTAATTCAGTCATTACTTGTTTAATGTCTGACTCTTTCTAGAACTTGAGAGACATGAGACAGGACTCCCTCCCCCCAGTCCTCGCTCCCTATCCCCAATTTCTCCAGTACCTTGCACAATGCTTTTGCACAGAGGTAGTGAAGGTTTAATAAATATTCTTTGAATAAATACCTGTATGGATCTTAAAAACCCTTCTTCTTCTTCTTTTTCTATTTTTGTCTAACAGCTTTTTCTATGGCTGCTATCACTTTTTTCTTCTAGCTACTTCTTAAAGCCATTTCTAGAACAGGAGAGGACCATTTTATCAAACCGAAGAAGGTGCTTGCTGGCTACTCCTAAGCAGAAGGTAGGTCCACTCTCCATTTGCTGTGAGCTTAGAAAGGTGAGGCCCAGGCCTCTGCCCTCCTCTGTGGCTGGTAGGATTGGTGTTTGTTCCTGCCTTTTTTAGCTGCTTCTATGCTCTGGAGAGTTTTGTAACAAAAGCCGAGCATCTGCTTCAAGGTCTATAGTAACACAAGGCTGTAGGCTTTTTAGGAGGACTGAGTTAGAATGCAGTATGGCAGTGAGAACTCCAGCTCTCTCATGAACAGTGCACATCCATCTTTAATTTGTGCAACCTACTGTGCTTGGCCTCAAGAGAGCTTGGTGAAGGCAGAGATATTTGTCTGTGTTGTTCACTGCTCTGTCTCCATCCCACAGGATGCCCACTCTGTGGACCCTCATGAACAATTCATTCAGTTGAGTGAATGAAGAATGAAATGTCCTTGTAGCTGTTGAATGTGATCTTGTGTTCAATGTGCCATCTCGGTTATAGTTCACCCAGTTAAGAACTTAAAATGTGTACTGTTTATGAAGAGAGCAACTCCTTGCTCACCCTCTCCTCAAAGTTGCAATTCTAATACCTTGCTACACAATCCTTCTACACAGGATGCTAACTCTCCCATTTTCCTTTATCGAGCATGCCAAACTATTAATATTGTCACCATATGATAGACAGCATGGTTGACCTCTGACAAATAGCCAGATATTTCTCCAGCAAAATGATTTGTTTTTGAAACAATAAAGAATTACAACTCAGGCCACGTGATCTAATGGTGAACCACGTGCAAGTCCAGAAAAACAAAGGAGGTGAAAGCTCTTTTATGGACTTGGGAGGGGCTGCCGTGAATTGGAGAAAACTGGAAGTTCATGGTTGTATAGTGACATTTCATTGGCTGAGCTGTTACTGGTCAAGAGGAGTCCTTTCTTCCTCCCTCTGAGGTAGTGAGGTAGTGTCAGTTCCTGTGGGGGTGCAAGGTAGGTCTATTCCCATGGGGTCAGTAGCAGTGTTGAGCAAAGTGTGGGGGGCGGTGTGTGCGTGTCTCTCTCTCTTCTAGCCTTCTGACTCCATGACTCCATTTTAAATAAGGTTTCTGTTTATTAGTTTTCACAGTGTGTTGTTATAAATTTCCAAATCTTCTGATCAACCACAGACTTTACAAGTATAACAAATCAACTTTTCTTTTTATAAAATGCTATACTTTCAAATCAGTGTTTTCCCTAAGAATATTGATTTTTCTAGGTGATTCAGAAATTAAAGGGCAAATGGTGATAATATACGCTAAACTTAAAATTAGTTTGCCTCCTTTTTTACACAGGAATGCAGTCACTTCCCAGTTTGCCTCGCTGCTCAGGAAGCTGAGAGCTGAGTTTTGTGCCCTTTCGTGCTTCTTATTCTTACCCTTGATTTTTCCGAAACAGGTTTTTCATCTCCGTTTCCCTTCATTACCTTGTTCTTTTAACCTTTAAAGAAATATGAAATTATGTGTTGTTGAAAGTGGCATCAAATTCTCCTTGGTAGGTGGAGAATTATAATTACAGGGAAGAAAAATACTCCTCTAACCATGCACAGGTGCTTTTCAAAGCCTGCGTACCATGATGCCACCCCATGCCCCATTCTAACTCACTTGACATAGACTCACCTTGTCATGAGCATGATTTCTCCAGTGTCACAGGCCTGGGAGACATGCATGTAATGCTAGGACATGGCATTTGGCAGGAAAGGCCCTGGGTTTGGGGTCAGCAGAACTGGGTCCTTGTCACCAATCTACTTACTGGTGGAGTGATCTTGGAGGAGGTGCCTAACCGCTCAGTTTCCCTTCTGTACATTGGGTATAAAAATCACGTAAAAATACGCGTTCACGTGTTTTATAAACATTATAGCTGTCCACATTTCTGTGTCCCTTACAAGTCTGCATATTTCTCAAGATCAGTGACTATTTCCTATTCATATTTGTGTCCCCAGGGCCTGGTTTGTTGACTGAAGACAGATGCAGGGGACACTCAATGGGGCGATGCTAAGTTACTTGTCATTTTCTTTCAGAAACTCTTCATGAAAAAACCCTCATTTGTGAGCTGGTCTTAACTGAGTACCTTTTTCGTGCTTTCTACTGCCCCCAGGATATTCAACTGAGGGACAAGTAGAGAAGATCAACACAGAAAAATGGAAGCGCACACATACCACGATAGAGTCATAAATGTCAGAGGTCACAAAATCGTGACCTAAGGCTGTTGTCCCTAACCTTTTTGGCACCAGGGACTGGTTTCGTGGAAGACAATTTTCCCCCACACTGGGGTGGGGGCGATGGTTTCCGCATGACTCACGTCCATCACAAGCTCACCTCCTGCTGTGCGGCCTGGTTCCTAACAGGCCCGGGCCAGACCTTGTCTGCGGCCCAGATGTTGGGGACCTCTGGCTTAAGGGATAAAGCTGCCTGGAGACATGCTCTCTTTGGCTCAAATTTTAATTTTTAAGTGTAAGCCAATAATTTAAAATCCAGAGATGTAGATTTGCCTTCACTTGAAATCGTGCACAGCTGGTCATTCCAGGCCAGGTCCCTCCACTGGGATAAGTACCAATGTGGCCTCCGCAATTTCAGGCATGCCCTTGATAGTTCACCATAGAGACAGCAACCGCTCCCCCCGCCCCCCCGACATTGTTACATGAACACCAAGGTAGATAGGAGCTGCCACTTATTAGGATGTTTACTATGCATGCACTTATTATGTAGCATTCACCAGACACAGGTACTATCTAAACTCTTGGGTTATTCTGTCTTTCTTACAGGTAAGGAAACTGAAGCAGTTAGTTTGTGGTGGATCCAAGGTGCAAACCCTGACCATCTGGCCTCCAAGGTCTTGTTCTTAATCACTCAGCTGTATCGCATCTTGGTGGGGAGGGGAGGAAATAAAAAAATCATACTTAACCACAGTGCAAAGTTGTGCCACAGCCTCTTGTTCAGGACACTGTGTTCTGCCTAATTAGAGAAAACTTCATAAAAGAAGTGACTTTGTAGAGTTTTAAAGATAGAAAGAGGTATTTGTCCAGGCATGTCCAAAGCCCTGTGCAAAGGCCTCGTTGAAGATCTGAGAGCTGTGCAAAGGGACAATGGGCGAGGCTGACTTAGCTGCTGAGGATGCAGACAGAAGACAAGCAGGAGGCGAGGTGTGGCAGCTGAGACCCACGACTGGAGCCGAGATCCGATACCTGAGGAAAGTAGACTGTCCTGGGTGGGTTGGGTAGGTAGGCGATAAGATCGAAGTCCTGTTTGTCCGACCGACCACGATGTGGGATGAACCGGCACTCTTACAGGAGTCCTGCTGAACTTCATTCATTGCTTTCACAATGTAAGAAAGTCGATTTTGTAACACAGGTGTCCCTACAGTACTGGCCTGACTGTTTACTTCTGCTTCAGTCCCCAAGTATATGAGCAAATACTTCAGGCACTTATAACGAGCAGAAACTTGAGACAGAGCTTATCTTGTAATGCTGGGTTTTGCATCATATCCAGGGTGTGGTGTTACTTTAGAAGGCAAGTTAAATAATTACGTGTTTACAGATTGAGCAAACAGTGCATATGCCCTGAAAGGGTTCAGGATTTATACTTTGAGAGACCAGTGAACCAACTTACTCAGCTAGACAGCAGGCTTGGTACCTGGAGGTATCAAGTGGTCACAATACATTCAAATGTATATGTATGTACATATATGTATTATATATGTATGTATACATGCAATATATATGCATATATAAATATAAATACATACCTACTTCTATTGAACATTTATGTAGCACCTTGAATTTAACCATAGTTATTTACAAAATAGCCCAGGTAGGCTCGGACATGTTAAATGAATCAGTTGAAACTAATTCAGGCAAGCCTAGGTCATTGATCCAACCAGTATGTTTCCTCTTTTTTATGTGTGACCTATTAAGTACAGTACTTGGTGTTTTTGATGTTCCCAAACAACATCATGAAGTGACAAAAATTAATATTAAAAGCATTATGGTCGCCTAAACTGCCTTCTTTAGAAAATAAAATACCAATTAGACAGTTACATTCTTTATTCTCTTGCCTATTATTATTTCTCTCTCCTGGAGGGAGACTGGAATTGTGTTTACTTCTTTGTTCTTAACAGGGCCAGTCAACTATTGTCAACAGTGAGTGTTTATAAGCATTAGTAATAATCATCCGCAGCCCACACCCTTGCCTAGTCTCTATTTCCCTGGTTTATTGCCCTTAGATAATTTCTTCCTTTTCTATTCTTGCATTTTCAAGGACAATGCAAGCCACAGTGGTTATCTGATGTAGGGCTTTTTAAACACATTTGTTATTCTAGCTTGATAACAAACCTAAAGGCAAGCTCTCAAGCACTGACTTGTCCTTTCACTTCTCATTCCAGTTTATACAGTCTTAAAGTGAAGGGCTTTGAAATTATCTGCTTGATTGAGCTGCATATCACTGGTAGAAGTCTGTAGAAGTGGCTTTAGGAGGCAGGTGTTGGCTTCTTGGGCCTCCTTTGCTGTGATTTTTACATGCCTGTTTTTATTGCTGCACTAGCTTTGTAGACCAGGCAACATCCTTGGCTTCCTGTGAGGAGAGTGGGAAGGGTACACCTTGGATTGTCCCGTTCCCTTTGAAGTATCAACAGATGCCAGCTGAGTTTGGCCCTGCTTTGCTCTGGTCATTCAGGTGTTCTGGACTTCAATTTCTGCTAAGACCTTAGAAGACCTTAGCACTGTGCTAGGGTAGGCATGAAATTACTTCCTGGAGAATATGGTTCCTGCCCTCTGAGAACCAGAAAAGGGAAGGCCGTGGTTGGACCAGGTGAATGTCAGTCAGTTTCCTTGCCTATAAAATGTGAGGGTCAGACAAGTTTACCCTTACCATCTTTTTCTGCTTGAATATTCTGTGAGCCAAGAAGACTAAGATCACATATAAACTGCAAATTCTGTAATTTTAAGACTCATTTGGAAAAACAGACTTCTGGCACCAGCCAACAGGACTGAGCTAGAGTTTGCAGTCAATGGAATTAAGGTTGAACCCAGTTCTGCCAATTCCTTACTCTGTAACTTTGAGTAAATTTGTTCTCCTTGAGTCTTAGTTTTCTTATTTTTAAAATGAAAATGCTACTATGTGTCAGGTTTGTTGTAAGGATTGAATACATATACATAGTATATTTTGTGTTACGTGCATAGCTGAAGCATCAGTCACCCTGTAAATAGTGAAAGTTAGCATAATGATTATGGTAACAGTAATCTTACACAGTAAGTCCTCACTTAAAATCATTGTTGATAGGTTCTGCAACTTTAAGTGAAACGATGTATGAGAAAACCGATTTTATCATTGGCTAATTGATATAAACAAGAGCTAAGTTCCTACAACATCTCGTCAACGTTATCATAAAATGATTTCAATGAAATGGTGTTATTAGAAAACTCGCTATGTGTGGTTTTTGGACTAGCTAAGGGTTTGGAATAGATTACATCTAAGGAAGATAACATATCATGAAGTCTTTGAAACTGAAAGACTAGGAATGACTTTGAGGATACAGTACCTACTGAAAGAAGTGATACAGTGAATGTAATAAATTGAGAGGGAGGCCTCCTATGGACAAGCTCATTTATTCACTTATTCCAGCACTAGCTATAGGTATAGATATTTTTTATGAGAAAATTTCCTCCTTATCAGTGTAGTCTTGTGTCTTCTCTAGCATTTTATCTTCCAGACACAGAGTCATTCTTAGTATTCAAAGACGATGGTATATTGATGACATATTGTTATTCTTGTTAGCCATAAAAGATATGGGTGTGTTTGAAAAGACCAACTGAGCATTAACAGTTTTTTTCCTCCAATATCCACATATGGAGAGTGACTTCATTTTGCAGCTACTGTAAAAGCTTATAGCACTTGCCACTTTTACTGGTTCTGCAAACATCTGGTTTCTTGACAACCCCACCTGAGTTTAGATCTTCTTAATCTTGGGCTCTGCTAGGGTCTGAGGGGATTTTAACGTCCCTGGAATTCTTTGCATATTGTATGTATATGAGCATATGTACGTTTTGAGGGGACGCAGAGCAAAGTGATCAGACTCGAAAAGCCAAAAACTGTTGCTAAAGGTGTCTTGGACTAGGAAAGAATTAAAATGGCTTCAGGAGATGAAAAAATGGCACAACACAAACTCAGAGAGGTCCCCCAATACCTATTTGCTTCTGCAGGTGTAATACTTCCCTATCTTCCCCTTTCCTCTGACAATGTAATAGCTGAGTCTCATAGTTTCAGATGAGCTCTCTATGATGTATGCCAGCATCTGACTGAATGGCTGGAGAATCTCTGGTTAATTAGAGACTGCATTTTCTTCATTGTCCCTAGAAAGGGTATCACTTTTTTTTTTTTTTTAAAGGAAGGCTAAAGTGTCAAGAATAAGGTTTCCAGGGAAAGAAATGAAATCTGATTTTGATACCAGCAACCTCAAAGTGTAAAGTAAAAATGACAGGATGAGATTTTTAAAAGAAAAGAAGGAAAAGTGCCTGTCTTCCAGGTTTCATTTGCAAAAAGAATCAGTCCTTTGTGTTTGGCTTTGCCTCCAGGCCAGAAGGGGCCACAGGGCCACATCCCAAGGCGGGTTTTGGCTTCATTCACACTCTTCCTCTTCCTCCTCCTCCTCCTCCTCCTCTTTCTCTCTTCCCACCTCTCTCTCTCTCACACACACATAATCACACTCATCTTTAAAAGGTATAACTTTTATTGTATCACCAGGGTTAGGATTTAGAGCATCTTTTGGACATGCTCTAAAAGCATAAAAAAAATTTTGGTGTCCAGAGCATAAAAGCATGCTCTGGACACCATAAATCTAGGATAGAAAAGGAAGTGAATTTTAGTTGAACCTGATTTGAAAATATTAAATTTCTCTTTTAAGAAAGGGCAGGAAATAAATAAATAGAATTTGTTGAGCCTCTGTGAATTCAAAGCCACTATTAATCTTTTTACCAAATTATTATCTAATGCATATTAGATGCTGGACATAGAGGCTGCTCTGTAGAAGTTTACCTCATAGCTTGGGAGATAGACATCACATACATGAACAACTAAGGGGAATAAAGTGCAGTCAGACTTCTGAGAAAGGAAAGATCAAGTAGGCACCAGATCAGCAACAGACAAACACTGAACGTCCTTCAGTAGGGGAATGGTTAAATGCAGGTGGTGGTTTCAAATGATGGAGTACTACTCAGCAGCCAAAAATAATGAAATAAATCCGTACATAGCCACATGGGTAAGTCCCAAAATATTGTTAAGTGAATAAAGCATTTTTAGGATATGTACAGCTTTATATCAAATATGTGGGAAAAAACCACATAAAATAACTTCACTTCTGTTCACTGTTGTGAGTGTGTGTGTTTTTAAAGATCGGGAAGGAAAAACATTGAATTGATAATCAGGGTTACCTTTGGGGAGGGAAAGGAGATCAGGAAAAAGGTGCCGGTCAGGGATATCTTTAGTTTCATCTGCTTTGTGCTGGTTTTGCTTTTGGTGGTTTACTCTGGGAGTCTAGATGCCCGGCTTTCTGCTGCGGCCAACGGCCCTCTGCTCACACACCGCCCGGCTTCCTGGTAGCTGGGGCCTCTCAGGAGTTCCGAGAGCTGGGTCTCTTCCGCTGTTTTTTGAGGCTTCCAGCATAGCATAAAAGAAGACATGCCAACAGAATGTCACAGCCAGCACAGTATGTATTAAATGTACATATTTAGGCGTTAAAGTTGTGGACGAGTCCTTTCTCTTTAATTCTGTTGGTGCATCTCTGTGATACCATCAGACGTCTACATTTTCAGCCTTGAGCCAAGGGTCTTTCTGTCGCCCTCCTGTAAGAGGCCCAGGGAACCAGAGAAAGCCCTGCATGAAAAAGGCTGAGGGACTGATGGTGGAAGGGCCTGTGAAGGCAAGTTCTAGCACCTTTAGTCCTTCCCCAGGGTTTAAGTTCTCTCACAGGCGTGGCATTTGGATCCACAGTGTCTCTTTTGCAAAGTGGGTTTGGTTTCAGCACTAAACAGTTGTCCTACAACATCAAATAGAGAAAATGTTACCTTTCCAACCGTCCTCCCCTTCCTCCCTTCAGGGCATTTAAGGTCGAACAGGCTCTCAGCACACACCCAGTGCCAGCCCAGCCCAGCCCAGCCCAGCCCAGCCCAGCCCTGCCTCCCCCACGCCCAGGGAGAGGGCCGGGGCCAAACGAACCACGGCAGTTTCATAGGCCTGTAACGTGTCCAGCCATTTTCTTTCTCAAGTGGGAAATGTTCATCCGAGGAAAGAGTTGCACAAAATATTAAAATGTGCATCTATTTCACTTCATAGATGGCAAGTGGACTGTATTTTAAAGTCTTTACTTTTGCATTTTGTGAAATACTTATATAAATATCTGGAGAATTTAATAGCTTTAGCCAATTATGAACACACTTTTGAAATGTTTGGAAAAGGTTTCACTCCAGTTTCCCTCTTTGCAATATTATATTAGGAGTTTATGTGTTATCTAAAGCATTCTCGTTGTGTCAGCAGCACTGGTCATTTGAAAGAATACATTCATCTAAACAAACCTTCCAAAGGGAACCAAATTCTAATGCACATTTTATTGGATGAAAAGACAAACAATATAATTATACTTGAATTTCAGGGAATCAAAGGGAGTAAAACAAAGTTTATACCAGAGTCCAGGGCAGGGTTTTCAAGTTAGCCACACACATGTTCATTTCTCCAAGCTTGGAAAGTTTGCTAAAATAAGCTGAGGGCTACTTTGCCAGTCTAACAAAAAGGAAAATGTCTATCAGTTTTTCTTTTGTTCTTTCCAGATCCTGTTCAAGTGCACTCTGAACCAGCAGGTTCACCAGAAAGCTATTGAACTTTTGCTGGAACACATTATGCAGGGGGAATGTCTTCTGGAATGTTGCCAAGGGATTTTTTTTATGCTTCTGTGATAGGCATTTCTTGAACATTGTCATTTAGCCAAGCAAAGAACATTTGCTTAAAGGATAGAAAATGTTTAAAAATTATTGTTTGTTTAAAAGCAGGTTAAATAGCAATATGATCTTAAGGCAGGCCAGAGAAAAGTACTCATTTCTCTAAGTGATCTGATTAGGTGATTTACCTTTGTTTTTGCTTTGCTTTCTTGCTTTTAACAGATTCATAGTTTTTACTGAAACAATTATACATTAATATTGTCTTCTAGAAAGTATCTTCCAGTGTCTACTTTTTTGATGTGTTTAGTTGTTTTTCAAAACTGAATTTTCACTTTAGAGATCTTTTACATGCTTGTTTTCATAGGAGCTACTACTAATAGCTAAGATACTTTGGAGGTGCAGAGAACATGCTAATATAGAAGTTCTTTTTTCACTTTCAGTTCCAGGGTTAAGCCATAAAATATTTTAAAAAAGGAAAACATGAAAATGTCTTTAATTAGAGCAGAGAGTATTTTTAAGTATTGCATATTTTATTATAAATTCCAAGTTCAACCAATACATAAACATTTTCCCAGAAATTACTCTCTAATAAATAGTAAAATTTGACCCCACACCACCTCACTTTCACATTGTTTCTATTAGTACCAAGTTCTTATAGTCTCTGCAGTACTCAGTGGTGTACAAGAGCTCTCTCTAAATGTGTCAAGGAAAAATCCTACGTATAAGAATCTGAACATTGCCTTGGCCATTCATCAGCTGTGTGATCTCGGGGAAGTTACTTCCCTTCTCTGAGCTTCAGAGTCCTCATCTGTAAAATAGGAATAATAATACTTAACTCACAGCGCTTCTGTGAGGATTAGACGTGTCTGTAAGGAACCTCAACAGTGCCCAGCATTCCTATAAAGGCATTAAAAAATATTTCTTTCTCATCTTTCCCAATCTATTCCAGCAACACAAGTCAATCTGGAGTTTCAAATAGGCAAAACTGTGACTTAAATTAGAGCTGTGTTGTTTTAATGTTAGGATATTTCTGGCTGCTTCATTTTATACTTGGACTTTAAATATACATCTTTCTATAGACATTCTTTAACCAAATTTATTATGTTTTTATTTTGATGAAGATGGGACCGATTCTGATATGTCTGGAGAACTACATGATATGTGAAGGAATTTTGTTTCTAAAGAGCTGACTCTATCATGAAAATGTACTCAGCAAAAAGGAACACATAATGCAACTTTTCCCTATTTGGTATTTAACTCATAGGAAAAAAAATATGGCAATTCTCCTTTTATACCTAAATCCTATGGTAATTGCCGCCTCCTGTATTTAAGTTTGAGCTCTGATCTTAAATTTGGCTTCCATCAATTGAGTTTTGTTGGGTACTTGGCACATCCCCACAGCCAAACCTCCCGTCTGTAAACTGCACCTGCCCTTCACAGGATCCAGCGCTGAGGGCTCTGTACTTCTGGGCCACTCAGGTCCCTGCAGGTGTGGGCTGTAGGCTTTCACGCTGCAGTTTCTTGGCTGGTTTAGATACTGCAAACATTTGGGCCTTCCATTTTCTGCAGTTTTGTTTTTGTTCTTTAAAAACAGCTCTGCCCGCACCCCTGGCACATCACCATTTCTCCAAGGCGCTCATTGTGAGGTGGGAAGGCTGGTGCCTTCCGGATTGAAATGACCAGAATCTAGATTTTTTTTCCCCATTTTTTTTTTTTTTTTTTTTTGGTGCCTTGACAAACAAAAGAGGATATGAGATGCACTTATTCTTTTGTGAAATGCAGAAATGTCCATTCTAGGAGGTGTTGATGTTTCCTCATTTACTGTGAGTTGTTTATGTAGTCCCTATTTTTAACAGATGTGTAGAAAGTATGAATTTGGTGGGACTGGTGGGAGAAGGTGGAGGGGACGTGGTAAAACACTCTTTCTCATTCTTCGGGAGGCATTTAACTCCTGGTAAGAACATATGTAATAGTAAATAAAATGTCCTGGTCTTGGGGCCAAGAATTTGTGTGGGGGGGTGTGTGCTGGAAGTCTTGCAGCTGCTAGATGCAGGCTTATGCGTGTGCGGCTCTCTGGGCATTAGCGGCTGTGGCTCTTCCCCCTTCACAGCCGGCTCTTCCAAGGCCAAGTGGCTTGCTGACGAGGAGGATCTTTGAGTAAGGAAGACTAGATCTGATGAATTCATAGCAGTTCACAATTTAATTTCTTTAGCCATTCAAAAAGAGACTGTTGGGAAAGGGGTTGGCTAAAACAATATCCTTCCTCAAAGGGATGGAGGGGTGGACTTGGAGGTAGATGTGATAGGATGTAAATGAGGGTTCCTATATATTTAAGAACATTTGTAGGAAGGATCTATGTGTCAGTATAATGCTTTTTTTAAAACATTAACTTGTGGGTAAGATTAAGGTTGGAGAGTTTACAGCTCAGGCATCAGCATTTCTTTCCACCTTCTCCCTTCCCCTCTTCTCTCTTGCAATGGGTGAGAAACGGGTCTCCTTCAGGATGCTCGTCCTGTAGTACAGGAGGCCTCCGGGCAAAGGAGTGCAGAGAGAAAGGGGATGCCCCTGCCACAAGCGGAATTTAGAAACAGCAGTCCAGAAAGTCTTCACGGAGGAGGCATCTTACAGATGACGAGACAGACAGGAAGTGAGGAGGGAGTGGTGGCGATGACATCCTGTGGATCTAGTTCAGGGAAAAAGCGCAGGAACACTAATGATAATAACGAGTGCCCCGTGCCTGGTGAGAGGTTATTACCTGCAGTCACCTGCTAACTATTCTACATGGATTATCTCATTTAATTCTCATATAAAGCCTGTGGAGCAGATTTTCTCCCTTTTTTAATCAAGAGAAAATTGAGGCCAAGCAAGATTATGTGACTAGTCCACAGTTGCACAGCTAGTGCCTAGTAGAGCCAGGATTTGAACCTCTTCGCACAAAAGATCTGTTCTGTTTGGGGAACATCGAGTGGCTTGATGGAATCAGAGTCTAGCTTGCTTCCTGAAGGCATGGCAGGGGCTTTTTGGATTTTTATCTGGGGAGCAATAAGTTTATTAACGACAAATGTCAGAATTTGCAACTGGGTTTTATTTTAGGGGTGAAGGGTAGGAGTGTATAGACGGGATTTCAGTGTTGTCTTTCTTTTTCTTTTTCTTTTTTTAAAATCCCATTGCTTGTATTTGTACGGAAGAATAATTTTTCCTACCTTTTTCCTCTAGGCATGTGTGTACGTGACAGGTGATTTGCGGAGGGCCTGGGCAGTGGGGAGGGGCATGCTTCGGGAAAGGTTAGGAAACCACTGCCTTCCCGGGTAAGAGATATGGATGATGTTGCTATTGTTGACGATGGTCACTATTTAACTGAGCACTTACTATGTGCCACCTTATTCTTGTGGCTCCTGAGGTGTCATCCAAGTATGGAGATGTCTAGGAAAAAACCAGAAATATATGCATTTGAAAACTTGGAAGTTGAGAGATGACTGGGGCCAAGGGAATGAATGTGCAAAGGAAAAAATGGATGAGGATGGGGTCCTGGGGACCCCCCGTGGAGGGAGAAGACACTGAGGTGGGGAATGAAAACCCTCCTCTGAGCTCTGTGATTAATCCACCGAATACTGCAGATAAGCCCCTCAGCTGGCCCCCCAACTGTGAAAATGAAGTAAAGAAACCATTGTCTCAGAAGATTTTCACCAGATTTTATCATGAGATGTTGTACATAAACATGCTTAAGAAGCTCCAAAGTCTTTACAATCATACAAGAAGGGAGCAGTGGAGGGGCTGAGACCAGCGAGAGGGCCGAGGAGGCTGGGGAACAGAGCTGTGAGCTTTTTCAGTGGGACAAGGAGGGAGTTACTGAGCCGGGCCTGTGGGTCGGATCCCCTGGAGACTCTGACAGAAATCCCTCCTAAGATTCGAAAGGTAGGGCAAGAGAGAGAAAAAGGAATAGAAAACCTGAGGAGTGTACGAGGGGACGTTGATTTCTGTGGAGGAGCCGAGTGTGGGTCTGTAAGTCAGAAATCCCTACCCGCTCTGACCTAAACGGGTCCTTCGACCTTTAGCACGTGGCCTCCACTCTCTGCCCCTCAGTCTTCTCCTTTGTAAAAATGATGCAGCGGGTTGACGTAGATGAACCCAACAGCCCAAGCCAGGAATGACAAATACCGCTGCATCTTATCCCAGGTCCAGGGCTACATGCAACGCCGTGTTGAGAAGGGTGGCGAGGCCAAGACAACAGCTTCCCTGGTGGAGGAACGAAATCTGTGGGTGGTATGGGTGCTGCACCTAGGCCTGGCCTTTGTCTCCCCTGACCCTGGCTTGGAAAAACAGGAGACTCACACTCCAGGACATGTCAAGGGTCTAAGGAAAGGCCTCCCTGGAATTCTGAAGGTAAGGCAATGGTTCGTGAGAGGTCAGCCCCGGGGCCTTGCCTCTTGGGCCAGACCCTGGCTCTTGGGATAAGTCTGCTCCGCGAGGAGGCTGAAAGAGGGTGTGTTGGGAGTGGCCGGATTCTTCTGAAAGGTGACTCCTGGGGTCTGGGCCAAGGAGGGGTTTTGGACAGGAAAGGGGACTCACAACAGGGCATGCCTGAGAGAAACTGTTTAAGGCTTTCAGCCCTCCCCAAGGCGAGTAACATGAGACGGAACCTATAAGTTACTTTAGCTATATATAGTGTGTCACCTGCAAATGCCTCCCCCGCCTCACCCCCTGCAGCAGCAGCAGCAGCATTTGTGTTTTTGACCTCACGGTGTGTGCCTTGTATGGAGGGTGGAGTGGGGGAAGGGATTCTGCTGGGGTCAGACAAAAGTGGGGAAGCACAGGCTTTGAAGACTGAATTTCCTCCTTTTTATGCTTAGGGTGTAACCAGAGACCAGTGTCAACAAAGACTCTGGCTTAGGAACGCTTCTGTTTGCAGCTCTCCTTGGGGCGTGACTTGCTTTTCTCAGAGGTCAGTGAATTCTAAATTGTGTAATTTCAGGTTCTGCCAAAGCAGGGTAGGGGAGACTTTTGAGGGAGTTGGCAGGAGAGGGGTGGATGTGTCACTCAGGCTTCTAGAGACTCTTGCTTTCTGTCTTTAAAACTAGACCTGGCTGCATGGAATTCTCCCACTTCATGGGGAACAGGAAAGGTAGGTAGGTTTGGGTGACAAGGTCTGAATTTGCTATAGCAATGGGCCTATGTTAAGTCTTCGAAATCAGGTGTCAGGTAATATCCTAAATTCAAAAACAACAGCAAGAGCAAAGAGCAAAAGGAACAACACCAGTTATTTGATATGCTTGATTGCAATTCTCCAGTTATAACTATTTCTTAGAGCCCATGAAGTATATACCCTGTGCTGTGGGAAAGTGTAGCAAACTGGAAGCTTCTAAAGGTCTGAATCATTAAAAAAAATTTTTTTTATTGAATTTACTGTGGTGACATTGGTTAGTACATTTATATAGGCTTCAAATGTACAACCGTCCACACTTATTTTGATATTTAAGTTCTGCAATTTTTTAAAATATGGTACTGCTTCACAGATAGAATTTTACATGTGTCCTGTTCCCATTTCTGTTTCCCAAACTTGACTCTCTAAGGGGTCGTGCTGATTCTTTTTTAAAAGAATTATATTGTATCGATTATGCTATTCAAGTTTTCCTCATTTTTTCCCCTTCGCCCCTCTCGACCCAGCACACCCCACTCCCTCAGGCAATCCCCCCAACCCTTGTCCATATCCATGGGTCATGCATGCAAATTCTTTGGCTGCTCCCTTTCCTGTGCTGTACTTTACATTCCCAGGGCTATTCTGTAACTACCTATTTGTACTTCTTAATCCCCTCACCTTTCACCCATTCTCCCACACCCACCCTCCTATCTCTTTATCTTTAACCTTTGGCATTTTAATTATCAATCTTTTTTTTTTTTAATCCTCACCCAAGGACATTTTTCAATTGTTTTTTAGAGAGCTAGGGACGGAGGGAGAGAGGGAGAGAGGGAGGGAGAGAGGGAGAGAGAGAGAAGCATCTCCGTGAGAAACATCTGTGGTTGCCAGTTGCCTTCTCTTACGCGCCTCTACCGGAGACAGAACCCACAACCTGGGTATGCCCTGACTGGGAATCAAACACGCGACCTTCAGCGCTCCAACCAGCTGAGCCACGCTGGCCAGGGCAAGGTCCGAATCACTTTTGATCTATACTTCCCCTCCTATACTCTAGGTTTAGCAAAGGACTTGATATTTATGCAGGCACTCAACAAAAGTCTTTTGCGCGTTTAATTATTTAATTATTTCAGCCACTGATGTAAAATCTGGAGACAGAGAAATTAAACAAGCTCTTGCTCTCTCAGAACTACTGAGCTCTTGCTCTCTTATAATCTACTGGTTTGGGGCAGGCAATAAAATTAGTATATTGTATAATATATCAAGTTGGGAGACATATTATAAAGGAAAATAAAGAAGGGTACAGGTGATAGAGAGGAGCCAGTATCGCTGGCGAAGCGGAGTTTGGAGCAGAAGTGAAGGAGTGCACCCTGACGCTCACTTCAGCCAAGACAGAAGCCTGTCCAGACACAGTGCAGGGAAAGTGGCAGGAAGCAAGTCAGATGGAGGACCAGGCTGAGCAGAACCTGTGGGACCTTCTGGGTCACTGCAAGTACTTTGGGTTTGAATGCGAAGCTTGTGGAGGGGTTTCAGCTGAAATGAGGCAGGATCATCCCAGCTGCTGTTTTGAAAATCCACTGAAGAGGGCAAAAATGGAATCACGGAAACAGGATAAAATAATCTAATCAAGGGATGAGAACGTATTGAACCAAGGACTTACGAGATTCTAAATATTTTGAAAGAATAGCTGGCAAGATTTCCTGATGAATGGAATGTGAGTTTGGAATGAAAGGAGCCCAGATGAGTCAGGGTCTTTGGCCTGAGCAGCTGGAGGAATAAAACTGTTTACTAAGG
Source organism: Pteronotus mesoamericanus (assembly GCF_021234165.1). Classification (NCBI taxonomy): domain Eukaryota; kingdom Metazoa; phylum Chordata; class Mammalia; order Chiroptera; family Mormoopidae; genus Pteronotus; species Pteronotus mesoamericanus. The sequence continues at coordinate 23,555,479 of NW_026555234.1, read as the reverse complement.
AGGGGAAGGCTGGTGGAGAAAAAGGTTTGGAGATAGGGGGATCCATAATTTGGGTTGGGAATTAAGTCTCAGATAGACAACTAGTCGAGAGGTCCAGGGGCTGTTGGATATAATAGCCCGAAGTTCAGAAGAGAGAATGGGGCTACAGGAATAAATTCAGGAGTGGGAAGCACATAAGAAAATACAGCTGCCAATGGGGTGAGGTGACCTAGGAAGAGCGTATACAGATGGAGAGCAAAGGCAATCCATGACTGAGCCTTGGAGACTCCAGAGTAAATATGAGAAGAACCAGCCAAGGTGATGAGGAGGAACCAGGGAGAGGAAGAGAGTGAGGTCCCAGGGAACAAGGGGAGAAGCTGTTTCAAGACGGCAGTGTCTAATTGGGTCAGATGCGGCTGACAGTTCAAGTACGAAGAGACTTAAAATTAGCCGTTGGATTTGGAACATGGAGGTCATTGGTGTTTCACAAAAGCAGTTTTAGCGGAATTGGGGAGATAAGAGGCTGTTTTAAAACAACAGAAGAAAAATAGGTGGAGATAGTGAATATGCAGATGATTCTTTCAAGAAATTTTATTGTATAGGGAAGCAAAACAGATTGAGACAGTTGCTGGTAGGAGAAATGTCAGTATCTAATATGGCTCAATAGCATACCGGGAGCTGCTTTTCAAACAGCAGGCCACTTTCCTCTGAAGAAGGCAATTCCAGAAAAACCCCAGGAGTCTATCCAATGGCTGTCCTACTGGGACTTGCCCAGGATTCTGCAGACACCCCCGTCACTGGATCTGCGTCATTGGATCTGCCATGTCACAGGAGCTAAGGGCACTTGCATGACAGACTGGGTCTACTGCAGAGCCCCGGCAAAGTTATGAACGTCTTAAATCACCCAATGCCTAGGTTTGAGCAGCATTCCCTAGCATAGTTATGTTTCTTCAAAACCCAGCAGGGCTTGCCCTGGCTGGTGGGGTTCATGCAAAGTGAAGATTGCCAGTTCGTTTCCCGGTCAGGGCACGAGCCTGGTTGTTGGCCTGGTCCCCGGTTGGGGTGTGCGTGAGAGGAAAGTGATCGATGTTTCCCTCTCACATCAGTGTTTCTTTCCCTGTCTCTCCCTCCCTTCTCCTCTTTCTAAAAATAAATAAATAAAAGTTTTAAAAAAACAAAAACCCAGTGGGCTCAACAAGTGTTGGAATTTTTTCTTTGCAGTAGTGAGCCTAAGGTATAATAACTTGTTCTTGACCTTACGGGGGATGTTCTGATGTACCTTAGATCACTGAACTCCTAGAAATATCACTCGAGTGGGAGGCACTGCAGGATCCTTTTACAAGGGGACCCAGGCTTTGAGGCTGAGAACTGGCTCAGATCAGGAAATTGCGGCACATCAGCGTTCTCCTTGATAGCTCTGGATTTTTTTGTTCTTGTTATACAAGTCATGTAATATCCTTATTGGCTACTCATCTAACTCACTCGTAGGACCACCATGGTCCACTAGCCATCATATAAACTCCTGGAGTTGGAGGCACTCTGATTATGCTGCTGGCCTTGTTGCCTATTGTGGTTTGTGTCCATTTAGACTCTGAGGGGTAAGCTCCGACACCTGGCCCTTGCTATTCTGGAATCCCGTTATCATTCCCACCAAGACTAGGGAGCCCAGTGATATGGTGGAGTCCCCTATTCTCACTCTGGTCTACAGTGGACAGTTGTCACTAAGCTTCTCAAAGAGACTGTTGCCTCTCACTGACATGTTCCTTGTTGCCCGGTGAAAGGAGTGTCCTCTGAACCCTGCTAGGAATTGCAAGGCTCACATGAAAAATTAGTTCTAACATTCTTGTCTCCATGAACGTTCTGACTCCTTTCCTCGATTTTCTGCCATGGTACGGCGCCCCTCCCTGTAATTTAGTGGAAGGCATTATCATGTCCACGCTTCCAGGAGTCATCCAGACGCCCACAGCTACTAACTCTGAGGAGTGTTCCCAAGGCAGCAACCCCACCCTCACCTTCGTATTTTGCTCCCCTCCTTCCACTCCTGTTTATCTTCCTTAAAATCCCTCTCCCATGTGTCTCCCTTGTTCACGCTGATATGCCATAGCCAAGTCTTGTGGCTCTCTCTGAGGATGTTTTCTTCTGGGTCAGGCACTGTGTTACTCCACTTGGGCTGCCTTGAGACCTAATCCCAGTTTGGTCCAGAAGCAATGAATGGATACAGAGGTAGGTCTTGAAGAGAGCAACGTAATTGTGTCACAGTCTCTCTATCATCCAGATGTGACGAGGAAAACAGAAGGGACACATTCTGGTTAATATCAGGCAACTGAAAGAATATTTTGGATGAAGTAAGAGAAGCTAAAGAATGTGTCCTCAGGCTCCAGCCAGAACTGGGAAGAAGTTGATTGTGGCAAAGTGTGGGTGATATTGGTATTGTTATATCTTTGGGAATTTTTATGTTTTAGATCTGTCTTTTATACATATCACATGTAATTTAATGTAATTCAGCATGACAATCTTTGTCTTTCAATCTGGGAACTTAAATATTTACACTTAATTTAATTTCTGATATTTTGGGGTTGAAATCTACCATCTTAGCTTTTCAATGCATATTGCTTGTTCTGTATTTCATTTCTTGCTCTCATTTGCATTGATTAAGGGTTTTAAAAAGTTCTTCCAATCCTGTAAATTCTTGTAGTGGTTACATTAAATATTACAATATGCATACTTGATTTATAAAAAACACAATATTAATTTGTTCTTCCCTCTCTTCCTGGGCAGGACATGGGCCTGAAAACACAAACCTCTATTTCACTTGCAACGTATTATAATTTTCTATGTAATTCTCCACCAGACATTATTTTCATTGTTTTACATAATCAATATTCATTTATATTTATCATTTCTTCTCGCATGTCTGGTCTTCTACCTGGAACCATTTCCTTTTGCCTGAAGGCCATAATACATTGGTTCAGATATGTTAAAGATGAATGCTCCCTATTTTGGTTTGACTGAAAATTTCACATATATATTAAGAGCTGGCAGTTATTTTCTTTCAGCATTTTGAAGCTATTATTCCATCATTTTTTGGCTTCCAATATTGCTGTTAAGAAATTAGCTGTCAATCTAATGATTGCTCCTTTGATGCTAATCTGTGTGTTTTCCTCTGGCTTCCTTTAAAATATTTTCTTTGTTTATGGTATTTAAGAGATTTAATATAAAGTGCTAAGTTTTCTTTTATTTAACCAGTGTTGGGTTTCTTGAATCTGTCAGTTTATATATTTAATTATTTTTGGAAAATTCTCAGCTATTAACTCTATCAATTTGCAATTCTCTTCCACTGTCTCTGTCCTCACCGTCGGGGACTTCAATTAAACAGACATTAAATATTTTTATGGCTCTTTGATGTCAGTTCCATGGTCTGAAAAAAAGTAAATACAAAAATTGAGAGTAAGCATTTTAAAGTCTTATAGCAACTGGCAGAGGAATTTTATGTGTTATGAATCTAATAAAATTTTGGTCTTATATTTGGTATGTCTTTTTATTTCATTGTTCTAATTTATTTAAATTTTATTTTATAAAAGTATCAGTTTGTGACATGTAAATTTTAAAAATTCATTAAGCATGTGTTTTTCTATGTCTTTTATATTCTCTTCTAATTTTTCCTTTAGTTTTTATATCCATGCTTCATGCTGGATATTTTCTTTCTTATGACAAATCTCTCTTAGTTGTGTCTATTTAACATATTATTATACTTACTATTTTTTATTATTTTTTCTTCTAGAATTTTCATTATTTTTTTTTTTTAAAAAGGGTTTTCAGTTCTCCGTCAAAATTTTCAAGGTTGATTTCTATTTCTTTCAACAAATTTAACATAGTTTTTTTTTTTAAGTCAGTATCTAAAAACCCTAATATCTGACAGTCTGTACTCTATGTGTTTGCTTGATTTTTATTCATATGGTCTTGTCTCCTCGCTCTCTGTGTGCACGTGTTCAAATATTTGCAGTATGAAGGAAAGGAGTTTGCATCCTTCCCTGCTCTCTGTGGTGTCTTCTATACCTTTGGACCTCATCTCCAGAGTTTTTGATTCAGCAGGTTTGTGGTGGGGCCTATGACTTTGCATTTTTAACAAATTCCCAGGGTAACACCAATGTGGTTGGACCAGATTTTGAGGAGCTTTGGAATACTCTTGTCTCTGATAAATAAAGAGTTAGAATGCTAAAGAATGAAGAGTGGTAATATTTAAGCAAAATAAAATAAAATAAAATCCAGTGCTGTGCTATGATATGCGAGGCCTGGCATGAGGTAAACCCTGTCTCTCTCATCCACTTTATCTCACATTGTGTTTCTTATTTTTACATTGGCCTTCATTCTGTTGCTCAAAGACACCACGCCCATTTCTCTGTCAAGGCTTCCCTTGCTGTTCCCTCTGCCTAGGCCTCTTGTCTCTCAGATTATGGCTCTATCTGTGTCATCACTGAAGACTCAGCTCTGAATGTCACCTTTTCAGAGAGATGTTCTCTACCTAAAGAAGCCATTCCCTATCACAGTTCCCACTCTTCTAATTTATTCTTTTCATGCCATTTATCATAATCTGGAGTTGTCTTTGAATTTGCTTGTTGGAAAATTCCAATCTAGTAGACACCTTCTCTTTTAGTTTCTTTGCCTGGATCTCTAGTCTAGAACAGGACCTGGGATGTTGTAATTTCTCCCTGTTGGTTGGAAACATTAATGGTTGACATGGGTATTTTACTTTATAACCTAGTTTCAGAAGGGAAATGAACACTGAAGAAGAACCATGGAATATGGCCCTCCTGCACCTGTCTTCCCACGTGTTACAGCTGCCAGAATTTTGCCCAGCTTGTAATGGGAAGGAAAGGGATTTGTATTTTCCCTGCCTATGCAGTGTCTTCTATACCCTTGGTTGCCTCATAAGAAGATAAGATGGTGACTTAGGCAATATTTTTTACTCTCAGGGATTCCAGAGAGTTTCTAAATGTGTCATTTTTACATGTATCCAGAACACTTCTAAATTGTATAAGTGATTCTCTTCAGGGTGGCTAGCATCTGCCAAGTTGTTCTCAGCGATAGTGAGGAAAGAAGAGTTGCTTTCTACCTCTGTTGTATGCCAGGTGGGCTTTGTCTATAGTTGTTCCCCTCAGGTACTTCCAGCTGTGTGGGATCTCAGGTTAGGACTGTACGTCATCCACCTCCTTGGCGAGGACATGGGCCGCTAAAGTGAACAAAGAAACAAACTTGTTTACTCAGGTATTTTAAAGTATTATTTGTTTTTCTCCCAATGGTTTGCTTTTTAAAAACTGAGTGCCTGTGGCAATGCTGGGTGTAGACAAGACCTGGACATTCTCTCTACAGACAATTGCTGGTGGTCTGAGCTGACTCACCCCCACATCCTCACCTCCGCATCGCCGTGCCCCTGGCTTCTGGTCTTGGGAGGTTGGCATCCTTGCAGCGATCTCAGGCTGCTGCCATGAGCTGTGGCCAACAACAACAATGATTTTTCTAGGGAGTTCAGGAGAGGGATTCATGGTCTAGCCACTGGCTTTTGTTGCTGTTTGCATGAGTTTTGGGGAGAGTTTTTCCCAAATAAGGAGATTGAGAGTCCTCTTGGATGGGGATGCTCAGGATCCCCACGGTGCTAGGACTAGAAATGTTTACACAGATACATTTCACATTTTATTTGTTTTTTTTAGATAGGCATGTAGAACATTTCAACTACCCTATACTTCTTTCACATCTGCCCTTTATCCATGTGAAGGCCGGTTAGATTCACTGGTACTTGATTAGTGACTTTGGCATTACTTGCACACCTGTTGTGCCAGGAATGAGCTGAAGATGAATTTGACAAAACACAGAGGTTGTGGGTGGGAGGCTTTGGCAGCTCCCAGAGGAGCTGCCTCGAGGGTTTTGTTAGGCTGGCCCATCCTCCTCTAGAGCTTTCCCATGTTTGTGTGGGAGTTCAGTTCACAGCAGCTTGTGAAGCACCTACTCTATACCAGGCACTCTTCTCAATTAGGTCCTAGGGATAGCAAGGCTAATAAAATTCTCTTCTTGCCTTCAAGGAGGTCAGAATATTATTGGGAGAGTGACCCATGGGGATATCTTCAAAATGGTTATATATCATTTTTACGTCTTCCTTTGCATTTGGACTTGTTCTGCCACTCGATATGACCAGTAGGATGTGGTAGAAGCAATGTTGTATGATTTTCCAGACTGGGCCCTAGGAGATCTACAGCTTTGGCTTTTGTCACTCTTAGACTACCTCTTATTGGAAGCCAGCCACTGTGTAAGGAGCTTGGCCACCCTAAGACCACCATGCTGTGAAGGAAGCCAAAGCTAGTGACATCCAGTGAGAGTGTGAGAGGGGCACTGAAGCAGCACATGTGGATGAAACCTTCACGGGCCTTCTCTTTGGCCGAGTGGCTAGCTGAATGAGCGGAGTGAATAACCTCAGGTGATGTCTAACTGAGTGGAAGGACTGCCAAAATAAGATTTGCCTAAATTCTTGATCCATAGAATTGTTAGCAAATAAAATGGCTGTTATGGATAATCAAAACACACACACAGGAGGTCTGTCCAGAAGGTATCCAGTCATGTACTATGAAAAATAGAGACATTTGTTGAAGAAGATACAATATACAAGAAACATTGTACATAAGACAATGACACTTCAGTCCCCTTCAGAGTAGGCATGTTGGGACCTCACTCAGTTCTCCCAATTGCCATCAGCTGCCCTGTTGTGTTTTCCTGAATCTCATCGATGGTCTGAAATCTCTTCCTTTTCAAAAGTGAGTTTAGTTTTGGGAAAAGCCAGAAGCTGCAGGGTGCCAAATCTGGGCTGTAGGGGGGCTGAGTCACCTGGGTGATTTGGTGTTTCGCCAAAAAACTCTGCATGAGACATGATGCATGAGCGAGGTGTTGTTGTGATGAAGCTGTCACTCACCAGTTGCCCGTAGCTGTGGCCTTCTGAAACACCCAAATAATTTTCGTGGAGGAATGTTTAAGCTTAATGCCAAATTTGATGCATATTTGTTGCTCTACTTGCTCAGTCATTTTGAATGTGATGGCCACACAATACACATGCTCACTCAAAGGCATCTACCACCCCCACTGTCTAGTACAGTGAAGTTGTCATGGTTCATGCATGTGCAATCCAGTCCACTCTCCTTGGCTGCCAGGTTACATTGATATTATGTTCTTGTTATATTAACAATGGCTGGAATTTTTCTGGATAGATCTCATATATTCTTTTTTCAAAACATTTTTTAAAAATACGTTTATTAATTTAGAGAGAGAGGAAGGGAAAGAGAGAGAGAGAAACATCTATGTGAGAGAGAAACATTGATTCGTTGCCTTCCATATGTACCCTGCCTGGGGATCAAACTAAGAACTCAGGTTTGTGGCCTGACTGTGAATTGAACCCCCAACATTTTGGTGTATGGGTTGACACTCCAACCAACTAAGCTACACTGGTCAGGGCTACAAGTAAATTCTTTATAATAGGTGAAGCCTATGAACTTATTTTTGAAGGATACAAGGAAAGAGGGAAGTATGGGAATCATGTGCTACTCCACAGCTGGTTATGGGGGTGGAGAGGACAGAACTCCCAGGGAGAGGATGGGTATGGCAGCCATGGAGAGAAGAACGTGGGCCACGTCCTTGACCTTGCAGAAGGAGAAGAGCAAAATTTGGGAAGCCAGCTTGTTCTAAGAACATTTCTTAGGCTGAGGTACAGATAGACTCATGGGCTTTGCACACAATCTGCCTCTTTCTTTTTCGTTTCTCTCCAATGCCTTTCAGGTGATTAGTACCAAAATATTAAAAACAGCTGTTGGGTTAGCAAAGAAGAGAGCATTTCACATAAATTTGGAAATGCTCACTGGCCATGACCATTGCTTTCTGAAGGGTTTCCTCATGGGAAAATGGAAAAACCATGGAATAGCTTCCTTCGAACACACTACACCCACCCTCTGTCCCCTGCTCTGTCTACCAAGAGCAGTAGAGTAGGTTCAGTAGTTGTAATTTGTGGGCAGACTTGCCACATCCTCACTCCAGTAGATTTTGTCCAAGGAAAGAAGAGACACAGTGTATAAGAAAGGTTTGGCTTAAGTGCTGGAAGGAGCTAGGAGACTGGGCTGTCAGACTTGGTTAGACAACATTTGCTTTGTGTGATATGGTCAAATGTCAGAGATCCTCTAGATCCCAAGGTCCTCCTCTGTAATATGAGGGTGCTGGGTAAAGACTAATGTCATCACAAATAATAAAAATAGCCAATACTAATGTTTACTGAGCATGCACTAAAAGCCTGGCCCTGGTCTAAGCACTTTGTACACTTTATTTATTTAATCTTCACAATGATTTAAACTCAGTGAAGTTCCCTGAAGCCTTTCCTGATCATCTTATCTCCAGTTCCCTATATTAGTTATCTATCACAGTGTGACAAAGTATTTCAAGTCATACTAGCTTAAAACAACAATAAGAATGGACAGTCTCATGGTTTCTGTGGGTCAGGAATTCCAGAGCATCTTGGCTGACTGAGGTTATAGCATGGGGTCTTTTATGAATGTGCTGGGGCTGCAGTCATTGCTTTCAACCTGGCATGTCAGCATTGGCTATTGACAAGGTTGGCGCTGGCTATTGACAAGAGGACATCACCACCTCACCATGGTGCTGTCCATGAGACAGCTGGCTTCCCCCAGAGCATGTGATCCAAGCGAGAGTGAGGTGGAAGCTACAGTGTCTTTTATGACCTATCGCTGGAAGTCATGCACCATGATTTCCACAACATCCTATTGGGTAACCTGGTCAGCTGTAATCAGTGTGGCAAAGACTAGACAAGGGCAGGAATACTAGGAGGCAGGGATTATCTGTGTCTGTCTTTGAGGCTAGATCAGAGCCAGCCTCTGCTGCCAAATTCTGTCATCTTTCCTGTCTCATATGTTCTCTACATTTCTATTACTATGTTTTATTTTTAATAGCACTTACCTAAAATTGTCTTTGTTTGCCTGAGACCTGCATCCTCCCCATGAGAATGTAAGTTTCCTGAGAGCAGGGATTTCATCCTTTTTATTGCTGCATCCTTAATGCCTACAACAATGCCATGTGCATAGCTGATGGTCAATACTGAGCATGTATTAGGTACTATTACTATGCCAGTTTCCTATGCAGAAACAGCAGCTCAGAGAAGTAAAATAATTTGCCCTAAGTCACACAGATAGTAAGTATTGTGGCCAGGGACTGCCACATGCATAAGGACTGATATTAACAGTCTACACAATTGCATTCAGTGCTTCCAGTGCTGCCATTATGGGAGTGAAGTTATATGTCTAGGAGGAGAGCAGAACAGCATGCAGGAGAAAGGCTGGGAGAATTTCTGGAAAATTGGGAAATACTAGGAGGAAGTATGAAAGTGTCTAGCTAAATGGATGTCTGTATATCATTGAGATGGGAGAGGAAGAGGGAGAGGAAGACTGCTGGAGGAGAGAGAGAATGAATGCATGGGTATGGTAGCTGAATCATTAAAGGGGAGATAATGTGCTCTGACTAGCTGTTATGACACAGACCTAGAGAAAGTATTTTGACCTCACTTGTATTTGCCTCAAATTCATTGCAAAATTTGTCTCCAAGGAACATCCTTATTAATATGACAAAGTAAATTTTTTCTTTAAAAATCCCACAAGCAATTTAAGTCATTATTGGGCTAGGATGCACATTGCCAAATTACACATTGATTGCTAACTTGATTACGTTTCTGAGAATTATCCATTTTCTAGATTATTTGCCAGAAAAAGAAAAGTACTCTCTGTTGGCCACCCACTCTCCATTCTCCTTCCCAGCCTCCTGAGAAGGGGCCCTGGTATTCATCATACAATGCAGTCCTCTTAGAACAATGCCTTACCCACCCCCTCTCTTGGCCTGGGAGATGGAAATTTGGGGGAATAGAGGAAAATGGTTATACAAGGCTGTCACTTACTGTCCTTCCTCTGATGCATTCTGGGTGCTAAGTTTGGGGAGAAAAGGTGCTGTTTGTGAGGAAGGGTCTTGGACTTTTGAACGAGACTGGGGTGAGGTCCAGGCTGCTGAGGCTGGCTCTCACCTAGCCTTGAAGTGAAGGTGGTGGCTGTCCCTGAGTTTCTTCGAGGTCCAGCCCACTTCGCAAGAGCAGGGAAGCACAGAGAGATTCTACACAGGGGTCTGCTCAAGAAAAATGAAAGGGTTTGCATTTAGCTTGAGAGTATCCTCCAGAACCTGTGGGGAGCTGTGTTTATTTGGACTCAAACCAGTCCTGGTTGAAAGACTGAAATAAAATTTCCCCTCAAATTAGTGAGTTTCTAGACAGAGAGTATCTAGACAGACACTGAATAGCCACGTGTTGAGGAGAATGGCATTTTCCCCGTGCTTACAAGTTAGGCCAAAGTTTATTCACTTAGGGACCCACCTTTCCTTTTGTGTGTCTCCCTTGTGAGGGGGCCCTAGCACAGTGGTTAAGAGTACAGGCCTTAGTGTTTGCTTCAGCTTATGCTCTGGTTTCTGACACTTACTATGGGACCTTAGGCAAGTTACTTAATGTCTCTATGCCTCCATTTTCTCAAATGTAAAATGGGGGTACTAACTGTTCTTATTTCATAAAGTAGTTCTGTAAATGAAGTTGAACTTATGCATGTAAAACTCTTAGAACAGTGTATTGCATTTGAGAATTCATTTAAAATACATACATGGAACAATATACGATGAGTATGTTGCTATGTGCCAAGTGCAGGAGAATGGTGAGGGAGACCTGGTTGTGGCCCCCATGAAACTTATATTCCAGTATATTTGGGGTGGGAAGAAGAATATTGCCCCCCTGCCCCCACCGAAGATGGCCATTTTCTACTTCCTACAGCTGATGAATACGTTATGTTACATGGCAAAGCAACTAAGGTTGCAGATGGAATTATGGTTGCTAATCCACTGCCTTTAAAATAGGGAGAATATCCTGGATTATCCAGGTGGGCCCATTGTAATCACAAGGGTCCTTGAAATATGGAAGAGGGAGGCATTAGAGTGCATGTCAGAGTGATAGCACTTGAGGAGAACTCGACATGCTGTTGTTGACCTTGAAGATAGAAGAGAGTCACATGGCAGGGACTGCAGGTAGCCTCTACAAAATGGAAAAGATGGGGAAATGAATTCTCCTCCAGAGCCTCCAGGAGAAACACAGCCCTATTGACACCTTCATTTGGCCCAGTGAGACCCATTTCAGGCTTGTGGCCCCCAGAGCTGTAAGATGATAAATTTGTGTTGTTTAAGCCACCAAATTTGTCACAATTTGTTACAACAGCAATAGAAAACTAATACTAATATAGATAAGTGTAAGTCAACAAATGAATGTCTAATATACTTTTGGTAGTAAGTACTAGGAAGACAGTGAGCATGATAAAGGGACAGAGATGGCGGAGGTGGGGGCTCTTTTATCTGGTCAGTGAAGCCATCTCTGGGGAGATGACATCTGAGAAGAGGCTTGAGTGAAATGAGAGGACAAGCCATGGGTCTGCCCTCCAGGCAGGGGGAAGAGAGCCCACAAAAGCTTTAAGGAGAGGAAAGCCCTGCAGAGATGAAGGAGGGTCAGTGTGGCTAAGGGATAATGGACAAGTGAGAAAGTAGTAGATGAGTTTAGGCAGACAGAAGGCAGATCTACAAATGCTTGGAGTTTGGATGTTATGATAAGAAGTTTGGATTTTATTCCCATTGTGATAAGAAACCACTGGAAAAGAACTGTTGAAGAGAGGTGATTGGAATTGGTTTACCTTTTACAAAGCTCACTCAGACTGCTGTGTAGGAAATAAACCAGAGAGAGTTCAAGAGTGGGAGTAACATGCCAAATGTAGGAGGATAATATGAAAAAACATGGACTAGCCTTAGCTGGTGGTGACAGAGGTAGTGAAGAGGTATATTCTAGACACATCTTAGTGGTTAGGGCTGCCTGGACTCTGTGATGGTTTGGATATGGGGTTTTAGGGAAGGAAATAAATCAAGGATATATCTTACGTCTGGGCTGGAACATCTGGGTGAATGGACATGTCATTTACTTACATGAAGAAGACAGATGACAGGTTTGGAAGGTAACAATCTGGAATGTTCACCTAATAAATGCTTCAGCATTATTAGTATCTGCTGCTCCTGACACACTGGCCCATTGTTATCTCCTGTCTCTCTGTCTATGCTAATATCTCCCATCTGGGACTTCCTCCTCCCATTCTACTGTCAAGGATTCAATTCATATCTATCCTTCCAGGCCCGTCTTCAATGTTACCTCTTTTCTACCTCTACTGTGGGAGAGATCTCTCTTCCCTTTGACTCCACAGAGGCTGCTGTTTAAGTCTTTTTAACAGTTTGCTTTTGGACTTCATTTATGTAACTGCCTTATCTTTCCTACCTCATGGTAATCTCCTTGAAGGCAGGGATATGCATTCCTCTTTTTGAATTCTCTGCTGCATAATGACTTGGACAGAGGAGGTACCCAATAAGTGATTGATGAATGGTAACTATTTCAGAGAAGCCTGTATTGAGTCGGGGAGTTGAACTAGGTATTCTCTAAGGCCAGTTCCTGTTCTGAGATTTCATGATTTATTTGATTGCAGGCTAATTGTCTCAAACATTCTAAGTGCCATGGTTCTGCACTTGATTAGGGAATACACGGAGAATGTAATCTACCTTCAATGCCAGCTCAAGGAACACTTTAATTAGGAAGGAAATAATTGAGTTTGTAGATACATACAAAGATGGTTTTCTGATGCCAAATGTAAATGTTTTCAGATTGTGTGCAGTCTTATACTACCCATCCTTCCTTTGTACCCCATCCCTCTCCATTTAATAAGGACAACCTTACAACTTGTTGGTAACAGGAAATGATGGTAAAATGCCAATATGCAGTATTGCCTTCAATTATTCCATTTCTACAACTGTGCAAGTCTCACATGTATTATATATTTAATGACTTAATTTTGGCAGCATACATATGTATCTATTTCCAATGCCAAGATAGATACATATTCAAACATTACTTAATGAAACATGCAATTAAGGGAAGTTGTTGTTCTAGCAATAATCTATATTTTTACTTTTATCCTTGTATCAGCTTTTGCTACACGACACATAATCCCACAAGATAGTGGCTTAAAATAATAATCACTAATTTAATTCTTAATTTTGTAGTTTGGCAGTTTAGGGTAGAATAGCTGGGAAGGTCTGAGCTAGGCCGGCTTGGCCAATCTTGGCTGAGTTCACTTATGTACCTGCAATCAGGTGGTTAGTGCTGGGTGGTTTGATGGCTCAGTGGACCTGACTGGGAAAACCACTCTCCCCAGGGTCTCTCCTCTTTAGAAATTCCTCCTGGGTTTCTTTATATGGTGGTAGCAGGATTCCACAAGTAAGAAAGTAATTAAGCAAAGCCTCTTGAGGCCCAGGTTCTAAACTTTACAAAATTGCATCTGCCACATTCGATTGCCCAAAGCAAGTTAGAAGGACAGCTCCTATTCATGGGGTGCAGCAATTGCCTCTTGATGGAAGGTGGGGTAAAGTTGCATTGCATAGGTCATAGATACAGGGAGGGGTGAAAAATTGTGGCCATTTTTGCAATCTGGCATAATGAGAGTGATTTTGGCTTAAGTAACAGAAAATTCAACTCTAAGTTGCTTAAACAATAGAAATACATTATTTCAGAAAATAAGAACTACGGAGGAAAAGTGATTGCAGGGTGATTTCAGCTGCTTAGCAATGCCATCATGGTCCTAGGTTTTCTCTTATTCAACTTTCCACTGTCATTCCCAGTATGTTCTTTTTCCTTCACATTTTAACATGATGCCCATAGAGTTTCAGGCTTTATTTATAGGTGACAAAGTCCAGAGGAGAAAAATGGTATGTCTCTATCTTGTGTCTTCTTGTAGAAATGAGGGAAATCTACTCAGAAGCCCTTTCAGTCTTCCCATTGGGTCTCATTAGATAACATGTATGTGTCTGCAGCTAAACAGATTGAAAAACTCTGCTTGCCAACTTCCTACTACTAGCTTTTGAAGTAGGAAGATGGGAATTGGAGGTGGTGAATTATGCATATATTTCCCTCAAGAAATATTGCAGCTTAGAAATGTAGTGTAGGGTGAGTAGTTTCTACCCAGAGAGTAGTGTGGAGCATATCCTTCTGGGTATTTCTACCATTTGCAGTGATTTCTTTAACAGTAATAACAACAATAACAACAACAACAGATGGTAAACGTCTATGCAAACATAAAACTAATTCAGTGGGTAGATGGTGATGTCTTTGGGTCATGGAATTTTAAGTAAGTTAGAACAAATAATTTTTTAAAATCTCCTGTTATGTGATTCTTATTTTGATTACTTATGTTTACTTCTTGAGCCACGGAACAGAGTGTATATTTCTTTAAATCTTAAAGGCCACTGAAGAGCCCTGAGTTTAGCAGTCTTAAACAATTGAATAGAGAGTTAAAGGGATGCAAAAACAGCCACCAGCTAGGAAACTTGAAGCTTTTGTTTTCAGAGTACATTTGTCCTTAATTTAATTGTCTCACAAGATCTATTAGTTCTCCCCTCTTTAAAATTTGACCTGGAGTGACATATATGGCAAATGCAAGTATTATTTTTCTAGAAAGTCTCAAGTAAGGTGTAACTATTAACTATTAGTTATTAGTTATTCTCCTTTAACTGTTCTCTTTAAATAAAATGTCTTATAAAAAGGCCATCACCTTAGCAACTGTCAACTGAATCAGCTTCATAAAGACAAAGTAAAACTGCAAGTAAGGCTGCTCATAGGGCCTGAGTAACTTTTTTTTTTCTATTCAAGAAAGTGAAATTTTTTTTAAAAAGTGACTTCTGACCATGACTTGAGATTAAACTATGCAACTGTAAAGTAAACCCAGTTTAAATTAAAAAAGGAGAAGTTACCCTGGAAGGCAGGCTTGAGCAGTGCATTGTTCTAGTTTCCTTCCACTTGTGATTTGTTTGAGTATCTATTTTCTCTTCTTGTTAAACTGCTTACACTTCAAAAGCTTTTCCTCTTTCTATAAGTATCACCGTTAGAGGGGTATCAGCCAGTGTGCAGAGAATTGTACACTCTGGATTTCTTTTATATATTCTTGATCCTTTGGTAGGATTTTATTATTAGCATGCTCTGTGGGTAGGGGGTGTTTGGGGCTGGGAATCCTCATGCATATAATAACATACCTATGACAGGACTTTCAAAGGCAAACCACATGAATTAACAATATGGAAATTTGTCAATGCCCAAATGGTGGCAATAAATATATAAATTTAAAATAAAATTGACAAAATATACTCTTTTCTTGAGTCACATATTACAGAGATGATATAGTTCAGACATCAAGGTATGATGCTGCTTAGTATGAAATTTGGGGTGAATTTCACCTTTATTTTCTAAGAACAAAAAAACTCTACTAAGAAACATGAAGTCCTTTTTTGCACCTACCTTCAATACATAGGCATGGAAGAAGGCCCGAAGGAACTGCCCCCAAACTGTGTTAACTGAATATCTCTGAGGGGGTTGCCTTTTGGGGGCATTTCCCCATTGTGCTTATTTTTGGTAGAGAGCCTTGTCCCAGTCGTCCTTGTGAGCTGAGAGAGGATCCCCTTCTTTTCTCATCCTAGTAACTTGGGTGTGGTCACATGAAGTAGGCTTAGACACTGACGCTTCCACCTACAGCCCAAAACTTGGGTGTGTGACATAGGACCTGGACTAAGTAAGGTGAGTCATCTAGGGTGTTAAGGTGTGAAATTTAAGGAGGCCCTCATTCTGAGAGTCATGCTACTGCCCATCTGCATTTGTATGATACTGAGAGTAAGTGCCCCTTTAAATATTGTGCCTTCAGTTCCTGATGTGTTTCCCCAACTCCCAGCAACCACGTGACACTTGAACAGTCAGTAAGCAGGTCATCCCAGTGGGGCTTGGCGGCGAAGACGGTAGAAGGATGGCGGGGCAGTGCTCATGACCGCAGGAACAGCGATGATGGCGGCGGCGGCTGTGGTGCTGATGATTTCAATGGCGGCACGAGCTTGCCTCTGGTTCCAGTGGAAAGCCTCCTCATGCCCCCGTCCTTGGCTTTGTCAGCTCCTGTCCTTGATAATCCTGCCAACGCACGCCTTTTAAGCAGAGACGGTTACCGTTGCTTACAACCAGGAACCCTGACTAATGGGTTTGTGAGCAATTTGTATTTGTTCTCCTTTATCCTTTTCTGTGTCTTCACTTTTCACATATTTATAAGCAGGTTATGTTTTCACGCAAGGCCAAATATTTTTATCAATTGTCATCTGTCATTGAGTGGACCGAAGTTTTCCGGGTGGGCTCCAGGCTGGTTTCATTCAGTAATTCAGTAGCATTGACATCAAGGACCTAGATTCTTTCCCTCTTTCCATCATTCCATGGCTGATCTTTGTCCTCAGATTAGGGGTAGCCTGGCTTAGCCATTCCCAGAGTTACACGCAGAAATGACACTGTCTAGAGGAAAAAGAGGAAGGGCCTCTTCCTACGAGCTTTCTTAAGAATGAGGAAGAATTTACCAGGAGCCCCACTACAGACCTCACTCTCATTCTATTGGCCAAAATCAGGTCACATGCCTAAGCATGGTCTAGTCCTGACAAGGGCAAATTTTTCCTTAAACCGCTCCAACTCATCCCCAGAGCTGAGGTCAGTTCCCCTGGGATACAGGACACTGTCCAGGAGAGGGGGACGTCTGAGTTAAAGAGGGTTTCTCTTAGAAAAGAAGAAAGGTGAAATGGAAGCTGGATGGTCAGAGCGTAGGATCCATAATTTGTTTTGGTTGCTTGCCGAGTCCTTTCCTTCACTTCTGGGTGTATGGGTGCTGTCTGAATATTAATGTATATAATGTGTTTTCTTAGGCAACTGTTAATCTTATCATCTAATGCCAGTTTTAAAATGCTGACTAGATCATAATAAAACTATGATGCCAATGTGGAAAACTGTATGGTGTCCTCAAAAAATTAAACAGAATCATCATAGGACTCAAATACCACTCCTAGGCATGTACCCCAAAGAATTGAAGTCAGGGATTTGAACAAATATTTGTACACTCAAGTTCATAGCAGCATTTTTCACAAAAGCCAAAAGGTAGGAGCCACAGAAATGTTTATTGACAGATGAATGGAGGAACAAGGTGTGTCAGATATATACAATGCAGTATTATTCAGCCTTGAAATCCGATACATGCTAAAACATGGACGAACCTTGAAGATTCCTTGCAGTGAAATAAGCCACTCAAAAAAGGACAAATCATGTATAATTCTACTCATGTGAGTTAACTTAAGAGTAGTCAAATTCAGAAAGTAGACAGAAAGTAGAGCATTATATGGTGGTTGCCAGGGGCTAGAAGGAGGGGGAAATTGGGAGCTATTGTTTAATGGGTATAAAGTTTCAGTTTTGCAAGAAGAAAAACGCTCTGCACAATATAAATCTACTTAATGTTGTTGAGCTATTCAATTAAAAATGGTTAAAATGGTAAAATTTATATCATGTGTATTTCATCATAATTTTTAAAACCATGAATTTGTTTTTAAAAAGCCCACTATGAGGGTTAATTTTATGTGACAACTGGATTAGACTATTATACCAATTGTTCGGTCAAATGTCCGCCTAGCTATTGCTGTGAAGGTATTTTTTTGGATCCAATTAACATTTAAATTAGTAGTCTTTGGTTCGAATTCTCTGAAAAAATACACCTGTATTTTTCATAAACATTATATGGTATTCTCAGAAGTTTTGTAATTGAAAACATATCTTATCTTTGTAAGTAGCAGATGTGGGAAACCCGAAGACCCAAAGTTGTAAATCACAGCAGCCCTGGACCAAAGTCCGTGGAAGGGGTGAAAGTTGTATAGGGTAGAGGAGGAAGTGTGTGGGCTGGGAAAACCCCACAGAGCTTTCTCCCGGGCCTGGAATTCCCTTCCCATGCTAGTCCCCTACTTTATTCTTTATGAAACCGCTCAAAACAATAGCTGGTATGACAAGCACTTAAAAAGGTCAGCAGCTTTTATCATTATTTTAGGGGTGGATGTGTCGTCCCCACTGATAATCTTTCCTTTTGTGTGGGAGAAGCTCCACAAGGGGAGTAATCTGGCCTTTCCCTCCTCTCTCTATTCACAGATGGCTGAGTTTAGAAGAAGAAACAGAGTGTATCAGTCTCTTAAGGCTGCTGTAACAAATTAGCACATACTAGGGGACTAAAACCGTAGAAATTGACTTTGTCACAGTTCTGGAGGCCAGAAGTCTGAAGTCAAGGTTTGTATAGGGCTGATTCCTTTCGGAGCCTCTGAGGAAGAATCTGTCCCATGACTTTCTCCTAGCTTCTACGGTTGCCTGTGATCTTTGCTGGTCCTCGGTTTGTAGATGCATCGTTCCAATCTCTCCTCCTCTGCTTACAGATCGACGTTGCTTTTTCCTGTCTGTCTTCTGCCCTTTCCTTCTGAGAACACTTGCCATTTGATTTAGGGCTACCTCAGTGTCCTCAAGTTAGTTACATCTGCAAAGAACACTGCCCCCCACCCCCCCATTCATGTCGCAGTCCCAGATGCTGTGTGGGCATGTCTTTTGGGAGCTACTATTCAACTCACTGCACCAGTGTGCGTATTCTCTAGCCTCCTCCTTTCCTGTTCCTTTTCCTTGGGGTGAGTCTGCCTGCTGAGAGTATGAATTCTACTCTGATTCTTCTGTTGAAGCCTTTACAGGCATCTTGCCCTCCTTCAGAAGCCCTGCCACAGCCATACAATCTTTGTGACTGTATATATAAATCGGTGCAGTTCTGGGCTCAGGATTGGAAACCCACTTACCTGCAGCCAGAAAGCTTTATCCTTCAGTATCAACACTGATTTGGTCTCTGATCTGCCCTATTCTTCCATCTCATTTCTCAACTAGTTTAGAATTCAAGAATGGAAGAAAGGTGCCCTTTTCCTAGCTCCCTTGAAAATTCAATTAATATTACTTAAGACGCAGCTCAAATGTCAGCAACTGCCTGAATTCTTCCCTGACTCTTGCAGGCAGAATTAGTCCTCTTTTCTGGGCTTCCACACTCCTTTATTTTCCTGTCAGTACTTTTTTTGGCGGGGTGGGGGATTACAGTTATTCACAGGCTGCCTCCCATTTTGTACTCCCCAATCCTCTTCCCATTTGGTCTATGAATCAATGACTGGGACAAGCAGGAGCTCTATTTTGATAACCGAGACATCCTCCTAAGATTATATAGTACAGGACACATGATGAGCCACCGTGCACCCCGTTTTTTTGTCATGCTTTTGATTTTGTTGTCACCTTTGTTTTCTTTGTTTTTTTTTTTACTGGAAGCGGGATCCAAAGTATCTTGTATTTTTGTCAAATCAATTTATGGGCTTTGCCTACTACAAAAAAGGGCGGTCTTTTATACTGCTTTATATAATAGAATTGATCATTTTAAAAAATCCTTGGAATGTTGAGAAATACAAAAAAATGCATAATAAAGAGCATAAAACTCACACATCTCCCCACTATCCAGAGTCCCTGCCAACTTATCTCTCCAGTTTTTATTCTCTCTCTCTTACTTCCGTAGGTGAGCGTGTAATTCATTCACTAATAAGACTGTCTAACTTGTGTCTGATTTTGAGTTAACATCATGCTAGTGAGCGTTTCCCTCGTCATGCTCTATTCTCCAAACCACGATTCCTTCTGAAGCCTCTATAATATCCCATCTTATAACTAGGCTTTATTCAACTATTTTCTTCTTATAAGGGCATTCAAGTTGTTTTTCACTTTACGTCTTAAAAGACCTTTTAAAAATATATTTTTAAACTATCTGTCAAAACTCTGACATTATTTGTAGCAAAGCCAAACGGTGGGCACAACAGTGGACACAGTCCGACTCAGTATGGCAGAGATACGATGGGATGCCGTCCTGGAGCAGAGTCGGTCGGTGGGATCGCCAGCCCTGCTGCAGACAGTGCTCTCTGCCTGAGTTCACATGGTGGAAACTGGAGCCCTGCTTCCCTGGCTACAGCGGATTGCACTGAAAACTGATGCCTGACCCAAAGGCAGCCATACATGGGATGTCCAGTAGCCAATGAGATGGGCTGATGCAAGAGCTTCACCCAACATGGTCACTGTGTCCTAGATGACGCCTGGCCAATCGAACAAAGCCTCTTTCCCATCATTTGAGACCGTCAAAAGGGGGCCTCAGTCAAAAGGTTGAGCGGAAATGGGCAGATACCCCAGCAGAAATCAGAAAGCCCTGTCCACATGGCCGCAAAATGCAGGAGCAATGAAGCCAAGAAAAGACACGCAGAGAGGATTTGGCAGCATGAACAGGGAGAGCAGAGGCAGAGTGTAGCTGAGTCACGACACTGGCAGAGCACTACAGAGGGAGCAACAGATGCCTCCTGCTGAAGCAATGTCAAGAAAAACAGGTGGCTGGAGGTATCCTATGTCCTGAATGACATGCCCGGCTCCGCCAGGCAGCTGCTAGGACTGCTTCCTGCTTTCCCCCTACTTCCTCGGGTATCCTTACAGTGAACCACATGAACCCAAGTAACCAGAGCACCTCTCTTTTCCTGGCAACCCCAAGGAGCCTAATCAACACCATGTAATATTCATATCTCTATTCTGGCACATATCAGGTGGTGTTATGATCATTTGTTTTTATGATTCTCCCTGACTAGGCTCCTTGAGGTCAAGGACTCTGATCCCTTTTTAAAAAATACGTCCTCAACAACAGGGACAATGCATTAACACATAGTAGGTATTTAATAATCGTTTGATGAATGAATAACTGGTGACCAGCATGAGTGTGCTTGTGGCCCAGCCATTAAAACACAGAGCGCTCAGAAAGTTTTTCTTTAAAGGAGACAACTTTTTTTTTTTTTTTGCTTGCTGTGAATAAAAGGCATAAAGCCTTTTAACCTCATAACTTTTATTTGAAACAATTCCCCTTTAATATTGTTGTAAATAAAACAAATTTTAAAATATATTTATTCACCAAATATTGATTGAGGCCTACCTCATATCAAACATCACACTAAGCTCTTTGTATACATTATACTAGGCTATATGGGGAGAAAGCACATGGTAAGACAGAGTTCCAGGCCTCATGGGGCTTTCAATCTAGGAAAGGAAGCATGTCATTCATAACAAAAAAATAAAACCTGTAGAATGGCTAGAATGGTTTGAAGAGCTGAGGAAATGGGAAATGTAATTTCAAAAAAGATATGGGCAAGTTGTATAGAAAAGCACCAGCTATTAAGGAGATAGCAACATCTTTTAGAGCAGTGGTTAATAATACCGTATATTGTTAGTTTAATAGGACATGATCTTCAAACTTCAGACTTTTCCAAGTTATTTGGAATGTAATAGGTTTTGAGCTCCAAAATTTACTTTTTCCTGGTAACATTGATCCACTTCTGAAGGCAAGGTATTGTTATCACTATTTCAGTTGAGACAAGAAATCAGTAATTATTTTTTCCAAAAGGATACTGAACAAAAGAAAGCTTTGATATAACAAGAGTTACATCAGCTGGCTGATGTTTTTGAATAAGCTGGATGAGTTCAACTTGGCAATGTGGGTTGCAATATTACATGCTTACACTTGTTGATAATATGCCAACAATTAAGTTGAAACTTAAAATTGTGACTCAAATCACAAAATATTTATTTTGTGGTATTCAGATTTTGAGCCATAGTCATTGAGATAGCTGAGCTTTTAAAAAAAAAAATGATGTTGTTGAACTTCCTGTCATATACTACAGATATATTTGAAAATCATCGTCCAGTGAACACTTATTTTAGCAGAGGAATCTCTTCATGGTTTATGTACTTAAACTTTGGAATAGAATTTCCTATTACTCAAACTTTTGGCCTACTGTCAAACTTTGGCACAAATTCGATTGAAGAGTATCCTGAGTATTCCAGGCCTGCTATTTAAAAAAGAGTTACTATTGGCTATATAGGCATGGGTTGATTTCTAGGCTCTCTATTCTGTTCCATTGATCTATAGGCCTATTCTTATGCCAGTACCAGGCTGTTTTGATTACTGTGGCCTTGTAGTATAGTTTGATATCCAGTATTATGATCCCTCCAACTTTGTTCTTCTTTCTCAAGATTGCTGAGGCTATTTTGGGTCTTTTTTTGTTTTATATAAATTTTTGGAATATTTTTTCTAGATCTGTGAAATATGCCATTGGTTGTTGGGAACTGTCCCATCTGGTTTCAGGGACTGCAGCCTCCCTGACAGGCAAGAGGGCCCCAAGGCTGGAGCTGAGCAAGGAGGCCTTGGGAAAATAGGCCACCGAGGAGACAAAACCTGTCCCCTGGCAGAGGCACAGCCCCTGCCTCCCTCACTTCACCCTTCTTGGCCCTGGAGGATGGCTGGTTAGTCAATGACAGGTAAGAACCCTCGATGGCAGGGGCAACCTAAGACAGGCACAGCCGCAAGGGGCCATCATGGCAAGGACTTGGGGGACATGAAGAAGGGGAAACAGACTCTCACCCCTTGGCTTTGATATGGCCGGAGTCCTCATTCTATCTGAAAGAAGTCTCCTTATCTCTTCGTGGCTCTGCCCTCCCCCTGCCTGGTTCAGGCTTGAAACAATACTAAAGGCAGGTACAGCTTTGATCTGGATCAGGCGGTTCCCGGGGACAATTAGGCCTGGAAAAGGGATGCATTAAATCCTATGAAACTTACTTTGCTAAGAATGTCCTCAAGTTAATGAGTACTGATCTTTGGGGTTGAACATAGAATGTGATCAGTTTCCCAGGTGTCAGGGCTGAATGGGTGCCAGACCCTGACCTGAGGCAAATCTCCTGTGTTCCTTAAATTGTTATGTATGATCTCTATTTGTTTTCTGTAAAGATAGCCTTTTGACATTGATTGAGGAGCTTTGCCTCTATGCTCTATGCTGCTGCACATATGGTTCTCAATAAAAGCCTCTTCAAGAGAAGGGTTCAGGGAATTCTCCACTAGAGGGAATCGCCACCCCCCTTTCTCCTAGCAGACAAAGAAATGTCTGGGATGACTTATTTTATTTCCCTACCCGTGACAACCTGGAGCATACTCTGTGGGACAGAGTCTGTCCTCCTCCTCAGCTGGAGCCCAAACAGGGACCTTCAGGACCCACATCATGTCAATTGGTATTTTAATAGGAATTGCCTTGAATCTATAGATTGCTTTGGCTACAATGGACATTTTAATGATGTTAATTCTTCCAATCTATCAACCTGGTATATACTTCTACTTATTTGTATCTTCCTCAATTTCTTTCTTCAATGCCCTATGGTTTTCCAAGTACAGGTCTTTTGCATTATTTTAAATAACCAAGATTTGGAAAGATCCCAAGTGCCTATCAGTAGATGAGTGGATAAAAAAGCTGTGGTACATTTACACAATGGAATACTTCAGGACCGTATAAAAAGAAGGAAATCTTACTTTTTGTGACAGCATGGATGGACCTGGAGATTATTATGCTAAGTGAAATAAGCCACTCAGAGAAAGACAAATATCATATGATCACACTTATATGTGGAATCTAATGAACACAATAAACTGGTGAACAAAATAGAAACAGAGGCATGGACATATGGAACAGCTGTTGGGGGGACAGTGAGTGGGGACTGGATGAAAGAAGGTGAAGGGATTAGTCAAAGAACATTTATGCATAATTCATAGATACAGACAACAGTGTGGTGATGGCCAGAGAGAAGGGGGTTGGGGGATGGGTAGAGATGGGTAAATGGGGAGAAAATGGGGATATCTATACTAGTGTCAATGAGAACAAGAAATAAAAAAAAAGAAAAAAGTTTACCATTTGTAACTGCAACTGGTGTAAATCAGGATTTTCTCAATACTATGCAAATAAAGTAAGATACAGAAGCAAACCGGATGTTGAGACTAACATAAGCCTGCAATTGTCATTCTTTATCCCAAATCAAAAAATTTTGCATCCTATTTGCAAAATAGAGTAGTGTATTGTTTTTACCTACCCAGCATCTTTCCTTTTGGTGATAGCACCTTAGTGTTCCTCTGAGACACCATCTGCCCTTCCTCGCTCCACGGAGACAGGCTGTACGCAGGGCCCACCATGACCGTTCAGTCTGCACCATTGTCCAGATCAGTGTCAGGGCCAGGGAGCCAGGTCAGGCCAGGCCACTGAGGCTTAGTTCTAAGACTGCGTTGGGTTCCGTTTGAAAGGGGACTGCAACTGGTAAATGTGGTTATAAGCCCAGAGCTACTGGAGGCCACCATAGGAGTAAGGCCATCTTGATAATGGAGCTGCCAACATAGAGAAACATGGAGCTTAGAAAGCTCTGATGAGCCACCCGCTTTAGGTCTGCTGTCTCTTGTTTGGGTTGGTTCTGCTTTCCACAAAAGATCGAGGCAGTAGTTCTGCTGCTTTGGTGATCAGGGTGAACTCAAGAGGGCTGTTGATTCAAGCCCCTTTAATTAAGCGGAGCTGGCTGAGGTTGCCTTGTTCTCACAGAGACGCTTCAAGCTTCCACTAAGACAAGCATTCTTGGCCAGTAGTTACTCTAAACATGGAAATCTAGTGTATTGTCATTGTGAATTATGATTTTAAATAAATGGTTTATTTTGTTATTCTTCCCCAGGGGGAAAAAAAAAAAGAGAAAAAAAAGAAGAAAAAAAAAGAAAGCTCGGATGATAGTCTTTCCACCCCTCAATCAATTGACTTCTGCCTGCACCTCAGGATCACTTCGAGTTTTACATGAGTTCATAGATCTTTTTCCTCCCCTCCATTTTTCTTTTCTGAGTTAGTTTGAATTGGGGTTTCTGTCCCTTGAACCCCCTCCCCCAATCTTGACTAATGGTCAGGTGATTATAATTTTTCTCATTGGCTGACTTAAGAATAAGCAAATGTAATAATAAAGGTAAAATTATAAAGTCAGTTTTTACTAGTAAAGCATCACCTCTTGTTGTTATGTCCGTTAAAGTGCTCTGTAAGAATTACTTGAGAAAAGTTCTGTGGAAATATAAAACTTAAACAATAAATATAAAATATAAGATCCTTCCCCTCTCCCCACCCTACTTACAAAATAAGGTCAAGCGCATACATGGGAAGTCGTCACGGACCATTTGCAGTCTGTCCTGACCTACCTTTTCAGCCTTAGGCCTCGCACCCTCTCCGTACCAGAATCTTTCATGCCGCCTCGCCCCGCCCCGCTGCCTCTGCCCCTCACCTTTCCTGAGTGTTGCTTTGCTTGTATCCTCTGCTCAGAACACCACCCTTTTCTAGCTGCTGTTTTTTTTCACCAGTTCTTTATGGTTCAGCTAAATAGCACTTCCGCTGTAAAGCCTTCCAGAATCTCCCTGTGTAGAATGAATTGCTCTTCCTTCTGCTCTGCTCTCATCACAGTCTGACCTGTATCACTGCTGGGGATATATGATGACATGGGGGCCTTCTCTCTAGCCCGGGGTCTCACAGGCAGAGCCTATCTTATTCATACGTGTATGCTTCCTGCTCAAACTGTCTGGCACCGAGCGACCCCTCAAGGGATATTTGTCAACTGAACTTTCAAGGCCAGAGCGTGGGGTAGCCTTCGCTCTTGTTTTACTCTCCTAGGTGCTACAGGCCTTTCTCATCAAGGGTGTAAAGAGAGTTGTGCATCCTTAGCAGTAGTACTGCCGGCATTCACAGTCCTCGAACACCATAAATAACCCATGTTCCACCCACTCAAAGAGTCCCAATCCAAGGGTAACTTTTATTAGCTCTATTTATTGGCCCAAACATAATAAACTCCTTGGTTTTAATGAGGCCTTGAGCCAAATATCGAAACGCACAGATCAAAGAGCCTCCGTGGCCGTTCAGCCCTGTAGATGTTACCATTCTTCATCCATTTGTATTTTGGCTTCGTGGTTTAGTATATTTTTCCTCGGTAGTTTCTATTTATCACAGAGGGGGGCTAACCCAAAGAGTTTACAAGATTTCAAAACATGTTCAACGATAGGAGGCTTGCTTTAGATCCGCCCTACTGGGTGTGCCACCTTCTTCGGGCATCACTCACGCCTCGTGTCACCTTCATCAGTCGCCTAATTGACTTGCGTGCTTTGGGCCATCTGACGTGGTAGTGACTTTCCAAGTGGCTTTCCTGAATAAGTAATGACAGATATTATACCTACAAGTATTGACTACTCCTGGTTTAATTTGGACTTGTTGGACAGCATCAAATGCTTTTAAGGCTCTTTAAATCGGCCTTCCCCTTTTTCTGATGGAGTTCCTTGAGGATCAAGGACCCCACCCCACTACCTCCTTGTTGAGGAAGGATATTACTGTGGACACTTTACCCTGTGTCACAGTCAAGCCATCCTCACACTTGGAAGGGAATGCTTGTCTAGCAGAGTTCATTCTCTCAACTCATGGGCAATTAGTTGTGATGACCCAGTTTCTACTAAGTGATTAGGAGTGGTGTTTTTTTGAACAGAACCATGTGGAGAGGAGTTCTGAAGCAAATGCCAGGGTGGTTGGGATGGCCCGGGGCTAGTCCACAAGTATCAAGACTAACGTCCTATATTTGGGACTAAATTTTGTTGGGATTATTGGTGGGAGGGGGGTGAGTGCAGAATCAGTTAGAGAGGTGGCAAGGTCTTGTTTTCTGGGCATTTTCCCTTTGTGGGACAATGCAGGCAAATTACAGGCTGGAGAACACGACTTGGGACATGTGCTGACGTGTGAAAGAAAAGATGGCTTCCCTGATTTCCCAGGGACCAGTCTCATCTTGAACCATTTTATTTTCAAATTGATCTTTCCTGTTGATTTGATCATGTGTTAATGCTCTCTGGGTTTACTCTGTTGTCCCTTCCTAGCAGCAGGGGCCAGGGAAACATTATAGGAATAAAAAAAAAAAAATCAAAGAGGGAGAGTGGTACTTGGAGTGGATGTGTTACTTTTCATGATTAAAACTTGAAAATTCAGAAAAATTTTTTCCCTCCCATTCTTTTTCGATTTCTTTGTGTTGTTTTCCTGAAAATGTAGACGTAGGCATAGTTTAGAATGTAGGATAATATAATTAACAAACCATGGTCATAAGTGGCTACTCTCTGATCTCCCTAGAACCCATTCAGGGCAGCCTGTTGTTGAGGAAAGTCAGGAGCATTGGAGTCTGGGGGGGCTTGGATTCAAATCCTGGCACTGTCTACTACTTATGTGAATGGAAGGATCATTTTGTATAAGGTTCAGAGAGAGACTATTTATCAAAGTCTCACATTCCTAATAGTGTAGTTTATTGTGCAATAGAAACATTTTAAAAAAGTAAATCTAAGTAAAGAGCATTATTCTGGAAACTTTTGTAAGTATCAATATATAAACCATGCAAGAATAAAACACTTACTTGCTTACTATCCCCAGAGATTCTGCCATTTTTGTGAGAGCAAGCGCTGGTGGGCAGCCCCTTCTTTGCTTGCAGACTTCCTCCTGTTGCATTTTGATCTTGAGATTGGTGGATGTCTTCCTGTATCCTCAAAGGACTTAGGGTTTAGTGGACACTGAAAGTAGCATCCACTTGTTCCTGCAGAGATTTGAAACAAGGGGCTTATTGGCCACCTCACTCAAAAGGCCCCAAACAGAGAAGGAGAAAGAGGAAGTCGAGAGATTTGGGAGTTGGAAGGAGATGAGTGTTCTCTGTATCTGCCTGGCAGAGCCAAAGCTCCTAAGTGCAGAAAACATAATGCCTGCCTTTGTTTGCTGGAAGGTTGCTGGTGTCTTTGGTTTTCAAGTTTTTGCCTGCGTCATAGAAGCAGGCAGAAAGCAAGCGATGCTAGATTCCCTTGAGTCCAGCAATTTGTGGTGTCATGATATTAAAAAATGATTTTAATTAGTTGGAATGCAAATTCAAGAGGAAAATTTGGGATTGTTGTATAAGTACAAGATACTTTTAAGCCTACTGAGTCAAAAAACGTTATAACTTTGTAAGAAAACCACAAAAATGTGGAAGATTTTTAATGCTATTAACCTAGCAAAGTCATCTTAATCATATTAACGTACACTAAAACATTATAGACATTTATCATCCCTCCACCTCCACATGCTTAATTGAAAAAAAATCCCCCCACCCACTTTAGGCATTAAACATTTTTACTAGCTGCTTTTGTGTGATTGATTATGGTATGGGGATAAATATATGGTTTCTCCCTTGGTTTGAATGCCAGCTCCACTGTTTATTAACAAGTCCCTTAACCTCACAGTGATTCAGTTTCTTGTAAAATTGGGTTATTGAGAGAATTAAGTGAGTAAATATATGTGAAGTGCTTGGTAATTAAGCATTAAATAAGTGTAATACAGTCTTCCTTTCTTATATGCTATCAGTTTATCCTCACAAACATTTTGTGAGGAGGATAGAGCAGAAGTTATTAATGTCCTTCTGGGGAATATAAAGTTCAAAATGACAGAGTACCTTGCCTGGAATCAAATATATAGTAAACTACAAAAGTGGAATTCAGATTCAAGTGTTCCGGTTTTCCACCAAATTTCAGGAAATTTTACACTTTTAGTCTTCTCCTTAATGCTCAGGGAGTGAATTAAGCACAGTTACTTATTGAATAGGACTTCTTAAAATATGTATTTATTGATTGACTAGAACAACCAAGATGTAGGAATTGTGTAAAATAATATTTAGTCAACATTCCCTGATACAATATCACAGACATTCAAGCACTGTGACGGATTATTTTTCCCCCTTAGAGTAGCCAAGCATTGAAGCATTATTTTTTTACGTTACCTGGAATAAAGACAACTGGTGCTTGAACCATTATCACGCCAAAGTCAACAACTAAGTGTGAACAGGTCTGCATGCAAGATGACACAAAAGCCACATGACAAATGATGCAGTCATTGAAAACGAAGCATTTGCACAATCTGAAAGTATGATTAATCTTACAAGCGATCTATTTCCATATCTTTTGTCCACAACACGGTTATCATTGCTTTTAATCCAAACACTGAAGCCTGAATCACCTTGAGTGGGCCCGAACAACAAGGCCTGACAGGGAACACAATCGAGGAAGAAATCCCTCCGTTTTGTTGATGCGCCTGCTTGGATGCTCCCGGAGCCAGAAAGGAGGAGGAGTTGGTGTTATATTGTGGGAGAGACAGAGGGAGGTAAAACTGCTGGTAACTTGGAAGGGCAAAGATGAAGGACAAGAGCTGACAGGGAGACAA
The DNA here is from genome assembly GCF_021234165.1 of Pteronotus mesoamericanus. NCBI lineage: Eukaryota > Metazoa > Chordata > Mammalia > Chiroptera > Mormoopidae > Pteronotus > Pteronotus mesoamericanus. The sequence continues at coordinate 23,526,283 of NW_026555234.1, read as the reverse complement.
GCTTGTTAGAGATACATAAGTTGCTGTAAGAAAGTTTGTTATATATATATATTTTAGTTTTTAGAACATACAAATTTTCTAACTCAGTTTCACCGAATATCATTACTGAGAAACTTCATAATGTATTGGACATGACTTTTTCAGCTTTTTGACCAAATAAGCAATTGACACCCATATGTATCAGCAATTCCTCCGATGTCGTGAGACAAGTTAAGCATAACTAAATCAAGACTAGGTTTTTTGACTCCCCTTTTCATTCAACAGTTAGGCCACTGTGGAATCCAGTGCCTGACACATGGCTGACACTACACATGTTTCATGGATGAGAGAATAAATGAATGAATGAATGGCTCTGTCTCTCATACCTTTTGCTTGTGGACCACTTTTGTACCCTAAATTAAGAATCTGAAAGAAATTGTCGTGTGCCTTGTAGTTGGGCACTGAGAATGAGAGCAAAGTTTCTAGTTTTGGTACAAATTCAGAGACATCCAAAGAACAACCCCACTTTAAAAATATTTTTCATTTGCCAAGGGACAGTCATTCAGAAGAGACATGCCTGATGTGAGGACTAGGTTCTAAATCAGCCACAAGAGGAAGGTCACAGGTAATCAAAACTGCCCTTGAACTTTTATTAGGGAGGTGCCGCGCCAGAGACTTGGAGGGCTGTTTCTCAGCCACTTTTCCCTCCATGATTGGAGCACATGGCTGTTTTCTTGTTTGAATACCAATGAAGCAGGTAGCTTGAATTTTGGGGTCATATATTTGAAAAATGTGTATTTTAAGCAAAAGACTGCACAGTGGATAGTTTGTGGGTATGGAGAAAAACCTAGGCAGAATAGATTCATTGCTCATGTCTCATGCTCACCCTGGGGCTCATGCTTGTGAAAACCAATATCTACTTCCCCTGCCTGTTCTCTCTGTCCCCCCCCCTCTCATATAGGTGAACTTATAAAAGTTAAGTGCATGTAAGATTTGACTTCATTGTTCCCCTAGTTCATGGGGAAGACTGAGCCAAGTGCTGATAAAGTATAACAAATTATCTTAAAATCAACGTTCATATTAAATGTCTTTATTTTATTTTGTGGTGCTTCTCAGATGAAAATGAGATGGTTAACCTCTAAACTTTAGAATTAGATGAACTTGCTGGAAGTGCTATGAATTGTTTTTGCTGTGGAGGCTTAAAAAAGAGGAAGTTTTGGTATGGATATGCCTGGGAAATGGAGTACAAATCGTAGGACTACTCAATCTAGAGAAATCTGAATGCAAAAGAAAATCACTCTCTGTCACTACTGCCCTCTTCTCCTTCCCTAAAAAACAAAAATAAAACCCCTGGTTTACTCAGACTTCCTCTTCAAGACTTGGCGTAGGCATCAGAACCTTCTATGCCTGCCAGTTTCCTCAATAGGCTGTTTGTTGCTCTTTCTACATCTCTTTCCTCCTTCCTTCCTTTTCCTCTTACCCATGTCTACTCTTCAATCTCCATTCCCAGTCCTGGTTATATCGTAGCCTCACAGTGGACACAGACCCTGGTCTGACGGATGTCTTTGTAAGAATTTATTAAACGCTAAAAATTAATCTCATAGACCTTGTGAAGGAGGATGTTGCACAGAGACACCTACCTGATTTCCTGGGGCAATGCCTGGGAAATCATTTTTTTGGCTCCGAGAGGATGATATTTTAAGTTGTTGTATATTTGCTGATCTTGGGGAGATTGTTGGAACCATCCTGCGTGCACAGGAAGTTTGGCCTCTTGGCCCAGTAAGCTCAGAGTCTAAATATTTGGAGGATGAATGCTTGGAAATGCATTTAAACATTTAAAGCATTTTACTTTTTTTTTTTTTTTTGTTCCTGCTAAGTCTCATTGTTAGTGTGATATAATTCTGCAGCAAGACTCTAGCTGTTAAAGGTATGAACCTCCTGGACAAGTCCAGGCCCGGGCTTCACCTCAGGTCTTGGTGTGAAGCCAGAGGTGCATGTCTATTGGCTAATGTCCACAGCCCTGAAGTGTGTTATTATCACAATCACTCGCCTCCAAAGCCTGTGTTCTAAAGTCAGGCTGAGGGTCTGCCCAAACCCCCCACTGAAACCAGGAATGTAACTTAGACACACACATGCACACACACAATTTTCCGAACCAAATGCTGCAGTTTTCCCTTCATTTTGTCCGTACTGGGCCTTTATTATTATCGTCAACTTTCAACCCTACCCTGATGATCATCTGTGGTCTGCTGTCCTCTCTGGCCTACCAGGCAACATACCTTCGGGTTGGTATATGCTTAGAGAGTACAAACTAATATGAGTGCTTTAGATTATGTAAAACATAATTAGGGCCGCAAATTTGCTGCAAAAGCAGCCTATGTGTTTATAGAACTCAGGAGCAATTATAAGCAAGTGGGGTATTTTTCATGTTCTTAAGATTTTCTCTAGTACTCAATTATATAAACCCTTCACTTATCCCAATCAAATTATCTAGGTACTTGCCAACTATCTACTTTGCTATGCTATAGAGTCACAAACTCTTGTTGTCTCAATGGGATGGGAGGGAGCATCAGCTTCTTTTCTGAAATTCGAAGTGGAAAGGGGTGGGGAGAGGAGGGTGGGGTCAGGTGAGTGTGGGTGTGCACCTGGCCTGGTAATTGTCACGGTAAGGTGTCTTAGACAACATGATGATAACCTCCTCAATAGAATGGGGATGCGATAGCAACAGCGAAAATGATATTACATGAAGCCCGATGCCCAGTCTATCCGCCTCATATAAACAAAGTGCAAGAGAAACATTTCAAGGGCGACCAACTTGTAAATCGAGGAAGCTAAACAGGACAGAGAGGTGCTTGCTGGAGGAGACAACGCTTCCACCTCTTTGAAAAAACTTTGCCCAATCTAATTTAAAATGTCCAGTCTTAATGAAAGTCTAACCCTCATCCCGCCGATGGCCCCTCGGTCCTCCCGTCTCCATTGCTGGGCCCCTCAGCTGCATCCCTGCATAACTCCAAGCCTGCTGAGTCGGAACAAAGACACTGGTGATTTGTACAGTGGCTGGTGGCATCTAATTCGCAGTGATATATGACATGGATTAGTGCACAGTGGCCATCTGCTGTGGAGGAGGGCGATAGACAGAACCTGTTCCACTGTGGCAGACGCCTGCCCCGCTCTGGCCAGCTGGCCGAGAGTGGACGAAGTTGGACAGGGCAAATGGTACCCTTGGCAACCCTCTGGGGGGAAAATAACTTGAGGACCTCTCCCTAATGTGCCTATGTTTACCCGTCTTCTTCACACATGCATGTACATCACAGACCTGATATGACACAGTACAACTGAGACTGTGGAGAAAAGGAAGGAAGCACATGCCCATAAGAGTTGGCTGGCCATGAGCATGAAAGGTAACTTTGAGGTTCCTGGCAGCCTGGGCAAAAAGAGGAAGGCTGATAAATCATGGGGCTTGTGTTGTCTGGGAAAAGAAGCAAAGCAGTTTCTTAGGCTGAGTTGAGTTTTTCTTAACAGTTGTAAAATCCAGTTTTCCCCTTTTGACTTGATAGAGAGGAAAAATTGAATTTCTCAGGATGTACATAAGAAAATGTCCCTGCTAGACCTGTCAGCAGGACAGGGACCAGAACCTGGATCCCTTAGCTGCTAATGAGAAAGAGGTAGCTCTCAGTGGCTCACTAGGCCTGGCTTATTTAACTTTGCCGCTTAAGAACTAATAGGATCGTGATTTTACCTTTTTCTCTTTGCATATCTGTGTTTTCTAAAATTTCCACAATGAACACATATGGCATTGTCGTGGGAATGTACTGGTTTTGGGTCTGTTTGAGCTGAGATCCCTTCCTCACCCCTCCTTCCACCGCTTTGTATTCAGAGGACCGGACCCCTCCTGGCTCACATTCGCAGACCGCAGGTCAGCCAGTTCCTGACTCGGCTCTGCCAATGGGAGGCTCTGGTGGGAGTGTGGACAGCGGGAGGGAGGGAGAGTCAGGGTATTTCTCCCCCCTCCCCTCCACTCTGTGCTGGGGTGGCATCCCTGGCAGCTGCTGCCTCTCTTCGCGGGTGCCAGCTCTCACCGGAAGCCTGAGCAGTTCCAGCTTCCTCTGGGTAATCCCAGGCCCTGGGCTCCGGGAGCATCACCTCCTCCCTTTGTCCCTCCAGCCTGGGAGTGGCGGCAGCTTCCTGCTGTGGCTAGTCTAGTCTCTGGTTGCCTCACAGTCCTGGTTTGGCTTTTACATTTCTTTCATCTCGGTGCATTACGTTTCCTCTGTTTTAAATATTCAGAATGGTTTCGGTCTGCTGGTTGGGCCCTGACACAAGGAAATAAAAATGTATTAGAAACGAAAAGGAAGGGGGCGAAAGAATGGAGAGGAGCGTGAGTTGGAGAAGTTTCTGAAGAAGCAGAGGACTCCACAGGTTCTGGCAGCACACACGGGGGGATGTCCAGCCTCGGTGCACACCAGTTGCAAAGGACGTCTGCTCACCTAAGGGCCTTTTGAGGCACATTCACACACAAAAACAGCAATTTTACTCAGAGTTGTCAGCTCCAGAAGTGAAGGATAATAATCTGTAAGGTACACACACACACACACACACACACACACACACACACACACACCCGACACACAAGAACCCATAGGATTTAGAGTCCTAAGTCAAGAACTCATGTCCTGGCTGGTGATCGATATTGCAGTTGACTCTGCAGCCTCCATTTCCCCCTCCCACACGCACAACAGCCGTGGGGCTTGGAGGGGAATAATCTGACCCCCAGCTTCTGGTGTGCAGCCTCGATTGAGACGTGGTCACTGTCTAATACATACATGGATCTGTACCCCCAGCCTGAGCCAATCAGAACATGACGTTCCCCAGACCACTGGTGCCATAAAACCGAAGCTTAGGACATGTGTTTGATGATTGAAGGACAAAAAGTCCTCTCCCCCAGATAGTGTGGTGGGTCCTGAAACTGCTTCAGCTTTTTACTACTACATGGGAAAAGATCCTGAGAATTAAGCTAACACATAAAAGAAGGGTAAATCCAAGAAAACCAACATAAAACAGAGCTGGATTTCTGGTCAAACTGCGCCTGAAGCCCACTCTGCCACTGGGCTTTTTCTGTTGCATGACTTCATACACTCCATATTTTGATTTGGGTTTTCTGTGACTTGCAACCAAAAGCATGCCAATCGATACACAGACATGTTGTTTTATTGGCAGTGAGTCCATGAGACAGTCACTTAACCTTTTTGATCCTGTTTCCTCATTTATAAAATGGAACTATTAAAGTAATTTATCTTAAATTTTCGTGAGGCTCAAATGAGGTAATAAGTGAGAAAGTGCTTTGTAAATTATAAGCAGTTACTTGAGTCTTCTTATCACGCATGTAATTTATTTCAATTGTTAATGTAGCTATATATCTCCTACATATAAAAAATTTATTTTATCAAGCACACAGTTCTATCACACCCACTTCACTGCTGTATTGTGAGTGTTCATTAAGATTGATCAACAATACCATTATTTCGCTCTGTGCAGCTCTCAATAATTTACTTTTAAAGTCCCAGGCGACTTGTGTAAGCTTGAAAAGCTTCACTTCAAAACTCTCAGCCACATGGAACTGAATTGAGTAACCCTTTCTGTGGCCACTCATAACTCACTTGTAACGCGTGTGGTTTTCATTGCCATCTGGAGGAGCCCATGCAAGTGCGCGTGGGACAGTCCTCCAAAAAGGACCAGCTGGTCCGCTCTGCCCTTGCGCTGTCTTTGACTTGCTGCCCTGAGGTTGTTTGGTAATCTGAGAGAGAGTAGTTTAGGCAGGAACCTTTAAAAGGGCTGTAAAACTAAGAACCCCCAGGGAAACGGAGTGTTTAGATTTTGGTAATAACAAAATATTAATGGTAAGTAATCTATCAAGCCTAATTAGGTAAGGTGACTAACAGTTAGGGCCATGAAAATGAAAGTACACAAAAAAGAAGGCTGTATATGTTTTTCTTCCAATCATTGGCATATGCTGGGACAGGACCTGGTATGGCCTTGCTGGCAGGTCACGGCACACAGAGAATGACTGGGGCTGCACGCCTGACGCTCCTGGGGGGCGTGGGGGAAGCCCGGGGCCAGGCGCTGCGGGGCCAGCCTTGGTCCCTTTCCCCAGGCGCTGTTGTTTCTCTCTCTCAACAAGACCTCCCATCGACCCGTTCTCCCTCTCTCTCACCACTGAGCCCGGTCAGGTGCCCGTTATGTTTCCGCTGGGCTAGTCTCTCCGTCCTCAGGCCCAACCCCCTCACTTTACCAGCCTCCCACCTCTGTTCGTCCCCTACCAACTACAGGAGCCGTCTTTTCAAATGATACTATGCTGCACAGGCCCCCTCATAACGTTCTTGCCGGCTTCCTGTGAAGCTCAGACTCCTCAGCGTGGCAAGACATTGTGAGATCTGACTCCTCTTAATCAATCCAGCTTCTCGCACTCCCCCAGTTCCTTGCAAATCAAATCAGAGAGCTCAGACCTGGACTTAGCTCGTTAGGGCCAGCGGGTACCACATTTTTATGGTCATGACGATGACTTGAGCTTGTAATACAGACTCCTGGGCCGCATCCTTACCAGGTGATGACGCAGAGGGCTAGGCCTGGGGGTCTGAAGTTTCAAAGTAACTTCGGCAAAATCAGGTGCAGGTGGTCCTTGCACTGTCTTTGGAGAAACGCTATATGTTAACATTTGTCATGTTGCCATCTACTTTTGCCTGCTCACATCTGCCTGCACCTGGAACCCCCTCGAGGGCAAGCATCAGGTGGCTTTCAGCTTTGTTTCCCCGGGACCTAGCACAGTGCAGTGTACACACTGAGCCCTGGACACGTATTCCTTAAGTGAATAAAAGTCACAGCAGAGCCAGTATCCTGAGGATACGATGGGGAGAGGAGCCATCAGGCACCAGGGCACTCAGTGCAGGGGTCCGTGGGCCCAGAGAGCAGCAGGTCAGGGCCAGGACCTGCTGGAGATGCAAGGGGACATGGGAGGAGTTGTCCGCTGAACTCTGGTCGCTGAGCACAGGGTCAGAGGAGGATCCTCTTCTGCTGTGGTGGAAGGGAGGGGGGTCAGCAATGACTCATCAAGGCAGTGACTCTCACACAAGGAAGGAGACCAGCACTGTTAGCAACAGGAGGGCCTGGGCACGGGCCGTTCCATCAGCCGCGGACTGGGGAAGGGGGGCCTGGTGTTAAGTTCCAGGTTATTGCTCTGGAAAGCAGCAGTTGCTAATTTTGTCTTTAAGTTAGATTCACCTGGAGCAGTGCTTGTAACACCGCATGAGCAAACAAAAGTCAGACTTCCAGGTTCCACCCCAGGGTCACTGAATGAAGCTCTGGGTATGCATAAAGGGGACTTTAGAATCTTTGTACCAGGAGTTCTGAAACTTAATCATCATGTGTCCATGAGTGAGTCTCCCCTGCTCCCCCGCCTGCCCGATACATTCTTGTTGGTACCCAGTGGGCCATATCTATTTAAATAATCACATTTATTCTTCAATTTATTTTATTCGTTAGAGTCCACATATGTGTGAGATCATATGGTATTTGTCTTTCTCTGACTGGCTTATTTCATTTAGCATAATAACCTAAAGGTCTATCTATGCTGTCACAAAAGGTAACGTTTCCTTATTATTATTATTATTATTATTTTTACTGCTAAGTAATATTCCATTGTGTATTTGTACCGCAGCTTTTTTTATCCATGGTATGGTTTTGCAAACAAATGTCACCCCAATAAATTCGTTTTTTAAAAAAAGAGAAAAGAAGAATTACATCTGCTATTTTTAGCTCAGGGAAAATATTTTCCATTGTTCTCCCCACCCCACCTCCCCAGTCTCTTCACCTCTATCTCTGCCATCTCTTTCCCTGTAAATTCTATCAGATGGAGAGTGGAATTGCTGGATCTGACTTCTATGTCTCCAAACTTTCTATTATTTCCATTTCTTTTTCTTTTAGTTTAATGTTCCAGAACAATTTCACAGCGTACTCTGCTAGGTAACTACTGCTCTCTGTTGTGTCCTTTGTCATTCAGCACATCTGTTGAGGTTTTTATTTTGATGATTGTATTATTCATTTCTAAGTTCTCTAAATCTTTAGCATTGTAACAGCCTTTTTTTTTTGCTTAAGGAATAAAATACCATCTCTTAATCCTCTAGAATATTCTACATGTGGTACTATTTTTAAAGTTTTCTTCTGTTTTTAGATGTTGGTTTTTAGATGTGTTTAGTGTAGTTTCCCTTGATGATGTTGGTTTTTCTGGAATATTTGGTGATTCTGGGTTGCGCATTCATCTTTGTATTTGATAATCTTTGTTTCTTCTAAATCAGGGCCAGCAGACTGTGACCCATGGGCTAAACCTTGCTGCTGCCTGTTGCGAGAATAAAGTTTTATTGAAACACAAATATGCTCCTTCATTTACATATCATCTGTGGGTTCTTTTGTGCCATATGTAAATGGCAGTGTTGAGTAGCCTATGAAGCCTAGAATATTGACTTTCAGGCCCCTTGCAGAAGAAGTTTGCCAACCCTGCTAGATGTAACCATCACTTTATGGGAACCACAGCTCATGGAGGGACATGGTAATCAACATTTGGCAGATTGATACATCAACCAAAGCAGAATGTGAGAAATTCTGTAAGGCAAATGACATAGTTTTTTCCACAAATGAATGGCACTAAAACATACCACCCTGCCCCTTAGGGGTGTAGAGACACCACTATGTTTTCATGTTCACCCGTTCCATGGGTCAGGGATTTGGACAGGGCACAGTGGATGGAGATGTCTTCTCTGCTCTATGACGCCTGGCGCCTCAGCGGGGATGACTTGAAAGACTGGGCTCAGCTGGGGGTGTTGACTGGACACCTCCCTGAGGCCCCTTGTGTGGCTGGATTCTGAGCAGGGCCACCTCGAGAGGGAGCTTTGGAAGGGTCAACACTGCAAGAGGACCAGGCAGAGGTTAGGAGACCTTCCTGACTTCACCTTTCTAGTCAGGCAGCATCTTCGCTCCCAGGGCTACTGTTCTGTGAGTGACTAAGGCTGGCCCAGGCTCAAAAGGAGGGGACTGAGACTTCACCACTTGATGGAGTTGGGGCAAGCTCACCTTGCAGAAAGTGGAAGATGTTGCTACAGCCGTTTTGGAAAGAAATGCAATCTGTCACAACTGGCTATTAAAGGATGTTAATAATTTATTGTCATTTCCTTCAGGTGTGGTAATATGTTCATGGATGTTTTAAATCCTTCATGTGTTAGAGAGTCAATTATGTATTTATGAGTGAAATAATATGACATTTGGGATTTGCTTTACTCCAGAAAAAATTGCAAGTAGTGGGAATGGTAGCAAAGATAAAACAAGAATGACAGAATGCTGGTAGTTGTTGAATGTGGGCAATGAGTACTGGCTGTTAGTAATGTCCTCTTTAATTTGTGTATGTTTGAAATTTTTCTACGTTAAAAAAAAGAGAGAAAGTGTGAGTTTTGCCTGTTTATGGATGTGCTTTCTACCGCCAGCGGTTGGGGGTGAGTCAGAGCCTCAGTGGGGAGTGGGGAACGCTGTCACTCCGCCTCGATTTAAGGTTCCCTGTTCCTTCTGGGTGTTGCCAACTCCCTGAGGCTGTTTCCTGCCTCTTCCACCTAAGTGCTTTCACTCACTATTCTAGCCTGAGGAAAACAAACCTGCCAGCCTATTTCTTGGCACTATCTGGTGGACTGGAGGGGCCTACCAGTTTGACAACCAGGCTTGGGTTATTATACTCTCCCCACGGCCGCCCCACAGCTTCCGCCTTCCTTGTACAGCTCCCGCCTTCCTTGTACCTGTGCCCTCAGTGTGGGGCGTGCTCAGTGGCCACTTCTGCATGTGCTCTGCTTTGTCAGTTTTAGTCTTCCGTGCTTCCTCTATTTCGAGGAGTCCTTAAAATTTCTCATCTGATGGTAGCCTGCTTTTTATAGCGTTATTATGGATTTGACCTTTCTTCCCCCTTTTCTGTCATTTTTAGAGATGTTGGTTGGAATTGATAGTATTCATGGGTGCTCAGTTGGCCATTTTGATTCAATACCGTGAGCTTTTTCAATGCATTATAACCAAACAATAGATATACAATTTTGCATCATGTGCATTTTTAAAAAACCTACATTAGAACTTAAGTATTTTCCATTTTATTAAGAACTGTGTAATAATAATTACTCATGTTCATAAGACTGTGAACAAATGATTAAACAAAGTAATCAATGTGAGGAGAAGGAAAGAGGCATTTTGTTGTAATGGTGAACAGTGGATTGAGTGTGTTGTTCCTTAAGATGAAGTAACATTTAGGAATACAGAACTTTTTAAAAAAAATTGTGGTTGATGGGCCTTTGTTATTTGAGGATTTACTTGTGACTCAACAGCTCTGGGAATTTTTATTTTCTCCTTAAGATATTTTGGTTTCACTATGATATGCCTTTATTCTATTAAGAACTTATTGATTCTATCAAGTCACTTTTGTGACTGCAACTGAACATGTATTAGAAATTTTCACTGTATCCTCTGTGTCTTATTTCTCCTTTCAACCTTTTGTTTCTCCATGCTGCATCTGGACATTGTCTTTATTTTTTCTTTTCTTTTCTTCTTTTCTCACCTGATGATATTTTTATTGATTTTAGAGAGGGTGAAGGGGGGAGACAGTGAGAGAGAAAGAGAGAGAAACATTGACTGGTTGCCTCCCCTACACGCCATCACCAGGGATTGAACCTGCAAACTTTTGGTGTATGGGACAAGGTCCAACTAACTGAGCCCTCTGGCACGGCTGGACATTTTCTTTTTATATATCACTAATTCTTTGCTGCTTTGTATAATCTGCTGTTAAATTTGTCCTGAGTTAGGGATCTGAGTTCTTAATTTTGGCCATTTTATTTTCAATCCTATAATTTCCATTTGATTATGTTTCAAATCTGCAGTGTCACTTTTATAGTTTATATATCCTTGCCAAAGTTTTAAAGCTTATCTTTTTTCTCTGTTAACATAGTAAGCATAGTTGTTTTATAGTCTGTGTCCTGTTCAAATCTGGAGTATCTCTGGGGCTGTTTCTGTTGCCTGCTGTTTCTGTTAGTTCTTACTCATGGTGTTTTGTCATGTACACGTGCCTAGTTATTCTTGATTGTGTCCTAAACATCTTATTTTGAAGGCTTAAGGAAATAATCTGAGGTTTAGGATAATACTATCTTTATCATGAGACAAGTTTTGTTTATTTCTACAGCATGTGAGTGGATTAACAATCTGGGATCCGCTTAATCCCAGCGAGCACCGCGTGAAATGTCTGAGCCCCGGGCGATGGAACACTGGGCTGCAGTCTGCGGGTTGGGGGGGTCGGGGGGGCGGTGACTTAGCTCCACTTTATCCTTGCGCTCACGCTGCTCTTCTTCAGCATCCCGACTCAAAGGAGGGGTGGAGAATCTATTTTATTGAACTTTTTCTTTTTTTTACTTCTCATCCCTGAGAGGCTGTCGGTAACAAACTCCTCCTCTCAGCCTTTCTTCCAGGTTGACAAATGTTCCCTCTACAAAAACAGTGTGGCTGCCAAGCTCATGTCTCTGGTTCATGTCTTCTGGATCTTGGTCCTTAAAGAAGAAGTCTCTCTCCCTCTGGTAAATTGAAATATGCTTCTCTTTGCTTCAAGAAGAATAAAACCTCCTAGTGAAAACTCTCTATGAGGTGAGAATTCCCTCTGCACCTTACCCAGGATTCCCAAACCTGGCCGATGAAGAGGAATCACTTGAGGAACTTTTTAAAAAATCACCCAGCCCTGGGATGCGTGGACCTTGGTAGGTGAAGATTGCCTCAGGATCTGTGGCCATGAATGATTTTAAGGTCATTTTTGTATCCTCAGCATTTGTGCGAACTTTTTCCTAAGAAACCACTTGTGCTTCGGCAAACCCTTTCATGGAGCTCTTTTCCTGTGGGTAACTACCTGGATAGGCACTGAAACCGATTCTAGCCAGTCGGAGTGCGCACTCTTCCTGGCCTGAGTGGTTTCAGTGTGTCTGTGTAACTGAATTAGAGATAAGCAGACTCCTTCCTGGGATTTTGTTTCACGGACCATCGGGAAAGATTCGTACCTTCCACGGTGGTTGTTGAGATGGGGGCCAGTGAACCTGGCGTGACTTGTGGCCATCTTGCCTTCTGTATACAGAAAGCCTGGGTAAGAGGTGAATAAATGAAGGGAACAGATCTCTGACAACGTAATGAAGCTTTTGAATCTTGTACTAGATACCAGTTGTACCCCTGGACTTTATAGTTACATGAGAGATATATCCTATTTTGTCTGCTTCAGCTAGCTTGAGTTGGGCTTGCATCACTCACAAACAACGAATACACTGTCTCTCCATTCTAGAGAGACTGGTGTGACTAAGCAGGTTGCCATGACAAGAACTCAGGCCTAGGGAAGAAGGCAGTTGCTTAGCTGTGAGGTACCTGGGATATCTGGTCTGGTAGGACCAGAAGCACAGTACTAGACTGGAAGCCCATGAAATACAGTAAGCACACAGACCAACCATCTCTGTCCTGTACCCGTTTAGACATCGCTAACTGATCACAATATTCTTTCTTACAGAGTCAAGACAAGTCATTGCAACCTAACTCATTAACACAGAACTCCAGGCAGCCACGCTCATTGATTTGGATTTGTGTGTATTTCCCATCCTGGATTTAATGCCTGAAGACTGAGTTGCATTTGTCTAGGAGCTAGGGTGGAGCTTGGAGGTTAACCCAATTTTAGGTGAGATTTCTTCCTTGTGGATACTTTCAGAATATTGCCTAGTCAATACATTATTATTAAAAATACTGTGAATGTGAATAATGGTAAGGTATCAAGCTTACTTTTTATACCTTTTAAATATTCTACAGGTAACCGTAATGTTGATTTCTGAATCCATACCCTTCCACTGCTATCTTTGTTTCCCTGAGTTTTTCAGAGTAATGATATTTTCAGTTGTCTCTGAGTATTGTCAAGCACTGCTGTTTTTGGAGTTGTCTCTCTGTCATTTACAGAGAATGCCCAGGAGATCTCAAAGCTGACACATGACGTATCACTTGGCAATGAGAGATTTTCCTCCTGCAGCGGCACACTTCTTCCTTTTGCTAACCACCTTAATTCCTGCTCTTCTCAATCTGAGAATCAATAACAGTCCATGATGTGGATTTTCATTTATGTTTTAAGTTCAACCATTTCCCCATAAACAAGCAGGCAGATGTCCTAGTCATGTGATTTAAATGCAATCACTAAGAAAATCTATAACAAAGAGTTCCACGGGCTTTAGCAATCTAGGACAGCAAAACGCCATTTAAACCTCTACCTGTTTCCCATCTTTCTTACAATCCATTACATATTTTAAAAGGAATGCCAACCGTATTATTATTGTAGAAATAGTGGTTATTTTTTCTCAGGGTTTTTAACTGACTCAGATTAAAATGACAATGTTTTAGGAAAAATGTAAATATCACTCAATGCTTTTAAAAATGATTATATATCAGAAAGATTGTAAAATACCCATGAATAGGGTTGAAAGTGCACTCACTTTGGCTAACTTTAGTAGTTCCTATTCATCATCAACTTCAGTTCTAATTGCTAACATTTATTTAACATTTAAATGTGCCAGGTACTGTACTAAGTGCTTAACTTTTTTTGTTTCATGTAATCCTAGCATAAGAAGTATGTACTCTTATCCTCCTTATTGTATAAATGAGGCACTTGAGATGTGCAGAGGTTGGGTAACGTATCTGGTATTATAACTATTAATTAATTAGTGTAAAGCCAGCACTTGATTTTTGAGTTTAGAACCTGATTTGATTACTTGCCTGTTTATTCATTAGAATCACATGCAAATAACAGAAAACCTAAAATTTATAGTGGGTTAGTTTACCCCTTCCCCTTGTGTTTAAGGGGTCTGGAGAGAGTCGTCCAGAGCCGGTATGGCATGGTGCTAGAAGGTTGGGTTTCCACTGTCTTGTTGCTCTGCCAATGTGTGACTTTGATATCTGAAATCACCTTATGGTTCAACATGGCTGCTGGAGCACCAGTCATCACATCTGCATTTTAGGAAGTAGGAATTCACACACCAGTTCTACTTCAGGTCTCTGGTTTGAATCTAGTCACAAGGTTATACCTACCCTCAAGGGAGGCTAGGAAGCGTAGCCTTCATTGTGGGCAGGTGTGGGGTAGACATGTGCTCAGGACGAAGGGACAATGAATATGGGAAAGGTTCAAATAACAGTTTCTCCTTTTATGTAATTTGTGTAAGTACCAGAATTTTATATTTTTGTATCCAATAATAGTCATATCATTAAAAAAAAAATCAACTCAGAAGAACTCCATTCAAATGTTGGTTAGATACAGTCAGACATTTCACAAAACAAATTGGATCCCTAAATCTAACATGACATAAAGCAAGAGCTTGACATTATAATTTGTCTACTACACAGAGGTCATTCCTGTCTTTAATGCTAACATGAGAGTGAGTTCTGCTACCAGGGAGTATTCTAATGGACATGGTTTCATGCTCTTGTTAATTATTTTCCTACTTAACCATTGACGAGAAGCCACTCGAGACAAGTTTCCTCACTGCTGACTCTCTCCTTTATACTGTGCCAAAATCTGAGCTGGAATGTGTATAACTGTGAAAATTCATTCATTCAGTAAAAATTCCAGGTACAGTGTTAGGCATCTCAGTAACACTAACACTAGTATGATCCTACACTCTTGTTAATTTTCAGAGGGTTTACATGCCTGCCATCTGCTGTGATCTGCATCTCTGGGAATATAAATTTACACAATCACCAAAGTCTTGGAGGAATGACCCAACATTTTTCCATGTGGCAAAGTATTTATTAAGTTCTCGCTCTTTTCTAAGCACTAGTGAGACATGCAGAGAGGAGATTTAGTAAATTGCACCTCTTTTCACTGCCTGAGTTCAGAACTAATTCAGAGATAAAATAAAGGAGTAGAGCGGAAAAAGATGAAAATATCGTCTTTATTACTGATAAAGGTTATTTAGGATGCGGCTTAGGTGGAGACCAGTGGTGGGCTTCCTACTACTGGTCACTCAAGTTCGGCAGGCTTCACACTTAGTCTCATGTGCTGACAACCACAGACAGTCAACATGGGGCTGGCCCCTATAAAACCTTCATATGAAGGAACCAGCTGGTAGACTAGACTGAGACAAACTTGCTTTACTTCCTGGAGGAAGGCCGAAGTTACCCAGGAGTGTGCCTCGCCATGAAGGGATGTCAGGAGTGAGCGGTAATACGTTCCCTCATCTGTCTCTGCCCTCCACAGAGATCAGCCCTGAACCACAGCGGAAACTCACCATGATTTACTGAGGGACGTTCCTGTCTCTCCTGCTTCTCTGATAGAGGGAGAGACTTTCTAGAGCTGAAGTCTGCTCTTTTGCCTTCAGGCACATCAGCTCCGTGGCTGTCTCTGTCAGTCAGCTAGCCCCTTCTACCATTCTTTTCCAGAACCACCTCTCAGTTGGGGGTGACCATATGAGATTTTTGATTTTGGATACTGAGTAGGTGGAAGTTCCTGGGGAGGATGCCATTCCCAATTTAAAAGGCAGAGACTTTCTAAAGGAGAGGGTTTTGTTGACCCTTTGTTCACCTTTTATCTTCCTGCCTGGAATGGGAAGATGGGGCCCAGAGGGGCCGTAGCTATTGTATCTTGCCATGAGAAAGCAACTCATGCAAGGATGGAAATGGGCCTCCTGCTAAGAATGCGGAGCAGAGCCGGAAAGCACTTGGATCCCTGATGACGCTGTAGAGTGCCTTGATGTGATCAGGGCTAGTTCTCACAAAGACCCCCAAATGATGTGCGGTTTTTGCTGTGTGCTAGGGTCTGAACGTCTGTGTCTCTCAAATGCATATGTTGAAATCCTAAACCCCAAGGTGATAGTATTAAGAGGTGCGGCTTTGGGGAAGTGATTAGGTTATGAGGATGGAGGCCTCGTGAATAGAGCTGGTGCCCTTATGAAAGAGTTCACAGAAAGCTCCCTGTCTTTCCCCTACATTTGAGGGCACAGTGAAAAGACATCTGTCTTTAGCTGGGAAGCTTGCCCTCACCACACACTTAATCTTGGGCTACCCAGACTCCAGAGGTGTAAGAAATAAATATCTTTTGCTTATACGCCACTCAATCTATGGTATTTTGTTACAGAAGCCCAAAAGGACTAAGACACTGTGTGGCAGAACTGGAATACTGAATTTTGGTTATTAGGAGCTATAATTCATTTTTAAAACATTTTTTGGGGGATAAGTATTTGACTTAACATGTTCAAATATCTAAGGCAAATTAATGTTTTTGGAGTTATATACTTTTTAGCTTTATTTCTTGTATTAATACAGCTTTTTTAAAAATAATTTTTTATTTTTCTATTACAGTTGATATACAGTATTATATTAGTTTTAGGTGTACAACCCAGTGATCAGACATTTATATAACTTACAAAGTGATCACTCTTATAACTCTAATATTCATCTGACACCATACATAGTTATTACAATATTGTATTTCCTGTGCTGTACTTGATATCCTAATGACTATTATATAATTACCAACGTGTACTTAATGCCTTCACATTTCTACCCATTCCCCTAACTCCCCTACCCTCTGGCAACCATCAAAATGTTCTCCATGTCTATGCGTTTGTTTCTGTTCTGCTTGTTTGTTTTTTAGATTCCACATATAAGTGAAATCATATGGCATTTGTCTTTCTCTTTGTGACTTATTTCATGCAGCACAATACCCTCAAGATCCATCCATGTTGTTACTGATGGCAAGATTTCATTCTTTTTTATGGCTGAATCATATTCCATAGTATATATACACCAATTCTTCTTTACCCATTAATCTACTGATGGACACTTAGGTTGCTTCTGTATCTTGGCTATTGTAAGTAATGCCGCAATGAACATATGGATGTATATGTCTTCTCAATTTAGTGTTTTGGATTTCTTTGGATAAATACCCAGAAGGAGAATTGCTAGGTCCTTCCATGTCTCTCGTTATAGCCTTTCTAAATCTATGTTGTCAGTTATAAGTATTGCTACCACAGCTTTTTTTCACTTTCATTTTCATGAAATATCTTTTTCCATTCTTTCACTTTCAGTCTGTGTGTGTCTTTCTATCTAAACTGAGTCTTTCATAAATAGCATGTGTAAGGGTCTTATTTTCTTACCCATTCAACTTATCCATTCTTATCTACTCAACTTATCCATTCAACTTATCTGGTTCTTATCTATGTCTTTTGATTGGAGCATTTAATTCATTTGCATTTAAAATAATTATTGATAGATATGTATTTATTGCCATTTTATTATTCATATGTTTTACTTTTTCTTCCTCTTCTTAAAGAAGACATCTGACATTTCTTGTAATACAGGTTTGGTGGTGGTGAACTTCTTTAGCGCTCTTTTTTTTTTTTGGACTGGGAAGTTCTTTATCTGTTCTTCAAGTCAAAATGATAGCTTTGCTGGGTAGAGTAATCTTGGTTGTATGTTCATGCTTTTCATCACCTTGAATATTTCTTGACACTGCCTCCTGGTCTGCAAAGTTTCTGCAAAGAAATCAGCGGAAAGTCTTATGGGAGCTCCCTCATAGGTAACTAACTGCCTTCCTTGCTGCTTTTAAGATCCTCTCTTTGTCTCTAACCTTTGGCATTTTATGATGCGTCTTGGCATGGGCTTCATTGGTTTCATCTTGTTTGGGACTCTGTGCTTCCTGGATTTGTGTGTCTTTCCTTCACCAGATTTGGGAAGTTTTCAGTCATTATTTCTTTAAATATGTTCTCAATACCTTGCTCCCTTCTATCGTTGGTACCTCTGTGATGTGGAAGCTATTTGGCTTGATGGTGTCCCAGAGGTCCCTTAAATTATTTTTATTTTTTAAAATTCTTTTTTCTACTTTCTGTCCTGCTACCTTGTCTTGTAAATCACTGATGGGATCCTCTGCTTTATCTAATCTGATGTTGACTCCTCTATTGTATTCTTCATTTCAGTTATTGTATTATTGATTTTTGACTGGTTATTATTTATGGTTTTTATGCTCTTTTTATGCTGTTGCAGTTCTCACCAAGTTCCTTGATCATCCCTATAACCATTGTTTTGAATTCTGCTTCTAGTAGATCACTTATCTCCATTTCATTTAGGTTTTTTTATTGGATATTTTCCCTTGTTTGGGATATGTTTCTTTTGGGACATGTTTCTTTGTCTCCCCATGTTGACTGCCTCTCTGTGTTTGTTTCCGTGTATTAGGTAGATCAGTTATGTCCCCCAGTCTTGGTAATGTGGCCTTATGTAATGGGTGTCCTATAGGACCCAGTGGTGCAGCCTCCCTTGTCACCAGAGAGGGATTGACCATCAGGCTGATTGACTAGAAGAACTGGTTGTGACTAGAGGAGGAACCGCTGTGCAGCCGTCAATCCCATGGAGCAGAATTTGCTTTGGTAGGGCTCTGGTGCCCACTGAGACCACCATTTGAGTGTGTCACTCATGGAGGTGGTTGGGTGGTGCTGCAGTGTGGTCAGGAGCTGGCCACCGGGTGCACTGGCTCTGAAGGCTCCTGAGAGGTACAGGCCAAGGTATGCCACCCCCTGTGTCCTGCCATGGGACACAAGCATGAGCTACAAAGTGATCTGAAGATGCCTGCTTCTTGTGCTGGGCTTGGAGGAGTCTAGGTGTGGCCAAGCTGTTAACTGAGTCTGGCTGTTGCTAGTGCTGGGCCTGGGACCACTTAACAAAAGGTACAGGGCATGCTGAGGGCAGATGCTGCTTATTTGGGGTTTGTGAACCTTTGAGAGGTTTTGGGAAAGCCTACAGCATGAGCTAAGACAGGCTGTTTTTATGGAAAAGCCACTGAAATGAGCTTGGTTGGGCCCCAAATTTGGGTGAGTTGGGAGTCTTATGGAATCAGCAAGGTTGGGTGAACAGTGCTAACCAGGTTGATGGAGATGTAGATATGGTCTAAGGCTGTACCTGAAGGGGAGGGTTCAGCAAAGGAAGAATGGTTTCTGCCAGCACTTCTGTCTGGGAGAAAACTGTCCCTTCAGCCCTTGCCCCAAAGATAGAGAATTCAGTTTCTCCTCATATGTCTCTAGTGCTTTTCAAGCTTCTGAACCAGTGCCCATGAGCCCATCAGTGAGTAAGTTTGCAGGCACTTTATGAGGAATGCTTGAGACTCCAGGACCCCTCTGTCTCACTCAGTCACAACCTCTGTTGATATTAACAGGAAGAAGATATGGGGAGTCCTTTCCTAACACTGGAACTGTGGGCTGGAGGGTCTTATGTGGGGCTGAGACCCCTTGCTCCTTCAGGGGAACCTTGGAAGTTGAGACATCCCTTCTGGTTTTAACTGCCACACATGGATATGAGACCAGCCTGTTCTGCATCTCTGGCCTTCCTACCATTTTCTGCATGGCTTCTGTCTATCCTTAGTTATAGGGCTTCTGTTCAGCTAGATTTCAGGTGGTTCTCAGTGATGATTGTTCTGTATTTTAGTTGTAATTTTGATGTGGTTGTGGGAGAGTGCCAGTACTGCATTTGCCTACCCTGCCCTCTTGACCTGAGCCTGTATGAATACAGCTTAAAAGTTACATAGAAGTGGGGAATGTAGAGGCTGGAAGACTGAGAACAATTGGAAGAAAGGACTTTTATATCCTGGACCTCACTGTTCCTAATGTCTAAGCTAGAAGGAAATTTGCAGTGCTTGTCCAAAGAGTCTCAGGCTGTGTTACCTGCACTTCCCAGGGGGCGTTTCCTGGGCTGCTGCGGGGGTGCGGGGGTGCAGGGAAGCTGTGTCAAGGGGCTCTGGCTTCCACCCTGGTTTAAAACCTCCACATTTATCTGTGGCCTCCACTGGGATTCCTGGTAACAATGAATCTATGTTGTCAAGTGAAGTTTAAAGTAACTTATTCAGTTAAAATTAAGTTTAAAAACTACTTACTTTTTCCAACACTCTTATTTTATAAATAAGGAAGCTGACACCCAGCAAAGGTCAAATGACTTGATCAAGTGGCAGATTACGGCTGAGTTCCCCAATACCCTCCCTTCCTGTTCCCAGTGTATTGTTATTCCTGAATTAATGCTCAATTTCCACAGGTTATGAAAGAGGGAATTTCCTCTAAATGGTCAACTCTGTAAGAGTTGATTTCTTTGGACCAGCTCCCCTGCTAAGGGCCACACAGTGGGATTGCCACAGGGCTGTACACTCCAGTCCTAGAGGACATAACACAGCTGCAAATTCCAGAGGTGTGTGGATTTCAGGTTTGGTTTGATCAGGGCTCTCATTCAGTAAGCTCTGCTCTCTTCTGTGGGCTAACTCAGCCTGGCTCCCCACGTGATCATATTCTAGGGGGACTGGCATGAGGATCCTGAAATCATGACATAATCCTGACCTTTGCTCCGACTGGCCCACCTATGAACCAATGACCGCAGCGAGCTGTCTTTGTTTCTAAAGACAACTGCCTTGTGTTTTTGATGTCTGTCTAATGTTCTGTTTATCATGTCTGTGCTTATTCACACTTTTAAAAGTACCTTTTTAACTTAATTATCTTATATGAACTAGTGGTAAATTTCCTTTTTTTCTTCCAAGTGTCCTTTTTTGGTGGAATATTGCATGAGGTGTTTTCTTTCTAGGTCCTCATGATTCTGTGGTTCCTGTTACGTCCCTGTAGTGTCGGCGTTGTTTCTGACATTGTCCGACCTGAAGATCTGGGTGGAATTGCCCAGGTTTTGCAGCTTGCACTGTTAAAGTGATCTGTTCATCCTTTCTGGTTGATGGGGCTGAGTGTGTAGTCCCTCTGCAGCATTTCTTCAGTATCCTCTCTGTGGGGGTGATTTTGGCATGTGAGGTTGGGGTCTAGGAAAATATGGCAAGTCCCATAGTGAGCAGAGGTTGCCCAGGGAAACTAATGTCACCGGACCTCTGTGGCTTCAAAGCCTGCCTTGGCAGCCCCTCTATTTCCCCGGGAAGGATCGGGGAGTTGGGACTGGGGCTGTGGGATATGTCCCAGACTCTGAACTTTTAGAAAGTCCCTGTGTTTTCTATTTTGTCTGCATTAGCAGCAAATCCCTTAAATCAAAATGACCTGTGTCTTTACTCCTAAAAATAATAAAAAAGGATAAAGTTGGCTTGGGGAAAAGAAGCCTTAAAGCATGAATGGGGGGCAGTGAGGTAGCAGGGAAAAGGGATGAGGATGAGGCCCCATCAGAGGACTTAGGAACGGAAGGCCTGTTTTCTTGACGGAGTTCTTGCTCCCAAGAGCATAAAATGGGGGAATAAGGGAGACAGTAGGGACTCTAGGAATTGTGGAGGATATCTCAGCCAAAAGACTACCAGTTATAATTTCATCTGCAGAAGGTTTAACTAAACAAATAAATCAAATGAAGAAAAATGCCATATGAGCTGCAAGTTTTATGGCAGTGTATATATAACTGTACATAAAGTTGTATTTACTGAAATAGCAAAAAATGAAAAGCACTTTGACTGCCCAAGGACAGAGACACAATAAAATAAGCCAAGGTATCAATATAGTGAAATATTACTTATCCACTGAAAGAAATACACATGTGATGACCCTTTAGAACTGTCTGTTAAACCTGGAATCATGAGCCACAAGTGGCTGTTTAAATTTGCACCTGCATGAATTAAAATTAAACAAATATACAATTCAGTTCCTCAGTTATAGTAGCCCTACTTCAAGTACTCAAAAGCCACATGTGGCTAATGCCGACCACCCAAATGCAGATATGGGTCATTTCCATTATTGCTAAAAGTTATGTTGCACAGCGCTGCTCTAGAAAAGCTGGAAAAGTGTTTACATGTGATCGTTAAAATGAAACAAAAGTAGCAGGAGCACACACGCACTGACCACACCAATGTAAAAATCATATACATGCATGGATAAAGACTAGTCAAGACCAGGAAACATTACAATTATTCCCACCAGGGAAATAAATGCACCAGGTAGATTTAAAAGTTACCTTTTCGTGTGAGTGGTCTAGAGTTCAATCACAAATACATGAAATTTTTGAAAACTCTCTTCAGGAAGCCAGTTGTCCTGGCTGTTCCTGGGCTAGACATAGAGAAGTCATCGAGGTGGCATCGGGAGCAGGAGCGTGAGGTTCTGATGCTGGTTTTGCATATGACACTGCTCTGTGGTGTCATGGGAATCACTGCAAGTCCCCTGGCCCGTTCTTTCAAAGAGCCTGTGAGGTCTCTTCCGGCTTCGAGGAATGGTTGAATTTGTCCTCCAGTGGAGGGCAGGTGTTCCAGGGCCTGTTAGGCTGGTCCTTGAAAGGCTGTGAGGGTGGAGAGACAGGGTAAAAATATCAGGGTAGGGAGCAGCTCAGGGAGTCTGGTGGTAACTCTGGATACTGAGGATAAAAGAAGAGAAGCAGGAGAGATTCCCTAGGATGGAGAACCTGGTCAGTGGCAAGATCGGAGGTTGTATTCCAGACACTAAAGAGTGTAAGAAAAATTGCCTCTGTTTTTATTGTTAGAACTGACTCTGAACAGAACCTAAGTGAAACTTCAAGCAGAGCTGAGAAAATTCTAGCTCTTTCTAGTTCCTCAGAAAACCCATCCTCTCTTTCTGGATGGCTCTCTGTGCACAAGTGGTTCACCAACCACCTTCCCTTTGAGTTATCAATAACGCTCCTGAACGGGGTTATTCTTTCATTTGTTCAACCATTCCTCTGATGTTAGACCATAAAATCACACTTCTTGAAATTCACTTATTCTTGAACATGTCTTCTCTGAATCGATTTTACAGTTCTAGCATTTTATCTAAATCATTTCACACTTCTTTTTAAAGTTTGAGGATATGTAGCATTTCACCCCCTATTTCCCTTTTTATATATTTTTTTCCGTTAAACATCACATGGAGAAGTACTTCTGCTAAATAATTGATTTATCATCCACCTTTATGGTTTTTAATATATAAGAACATATTTGCATTCCTTTGATATGTATCATGTATACTATGGTGTGCTTTTCTATGTATACTCTTATTGCATATTTAACCAAAGTAAACTACCTGAATCTGTACCTGTTAAATCCTTTAATGGTATAAAAATGTACATGTATGTGTGTGTGTGAGCTACATGTTCATTGAACACTGGGCCACTTATATGCCATGCCCCATGGGAGATCAAAACTGAAAACACATAGTCCTGTCTTCCAAAAAGTTTATAATCAAATGGACACATGCTTTGTTCATTTCTGAATAGCTTAAAAATTAGAAAGATATCAGGTCCCAAATGTCTATTTTATAGCCAAGGACTCAGAGCTCAAAAGGTTTTTTTTCTTATAAAAATTATGTTTAATAGTTTTCAAGTTCAGTCTCCCCAAAATGACTAAATGCATAGTACAGTCTGGGTATCACTATATTTAATGTAATTTAATTCAATTTACCAACACATTTATTGCCTACATTGTGAGGAGCCAGAACATAAAGATGAGTAAGATGTAGTTCTTGTTCTCAAGCAGCTTGGAGTGTGGTAGGGAAGGCAAACCAGTAAACACCCACCTGCCAGTAGGCACAGTGGATACCAAATAGGTCTGGGAATCCTTCATGGAGAACACTAATTACCAGCATACCAAGTACATGAGCACTGCTGCTAAGGGACAGGCCAGGACTCCTGGAACACATTTTCCACTGACATAGCTCTGGTGAGAGAAGAGGAAGTATCTGCCTCTTCTACACTTCTGATTTGCTGATCAGATCATAGAGAAGCATAGCTCTAAGGTAGTAAGATCAGGGCCCAGAGCTAAGGCTGAAGGACTTATCATACCAGGACTTCCTGCCAATGCAACTCTGCAGGCTAGCTTCCTGTTTTCCCCTTACCCTTCATCAGGCCCAGGAAGGATAGCTTGGTTTTCTTCTACTACAGGACCACTGATTTCTTTCCTGGCCCACTCCTCAGCTAAGAGTAGCCTCAGAAACCCATTAATAACTTTTCACTGACTTTAGGACAAAAATCTAACCTCCCTCCCTTCAGGGCTGGTCCTCACCTGCCTCTCCATCTTGCCCTCAGCCACAAGACAGCATGTTTTCTTTGCTATAGTCATGTGCCCCTCCTATGGTTCCTCAAGCATGCCATCCTCTCCAGTCTTTCCTCCAGCCTCTTATTTATATTCCTTTGGCCTTCTATTCTTGGACTGGCCAAAGCCTAGATATTCATCCGTCCTCAGCTTACATGTCATTTCCTTAGGGAGTTCTTCATTGACCTGAGAAGAGGAAGCTCCTAGATGACCCAGTGCTTCCCTTTTCTTAGTCCTCATTAAACTTTATACGATTATGCCGTTCACTCCTTTCTTCTGTAAGCTCCAGAGGGAGGGCACAGACCACATCCGTCTGGCTCACCATTGTATGCCAGTCCCTGGCCCATCATTTGGTGGATGCAGGGCAGGCTTCATGGATGTGCAACTTGCACAGTTGCACAGGGTCTTGTCCTCAGAAAGGTAGTTTAGTACTAGGTCTAATGATTTGCTGTCACTATCTTAAAAATTCTTAATAGCTTTGAACAAGGGACCCCACATTGTCCTTTTGCACTGGGCCCAACAAATAGTGAAGCTGATCTTATGTGAATGAATAAATGAATTAATGAATAGATATTAGTCTTCACAATTTGTTGAGCCAGGGCAGCTAAGTCTTCTGAAGTCCTAATTTCAGACAAGAAAAAAATGTGATAGGAAGAAACAGCAATGTATAATGCAGACATCTCTATTTTGCTGTTAAAAAAAATTATTTATTTTTAGAGAGAAGGGAAGGGAGGGAGAAAGGGAGAGAAAGAAACATTGATGTATGAGAGAAACACTGATTGGTTGCCTCTCTCATGCGCCCAAATAGGGGCCTGGCCCACAATCCAAGCATATGCCCTGGCCAGGAATTGAACTGGCAGCCTTTTGGTTTGTGGGACGATGCCCAACCCACTGAGCCACATCAGTCAGGGCTATTTTGCTATTTTTTACATATCGTTTGTTCATATGAAGAAAGAGAGGCAATGCCTGAGGGACATACTCTTTCTGTTCTGTGAGACATATTTTCACTTAAAATTACTTTTTATTAAACCATAATGTTTATAAATTTTTGGAATCATGGCTACACCTTCTTTAAAAAAAAAGAAAACAAGAGCAGGAAAAATTTTGCAATAGTGAATGCTATCTAGATTTCTGTGTCTTTAAGGTATATGAACAGCAGCAGGACTATTTGTTTAGATAGTAAAAGCTGTATCAGAAAAGAATGGATCTCTAAGGAAAATGGTGCAAGGTGTGGACTTTCAATTAATAAACTCAAGGACACCAAGAAAGACCATGTCTGGGCTTCGAATTCTTAAGGTCTGCAAAGGACTTCCGGGTAAGCTTTGTGAGGGCAGTTACAAAAGTTCTTTTATTTAGGGTCCTTCTGAACCTTCACCACCACCACCAGCATGGGCTACTGGCTCTCTTCATTATCTTTGCTCAGTTGTGAAGAACGTGGATTCCACCAGAGTGGGGTCTGGAGCTCTATACCGTTTCAAGAAGCTGATTTTTTCTCCCTCCTTTAGGTCTAGAGGACCAGTTCCAGGTCTGGCTTTGTCAATCACTGGTTGTGAGACCTTAATGATTTCCCATCCCCAGACTCAGCTTCCTTGTTTCTAAAGGCAGAGGTAGATAAAGGCTTCATATCACCTCCCACCTGTCTGTCCAGTCCCCCGAAGCTCCACCAAAGGCCATCCCTTTCCCTGTCCCTGGGAGTTTGGAACTCACATCTTGATCTTATCCTCTGGTTCATCCTCCACATCTCCATATGCTATTTCCCATGTTACTCCCATTTCCATATGCTATTTTCTGACCCTCTTTCTTTCTTGCATATGCTGTTGTCTTTGTCCCTGTGTCCTGCTGAATACAGTTCCCTCTCTCCACACTTTTTTGATTTACATGTCTAATGCCTATTTGTCCTTGAAGAAGTTAAATTCCACCCTGCCCAAAGCCCTCTCGAGCTGCGCCCTGCACTCCATATTCTAACAGCCCTGCACGTAGAGTCCTTGTGTTCTCAGAGTTCCGCGCTTCCCTCTGTTCTATCACACCGTTTTGTTATTGTCTATTTCTTGGTTTGTTTTTCTCAGGAGTCCCATTCTTTGAGGCCTGGACTTAGCTTCTTCAACAAGTAGCATGGTTATTGAGACATAGTAGGTGTTCAATCAGTGTTTGTATAATGAATGAACGAATGAACCAATGAAGATGTGAAGGAAGACCTCATTATTGTCAACCTGTCTTTTAGAAAGCAGTACTGCACTTAACCAGGCTTCCTGGAGACACAGTGCCTTAATGAGGGCAGGTCAACAGGTAAAGGTGGAAAAAGGGGTCTGTCTGCCACTCAGCTGGTCCTTCTGCTTGGCCTAGGCTCACATGGCTGAGATCACAGCATAATTATGGGGAATAGCAATAGGAAGCATCAGGAAGCCCCTTAGGTTTTGTATTCCTTGCCTGCATTTGCTTGACATCCTTACCCTATCTTAATGGTATTGGCAGTAGGAAGAAGGGGAGGGAAATACTTCTCGCCACTCATTGTAACTCCTGCCCCGTTGGCCCTATCCCTCCCTCAGAGATACCCAGGAGTGACCGTTAGAGACATGATCCCCAGGCCTGTCCAGGGGAGTGATGGAGTAGAGGGAAGTCACGTAGTCAATAGACCTTCACGTGGTAGGCTCTGCGCTGGTGCTGGCATGGATACGTGAGAAGCAGACACGACGCCTGGCCTAAAGAAGCGAATAGTCTACTGGGAGAGCCAGACCGTGAACAGAACTTTATAGTGGAATGATAATTAGGTAAACTTTTATTCCCAGCTCAGGGTATAAACAACTAAATAAGCCCACATCTCTGTGTTTATGGAAGTGGAAATGTCCAGCAGATATTAGGGAATTTTAATTAGTCAAGTCCTCTATTATACCCGATCCTCCCAGAAGCCTCATGAGTTAGGGATAATTGTTCCCCTGAGATAAGGAAACTGAGGCTTAGAGAAATTAAGCGATTTTCTTGAAGTCATTAATTTTCTGGGATTCCTTGGGATCAGTACCATTTAGATCATCCTCCTAACTCCTGGGTTTTCCATCTTCCAAATGCCCTGATATGCATTCAAGAAATAGTGCTGAAGGCTCGCTAAGATCCCAAAGTGCCTTTGCAATGGTAAGAAGGTATTAGACTCAATATACAATATTTAAGTCTTAAGTGTGTTTTTCATTCTTTGAGAATTAGATATCCATGGAGGGCACAGGACATGTAGGAGCAGGCCTGGGCATGAGGGTAAAAAGCTGCAGCCTGGGCTGGAAGGGTCATTGGGAGGGAGGTAAGACAAGCTGTGGGGCTCCTCTGGGCATAGGGAGGGACCTGGGGTCTACTCTGGCTTCCCCGGGCAGGGGAAAGAGGCCCCAGGCACAGTGGTCAAAGAACAGTGCACACTCAGGCCAAGTCTAGACCATCATTGGCACCAACCAGCATCAGTGAATGGATCCCAGCAAGTGGAAGTCAGCCAGGACGTGAGACTGTGGCCCAGAACACTGCAGCCAGTGTGGCCAAGGCCAAGGCCAAATCTGAACGCAGACCTGCCTGACCCTCCTCCCCCAACACAGGCGGGCGGTAGCGCTCCAAGAGGCTCCCCAACACCCAGGGCACCCACCATCCCACTTTGGTTGACTTTACAACTGAAGTCCCGCCCACCGTGGTTTCTGAGGCTACTGACTTCTTGCCCCAATGAGAAACGAGAAACGGAGGCATGTCTGGGCTTGCGAGCAGATGGAGTGTGGGAGATCTAGCCCAGGCAAGGCAAAGCCAGGGGCTGGAATAAGTGCCTGGCAGTAAATGTGGTAACTGGCAATTAAGTGGAAGAGTAAGTTAGTCAGAACACCATAGTCTTCATTCTGAAATGAGTTTATTGTAATTCTAGGCGAAACAAAACTTTTAGAGCTGATACTTAGAGACATGTTGGCAAGATGGGTTTTTTGTTTTTCTTTTCTAGTTTCAATATAATTCAGCACTTTCACTTTGCGAAGCTCGGCCTGACCTTACTGCGGTCTGCAGAGTGCTGACTCAGCGTCAGGGTAGCACTGGCGCGATCATGACACAAAGCCAGGTTAGAGGCTGTCAGGGCTTCCAGCCTCCTCACTGTGGCTGCCCCACGACCTCTGGAAACCCTGCCTTTATCAGAAATCGGAGCCTTGTTAAAACAGAGGCCTGGATATGTATTCATTCATTCAAAATGTGTCTTAGAAGGATTTCCCCCCCTTCGTTTATAAGCAGGAGAAGGGTGCTGATCTCTCTTAGGTCTTTCCCCCCTTCCCCACATTAGTACAAATGGCAACGGACAGGCTGATGAAGAAAAGGGCAGGGGAAGGAAGAGGGGAGAAAAGAGGAAGAGGTTATGGAAGGCTTACTCCTACTTCCTTGGAAATATCTCATGTGTTTCCAAAATCCTGACTGAGGTGCCCTGGGAAAGGCAAAGGGCCTGGGCTCTTCCCGATGTGTCTGTGTAATTCTTACCTGGCTTTCCTCTGCGACCCAACTGTGAATTTAACGATTCCTCATGTGAAAAACAGAGCCAAAAGTTCCACCCTCCTCTCCAAAATACAGTGTAGCACCTACCCACCCCCTTACCCTCACCACACCTGAAAGCATCAACTTTACATGTTTCACATACTTATCATAAATCAAATCTGCTGTGCACACCAGTAAATAGTGCCAGTAAGTCAGGTGTAACTGAATCAGATTTTGTTGGCCTTGACTTCCAATGGTGAGAACAAGCATGTGCTGACAGATAGGAAGAACGATGAGGCCCGGGTGCTGTGCACCTACCCTTTCAGAAGGCGTAGAGCGTCGTGGAGGCTGGAACAAGGAGAGCCTGGATCCAGTGATGGTACAGGGCCTTCGGGGACACGCTCAGGAGAAGCCAGGCAGAGTCCCATTTTCAAAGCTGAGTGCTGCGGTCTCAGTCAGGGGCTTCTGGTAGGTTCTCTGCATTTTCTCTGCGAGACTGGATGTGAACTCCGGGGCAGATAAAGGGAAGGTCTGAGAAATGACCGATACTCCAGCTGGTGGGATGCAAGCCCTCACTTTACCTCAAGCACCAGGTCTGATCCTCTAATTATGCTGACACCATACCCCAGCTTCTCTTCTTGTTCTAGAAACGCGAGGCTTGGCTTTGTCCTTATTTCATTGCTAGGATCGAGTTACCGCCCACCTACTGACTGCTGATACCCATCCTCAGGGTTGACCACAGCTGCTGCTTTGATCTGTCGTGTTTCGCCTCCCCCAGTCCCGATATCTGTGCCGTCTTCCAGCTCTGCACATTCCCCAGAGGCGGCCTTGGATCCCCCTCCAGTCCCTTTAGGGGCAAGTACAGGTCTATTACCACCAGACGCCCTCAGTCATGACCCCTCCCTGAAAGAGGAGGGGAAATTTCAGTTCATTTTCTCTCTAAGGAAACTCTTCCATTTCTGTAACCAGCCTTTCCCGTGGCAGATTCCACAATATGAATGGTGAAAATGGAACTCTAAAGTCAAATTATGCGATCCCCATCTTCAGATTCTTAATTCCTATTAGTATACTGCACACATGTTGTCAGGAAAGAAACCAGTGTTGCTCCACTGATCGGCCTGTAGAGTTGTTTTTGCCATCGTGGCGACATGGTGCCTGGTCCTCCACAGCACCCACTTTGGGAAATGTTGCCAGTACTGCTGAGAGGCAGTGCAGGGGAGTGGCCTTGATAGGGAACCACTCTGCCTCTGGCTAGACGTGTGGCCTGGGGTGAATCACTTAATCTCATCTGCATCTGAAGAATCAGGCTGATTGTAATACATTACTTTCTAAGGACAAAATGAGATCACTGAAGAAAGGTGCTTAGAACAGAAACTAGAATGTTTTGCCCACTCAGTAGGTAGCATTTGTTACTATGATTTTTCTTCTGTTCTTTGGGGCCACCGCTGGTCCTATAGCCTACAGAGTCTTCAAGGTGCTCTTTCCTGCACAGGTCTGGCCATCTTCTGCAAACATTTTAGATAGTTTTGCTATAATTTAATGTATAAATTACATGTCTATCCAATAAAGACCCTTTGCCGTATTTTTACTCGCTTCTGCAACCTCAGGAGGTTTTCCCACACTTCATTTAATTACTTAAATAGCATGTCAGTGAAAACAGGGATCTTCCTGATGGTGTGTGTGTGGGGGGAGAATTAGCTTTTATTTCTCCCACAAAACATATGGGAAATGATTCAGAAAAAGACAGTTTTTAGAGATACACACAGTGCCCTTTCTTTGGGGAAAAAGAATGGCTTCCTTTTTTGTGCTTGTGCCAAAGTCTGGGATAAAATTGAATTACTACTTGTTTATTTCCTTTTTCTTATGTTATCTTCAGCTGTCTGAGGGCTCTGTCCACTCTGAGTATATCATCCTTTCTCCACCCAGAGGTTGGAGCTCAGACGAATAAAAACACCTCCCTTAGAAACAATAAACAAACAAACAAAAACAAGAAAAAACCCAAACCTCCAAAACAATGAATTAAAAAACTAACTTTATTCTTAACTACAAAGTAACACATCAATATATTCTCTTACAGATAAGGCAAAGTCCCCATTGACTATCAATTTAGTCTTAGAACACTTACCAGTTTGCATGTACACACAAAGGCACACACAGATACCATTGTCTTGCGCTTGCTTTTATGTAAATTGCATACCATTGTATTTTTCAGCTTATGGACTTTAATTAAAAAACATCTTTTATATTGATTTAAGTGATTCATGTGTCACTCATCATTCACAGCTGTAACTTTATCCAGGAACAAAACACTTCAGTTCCTAACAATTAATACCCATGGCAAACTTTTCTTATTAGGTTGCTTAGGTTAGTGGTTTTCAAACTTTGCTACATATTAGATTCACTTGGGAAACTTTAAAAAATCTCACTACCAGGTTTTAGCCCTGGGGCCAATCAAATCAGAATTTCTGGGGATGTGCCAGGCATTAGTAGTGTTAAAAGATGATCGGATAATTCCACTGTGCAACCAAGTTTGAGACCCAGAGGTCAAGGAGGTGCCTAGGTTCTGTCTCCTCTAACCTGATTTCGGGAGACTTCTCGTTTGAATCCATGTTTATAAGGTTTCTGAATCTGTCCTTCATTCAGGCTACCAGAGATGAAACTTGGTAGGTCAGGGGAACTTGCTCTTCATTCACGGCCACAACCAAAAAGAAAAGGTCTTTTCATTGTCATTTCCACTCCGAGAATTTAGAAATATTATAACAGGTTCATTCTGAGCTAGCAATGAAACTTCACAGAATAATCAGGGACATCTGCAGAAGTTTCTTCCCTTTTAAAATGTACATGTCAAAATTCTGGGGTAAGTCCTTAGAGCTTTTCATTCAGATACGGTGTTAATGACAATGCAAGGGGTCACCAACAACACTGCAGTATGGAATTACAGACACCCAGCTCATGTAGGAAATGAAGGTGTAATTTAAAATGTTAGAGAAAGCAGAATAGGGAAGAGCAAAAGCAAAGGCTTATTAGACAAACTCATGTTCAAATTGTCATCGCCACTTGATCTCCAACCTTGGTCGAATAGCTTCACATTTTTGAGGTTGTTCTCTCACTTGTAAAGTGAGCATAGTACTTCTTAATATTCATAAGAACAAATATTATGATGGTTGAAAACTTTGTTAAAGTACCTCACAGTTATTGGCACCTGGAAGCATTCAACAAAAGCTACCTGGCATTTCCACTTCAAAAACTGAAAATGATCCATTATCCAGTTTTTTGGTGGTCTGGACAGAATTTAAATGTTGATCTCCCTCTCAACATATGTTGATCTCAAATGATGACCCACAGAGACAGGAAACAGATTCTTTTTAAAAGGAACTGTAACTGCAAAGACAGAGGTAAAACATTTCAGTATCACCAGTCTATTCTTTGTCTGGTTGCAATATGCACAAAGTTCAGCTTACCATCATTTAGTTAAATAACACCAGATCACAACCACTCAATTTAAATTTCAGATACAGGATAGATTAATGGCAAACAATTGTTTAAACACAATAAATTACAAGCTTTGCCGCCACCTCTTCATTTCTTGACTCCCCACATAAATAATCTGCAATGTGATCATGAGCGATCACATCACTTCTTTCAGAGTCTGTTGGCGGTTGGCCACTGGGTGTCTACAAAGACAGCAAGGCCTGTAGTTGTGTTGCTTCCTTGTCTCCCAGTGATAAAATTCATGTGACATTCTACGAAAACAGATATTCCAAAGAAGGAATTGGCTAACACAAAGGAAAGTGAAGCAAGAAAATAAAAAGGGACGTGCTGGAATGCCGTTCGTGAGCTCTAGTTGAGCATAAAGAGAAATGGTTGAATGTGAGAGGCTCTACACATCCCTCCCGAGAAACTTAGTTAACTTAATGACACAAGAGAGGCAAGTGGTTATGATGAAAAAGATGGATGAGAATACCCCAGGGGAAGCGATACTGGCAAAAAACTTCACATTAAAGGAATTTTTAGATATCTTTACAACACTAAAGTGCAAAGGAGGAAATATTGTAACCAATCCAGGCTTAGAAAAGAGTGTGATAATTTGGTGAGGCATAGAAAAACGTGCTCCATACTGTAAGTTATACGATGAGAAGACAAGCATTGTTCGCATGACACGTTTTTGACAAAGAACTAAAACACTTCCATTGTCAATGTCTCTACTGTTTTGAATTACCATCTACTAAACAAATATTAATTTTTACTATTTTTCATTTCCCTATACATTCATAGTTAACAATAAAGTTTTTCAATAATTTGACCAAAACTATTAAACATCACAAAACCAATGTGATTTACCCATTGATTGTTAAGATTGCTTAGCATAGCTTCAGCTTGCACGGTCATTTTTACAGCCACATGCATGACAGACCGTGCAAAGTCTGTCCCTCCAAGATGTATGAAAGAGAACTTGTAGTTGAGTATGTGAGACTAAATACAATTGACAGGAAACCTGGCTCCTCCCTCTAAGACTTCTGGGGAAAGCAAACACAAACGCCCGCGCACCTCCAAAAGCCACATGTGAGGGGAACCCTATTTGGGAAAAAAAAACCCGAAATGGAAAATTATTTAGATTCTATCTGAAAAGTAATCCTTTCCTAAGAATTTCTTTAAGGCCAATGCTGCGAACTATTACATCTGCTTCTGCAGAACCGTTAACTTGTAGAGCTGCAGGCAGGATTTGGTGAGAATACATGCACAAAGCACTTGAGTTATGCCTGATATGTAGTAAGTGCTCAATAAATCATCATCATCATTATTGTTATGAATCTTGCTGTGTGACTCTAGGGTGACCAACAGTCCCAGTTTGCCCAGGACTGAGGGGGGTTTCTGAAATGCAGTATTATCAGCACTAAAACTGGGACAGACTAGGTCAAACCAAGATGGTTAGCCACTGTGTTTGACATACGAGCTCTGGGCCAGACAAAACGCTGAAGCTATTGCAGAAGGTCCTTATGGGATTTAGGGAGTAATTAGAAGAGAGAACATTCCCCACGTATAGTTTCTGGATTAGAATTTTAGGGATAGAAAAGACCTTGTGGCCCCGGCTTCAACACTGCACAGGATTCTCTATGATCTGTCCCAGGTAGGCTCTGTTTTTTAATTTATAAGGTAAGAAAATAAAATATTCAATTGATAAATATCATGCCTCAATCATTCTGCCAGAGGCCGAGGGAAACACCAAACAAATAAGACTCATTTCCTACCCTATACAAGCTTACATTCTAGAAAGGGAGATCACCAGTTAAGCGCACCCTGATTTACCAAGACACCACCCTTTACAGAGAGTTGACACTGTGTAAGGTGCTTTAGACATGTGATCTCATTTAATCCTCGTGATAACCCCAACAGGTACTATTATTCCATTTTACAGGTGAGGAAACTGAGGTTCAGAGAGACTGAGTTGTGTAAAGGCACAAAGCTAGTAGGTGTTATAATTCATCTCAGGAACCAGGGGTGCAGTGGCTGAGAGCATGGGCTCTGGAGTCAGCAAATCTGGGTTTGAATCTGGACTTCCAATGGCTTGCTATGTGACAAGTTTCCGTGAGCTGCTGTTCCCTCCTCTGCAAGACGGGACTAATGAGAATATCCATTTTTGAGAGTGCGAAGATTAAATGAGAAACACTTAGCATGTGCTCCACATGTAGGTAATGCTCAACAAACGTGTATCATTTTCACCATCATACCAAAGCCCGGGTATTTCCCCGATAGCAGGTGGCTTCTTTCATTTCTAGACAAATTCTTAGGGGAAGGAGGAATCAATGAAATGCTTCAAGAGTTCAGAGGTGAGGAAGCCTGCTTCAATCTGTGGCGATCAGTAAAGGCCTCTTGCGATGCTGGAAGTTGATCTTCATGAATGGTTAGACTTTCAATAGGTTCAGGTTGGAACAGGGAGACTATTCCAGGCAGAGGGAAGGATTTCAGCTGAGACAGAGAACCAGGAAAGCACAATGCATTAGGGAACAATAACTGCAGATGGGTAGAGTGTAGGTTTCTTGTAAGAAGACTGGTGGAGATAAGGCAGGAAAGAGTGGAATCCTCACAACTCAGGCGATGTTTCTGGGAAGCGTTAGGTGGACCCTCTCTTTGTAGGCACAGCTCTGTCTTTTCAGTTCGAAGCTCCCAAAAGCGCTTAGATCAAAAAATTGTTTCACTTGTGCTTGCTCCTTCCTGGGGCTGCTCTCCTTGACCCTGAGAATTGCTTTCTTATTTTCGCCCCCTGTAAGCAGGGTGCTGGAACCATGGTGTTGTGTGCTGACTGACTCTTCCAGGGTGTTCTTGGGTAAGTTCCCAAACCACTGCTGACAGGCTGGGATTTGGGATGGGGCAGAGGCCGAAAGGCAGTCGCAGTGGACTAAACAGTCTGGAGAAAGACAAGAGGCAGCATTTGTTTCCCAAGATGAACAAGTTTCACTTTTCTTAGCTTTTTCTGGAGGATTAAGTCAACTCAAAACAAAACAGAACAGCCTGTGGCATGTATTGGAGGCATGCATTTCTCAGAAGGCTTGTTTCTGAAAAGATGGTCCTGCGAGCTCATAGGAAATTTAGAAGAATGAGCTTTCGTTTCCAGAAAGAGGATTATGTAGGGGAAGTCTCTGGGAAAGACAGAAGAACAGGAACGAAAAACAGTGTCATGACCCAGAAAATAATAGCTGCCTTTTCCAATAAGAGAGGCAGAAAGAAATTGCTCTGTAGAGGGAGTGCTATGGGCTGACGTGTGTCCCACAAAAATTCAATGTTGAAAGTGTGACTGTATTTGGAGATAGGGTCTTTAAAAAGAGGAACTAAGGTTAAATGAGGTCATTTGAGTAGGCCCTAATTCAATATGACCCTTATGGAAGGTTAGGGCATAGACACACGCAGAGAAAAGACCATGTAAAGGTGAAGGGAGAGGACGGCCACCCCCAAGCCAAGGGGGTGGAGGCCTCGGAAGACATGACCTTGACGACACCTTGATCTTGGTCTTCTGGCCTCCAGAATCTTAAGAAAATAAACTTCTGTTGTCTAGGCCACAGAGTCTGTGGTATGTTATGACACCCCTAGCAAATTATTACAGAGGGTGAATGTTGTGAGCTCAGCTTCCGATCACATGTGGTGTATTTCACCTGCCGATTCTTTTTCATTTGTCTGTCATGTGCTACCAAAAGACCATGCACTTCAAAAATTAACATATTAATTTTTTAGGTTCCTGTCAATGATAAAAATGAAGAAAGTAAATTTCCTCCCCCAGTATGGATCCCAGAGACCAGTGTGAGCTGCGCGTGGCTCCGCCTTCCATCCTCTCCTGCAGCGTGAGTGGACCATCTGGATTTCACTGAAGATTATTAGGGGAGGGAACAGAGAGTGGTTCCGTCACACAGAGAGCAATAAACAACTTAATAACCCTTTAGTATTTTTGTCTCCTTCAGGTCTCCTCGCCCTGGGTCTTCCTCCCAGCCCTTTTCTCAAGCCGCTCCCGGACCTCTCCTTTGTTTTTGCAACACAGTTTAGTTGTTTAGCTTTGCCACTCACGGGACCTGCTGACCCACAGCCCCTGGAGACTCAGCCTCTCCCCTGGCTTGCTTAAGTCTTGGTTCAACAAAAGGGGTCTTTCCTAGGAACTTATTCTGTTGCTAAGAAAACTATCATCCTTTTCTGTATGTTTATATCTTCCACTGGGAAAATAATTCACCCCTTTTGACCGATCTAGCAAACTTTTCTCTGTAAGAAGTATGGGAAGAGAAAACAAGACAGAAGGCACAACTCTGCCTTGACATAGAGGGCTGCTGCCTAGCCTGGCTGGGGTGGGAGGGGCTCAGACAGGAAGGAACTTGAACAACTGGGCTGAGCATGGAAGCAGGATCCAGGAGGAGCCCACCCGGGAGAGGGCGAGGGGAGGCTGGCTGTGAGTCAGAGGGCAGAGTGAGTATAAAGACCCTGGGGTGGGAATAAGGTGATGTGTATAAGGGCAGCAAGCAGGCCAGGGAGTGAGGAACTGCAAGGCAGAGAGGTAGGTGGGGGGTGGAGGCGGGAGTCTGTGGGGAGGCTGAAGTGTCAGAATTGAACCTCATCATCCCCAGCCCCAACGCGCACAGGTGCCTGCGAACCATGTTGCTCAGTCATGTCCCCAGGAAGCACCGCTTTCCACCATCCCTCACTTCTTCTGGGAACCTCCCTGTTTCCTGGTGAAGTCTAAGGATTTTTTTGTTTGTTTGTTATTTTTCTATAAACACACCCTTAAGCCCGATTTTCAAAATTGTGTTTACACAGCTAGGAGTAGCTGCAAAGGCTTTTGAGTCTGTTACAGAGGAGCCTTGGCCTTCCTGGTGCTGGAGGGTCAGGAGCCTGCCCTGCCACCGAATGCAGCTTGGGCCAGCAGGCATTCCACCACAGAGAGGCTCTGTGGCTTTGAGGCCTCGTATAGTTACTAATATCAGAACCTTGCAAACCTTCCGCTAGGTTGTTGCTGCTTCTACCTCTGGGGCCGGCCAGGTCTGCAGCATTTCTGCTGCAGCATCAACCCGCACCTCAAGGTCTCCTCTGCAGTCCTTGGCCTTCTACTCTTCCCAAGTGTCTATGGCCTTGGGCAGTGCTTGCTGGAATGTCAGTCCCAGGAGAGGACTCTAGGCTCCAGGTGAACCCATAGCAGCAGGAGAGGCTGGGGCTAGGGAGCTGACTTCACCTCTGCAGCGGATCTCCTCTCATCTTCCAGGACAGACTCCACTTTTTCCAGGACTTAGGCACCTCCATCAAGGCCAGCGTCAGCACCACCCATCGGCCCTCTGCGGTGGACCTGTGCACCTTCCTGATGGCGGAGGTCTGGCCTCCTCTCTCTCTGGGGGTCAGGGTGGGGGACTCGCCTGACTCCCTTCTTGGAAGACGTTCTAATCGGAGCTGAAGTGGCTCCTCTGTCTTCAAGATCCTTGACTTCTCGAGGAAGGCCTGGTTTCACCCCCCAGTCAACCACAGTTTGTCAACACGTTTTCCTGTCTCCGGAATGAAATACAGAGTAATGTTTAAAGCATAGAGTGGAATGTAGATTAGACTGAGAATTTAATAAAGGGAAGGAGAAAAGGGCTTATATTTCATGCCATGTAGCAAACAACTTAGCAAAACTTTCTATTAACCATTTTGGTTTCCCACACCTCCAGTCAATGAATTTCCTCTTCAGCTGTAAGCTGCATGGTCTCCCCAGTCTGAACCCCTTTTCACACAGATATTCTGTAGTTGTTTGATGTAGTATTCCTTAAATGTTACTGAGAGCAAATTGGTGGGTAGTGCTGTTTAAATTTTCTATAGCCTTATGAGAGTTCGTTTCAAGTTCTCTTTTATTCCCTCTACCCATACTATCTATCTCTGTTTCTTTGGAGTTCCTTTTTCATCTCTTTGTTTGGTTGGTTGGTTCTCGGTCTCTGTATGTTGCAGCAGTTTTCCTCCAGTGTCTGATGATCCTTGGTTGCCCGCTCATAGTTAAGAGTGAGGCACTAAACAACGGGTGAAAGCTCTGTGTGTCTGCACAGGATTTGTTGATTTGTGGGCCATACCCAAAGGTGACTTGGTGGAACCCAAATGGAGGGGACTCATATATACCCATCTCTAAGTCTTTTATTATTTTTCTTATCGGAAGCTCTATTTCTCTGGAGAAGAATTCTCTGGAGTCAAGAGTTAGGGTTCAGCTTTGTTCACTTTTTTACTTTTTTCACATTCTTCATGTTTTTTAATTGGTGTCTAGAAAAATAGATTCATCAGTGGATGATGGAGAGAGGGGAGGAAAGGGGGTCAGACAAGGCTTACAAAGAAACAGGCATTTGGATGGGTCTTGAAGAGTCCGTTGGATTCTGACTGCTGTAAGATAGGCTGGAGTAAAATTGTAAGAATGCAGGGAAGAAAATTCTAGATCAGAAAAACCCACATGATCAAATGGGAGCAAAGTGATTTAGGTTAAATGATTTTCTATGATCTCAGGGTGGGTACCTGTGGTGGAGGAAAAGGCTGCAGAGGTGGGCAGATTGTGAGAGCCTTGCCTGGGAAGGTACGGATTGTAGACCTTATTCTGCAGGTACATCTTTGTTCTATTTCTCTGGAGAAGAATTCCCTGGGGTCAAGAGAGTTAGGGTTCAGCCTTTTCGCTTTCTTCACACTCATCTTCATCTCCAGAGAAGGGGAGCACGTATCTGATCCTGAACGCTAACTCTAACTTGATCAGGTGAGACCTGAGCACTGGAAGATCAGTTAGGTGTCTCCGGCAATAATCAGGGATGATGAGGCCTGACCGGGGGCCATGGGAATTGGATCTCTTAATTAAAATGCGCTAATCATTTAATTAATTAAAAGGAACTGAAGCAGAGCAGTGGTTAATGAAGTTCTCAGACATATACTTTCGCATATTGAAAGAAAAACTGTGTCTTCCTCCAAGGAAAGTACCTGACCGGTGGGAATTTCTGGGAGTGGATACCCTTGCAACCACACCCATGAAACAACAGCCTACCTTATTGTGTATTGTCAGCCCAGGGTCCAATTATAGTAATGGCCTCTAGCAAGTGGCATCATGCTTGAGGTTAAAAAGGGAACTAATACTTCCTAATGAGGACCGTTTATATTTGCATTTGAAGGCAGGGTGGTCTCCAGAAGAGCTGAGATACCTTTGGAGGGAAGCCCAGGGCTCTCTCCCCTGACACCACAGTTCCTGATCTTAGTAAGAAAGAGAACCGCGCTTTCCTCTCAGGTCTGCCTGGAAGACCAGCCAGTCCGACTTTCTGACAGCTGCCGCTTTCTTTCAAAGGCAATTGTAGAAGCTGTCTTTGAATCATTTTGCTTCACAAGCAACAAATGCATTTCAAAGATGTAAGTAAGACAGAGAGAAAGGTAGAAATTGGTCAGAGATCTTGGAATTTGGGGAAGTCAAAGAGGAAATTTTTCTACATTTAGATACGGACTTCCTAGAAGTAAAACTGCAGCTGGGGGCCTGAGACCGCAGCTGTCCTAGGGGACAGGTGAGCTGCCCCTACTATAGCACCCCAACCTTGCCCCTCCCTGCCTTCAATTCCTCCTTACTGCGTCCTCCTCACTAGCGAAATGATGGGGAAGTTTTGGTGTAAAGTATACACTTCCTGATTTGAG
This sequence comes from Pteronotus mesoamericanus, assembly GCF_021234165.1. Taxonomy (NCBI): domain Eukaryota; kingdom Metazoa; phylum Chordata; class Mammalia; order Chiroptera; family Mormoopidae; genus Pteronotus; species Pteronotus mesoamericanus. The sequence goes on along the minus strand of NW_026555234.1, from coordinate 23,486,607 downwards.
TAAAATACGAAAAAAGTACAGGAGGAGATATGGTTTTGAGAGCAAAGGGAAATTGACTGAATGTGAAATCTTTGGGGACTATGTTAGCTGAAGAGTCTCTGTGCTAGACTTTGTGCTGCTGAAGGTTCTGGGAGACACAGGTATGGAGATCCTCGCACCTAGCCACGGAGTGAGGCGTCAGGCCTGATGAGTGTCTCCATGAGACACCGTCACCTGAGATTTTATTTTCAGGCCTGGCTTCCCACTGGAAAGTGTGTCACACCTTGGACTGCTCTGGGGTTAGGAAGCTTTTCTGTTAACTGAAAGAATGACCATGAAGTTTGAAGATTCTCAAGGTATAAATAATGCTAGCGATGATTTGCTTCTTGAGAGGATAAAACAGCAAGTGGAGGATATGTGTTCATTTAATTTCATATTATCTTCTCTGAATTAAATGGGGTGAAACCAGATACATTTTAACAAATGATTCTTCATCCAAGCCTGTTCTTCCACATGAAATGTCCAAGACGATTGTAAAACAAACAAACAAGAAATAAACAGGTAATTTTCTACAATGTCTTTATCTTAGTCTGAAAAGTTCATTTTTTTCCTTTCAACTCAGCAAAAGTTTATATTTAGGTGACTATGCCATAGTAATGGTACAATGTCCTGCTGGTACATGTGGGTACTGATGTAGCACTATTCACAGTGGACACCTGTAAATTGCCCAAAAGCAAATTAACTATAAATATAATAAGGGATTATGCCCATCGATATAACTGCGTGCAATAATACTTTTCCTCTCAAGAAGGGTGCTGTTTTCTGAAAGCTATGAAGAATAGAACAAATGTTAGTAAACTTTGTCATAGCTAACAAATCTATTTTCATATTCTTCCAGTTGATCAGAAGGAGGTCAGTCATTAATTAAATAAATAAGCCATAGAATGAAAAACCCATGGATTCAATCTATCATTTGTTAATCATTGCTACTGCAGTGTTACCTCAGTCAAGGACCATGCCTTTGACACATACATTGAGCAGAGTGATATGGCTAGATGGTCCATTTCTTCTCTTGTTCTTTTATAATTCTCTAAAGGTTAATTAATCAGTAAGCCTCTTGAACAGTTCTCTTATTCTTATGATATCTACAGCGGGGTGCGTAATGGGGACTTACTAGATCTTAACCTCTTGCAACCTGAAAAACTGTCTCTTAGAAGGCTGAGAACATTTGATGCCCGTACTGATGGAGCATGCAATCTGTCTGTGGTATAGACTAGTATGGGAGAGGCTACTGTGTGCGACTATTAGGTGGATGCAGATACTACTCCTCACCACGATGGCTAGCCTTTAGGTAGTACTCGCTGTGTCCCAGGCATCCTTGTACACGCCTTACATTAGTTAATTCAATTAATCCCCTAATGGCCCTTTGATGTGATAGCCCATCTTACAGATGAGGAGACTGAGGCCTGGAGCTGTTAACACTTCGACTGCCAGTTTGCAGTAGAGCCAGAATTCAAAGCCAGGCTGTCTGATGCTAAAGTCTGAACTCCTAACGTCATGCTTCCTCTTGAGATGATGTCAGGCCAGCAGGGAAGTGTCCAATCAAAGCGACATGCACCAACCAGGTCAGGCTTGTGGAATGTGGACTCCCAAGGATTCTCAGAAATAAGTGGACAAGAGTGGGGAGAAGAGAGTCTGGAACTTTTTCTGTTTCAGCAAGGTAGCAATGCAGACTACCCTTGGAGCCGTTGTAGACTGGAGGACTTAAGGGTTATCTGAGTTGCATATGTTTTTCTAGTCCAAAATCTGAACAGTGCTACTTACTTTAAAGTTGTGTTCATCGGGGGTGATGGTGATCGATGTAGGGGAAGAATATAACTTATTTAATTCATCCACTTATTCAACAGATATTTATTGAATGTCTACTGTCCTTTCTTCTCTGGATAGCCACGTAAAGCAGAAAACGTAGCATTTTTCTGAGGGGACAAACCTCTCTGATCTTCAAGTCCAGAAACGCTGGCTTCCTTGGCATTCTAAGTGAGAGCTGGCCTTTCCAGTGGGGCCTGCCTTTCCTTCGCGTCTCTGTTGGGACTTGTGTTCCAAGGAGCATTCTCAGGAATTCTAGGCAGGCCACTGGCACCAGGGGTGTGGTCCTTGGCAGAACAGGGAGAGGCAGGGGACACACATGAAGCTGAGGGGACCCTGCCCATGGGATGCAGTGGGGGGAGGGGGTGACTCTGCAAACACTTACCATAAAGCCCTGCTTCTTCAGTACAGGTCTCATTTTTTGAACCGGCACCTCTGATAGATTTGGGGGCTCATTTTTATTTGGCAACAGTACCTGACGTGATAAGAGGGTGTTTACTCTTTCTTCACAGGAAGTGTAAATTTTCACATGCTTGACTGTATGTGAAATGTCAGACGTGCTGTGCACCGGCGGCTACTGTGCTTGGTGCCTTTTGTTTGCCTAGATCCGCTCTCCTTCTTCCCTGTGCGCTGGCCCTGGGAAGCAAGCTGTGTGGGTACTTGAGGGGGGGGGGGCGTCTCTTGCCCTCCAGCTTCTGGTGGTGCTGAACCGGGGGAGGTACTAGGTGAGATCAGAGGTGGGAGGAGAGAGAGAGATGGGTGATTTATTCCCCTGGCTGCTCTGCTGCCGGGCCCTGAGGTGCAGTGGCTCAGTTCCTCTATGAGAGGCCTCCGCTCTGGTCAGACAGCCTCTCCCAGAGCTACCGTTACAGTCCTGTCTGGGTTCCTGTAACCACTACCTTCCCCTATCCTTTCAGCCTATGAATTACTAATGTGCTGGGATACTTAAAATATAAGATACAATTACAGGACAAAAGGCATCCTCTAAAAACTATCCAGGTTGTTGAAAATGGTCGAATAAGAAGAATTATGGCTTGGAATGTGAAGATGGTGTTTTATTATGCTCAGGAGAATGAGGAAAGGAAAGAGGGGAGAGCCATTTAAGTTCAGAGAATGACGATCTATTGAACATCTAGTAGCAGCCAGGTTCATTCACACGTATCCTCTTGCTTAATTCATCCAGTTAGAGATTAGGGACTTGGCAGTGGTTATGCAGCTAATAACCATTGCTACCTAAGGGGCAGAGCCTGCACTTGACTGGATGCCTCAAGAGGGGGTAAAAGTTAGTGCTTCTGTCCTAAGCGCTTCCTAGTAATAGGCTGCCCCTTCCTGGTACTTTTGGGCTGGGAAGAAAGGGTACAGGAAAAGGGAGGCTGGGATGTTGCAGACAATGATGATTTCCAGATATCAGATCCTTTCCTGTTTTGGCAGAGGGTGAGCCAGCAGGAAAGGCCCCCGGGCACCAGGACGAGGGGAGAAGCCACCTCTGGGAGGGGTGACAAGGTGCAGAAAGCGGATAAGCTCTGAGAGGCAACCTCCAGTACGTCTCTGTAAACATGTTTGCTTTGGACTCACCCTGCAATTTTTCAACTGCATCAGGAAAATAAGCAGGAAGCTCTTCAGGTCACTCTATTTCATAGGAACCATGAGTGTGAGCCGCTCAGGGAGACCGGTGGCCCTGCTGATACTTGGGAATGTTGTGCAGACTTTATTTTATAGATGCTTCACGCTGAGAGAGTCCTTAAATGGGGATGCCATTACCTTTTAGATCAAGTGTCAAAGGGTGGTCTTGTGTTTTGAAGAAAGAATTACAAATACTTCTTTCATTAGGAATTCAAAAGGTTCTGTTTCATTTTGTTTGAAATTAATATAATAGTCTATGTCAACTACAATTAAAAATATTTTTAAAAAATATTATATTCCGAAGTAATAAAGAGAGTTCATTGCCCCACACCCCCAGAAAAAAGAGAATCTGCCCTGTTTCATACTGCCTGCGGATGGCCCCTGGAATTCCAACGATGTCCTAGGCGAGAGCCTGGCTTTAGAATTAGGCAGAACAGGGCTCAAATGTCAACTCAGCTATAAAAAAGTTAAGGTATAGATTGGCCATGTAAAAGAAATCCAAAATAACAAAGGTTTTGACCAAGGGGGAGGTTATCTTTTTTTCTTACATAGCAGACTAAGGTGGACGACCCGGGAGTGGTCTAGCTGCTCTACTCTACAAGGCTGTCAGGGACCAGGCTCCTTCAATCTTGTCACCCCCGCCATAGAATGACACTCTCAGCTGTGAGTCCTAAGATGTCTTGCTACTCATCCACACTTCAAGCAGCATCACGGGGAAACAGGAGAAAGTGGGGAAGCCCAAAGACAAGCCCAGAAGTTGCCCATGCTGTACCATTTCCCCTCATCTCATTGGCCAGATTTTAATCTATGCCTGTACCCAGCTGCGAGGGAGGCTGGGAAATGGAGTCTTTATTCTAAAAGTTATATGCTCAGAACATCAGCGATAGGATCACTATGGGACCAGCTGTGTGAATTTACACTAGTTGATTCACTTCTGTGTCTCAATTGCTGCACCTGTAAAATGGGAAAAAGAGAAGTATTTGATAGGGGTGATTAAAGAGGAACATGTGTAAACACTCATAAACATTGGCATGATCGTATCTGGTTTGCTGAGGCTGGGGGAAGTTATGGCACCACCACCTAACTTGCCAGGATCCTGACCTCGCCACTCCTTTTCTCTGTAAGCTTGTGTCTGAGTCCTCCCAAGACATTTCTGGTTAGAGTTTAGTGGCCAAAAATTACCTACCAACAAGGAAAAGCAAAAGGTACATTCCACATTATGCCTAGGATAAAGGAGTTGGCAGTTACTGTGATTTCTTTCTCCATTCATGAGCTCATGAAGGACTAGAGATGGGGGGTACGAGATGGAGGCCCATGGGTTGGGGGTACGAGATGGAGGACGTATGGGCTGGAGGTGAGGAACAGAATTCGGCTTCTTCTTCTGCTGCCCAGCCATGTCCAAGGCTTACCTTTCATCTTCAAAACCCAGTAATCCAATTTCAGGCTGAAGTATGCCAACTCCCCACACAGTGGTTCTTGCTTCGACTCTCCACAGGCTGGCCTCTGTCCAACCCCCTGCAGAGCCAGCCGCGTTTAGTTTGAAGTTAGCAATGACTTGTTATTAGAAAATCATTTTTACAGTTGCTCAGTTTGCCTTTTGCTGGCTTTGTTTTACAAGGCTGGGTAATAACGCAGGTGCTAAATCAGATGGGAGGGAGAAGCTTCTCCCTTCCAGTAGAAGTATGGCTTAGAACCTTGTTTGAGAATGCATTTGCAGTATGATGTCTAATCCATTTTAAAAGACTGTAAAAGATCTGGAGCTAAGAGAAGCCATTTGAGCCTCTCTGAGGGGTAATTAGTACCGTGGCTTATAAAATACCAGCTCTTCCATACGTGTGTCCTAAAAGGCACTCTTGTTCTCAGGTTTGCAGGACGTCCCCAGTTCAAAGCCAGCGATCATTTGTTACAGCCTTCTGCGTGCCGAACTCTTCCATAGCCCTTGGGTCTCCCACCTTCCTGGGGTGGCATTATCAGCCTGCTTTTGTAGGCGTGCAATCTGATCATGGAGCAAACTTCAACCTCAGAGTTGGGATTCTTACAATCTCTCAGGAACTTGTTTCCTTGCCCCACTCCTCCTCATGGAAAGAATTATCTCCTTAACGTCATCACTACATCTGGCAGCAAAGACTGAGAGCTCAGGGCAGTTGAAAACATGCATATATTTTATCGACAGGGGTTCGAAGTCCTTCTCGGCTGTAGATCATCAAAGAATCGCCCAGCTGCAAGGGCTCCATTGTTAACATGCAGAGATGCTGTTGAAAGATGTTATAAGTCAATAGCTTGTCTTCTTTCCTTCTTTCCTTTATTCCTTCCCTTTCCCCCGTTCTTCCTTTCTTCCATTTCTCCACTTCTTTCTTTGCTTTCCTTCTTTCTTTGGATGTATGGAAATCACTGTGATTGCAGAAAACAGCCTGAAGGTTTCGGGGGTTTCATTAACGAAGGTTTATGGATCCCAGGAAATCGCTAGCTTGTCCTCACTATGGTAAACTTACTTGGTGCCCTCCTCACAGTTCAGGGAACCAAAATGAATTCAACTCCACACTCTGGTTATCCACAGCGAGGACCTATCCCTTGACATGCATCACTTACAGTAAAAACTGTGGTTTCTCAAATTGATTCAATGTCCCTCCACTCCATCTGGATAATAGGGGCTGTAATGTAAAACAAAGGCAACTCTGGTTTCTGCATGGAATGAGGGCCAAATGTGGAATTGAAACCATTCCTTTTCAACATCATTTATTTTCCAGAAACAGTTTTGGGAATCTCCATTCGTGATAGAAGGAAAGCTAGCACAGGGCAGCAAAGATTTCCCCCTCACATCCTCTAATCTTTTTATGTTGGTGTTTTGCTACTTAAGCCTAAGGAAATAACTTGGCTTAAATGTAATAGTTGTGCATTACCATAACCTGTTGCTAGGTGTGGTTTCAAAACAGTTTTTATTTCCAATATATTTTCTTTGATAATAAAATAACATGACCCTTCTAGTAATTAGTAACGCTTTTCAACAATCGCTCTCACAGAAGGAACTGGCGTAACCCCGCAAGTCTACTTATGTTTTGTATTAGTATGTGTACATAGATACAGGGAAGGCATTATAGACATGCAGAGATATTATACTTAATAACATACAAACCAATAAAACCCCAGTTGGAAAGCTTCTCAGTTTCTTGGTAGATTAAAAAACAAAAGTCTAGAGCACTGATTTTCAACCTTTTTCATCTCATGGCATGCATAAACTAATTACTAACATTCTGTGGCATGCCAAAAAAAAAAAAAAACCTTTTTTACAATGTGACCCCACCAAAAATAGGTATAATTTTGATTTACTCACACCAGGTGGCTATTGTTGTGGTGGCTGTTGCCATTTTTTTCTTTGACAATCTAAATGAAAAGAGGTCAGCGTCCTGGACTATATAGTCAGGTATTGCATGTTAAAAAGCCTTGCAGCACACCGGCTGAAAATCTCTGGCCTAGAGGAGAACAATTTGTATTTTTAATAGTTTGCTTATAGAAAATTGTCTTCTTTCCTCAAGGAAACATAAAACAGAACATAAAGATTCTGGTAATTTGAAAGAAATACAAGACTGGTCTCCTAAACTCATTGAAATTGGCTTCACCTCTTCTTTTCTTATATTCTAGGAAAAAAGAAGAGCATTTTCTGTGATGTGGTAGAAGAGCTCATAAGGCATTATTCAAGGAATGGGGAGAAAACATTTAATTTTTGTTGATTTGAATATAGAAAACTTTGCAGGAAATATTTATAATTTTAAGTGAAACAAAGTAACCTGCAAAATATCGTGAGCCCAGTTTTGTAAAAACTGGAAAAATGCATATTAAAAAGACTAAAAGAATATATACTAAAATGTTAGCATTTGTTTTCTCTAGATAGAGATTATTTATTAGTGATATTTACTTTCTTCATTCTTTTGTTCCACTGTCTGTTTTTACAGTGATTAGGTTATATTCTTTTAAGGAAAAATAATGATTTTAAGAAAACACAAAGTAATGAAAGATCTTCTCCATCAATAGAAATAAAACAGAGAAAAAATAGAAAAAAATGTTGCTTTGGAGAAGTGGAACTTAGTGTTTTTTTTTCTTTTCTTTCTTCATTCAAGGATTGGCAAACTTTCCTTTAATGGGCCAGATAGTAAATATTCTATGCTTTGTGGACCATACAGTCATTTTTGTACTAACTCCACCCTCCATTATAGTGCTAAAGCAGTCATAGACAATACATAAATGAATGGCATGGTTGGGTTCCAATAAAATTTTATTGACACTGAAATTTGAATTTCATATAATTTCATTTACTATACAATATTATTCTTCTTTTGATTTTTTCCCCATACCACTTTAAAGTGTAAAATCCATTTGTAGCTTGTGCATTGTATAAAGCATGTGGCAGGCCAGATTCAGCTTTCAGGCTGTGTTTGCCAACCATTACTCTCTTCTGTTACTCTATGTTTTCCAAAAAAATTTAAAATAAAGATGCATTAATATTTTTCCAGTTATCTTACTTTAACAATTTTACTGACATCCCAACTTTTTTTAAGTAAGTGCATATAACCAGCTAACTCATGTTATGAAAGTTTATTCCGGGGGGCGGGGGGTAGGAACCAAGCGGGGTTCTGCCGCTCCAACTAAAATCCTCGGAGGTCAAGATCAGAATTGGAGTCATGATTGGTGTCGCTTCACCATGCTGACAAAAGGAAATCCTTTGAATAGTACAATCTCTCTATTCATACCCATTTTAATTTTAATTATGTTGTAAACAAAACTTTAACGTTCTGGTTTTCTTTTTGTCACTATATTTTAGTGGCAGTATGACAGTCTCTTGGTTTGATGCATCCCAATTTATGACGATTTAAATCGAGCCAGTGTTCATCACACTAACCACCACCTCGTCATTCTATACATTTCCTTGTTTTATGAATTAGTGATATGAATAATATTCAGTCTAAGTCAATTATACACAAGTTTGAATCAAGTGTTTGCTTTTTAAAAAAAATAGGTTGTGTGACTTTATTTCCCCCCCAGATTTACTGAGGTATAATTGACAAATAAAATTGTAAGCTATTTTTTTTGAAGTTTTTTCCCCCCCCACCGACAAGCCTGGCCACGTCAGAGCCATCAGAAGCCCTTCAAGGTATCTGGCAACGGTTTCAGTGACGTTTCCTGAGACTTCGTCAGGACCTCCGTGTGGAGGAAACAGTAATTCTCCTGTGGTCGCCGCAGGGCTCAACTGGGGGCACTTTCCCCACGGGTGTGACTCAGAAGTAACCCCACACTGGTGCCTCACTGGTTCAAGAGGATGTTGTTGATAGGAGGTGGGGGTAGATGAAGGCTGAGGCCAGCGCGGTTCAACGTCAGTAATTTTGTGGTCCTTCTAAGTGACTGTTATTGTAAGCTGTGGTGATTTGGGGGTGGGAGGGAGTAGATAGAGTTAGACCCTCATCGTTTTTTTCAAGTATGAACAGACTGTTTTGTTGAAGCCTTGCTTATTCCTGGAGTTTTGTGTTATTTTTGCTTTTGTGTTTTTTTTTAAAAGATTTTTTCCCCTCTTTAATTTCTGCATTATCTAATTCAGAGTAGAACAGACTCATCTTGGCAAGATCATAGTAACTGAGGAGAGAGGGACAGTGGGTCTCTGGTACCATTGTGGGACATCAAATGCCATAAACTCAACATAAAGGATGAATCAAGGATAGCAGAACATTTACTTCAAACCATCCATCAGTAAATCTCTCACAGTGCACTCACCGAGCCCTGATTGTGTCTAGATCTCTATGCTGCTGGTACATTCTATTTGCTATCTATACTTATGACCAGACAGAGACCAGAGACCATATGCTTCCATGGCTGATGGGAGGTCAGTGGAAAAGTACAAGGAACGTTTTTTTGAAATACGACTTTATAACTTACTGAAGACTCAATATTTTGCTTATTAGAAGGAGATTTTATTCAGATGACATTACAATGCTGATTAAGATCTTTTATTTATATAAGGAAATATATCTTAACTATCCATGTTAAAAAATCAAAAGCATGTCTATAGGTTTGCTATTTAACTTGATGGAGAAAGGTCTCCTGTGTAAGGCATGCTTTGCAAGGACTCTGGCAGCAGAACCAAGGGGTCTGATTCCTTTGCTGCGGGAGGAGTCCCGGACTCTGCAACTCCTGAGGTCCTGGGAGTGGCTTGTGTTAGAGGTTCTCTGCAGACAATCTGGCACTCATCAGAATGATCTGCATGTCTCAGAAGGGTATCAAGCCACCACCACCCTGGCAGGTGATCTGGGCTGGAACTGACCCCATTGGCCTGGAGAATTTAAAGCATCACAAACGACCTCCCTCTTTGGTAGACCTGCTCTTTTTATTTCATATTAAACTAGCAAGAGCCATAGGTAATCACTCCAAGGCAAGGTACGGACTTTGATGATCAGGCCCTCAGGGGTCTTGATGGATGTGGGTGGGTTGCGTGGGCGGGCTTTAGGATGTTAAGGGGACTTTAAGCTTTGTCCTCTTACAGGCTGAGCATAGTCTCCTGCTGGCTGAAAGGGGACAACACATTTCAGGAACGAAGGACATTTCAGTTTGGAACTACATATTTTTTCTTGAGGTCAAAACATTTTGTAAGTGCCAATCTCTGGAATCACAAATGGGAAAATTTGACTTGTTTTTTGGAAATGAATTTTATAGTTTTTGTCAGGAACATTTTATTTTTTTTAATAGAAGTTACCCTTATATTATTGTTCCCACTTTAATGAATTTTATGGTTCCTGAGATTTTTTAAAATTAAAATAAGATTAACTGGGAGAGCTGGTTAAAAAGAGAGCTAGAAGTGTATGTGATTGTGTGTGTTTTAGTGTGTGCGGATGATGAAAGCTGCTGCTACAAAACTGGTAAAAATATAGGATCTGTGGGTCAGACAGGCACAGGTTAAATCCAGCATTTATTAACTAAGTGATTTAGAGCAAATTAAAAACTGATGATGTTAGTTTTCTCATCTGTAAAATGGGTATAGCCTTAACATTGAGTACTAAGAGGCAGGAAAGGTATTCAATAAATGACAACTTTTATTACTATAATCGAAGCTCAGAAAAAATCATGGAAAACATGGGCCACTTCCATAGTCGCAGATGTTCTATACCTTTTTATTATTTCACTCATCTGGCTAGTGAATCTTAATGTCTGTTAACTTCCATTTCAGGCTTCCAGATTTTGACAAGTGTGTAGATCTTATGTCATAGAGGGGGTGGAGCCCAGGCCCATGGGCCATGGATATGAGGCTCGGCCACTCTGTTTTGCATATTCTGCATCACAGTTCTTCAATCGGTCTCATAACGCTGCTGCTCAAGATAACTTGGAGTTAAACGTTATATTCACTTTGCAAGTTAAATAAATAAGAAAGAGTACACATTGTCTGAACTTTCCTTTCAGGCAGGAGGAGCCCCAGGCAGTGAGTACTGGACAAGAATTCTGGGAGTCGGGGCTGAAGAGGCCAAGCTGAGTCTCTCTCTCTCACTCACACACACACACACAGACACACACACATACACACACACACACACACAGACACACACGCCTGGGCACAAAATATACACACACTGTACAACCTTTATACCAGGTTCTATTGGAGAGTGAAGAAGTTCTCGAGATTATGTGTTTTTCAGTAGCCGAATTTTACTACCTAATGTCCAGATACATAACAATTGACTGGAACTTGGTGGGATGGATCCCAGACACAGAGGTTTTGTAAAGCTACCTCCATGAGCCTTTTGCACATCTAGGTTTGAGAACCACTGCCCCTGAAATATTTCAAATTGAACTTATTTTTGATGAGCTGATGGCCACTTACACTGAACAGTCAGGACTGCTATTGCTTTGTTTGCGATTTCAGGGTTTGCTTTCTCCGTTGTTGCTTCAATCATTCTATCCCCTTCCTCCTTCTCCCCAGTGTTCTAATCCGGATTGTCTAAGGCTGTTTATATGAACTGGGGAAGCTGCTAACCAAACTTGTTAGAATTGTGGTTGACGATCATTCTACTCATTTGGCTAGTGGCTTTTTGGGCTTCTGAACTTCCAGTTTCAAGGTCTCCAATTATTAAAATGTCTATGGTTCTTAGGTCATGGGTTTTGAGAACTGGGAGCCCAGAAACATAAATCGTGGAAAAGAGGGTGGGCCATTTGGTATACAATAGCCTCATGATTTATAAATTGTAGCATCTGTGCAAGAGCCCCAGGAAGTCTACTAGGTATCAAAAGGCAGAATAGAAACAACCCAGAACACTGGAAACCTGTGTTTTAACACTGTCTCTCATCAGCCATGTGATCCGGGGCTAGTTATTTTCCTTCCCTGGACCTCTATTTCTCTAAAATAAGGGAGATGGGCTAGATGGCTGACAAAACTAAGATTTTTAAAAAAGAAATTTTGTTGTTTTATTTTTATTTCTTTTTTAAAGATTTTATTTATTTATTTTTAGAGAGGGGGAAGTGAAGGAGAAAGAGGGGGAGAGAAACATCAGTGTATGGTTGCCTCTCATGCGCTCCACCACTGGGGACCTGGCCGGCAACCCAGGCATGTGCCCTGACTAGGAATTGAACCAGTGACCCTTTGGTTTGCAGGCCAATGCTCAATCCACTGAGCCACACCAGCCAGGGCAAAAACTAAGATATTTTAAACAGAAACTCAAATAGGATAATATAACAATTATATCTGTACCTATCATATCCTCTAATAACTCATATTACTTTTCCATATTTGCAGCCTTATATGTTTTAAGATACCCTGAAAGCTCCTACTGAACCCCTTTCCCTAATCCTATTTGCCTCTCTTTACCCCCAGAAATCATCATTATTTCATTCTTGGGGTTCATCATTCCTATGCATATTCATTACATCATAATGACACCTGCCCACCAACAATGTATTGCATCATTTTGCCAATTTTTACACTTGAAATGGATGGTATGACTATTCTTACCCTTCTTAATCTCATATGTATTTTAAATATGTTTATTTTAGAGAGAAAGAGAGAGAGAGAGAAACATCAACTGACTGCCTCCCTTATGCACCTCAACCAGGATCAAACTCGTAGCCTTTTGGTGTATGAAACGATGCTCCAGCCAACTGAGCCACACCAGTCAGGGCTAATCTCACATTTTGAGGTTAATCCATTTTGAAGCCTGTGGTTCTGGTTCATTATATATAATGTCCCATTAAATACATATACCATGTATGGGCATTCTTCTAATGATGACTCTGAAGTTGTTCAGCACAGAGAAATTTTAAGGTGTCTCCCAGGTTGAACCTTCTAGAATTTGGCATGGAAGTGTGATTTTTTCTGAAGAAGTTCTGTAGCAACACCTCTGGTTTTCTCATTGTTCTCAGGTGTCCACTTGGGCAAACCAGACCCCGTGGGTGTGGGTGAGGCCGCCAGAAGCCTGGCCCTGGACCAGCGGGTCCACTCCTAAGTTTAGTGAGCACCAGAGCAGCCCTATCCCCCAAGGTCTAAAAGCACAGACTTTGGAACCAGTTTGACTTTGTTTTGCATCCCATCTTTTCCATGTGTGAGTTGAAACCTTGGGCAAATTATGTAACTTCCCTGATCCTAACTTTCTTTGTCTAGAAAATGGGGAAAACAATTTCTACTGAGAATGGCCATGAGGGTTAAAAGATAATGCATGTCAACTACTGGGAAGGATGACCGCTACCTAGCAAATGCTGGGTAGAGTGATAGGACGTATATGTGGTGTATGTGTGTGTAAAAGAGAGATTGAGAGCGCATGCCTGCCCTCTGCCAGGACCAGCGCCCATGTTTGCCGCTCTGCTCCTCAACACGATGCCTAGCACATGGCTTCTACTTAATACAGATTTGCTAAAGAAGGGTCAGTATCTCTCACAAAATTAAACATCCTCTTATTATATATGATCTGGCAATTGTCCTACTTGTATTTATGCAAAGGAGTTGAAAAACCTATGTGCACACCCAAACATGCACACAGGTATTTATACCAGCTTTATTCATAATCGCCAAAGCTTGGAAGCAACCAAGATGAATGGATAAGCTTGGTACATCTGGACAGTGGAATATTATTTCGGGCCGAAAAGAAATGGGCTATCAAACCATGAAGGAACTTGGAATATCCTTAAATGTGTATGACTAAGTGACAGAAGCAAATCTGAAAAAGGCTACCTATGGTATGATTTCAACTGTATGACATTCTGGAAAACATATGGAGACAGTAAAAAGACCAGTGGTTCCCAGGGGTGAAAGATAGGTCATAGAAATGAATAGGCAAAGCACAGAGGATTTTTTTTTCAAGATTTTATTAATTTAGTTTTAGAGAGAGGGTACGGGGGCAGTGGGGGAGGAGAAAGAGATGGAGAGAGATGGCAATGTGTGGTTGCCTCTTGCATGCCCCCAACTGGGGACCCAGCCTGCAGCCCAGGCATGTGCCTGGACTGGGAATCAAACCAGAGACGCTTTGATTCTCAGGCCGGTACCCAGTGTACTGAGCCGCACTAGCCAGGGTGCAGAGAAGATTTTTAGGGTGGTGAAAAATACTGTGAATGATACTGCAATGACGCATCCAGGCCATCACATATTTCTCCAAACCTGTAGAATGTGCAACACCAAGAGTGAGCTCTACTGTACACTAGGGACTTTGGGTGATTATGATGTGTCAATGCAGGTTTATCAGTTGTGACAAATATACTGTTCTGTTGGGGGATGCTGGTAACGAGGGAAGCTATGCATGTGTGGATGCAGGAGGTATATGGGTAACCTCTTCCCTTAGATTTTGTTGTAAACCTTAAACTATTCCAGGATGTAGTTTAATTTAAAAAAAGAATAACCAAGCCTGTACATATGGACCGTGGAATATTATTTAGGACCAAAAAAGAAAAAGAAAAAAGAAAAAAAGGACTATCAAACCATGAAAAAACTTGGAAGATCCTTACGTGTATATGATTAAGTGACAGAAGCAAATCTGGAAAAGGCTACATACTGTATGAGTTGGACTATTGGAAGATGCATTTCCCAGTGGGATCAAAGGAAGTGTAGTCTTCCTTTGAAACGACACAGAGGTCTTTTTTGGCAGTTCTCATTAGTAAAGGGTGACTCAGAAAAGCTGAGAGAATTTTTGCTGAAGATCAAATATTCTGTCATGCAAATCTGTCACTTCTTTTAGTCCCCCCAAAATAATCTTGGTGAAGTTTTAGGCAAATAATCGTTCCAGAAGCAGCCTACAACTCAGATATTACCTACAATTTCCTATTTGTCAACTGTCGCAGTTCCCGGCCCTAATTGCTCCATCCTGTGTGATCAGAGTTCATTCTCTAGACAGCCTGACTTCTTAAGTGAATGTCCACGTTTACACTAGAGCAGCAGGCACTTCCTGGCTGGCTTCTTCCAGACAAGGAGCCTCTGTTCGCCTTGGGACTGGGGAGGAAACAGCCTCTGACTGTCCCAGCTAGTGAGCGACAGACGAGCTCCAGCCCTGGGACAGCAGACTTTACATACATATTTTTGAACAGTGGATGGGAAGCAAACCAGTAGGTTATGATAGTGCCAGCCTTTAAAAAGGAGCACTCAGCAATAGCGTTTACAGGTCTAGTGTTTAAGAAAACAAAATTGCCTACCTACCAGGAATTCCTTTTAAGTGGTTTGCAAAGGTGTGTCATTTCTAAATAAAGAGCTTTTGACAGGAGCTCCTGCTAAATAATGGTGGAGGATTGTTATGGTTCTGTTTTACTTTGGAGGTTGTGTTTATACCCTGCTTCAAGCCTTTAAAAATACTGTATACACATTTGAGATTGTACTGGTTTACTTGGCTCCCATTAAGAAAAAAAAAAAAGATAAAGAAGATGAAGACAACTAGTCTTTCTGCTCGACTTAGAGGTTAGTAAACTGAGTGTGGTGGGTTTGTGGTCGTTAGTTTGCTCAGTTTCAATGGATTCAAATCCCTGCTTTGAATCAGCTCTGGTCAGCCTTGGGGGTCAAATTGGGGCCTTTTGTTAGGGGCGTCCAGAGTGGCGGGAGGGCCAGGGAGGTGGAGGAAAGACAAGTATTATAGGACTGCAGGTTTCTATTGTCTCACAAAGCAAGCTTGCACAACCGAAAGGTTTTCTTCTGTTGAGAGGAAGCTGGATGAAGAGACAGCGCTCTGGGGACAGGGTGGAGGGAGGAGACCAGAGGAGAGGTGAGAAAGGCTGCTGCAGCCCTTTCAGCCTGGCTGTTCTCCCTGCTCCCCGCCCCCACCCCACTAACCCATCGCCTTCCTGCTGACCCAGAGAGAGAATAGAAATGACATGCTTCGCCTGTACAGAGCACTAACTGGCGGTGGCCTGCCTGAGCTGAGGCCATTTTCTAAGCACCTCACTAATCAGAAGTGACTGAGGCTCTGAAGAGAATACAGTCTAGCCTGGGTTCCACCCTCCATGCTAATGAAGAAGGCAGCGAGGTGGATAATTAAGAGCAGTGATGTGAATAACTCCACAATGATAATCCAAAGGTAATGAAATGCATTATGAGTTTTGGGGACAGCAGATTTCCTTTACCAGCCAAGGCTGCTTTATGATAAAATGAGTCTACCTTTTCTAAGCACATACCAGCCGATTCTGGAAGGAGCTGGCCTGGGGGTTGTAGGAAACAAACACAACTAATACCTAACAGAACTTTACAGGCATAGAAGAAAGACTGGAAGGAAACACATCAGAATGTTAGGCTATCTGAGTAGTAGGACTGCCAGTGATTTTTTTTATTCTTCGTTCCATTATTATTTTCTAAATTTTCTTACATTAATTTGTACTATTTGCATAATGAAAAACATGAGCACACTAAAAAAAAAAAAAAAAAAAAAAAAAAAAAAAGTTTAGCTTGGCAGAGTTCTTCCCCAGAACAGACAGAGGAGAGCTGGTTGTAGTGCCTGCTTCTGACTAACGGTGACGGGCGCGGAGTCCAGGCAGGCTAGGTCTCCCTTTAGACGTGGTTAGAGGTCCCAGCAGCCCTCTTCTGGTTAGGAATATTTCCTCTGTCTGATTCAGACTGTATGTGCATCTCCCTGGCCCTGCTTCTCTGAGCGCTTACAAGATAATTTCAGAAGCAAAAGCTTTTTGGCTACATGTTCTCTATCGGGTATAACCAATCTCTACCATTTTTAGTAGCTCCTGGAACCTCCTCTTAATAATGTTTTTTTCCCCAAGTCTTGTAGTTTTTGAACTAGTTACAAAAATAACATTAACACCATCAAATTAAAAGGGCTCCTTACTTCACTAAGTCATGAGACTGGCCAGCCTGTGGGTTTTATGGTTGATACCTAGGAGGAAATGACCGATGACTTCTCTCTCTTACTGCTGAAACTAATTTGAGAAGCCCGGTAGCCAATTCTTTAATTCGTGAAGATTTTTAATTAATGCAGGCGACCTGCCATTTAAAAATAGAGTCCATACTCCCTTCTACAAACGTTTAGGCTTTAAAACATAAAATCCTTAGGAACTCTTTGAATCTCAGGTCTCGCACTGTTGCTTTTGGTACTGCATCTGCCAGATGTTGACGCTGCAGTTGGCCATGGCCTTGTTTAGGGTTGGGCGGGTGTCTAATTGTGCACTGCTGAGGGGTTAAGTTCCCTCTGTCTTACTGAGTTGAGTTGATTGCAGCACTTACTGCAATCTTATGGTATCATCCAGATTTTCAAGTCTTGTCCTCATAGTTTAACATACATATTTGTTCTAATGTGTAGTCATTTCACAGTTCTGTATTCTATTATATAACCTAAAAAATGAGGACAACTATACGTCGAAAATTATTAAGAGAATTAAATGAAATGTGTGAAGTGAGTAGTACAGGGTTCAGCAGCTAGACTCTGTACCGGGCCTGTCAAGCAGGTGCATGCAAGTTACAGTCCTCCCCGGGAAGAAGCGAGAGGCTGCCTTAGTACCCACGGCCCCTTCTGAGCCCTTCCTTATGAAGTACCTTATAAACTTAATTTCCTTAGGAAGTACTGAGACTCTAACACAGGACTGTTTATCTTGTGTTGTTTTTTGATTTTGGTTTTCAAGGATGGTAGTCCAAAAAGTTCTTTGTCAGGGACAAGTATAAAACTTTGGGCATGCAGGATACAAAATTGGAAACTGTCACAAAAGGAAAATTCCAAAATAGAAACATAAAAGGACTTTACTATTTCTTGTTTTGAATCATGTGACCCGCTACCCCGTGTTCAGGGGAATTCTGTCTTTGGTGTCCTGTTACATTTCCCCAGGGCAGATGGAGCAGAACCTTGGAGCAAGGCTTCAGTTTTTCCAAATATGCTTTTTTTAATACTAAAAGAGTAATTATATATTAATACACCCATAGTTAAATGAATTAGCTGTTATTTGCTTTTAAGTAATTATTTTTAAATAGCGAAAACTTTTATTCTAGTCTCCCTGATGTTGAGTGTAGAAGTAAAAATTTCTGCATTAACAAAGTTTATATAAATTGCATGAATTGCAATTGCCAAAAAAATCAAAATGAAATGTTCTGCATAGACCTAAGACATACCTAAGCAACATATCATAATTGTACAAGGTCACTGAATGCCATCAATGTCAGTAACAAATGGAAAAGCTTGTCTGTGGCAGACTGAGCAAACATTTCAGTTTTTGATATTCTGAGCCCAAGACTGTAAAACTACTTCTACTATACAAAAATTTTCATGACTTAGAGAGTTTTGTGTAGGAACTCTTGTGCTTCCAGCTGGTACATCACCTACTTTTTATACATGAAATTAATGCAGACATTTGTGAGAGGTTGTGTAAAATTATTGCATTTCAAAAATGGCCCAGAGGTGAATTCAGCAGTCAATGCACATGCATGCTTCATTCAAATCTTCCACAGTTAAAGGTATACGAACACGACAGAACTGAGTAAGAATACTGGCTTCAATGGCAGCTGTTAAGTCCAAGCGACCCATAAATCACACCAGAATGGGCAACTATTGCCAAGAAAAATTCTGTTGTGAAAGCTGAGACAGGTAACAGGACAGCCACGTCCGCACCCCGAGACTTTGTCCCTCAGGCTGCTGCACATCGGGCTGGAGAGGGCACTGCCTCAGAGGAGAGTCATTCTCTCTAGGCTGCTTACTTGCTTAAGAAGTTACATCCATCTCTGTCTTTCTGGAATAATAGCGGCTCCCTTTCCCAACCACTCCCTCAGTGAGCTGAAACTCCTGACGTACTTGGAGAGTCAGCAATAGTAGCGACCAAGCCAGAGGGTAGCCGAGTCACGGAAGGGGGTGATAGCTTTGGCCTCCCCAGGTTTTTTCTCCCGCTACTCACTTTGTTCGGCAGATGTTGACATTCTGGCCCAAGCCAGGTCAGAGGCCTTCCTCGGCTTTTTCTGGTTAGGTTCTCTTTCTTTTCTGGGAGGGAGGCTCTATGGACCCTGACTTCATAAACCCACGCCTGCAGGGGCCAGACAGGTAACTCCAGTAGGAAGCAGCCCAATGTAAAAAAAAGGGGGGGAGGGTCTGTCTGAGAAAGGCAATTAAAATAAAGAAGAATTGACAGCTGTCCTGGTTAATAAAATAAACAAGGTGTTTTTTCGTTTTCGTTTTTGTTTTTTTTTTACCAGTTTATTGAGATATAATTGACACACAGCAATGCTTAAGTTTAAGGTATGTGGCATCATGATTTGACTTGCATATAAATAAATGAGGTGTTAAGGTGGCTCTGGTTGGGGCTTTGCTGCCCCCAGATGATGTCAGCTCAGAAGGCTGGGCCTCATTCACTCACCCATCTTGTAGAATTACATTTTATAACATCACATTTATAGTATCACTTTGGCCGTTCTGTGCTGGTACATGGCCTGTCACAGGACAGCCTGGGTTTGAGCGGAGGGGAAATTAATCACACCTTGATGGGAAGATTGTCAAAGAAATTGTTGCCGTCTTTAATTCAGCACTACCATCAAGGCGATAGTGAAGGGTAAAAGAAAAAACAAATTAAAGGCTGAAGTTACTAAGCCAAAGGATGGCTTTTCCTTTTCACTGTGTTCAGCTTGAGGGTATGTAGTTGTCCCGTCGGTAAGTGGAGATGAGAAACTGGGAGACATTTCAGAGGGAAGAGGACCATACAGAGATGATGTAGATGTCGGGAAGTGAGATCTGTACAAAAAGATTAAGAGGAATGTGACTAGTTTGGCCTGAAGCAGGGAAAGCTGAGGAGTAGCTGAATAGTCACCTTCAAATACATGAGGGGTATGGTGAAAAAATGCTGGGCAATCGAAGCTGAGCATAAAACTGGCCTGCGAACACTAAAGAATTTCCCATCAAGAGATGGGCAACTCTGTGACCTGAAAGAAATTACCTTTCTGAAGCTGTTTGAAAGAGAACACATTTTTTTTCTGTTTTAAATTTTATTTTTCAATTATAGTTTATATTCAATATTATTTTGTATTAGTTTCAGCTATACAGTAGAGCGGTTAGACAATCGTATACTTTACAAAGGGTTCCCCTCAAGATTTCCAGTGCCCGCCTGGCACCGCACGCAGTTATTACAATATTACTGACTACACTCCCTGAGCTGTACTCTACATCCCTGTGACTGTTTTGTCACTACCAATTTGTAGTTCTTAATCCTTTCACTTTTTTCACTCATTTCCCCCAACCTTCCCCTCTACAACCATCAGTTTTTTCTCTATGAGTCTGTTTCAATTTTGTTTGTTCATTTAGTTTGTGTTTTAGATTGCACATATAAGTGAAATTATATGGTGTTTGTCTTTCTGTGACAGACTTATTTCACTGAGCATAATATCTTCCAGGTCTATCCATGCTGTCGCAAATGGTAAAATCTCATTCTCTTTTAATGGCTAAGTAATATTCTATTGTGCATATATGTATCACAGCTTTTTTATCCACTCATCTATTGATGCACACTTGGGTTGCTTTCATATCTTGGCTATTGTATAAACAATGCTGTAATAAAAATGGGGGTGCATATATTCTTTTGAATTCTTATTTTGGATTAGAGGACACATTTTATGTGCCTGTGAAGGGCTTAGGATTTTTTTTTGGAAGATAGAAATGGTAGACAAGAATATCTCTTATTTGATATCAGAATTATTTTTCAAGAGATACCATATATAAAACATGAACAGTGATGTTTGTGTTAAAGTAAGGGAATGGTCAAAGCACTTCCTCTCCTCCCGTCCCTTATCTCCCCTGGTGGCCCCAAATGTCACTGTATGGGACACAGGACTCTGCTACAGATAGTTTGAAACATAATTAAAATCAACAGAATTTCCTAACTGTTTTGTAAAAACTGTGGATGCTTGGAATTTTTTTTTTAAGTGGAAGTTAGACCTTGAGGTTGTTGTGAAATTGCTGAGTTCTTTTCATGGTTCAAATTTGAGAGATGAAGTTATTTCTGAACTCAGGTTCTTTTTTGGTATGTACTGTTAAATGGCATGCCTATGTTTACTCTTCTTTTTTATACTTTACATTTTATTTTTTAATTATAGCTTACATTCAATATTAGATTTACTCTTAAGCACATTTGTTACTAAGTGTACCGAAGTATAAGGGGAGCAGTGGCTAAAATTTTTGATCTTTTGGTAAATTTATTTAATTTGAATGAAGTTCTAGTAAATGAAATCAACAGTTTGACTCCATCAGTACTCAATAAAATTGAGGGCTTACTTTGCTAACTCTTAAATAAAATTTTTGCAAAAAAGAGAAAATTTTATAACCAGCAAAACTGTCATCCTAATATTACTATCCTAATAGTTTAATTAACAATTTACTTACTTTGGAATACTTTCTACACAAAAGGATAAAATGTATTCCAGTACCATTTTAATATACACATATTATTATAACTTTTAATACTTGGTAAAGTTTACATAAAAATTTAAATATATAAAGCTTTTGTGGTTGACATAATTTCTGGTTTCAGGATGGTGAATTGATCTCTCCCTGTCACACCAAGGCCATATAATTAGGAGAAAATATATTGAAAACAAAAATGCACCACTGCATGGAAAACCAAGTACAGTCAGATTAGAGTTTTTAAAAGCCAGCTATTTTTTTTTTTACAAAAAATATCTTAAAGCAAAATAACAGAAAAATTGAAAATACAAGGATGGACTAAAACTTAAGCAAATGCTAACAAAAAGATACTATAGCATCTAGCATCTAGTTTCTGATATAACATTAATATCAGAAAAATAGAATGAAGTGGAAAAGGACAATATTTGACAAAAAAGAATTCAAGGATTAAAGAGAGTCTTTTGTATTGATTAAAATAAACACTTTAATAAAACAAATGGCATGATGAGCTTGTATGTACCTGATGATGTAGCTCTGACAAGCAGACAGGTATAAGGACATTTGTTATAGTCTTGTCTAAGGCTACAAAACAGAAATCAAAACAAAATTGAAAACAATGTTAAAGTCCATCACCTGGTGATTGGCTAAACAAGCTGGAGAATATTAACACCTTGAAATACAGGGGGTGAAGTAATCTTTCTCCAGTGATGGGAACAGAGTTGTGCTCTGGAACACATAGTTTACCAACTTTGCTTTGCATGTATCTTGGGTGCTCAGCGATCTGAAGGGATGACTCCCCAGTGTGTCTAGTTGGGTTAATCTAACAAACTCCATAGCTCCGTGACTTAATCCAGCAGAGGTTTATTTCCTGTTTACATTGTAGTTTCTTTCATCCAGCAGCTCCACCATGCTCACTGGATCCCCACTGGATCCTCAGCACTTGGCTAACAGACGAGGAAAGGGAGAAAAAGCATGGAGGATTGCACGGAAGGTCCTGTGGGCCAAGACTTGGGGGGATAAAGATGCTTTTGACCCACACCCAATTGACCAGAGCTCAGTCACATGGTCACAGCTAACTGCAAGGAATGCTGGGAATTATAGTCTAGCTCCGTGTTTAGAAGAAACAGAAAAATGATTGGGTGGGCTTTTTTTTCCAAATACAAGCTGTTTATTTAGGAAGTCACAGAGGTAAAAAGAGTGGGCCAGTCAGTCTGTGTAGGCTCAGGTTTGGTGGGCAGCTGGCTAGCCTCTGACCTACAATGGATGGAATGAAATAGTTCTATCACATTAAAATTTAATGATTTCATTTGGTGTGTTTACTACTTCTCTCCAAAACCTTGTTCCCATTTATAACAGACTTTTTAATGCAATTTTTTTTTCTCACTGAATACAGCTTGGGCATTATTAGGATTTCATGTTTCTAATTATTCAGAATTCTCCCCATTTTGCTCTTGTTATTTCCAGATAGTCTGTTCCTTCTTCAAAGTTCTCTGCCATCTATCTTACAGACAGAATCCATTTGATCTCTCTTCCAATGCCTCAGTAGAATTTTTTCTGTGTTTCTTAAGAGCTTTCATGTATGGATCAGCTACTTTTATGCATCTTAAAACTTTTAAACTTTGCAATAAGTGGACAGACATTTAAAAACACAAAATGATTTAATTAATTAAATAAAACCTTAAAAATGCATACAATTCTTAGAAACACTTTAGTGTACTATATTAAGATCAAAGCAAGTAAACTGTATTTAACATTATGAGCTGTAAAAATTATGAGCTTAATTTTAAAAAGATTAACTAAATAAATGCTCAGAAACAATGATTCTTGAGAAACAATCATGTTCCTTTCAACTGTCACTGTTAACGTTTAAAAATTAACCAACATGATTTTCAAGTGATCCGGCATGATTAAGTAAAAACCACACCCAGCTGAACCTTGGGGAAACATCCTTGAACGTTTCACGTATATTGATATTATTTTTTCTATTGTCATTACCATCAAGATCAACAAGGTGCTTAGGGACATATTAAGCCCCAGCTGTTTGCAATTAATTGTACCCTTATAGCCCGGAGAGACAAGTCCCAGCAGTGGAGGCCAGCTTAGTCCTAAGAAGTGACAGGTCCTAACAAGGAAGCCTTGGCTAGAGAGCTCTTTAGGGCCCTCCCCAAAGACAATTGGTAGCGTGATTAGGTGGGGCTGGGGCCCAGCCGGCCCTGGGGCTGGGCAGGGACTGGGGCTGGGCTGGGCTGGGTCTGGGGTTGGGGAAGGGCTGGGCCTGGGGCTGGGCTGGGTGGTGGCAGTCTGGGTGGCATGGGGCTTTCATTGGCTTGGCTGCACCCCACTCAATTACTCTCGCTAGGTGACTCAACTTTAAGTGAAGTGAAGCAGCCTGGGAACCACAAACAGGGCAACTGATAATTACCTGCCATTTTACAAGAGTGGGTCTTAGGGCCATCAATTAGCATTTTATAGGACAGAATGATAGGCTCACTATCAGAGAAGGCGGGGAGCGGAGGCTGCAGCTCTTCCATGAAGACCAAGCGCTGTAGTGTTTGATTTTGCTGGAAATCATACCCTAGTCTCCCCCGAAACAATCAACATTTTACCACTCACATCATGTCATACAAATGGTGTGTAATATCTTAGTTCTTTTTTTTACAAATTTGTTTCAGTGACCTTTTTTATGGCTTGCTCTGAAGGCAGAATTAAACTCAGGCGCTCTTATGAAAAGAATTCTGGGCAGAATTAAATCTAATCCAGCTATTTGATTATCTGCTGGATCTAAGTACAACTTCCCCACATTGTTCTCACCTCAGTGGGATAATTAATGAGTAATTCTACTAGGTGTTTGTGGAAAACAAGGTTTGGGGTGATCCCCTGCCAAACAAGTTCCAAAATGAAAGAGCTGATCATTTTATGATCTGCCTCTTGGTAAATGTAAACTTTGTTTTAATGTAGCCAAGAACCTGGGGCAAAGTAGGCAACGAGGGGAATCAGATGAAGATATTAGCAAACAGTTATGTGCCAAGCCCTGGGGGAGAGGAGAGGGTCAGGGAGTACCCCCGTGTACTGGGAGGTTGGTCTAAAGCAAACAGGATTTCTCTGTGACATTTCTTTCTGAGTGGAGTTGTTACTGAACAAATGGACCCATGGGGGCCGGGGGTTGCCCAAATGCTATTTCTGAAACGACACCCCCCTTCCCTGGGGTCCCTCGGTTGCAGGTCCTTTGCCTGCTGCTCTTGGAATTACGGCTCTGAATGGCAGAGTTTGGTGGAAAGGAAATGAACTATTTATTCAAAAGTTATACAGGTTTTATTAATGGCTAAATGTCTCCCTTAAACCTCAAAATCCCTTTAAAACAATCATTAGCACACACACAGTCCTGCCTTTCCCCCTTTGCCCAGTTAGGCCAGTCAGGGGTACCGTCCTTCAGAAGAAAAAAGAACAGAAGTCCGGGGCTCGGCTAGGCAGGCCTCTCGCGGTTCTCAGCACCATCCGCTGCGTTGCCATGAACTCTAGCTCTTAATCCATAACCATGTGGCACCTTCTCATGGCCCACTAGGAAGAGTCCTTTCTCCCCTCTTTCTTCCCGCGTGGTCTTCACACCGTTCCCCAGAGTCTGTGTCCCTTTGTCTCTCCTGCAGCCCCTGTCTCTCCTCCTCCCCTCTCCCAGTTACATTCTCCGTTAAGTCTTTTAAACCTTCCTGATTAGCCTTGGTGATATGCAAAATAACCCTCTTTGCATATGAGGAATGAAGCTACCCTGTTATTGACATGCAAAATGACTCTCAAAGGCCCTGCTCAAGGCTCCCATCCCCCATGGCGGTCTGCCCTGGGGTGGGGAGAATATGTTTTTTCTTGGACACTCCATTTTCTGGACCCTGTTACAAATACCCTTGGGGGGGCCCAGGCTGTGCCCCGTTACAGAGTCTGTTTGCTCTCACTCTTGATATGACACAGCCATTCAGCTCCCATTAAACAGGTTATTGCTAAAAATCAGCAAAAACAGAAACCACTCTAGGTTGAAAAGGGAGAGAGGAATAGGAAATTTGGGTTGGTCTTATGGAACTTCAGCTGCTCCCAATGTTTTCTATGCCAACTTAGAAAGCGACTGCAAGCAAAATGCCATGAATAGGAACCCTAAGTCAAGAACTGCCACAGGATCATACATCTGACTTTAAAGGTACCCAATATGCACGATCCAACAAGACAGAACAAGCAGAGAAAGAGGAGATGCACTAAAAGCTTAAGTGATGGAGTAGAATACAGAGTAGCTAGGGTTGGGCTAAGCAAGGAAATTTTCTGACTTTTTGCCTTTTGAGGACAGTGGGGTGGGGTTGGGAGGGGGTGGGGGGTCATGAATCAGGATTTGGCTAGGCAGGCTCTGAGTCACTTATCTTCTGCAGATAGTCCCTGGGCGCCTGCGGATAGGAAAGCTCGATCTCCAAAATTTCCAGCTATCAGCAACAGGGTGTTAAGTGGTTGTTTTTCCTTGAACGCCAATTAAATGTTCCCTCTGATGTTTTAATTTGGGAATCTTTGAAACCTCTTCTGTTTTAGCGTTATCAAAGTAATAGCAGTTTAGGTGTTATAAGATATTGGCTATATATGTTTGTCTCAGAAGCTTCACAGTGCCTTTTAAATGTTCTCACCAAATCACTCAAGATTGTATCAGCACGAAGTATGTCATCCACACGAAGATCCTTAGCATCTCACCATGACTAATCTGATTAACAGGCATAATGTGTGGCCTGCTGGCACGGGGGGCGCTTCATCAGCCTGACTCCTCAGGTAACTTCCTGGGAGGGAGAGGCTTAAACATTCTCCAAGATGGCCTCGGTCTTGCCTAAGACTTTTCGCTGGCAAGGAACGTGAGACTGAGAGCACATCAAACCTTAAGTCCTACTGTGAGGCAGAATTGAAGGATTTTAAAATATTATTTTGCATTGATTCCCTGCCCCAATAGGCAGGTATATTACTCCTTGAGAGAAAACCTCAGGGGTTGACTGAGTCACTTTCAGGATAGCCCACCCCTCTCCCACTCCAGCCACAGAGGAGGAGGTGGGTGGTGGGGGTTAGGGGAGAGGGTCATACTACCTGCCACTGTTTTCTTTAACCTCTGGGCTCACCCTGACCTCCAAGCCATCTTAGTGCAAGAGAAGTCAAATCCCTGTGCCCCGTAAAAATCTGTCAAAAGAGGCTTTTAGTAAGCAAATGAAAATAAACCTTCCAACTTCTTTCCAACTTTCCAGAACAGAAAAGAAATGTCAGTTGCAAAGAGGAACACATCTACAGGGCCTAGGTGCTAAGACAGCTCCATCTGGACAGAGCTCACTGGCCCCTTTACAGAGCCTGCCCTGCAGCCTTAGCCCCCCCCCATTCCTTCCTTCTCCCCACTGTCTTTTCATCCTTCCACCCTTTCTCATCTTTTCACCTCCTTCCATGATCTCTCCCTCCTCCCTCCCCTCATGTCATCAGCTCATTCACCAAATGCGTATTGAATTCCCCCTCTACACTGGCCTGTGCTGGGTGCTGGGGATGCAGTGGACAGCGGGGCAGCCAACAATCCCTCCTCCGACGGAGCCTCCAGGGCAGAAGGCACTGCGCAGTCATTATGAGGGCGATGTGGGCCATGGCAGCGCCCAGCCCGGTGCTGGTTCAGGCTTGCAGCAGGGGGACTCGACCAGAGTGAGGGATCAGGGACAAGGCACTCGCTTCCTTACAGCCTCTACTCTAAGCTGCGAGAATGAGAGAGGATGTAGGCGAAGTGTAGAGCATGGTGCTCGGTCCATGAGGATGCTGGGACTGCTCAAACCAGCTTTGGGATTCTTCTTGGGGAGCTGTCATTGGAGCCAGTTTCCAGCTCTCTTGGTGGTCATTTCCTTATCATTCTGCCTGACTGCTGCTTGTATCGATTGTCTTTTCACGCTGGTGGATCTTTCTGTCTCTCTGAGGCTGGGGTTCCCTGTGGGGCAGGGGTTGAAATGACCCTCTTTGAACTTCCAGAGCACCTACAACAATGCCCAGCATGTATAAAAGCTGCTTAATAAATGTTGCTGGGTCAAAATGAGTGAAATAATGAAAATGGCTCCCAGATAAAGGACACCAGGCAGTCCAGTAAATGAGCAAATTTTATGGGAAGAAATTGGAACCAATTCAGCCATTCTGATATTATCTTTATGACCTTTTTGGGAGAATAAAAACCAACACACACACACACACACACACACACACACACACACACACACACACACCCCTTGTCTCAGCTTTTCCTCTGATATCAGGCAGAGAGGATTAATAAGAGAAAGACTATTTAGTTGGGGTTTTACTCCAAGGGATTCTTTTTAATTAAGTGGTGAGGCATTAATTAAAAATCTAATTAATCATAATAAGCTGTTGGTGTTGCGCTTGGCAGTAAGGTGCAGGATTTCTGTCAATGTGAAGCTATAGGACCTCTGAGTGGCATGTAACAAAAAATATCCCCAAATTGTCCAAACAGGTGGCGAATCTCTAGGCAGGGAATCCTCCCGATGGGCCAGTTTGGGATTACCTGTTGCAGGGTGATACACAGAGATTGATTTACCTTGGCGCTAAGGAAGCTGAAGCTTTGTGCGGCTCCCTTGCATGGGCCCTTTAAATGTTGGGGTGAGGGACCTCAGCGTATGTTTAGAAATATATATATTATACATTATATAGTATTATAATATAATAGTACATTTGTATATGTATTTATTATCATAAAATATATAATTTTATTATATATTATAATTCATTATACACTATACATTATATATAAAATATAATAAAAGTATATATTTACACATATAGGTAATATAATATATTATATATTATATGTATATATTTACATTACTTTAAAATATTTTATATTTCTATAGTATACATTTAATTACAACATATTATAAATATAATTTGTAAAATCTGCAATGGTAAGATATTTATTATGCTCTCCTTTCAAGAGGGCTCCTTTAAGATTCAGGTCAAAAAATGTTGGACTTCCCCTACTGAGAACATGTCCCCTGGAAAAGGCTCGGGTGTGAGACGGAGCCCAGGCGGAGTGACTCCGATGAGGATGATGACAATGCAGGTGTGACTTATGGAGGGAGATTAGAAAGGAGAGCTGTCCACAGCCTGATGGAAAATTGTTTCGGATCGAAACTGATGGACTAGGCCTGGTGGAAGTGTCTAAAAGGCAATTTATGGAGGTCAGAAAGCACGTAGTAACCCCAGGGCCAGGGTCCTGACCCAGGGTTCGTGGAGGGGTTTCAAGGGTTCCATGGACACCCTGAAATTTTTGCATGCATATTGTATGCGTGGGTATATATATATGTATATTTATATACATATATACGTACACACACACACACACACACACAACACCCCCTCTCCCCCACACGTACTCCTTTTCTAGGAACAAAAATTCCACTCACAAAAATGGGAAACTCTGAAATGGACATGACAGAGAATGGATTCTGTGTACCCCAGGGAGTAGAACATAGAATGGTGGGAGGAAATATAACATATAAGCAAAATTATTATGTGGAATAATCCTAGTTCTGTCTTTACCATGTCTTGTTTGAGTCCATGTCATGAGGCAGGTACAGTCAGACAGACTGGAGGCGACCTCCAACGTGGGGGCTTGGGGTGTGGGGGTGTAGTCCTGGAATCAACCTGGGGGTCAGAAGAAAGGCAGCTGAGAGCAGCCTCTCAGGCTCTTCACCTTTGTGAGTCAACAGGCTCACAACTCAGCAGAGAGGAGGCAGGGAAAGGCCAGGAGACACAGAGAAACGTGTCCCCTGGGGATCTTTAGTTATGGTATAAACTGATAGGAGAGTTCGAGATTTGGGATCTGCACCAAATTTCCTTCATATCATGATTTCTCTCTACGCATTAACACTAGAGTCAGGGATTGAAAGGAAGAACTGGGAGAAAGATAACTATAAAAATAAGACTGTTGGTAACAAGACAGTGCCTATAGCCTAGAGATTCATCTAACCTAGAGTTTGAAAATAGTCTAGGTCTAGGGCCCAGAGAGGAAAGAACTCCACTGGGGTCATTATCAACCCTATCAGGAACAGGAGCTGGGCTGACCTTAGACACAGAGGGTGAAGTTAGGACCAGTCCAGGAACTATGGCTAAGCTGAAATCATGAGGTAAAGGGAGGCTGAAATGGGCTGGGGAGGGGGCTCGTTGGACTCCAAGGCAGGAGCCAGAAAGATCATTGTTCATGGATGAGGTCAGGGCGTGTTACTGGATCAGAACCAGATCTGTAGCCTGAAACTAGGCGCCTGTTTCTGTCTTCCACCTGTATGCCCACATGAGCCAGGTGCAGCCACGTCCCTGCCTGCACCTGCACGACCCAGGCTGCTGGGCCCAGGGTTGGGACGATGTAAGGAACTCCCAGCCTGGGGCAAACATTTGGCTCTGAGTCACATTCTCTTGGTTATTTTCCCTTGTCTGTTATACCTGGCCAGCATGACCAGCTCTTTGACTCCTTGCTGTTCAGACTCTCAGAACCTGGTGTTAGAATTCCCCAACCCAACCTAATCAAAGCCCTAACACTTTGTTGTGGCTTTTTCAGTCCCAGCCTCTTGCATCCTGTTGTGATTCTTCAATTCCATCTTAGTACCTACATCAAGAAATACGACCAGGCCCCATTGTTTCACTCAGGATAAGGGGTGAGGGTACCTAAGGTGAAAGAGAATGTGGTACAGGCTGTGACTCAGGTAATGTTAGAAAGAGAAATATCCCTTCTATTTTTCTCCGGTAGTGTCGCTAATAAGTTAATTCAAAATCCAAAAAGCCAAGGAGATGGAGGAGCCTATCAGGAAGGTGCATTTTTTTCACTCTTGGTCCCTAAGCAAAGAATAAGGGACAGTCATAAAGTCTCCATAAGGTTCTGAGAGCACCTATCACAAAAGCTTATCTACTCAGATCAAGTACATTCTGAAGACAGAGTTAGTTATAACTCATATAAGTTGAGTCTATTCTTTTTCTCCAGTATGGGGAATATGCAATCCGGGCAAGGGTTAACCATTTCAGGAGATTATATCAAGCTTGGGTGTACCTTTTAAAGAAGATGCTAGAGGGCATGTCTTAACTGTCACATTGCATTGTGAATTTAGAGTTTGGGTGTGGAAGCTCTGCCTACCTTCTTTATAATCTATCTACACAGGTGTGCAGAGAACGTCAGAGCTAGTTCTAGAAGGTTTTTGAGCATTACCTCTGGGGAAACAAAGAAAGAACGCCATCCTACAAAACTGATGTTGAGAGAAGTGAACTAAGTCCTTCCTGAGCACTTGCCTTTAAATTAATTTTAAAATTCTAAAATCTTTCTCTTGCCTTCTTACTCAAGAATGGGGATTTTCCCATTCCAAAGAATGACTTCATATATGATAACCTCTGTTCTTTTCTGAAAGCGATTCTAATAGGAAGCTCATCCAGGGAAATTTGGGCATTATATTAGGCTGCTGAGCAGGACCCATAGCAACTCTGTCTTGCCCCCTAGTTCTCTATATGTTCTCAGATGCTGCTTCTTGCTTTTGTGCTAACTGAAAACTATGATTTCAGAAGGGAGGATGTAACATGTGGTCATGTGAGCATTTGCTTCTCATCTATAGAAGCAATTAAATTAATGAACATAGTATACTTTTTAATAAGATAATCATGCTGCCTAATTGACTAAATTTCATTGGCTATACATTTGGAGCTATATATTTTTTTCAACAATAATATTGAGGTTTGATTGTCATTGCCATATGGGAAGAAAAAATTCCTCCTCCTAAATGTCAATATTTGAGTCCTATTAAAAGCTGAAGGGAATTTATGCATTTGGCCTAAAGCATATTTTTCATCTTGATATTTTCAATGATTTGTGGCTTATGAATCATAAAAATGAAATCTTAAAACCCCCCAAACTACCAGAAATCAAACTAGGCATTTAGTGTATTTTAGAGTAATTATTCCTATCCCACTCCAAAATGAAAATGTATCTTTTCCCCTATTTGTTTGCTTTTTTCATTTATTGGCATTTTGGAAATTTCCAGATTAAATTGCCCATTCAACAAAGGGTAAGATAACTGAAATCGGAGTTTGGAAAGTACTATTTAGTTCAGTCAATCTCACTCTTCCTCAGAGAATGGGAAAGATAATTTTTCTCATTTCACATTGGTTTTTCACTTTTTTCCCCAGGAAAAATGATTTCTACTAGGCTGTTTCAAAACTGTAATACTCAAGGCTTAAAACTTTTAAAACTTCTCATTTAACTTTCTGGTTAAGGTATCTACCAAGTTTAGTCACTCATTTTCCAGGCAACATCAACAATCCAATTTATTTAGTCATTTTTCATGTTACCTTCTGGCTTGCCACATAGCTTAGCTGTAGACACCCTACTAATTCTTTTCCACCGCTTCCTCTTTCAGTTCTTACTTTTTCCTGCTAGTTATTCCTAATTCCTATTAAATCTGGGATTTTCAGTTTTTCCTAGTTTCTTATTACCATGACCGTTAGTTTTCATTCTCCTCTTGTTCCTGGTGATACAATCCACTTCCAGTTTTAGCAAAGTACAGTGTTCTACCCTCTTCGCCTCACCCCCAATGTACAATTTACATTTCCTAGTGAATCCTTCCTAGAAATGTAAATCCGTACAGCTGGTGAGCGTGTGACTAAGTTCCACTAATGGAATGGAGCAGAGGTGATGAACGTAACTTGTGTTCACTTCCGTATAAGAACATTGCTCTTCCTCTTCCTCTCCTTCTCTGTAGACTGGAGCTTAGATGTGGCATCAATGAGGCAGCCGTAACCATACAGACATACGCAACATCCTAGGGGAGAGCAAGAGCTTTTAAGTAAGTGAAATCTCAGTGTCTGGACAAATCCCACAGCTGCCTTGAACCACCTGCCTATTTTTAGACTGTTCCATGAGAGAAAAATAGATTTCTCTCTTATTTGAACAACTGTATTTTGAAGTCTTTTTGTTAGAGCAGCATGATTGATACTCTAGCCCTGACTAACACATTTACTAAGCAAAAAGAGAAGTTACAACTGTACTCTGTGCTAGCCAGATCTTACTTGGAGTGTGTTCCGATCTGTGAATCACATTTTAAGAGACACAAAGACAAAACAGAGGTTTTCAGATGAGAGCAACAAGAATGGTGAGAGATTCAAACTGAAGAAACTGGAAGAGCAGTCTCAAAGTAGCAGTGTTACTTCCAAAATCTGAAGAACTGGAATGCAAAAGAATGATTCACCTTATTCCATGTGTTGTTAGTTGATAGAAGTAGGACCCAAGGTGAAAAGGGATTTTGCCTAAGACAAGGAACGTTCCTGGCCGACAGCTACGCGTAGCAGTGGGAAGGCAGCTCTGCAAGCGGTGAAGGCTGAGCAGAGCCTGGGCAACCATTTGGCTGGATTTCATAATGACCAAATGTCATGTGTGTATATTGCATAAATTGTCTAACGTTCTTAGAACAACACTAAAAATTATATATATATTTTCCTCCATTTTATAGAAGGGGAATCTAGACTCTTAAGTCTCAGACACTTTAAAACTTGCCAAAGATCGCAGAGCTAGTTAGTGGCATAGTCCGCATTCCTCCTCCTGACCATCAAAGTTGATGTATAAAACGGCTTACAACGTTTTTCCAAATCTGGAATTCCATGAGTCCCCTGGAAAACTGTCCTTCCCAAATAGTTGCTTAAATTCCAAGGTATCAGAGCTAGAAACATCTCCTAGAGGTTGGCATGTCTCATCTTCTAAGTTTTAACCCAACAGAAAACTTAGTTCGAGCCTCCCTTTGTGTGTCAGAGGTTGCCCGCAGGTCACCAGCCCATTTCCTCTTTGTCCTTGGCACACAGTGAGGCTACAGCTTCCTTTGCAGTGGAATGGGGGCAAAAACGATAGGGGCCAGTCCCAGACCTGGCCTGCAGGAAACTTCCAGGTACTTTCTTCTGCCGCTGCTGGATACTGGCACACGAAGTGACCTTGAAAGTTGACTGTTGAGGATGGCAGAACTTTTCTTCCAGTGTTGGTCTTGAACAATGTGTCGCGCGGAGCCCCCTGTACCCAAAAACTGCTTAGGCTGTGTAAGTGAGGGAGGCACAAACTTACTGTGTTTGAGCCATTTTATATTTTATACCTTCTCTTGATCCTTAGCCACTAAATATCAAGAATTGTCAGACACAGCGACAGAGCTATGATTAGAGTTACTGTATTTACTGACAACTCTGCTAGGCAGAACTTCTTGACACTGCAGATATTTGACCCTTGATAAATTAAAAAAAGCAGAACCTTGATACGGTTCAACCTAAAATAACTCTTGACCTCCCTACATACCTCTGCCCAATTGATAAAGAGGGGTCAATTTTTTATAAAACAATATCAGAGAAATGTCTTAATTTTATTTTTTTACTTTATTGTATTTTTTTCCTTTACCATTTATCCCCTGAGAAGTTTCAAATACAGATTCCCCTGGATGAAGTTTTGCCAAAAGTTTGTCTAGTGGTGGCTTATAGTATAGTCCACTGATTTATGCTGTTAGGTTCTTCCTTATTTTTATTCCTTTTTTTCCACTTTAATATCAGAAAATGTCTCATGAAAGAAAATCTAGATTTCCAGATTACTTTACAAATCAGAAGATTTAGCAACACTCATTTTACAATCAGCTGGCACTCAGGGTGTGGCTTTCAGCAGGTCAGACCTTCTCTGCCTCTCCCCAGGCCCAGTGCTCCCCTCTGTCCCCAACACTAACATTCATGTTGCATGCCACCCAATGTGGTGATGAGGATTTTTCTATACCTAGCTGTATAGGCCTTTTGTGCTTGTGCTCCCTGTTCACACAGAAGTAAAGTCAATGATTAAGAAAGAACTACTACCTTAAGAACTGATTTTTTAAGGGGCTAGAATGCCTTGGGAAGACAGTTAACCCTTTGTGGGTGTTGGCAGGAAGAGTCAGGAAAAGTCTTCCCGTTAATACTGGGTACTGGTCCTTCTTGTGTGGCTTGGATATCACAGTTTATTCTCTTTAGTATCCAACTTCCTTTCTGTAATACAAAACTGAAGACATAAAGTGAAGCTTTGTAAGAGAGGAGAATAGAGCTTTGTTATTGTTTCTTATTGAAAACCCAAGTAGCTGTACTGATTGGTTTGAGTCCACCAGAGTTAAGCAATTTCTTCTCTCTGAAGATGCAATGGGATAAGCTGTGTCAGAGAATATGGAGATCCCCACTCAGTGGTCCCTTAGCATAAGTGGACACTTGACAGGGCTATATTAGCATTATAGGAAGTATTGGGCCAAATCAGTGGGTTTTTTTAAACCATAAAATTCTGCAAATGATTGACATCCTAAGTGGAAGACAAATACTTAGAGTAGACAATGAGTTATTTCTTTGAAAGAAGTTGGGCACTGAGAGTCCTGCCTGCTTGGCTCCCTCTTTTACCTCCTGTGGTGGCCCTGCTATGTCTCCTAGGGTGGATGACTCTTGTTTGTTCCAGCTCCAACATTCCATACACATTTAACTGCAGTGGGAGTAATTGGGGGCTGTGAGCAAGAAGTTTTTGCCCATATCAGCCCAGAGAGAGCAGGGGTTTGAGGTGAAGGTCTGACCACATGCTGGTTACCTGAGAAGAAGCAGACCCATTTGTAATACAAACTTTTGTCATACTACAGTTTGACAAAGGTATGTAAGTGTCAAGTCACTTTGCTGTGCACCTAAAACTAACATAATGCTGTGTGTCAACTATATTTTAATAATAAAAAAAGGCAGTCACATTCTTTTCAAAAAGATCTTATAATTATAATATCGATAATATTTTTATCCAGAAGGAGTGTAAAACAGCTACTGTTTACCCAGATGTACCAGCCTTTTTCTTCTTCACTTTCTGAGAAAGAAAGGATTTGGTTTAACAACCTTTGGTCAGCTCTGTTCCTTTTTAGACTACCCATTTTTTCCCTTTAACTCTGAACATGCCAGTTGTGTTGACCACACTTGAGTTAATGAGGGAAAGGATGCTCCTTTTTCTTATTAATAAAAATGATAAAAGTAATCAAGTGAATATTTACAAAGTGCTAAGCACTTCATAATGGTTAAATTGTATGTGTCAACTTTGCTAGGTACCCAGATGATTGGTCAAGTTTTATTCTGGATGTTACTGGGAGTGGGGGTTTGGATGACATGTACATTAAAATGGTGGAGTTTGAGTAAAGCAGACTAACCTTCATTGTGTGGGTGGGCTTCATCCAACCAGTTGAGGCCTTAAACAGAACAAACGGTAGACCTCCTGCCAGCAAGAGGGGTCTTCAGGAGACGGCCTTTGGACTTCATCAGCCTCATTGCTTTTATATTAGACTGCCTTTGAACTTGCACCAGACCTATTTCCTGCATCTCCAGCCCGTCAGCCTCCCCCATCAGACTGTGAACTTATCAGGCTTCCACACTCACATGAACCAATTCCTTAAAATAAATCTGTTTCTACAGACACACATCCTATTGGTTCTGTTTCTCTGGAGAACCCTGGTGAATACTCATTGCGGTAGGTATTTAAAATCTATTAATTCATCTGATTTTGTCAATGACCCTATGATATTTGAACACAATACTTTAAGAGGTGTCACTGTTTCACAGGTCAGGGAATGAGGCTTAGTGAGATAAAATAATTGGCCCAAGATCATCCAGCTAGTAGGTGGCAAAGCTGTGATTATGACCCAAAGGTTGTGGACAGAATCACTTGGCTTTACCGCACTCGCCAGTCCTTGACATTCTTTGGTGTTAGTGATACTGAGCAGGCCTCAGCACCAGCCCATCTGGAATCTGTCTTTGAGCCAGACCTTTCCTCCTGTCAGGGGGCTCCTGGGAGTCTGCTTGGTGTCTGCCTGGGAGCCTGCCACACCTGACCCTCTCTGGTAAACTCAGGCATGATTCTTCACTCGGCAACCCTTAGCTTCCTCTTCTGTGGAAGGAGAGTAGCTCGCTTTACCTGCTTGTTGTGAGGATTGAATGTGAGTGCGTAAAGTATGTCTCTCACGGCCTCCATGCCGCTGGCGCTCAGACACAGACAGCCTCCCCTTCCGGTCCTGCTCTCATCTGAATAGAAGTGACACCAGTGTACTGCAGCTGGACCTCGGACGCTCCCGATGCCTTGTAGATTGAGCCCTTCTGTGCGCCACCCACGTTACTTTGCTAGGGCCACCAGGATGGAATATCTCAAGCTGGTGGCTTAAACAACAGAAATTTATTTCTCCCAGTTCTAAAGGCTGCAAGCCTGAGATCGAGGAGTCAGCAGGTTTGATTTGTTCCAAGGCCTCTTTCCCCTTGGTTTGCAGAGGGTCGCCTTCTCACTGTGTCCTCGCAGGGTCATCCTCTGCGTGCCCATCCTTGGTGTCTCTCTGTGTTCAAATTTCATCTTCTTATAAAGATACCAGTCCTATTGGATTAGGGCCTACCTGAACGGCCTCATTTTAACCTAGTCACTTCTTTAAAAAGCCCTGTCTCTAAATAGAGTCACATTTTGAGACACTGGGATTAAGGCTTTAACATAAGAATTTTGGGGAGCTTTATTCAACCCCTAATACTATATTACCCCCCAGGTGTCAAGGACCTACTGCCCAGGACCTCAATTTATACCTTTCACTCCTGAGAATTATTATTCACAGGACCTCTTCTGCCTGGCTGCCCCCTCAAACTTTCTGCCAGTTGGCACTATTGCTTTAGGATTATGCTAAGAGACTAGCTTAGCATAATCTTAGCATAAAGGCAAGAAATGCACTCAAGTTCTCTGAACTCATCTTTGTCTAATGGTTATGGAAAGCTAATCAGAACAAGTGTCAGTCACATAGGAATTGCTTCATATTCTTTATCTGTAAGCTGCACCTCCCAATCCCTCCCCACCACCAAAGACACACACACACATGCACACGCACCCTACTAGAAAAATACTGCAGGATCAGAGAGGCATTTTGAAGCATACTGCAAACAACAATTATGTGTATGTGTGTATGTGTATATATGATGTCATGACAGGCACTGCTCTTGACCCCAGTGACTTTTGCATCCTTGAAATGTGCTCCTATTTCTTTTAGTTACTCTCTGAGAGGGCTACTCCTGTTCATGCCATGCATCCTATTAATTCTGTCTCTATGTTTATTGTGCCTTAGGTTTCCCACCTCCCTCAACCCCCCAACATCATAGGACCCCAACAGAGAGGCCCTGGTTGCATTGGTTACCACCCAATATAGAACGCCCTGACTGGTAACAGTTTTCAGGTGAGAATACTTTCCAAGGCCACAGATTTTCCTGATGTTTGGCTTACTTCCGGTTGTCTTTGCCTGAGGCACTAATACTACCAGGTCCAACGTGGGATACTTAGGGAAGTAAAGTCTCATGGTACAAACACGACTTAACTTAGAAGGAACCCAAGTGGCCCAGGTCCTGGGAAGAGGGCAAAGGAAGGCAGGTGCCAGCCTTGGGTCCCTTTCGGGTTCTCAGAGGCCCATTGCGAAGACTTGCACCATGTCAGCACTGCAGCCGCCGCCCCGAGACACCTCACTGCCTTCGGCTGGCTGCCTGCTCCCGAAGAGGCACGCTCCATTACGGAGGACAGATGGATTTTCCCACTCCAAGAATTAAATATTACACAATGAGATCAAACATACACCTCGGTTTTATGGCATTTGAAATCATTTAATGAAGATGTAAGACCAAATTACTAAAGAGTAAAGTTGTGCAAAAAGAATAATTTTATATTTTGGGGGGAATAAAAGGAAACCTATAGGGAAAAGGCATTCAGAGTCTGAGAAGTGGTTTCCACTCTCCCCACTTGCCTTTTCTTTTTTGTCTTGTAAGCCAGATTTAGATAGAGTGCAGATTTCTGTCGTTGAACTTGAAGAATAAAGGGAACAGGAAATCAATGGGAATCGCGTCTTAATGAAAGCTTTTCTAAAACAGTCCAAGAATCCAGAGGAGACCCCTCCTGCATTGAGTTTCTGAGAGTCGGCAGAAAGGGCCGGGCCGGTGACCCAGTGATTGATGCCCGCCGCCAGCAGCGCCCCATTCCCGGCCTCCCTGGGAGGCTCAGGCAAGCCCTGCCTCCTTCCACAAGCTCTCCATCACACTCATGAAGTCCAGACTCCAGATGGGGCATGAGTCTAATTTTAATAGCTATTCCAGGTAGAACTGATTTGCGTGATGTAGGGTCTTGGCAGCTGTTTAATTACTTTAGGGTAATACTGCAAGTCTCAGTGAGGGGCCAATTTTGGCATTGCTGGCTATTAAGTGCAATAATTAATATGACTAAGTGTGCTGCTTTACAAACTCTTTTATTCCCCTCTCTGTACTAATATTTGAGGCTTGTCTTCTGAAATTATTGTTTGAGCAAAGTTTCCTTTCCCTTGTTTTCCTCTGTAGGGCAGGATGCATTTCTGAGAACACAACTATCTTTATATATTGGTTAAAAAATATCTTCTGGGAACTTTTTGCAGAGAGAAAGCAGAGGAGGGACTTCATTGCTTTCTTTGTCATCTCTTGTCTCCTTCTTTCTTTGCTTATTGTTTGCTTTTGCTGCCTTTCCCACTTTGTGCAATTTTATGGCTCTTCAAAATGAATTCAAGTTTCTGAGCACCGATGCAAAGCATTCAGACAATAATAACAGCTTATGTTGTTGACTGTTTACTGTGTGCCAGCAATCGCTGTTAAGTGCTCTACTTGCCTTATTTCATGTCATCACAATGACTGTGTGATTTCCATTTTACAGGTAAGAATATGAAAGTTTGGACGGATTAAGCATCTTGCCCGTGGTAGGAAAGCTTGAATAAAATCGAGGTGGTTTCACGCTGCAGTGGGAGGTTTTCCCTATTAACTTCTACTGAAATCTGGTAGTTGCGAAAATAACCTCTCTCTCAAAATAATAGTCATTTGTGCAACTGATTTCCTGCAACGTACATACTCATATGTTAAGGATTTATTTTGTGCCCAGACCGTGTTGGAAGTTCAGGCCGCTAGACACGGCCCCTGCCCTCAAATACTCACGTCCTCCTGGAGGTAATTATAGTAGCACAAAACAACTGCTGTGGCAGGAGATCACAAAAGATACCTTTTAAAATAATGTTAATGTGGTCAGTCAGTCATAGGGATTTGATGTGCACCTGAAAAATCTCAGTTAATTCCAGCCACTGGGTTACTTCTGGCAACAGTCTGAGGAAAAACCCAAGAGGTATTATTACACAGGTGAAACCCTCACTATCATCAAACATCAGCAACCACCAAATATGTCCTGTGGGAGAGAGTGAAAACCTGTGGGCCCTGGAATACATTGACTGGCTTCAAGTTTTTACTGGGTTCCTTATTAGCTTGTGTGACCTTAAACGTTTTATGCAAACTCTCTGAACTTCTTCTGTATCCTCACCTATAAAAACAGATTATCACATGTCTTACCATCTTTGGCTGTTTAGACTAGGAATCAACAAACTTTCCTGGAGAGAAAGATAGTAAATATTTCAGTTTTTGCTGGCCATGCAGTGTCTGTTACAACAACTCAACTCCTCCATTGTTGCCCAAAAGCAGCCATGGACAATAGTAAATGAACAGATGTGGCTCTGTTCCAATAACACTTTACTTATAAAAGAAAACCCGGAAATATAAGGGTCTTTGCTTAACTATAGAGACTCAATCATTATGCATTTTCTCTCCTTCCTGCAATTTATTCCATTAGGCCGGTGGGTCACAGAGATGCATTCAAACACTGTATCTCTCTTGAGGGGGTCACAGTCTGGTTGGGGTGACAAGACATAGAAAATATAGAGAGCAATAAAATTTTGCAAGTGTCAATTATCAAGGAAACAGAATAAACCATAAAGTTATAGGAATTGAGTGAAGAGAACAGCTACCACAGGAGAAATGGTTATGGTTAAGTGACATAAGAAGAAAGGACTTCCAGGTAGGTCATTCAAAGAAGCGGGGTGCTCTAAGTGTTTTCAGAGAAAGCTGAGTAGAACTGTCTGAAGAAGAGGGGGGCCTATAAAAAGGGAGTGGAGGCCCAGGTTCGGAGGGAGGGCAGAGGGGGCTGAAGTGTCAGGTTCAGGAGTTTACGTGTTATTCTGCAGATGTCAATTACTGTGCTGTGGAGGGTTTTTGATAATAACAGAGGAAGAACTCCAAAGATATTTGTTAAATGACTTTGTTAATACCTCTGAGGGGATCTGCATGATGATGGGGCAGAAAATGGCAGCCAAAAAATCAGGGGGTGAGGATTCAGACCAGGATGATGGCAGCTAGAACTGGCCGGGGAGGACATACGGGAAAGACACAGCACAGGAAGAATTGACATGACCCGAAGACTGCGCACAGGTAACAGAGAGGACTAGTTAGACGTGATGCTGACACTTAAGTGCGGTGGCCAGGAGAACAGTGTGGCTAGAGTGGAGGATGTCAGGGAGGCAGCTTTTTGGAGGAAGCTTCATAAAGTAAGTCTTAGGACTTGAATTTAGAGTCCCTGAAGGACACCCAAGTGGAAGTGTTTCATACAATAAGATGGGCTCAAGACAGAAATGGACTCTGGAATCAAGAGTTTAGGGATCAGCCTCCTAAAAGTGATGCCTCGTGAGAATGGATGAAGTCTTGATTCTGGATGAGGCCCAAAGATCAAAATAAGGACCTGGCATAGGGACACAGTCAGAGACACGGTCCTCCTTAGAAACCCAAAAGCATCGCTCTAGTTCATCCTGAATACTATGACAATAACAGCTCTGAGAGATTGAGATAACCTATGACCTTCTGATGTTGAGAAGCTTTTCCCATACAATCCTGGTGAAAAGATACCACACGTGAACTCCTGAACTATTTAAGTTCTGATTCGTAGACCTACTATGGTGTAATCTCATTGAGTTCAGTTAATACAAGACATAGAAATGTGTCACCAACACTAATGATAACACAACTCTAAGACAGTCTCAGCACTTTTCCAAATGGGGTTAATTTATCACTACTTAGCAAAGCTGCTTTCAGATATAGATCCTAGTTTGTTGCCTGGTGAAATAAATACAAGTTTATGGCCCATCTTGAACATTCTCAGTAGATCTCAAGTAAATCCATTTCTATTGTCTTGCCCCCGCCTGACTATTCTTCCTACTGTTCCTGCAAGGAAAGGAATTCCCCTTGACTAGGAGGAGAAGTAGTCTGTGTGCTACCATTGGTATTTAGCTAATTATTTATGGGAAAGGGAGCAAAAGCGAATTAGACATTGAGCTTAATACAAGGGGAAGCATGAACCTACTTACTTTACCAGGAAGCTATAGCTCTTCACACTTTAGGGGATTATAGCATTTTTCCACCAAGAGGATCACACTCCTCCTTTCCCCCTCTGGTACCAGATTGTTGGGGGGTCCGGGGGGAGGTGCTGGATCATAGAGGCCTGTCAGTCTCACTAGGGGATATACAATCCACAACCTGTGAAAATTTGGAAAGCTGATTGGTTCATTTGAAAAAGCGCCTAGTCTGTCCCAAGCCCAAGCTAATATGATCTCAGGGAACAAATAAGCTTGCACTCTCTCTCTCTCTCTCTCTCCCTCTCTGTTTTTTACCTGGTGGCCTGCCCTCACCTGTTCTCTCCATGGCCACGTGGCCCTAGCATTCGCATGGCCTCTGGCTGTGTGAACGCCACACGCAGGCCCCAGGAGGGAGCCTGAATGTCGCAGCCCCGGAATGGACTGCAAAGGGAAGCACACGCTAAGCTGGCTGGGTGTTGGACTAGACTGGACGTTCATACTGAGCAGAAACCCTGGGCACTGACTGGCCTTTCTCCTGGCCCTACTGACGACAAGATTCCACCTTTTCCATGGCAAGGTGGAAAGGGATAGTACACTGGGAAGTCAGGAGGGTAAGCCCCTTAATTTTACATCATCAATGAACCGAACCACATAGCCACATCCTCCTGTGTGGGTCTCAGGAAACTCTTTTTCTCGTGATACTGCAAGAACTCATTTTCATTGATAACACATGAAACAAGAGCAATAGAAGTGGATCCTTCTAGAATAGCATTGTCCTTCTAGTTTCTGTAAGTAAAAACAGAAAAGTGTTGCCCAGGGGGCCTTACAATCTGGCCTTATTATATACCAACTCCCTATGAAACCAGTGGGTTGTGGAGAAACTGTTATCCTCTGAAACAGTTTCTGAAGGAGTTGTTCATTTTTCACTTGCCTGCTTCTGGAAGTCAATGAAATACTTGGTACTCGTGTCATTGTAGGATCAACATTCTTCCTTCACTAACCGTCAAGGAATCATAAGATTTGTAAATCTAGCTCCAGAGCTTGCCAAATTCATAGTTCTAATTTTTTTTAAAAGAGAAAACTCAGACCCAGAGAGGGTAAATGGCTAAAACTGGCTCAGCAAGCAAGCTGGAGAATTAGGTCTAGAACTCCGGAGCCCTGGCTCCCAGTCGAGGACTTTAAGTACATCTTCGTTAGAGATTCGCTCCCGCCGTGGGTGGATTCTCATTTCATTGTGAGAATTTGTAAAGAACATTTAAGCCACAACCACCAGCAACACTAAAGATGAAGGATTTATGTTGGGAATGCATGAACCATGCCCACGTCCTAACAACACATTTTAAGGATTGAACCGTGTCAGAAAGCTGTGTTAGGAACCTGGCGGCAGGGGGCAAAAGCAGAAATCCTAAGGGGGCCAGGCATAATCCCTCTCAACTGGGACAAGGGGGATCCAAGAGCCAGCCCTGAAACCTTGGTTTTTAGAGCAGTTGTCCGCAGACATAATGCCCTTAGTTTGATCAAAGGGCCGGGCCACACAATCCCAGGGAACAGGAAGGCTGACAAGGGGGGAAGGGCCCTTTGTCCTCCATGTCTGGAGGCCTGGAATCCGGATGCCTTGGGGGGCTGGGCCTGGTGGCCACGGAGGCCCCGTCTGTCCCCTGCATTCTTCCCCCCTGCTCTCTGCTGGTCCCCACACCAAGAGGTGAGTCAGAGCCTTGCCCACTCCCCGCTCTCCAGCTCCTACCAGCTTTCTTCAGCACATTAATAAAAAAAGTCCCAGCCCACAGGCTTTGCTTGAACGTTTGTTGTTTCATTCTGCAATCAGCAAAGGTGAGCCCCCTAATTTAACTCTTTGAGTCTTTCTCCCACCCTGTGGTTTCCTGAACAAATATTTCATGTACCGTTCAGGTCACATTCTTGACCTTGTTGATTCAGGTGCCTGATAATTTTGGGCTAATGACAGTTCAGTGATCACACTGGTCGCTGCTCCCCCACCCCACAGGCGCCCCCCTTCCGTCTGTCCCGTAGCAGCTTCCCTGGCTCATTTTTGTCCTGGCCTCTTCCCCACGAATTGCTTTTTCCCTGCGGCCTTTCTTTATCAAAGTGCCTACTTGGAAGGCTTACACTTCAAATTCCTGGTCACAGTGCCCTTGGCCTGTTCATTATTTAATTTCTTTTTCAGTCCCCTGCCTGTCGGGCGACATCTGCACACTGTGATTGTTTTCATTTTTGAAAGTCCAAATGCAGATTGCAGCCTTGTAGATAAGCTTTAAAATAATTATAATGATAAGCTTTAAAATAATTATGATGATCTCTGGTGCATGTGCGCATGCAGACACACACACACACACACACACACACACACACACACACACACAGAGTTAGAAAAATGCGCTTTGGACCCACCCACATTCTTAGAAGCACAGCATTTCAGTGATGAAAGGGCTTCATGGTCTGCCCTTTGGCCCCTACAGCAATACGACTGCGAAAGCCCACTCCCTATTGACAGGGTGCTGGGAAGGGTATCCAGTTGGTCAAACAAATGTAGAGAGAGAACCGTGAAGAGGCTTTGCAGCATGGAGTGGACCGCATTATCACAGAAGGAGGCAGCGCTCTCTGCTAGGAGCCAACAGAGGTCTAGGCATGAAGTAAAGCGTCCAGAACAGTCAGGAAAGAAGAGGACAGACTGGGCCTTGGAGGATGAGTGTTATTTGGATTTAGGAAAATTCTTCCTCTGATCTTTTTTTTTTTTTTTTTTTAACCCCTATGCTTCAGATATAGTCAACATTGTTTTGGGCCCAGCTGTGTCCCCCAAAATTTGTGTGTAAGGTCCTCAGAATGTAACTACAACCTCAGAATGTAACTATGTTTGGAAACAGCATACATGGCTACACCTGACTTGGCAAGTGAGCTGGAGAATTAGGTCTACCACAGGAGGTAGGGTCTTTAAAGAGGCAATTAAGTTCATCAGGTTAAATTAAGTTAAATTTAGGATGGTCCTTAATCCACTATGACTGGACGGGGGAAGATGAGCACAGACACAGGGGGACCTTCTGTTAGCCAAGGAGAGAGGCCTCACATGAAACCAATCCTGCCAGCATCTTGATCTTAGACTTCTGGCCTCCAGAACCACGAGAAAATAAATTTCTGTTGTTTAGGTGACCCAGTCTGTGGTACTTTGTTCCGGCAACCTTAGCATACTAATATAAACATTGATATTTCAAGACGACGTTAGTTCTAGAAGGACAATGAAATTAACCAGAGACCACTTTCTGGGCAGGAAGTGGTTCTTCTGTCCCTGGGTGGGTTTCCAGGCACCTAATTCTTAGTCATCGACAAGCAGTAGATATTCAACCTCTTTTCGTTGGGCA
Organism: Pteronotus mesoamericanus; assembly: GCF_021234165.1. Lineage (NCBI taxonomy): Eukaryota > Metazoa > Chordata > Mammalia > Chiroptera > Mormoopidae > Pteronotus > Pteronotus mesoamericanus. Next base: position 23,441,691 of record NW_026555234.1, on the reverse strand, counting down.
ACTACTTCATGACAATCACTGTGTTAGGCCAATAAACAGAGACTCAGAAGCCCACGGCTCAGTGTAGGTCTAGATGAGATTAGCGTCTCTATGGCTATTGACGCATGTCAATGAGGGGACCGCAAACCACATCCCCCCTAGGTCCTGATGGCTACATTGTAATAAGACTTTTCTTCTTTGATTCGTCAACTTATTCCTAAAATATTAGGTTTATGTAGGTCAAAAAATTTGAACTAAATGCAATGTGGCATGCTGGATTGTATCCCAGAACAACAAAAGGACATCAGTGGAAAAAAAAAGAGAGAGAAAAGGAAAGAAAAAAACAAAAACAGGAAATCCAAATGAAGTAGTTCAATTAATAGTAGTGTACCAATATTAATTTCTTAGTTTGCCAAATGTACCAGGCCTATGTAACATGTTAACATTGTGGGAAAACCGGGTAAAATATGTAGCAACTCTTTATATAATCTTTGCAACTTTTCTATAAATCTAAAATCATTCTAAAATAAAAAATTTATTTTTTTAAAAAGGTTTGACTACTGGTAGTTTTACTAATGGATTAAAACCCAGAAACATTGAATATAAAGCAGTCTGATCCAGTCTTTTAATTATACAGCAACAGGATTTATGTTTGAAATTTAAGTGTGTTTTAGCTATAGATGTTTTAAAATGGTTGGCTGATTGTCTGTACTTTGGCAGTCCAGGTCCTGGATGCCTGGCCAGTCTAGATAAGAGTGAGAACTAGCCCTGGCTGGTGTGGCTCAGTGGACTGAGTGCAGGCCTGAGAAACAAAGCATTGCTGGTTCAGTTCCCAGTCAGGGCACATGCCTGGGTTGCGGGCTAGGTTCCCAGTGAGGGGCACATGAGAGACAACCACACATTGATGTTTCTCTCCCTCTCTATCATCCTCTCCCTCTCTCTCTCTAAAAAAAAAAAAAAAAATAGAGATCTTAAAAAAAAAAAGAGTGAGAACTAACTCAGCTGGCCTTCAAAAAGAGAGACTCCAAAGGCCATTACTGGGGACTGTTCAAGTGAGACTTGCAGATGGAGCATTGTTTTCCTCTCCTCTGATTGGACAGAGGTAAACTCAGTTTCTTGAGAACTCTATGCTGCTGGAATGACTGACTCCCTCTGTCCTTACTGGTCTCCTTCCTGGAGAAATGATCACTTTTAACCCCCTACATCAGCTGAGAATCCCTCCTTTATTCCCCACCAGATCATGAGGAGACAGAAAGATTGTGTTACGTACATTTTGGGGGAGTCTGAATTCTCACTTTAGAGGTAGCTTCTAATTCTACCCCTGGAACTAGGCAATTAATCCTTAATTAGACCAATAATACATGAGAGACTCATATTGTTTGGCTGATAAGCATTTAAACATTTTAAGGATTATTTGCAACGCTTTTGAATTGAGAAGCTTCACAAAAATATCTGGATATCTGGCTTCTTTTGAACAATCACAATTTCTAGGATCAGAGACCTATGTTCCTACATAGAAAAGCTTGATTGGAAGTGATCAGCCACTGTACCTTTCAAGGAACCATGTGCTCTCCATTTTCCATAGTCCCCACACAGCTCTTTCCATCCATTTACTGTTACTTGCCCAGCAACTTTAAACATTTGAGTTTGTAACCCTGGTCTAGATCAATGTCTTTCTCAGGTCATGACCTCTCTGTGAGTCATAAAAACAGTGTAGTGGATAACCAGCACTAAAGAAAGAAGAAGAGAAGAAGGAGGAGGAACACATAAAAACTATCAGAATGTATCAACTGTAGCAAGGGTTAGTATTACTTTGTGAAACCTTTGTTTCAGTTGTGTTTGTGGGTGCTTATACTAGGCCCTTACAATGTAAAGTACAATGTATACTTTCTCCTGTGGGTTTTGATACAAATATTTGTTTTCCTTACATTACTTGAAGGGTGGGAGGGATATTTGTTGCATAAGCATAACCATAGAATTTATACAAACATTTATACAAACATATGGATCCCTATGAACCCTGTAGAACAGTGATTTTTGACCAATGTGCCACAAGAATTTTTAAAACATGCAATACTTGACTTTTTAGTCAGGGACACTGACCTCTTTTCCCTTAGATTGTCAAAGAAAAAAATGACAACAGCCAACAATAGTCGTCCAGTGTGAATGAATTAAAATTATACCTACTTTTTTTTGTCAGATCAGCAAAAAATATATTTTTAGTGTGCCTCAGAATTTCAGTAGTTAGTTTATGTGTGACATGAGATGAAAAGGTTGAAAACTGATGCTGTAGGAGGTTTATAGTGAAAAAAAATTAAAGCATCTAATTGAAATGAAAAAAAGAGATCAATCTTCTTGGTGTTCCTAAGACCTACGATCTACCACACTTCATGGTTGTATGGCTTTAAGTCAGATCACATTACATAATAATTGGACTTAGTTACATAGGTTATCAGGGCAACTTACAGTTTAGACTAGATCAGCATTGTCCAGTAGTACTTTCTGTAATGATGAAAGAATTCTACATCTGCCCTGTTCAATGTGATAACCACTAGCCCTGTGCAGCACTTCGGTATTTGAAATGTAGCCAGTAAAGACCTGGATTTTAAATTTTAATTAATTTAAACTTTAATCATATAGCAGTAGTGGCCGTCATGTTGGACAGCATAGCTCTAGATTCTAGAACTAGTATCTTGAAAAAAGGATGTCTCTGTTTTTTCTTGGTTTCAGTACAAGAATGCTCATTGGCCTGACAAAACCATCTTATTCAGGCACCACACACCAAAGAGCGAGGAAGGCTACCGTTTAGTCTGCTAGACTCAGTTTGCTTCTTTTGGTCCAGATTATTGCTAGAGACAAATGATCCACCTTCTAAATGTATACCCTCTAAATTATTATCCCCATCATATTTGGTTTTTCAAGTTAAAAATTGCTTGATGATTTTGAACTATCTGGATTAAAAATGATAATATCTATAATTTAATCATTATTATAGTAGTAGTAAAAGTAATAAAAACAGCACCAAGCATAACAGCCACTTATTAAGTGCTCAATATGTATCCAGTGCTGTAATAAGTACTTTGTCTGCTATCTTCACCGTAATCCTATTAGGTAGGAGGTATTATCTTTATAAAGAAACCGCTGCTTGTGAAGGTTAAGTAAGAAAATCACTCAGGAAGGAAGGGAGGAAGGAAGGCAGGATGGAAGGATAGATGGATCTGGGATTAGAATGGATTCAGAAGGAAATGTAATGGAGGAAGAGACAAAAAGCAAAACCAGTTGTGAGCCTAGAAGGAATCTTTCTCTCCGTACCTGAGGATGAGCACAGTGCTGAGTATTACGGGCCAGAGGCCAACTGCAGCGGCTGACCCAAGCCCCGCACTGCGCGCCATGGTCAGCGGGAGCTGCACACAGGGGCAATGGCAGAGCGCAGCCTGAGAAATGGAGAAGCTCCCATGTGGTAAGAGGCTGCATTTTCTTTGCTCTTTTTACACAAAGCTGTTATTGACACCAAAGTGGCTCTCCATGACCCATGATATGTGCACTGCCCCAGCTCAGAGGCCCCCATTTCAGGCTCAGGCCATTTTTGCCAGTCTTTGAACTAGTTACTTTAAGGAAAGTAAGCCCTGTGCCCAAATTTGTATGTAATTTCTATATTTTCTAGGGTGTGGATTATCCTTTAGTTTAATATCCACAGCCAACTGGTTCTAGGTGACCGTTTCACCTCTTAATGTCACTTCATAAAATTTTTTTTAAAAAGGGCCCTGGCTGGTGTGGCTCAGTGGATTGAGTGCCAGCCTACGACCCAAAGCGTCGCTGGTTTGATTTGCAGTCGGGGCTCATGCCTGGGTTGCAGGCCAGGTCTCCAGCAGGGTATGCTTGGGAGGCAACCACACACTGATGTTTCTCTCTCTCTCTTTCTCCCTTCCTTCCCCTCTTTAAAAAGAAACAAATAAAATCTTTAAAGGGAGATACTGCTATAAGACTACATATAAAAATATTGAATATGAGAGCATTGTGTGGGTATATGTACACACACATACATATACATATATACTCACGTAATTCTTTCCTATTCGATTTTCAGGAAACCAAGAACAAAGCATTGCAAGATGTTTTTCAATAATCCAGTTTCCTCCTTTCCTTTCTATTTCTATTTAAAAGAGCACGTCTCTCAATAAGACGTATTTCAATTGCTTCTGAAATGATTAACGGGGCCTACATTTAGATGGGCCCCCTCATGGTTTTTAATGTTACATCTCTCGGTTGACGTTTGCACATATCATCGTTAATATCTATAAGCTTTACCCAGAACATTTTTTAAACTAGTTTTCCCCATGTGGCTTTTAACTGTCTTCCACAAATTGTGTTTGGTATGTTGATATTCCCCAGGGTTTGGGTTTTTAGCTTAATCAGTTCTTTCTTCATCAGGGGATACTGGGTGGTCTCTCAGCCATGTCTGGCCTTCAGGTCTCCTGAACGGCTCTGTTTTATGTTTTTCACACAGTTCACTTTTCCACCTTGGCTTAGGGACTGCGATATTATTCCTTTTTCCTTCTCCGCCTTCTCCTCCTCCTTTACCTCCACCCCTCCTTCCCCATCCTCCTTCTAAATGACTTGTTATTTTTCATGGAGGATGGCATTTAAGCTCTGTCATTTTAGGTGTCAGACGTGTGCAGTGGTGAGCAAACAGGTCAGCGAGTTACAGGACTTCCCCATTCTTATTTTTAAAATGTATTTGTATTTCTCCTGCCCTGAAGTTAGGGGACAGAGGGTTGATGTTTTATTTAACAAGTACTGATATTGTACCTGTACTATACCAGGCATCAGTGTTCAGTGCTTTCCTGAAATATTAGTTAATTCAATCCCCAGGACAACCTAATGTGGCGGGTGCCATTATTCTTCATATTTTGTCGTTGAGGAGATGGCAGCACAAAGAGGTGAGTCTCTTGCACGAAGTCACACTTGTGGTAAGCAGGAGGGTTGGGATTCAGATCCAAACAATCAGGCCCTGTCTCCAATCTGTTAACCACTACGGGGAGGGAGGGGGCGGAGAAAGAGCAGGGGTTTCTTGCTTTAAGATGTCTCTGATGAATCAGTTCAAAGTTTCTAGGACTAGCACCAATTTCATCTCCATTTACACTAGACCCAAGTGCGCCGCCCCCCCCCCCCCCCCACAGTACTTTATAAGGAGTATTATAACTCATAGCAAAGGCAGAGTCCTAGAATCCTGCTCAGGCATTTTATTCGCATCTTTCCACTTTTCAGGCCGTGTCGGGTGGGCTGAGTTCATCACCGTCTGGGAAGGCTGCTGGCATCTGCGTCTCTTTTCACCATTTTACCCCTATCACTGCCCTGTGGTCACTTTTCATGAGCTTTTTCAACATGTAAGTCCTGATTTATGTTTTGAGAGCCACACCCTTTTCAAGAACACACACACAGATGCCATACACTAATGAAAGGTGACCTTTTCCCATGACAAGAATCTAGATGAATTGCAGGAAGTAATACACTGTGCAGGGAAAATGGTCTTTGATCTTCCATTTTTTTTTTAATGTAAATCACTTCCCATGAAGAACAATCTGAGTCTAATGAGGTTCTTTAAGTGGAGACTACAAAGACCCCCAGAGTATCAGAGAATAATTCTGCTGTTAGTCTCTGATTTACTCCGTCTAATGGGATGTGTATACTGGGGAGGCGGGAGGAGGCTGAGGGCTCTTACAGGGAATGGCACAAAGCATTTCGGGTCATCATTGACTATTTCTGCATTACAGAACATGGGCTGGAGTCTCTAAAGCAATGTTTTCAAACTCTGGACCAGGACACCTAAGTGGACTCTGAGATCAGCGTTGAAAAAAATTACAAAAAATAAAAAGGTAGAGGAGAGTAGAAAACATCAGAATACATGACACAGAGTAAGTATAGACAACGTCCCTTGAAACTTCCTTAAATGTGTGTGTGTGTGTGTATAGAATGTGTAGACTAAGTTGCAATGTAAGATGTATCTTACTCTATTCCATTCAAAAAATTTTTTTGAAAAACTCTGCTCTGTAAGATAGAAGCAACCACAGCATTTTCTCTACCTTCTGAGAACTTTCAACTACATACCAAAAAGGACAGTTGGTAATGTTCTAAAAATATTAGGGGAGTTTTATACAGGGGATTCTACAGGGAGGACCAAGAGGGGCCAATTGTAATAGGAGCCAGTGACTCTGCTCTTCTTGTCAGTGGGAGTGCATTTCGGAGGTGAAGTCAAAGAAGAATTCTGAAGAGAGGCCTCCGCCTAAGGAGACGCGAAGCAGTGGTTGTTCCAACCCATGGGCTGGGAGGATGAGGACCCAGGCTGCACATGGCTGATGAAGGTAAATCATGAAAGTGCTTTCCTGGTAGGAGAGAAGGAACAGGTGCAGGTGTCCCCCGCTTTTTCACATTACGCCACTTCACTTTTACAAAAGATCTGTATTAATTAGTACTTGCTTTCTCTAACTGATAAAAAGGTGAAAAGTGAAAATAATGTTGTGTTTGGCAGCAACGACTATAGCAGCAGGGGCACCCCCAGCAGCAACAACGGTCCCCACAAGCTCCTTCCCTGGGAACTACACTCAGCATCTCAACATCAAGCTGCCTGGGCTTTGAACTGGGTCTGGGAGCACCTGGCTTTATCTTGATTCATTTTGTGCATCTCTTTGAAAAATGTGTCCTAAGGAATCAGAAAAGCCTAAGAGCTCATAGGGTGTTAGTTAGGCTTAGCGTAAAACTGAATATAATAAAGCGTTTTGACCACGATGAATGAAGTAAAGAGATTACATGCATTGAACTTGCCTTGGTCCACCACTCTCACTATCTACATGCAGAGAGGAAGAATCTTGAAAGCGGCTGAAGTTACTATTGGTTCTGCTAGTAGCAAAGTTGTCTCTTCAATAATCGATAAAATGGAAAGTCTGACACTTGAGTGGATGGAGGGGTGTACAAAATGTGGTGTGTATTTATCATATCATTCCTGCTTTTACTATGTGTTAGGGTTATTCTAGGTATTATGTGTTATTTGGTATGATTTGGTAGGTTATTTTGTGGGGGCGGTCTGGCAAATGCTCAAAACATTTTTTAACATAAATTATATAAATTAATGGTAATTGCTTCTTCTCTTTATGTCATTTCAGCTTATGAAAGGTTTCACAGGAATGCTCCACTTTCAAAGAGAGGGGATGCGTGTGTAACAGGAGAGAACAGGGTGAAGAGAATGGACCGAGGGTAGCAAACTGATGGCTGCCTATTGGATAGAACTGAACAGTATGTATGTTTTCTTGGACTGGCCTGCTATGTCAAATATTGGGTTGGCCAAAAGTCCATTTAGTTTTTTCCAAAAAATAAAAGACACACTTTTCATTTTTACCAAAACTTTATTGATTTGGATATTTTGAGTATGGCAGTTATCTCCTGCCACTGGCTTCTAGTGGGTAGAGGCCAAGGGTGCTGCTAAGCATCTTCCAGTGCATAAGACAGCCCATAGCAAAGAATTACTTGGCCAAAATGTCAATAGAACCAAAAAAACTTTGCCAACCACTTTTGACATCTTCAATCAGTCACAGCACCTTACCCATACACCGTACAAATCTTTTTTGCATTTCAGTTTTGCGTTTTTACCTTTCTTGAAATAATAAAGCATACTATGCCAAAAATGTTGTGTATTTTCTTCCATTTTCAATATTAAAATGGCTGCTCAAAAATTCACTACTTTTGATGTTTTCTATGACAGCTGTCACAATACAATCTAACAAAATTATTTAGAAGGAAGTAAAAGACAGCTAAGCACTACCAGAGCCATTGTACAGAAAAAAACTAAATTAACTTTCTGGCCAAACCAATATTAAGTCATTCCCATTAAAATTGGAATTTCCGGTTTCTCTAGAAAAATCAGAACACCTGGCACCCATGAGCCTGCACGCATGTGTGGTAACAATCCACAGGGGTGAGCAGTGAGCAGGGGACTCCCTCCTGGGCCGTCCCGTGGGACAGCCAGCAGCAGATTCACCTCTTTACATTAATATTAAATTAACAGTTGAGCTCCTCAGTGACAGCAGCCACAGTTCAAATGCTCAGTAGCTACAGGTAGCTAGTGTCCACCCCATCAGACCGCACAGGTGTGGACCACTCTCATCATCACAGAAAGTTCTATTAGCATTACTTTTAGACCCTGGGTACCCACTGCTTTCTCACCCTGGGTCAGTCCATTTCTTTTTGTTACCTGTTTCACTCTTTGGACATTTCTATTTGCAACTCCCATAACGTAGTAGTTATGTTGGGTGGGCTGAAAAGCTCTGTAACTTAATCTTGGGAAACAAAACCTAGAGCAATGGACCACAGACTTACGGAAGTGCTTGAACTATGTGTGTGTGTTCTTTGCAAAGGAAGGAATGGCAAGAATTACAGAGACTGTTTATGTGTCAGTGGTGTCTCATAGAATTATTAGAGTAGAAGAGTGGATTTCAGTTAGAGTTCTTCACTACAGGGGAAAACTATAGAGAAACAAACCTTATTTCCTGTTGTCTACATCTAGGGATACGAAACAGAGTGGGTGAGACAGGACTGAAAGGACCAGATCTGATGGGAGTAACTAACAACATAGCGATGAATAACTTCCCTCTCTGGGAAAAACTTAACATCCTGGTAGGAGATATGTGGACAGAGAAACTGCTGGCTCTGGCCACACATCAGAATATGGGGCAAATTGACAGCGATTGGGTTTATTTGATCAATGTCAGGAAGGCAGTGGGGCAAATCAGATCTGAGAGACTCATGTGGCTTAAACTGTGTGACAATTCTAAATGAATCATGTAATCATAAATATCCATGTCATTTGTACAGGCGCAGACATTTAATGTTTATCTTTGAGCTCAGTAAAATACCACACACACACACACACACACACACACACACACACACACCCTTAAATTTCCAAGAGCACAATGCAGTTCTCAGGAACCTAACACAGAAGCACAGCTCTCTTAGGAGTTATTACAGTTAACAAATTTAGGATCCATGTTGTATTTTTGCAAATTTTAAATTTTATTTCTTCTGACTTGGTTAACTTGCCTTGCTTTAAACTCTCTGGCATGGAAAATATGAGAAGATCCTGAAAGAATTCTTTTGGCAGCAAGAACATTTTGTTTCTCAACCTGTGTTGGTTCACTGTCATTACTACCTACATTTTTTCTGGGTTCGCATATGAAAATAATTATTCCTCACTTCAGGAAGTCTGTTTTTAAAGTCAGCTTGGCTTCAAAAGTTCCAGTACCGTAGCCCTGACTGGTGTGGCTCAGTTGGTTGGGCATCGTCCTGCAAAGCAAAAGGTCACTAGTTTGATTTCTGGTCAGGGTACATGCCTAGGTTGTGGGTTCGGTCCCCAGTTGGGGGGTCAAGGCATGTATAAGAGGTAACAGGTTGATGTTTCTCACATTGATGTTTCTCTCCCTCTCATTCTCCCTCCCTTCTCCCTCTCGGAAAAAAAAAAGGGAATTAAGACCCCGCACCCTTAATAGAGGCAGCCCAGCCTAGGAGACAGCTGGACAGGAGCTCTGGCCTGTGGGTCATCTGGACTTTCCTGGTTTGTTACCTCTTGGAACTTGCACTGGAGTTCTGGGAATAGGAGCTCTATTCCACCCAAGAGGGGAAGGTCTGTCTCTAAGGCCTGAGAACCGGCTCACAAACGGAGGAGCAAAACCCCTAGGCACAGCTCTATCAGCCTTTCCTGCAGTCAAGGCCAAACGCTCCAGCACTACCCATTTGTAGGGGCAGCAGGACAGGGCCCAGCACAGGGTCGGGGCAGTTACTTCCTTGCCCCCAATATGTGACCTTAAGCAAATCTTTTAGCATCTGTATGTGTCTGTTTACTCAGATGTACAAAGTGAACCAGTCTCCCTTTTGATCAATTTAAAAATCATATTTTCCTTATTGGCTCTGCATCCTGGTCACTGCAAAATCAATCTTATCCTAAAGCATCAATAGAATTAGAATCAATGTTCTGCTTTGGTGAATGAAACAGAAAACATTCCCATTTGCACACACGATAGGAGTTAGGTCTACTAAAGAGCCCAAATCAGTGCTTCTCAAATTGCGGTGAACAGAGGGAACATTTGGGGGACTCATGGAAAAGGCAGGCCCCTGGGTCTCTTTCTTAGGAGCTTCTGTAGCAGGTTTGGGGTGGTGCTGGGAACCTGCATAGATCATCCACCAGGTGATTCAATGTCCAGAGAGGATATTTTTAGAAATCCTGACCTTGGCTCTAAATGTCAAGATACACAGCAGCAATCACATTTGTCTCCTCCATCAGCGCAGCAGCCCAGGATACCAGGCATATAGTAGAGCACTCAACATTCGTTGTAGGCCTTGTTAATTCCATTGCTCCAAACACTTCCTTATCACATCCAAGAAGGATGTCAAGCTTTCTTTTGGTAGCAAACATTTTACCTGATTTATTCACTGCTGTATATCCAGCAGTCAAGACGGGCCCGGCACATTGTAGGGGCTCGATAAACATTTGTTTAAAGAATAGGCAGATATATATTACACCATAATTAGAATTTCTTTTCAGTTTTTAAATATGAAATTGTAAGTGCTGAAATGCCTGCTGCCTAGGGAGGGTGAGTGGGGTCTCCATCCTCGTTCCGAAACTGGTGAGAATGCCGGACCCTATTTGTTCTCTAGCCTGTCTCCCCACCAAAGGTGAAGGTGGCCGAGGGAGCGAAGAGCAGCATCTTAATGAGACTCCGGGAGCGCCGGCTCAGCTTTCTTACTTCGGGAGGGCAGCACATGGGAACTTCATCAAGGCGCCCTCCTTATTTTCCTCCCTTACCGCTGCCTCTGCAGTGGCCTTCCCCGGCTCACACGGCTGCCCCGTCCTCACACACTGCGCAAGTTGTTCACAAGGAAAATCAAAAGCTGTTCGAGGGCGGACACCCAGCATAAGTAGTGGTCCCTCTGCTGCCAGTCCTCTATGGTCACACTCCATACCCTATTGTCAATGCCCATTGACCTGTCTGCCCATCCCGCCCCCCAAAGGAAACAGTCGTGGCCTCCTCATCTCTTCCTAGCTCCAAGCACAGTGCCCAGTGAAGGGTGGGGAAAGGCCAAGGTGGGCGCACCATGCAGGCCGAAGGGCAGGAAGTGGCTGGGCCACCCGCCCCAGGGCCAGCTCCTCCTCTTGCTTCTCACCCAAAGGACGCTTCCTCAGAGAGATCTTCCCTGCCCTTGAACTAAATTTGCCCACTCTTGTTATTCTTCTAGAACACCATTTTTTCCATCATAATACATGACAATTGGTAATTATAGGTTTATTGGGTTCCCTTCTTGCTTATTTTCTATCTCTCCAACTAGATAGTAAACTCCGTGGGGGCAAATCCATGTCTGTTTTGCGCTCCGTCCAGAATCTCAAAACTTCGCCCCCACAGCACTCAATACCTAATGAATGAATGAGTGAATGGGTGAGTGAATGAGAGACAGTATGCCCAGCACTCTCCTTAGGCTATTACTGGAGGTCCCTGCTCTGGCGAGAAGTCCCGCTTGCTGCCGTCACGCTTTGCCCTCACCTCCTGCCCCAGGCCTCACGGCAGTACAGGGATTCCCATACCCGTCAGAGTGACAGCTCTGATGGGTTATTTCCTGGGAGCATCTGCCAGTTGATACAAATACAGTGTTTACTGGTTGACCCAGGGTCTTAAAAAACCATGTAGAGATGGAGATGGTTTTGTCCTGATAATTCATTTTTTAATAAATGACCCTCAGTTGTGAGAATTTACTCTGTGCTAAGTACATAATGACATCCATTCTTTATGGCGCATAAGTGCCAAGTGTTTTACAATAAATGTATTACTTCATTTAAGCCTTGCAAAACCCAAGACAGATACTGTTACTATCTTCACATTACAGCTAAAACTGAGCTTGGATAAATTAAGTCTTTTGCCCAAAGGCACACAAGCAGGATCACCTCTTTCTGTTTGAGCCCAAAATTCATGCTCTCTCTCCAGCTATCTATCCCCAAATCTCCTTGGAGGAGGAGAAAGGGGCCCCTTCACCCCCAGATATATATACAATGAGCAGCAGAGGTGAGGGAGGAACAGAGGAAGGAAATGAACATATATCAGGTTCCCACCTTGTGGGAAGCACATATGGGCAGGAATTATAATCTCCCATGGGTAGGAATTATATTCTCCCCTTTATAAGGGAGAAAAGAAAGCCTCAGAGGAGGGAAGCAACCTACCTGAGTGGGCCAGACAGAGAGGAGAAGTTCAGAGGACCAGATCCAGGCCTTCCTAGGCTCCAGTTTCATATCGGATCCACCCAAATGCAAACTGCTGCCTTTCTCAGGTCTGACACCTTAGGGACAGTACTGGGCCCCAGTCTTCTTGCCTCTTGCATCCTTACCTTGACGGGAGTGGCTGGGCAATTAACTCTGCTTGGCAAAGTGACTGAAAAATACTACAGCTCTGACTCTATCTTTATTCTAGAGTAAATTCGTTGTTGTGTCTCAAAGAAAGCTGCTGTTAACCTAACATGTCCCAGAATATACAGTCTCAGTAATTGCTTGTGGTTATCAGATCTGCTGTTAGTTACATGGATAAATGATGCTTGCTTTGTAGCTACACTTTAAGCATTAAAGTATGACAATTTTACACACTCTTCTTATTCCCTTCTTCCTGTCCTCCCTCCTTTCTTCACCCTTATTCTCCCTTCCTGACTTTCTTTTAAAGATAACATTAAAAGTTAGATGTAGTTTGCAGAATATTTTCACTTTGAGCTGTCTTGACCTATTGAAAATAGTCATTATGAAAATATTGATTCAACCATATGGTGGTAGAACTTCTGACAAGAGCTCTTGTTGAATGTAATCAGGTGCATCTATTTCTGGCCAGTTGATTTGAACAGGTATCTAAGGTACAGTTCTGAATGTGTCCAAGAGCCCTTCCAAAGAGTTCCGTCTTAGTTATTTGGGTTGATAAAACAGAATACACAGACCGAGAGGCTTACATTTATTCCTCACAGTTTTGGAGAATGGAAAATCCAAGATCTAAGGGTTGGCTAATTCAGTGCCTGGTAGGATCCACTTCCTGGTTCATAGATAGCTGTCTTTTCTGTGTCTTCACATGGGGGAAGGAGTGAGGGATCTCTTTGGGGTCCCTTGTATAAGGACACTAATCCTGTTCATGAGGCCTCCACTCTCATGACCTCCTAAAGGCCCCACCTTCAAATACCATCACATTGGGGAACAGGTTTCAACATATTTATTTGGGAGGAGGGGCACAAACTTGCAGTTTATGGAAAGTTCCTTCTCAAAAATTTTAATTTTCAACATTTTTTCAGAAAAGTCAATTTTCAGGTTGGGTATCTTATCCTTCTGCTCAAATAGTTCTTTGTGATTTCAGAAGGGACTCAAACTGTGCAAGAGCAGGAGCAGGAAAAGCAGACCACCCAGATTGCTCATCTTAAGCCACCCCTGCACACCTCCCCCAACATGTCCCCAAAGCCTGGTGAGTTCACTGCTGCTTCCCCTAAAGGACAGGTAACCAGTTAGTGAAATTTCTGGCTAAATCTGGAAGCAAAGGGGCCACCTGATCTTTAATTAGTAGCTAACAAGGGAGATAATAAGGGAAATAATTATTAATAATATCTTTTTTTACAAAAAATTCATACCTGGTTTACATGAACACTAATCAAGTCATGTACAAAATCATAGCACCTCATGTTTGAGGAAAAGATGTTATGATAGAGCCTATTTCCATAATTCTAACATGCTGTAATTTCCATCTGATGAAATGCAGCTATGAAATTAAAAGTGCCATTTTATGTGTGAAAGTTCTAAACCTGGATAAAATGTGAAGAATGGTATGTTTTACAGAGTTTAAAAAAAAAGGTAGAAATATGGTTAAAATATGAAATATTCTCTTGAGATTTTTCAACAATTTAGGGGATACAGTAAGAAAAGCAGCCACAACTTTGCATGATCACTGAGGAAAAAATGGCTTTAGAGGTGTTGCCATATCTCCAGCCCCCTTAAACCCTGCTTGTCACATCGTAGGACCTCAGCACATATTTATGGAATGAATTATTTTGGAGTACAAGTTGGGGAGGAAGGCAGGAGAGAAAGAGCAGAGCGGTCTAACAGCCATATTTCATGAGAATCAAAAAGGTAGGGCATTTGGGGAGCTAAAGAAGACATGATAGCTGGACCCGGAAGTAAGATGGCTGCAGTAGTTTCCTAGAACTGTCATCAAAAGTACCACAAACTGGATGACTAAAAACAGAGAAATTGACTGCCTTATCGTTGTGGAGGTTAGAAGTCCAGAATCGGGGTGTCGGCAGGGCTGGCTGTGCTCCCTCTGAAACTGGTAACGGTATCCCTTCCTGGCCTCTCTTTAGCTTCTGGCCTTTTGCTGGCAATCTTCAGAGGTCCTTAATTTGCAGCGGCGTCGCTCCAGTCGCTGCCTTTGTCATCACGTGGCGTTCTCCCTGTGCCTTTGTGTCCTCACATAGCCATTTTCTTATGAGGACACCGGTCGCATTTGATTTGGGGTCCATTTTATTCCAGTATGATCTCATCTTAACTAATTGCATCTGCAACAACTCTATTTCCAAATGAGATCATATTTTTGGGTACTTGTGGTTAAGGATATAAGGCAAGTGTAAAAAAAAAACAATTTTGTATCTATATATTAGCAACAAACAATAAGAAATAATATTTTAAAATATCATTAAAATAACATCAGAAAATATAATACTTAGAAATAAATTCATGAAAGATGTGCAGTCTCTCTACTTTGAAAATGAAAAAAATATTGCTAAGAAAAATTAAAGAAGATGAAAATAAATAGAGAGAAATGCCATGTTCACATACTAGAAGATTCAAATTGATTAGATAGCATTTTCCAAATTGATTGTAGATAGATTCAATAATATCCACTGATAATCCCAGTAGGACACTTTTAAAAATCAACAAGCTTTTTCTAAAATTTATAGGAAAATACAAAAGATCTATAGCAGTTAAAACTATCTTGAAAAAGAAAAACCAAGTTAGATGACTTAACCACATGATTATGATTTCAAGACTGTGATTTTAAGATTGTGGCCAGCCTACAAGGTGGCCCCAGTGATCCCCGCTGCCTGGTATTAGTTCCTTGTGCAGTCTCCTTCCAAATGGTATCGGGGTGGCCTGTGCAGCCAAGGGAGTATGTGGCAAAAGTGATGGTATGCTGCTTCCAAGACTAATTATAAGACATGTCTCTCTTTCTCTTCTTCCTTCTCTCTCTCCATCCTTCCCTCCCCTATTCTCTCTTTTTGTGACTTGTTCTGAGGAAAGTCAGACACTGTGTCTTGAACAGTCCTATGGAGAGGACCACATGGTGGGAAACTGAGCCCATGGTCAACAATCAGCGAAGAGTTGATTAACAGCTACCTTAGTGAAACTGGGAGCAGACCCTCCAGCCCCAATCCAGCCTTCAGATGAGTGCAACCCTGACCAATAGCTTGACAGCAGCCTCATGAGGGACTCTGAGACAGAACCACTCAGCTTAGTTGCTTTCAGATTCCTGACTCTCAGAAATGATGTGGAAATACTAAGTGTTTATTGTTTTACATTGATAAATTTTGGGACAATTTGGTATGTAGAATAAATAATGACTATAAAGACTGACTTTTAACTTAGAGTAATCAAGACAGTATGGTGTTAATGTAAGAACTGACAAATAGATCAATAGAACACAATGGAATACACACACACACACACAAGCACACACACACACACACGGTTTATCCAGAAGATATCCAGCCGTGCAATATGAAAGCTAGAGACATTTATTGAAGAAGATACAAGATACAAGAAACATCGTACATAGGACAATGATATCTCAGTCCCCTTCAAAGTCAGCACCTTAGGACCTCACATAGTTCTCCTAGTTGCCCTCAGCTGCCTGGTTGTATTTTCCTCAATCTCATTGATGATCTGAAATCCCTTCCCTTTCAAATGTCATTTTAGTTTTGGCAAAAGCCAGAAGTTGCAGGGTGCCAAATCTGGGCTGTTAGGGGGCTGAGTCACCTGGTAATTTGATATTTTGCCGAAAACCACTGCACGAGAGATGTGATGCATGGGTGGGTGCATTGTCATGATGAAGCTGCCCATCACCAGTTGCCCACAGCTGCAGCCTTCTGAATCATCCAAATAGTTTCCATGGAGGGATTTTCAAGCTTAATGCAAAATTTGATGCAGATTTGTTGCTCTACTCATTCAGTCATTTTCAATTTGATGGTCACACAGCTCACTCAATGGCATCTACTGCCCCCACTGACTAGTCCAATGAAGTCATTATTGTTCATGCATGCACATTCCAGTCCACTCTCCAGTCCACTCCTCTGCCAGGTTACATCGATGCTGTGCAAACTGTTCTCATTATATTAATAATTGCTGGACTTTTTTCAGACAGACTAATTTGTGTGTGTGTGTGTGTGTGTCTATGTATATATGTACATATATATTCAATTGATTTTGATAAAGGTACCAATATAAATCAAAGATAATAGTCTTTCCAAAAAAAAAAAATGATGCTAGAAGACCCTTTCATTGGTGTTTCTTTTCCATTTGAATGGCTCCCTTCTCTCCTCTCTCCTCTCTGAGGATCTCTTCCATACCCCTCTCCTTGATTTCTAGATCTCTCTCAGGACCAGTGTAAACCAACTAATATATTTGCAACATTATTAATAGCCAAATTCTACCCTCTGAAACTATTTTAAGACAGAACATAGAGAACATGTTGGGGTAGACAAAATTTTCTTAAACAGGATGATGAATGAATGTATAAAGAAGATGTGGTATACAAAACTAACACAAATAATCCAAAAATTTGTATGGAAACACAAAAGATCCCAAATAGCAACAGTAATCTTGAAAAAGAAGAAGAACAAAGTTGGAAATATCATGCTACTTAATATCAAACAAAATTACAAGGTTATAGTAATCAAAAGAGCATAATATTGGCATAAAAACAGATCAAAGAAACAGAACAGAATAGAGAGTCCAGGAATAAGCCCATGGCTGCATGGTCAATTAATCTATGACACAGGCGGTAAGAACATACAATGAGGTAGAGACAATCTATACAATAAATGGTGCTGGGAAAATTGGAAAAATACATGCAAAAAAAATGAAACTAGAGCACCTTCTTATACCACACACAAGAATAAACTCAAAATGGGTTAAAGACTTTAAGGCTTGACACCATAAAATTCCTAGAAGAAAATGTAGTCAATAAAATTGCTGACATTTCTCTTAGTAAGATTTTTTTTCTGCCACATCTCCTTGGGCAAGGGAAACAAAAGAAAATATAAACAAAATGGACTACATCAAACTAAAAAGTTTTTGCACAGTAAAGGAAACCATCAACAAAATGAGAAGACAACCTACTGAATGGAGGAAGATATTTGCCAATGATATGTTTAATAAGGAGTTATTAAGAACTCAGCTAACTTAGCACCAAACAAACAAACAAACAAACAAAAACAATTAAAAATGGGCAGAGGACCTGAATAGATACTTCTGCAAAGAGAACATACCGATGACCAATAGACATATAAAAAGATACTCGACATCATTAATCATCAGAGAAATGCACATTAAAACCACAAGATATTGGCGTACGCTTGTCAGAAAAGCTGCCACTGATCAAGTTAATCAACAAAGAAGTGTTGAGGAGATGTGGAGAAAAGGGAAACCCTGTGTACTGTTGGTGGGAATACAGATTGGTGCAGCCATTATGGAAAACAATATGAAGTTTCCCAAAAAATTAAAAATGGAACTGCCTTATAACCCAGCAATTCCACTTTTGGGTATATATCTGGAAAAAGCCAAAACACTAATTCAAAACAATATACACATCTCTATTTTCATTACAGCATTATGTACCATAGTCAAGATAAGGAAGCAACCCAAATGCCCATCAATGGACAAGTGGATAAAAAAACCTGTGGTGCATGTATACAATGAAATATTACTCAGCCATAAAAACAATGAAATTTTACTATTTGTGACTGCGTGAATGGACCTAGAGGGTATTATGATAAGTGAAATAAGTCAGAGACAAATACCACATGATTTCACTTTTATGTAGAGTCTAAAAAACAAAAGTACAAATTGGTAGTTACAAAATAGTCATGGGGATATAAAGTAAAGCATCGGGAATATAGCCAACAGTATTGTAATAAATATGCACGGTGCCAGGTAGGTACCTGAAATAGTGGCAGGCCCACTCTGCAAGGACAGGTGTCCAACTTTTTGGTGTCTCTGGGCCACACTGGAAGGAGAAGAGTTGCCTTGAGCCACATGTAACCACAAAAATAAATCTCATACTGTTTTAAGTAAATCTACCATTTTGTATTGGGCCATATTCATAGCCAACCCGTGGTTGTTATGTGAGCTGCATGCGGCTCACAGGCCGCAGGTTGGACACTCTTGGCGGCGTTAAGCATGTTATTGCCTAACTGCTGTGCTGTACAACTGAAACTAGTACAAAATAATGTTGAATGAAAACTGTAATTGAAAAATAAAAAAAATTTTTAAAGGTGTAGTACACACACACACACACACACACACACACACCCCCATACCATAGAATATTATTTGGCCATGAGAAAGAAGGAAATTCTGTCATTTGCTATAATATGAATGAAACTTTAGGGCATTATGCTATGTGAAATAAGACAGAGAAATCAAACACTATACGATATCACTTATATATGAACTTTTAAAAGCTGAGTTCATAGAAACAGAGGGTGAAGTGGTGGTTACTAGGGACTGGGAAATGGGGAGATGTTGCTCAAAGGGTACAAACTTTCAGCTATAAGATGAGTAAGTTCTGGGGATCTAATGTACAGCATGGTGATTATAGTTAACAGTACTGTATTATCCATGTGAAAGTTGTTAGGAGAGTAGATCTTAAATGTTCTCACCACAAAAAAGAAATAGTAATTATGTGAGGTAATGGAGCTGTTAACTAACCTTCCTGTGGTAATCATTCCGAAATATGTAAGTACATCAAATTATCACATTGTATACCTTAAACTTAAGGCATACATCATATGCCAATTATATCTCAAAAAAAAATCTGGGAAAAACCCACATAATGTCCACAAAAAGGCTTGTACAAGAATGTTTACAACAACTTTATCATAATGGCAAAAACCTGATTACAAACCAAATGTCCCTCAACGATTGAATGGATAAACAAATTACAGTATATTTATACTGAGGAATACTACCCAGCAGTAAAAAAAAACATGCTACTGGTGCACACAACAAAAGGATGACTCTCAAAAACTGGTTGCATCAAAGAAGCTAGACACGAAAGAGCACATACAGCATAATTCCATTTATGTGAAGATCTATAGGCAAAACTAAGCTGCAGTGATGGAAATCAGAAGAGCCATTGCCTGCAGATGAGGGGTAATTGATGGAAGGGAACTGGAGAAAATTTCTTGGGGGATAGAGAGGTCTCTATATTAATAAGGATGCATACATTTGTCAAAAACTCATTAAACTGGACCCTTAGAATCTGAGCATTTTATTGTATGTAAATAACCCTGTAAAATGAATTTGAATTCTTTACGCAGGGCATTCACTTTCTGGTCCTGGATAGTTATAGTGCTGCAAATATGTTAGTTGGTTTACGCTGGTCCTGGGAGAGATAAGAAATCAGGGGAGATCCTCAGATGCGAGAGAGTGGAGAAGGGAGCCACTTAAATGGAAAAGAAACAAAAATGAAAGAAGTCGAATATTTATTCACTTGGCATTGGGTCTTACACAGCCTTGGATAATTTCCCCTTTTCATATATCTTTTCTTTAGGGTGAGACTTTGAACTCTTCAAGGGTAGTGATATATCTTATAAGCCTTTGCATTTCCCAAAGCTCCTAGCACTATCTTATGCAGAGAGTTTGGTAAATATAGAAAAACAAAGAAAGGTGTGATTTAGACTGTTTTCCCAATGGGCTTTACATGTCTTCCCTGCACTGGCCGACCACAAATTACATGAGAATCAAGACTATTCTATATTCCCCAGAGTCTAGCACAGTATTTGGCACATAGAAAGACAGATTTTCATTGATTAACTGAAGTGTACACTACAGGGCAAAATTAAGGATCTCCGCCTCTCAAAGCCCTATTGTCTCTCCTCCTCGTCCACCCTCCCCCTCAACCTCCCAGTAGTGGAAATCTTTAAATATGCTTTTTGTTGTTTTACAGCCGTTTGCATTTAAATTGGGTGTGTCGCTATCACATTTTATTAGCTATTCCTCATACCAGCCCAGTGAGGTTAGCGCTGTTATCTGCATTTTACAGGCAAGGGCACTGAAAGGTGAAGCAACTTGCCCAGGTCAGGGTCCCACCAGCGGCTGCCGGGAGAAGAGGGATTTGGGTGCACAGCTTCTGCCTTCCCAGCCGTCTCCACTAGTCCACGGGCTGTGTGGCTTTGACCTGATAAGGACATACTGTTTTCTACACTAGATTTTGAAGATCACTTTAAAGGCATTGATTCCAGAAGAATGAATTTGGATTATAATTCTTTGGCCTGATTATTTTTCCTGAGGAGATTTTTTTAGATACTTGCCTGAGCTGCTTAGACCTAAGATCTTTGAAATGACTCATTCTACCCAGAGATTCGGCACCATTATTTTCTGCTGAAATAACCTTGCTTTTTAGAAGCCTCTCTCCCTTCATTCAGCAGCCTCCCAGTAGAGCCCACCCATATAGAATAACTTCTAAACAATATTCTAATTGCAGCAAAATAATTTTATAATGTTGAAAGTAGATTTAGGGCTCATCTAATTAAGAAAAACTTTATGTGGCTGATGAACTTCCCTAAATGTAAAATGTATGTGGAATTATGGGAATGATGGTTATGGCTTTATTCTTTTTCCTGAGAAGGTCAAGCTTTCAGATTGTTCTTCTTAAAAGGGAGTAAACTCAGTGAGTTTAAGGAAACTTGCCTGAAATTGAAGCTCAGGGAGTTTAAGACACTCACCTTAAGCATCACACAGAGAGGCCACAGAGATCCGGGCTCCAGAATCTCAGTTCTCCATGAAGACCATGGCACTGACTATTACTTGGGTTCCTGGAACATGACTTTATCTTGAAGAATTAAATCCCCAAGCTCTTTGACTCATATACTTCATTCTGAAGAATTGGTTTCCCAAATGGTATTCTTCCTCAAGATAAAAGCACTGGTCTGGACTCTTCCTCATCTTCATAAATTATTAGTTTCCCTGAAAGACACATGGCTGAGAGAGTTCACACTTTTTTTTTTTTTCCTTTCCCTCAATGGCAGAAGGGAGTGTTGGCAGTTCCCAGAACCCTCAGTTCTGATAACTTGGCTCAATGTGATTAGTGATACACTCATTGCGTCACCCGCTGGCTCCCAGTGTGATACTGGATGATTCAATTAGGACAAGTGGTTTGCAAAGTTGGTTGTACTTTTGATTTACCCGGGGAAGATTTAAAAAAATCCCCACACCCATGGCCAGGCCGTTCCCTGGACCAATTAAATCCAAATCTCTGGAGGGAGAACCTCAGTAGAGGGTCTTTTTTAAAGCCCATCCAATGATTGCAGTGTGTAGTCAAAGTTGAAAATTACTAATAGAAGCAAGAGAAAAGAATTCCTGATGATCAGGTACCTGTTATGTACTGGTGCCTTGCATATGTATTTTAGCCCATTTACTCCTCCTTGACTCAGAGGGTCTGAACGTCACACAGCAGGGAAGTGGCAGCCTAGCTTTAAATTCAGGCTGTTGTAATTCCCAAAGCAGACTTCCATCCGAGGAACAGATGGGTTCCCGAAAGCTATCTATAAAACATACATTAAGCGACAATTAAATGAGGGGATTCTCGTGAAGCACCCGGCACATAGTAGGTGAGCCTCAGTAATCTCTCTGTCTCCATTTCTCAGCCTGTTCTTTCATCAGTGTTCCTCCTGGCCCATGCTATGACGACACCAAGGCTTGAGGTCGGGGAGTTTTGGGTTTGAATTATAATTCTTTGGCCCGATTATTTGGCCCAGCAGCTATGTGGCCATGCTGCTTTCCTGATACACTAAGCGTGTTACATCGTCATTTCATTGCATGGCGATGTTAGGATTTAAGGAACTTAAATGGATGGACTATATAACTGAAAATATGTCCTACCTTTTATATGCACTTTATAGATACTCTTAGCCCTAACATGTGTTAACGTTCTGCAGGCTTTACTTTTCTCTTGTTATTATGGGATGGATGATCTCCACTTAATGGATGGGGGAGTTGGCATTGGTGGCAATGCCCGAACATGCAGTTGAAACCTGAGGTAACGAGATCATCTATCTCTTCATCACTCTCTTTACAGGACTAGAGCTAGATGTCTGTGCCCCAGTAATTCTGAAGCTTTTCCCCTTTTTCTGGTCTAGTTTTGAAGCTTACCAATCATTACATTTTTTCCCCCCCGAATTGATAGCATTTGGCCATATAGGACATCGCTGAGGGAATATTACCAAACAACAATTGGGGCCCTGCTGCCCGTTGCCACCCTCCAGGCAAAATTCCAGAGGCAAAGTTTTGGTGATAGGGAAAAGGAGTCTTTATTGAAAAGCTTCATAATTTTGGAATTAGAGCTTTCCACACGTATTAGTCACCTAAGCCTATCAATTAAGGTTAAACTCTAACACCTGAGTTCTTCTAGCGTTCCTCCTGTTAGTTTTCATTCTTTCATTTCTACAGGGTTAGTTTACAAACTCAAATAGCATAAGATACAAAAGCTGCACAACTTTGGAAGAATGGCAGGCCTCTGCTTCAGAGCCCCTTCCCTCTAGATCACCCAGGGAAGAATAGCCCTGCCACCTTCTGCCAGGCCAGCCCAGACCTAGGCTGTGCCCAGAGTTCCTTCTCCCACCTAAAACACCGTCCTTCAGGAAATGCAGGCAGCTGCAGCGTGACCATCCAGGTTTCCTCGCGGAGGAGAGCCTGAGAGCCAAAGCCACGCATCCAGGAGCCAGAGAGCCCGAGCCGACCACCCCAGAGCCCCTCTTTTATTTCGAATCTTCTGGCCCATAATTCCATGCCCTCTGGGCATTCCGCTTCTCATCCAATCCCATCCTAGACTTTATCATTGCCTCAGCAAACTCCTCCTATCGCCCCTCCTTCCTTCTCTCCAGTGGTCTTATCAGATTTCTCTGTATCAGGAAGCATTTTCAGAGCAAGGTGCCTCCTCAGAGTAGGATAAGTGTTGGTGTCTGCCAAGGAGGGAAGGCAATGACCATGTCCAGAGGTTGCTATATGCTTACAGGTACTGAAGGTGTGGACCAAAGCAATACTGGCAATAACGGCCCATGTTTGCAGCGCTTAGGCCAGGCACTGTCCTTGGTGCTTTGTGGTAAATGAGATATTCAGGATTCAAACCCAGGCAGTGTGAATCCAGAGTCTTGTTTCTAAGTCCAGTGTTATACTTTGGGAGCCACCAGTGGGCTAGGGGGACTCTCAATGAGGGAGTGGAGTTCTGCGTCAACCTCAGAGGAGGAGGATGTGAGACAGGTGGCTGGCCATGTCCATGTCCTTGTCCTTCCTTTGTCCCTCAATTCCTCCAAATCATTGTCCACTAACTCCTTCTGAGAGGCAAAAAAAATGTGAGAGTCGAAGATATCCCGGGTTGAAGGGAAGTGGGTGGACTGGACATCTATCTCCTCTTCTCGTTTTATGCTCTTGTTCATCAAGTCTGCATTGAGTGCCACCTTTGTGTTTGGTACTTTTCAGTTCTTTGTACGTATTAAATCAGACAAGTCAAGCTACTTGTCCAAGGTCTACTGCTCTGAAGGAGTGGGGCTGGATGTGAACCCAAACCTTGTTAACCTGATGACGTGCAGTGCCAGGCCTCTCTCCCTTTTGGTACTTTCTACTCATTTTAAGGGATTTTTAGTAGAGATTTGTGGTAAGAGCACAATAATTCAAGTAAACCAAAATCAAGTTCTCATCAGGGAAAGAAAGATTGGGGGCCTTAGAACTGGTGGTGGGGGTGGGGACCTTCCTGAGAAGCCTCACTGTGCGTTTATTTGTTCCCATCAATGCTGGTCTGGGCCCTGGGCTGTGTTTAGTCTGTCTTAATGGTGGTACCACTAAATATACTGCAAAGAAACTCTAATATATTGATAGCTAACACCATCAACTTTTGTTTTGCGTTTCCGTAAAGAGCCAAGGCAACTCCAGGTCAGGAGGGGATAGGGGCTTTGCTTAAACGCAGACTGACAGGGCCTGTGTCTTCCTCAGCCCGGGGATCCCAGGACATCCCGTTTATTGGCATGGAGTAGGCAAAAGAAATGGCACGGAGGGATGCATGTGAGAGGTTTTAATGGGTCAGGTCTGGGAGCCGTGCTCAACGCTTCTGCTCACATGCCATTAGCTGGCACTCAGTCAGATGGCTGTACCTGAGGGCAAGGGGATTTGAAAAACATGTTCACAAAGAAGAATTTTTTTTTTTTTTACTTTTCTTTCTTTCATTTTGTTTCTGTAGGTTGTTGTTGCTGTTTTATGTCCAGTGGTTTGATGGCTGAGTTGCCAATAGAAAAAAAGGATAAAATGAAGAATCTCTTGGAGTGGTCCCTGTACATTAATGGACTGTTTATTCTAAGTGTGAAAACAGCAATTCGTTTTTCACTGAGTACTTATTATGTACCAAACTGTACTAAGTCCTTTCCCGACATGGTTGTATTTAATCCTATAACAGCTGTGCGCATGGGTTTTAAAGTGTATCAACAGTTTGTTGCATGATGATACAGTTCTGCTCTTCCGAAGGTAAAAAAGCAAATGTGTCTCTGTGGATCCATTCTCTACCCGTTTTTTCCTTGTGTGTATCTCTGGGGTTGGTTTTCCTTGGATGACACATCCAGGCTTTCTTGCCCCTCTGGCTTTGGGTCGGATTTGGCCCGTAGGACTCCCCTGCAGGAGATCGGAGTGGGTGTGCTAAGGCGTCCGGCTGCTCTGTGTCCGGGCAGCGGCTGTGCTCGCCTGTTGATGGCCACACCTGCCGGGCAGCCGCTCTCTCACGGCCACAGGCTCCCATAAGGTGCCCCTCCTTCTGCACTGTCGGGCCTGGGAAGACCATGGCTTCCTTCCCTCGATAGTCCCTGGGGCTGCACCAGCCCTTGACTGGTCCCTCAACCTTCCCTACATCCTATAAATATTGAGTTGGCAATAAAGTTCATTTCTTTTTTCTGTATGGTGGCTCTAGTAGTGCTTAGTTGTCTTTAACTTCATTCAGAACAGTTTTGTTAGATGGTGTTGTGACAGCTGTCATATCAGCGCACATTTAAAGAAAAACTTATCAAAATTGTTAACTTTCTCTGTAGCCATTTTAATAATGAAGATGGAAGAAGATACGCAACATTTTTTGGAATATTAGGCTTTATTATTTCAAGAGAGGTAAAAACGCAATGAAAAGCAAAAAATGATTTGTGCCGTGTATGGGGAAGGTGCTGCAACTGATCAAACCTGTCAAAAGTGGTTTGCGAAGTTTCTTGGTACTGTCCACATTTTGACCAAATAATTCTTTGCTGTGGGGCTGCCTTATGCATTGGAAGATGTTTAGCAGCACCCCTGGTCTCTAAGCACTAGAAGCCAATAAGCAGAAGATAACCAACATACTCAAAATATCCAAATCAATAAAGTTATTGGTGAAAATAAAAAGATGTGTTTTTTACTTTACAGAAAAAACTAAATGGACTTTTTGGCCAACCCAATAGTTCTTTCCATCAATTCTCTTCCTACTAGTTCCCATAGTCCTTGAGAGCTTGCACAGCACCCTGCCTCCCTCTTTTTCGAACTTTTATCTATTATAGTGTCTACTTGGGAGTCGGGGAAACCTAGGTATGAAGCCCAGTTTGATCACTTACTGTGTTATCTTCAGCAAGTTATTTAACCTCTCTGAGCTGTGGTTTACTCATTTATGAAACAAAAGATAATGGATTTGTGAGGATTAAAAGAAATAACATATGCAAACTACCTAGTTCAATGTTTGGCACATAATAGGTAATAGAGTTAAAAATGGCAAACGATGTCATGGAAACATGTCAAATTCAATAATTAAATTATAATCTATATATAAATTATAATCTATATATTACCTATTAAATTGACAGACTTTTTTTTAAAAGGTGATAATTCCCTTTTAACCATGATGTGGGGGAGAGGAACACACTGCAAGTAAAAGTATAAAAGTTGGTAAAACTTCTCTGAAGGACATTTTATATATAGGTATATAAAGCCTAAAAAAAGTGCATTCTCTTTGATCCAACAGTTTACATTAATTTTAGGAATTTATCCTTAGAAAATAGTCTTAAGGAAAAAAATCAGACAAAGATACATCTATAAACATGTTCACACTATCATTGTTTACAACAGATAAAAATGGGAAATAACAAATGTTCAGAATTATAATTGGTTCAATAAACTTTGGAACATCCATACAGTGACAGTGACAAATATTGTAAATATTGAAAGATGCCCATAGCACATTGATAAGCAAAAAAAAAAATCAGTTACAAAAGGCTGTTTATAGAACCTTCTTTCATATTTTTGTAGAACTATAAAGAGGAAAAACTGAAGATATATATATTGAAATATTAATTTTGGTTATTTCTGGACAGTAAGATTATGGGTGATATGTTTCCTCTTCTTTTTTTCTTTCTGTATTTTCTAACTTTTCTGCACAAACATGGTACAGATAAGATTGTCCTTGGCTGCAAGTTATAAAAATCCAAACTGTTGTGGTTCCGCCACCGAACAAGGCCAGCGCCAAGGTCTGAAAAGTGCCTGCTTTCTCCCTCATGGCCGTAGCGTGGCCACCCCACCTGCAGTCATCGCACATGCATTCAGAGAGGAAAGGGGCCCGGGGAAGCCTGAGCCTGTCTTGGGAGACAAGGGTGCTCCCTGGAACCCCGTAGCAGACTTAGGCCCAACGGGCCTGGTTTGTCTCAGGTGACCATCGCTGGCTGGAAAGTGAAGGGAAAAGGGGGTGGAGAAATGGGGTTGAGTCAGCCCCTTTACAATGTTAACCACAGACACACCTTGCTTTTTTTAATAAAAAATAATAAGAATTGCTATGTTAAAATCAGTTCTTTCTTTCGTTTTAAAATTACTTTCATGCTTCCCTCCCTCTGCTACCGCCCATCCACATTCAGGCTGCGACAGCCAGCAAATTCATACTTGCCGAGTCGAGGGTGTGAGGAAGAATGAAGAAACCTGAGAGCAGGCTGCACATCCTAGGTGGTGGGGACAGAGAGATGGGCAGAGTGCCAAAGGCCTGGGAAATCCGCCTGCTGCTTGTTCAGCCAACCTCCGTTAGGCCCCTCTGGTCTGAGGTTGTGACTGTGCAAAGCTTATCAACAGAGACTTTTACAACTTCAGTACTTGGAGCTCTGCTGTTATTTTATAAAGTGTGCAGCATTGGCCCCGGTATTTCATCCAGCTTGCTTTGTTCTCAGCAGGGCTTCCCAAATAAAGGACATACCCGTGATACATAGGAGGGAATAGACTAGGCAACCTGGGTTCAAATCCTGACTGCACCACTTCCTTCTCACATGACCTTGGACCAAGTACTTAAGCTCTCTGTGTTTCTGCTTCCTCAACTATAAAGTGGGAATAATAATAGTATGCATTGCATAGTGTTGTTATAAAAGATTAGATGAGTCAGTATTTGTCAAGTGCTTAGAATGGGCCTGTCACTTGAGAAGTGCTATATAAGTATTATTTAAAAATAAATAAATATGAGAAAGGCGGAAACAGTCATAGCTGTCTGGGCTCTATTTGTTTAGGTCACATTGTACTTGGCATAAATATGAGACATGTAAAGCTGCAAAGAAGGGCCGAGTTTTCTTTTGTTCCCTGCTGGCTGCCCCACGTGGTCTCAGTGGTGTGAAGAGAACCCGCAGGAAGCTGGGAGCCATGAAACACCTCCTGACCGGTGGGGACTCCTCAGGCTCCTGATGTGTAGTGAGCAGCTCCTTTCAATCTTATGAAGCAGGTACTACCATCCCCTCCTTTTACAGATGAGGAAACTGAGGCCCAGAGAAAT
The DNA here is from genome assembly GCF_021234165.1 of Pteronotus mesoamericanus. Taxonomy (NCBI): domain Eukaryota; kingdom Metazoa; phylum Chordata; class Mammalia; order Chiroptera; family Mormoopidae; genus Pteronotus; species Pteronotus mesoamericanus. The sequence goes on along the minus strand of NW_026555234.1, from coordinate 23,413,594 downwards.
AAAGTAACTTGACCATAGTCACATGCCTATCAGAGGTGGTGCTGGAATTCAACTCCAGGGACATGAGTCTCCAAAGCCTGCATATTCCCTATGAAGAATGATGTTTATACAGGGGACCTTCCTTGTACATGATCCTAATGATTAGCATATACATCAGTCCGAAATTTAAAGATACTTAAGGGTCTTTATTTAAAATGCCCTATAACAAATCCTTCTGTGCAATGCTTTATTTCCCTCTAACTTGGCAAGTTTGAGTTTGCACATTTTGTGTTTTCTTACAACATAGTGTATCTTTAGTGATCAAAAACTAAATTCCAGGCCTGAAACTTAGCTAAAAATTTATGAGGGGAGAAGGGTGCCTTTTTTATTTTATTTTATTTTTTTTTTAGTATGAAACACAGGATCTAAGGATCTCTCTGTGTGTCCTAAAAGAGCCAAAGCTCAGTAGCCCTTCCTAGCAATAAGTGATAGTTTTTGTTGCCAATTCCGGGCATATTGTCTTGGAACTCCAAGCTTAGGCCAGCTGAAATCATCAATTATTAACATCATGACTACCTCACAGGTCCAAATTCCTCCATGAGTAGCAGCAGAATTCCTTCTGTGTTCTGATTTATCCATGCCACCTTTGCAAATGCCAGTTCTAAAGAGATACAACGAGGAGTTGCTTAGAGGTTTTATTCATGACTACCATCAAATTCAAGCAAAGTGTAAATGTTCCAGGAGACTTCCCGGTTCTTTCCCTTTAAGAAAAAAAAGCCACTCAGCCCCACCCCACCCCACCCTGAGCTTCTAAAGTTCTGGAGTCAGTGGTGCAAGAGATAGAGCCAAGATAAAAAGAATTGAAAACAAAATGGGTTCTTTTTCTTTTTTAAACTTTTGTTCCCAGCTCTCATACCCCCCACCCTAAATTGCAGCTTCGTGGGATCTGACCTAATGCCACCACCAGCCCCACTGGTACCCCTCCCTGGCCCTGGGCTGGTCCTAGGAGAGACTGGGAGAGAGATTAGGTGAAACATTAGCCACGGCCTCTTGGATTCAGTCCAGTGTCTTTCAATTATTTCTTTATGTGCTTTTGGTTCTGGGCTTACTTGGCATGAGACAGGCATCCATTAGAAGATTTCACAATGATTTGCCATGTTACAGTTCTAAACAGATGTGAACTCGTCACCAAAGGAAATTTATGTTTTACCATCTTTTCCTCCACCTCTCCCTGGGGAGCTGCAGGGAAAAGTACTCCAAGCAAATTAATCAAAATGACTAGGTAATGCTCTAAAAATAATAAACGTTGTTATAAGTCTGGATCTCTTTCAAGTTTGAGCTCATTTTGTGAGCTTGAAGATCCATACGTCAAATCATATGTGTGTGTGTATTATTTTTTTTAGAGAGAAGTGGACTATTGCATAGGGACAGATAAGTTATTAAGACACATAAGTAAAATTACTCTCATACACTAGACTGCATTTTAACTAAGTTAATTAGGCAACGTGGCTAAGGAGGGGGCAAAGGGTAGGTGCCTTAATGATTCCTTAACTTGCCTTCGTAAGTCGGTGGTGCAACTTCGGACAGGCTACAGGTTTGGGACTCTAAAATCAAGGCTGGACAAAAACCAAAGTGCAGAGTTAGAATTATAACAAAGAAGGAAAATATATGTTGTGTCTCTTTGGGGTTCCCTCACCTACCAACAAAAGATGAATTATTGCTAGACAAAGGCAGAAGAACTGGAACATGTTGAAAACTGATTCCAAAAAGTGGATAATGAAAAAACAAACAAGTGAGCAACTATTATCCTGTTTTCAAACTCCTTTCCCAGAGATTGGTTCCAAAAGAATGTTTTTACATGGAAAGAAACTTGTAGCTGAGTCCTGGGTTCTCCAAGCCTTCTTCCGTGGTTGAAATGAGATGAGATAAACCTCAGGTGAGGTTGAGAAGGGAAATTTGTGCTGGAAAAAAAGGAAAGCTTTGATGATCAGGGTAGACCTTTTTCTTATTTTAACTGGTCTACTTCTCTGATTTTCAGTGGGCCTCTTTCCCTAATAGATGTCCCAACTATCTAAGGGCAGGGCTTTCTTTAAAGATCAGTATCCAGACCATGCAGAGCCCTCAGTGATAATTTATCCATGTCGGGCTGGGCTGCTAGGCGGCCAGAGGAGGGACTGTCAGAAAAGCAGCAGCAAAGGCTGCCCAGCCTTATTGGGTATGCCCTTTGTCTCCAAATCGGAGCCCTGCTGTGCGGAGGCTAAATCACAAGGATATTCCCAACCTAAGAAGGCTCATCTGGCCTCTGAGTGCTTCTCAGATAATTCCCACGTCTTCATTCTCCCAAAACGGCGAATGGCAGTGTTACTAATCCCAACCTGCTTCAGCCAGCCCCCATTCATCATGGCTGGCAGGAAAGACTAGAGGGTCATGGGTAATTGAATTCCAGCCAACCTTCAAACCTAATTTAAGTCAACCCTTTGACCTCTTTTCTGACCAAATCTGCTGCCAGAGCTAGTAAATAAAGATTGTTTTTAAAGTAAAAGAAATCTTTCTGAACACCTACTGTGTGCGAGCTTTGCGAGAGATGCATCTGTTACCCCACTTCCTTCATTCATTCTGTTAACACTTCCACAGACCCAGACACAAGGAGTAACAGAGAGTGGCGATGAGTGGAAAGGTCATCCTGGGGTCAGCCCAGGGAAGGAAATGTGTGCTCTGCAGACTCCTGGGCTTCCTTCCTTGGAAAGAAAAGTCTGTAGCACACAAGCCCCTCGCACAGGGGAAAATGGAATGAGAAACATTTCCCTTCTCGCCAAGAAAAGCCATGTAGGGTCTTCAGAGATCAAAGTCTCCCATTCAGTCCTCCCTCTGCCATATTTGACCTGCAGTGTCAGGTGTCCTGGTTGACCTCTCTGGGCCTCTGGGTCCTCCTCCGCAACAAGGCGCAGGGTGTGTGTGTGCGGGGCAGTAATAGTGCCAACCCAGAAGGCTAGTGTGAGGATTTGGGGATTAAGAGATGTGGACAGAATCGCCTTGTAAACTGTAGGCACCTGACGTGTGTGAGAATACTGGGAACTTAACTATCTGCTAAAACTGCCAACCAGACATGAGACCAGTAAAGGCGGGGCTTCAGATCAAAGGCCTAGACAAGCAGTATACACTCATTTTAAATAATGGAAGTTTAGGTGGAATTGCTTAGGAAATTTTTTTCATTTACCTTTTTTCTTTCTTTCTTTCTTTCCTTTCTTTCTTTCTTTCTCTTTCTTTCTTTCTTTCTTTCTTTCTTTCTTTCTTTCTTTCTTTCTTTCTTTCTTTCTTTCTTTCTTTCTTTCTTTCTTTCTTTCTTTTCTTTTCTTTTCTTTTTTTTTTAAATCCCTGCATCACCATGATGTTTGTATACATGATGAGATTGTACATGACCTGTATTTTGTTGCCGGAATACTTTTCTGGTATTTCAATGTCTCCAGAGATCACTCCACTTTCCTTTACCTATTTCTCACGCTCGAACAGTTAGAGACCAGCTCACCGGCAACCAGTAACATCCAACTATCACCACTCTTGAATCCACAACCAAGCTAGCCCTGAGTTGCTACAGAGAATATGCTTGGCAGCAATATACTTTTAGGGACGATGAGTCAAGGATGTGCCAAGGTTTGTTCAGGAAAAAAAATTAATGTGCTTGACTAATTTACTTTCTCTTCTCAATTCCAAAATGATAGGAGGTCCCTAAGATTTCACAGGCAGCCAGGGACCCTGAGTAGCCTGGTGAGGCTGGGTTTAAGTGGGATTGTTAATGGAATCATCCGTTGGTGCTGGATAACCGTCTGCTGTGGAGAGATAATGACCTGGGAGAAGATGAGGTATCACTGCAGATAAACACTGCAGCGGGGACCTCAGTGTTTATTTTTCATGCAACAGTGTAATCTCCACTGTTTAACTTCATCAGCATCACTGCTGACCCTGGGCCACACAGTTTCACTGAAAAGGAGGAAATTGAATAACCCAAACCCCCATGCAATTGTAAAAAGTTGCAGGAGATGTGGGTTGCGATGTTTTTGCTGTTCTAGTCAAAGAGAACCGCATCCCGCTCTCTTGTGGGACAAAGATGGGAGTAACATTTGTTGAATGTTCACGCTGGGCCATACTCTGAGTTAAGCATTTTATATAGGTTGTTCTATTTAATCACACACGACAATTCCAGCAGTTAAGTCCTAGTGGAGGAAACTGGGCGTCAGAGAAGTTAAGTAACTGGCCCATGGGTACACGATAGTGAGCTGGGGAGGGAGGGTTCGGCCCTCGCAGCCTAGCTCCAGCTGTTTGCAGAAAACTACCGGAACACGCACAGGCCCCATCTCGAGTCTGGTCTTCTTGACTTTATGGATGAGTTCAGGCAGTTTTATTACCTCTACAGCTGCCCCTGCTATCTTTATTGGAAAAGCTGCCAAATCTCCCATCCGGTCCTTGGTCCAGTTCTGTATTTCTGTTTTATTGAGAAAGCATTTGCCTTCAACCCCGTGTGGTCAAGCCTGAGCTTTGTAACTCACCCCCAGAGGCCTTCACATTGGCCACGGTCCCTGTCTTCCTTGGCCAACCTGTAAGCAATCACTACCTCCTCCCTCTAGGGTTTTTCCTGCAAAACCTATTATGAAAATAGGATATAGAAAACCTGAAAGAATATTTCAGTCCACAACCCATCTAGCCCCCACCAAATCCAACAGATGTTAACATTTTGCCATATTTGATTTACTAATCAGTCCATCTTTCGATCTGTTTTCTTTTTGAACCATTGGAAAGTTAGTTTCAGAAATAACGACACTTCAGTCCTAAATTCTTCATTCAGCATGTGCCTCCTAAAAATATGGAATGTTCCTGACACGATCACATTATTGTGGTGAGACCTGAAAAAATAAGCAATAATTCCTTAATGTCATCTAGTATGTAGTCCGATAGTATATTTCTTAATCATCCCCCAACAGTCTTTAATAGCTGTTATGTTTTTTAAAATCAAAGTTCACGCATTGTATTGGTAGTAATGTCTCTTTAGTCACTTGTAATCTAGGACAGCTCCCCTCCTCCCCATGTTTTGTTTTCCGTTCCACGACGTTTAGTTGTGGGACAATCCCTCTGGATTTTGGAGCATTGAATTGTTTTCTGTCCCTAAGGGTCTCCACTGGTTTCTACCTGCAATGCTCAATGAGATGTTGGTAAAATGGCAGCTCTAGGCTTTCTATATGGGAGGGGCTCCAGAAGGGGTGCCATCAGGTTATCAGGAATGAGGGGTGAGAGGACTCTTGCATAACAAAAACTGTTTTAAAAACAACTTAAACTGTTAACTTGCTTGACAAGGCTACTGTCCTTACACTGAGGTCATCTGTACTATAAGAGAGGTAATTATCATGTGGTAATGCTGAATGATATAGCCTGAGCCAACTGCTTAGATTCAATCCTTGGTATTGCTACTTTTAAGCTGTGTGACCTGAAACAAGTTACTTAACCTCTCTGTTACTCACTTTAATCATCTGCAAAATGGTGGTGATGATAATAATAGAATATAATTCACAGAGTTGTGCTGAAATAAATTAATAAACACAAAGCTGTGAGACTCCTGCCCGAAACAGAATATTATCCATACGTGGTCGCCATTGTCATTATTTATATTCTTCCCCCACCTCCTGTCACCTTCCTTCTCTAGCCATTTCCTGGAACTGGAGTGCCCAGCGCGTCTGGCTGCCAGGTAGCTTTACACATTGCCTTTTTACCTTATGTTTCGTTTATTATGATTGAACTTCTCGTTTGCCCTCAACCTCATCCTCTTTTTTCTCTCTAATCCATTTGTCCTGTTTCCCCAATGAAATTCTTACAAAAATATCCATTTTGTTCCCCTTTCTCCTGTTATTTTGTATGCCTGGAATAAGTTTCTCCATTTTTGCACTGAGGCATAGCATCCTTTGGTTTAAGATGCGATTGTATCTATTGTTTCTAACCTTGGAACACTTTCGTGCTTAAGTGAATGTTGAAGCTTCTTGGTTCCCATCCATTCATTCAGTCAGTCAGTCAGCCAAGATATTCGCTGCACTTTTGGACCCCCGTGAGGAACTGGGCACGAGCTAGACACAGGATACAGCAGTGAACTAAATGTGGTCCCGGCTGTGGACAGAAAATGGGCCAGTTACTCAGGGGGAAGCGGAATTGCAGTTAGGGGCGAGTTGAACCCTATACCCTGACCACAGATAAGATTCTAGGAGAGTGAGAGAATGTTCCTGGATCAATTTCTTCAAAGGTGTGTTGTCTATTGTCCTGAAACTCCTGTCATGAGAGTAGCTAGTGTTGCTTTCTGTTTTCATACAAGCCCTTTCAACACTTCTAGAATCATTGGAAGCTTTAGCTATCACTGCTTATTTCCACAGAAGAGCATGCCTTTTATTAGAATAGCTGTAATAGCACAAGTTCCTCACCTGAAGGATGGGGATAATAATAGTACCTACCTTATAGGGTTGTTATAAAACTCAAGTGAGTTAGGAGTAAAAATACTTCCAATGTAGCATGGATTTATATGTTTGATAAACAAATAAAGTCTGTTGAAAGATCACAATGGAGTTAAACAAGAACATGATGCTGAGCAGGTGAGCTTTGAGGGGTTAAGGAAGGAAAGGTAGGAAGCTTGAGGCGGCTCAAGCAGCAGATGAGCAGGGAGTGCTTGGAACTGTGGTGAGGTCAGAGGAGAATTCAAAGATTAACTTTGACTACTTTATAGATTTTATTTTATAAAATAAAATATAGCCCCATGCACTTTCTTTATTCTGAGTTCTGTATTCTAATCAATGGCTTTCAAACTCGTAAAGAGGGAAACCCAGTACAAGAATACTTGGTCAGAAAAATAAAGTATCAAGGGTATGCATTAGTATTGCGGTATGCTAACAAATAACAAATCACAACACACTTAGTGACTTGAAACAACATACATTTGCTCCTCCACAGTTTGGAGGCCAGGAGTCTGGGCACACCTGAGCTGGGTCTATTATAAAGCTGTAATCCTGGTATTGGGCAGGGCTGGTTCTCATCTGGAGGCTCAGCTGGGGAAAAGTGTGCTTCTAAGCTCATCCCATGTGTTGGCATTGTTTGTTTTCTTGCTGCTGTGGGACTCATAGAAGCTTGACTCTCTAAAACCAGCAAGGAGAGTCAGACTCTGGAGTGTATCTGCTAGCAAGACAGAGTCTTATATAAGGGAATGTAATCATGGGAGTGATATCCCATCACTTTTGCCATATTGTATTGGTTAGAAGCAAGTCACAGGCCCTAACTACACTCAAGGAGACAAAATTATACAAGAGCATGGACACCAACAGCAAAGGATCATGGGAGCCACTTAAGAAGTCTGTTGGTCATAGTAAACAACCCTGAACTCTCTCTTTTTAAAGTACTTTCCACATGAGTAATCAAGGAAGCCGAAGACTTGGGAAAATCTAAAATATGAAACTCATAGTCCTAAAAATATTCATTCCATGTGTCTCATTTCAATGGGATGTGGATAACAGCATTCTGTAAACAATCCTTGGCCCAAGATAAATGGGGCATCTTCAAAGGTGTGCCCTGGAGCATGTATTTTATGCTTTCCTGGGAGTTCAGTTCTGCATCCTTATGACTAAGTTATTTTCACCCAATTTTGTCTAGAGGAATGAGGTGGCTTATTCCCAAACCCATGTCACGATGACCACAGTTGAGACATTTTCCATGTGAAGTTGTGCTAGCTATTCTTATGTCTCTAATTACTATGTCTCCCCCAAGACGTAGCCATGAGTCTCCACAGCCCTGCAAAAAATTTAAAAAATACAAAAGGAGGCAGACAGTTAAAAACATTCTTTTAAAAAGTAATATAAATCATGTTTTTCAAAATAAGCACTAAGCGTTCTCTGTTGATGTCACATTTTATCTTCCTTTTTAAACCTCTAAGAAGAGTTTGTGTTTTATATTCCACACCTTCTCTTTACTCCAATTAATTACTGTCTTAATTGTAATACAGCTGTAATGTAACAGTTTCTTAGGAAAATGTGCATTTAATGTAACTTCTTACCAATACTCATAATTAGCATCATTTAAGATTGCATCAAAACCTTGGAAAGGAGGGAAGGAAAGGGACGAAAATTCCCCTTGGAGTACTTATCCTTAGTCCCCTTCTCTTCCTCCAACTGGTTCCCTTCCTAGACCTACGTTAAGAAAAAAACAAACCATCATGGCCCATGGGAGAGTATAATAAATGTTCGGTCACTCACTGAACACCGCAGAGATTTCTATAAGGCTTGGCTTCTACATATCTGCTTCATTAATCCAAACATTCCTTTGAAAGTTAAGTTTCGTGTGTGTAGTGAAGATGGTGGTGGGGAAGGTCGGTGTTTAATGTGTGGTGTTCAGAGCCTTTCCTCTTCTCCTCCCTACTTAGCTCTTGCCCCACTGCCATTCTGAAAGGAAAGGGGACGCTTTGCAGTCAACTGGACAGAGAAGCCACCGGGAAAGTAGAAGTGCGTTCCCCAGGGGCTGGGGCAGGAGAGTGGATCTGGTCAAGGACTGTATTTGGGGGGCTGAGCTCTTCGGTAACAGAGGTGAAAGAAGAGCTAAGGAGGGAAATAGAATGCCCATGGATAAAAAAGGTTTGGGTGGCTAGAAACTGGGTGTATGGGGTATGTGTGGTGGGGGGAAGGTAGAGAATAGGGCAGGGATTTTAATGACAATTGCTCTATACCTTAAATGCTAGAAGGCTAGTGTTCCTGTGTAGGCTGAGTTTATTGAAGTGTTACATCCCTCCGGTCACCTGCAAACTTGTGTTATTATATATAAGCATGTACTATTATGATACCCCACCCCCAGCATGTACGTCCGAGGGCTGCCGTACCTAAAGTACCACACAAACTGTGTGGTGTGAAACAACAGAAATGTATTCTCTCACGGTTCGGGATGCTAGAAGTCCAAAAGCAAGGTGTCAGCAGGACCATGTCCTGTCTGAATCCTGTAAGGGAACCTCCCTCGCCTCTTCCTAGCTTCTGATGGTTTCTGGAAATCCTTGGTGTTCCTTGGCTTGCAGACACGTCGTTTCCATTCTTTGACCCAGTCATCATATGTGTTCTTCATTTGTGTGTCTGTGTGTTGTTGTGTGCCATCGCCTTTTATTATGAGGACACCAATCATGTTAGTGTAGGGAGTGCTAACCCAGTATGACCACATCTTAACTGATTACATCTGCAAAAGACCCTATTTCCAAATTAAGAGCATATTCTGAGGTTCTGGGTGAACCTGAATTTAGAGGGGACACTATTGAACCCAGTACAAAACAAAACATAGAGAACATAACATGCAATTAAAACTATTATCTAATTAAATTTAGCATTTATGCTCTAATTAGTTAGACCGGGAAACAAAGCAATGAAATTCTGCTTGGGGAAGGAATTGATCTGAAACTGTCAACTTCTCCAGTGCTTTCCTGCCAGCAGACCACATCTCAAGTAGTGTGACCTTTTCTGCTGACCTTATTCTACAAGCCACCATTTTTCTATGCCTCCCCCACACATGCACACACACACTACCACTAGCAGGAGAGGGGTGATCTCATTGGCTGTCTACACATGCCTCCCCCAGCAAAGCTCTTTGCTTCCTGTATTTTGGAGAAGCAGGGCAAGCCCCATCGGTATCCATCATCACACAGAGGAAGGGTCCTTCTGCAAAGCATGGATCTCAGGTTTGGCCAGAAGCAATGCTGGGAGGCCTGGAGGATCAGAGGCCACTGGGCTATCTTGTTGTGGGGCACAGAAATGTGGAATGGGTACAGTGACAATGAACTACTACTCTAGGAATTGATACCTCACCCCTTTAGCTTAGAAGGTCTTATAAGAACCTCATTCACTGAAAGCCAGATGTCTTGGGCTATATTTTGCCCAAGCAAGGGGTTTGTATGACCCAGGGCAGGTAGAGTCCAGTCTCAGGTTTACTTACACCAAGCTCAGATGTATAAAAAGAACATAGCATTTTACTTTCTATAACCAATCCGGTTTTCCGTAAGTGTCGCCTGACCGCCACAGCGCTAACTAATGAGGGGTACGTGTAGAACTGAATTTTCATCCAATCTGGTAGGATTGGGCTGTTCCCATAGGCAGTCTCTTTTGAATGAGTCAGGTTTTACAGTTTGTTTCACTCTCCCTCTTTCTCTCCAAGACGGCATTGGGACACGTGGAAAGCTTCGGGCCACTGGGGGCGCAGGAGGCCCCTGGGGCCGTGCTGCTCCACCGCTCTGAGCCAGCTGACGTCTGCGGGAGTGGCCGGCTTCCTACTAACCCGGACAGTCTGGAGGAAGTTCACTGCCAAAGTGTGCAGCTGGGGTGCTTGCAGCCTGTCCTCTCCTTGGTTGAATAGGGCTCAAGGACCTCCCTGCTGACTCAGCTCCACCGCAGCCCATGCTGGCACTCTGGCTGGGACTTCCTCTCAGGCCCTAGCTTGGAGAACGGGCCACCACATGTCCCATCATGTGGCCACTCTCCCCTCTAAGCCCAGGCCACAGGCACTGGGGGCCCTCAAGGGGACAGAGGCTTATGGCTCTAGTTGTCCCATTTTGAGCAACTCTATCTGTCTTTAACTATTCTCAGCCATGTTCTCTGCCCAGGACCAGGGCAGGAGCCGGAGAGTGAGGCAGAGATAATTCCTTGCCACGTTGTCCTGGGTAGCTCAACTCCCTGAACCATGAGGGAGGCCAGAGACTGGAGACGGTGTAAAAGCTTACAGAAAAAGGAGAACAGCAAGAATCCTGGGAAAAAGTCATTGGGTCTCCAACCCAATCTCAGTGTTGCCGTTTAAAAATGTAGTTTGTAATATTGGGGGTGGGGTGCGGGCAGAGAATGGCAGACAAATCAGAAATTAGTCATTCAGCTTTAGACCTGTGCTAGCCAACAGGACTGTGTGCAGTGATGGGCATTGTGGATCTGCACTGGCCACTGCAGTAGCCACTAGCCACATGTGGCTTCTGAGCACTTGGATGTGGCCAATGCTACTAAGAATCTAAATTTTTAATTTAATTTAATTTAAATTTTAATATTGCATTTAAATAGTCGCATGTGGCTAGTGGCTCATGTATTGGGCTGCCCGGGTCTATCCCGTAACATTTATGGGTCCCAAACCCCTTCGGTGCCCCGGGGAAGCCCATGGGCTTCTCCTCAGACTAAGGCTTAAAATCTATCGCATTACAACGGAAGCCAGTTAATTTCACCGGTATATTTTTCTTTAATATTTCATTAAAATTTAAAAATATTTAATTTTTAAAATTTTTGGTGATATGGTTCTCTATGCACTTCTTTATCAATGGATTAAACATCAATCTAGCAGTGAGTCTCGTCGTCATAATTTTGAAGAGTGACAAATATAAGCAATATTTTGAGGTATCTGATACAATGTAATATGATATGAAAATATCTTATGTTTTTCTATTGGTGATAAAGTTACCTGTAAAGCTAATACTGGTACAGTTGGGCTTCAGTTAGGAGTTTGTGAAAATAAACATGTACATTTTTCCCCATCCAAGTTCACAAACCTGTTGGGGGTTCAGGGACCCAGGCTAAAAATTCCTGCTCTAGACTTCTGTAAACAAGACAGGCTGGTGAGTAAGGTTAGTGCATGCAAGAAATATTTATGGAATGCCCACCACCTGCCAGGTACCATGCTAGACACTTGGGTTGCAGTTGTGAATAAGACAGACAAAGTTGAAACTTGCAACAAGTTTTTATTTCAGGGGAGGAGGAAAGCAAGGAGTCAATAATCAGATACTGTCAGGTGGTAGTGAATACTATGAAGAAAATGTTACGGAGTGAGAGAGAGTGACTCAGGGGAATAGTGGCTATTTTAGATGGGGTGGATCTGTGAGGTCACTTGAAAAAGTGACTTTGAGTTGAGGCTTGAACGAAAGGGTCCATCCACACAAAATCTGGAGCCCTAGAGTTAAAAGAAGTTTGTGGGATTGGGGCAGTATCATCGCCATGAGAGAGCAGCATAAACTCCCGGCCAGAGAGTTGGGAGGGCCCAAGTCAGTGCCGGAATTTGTCCGACGGCATCAGAGATGGTGGGGAACGTTGGCTTTACTCTGAGTCCCCTGAGAGTGGAGGGTGGATTGCATGACCCCATAGGTGAAGAATGGGTTGAAAAGGGGAGTGGGGGCAGGGAGCTGGCACAGGAGACTGTCTTAGTAATTCAAGTGCAAAGTGGTAGTGGCCGGTGACGGTGGACACTGTCCTAATGAAGATGAAGCACACCCAAAGGAGGGTTTGTTGTTGTTCGTTTTGGAGAGGGAAATTCCAGAAATGTAGCTTGTTTAATATGTAGGCCTCTTAGTTTTGTAAGAGGTGTAGAACTGCTGTTTTTCTTTTTCTTTTGACAACTCAGGAAGAAAATGACCCCCAGCAGAGTGTTAGGCTTTGGCGGCTCTCCTGTGTGTCCCGGCAGGGGAGCAAATTCTCCCAGAAGACGCAGAAGTGAAACTTGTGGGGAAGGGGAGAGGAAGACCCAGAGTCACAGTTGGCTCCCTACTCTTCCTGGGACAGAAGTATTCGCAGGGCTTCCTCCCCCACCCAAGGCTGTAGGCAGGGGCACTGGGGAGGAGGGCGTGGGGTTTGCGAGAAGGTAGGCCTTGCTCCCTTCTGCTGCCCTCCCACCTGGGCCCCTCTGTCAGCTTAGCATCTTCTGTGAAGGGTTAACCAGACTTGGGACGCCCTTGCCCACTTTCTGCCCCGGGCCCAGAGTAGTCTGAGGGGGCCCCCGTGAGAAGGTGACTTAGGCAGCAAGTCCCCAGAGAGGTCATCCCCCCTGGACATTGCCCAGGCAGGGGTCTCCCGGAACTTAGGCCACAAGTCCGGTTGGCCCCCAGACTGACTACAGACTCAACATTCCCCGTCTGCTCGGAGGCTCTGGGGAGGGGTGAGCCTCCCACAGGGGAGAAGTTCTGTGCGAACGTGTTCCTCTCTCATTCTTCGAGGGTCCCCGGTCTTGAGGGCAGGGAGAGCAGGGGAGGGAAGGAAACGGGCAGGCTGGTTCTCCCTGACATTGGGGTTTATGCTCAGTCCTACCTGAACATTGCACCAGAAGCCTGGCGGGCTTTCTCCTGAGAACCATGCTCCTCCCCTTCCCACCCGCTGCCCTTGATGGGGCTTCAGCAGTTTGCCCCTCCCCGCCACGGAGCCCATTTCACAACTGTGACCTTTGGTCCAAAGTTGGGGGGGAACAAGCCCTCACTCCTACCTCTTTTGTCTCTCACCCCAGCCTCCTTTCATCTTCTGTACAGCGGCTGCCACCTCTGTGCCACCTCTGTGCCACCTCCCACTGCCAGCAGGAAGGCTGTCCGGAGGAGCATTTCAGATGCCAAGGTGCCGAGGGTCTGTCCTGGCCTGGCAGTGCGAACAGGAAAGCTACTGTGTTTTCCCCCTTCTCACCCTCCTCTCCCTGGAGCTGGCTGTTTGCAGGACTTGGGTGCCTCAGAAGCAGTGGGGTGGGCTGTGGGGTCTCGATTGTGAAAGGTCCTTAGAGGGAGTGAGGAGTGAGGAGGTTTGCTCATGTGTGTATGTAAATGGGGGCATCAAGGAGGTGGGGTTGGGATCCCTCCCCTTCAAGAAGCAGGCAGCTCAGGGGGTTCAGGGGGAAGCTCACTAATGGAGAGCCTGGTCCCCCACCGCCTCCTCTACAGGCCTTGGGGAACTTTGCACAAGGCCCTCCCCGCGAAACCTGCTAGCACCTACCTCATGGGCACGGGGGCGGGTGGGGGAGCGGCAGGTCCGGCTCTGGCAATGTTGGGGGCGTGGGGCGTGCCAAAGAATCCACAGGCAGAAGCTGGAAGGAAGACAGTCTCTCCTTCCTCTACCCACATCAGGGCTGCAGTCCCCTCCTCCAGCTGTAACCATCTCTGCCTCATTTTGCTGTGTGTTGTACATGGACGTATTTATCTCCTGTCTGATGATGCTCTGCAGTTGCAGTCTGTCTACCTCAGAGAGACTGTATTTTTAAAGAAAGTATTACACAGCATTAAAGTGATGACATGTGAAAAAAAAAAAAGAGGAAAGAAAAGTGAATAAATCCAGTTCACATTTCCAGGAAGGGCTGAGAAACTACAATTAGGACACATGAAGGAAGAAAACAGTCCCAGAATGACTCAGGGTAATGTGATTTGAGGGGATGGAAGGGTGGCAGGGGAGACGGATTTGAGGCAGAATCAAGACATATTTTGGTTTTATTACTGCCCTCTAGGTATTAAGTAGAGAGGTTTGGATATTTGAATCTGAAGCTCGGTGGAGAAGTCAAGGCTAGTTCTATAAATGTTGGATTCGCCATCACAGATGTGGCATGAAGGCCATGGGGTGGTTGTGAGAGATCAGCCAGGAGCAGTGTTTGCACAGAAAAGAAAGGGCTGGGTCGGAACCATAAGGAAATTGAGTATTTAGGATTACTGTTTTTGTTATTTATTGTACACTTTTTGGGGGGGGGGTTTGGGGTTTTTTTGGTTTGTACTTTTGTGTTGGTATGGGCTTGCAGTAGAGTGCCTTTGCTGATCTAGGAGATTAAGGTTCAACTGTGTGTTAAGGTGATGACCTCACAAATGCTTCTGATAAAAAACAATCATGCTCTTTGCAAGGACCCACCACCATACTTTCCCATAGCTAACATCACAATGATGCTCCGGTGGGGCATTTCCCGTGTTTTTTTGGTGCATCCAGCATTGAAAGACTTGCCCCCTCTATGAGCTCCCCCTTCCTTCGTCCATTTCCCAGGGTGCAGGCAGGTGATCTGGTCTCAGCAATCAGATCTGCTCAACCCCAACTTTGAGCAAGAACCTGGAGTGGCGAAGTGGCAGATACCTAATCCAGCCCACTCTGGAGAAGGTAGCTGCAACCTCATTTGCTCCTGAGTCAGGAGCGGCAGGGGTCAGCAGCAGTCACATCCAATGTCCCGACAGTGTCAGTGATGCAAACCGAAGTGTCTTTGTACAAGGTGGAGTGGGAGCTTCTCCCCTGGATGGCCTAAGGAGTCATCTGGAACTTTCTTAGAACACATTCTCCACGTCTCTCTTGCTTGCCTTCTGGGAGCTACCTATTATCCTCTAATAATTCCTTTTCTGCTAAGTCAGTGTTGATGTTTAGGTTTCCCAGGAAACGGAGATTTATGTGCAGGAGGTTTGGGGGCGGAATGGCCTCAGAATCAACCTCTGTGGAGGCCAAGGGATGCAGGATAGGGCAGAGGGAGAGCTTGAACTGAGATACAATTACAGTATAACCTTCATCTGAGCCCGTGGGGAGCTCTGGAGTTGGAGGGCCCTTCAGAGTTGTCCTGAATTGAGCCAAGGGGGCTAGGTTTTTTCTAACCCTCTCCCCACCATTGCCCACTCACTGGGCACGGGCTATCCACGGGAGGGGCCATGTCCTTGGCCGAGATGATTCTGAGACTGAGAGCCTTTCCTGGCCAGGGATGCAGTGAACAGCTGTCAGTCACCAGCATTGCCAGTCTCCATGACAGCTTTACCGTGCCCAAATCCATCATTCCCTGCCATCTAATAATAACCTCCTTTTTAAAAATAATTGAACTGAGAAATCGAGGCTCAAAAATATTAAATGAAGGGCTAGAAAGGGGTGTGGTGAAACTCACACTCTAGTCTTAAGATTCCAAATGCTGCTTCTATGCCTGCCCTCTACAGAATGTTGTGGAGAATAAACAAACTCTCAGGAGGAGACAAACTGTCCAAAAGCTGGGGCAGCTTTAATATTGTGAGGCACACTACTTTTGGAACTCTTCTCCGGAACTCTTAAATTTAGCTAGGGTTTGGGACAATAGAGTCCAGACAGAACCACCCTTTGTGAAGGAGTCTCACCCCATGCAAAAAAGGCTGCAAAACAACAAACACAGTCCCAAGCTGGATATTATCTGTGGACACGAGGCCTATGTTCCTGCTTTCACTTAGGTTCCCTCCTAAGTGAAGGTGGGATTTAAGCTTTGCCAGTGAAATGCACTTGCATGGTGTTTGGAAGGTAGAAGAGAGGCAGAGGCTGTTTTCCTACAGCTGGGATGGTGAACAAGCAAACACTAACAGGTGTCAATAGCAGCAGCCAGACTCCACATCCGTGGCCTGGTCACCAGTGGCAGCAACAGAGGTGACAGTAGCAGCAACAGATTCCTGACCTTTGGCTTGTAAAGAGCTACAGTGGTTGGTCTTCCAATCAAAAGGCCAGGAGCTGTCCCCTAATTTCTACTCCTCCATCCCTTCCAAAAATTTTGTAAGCACTTAATTTCCCATAGTAAGCCAACCTGTTTCTGCTTGAAACACTCACAATGGTTTTCTTTTTTCTGGGCTGTGCCTGATAGAGCGCCCAAGCCTGAAGCCAGAGTCACTGACTCTGCTTTCCCCACCCACATGCGACACAATCATGACCAGAGGAAAAGACGCCTTTTACTGGGAGAGCAACATAAAGAGTACCGTAGAGTGAACCAAATCCCTCACTGCCAGAGGACTCCTCTGGGGAAACCGGGGGCCATGGCCCAGCTGGGTATTTCTCCTTGAAGCACATGGGCTGAGAGCCTTGTCTTGCTGTTGGGTGGCAATACTCAACCTTTCCAACCATGAGAGGCGGTCCCAGAATAGACCTGTCCTCCTCCATTTTATCCAACATCCTGGCATCACAGAGAAGTAAGGCAAGAAATTCCACCAGCTGGTCAGGACATTTCCTGACGAAGAGTATCGACAGGATGCTTCTCTAGGAAAGCAGATGAGTGCAGGGGGGGGGGGGGGGGGCGCCCGCAACCACTGGCAATTAGCTAAGTGTCAGCCAAAGACGGAGGCACCAAAACAGAGTGAACGGAAGAAGGGCCCTTCACGGACCCTGTGAATCCCACCGCCAAAGAATGGAGTGGAGCAGTGAACTTTGAGAAATTAAGAGTCACTGGGATTTGTAGCTATCAAAGGCAAAATGACTCTTTAAACGAAGGTGTCATTTTTAGAGGAGAACAGAGCCAAAGCTGTCAATCTTTAGCCATGAAAATTCAGACATAAAATGCAGAATGCAGATGATGCTGTGGGACTGTTGGTTGAATGATGCACATGCAAGAAGGGATTAAGGTAATGTGCGAGCACCTTCAGTTTTTTTTAACAGGAATCACTAAAATACCAATTCTACTTCATAAGTCTTTCCATGTTTTGGGCAACAGCTGGTCCCACTTTATTGCTATGGGTACAATGAGTTCTATTAAATCCTGTGTAATAGCCATATTCATATGCTCCATCCTTTTAACCATCTTCTTAATTAGGGTGCTATCCTTTTAAGCAAAGCATTTATATAGTTACTTTATTGCATTTGAATACAGTATTAGCTTCAATAGACTTAATATAATTTTATAGGTTTAAAAAAATGCTTTACAATGAAGGTAATTTATTTTATCATCAGAAGGGAGTTATTCCCATGGATATTTAAAAGCCATTGCTACAGAGGGTTATGAAGTTTGTTGAAAAGGAAAGCTTCTGAAGATGTAGTAGATGGTGGTAGTTTAGCAGCTTACTATCATAATTTCTTTGATTCCTAGTGTTCTTATCTACAAAATGGGGTCACTGTCTTCCTTGCCTACTTCCTGGAGTAATTGTGAACAACAAGTAAAACATTATGCGTGCAGGGGCTTGTATAAAGCATCAGGAGTGACGTGCGTTTCCAGGGCTATTAGCTTCCCCCTGGGACCTCCTAACCTCTCAGCTCTTGTGGAGATGGTGCTGGTACATGGGATTTAGAAGCATTTGCTGGACCTAGACTTTCAGGACGCACGGGTGACAGAGAGCAGGGAGAGCTTGTATTGTTTAAAAAGGATGGTGGAGGACAAGCAGAGCTGAGAACCTCAGACATTTGAGGACTGAGGGACAGAGGACAGATGTGGGGCTAATTAGGTGATAGTCACATAGAAACCCACTGATAGCAAAGTCCATGCCTCCTCTTCATTGTTCCAAGTGGTTTTCCAGGCTTCCATGCATCCAGCCTCACCCAAAGTTCCTTCTTACTCACATCAGAGTCCAAACAAACAATTCTTCAAGCAAAGGAATGTTCTAAAAAATCATCTCTGGACCCCAGAGCACTAGGATTCCTTTTATTGGGGTCGGATGTCCTCACCTCCCTTTAAATATAGATAAAATGAGCCTTGGCTGACACCAGGTTTTAGCTACACACGCACACACAGATCTATCCTCAGCAGTGTAATCCTCAAATGCGAATGACAAAGATTTATGAAGGAGGCCCTAATGTCTTTGGAATAATACTACATCCCCAGTACTCCAATGTAAATCGACATCATATTCTTTATCAGTTTTTATCATAGAGCCAAAAGAATATTAGTCACCTTTCAAATCATGAAGTGAAATCCATTGTATTTTCCATGATACGTTCAATAAAAAATTCAATTATTTCAAGCTTGGCTGTTTCATCTACTTCTTTTAAATACATCCAAGTTTCAGTGTAATCTGAAGTACATAGGCATGGAAGCAATAGCAGTAAAAAACAATCACTGTGCATGGTGTCAGAAAAGGGAAGTGTGACTAATTATAACCCTTAGTAGCTGGGAAAGTTTGAGCAAGTTATCCTGTTTCTCCGGACCTCACTTTGCCAAACTCTTAAAATGGGGAAGATAGCATCTACTTCACAGGGCAAAAATCAAATGAGGTAATGTGGATGAATGAGCTTTGAAAAAATTAATATTAAGACCTTTCTTTATAGATTATATGTTATAGACAAATGTCCTTATTAATATCTCATTGACATTGGAACATCTCAAATATATTCTTACCTCAAATACTGATTTGCAAATTTCTTAGCTCCAGATCAAGGTTGGGAGCTATCCTTTCTTTCTTGGCTTTCCTCCTCTCCTCTCTAGATTTAATATTTAATTTAACTGTGGCCATGCCCTTCTTGGATGACCTCTCAATTACAGATCAAAGCACTGAGTCTCATTGCCAATTTCAAGTCCATCTAACTGCTGTCCATATGTAGAAGCTTTTATATACTCAGTTATAGGAACAGTAAAGGGAAATATGGAACAGCCTTGAAGCTCTGAGTGAATGGAGAGGAACGTACCGGGGTTAGAGCAAAATATAAAGGCCAAATGATTTTTCTTATCAGTCTTAAAGATTCTGAGAATTGATTTGCCTATGTCAGTCTAAAACTGAATATCAAGCTATTTCTTTTAATCCAGTGGATGGTGAAGGCAATGTTAATCTATTGATAAACTGGAGAGTGAGTAGAAAACAATGTGAAAACATGTTTTCTATTAAATGGAACCTGCCACTAGCTAAGTATCTGATAAGGTTTGTGGGGAACCAATAAGTAGCACCACTTTTTCTTGCCCATATTTTGAAGCAATTGAGAAACAAAAACAAGAGGTTTGGGCAGGTAGAAAACCCAAACATCACCTTTAGTATTGATGGTGCTAATGTTAAGCTAATTACCACGATTAGGCGGGCTTCCTAATACGTTCTAAAATTTCTGAACATGCCTTACATCTACGAGCAAAAGGGCTTCCTCCCCTCCAGGCTTGTTCCACATCTGAGAGCAATGGCGATTTAGTCTCTCTGCAAGTGGGCTCCCTCCCAAGAGAAAGAAAAGAGGAAGAAGTTCAGGAATGCATTTCCAATCCCTCCTTTCAAACTCACCCTGAGGAGGAAAGAGGGATAGAGAGCAGAGAAAACCCAAAAATAATGTGTTTCATTCAGACATCACTTCCTATGGATGGAAACATCAGCTCTGGGAAAGGAGCCCTGCTTGCTAACAGACCAACCATTCTTTCTGCCTGAAAGTAAATTCCCAGCAGAGGAGTTAAGTCTGAAATCCACAATAAACACACAACTGTGCTTCTTAAAGATGATGACTCAGATGAAACATCCATATTTTTAATACTACTTATGTATTGTAAAATATTTGGCTGCCACACACTTCACATCACTTCTTACAGTGCTTTCTCCTCTAGGCTATCTACCATGCTAATTGTAAAATCATCCATCAACCTGAGTGTAGTAAGACAATAGTTGAAGAACAGTTGGAAATAGAGAGATTGGGTCATGGATGGTTTCCAGATCGCAGAGTCAACGCTATGAAACACTTTGCAAGATGGCATGTTTTTTTTTCCTCCCTCAGCCTGGATTACTTCTTAGTGTTCCTGATTCTACTGGCAGGAGTCCTCTTGAAGTCAGGAAAACCATATGAAACCCATCCTGGGTGTTGCCAAAATAAATTGTTAATCACATCGGATGTATCACCAAAGAGTGTTCCATCATAGTCAATTTTCTGGTTTGTAGCTGTTCCCCTTGGCTTCATTCAGGATCTTTCAAGAGGAAAGGAAGCCCATACTGTATACACTGCATCTCATTATCTGCCAGAGGGGACAGAACAGTGGGGGATGCTCAGGGGTCAGGGTCAGGGCACTCCCGATACTCGTGAGAGATGTCTCTTACAGTCCAATTTCAACTATCCCTATGAGGATGTAAAGAGTTTGGGGTCCTCTACTATATCCATTATAGCTTGGGAGTATGAAGACCCCGGAAAGGACAAATTTTTACAGAGTGGGGATGACCAGCAATATCTGTGCCTGCATGTTTCAAAAACGGTTCCTTTAGATACAAAAGGTGTATTAAATGATTGCAATTGCTTCCATTTCAATTAAATGGAACCAGGCTCATGTGGGCACTTAGTTATCTGATCTACTTCTCAGTTATAAGAGAAAGAAAGAAGCAAATGGTAATCAGAGGAGCAACATTTTTTTTTTTTTTTTTTAATAAAGCAAAAGCCAAATAGATCAGCAATGACCAAAATCTGCTCTAGGATAGATCACGTTGACACATCTAGACTAATTATAAGAGACCCTTGGAAAACAGATCGACTTCTTTTGAATTAAATCTGTGTCTCCTCCACATTAGTAGTATTCTACAGGTATTAAATGAATGTGCTAGAAGGCCATGTGTTCTTGAATGTTAATTATGGCATAAGACCTTGGTATCTACCAAGGAAAGAAAGTGGACTTAAATGATTTAAACAAGAAGGAAAGTTTGTCCAGGCCTCAGATGCTCAGATAAACAAATTCAGCACCCTTCTTTGAGCCTCCATTTAACCAAAGTCCAGCTGCTTTGCAAAATAAAACACAAAGATTGCTGTGCTGTCCTCCTAAAAGCATGCCAGTTCCCATCCTGCTGGCTCCCATGCCATTTACTAGGAGTTATACATTTTGATTTCAGTCTTAATAAAGCAAGTTCTATTCACCAAACCCCATTTACTGTGACTCATTTAAGCAGTGATTTATACATGCTGATTTGTTCCAATTTAGGCAGCTCACTGCTCCTCTGAATTTGGGGATATGCCTTACTTGAGCATAAATCATGAGCCCAGACCTAAAGCAGAATCATCACATTAGGAAACCTGAAGCTCCATGAAGTCAATCTCAGCTTATTGGAAGACCCCAAGGTTGGAGCCGTGACACCTGGAAATGATTAGCTGCTGCGTGCGGAGGATCTATTTATCAAAGCCCCAAAGAAGGGGCACCCTAGCAAAACAGAGTGGATCTCACTTTGCTGTACTTTCAACAGGGACCTTCCAAATTCGAAGTTTCAATCCAGCAGCTCAGGATCTTGTAACAATATTTGCGTGTGTGTGGGGCGGGGGCAGTGTAGGGGGAGAAGGTGGACAATTTCTGTGGAGAATTTAAAAACAATAATAATGTCAGCTAAGGGATGGGCTACTTTTTATTATCACCATTTGCCAGATAATTCTCAACAATATGAGAGATAAAATACCTTTCCTCAAAAAGTTACGTTATTGGTCTAAGTTCTACACAAGTGCTGCTGTTCCTGTTGGGTTTAATAATATATGGGTGAGCCTCAAATTAGCCCTTGTTGTTATCTGTCCTTTAAAAACATTGTGTTCTACGTGGAAGTTAATTTGTAGAATGCCCAGTGATGTGGTTGCCCTTGACACAGCTGTGAGAACTCTGTACACTGTTCATTTTGAAAGAACATTCTTAATGGTTCAGAATTGTTGCAGCTTGCTTCCGATGCATTTCTTTCTCCAGTCCCTGTGGTACAGAGTTCATTAAAAGAAAATTTTCACTGTTCATATGCTCTTCTGGCCATTATTATTCAATTCATATCATGATTATCCCTGAAAATAATTTTATCATATGGGGAATAGGAAGGTTAAAAGGTAACCCACTCTGGGTATTAAATATACTAGGTATACCACTGGGTTCTAGGTAAAAATACACAGGGTTTCTACCCTGAAAAAGGACAAAACATGATTGAAGGGAAATAATGATTTACTTGTGGATGAATACATGAATGAACAAAATATGCTGCACTATACAAAGATTTGAGGTTGCTTTTAAGAAAGACCTATAGAAAAAGAGCAAAATGCAAATAAAACATCAAGACTATAGAAAATAGAGTAAGGCAGATTAGAGTACAGGAGAGGATACACATGTACAGGTGGTAAAGTCTTTTACAATGGCTAAAGCTACTTCTTTACTTTGGTCCTGAGCTTCCTATTGTCAAAGAGAATATGCACACGTACCCACTGCATCAGACTATGACTCATGTAACATGAAGTGACAGAATCGGAAAGAGCACTGGCTGGAAGGAATCGGGAAGTATATTCCTCGAGGTTCTCAGTGCCATAATTTGTAATCACAGCTATGGATAATTACAGTTTAGTTAATGAATAATTACAATACAGTGGGGTAAAAGTCTCTAGTGCTGCATACAGAATAGTCTGCTAGCCATAGGAGTTTGGTAACCTGATCACAGAGTGAAAAGAAACAGAGATCATGCAAACCAGGGATATAGCCTATGCAAATGTGCCGAGACATAGAAGACCATGCAAGTTTAAAAAGCACAGGCACTTCATTGTAACTGGAACGGAGCTTATAGTTCAGGATGCAACAGGACTTAAGACAGGAGGCAGCAGCCAGCTTTTGAATGAAGACAGCATAGGAAAAACAATGGCCCTTGAGCCAAATCTGGATCCTGGACTGTTTTTATACATAAAGTTTTATTGGAACACAGACATGCCCATTCTTTTACATGTTGTTTGTGGCTGCCCTCTCATTCACTACAACAGCAAAGGTGAGTAGTGGGTAGAGACCACATGGCCAGCCTGAAATATTTACTGTTTGGCTCTTTGTAGAAAAAGTTTGCCAACTTCTGATGGAGAACATACTGAGGAGTTCGAATTTATTTTGTAGTTTGAAGGGAACCAGTGAAGGATTTTAAAAAGTTAAGAGAACTAGCAGGATGCCCTTGGACAGTTTACTTCTCAAATACTAACTTCTGTTTGTTAAAGATAAAAATGATTGGGCATGAGCCCATTCACCTCAGGGAAGACAATTTCAAGAGTCTCAAACAAGAGCTACCTGTGTACAGATCTGCTGAAGGCAATAACATACTGCAGTCTCCCTTATCCGTGGTCCAAACACTTAAGCGGGACATTTCAGATATAAACAGTTTTAAACTGCTCGCCGTAATGAGTGACATGATGAAATCTCACATCCATCCAATCCACCCCACCCGGGAGGGGAATCATCCCTTTGTCCAGCATCTCCACGCTGTATATGCTCCCTGCTGGTTAGTCACGAAGTAGCCTTCTCAGTCATCAGATCGACTGTTCTGTCTCGGCGACTGTGTTCCAGTCATCCTTATTTTACTTAATAAGGGTCGCAAAGTGCAGGTGTAGTGATGCTGGCAATTCAGATACACCGAAGAAGCTGTAAAAGGCTTCCTTCCGTGGAAAAAGTATGTACCTTTAGAAAAACACACAGTATCTTTGGATTTGCTATTATCCACAGTTTTAGGCATCCCCTGGGGGTGGGATGGGGAGATCTTGGCATACATCCCTTGTGGTTAAGGGAGGACTCCTGTATTTAACCATTGACTTTCCAAGTAGGATCGATTTTAGAGATTCAGACCTTCTGAGGTGCTAAGCAGGAGCCAGTTGCCCAGCAGTCAGTTGAGACAGGCTCCAGACACCTGTGTAGGATGGCTCAGAAATGAGAAGTGTAGCTGGGACATTTTATTTGTGTGGCATCCCCACAGCATGTGGTTAGAAGCCCCAGCTCTGGCTATAGCCATTTACCAGCCAAGTACCTGTGGAGGCAAGGCTCAGTTTCCATCTGTCAAATGGGGATAATAATAGGGCTAATCCTATAATAAGGTTGGGGTGAAGACTAATGAATTATACAGTTTCTGTCACACAGGAAGCAGTCAATGAATGTCGATCATTCCCCATTACCAGAAGCATTTAGATAGAGTTTAACCCTGACTTTAGATGTGACATTACATTATATCACATACTTTACATCATATCTCTCATCATGTTCCATGCACGTTTAAAAGTGAAATGAGAGACTCTCTTCTGTTCTAGCTACTTGGCAGCTACAGAAACAAGAAGTAGTAACAACTATCCTCCCCACCCCCCAAATGGGGAATAAAACTGGTATTTAAAAATAAATGATTAATTTTTTTTTTTAAATTTAAAACCCAGTTCCCAGTATTTGTTAGTTATGTATTATGTTAGTTTCTTAGGGCTGCCGTAAAAATTACCACAAACTGGGGGGCTTAAATCAATAGAACTGTATTCTCTTGCAGCTCAGGAACCTAGAAGTTTGAAATGAAAGTGCCGTTTGGGCCCCACTCCCTCTAGAGGATAACCCTTCCTTGCTTCCAGTTTCTGGTGGCCCCTGGCAGTCATTGGCATCCCTTGGCTTGTTCCTGCATCACCCCAATCTCTGTCTCTGTCATCATATGATCTCCATCTTTGTCTCTGTGTCTTCACATGGTCTTCTTATAACAATACCACTCATTAAATTTAGGGCCCAGCTTAATTTAGTATGACCTCATCTTAACTTAATGAATTACGTACACAAAGACCCTCCTTCCCGTAAGACCACATCTGAGGCTCTGGGGGGACGTGAATTCGGGGGGACACTATCTAACCCAGTACAGTTATTTTTAGTCACATTTTCCCAACTCTAACTTCAGGTCATTACTATCTTTTGTTTACTTGTCCTCTGAGGATGGGACCTGTATGTCCCTCTAGCTCTTAACTGCACCTTGACACGTGGCCACCAGTGCAAGGGAAAGCTCGAGAAGTCTAGTCCTTCACTGTTTTACCTCTTCCTTGGCAAAGAAAGCATGAATGCACAATTCTTTGCCACGGGGTTATGCTTTGCCATTTGGATCACTTGCTATTGGAAAATACAATATTTTCTCTTAGAAAATGCATTTCAAGTTGCAAACACTCCATTTACAAACTATTTTTGGAATGCCTGCGTTGTTGATAAGATGCCATGCGGGGTTTGGGACTGCCATCAGAGCCACAGTGGGACTCCAGCTTTAATGTAATCCCTCCAGATAATGCCGCCTGTCATTTTAAAAATGAGTATCATTATCAAATATTAAAATTGTATTTTGGGCAGACTCGTATAACATCAATTCCATTTTTTAGACGAGATTCTGACTTACATACAAAGTATTTAAATAGTATATTTCTTAGCCTAGTTTAATCTAAAATCAGAGCCAGGGACAAGGTCACGGTCCAGGTAGTTTATTTGGGAGGCGACCCTGGGTAGGATGAGTGAGAGAGCAAGGAGAGTGAGGCAACGGAAAGCCAAAATGAAGTGCTTTGTCAGGGTCACTGCTGTGTGCAGTGAAGGCTGGGTCCTCGAGGACTTTGGAGAATTGTAGATAACACCTCCCCCAAATTGTCCTCTTGCACTGGAGACTGGAGGCTGGAGTATCCCCTTAGCTCCTTCTCTCCATCAAACAAGGGCAGACTCTGGGGCACTGACGCCTTCACACTTCTGCACCTCCCTGGGAGAGGGGGCTGGGGAGGACCGTACTTCAAATGAGGTGCTGGCAGAACACATTAAGACTTAGCCCACCTGTCCTCCACAGCTGAGGCTTCAGTCAGAGGTGGGCCAGAGGCACCTGCTATGTTAGAATTCCTTCTTTTTATCGAGGATATGATCTTCATTGTGGCCATAACCTGAAAGGTAACTGTCCTGTGAATTAGGAGTGGCATGTTGTGTATTTCTAATTCTTAGTTTTTCTTTCTTTTCTTTTTTAATCCTCATCCTAGGACATTTTTTTTCCCATTGCTTTTAGAGAGAGAGGGAGGGAGAGAGGGATAGAGAGAAACATCAGTGTGAGAGAGACACATTGATTGGTTGCCTTCTCACATGTGCCCGAACCAAGGACTGAACCCAAAACCTGGGTATGTGCCCTGACTGGGAGTCAATCCTTTTGGTCTGTGGGACAACACTCCACCAAATAAGCCACATGAGTGAAAACTATATATTTCTTTTTCAAGTAAAAATTAAGATATTGCAACCTGAACATAATTTACATACCGTTGTATCAGCTAGGCTGCTTTAGGTTGTAAGCGCAAGAAGACCCAAGTCAACATGGGGTAAAGAGAAGAATAGTCTGGTACGGCATCCTGTGCGGTGAAGTACTGTTTTAGCCTCTGGTAGCCAGTTAAGATCCTTTTGCAGGGTGACTTCTGCTACAGGAGCCCTCAACAGAGGCTCCTCACAGGGTGGCTTGAGTGGGAATGGGTTCTACAGCTCCATCCTGACATGCTGAGTTTAGCCAAGAAATACTCTACCCCCAGACACGGACGTCTCGAGTGAAGCTGCTGGGGAGGTTCATGTTCTAGGTCTCCAGAGAGTGGAGTCTGGATTCTTCACTTTTGGGGGAGGGGAGTGGAGGGTAAGACAGGGGCTCCTAGCAGCGCAACTCCAGATGGTGGCCCAAACATTTGTCTTTATTTGGACCCAATTCTTCTGTCCATTCGTAGCTGGTAATATCCCTGGTGGCATCTGAGCTAGCAGGAGGATCTCTAAAAGTGCATCCTAAATTAGAACTTCGCATTGTTTTGAAATACTGGATATGAAAATAATTTCGCTAGATGAGAAATCCATTTGCATTAATTCGAGAAATTTCAGCACTAAATTGCCAAATGACAGAAAAACAAGCTCTTGGCTTGTCAAATATAATCTCAACTATTGTGTTTTCAGTAGTTTGTAAATGGTTTTAAATTTTTATCACCTACTTTTGCACAGCTTCTTGTTGACAGCCACATTCAAGTAGTATTTAAAAATATCATTATTATAAATTTTGATCAGTAATTTCATGTAGCCATTTCAAGCATGAATCTCTGACTAAAATAAATATTATGCTTACAAAAGCAAGCTTAAGTTCCTCCTTAAAATTTTGGAAATGTTATTATTTGAAAATTTTATATAAACTCTGTATTAACTACATTCCCTAGTAATTTGCATTTTATTTTCCATATCCACATAGTTTATATAATATAAGCTCTCGGAAAGCTCCTGTGCCAATGTACCATACAAGCATTATCCTTTCTTGTGTGTGCCATGTTGTATAAAACAAGCAAGGAATTTTGAAATAGGGCAATTTATTACCTCACGTAAGTTTGGAGGAAGTACAGTTCCTGATTTGATTAAATTAAATGCTTAATGACATCATCAGGTGCCTACAGTTCTTTTCATCTCTGGCTCTGCCCTCCTCTGTGGTTTGTTTCTTGTCCTCAGATTGTCCCTTCACGGTTGCATGATGGCTGCAGCGCCTCAAACATCATCTCCTCAGGCAACAATATCCAAAGAGTGGGAGACAGAATGTCCTCAACTTGGCCCCACCTTAGAGGCAAGGAAGGCTCCCACGGAAGTGTCCTTACAAACTTGCCATCTCATCACGGTGGCCAGAACATAACCACACCCCTTTCCAGGAAAGGAATTACCACATAAATCAGTTAGAATGCTCCAGCATAGACTGCTTTGACAGATATTGGTTGTAACTCACTAATCAATCTTAGCACCATTAAAAGAAGGACCAGTCAGTGTGCATCTCCTGGTGTGATGTGACATAAACACCTTGCACCTCTCAGGAAGTATTTTTGCAAAACCATGAAATTGAACCTGAAGTTGATCAAGCCACCAGATCCACCTACCAGTTTAAAGGAAATACTAGAGGTAGAGGAAGTAGCTAAACAGCATTACAATGAGAAAATGAGCTACATCCAGGATATAAGATATGCTATGGGGCAAATGGTCCAGTTTTTCCAATAAATCAATAGCATGAAAAAACAAAATGGAGGGAGGGAGATTATGACACACAAAGAGACTTGAGAGAGATGACAATCAAATGCAAAAATGTGAAACTTTGTATCCCGAGTCAAGGAAGCCAACCATCTAATGACGTATTTGAGACACCCAGGGAAATTCAAATGTGAACTGGATATTAGATGCCATTAAATCTTGTGGTCACTAATGGCATAAGGCATTTATGAGTGAAAGGACATGCTGCTTGATTTGCTTTAAAATAGGGAAAAAAGTGGTGGAGATTAACAAAACAAGATTAACAAAATTGTTGATAATTTTCAAAAATGGGGATAGATACATAGGAATTCATTTTAGAATACCCTCTGCTTTTACCTGGCTTTCAAATTTTCTATACTACATTATGTAAAGTTAAATATTAGGTCACTCACGGTATGTAGGGGAGAGCCCAAGAACTAGGCTTGAAGGTAAGCTCCCAATAACCAATCCTCCATACAATGCTCCAGAACTGGCATGATAGGAGACAACTCCAGTGAGCTACCCCACTGAGCACCAGAAGTATGTACCATCCCTACTTGTGCCTTCTCTGCACCAGGATCTTGACTTTGAAACCACAGAGAAGCTGGTGCTTCTGACCCTACGGCCCCTGAAAGCCGGGCACTGCAATGATCCCTCCAGGCCAGCGAAAGATGGAAAGCACAGAGCCTGTTTCCTAGCATGGCTCACTTTTGGGTTGAAGTCTAACACCGATGGGTAGAGTCTGTATTGTGCCCTAGCAGCAAGGGAGTCTGAATTTAAGTTCTGGCAGAATTAGCAAGGCAGAATATATAACACCAGCATGTAGCATGTCGCAATTTTCCCCAGATATGGAGGGGCTATTCAAAAGATGATGGGCAGCTAGGCCCAGAACAGATATCCCTTATTTACTACACCATAATCACCACAGATCGATTCAAATTCACTCTGTGGACTGGAGAGAGACTCAGCAATCCCTGGAGTATGTGGATACCCCAAACCTGACTAATATAGGGTCCTAATGGCAAGGAAGAGAGGGGTGAAAGCAGGGAGGGCTATGCAGGAGATGCCTATTAGAAACATAACTCATAGTGAGAGCCACAGATGTCAACGCATAACTATGATACACAGG
This sequence comes from Pteronotus mesoamericanus, assembly GCF_021234165.1. Lineage (NCBI taxonomy): Eukaryota > Metazoa > Chordata > Mammalia > Chiroptera > Mormoopidae > Pteronotus > Pteronotus mesoamericanus. The sequence continues at coordinate 23,384,319 of NW_026555234.1, read as the reverse complement.
AAAGGGACCCAGTCTAGTAATCATATTTGTACACTAACTGTATAGCCTTGGGTTAGTGGCTGAATCCCTCTGCCTTCAGTCAGAAAAAGAGAGATGGCTTAGATCAGTGGCCTTCTTCCCTCTCGTCCCCCTCCCTCCCTTCCTGTCTTCCTCTCCTCTTCTCTCCTCCACCTCTGAGTTTACTAGGAAGCTCCACAGAGTTTAAAAAATTGCTAGACTAGGTAATACTTTAGTTGTTTTATTTTTTCCCCAGTTTTATTCAGTGACTCTCACTTGGACCAATTTACCATTCATATTTCATTTTATATTAATAGAGCAAAGTTTTCTATGAGAAGAGTAAAATAGACTAGAGATCATAACAGCTCAATTTTACTCTGTCTAAACACCATTTCCTATGATGAATCATTCATCTGTATCTCGGTTTTCCAGGTAATCAGATGCTCAGGTCCCCCGTTTACTAGGGTGTAGATCATATATGTGCTCTCTTCAAGCTCTCAAATGATAAACTGCTTGGAGAAGAGGCTCTATCTTAGTCCTCTTCATTTTTCTTAGTCTCCCACAATGCCCTGCACAGAGGAGGTGCCTAAGCAATGTTGGGGGATTATTTGATGATATGCAAATGCAATCTGTGTGTTCTGGGTAGATTACGTCGTAATAAGTTGTCACTAGTATTATGCAATGGAGACCGACTAGGGAGTAGGTTCTCCGGGACTACGGGAGCAGAGAGCGGGCCCCGTTGGAGACCTGTGATGCACAGAAGTATTTTCAACACTCCAGAGGTGGCAAGTGAGGCCGCGTCTCTTACCATTTCCTCCACCTCCTACCCTATCCTTTGCAATAATTCCAGATGGATGGAATTATTAAATTCTTCCATCTACTTTCCCAGATCCTTTTCCTTTTACTCCACCCATCTTCCACAAGCAGCCCCAATCTCCCTCCCTCCATTTTGTCTTTTTCAGAATGTTTGTCTATAGTTAGAATCGGTGCAAAATTACAAGGATATAATTCAAGGAGAGGCTCTTCAGCCCCAGTGTTGATACGGCTAGCATTTTTCTTGCAAGCATCAGACCTGTCAGAAGGCATTATGATGCCGTGATATCTCTTTGATGGTCTTGCCCATCATGAAAAAGGGAGCAGAGGTTAAAAAGAATTACTTAACAGTCTGCGACGGGCAGGGCTTTCAAATACAATTAGTTTCACACAGCGTTCATCTGTTCCTGCGTTTGCTAGAAGGCCAAGTGGCCTATTAGTCCATCGTGTCTCTTCTGCCTTTAAAATTACATTGAGTGTTTTAGCAGAAAAGAGCTATACCTTACTCCGTCCTATAAACTGTATAATTGGAAAGCGATAAATTTAAAGATGTAAAAGGAACAGAACAAAGAAAGTGTCAAACAATGACTTACCCTAATTAATAACCACTTTTGTCTCCCATTTGGTAAAGTGCTTTGCAAATGTAATCACCTTTTAAAGCATATTTATTTTGTGAGTAGAATATAATTTCATTTGTGAGACTGAGAATTAAATAGGGCTTTCAATCAACTCAGAGCGACTTAATACTAGGAACTATTTAGTACTAGAAGAACTCTAAAAATTCTAGAAGTACTAGAAAGAGTTTATTTGCCGCAGTATTTTCAAAATCTAATCTCACTATAGAAGCTGACTTTTTATTTATCTCTAATTAGTGGGAAATAAAACTTGGAAGACAAAAGCGTGTGTGTGTGTGTGTGTGTGTGTGTGTGTACACACTTAGTCTGTTAGAGTGTTTAAAGTTTTCAAATGTTTGCATTATTTTTAAGAGTCATGTCTTGAGTTGTGGCTTGATTTTTCATAATTTATCATTTTAAGTAGCATGTTGCTCTAATTAGAACCAGCCATGCAATTATCGAGTTCCAACTATAGAAAAGTTCTAAACATATTGCTAACATTAGTAATTTCACAATAATGATACCAAATGTTTAGTATCTGTCCTAGTAGGGACAAGTGTCATTTTCTTTAATGGTTGTCCCCCTCCCCCCAATTTCCAAATCTTTGTTTGAAATTTGTTTTTAAGGGTGTGTGCTACATAGCAATTGGGAAGTCATGGCAGTCTGCATGTTGGAGCAATAATATATGGAAAAGTCTTTGCAAGCTCTGATTAGACTCTTACGACTAGAATGGTCCAACTGGTAGAAAGGACAATAGTAGACTTTTCCCCTCCAGTATTTTGTTATGAAAACTTTCAAACATACAAAGTTGAAAAGAGTCTTACAGTAAATATATACATACCCACCTCTAAAGTCTACGATTATTATTTTGCTATGTTTGTTTAATCACACAACTATTCATCCAGCAATCTAGTTTATTTTTTTAAATGAAAATCAAAGTAAATTACAAATGCTAGTACATCCTCTTCTGAAAGCTTCTCCACACATAAAATTAGCTAGAGTTCTGTATTTACTTATGGTTCCTTGTGGGTTTTGGGGACAAAATTTATGTACATGAAAATATGTAAATATTAAATATTTCACTTGATAAGTTTTGACAAGTGCCTGTACCTGTGTATCTGAATATTTATCAAAATATAGAACATTACCATTATTCTAGAAAGTACCCTCTTGTCCCTTTCCAGCCAATCCTGCCCCTACTTCCCCACCTGCAGGTTATCACTATTTAAATTTTTTATGACAGGATACTTCTGCCTGTTCTAGAACTTCATATTAATAAAATCATCGAGTACATTTTTCTGTGTAAGGCTTCTTTCACTCAGCATAATGTTTTTGAAACATTTGTTACTTTGTTTCCCTTTTATTATGTTGTAGTACTCTTTGTACAAATACACTAACTTTATATATCTGTTCTGGTGGTGGACATTTAGGGGGTTTCCAGTTTGGGACTATTATAAATAAAACTGCTTGTACAAGTTTTTTGTTGTTTTTGCTGTGCAACAGGCTTTCATTTCTCTTGGTCTTCCAGAGCCTCCAGAAAGAAATGTAGCCTTGATTTTCAACACCTTAATTTTAGCCCATGAGACCTACAGAACTGTCAGAGAAATCTGCATTGTTTTAACCACTAAGTTTGAGGTGGTCTGTTAGAGCAGCCAGAGAAAAACTGATACAGATTTTGGTACTGGGAAGCAGGGGTGCCAATGTAACAAATACCTGAGAGCATGGAAGTAGCTATGGAATTGGGCAATGGGCAGAGGCTGGAAGAATTTTTCAGGTGCATAATAGAAACATCTAGATTACTTGGAACAAATTGCTGGTAGAAATATGGATGTTAAAGACTTTGCCCGTGAAGGGTCAGAGGAAGCAAGAAGTATGGAAAGGGAAAATGTGAATTTTCTTGGGAGTACCTAAATCGTCATGAACAGATTGTTATTAGAGATACGGGTTTTACAGGCACTGCTGGTAAGGGCTCTGGAGGGCTATACTATTTGAAAGAGGAGGAAAGGGGATCTTTGTCATTTACGGCAGAAATTCTGCCATGTAGTAATATGGGAAACAGCTTATAAGGTACAACTTGGTTTCTTCTTGATGCTCTCATAAAATGTGAGGAAAAAAAACATAAATTGAGGAGAACATTGTTAATAAGGAAATTAAAAAGAAGCAAGGCTTGGTGATTTGGGAAATTCTAATCCTATCGAGATTGCAAAGGTTGCTAAATATAAAGAGATTCACATCAAGAAGGCATGCTCTGAGCCCCGACGGGCATGGCTCAGCTGGTCGGGCATCGTCCTGGAACCGAAAGGTTTCCCAGGCCTGGGTGGTGGCCCAGGTCTGCAGCTGGGGACGTTCAACAGGCGATTCATCGATGTTTCTCTCGCGCATGAATGTTTCTCTCCTTCTCTTTCTCCCTCCTTTCCCTCTCTCTAAAAATAAATAAAGTCTTTAGAAAAAATGAAAGCTTGCTCTAGAGGTAAAATGGAGCAGTGGTCCCCAACCTTTTTGGCACCAGGGACCAGTTCGCTCTCTGATCTGTGGCTCACTTCTTCCTGTGTGGCCTTGTTCCTACTAGAGGTTGGGAACTCCTGAAATGGAGGGTGTGACAACTTTTGCTAATACCTCAGAAAAAAACAAAAGATCAGAGTATTCAATCATACAAAAGGCTTTGGAAGAGATTAAGTGTGTGACTCACAGATCTCCTTAGCCATCTCAGCAGAAGCCAAAAATAAGAATGGGTTATCTAGGAAAGACCTGTGAAGGAGGTGCTCATCTAATGGAGTTAATCCTCGTGACATACACAAGAAACCCACCAAATTTTTGAGAAAGTTATATGTGCAGATACACTGCCAACTTGGACTGAACGGGGCAGCGGAAATATGAAAGAGGGCTGTTAGACCCTGCAAATCATGCATGCGGGTAACAAACATAGGCTGCCTTTCATACAAAGAGGAAGGACTCAATGTGAAGGCTGGAGCCCAGTGGCCACAGCCAAGTCACAGAGGATAATTCCAAGACCTTGACATGTAATTGCCCAACTGAATTTCTAGATTGCTTGGGACCAGTGACTTCTCTTTTTCTACCATTTTCTTCCCTTTTGAATAGAAGTACCTATAACTGCTTTCTTATGCCTGTAACACCATTGTATTTTAGGGACAGATAACTTGTTTTCTAGCTTCCCTGGTACACAGATGGAGAGGAATTTTGTCCTGGAATGAACTATACCCAGAGCTTCGCCCATGCCCACTCTAGATGGTTTAGATTAGATGATAAGTTTTGAGACTTCAAAGCTGGAGGAATTTAGAGATTTTGGACTTTGAGTTGATACTGAAATAGATTAAAACTTCTGAGGAACATGGAATGGTGCAAATGAATTTTGCATGTGGAATAGATATGAAATTTGGGGAGACTGAGGGTGAACTGTGGTAGACAGAATAATGCCCCCCAGAGATATCTATAGCCTAATTCATAGAACATGTGAATATGTTGTGTTAACTGTATGTGATTAAGTTAAGGACATTGAGATGGAGAAATTACCGGTATCACAGATAATTCAGGTAGGTCCAATGTAATCAAAAATACCTTAGAGATGGATGAAAGAGACAAGAGAATCAAAAGAGAAGATGTAATCATGGAAGTTGAGATCAGAGTTTTTCAATGTGAGAAGAAAACAAGTTTGAGAAAGAAAGAATAAGGCCACAAGACAAAGAATGCAGACAATTTTAGAAGTTAGAAAAGTCAAGGAAATGTATCCTCACTTAGAGCCTCCAGAAAGAAATGCAATCTTATCGGCACTGATAGTGAGAATTATATCAGACTTATGACTTCCAATACTGTAAAATAATGAATTTATGTTGTATTAAGTCACTAACTTTGAGGTAATTTGCTATGGTAGTCATAGAAAACTAATACACTGGGGTAAGTACCTATGAGTAGAATTGCTGGGTCCTAGAGTAGTAATGTGTCTACCTTTGTAATAAAACGTCAGATTTTCCCAAACTGATTGTAGAATTTTACACTCCTACCAATAATATACAACAATGTGTAAGTTACTCTACATCCCTGCCAATATCCTTTATATTAATCCTTTAATTGTAGCCATTCTGGTGGTTTGCAGTGGTATCTAATTGTGGTTTTAATTTAGATTTCCGTGATGACAAACTATATTAAGTATTTTTTCATGTATTTGTGACCACTTATCATAATTCCTTTCCTAAATGTTTTGCCAAAATTTTTGTCCCTTTTTAATGGGATTGCTTGTCTCATTTTCGAGTTGAAAGAGTTCTTTACGGATTTTGGATACAAGCCCTTTGTCAGATATATGTGTTGTGAATATTTTCTTGGAATCTGTGCAATTTCTATTTTTAAATAATATCTTTGTTGAGCAGAAGTTTAAAATTTTTACCACATGGATATTCAGTTTTTCTACCATAATTTATTGAAAATATTTTTCTTTCTTCACTGGGTTGTTTTGGCATTGTTTTTTAAACATCAAATAACCATATAAGTGTTGGTCCATTTCTGAGATCATTTTATTCTTTTCCATTCATTTATTTGTCCCAATTATCACAGTGTCTTAATTACTATCGCATTAAAATTATAGAAATTAAACTCACTTCGCTCTTCCTTTTCAAAATTGTTTTGAATATTCTAGGTCTTATGTTTTAGAAATAGCTTGTCAATTTTTGCAAAACTCCACGTAGGTTTATGATTGGGATTGAATTTTATCATAGATAAATTTTGGGAAAATTGGTGTCTCAAAAATATTAAATTTTCTAATCCATAAATGTGGCATATCTTCCTGTTTATTTAAATCTTCATTCTCAGCAGGGTTTTTTTGTTTTTTGTTTTTTAGTTTTTCAGCGCAAGTGTTGCATGTCTTTTCCTAAATTTATTCTTAAGAATACGTACTTTATGAAACTATTGGAGATGCATTTCTAAAGGTTTTATTTCCAACTGTGTGCTTTTAAATATATATAACCACATTGGTTTTTATATATTGGTAGAAATCCCTGTAACTTGGCTAAATTTGCCTGTTACTTCTAGTAATCGTTTTGTAGGTTCTTGAGGATTTGATTATGAACATTCAGAACACCAGGTTTACTACTTCCTTTCTGATTTTTTATGCATCTTATTTCTTTTTCTATTGCCTTATTCCACTGCTTCAACCTCCAGTACTATGCAGATTCAAAATTATAAGACCAAAAATTATTGCCTTGTTGCTAATTTTGGTGGGGGGAATGGAGTTTTAGTACTTCAACATCAGGTATGAACCTATATTTGAGTTCTTTTGTAGATGCCTTTATCTGATTAAAGAGGTTCCCGTCCATTCCTAATTTTCTAAGAGCTTTTATCAGTAATCATCAAATGGTTTTTCTGCATCTATTGATTATTTTCTACTTTATTCTGTGAATATGGTGAATTATACTGATTTTAAAAGGTTAAACCAATTTTGCACTCCTGGGATATCCACCTTGGTCTGTGATGGTTAACTTTATGTATCAGCCTGATTTGGCTAAGGGATACCCAGAGAGCAGATAAAATGCTATTTCTCTGTATGTCTATGAGAGTATTTCTGGAAAGGATTGGCACTTGAATTAAACTCAGTAAGCAGGTGGTCCTCCCCAGTGTGGGTGGGCATCATTGAATCCACCAGGCCCCTGAATAGAACCAAGAGGCAGACATCAGCATACTTGGTACTCAAGCTTTTGGACTCAGATCTGGACTTATATCATTGGCCTTCCTGATTCTCAGGCCTTTGGATTCAGATTGAATTTTCCACCAGCTTTCCTAGTTTACCAGCTTGTAGAGGGTGCACTGGGGGACTTCTCAGCCTCCATAAGTACATGAGCCAATTCCTTAGTAAATGTCCTCTTATCTCTACATATTTCTTATTCTGTTTCTCTGGAGAACTCTGACTTATACATGACTATAATGTATTATTCTTTTTTAAAAAATCACTTATTGATTTTAGCAAGAGAGAAGAAGGGAGAGAGGGGGGGGGGGAAAAACATCCATTTGTTGTTCACTTATTTATCTATTTGTTTGCTTCTTGTATATGCCCTGACCGGGGATTGAATCTGCAACCTCAGCATGTGAGGATGATGCTCTTAACCAACTGAACTACCTGGCCAAGGCCTGTATTATTCTTTTTTATATATTGCTGAAATAACTTTGTTACCCTTCTGTTAAGAATATTAGGGAAGGATATTGGTCAGTACTTTTATTGTTTTTCTAATGTTTTTATCAGGCTTTTCTATCATGGTATGATGGTCTCATAAAATCAGTTTTTGGAAAGAGATCATCTAAGATTGATATTTGTTTTTCTTTAAATATTTGATAGAATTTGCATGCAAAATTATCTGGCCCTGGATTTTTCTTTGTGTACCGATTTTAGGTAAAAATTGAGCTTCTCTAATTGACATAGGGCTGGTCATATATTCTATTTTATCTTGTGTAAGTTTGGGAAAGTTACATCTCTTAAGAATTTTTTTACTCTAAATTGTTAAATTTATTGCAAAATTTTTTCTAAAATAATCTTTTTTATTCTTTTCATGTCTGTAGCCTCTACTGGTATTCCCTCTTTAGTTCCCAATATTCATAACTTATATTCCTTTGTTTTTCTTGATCAATTTATCAATGGTTTTACTATTGATTGGAGGCTGAGAAAATAGAGACCGCGTAGTTCAGAGGGCTTTAGCTTGTCTGTGGGCTCAGCACTGACAGGGATGGCTGCCTAAAACATTCGACTAGGGGGTCAAAGAGTGAAACATGTATTGTATGTAAAATCATACAACTATTTTACAGCACTTTCCCATTTATTAATCAATAGGTAATAATGCATGAGCACCTAAGTTGTGTGCTTAAAAAAAAAATTGAGTTTGACCAAAATCTATCATTATAACATCAGGGTTAGGCAATAAAATTTAGTGGGTAAGACCTAAACCCCTGGAAATCAGCAGATTTGTGTTCATATTCTGGGCTCTTGTGCCTGCTAGCTGGGGACTTGAAATTATTTACCTTATTTTTCTGAACATCTAATGTTGTTAGGATTTAATAAGATAGTACATGTAAAGCAGTAAGTACAATGACTGACTTAGTGTGCTTAAAATTTTTGGCCATTCTTTTTTTCATTAACACCACTGTTACTAGCCTGGTCAGATTTAGCCTTAGGTAACAGAGTCTGGCTTATTTGTGTTTTTCCCCCCTTCTTTTGCATTGTCTTAAGAGTTTTTATTTCCTGTCTTAATTTTGTAAAGTACTATTCAGCATTTTATCAGTATTGTAGTTGTAAATTACCTCCAGAGGAAGTTCTGAGATCAAATGGAGCATTGTCTTTGATTGGTTAATTAAAGTGATTTCTATATAATTTCTATTTGCATAGTTCCTCAGGGATGAAGGAGTGCTGCCAAGACTTTTCCCATGTGTTCTTGAAAATTATTTAACCAAGACCAAAAAAGACATTAAAATACAACCCCAAGCAAACAGGAAACTGAATATTTTTTTTCGGGAACTTAGTCAAAAGCCAACTTTTTGTGGTTTATGTGAAGGTTCCTCCCACAAAGTTCAGAAATTCATCTCACATTTTCAGTCTCAAACTTTTCCTCTTTTTCCAGGTTGCCTGCAAAGATACCACCCTTTCTTTCACGTTAAAGAAAATGAGTGCAGAGATACCTGCACAGATTTTTTTTCTTTTTTCTTTTTACAGAACAAAGCTTTGGGTTTTTGTTTGTTTTTTCCTGAGATAAAGACAATCTCATAGAAATGTCAGGCAGGCAACTATAAATAATTTCTCCATCCACAACCAAACACAAGTAGCTAGCATGCTGTTCATATAGCCTATTAATCATTATTTAGTAAAGGGGACCATCAAGCAACGGACAGGCCCGGATAAAAAAATGCATCTTTTGTGGAGAGATTCTTGGGGGTTATTACAGAAGTTCTATTTTATAGCCATCCTATTTTAGCACAAGACTGTTGGGCTATCCTCTGGAACTCATGGCAAATTTTTGACTTTAGAACGTGGCACAACCGAGCAATTTTATTTGGAAGAAAGCGAGAACTTGAGGGGCATGAACACCTACTTGCCTTTCTCATTGCAAGTTCTTTTCCCATCTTTAGAAATATGTGTTTCATGTGATGGTAACCTGGGTGTATATACTGCTTTGTGTTTTGTTTTCACTTGCTATCACTTTCTGTACACATTTTCATGTAATGACACAGATTATATTTGTGCCATCTTTGACTAAGGAGCGTTCTATTATGTTAAGATAATTTAATGTGCTTAGCTATTATCCTGTTGTTGGGAATTTGGATTGTTTCTCATTTCCTACCTGCTCTAATAAATATTGGCCAAATAAAGATTCCATTATCTTAATTATCTTCCCTCCTTTTGGGGCTATTTCCTTTGTATGTATTACAAACATTTCTGTGTATGATATTAAAGCTTCCTTTCGGGGGATGAACAGAAGGGAAGATTTCTCCTCAGTTAATTCTTTATAATTAAATCTTACGTCAAATATTCAAGCAACAGTTACTTTTCATAACCACATTTCTTACTTTTTTTTTTTTTTAAATCTATGGGACATTTTAGAATCATGGAGTTAAGAGGAAAGTGTGGCGGGTAGAGGTGGAGGAAGAGGGCATGGGGGATAAATGGTGATGGAAAAAAATAAAGTAAAAAATAAAGTTAAAGTTAAAAATAATTAAAAAATAACAAAAAATCATGGAGTCAAAACAAAAACTTTGGAAATAGCTTATTCAACTAATGTTGATTGAACACTTCCGCACGCGGCGTGAGGCTAACCCACCGCCTGCCCCTCTTATAAGTGAGGAAAGTGATGCCGTCACCAACGCCCTGGGGGGTGAAGTCCCAGCACTTTGGTCTTGTATTTGAATATGACTTTTTGCCTTTCCAAAGTTTTGCCTTTAATTATTATCCATAATTATTCCATTATATTGTTTTGGTGAGATAAAGTGGGCACCTCGGCTGTTTTTTGTTTTATTTTGCCTTGTTTTACAGAGGAGGCACAAAAAACCCTCATGACTGATCCAACGTCACATAGTGAACTCTTGGTTAAGCCAGACCACAAACTCATTTTAGTGACTTCTTTTCCCATGATTCTGTCTTCTATGCAAGTCTTGCAAAATTAGAAAGATAAGCCATTTCATATATGTGGGGATGTAAAGCGTATGCTACTTTTTGTAAGTGACTTACAAACTCTTGGTCTTCCCAGCATCAGAGTCTATCATTTTCAAATACCTGGCCACTAAAATCATTATTTTCTGATAGATAAGTGGGGTAAGAATATAATTTTAAAATGCACTTCAAGAGTATTTTGGGGGTGCCCTGTATTTGTCAAGCACTCTTCTCAGCACTAGAGCTCCAGCAATTAGCCAGACAGGAACAGTCCCCACCCTTGTGGCCAATATATATTGAATTAAAGTGTTCAACTTTATTAATGATCAAATATGTGCACCAAGAAAAACAGCAATCCTGTACTTTTTATTATTATTGTATCAGATAGTTCTTTAAAGCAAAAAGAGCATTTCAAGGCCTATAAAGCATTTCAAGGCCTATAAAGTTGGTGTGAAACTGATACTTTCATACATTACAAGAGGAACTGTGATATAATCCTCCTCTGGGGAAGGACTTTTGCAATAGAGAGTGAGCCTTAGAAAAAGCTATACTTTCTGATTCAAAAGTCTCACTTCTGGTAATCTTCTCTAACAGAAAAAAAATGCTATATGCACAAAGATGTTCATTTGAGCATTCTTTATCATAGCTTTTTTTAAAAAAAGAGTGACAATGAGAACAATGAGGAAATCATGATGCAGCCATACAAGAGAATAAAAATATGCTTGCGAGTATAATAGTTATATACAGTTTGTGTAAAAAAGACTATAAAAATGATATATTCAGTATGATCTAGAAGGAACAATACCAAAATGATTTTAAAAATGAGGAATGATTTATTTTTCTCTTTCTGGTACATTTCTTGGTACTTCCTAGATTTCTACAACAAGATATCGTTACTTTTATAATCAGAAGAAGACTTTGGCCTCCCTGATCGTGGGCTGGCTGTAGATCTATCTGTCCTGTGGATGCACCACGCTGGCAATGCCCATGAGAAGAGAAGAGGAGCAGAGGCTATGTTTTATTCTTCTCAGGTGTCATAGTGTCTTACTCTGCAGAGTGCCTTTTCTCTCTTTTACTTCATTTGTGCCGGACTTGCATATTACAGAGTTCCCAAAAGATAATTTAAAAATTTATGTTGGATTAAAACTTCATCTCCTTGCCTTACATACTGGATGAGAGCCCACATTTGTTATATGTGCACGTGATGATTCAAATTCAAATACCTTCAGGCAACTGGAATTACTCTGTCCGTCAACAAGCTCACTGTGTGCATTATCCCACGTTATTATGCAACCATTCCTGTCCAGGGAGGGCAGGCATGAATTCTGGCTAAGTCAGGGGAATGTGCTAGAAGCCCAGGAAGCAGTTTTCCTAATTCAGCCTTGATTTCCACAGCTTTTCCATGAACTGCTTATGGGTTTATCTGGACAGAGCACCCTGTGCTGGTGATGGCAAGGTCAGCTCAAGACATAAGTTCGGCCAGGTCAGGACAGTGCTGGGGAGTAATTGGAGCAGCTGGGGACAGGGGTCAGGGCGGTAGGAAAGGGTATTGTGATGCCGACCAGCTGTTCTCAGGGCCTTGAGAGACCCTTCTCTCCTCCAGTCCCTCTGCTTCTCCTGATGCCAGATGCCATGTGGCTGTTCAGATCCCTGATTGAAACAATGAAACAGTGGAACAAATCTTGGCTACTGGTAGATCTACCACCAAAGTCTCAATTCCTTGCTGATCCCTGCTGAATCCTTAAAGGAAAATTCTTAGTAAGCCACTTGATGTTTAATGTTGCCATTTAGTGGAAAATATTGTTTTACTAAGAAAGCCTAGTCCTGGAGAATTTAGATTATATATGTTTCTTTTATTAGTATATGAGTGCATTACTTAGCAATTGCATTTAGAACATCTACTATACGATACCATTTTATGTTAAATAAAACCCCTTAAGGTAAATCTAATGCAGAATGCCCAAATATTTATCAAAAAAAAGTACTTCATTTTACTCAAGGCCCTGACATGTAAAAGCTCTGTGCCTTGTAGCAGGTTCTACTGAGATGTTTGTATTTACTTTTAAAATGTGCCAGAAAGGGGAGCAGAACACCACGGGGCCCCCGTACAGGAGCTCTGGCCACCCAACTGCCGCGTTTAAGCAAGATGGTTCCTCTCCACCTCAGAGCCTTCATTGTTATATCTGTAAAACAAGGGCCTTGAGTCAGGTGGCCACCAAGCGCCCATCTCGGGTACGGAGATGGTGGACTGGGCTCCCAGGAGTCCCCATCTCATCCATGGTGGTTTCTAAAGAAAGGCACTCTGGGGCACTGGCACTTGACCCCGCCTTCATCCCCGATCTTCAAATGAGTGCTCTGATTACCAAGTGAGTCTGCCCATGACTTCAGGCAAACACGGGTGTTCTAAGGGCTAAGAATCGTAAGGCACAAGGGACCGACAGGAACCAGAACTCCCGAAAGTGATTCTGGGGTTGTAAGCAGCGCCGAACACCTTGGATTAGACACCTGGCACTGAGAGAGCCCCCCTGACCACTGCCATCCCCTCCCCGAAGCCAGCCCAGGGCAGACCCCTTAGCAAGGACTGCGACAGTCTCCTTTCACTGAGAGGAACCGATCCTTGCGTCCTCCACAATCTGAGGCTGGGTCAGAATCAGAACTGCCCTCAGGGTTCGCAACTGGCCCTTGAAACTCCAACAGCAAAATACATACAGGCTTGTAACAGCGCATTGCTACAGAGTTAGTCCTTTGTTTACCCAGCCCTTGTTGGGTATCATCTTTCTGTTGCCAGGAAGGTGCTGGGGATGGAGGCACGAAGACACAGTCCCTGCCCCCAAGGTTAGCCACGCCCAGTAGCAAGAGGCTTCTGCCTAATCACTGGCTTCCCAGGACTTATGGGATCACACTGTCTAGAGGCATCTGGAGGCATGACCATACTGTACCTATTGATACAATATCTTATGTCTCTATTTTACCTCCTGGGCTAGTTATTAAGTAATTATCTTTCATTATGAACCCACCCTCTCTACTCTGTTCTGTGATGCTGCGGCTGGGTTCCTGCAAACCGTATTTCTGCTCAGCCAATGGGCCCCCTCTTAGGTTTAGCTGAAGGGGTGAGGTCAAGGGGGGAAGAGGACACTGGCTTCTCCCTGCCTGTTTCCAGGTCCTGGGAGTGCCACCCCAGCCACACTTCTTCACTCCAGCTGTGGCAATTTCTTCCCATAACCATGGCTAAGTCTAGTCTGCAGTTTTCCATACACTTAGGACCCACTTTATTGCACCAGCCCCCAAGACACCAGTTCCAGGCCCCTCAGAAGCGGGACCCTGGACTCCTGTGAACTCAGAGCACCAGCACCAGCAAGCAGCACCCCCTCTGCCCAGGACCAGGTGTCAGTTCCATGGGGCCTGTCCCCCCAATGTCTACGTTTTGGTCATTGCAACCTCTTCTCTTTGTTTGCACAGCCCTGGGTTAGCCCTGGGTTAGCTTCCTGCAGGTGCTGCCTCCATGACGCCTTAAGACTTCCCTCTTCCCTATTTCAGTTAGCTAGTGAACAAGCGTGGATTCAGGGGTCTGGTTTCTATCTCCCGGTAAGATCCTGTTGATGTCAGGACATCCAAACCTGTAGAGAATTTTTGTGAAAATTTATTTGAGCCAAACAGAGGATACAGCTGGAAGTAAGACCCGAACAGATTGAGAAAAGTGCTTCTCAGAATGCCAGGTTGCAGAGTCTTTTGTGCATCGGGAATTAAGGAGAGGATTTAAGGAAAATGACATGAGTGTGGGAGAAAGCAAGGCAGGGACCGTATTGCAGGATGGTTAACTAGATCCTGTGTTCTTTTGAGGGTGGTTTTGCTGAGGGATCTGAAAGACACATTTCAAAGGTTAATCTAGATGGTTTCTCATTGGAGGGGTCTGAAAAGAGACATTTCAAAGGTGTGTTAACCTAAATGCACAGAAACAATGGACAGAGCTCGTTTAAGACAAAGACAAACACAAACATTTTACATGCCTGGGGCGTGACTACCCACCGTGACCTGCCCAGTTAGGAATTTATGATCAGATCACCTTGTGAGATTACCTTCTGCAGAGCCCCTTGTTTTGGTCTGCATCCTGACTGAGAAGCCTTCCTGGCTAAATGGACAGGCAGTATAGTATAGTGAGAAGTGGCATGAGCTTGAAGTCACTGAAACCGCATTTGAATTCTGGCTCTTGGAATCTGCTAGCTCTTTCACCTGGAAATTAGAGCCACCTAATTTCCTCCAGCCTCAGTTTGCTGGTATTAAGATGGAGTTTCCAGCTGTTGCGAGTGCAGCCGAAGTGCTTGGCGCAAACGTCCTGTTTGGTGATTAGTAGCCATTATGATTAGCAGACTGCTAGCTTCTAGGGCCAAGGCCCAGGTCTCGTATAGCTTATTATTCCCAGCAGGGTGTATTATAAATCTATTTATATGATATATGCTTTGGAAGGATGTGTTGAGTGAAAAAAAAAGTGCTTAAGGTAATTGTGGCTCAGCAGTGTAATTAACTTCTACCGATTGAACATGAAACCCTCAGGTTTTGTCCTGAAGTTATGGCTGAAAACATCTTTTCAAGTTATTTTAAAACGAGGGGTAATGAGTTTACCTGGATGATAGAAAAGAAACCCCGTGTCACTCATTCTTCTACCAGTCTGGCTAAGCTTGGAGACTGGATGATAGGCTATGAGAGCACGCCGTATCTTCCAGAAAAAAGACAAAACAAATTTGTTAGGCTCAGTGAAACATTTGTGGCTCTCGCCCGCTATATAGCAGACTCTAGTTTTGTTACATGTCCCACCTCATAAGGAGAAAAGCTTTTGACTGTTCTTACACAGTTGGTGACACCTCTCCTGAGTGTTGAATTCATGACTCTAATGTAAACCCTGGAAGAGAACAAGGTCCCATGTGCCCTGGGCCTTCACAAGTCAATGCAGATAAAAGTCGTTCCAACACGGAGGGAGAACAAAACGTCTGTTCTTTTTAGCACAACAGATAGATAGCCACCCGATCCGGGTAACGGCTGTGTACACAGGGGGAGGAGGAAGTCAGCGTGCTTTCTTGTTTCTCATGTAGGGTTATGTGGGGCTGGGTCTGATAAAGGCATTTGTGTCAAAGTCTGGAAGGTGTACAGTCCCGGCCAGGACGTCCCCAGTCCCAAAGGCAAGAATGAGGATGTGGAAGAACTCCAGTCATTCCAGAACATGTCCTCCTCACAAAAGTCTAAAAATTCTACAAAGAGAAGATCAGCTGCACAAGAGCCTAACTCGTTCATTTCTCAAACAGACCATGAATCTTATAGCCAAGCAGAGGCAGGTTTAAGAGAACCAGCACTCACTTTCATCTGTAGAAGTTTCCCAGCCTCAAAGTACCTGTTTATTTCTTTGTGGAAGGGTAGTGACTCCTAGACTCAGACAAAAAGGCCAGCAGTTTGCAGAAGGGGCCAGAGAACTAATCATTCTGTTTTCAGAAGACTTTCTCATCTCCATACCTACAAGTTTGGGGGCCCCAGGGCTGTATTCTCCAGAGAGCCTTTCCCAAGCACACTCCCTTCATGGCCAGGGGAAGAGCTCCTATTGGGTGTCACAATGAATGGGCAATCCCACTCTGGACTGTGTGCAAGCACTCTGTCTGCTCTCCTACACACACACACACACACACACACACACACACACTGCATGAAGGAGAGAGAGAAAGAGAATGACTCTTAAGAAAAAAGGGGAGAGAGAGGGAGAGGGAGGGAGGGAGGCAGGAAGGAAAGATGGAAGGGAGGGAGGAAGGAAGGGGGAGAGAGAGAAAGAGAAAGAGAGAAGGGAAGAGAAGAGGAGGGAAGAGCAAGAGAAAGAGGGCCGAGAGAGAAAGAAAGGTATAGAGATCGTGATAGAGATAGAGATAA
The DNA here is from genome assembly GCF_021234165.1 of Pteronotus mesoamericanus. NCBI lineage: Eukaryota > Metazoa > Chordata > Mammalia > Chiroptera > Mormoopidae > Pteronotus > Pteronotus mesoamericanus. Next base: position 23,367,855 of record NW_026555234.1, on the reverse strand, counting down.
AGATGACGGAGAAAAAGATAGAGATAGAGATGGGAAAGAGAGAGAGAGAGAAATCATTCTGAAACCAAAGTCATATCAGGCTATGCGAGAGCCAACCTTCTGTAGCAATCAATGCTACTACACAGACTAGATCTTTTTTTTCTGGTTAATCATTCCCCAGGTTGGAAGTGGTGCGCTCGTCTGCAGAGAGCACCTGGAGAAATGAGTCTCAGTAACCTAAAGGGGAAAAGGCATTGAGTGTGTCTTGAACGTTCATTAGGCTGGGGTGTGTCAGTTACCTTTGCTGCGCTAATTTGGTGTAAGCTAGAGGTTTTCCCTTGGTGGGGACACAGGGCTGACGGTGGTTCACGAGGATCCCAGGCCAGGGCACCAGACAGCACTGAGGGGCGGCCCAGATACAAGCCTAGATCAAAGCCAAGTGAATCATCAACCTAGAGGGAACGTCTAGGTGATGAGTATGCCTCAGGCGAGTTCAAGGACAACAGTCTGAAGGCCAGGCCAGGCTCAGAGTTCTGTGTGCCCTTTAAGTTGCGCCTGTACGTCCTCTGCGCTGCCCCAACCCAGTCGGTTTTTGGCTGGACGTTAGTTATCTCAGGACCCTAAATCTGGGCTTCTAAGCCCAGCCATTTTGTTACCTTGTGGTTTCTTTTTCTCCTTGGGTTTCCTAGGTACACTTATTTTGAAAAATGTTAACTCTTTCTCAGCTGAATTAAGGTAGCCTGTGTCTTAGCTAGGCAAAAAAAAAAAAAGAAAGCAAGAAAGAGAAAAAAGCCTTTATAGCCCAGGTACAATGAATGTACAGTCCAATTTCTCCATTCTCTGTCAGGGGTCTTACAGGCTTTGGACTCAGCTACGCACTGCTCAGTCTCAACTTCTTTGTTAATAGCCATGTGACCTTTGACAAGTTAACCTCCCTGAGCCTCAATTTCCTCTTCTACAAAATGAGCCTCAATTTCCACATCTGTAAAATTAATTATACCCAACTCATAGTATTGCATAATAAAGATCAAATAAGTTATTAGCACTTGGAAGAGACTGCTACACATCTACTTAAATATCTATTCCCTCTTTCTTTCCAAGTAGTGGATTTGTACCTGGGAACATGGCAGCTGATTCTCCCTGGAGCTGGTTGTTCCATTTGACTAAATTCTGGCCAATGGCTTATGTGATGTGGTAGTCACCTTCAAGGGAAGGTCCTTACATTGAAAAAGAAATGCTTTCTTGCCCTCTTCTTTTTCTCCCTGGTTAGAATGTGGATATGATGGCCAGAGCTCAGGCAACCCTCTTGGTCCAGGAGGCAGCACACTAAGGATAGAGATAGAGCAAGAAGAACTTGAAGCCTAGCTTCCCGGGAAGCTGAAGGGAGACACCACACACCCTTTAAACTGCCCATGTCTGGAGTCATCATGTGGGAGGGATGAACCAACTTCTAAAAAAATTCATTTTGAGGGGGATTTTGGTTACTCATTGAACTTAAATCTAAATAGGTCTGTATAGCATGCCGTGTGTTTAGCATAGCGTAGGTAAAATCTTAGATATGTCATTTTTTTTTGTTTGTTTTTAGGAAATACATATCAAACATCTAAAAAAACAAGGCATAAAGTTAAGGGACCATGAGGGCCAAAAAGGGAATATAGTCTCTCCACACACAGCCCTTCCCCTTCCTGGCCTTGGTGCCACTCCCAGGGCTATGTGAGTGCCACAAGAAATATAGACTTTGCCAGCAGAGACTGCGGAGCGCCAGGAAGGAGGGAGCCCCAACCTCCTGGCCTCTCTTTCTTTCCCCTACTAAGCCTCCCCTGCAACCAGCAATATGATCTGGAGAAGCAGAAAAAGGACAAAAAGAGCACCATGAAACACACAGATCTGGAGGTCAGTAGACCTGGGTTTGCCTCCTCGCTTCTCCACCTACTGGCTGTGTGCCGTTGGGCAGTCACTATCCTCTCTGAGCCCCAGCCTCCTCGTGTTAAAAGGGAACACAGGGTATAATACCCTGCAGACCTGCTGTGGGACTTAAACAATAAAATGTCAGAGTCTGAACTTAGTAACTGACACATTATAATTATTTGGTCAATGTTTAGAAAGTAACCTGCACTTTATCTTTTACCACCTCCAACCCTAGCCCCAGGCTTCCTCCACACCCATGAGCTAACTAACTGTCCCCAGCATGGACAGCCTTTTCCCAATGTCATGCCTTTTTCTCCCTGGGTCTTTACCTAGAGCTCCATTGCTTCTCTCTGTCTCTCCTTACCTTTTACAAATTTCCAGGGCAGCTGAAGGCCCTTCTTGACTTCCAGCCCTGGGTGACCTTTCTCCCTCCGCCCTGAACAGTGCCAGATTTGGTGCCCAACCACTCATTCGCATTTACTGCCTCGTATTGGTATTTAATTTTGCAGTACATGTCTCATCTTGCCAGCCGTGCTGAATGCTCCACAGGGGCGTGGATCATGCCTTTCCCACCTTCCTATCCCTTCAGCCTTTAACTCAATGTTATGTTCAGGCCTCAGTGAAGACTTGCTGAACAAGGAAACCAAATCCAATTACCCAGAACACTGCAACTAATTTATTTTTTGAACCTATGTGCTTATTGCTTTTCTATGTTCCTCAGAGTTCAAAGCACTTTGAGGATAGCACCTTCTGTAATATCATCAGGGCTCAGTTAGCTTTGCACATCATCAAACTTAGGTCCAGCTGCACAGATTGCTTTGTTGACTTTGGTCAGTCACTGAGCATAAAGGGAAGAGGTGAGAGAGAATTTCGTTTAAGACAAATTCATTATTCTAACCAGAAAAGAAAAAAAAATGTCTTATGGGTAGTGAGTTGATACCACTATTTGGAATTTTGGGGTACATTCAACTGGTTTTTTGAAAGAATATTGTAATGTAACCCAACTCTATGATTTTGAGTATGAAAATGCATTTAATTTGTCTTTTCAAACATATATGTTGCCCTTATATATTTGCATGCAGCTCCCAATGCCTCAAGGAACTGAGCAGAACAGCAATTGCAGCTCCGAGAGCCTGTGGGGGGCTGCCCTCCCCCAGGGGCAAGCAGATACACTGCCTTCCGCCCAGCAGCTGGAAAGGCCACAGGACTGTGAGGTCGTTCTTGCAGCGCAGTGGGTCGGAAACACTACAAAAGGAAATTCTAGTACCATTGCTTTCGTTCTAGCTGCACAGTGGGTCAGAAATACTACAAAAGGAAATTCTAGTGCCATTGCTTTCACTTTTAGTCGGTAATTTATGACTCACTTGGGGATGCTTATTGAAAAATACAAATTCCCTGCTTTCTAACTGCACCTCCTATGCCCGGGAAGTCAGTAGGTCTACGGTAGGACCCAGGAATCTGCACTTTTACCAAAACTTCAAGTGATTTGATGCAGGAGATGGTACATGGATTACACTGAGAAACATGTCTTTAAGGGAAAGATATGTGTCATCTTACAGGAGCCACAACTCGCTTCCCTTTTACAATCTTCCTACTTTAGATGTGAGAATAATAAGGCAAGAGTGAGCTAGTAATGCAAGTTGAAATGCAACCAGAGAAGCAATTTGAGTACAGTTTTGGAGCAGAGGTCCTCTGATCCTGGAAAAGAAGGTAGCCGGCTCTGCTAACAGAGCTTGCACTGAAGGGTAGGTCAAAATTCTTTTTAGGGGGGTGGGGGAGGGTCAGATCCTGGAAATGCTCCTGGAACTGTGGAAGAGAGGCGTATGTTGACCACCAGCTGTTCTGGAAGAGTGACTCATCAGCCTCTGTGGCGGCCACCACGGCTGGGCTGGTGGGGTGACTCCCTTGGCTGCGGGGGGCGCCGGGGGGAGCTGATGGCTGTGGTTGGAGAGAGCAGCGCATTCCAGAGAGGAGCCAGACCTCCTGCACGGACGCCAATCTGTGCTGTCCGTCACCTTGGCAGAGGCGGCGCGGGAGAGGGAGGGGGCAAATGAACTGTCTCAGCAAGACCACAGAGGCACCGTTTAGTCATAGTTTGAAAGTATTAAAAGCCCTGTGTTCAGTATTCCTGGGCTCACCCTTGCCTCCTCCTCTTCCTCACCTCTAAATCCAATGACTAAATCTGGTCAGCTCTACACTTTAACATCCTCTAGGGATCCCCTTTACCGCGACTTCCGTTTTAACTGCTATCACAGGTCACGCATTTTTCTCTTTCTACGTATATTCCAACCACCAGGACCTCAACTCACCTTTCCATCATCTCTCACTGGGACTCGATAGGCTTCTAATGCGTTGTCCTGCCTCCTGTCTCCCTACTTCCAATCCATCCTGCACACGCCCCCCCCCCCCCATCCCCTGCCCCCGTGTGTTCACTCCAAAAACTATCATCTAAGCATATGTCATTTCCTCACTTAAAATCCCCAGCGTATGGCTGGCTGGTTCTTCAACATCAGGGAGCCTCACAACCCCCTGGAGGGCTTGTTAACGCACAATGCTGGGCCCCAGCTGGAATTTTTTTGCCTTTCCACATTTCCCTGCTTTACCTGCTGAATTCTTAGCCCTACAGGTCTCGGTGAAGCCTTCTCCATCGCCTCTCCCTCATCCTCACTCCACCTCCTCCACCACCATCTGACTATCATCACTAACACACCTTGAGGGCTTATCACGTTGCATCCCATTGAATCCTCATGGGAAACACAACGCTCATAGTGTCAGTTCCATTGTCCTTTCCATATAATAGAGATGTTGAAATGGGGGCTCAGAAACTTGCCGCAGCCATACAGCTAGTAAATGGTAGAGCCCGGATTCAGAACCGGCAGCCCATCCCTGGCAGGTTCTGTTTCATTCAGATGGAATTCCTTCCTCGATGCTCAGGAGCTCCCTTCCTGTCTCCTACATAGGCTGGTCCACGTGTAACAGAGTGTGGGGTCTCACTTACCTGATGAGTGACTCAGTTACAAACTGGGAGTTATTCGAGGATGGGTCTTCATCTTTGCTTCCTATGCCTGGCACATAGAGGGTGATTAAATAAATGACCTCCTGGAATGAGAGTGTTCACCCATGTGAAGTAATTTTTCTGATGGAGGTTTGGGCCATGAGAAAGGAGAAACACCCCAGAAGATTAAGCTCCTTGTAATACTCCGACTCACCCTACAGGCATCATGTAGTGTGGATACACAGATATCCCTAGGATGATAAGTACAAATGGCACACAGGTATCAGTTTGTATTAGAGGAAACCCTGAGAAACAGGGAGACCCAAATAATGTAATTGCCATCTACTCTTAGAGGGTTGCCATTGTCTAAGTTTCCATCTTGGTTACCCTCATTGTTAAAAAGACATACACACAGAGAAGGGAGTTACTCACAGAGAAGGGAGTTTTCACCCCCAGAAGAGCATGAAGGCAAAGATGGCTAGAGGGTACTTTTACAGGAAATTTTGGTTAATGTCTTTTCGACTGGTCTAGAAAAATACCCTAGGAGGTCAATATTTTACACTAAAAATAAAATAATAAGTAAATAAATAAATATAGGAGGAAGTGCCTTAGGGTGCAAATTCCATGTATATTTGGCACGTTTTCTGTAAATAGTCACCATGGAAAAGAGAAAATCATTTTCTGTATGCAAATCTGAAGTGCAAGCAAACGGCAACTTTGCTGCCTCTCCGTTTCACTGAGAAGGAAATTGTTGCCAGTCAGCCCTCAGTATATCTGCCCTGCTGCGGCTCGCCCCCTCCCCCTTCCCCCTGTTAAGAAAGGATAGGTTTGGTCCAGAAAGGAAAAATGAGAGAATGTTATGCTCCAGAGTAAGAGTGACCTGTCAGCACTCCAAGTTATTCCCAAACGTGTGCATGCCTCGGAAGCCTCTCCCCAGTCTTACTCTGGGGTTAGGGTCATGTAATACCAAAGGTATTTGTATCTTTTCCATCTGACTTCAAGGCCCTTGTCAAAACGCAGCATAAATTAACAGGTTCTGTCAAAGTGAGCGCCTTCAAAAGGCACCTGAGAGCTAAGTCAGCCACCTGCATTGTTCAGGAAGACAGGCACAGTGAAAAAAACAAGGGTCTCTCTCTTCCTGCAGTGTACATTTAATTCTCTTACTACCAACTGTGCACAGTCTTGCCCTCTCGGGCAGGTTTTGGGCAGAGGTAGCACCGTTCTTGAACCCAGGATGGCCCATTTTCTGAGTCTCTGTGTCTCCCCTCCGCCCCCCCCCCCCCCCCCCCGTGCACACAGAGGCAAAGCGTCAAGGGCCTCCCTGACCAGCAGGGTCAGAGCCTGGGGACCTTCCTCCCAGGCAATAAGGAGGTTTTGCCTCCTTTAACCCAGTGGGCATTGATGACCTCTTTTGACAACTCCCCGAGGCTGGTTTTTCCCACCCTACAAGTTAGTAAGCACAAATCTTTGCAGAGAATCCTGCAGTTCTAAGCACTCCGGCAGCAAATAAAAATACTTTTCCAACCCAGGCCTGTTAAGGACACATGGTCTCAGACATTTCCTGCCTAAACCTGAACAGCGTTCCCTCTCTTGCACACATGCTCCCCCAACTGGCTGGCCTCCTCTTGCACACATGCTCCCCCTACTGGCTAGGGAGCGCTGGGGAGCGCCGGGGAGCGAGAACGGCCCTGCCGGGCCCTGGGATAGCCATGTTGAACCACTACAGAGAAATTGCCAAAAAATGAAACAGGAAGAGGATCCTTAAGAATTCTTCCATTGCTCCGATGAAGGACCCAAGCTAAGTCTTTTTTTTTTTCACATTTCAGGGATAAAACTCTGTAATAAAGACTGAATAAATAAATCATCTCTGAATAGAGTTTTGCCAAATAAATTAAATTTCAACTTACCCCTAAGAGTTAAACAAAAAGAACTTTAGATTTGGGTTCAGAATCAGGGACTCAGACTCAGGTTTTGCTCCTTTATTTGATGAGTTACCTTAGACACTGACCCTTCTAAGCCTCAGTTTCTTAACCTGCAATTTGGGCATAATGATATTGCTTAACTCCTAAGGTTGTGGAACGTGCAATAAATGAAAGAATGTGAATATGCGAGAAAAGTGCTTTATGCCTTAAAATTTTAATGTGAGTTATTTAATTCAGTTTCAATCCAAGACACACACACACACACACACACACACACACACACACACACACCCCTTTTCCATTTATCTGAGTGGACATGGCAGTCAGAGGCAACCTAAACCCCCCAAAAGGAAGTAAAGCAAGGAAAGCTCAGTCACAAACAGGAAGTAACAGAAATGCCACCAGAAAAATTGGCTCAGGCAAAAGAGAAAAAAAAAGTCACAGGTTAACTTTTTTAAAGATCTAGTTAGATTTAGTTAATGATTTGAGGTGTTGCCAGCGTAGTTGGACCCCCTAAATTAGGGGTTCTTCAGGGATGATTAGGTAATTCTTTTGACCTAGATTTGACCCCCTCGCCAATGGGAATTCTCACTGGGCATTTTTAGGATCTCTGCAGTTGCTAGGCTCCTGCCTTTTTAAATGTAGGTCTCTCCTCCTCTTCCCCTGTGGCCACAGGAGGGGCAGAGGGAGGCCGGGAGGAGCCGCCCCGCCTTGCCTGCGCCTTGGGGAGCCGCCCCATGCTCCTCTCAGATTACCAGCTCCCTTCCTGGCTTCACAAAGTTGCCACATTGTAGGTTGGCTTCTTGGGGGAATATAAGAAAAGCATTCCAGTGACAGCCACACAAAGAAGTTTTGCAGTTCTGGGGATTATGTCGAACTTTCCTTGCAAATTTCTGTTCAGAAGAGATGATTCCATAGATATGTTTCTAGGGGGGAAACAAAATAAAGGGAAATAGATTAACATGTCAGGACACATTGTGCTGTTTGTTTTCTTGTTTTTCCTGTGTCCTTCTTGAAACCTCTTTCAAAAACTTTATCACGTTTCCTGCCACTTCCTAAATTTTGTGTGCTTTTAAGGTAAGGAAAGGAGAGAATTAGAAACATAGAAATTTGAAGTCATCACCAAGCATTTCTAAAACTTGTCATTTGTTTGCAGAGATCCTATTCTGGCCCAGTTGAAGAAATGAGTTTCTGCCTCTATTGCCTACACCTTTTTTTTTTTTTCTCATTGCACAGCCCCTCCAACCTTTAGCAAGATGCTTGCCGCAAGTGAGAATCAGAAAATAGGAAGACCCACATCCATACTTCGAGGGACTGCAGTCTATGGACAGTGCCATAGAATCAATTACAACTGCTGTGTTTATATTTGTATTATGTCTCATTTTAGGCTTTGTATGTTTTGTAATGGCTTCCAATTGTACATGTTCAATTGGAAACTGTACTGGCAGGATAATAATAGTGTTTTCAAAATGTGTCTTTACATTTGAGCCTTGTTACAACCCTAGGAACAGGGTGAGGAGATGAAATTAAGCTGCAGTAACAGATGAGGAGGCGAGGAACAGAAAGGTAAAGCAAGTAGTCCAAGGCCACTCAGCTGACTCCCTATAAAGAGGTCAAGGTCATCCAAATCTTACTCTAGCATTTAATGCCCATTCTGGGATTATTACCAACAGACTCTACGAGCTCTCATTTATGCCAAGCAACCTGTCACCATTTTTAAACAGATGGTAACATAAGCATTTAAAGTAAGTTAACTTTTTTCAAATTACATAGGATATATGAGTATTCATAAATAAAAATGGGGCTCTGAGGCCCTTTTGGATAGTACATTTTTTAAATTAAAAATTTAATTTTAATGGATAATTCATTTACATGATTCAAAATCACAATTCTAAAACACAGTACAGCTGAGAGGTCTTGCTGCCTCCTCTTTCTCCTTTGTCCCATTTCTTCACTTCCTTCTCTCTTTTTGGTAATTATATTTATTTTCTTCATACTACCTATGTTTCTGTTTGAAAATATAAATAAATACAAGTGTGTATTCTTATTATTTATTTATAGTCTTATAAAAAAAGAGAGCATATATGACATCTGTCTGGAAAAAGTCCAGCCACTGTTAATATAACAGAAACAGTTTGTACAACATTGATATAACCTGGCATGCAGACTGGAATGTGCATGAGTGAACAATGATGACTTTACTCTACTAGTCAGTAGGGGCAGTAGACAGTGTTGAGTTGAGCGTATGTACTGTGTGGCTGTTGCGTTCAAAATGACTGAGCAAATAGAGCAACAAATCTGCATTACATTTTGGATTAAGCTTGAACATTCCTCCATGGAAACTATTCAGATGATTCAGGAGGCTTTTGGGGATGATGCAGTGAGTGCAGGGCAAAGAAAAGTATGGCACAAATGCTTCAAAGGTGGCTGAGAATCTGTTGAAAGTGATCCACATTCCGGAAGGCCTGCAACAAGCAGAACACCGGAGAATACAGAACGTGTCTGGGCTGCAATCAACCAAGATTGGGGACTGGCAGTGTGAGAACTAGATGTTGGTCTGGGGATTCCAAAACCTACTATGTCTGAGATTTTGACACACGATCTTGGCATGAAATGCATTATGGCAAAATTTATTCCATGGCTTCTATTACCAGAGCAGTAGGAACATCGAGCTGTAGTCGCTAATGACTTAATTCAAACCCCTACCAATGAACCAGATTTGGTGCCCTATGACTTCTGGTTTTTCCCAAAACTAAAATCACCTTTGAAAGAGAAGAGATATTAAACCATTGGTGAGATTCAGGGAAATACAGGGCAGCTGATAGCAATCCCAACAAAGGATTTGCGGAGTGTTTTGAACAGTGGAAGAGATGCTGGCAGAATTGTATGAGGTCCCAAGGGGCCTACTTTGAAGGCAACTGAGATCATTGTCCTATGTACAATGTTTCCTGTATCTTCTTCAAAAAATGTCTTTTTCATAGTACATGTATGGATACTTTCTGGACAGCCCTCGTATAGTGCCTTTTGAATTGGTTTTCTGGAAGTGGCAGTAGACTTTGCTAAACCATTCTTGCCTGAGAACACCAGCGACCATAAGCATTGATCTACAAACAGTGCAAGTGTGATGAGAATCCCAAAGAGTTAAAGCCATAGAGGCTTCAAGTGGATAAATTTACCCGCTAACCCTGAGTCCCCCACCGAACCAGAGCAAACCATGGCCATTGCAAGTCTAGCCTGGGATTCTATGCCAATCACTGTTGTGGGCAGCTAGCCGTTTCACAGTGAGAAACCTGTCTAGATATCTGAGTAAAACCTACATGATATGTAGGGCAAATGTTTAAGAAGCAATTGTCTTAGTTTTGCTGAGACGGGGGTTAGTAATGGTTCCAGGAAGTGTCATAGTGTCTTACAGACGAAGGGGTCCTCTTCAATGCAATCGCCAAGTAGGATTCTTCCACCAAAGGAGCTTTTGTGTTCTCTTGTCACAGTGCACTGAAAAAACACAGAAGATCAAAGATGATCAAACCCAGGACACTCCAAGAAGGAGACCAGGGGCTGTCTGTGAGCAGAAACACCAGACTGAGTGATAAGAAATGGAAGGTCTAGATAAGAAATGTAGATGAGATCACCTGGGCCACAGCTGCTCTGGACTTGAGAAAGGACACAGGTCAGATCAACAGACACAGAGAGAGTTCCCCCGGCCCTGCTGGGTCTGGGTTTACAATGGTTCTTCACAAGGAGAGACTGCAGAGGAGCTGGGGCCCTTCAGATTCTCCATGGTGTTGATGAGGCAGGTCTTTAGGAGGTGTCTGAGAGATGCTTCACTGAGTTACCTGTTGTGCCTTGTATTCATTTATTTAGAGTTGCCTTAACAAAGTACCACAAACTGGCTGACTTAAACAATGGAATTTTATTGTCTCCCAGAAATTTGTTGCCTCACCGTAGTGGAGGCTATAAGTCTAGGATCAGGCTGTCAGAGGGCTGGTTCCTCCTGAGGGCTGTGAGAAAGCACCGGCTCCAAGCCTCTCTCCTTGGCTTGCGGGCAATCATCTTCGCCTTGCGTCTCTTCACATCGTCTTTCCTCTATGTCTATCTGTGTCCAAATGTCCCCTTTTGATGAGGGACCAGTCGTACTGGCATAAAGCCAAGCCTAACCACCTCATTGTAACCTGATTACCTTCGTACAGGCCCTATGTGCAAATAAGGTCACATTCAGAGGTACTGGGCTCAGGACCCCAACATATCTTTTTTAAGGGTGTTTAAAGAATTTATTTAAATTAAAACTTGCCACCTACTCTTGATGTGAATACTGTCATACTCTCGGTACTTTTTACCTTTTTAAATGAATATACTAACGTCAAGATTTTTTAGGTTTGTTGTTGTCATTATTACTTTACATAACTTACTCATTAATAAAGCTTTCTGAGTTGAATGTGAGCAATTTGAAAAGGCATACTCATGCATATTCTACACTTTTTATTTTCATGGCATTTACCTGGGACCATAAAATTTTAGAGGAGGATTTTCTTTTATTTTTCCAATATTTTTATTGTGGTAAAATACACATACCATAAAATTTTCCATCATAACCATTTTTAAGTGTTTGTTCAGTGGCATTACGTACATTTACACTTTTGTGCATACCTCACCACCTTCCATTTTCAGAACCCCATTTTGTAAAACTAAAACTCTATACCTATTAACCTTCCTTCCCATCTTTCCGCAGCCCCTGGCAAGCACCATTCTACTTTCTGTCTCTATGTTTATAATTTGCGTAAGTAGAACCGTATAATATTTATTTATTTTTTGTGGCTCCATTATTTCATATAGCTTAATGTCTTCATAATTAATCCATAGTGTAGCATATTGTAGAATTTCCTTCCTGTTTTCCTTCAGTGCAAAGTTGAATAATATTATATTTGTGTGTGTGTGTATATATTACACTTCACTTATTATTTCTCTGTTAATGGACACTTGGGTTGCTTCTGCAATTTAACTATTGTGGATAATGCTGCAATGAACATGGGTGTACAGTATATCCCTTTGAGACCTTGCTTTCATTTCATTTGGGTATATATGCAGGAGTGGAATTGCTGGATCATATGGTAATTCTATTTTTAATTTTTTTGAAGAATCACCATATTGTTTTCACAGTGGCTGTACCACTTCACATTTCCTACTAACAGACCACAAGGGTTCTGATTTCTCTACAGCCTCACCAACGTTTGTTATTCTATGTGTTTTGGCTAGTAGCCACCTTGCAATAGTATCTGATTGAGTTTTGGTTGTATTTCCCTGATGATCAGTGATGAACATCTTTTTTTCATGGGCTTGTTGTCCAATTGTGTCTTTTTTAGCAAATGTCTATTCAAATCTTTTGCCCATTTTTTAATTGGGTTGGTTTTTCATTGCTGTCACTATATAGTTTCACTCTCTGTGCTGGATAGAAAGCCCCTCTAGGCTTCCAACATACCTTTTTGAAGGGACACAATTCAACCCATAACAACTCTTTCCAGATCCACAAGTGTCCTTCCCATTTTCAGAAGTGCTGGTCTCACACCCCCATTCCACTATCAAGAACAAAGCTATACAGAGTCTGTGGAAGTGTCATATTACTGAGGCATAATATAAAAAGTGGGAGGCAATTTGAACCCCCTGCTTTATAATTTGTTGCATATATACTACATATATACTAAATCTAACATGGTTCTCATTATGGAGAGTTGGCCCTGTCATTTTCAACAAATCCTCTGTGTCTTTATAAAGTCCAAGGCAGAAAAAAAAAATTCCTCCAACTGTTGTGCTATAGACCAAGCTCCAACATCATCTTGTCCCACTTCATATGCACCTGAACATGGGGGTTGAGATCCCAGATTGCACAAAATCACATGCTCAGAAGTAAGATTTTTCCTTACCTACGTTTCAGAAGATATACTAAGATGAAAGGTCTATCACCATAGTTGGGCTTTTGGAATTGCAGTTGTCAATCGTTTTACCTTTGTTTCTGTTAAATCTGGCCTGATGTCTTTGCTAAAAAGATGTGCCAAACACTTTGGACCCATGACTTGGCGTGACTGGGTGTGGCTCAGCCTGCCCCTTGTTGGGCAGGTGAAAACAGCCAAGCTCAGTTCAAACACGCTCAAAAGATTCGGCACCTGGAAATCCCCACAACGCTAATTCCATTCAGTTCTTTCTCAACACCCAGAGGAGGGAGCACAAGGGCTGTTTGTTTTCGCAAGTTTTCCTGCCTGCAATTCTATAGTCTGGGAGGTTGGGGGAGCAGGGGGTCAGTAGATATATATATATATTTATTGGTGGGGGGGTCTCAAGTCAAGAAGCAGATCAGATGCCGTAGAGGAGCCCAGTGGCCAAACGGCATGCCCTGTAATTCTGAGGGATGACTTTTAAAACTGGGTGACTCTGGCCATTGAGTGCCAAGTCAAACCCCTATACCAGGCTCAGACCATAGACCTATTTTCCACAGGGCCCTCCCTTTGTGATTCTAGTTTCTTATTGCTCCCGTCATTCTTATTTTACAGATTTCTTGGGTTCCATCCTTGTTTTCCATGTTCTTGGGCTTAATCAAATGCTGAGTAATGGTTCGCAGCCAGAAGATTTGAGGCATTAAGCTGCCTCAGTAACAAGGGGAGTAACAGCTCCAGGCACCAAATGGTGCCCCTTACCTGACATGCTGGCTCATGGCCTCAAGATGCCCAGAGGAGCAGTCTGGTGTAGCCTGGGTGTGTGTGTTGGGGTGGGGGTGAGGAGGGTGACTTGTTTTCTTTGGAAGGTCTGGGGACAAGAGAGGATGTTTGCCCCTGAACCTCTATCCCTAGCCTTCCTGAGGGCTCTCTTACTTCACACATAAGATATGACACCCCACAGACTCTTGCTCTCCTTCCTTTCTCCTCCCCTCACCCATTCTACCTCAAGTTTCCTCTTAGGAAGTATTTTAGTCCAAAAATTGCCTTGGGGTACAGGAAAGATCTGAAACCAGGAAGTGTCACCCCGTGTTCTCCCTTGCGTGACCCTGGCCTGTGACACACCCACTGGACACGGTGCTGGCCCGAGCTCCTGGCGAGTGGGCCCCAGGGCTGGCATGGCAAGTCAGTGGGTCTGAGAAAAGGCCTGGAGTGAGGTGCCAGGCTCATGAGTGAGTTCTCAAAGTGCATTGTCCAACATTATGCCAATGTAACAATAGCCCACATATGCTGAGTGCCTTCTGTGTGCCAGGTGTTGTCCCATTTAATCCTCACAACAACCCTGTGAGGTAGGTACTGTTACTGTCCCCATTTTACCAGTCCAAGACCACACAGTTAAGACAAGGCAGAGCCAGGATTTTTACCCCGGCTGTCCAACCTGGAGTTGGCACATTTAATCACAGCTCTCTATTAACAAAAACATGGGTATGATACTTCTCATTTTACAAATGAGGAGACTGAGGTACAAGGCAGTTGAGTGTCTTGCCCATCCCACACTGCCAGGGAGACCCCAAGCTGAGACAGGCACCTGCCGCCCTGACCCCTCATCATGCCCGGCTGTGGTTGTCCGTGGTGGGACGGGGGGGCTGAGGGGCCACGGTGGAGTCCGGAGGTGGCTGTGTCCAACTCACCCTTCTGCACCCCAGGTTTCTGCTTTCCTCCTCAGGCTTCGCGTTCTTGTTTCAGGTGACAGGAAATGACTAGAAAAAGAGCCAGATAGTGAGTGAGCATGTGAGGAAATCAGAAACCTGCACCTGCCAATCTAGGAATCAGTCCAACACGCCTTATGGAACTGACACCTGGCCGCCCAGGTAAAGTGTCCAGATGCCCCGGGCAAAGGGAGGGGGACGTTAGAGGAAGTTAGAGTTTCCAGAAAGGTGAACGTGGAGTAGGAGAGAAAATAAAAACGGCTAAGATATGATAGAAACAGGTTGGAATCAGATACCCTCTCAGCTGGAAAGAGCCACAGAGATGAATTTGTCCAAACCTCTTATATTATTAATAAGGAGACCTAACATTGATTGGACACCTATTCTGTGCCAGGCACTTGTGCTAAGTGCTTTCCTTGTGTCTACCACAACCCAATGAGGCAGTGCTGTTTTTGTCTTCATGGGGAAACCGAGTAGATTAACTGGCCCCATAACAGGTAGATTCAGGCAGTCTCCCTCTCTCTAGAGCCCGTATTCTTTTGTGCTCTTTACTTTCTTTATACGATAGATCGTTCCCAACACACACAGAATTAGAGAGAATACTGTAATGAACCCCCGTACGTCTACTGACTAGTTGCAGTCATTCTCAACATAAGATAGATCTGGTGTCATCATCTGTCCCCCGCCAACTGTCCCACTGTCGGATTATTTTGAAGCAAATCATTTGTTACATATTATCTTATAATAATATGTCATTAATCATTTATTACATATTATCTTATAATAATATGTCATAAACGTATTTATCACATAATAATACAACACATATAATAGTTACGATTATTTCTGTATTATAGATCTTATTATTATCTGCATATACTTTAATACGTTTCTTGAAGAAAAAAAGGACTTTCTTAACATAACTGTAATATCAACATTACTGCTAAAGAAAATGGCAATTTCTTACTATGATCAAATGTCTAAACACTGTTCAAATACCTCAAGTTGTCCCATAGATGTATTTTTACAGTTGGTTTATTTGAATTGGAATCAAAATCAATCCGCATATTGCATTTGGTTGATAAGTCTCTTAAATCTCTAATATATAAGCTTCCTTCTCTCCCGCCAATCATTTGTTGAAGAAATGGAGTCACTCGTCCTGTAGTAGTTCTCACATTTTGGATGTTGCAGACTATATCCTTGTGGTGTCATTGAACATGTTCCTCCATCCCCTGTATTTCCCGTAAACTGGTAGTTGGAGCCAATGGTTTGATTAGATTCATATTTCATTATTCGTCAAAGATACTTCACAGGCAGTATGCGGTCAAGGTCCCTATGCTTAAGGGGACTTTTCCCCAGAGCTGAAGCTTCTAGCCCAAGCTCATAAAACAAATGAAGGCCAGAACCAGAACCGGAACTCAGTCTTGCAGCTCCAGTCTTTCACTTGATCACAGGACAGGAATTTAGGATTTTTCTCCTTGGAATGGAAGGACAGTTTGGCTGTTACTAAACCTTCTATCTCTTCTTCCTTCTTCTATGAGAGAAACCAACAGAGCAGCAGTGGGACAATCTGAACCTCTCTTTGGCATATGGCAGTGTTTTAATTTCAAGCAGATGGTGGGAGGGAGGGGTCCCCCCAAACTTGGGTGGGGCTCTGCACCTTCTGCTTTAGCCAGAGGGCTGCAAGCACTTAAGCCAGAACTCTGGCCCGGAGCATCATTCTTATTCCCCGTCTCTCCTTTCAAATACTGAGAACCAATTTACCTGAGTGAGCGCTGACAGGGACATGCCATCCCTGTGATGTACTCATTTGAATGGGAGGGAAGGAGGTGTGTGCTTCTAGCAGGCTGAATGCCTGAGGAGACGCGCAGAGCTCTGCCTGGGGAAACAGGGAAGATGCAGCTTGTGAAGGTGGTGGCGACCACTCCGGGTGCTTCAGAAGTGAGCGTTTGTTTTTGTTTTTGTTTTTGTTTTTATTTCCCATTCCTGCTACAGTGAGCATGCAAATGACAGAACCAAAACTGCACAACACAGATTAACAAAACTATTTCCATCGCAAGAGGAGAAAACCCCTGCATACCAAAAATTGGACCAGAGGGCATGGGGTTAAGGGGGAAAGACAGTTCACACGCACAATTGCAGTACAAGCCCACATTTACTGAACACAACACATACCAGGCACAGTATATGCAGTATCTCATTTAATCCTCACAACAGCCCTGCAAGGGAGAAAGTAGGTGCTTTTTTTTGTGAATCAGCAGCTGAAAAGAAATGTGATATCACTAGTGAAAGCTGAATTGAAAGGCATGTTATTTCTCATTTAGTGTATGTGGCTTAACCAGGAAGCTAGAAGGTCAGCTACATTAAGAGAGGTATTTGAGAGGAGGTAGCAATTTAGTAAGGAGTTTTAGTGGGGTTTAAGAGTGGCTCAGGTATGCACATTGGGGTCCCCAGCCTTTGGGGACCAGTCAGCTTCCGTTTTAGCACAGGTCTCCAAAATCCATTAAGCACATTTCACAGATGGAGGGATGGGAGGATTCCACAAAAAGTTCACTGTGGAGAGGCAACAGTTAAGCACTCTCCTGCTCCCTTTCTGTCAAGTTGAAGGCTCCTAAGTGGGAAGAATTATCAGGGTCACATCTGGTACCACAAAGCCTTAGTATGAATTTGAAAGTGACACCTCTTATGGGTGGATAAATTGCAAAAGCACGTCCCTCCTGCAGGCCCCTTCTGCAAGGGTGGTATCTGAAATAGGGCTTACTGCCTAGGCCTGTGGGGTCAGATTTCAGCCCCCTTCCTGCCAAGCAAGAAAGTTGCAGAAGGCCCTGTAAGAGGCAAGTTTGTTTCCCCACCCAGCATGCTTTGCACCTGTCAAGCCCGAGTCACTCTTGCAGAGCTGTTACCATCTTTTGGTGGTTGTTTCCCATGACTGTGGTCTTATGTCAGCTCAGAAGAGGGCACAACCCCATTACTAGATTACTCAAAGTGCTGGTTTTCTCCTTTCTTTTTTTTTTATTTTCGCCACATTCAAGGACTTGGCAGCCAAATCTTCGCAAACCTCACTGGTTTGACTCAAGAGTCCAGGCTGACATCAGTAGATTGATCTCAATCTACAAACAGAGATTGTAATCCTATTATTTTGTCTCTTTTCAGTAGAACTGATCAACTAAAATGGTTCATTTTTTGTCCTTGGATTCTGTAAAAGAACATGAAAAGTAATTGGAATTTTATAAACATTTTTTTTTAAGCCAGGCTAAAAACTCAAGGTAAATACGAACCATTTAGTATAAATCATTGGGAAATAAATTTGATCATAACTTAAATATAGTTATTCCAACTTTTGGAAATTTATGGTAAAGAAATGCACAAAAAACCCCCCAAAACTTCTATTCACAAAGATATTCACTGTTGTAATATTTATAACGGGGGAAAATGGAAATCACCTGTTCTTTATGGGCAAGCACTTAAGTTGGCAAATTAGGGTATATACCAGCAAATAGTTTTACACAGTACTTAGAACCTGTGTTTGTTAGATGATATGAAATTCTTACGATGTAATGTTATGGGGAAAACATCAGGAAACATGTGAATTAGAGTATAATCACAACTGTCAGACATGCTTAAGAAATTCAGAAGGATGATATACTGAAAGCCATCTTATTGTACCAAATGATAAAAACGAACATTTATTGAGTTTTCACTATGTGCTAGGTACTGTTCCAAGTCCTTTACACATATTAACTCAGTTTATCCTTGTAGCAAGACCTTGAGGTTAAGCACAATTATTATGACTCCCATTTCTCAGGTGAAGGAACTAAAGCACACCAAAGTTGCCCAAGTCATATAGCAAATAAGGTAAAAGCTGGAAGATGAATCCAGGAAGCCTTAACAATCATTCTTCCTCATTGTTGATCAGCTAATTGAAAAACAGAAAGAGGACACGATAGAGAGAGGTCATTAAAAATGTCACCTACAAGAGAGTGAGCCTGGGCCATCTTGTAATAATAGAAAGCAGGGAAACTATCAAATTTTAGAGGGATGGTGTCAAAAGGACTTAAGAGCTAAATGGAAGATGGTCCCCTGGGCTACATAAATAAATAAATAAAATACATCTGAGAATCAGTAACTGCAATGGATTGAAACACATCAAGACATTTAAACCTATAGGCTTAAAATTACCTGGGAGAAAAAGCAAACCTCATGGGTCACCTTTTGAGGAGCTAGGAAATTATGTTGAAAAGAGACAAAGAGATGGATAGAATCAAGCACTTACCCCACTTTTACTGGATGGAACTTAGGGTAACTCAAGTATTGATGAGAGCAAATTCTTTTTTGTGGAAGTTTTTCAGATAATAAATGAGGCCAAAATGATAGAATAGCACCAGTTTTAACTTCTGGTAATATAATGGATTAGGCACTTACATTACATTACAGAAAAGGACATAGTCAGACAGTATGTGCTTCCTGATGGAATCATTACATTGACAAAGATTTGAAGCCAAGAAACCCCCCAAAACAAAAAAAAATACTTGAATATAGATGTGATTTCCAATTTTTAAGACAATGCAAAAGACAGAGAAAGGTTTCAAATGACACCATGGGGAATGAAATTAGCAAAATCCAGACTGTGGGAGACTTTGCAGAACATAGGACCTGGTTTCTTCTACACGTAAATTGCAAGGAGAAAAGGGGAGAGGGGACTTATAGATTTAAAAAAAGTACTAATTGCAATGATCTTATTTGGATCTTATTTTGTGGGGAGAGATCTCAGACTATGTTTTGAGACAACCAAGGAAATTTAAATACTGCCTGGATATTTGATTAAATTAGGAGATTGTTCATTTTTTAGGTGTAATGATGGTATTATAGTTACACTTCTAAAAAGAAGTTCTTGTCTTCTACAGACACATTCTAAAATATTATTGTTGAGAATGCATGATTTCTAGGATTCACTTTACTATTCCAAGAGCAAATGGGAAGTGAATGGGGGAAGATGTGATAAAGATTGGTCATGATTCATCATTGTTGAAGCTGAGTGATGGGTACATGGCGGCTCATCATACTCTTCTTCCTGCTTTCGTTAAGGCTTTAATATTTCCATAATAAAACATTTTAATGGTACAAACTTTTGTTCTTAAAGTAAAGTAAAACTCAGTAATCAGTAAAATTGTTTCTTAAAACATTTAAAACTCTTGCTACAGAACTGAGGGCTAATGTGAAGTAATGACTGAAGCTATGGACTAGCGGCCAGACTGCCTGCCTTTGATCGTCAGCTCTACTGCTTACGGGGGCCGAGGGGGATAATTTAGAATAAGGAACTGCATGCCATTCTATCTCAGTTTCCTCATTTGTAAAATGTAGATAACAATACCCTGCTTACTACTTCATTGAGTTATGATGAATGACAATAAAATGAGTAAAATATCTCCAGTGTCTGGAACAGTACATAGAACATACCCTATATTAAATGGTATATGAATTGACTGGGTTTTTTTGTCCTCAGGCATAAGTCTCTTGATAAAAATGTTTCCATTCATTTTGCATTTATACCTACCACTCTGACTCTGATGCCACTTCTGATCACCAACTTCAGTTCTGACACCAACTAATGATTCTGGTACCAATACCAATGTGTGGATTTTCTCCTCACACAGCCAAGTAACTAATTCTCCAACACCAGCTGGGTGTCCTACCATTCAATACAATTTTGACACTATCTACCTGGAGAGAGTGTCAGATCTCCCAGATTAAGGGCTCAGTCCTACAAGACACCAGTCACAAACTCCAGTTGTCATCTGTCCTTTCGACCTACCAACTACAGGTTGGAGGTTCCAACAACCCCCCATCCTCAGTTTCAATTAATTTTCTAGAGCAGCTCATAGAACTCAGAAAAACATTTTACTTACTAGGTCACCAGTTTATTACAAAAGGATGTAACTCAGGAACAGCTGGATGGAAGAGGTGCCCAGGGCACTGCATGGGGAAAGTATCCAGGGCTTTTATGCCTTCTCCCAGCCATTGCATTCTCCAGATCTCCACTTGTTCACCGACTTAGAAGCTATTCAAAGCCCCTCCTTTTGAGTTTTTATGGGAGCTTCATTAAATAGACATGATGTATTAAATCATTAGCCACTGATGACTGAACCAATCTCCACCCCATTTACCCTTCCTGGAGGTATGGGGGTGGGGCTAGAAGTTCCAATCCTCTAATCACATGGTTGGTTCTGCCCCCATCCTTAGCCCCCATCCTTAGGTGACTTAGGGGCTTCCCCAAAGTCACCTTTTTAACTAAACAAAAGTCACCTTTATCACTTGGGAAATTCCAAGGGCTTTAGGAGCTCTGTGCCAGAAACTGGGATAAAGACCAAATATACATTTCTTATGGCATATCACAGTATCACAGCACCCAGCTACACAGTCTGTCACCCCTAACACATCTGCTACAATTTTCAGTTTCTTTAAAGTGGTACAAGGACTTAAAAACACTTTTGAAGAAACGTGAAGGCAAACCCTGCTAGATTTTAGTGATTTACTTTCAGTCTTTTATAGTTGCTTGTCTGTATCAGAGCTAACAGTTTTTTGTATGTGTGTGCATGTGCGTTTCGTTGTTGTGGTGCTGGTTTTTTGGTGTGGCTCATCTTGATCAAGTCTTTTCAAAACAACTTGATTTCTTTAAGGATGTTCTTTCTGAATTATATTTTCATCCATCTATGTAATTCCATTACAAATTTTCAATTGCAGCCTTTGAAAACATGGTTGGGAACAACGTGGCTCTAGGTGAGCAGACAACACAGCTGGTGGAAGAAGGGCCCAGATGCAGCCTGAGAATGCCAGTGGGACATGTGACGCTGGCACCAGACGTACGCTTCACAGAGAAAGTGGAGACTACATAGATTAATGTGGCGGGTTCCTCCAGGGGAGATCAGTCAGAGAACCTCTAGTATACAAGTCATTGGTGGTTGTGTTTGCGTAGCTTGGATTTCCTTTATCCCAATTTGTTTTAATAATCAACATATTATCACTCCTGTCCACCAAAGAAAAAGTCAACACTTCATGTGCTTAAAACAACTGTTTTTTTTTCAATGAACCATTCAAAGAGGATGAGAATCAAACATAAAGAGAAAGTACAATGAATATTGTATGCAATCAATGGGCTGCTGAATTCTATAGAGCACTAAGGTCTGAGGAGCATCAGTAGTCACTTCTTGCAAAGACAGTGCACTCTGAGTACTGCTATTACACGGCATGATTTCCTAAATGCCACAGCAATCAGCCTTCACACTAAGAAGGTTCACACACTCGAATATTCAGATTCTAGTTTCATTTTGACTATATAGTTACACAGAAACCAAATGATCAAATCTGCATTTCCTTCTAAATCTATATGTAAATAGGGAGGCAGGGACTCCCCCCTTGTCATTGGCATTCCCTAGTAGGAAGGATTCTGAGCCACCTCAAGGTCTGAAGATGTGAGCTGTCTTACCGCCAATCCAATCTTGCTGAATTGACCACTTCCTGTGTTCTGCCAAATTTCACAGATCTCACTGCAAGTTCTCTCCTCTGTGATACCATTGTGACTTTGCTTTCTGATCAACTGTGAATTCTCACAGTCCTTGAACTGGAGAGAGGAAGTGAGAGAGGTGTGTAGCTATTGCTGCATTCTTTTCATTACTTGAGGAACGGGGGAAGCCAAAGTTGCAATAAGATCTGTTTTTAACAGCCTGGGGCATTCCACGTTTCTCCTCTGACCGGGAGATTTGATCGGAGGGGCACTGCCTGGGGTGTGTTTGTAAGAGCACTTTTGAACTAAGGTCATCTCACTGCTGTGACAACTTCTGAAGAGTTCAGGGGAGCTTAAATATAGAGTGCAAAATGCAGCAAGGAAGCCCCTTCTGTCCGCTCCCTCAGCACTTTACCACAAGCTTCTAGAAATCTAGGCCTGGAGGCCTTTTGGAAGAGTCCCACCACAGACAAATTGTATGGACAAAACTGGAAAAATCTGGTCCCTAATTAAATATGTCACTCCAGATGATATAGTCACATTTAATTAGGAGAACGTGTTTCCCAGTTATATCAAAGTTCCACACCACAGCAGGTAAAACAAAATAAAATCCGCTGCAGCTCCCTCTGAAGAAACCTCCTCGATCTCACATTTCCCCTAGCCGGCTCAGCCTCTGTCTCATGTTCTGTTCATTGTCAGCAGGTCACTCTTCCATAAATGGGAAACCTGCCGGCATTATTCAGAGTAACTCCAAACCACAAATAGTTACCTAGCATTGGATTCATTTGCTCACTTAACAATTGTTTAGGCATCACCAATAATGTATGCAAAATGTATGAGAGCTAGGCTTGGACAAGAAAGATTGCTGTAGTGGTGATGATGGGATCAGATATTTATTTTTGAAAATAAATTATTATTATTCTTAACTATGCATGATGCCAGGTGGGTACTTGAAATACCCGGGGCAGGGAGGGGGTCACTTTGTAAAGTACATTATTCTCTAACCATTCTGTTGTACACCTAAAACTAAAAGAAAGTAATACTGAATGAAAACTGTAATTTAAACATAAAATTAGAAATATATATATGAATTAGGATATACTTTACCCATGCTTAATGGTTAAAAAAAGTGCACCCATACAATTATATTCTTTTTTAATTTTTAAAATATTTCATTGATTATGCTATTATAGATGTCTCCATTTTTCCCCCTTTATCCCCTTCCACCTACCCACCCCCCCCACGCCCTTAGGCAGTCCGCCCACCGCTGTTCATGTCCACAGGTCATGAGTATAGGTTCTTTGGCTACCCCATTTCCTATACCGTACTTGACATCCCCATGGCTATTCTGTAACTACCTATTTGTACTTCTTCATCTCCTCACATCTTCACCCTTTCCCCATTACCCCTTGTCATCTGACAGCATCACAATGCTCTGCTCTTCTTGTTCTGTTTCTGTTTTTCTTGTTTGCTTAGTCTGTTTTTTGGATTCAACTGTTGATAGATATGTATTTTTGCCATTTTATTGTTCATAGTTTTGATCTTCTTTTTCTTAGATAGTCTCATTAACATTTCATATAATAATGGTTTGGTGAAGAAGAATTTCTTTAGTTTTTTCTTGTCTGGGAAGCTCTTTAGCTGCCCTTCAATTCTAAATTATATCTTTGCTGGGTTGAGCAATCTTGGCTACAGGTCCCTACTTTTCATAACGTTGAATATTTCTTGCCAATCACTCCAAGCCTGCAAAGTTTCTTTTGAGAAAGCACCTGGCAGTCTTATGGGAACTCCCCTGCAGGTAATTAACTGCTTTCTCTTGCTGCTTTTAAGAGTCTCTCTTTATCTTTAACCCTTGGCATTTTAATTATGATGTGTCTTGAAGTGGGTCTCTTTGCATCCATTTTGTTTGGGACTCTCTGTGCTTCCTGGACTTGCATGTCTATTTCTTTCACCTAATTAAGGAAGTTTTCTTTCATTATTTTTTGAGCAAAAGAGTAACATTATGAGAACTGAGTATTAACAGGATCAGTCTTTTCCCCCTTTATCCCCTTCCACCATTTAATATGTTAAATATTAACGCAGGGACAAAAGACAAGGAGTCCCATAAAATAGGCCATGACAATAACAAAGTAGAGAGATTACATAGGTCTGGACCAGGAAGGTGGTGGAAGTTGTCAGATTGGCTGGTTATATATTTCAAAGGAAGAGCTAATGGGATTTGCTGATGGATTCAATATAGAGTATGGGAGGAGAAGAGCAGTCAGCTGGCCTGAGCAAAGAGAATAATGAAGTTACCTTTTACTAAGATGGGAAAAACAATAGGAGTAGATTGGGAATAATGTTGTAAATTAAGAGTTCTGTCTTGGACAAATTCAGTTAAGATGTCTATTAGACATGCAAGTGGAAATGTCAACTAGGCCATTGGATACATAAGTCTGGAATTTGGGGGAGTGAGTGTAGCTAAAGATGAGGTTCAAAGATTAAAACCTAATCACCCCAGTGCTAAGAGGTTGAGCAAAAGAGGAAGAAGAAACAAAGGTGACTCACTAACAGATGGTATAGCCAGGGAAATGGGAGAAAAAACAACCCAATGTAATATTCTGGCAGCAAAATAAAGGAAGGAATCAGTTTTGTCAGGTGCTCCACTGATAAGTCAGGTAAGATGAGGACTGAGAATTGACCACTCTTCTTACTCCTGAAATTGGAGCTTAAGTAAACAGTTTTTAAGTGGTATGGTGGTTTTTGCATTACCATGTTTAGGAGTAATTTTCATATTTAATTTAAATTCTACGTATGGTTAAAATAAATGTAACTATATACATACACCCATGTAATATTGTGAGGCATATAATTATTTATAAATAGTTTCTCAGGCTTATTATAAGCTAAAGTGGTCTTTCTTAACAGTAAACTCCAGTCCAACCCATTAGCATCCAACCCTAAGCAAACTGTGCAATTTATAGCATTCTTCAAAAGAATAAAACAATCAACTTGAGTGCACCATCAGGAAATAAATCAGTAGAGTACCACCTGTAGGAAGCCAAGCTAAGGATGTGGCCTAGAAAGTTAAAGGCATCTTTTTGCTGAAGTATTTGGGGTATTAAATCACCAACTTCATGTGTGCTCTGAAAGGCCATGCCCGATATAGTAGGCACAACAGCATGGCGAAGCTCGTGCATTGAGCCCATAATAATTAATGCCTGGGAGAAATGCCATAGGAGAAATATTAACCTGGCTTAGTGTAACCCTTCACTTAGAATGTGAGCCATATGACTCATTTGACTTACAACGTGTGACTACTAAATTCACAAGGTTAGATTTAAAAAAACAACACTCAAAATTGAGATAGTTGTAGGAATTTTGTCTTTCAAGAGAAAAATTATATACTGATTTCAATAATGCAAATATTTAACAACTGGCATAGCAAAGGTACCAACCAACCAAAGGAGACACTCAACCAATAAAAATGGCTGTCCAATCCATCAGCACAGCAGGACATTGTAAGCAGCCTGTATGTCCACTTTGGGGGCAGGCTAGCAGTGATATCCATCACTGGCACAGAGAATGTTTTTGAAACTTTCCATCTGGTGCCTTAGATACATTTATAACTCAAGCCAGAGTGTTAGTCATGACATATTTAGATGTAGCTTTTGATTCTGAGCAATAATTCTCCACTTGATCATAAACTCAGTTTACCAAAGCTAGTCCCAAGTAGCCTGGGCTGTAACTATGTATAGTGATGGATGTTAACTAGACTTAAAATGGTGATCATTAATAAACACAAATATCGAATCATCATGCTGATATGTTATGTGTCAGTTATACCTCAATAAAAATAGTTTATATTTACAATAAAAAGAAACCATTAAAAAATTTAAATGTCAAAACAAGAACTATGATATTTTAAAAAAATATATATGCAACAAATAAATAGATGACACCATATAATTGTTCATAAAGAATTTATTTTAAAAGTAATTCATAATGCATCAAAAGTAACATGGCCTGGTTACACAGTAACAGATACAGGTTTAATCTAAATCTGTCAGTGTTTTGCTTTGACAATATATGTTATAACAACCTCGTTTGAGGGTAAAGAAAAAAACACTAGAATAGAGGATGTCCACGTCAAATGCCCCAGCACTTGCCTTTCAAGGGGCTGATAGTGAGGAGTTCCCTGGGCTCAACTGACTCTTAGGGCACCAACTACAAGTGTGACCCTGGGCAATCTGTCTGTGCTCTGTTGTATGTGTTTCCCAATCTGTAACATGAAGGAAGGTAATTCCAGAGGCTCCTTCCAGCTATATGCATCCATTGTATTTTCATGTATTCTATTCTGTTTGCAATGCATTCCTGCAGTACCTTTCATCTCCACTTGAAGAGTAAGTTGCTAGAATGCCTTGGTGCTGGTCAACTATGTAAATCTTAACTCGTTCCTTTAATTATGCTTCAATTCAGTCTCTTTCTCGAGTTCTTTTCATTGCCAGTGGGCCAGCTCTTTAGCAAACATTTCACGAGCTGTCTCAATAATTAACAACTAATTAACAAGAAGGCCTTGATGCTGGGGTGGGGGGGTGCTTTCAAAAAGAAATGAGCAGGAATGTTGCTTAGCTTTCTGTGTTCACAATGTCCTGCCATTGTCATTATAATACGCTGGAGATGGCTGTTCCTTAGTAGTGTGAACAATCTCATTAAAGATCTCTACTGGAACAATCAATTCACTGTCAGGGGACCAAATCGATCTTCAAGAACAGTCATTGAGTTTCACGGTGCTTGTAAAAAATTGACAACCGGAAGTGTGCTTGAGTGTGGGCTATTTATTTCTCTGAGAAACACATTATAATCAGGTGGTATCTAAGTGCTCTGTTTGTCGCTCCTGCAGGCTGAAAATACTTACAACGAACTTCCTGACAAAAGTTTTAGCAGGATGCCCTCCCCAGATACATGGGGACAGTCATGCAAATTGCCTGCTGGTTACTTGGTCACTTCTGAATGTCTAACATGGTCCCCCTTTGACATTCCTTAATATGCAAATCTTACATCACATGGTCAGGTTTCCCTGGTAGGGCCATGGCGGGTAGGGCCATGGCGGGTAGGGCCAGAGCTGAGCACCTGTCTTTATGGAGGCTCATCTATCTATTGACCCCATGAGATGGCCTGGCAAAGGAGCTTTGCCCTGTGGAAGTGCTGAATATATGCTTAGCTGGAGAGTAGTTTGGGTGAGAAAGAGAGAACATTATATAGCTGCTAGTGGTAGAAACAATGGAAACCAAGAAGGGAGCATGGGGTCCCTGCAGTGGTGAATGGCTAGATTGGGAAGCAGCAAATGTGATTGGACAACTGGTCATTGTGCCTGAACAATAAGCCATAATTGAGGCCCCTGTTTAGTGAGTGGGCACAAGCATTTCAAGTCTTCATCACGATGGCATTAACCTAAGCCAGCTGCTGCAGTGTGCAGCCCCCAGTGAGAAACCAGGGCCAGGACTCAAGCCAGGCAAAATCCTCCCATCCTGCACCTATCAGGATGGACCACTGTGAGTTTCAACTTTATTCTCAGGAATAACAATACTAAAAATGTGCCTATATCTCTACACGTTGATCGCTACATTGGGCTCATCTTATTCCACTGATACTGTGGTATTCTTTTGATAGAGGGGAAAACAAGTTGAAGACTATGTCATTTCAGTGGAATGGGTTGAGTGGTAAAAATTAAAAAAAAAATGACCCAAATTAAAGCAGAAGCTTAGCATCTGGAAATAGGAACTCCTGACAGCATCCCTTTTTATATTCACAGGTAGTCAAAGGGCAGATATGGAACATCATCACTTTCCATATTAGACTGTTGTAAGGCAGACCTGCTTGCAATACATGAAATGCTATACAAGGAGATATAAATGAGATGTCATTTGTGGCACTATTATAATAGCAAAGAGGCATAAAACAATCTAAATGTACATCATGAAAATAGTTGAATAAATAGTGGTTCATTCATCCTATAAATTTCCACACATCAATTTTTTAAAATGTGGTTGACCTCTAGCTACTGATATGGAATGATTTACATGCTATATTGTTAAGTAAAAGAAGATTATACCATGAAGTCACTTTCAATAAAAGTAAAAGCAAAACTTATACATTCATGCCTTCACAGACCTATGAAAATAAACATAGAAAAATGGCCTGGAAAGATCTATCCTCAACTGTCAACAATGGACATATCTGCAGAGGAAAGTGGGATAGTGGTATGGGGTATTAGGTAAGAGGGAGTTCTTTTTATTATATATTTTGTATTGTTGAATATTTGTAATGAGAATGCAGTCTTATATTTTTTATTTAATAGAACACTTCTTTAATAATAGTGTTTAAAGAGATTTAATTAATGTATCAATCTCTCTCTCAGTTCTGCCATAAGCATCTACCATAAGCGTCTATTTGTTTCAAGAAGGTTTAAGATTATTGCAGCTGAATTCGAGAAAAAGCATGCAGCTTTTGACATTCGAAAGAAATGTCATGGCCAAGACAATAGTCTTCAAGCCAATCTAAATTTCTTTAACTTCCAATACATATCAGATTCATGATTAGAAGACTCTATCTATAGTTTCTTCCCCAATGCTGAAGAAGTAGTCCTTCCTGTAAGAATAAACATGAAGAGGGGAAAAAAGGGAGATGGGGAAGAGTAAATAGATAAGAGCCAACAGCTCAGGAAAGAAAACTAAAGATGAAGTTGAGATGCTTTGGAAGCATCCAGGGGTGCCCAACCTTTTGGTGTTTTGGGGCCACACTGGAAGAAGAAGAGTTGTCTTGGGCCACACATTAAATGCACAAACACTAGCAAACAGTGATGAGCAAAAAAAAAGGTTTTATGTAAATTGTATTGGGCTGCAGTCATAGCCATCCTGCACTGCATGTGGCCCATGGGTTGGACACCCCTCTAGACCATTTGGGGATATTGCAGGAGAAGGGAGATGACAACTTCTCCAGGCCTAATGCAAGGAACTGGTGGGCATTTAGGTTAACATGATCCAGGTACAGTGATGTGGAGGTGAGAGAAGGCAGTTCGTCACCATGAGTCCAAGACCAGGTTTCTGGTTTCTCACAACCAGAGGAGACCTTGTGGCCTAGAGAGGACCCAGAGTTTCTGAGTAGAAGAGGGAACTGGCAGAGACGGGGGGCTGTCAGGAGAAGCCACAGTGTGCAGAGACAAGTGATCAGGAGGTGGCTCCAGCCCAGAGCTCGGTCAGCACAGCAGGCTCAAGAATCCAGAGAGAATCCCACTCGGTAATCACCCTTCCACGGAGGTGTCCGTCTAGACATATCACAAGGACAGAGAGAGTCCCCATTGCCCCTGTGGTATGTGACACCGTCCAGGGGAAGAGAAAGGAAAGGGCATACCCAGAAAAGCTATTTATTTCAAGGGACAGATTTACCCTGAAGATAATTTTTATACCATTCCATATAATATCCA
This sequence comes from Pteronotus mesoamericanus, assembly GCF_021234165.1. Taxonomy (NCBI): domain Eukaryota; kingdom Metazoa; phylum Chordata; class Mammalia; order Chiroptera; family Mormoopidae; genus Pteronotus; species Pteronotus mesoamericanus. The sequence continues at coordinate 23,338,458 of NW_026555234.1, read as the reverse complement.
AATGAACTTAGAACAAACTATTTAACTGGAGAGGAGACTACACCAGAAGAAACTGGAATATTGTTTTTTGGCAAATATGAATTTTCTTAGATAGCCTGAGGGATAAGACAAACCTATAAAAAACAATGATCAGTTTTGAAGAAAAAAAAACACAACATTTTCTTTGCACCTCTCAGTTGTAGTGAGGGAATTTTGTGATATCTATCTATCTATACTAAAAACTTAGAAATACTCACTGAAGGCTATTTTAATAAGTAGACATTTATTTATTATTTTAAAATTTTATTTATTATTTGATGAATCTCTATCCCAGCATTTTAATGTGAGCCAAGCTGTTTATAACGCTTCTCTCTTTAATCATCTGTGTTTTTTTTTCTCTTCCATTTTTACTGTTCTTGGAAGAGGTCATTTATCTCTACTGGAAAACTGTTCAGCATCCAAGAAGTAGTATGAGCCCCAAATAGCACAGAAATTAAATTTCATCACAGCAAACTAAAAAAAAATTTCCCAAGTTTATCTGAGGTTTTAAATTGAATGTGTTTCTTTTTCCTTTAAACTGAGTTATTGGTTAGCTTCTGAAGGAAAATCACATCCACATGGGCAGACACACAGGTTTCTGATAACCTTGTTACCGTAGATTTTGATCTGCAATACATTTAACAAGTATTATAGTGTTGAAGTTTAAAGTACTTCGTTAGAACTAAATCTGCTATAAGGAAGTAGAAAGTTAAGAGCAGAATTAAATGTAAGCCAAATATTCAGAAATAAATAAGATAGAATTTAATGCTTGACGACATGAATTGGTAAAAAGACTCTCTGGATCTAGAGACATGAGATGTGTTCAAATCTTTTTCTATCTACTGATGCGAAGTGTACATTTGGGCTAGTCATTTGACTTCCCTATGTTTCCATTTCCTCACCTGGAAACAGAGATTGCAACCTGTAATCCACTGTCCCACAGAGTCGTTATGACTGGGAATGAACTGAGACAATGCACATGTAAGAACCTTGTAAAACGATGATACGATGCTCATGATGATGACTATCATCTGAGATGTTGACTTAAGGTAGTGCAAGGAGTAACTCAAAGGCGGGGGTGGGGGGTAAGGGGGTGGAACCAGGTCTTGATGACTTTGTAGCAATTTCCCCATTTTTTCCCTTCCAAATGTTGTGACTATTCTGTAACACTTAAGCTGTCTCTAAACAATTTTCAGAGCACTGTTAAGATGATGAGAATATAATAAGTGAATAAATTACTTGGTTAAGTGGAGCCATGTCACCGACTTCTACTCTTATTTTTCACCAGATTGACTTATCATCTTGTTTTTCCAGACCTACTAGGAAAAGTCAGGAGAAGGAAGTTAACTTTAATGGTGTGTTTGCAGGCATTTTTACATACAGGGCCCGACGGAAGTAACACCTGCTTGAGTGTGACTGGTAGAGTAACAATTTGGTGTAATAATTTAAAGTTTTAATTTGAATATTTCACCTAAAATGTCATAGGGTTTGCTTGAGTGTGATATTGTTGTGTTACAGAATTACATGCTAACGATTTTGTAGTAAAAGATTTTGTAATAAAAAAAGGGGGCATTATTTGTGAGGGACCCTGTATGTTATTTCATGTAATATTCACAGTGAGATGGCCTTTATTTCCATTTCACAGATAAGAAAACCAAGGCTTGGAGAGATTTGGTCAAGATCGCAGAGGTAGTGAGGAGAGATGCCACCATTGAGACCTGGAGCCGACCATACCACTGGGTTTTTCTCCACCATAACATTGTCTGCCCAGATGCCCAGTGGCTGAAACACAAGCGAATCTTAATTTTCTACCACAGAGGACTGAAACCACACGGATGGTTAAAATCTCAAATGTGTATTGGTCAGTAGATCCATATTCTTCCTTCAACCTTTAATAAGAAGTACTAAGTCGATTCTCTGTTTCTATCCTCTGCTGTTCAAAATCCCCCTTGAATTTTGGTGAAAGCAGCCAAGAAGACATAAAATGGACTGATAAAGAACACAGGAGGACGCCAAGGACTTTCCTCCAACTGGACTGCCGTCCCCAAGTAATCAAGGGCTGATTATGTAATTGGGGTAAAAGCCAATTAGAGCAGAATTTGTAAACACCCCATACCCTCCATGGGTAAAACTTAGGCCCCCAGTTTTTTCTTACCAGGGGTTCTAAGATACCTAGATTTTCACAAAGGAGTAAGGCAAGGGGCAGTCACAAGTTATTCTCAATATTTTAACAATTTTAACATAATTCACACATCTTAAGTAAAGGTGAACAGGCTAATATAAATGTCCAAATAGCTTGCTTTGGGCTAGAGTTCAAGACAAACTCATATGAAATAACTACCAGTACCTTCAACATAATAAAAACAACAACAAATGTTCACTTTCTCTATGCTAAGCACTTTGCTCTCATTGTCTCACCTAATTCCCAAAACAGCCCTATAAGGGAGACGACGTTATTCCCCTGTCATAGATGAGGAAACTGAGGCTCAGAGAGGTTAAATACCTTGCCTAGGTTGACATAGTAAGTGTAAGAGTTGAGGTTCACCAGTTACAATTAGTTCTCAGAAGCAATGCCTGGCAGATACGTATGTCTTTGAATAATAAAATGTGGGAAACATCTATATTAACTTAGTCAAGGTAGGGGAGAAACAAAAAGCAGTTCTTGACAGCAAAAAATTTGGGAAGAGCTGAGTTAAGCCATTCTGGAAATGACAGTCATTCTCTGGGTCCAGTAGAAATTGGAGTAGCTTGGGCACCTGGAAATTAGGTCCCATCCGTATTTGAAGAAATCACCAAAGAGATGCTAGACAACTGAACCTGGAAATGAGCATGATGTCCAGAAAGGACACACACACACCCCTAAAGTGGTTTTGCTGCAGAGATGGAAGCAGGGCTGGGTTGCCTCAGTTCTGAGGCTGTATTATTGCTGCTCTGGTTATTCAAACTTCCTGTACCTCTGTGAGAGAGCTTCACCAGGTATCACAACTTTTCAAGGCAACTTTCAGATCCCTTTTAAAGAGAAGAAGTACTCAATAGGAGTGTGGTCTCAGAAGCCAGACCACCTGGGTTTGAATCCAGGCTCCTTTGTAGCTGTGTGACCTTGGACAAGTTAACCTTCCGTGTCTCAGTTTCCTTATCTGTACAACTGAGATAACAACCACAATGCCTATTTGAGAAGGTGGTGTAGGTAAAAAAAAGTTGTGTTTTAAAGCATTTAAAATAAAATTTATTATTTTTTATTAAGATTTCATTTGTTGATTTTTAGAGAGAGGGAAAGGGAAGGAGAAAGATGGAGAGAAAATCAATGTGCTGTTGCCTCTCACACACCACCTACTGGGGACCTGGTCCACAACCCAGGCATGTGCCCTGACTGGGAATCGAACTGGAAGCCCTTTGATTCACAGGCTGGCGCTCGATCCACTGAGCCACACCAGCCAGGGCTGTAAAACACTTTAAACAATGGCTGGTACTGAGGAAGCACTGGATAGTTGCTAGCTATTATTATTGTTGAATGAAGGAGCCTGTGGAAACAGAAAAGAAATCTGTGTCTGGTTTTTGAACAAAGAGAAAACAATGAAAAAATCAGGTTGGAAAGGGTACCTGGGAAGTCTCTGGATCTGATAATACTTAGTTTCTTGATATAGGTAGTAATTACACAGATATTCATTTTACAAAACTGTATTAAGCTTTTCTTGGGGTTTGAGTACTTCTGTGTGTGTGTGTGTGTGTGTGTGTGTGTGTGTGTGTTCAATGTCACATCAGAAAATGACAAAGAGGAGGAAAAAGGGAGGAGAAGGAGGAGTGGGAGGGGGAGAGATGAAGAAGGTGAGGAAGAGGAAGGGCAAGATGGTGAGGAGAAAGGAGAAAGAGAAGCTCCAACCAGTGGCCAAGGCATTTTTTGCAGCAAATGGCCATTTCACAAAAAGTCTAAGCCAGGGTCTGTTTTTAATTCCTGTTTTTCAGGTGAGAAAACCTTGGCATGGAAAGCGGTTAAGTAGCACCTTGTTCAAAGTCAATGAATAGCTGAGCTGAAATGCAATTCCTGAGGAACTAAATCCTAATCATGGATTTGCTGACAGGCTTGCAAGGCGAGGCCTGGGCCGGGGACCAGGAGCTGGAGGCCGGGAGCCCCGCTTGAAAACTGGACAGCAGGTGTGTGTGGGTCATGAGCCAGCCACCCCTCCGGAAGAGCCCAGGTCTAGAAGAGATCTAGGTGCATAGCACCTGAGAGGAGGTTCTAGGGAGTCAGTCTGAGAGCATTAAAGAGGAGTCAAGAACCTGGATATACTGTGGCCAACTTGTAGGTGAGGAGAGCTCACATCTCAGCAGGCTAGGACAAGCATCTTGACAACCTGTCCATCAGCAGAATGGGCAGGGGTTAGTGGCGCTTCTGACATCATCATGGAGGGTGGGGGGCGAAATTCAGGCAGGAGGAGGTGATACCTTACGGCTACTTATCATCCACAGCTCCAGAAAAGAAACTCCTGGAGAAGTCCCACTGCTCACCAACATCCTGGCGAGAGGCTGGAGCGAGCTGGGTCCTGAGCAGAGACGGCTTTCAGAGCCAGAGGAATCATACAGGCTGGTCAGAGGCAAAGGCACTTTATCAAGATTATTTAAGTAATTAGAGGCAGAGGCAGAAGCAGAACACAAATTTCCTGCTCTGGGGAAATCTGAATAAGTCAGTGATTACCTATAATGAAAGAGACTGACTCAAAAGCTTGTGAGTGTTAAAAAAATACTGGTTAAGGTCTACATTAGGCTATCAATTTCAAAAATAAAGTTTATGTTCCCTAAAATAAAAATAAATGCACAGCACTGTAGGTCTAAGAAAGATTTCAGGATTCTCTCCCCCACCTCCCTCCCTATCCCTCCACCCCGATTTTAAGTAAAGCAGCTGCCTGGGTCAGGCACATAATTGATTTCTAGAGATTAGCAGTCAGCAAGACCGGAAACCCTGCCCTTGATGTGCTCACAGACGAGCAGGCTCAGGGAGGGAGGGAGAGAGGAGACAAGAGAGGAAGGGAGGGGATGGGAGAGGAGGGGAGGGGTGGTGAGGGAGAAAGAGACAGAGGAGGGGAGGGGTGGGGATGGACGAGATTGTTATTAAGTTAATACTCATATAAAAATGAGTGGCTTTGAGAGCTGGCTGGTGTGGCTCAGATGGTTGGGCATCGTCCCACAGGGTGAGGGGTTGCCAGTTCTATTCCCGGTCAGGGCACATAGCTGGGCAGCCCCATCGATGTTTCTCTTGCACATCAGTATTTTCCTGTTTCTCCCCCTCTCCTTCTCCCTCCCTTCACCTCTCTCTAAAAAATAAATACATATTTTTTTTTAAAAAAAATGAATTGTTTTGAAAGAGAAAGCAGACTGCTAGGAGAGTAAGCGCCAGGTGGATTACACTACAGGACGAGGGAGTTTGTTCTTGGCTTCCTTCCCATCCCCAGATGAACTCTCAAGTATAGAATGTTCTCTTACTACCAAGGTTTGCCTCAGCCTTGACTACGACATCCCAGAAGCTAGAGACTAGCTGAATCTTCAGTGTAAGCATTACAGCCTCCGAAACAGATTCCTGGAGCCCTTAGGAGGAACTTAGACAGTCTTTCAAAGACAGGAGCCGCATCTCCTGAACACCCCAAACCCACAGCACACCTTTCATAGGGAACGCAGTTTCTAGTATCTAGCAAGAGGTTGCCTGCTGGGAACATGTCACTCTGTTCTTTTAATGCAAGTGCAACGATCTTCATTGGAACGCAAGCTCATGGGCAGGGCGTTTCAGTCCTGTTCCATGCTCTTTCCCTGGCACCTGGAGGACATCTGGCACCCAGGAAGTGCCCCGGCACTGCTTTGCAGGATGAATCAGCACACTGTCATGAAGAATTTCCCTGTTCATACCCAAAGTCAGGTTTGAAAGCACTTGCTATGTGCCAGGGAACCAAAAGAAATGGAAATCAAATAGAAATTGGGCAACGGAGGCAAATTTATCACTTGGAAATTCCCCAGCTGCACTTTCATTATTTATTTACATGCAGGCCAGGTTGGGAGCTCTGGCAAGTCATGCTGGCTGCGAGGAGCCCTGTTGCCTGGAACTCCCCAGCCCTGAGGAAGCATCGTGGGACCTGGGAATTTGGAAGCTCCAGAATGAAGACACCGGCAAAGGATGATGGGGACAGGGAGGACATGCCTTTCCCGTGTGGAAGTTACAGTCTACGGGGCAGATGGACATTACACAAGGAACCTGATCATGACAATTGTGGTCATTGCCATGGGGGCAGGGCACAGGAAGCTTTGGGGGTGGGTGTCTCATGGGGATCCTAACCTCATGGGTTTGTGGGAAAGATTATGAGAGGCTTGCGTGTGCATTATGTTTAAGCTGAGAACTGAAGGTTAGTAGGCAGGCAAAGTGTTGGGGGCAGCTTGGCTTCAGCCATGAACCAAGGTGGACTTTGGCATGTTGGAGGAACAGTGAGAGGGGGTATGGCCAGAGCACAGTGAGTCGGAGAGAGAAAGGGTGTCAGAAACCAGGCTCCCAGGGACATTTCAGTCATGATAAAGAGCGAGGGGTAGCCCCTGAAGGGTTTAGGAGAGAGGATGGGATAAAGCTCACCCATCAGATTTTTTTCTTCAGAATGATCATTCTGCCTGTGCTTAGTTTGGGACTAAGGATGACGGATACAAAGATGTGCCCGATGCCGTATCAGCCATCAGGAATTCCCAGGCCTTCGGATTATACTTGCGAGGCAGCATGACACGTGCACGAATTCAGCCTCCTGCGTCAGCGTGCAGCGGAGTCCCCCGGAGAGCTTGGTGAGACTCAGCTCTCAGGGCACCACGACCAGAGTTCTGATTTCATGCTTTAGGGGAGGGGGTGAGGCCTGAGGATCGGCGTTTCTAACGTGTTTCTAGATGATGCTGAGGCTTCTGGTTTGGGGACCACACTTGGAGAGCCCTAGGCTGATTCGAATCCTATGCCTGGAATTATCTCTGACTGATGGGGAGAGAGGATTTTGGAGAATCACAGCTTGAGCAGAGTTTTACAGAATGAATTGATGTTCATTAGACAGACAAGGCAAAAGAAAGCCTATTCCAGGTATGGGGAAAATGATAAACAAAGAGGCCAAGTAGCTTGGTTGAGTCCCAGAAACCACAGGTGAGGAAGATGAAGTTGGCACATCCCTGAATAAGTGCAGCAAACAGGATGACGGAGAGGAACCGGCTGAACAGGCACCTATCCATGGGGAGAACGGAGCATGTTTTGGAACCCCAGTCACAAGCAGAGAGAGGGACTGGCTGTGGGAAAAGCTGAGTTTCCTTTCCATGTCTTTGTGAGTCCGAGTCACCTGCACGCTATTTTTCTTTTGCTCTCCGAACAAGTTACAGCCTTTTTTCTCCCTTCGGTGGCTCCTACCATAGGTTTCCGTATTCACTGGAGCTCCTGCTTCTGCCAGCCTGGGAGAAATTTGGTCACTTTAATCACCACCGATGTCAGTAAAGCAGCTTTCTTACTGGGAGGCACGATGTGGGGTGGGAGAGGGGTGGGGTAGGGAAGAGGGGTGCTGAGGCTACCACTGAGGAGACGGCACAGGCTGCTAAAGAAGGCACTAGAGAGAGGTGGGCCCATGCGCCGTGCCTGCCCAAGGCCCTGGGAGTTTTGTCTGCGGTGCTTGATGACCACACACGTGGAGTACATTGTATCTGTCGCCTGCTGCCCTTGGCCCTCCCTGGCAAGGGCCAGTGGAGTTCACTCTAACAACATTTGCTGGGAGATAAGTACGCGGGGTCAGAGAGCAAGGAGGAGATGGAGTTGGCCTGTCCCTGTCCTTGTACTGGGAGCTGTGGGGCCCTCTGCTAAACGTCTCAGGGCTCTCTGCTGTTTTGGCCTATGTCGCACTGCAGCTAAGCCACCCTCTTGGGACAGTTTGGTCAGGCCTCCGAGGTACCTGAGGTCTCAGCAAGAGGAGGAGGAAAGCATTTTGTGTTTCCAGCCATGGCACTGAGTCTGTGCAAAATCAGAATGGAGGCGGGGAGGCGATTTGTTGAGGAGGTGCTTGCTCCTGTGGTTTCAAGCAGTTGTTTTCAAACATCTGTGCCCGGACCAGCTGCCTCAAAATTGAGGCACCTGATAGACATTTAGATTCCTGACTCCACAGGCCTGGGGTGCAGTTCACTGTTATTGAAAGGCACCCAGGTGAGGCTGGTGAGTCACAAGGTTTTGAAAGGCTTGGCCTGAAGGTCTGAATGCAGAGGAGACCTTGAATGAGGCGGTTGTCTCTGAGGACTGGGCGTCCACAGCTTGAAGCTCAAATGCAATCACGCTCCTTGGTATTAACCCAAATAAACTGAAAACTCAAGTCCACAGAAAAACCTGCATGTGGATGCTTATAGCAGCTGTATTCATAATTGCCAAACTTGGAAGTAATGAAGATGTCCTTCAATAGGTAAATGGATAAATAAACGAGTGCATCCAGACAATGGACTATTGTTTAGCACTGAAAAAGAAGTGAGCCATCCAGCCATGGAAGGACATGGAGGAAACTTAAAATGCCTGTTGCTAAGTGAAAAAATCCAATGTGAAAAGGCTACATAGTGTATGATTCCAACAGTACGACATTCTGGAAACAGCCGAACTATGGAGACAAAAGAAAGATTAGTGGCTGCCTGGGTGGGTGGGTGGGGGATAGGCAGAGCACAGGGCAGTGAAGCTATTCTATATAATACTGCAGTGGTGAGTCCTGTCATTACACATTTGTCCCAGGCCATAGAATGTACACCAAGAGTGTGCCCAATGTAAACTGTGAAATTTAGGTGACAATGATGTATCAATATAAGTTCATTGATTCTAACAAATGTACCACTCTGCTGGGGTGTGTAGATAGTGGGGGGGCGGGGCTGTGTATGTTGGGAGGCAGGGAGTCTATGGGAAATCTCTGTGCCTTTTGCTCCATTTTGCTGTGAATGAGAACTGCTCTAAAAAAATAAAGCATATTAATTTAAAAACAGAACAAAACTAGGCAGCAGACTGGGTGGACCTTCTGGCCATAATTTGCCAATTCTTGCTTAATCGTATCCACTGACGCCCGCAATTGAGAACTGCAGTTTTGCTTTCGGACTTCATTTGTCACTCTGTGTGGCTACCATCCGTCTCACGCAAATGGCTACCAATGTTGGCCAACCTCAACTCCGAGAAGACCTATTACCAGATGGTTCCAGACACAGGGGTGTTGAATGGAACTCTACAGCAGGAATTCCTTGTCTTAAGGGCAAATGATAAGAGTGAGTCTCAGTCTGCAAAGAAAAGTCGGGGTCCTTAGCCCCCAGCAGGCAGCTCTGTGAGCATCTCAGCCCTCACACAGACCGCTGGGTTGCCATCACTGAATGAGTCAGTAATGGGTTAACACCCAAGCCCCAAACTAGTTTTAGTTCCAGTGCACCTTTAAAAAAACAACCTGGGTCTGGATTAACAGTCAAGAAAATAACCCCTCAGGAAAGTGTTCTATAATAAAAGGATCCTATTTCCACTCCACCCTTCACCTTTTTTTAAAATTCTGAAACAGGCTTAGAAGACGGTCAGGCTGAGTGAGTGATGAGTCAGACATTTAAGCAAACAGGTTTGCCTGCCTTGTGCTACTTGACACCTGCTTCAGCGCTCAGCGGTGAGGGTAGGGCGCATTCAGACACAGGCAGGCAGGGCTTGTCCAAATCCGGGAGGTAGCTTAGCCACCCACAGCGTTGGTATTGGCATGGCCACCGTGCTTTAAAGCTTTGACCTGAGCTGTGTAATTGCTGACCCTCCTAAGAGTAACTGCTTACACCTGTACAATGTTTGGTGCCACAAGCCAGATGTTGAGGCAAAGAGGTGCCCTGACCCCTCTGCCTTGAGAGGTCTGAGGAGAGTTTACTCTACATTCTGCACTGCTCCCCTCAGCTGGAAACAGCAGGACTCAAAGAGCAAAGCTGGAAGTAAAGAGAAGACATTTGCTACATTCAACCACATTACATTGAATCCTTACCTTGACTCTACAGGGCGGGTATTATTCTCCCCAATCTACAGAACGGAAAACTGAGGCCCAGAGAGATGATGATTGTCCAATGATCCAAAGCTAGTAAATAGCAGGAACAGGGCCAGAAACCAGTTTTCCTGTCTCCCAGGGTACTGCTTCCTCCACAGAACCCTCTAGGGAGGACCTCCCCTCTGACCTGGAGCAGCCCGTGAGCATCCGGAAGTTTCTAGGGAAGTTGGAGGGGGCATTGCTTTAGGGTTATACTCTGAAGTAGCTCCAGAGTAACTGTGGAGATCCAAAACAAGTCTGAATACTGATACCACCCTCTTGTAAATCTAGTATACTGGGTTGGATGCCAAGCAAGTGAGTTCCCAGACCCACAGTGGGTGAGTAGGTTGAATTTGTTGTGCTGTGGACAGCATGGGTTCATCTCATAGGCCCTGCAGTCAAATGTGGCTCCCAGTGCATATGATCTATAATTTTACTCATGATTACCCCTAGGGATTTATGGCCAGGTAGAAATGGAGGACAGCCAATTCACACTGAATGAACAGCAATCACATGGGAGAAAATAGGATAAAGGAATGAGAACTTCCAGTACATACTAGGAATTTTTAAAGGTCTATATCCTTTGACCCAAAATTGTAAATTGCTTGCAAACATGACCCCAATTCTCTGCCCCTTCCTGTATCCATGTCCTTGACAATGTGACTTTACAGCTGCTCCTCTTCAAGGGTGGAATCTATTTCCCCACTGCCCTTGTGACTTGCTTTGCCCAGCAGAATGTACCAGAGGTGATGGTGTGCCAATTTCAAGTCTTAGACACTCTGCTTGCTCCTTTGGAATCCTGTCCAGCCATCACATGACAAACTGGGGCTGGCCTGCCAGAGGATGAGACCATGTGAGGCACAGACAAGCTGTCCTAGATGATGGCATCATAGGCAAGATGTCCCCCACCCCATCGAGCAGATAACTACAGATGCATGACGCAGGGCAGTCTAGATAGTAAGAACCACCTAGATGGAGCTAACCCGAACTATTGACTCCAGAATCATGAGCTAAACAGATGCTGGTTATTTTAAGCCACAGGTTTTGGGCTAGTTTGTTTTGCAATAACTTTATGGTATTCTCAATAACTTTTTAAAAAAGATTTTATTTTATTTTTTTAGAGAGAGGAGAAGGGAAGGGGAAAGAGAGGGAGAGAAACATGGATGTGCAAGAGAAACATCGATTGGTTGCCTCTTGCACACCACTAAGTTGGGACCTGGCCCACAACCTGGGCATGTGCCTTGACTGGGAATTGAACCAGCAACCTTTGGGTTCACGGGTTGGCACTCAACCCACTGAGCTACACCAGCCAGGGCGTCAATAACTTTTTTGATAGGAACTCATCCTAGTAACACAATCAGAAATTTCCAACAAAATGTATATGTATAGAAAGGTTCATCTCAGTGTTAATTATAATAGCAAAACAATCTTTGTGAAAACTTAACCAATAATGAGGGATTGGTTAAATAAATCTTAATGTATCCATACAATGCAATTTTATAGGGCAACTATTTAATGCACCGACATCGAACAGCCTGTGGTACAGCCACCCTGCAGAAGACTCTGCAGATATAAAAAGAAATAAAGAATATCTCAACGTCCTGCAGTAGTCTCCAGGATATTGAGTTTTTAAAAAATGATTGAAAAAGTGCATATCTGGGTTGGGGGAGGAAGTATGAATAGGTAGAACATGGAGAAGTTTTAGAGTTTTGAAACTACTCTGTATGGCACTGTAATGGAGGATACACGTTATTATACATTTGCCAAAATCCATAGAAGCTGTAACACCAAACATGAACAACACTAATGCAAACTACAGACTTTGGGTGATACTGCTGTGTTAATATAGCTTCATCGGTAGTAATTCTCTGGTGCAGGACTGAGGTTGAGGAAGCTGTGCATGTGTGGGGGAGGGGAATAAGTGGGAATTGTGCCCTTCACTTGATTCTGCTCTGCAAAAAATCTTTTTAAAAATATGCATACCTTATCTAGAAAAGGGGAGAATAGCAAATATATGTATTTACTTATATCTGAAATGCAAGGAAAGAATAAAACGGCACTTAAATGGGTATGTGTAGGAAGGGTGAGGGAATAAGTTAGAATGTATAGAAACAGAAGCCAGACTTCTCTAAATGTCCCTTGGTTTATAGATTAGACCTTGAGACTATGTAAATATTTTCTGTAATTATGAAATAAAGATGTTTTAAATCCTCAGAGATAATAATCAAATGAAAATAACTGAACAGTGTATAGAATTAGTGGCATAACCGCACAGGAGCCATTTCAAATGACTTTAAAGCACAGTAGGTCGACAGGACCCCCAGAAGGATATAAACTAAGGCTAAAAAAGAAGCCTTGAAAAATCTTAAATTGATTTCAGTAATCATATTGTTGGTGGTAGTGCTGGCAAAGTTATTTTGAGACTGTTGTATATATACTATAGAGAAAGACTCTGGATAATTATGTTGGTGTTCAGAACCAGAAAGGAATGAGTCTCAGACATAAGCTTAATAAGATTAAGTTGAAAACCCATAGTCCTGGAATTAAATTGTAATATTAGTACTGACTTTTGATGTATTTTATCTTTAATTTAAAAAAATTCTTAGGCCCTGACCAGTGTGGCTCAGTTGGTTGGGTGTTGTCCTGCAAAGCAAAGAGTCACTGGTTCAATTCCCAGTCAGGGCACATGCTGGGTTGCGGGTTTGGCCCTCATTTGGAGGTAAGAGGTAACCAATCGATGTTTCTCTCCCTCTCGCTCTCCCTTCCGCTCTCCCTCCCTTCCTCTCTCTCTAAAAATAAATCAATAAAATTTTTAAAAAATTCTCGGCTCTGACTATTAAAAAGACCTAAAAACAGTGACTAACCCAACAGCATTGAGAGCCCTTAGTACTCAGATTGTGGTCCTTAAATACTGGTTTGTATCAAAAGGACTCCTTGAGGAGTTGGCTGAGTAGACGTCTGAGATAAAAAATACCTGACGCAAGTCTAAATTTCATATCATATCAGAAAAAGAAGGAAGCTTCAGATTACGAATGTCATCAATGGATGCAGGAGCCAATCGGAAGAGGATCCCACTTGTCAAAAACAGCAAAATGTATCGATAGGGCTTTAACTGCAATAAACTAAATTTATGAGTTCATAATGATAATAACTTTTGAAAATGCATTCCTCCTTTCTAACAGATACTAGGAAACCAAACTCATTTTAAAAATATTTGGTAAATCAAGATAAAGAATCAACCATTTATCTTGTCTTTCTTTACAAAATGTCATTCAGGATGTCAAATAGTTGAGAGGAAGTTTATAAAATGATTCCAGCTAATACATAAGCAACTAAGAGTTAAAATACCATTATTTTGCAATTCCTAAGAAATAAATGGACCGAGGCAAAAATTGTAAGTGGGGCTGACACCATAAAAGAGAGAGTCAACCAGACCTCACGTGCCTGCTTGTGGAAGTCCACAACACCGTCTATGAAGTGTTCTTACCAAAAGAATTGAATGTGAATCTGATGGAGCCTCCAGCTCTAACCACCAATTCGCAGAAAATACAGGGAAACAGGAACATGTCAGATTATCACACTACAGCGCACAGATGCGATCAGCAAAACCAGGCCAACTCTCAAAACAGATGACCCTGTTTCTTCATCAAAAATAGAGACCGAAGATGGAAGGGGAGGTTATAGATTAAAAGATTTAAATAAAAATCTTTTTTAAAAAGATATTTTAAAAATGTATAAACCAATTTCAATAATAATAATAATGATTATGAATGAATCAGAAAATTTAGACCCTGGATGATAAAAAATTGTCAAATTGCTATTAGCATTTGAAAAATTGAAATAACACAAATTATTTATTGTGAATCTATTATGTGTTCAGCATCACATGAGGCCCCAGGCATCAGTATGTCATTGAATTACCACAGCAACCCCGTGGATGGCTGTCTCATTTCTCAATGAGGTCCCAGAGGCAGGAAGAACTTTCCTCAAAGCCATTCAGCTACTGAGCCACCAAAACATGTGCTCACCTCTGATAGACACTCACTTAACTCCTTTGCTGTTGTAGCAAAGCACTGTCTCCAGCTGAAATGTGTAAGGACCTTGGAAACATTTGGTCGATTATGGCAGATTCTTTCAGAGGAAGTTTGTGAAATAACTTAAGATAATGATTATGAAGACTTAGTAGCAACTTAGAAGTGTGTTTATAATGAAACAATCACAGAAATTTACATGTATTCTAATTTTAACTACTATTTAACTAATTTTAACTAATATTTAACTAAATATTTAACTAATATTTAACATATAGGTAGGGCCAAATACTGAAGGGAACAGAATCAAATGACAGACATTGTTTTAGGGTGACAGGATTTAGATACATTTTATTTTGACTTTGTAGTTTGTTTTTTAATGTTAAGTTATTGTTACAATATGTAAACACCCAGCCCAGGTTCAGAAAATATTTTCTGATCTATGTTTTATTTCTTTAGGATTCCATTTTGGTTAAAGCAGTATAATTTCTATTGCCACTGTAATAAATTGCCACAAATGTGGTGGCTTAGAACAACACACACTTATTATCTTAATAGTTTTGGAGGTCATAAGTCCAAAAATAAGGTTCAGTGGGCCAAAATCAAGGAGGCTGCAGGCCTGCCTTCCTCCGGAAAGCTCCAGAGGAGAGTTTGTTCCCCAGCCTTCTCCAGCTCATGGGGCTGCCCACATGCCCAGACTCGTGGCAGCTGCCTCCACCTTCAAAGCCAGCAGTGAGATGTCTCATCTCCTCACTGCTTCTGCTTCCATGGTCACATCTTCTGTAACTCTGACCCTCCTGCCTCGCTCTTAACAAGGACCCCTGTGATTACACTGAGCCCACCTGGATAATCCAAATAATCTCCCATTTCAAGAGCCTTCTGGTGACTGCATCGGTAAAAGGAGTCCCTTTTACCCCGTAAGGGAACACAGTCACAAGTTGTGGAAATCAGGACATGGACATCTTTGGGGGGCCATTTTTTACCTGCCATAGGTAGATCTCTCCACCATGTGGCTCACAGGTTGCAGGGTACTGTGTGTTCCTGCATGCTGCTGACAAGATCATAACCAAATGGGAGAAATGAATCATGGGAAAGTAGGCACTGTAACAGGGCAGAGGACAGGTGAGTTGCCAGTGAGCATCCCTGGAACTGCCTGAAATCCTGGGGTCACATCTAGGGTTCGGTCAATACTTCCTGGGAAGTAGCAGAAATGGGGTTGCTGATAGGCGGGGTGTTCACGCAAGGCCAACTCCCATCAGGTTTGCCTGAGCAGTTAAAAAAAAAAAAACAGACAAAAAAAAAAAAAACCCAACAAAACCTGACACCTTCCTGTAACTGTAGCTATCACAACATAAAGTGCTTGTGGAGTCAGGAGTGTGAAGCAGGAACCAGGCATTTCTTGCAGTTCCCCAGTGGCTGACAGGAATCTGAAGAGAGCCCCTAAATGCTTCAAGTTTGGAAAAGAGGGCCTGGGAGCCCGGAGTTCCTCTGGGACAATCAAAGCACTGCGGTGGGACAACTGGGACAGGTATAGCAATAACCCAAATGTCAGGCAAAGTACTGGACTGTTTGGGGAGCCAATAAAATTGTTCAACTCCATCGTATGTGCAGTGGTAGCACTCATGCCTCCAAACCCTCTCTAGGTCGTTGGTGTTAGGGAAGGGGCCTTTGGGGCTCCTCACCTTCACCACCACTTCCTTCTCTGAGCTCATTTCCCACGATTACTCCCGCGTCTGAGCTGCCTTGCTGTTCCTCCATGGGCTGCCCCTGTTAGCACGTGACTTCCTCCAAAAACACCTCCCCTACAAGACTCACACTTGAGGGTCAGAAAAAAATTATGGTACTGAAACTCTATATATACATCTTCAAGTTGAACAGCAGACCTTTCTATTCTTAGAAGCCCTCCAGTTACACTCCCAGTGAATCTCCTGCCTTGTGTCAACATCCCCTCAATCTGGTTTTAGACTTTCGTAGTCTCCATTTCCTCACGCCTCCTCTGGTGTCTCTCACGGCCAAACTCAAACCCACTCACTTTCCGATGCAGGTGAATTCCTCTCTACCTCCCTGTATGGTTCTGGACCTATCACTGCGTAAATGAAGATTCATTACTTGCCCTGACAAGCCCTGGGCCATCCATTCCAGATGTTACCCTCTGAGCAGCAACAAAGAACTAGACATAGGCGTTGAAAGTGACCTTTCTTCTCTGCTTCCTCTAGCCTCTGAAAGAGAAAGGGAGCACTGAAGAGGTAGATCCCTGCCTGAATTTATACAGGCATACTGTATGCCTGTATAAATTCAGGCATACTGTACGTTGGGTTTTAAATACCAATTCTCCTCACATTATACAGCCAACAAGGTAAGGAAAGCCTCAACTTAGGGACCAAAATATCCAGTTTCCAGTTCCAATGTGGCCAAGTGACCTTGAGTAAGTCACCTCATTTCACTGAGACTTGGTTTCTCTGCTGGTCAAAAGTCACAATTATGTCTCACAGAGTTGTTGTGATACTTAAATAAGACTATCTAAGAGTGGTAAAGACTGTCAATGAATAGAGGACAGTTAATGAACTATTATTTATGCAGTTGATGATCAATCAACAAGGTAAGTTGTTGGATGGTTGGTTGGTTGCTTTTCCCACACTGCGCATCAGACAGCTGAGGGATAAGGGAAACCAGAGGAGTTGACCCAGTGGTCAGTTCAGTCCATGCTGGTGTGGGAGTCAGGCTGTCCTAACGCCAGGTGCACACAGGCCACCCACACGCAGGGGGTAATGGGGCAACTGTGGGTGGCCTTGAAAAGCAACTGTCACTTTCCACAATTTTAGAGAAAAAGAAGAGAGTGATGGCATCATCGGCTGGCCCCAAGAAGGGGCTGACATCATGGGAGTTGGCCAGGCCTTCTTCACATGAGGCCTCTCATCCCTCAGGGCAAAGCCAAACACAGACTAGGAAAGCACAATGCGATGCTCCCTTTTATTGTTGGGTCACTTTTCATTGACTGCTAAAAATTATATTGTTGCCTGTAACTTAGAAACCCTGATTTCCACAATTTCCTGATTTCTTTATTATCACTTCTGACTTGTTTTTCCCTTTAATCAACAGGTTTTAAGCTAAGCAAGTTCTTGGTGACATAAGACCTATGAGATACTTTATAAAGGACCATGGGCATGGCCAACTAAGTTTAGGACATAGACCATTTCCATTTAGGAACCACAATGTGCATCAGCATTTTAGAGCTCTTAAGAAGTCCTGGAGTAAAAACATCTGTTAACTTCATTTAATTCAGTGTTTTCCAGCTTATCCTCTCATAAAATGCTCTTTTTTTTTTTTTTTTAATTCCTAAAGGACACTTCTTAACATCCAATGGAAATAGTTTCCAAAAGAGAAGATTTGAGATATGCTGTTTCTCGGGACAATTCCATCTGTCCACAGATCTTTGTTCACCCTTGTTCTCACTGCCCTGTGCTCAGGAAGGTCAGCTTGTCTGAATGGACTCAGGAGTGCCTTGTCTTCTGACTTTTATTGGGTCCAACCAATGGGTGGAGATCAGAGGACAGGCAGAGAGTAAGGTCAAGGTATGTTCTTCTCCAGCTCATTCCTTTCAAGATTGCTGCCTATTGCTCCTTGAAGGCCACAGTGACCCTCTATACACAGTTATTCTCTCCAGGTAATCGGTCCTTCCTCCTGCCCCTTCGGGCCACAGTTGGCACCTGCTCCTCCAGGTCGCTAATCCCAGCTTCCCGCTCCATCCCTGGCCACTCTCCTTTAACCCTGCCCACACGTTGATAAATTTTCCCTCTCAAACACTCTTCTGCATTACCCCAATTTGCATATACTCCCTTTTTCCTGCTAAGGCCCTGACCAACACACTAACCCTAAGTCCATGAGGAGCTAATAAAAAAGTCTAACACGGTTACATAAGGGAAATATTTTAAAACCTAGTTACTAGCCAATTGCAGTTAGAATCCTGTAAGATGTGCAAAACAGAGCCCAGCCCGCCAGTGCAATATTTTGCTCCCCTAAGCGGCTCAGCCTGAGGTCACTGGGCCTTTAGTTCCTGTCCTGACTCATCACACATTACAACCTCGCAGACTTAAAAGGGCTTTTGACAAGGCCACATCCATGAGTGCCCAGCATACCCTGAGCTATTGACAAAAGATGTCCAATTTCTTTTAGGATATTAGATTTCTAAGTTGAAACACTGGTTAGGAAGCTTAATTAAAAAAAAAAAAAAAAGCAGCTTGAGACCAGAGGCCAGTAATAGAGGGCGCCTGCAGCGGGTTCTCCTACGTAAATGGGACAAGCCCTCACGCGCGTCCCTGCCAGGGCTTTTGAAGACTGATGAAAAAATCCAATAGATAGGACCTTTGTCCTCAGTTGATTGTCAGTCACCTACTAATGTCTACTGAGTACAAGCACTGAATGTTCTAGAACCAGGGGGCCTGGTCAAAGGAGAAATAGAAACAAATGAAAATACTGACCCCTTCCCTTGAGGAATTTACGAGTATCATCAAAGGAAAATTTATACTCTCAACACTTGAGCCCAATCATATAAAACTTAAAAATAGGTATTACAAAACAGTATAGATACCTAATTTATATATAAATAAAAATCTTTATGTTTTGTTCCATGTTGAGGCCAGGTTTTATGTATCTGTCCATCTGAATACAAAAAAAAAAGGGGGGCAATTTTAGAAGTAGCATGAGGAAAGGAATATACTGTGAGTTTTAGAGTTCATTATTTGGGTTAATTTGCATGAGCATAGGTGATTTCATCTTTCTAAGATCCCCTCATCGGAAAAATAAATAAAATAAATGAAATGCGGTAGACAGGCACAGCTGTCCTGAAGACCGGGTGGACTAAGGAACACAAAGGAGCCTGACCCAGCCGCGCTGCGGAGGCTCTCGTTAGATATCAGCTCCCCTCTCGTCCTTCAGACAAGAAATAGGCTCCAAAATCTATTTTTAGTTCATTTGTAAAAGCTTTATGGATAAAGTAATACTTTTAAAGGCTTTTGATCAATAAAAGGGAGTGGGCCAACAGAAATTATGACCCGTTAAGGTACTGCCAGAGGGCGGAACTCAGGGAATTGAAGTAAAACCGAAGTGTCTGCGTAAAGGTTATGCCATCCGTTCTGTCGCCTCCCGAGGAAATTAGACCAGTCCAGAGAAATTTGTAAGGGCATTTCTAGAAGAGTAGTCCCATAACCTACCTAGGCAATATCTTCTGGAGTCTCTCAAGCTTTATCTCCAGCTCTCTGGTTCAAGCACTTGTCCCGAGTTTTCGACACAGATTTCCCCCGCAGTCTCGGGCTCAGCGCGCTGTCCCCAACCCCACGGCCCGAGACAGTGTGCACCTACTGCGCGCCGCGGCATCCTCCACTTCCCTGTAAGCCGTTATCTGTACCACCCCCACCCTCGCCCGCTTTCTTCCTAGTCTTCAAGAAAGTGTTATGCAGGCACCAGATTCACCTGGGAAGGAGACGGGAAAAAAAATTCAGTTTGGGTCCTGAGGTAACTTAATCCCAGGAAAAACTTAAAAAGCAGCTGGACAAGAACTGGCCCTCTTGTGTAGAAGAGCTGGAGAGCCTCCAAGGCCAGTCCCCACATTGCTCATGACCGTGTGTGCGCGTGCACGTGTGTGTGTGTGCGCGCGCGCGCGTGACATTTGCAAACTGTTTGCTTCCTGGGGACTGTATCCTCCATAACATCCTGTGAGTTAGCCAGCTGACGAGGTGACCTCTGATGACTGCAAATACTGTCATACCCAGGGCGTCACACAGCATTGAAAAAGAGGCAACATGCATTCCCAAACCACAACATAGTTGATCTAGCAGGAAGGGACAGAGCCACTCTCTAAACTGGCGAGAGGCTGGGGAAGAGCCGGCCCAGAAGGGTTTTCTTGTTTGTTTCCTGGGGCTGTGCCCTATGGACTGTGATAATTAGGGGACAGGGTGGGGCCCTGTAGACTGAAAATGATAGGAAAGGTGCTACCCTAATTACTGGATTTTATTGGGATGATACTTGAGGTGTGGTTATTACCATCTGTTGAAGTTCATTTAACTAGACCTCATAAATGGCATGCGAGGGCTATAAATAGAAATGGGAATATTACAGGCTGCCCTGAAGCCTTTAAGCGAATGCCATTTAAAGACCAGGTCCAAATGGTCATCCTAAATTATAGAGATGTGCTTGGTGTTTTCGCAGTGGAATCATTTTTTGGAAAGAAGATACCCTTGAATGCATGGCCCTCTCTGATGTATCCAGTGAACCTTGAGCACCAGGGGCCAAGCATATCTGGGCCTGGCCCCCACGAGCTTGATCGTAATTGCCCACTAAAGTGCCTACCTGCCCAGCTTGGCTGTAAATATGTGACAGTTTCTATGACTCAGAAAGTGTAAGGTGCTCTGAAATCCCATGGCATGGACAACTGATGAAATAGGAAGGTCATGGAAAGCTTCCTTGAGGAGGTGACACCTCAGGCGAGACCCAGGTGGAGCGGTCCACCCATGCCAGAAGAGAAAGATGGCGGTCCCGCCTCCAGCACTGCCCACCAGGTTGGTGCCTCTCAGACTGGAATGGGTGTCCAGGTCACCTGAGTGTCTTCCTTAAGGGCAGGCTCTGATTCAGTAGGGTCTTGGGGGCACTGAGAGCCTGTATTTCTAAATAGCTCCCAGGTAATGCTACTGGTCCAAGGATTACTCTCTGAGTAAGCAAGGTACTAGATGACTATCTAAAGTATTGCAGTCAGATTTCTATACTTTAGTCTTCCAGCCTGTAAAATGGGCTCCCAAGGATTGGAGAAATATGAGTGTGGATCCATCTATAACATGTTTTGACCTTATCACACTATAGACCAAATACTTGCCGATTGATTAATATTGTGTGTGTGTGCGTGCGCGTGTGCATGTAGGAAGGAGGGTGCGAGAATCCCCAGGAGACTTGTCATTATTTTCTTGTATTTTCTTCACCCAGCTAAAGACTGTTTTAAAAATCCTTTTCCTACTTCGGGTTTTATACGCTTATTAACCAGGTAGTAGCTCCTAATGTAGGCTATATTATAGTGTACCACGGAACTGAAATATTTAAAATATCAACATTCTCCAGCTAAAAATTCAAGAGCAGTTGGTATCTCGTAATTTTGGCGGTGACTGACGTACTGAGACATGAGTGAAGGGAGGGCCTGTGCATGCTGGTTTCACAATCAAGTGACAAGCATTTGCTGTCCCACAACCTTCTTGCTATACTTAACTCTCAGGTTAAACAGCATATCATGCATTTCAAAATTGCAAACTGTTTACTTGCAATCAAACAGATGTTAAATTCAGGGGCTTCGTGACTAGCCATGAAAGTCACTGGTTGTTCCTTGATATCTTGGTTTTCTACAACATCTCACCAAGAACCTGCGTCCAGGTGTGAAGGGGAGTTTTGAGAAAGCATCCATGGCTCAGGCAAACTAAAATGCGGGCTGTGTTCATCTCAGATATGAAAGTGATAACAACACACAAACCAAATTCAGGCCAAGCAGACCTGCTCACTTTTTGAAGGGAAAATATGTATTCCATTGATCGGTTCACCGGAACTATTCTCTTGGAGAACACCTTATTAATATTGTTCTTTTAATTTCTTTAGGATATTTGGGATTATTTTGAAAACTCCCAGTTCCTAACCACTGCCTGATTGCTCCTTCCATTTAAGCCATAGACAGAATTATTTCCTAATAGTTGTGTGTGTCGTATGAGAGTGAGAACGTGTTTTATGCACTTCATTGAGAAGTTGTCCTCCCTTATTTACTGAGCTTCAACCATATGGGAGGTGCCCTGGTGAGCCCTGAGCAGCCAGCGGTGAGTAAAACAGATGTGTGTTCTACCTTCTTGGACTTTTTAGTTTAGTTCCAGGAGATGGTAAAGAATCAAGTACAGTAACTTGAACAGCTCTTGGAAGGAGATGAACAGGGTCCAGGGCTAGAGAAGGACAGAACGGGGAAGAGGGGTCTCGGTTATTAGGATGGGCAGGAAGGATCTTGCTCAGGAGGTAGCACTTAAGCCTGCCCTGAAGAATGGACAGAAGCCACTGTGCAAATGTCGGGAAAATGTTCCCAGCTGAAGGAACAGTACAGGAAAAGGCCTGGAGTGCTCAAGAAACTGAAACGAGTTATTAGTAAGTGCTTCTTGATATCCAAAACTAGCTCCCAGAGCAGCTTCACGTTCCTCTGCAGGAAACCAGTCAAAATGTAATGTGCAGAGACGCTGAGTCCTGTGCTGTGATGGTTAAGAGCATAAATTCTGAAGACATATTCATTCCTGGCTCTGCTGTTCACTAGCTGTGTGCATGTCCTTGTGCAAATCACTAAATTGCCCCATGCCTCAGTTTCCTCATCTGTGAAACAGAGACTATTAATTGTTCTCACCTTACAGGGTTGATGCGAGAACAAACTGATGAACTAGTTAATCCTTGTCTGACACTTTGTAAGCGCTCTGTGTTAGCTCTTATCACAGGCAGTTGATTGGGCTATAAGAGAAGTGGAATAGATACCATAACAGTGACCAGACAAAGTGCTACCAGGGCACAGCGGCAAGACAAAGAATTTCCATTGGAGGACATCAGTGGCAAAATCATGGTTGAGGGTAGCTTGGAACTGGGTTTTGAAGGGTGGAGAGAGTTTCACATTCAATTGATCATCAAGCCTATTCTCTGATCACCCGCCACTGCCTTTGTTGAAGCTTTTAGTGTGTCTTGTCCAAACCTCTGCAATGACAATTGTCTTACCACCTGTCTCCCCTCGTTCCTGTGCCCTTAGTACAACAGTATATGGAAATCATCCATGTGTGCTTGTCTTCCCCAGGGGACTGGGCCTGTTCCCTAGCTTTTCATAAATGCTTGTTCCACTGAACTGCTACCTGCTATTGTTCCCCTCTGTATCCATCAGAGTCCAATCAGGGAAACAGAAGCCATGGTAGGTCTTTCCAAAAGCGGGACTTGAACATAGGGAATTGATTTGCAAGGGATAGAATTGCTGAGAGGCCAACAGGAGGTCTTAGGCAACGTAAAGATTAGCATCTGCAGGAAGCTGTACCACTCCTAGAGCGCGGAGGAAGTGGGGCTGCCAGAGCCCAGAGGCTGGGCCCTGTGGCCAGGGCCCAAACACAGCAGGAGCTGCTGGGCAGGGATGGGGCTGGGGGAGGGAGGGGTGCTCCAACAGAGGAATGGGGAGAAACGCAGCCTCTAAAGGAGATGCGGCCAGAGGCAGAAAGATTTTAAAATGCCCTGGCTTCCCTCCCACTCCCTCCTTCCAAGGGCCCCACCTACCTGGAAGCCAAATGGGCAAGGGAGCCTGGGAAATGCAGTTCTCTGTGAAATGAAGCAGGGCCAGGAGAGTGGGGAGAAAATAGGCCACCGGCAGGGACCCCTCTTACCCTTCTCCACACTGCTGCCACCAGTGCTCATTCTTTCTTTTTTTGATTGTTGAATTGAATTTTGTGCAATAATTCAATTCAACAATATAGTCAGTCATTACGCATAGTGAGAAGCCTAAGTGTAGGTGGTTCCAGATCTGATTCATCCAGGGCACTGGGTCAACGACTCTATAAGTTTCTGGCTTTTTCCTTATGCTGTCAAGGTAGCTGCCACGGCTCCAAACTTCACCCCCTCACAGCACAGCATCCGCAGAAGGAAGCAGCAGCAACCAGGCAAACAAAGACATCTCCTCGACTGCTCTCCTGGTTGCAAAACCCGATCAGCTGTAAGGAAGCTGGGAGAGCCAGCAGCCCTCGTTTGTAGGTTTTGGGCTCCCAAGGTCGTTGACACAGATTCTGGTCGCTGGAGAGTTTTCCCCATCTGTCACTGTCCAGACACATAATTCTGGAGGTCAGGAGTCAGAACTGGGTCTCAGTGGGTTAAAATCTAGGTGTCTGCCGAATCGCACTCCTTCGGGACCAGTGTTCTTTCTCAAATACAGGCCTGACCTTGCGGTTCCCCAGCTGCCCTGAATGTAATCAGAAGAGCTTCTTGGTGTGTCCAGGATAAAGACCACACTCAGCAGGGATAATGAGTAACAGTAGAAATAGATCTGAGAGGCTGGTCAGAGGACCGCTCGGAGAACCTCTAAAGATCCTTGAAATCAGGATGGGGCCTCTTCAGGGGGTTTCCAGGGCACAAAATGTGTATCAGCATTCACACACTAGTGCAAATTTGTATGATAAATGTAAGGTGGATTATTTTTTTAATCGAACTTTTTAGTCCCTTAGCTTGGTCTCTAAAATTATCTGTGAGAAAAATAAATTACTAACAAATAAATGAAGTTTATTTGGTGGGAAAAAGGATAAGGCCCAACAGCTGAGAAGGGAGGAGGGAGGGGGAAAGAGAAGGGGAGGGCTGGGAACCATGATGTGTGTTGCTATGACCCCCGCCCCCTGCCCTCCCCCCCCACCAGGCAGGCGTTCCTAAAGCCTCTGATGTTTTGTTTCTTGGCTAGAATTTTTCTGTGAAGATGGGGCAAGATGAATTTATTTATTTATTTGAATATCTATGTGTTTATACTCAGTTTTCGGGTTTACTACAAATGGTAGTCTATTTCTTTCCTACTGCTGCTATAACACATTGCTACAAACCAAGTGGCTTAAAACAACACAAATTCATTATCTTATAGTCCTGTAGGTCAGAAGTTCAACACAGGTCTCCTTGGGCTGAGATCAAGGTGTCTCTTAGTGGGGCTGCATGCCCTTTTGAAGGCTCTGGTGGGGGGCCTGTTTTTTTGCCTCTTCCAACTTCTAGAGAACCCCTTCCTTCACCTTCAAAGCCAGCCGTGCTGTATCTCTGTGCATCCCCTGAGGGGGGAAGGTGAATTTAGAAGAAAACTTGTGAAAAGAGGATAAAATAAAGTTAAGAGAGCTTAAATGTAAATTGATACAGACTCTCAGCAGGGCAATTTAACAACACCTACAGCAATATCCCTAAAAATGTGCCTTTCCTTTGAACCAGCAATATATTCCCTGGGAATTTCTCTTAAAGAAATAAATCATGCTTATCCACAAATATGCATATTAGAATGCTTATTGAAGCACTACTTAGGAAAGTGACACATTAAAAGTAACCTACATGTCCAATAACAGAGAGTTTGCTAAAAATATTCTGTTGTACATGAGTACAATGGAATACCATGTGGCCACAGGAAGTGATGGTGAAGGAGGAAATGGTAATTTTGAGCTATAAAACTTTACATTAAAAAATGTACATTCATGACACTCTTAGCACTAACCACCTATGGGTACTCTAATTATAAGTGATTAGTTCTTTTTTCTTGCTTATCATGTATCTCCTAAACTTTCTACACTGAATTTGATTTGGTTGTCTTTTTTATTTAATTTTAAATTTAACATTTTTCAAATGTTATGGTCAAGCTGGATAATTCCATATAGATAGAAAAAATTACCTTTTAGTATATAATCCTATAAGTTTTGGATAAAATGGATATGACACAACCGACGTATGGATAGTCGGTTACCCTAAGAAAGTTCCCTCGAGTCTGCCAGTAATTAACCCCCTCCATACTCTCAACTGAGCCCCTGGCGATCAGTGATCTATTTTCTCTCATATACATGGAATTGCATAGTAGTATGTAGTCATTTGAGTCTAGCAGCCTCAACTTAGCAGCAAACTTTTTAAATTCATTTATACTCTGGCACGAATCAGTAGTTCATGGTATGGATATACCACAATTTGTACATCCATCCATGAGTTCATGGACATCTGGGTTGCTTTTAGTTTGGACTATAATGAATGAAGCTACTTGCTGCAGCTATTCTCATACAGGACTTGGTGTGAACATATGTTTTCATTTCAACTATATTTCATAAATATTTAGAAGTGGGATTACTAGGTCATATGGTATGTGTATGTTTACAAGAAATAGCCAAAGCACTTTTTAAAGTTGCTACACCATCCCAAAACTCATCAGCACTTAGAATGGCCAGGTTTTTTGTTTATTTGTTTCATTTTTTAAAAAGCCATTCTGATAGACATATAGTAATATCTTGCAGTTTTAATTTACATTTCTTTAACGGATAATGATATTGGGCATCTTTTCATGTGCTTATTTGCATCTGTATCCCTTCTTTGGTGAAAAGTCTATTCAAACCTTTTACCCTTTTTTGGAAGGATTGTATTCTTATTACTGAGTTACAAGAGTTCTTTATTTGTTCTAGATACAGACCACTTATGAATATGTGATTAGTAAACATTTTCTTACAGTCTGTGGCTCATTTCTTTTCAGTATTTTTCAAAGAAAAAAAGTTCTTAATTTTGATGAAGTCCAGCTTACTAGTTTTTTTTTACAGATTGTGCTTTTGTGTCATAGTTAAGAAATCTTTGCCTAACCCAAGGTCACAACAATGTTCTCCTGTTTTCTTCTAGAGTTTTACAGCTTTAGGTTTTACATTTAGGTCTTTAATCAGATGCATGTTTATAAATATTTTCTCCTAAAGTTAGCCCTGCTTTTCCATGATCATATCTTTTTTTCTTTTTAATCCTCACCCAAGCACTTTTTTTCATTGCTTTAAGAGAAAGAAAGGGAGAGAGGGAGGGAGTGGGAGAAACATCGATGCGAGAGGGAAGCATTGATTGGTTGCCTTGCATACACTCCTGGACCAAGGATCAAACCCTCAACCTTTAGGTTACAGGACAAAGGTACAAACAACTGGGCCACGCTGGCCAGGATTGATCATTATATCTTTTGAAGAGGTTTTTCATTTTGATGAAGTGAAGTTAATCAATTTTTATGGTTTGTGTAAATGTCCTTACTTTTATATTTATTTATAAAAAACAAAATATTTTTTCTTTTTTTCACTTTTTATTTCCTTCCTCCCTTCTTTCCTCCCTTCCTCCCTTCCCACCCTCCCCTCCCTCCCTCGCAAAGAAAGGCCTAAGAGGTATGTGGAGGGCAGTGTAAGACAAAGCTCTGTGAAAACCCAGCTCCTCTTGAGAGCGTTAAGATGCACAGTGTGGTTTTCGGGACATAAGGGAGGTAAATGAGATGAGTTAATGGTGGATAAAATCATAGAAAGATACAAATGTGCAGCCTTATGATTAAGGGAATTATTAAACCCATCCCCTTCATAGCCACTCTTCAAAAGTGAGATGAGCACACACTTTTCCTCTTGTGTTTCAACATTTAAATAAAATGGGAATTTCTCTGTGAAAATGAGTGGACTAGAAAGGGCATATTTCGTCACTTTCAATCCAAAATTTGACAGGCGAAGTTAGTAGAAACGCTGGTTGGTGTAGCCCCCTCCAGGGTAAGGGAGTATTTGGACAGGTCTCTTATTTCACGATCCAATAAGGCCAGAGCCACTTCACAAGTTTTATGATACTTGCAAGAATTCAAGGTCTTACACTGACCTCCATTTTACATAGTGTTTCATATGAGTTAAGGGCCAATAAAAAAACAAAACAAAACCCAACATGAAAAGTATAACGTGTCTGAACAAAAATACTTGAAATTAATAACGAACTGGCTGAGAGAAAATCAAAATGAAAAACAAAATCCTTATCCCTATAATATTATTCAAAGACAAAAACTTGAGGTCAAACATAAATTTTCACAGCGCTCAAGTTTCAGAAATCACAGTATCCCACTCCTTTCACCTTTGTCTCTGACTTGGGACTGGCAACAGCACAGAGCTTTGAAAGGAAATTAACTCCCAAAGTCTCTTTCCATTCCCTGTGTAAGAACAGAAAATACCTCAGGACCCCTGGGCAAACAAAGAAATAAAGACACTGAAGTAAAATAAGGCAAGTGGTTTCATGAGCATTGGTGTCAAAGCTTGAACAAACATCTTCTACTTTTATTGGGCTGGACCCTTTCCTGTTACCTAGAAATAAAGAGTGGAGAATAGAGGCAGAGAATGATAAGTGACATAAAATACGTTCACCAAATCAATAGAATATAACATGGTTTCTCGAGGAAACTTTTGGAATCTTAGGAAGTGATATAATGTATTACAATCCATAGAGAAACCTTTGGACAGGCAGGACAGGAGCCAAATACAGAGGTGTAGGTAGGGACCCAGAGATATATTATGACTCCTCTTTATGGACCCTTTAATGACAGGATTTTATTTTTGTACCAGGACAAAAGCACGGGTCAGGCCTTCCTCCAAGCTATTGTCCTCAAGGCTGCCGTTAGCGCTTGGCCTTTACTGCCTTGAGTTCTAGTCAGCTGTCCTTATGGAAACGCTCTCTCCCATCTGGCTAAATCTGAAGTTCCCCAAGGGCAGGAACCCCCACAGCGCAGCACAGTAATGTCTTGTGTACAATGAGAACATGATAAATATTTACTGATTGTCCTTTATTGACACGAACACCAAGGACATCTATACTGCTTTCTGAAGATTTAAAAAATGCCTGAAATATTCTTAGGCAACTCCTAGAATAACAATACAAAATATGTGGACTTCTTTCATGATGAATTTTTTTAACATAAAATTTTAAAATAGTAAGGCCTTTTGTAGTGTTATCACACACAAAGTTTTTAGTTTACTATGCTGCTCTGTAAGTCTAAGTAAAAGCCCATTTGAACTTTTACATTCAATCCATCCTCAAAGCCATCAGAAAAGGTGTTATTAAACATATGTGTTCATGTATACAGTGATTAGAATGGTGCCTGGGTCCATTATCACTGAAGGTACTTGAGACAGATCGGGTTGCCATTCACAGCTCACTCCCTGAGGTGGAGTTGTGTGTTCACACTCTGCCGTGTGGCTTTGCTCTGCCTCCCAGAGTGGACATAGGCGCAGTGTAAAAGTGTGTGTGTTACCATGTCTCGTACATGAGTGCTCATTAAGAATTTGTTGGATGAATAAATGCCTAGACTTGAGGAAAAAAGGGACCCTCTCTCTATGTCTTATATGTATATATGTCAGTATCGTGACCAGGTCCTTTCCTTCGAAGGATATGCATTATTGAATAGTTAGCTGTTGCTGCAATAATAGTGTATAACAAACACTGTATATAACAAACAGAATACATATATTCTCCCTGCCTAACTTTGGGCTTTATGACTTGCTTGGCCACTGAAAGGTTAGTAGATATGATGAAACCAGAGGATTTAAACGTACTTTTATGACTTGGTTTGGTCTCTTCACTTTCCGAATCCACCATGAGCAGTATATGCCTGTGATAGCTCTTAATCTCACAATAAGAGACTCAAAGAATATTCTTTTCTTTTTTTAATCCTCACCCAGGACTGAGTTTATTGGTTTTTAGAGGAAAAGGAAGGGGAAGAGAGAAAGAGAGAGACACATTGATGTGAGAGAGAAACATCGATCAGCAGGGATGGAACCCATAATCTATGTATGTGCCCTGACTGGGAATTAAACTTCCAATGTTTTGGTGCCACCCAGCCAGGGCTCAGAGAGTATTCTTGAACGCAGCTAAAATAAAGCCAGCCAGTCAACCCACAGACCCATGACCCAAAGGCCTTGATGTTGTAAGCCACTAAGCTTTTAGAGTTGTTTGTTATACACAAGCATCACAGCAATAGCTGACTAACACACATCCTTTTAAGAAAGGAATGTGGTCACAGATTTGATATATATGATATAGAGGGAGGGGTTTTGTTTTTCAGTTAAGCCATTTATTCACCAAATAAATTCTTAGTGAGCAATTCTTATGTTCCAGACATGGTAATAGAGATTTAAAATTAACAATATTAAGAGAAAAGGGCCCAAATGAGTACAGGAGATTGTTGTAGTTTGTTCTTCTTCTTCTAGTGACTGGGTGTCCAAACCTTCCTCCCCCACCTCACTCTCCAAAAACCTAATCCTCTGGATTCACCACATACACAACCTTCTCAGATGTCTATGGGATGCCTGAATTGTCCTAGGCTGGAAGATTTCCAGCTGAAGGTGTCTCTTGTATCTTCCCAAGTGTCTGCAGTTCACTGTGATATAAGCCTAGTTTGGAGAATTGCAGGACACTTGGCTGCTGCTTGTCCAAGTGCTACTTATGTCCTGACTGCCAGGCATGTCTCAGCACTGATGTTGCCATCTCACACCAGGTGTCCTAGGGCTGTAGCCCCACCATTACTGAAATACATCTCACCAGGTTAGCTCTTAAGAGCCAAAGGATCTCTCAACATTCAGCCTGCTTTTTTTCCATCTTATCTCCTTCAGAGAGCTTAGGGTGCCCAGACAATACTTGAGAAAACCACATCATGGAAACAGGAACAGAGAGAAAGATTTTGAAGGGTGGCTCTTTGTTCCCCTTATGCCTGGGTCTCAATGCCTTCCAGTTACAAAAATAAACAAAACAAAAACTGTGGAAAGCCCAGAGTTCAGAGCAAGGAATATTAGTAGGGATAATAAGGGGCATTACAGAATCAAAAAGGGGATCAATTTACCAGGGAGACATAACAATCCTAAATATCTATGCATCTAACAATAGGGGATCTAAGTATGTAGAATAAATATTAATAGAACAGAAAGAAAAAAAATTCTCCCCTTATACTTGCAGATTTCAATACTCCTTTCCTAGTAATCAAAAGAATAGGAAGACAGAAAATCAGTAAGGTTAGAAAAGATCTGAGTAACACTATCAACCAAGTTGGCTTAATCAACATTTGCAGAAGACTCCAAAAATGTCAGATTATACATTCTTTTCAAGTACACATGGAACAGTCACCCATGTAAACAATGTACTATGCTATTAAACACACTTAAATAAATTTTTAAAAACTGAAATCCTGCAAAGGATTTCTAAGACTACAATAGAATGAAATTAGAAATCACCATCAGAAATATATCAGGAAAATCCCCAAATATTTGGAAATTAAACAACATACTTTCACTCATGGATCAGAGAGATTTCACAAGGGGCATTAGGAAACATTTTGAGTTGAGTAAAAGTAAAAATAAAGTATATAAAAATGTGTAAGATGCAACTGAAGCAGAGAATAAAGGAAAATTTATAAGATTAAATGCTTATATTAGAAATGAAAAAGGATAAAAATCAATTACCTAAGTTTTCACCTTATGAAGCTATAAAAAGAAGAGAAAATTAAACCCAAGCAAGCAGGAGGAAGGAAATGATAAAGATAAAATCACAAATCAATGAAATTGAAAGCATAAAAACCAGAGAAACATCAATGAAACCAAAACCTGGTTTTTCATAAAGATAATGAAATTACCAATAGCAAGAACAAGGGAGGTGATCTTTCTATAGATCCTACAGACATTAAAATGAAAATAAGAGAATATTATGAAAAACTCTATGCCAATAAATTTGATAGCCTACATAAAATGGACCAATTCCCTAAAAAATATAAACTACCAAAACTCACTAAATATAACACAAACAGCCCTATATCTATCAATGAAACCGAAGTTTTAGTTTAAAAAATCTTTCCACAAAAGAAACTCTAAGTCCATATGGCTTCACTGGAATTCTATCAAATATTTAAGGAAGAAAAATGCCAATTCTATGGGCTCCTGCTGAAACTTGAAGAGGAGGAAGTATTTCCACACTTGTTCTATACGGCCAGCATTACGTAGATACCAAACCCAGACAAATATATTTTAAGGAAAAAAAAATGACAGATCATTATGCCTCATGAAGATATATACAAAAATTCTAAAAAATACTTTTAGTAAATGAAATTCAACAATATGAAAACATCATAATTTAGTGGACTTTAGCGCAGGAAGACAAGACTGGTTAAACATTTGAAATTCACGATATTAAAAAAGGAAGAACCAGATGAGCATCTCCGTAGACTCAGGAAAAGAAATTTATTAACTCCAACAAAACCCCTCAGAGACCAGAAACCTCAACTTGGTGAAGAGAAGCTAGGAAAAACCTACAGCTAACATCTTATGTAATGATTAATTATCAAATGTCTTGTCCCTAAGATTAAGAGCAAGGTAAGAATGTCCCATCTCATTTCTGTTCTGTTGAAGGTCTTTGCCAGTGAAATTCAGCAAGAAATAGAAATAAAAGGCACCCGGTTTGGACAGAAAAAAAGTAAAGTTGTTTTTATTCATAAATGACATGATCATTTATGTAGAAAATCTGAGGGAATCTACTGTATTAAAAACTTTTAGAAATAACACATGAGTTTAGCAAAGTTGCAGTATATAAGATCAATATACAGAAATCAATTGTATTTTTTTGTTTTTTTTTGTTTTTAGATTTTATTTTTATCTTTTTAGAGAGGGGGGAAGGGAGGGAAAGGAGAGGGAGAGAAACATTGTCGTGTGAGCGATACACTGAATGGTTGCCTTTCACATGCCCCCAGCTGGGGACCCGGCCTGCAATCCAGGCCTGTCCTTAGCTGGGAATTGAATTGGCAACCTTTTGGTTCGCAGGCCAGCTCTCAATCCACTAAGTCACACCAGCCAAGGATCAACTGTACTTTTGTATACTACAATAAACAATGCAAAGTTGAAATATAAAACATTTACCATAGCAGCAAAATATGAAATACTTGACCTATACACTGAAAATTGCAAACGATGCTGAAAAAACAAATAGAGCACACCTGAATAATTAGAGAACAGTGCTGTGTTCATGGGCCAAAAGACAATTCTGTTAAGATGTCAATTCTGTCCACATGGATCAATTTTTTCAACATAATACCAATCAAAATGCTGGCAGCACTTTTTTGTAGAAATTGGCAAGCTGATTCTAAAATTCACATTGAAGTGCAAAGAACATGGAATAGCCAAAGCGACTTTTAAAAAGAAGAGCAAAGTTGGACGCTAACATTACTTGATTTCATGACATTAAAAAGCTACAGTAATTGAGACAATGTGGTCTTGGCATCAAAGTGGATGAATAGATCAGTAACAGACACATTTATAGAGTGTCCAGAAATAGACACACATGTATAGGGATGACTGACTTCAACAAATGTACAAAAGTAATTCAGCTGAGAAAGAATAGTGCTTTCGACAAATGCAAATTTTCTTTACTTAAAAAAAAACCTTCAATCCATACCTCCCACAATACAAAAATTAACTCAAAATTAATCAGAGACCTAAATATAAAACCTAAAGCCATGAAAACATAGGAGAAAAATCTTTGTGACCTTAGAAATGTTATGCAAAGACTTCTGAACTACAACACCAAAACCCATAAAAAAAAATGATAAGGTGGACTTCATCAAAATTTAAAATGTCTGCTCTTAAAAAACACTACTAATAGAGTGAAAAAACAAAGCACCGAATAGGACAAAGATATTTGCAAAGGGTATATCTGAAAAAGGACTTATATCCAAAATATATAGATAATTCTCAAAATTCAGTAAGAAAACAAAAGCCCAATTTTAAAAAGTAGACAAGCAATTTGAACTGACACTTTACCAAAAGGACATACGAATGTCAAGTAAGCACATGAAATGATCCTCAACATCATTAGAAATAAGGGAAATGAAAATTAAAACCATAATGAGATACTACTTCATACCTCTTAGAAGGGAAAAAATAAAATAACTGCCAAGATCAAGCGATGGTGAGGAGGGAGAGCAAGTAAAACTCTTCTCTGTTACTGGCAGGAATGCAAAATGGTACAGCATTTTGGAAAACAGCTTGGCAGGTCCCCATACAGTTACTTCCATACACTTACCATATGACCCAGGAACTTCACTCTTAGGTATTTATCCCAGGGAAGAAAGCATATTTATGTCAGTATTCATAGCAACTTTATTTTTAATCATCCAAAACTTGAAACAGACCAAATATCCATTACCAAGTGTATGGTTGAATGAATTGCAATACATCTGTACAATGGAAAGTTTTCTCACCAACAAAAAGAGACCAAGTGATACAAGCAACAAATGCTAAGTGACTAAAACCACATTCAAAGGCTACACACTGTACTTTCTACTGATATGATCATTGCTATAAACTGAATGTTTGTGTTCCCAAATTCATATGTTATATCCAAACCCACAATGTGATAGTATTTGGAGGTGGGGCCTTTGGGAAGTAACTTTAGTCATGAGGGTAGAGTCCTCTCGAATGGGAGTAGTGCTTCTTTTTTGTTTTTAAAGTAAAAGAGACCCCAGAGAACTCCCTGGCCAGCTGAGGACACAGTATGACAACAGCCGCCTGTGAACCAGGGGGCACACCCTCACCAGACACTGAATCTGCAGCTTCTTGATCTCAGACTTCCCAGTCCCTTGAACTGTGAGAAGAGCTTTCTGTTCTTTTTAAACTACAGTACATTTGTCATATACAATACACAGCCCCGAATGAACTAAGACATACGATGATCTGAAAAAGGAAAAGCAAGAGAGGGATAAAAACAAGACCCATGGTCACTTGGGTAGGGTGGGGTGAAGAGAAAGACTGACTACAAACAGGCATGAAGGAATTTCTCGTGGAGTGATGAAAAGGTCCTATACCTCGATTATGGTGCTTACCTGATTGTATGCTATTTTTAATACTGACAGAACTGTTAAAAAATAAATAAAGGCAGGACTAGAAATGGAGTTCCATTTCCCACATTTGAAATACCTGAGTGGGTTCCTTGAGAGCTGCCCACGGGAAGCCTGTCAATTGGGTTGTGTTCCCTCTGTGCCCGTCACTGCGGTACAGTGACAGGGCATGTACTGGTACCCCATCAGCTCCGTTACTAAACAGCTGTGTGTTCCCTGGCACATCACCTCCCCTTTCAGTTGTTTTCTCATGTGTAAAGTGCCTCATTTGGACTGTAAATGTCAAACTTTGTCCAGTACTAAATTTCCAAGATGGTCCCCAAGACTCTTCCCTCGGGGTAGAGAGAGTAGCGTCAGTGGTCAACTCCAATCTGTCTGTCTCTAGAGTTTTAAGTGCTTTTACAGATCTCAGCTCAAAGGCCCTCACAAAATCTTGTGAGGTAGCTGCAATACTTACCCCTATTTTATTGTTTTAAGAAACTGAAACCAAAAAGGAGGCATTCATTTACCCAGTCACGAAGTTTTCACAAAAGGCAGAATCTGTACACACCAGCCCTCTTTTTTTTTTTAGTTGCTTCATCCCAAGTGTAAGTTAGAGCAACTGCCAGGCTCCAAATCTCTCTAGGTGTTTTTTATGCCCTCCATTAGGTTAGGGATCTGATGAAAATTATTTATGTAGTCCAGCAGTTTTTGAGTCAGATAAGCAAAATATGAACCAAACAGAAAATGGCATTTTTATACATGGTAAAGACTGGTCCAAGACTTTAAAGCAGAGCCCACCCCTACTGGCTTGGTGTCTTGTTAAAGGGAACTCCTGCAGGAATGTGAGTGGCCAGCAATACTGAGGTCTTATTGGGTGCTAAGCACTGCTGTAAGTGTTCTCCTGTGCGATTCCATTTAATCTTCTCAACAACCACTTTATACATAGGGACCTTTGAGAATCCAACCACTCCTTGCTCCTTTGTTGCTGACTGTGAATGTGAATGACCCAGCGCCACCATCATTTCTCTGCCAAAGCCTCCCATCAGCTTCCAGACTGTCTCCCTACCCCAACTCCACCACCGCGCCCCAGCCTCACTCTCAGTTCTGTTTCCCACACAGCAGCCATGTTATCCTTGAAGACACAAGTCAACCATGGCCCCGGGGGCTGCTCTCCTCTCTCCCCTTCACTCTGCCCTTCCCATACCTCCATTTAAGGCAGTGTCCGGGTTCACTTTCACCAGGAGTGGCATGACTGCTCTTTCTTCAAGGATGAGAAGATCCGTGGGACTTGACTGTCATCTTCTAGCTCTTTCTGAAGCCCTGGATTGGGCTCACTGGGCCCAACATGGTGACTGACAGGGGTCCTCAGAGCGTTAGAATGTCTGCATCGTGGTGACCAAGTATAGACAGGTCCAGGAAGGCTGGTGGATCTCCAAGTTTCAGAAGACAAACATCTCCTGGGCCCTCCCATTGAAAATCCTAGGGAATGCGAGGGCTTCCTAAGGTGAGACATGTTGGCCTTTTATCTTTCTTGCAAGTCTTAAATTAGAGACTCCAACATAGACTCATCATGTGAAAGGAACAGGAATTCCAACGGAGGAGGGAGTGGCAGCCATTTTTGGTAGGAATTAACAAGCAAATCTAAAATTTATATGGAAATACAAATGATCTAGAATAGCTAAGATAATTTGTTTAAAAGGAGAACAAAGTTGGAGACTGAAACTGCAAGATTTTAAGACTTACTATAAAGCTACAGTAATCAAGACAGCCTGGTATTGGCATAAGATGTGGCCAGATTTTCAATAATTGATTTCCTGTGGTAGAAAGAATAACGTTTTAAATACATAATGCTGGAACAGCTGAATAGTCATATGGGGAAAAAATGAACCCTGACCGGTAGTTACACCACACCCCCAAACACTAGAAATGCTAATAGATGCTAAAAGTATAAAACTTCTAGAAGAAAACATGGAAGAAAGTCTTTGCAATCTTAGTGTAGGTAGAGATTTCTTAAATGGGACACAAAAGCATGAATCATAGAAGAAAAAATTGAAAAATTGTACTTCATCAAAATTCAAGATTTTATTTTTGCCCCTGATCTTTGTCAGAATAAAAATGAGACTTGCGAAGCTCTGTGTCCAACGATGGGTTGTGAGAGGCCTTCTAAAACTACAGGGGCCTGGGAGAGGCCCTCCTCACCCCCAAGCTCAGCACTGAGGACAACACTTTGGCTCCTCAGAATACTCCATTAATTTAAAAAAGTAATCCAGAAATAGAAAGAAAATATTTGCAATACAAAGAACTTGAGTCTGGAATATATAAAGAACTCTAAGACTACATAATAATAAGATAAACAACCCAATAAAATATGGGCAACAGATTGTCATTTTACCAAAGAAGATTTTTTTTAAAAAAAGCTATGCTTTTTCAATCCTGCCAATGAATGCATTTCCCTCCAATATGCACCCCCCCCCCAAACACACTGCTTTCCTCAACTAAAAGTTCACTTGCTTTTCAAGGTTCAGTTCAAATGTTCCTCTCCTTAAGTAATAGTTTTCTTTCTATTTTTTTTAATTCGTTTTTCAATTACAGTTGTTAAGTCTTATGGAGTGTGTGTGTTACACACTACTTTCTAAGAGCTCTTACCATAGAACTTGCTTCACTTTGTGATGATTGTCTGTTTCTGGGTCTGTGTCATTCACTTGAGTGTGAAGCCCTTCAAGGAGAAAAATCACATCTTCATCTTATCTCTACCACCCAACGCAAGGCTTGGCACAGAGTAGGTGCTCAATAAATGGTTACAAGTGAAGGGAGAAAGCATTTCTTCTTTATTTCCTGGAATGCAAATGATATGCAGGCTGTATTATTTCTCTTAAATTAGGCTCTCTGGGGGAATAGGGAATCCTAAATACCTGAAATCATAGCATTTTAAAGCTCAGGGGATGGCAGGTGATCTCAAGTTGTATCTTACAGACCTGAGGGGTATCCTCAAAAGCCACATGCAAGGGCGGAGGGATATTTGTCTGTAACCTCATTTTAAGGGACACAAAGTAATATTCCATTGTTGAGGTTTATTAAAAATTACTTTTTAGAAAACCCTTACTAGAAATTAGTATGCTTTTCAAGTTTTTGCTTTCACATCTGATACTTCAGTGGGCCTTTGGTATGACTGACTAATGATTTCTGTAATTTTTTTTAGTCCTAACAGTCTACTATTTGATACACCACAACTCCATCCCCCTCCTGCCATTGGCTTTGGTATCATTGTATTCAAAGCCAGTAGTAAGTAGTACATAAGTCAAATGATATTTCAGTAATCCATGATCTCCTACTGGTTTTCAGACATGCTTGTCAGAGTCACCATAAATTATGTGATAACCTTCATGCTCCCAGAGAGCTTCCTCAATCTTATGTCCAACCCCCTCTAAGCACCTCTGCACCTCTGCCTTTACCCCACATCGCTGGTTAGGTGTAACCCCAGACAGCTGACAGGCTGCATGAGAAACAAGAAAGTCCTCTCTGCGGGTTTAAAAAAATTAAGTTAAATAAATACCCCACCCTAAAGGGAAAATACCACGTGTAAGTTTCTCACAAATTCTGGACATATTGAGAGATTTAGATAGAAAAAAGACAGAGTTTATTATTCTAATGAAATGAATTTGGTAATTAAAAATGTTATGAAAGAGGACGTTGAAAATTTGTTGGGATACATTATAAAATGGATTTTCATCACTGCAGATATAGAAAGGGCAGAAGGAGAGATTTTTAAAAGTATACATATTTTAATGCATTCTTAGGAGGAAAAAGCACTTTTCACTAGGTCCAAAAAATAATTGCCTTCATACTGAAAGGTAATGTATGTCTATTGTGGAAATTGAGGTAATTTGAATAAGAAAAAATAAAAACATAACTATTTTTAATACCATCTTTTAAAGAGTTAATGACTTTTAATCATTTCACAGAGATCTTGCCAGTCTTCTTCCTGTAGTGTGTGTGTGTGTGTGTGTGTGTGTGTGTGTGTGTGTGTGTGTAACCAAAATGAGATCCAAGAGTTGTAGACTCTGTTCTTTCCTGTCTAAACTACATTGAACATACCCCAATGTCATTAAAAGTCTTCTATAACATCCATTCACATTTAGCAAAATTTCTTTCAACAACCCCATGCCATCAAACATATAAGTTGTTTCAAATTTAGAGCTGTTATAACAATTTCCACAGTGAACATCCTTGTACCTATAGCTCTAAGAATCATCCTGCTTATTTCTCTGGGATAAATACCTTTAAGTAGAATTCTGGGTCAAAGGGCATGTAAAAAATGCAAAACAACTTTTTTCTTCTTACTCCATGAGAGACAATCTTTCAATTTCATTTTCTGAGAGGCCTCCATTAGCACATATGACTCTTGTTGGACTTAGTGCTGTGCGAGTTCTCGGTTAATTAAATGATTTTGGTCATTGAACTCATGGTTGCCAAACTACAAATAGACATATGCTGCCAATGAATCACCCAACAAAAAATGTTCCTTCTATCCAAAGCCCCCATTTCCTGCAGCCTGTTTCACTCTAACTTAGTTGTGGTTGCTCACACCTTGCCCTGCCAGTTTTCTGCCTCCTAGTGGATGTGTGTGCTGTGACTCATGGTGTCCCCAGATCTCTAAATCTCATTGGGCAAGATCCTGTCTCCTAAGTCCATGGGCAAAATCCACTGGTAAGTTCCTCATTAGTTTCTCTCTGCCAGAGTTTGTAACACCTTGTAATTTGGTGTCGCCTTGGCCAATTCATCAAGGTGTTTATATCTTATAGATCATTAATAAAGATTAAATGAGCAAGACGTAAGCTGACCTCCCTGGCTCCACCCAGTCTCCACCTTGTGTCAGTTTCATCCCAGTACTTTATGGCACTTCCCTGCTTTCTAATTTTCACCCCACATGACCACGTGTTGACTGGAGAAGCTGGACTCTTTGGTCAAAACACACATTGCCTTAAGCAGTGACCACACCTAGGAACCTGCGGACTCCACCTCAGATTTTATTTTCCCCAGGCTCTTAAATGACCCCCTGCACTGAAAATCTTCCATGTACCTTTCCATCTCCGCGCTCCACCCTTTCCAGCTTGCTCTGTACCCCAGGAGGCTGAGCTGTAGGTGGCCTCCATAGACTCCACAGCCCTCTGGTATCCAGTCGGTTCAGCCAATAGGGACCACAGCAGGAGAAAGAGGGAGGGAGCAGCGTGAGGTCAGGTTGTCCACTCGCTCAGCTCCCTCCTTTCCTGCAAAGGCCATTGACTTATGGGGGGGCGGCCTCTTCATATAGCTCTCTCTCCAGAGTCCCCCATCCACACTCTCTCTCTGCCGTTTCAGCCTTAGGGGCAGTACAGGCTTCCAACCCATCCCTATGGCTTCCCTACACCTAGTTCATCCCTTAGAAATAGCTTCTTTATCAAACTCCCTTCAATTACCCAATATGAGGGTGCCATTTGTCCTTTACTGGAACCCTACCCTGACTGACATACCCTATAACATGGCCAACTCTGGGATAATCCTACTATGGACCCTGGACAATGGCACCGAAGTCCCCTCCAGACTTGAGCCTCTCCTCCTCCTCTCAGACCCATAAGTGTTTTAGCTCTTTTGAAGTTCTCACATATTTAATACAAAAAACCTTCGACATTCTCTTAACAAGAGCTATTCCGGATGTTGCAGCATTTTCCGTTTATTCACTTGGCAAATATTTATTGAACACCTGCCATGAGCCAGACACTGAGCTAGACACCAAGCACTTGTCTGTGAACAAAGCAGACATGCTCAGGGCTGTGAGAAGAAACCGGAGCCATGAAACCAGAGACCCTGAAGCTTTCGCAGAGGTGGTTGCGGCAGAAAAGAGGTGCCTTTCGTTCTGTGTTTTCCAGTGCTTGCGGAACAGTGCCTTTTGCTCCCGAGAGTTCCAATTCAACATTTCATGATATCCTAAAAGAACTTCTAGTCCTGGAAGAACAAGAAGGCAGGAAGCTAATGTGACTTAACCAGAGGAACATTTGGGAAGGGGCAAGGGCCTCAGTCCCCCATAGTTGAAGATCCATCTTGAGCCCCCGCGAGGCTGATGGGTTTTGGCATGGCCCCTCAGTGTTGGCTCCCTGCCTCTGCCCTGCCTCTGCTCTTCCCAGGCCTGTCTCGCTCCCTCGCCTGACCCACCCCAGCCTGTTGGGCAAGGTGTGCCTGTCGCAAGGCGCTGGCAGCCATGACCCCAGACCCTCTTCTTCCTTTCTGACCTGATCTCACTCCTGGCCATTTCCTCTAGAGACTCAACTTGGGGGTCTCTAAAGGGGCCAGCTGCCTTCACCACCAACCCTGGGCCTGGGAAACAGGTGTTTCTCCTCAGCCTTCCCGGGCTTTGACCCTTGTTTATTTCTGGTGAGTCTGATTTAGCTCATCCCTCTGGCTTTCCATATCCCATGCTGTCTTAAGGAGCAACCCTTTCTCAGTCCTGGTCCCCCTGAAGCTCGACCCCCTACCTGAGCCCTGGACTCCCTCCTCCTCCTCCCCGTATACTCCCAAACCCCAGGGCCCCTTTTCCAGCCAATCCTGTATCAACATCCCTTCTTCAGATACCTCAACACCCCGAGGCCTCCTTTTCTTTCTTCCCTCTTCTCCCTTTGTGCCTTCCCTCCTTTCCCTTCTCTACACTTTTGCTGCTCACCCTTTCTAAGAGCTATAGGAGTTCCTTGCTTTGAAAAATAGGTATTTCCCTGAGGATTTGAAGGTAATTAAAATCTGTAACATTTGCAATCAAGTCAACATGTTTAAAATAATGATGGTGAGGATGGTAATAATAATAGTAATAATAATAATAGCTTCCAATCACTATGTTTTCTACATACTAGGCACTGTAATGAGAACTGAGAACTTTATACACACCAGCTAATTTAATACTTACAGGAGCCCTTGAAGTAAGTACTATCATTCTGCCCAGTTTTGCAGTTGACAAAACGGAGGCTGAGAGAAGTACAGTGACTTGCCCAAGGTCACACAACAACTGGTAGAGCTGAGGCTCGAACATGATCCTGCTCAGTTCCAAATTCCCAGTTCCAGCCTTCTTGCCATCACCACAGCACTGGTTAAAGGAATCCTAATTTCTCTTGAAGGGAGCAAGCCTCTGCAATAGAAAGGACCCCTCCCCAGCTGCCCACTCTGTAAGGTTAAACTTTTCTGTGATGAGCTTCCCCCAACAAGGCACACCCATCCTTCTCACTGGGTGCGGAAATGCTCACCAGGTGAAACCTGCTATTTACTCTCCATCCACGGCTGGTCCCTCGCCAGGTGTGGCAGTGGGTGGGGAGCCGCCCAAACCACCTTTTTACAGCTGCTCACCCACAAACTTTTCCAAGGGTGACTCTGGGTACAGATTCTGCCCTCCTGAAAGCCACGCCACAAAGGACAGCAGCAAACACTTGACTTAGACTAGGATGAGAGCTTCCAGTGACATATAATCTCTATGTGCCCTGCGTTTCTAAAAGGAATGACCAGACGCACATAGAGAAAGGCCCTGTACTTAGTTCAATTCAATCATTCATTCCCTAAACATGCACAGAGCATCAATAATGTACCAGACAAAGAGAAAGGTATAGGGCTCTCTCTTCCAGGAGGTCATACTTCCATTGGTAGAAGGAATAAAATATTCTACATGTCCCTGTGGTAGACTGTATTATAATTTAGCCATTTTCACTCTATCCTCTCATATTCCCATTCTCCACCCCATTAATTTAGGACTCAGGTATGTCAAACATGTCGGCCAGTGGAATGTGGGCAAAAGTGATAGCATGTCATTTTCAATGGAGCCATTGAGAGGCATTGTGAACACCTGCTTGCTGTTTTGAACTCTTGTTCTCCAACATGGGGACATTGCTGGCCAATGAGGGGCTGTTCCTTCAACCTGGGTTCCAGAAGAGCAGACTGATATGGGGATGGCCCTAAACCACAGCGCCGACTCATAGCCACTGAAAAGCTACATGAACAAACTATATATATTTGTTATTGAAGATCATTCAGACTTTGAAGTTGTTTGTTACACACCACCATCACAATAAAACTGACCGACCCTGCCAGTTGCATACAGAGCTATATTCCAAACCTACCCTCTGCTGTTTTTCTTGCTCTTTGCATTGAAATCTACCTTACCCTGCAGGTGATGAGTTTCACATATCCATCCAAGGTATTTGCACAACTACTAGTCAGGTGGAGGAAGCTGTCTAATCAAAACTTACTGACCTACATGTCATATAGAGTACCTGTAGGAACTCCAGACACCTGACCCCAGCCCTTCTACAGTAAATGTCATTAATCACTGCTACAGACAGACACCTATTTTCTATTGTTTTTTATCAATTTCTAAAGCTAACCCGAGCCATATCAGTATTATTTCAACAATGGCACTTGTATAGATACTCTGAAGGCTAGTCTAATGAGTTTGATGTTTATAAGCCAAGACCACCGCAAGTCAG
The DNA here is from genome assembly GCF_021234165.1 of Pteronotus mesoamericanus. NCBI lineage: Eukaryota > Metazoa > Chordata > Mammalia > Chiroptera > Mormoopidae > Pteronotus > Pteronotus mesoamericanus. The sequence goes on along the minus strand of NW_026555234.1, from coordinate 23,295,455 downwards.
GAAGTCTTGAAAACTGGGACAGTGGCTTTCAAGACCTCTCCAGTCACCATCTGGTGCACTGTAGGTGTTTACTCATGTCCTTTTCAGTTTCTGTAGTTTAACAAATACTTCAATATTTGTTGAATATATTCTATACATAAGGCATGGGGAGACAAAGGGGAGAAGGCAGGGTTCCTACTGTCAACCCACTGGCTTGCCATCTCATGGAAAGGGTAAGGTGAGTACTTACATAACCATGATTCGAGACAACCCATGTGAGATATTTTGAGGGAAATGTCAAAAATTTGCTAGGGGTGGATTCAAAAGAGAGAAGGATTGTATCCAATCAGAGGGGGTCAAGAAAAAAGAGCATTTCCAACTGAATGGAATAGAACATGAAATATGGAGAGATATAATGGGAAGGTTAGTAGAGGCCACACCAGGGACAGCTTCCGAGTCCAAGTTGGTGCATTTATTGTCTAAATCAAGAATGACCAAGCACCTCATGAAATCCATCACATCCATTTTGACCACAGTGTTCACTGGGCCCAGATTTGAATTGTTTTGAGAACTTCAAGTCACTAACGGCTTGACCCTCCCCCCAAAAAACTACAAGTAAAAGATACCAGTGTCCAGTGACTCTGCCAGCAAGATGGTGTCCGTGACTATAGCCAAGAAGGCGCACTACCAGCAGACAGTGTATGGGGGAAAGAGGAGAAAGGACTACTCAGCAACAGGTACAATTGGAGGCATTTTCATGATCTAGCCTGCTGTCGGAGCTGGCTGGGAGAAGAGGCGGGGGCAGTGCAATGGACTGTCTTGAAAGTCACTGCTGATGTGGACGGTGATGATGATGATGGGGTCTTGCCTCTCTCTCCAGGAAGTAGCATCCTTGAAGGGTGGCTGCTTACAGTGGGCAGGGCCCTGTGCACCACGCCCTCCCCCACACCCACACCTCTTCCCCTGGGCTGCACCTGGCTTCTGGCCTCACCTGCCCCACCTAGTTACACCCATGACTCCAACAGGCCAGAAAACGAGTCACTATTAGCAATTACAAAGCAAAACGAAGTTCAGGTACTACCAGGTTTCAGGTGAACTCAGGAGAGCTCCTCCAGGGCCATCTGCGCGCCTGCAGCTCTCTGCTTCCGCACCCTATTGAAACGACCAGTTCGCGGGTCCAGTTCCCCAGTGGGTCATAAACTGCACACAGATGGGGCCATGTCTTTTCACCTTTGTGTCCACTGCCTCGTCCCTAGATGGCACATATCAAATAACAGCAACAGGATCTCCATGTATTAAATGGTCTCTCGTCACCTGCGCTTGATAGATTCTCCCACTGAATCCTTACAACAACCCAGCCTTAGGGGCAGGCATTATTATCCCCCTTTTACAGACAAGGAACTTGAAAATCTGAAAGGTTAAGTAATTCCTCCAAGATCACACAGCTAGGAAGTGGAGGAGTTACTATCTACCTGCGTATATTAAATCCCCCTTATAGAAACAGGTTTGTATGCAGTGAACGGAACTGATAGCTGGGTTTCCAGGATAATCAGACTTAGAATGTCCTCACCAGATCCCCTGATTGGGAGAGAGGTTCCTTCAAGGGCTGATACTTGGGAAATTCACCCCAGGCTGGTGTTTGGCTAAGACACACAGGGCCCTTGTTTATTGTCTTATAACTCTGTTTGAAACTGAACTGGACTGTCTAGAGCTGGGTTGTAGGGAATTTACAGGAGATACTCTGTCCTTTTTTCACCAGGGTTACACATGCCAGACCAGGAGAGAGTTTCCTCAAGAAAGCCAAGATCAGGTGCCGTACTGGCGACAGGAACTTGCAGGCCGGCAGACAGGCCTCAACCACCTGCTGGACACCGCCACGTGCGCAGGCTCAGTGGGCAGCCTTCTGGGAGAAGGGCAGGAGCTGGCTCTGAATGGCACCTCCAAACGCTGGCTGCCGGTGGGGGAGAGGGGGTGGGGAACGGGGATTCAAGTTAAGAATATCGCCTGCTAAAGCTCACGCTGGTATTCAAAAGGTCTTTTGTCTCAGGGAAGTCTTCTTTTTAATCCACTGGGGAATGAATCCACCACCCTTTCAGGTTTTTCCAAGAAAGAAAACTGGGCCTCTGTCGTTGCCGAATGATGAGCAACATGTGTTTTTTTCCGGAACCACGCTCCACAGTCCAGGGTCCAGACATACCACGAGGCCTGTCTGAAACAGGCTGGTTTAAAGGCACTCTGACCCCGGGTCAGGAGACAGAGATAAAGAGCGTGACTCCGGGCTCTTACCGTGGGCTTGGGCAAGAGCGAGCGGGGACCGCCCTGCTGACACTCGTCTCCACCAGCTGGTTTATCGGGATGAAATTATTTTTGTTTGCAGCCGCACCCACTGCTCCACCTCAAGAAACAACAGGTAACTGCGCTTGAACCCTGCCAAAAGCGCACACTCAAAGAGTGCAGGTCTGAAGCCAGACCTGGAAAGCACAGCTTCTACAGAAACCCAGGGGGTCACAGGGAAGCCTGGACAGAGGGAGGGGCCCCTGGGTCTGAAAGCACTTCCTTGTCTCCCTGCATGAAGGCCAGTCAGGGAGCCAGTGAATGATTTACAGCGAGACTCTTTATGAAAAAGAGCACATTCACATTCTGGATCACTCATCCACAATAAATTAAGAGAACACAGTCGAAATGCAAAATTCCAGAAGGCTTAAAAGATGTATCAGGTAGTGGGTTAATAATTTTGACTTTTTAAAAAACTTGGCCTAAACGCAGATTTTAACGGCAGAGATTAGCCCTGCTTGGTTAAGGGCTGGCATTTCCTCAGAGGAGCCCGAGGCTCCTCACCAGCAAAGGAGAGGCTCAGAGTGAGCGCTCGGGTTACCAGGACGGGAAGAACCGGCTGTCTTACCAGATCGTTGTTCCAGATCCACCTCTCTCCTTTGCCGCCCTCTCCCCATAAAGCAGTGGAGAGTTGCAAGTCAGGCCACTCCTTTGCAAATGATGTTGTTTTAATAAGGCAGGGTCAACAATAAAATGACCAATTAATGTAGCAAACACATCGGAAAGAACTTCATGTTTATTGAGTTTTTTCCTGAGTTAAACTGTTTTCAATTAACATCATTTTCCAACTACACTGATTTGGAGACAGGTTTGGAATATTGATCATTCTTTTACCAGCAGGAACTGCTTCTTGTCCTTACTTCATTAACAATTATGAGCCCAAAGTCAATTAACTCATATAAATAGCAGCAGAAAAACTGGGACCAGTAGGGTAACCCTGCTCTGCAGAATGTGTTCCTGATCTTAAAATAACCAATTGCAAAAGACATAATTTGGGGGCTATCTTAGGCCCTACCTGTAGGGTATTCAAGGCACATCCTAAATGAGTACAGGCACCTAAGACTAGATCTGATTTCAGCTTGTGTACTCTGATACAGCCAGGCTACTACCTGCAGTTGCACACAACTGTACAGTGCAGGCTGGGTACGGCCTCCTCAGATACTTTTATCTAGTATCTTTCTGATTGGCTGGTGCCTTTGCGATTGTTAAACATTGTGACTGTCACTCTGTCAAGGCCCGAGACCCTGCTAGTTACAGAGGCTCGCTCACTGAGGTCTAATTTCTGCTCAATTTCTCTTTGTCACTTGGGCCTTGCTTCAAGTATTCCCTGACAAATTTTGGGGGCGGTTCTGTACCATCAGTGTTCAATCTGCATACAGTGACTTAATCCCCTATTTCAGCCATGGTGCCCATCTATCTGGTATATTCTAACCAGAGATCTTCCTTTTTTCCAGAGAGTAAACCTCCAAATACCTCCCAGGTATACGAGAAATAGACCCCCAGAGGCATGGATTGGAGACAGTGACCTAGAGATCCAATAATTTCTCAAATAGGTTTCACCTTCTTCCTATATTAGCTCCCCCTTCAAGCACAATTCCAGGAGTATCCATACCTTTGTGCAAGTTAGTTAGCATCTTCCCTACTGCCACTTTGAGCTGTGGCTTTTTCCAATCTGCTAAGTCAGTTTTCATGTGTTCATCTATTGTCCAGTTTCCAAGATTATGTTTCTGTGCCCTCTTTCTTGTTCTCCCTGTCCTTGTAAGTTTATGCTTTTAAAAAAATATTAGCTATAATTTTCATTGGGTTTGAGGAGAAAGCTGTCTTGGGCAAGTATGTTGAATCTACCTTCCAAACATGAAGCCAGAATAAACTCATCCAAGATTTCTTAATAAAATATTTAGTAATTGGTTTTCTGAAATAATATTCAAGGGTTTTAAAAATTATTTTTGCTGTTGTTGTTGTTTTGAAGAACACAAAAATCTGAAAGAATTGAAACACAAATCAGAGTTCCTAAACAACTGGCAAAAGCTGTGTTTGGAACTTCATAAGAACATCGGACCTTCTTTGTGTCCAGAACAGACTGTTAGACTCTTGACTGGAGAGTGTGGGTCATCTTCCGACTGTAGCCAGCAGCAAGGCGTGTTTGTATGTCTGACCAAACTCATGTGGTCCAGTTATTCATCCTGACACAGCTGAGAAATGGAAAAGGTCATTAGGGTGCTCCACACACTGACGTGCCAGTGGCATGAATTGTTGGCCTATTGCAAGAAAATACTAACTTGATTAATCATTGAGGTGATCCCATTCTTTTAAGAAAACATCGCAGGAAAAGCCAAACCACTCAATACAGGAAAGAGATAGAAGGACTTAATTCACAGGTGGGTCTGTCCTAACCTTAGCCTTTTTCTTTCTGCAGCCATGGGATGTGGCTCTGCGGCAAGGCAGATACCTGAGATGTCTTCTAAGATTTATGTCCTTTTTATGTCCTTTTCCTGTGTATTCATGTAGGCATGCTATCTTTTTTTTCTCTCAGAATTTTTTAATCATCCTTTTGTTTACATCATAAATACTTTAGAGTACATATCTTCAGGTACATACTCGCCTTGTGCAAAGCCATGGAGGCCCTGCAGAGATATGAAACCACTTACACCTCAGAGATGTGTGTAAATAACGGCACTAGGAACACCTTGTTTAAAAGAGTCTCCAAACAAAGTGAAGTAGGGCTTTTATTTTTATTTTATTTTTTTAGAGCTGTTAGCAGCCATTCTTCAAATAGTTCTTTAATTTTTTTTTTTTTAAGATTTTACTTATTTATTTTTAGAGAGAAGGGAAGGAAAGGAAAAAGTGAGGGAGAGAAACATGGTCAGTTGGCCCTCGTGTGCCCCCAACCAGGGACCTGGTTGGAAACCCAGGCATGTGCCCTGACCAGCAATCAAACCAGTGACTTTTCACTTTGCAGGGCGATGCCCAACCCATTGAGCATACCAGTCAGGGCTTCAATAGGGTTTTAGAGGAGAAAAGATTCCTGGCTGGGATGGTAAGGGCAGGCTTCTCAGAGCGGGTGCCATGGGAGCTGGGCTTTGAGAGCTGAGGAGATTTTTCTTCGGACAGGATGGAGGGAGAGGAGGGCCTTCTAGGTGAGGGAACCTTTTATATTTCAACATTAGGAGACTTTATCCTAACCTTCCCCAGCCTCTTAAATTTCCTGCTTGTTTGCCCTGGCTGGCGTGGCTCAGTAGATTGAATGTCGGCCTGTGAAGCAAAGCATCTCTGGTTCAATTCCCAGTCTAGGGCACATGCCTGGGGTGCAGGCCAGGTCCCCACTTGGGGGCACACAAGAGGCAATTGCACATTGATGTTTCTCTCCTATTCTTTCTCCCTCCCTTCCTCTCTCTAAAAATAAATAAAATCTTTAAAAAAATTTTGTGCTTGTTCGACTGTTGGGTGAGAGAGAATAGGAGATACGTTGTTTAGGGTACAAATTGGAAACAGATAAATAAGTCCTGGAGACCTGATGCACTGTATAGTAAATATAGACAACAATATTGTATTATAATCATCACACTGACAAAGAGACTAGTTAATTATTTCCACCACACACAAAAAAAGAAATGGTAATTATGTGACACGATAGCAGTGCTAACTATCCCTACGATGGCAATCCTATGACAATATATCAAGGTATCACGTCAATGTGTTGTACCCGTTAAATGTATACAATGTTATAGGTCAAATATGTCTCAATACAGATAAATAAATAAATAAATAAATTCATGCTGTCTTTCAATAAACATAAAAAAGCCACATCCTCATTTAATGTAATTTGAAATCTCAAAATAAATTAAATAGCAACACTTAAAATAAATTAAACACTTGAAGCAATTAAATAAAACAAAGTCATTAAACTAAATCCTACACCGCCCTCTCCCCCCACCCCATAGTCCCACTCAATTCTTAGTAAAAGAACAAATAATATAAAGGCAATCCTCTCCAAAGCCAGGGGACTTGACCGGAATACCCCTCCCTTCCTCCCCACATGCCCACGGCATCACATGCAGTTTTAAACACACACACACACACACACACACACACACACACACACACTTCCAGCAATGCCGTGAAAGCAACTGGGAGAGGGGGATGGGCTCAGCATTGTTTCTGGCAGGAAGAAGAGTTTCAGAAAAATTGATAATCAGAGTTTTCACTTTCTCCCTCAAATTTGAGCTGATTTATCCCCAAATTAATAACTTGGCAAGAGCAACCCTACAGATAGCCTCTTTCCCTTGTTAAATATGAGAAGTTTGAGGAGTAAAAATTATACAACATTGGCTGTAGGAAAAGCAGACATTTTTAAAGAAAGATGCCTGCTGCCTTCCACAAGAGTGGAAAGGGCCTGTGCTCCCCCGAGGCTAGCGATGCTCCGGCAGGCCACACGATCAAAGGGACTTTTACAGGACACACTGAAAGGCCCCGCTGGGACACACGTCTTGGTCACAGAGCAAAGAGAGCCCAGTAGAACTTCTTCCTCAACTCAGAGGACGGGAGGCAGGCTCCCAGCCCCGCTCCCCGAGAAAAGGCCGGCTAATCACAGAGCTGTCTCCCCACACAGTGAGATGACAGGCATCAGTACTCCACCACCCGAATAAAAACAGGGCTCATTTACGTGTCTGATGGTGAACACGAGGTGCACATGCCACGGGTCCCCTGGGTTAATTCAGAAAGAAAATGGGCAGCCATGCCATTAATCATTGACTGGAAATCATAAGTCCCACGATAGGCTTGATTCTTTGACTTTCTTCAGAAGAATAATAAAGAAAACGGGTGCCAGACTGCGCTCCCAGCAGCTTTTTAATCAGAAGAGATTGCCAGAGCCATTGCTGTAATGTTAGTAATTAAGATTCATGGGCTAAAAAAAATGCACTGGCCTGGCGTATTTCCCTAAAACCCTAGATTCAATAATGCCGTAAGTTGGAATTGCATTGCACAAAGGCAGCCGAGTCCAACTGTTGTGAGGAAAGTTCGCAAAAGTTCACATTGAACTTGGCAGGCCAGGACAGGGCACTTTGGCAGCTCCACAGATTCTGATTGCAATTCCCCAAACCTGCCCTCAGGATTCCATTCTCCAAAGGATGGGTTGGCAGCTGGAAGGCCCCCGTGACTCCTTTATTAGCTCCTCTGCCTTATGTACAAGTTTATAGGGTATTGTACCAGGGAAGAAAAGACAGTTCTGTGGAAATAACTCAGGTCTCCTGTGGTTTGACATTTTCTGCTAACCTTATAAGCCCCTCCCCCTCACCCTATGATTTTCTGGAGCCTGTACGAGGAAACTCAGGAAGCGCTGGTTTGGAAGATGTAACTGGGTGAGACTTCATTTTGGGTTTGTTTGTTTTTTTTTCAAAAGTTCGAATCACCTTTGTCCTCCAGGCCTCAAAACACATCAGAAGGGAAGCTTTTAAAAAGCTGGGCGGGGGCCGGGGGCAGTTGGCGTGGGAGGCTGGGGCAGGGTGAGGATGGGGGCAGAGAAAGGATGGGGTTGGGGCAGAAATTCAGGGAGTGGTGCAATCTGTTGCACTGAATAGACACTGACTAAATATTTGAGTCTACAAGCACAGGGTCTGGTCATTTCTTCCAGGACCTGAGGGCATTTTCTAATCATCAGATCAAAAAACAGTGTTGCCTCCTCATTTCCAGCAGAGTAAAAATCTAAGATTTTTCCACCCTTTGATTCTTATTTAGCTTTCTAGTCTTATCTCTCACTACATCTCCCTCCCCCAATTTCTTCAACACTAACCGGCAGTCGCCCCACAGCGCCCCACTGCTCTGCTCCCTGCCTTCCGGCCCACCAGCCGTCCTCTCCTAACACACGCCCATGGGTGCGTGTGCACCCACAGACTTCATTTTGCCATTTGCAGAGAACCTCCAATGTGCCAGATACCGAGCTAAAATCCTTCCAATAAACTTAGGAGATAGGTACTTCCCCCCACCCGTTTTACCGAGATATAATTGACATAGTGCAATAGTTTTAAGATGTACAACCTAACGATTGGATGTATCTATCTATTGTGAAGTGATTACCACAATTAGTTTAGTTAGCATGCAATGCCTCATCTACAGTTTTTTTTCTTGGGATGAAGACATTTAAAATCTACTCTCTTAGATACTTTCAAATATACAATACAGTATTGTTAGCTATAGTCACCATGGTCTACATTAATATCCCCAGAATTTATTTATCTTATAGCTGGAAGGTTGTACTTTTGGGGTAGGTACTTTAATATCCCCACATTGCAGATGAAAAACAGAGTCTCAGAGAGATTGACTTGCCTAAGGTCACACAGCTGGTAAGGCCAATAGAGATGGGGTTAGAATCCAAGTTCCCAACTCCTGAGTGCGACCCCTGGCCTCTACTCCCTCTCCACATCTCCCACAAATCTGCCTGTTCAAATATAATTTTTTGATCCATTATGCTAAGATGGTTTTCCCATGCCTCCCACTGAAAATTTACCTCTCCCTCTCATACAATTCTGTTGTATTTTTAACTAACCTATAGCAGAACACTTAAAAAAAAAGCAAACAATATCATGGCAAAGTTAACCTGTGCCTGCCTCCCAAAGGATATGAGCACAGATGAAGGCCAATGCATCTGTGAGTCCCCAGCACTGTGTGCCATCATGCCTTACTCACAGTGCATGCTTAAAAATATTTGTTGACTTTACCAGAAGAACAGAATTCCTGAACCTCTTCAACACAGTGACCATGCCAACAGAGAATGGGAAAATCTCAGTTGACATTGTGTTTTGTTTTAGATTTTTCTCTGTACCCTTGAGTGAAAGCCTCCCCAGGTAATGATCGGCACCTGACTAACCCTGCCTAACCTGGGAGAAACCAGCAGAGTCTGGAAGAACTCCCAGGAGCCCAGCAAGCCTTGTTTGGAGACGAGGGCAAATTCCAGAAAGCCTCTGTGCCTTCACTTTGTCCCTCTTCCGCACCTTCTCCTTTTGGTTTGGTTTGTTTTTGTAATCCAGGACATCAGCAAATGCATTCCATAACATCACTAATTCCATCAATAATGAAGACCTGGCTGAGGGACAATTTCTTATCCAATGCACTTGATTCAACCAAACTCACTGTGGTGGCAGAAGAATGACCTTAAAAATGACACACTGGGGGAAAAGCAAACAAATTCAGTAACTATACATACCAGGAAACATGCCTTACAAAGGATAGAAAGCAAAGCAGAGGACGAGAGGCGGGGAACTTACATCAAAGGCTTGTGTGGTGTAAGGGTAGTGCTGTACAGATTTTTAGAGCTAAAATGAGTTTGAATTCATGTTCTACCACTTTTTCACCATGTAACCTTGGATGATGTATTTAATTTCTTATGCCTCAGTATCCTCGCCTAAAACACAGGGAAAATACCAGCTCCAACCTCATACACTGCTGTGAGCATGACATGTGCTATTGCATGCTCAGGGCTTGGGGCAGTGTGGGCCATGCAGTTAGCTTTCAATAATGCTGCTATGATTACAATCAAAATCCTACAAGAGTAGGGTCTATGGAATCTCAGAAAAGCATAGGTCTTTTAGTTAGAACACCCGATTTAAACTCCAGCTTTGCCACTGAACAAGCTGTGTGAAGTTGAGTCAGTCCTAGTACCTCTGTGAGCTTTAACCTCCTCATGAACACTTGGACTTGGATCTCTCAAGTCCTACCCTGCTTCTGGGAAAGAGAAAGGCACTTCCTTGTTGGTCTCCCTCCTCTCCTTTGTTCTCTATCTGGGCGCCAGGTCATTCTGTAGTGACATCAGTTGCCCTCCCTGGATATGGTACAGGTCCCAGGTATTATTATATAGAGCATCATAACTCTTTGGTCAGTTCTCAATGGATGAGTCCATTCACCTGATGCAGATTCACCAGCCATTGTCAGAACTGAGTCTACCCTGTCATAGCTCCTTCACCTCATTATTCAGTATCCCGGTGCTGGGGGCCTTGGTGTATGTACCTAATGGCCCTAGGACCTCTGAGACATGATCTAAGCCTGAAAAAGTGTCTACACCCAGCTGCCTCTCTTAGAGCTTCAAGCTGGATTCTTAGCCCTCATCACCTCAAACCTTGGGTGTTTCCAGGGTACCCATGAAGCTCATGTTTCTGGTTGGAGGAGCTCCTTCCAGAGCTTGGCAAATCATGAGCAGTTTGAATCAAATCTCAAACTAATTGTTCTTGAAATTGTTTAAAATAGTCTCTGTATATGAAAGAAGAGATATGGCAGGGAAAACAAGAAATAAGAAAATAAGAAATAGTAAAGGGGCACTTGCCTTATCTGATAATATAACACAATATAGATTCATTATATACAAATCAATCAAATAATGGCATAACATAGACAAATAGGTCAGAGCAACAAATTCAGAAATAGATCCAGCATATATGAGAATTTAGTATGCCAAACTCATAGTTGTATTATGTATAAGCATAAACATGATACTGACAAAACTAAATATCCAACTGAAAAAAAATGTTATTATACCATCTTAAATCATATGTACAAGAAAATTAACAAGTTGAGTAGTCTCTAATATAAAAACAAAATAATAAACATTTTACAAGTTCACTTAGGAGAATACACATAATCCTAATGTTGATACATACCTTTCAAACTGAGATTGGAAACCAGAAGACACTTGAAAATAAAAAAATAAGCTAATTTAACTTTCTAAACATTTTTACACATTTGTGGGCAAGGAAATAGGTGTTATAAATAAAATTAGTAGAAAAACAATAAATTCTGGATAAAATTTATAACATACTGACAGACCAAAAGTAACATCTATAATATAAAAAGAGCATTTACAAGTTGAACAAAAATGGACAAATCAGAAAAACATGTATAGATAGTAAACAGACAATTCAGAGATGAGCTACTCCAAATAACAACATTATTTAAATTAATTATGGTCAAGAAAATGCAAATTATGCAACAATGAGGTATCAGTTTACTCGAATCATATGCCAAAAGGTTTTTAAATTAAAAATATTAAGTGACTATGAGATGGAGTCAAAACTATGAGGTGCAGGGAAGAAGTTTCTATCATACACTGCCAGTAGAAATGTGAATTGTCACAGCCTTTTTGAAAAGCAATCTGACGATGTCTATTAAAATTTAATAACTATCACGTACCCTTCTATCCTTCAATTTCACTCCAGGGACTCTACCCCATAAATACAAAACCACCAGCACAAAGAACATCTTTACAAGGATATTTACTGTGGCCTTGTTTGTAGTGGTAAACCTGGAAATAATGCCCATCGGTAAAGGAATGGTCCAATAAATTATGTATATCCACACAAAAGGAGGTTTTACAACCATTTAAAGTAGTGAATTAGAGCTTTATCAGTTGGCTTAGACAGATTTCCATGAAGCATTATTGAATGAAGTATACCCGTGTATATAACATGAGCCCGTTCTTATAGAATTAGTAATAGTAAATCTTCATTTGTATGATTACATGTGCATGCAGGAAAATGTAGAAGCAGGCATCGCAGGCTGTAACCTGTGTCACTTGGTGGAGGCTGGGTGATAAACAAGGAGAGAGAAGGAGGAGCTCAGGAAAAGAGAATCAAGCACAAAATAGGCAGGGGAAACAAAGACGCTAGGATCTATTCACATTTATGGGAAAACTTCATGTGCATGTGTGCATAAGGAAACTAATTTTTAAAATAATTTACAGGTTCAATGAGGGGAGGGGGGGCGAGTGGAAGGATGGCCTCTGACCAGTTTTGTCTCATCATCAGGAAGAAGTCTACCCTGGTCTGGGATGGGTCCCCTGGGTGTATAGGAAGTAACACCCAGAACTTCTCTGAGTCCAGAGACTCGTAGAGATGGAGGATTTTGTTTTACACTCACCTCTGCTCTTATCCCTTCCTTCTCCCCAAACTGCACTCCCTTGCCCTTCCAGAGTAAAGAAACAGACATGATGATGTGATCATGATAATCTCTATGAGGCAGGTAATGAAGGACCACCATCAGTGGTGGTACATCCTGAAGTATATGAAGCCACATTAGAGGATACACAAGACTCAAAGATTAGACCCTGGAATCTGAAGGCAGAAATCTGGGAGCAAAAGACATGGGAGAGATGGGGAGAGAAGGAGGGAAAGAATAAACTGGAATGACTTCTGTTCTTGCAGGATCCTGGATCAGAGCTATCCTCCCAGGGAAAACAGCTAACTTACTTAATAAAACATTTAACAATGTATCTTTGTAAATGCATCATTGCTCTGGTGAGGAGGGGACTCCTCAGAGGCCAGATACAAAGTAAAATTGAGAATTTACTATTACTACTATTATTATATTATTTTGTGTTGATTTATTATTTTATTCTTCAATTACGGTTTATATTCAATATTACTCTGCATTAGTTTCCGGTGTCCACCAAAGGGGTTAGAAAATTGTTTACTTTACAGAGTGGTTCCCCCAGTGCTTCAAATACACCTGGCCCCATACATAGTCGTCACTGTATTAGTAACTATATTCTGCATCCTGAAATCTACATCTCTGTGACTACTCCATAGCTCCCAATTTGTACTGCTTAATTCTAAAAGGGAAAATTTAGAAAGGCCATTTTCTTTGCCCTTGTGGGCTTAACCCACACGTTGGTGTAGCTGAACTTTTGTTTTGACAATGGAAACTCACAAGACAGGACTCGTTCAAGAAAAGATGTATGGGGAGCCCGCCGGGCAGAGCTGGGCTCTCAAAGGCCAACACAGCCAAGGTGGTCATGTTCAGGAAAGCTGGAAACAAACCTGCCTCGCAGAAGGGGGGGTAATATTAAGAGCAGAAATCAATACATTTACATATAAATATATAACAGGTGGGATCAATAAATCCAAAATGTGTTCTTTGAAAAGTCTTAATAAATTGGACAAGCCTCTAGTAATACTGATTAAAAAGAGAAGGAGCATCATTTTTAAAAAATCAGTTATGAATGACCAAGTAAACATAATTACTGTTGCTATATATATTAAAAAATTAGGCTATTATAAATAGATTTATGCCTAAAAATTATAAACAAGTAAAAGGGGGCAAGTCTTAGAAAATATAAAGTACTGTACTAAAATGTTATCAATAAGAGAAAAAGAACTAACAAGTTTATTAAAAATTTTAAAATTAAATCCATAATTTAAAATCTTCCCATAAAGTATGCAACATTTCAGTCCTAGATAAATTCTTCCGCAGAATAGAAAAATAAATAGCTCTTCATTTGATGAGGCTAGTATAACCATAGCAACAACCATGGACAATCTGGAAATGGAAAACTACAAGACAACTTTACTCATGAACATGGATACAAAATCCTAAACAAAACATTAGCAAGTTGACTCTACCCATACATAATAAAAAAAGAAATATAGTAGAATGAATAGACCACATGGACAGATCAAAACAAAAACATATCATGATCATCGATTGTCATAGATGCAGAAAATCAGTCAATAAAATTCAATGTCCATCTTGATAAGAAAAATTGATTAGGAAAAGGAAAAAAGCACTGTTATAGAAACCCACCAAAAACATAACAGTAAGTGAGGAGTGCGCAAAACTCTATGGCCAGGAGCATTTCCTTCAAAATTAGGGACGTGACAACCATCTTCATTATCATTCCGGAGATCCCGGCTGGCGCAAAAAGGCAGGGAAGGACCCACAAAAGAGAAAGAATCTCCCAGGGACCCACCAAACACTGACTGTGTGTAGAAGTAGGTGACTGGCAGGGGAAACATTTTAAAATACCTTCCACATGCTATGCCAATTGGAGTCCTGCTAATTATAAGACACTTGCACACAGTGTGGCATTTTTGGGGGGACCAAAGGAGGCCCACATGCCCTGCCACTATTATAGGTAAACTAAGAAATGATACTGGGGGAAGCAAAAACCTATTAGAAATCATTAAAATGTCAGGACTGTATCTAGCCTTAGTGAATCACAGCACACAGCAGGACCGAGGCAGCTCAGTGAGCGCAGTGACAATCTAATTCGTTCTTTACTGTTCTCCTGGCAACCACAGCCGGGCTTGTGTGCAGGTTGGAGCTCAGAAAAGACCTGTTGGGCTGAACATTCGAGGTGGAAGAGTCCTCTCCTGGCCACGTACACATATTACCGCTGCAGCGAATTTCTGCAAACAGCTACTAGAAATGAACTTCCAGCAACGTATCTGTTCTCGTGGACACCTGGTCTGACATTTCCAGCATCCCCTCTGTCCAAGATCACAGGACTCCCCTGGAGGAGCAGAAGGTTGGAAGAAGAGACCCCACTGGCCATAAAACCCTTATAAGCTTTTTGTGATGCACAAGATAACTGCAAATAAAATTGCTTTTTAAGTTTTGGAACAGTATGCTTGTATTGCTGTAATTTTTAAAAAGTCCTTACACGAGGATATGTTTATTGGCTTTAGAGAGAGAGAGAAAGGAAGGCAAGAGGGGAGAGAGAGAGAGAAACATCAATTGATTGCCTCCTGTAAGCGCCCCAACCAGGGACTGACCTACAGCTGAGGTGTATGCCCTGACCGTAATTGAACCCGCAGCCTTGTGGTGTACAGGACGATGCCTCAGCCAACCGAACTACCCAATCAGGGCCGTGACCATCTTATTTTTATAACAGTATTTATTCCATTTCAGTGTCCACTTCAAAAATAGGACTTCCCCTTACTCCTTCCAAGTCAGTTTTTATCTTTCATCTAAAAAATATTCGCAATTTCTAAAGTTTCTCAATTTTGACAGTCCCCAGACTCTGGACTAAGCAAGACTTTGTATAATAAACAGGTTTTCATTTCAGGGGGATTTTGGCACTTCTGACAGCTTAAATTCTGGGGCAGCTTGAATTTCCTTCCTCTTTCTCTTCCACATTCTGCTTCCTTGACCTTTGTGTTTGGGGAAATTTTTTCCTTTCCTTGAGTTTTAAGTCACAGGCTCTCACTGTTAAACAAACAAACAAACAAATCTTACCTTTCCCACTGCCACCTTCACATTCCCTTTCAGGTCCCTACTTCCCAGAGTCTTTGCAACTTTCCAAGGATGATAATGGAAACATGCTAGCCTGGAGTCAGGAGACCATGGTTTGCCCTCAGCCTCTCTTCTGGGTGTGGAGAAAAGAGGCTGGGTTGGATATGAAAGGGTCTGGGTTAAAGTCTTAGCTCTGGAATTTACCAATTTCTTTTCTCTTGGGAGAGACATACCCCTCCTGTAGGTCCCAGTGTCGTCACAGAAGTGCTGGTTTACAGCAGGGGTTCTAGAGCGAGGCCGCAAATGTAAATGAAGGACGCTGACTGAATGTAAGAAAAGTCCTAGCGTGCAGATGGCAAGAGGGAGCAGGGAGGACTACAGAGGTCCCGCAAGCTAACATGCCCCCGTAAGTGAGGAGCGCTGGCAACTCAACTACCATAGGAATGTGAGCTTTGTGTTGCTAGTCTTCTGATTTTTTAAGAGAGCCCTGAAATACGGATTTTTATGTGAACTCTGTTGATTATTGTTTGCTCAAAATTCTGTAAGCCATCGTGAGTCTTTTTTGAGTAACCCCCTACAGTTCTCTTTTATGTTTAATCTTAAGAATATTCCTGGTGGTTTTGTCCTTCCACAGCCTTCTCTCCAGTTTTCCTGAATGTTCGTGGAGCTTTGTATTGGGGTACCTCCATTTCTGAGGCTTTGTGGCAGACCTGGGAAGTAACTACCCCATCCTGAGGAGAAAAACATTTTGGAGTTGGGATTTTCTCACAGAGAAAGGGTTCTTCAAATCCTGATTTCTTGGCTTAGAGTAAGTAAAAGGGTAAGCTGGCTATGGAAGGTTCTGTCTCTAGACCAGCCTTCATGTCTTGGAATGGGACAAAGGGACCATTGGACAGATGTTTCGGTGAGTCTCCTCCAGCCAACAATGCCCTTGTTAGACTTGGAGTGTGCCTCTTGCTCCCCTCTCTGAGGACTTCTGGAGTGTGAGCTTCCATTCACCTTCTTAGTGTTGGGATTCTTGGTCTTATTCCATTTTCTCATTTGTCTCAAATGCTGCCCAGACTATTTTAAACCACTCAGCTCACCACCAGGAAACCAGCACCTGGTAGGTCTGACCAGCCCCAATTCCTCGATTCCTCTCACACTTGGTTCCTGAGGCCCACAAAAGCCCCACCTCTGGCCAACTTACCTACTTCTGCTGTTTATCCTTACAGTAGCTCATCCACGAACACCGACTAACTTTCTACATCTCAGATCTCACCAGAGCTACCACGTGTAAGAAGATAATAGAACAAAGTGGTGAAGAACCCACACTAAAATACAGAAATACCTGGGTTTGAAAAAATAAGAGCAAAAAATCTTATAGTTGACACTTACTGATTCTGTGATCTCAGTCCAGTTCCTAAAGTTTCTAAAGCTCAACTGTGTGTATAAAATAACACATACCTGTGATGATTCATTTTATGTGTTAACTTGGCTGGGCCATGGTACCCAGATAATGGGGTCAAACATCATTCTGGATGTTTCTGAGAGGGATTTTTAGAAATATGAGACTGATATTTAAACTGGTAGACTTGGAGTAAAGCAGGTTGCTCTCTCTAAAGTGGGTGGGCCTCATCCAGTCAGATAAAAGGCTGAACAGAACAAAAAGGCTGCCTCCCCCAGCAAGAACTGCCAGTAGATGGCCTTCAGACTTCACCTGCGACATCAACTCTTCCTGAGCCTCCAGCCAACAGGCCCACCCAACAGAATTTGGATGTGCCGGCCTCCATAATCACACGAGCCAATTCCTTAAAATCTCAGTATGTCTCTCTCTCCATATATAGTATAGATATGCTATATGTGCTATGTATATGTAGATATCTGTTCAGTTCTATAAATAGTGGCTATAGATATGCTCTATGTGTTAAGTATATAGAGAGATATCTATATCTATATATTAGATATATATTTATATCTATATAGATATACACATACACACACATGTCCTGTTGGTTCTATTTCTCTGGAGAACCTCATTGGGTCCTTGTAAGGATTACATGAGATAAGGTCTCTAAAAGACCAATCACATAGTCCCTGATATGAACAAACCTCTCAACAAATGATAAAAAGGAGCAATGATTCAGCTGGCTCCATTCCTCCCCTCTTGCTCTCCACCCCAGAGAGCCCAGCGCCCCAGCCCCTGGGATAGCTCAGTCTCACCCCTGTGTTGCTGTCCCCGAGGCTGCGGGTGGTCGTAGGACTCAGGTTTAGGTGGGAGGAGGATGGGGTGACGTGCCACCCTTCCCACGGTATCATGGGGCAAAGTCAGCTATTTCCGAGCCATGGGTTCAGGTGTCACTGTGGGGTGCCCTCAGGTTTGGGGACTATGATGGTCACCCTTAGTCCCTTCTGTACCTGGGAAAGCCGCAGGTCAGCCCACTCAAAGGCCGCAGGAGTCGGACCAACCAAGAGAGATGGAACACTAAACAAGAGCTCTGGTTCCTAAGTCCTCTCCTGATAGACTCCCTGACCAGGCAACATCAGGTCAAAAGGAAGAAAGCACGGTGTGTTAAATCAACTGACCACAAGAGGAAACAAGGAAGATAGAAATACATGTTCTGCAAAGTGAGCCCTTATACATACTAACTGCCCTCTATTTACTTAGAGTCTGGAAACCTGGCCCTGCTGGGGGTCCAGCCAGACCTAGCACAGCCTCCTGCACCCGGCAGCCTCCCTCTCTCGGCCATAGGCCCTGTGTGAGTGGAAGCATCTCTGGAAACTCCCTGCCCCTCTCCTGGCAGGCTGCGGACGGGCAGGGGCAGCTATAGGTTTCTGCCCGATTGTCTTTTGCTTGGATGGCCTATGCCTGTACAACCAGACCAGGGTGCGCGGAAGCCCTGTCTGTCCCTCATCTCCATTCCAGGCTGCTGCATTGTTTTCTTTTCTGTGCTCCTGAACTTCCTTGTCATAATATTATCTTAGGTTCCCACGCCGCTGGTCGGCAGGCAGGGGGGATGTAGCAGCATCTTTTGGCACCAGGAGAATGGTTTTGTCCAACTCCTCATCACAGTCCCTCTAAGCTGCCTGCAGTAGCTATTTAGCAAGTCAGGAGTGACTATCACAGGAATGCAAGACCTGACTTTAGACGTGGCAGGCATTTTCCAGAGAGGCGGCCCCATGTTGGAACTGATTTGTGAGGAATCCCGTGTGCCCAGCAAGGAATCGGGAAGTGGGAGGTATGTGGAATCCCGAACCTCCCTTTCACCTGGGTCTCCCAGGTCAAGTCAGGTGCATTATCAGACCCCAAGAGCACAGGGTCACAGCCCGGCCCCACCTGGGCCTTCCACCTCCCGAGAGCAAGCTGCCCACACTGCTTGTCCCACGCAGGACCTGGGCCCCTCCCCAGCTGTCGTCACAGGCTTGCACCCTGTCTGCGGCATTCGCTGACGCCACAAACAGAGGTGAACCCAGTAGTCCTGATCTCAGACCTCCCTGCTTCTAAGATTTAAGAAACATTAAAACGGGAAAAATGGATAATGGTGATTCTAAAATACCATTCATTGAAAGACACAGGCTTATTTCAGAAATGTTAAAAGATGAGGGGTGTGTGTCTAAAATGGATAAAGTACATTATTATGGACCTGGTAGTATTTCAGCAGCTATATTATTTGTTTGGGATATATCTATGCTTATCGTCTTATATACTAATAATATAAAGATCACAAAACTGAATTACACTTTCATTACGGGTACACTTTATAACACATGTGAAAAGACTTCATACTCAGATTTCATCCTTCCTCCACCCAGGGCAAGTCCTGAAGTACCAGCCAGATGCCCCTCCTCTACCCAGGGAGAAACCCTCCCTACTGAGAGGGAGCGAAGTTAGCCCACGGAATGAGAGAGGGAGGCCGTGAAGAAAAGGAGCAACACAGAAGTGTGGGGAGTGGCAGAGAAGGGTTTGGTGGCGGCAGGGGAACTTGAGGAACAAGGGCTTCTATGCACGTGTGAGGGAAGGGGCTTTTCTCTAAACGGTGCGCTTAGGTCTGCTTTTCTGTCATTTGGGACCGAAACCGTGGGTCAGATGAGGAGACGTAGGTTCTGACCACCATGTTTTGCTGATCTCATGGCATCATTCTGGATAAAATCCCTACCTTAGGAAGCTTCTGTAAATGATTATCCACTGTTGTAAGAAATAAATTAATTGGCTCTACAATCTGTTCTTCCAGAAGAGTTCAGTTCTTGCCCTAGTAAATGCTTGGTGTTTGGATATGGCTTAAAATATATTGCTTTGAACACACTTAATTTGTTTTTACTTCCGTCATGTATAAAGTCTTGTATCCTGCACAGAGAGTGGACTGGTGGTTGCCAGAGGGCATGGGGGTTGGGGGACTGAGTGAAGGAGGTAAAAGGGTTCAGAAGTACAAACCGGCAATTACACAATAGTCATGGGATGTAAAGCATAGGGAATATGGTCAATGACATTGCGGTAACACTGTATGGTGCTGGCTGGGTCCTGGAAAGATCAGCGAGAACCCTGCGTGAAGTACATGATTGTCAAACCACTATTCTGTATACCTGAAACCGATACAAAATAATCTTGAAAGTAAACTGTAATTGTAAAAATAAAATTGTGTGTCTTGTTTTACCCAGAAGATAAAGGGACTCAGAAAAGACAACAGGCAACACCAACACCACGAAAAAGATTCACAAAGGAACGTGTTCCCCGTGATTTCTGGACCTTCCTCCACTCTGCCTTTCTGCCTGTCTCTTCTACCAAACCTCCCAGCAACTAAAGGGAGGGAGGCGATTTACTCAGTCCATCTGCCTGCCTGACTGGGTACCTCTGCGGAGGCTCAGCCCCCACTTTCTGCACCATTAAAAAGCCCTCGGGAGCTAGAGCAGAACGGACGTGGCTGACTGTGTGTGGGCATTGCCCAGAAGAAGCTAAACCCACCCAAGCCTTCTGCATCACTGAAGCCGGGGTTTAGATCCGGAAAGGGTGCGATACGGGGACGGGGCTCACTGTCATGGTCACAGCCAGGCAGCGGCCGCCGCGTCCCACCCTGAAGGGGAGCCCCAGTGTGCGAGGCTCTCCTATGAGCCAGGTGCTGTGCCAGCGTTCACCCACGGCCTCTCACGTGATCGGCCCTCATCCCTTCCTCTAAGACTCACATCACTAGGCTCCCCCTCTGCAGAAAAAGAAACTGAGGCGCTCCCATGGGCACACAACTAATTAGCAGGACCCCCGAAGCCGCCGCCTTTTCCACTGTGCCACAGGTACCCCCGACTCCAACCAGCAGATGGTAGCTTTATAAGAACAGGGGCTCAAGTTCACATTATTATTCCGTTTCAGCAGGATGAGCTTGCTGACTGCCTGGAGGAAGCCAGGCTGGGGTGGAAAATGTTCCCT
This sequence comes from Pteronotus mesoamericanus, assembly GCF_021234165.1. Lineage (NCBI taxonomy): Eukaryota > Metazoa > Chordata > Mammalia > Chiroptera > Mormoopidae > Pteronotus > Pteronotus mesoamericanus. The sequence continues at coordinate 23,274,751 of NW_026555234.1, read as the reverse complement.
CTGTCAAAGAGCAAGGCCGCGGGCTGCCGGCGCAGGGCCGGGGGCCAGGGGGCGATGCTGACAGATGTTCCCGTGGCAGCTGGCACACCAGGTCTCTCCCGACCGGGGCTTGCATATTTTAAAAAATATGTTCCATTAATATTCCCTTGTCTTAGGGCCCATTTTAAAGAGTATCGAATTTGGAATTATAAAAACCGGGATTTAAACCTGGGAGCTCTGCTCATGTCAAATGATCCTGGGGAATCTATCGCAGTCCTGAGCCTCATCTAAGAAAATGAAGGCACTTGGTCGTCCCTACCACGCTGAGTTGTTTAAAAACTTAAATAAAATCATTCTCTAGAGAAGGGCTCTCTGGCAGGTGCTATACATGTTATTATTTTTAAAATTGTGACCCTCTCAGTTTTTGTACTAGCTGCTCGCCCTTTGTTTACGCCACCCACTAGTTTCACAAAGCAGCCTCCTGTGTCTTCATCCAAGCCATTCAGACAGAGACGGGGGTGGGCGGAAGGAGGGGGCAGCACAGTTGGTGGGGGGGGGAGGTGGCAAGGGAACTCCCTGACAGGATCTGGCTGAGGACAGAGTTCTACTGTTCAACACCAGCAGCCTCCCTCTAGCCGTCGTTAATCAGCACATCTGACTAATGACAGCATAATTTTTTAACCAGCCAAAACCTAATTTTTTGGTCCTAAATCAGCCTGTGTTTCCCAGTCTTCTAGAAGAGATCGTGAATGAATTGGTCAAAGCCCTTGAAATCCAGGACACTATCCTCATAACCCTCCCTTGATCAGCCACCCCAGTTTTCTAACAAAGGAAATTAGGTGGGTGCTAGACTACATTAACATGCTCCCCCTCGTGGGATCGCCTTTAGAAATACCTGCAATCCACTTGTTCTAAATTTGTTCTAGAATGCTCCGGGGGAGCTCTCCCTGCTCAGGGTGATAAGACTTGGGAGAACCCGGCCACCACATCCGGCTGGTAAGGAGGGCAGGGGCCAGGCACCAGGCTTTGTCTGGGAGCTGCGTGGATGAGTGGCAGGAGCCCACAGGCACATTGGTGCAAACAGTCCTCAAGCCACCCCTGTGAGGGCCCGAACCACAGGTCTGGGGTACAGGCAAGCTAAGACTTAACACAGTCAGGCATTAAAGAGCAGCACACACCCCAGGAGCATAAAACCAAAGCTGGGACCAAAAGGGGTGACTGAGTATTACTGATCCGAGCTGAGGGGTTGGCATAAGGAAATTCAGATGAATTCCATGGGTCTCCTACCAGCATCTAGTTTGATTTAATTGCCCAGCCATGGGAATGGTGGCTTTTCCCAAAGCATCCATCCTGAAAGAAACTCAAGCTTATATACAGTTTCAGGAAGCCGCTTTCTCCCACTTCTAGAAAATTCACCCGTTTGTGTGTGCGTGTCTAGTTTTCCATTTCACCTACAATTTTTCAAAAATGACTGGCAGCTCCTCTTGTAGCACAGCTGCTGTTGGTTCTTTCAGTAGAGTTGAGTCAGGGCAGAGAATGTGGGCTTCTGTGCCAGACAGACCTGGGCGTGTGGCCCTGCCAGGGCACTCACTTCAGTGACAATTTGAGTAGCTAACCCTTATGAGCCTAAACTTTCTCATTGAAAAGTAGCGGTAAGAGTGATCCTACCAAAAAGGATCTCAGTGAGGCTTCTCTGCAGTCACGCACATAGTGCAAATGGCCCCACGCCTGCACAGCACCATGTGCCCATGTGTCCCCGTTGGTCAGTTGCATCAGGATTCCCCATTGTTTATGCCTCCTGGATCGGTTCCCTTTGCCACGTGACTCTGCAGTCCTCCCCACTCGAGACAGCATGTGCCTCCCATTTCATTGGTGTTGAGCTTGGCCAGCATGTGACTTGCTTCAGCCACTGGAATGTGGGCAGAAGGAACAATGTGTCCCTTCTCAGCCTAGGCCTTGTGTATTATGTATTTCCACTCATCCCATTTGTGCTTCAGCCATTGCCAAGGGAAGGACATGCCTTGGGAGGCTTGCCGGTACCAGCATAATGAAAAACTCTTAGAGCAGACCTGGACTCAACCCACGGCTTGGAGCTATGCCCAGCAGAACTCAGCCTAGATCAGCCAAACGCCAGCCAGCCCTCAAACACGTGGACGAGAGATAAGTACTCGTTGTTGTCCACCACAGAGGTTTGGAATGGTTTTGTTAAACGGCATCACTGTGACAATACTTTATGCTCATCTTGCCCAGGGCATGGAGATTGAAATTTACTGAAAGTAGTTAAATGGGCTCATTTCTCTTTTACACCAGTTCCCACCACGCCTCGATGCAATAGAAAGCATGTGGGTTTTGAAACCAGAGAGCTGTCATTCATATCTGGCTTCCCCATCTTACTGGCTGAGGAGCTTAGGGCAAGTCATTTCACTTCTCTGAACCTTGATTCACCTGTAAAATGTGAGGGAGAATACCAACCGCTATTAGCACAAGGGTTAAAGGGCACGAGAGATGCAACATGGGTTCTCAAGAGACACGGGTCGCTCCCCGCTTTCCTCTGTAAGCTCCTTATCCTTCACATGACCTCGCCTCCAGATCCGGACCAAATAGAGAGACATGAATGGAGTTTAGATGCCTCCCAAGAGCATAGGCACTGAGGCGTGTGGCTTTGTCTCAGTCTTCAGTTTATTCATTCACATTTATGTGGCACCTGTCATAGACCAGGCGCTGTTCTAGGCCCTGAAAATCTGGTGGCCAATATGGCAAACAAAGTCATTACCCCCATGGAGCTGACAGTCTGGAAGAGGTTGAAGGAGATAACAAACAGAACAATAAGTAAACTAGGTAATTCCAAGCAGCGGTAAATGCTAGGAAATAAATACAAAGGGGAGATGTGATAGAAAGTGACAGCGAGGACCAGCAGTGGACCAAGGGCAGGCCTAGTGGGGGCTGTGGCACCCTCTGTTTTCCAAAGAGCAGAAATGTTTCTCTCTAGTCTTTCTTGATCCACACTTCCCCACAAAAGCCCTTCTCCTCTTCAGCACTTTAACAAGTTACAGTTTTTTTCTTTTAACCACCTGCTACTTCTGGTAGCGGTCCAAGCCACTCTGGTAGATTCTTGTGTTCTTCCTTCCTCCTTCTGTGCATGTCTGGATTCTGAGAGGTACCTTGGATGGTCACACCCACTTTTTCAGACACCACCTCCTTTGCTTCCTTGCTGGCCCCATTTTTAGTTTTATACAGAGTAGAGTTTCCATTTTGGAAGGTTCTCACCGCGTTATGCCATTCACCCTTTAAGAACCTTGCGTCAGTCTCATCTTTGAACATTTTAAAATCTGTTCCTCTGTAGCCTACAATATACGACTATGTCCCAAGTCTCCATCTTGGGCCCATAAGGACTTCAGGTTAAATGAGAAGATCCCATTAACGTTGTCCCTGCCCGTGCAAACTCCAGCCATCGCTGTGGCCAGAGGACAGCTCACACAAAGGGGGTCCCTCAGTCCTGAGAGCAAAGCCTTTGGGAACACATGCCAACAGTTTACTAGCTGCTCGGTCTGCCTTTAGCAATTAAAATCCTGAGGAGGGGATATTCAGCAATTATCTAGAGTAGACTGGTGAATCTCAAAATTCAAAAAAAGAAAAAAGTTTCAAAACTCTTCCATAAATGACCTGAGCGGCTTGTCAAAAATAGTGATTCTGCCCTGGCTGGTGTGGCTCAGTGGGGTGAGCGCCGGCCTGCGACCCAAAAGGTCACTGGTTCGGTTCCTTGTCAGGGTACATGCCTGGGTTGCAGGCCAGGTCCCAAGTCAGGGGAGTGTGGGCGGCAACTGATGGATGTTTCTCTTGTATATCGATGTTTCTCTCCCTCTCATCCTTTCCACTTTCTCTAAAAACAAATAAATAATTTTTTAAAAAATACTGATTCTGATTCAGTAGGTCCGGTGCCAGGTCCCGGTCTCCGCATTTGAAACAAGCTCCCAGGTGCTGCCTGTGCTGCTGATCAGCGGGGCACTTTCGCAGTAGGTGGTTCCACCCCTGCAGCGGCCAGTGCACACCCTGAGGTGGATTTGTAATTAGCATGAAGAAATCCTCTCTCTACCTCTAGTCCGGGGCTCGTACCATGGCAGTACTTCTCTTCTTTAAGATTCTGCCTCAACTTTAGGGCCTCATGGCCAACTTTCCCCGCTTCTGCATGCTGTTATCTGTTATCAGGCCAATTTTCCCTGTTGTATCCGGACACTTGATTCCAGTATATTAATCCATGGGACGTAACACCAGATCTTGTTTTGAACTCAGAGAGGACAGCTGACAAGGAAAGTGGTGCATCTGATGAGGGCAGAAAAGAACAGCACAGGAGATTCTGCCGTCAGGATTCAGAGACCCTAAAATGACCCCTGCTCCTTACAGGAGGGAAATGCACAGATAAAACCTGAAATCCACATTCGAGGGAAAACTATCTATTTATATAAGCAGATGAATAACAGTGAGAAAGGACCCAGTGAGTTTCACACATTTTTAAAAGAAGGGGAAAAGGTTATGGAAAATACTCATTCAATTATTCATCCATTCGATTCAACTAATAACTCTCTGGGCATCTATCTGCTCTGTGCTGGGCTCTTCCAGGCTCTGGGTATGGTGTTGAGAACAGAATCTGTCTCTTCCCTTGTGGAGCTCACAGCCTGGAGTGCGAGACAGATGTGCCAAACAGGGCAGCAGACAAAAGACACGTACCTGCAAAAGTGATTGGCTAGGAAGGAAACAGGGTGTAGTGACAAAGAAAAAAGGGGCAAGGACCCACTGTACACAAAGTGGTGAGAGGCCCCTCCGAGGAGAGGAGGTTCGGGCAGAGGGTCCAAAGATATGGAGCAGCCAGACCTGGGAAGGGTCGGAATGGAGGTGGAGGGAAGAAAAGTCACTTCAAGGAGAAGGCACAGTATCTGTAGAGGCCCTGAGGTGGGAACGAATGCACTGGGTTTGAGGCACTGAACTGCCACTGTCCCACTGGAGCCGAGCACGGTGGGTGGGGAGAGGAAGTTGGAAAGGTGGCTTATTGTCTGGGAGGTTTGTACATCATTGGACTAACCATGACTATGAACTTGAAATCCCAACAAAAAAGAGTAAATCTATAATTTGGTGAGTTGTTTAAACAAATACACCCAGAGCGCCTACTTGTCCCAGGGTTGGCGTATAAAAATCAACCATAGAGGAGACAAAAGAAAAGGCTGGCAGAATGGGGCAGAATACCGTTGCTGTGCAGAACGCTGTTTATTCGTTTGGATAGATATGAACCCAAGAAAGGAATGTGGTGGCGAGGGTTTGGGTGGGGAGTGGCAGACATCCATGCAGACCTGCAGCGGCCTGGCCTGGGATCATGGAAACAAGAAGAAAATAAACATGTTGTATATGTGTGTGTATGGGGGTGGGGGAACAGGGTAGGGAAAAGAGCAAGAACAGTGCAAAATAAAGTAAAAACCCCAAAGAAAAAGCAGGTGCGCTGGAGAAAGCAAAAGAAAAACATTCTCACACCTACTCACAGCCAATCATGTGACCCTTGGTAATTCAGGTAAATGAGGGCACAGGTGCAAGGACAGGTGTCACAGGCAAGTATCAAAATGTCTGCTGGAGAGGAGCCTGCGTAGCTCACTGAGCAGAAGTCATCCCTAGGAACTCGCACACCCGAATGCAACAGCGGCTAAATCAGGCATCAGAGGCAAGGTCAAGTCCCGTGTAGCCGTACAAGACTCTGCACTGTAAAAGTCTCCTTGAAGCCCAAAGCCCACTGCGCAGAGCTCCCTGAGCTTCCCGGGCCGAGGGTCCAGCTAAGGCCGCTCCTGGCACTGCCTGCCCTGGGGCGGGCTCTCTCCTCTTTGTAACTTTCCAGGAGGGGAGAGAGAAGATACGCTTAGCCCTCCCTTTGCAGGGCTCCTGCAGACTCTGGACAGACTGGAGGAGGCCGGAGAGTTGCTCACATGCAGGCCTAGTGGGTCCACACAAGTCTCCTGGCTCAGCATGGGGCACGCGAGTGGACTAACCATTTACTGACTCAATTTCAACAAACTTTAAGCTAAAAAGAAACATTCTCCATGCCTTTTAAGAAGCAGTCTCAGTGTATTTGACACAGTTTCATTAAAAATACATACAAACAATATTAAAGAATTTCAAAAAAGCAAGCCCTCCCTGATCTCACCAAGCCCACCTAACATTTCATTTTTGCCACATCTTCCTAGGACTTGTTCACACGCACAGGGGGCCTCACTTGGTGCAGCCATCACACAGGTACCATTATGTCCCTTCTGAACTGTCACAGTAGCACACGTTGCTCTCCCTGCGCTCCATGTTTCTGTGGTCTCCACAACTACCATTGGGAAGGGTACCCCACATTGTTCAAGAAAGTAATTCTCCTTTAATGGTTATAAGACAAAGTTTTGGAGTCAGGCCTGGAATGAAACCCTCATTTTGACATTTCCAATCTGGGCAACTTTGCTGGAATTGACCCCAAAGTGTCATTCTCCTTGTCTGTTACAATAAGGATGGTGACCCTTACCTCCCAGAGCAGCTATGAGAACGGAGGTATTGAGTGTAAACTAAACACGGAGACTGGCATGTGGTCAGGGTTTGATAAGTGGAAGCTATTTTCTATGGGTGTGATCATGGTTTTAATTTGCATCTCCCAGTTTGCTAGTGAGTGTGAGCAGCTTTTCATATGTTGGAAGCTATTTTATTAATAGCATCATTTTTATTGTCCTCTTCTGGAAATTTCAAACAGGATCTAGCACAGCACAGAGGCAGTGTGAGGCATGTACGTTTCTTCTAAGTTTCTCAGTAACAGACAAGACTGATCTTCCCCTTCAGGGCTCGGAGGGTAAGCTTCACCCCAAATCAGGCCAAAACAGTGCTCAGTCACACTGCGCAATTCTGCCCCCACCCCATCTCTTGCACCTGGTTTCCCTCCCAAACAGGGATTTACCTGCCCGAATTCCACTGCTTCTGCTGGGACCATATATCACCACCTTTGCAAAGCCACATGAACACTTCAGGGGCGCCAGAGCATCAATCAGTCCCCTGGAGAAAAGACATTTACCAGAACTTACCTGGCCAGATTAAAAGAATTGATGCAATTTAAAAACACAGATTGCAGGTCGTTTACAGACAGAAAGCACACTGCTCCACCCCCACAGTCCCTGCCTATTGCTAATCTCTCCCTAAAGGCACCTGATGCACATCAACCCTTAAGGCAAGTTGAAGAACAACTGCACTTCATGGAGAACCCAAAGGTATGATACCTAATGTAAAAAGAGTGAGTTGTATAAAATAGTCAATCTGACAGTTATTTCTGGTGGGGAGAAGAAAACGAGTCAGTGTAATTCTCTTCAGCAAATTAATTATTAAGTATTCATGCATTAGACCAGCTCTTAATTAAATATCTATTATGCATTAGATGCCAAGGACGATACAAATATTAATCCAGCACAGAAGCCACTTCTGGATGCTTACAGTCTAGAAGGGGAGCCAACATGGGTACAATTGGTGTGTCTATCTACACACATAGAATATCCAATAATGCCAGAAGAAAGGCTCAGATAAACCACTACAGGAGTTCGTTCAGAGGAGGGACGCATTCACTCCAGCCGAGGCCTGCCCTCGTCCCTCTGTTTGCTATCACAGCTTGCCCCGGTGCCACACTCCCAATCTCTCTGTTCCTGCTTTCCCATGCATGTATTACCTTGTAGGATATCATATACTTTATTAATAGTTTATACTGTTTTTTACCCGTCACTCCCACTAGAATGGACTGTCTCTCCATAAGGCCAGAGATTTTTGTCCGCTTTGCTGTATCCCAAGTACCTGGAATAGAGCCTGACATATAGTAGGCGCTTAATAAATTTCCCTAAATGCCAGGCAGGAGGGACGGGTGTGGTGAGAGGCAGCCATCCATCCAGCCACTCTCTGATGAGCATCTATTGAGTATCTTCTCTATGCAAACATTATCCTAGGCCCCAAAGATGTAAAGATAAGAAAGCTCTCCCTCCCCGCCAGGGGCTGGCAGCCTGGACAGAGGCACGGGGCCACGTTGGAGGGCAGGTGCAAGTGGGGTGGGATGGGGACTTCCTGGGAATAAGGCTGAAGAGGCATCTGGACCCCCAGCCTGGAGAGCACAGAACCCCTGACAGAGCAGTCCCGCTCATGGCTGAATCCTTACAATCCTCACAGATACAAGCATCGTTTTCAAATAACCCCCATAGATCTAGACATAAGACTCCATTGCAGTCAATAAATCAGACCTAATGGGAGAGGTGGGAATCAGACAGGAGGAATGCATAGACCTCTCTTCCCCACAGCTCATGTAGTTTTTATTCTTCACATCTGGCCTGTTTTCCAGTCACCGAGGAGTGGGCTCACACACGCAGACACACACACAGAACACTCAGGCTGTTTCCGGCTTCGCACAGATTTTCCGAGCCAAGGCTGTAGAAGGTCAGGTGGGATGAATACACCTGCCTTGCTCTTTGGCTTCCAGGACACCTGGAGAGGAAGAAGGATTGCTGGTTCAAACAGCACTTCAAGCAGGTGTGGGCGGCAGCTCCCAGACACCCCAAGCGAGGGCCTGAGTGTGACCAGCAGCCAGACCGCTCTTTGAGGCCCCTGAGCGCGGAGCTCAGCGCAAGGCCCGGGGCGACGTCACGAATGTACTGAAGGAGAGAGCCTGGAAGAGCTTGTGTCTGACCCCAGGAGGGAGAGAGGAGCTGCTATAAAAATAAATGCTTATAGGCGTAATTAGATTGGATGGCTCTTCTGAGCTCTGGAAAAAATAGCATGTAAAAATAATTCTGTTATAAACTGACTCCCTCCTATATATAGCAAATACAAATAATCATCCACTTCCCCAGCTCATCTGTTTTGTTCCTGTTTTTAAATATTGGGATTTCTTAAATGCTCGTCTCACAAGCAGAAGTTCTGGTGACAGACACCGAGGAATATCCAGCCAACAAGGTGACCTGGAGGTCTCCTGCTGCGGCAGGTGAGGTGGGGGAAGGGGCTGGCTAGTGCAAGAACTGGGTGATTCATCCACAGGGGAAATCAGACCCCTTGGGCAAAATCAGAAGCATGCATTTCAGGTTGCTGCCACTGCTACAGGGCTCCTAGCCCTGCGGCCGGGCAGGCTGCAGGAACCTGCTGGAGGACCCCAAAGCACGTGCCAGACCTTCCCGCTCCCCAGCCTTTGCCCCTGCTCCTTAACAGCCTCCCTATAAAATGCCCAGGATTCCAGTGGGGAGAAACCACCTCCATTAAGTGGGTGCAAAGGCATATACAAATCTCCAGGTAGAGATATGGTCTCCAGTCTGATATGCTGTGGGAAGGCAAGGGGGTGGAAAAACACCAGTCTCTTTTCCTCTAAGCGGCTTAGCCAAGGAATTGAGCCCCCTCAATTCCTTCAGGACTTTCAGCCCTGGTTTGTTAGACCCCAGGAGATGCAGGGGGCGGGGTCAGGCTGCTGGGCGGGGTTGTTCTTCCAACTTGCCTGAGAGACTTCCAAGCTGAGTCTTGTCAGGAAATGTTACCTGGTGTTAAGCCTGGTAATTCTCCCCAAGAGGCCTCACTTCCCATTTCTTTTTCATTGTTTCCTCCCTCTCTCCAGTGGAGCAATGTAAGGCACTCGGATTCCCCACTAACAGCCTCTGGATAATGATAGACCAAAAAAGAGGAGACAGTCCAGAAGCAGAAAACCACTGTGACAAATAACTGCTGAGAGGCTCGCTAAGCCTGGGGAAGCAGTGCCACTCCCTGGTAATTTAATTGTTCTGGACATAAGGGGATCTGAAGTAGTGGTGGAATGTATTTTCGGTGGACCCAGACCGGGGGTGTGGGTCCCGTCACTCACGCAGCGAGCAGGCACTGAGCGCCTGGCCCATGTCAGGCGTCACAAGAGCCGGTGGCCTATACTTAGACACCGGGCTAAGTGATTTCTTAGTATCTAATTTAATCATCCGAAACATCTTGCCACTCTGACTTCCCACTTATGAGTAACAAAATAAAGGCACTGAGAAGTTAAGTAGCTTTCCCAGGATCGCAGAGCTGAATCCCGGAAAAGCCAGGCTAGAACCCAGGTCAGGCTCCTGCTTTCCCTGCTGCCCTTCCCGGCCCCCAAGAGAGATGTCCACGGAAGATTATGCAACCTGCCCCCAAAATATGTTCCAGATTTTGCCCTCAGAAAGTCCCTTGTAAGGAATTTGAATTTCTTCTACTTCCGTTACAGTCCGTTTCCCCTTGCTCAGCTCCCAGGAGAGCTGGAGAATTAGGCGTGGCCGCTTCTGAGAAGGGGAAGGGGTGGGGACTCTCCAGGAGCAGGGGTCAAAGGGGGAGATGAGTTCCTTGTGCCTGGAACTGAAACACTTCCTGTGGAGGTCACCTGCAGCCACTGGGAGCCTAGTTCTGTCCTGGCAGCAGCCCCATGCCCCCTCCCACCCCCACCCTTGGAGAGCAAAGGTTCTCGCCTGCGGAGAAGTCAGAATTCTGCCTGTGATGCAACATCTGGCATGTTGTCAAGTAGCCCGTGCTTGTGGAAAAGGGCAGATAGTGCTTTTGTATCCATTCCGAGAAGAGGCCCTTAGGTAAACAGTGTTGGCCTTGCCCTGGAGCCTCCCCGCAAACCTGGGGGCCCATTTCCACCCACGGCCAGGGTAACACCGCCCGACAGGAAGCAGCCCTCTAGCGCAAGCGAGCATGCCCAGAACGGGAGTGCACCCAAAGGACTTGCTCAGACACAGATCGCTGTGTCCTATCCTGGGGCCTAAGCATTTGCATTTCTAACAAGTTCCCAGGAGAGGCTGATGCTGCTGGTCTGAGGACCCTACTTTCTGCCTTCAGAGATTCTTTTGTAGGATTCTTGGTGCTGTGATAGCACCGGCAACACCATTACTAGAAATCACAGCTCACAAGACAATTCCTGCACAACGTGATATTTACCATCCCTGAAGCACAAATATTTGTGCGTGAGCTCAGAGAGAGTGAAGAAATTATGACAGGAGAACCCAGGCAAAGGGGCAATTTAAGAATAAACCCCCAAAAGATGGGAGGGGGGAACCAGATGAAGAGGAAGCTGAAGGGCTGGCAGAGAAAGCCTTGTGCAGAGTCAGTATACTCAGCGCATTCCGAAGAGTGCCGGTGTCGGTGAGGGTGAAGCGAGCCCGCCCAGCCGGCCCAGACCTGCCCGCGGGGCTCCCTCCTTCTCTGAGGAGCACACAGTCACCCCCTCCCCAACCCCCGCCATCCACAGTGTGGCCAGGGCATTACGGCCTCTCCCCTGGGAACAAGGACCTCAGCCTGCCTTACCCTGCCAGCTTATTAACATAGGCTTCATCCACGTCTTGGACCAATCCTAGAACTTTGATATAAAAGCTAAAATGAAGGATCCTGACCCTTGTCTGCAATCCCTTCCACTTCTAGAAATCCTAGAGGTCAGGAGCTAGAAAATAGAGTAAGCTCCAACCTCCTCTGGTCTTATCCAAGGCACCTTCTCCCATGTCCTCCCCTCTGCACGGAAGTCCCTTTCTCCTTGGCCTCTGGGCGAGTTCCTGGTCTCCCTTCAAAAGCATTGCAGGTATGTAGTCTTCGGGGGCGCTCCCTCAGCACCCCAGGCAGAGCTGTCATTACTTCCTCTGTGCCTTCGCCACCGACATGCCTGTTTCCATATTCTGTGAGATGAGAGACAGGAGGGGAATGATGAACCCCGACCTATTCCCCCCATCTCCTTGCTCCTGACCAGCTAGAAAGCCTCTTCCCACTTGGTTCTCACCACGCTGTTATCTCTGAGGGTAGAGGACTCCCTGCCAGAATTCTCCTTTTCACTTCTGTGATACAGAACCAAAGGCTGGGGGCAGAAGACTGAAGAAACAGAAGGAAAGAGGATGTTTAGAAGAGGTGAGAGGCATGTGGACCAGGGGCAGAAAAATATTTTCTGTAGGATAGAAAAGGGAAAATCGCAGAGATCATGGCAGCTTTCTAAGGGGTTCGAAGAACAGAGAACCAGGGAAGCTCCAGCTATGAGGAAGTAGCTGGAAAAGGGAAGAGGTTATATGAAGGGAAGGTAGGTCTGGGCTGTGCATGCGGATGCTATTCATTCTTTTACTCTATTATTAATTCAAGTGAAGGACTTAAATTATTCTGAAAAACCTTTGGGTCCCTGGGAGCCTCTTTCTTTGCTGCTGCTCTGGGCCTGGACTCCATGGGCTTGTCCCTCACTGGGCTACATCCTGAGCGTGTCTGATCCCTCACGGCCCCGCTCCCAGTGGCTGGCCCACAGCCCGCTGCATGAGAGATGCTCAGAGCTGGTCATGAGCCTTTTTCTTCCCTCTGTTCCTTCCGTCAACCCTGAGCTGCCCATCGGGCTGAACTGATGGCAGAAGGGGGCAGGGCTGACAGGACAGCTCGGGGGAAAGAGGCAAATAAAACATCCCCCCAAGTCTCTCTGGACTGAATACCAGCCGTGCAGTGCTGATCTTGGCTGGGAGCCCACCATTTCCCAGCCCCCTCCGGGCCTCCGGGCTGTGGCTAATTAAAGACATGGTTACTCATTTCATTCCCTAGTCGCTATTTAAGGAAGCAGAATCATGCCATTGCTATAAGGCCTCTGACCCTACACTGGAGGCAAACAATGCCAGGGCTTGTCCAAATGGCTGTAAGTACAGAGCTGTTCAAAGAGGCTGGGAGGGGCAGAGGAGGGCGGAGACCGCAGGCCCCACAGCTGGGCCAGCTGCTGGATTGTCCCTCCTTCAATGCCCTCCTCTCTCCCTGTCCCCAAGGGTCCAGGATCTAGTGACAACCCCTCCCCGAACCCCCTGCCAGGCAGTTCCTGTATTTTCTGGACACATTCAGAGTTACACAGCTGATTCAGAAAAAAAACAAAAAACAAACAAACAAAAAAAAAACATGAACAATCTCCTTTTAGATTTCAAGTAGCAGCAACTTGGAGCAGTTGGGATTTTTCAGTTACTTTTTAAGAAGTGAAAAAAACCATTGCTTTCAATCAACATACTCTTACTGAGATCTGTTCTCTGTCAGACGCCCAGCTAAGCACTGCGAAGTGAATAAAAATAATTCCTGCCCTCAAAGAGTAGCCAGTCTCAGAGATCAAAGAGATGCATAAACAGATAAATTACATTAACATGCAATAAGTGTACAGGTAGAGTTATATACAATGCACAGGACAAAGAAGGTGATGATAACATCTAACTGGTAGGGAAACAAAGGCATGCTAGAGCATGGGCGATTTGAAGTGGGTTTTGAGGTCCCAATAGGAGTGCATCAGGTACCCTAATAAGCAAAGAACATCTGTCGGGGGAAAGCATATTCAAAGTCATTTAAATCATGGAGAAACCAGTTGAACCCATTAGTTTTGATAGGTCTCAAACTTTTCTAACAAAATAACTCATAGCAGCAGATTAGAGTGAATGGAAGGCTAGTCTGAAGTATTCCAGTATAAGCATGAAGTTATTTTTTAATGGGGGTGTAACTGACATATAACATACTAGCTTAGGTAGCATGAAATTTCTTAGATATTTATTTTCATTTTTTAAAGTACAAGTTATGCATTGTGGTTTATAACAGTCTCCTATAGGTGGATATTAAAGCCATGTTTTTAATTTCTAATCAGTAAGACTACTTGACTTTCCAAACATACATTGTCCTATAAAATTGATCCTCCGTGGCGGAAGATGCTCTGCGGTGACCCGTTGGGTGAGAGAGAGGCAGTTTGGACAGGGCTTGGGAAGCCTTGAAAGAGGGTTGGAGACCAGAGCGTTGTGTCTGAACGTACGAATGATTTTTCAGATTCACATCCAGGCGAGTTGACAGGGTCTGTCCTTGGCTGTGGTATTTTTCAAACACTCTGCTGGGAATAAGTTCGTCCTGGTTCCCCTCAGTCCTTGCCGTCAGCCCTGTCAGAGGAAGACCCCCCTGGGGGGCCCCTGGACACCAAGCGAAGCAATGGGAGGGTGGACAAAGTGAATTCTCCCACAAAACCAACATTTAGAGGAATTATAAGTTGAGTGGGCCGTTGAGAGCCAATCCGATGCAGGGCACCATTTGAGGTTTTAAAAGGCCACTTTAGGTGAAAGGTAATGCCCCCCTAATCCCCACACCAGGTTACACTCCAGACCAATTAGGAGACACTGGGTGTGGCGTCCAGCGTTAGCTGGAATTTATGAAACCTCTCAGGTGATTCCAGAGCGTGGCCGGTTTGTGAATCAGTGGGCTGGTCACCTGGTCTCAACCCTGGCTGCACATTGGGCTCACCTGGGGCAGCTTCTTTCTGGCAGGTGGGGAGTCGGGCCACCACCCCGTGTGTCAGAATCTCCGCAGCTGGGGTGGGGGTATCCCCACGGCCCTTAGACCTGGGAAGGAGGCGGGGACTCCTCCGCTCTGCACTTTGAGGCGTCTTCCTTTAAATTTCCCAAGTCCTGCGTGGGTGCCTGACCTGAAGGAGCTGCCAGAGCCATCCCCCCAGGTGCCCGGAGCAGGAACAGGAGGCCAGTGCCCTCAGCCTTCAGGATTCACACCTTGGAAGTCACCGGGACCCCTGTGGCCCATCAGTTCCAGGAGGGTGGCCCGGGTCACTCCTACTGCCTGGCCCACGATTTCTTGCAGGAGGAATCAGGCTGCTGGTGGTGCTGACACCTGATCTGGGGTAACCCCTGACTTGGGGTGACCACTCACATCAAACCAAGGTATGTTGGAGGCTCTGGTCTACCCATGGTTCTTGCCCCGAGGCTTTCAGACCATCTAGGTCCCTAGACCCGAGGGGACCGTGGCCCTGGCAGATACTCAGGATGGTCATCCACCCCCCGCCCAGCAAGCTCTGGAGTCTCCCTAGGTGACTTTCCAGACTGTTCCGTGTCAATGCCACAGGATTTATCTGGCCAGCATCCTCTCTTGTCTCCCACTGGTAGTGACCTCATGTTTTCCCTGTCCACTTCGGCTGTGCCTGATGAGGGTGGACGCTTTTTCGGGAATGGGACTGCTCTTCCCACTCTTGCCACAGGCCACTGCCCTCTGGGGCGGTGGCTGCGGGAGGCAGGGGTGCGGCCCCCACTGGAAGAGATCCCAGTCTGGGAAGGTGATGATTACCGCCTGAAGGGTTTAGAACACAGTGGAAGTTAAGTCCACATTTGTGGTGGAGAGTTTCAAACAGCACATTTAAGATCACCAAAAAAGAATCATTCTTCACAGTTGCTTGCATACCAGGGAACACTGGCATCTCGTGCTCAGCATCAAGGGGGAAACACAGCCCAACCTTTGGGAGGGTGGAGGGTGCCAACCTTCACCATGACCAGCTCACCAGTAACAATGCAACAAACCTTAAATTTAGGGGGTTAGGGGAAAAACCGACAGGAGAACGTTTACAGTCGCCCTTTTGTCTGCAGTTTAGCTTCCTGCAGCTTCAGTTACCCACGAAAATATTAAAAGGAAAATTCCAGAAATAAACAATGTATAAGTTTTAAATTGTCCACTGTGCCTCTCCCGTCCTGCTGGGGACAGGGGCCAACCCTTTGTCTGGCATCCCCATGCCGTGTATGTGACTGAAGGTAGTGATGCTGGCGATTTGGATACGTCAAAGGGAAGCCGTAAAGTGCTCCCGTTAGGTGAAAAGGTAAAAATTCTTAAGAAAAAAATTGTATGCTGAGGTTGCTAAGATCTGTGGTAAGAACAAATTTTCTATCTGTGATGTTGCTACCAAACGAATGATTTTCCTCATTCACGAAATTGATTGGCAGTCGCGGCTTTGTTCCGTCTGGTTTCCTGGTGTGGTGTGTCCGGCCTTCCCTTTCACAGGCCTGGGCCTGAAACACAGCAGCAGTCACGATGTGGTCTTCAGCTTGACCAGGCCCCTGTTCCTGTGGCCAACAGACCTGAGGCTTTGCTCCTAAGACAGTTTGATGTTGACTGGAATCTGCTCTCCTAAGGGCTTAACGATTAACGAAGGGAATGGACAGACAGAAAAGAGAAAAGGTCATGTTAAAGAAATGGAGTTTCTACATGGTTGCAACATTGTGAAGAAGGAAAAAGAGATGCATGTTAGCTAGCCGAGAGAGAAAGAGCAAGCACATTCGCATAACTTTTGTTAGTGTGCTGTTCTAATTGTCCTATTTTATTATTAGTTATGTTGCTAATCTCTTATTATGTCTAACTTATAAATTAAACTTCATCATAGATATATATGATATACTTATCATATATGTATAGGAAAAAGCATAATATATATAGGGCTTGGTACTATCTGAGGTTTCCGGCCTCCACTGGGTGTCTTGGCACATATCACTGCCTAGAGGGGAACGGCTGTATTTTGTTTCAATAAAAACTGGCATTGTAATAAGAGCAATGTTGCTCCCTTCCTGCAGTAGGAGATATGAAATTAACCAGGAATGGTGCCTTGGACAATGAAGAACAGGAAGAGAGGGTGCCTGCACCTTGCAAAGAACCTCTGTGTGTACTGACTGGACTATAACACATGAAGTAGCTATTCTCTACCCATTACTCTAATCCTTCTTCAATAAATCACTATACCCCATGGGGGCCCATAAATTTTTATAATACATTTTGTAATAAACTTGGTTTTTACTGAATAATAAAGAAATATATAAGTAGCTCTTCCCTGCCTGCTTTCTAATTTTTCTTAACCAAATCACTGTAATGTATTAGGGGGCCCGTGAATGTTTTCATCCATTTTGTAACTGACCTCCTTCACGAATAGGAGCTCCAGCAGACATCCTTTGCCCCAGCACTGCACCTGCCCGGGGCAATCCTGGTGGGCATCTGGTTTTGTTGTTTTTTCCCCAAAAGCTCGCCAAGTGATCTCCGTTCTGTGCCCAGGTCCAAGAGTCCCTGCACCGCAAGCAAGCAGGAGGGTGTCCCTGCCTCTGGTTTCAGCCCACAGTGCAGAAGTGCCTCAGGGGGAGTTAGAGGTTTAATTGGGTCTCTCCCTCTGCCCGCCCCCGCAAGTATTTGTTTGTTGAAGTCCTAACCCCATTACTTGAGAATGTGGCCTCGCTCAGAAATAGGGTCATTGCAGATGTGATTGGTTAAAATAAGGTCACATTGGAGTAGGGTGAGCCCCTATGCAGCATGACGGGTGTCCTTAGAGAACGGGGGATGCACACACAGTCCCACACACAGAGAGAGCGCCAGGTGAGCATAAAGGCAAAGATCGGGGTGCTGCACCTACAGGCCAGGAATGCCCAAGATTGCCAGCAAGCCCCAGAAGCCAGGGGAGCACCTGGAACAGACCCGTCCTCACTCATAGAAGGAACCCACCCGGCTGCCACTTTGATCTCGAACTTCTAGCCTCCAGAACTGTGAGACAACACATTTATTTCTGGTGTTTATGCACCAGTGTGTGGTACCTCGTTACGGCCGGAGGACACTCATATGGGGAGATTCCTCAAAGGAACCAAATGCAAGTTCAATATGATTCAAAGCAGATGAAAAACAAAAAGCGAAAACAGAACCTCTCCAGAGAGTGAAAGGGTTGGACACTCAGAAAAGTAGTTTTTTAACGCCCTTCGCACTGCACAGGAGGCGCCATACGTGTCCTGAACGCCCGGCCCGGTGGGCAGGCAGCTGGCGGGAGCATACCTGGCCGGGCTGCCTGAGCTCTGCTCACGCCCCAGCTCTGCTCAACCTCTCAGACCAAAGGGAGAGCGTTGCATTACATCACCTGGAAACGTAAATGCTCTCCCTTTGAGCATCAGAAGAGGCTTTTCTTTAAAAAACAAAAATGTACTTTGTGCATCCCCGTTGGTCCGCCTCCACCCCTCACAGCCAGCATGCTGTTGTTCATGTCCGTGGGTCCTCAGGGGGGCCTTTTCCTCTGACCAATTAAAACCCCGGGGTCTCCCTGGCAAGTAGGAAATCCTTAGACTTAGGAGTTGGCCAGGAACTGGGTTCAACAGGAGGGCTTCCAGTGTAAAAGGGAGCTTCTGATGGGCCCTACTCGAGCCCCTAACAGAGGCACCCAGGGGTGCCCACGGGGTCCCGGACAACGGAGGCCTATACCTCCCTGAGCAGAGAGTAAATTCCTGGAGAGAGGGAACTCTGTCTCTTCCGCCTCACCGCAGGGCCTATGCTCATGCCTGTCCCATTGACTCCCCCGACCTGACCCCTTCTCGGGCGCCCGGCTCCTGCTTGGGAACAAGGGCACGCAGAGGGTGCACGTGCCCCTGGGATGCAGTGGGAAGGAGGGCGGGAAATGAGCGTCTTAACAAGGCATCGCTGGCAATGCTCAGGGCCACCCAGCCAGGTCAAAAGATAATGAATGGACATTTAATCAGGGCCGGGGAAAGGAGAATGGGCGTTGAACTGAATTTTTCTCCGTGAAGATGTAAACGGAGCCTTGGCTCTTTTGACCACTGGAAATGGTTTTCTAGTGGAAGCGCCTGGGACTCACTCCTCTTCCTATATGAGACGTAAGCAGATCTAGGGAGGTTTAGGCAAGGCCTTTTAAAATAAATGCAAAAGAAGGAAATTAGTATCTTTCCTCCTGACAGCTCTTCTCAGGTCTCCTCCAGCTCTAGGACTTTCCAGTGGGTAGATTTGGAGGGGAAAAAAATTATTCACACACGAAATTAATTGTCCAGTCATGTCAGTTTCATTTTCTCATCCCTGGCGGGTTGCCTGCCACATTGACCAGTCCCCTAGAAGGGCCCTTGTTCCCGAAGTCACCACACCTCATACGTGCAGGCAGAGCCCCTGGTCCTTACTGTCCTCATGGATCCCCGCTGCTGAGACAGAGGTTGGCCTCTGGCCAGGAGCTTCCATTCTACA
Organism: Pteronotus mesoamericanus; assembly: GCF_021234165.1. Classification (NCBI taxonomy): domain Eukaryota; kingdom Metazoa; phylum Chordata; class Mammalia; order Chiroptera; family Mormoopidae; genus Pteronotus; species Pteronotus mesoamericanus. The sequence continues at coordinate 23,255,962 of NW_026555234.1, read as the reverse complement.
GTCCCATGTCTGAATACGAGGCCCTTCTCTCAGGCAGGTTATTGACGTTGTAAGACTTGGTTTCCTCCTCCAGGAATGGCGCTGGTATGAGTGATGGGCTTCACAATCTCCTCATGAGGGCCCAATGGAAGAATAAGAAATAAAGCTCCTAATATGCCGTATCAGAAAAATAATAAATACATATATAAATATACTAAAAGAAATGTTATTATATAAAAATAAATATATATAAATATACGATATTGGGAGAGAAAGAAATAAACGGGACTCCTACGTGCACTTACTAAATAATAAATAAAGCCCCTGAGGCACAGCCATGGGCCTGTGAAGGGCTCCCCCTCCGACCCACCTAACCTGCCGCTCAGCAGAGGCACCGACCCTTCCATCCCATCCGTAGGAAAGAGGAGGGGGTATGGGACCAGTGCTCCCTGCTCCCGGACGCAGACCCCTTCGGAGGCAGCTGTGTGTCTAGGCTCCTGGGCTGCGCCCTCTGAGGGGAGAACTCGCACTGACGGAGACCGAAAGGGTGGAAGACAGGCCCTTTCCTTCTCCAGGAATCACATAAAGGAGAATCCGTGTGCTGGGCTTTAACTCCAGTCGGTCAGCCGTGTTGAGCACAGAACATATGTCAACCGTGTGCCTGGGAGAGGGTGAAGGAATGAGGAAGGCTTGGTCCCTGGCTCGAGGCCCCTCTCGATCTCCCTGTGCAGCCTGTTGGGAATGCAAAACATCTTTCAAGCTATCTGTTTCCCTTAGAAATGGTAGTAATTTCATATTTTATTGCACCACTTTGGCTTATTTTTATTTTCATGAAAAGATTTATGTGCAGAAGAAAAACATTGTCTTTTCTATCTTAATCCATAAACTTCATTGACATTTAAGATTGAATCAATGTCCATTCATATAAACAGGAAGTGACTTTTTTAAGTTACTAAATAAATATAACCAATCACATTTTCATTGAAATAAGTTGACAAAACAGTTTTTAAGCCCTGGAGAAGAACTCATTCTCTGGGTAACTAATTAAAACCCACATGTTCTGATAAAGTAGACTCTCCATGAAATTCCTATAATAGAGAAAATGTTATTAATCTGAGTTGAGCTACAGTATGAATTTAAAAAGTAAACTGAACTGGGAGAAGGGACGAATGTGTTATATGTGGGAACCTTCACTGACCCACACTGGCTCCCCCGTTGACTGACTCTGCGCCATTAGCTGTCTTCTCCAGTTAGGCACTAAAAACCAAATCCCTCCCACCGACAGCACCTAATGTCTTTCCTTCGGGAAGATAGCATTTTGTTCTTTTGTTACTTCTTGCAGCCAGGTCAAACTGATCTTGTTTTCACACGTTCTTTCTTGCACAACAGCTTCCCCTTGACGCGTGAGACAATTCTGGTCAACTAGCTTTTCCCATGCCAGCAAAGGCAGCGTGGTGCAGAGGGAGAATAACATCGTCTGATTGTCTTCCCAGGTGAGGGGGTATAGAGCAAAACCCTCTCTCCAGGGACTCCTTGAAGTGCGGCTGACACAGAGGAGATCGTAGTGAGGGTTATGGAGCCTTGGAGTTAGAGCGCGCTCCTTACAAAATCACATGTATGTGTTATATATGCATCTGCAGAGATACAGCCATGAATATATCTATATTTTCAAGAAAGAAGTCTCAATTGAAATGAAAGATTGCCCTGAACCCTAGAGGTCTCTAAGGAATTTGCTTTAATTAGTAGTCTAAATAGTTTGTATTTAATATATCAAATAGATGATAGATAGAAGATAGATGATAGATAGATTGATTTAGAAGCCTAAGTTTATACCAATTCAATTACTGGCTGAAAAGGCTTTTACAAGGTATTAATTTTCCTTAACCCTAAACTTACTTGTCTGTAAAATGGATTGGATTACCTCTCCAGGTGGTTTCAAGGCATAAACGAAACAGTGAATGTAAAGTGACTGGCATAAAGTAAGCCTCAATAAATAGGAACCACTACCAATGTCACTCTTATTGAAGAACAGACAACTTGGAGCATCTTTGTGAGTTCAGGATTTCAGGACTGAAGGAGACAGGGTGGATGAATGGGAAGCTTCTGATACATATCCAGGTAAGGGGATACTTTCCACAACAGTGCACAGTTTAAATAGGGTCAGTCACCTGGTGGTCAAGTGTTCCCCAAGTCATGGAGGGTGAGACAGTTCTGCTGGAGAACCCAGCTTAATTTCCTGGTTCAAAAATCACACCTGTGAAACCTGATCCAGGTGGGAAATTCATTTGGTTGGCTCCACGGAAGCCATGGTTCATTATCAAGTTATTTCTCCCGGTCACTCTGAGGTCGTCTCCTTAATTAATGTAACAGCCAAGGAAGGCTACAAAACAGCCTGAAAGTCCCTCAGAACATCTTTCCTTTGTTGAACACTTCCTTGGTGCCAACACCACACATAGAGCCTTAGTTACATCAGCTTATCTAATCCTCTAACAACCGTCCAGGAGGGCAGCTACAATAATCCTCATCTAAAGAAGAATCTCGGGCTTGCAAAGTCCAGTCATTTGTCCAAAACCACAGCCAGTAAGTGGCGGAGCCAACACTGCTGGTAAGTGCCCAAGCTTCTTCCCAGCAGGCTATGCTTCCACAGAAACCCATTAATCTCTCTTTTCTCTCCCCTGTCATGTGTGTTTATATTGCCTCTGAGAACAAAAGGAGGTTTAAAATTCTCATTTTTTTCACCTGCTGAAGAGCAGCACAGCCTGTTGTTACTAAGCAGGTCCTACCTCGCTCCAGGCTCTCCAGACCATTCCTCCCATCCTCTTCTCGTCCCATCTCTGATTACCCCCGTGCCTGCTCAGGGTTCTTTCTGGTCTTTCAAAATAAACAGCTGGCAACAATTTAGCAACTAGTTTAAATCTCTTTAGTTTGGCTAAGATGCTCCTTTTCAGGGGTACCTGGTTGGAGCAAGAGTGCCACCTGGTGGAACATTTGGGTCACTGCCAACACATAAGCCTCGGGCAAAGGTGGGCAGGCTGGGCGGCTGAAGCTGAACAGAAAGGGAGAAGGAGCAGTGTTCATTTGCACCGCCTGGGACCTTTCCTAGACAGCCACAAGGCATAACTGTGTCCAGGCACTAATTTTCCGGAATTCTAAGTCTTGCTCAAATGCAAGCCTAGGACTTTAAAGGCAGACACTTCTTGGCTCCAAAGCCAAGTGCTGGGATTGAGGTGAGGCAAGCAGGGCATATGCAGGATTACGCGCCATCTTAATTTAAAATGTTGAAATTTTATTCATCAGGGATTTTTTGCATTTATTTTGACTTTTTTAAATTGCATAAAGATATTATTTATCTTGATTGCTGAGGTTTTTGGAACCCCTTATGTTTTACAGCTACGGCAAATGCCTCACTTGCCCCTCCCTAGCTCTGGCCCAGCAGAAGCCCCCTGGAGACGGACTCGGTTCGCTTTTGCAGCTCTGCCTCTGGACACGCTGCACACAGTGCCTACCACTTCCCTCTTTCCCCTCGGAGAGCGGCCTTGGCATCACTATGCTCTCTCCTGCCTGATTCATCGACCTAAGTCAAAAGGAAGTTCAGGAACACATTTCAGCTTAACTAGTGAATAACCTGCCAAAAAAACATTCACCAGGCACTGATTTCACCTCAGGTTACTGCCCTTCAGCAGGCAGCTGACTTGCCAAGCCGAGGAGCTGCCCTGCCTTGGCTTGGCCCGAGACTGCTGGGCCACACGGAGTCTGGGCAAGGGCACGTGCCCGCACTGCCTGGCCTCACGCAGCCTCGGCCCGGGCACGCTGCTGGCCTGCCTGCCTTGCGATGTTTCTTTCTCAAGAGTCTCTGAGCCGAATGCCCACAACAGGCCAGGGTTACCATGAACCTCTGTCTATACTGGGTCGTTCCTGTCCCCTGACCAACTTCCTGACTAGGTGGGGAGTATTTCACCTGGACTATATGAGTGGGCGTGGGGGGGGGGGTTCTGGAAACCCCTGAAATTTTATGCAAAACTATGTGTATCTTCAGGGGAGATTTTTTAAGACCTTCCTTCCATTTTTCAAGGAGCCCTGGCCCCATAAAGGGTAAGGATCAAGATAGTCTTCACAGTCTTCGGGCTTTTTCAAGGGTCTGTGGAAGAAATTGCAACAAGCAATAGCTTCCTGTGCCTGGCCCAGTAAAACAAGTCCCACTGGTCCAATCTGTGGTATATAAATGGTGTTGAGCCATCCTGATACAAAGACCCCAGCGTTTCTCAAGGTTCAGGGGAAGGAAAAAAAAATCCTCTTGTGAGAAACTGGAATCTCAGCCAGGTGTCGAGAACTGGATAGTTCCCACTGCCTTCTTTGCCCTTCACTCCCTCCTTAAAATCTTCCCCATCCTTGCCATTGTCCTCAGGCAATGCTCTTTTGCAAGCTGTAGACTTCCCTCTGGAACACCCCTACATCCCCTTGGCATGCTTTACTCATCCTTCCAGATCAGCTCTCTCAACATTTCCAGGCCAGGCTGGGCACCTGACATACTCCCGTTATCACGAAGATGATGTTTCTAGATCTATTTGCATATTAGCCTATCTTGCCTGCAAGACTGTGAGCCCAGGAAAGCAGGGACCCAATGTTATTGTTTCCATATCCCCAGCACCCAGTATAGAGCCAGTGTAGGGAAAAAAAGTTTCGATGGATGAATGGACAAATAAACCCACCCGTGGATGAATAAATCCACCCCCCTCCCCTCCCCCAACACCACGCCTTCATTCCCTGGGCTCTGTCGATGCTAGCACAGCAGTGGGACAGAACCGAGCAGGCCACGCCCCAGGAGCCACACCCAGGCCAGCCTGGGGAACTCTGCAGCTGTGTGGAGCAGGCGGTGCCCCCACCCCCGGGGCCACTTTGCAGTGACTGCTGAAGCATGCCACCTCGCCTTGCTTCCCCTTCTTTTTGCTGCTCTCTGGTTCAGGGTCCCCTTCCCTGTGCTCGGAGCACACAGGTGGGAGACACTGACCAGGGGGATTGAGAGGCAAGAGAAGGGTTGCTGACAAAGGCCAGCTGTTCCCGGGGCAGAGTCTGGGAAACCTGAATCTTCTTCACGGTTCTGTGTTATTAACCATAGTGAGGGCGAAAATGAGAAACCATCTGACTCTTTCGAACTCACTTGGACAGCAGGATAAGCAGAGCTGAATTTCATGCCCAGAAATGTCTTATCCATGAACCCAAACAGCTAGTTTCACTCCGCTTCCTTGCACCGGAATTAGATTCGTAAGAATCTGATAAGATCTTGGGGCAGCCGCTCAAAGCTCTGCGGGTCCCAAACACGTCTCGGAAATTGGCAAGAGAGCTGGGGAGAGAGCAGCCTGACCAGGTGGTTTTGTTCCTCCTCTAAGGAGGGGTGAAGCTTCGGGGAAAAACCGGAGGCCTGAACACAGCTGTGGTCGTTACCGAGTGATTAGACTTGCCACAAAAGAGATAAAAATTTCAAACAAAGAGGACTGGGCCGTGGTCTACTGAGTGGGATTTCCCGGGCTGTTTTGGTTCCTTCTGGTGGCAAGGCTGCGCCTGCAGCGTTTCCTCACGTTCAGTTTGCCTTTGTCCCAAGTCCCAGGGGCCCCCTCCCAGCCAGCCAGCCAGCCAGCCAGCTCCCCATCTCTCACTTGGCAATTCCAGAGCTCTCCTCCCTGGGGCACGGGTTTGTGGGTTTGTTCACAGGTCAACCCGGAAAAGACTCGGGGTCTCGAGTCATTGTTGTGTGAGCAGCAACTAGACTTTCCCTTGCCCGCTCCTCCGAATTACAGGCCCCTTCTCTGAGGAACATGAAAGCCCACCCAGGAAAAGAGAGGAATATCCCAAGCTTATTTCTGGGAAAGGGGAGTCACTTTTCTGGTTGTCCTCAAATGTTTACTCAGTTTAAATTCCCCCACATTTTCCAGTGGGGCCACTTGTTCCTCATCTGAGTGATCGGTTCTATGTATGTCTCATCTGTCACCCTAGATTTCTTTCTCTTCCCTTTTGTATCCACTAAGTGTGCCAATTTACAGGCAAGGGCATTTTTATAAAAATATAAACCATTTAGGAAGTGTCACTGCAGGCCAGACCCTTGGGGTCACATTTAGTCCTCACTGCAATCTTGGAAGGTCTGTGTTTTTATTCTGTTTTACAGAAATGTAAATGAGGAGACCAAGGCTCGGAAGGAGGCTGGCAGTGCTGAGAGCTTCTCAGTGTTGAAGCCGGGGTTCCGAGACAGGCTGATTTGTGGAGCTGTGCCCTTCATCACTTTGGAGTTCTCAGTGTTCAGCAGATGAACCAGGGAGGCTTTCACTTACTGAGCAGTAACAGGGAGCATTAAGGCGTCAGGATGCGGTGGACAACACGGCCAGCCCAGAGCAGGGCGGAGGCACTGCCCATGCCGAGCTCTCCTTCCTCAGACCTGCCCTTGCCTCCTCACCGTGCCAAGCCCCCCTCACTCCTGTCCACCTTCCAGGCTAAACCTTCCTTTGCCTCCTCCATCTAACCACTGCTGTGCTGAGGGCATGGGACACACATCAGAGAAACTGTATGACTGTTGACACTATTATCATGCCCGTACCTGATATCCCTGAACTGATTCCAGTATTCTTGGCTATAGAAGACAGTCTGGACCTCAGAATCCTTCTCAACACAGTGTGCTGGGCCTACCAATCAACAAGCATTGCCCTGAGATTAAGCTTGTGTCATTACTGGCATGGCAAGTGATCAATAGAATTTAATTTCCATTTCCTTCTACTCTTCCTGCCTTCCTTCCCCATTGCTCCGGCGATGGGTAGTGGGACGATGGATGGACACATGGATAAATGGATGGAGGCATGCATGGATAAATGGATGGAGGCATGCATGGATAAATGGATGGAGGCATGCATGGATAAATGGATGGAGGCACGCATGGATAAATGGATGCATGGATGGATGGATGAAGGGAAGTTGAACCCTGATTGGCACCACTCCTAATTCTGCTGACTTCACTCAACGCTGATGCTTTCTTGACAAAACTTGCCCTTAGCACAAGGCATATTTTACGGCATTTGTTACAGAAACTGATGAGATTTCTGGGTCATTCTGAGGTCATGGAGGATCCTCAGCGTCAGCATTTTGTTTCTCACTCAGTCTCATTTCCTCCCCATCTAACATATGCCTAAGCTTAAAAACATTCATTCACCGCATACTTCCTTCTTCTTTTTAAAGCTCAGGCCGACAGGAGAAATTGCTTCTCCCACTCACTTTTTTTTTTTTTTTTTTTTTTTAGTACAGGGGAAAACGCTCCACTGAGGGCCTGTGGCAATGGCCAGTGATTAACAACTCCTCCGTGTCTCCGGAGCCCTCAGTAGCCCAAACCTGTGCCATCAGCTGCGGGAGACTCCGAGTCACTCCCTGCTTCGGCTGTGGGTGAGGAAGCGTGCTTTCCCAAGGCTCTTCCAGAAGCCCTGGCTTTTGGTTTTGAACCCATCCAGTTATGCTGATATCAGGATATTCTCTCCCTTAGCAAAATACCTCTGTGTTCAAGAGGAAGGAAATGTTAAGAAATTCTTATTCAAGAGAGTTCGAAGAAGAATAAAATAGCTCTTACGAAGCAACATTTTTGAGATTTGAGCACAAGTAAATCAGAAGCATATGGATCGTGTGCTGTTAAAACATGCTTTTGTTTCCCCAGGAAGGAAAAAATACTTGGGAAAAATATATTTTCTAAAATGGCATGTATTGGAAAGTAGCTGGAGATTTTTAAGAAAGCCAAATGTATTAGGGATGGTCCAACTCCAGTTATTAATATCCTGGAACCAGCTGGGGAGTAAAATTAGGCGGTAAAATGATTGTACCATTTGTTATCCCAAGCTGGAAATGACAGATTTCTCGTATAATTCTAAAAAAGAAAAATGCTCTCTATATTGAGGTTTATGACATGAGGTTTTGTTTCATTGCCTTTGTCTTGATATTGGCTATGATAAATAATTCCTCTTCCTGAACTCACAGACTGTGGAAGGTAAGAGTTCAGAGCTGCAGGCAGGGCCCTGGGGTCAGAACGTTGGCTCCAATCATGGCTCTGCTCACATTAGCCATGGGCTCTCGGGCAAATTCTTTCATCTCTCTGTGCCCTGGTTTCCCCATCTGGAAAGTGAGAATAATGATCGGAAGAATTGCTACATTTACCGTCTGGGTAAAGCACTCGGAATAAATGCCTGGTGAGCTGGTTTTATCTGTCATCCTGCCCGGAATACTCTGTCTTTAGATAACACCATGGCTCAGTCACTCACCTCAGACACTGGCAAGCCTTTAGCTAGATTGACAAAGAAAAACAACAAAATCAAGGCGGGGACATTACAACCAACCTTAAAGAAACAAGGATTAGAAGAGAATGCTGTGAACAATTGTACCCTAACAGATTCGGAAACCTCGATGAAATAGCAAATTCTTACAAACACACAAATTACCTAAACTGACTCAAGAGAAAATAGAAAATCACAACCAACCCAAGACAAGTAAAGAGATTGAATCAGGAATCAAACACCTCCAATGAAGAAACATCCAGGGCCAGATGGCTTCACAGGTGAGTTCTACGAAACATTTAAAGAGGAATTGACACCAATTCTTTTAAAACTTTTGCAAAAAAAACAAAACAAAGAAGAAGAAGAGGAATGAACAGCTCCTAACTTGTATGCAGCCAACATTACTCTGATACCAAAATTCATTACTCGTTTCTTCCTGGGCTTTGCCACCCCTGGCCTTTCTACATAATTCTTGCATCACACACACAAACACACACACACACACACACACATTCCCTCACCTCAACTTATTTTGCTTCATAACACTTATCACAACCTGATCTACTATGTACTTATTCATTTATTGACTCTCGTCTCCCACTAGAACCTAGTTCCATCAGAGCTGAGATGTTTTTTCCACTGCTGAACTCTCCATGCCTAGATAGTGCAGCTACTATGTAATAGGTGCTCATAAAAATTGATTGGATGAATAAATTAATTGTCTAATCATTCATTCACTGAGGGAGAACAGAGTAAAAACTAGAGAGAACGTAGATATTGTAGAATTCCATGATACAGCTAACTGAAAGACAATGAGCCTTCAAGGGCAGATAACCAAGAAAGTATTGTGTCAGGAAAAGAAAGGGAAATGATATTTCTGAAGATCAAGAACTGGTGAGCAGTGTCAATGCTGAGAAATCAACTGCAAGAATTAATGTATCCATTGGATTGAGCTGCAGAAGATCATTGGCCACCTGGTGAAGTGATTTGGGTGACATCATCAAGCTGTGAGCCAGAAGCCAGGCTGTTTTGAGGGGTGGATGAGCAGACACGGCATACTCTGACAACATTTTAAAGTTTTTCTATTGACAAAAAAGATACAGAGATAAGGATGTTGCCGGAAAGAGTGGGGGACAAGTGCAGATATTTCTTCTAAACGGGAAAAACCTGTTAATGTCTAAAAGCCCATGGAAGGAATCCAGTTGAGAAAAAAGAAAGTTGTGTACACAGGAGAGGGCCAAGTTTCCCAGAGAAAGAGGGAGGAGACCCAGCGCATAGAACTGGCATTGTTAGCAAGGGGGAGCAACCTCTCCGATGCCCTGAGACCGCACACGCAGAGACTACAGGAAAACAAGACCCAGAAAGCCCATAGGACTTACCCACCAGCCCCAACCAGGATCCACATCTCCCAACACCTAGCCCAGTCCTCTTTTTACTATGTGGTTTTTTTCCTCTTGTTCAAATTAGAATGTTCAAGGGGCAGTGAGGAAGTAGGAGGGATAGAAACCAAAGCTGATGAGTCAGAAATGCCTACTACAATACACTTTGTCACTTAAGGCTGTTGGAGACAAGGTGCCTCTTCCCACTCAAGCACCCCCTTCCCCATGGTATATGCCCCATTAGCATGCTGGTCTCCCCGCAGCCCTGTCTGCCCCTCCCCAGGACAGAGGAGGGGCTTACCTGGTTGGTGAGTCAGCTCAAGGTGGCTCTCGAACCCACGGTGGGCACAGCAGTAAAGCTTCGCTCCACTCCGACCTACATGGAGGCTGCCGGTCGTCCAACTCTGCCTGCGAACAGACGGGCAGTCTTACCAATACTTGGGCTCAGCTTCAGGAAGTCCGTTTGCCCATATTCCACTTTCTTCAATGTCAGCTTTCCCAGTAGGAAAGGCGATATTTTGGTCTCCATCTGCCTTTCTCCTTTGCCTCTTTTTTAGGTTCAGAAGAAGATGAGGGCGAAGGAAGCTACATTACTCCAATGGGATATATACTATTACAAGTGGAATATGCAAAACTTCATTCTCAAAATCATTCTTTTCAAGGTATAAAGACAAAAACTCATAAAACACAATACGAATATTTTCTGATACAATGTAACTAATGAAAGCACATCTTTTCAGGAAAGAACATTTGCCGTGTAGAGCGTGAGAGCCTGGTTCTTTTCATGGATATTATAAAACCCAAAGGATTTGCTTCTGTAACTCACCGTTGATCGTTTCTTCAACTCTCTTTTGGGATTCCACTGTTTTCTGTCTGGAAATAGCCATGGTCACATGCACGATTTCAAACTTGAGAAAATGGCCCAGGATCATCACAATTTGTGAAGAGGCCACAAAGCAATAACCACTCTGTGAAGGCGGGAGAGAAACCTGCCAACATACATTCCTCGTGGATGAGAAAAATGCCGCAGCAATTGGAAAGTTAGGCGTTGGCACCATACTTAGCCATGGAGGGAGTCTTCGGCCCACTTCTCTCCCACTGTCTCAGTGCCAAACAGTTGATCCTAATAATCACATCAGAAATAGTCACTATCACCTTCTCCAATTACTTCAGTCTTCATATTTCAAACTGAAAAAATATTGGCCTTCCCTGTACAACTTCTCTCTGCTGCTCCTAAATGGCTAGTTGGAAATTTACCAAATACTCTTCAGGCCTATCCGTGAAGACAGAAATTATCACTCTTGCAATTTTGCTTGCAAGCTATCTAAAGAAACAAAGGCGCTGGGGATAATCAAAGATTTTATGGCACATCAGAGCCCATGGGAGGTCCACAGGCTAGCGTGGGAATGTGGACAGAGGCTGAGGGGGCTGAAGGAGACCCTGCAAAGCTGAGCCACGTGGGCAGTTCTGGTTCAAATTCACGTCTGGTTCTGTGGTGTGTGAGTGTGTGGACGTGTGTGGTAACTGGCAAGTACCAGAAAGAGTTAACCATGTTTTTCTTGTTTTTAATGGTGACATCTAGGCATTCATGGTGGTCAATCTCATGGGAAAATCACGAGTCTTGGGGCCTTCTGGGTCTAGCTCTGAATTGCCTGTGCAGCCTTGAGGGACGCGCTAACTTCTCTTAGGTTCGTTCTCTGAAGCGTGATGAGATTCTCCCCATCTATAACATTAGAATAATACCTACCATTTATCATGCACTTACTGTGTGCCAGACACGATGCTGAAAATTTTAAGTATATTATATGATTTAATTTGTCCCCCAGTCCATTAAGGTTTTATTTATATTCATTTTACAAATGAAGAATCAGACAAAGAACAGTTAGAGAATTTACCTAAGTCCATGAAGCTGGCAGGTGTGGAAGAGGAAGGATTTAACCCAGGTACGTGTGACCCCAAAACCCGTACTTTCCAACACCTGCTTCTACTACCTTCATGCAGGGTGTTTCTGGTAGGACATGTTCAGCTGCAGGTGACCAAAAACCTCAAGGTTATCCCTCACAATCGTCAAGGACTGTAGTTCCTTCTTGTTGCTTTATCACTGTCAACAAATGGCTTCCACCTCATGGACTGAGATGGCTGCTCACATCCAGCCATCATGTCCACATTCCAGTCAGCATAAAAAAAACACACACACACACAAAAAGACACATTTCCCACAGTTAAGGGTGTTTCCTGAAAATTGCACACAATGCTTCTGCTTATATCCCATTGACCGCATGGGCACATATAGCTACAAGGGAAGCTGGGCTATGTAATCTTATTGCAGGAAGTCGTGTGCTTGCCCAAAACACTGGGATTACATTGTTAAGGAAGAAGGGAAGGACAGACACTGGAGGACAATCTCTGGCACAGAGGGACGATGTATATGAAGCACTCAGTTCCCTGCCTGACACATAGCAGGTCCTTGGAAAGTAACTCTGTTCATTATTTATTATTATTGACCCAAATCTGGTACTCTGTGGGACACAGGCAGAAAATCATAAATTCAAATCAAGCCAGGAAAGGTCACAGAAAAAAGGTAGAAGAAAAAAAACATTTCTTCAATCCTTGTGATATTAGCCTCCGTGTTCAGTGGCACAAAAGCGCCGTCTTTGCTCATTTGCAGCATCCCCAGGACTGCGTGGAGGGCGATAACGAGCAGACGCCTCAGCGGCCGTCCCTAGCGGAGTCAGTCAACACCACATGACCTACTGGATGCTGCTATCACAGGGGACCGCTGGTAAGTAACTTCTACTGCAGCAGTTAATGGCGGTGCAGTTTTCATTACAGCAAGATAATTGAAATCTCAGCCAGCCTCTGTGGCTTCCCTCTGACCCAGCCTTCATTTCTCATAAGACTGTGTGTTGTTTTCTTCCTCCAGTGATTGACCTTTATCATGAAGGGTAGGGGAGCGAGGTAATTGAAACCCCCAGGAAACCTCCACATCCTCCTACCATTTTAACAACCTTCCTTACCCATCCTGATTCCAGGGCTCTGGACAAGCAGAAGAGGGACTGTTTTTCATTTGAGGTGGAAATATTATCTTGTAGGGGAGGTTCCAGATGGCCAGTCTGAGTTGAAGTGACAGACGCACAGACAGTATGGAAGGGACAATAGAAAGGGGCAAGGAGAGAGAGGAGGAAAAGTGGTGGCACCAAGGGACCCATGTTGTTACGTAGTTCTTAAATATATGGGACAACTTCTCCTGGGCAGGAGGTCTCTGGGACATGAGCCTGTGAATGCCTCCTACACAGAATATGTTTTCAACTCTGTTTGGCCCCTGCTCTTTGAATTGCAAATGATCTGTGGCTGCAAAAAAACATCCTCGCTTGTTAGAGAAAAGTTAACTGAACACCAAGCAGAATTGCTCCCTCAGATGCCCCTGACCTCTGAATTCTGGGTCATTGTCCCTCCGCTCCTGATCTTTCGGAGGCCCCTCATGTGCTTTCCTGTCACTGCTGGCTCCTTCCTTATAGCTTTCATTTTTGCGCCACCCACTCAACAGAGTAGGCAAGGAGCTCATAGATTTGCTGCAAAGAGAACATCCGCTCAGCTACGCAAGTCAAGGCGTTCTTGTAATATTGTTGAGAAAGCAAACAAGCACTCGACATCCTCCATCCCACAAGGGTCCGGCTTGAGGTTTTATCTCTTCCATGTTTTCTTTTTCTTCTGTCAGTGCTCAAAGTATGACCAAATGGTTCCCAGCTGCCACTGTCTTAACCCAGAACCGATGCTGTATCAGCCTCGTGCAAGTAATTTGCAGAAGGGAAACTATGGGCAAATCAGGAAGAAAGGAACATTTGATTTTAACAGACAACCAGAATCAAGGCTTTCCATAGCCCCCTGTACCCTGGCATGTTCCAGCCATGCCCAGTTCGACACGGAGTGGTGATAGGATGACCCATCTCAGCCATCCCAGAGAGCCTAATGTCTTCTCTCTTTGATTGCTCAAGACATGGGCAAGAAGATAATTGTCTTATCTCTTATTTATTTGTTCCCTCATCCTCAAATTCTTCTTCTCACCCAATCTTGCTCCTTTAGGGGATACTTCTTTTGCCACAACTGACAGACATGGGCACTGGGGCTAGATTTATCCGTGAGCCTCTTGGAGGGCCGTCTACCTCAATGAGCAGGCAGCCCGGGACTCCAGGCTGCTGATCACATCACGGGTCACTCAGCGGGGTTCCCGCTTCTCCTTCAAACCTGACGACTTCCTGGCACCCGCTGTCACCCTTGAATCCTATTTCATTTATATCTGCATGCCTTGGAGACAGTCGTGCCTGCGGATACCAAGACCAGCCAGATCAGCAGCGTCTGGCTTATCCCCTCCTTCACCTTTTGCATCTCTGAATCCAGCCAAGCCATGTGTAGATGCCCCTCCCAGAACCCAAATATGGAGCGGACCCTTGCCCTTTGGCACCCTGCAAAAAGGCAGACCGGCAGGCAGAGAGTGGGCAGAGGAAGGAAAGAATCACAGATCTCAGATTTCAGGGTTATGAAGAACTTTAGAGATCATCCATGCTTGTCACTTTACAGAGGAGAATGCCATGGTCAAGGTCCCACGAAAACCTGTGCCAGAGCCAAATCCAGACCAGAGTCTGACCCTCTGGCTCACATTCAGACCTCTCTCAGATGTGCCCAGTGTGCCTGATGAAATGCTGGTCTGATATGTGCCAACGACATTCCTCAAATGCTAGAGTTCACAGCATCATATGAAGAACAACTGACAGAGAGGAAGGGGCGGGAACTTCTTTTCATTTATGACCACCTGGTGCTTCTACTGGCCTAGTCACCACGGGGAGTGTTGAGAGGATCTGAAGGACAGGGAGGGAGCAGAAGAGAGAACAAGAGGGTCAGAAGAATTTAGCGTGGGGTCTGGGAAACAGAGCTGTGGGACCAGCCAGCATGGGCCTCAATCCTAGCTCTCACACTCACTAGCTGTGTTCCTTTAACTTTCTGTGCCTCAGCTGATTCATCTTTTAAAGGGAGATAATAAAATTATCTACTTAAAAGGTGGGAATTAAATGAGTCATTTCATGGAGAGCACTTAGGGCAGTACCTGACACTTAGCTGTTGTTATTATTACCAGGGAAGAGGGGTATGAAGAACAGCCGGGAGAAAGCCACAGGACCTCTCTCTCAGGCCTGACTCTAAGTCAGTCACCCTCCCTATTTCTAGTAGTGTGGCTGAGAGGCAGGATCGCCAATGAAAAGAGCCTGGTATTAAAAATTGTATCCATTGGTGTAAGTCCAAGCTGCTATAACAAAGAGGCCCCACAATACCATGACTGACAGAACAAAGAGGATGATTTCCCTGTCACATAATAACCCAGATGTGGACTGCGCCAGTCAGTAAAGCAACTCTGCTCTTTACAGTCATTCAGGGACCCTGGTTCTTTCTAAGTTGTTGCTCTGCCATCCTCTTCAGGATCTTGTCAGACTCAGTCACCACCACATCTGGGTTTTAGCCAGCAGGTGAAAGGAAGAGAGCGTGGAGGAGGCTCGGGCTCAGGAGGGGCCCCATGATTTCTGCTCACAACAACGTGCGTGAATCGCATCCTGGGCTCCCACTTGGCTGCAAGGGAGGCTGGGAATGGAGTCTAGCTGCACAGCCATGAACCCAGAGAAGGAGGAAGAACAGAACTATGTTTAGTCAAGTTCTTCCCAATACCCCCTGTGTTTGGAGGCAAGTTATGTAACTGTTTCCACCTGTTTTTGTTCATTCATTAAACCAGTTCTCTATTCTTGGTCTCTCTTTTATTCCACAAGTGTTTCCTGAACACTTTCACTATGCCAGGCACTGTTCTATATCCTAGAGATACATCTTTGAACAAAACAGACCAAACCCCTTCCTCTCTGAGGCAGATTCACTGTGAGGCTAATGAGAAATCTTCCAAAGACCTTTTGTTTTCATTCTAAAACAACATTCATTTTCCTGCCTAATGTTATGGTCTTATTTTTTATTGTTTTTCTTAAAAATTACCTCAGACTTAGATGCACTTCAGTCCCCATAAAACTCAGATCTGCCCCTATTGCTCTTGTGGCACTAACATCCCAGCTGGGAGAGAAAAGGTAACAAGGAACCAATAAATACAACATCAGATGGTGATAAGTGTTATGATGCATAGACCCGAAGAAGAAAGATTTGTTTCATGTGAATCCCAAGAGAGAGTTTATTTACCTGCTGAGGTGGACTCCCCATGGTTAACCAAGGGCTCAAATTTTACAAATAATAGCATTCTAGCCCTGGCTGGTGTGGCTCAGTGATTTGAGTGCCAGCTTGTGAACTGAAAGGTCACCAGTTTGATTCCCAGTCAGGGCACATGCCTGGGTTGCAGGCTAGGTCCCCAGTTAGGGGTGTGTGAGAGGCACCCCATCGACGTTCCTCTCCCTCTCTTTCTCCCCCGCTTCCTCTCTCTCTAAAAATAAATAAATGAAATCTTAAAAAAATAAAATAAATAATAAGCTTCTAGCAGCCACCTGCTGGCAAGGGCCTCCCATGTAGTCTAAAAACCAGGACAAATCTCTGACTGAACTCTTGCCTTCCCAGCACCATGTCCCGCTCCTTTACACCTTTGTAAAGGAGTTCCTCATTTCGTCTTTCTACCAGGCCCTGAGACCTGCCTCATCCAATCAGAACTGCTCCATAACAACAAATAAGGATGCGTAATACTGACCAATCCGAATTGTACCATTCAGACCAATCGGAACTGTACTAATTTAGATACCTCATTTACATAAGGTGGACCTAATGAAGGAACCTGAGCTGGAAGTTTCTGTATTAAAAAAACAACAGTGTCCCCGTTGTCTTGGAGAAACATACTCTTTCTCACCCGAGGCTATGTCTCCTGGGTTTGCAAACTGCTTACCTGAATAAAGTCTCTCCTTTTTCTGCTCCAAGGCCTTTTAGATTTATTCAAGGAGGTAAGAAATAAAGGCAGGGTATGGAGAGAGAGCACTACTTTATTTAGCTCGGTTTGAGACCCTGTCATGTGAACAGAAATTGAACAAAGTGAGTTGTTCCTACTTTTTACTACAGTAAAAACTACTGTGATTTATTCTCTTATGCACAAATCTTTGTGTATGCTTCTGATTATTTTTCAGAAGTTATTCCTGGTAGTGGAGTTATGAGTCAGAGGGACAAATGTTGTTAAGGTTCCTGAAAACCATGTGCTGACACCACTCTTTTTATTGAGACTGTTCATGAGGGTTATAAAACAAGCAATGATAACGACCTACATTTTCAGGCATTTTAAAGATTATTTTTTCAAAGGTTAAAGATGCTCAAGAAATTTAAGGGCTACTTATATACTGGACCACCTGGGCTTCCCCATGCCCTAGGTCCTAACTAGCCTTTTTCACCTCTCTTCCTAAACACCCACTGAATTTTAGTGCAAGAAAGAATCTTGGTTTTGATGAGTTCACTGCAGAGATGCTGTTGAATTGCCCCAAGCCTCATAGCGACAAGCTACAATAAAGCCTCAATCTCTCAGTTCCTGTGTCTGCAATAATAATCAGTGACAAGTAAAATATGCTTACAGTGTTTTGTGACATTCGAAATTAATACAGAAGTTTTAAAATAAACATCCATGGATATGGCCCACTAAAGTTACCTACCTTGTAGGTGGTGTGAACATTAATTGAGATAATAAACATGAAGTACATAGGACAGTGCTGGAACATTGTAAGAGACATTTATTTTATTATTTTTATTTATTAATTTTAGGGGAGGGGGAGAGAGAGAGAGAGAGCAAAACACCAATTTGTTGTTCCACTTATTCATGCATTTGTTAGTTCTTTCTTGTGTGTGCCCTGACCAGGGATCGAACCTGCAACCTCCGTGTATCAGGATGACACTCTAACCAACTGAGCTATCTGTCCAGGGCTTGGTAAGTGACATTTAAATGTTAATGATGGATCCTACTTTATTGTGTATTTGGTGGCAGAGCAAGGGGAGTGTTCTAAGACCAGATGTGGGCTCATGGGAAAGGGAGCAGGTGTGGGGTCATGCGGTGTGGTCTTGGGGCCTGTAGGCTTGGACAGAAGATCTCAGCAGAAAGGACTGGCCATTCTACCTCTGCAATCCCAGGAGCTGGGGAAGGAGTCACATGAGACCACCCAGAGGGAGAGAGACCTTCAGCCCCGGGTCAAGGGAACCACGGGAGACCGGGGCCCAGCTGGAGGTCTCGGCAGAGCCCGTAATGGGGCCAGCTTTCATCATCTGCCAGGCCACCCCACGGAGGCCAGCTGCCGGCCCAAAGGGCTTAGGCCGCCCAGCCATGTGAGAGCTATATTATTCCCTTACCTCTCTTTCTGGGCTCCATTCCAGACGTGGAGGAAAGCAGCAGCTAGCAAGGGGAGGAGGTGAGCAGAGGAGAGGAGAGGAGAGGAGAAGCCCCGTGCCCCTTTCCCAGGGCAGGCTTCCAGCACGGGGCAGGCCTGAGCCAAGGGAGGGGAGGAGGTCTCAGGCGAAATCCATCTCAGAGTTTTAACTATTACCTGAGACTTGGACTGTTCAGGTCTGAAGTGAGGCTATTTTTGGCAACTCAAAGGATTTTTTTTTATTGCCTGAACATGACAGAAAGTCCATTGGCTTGCCCAAGTCATCACTGGGGGTAGAGGATTCTGCTGCTATAAAATAAAATTTATAGAGTCAATGGGGGACCCCACAAAACTTGGATCTGCCTCTACTATTCTCATGGAAGATAGATTATAGACAGGGAGAGACAGACAGACAGACAGACAAAGTTGCATTTTGCTTAGAATCCCTGTTTCATGCTTTTCCAGTGTGGCCTTTACACATGATTTCAATTCGATAATCATTCTGTCTGTGTTATACACGTCCTATATTATTTCCTAAATCATCACTTTTTGCTAACAGGACACACTTTTTTTTACTCCATACTCATGCGCTCACTCATGAGTTAAAAGTAATTTTTGGATTTCCTTTTAAACCCCTCTTCCTGATTGCACACATGACGGTTTTATTTTCTAGAATCCTCTCACTTACTTGAGCCCCAGTAACATATATTATATAGACCGATATTACTCTGAACTCTACAGAAGCCCAAAATTTCTACCATCGACTCCAAGTGTCTCTGAGCCATAAAGGTCCACAGTGTTTCTGTGTTCCTTGAGGCTTTTTCTATCACCCTCCACTGACAGCCTGTACAGATTGTATTTAGTCAGTTCACTCATCCATCATTTATTAAACTGGGTGCCCTCTTTGTGTCAATCACCCTGCGGGGTGCTGGAGCTACAAACTTCAGAGATGAATGACACACAGTCCCTGCCCTCAGGGCAGCCACCATCTACTCTTCCATAATTCAATGAACATTAAATTATTGTGATGGCAGGCGCTAAGGACGATGTTGGCATTATAGGCAAGGTGCGGTGGAAGCACGGGAGAGAGTAATGGACTCTGCTTGGTAATGGATAGAGCTGTTTCACAGAATGAAGACCACAGGGCTGGGAGGGTCAGTAGGACTTTCCCAGGCAGTAGAAGGCAGGGCTGGAGCAGGCAGAAGGAACAGCCTATTGAGAAGTGCTGCAGGAGTCAGGATAGACCAAGTTATGCTGAGGTAACAAAAGGCCCTTAAGTCTTAGTAGCTGAATATAATTAAGATGTTTTGGGTTTTTTTTCCTCACTGAAACCACATGTCAAATGCATGTCAGCTGGTTGCAGGGTGGGTGGGAGGATCGGCGGCAGGGGTCTGCTCTACATAGTCACCTGGGGGCCCAAGCTAGAGGAGGCTATACGCACTTACCTCTGTACCGTCCAGAACATGTGGCTTCCAAGTTGGCATGGCAGGAAACAAAAAGCTGGAAGGCAACACAATGGCTCTTAAGTACCTCAGCACAGAGGTGAGAGATAAAATTCCCATTCACAGCACATTGGCTAGAACTAATCGCATGCCTCACTGGGTTGTGAAATGTACAGAAACACATAGCTATTCCATGAGTAGTAAATGTCTCTACTATAAGCTCAAAGGCATAAAATCATTTCCTAGGTTTAGGGTATGAAATAGTTCAAAACAATTGGAGAAGAGAGCGCAGAGAGGCAGTTTTAAGAGTTGCATTAGGAATGTAAGGGCAAGATGATAAAACCTTGGGTGCCACGCAAAGGAGTTCGGGCCGCTGTATGTGCACAACAGAGCTTTTGAAGAGTTTCAAACATGGTATGACGGGCATGTTTGTGTTTTAAATACACCGGTCATGGAGCAACACGGAGGATGAATTGGAAGGGATTCTGACAGGAGATGGAAAGACCAGTTCAATTCCCACAATTGTCCAGGTTAAAGCTGATGAAGGAACTAAAATAGGGTCATTGGGGATGAATACCAGAAATGTTGAAGAGACAGTCAATAGAACTTCATGACTAATTAGAAATGGGAAAGGAGGGACAACAGGATGACCTTCTATTCTGCTTTAGATGGGCCAAGGTGACACCGATGAAGATGAAGAATATAGGAGAGTGAGTAGGTTTGGGGGAAAGACACCGAGGACAATTGGGGCCTTGAGTGTGAGTTAGTACTATGCTTGTTACAGGTTGAATCGTGTCCCCTAAAGAGATTTGTTCAAGTTATCACCCTCATTAGCTCAGACTGTGACCTTCTTCGGGTAGTTGGAGACACAGTTAGTTAAGATAATGTCACCTAGAGTAGAGCAAACCCTTAATCCAGTATAACTGGTGACCTTAAAAAAAAAGATGACTATGTGATCTTTTTCTTATGCAATGGAGGCAGAGACTGGAGTCATGCGTTGACAAGCCAAGGAATACCAAGGATTGCCAGAAAACACCAGAAGCCAGAAGAGGCCTGCCGACAACTTGATTTTAGACTTCTAGCCTCCAGAACTGTGAGAGAACACATCTGCGTCGCTCTAAGTCAACTTTGTGGTGCTCTGTGGCGGCAGCCCTAGCAAACGGGTGCGGGTATCCAGGTGGGGCCCTCCCGCTCCAAGGTGTGGGTGGGGCCAGACCGGTCTTCTTCCACAAGCCCAAAAACTGTTACTAAGGAACAGAGAGCATGCTGGGGGCATGTGCTGGAAGAGACTTATTCATCCCAGCACAGAGAGGACAAAGGGGGATTAGACAGGGAAACTTCACAGGGAGGGCAACATTTGAAGAGGGCTTTCGGGGCTCAGTAGAGGCCTTTTCTCACCCCGGTGATGGTAAAATCCTGGGAGCCAAGTCTACATACCTATTCAAATATTTGACATTTATTGAGCACTTTTATGTTAGGCTCTGTGCCAGGCACTGAGAATGAAATGGTAAGCAAAACAGGCAGGGTCCTTATTCTCATGCAATTTATAATCCACCGGGGAGAGTGACATTGATCAAGTAATCACTCAGAGAGATATGTAAGCGCTCACTCTGATTAATGATATGAAAGGAAATTACCAAGGTGAAGAGGACTTGTTGCAAGGAAATCGGTCAAGCCTGGAGGCTGTGGGGAGGCAAAGAAGTGGTGTTTGAGCTGAGGTCTGGGGTAAAGTTGTTACTTTTAGGTCATGCGGGAAACGATGAAGACAGTCCGGACAAGGGGTCTAAAGGCGGGTGAAGAGGACATGGGGGACCTGGAAGACAGCAAGTGTCGCTGCAGCTCGGAAGGGAGGAGGGACGAGGCTGGGAGCGGGCCGCAGCCACAGCCAGCGGGACCTTGAAGGGTTCTGTGTTCATCCCATGATCAAGCAAATGGAAGGGGAAACCAGTTGATGACTTTCAGTGGGAGTGGGAAGAAAAGAGATCACGTTTGTTTTTTGTGTTTTTAAGATCACCTTGATGACAGTGATTGGAGAAAGGCAAGAACGGAAACAAATAGAACCATTAAGAAACTACTGCACTGGTTCAATCCAGAGAGAATGGTGGCTTGAACAAGGCGAGAGTCGTGGAGAAGGTAGTTTCCCGAAGTATTTCTCTAGGCACTTAGTGAATGAAAGAAAGAAATGAATGAATGAATGAAATCAACTGTCTATATCTGCAGCTATTCCATGCTCTTCTCTGTCGTCTGGTTTTTAAATACTGTCTCTCTGAAAAGTGGCACTGATGCTCAGGACAGGACATCTTGACACATGATAAGGAAGATTCCTGGTACGAAGAAGAGGAAACCCAATGTTGCTCTGGGTGGATGGTGAGAGCTTCTCTAGTTGGGGGAGGAAGGCCCATGGAGAGAGAACAAGAGGTTGGACCTTTGACGACTTTCCAAGTTTCCAAGGCAAGGACCATTCTAAAGAAAGGGGTCCCAGCAGCACCTGCCAGCCAGTAATCTCTCATCTGATACTCCCTTAGGAGCGTCACTCACAGGCACTGTGCTCAGGAGGGACATAATGTACAACTGAACTCTCCCAAGGCACCCTGCAAGACAGTGCCATCCCCTGGAGAGTGTGGAAGCCTCTATAGTTGGATTTTCCTCCTCTGTTGCACTGAAACTCCAGACACATGGATAGGGATGGCGTCCAGACTGTGGCCTTTGCATTCCACGAAAAGGGCGCTTCTTCCTGGGGCCGGGCACGTGCCTGAGTTCTCTGCAGCATCAGATCCCAGCTCCCAGGGGAGGCCCAGCTGTGGTCCGGGTGCCGAGCGACTTGGCCCACTTTTGCAACTTGGGATGTGTTGAGTTCACTCGTTGGCTCAGTTGGGTATCTAATTAGATGTAAGATGCTGCTGTGGGTGGGCCTCCTGTTCGTTTTCCATCTCCATCACTCCAGGGGAGGAGGGAGTTCTGAGGAGTGAAAGGCAGCCAGCCATCCCTGAGCACCCAGAGTGTCAAACAGCTGAGAGGACCTGAGGACTGCTGGGGAATCACACCCTACCTCCTTGCTATGGTTCCAAAATGCTGGAATGCACTCTGTGGATTTACTTTAAAATCAATGCTTCATCCCCCTTACGAAGTGACACAAACAGATGACTCAATGTTTGTCTAATAATGACATCATGTTCACATGTATGCGCAAATTCCAACGACGCTGAGCTTCCCTTGCCTAACAGCAGGACTGGCGCTCCCTTTTCAAGTCTTCCCGTAATTTCTGAGCGATCCCAAGGGGCGTCCGTGTCTTGGCCACGGGGGCCACAAGGCGTGCTCTGCTGGCTCTTTCGGCAGCATGGCATCATTGTTAGAGGGCACCGAGAGCATACCCTTGAAGAAACACCCTTGTCACCACTGCTGACAGTGCCGAGACCGTCCCCAGACTCTGAGCCACAGCTTGTCATTTAGGCGCTAAGACAGGATCGCCTGTGTCTAGGCTCACAAAGTCTTTCATACAAACAGTTCCTGTAGACTGTGGTCCTTACCCCTCTCCTTGGAGGAAACTCAAGCCTCGTTCCAAGGCAGGTGGAGGGCAGAGGCCACACATCCCTTTCTTGTCATCTGTTTCTCTCTGCAGGGCCCCTCTAGCCCCATTTCCATCTCTCCCCTCTCAGTTGCACGAACCCCAGGCATAGCCACAGAAACCCAAAGATCCTACGCTCCTCTCACCAACCACATTAGAGCCTTAGCCTCTGCGGGCCGCCCTGACACACACGTACACACACACCCCACTAATATATGCAAGAAAGGGAGCTAAAGGCCACACATCAAGGAGTTTTAATATTGGTGATAATCCCTGGAGGTGGAGTGTTTGGGTGTTTCTCATTTTTGTCTGCTGACATACCCACTAGGCTTTTTTGTGGTCATTTAATCTTGTAATGTTTTTTAAAAGCATGTATGAATATGCATTTTATGTTTTATTATATAATGCTTTGGGTTTTTAGAAATCACTTTAGATACTGCCATTTGGCTGATAAAACTGGAAGCTCTCTAATTCATTTGGTCCTCCTACAAGT
Source organism: Pteronotus mesoamericanus (assembly GCF_021234165.1). Classification (NCBI taxonomy): domain Eukaryota; kingdom Metazoa; phylum Chordata; class Mammalia; order Chiroptera; family Mormoopidae; genus Pteronotus; species Pteronotus mesoamericanus. The sequence continues at coordinate 23,232,447 of NW_026555234.1, read as the reverse complement.
TGCTCTCAGCCCTTCAGGAGCTCTTCTTCGAGTGTTTCCTGACTGTGCGTTGCAACTCGAAAGGGAAGCTGGTGGAGGCTGGCATCTGCGAGCCCTCCCCGTGTGCCAGGCGCTGTGCCCCGCGCCACCCTCCCCAGAACCCTGTGGGACACTGTAATCCCCACTGCACTGAGAAGGACTCAGCACCTTAGAGCGGTTATAATCCCTAAGGCCGCACGTGGGAGGTGCCAGGTGCATGGTGCAGACCCCCATTCTGCAGGAGCCAAGAGGCCGAGGACCCCTTCCGGGGAATCTATTCAGGCACTAGTTTCCAGGCTTCCTCAGGCACTGGCCACCCAGAATCCCCTCTGCCAGGGAACCATCTCTCCTCTTACCTTAAACTCCTGCATCTGGGAAGAAGCAGGGCAGGGTTGGGCCTCTTGGTGGAACTTCGCCCACCTCCCACCCACAGGCTCCTGCAGAGCCTCGGCCAAGCTCCACCGGCCCAGTTCAGGGCAGCTGTGGTCCTGCCACGCCCGCCCCCCCCAACCTCCTGTAAGAGCTTAAGTCAACAGGCACAGAAAATCAGACAGGCCATCTCAGGACCGGGAAAGGAAAAACCCCAGCAGCTGCTGCCTTATTGGCATTCTAAACAGTTAGAGGCTTCCAAGTGAAGAAATGAATTAAATAAGCCTTTTTTTTCCCCTCCAGGGTGGAGTACAGGCTCCAGGTCTCCACCCAAGTCACACCCTAGCTGCGGCTATTTATAAGATCTAAATACCAGATGGGATCTGCCAGGATAAAACAGAAAACAAGGGAACTGGACTAAAGGCAAAGTCTCCACTAGCCCCGTTGACCCCAGGCTCAGGCGCCAACCCTGAGGGACCTCCTGAGACTGACCGAAGGGACAGAGCACAGGGGGCCGGGCATTGCAGCCCACCGAGGACTTCAGAGAGCAGCTGCGGGATGCTTCGCCTCCAAGCCCCAGCCCACGGCTCAGGGCTGGGTGCTGCGCAGGGACTCTGGCTGCGCCTACTTGGTTAAGAGCCCCAGCAGCTCCAGGAAAGCCTGCCTCACCAGCGGCCAGCTGTGGAGTAGGCCCGGCCAGCAGCTGGTGTGGGGCCCCAGTGCCAAGCAGAGGTTGGAACAAGGTGGAGCATGGTGGGCCGGGGGACAGGCACGGGGATGGGTGGCAAATCCTGATTTCCTGTCTCACCGGGGCGACGTTCTGCTGGTTATAATCCCCGAGGGACTCTGCTTCCTTATTTGTGAAACGCAAGCTGTAATTAAACCAACTGAATGGGAGTTTTGAGAACACTGAATAGACAGTAAGCGCTTTGGATAGCTCCGCAGCATTGAAACGGCAGCTGTTACTAGTGGACTTTTTGCTCAAATACAAAAATGCCTCTGTGTTGGCCGCTGTCTGCACCAGTGACTTGCAGAACAAACGCAGGTCCCTGTCCTGGAGGGCTGAAGGGCTTGGAGACAGATCGCCTCACAGCTTCCCAGTCCCTGGCCCTGATGTGCGTCGGCAGACCAGGCCTGGCTGGAGCTAACACCTCGTCTGAAACAGGCACCTGATAAAAGCCAGTTAGCCTCACTGCCCCAGCCCAGCTGGGTTGCCGGTGAGTTCAATAGTTTCTCCCAAAGCAAAAATCCCTCTCTCTTTCTCTGATAAAATCCTCCCCCGACCTCGTCTCTGCTCCACTCTCCCCTCCAGCAACTTTCCGGATCCTCGGACGACCCTGGAGATTCCGAGTTTCTAGAGTAACGCTGTCGTACGGAAATGTCATGCCCAACATGTAGGTCATTTTAAATTTTCTAGAAGCCACATGAATAAAAGTGAAAAGAAACAGGTGAAATTAATTTTAATATATTGTATTTAACCCAATGCATCAAAAATAGTATTTCAAAATGTAAACAGGTTAAACATTATTCATGAGACTTTACATCCTCTTTTTATACCGAGTATTCAAAATCTGGTGCGTATTTTCTACATATGGTTCATCTCAACACTTCAGGTGTTTAGTTTCCACATGTGGCCACTGGCAACTGGATTGTTCAGCACAGTCCTAGAGTATTTATTTGCTTGATTTGCCATGGAATTATTGGGAGTAGGGGAAGTCCACAGCTTAGTTCTTTACGCCACCTGCTCCGAGGTTCAAGGGCTGTTGGAAGAGGAGCTGCAGGGCTGTGGCAGGCCAGAGTGAGGGACCTTGCAGGACAGACTGCCAGCTCGGATGGGGCCTGGAGACAGGACGGCAAGACTCCAAGCATCACCAAGTGTTCCTCTTTGGTTCTCTCCTAGCAGGTTCCCCCGACACTTTAGGCATTAGTCTTAGGATGGGGAATGGGTCATGGGTACTGTAAAAATAATACATAAATAAACAAAACATAAAAAGCCATTTTGGCACTGGCTGGTGTGGCTCAGTGGATTGTGCGCCAGCCTGCGAACCGAAGGGTCGCAGGTTCAATTTCCAGTCAGAGGACATGCCTGGGTTGTGGTCCAGGTCCCCAGTAGTGGGGTACATGAGAGGCAACCACGCATCAATGTTTCTTTCCCTTTCTCCCTCCCTTCTTTTCTGTCTAAAAATAAATAAATAAAATATTTAATTATGTGTGTGTGTGTGTGTGTGTGTGTGTGTGTAATTAAAAAGCCATTTGGACCCAAAAGGTCTGGAGGACACTGGGACTGGGACTGGGACAGAGACTGCTCTGCTTTGGAATCTCCTATTGGTGGAGATGGTTTCCTCACCTCCCTCTAAATTCTCACAGCTGGATGGAAGCTTTCGGTCACGACCAGGCTGCCCCAAAGGAAAGGATCTGAAGGGGAGGAGGGGTGGGTGGGAGAAACAGAAAGGGCAAAGAACGAAAGAGGAGAATCTTTGGACCACAAGCTATAGGAACACTCGCAGCCTTTTCACACAGCCCCGGGACACTGGAAAAGTTTCTTTGGCTTCCATAGTGTCTGAAACATTTTTAGGTCTGTGGCCTTTGAAGGCTCGGTTCGCCTCTGCATATGAAACATAGTTTCCAAACATATCACATGAAAACGATTTTCTTTGGGTGCCCTGAGGACCTGGGCTCAGCAAGGTCTGATCCTGCCCATGAACATGGAGGGCACTCCCTGCAGTATAAACCACAGCATTATGATCCCCGCCTTTTGCAGAAAATGCTAGAACCTTCTGGAAAACCCAGGAAAGGGCCAAGATGGAACCATGTAGCTAGGGCCTACTAGCCATGAAGCTGTGACCCATGGTTTCCCACAGGTCCCCACCCTGCTGGGACCGCTGTTTCTGGCACAGCCCTGGCACCTTCCCGAGCCTCAAGCTGGCCTAGCTTCCCAAGGCATCCAGTCCTCTCTGTTGACTGCCTGTGATGCAGACTGCCAAGCTAGTTAACTGAGAGGCCTTGGATTGGGGAATAAGGAAAATCCCCACCACACCTATGCTCTAGGGGACTATTTAGGCACAGCCTGAACCAAATGACCTCTTTTGGCCAAGCTGGCTTAAGGGCAGCTCCTTCCCTTGCAGAGGGGCCAGCTGCCCTTGAATTGAGCCAGCGGGCAAAGATGGAACTCCCCTGATTTTGTCTGGGCTACTCTTATGTCCATCCAGAAAAGACCACATGGATGCTTTGTCTCAGAAGATAAATTTCCCGGAGAAACTACTACAGCACACTCTCTTGAAAAATAATTTGCTTTCCTCTTATCACTATAAAATCTCAAAAATTAAAATGCTGAGGAAATGAGGTTCTTCTGATAACTGGCCTTTTCTAGTTAACAGGAAACTGTTTTTATTTTAACCGGTGATGCTGAAAATCTCTGTCTCATGGATCAGCGCCTGGCCTGTTTTTAATCACAGAGGCCGGGCTGGGCTGGGCTGCAGGGCACTGTGCGCCCAGATGACATCAAGTTTTCAGTGCAGAACACATAAGCCACAGAGTCAGACCTGATTCTAGGCAGGCCGCTGGCTGCTGGTGTTTTGTGTCTATTAGATTTTAACCAGACCCTTCAGACAAGCTTATTTTGTGGTAATATGTCCCCTTTTCCTAAAATCTAAGCAGAGAAATTCAATTTGAGGGCACACATTAACTGGGCTCTCCTTGAGAAGTGGCTCCAGTTGGAAGAAGGCATTTTTGGCTCATGACTGGCCCCTGACCTCGTTTTGACTATGGGGTGACTTTAGCATTCGCTCAGCAAGGGCACTTCCGATTGGCTCCCCGTGAAGTCAGAGAAATGCCAGTTATTTCTGCAGCGTGCTCTGGCCTGGTTTATTTATGAGAACCGTCCATTGGGGCTGAGCTATTCTGCATCTGCAGTTGCCTATATTTTCACAGTTATGAAATGTTTATTTTCTTAGATCAGCTGGAGCTGATAAGGCAGTTTTGAGTAATTAAGAATCTTGTAAGTCAAGATAATTTAGATAGGGGACAATTTTCCTGAGGGCTCAATCAGATGAGTCAGCACCTCTCTCTTGATTGGGCTATTATATTAAATGGGAGTGACCACCACACATTCCTTGGAGAAGTGGTGTTGCCTCTTTCGGAGGAGTCTCTGCCAGCCCAGTTGGTCTCCTCTGGCTCACACTCCAGCTGGGAAGTGTAGCTCGAAGGACCAGGGGGGACAAGGCTGCCCCTGCAGGCACAGGGACAAATGCTAAGTGTCCCACGGTCACAGGCCCTATTTACTACCGTGCTCAGAACGAGAAGCCCAAAGAAAATATTCCAAATTAATGAGCGTTGAACGTGCTCGTGGATTTCAAACCTAAGGACAAATCTGTTTGAAGGGCAATCTGGCAGCGTTTGTCAAAAATGGAGCGTGCACTTTCACTTAGTCAGCAAATATCTGGGCATCTCTTCTGCGCTATTTCAAGTTTTAACAGAGAAGAAGGCAGTTCGTGCCCTCACGATCTTGCTTTCCTGTGACAGGGACAAATAGAGAAGCAAATAAATATGCAATACTCTGTCAGGAGCACTGAGTGACACGGGCAGAGAAAGCAGCGTTGGAGGAGAAAGGGCAAAGGGGTAGATGGGGCAGAGTTACCTGGCAGACAGGTAGTCAGGGCTGGCCTCTCTGAGGAGTAACATTTGAGTTGATATGTGAATAAAGGGAGAAAAAAAACCCCAAGTTACTGCCTGGGAGAGGAGCTTCCATAGCAGAAGGAGCAGCAAGCACAGACACCCTGAGGTTGGAGTGCACAGCCGCCAGTAGAGCAGAGAGACGTCACATCAGGGCGTCTGGAGAACAGCAAGCGAGGAGGGGTAGGAATCGAGCTCAGAGAGAACGAAGGGGTGGGGGGCAGATGGGGCAACACCTTTCAGCAGAGACTGTAAACTGTCTCCAATATCCATGCTCTCTCTCATCTTCCTTAATGTAACAAAATTCCTGCCGTCCTCGAAGGCCTCATGGCACCTTAAGACCACATCTCCCAGCCTCTTGTGTAACTGTGTGTGGTTAGGCCATTAAGCTCTTGCGTACAGGCCCTGAAAGGAAATGACTTCTGCTCCTTCTTGGTTTGGCACTCTCCTAGCGAGGTGGTGCTCCGCTCCTTCCTTCTACTGGCGGAACCAGGACTTGGCACTGGTGAGCCCACCTTGTCCACGCTGATGAGGGAAAGCCCTCAGGCAGATGTTCAACAAAATCAGCAAGTGTGGTCCTGGACCTGCCTGGAAACTTGGAGAAATGCAAATGTGGGGGCCTCTATCCAGACCTACTGAATTAGAAACTGTGGGGGTGGGGCCCAGCAATCTGAGTTTTAACAAATTCTCCTGGGGATTCTGACACACTCAGGTTTCAAACTCACTGCCATAGAGCAGAGTTTGTCAACATCGAGACGCTGACTCTTTTTGGATTGACAATTCCCCGTTGCAGGGGGCGGTTCTGTGCACTGTAGGGTATTTAGCAGCATGTCTGGTCTCTGCCCACTAAAAGGCAATAGCACAGGTCCCGGCTTCCCACGCCAGTTTTTACAACCTGCAAAGTTTCTACAAACACACACGTACATGTTTTTTGTAATACGCGGATCAATTTTTGGAAGAAGAGATACGAAACTAATAAAGGTGATTACCTTGGGGTAGTACTTGGAGTGCTTTGCTTTTCTATGTTTCTGTTGGGTGTTTGTGTTTTTACCATGTATATGTAACAGAATAATCATTGGGAAAATGCTTTAGAAAGATCATCTATTGAAAGATGGAAACTAGGTTTCTCTACTGTAATTCTGACACCAACTCCAACGTGTGGGTTTTTTTCCACGCCACCAAGCAATCCTTAGACACCAGAAGGGTGCCCTACAAGTTACTGGTTTAATCTGTTAAATCAACACAGTGGAACTGCTCTTCTGCCCCTGTAGCTTTAACTTATTTAAGCTATTGTAAAAGATGTCAAAAGATTTTCTGGTATCAAGATATGTTTTCCTACAGCTTTCCATCTTATATTTGGTCATTGCACTTTCAAGAATGTAAAATATTGGCCTGACACGACATCGTCTTAGGGAATGATACTAATTTTAAAGATCACCTTTAAAATATGTTTACAATATGTTGAGAAATTTTGCCTGGGGCCGAGTTCAAGCTCACAGAATCAGATTTATTAACTTTTTATAATCATAATGAAGTGATAACCAACATTGATTGCTTGCTAATTTTGTCTTAGCCAGAGTGCTCTTCATCAATATCCACACAACAATCCTATGACATGGCTGTTATTTCTCGTTAACAGACAAGAACTCAGGATTGAATGCCACCCTATGCCAGGGCTTAGGCTTTAACCACTAGCTGTAGCTTATGTTTATATTTTTCAGGCTCCCTTTTGTTCTTTGAATGATTTACAGTAATTTATAAGAATGTTAACATAGGAGAGAGCATGAAATAACTGGAATAAAGTAAGACCAGAGAGGGTCTGGAAGAGTCATAGGTCAGAACAGAGTGCCTGCACACTTGCTTACTGAAGGGTTACCAATCTGGCTTTGAGTGTTCTGGAAATGTCAAGTCCAAACAGGATCAATGCGCAGTGGCCCCTGGATTAACCAACATTACTCAGGAGAAGTCCCTTGGAAGCCCTGGGGCTTCTTAAAGAAGGCACCGAGGAGTAAAGGAACGTCTGCAAGGACATCTTCATGATCGATGCAGGTAAGCGTTCACAGGGCTCCAGGGATTCCACTTCTGGGAATGTATCCAAACTAACCTGAACCACAAATGTAAAAAACATAAGCCACCCTCATATTCGTTGTAGAGTTATTTACAATTGCTACGATATGGAAGCAGCCCAAGTGTCCCTCGGTAGATGAGTGGCTAAAACAACTATGGGATATTTACACAATGGAATACTACCTCGCTGTAAAAAGAAGAAAATTTTACCATTGCAACAGCATAGATGGAACTGGAGAACATTACGCTAAAACAGTCAGAAAAAGACAAATACCATATGATCTCACTCATGTGGAATCTAATGAACAAACTGAACTAACAAGCAAAATAGAGAGAGACTCATAGATGGAGAGCACGTTGACAGCTCTTGGGGGCAGAGGTCGGGGGGGGGTGGGATGGAGCAAAAAGGAAAAAGGACTCATGGACATGGACCACAGTGTGGTAATTGCTGGGGGGAGGGAGTATAGAGGGATAAACAGTAATGGGAAAATATAACAAAATTTAAAAGAGAGTTCACAGGGCTCAATGAGCCATACTTTACACCATCACTTATTTAAAGAAAACAAAAACCAACTGGGAATTTTGGCTAGCTTTATGATTCTTCAAAGATTTCTGCATTCCTATTTCCAGTACCTCTTCCAAAATTGTCAATTCATTGCAAAAGAGGATTAGCAGCAATCGAGTTATTCTTTACTCAGGTTTATGCAGTATCCTGGAACGAAATTCACGCAGTCAGGATTTACTTTTGGAGATTTTCCATGAGTCTCTTGACTCACCTTTCCTTTTCAACTCTCATGCCACCTAACTTTAAGGAATGTCTTCCCAACGCCTAGTGTCCCCGCCATCACAGCGTGACATTGGCATGGCTGTGTCCACAGGCTGCCTGCAGGTGAGGCCAGCATGAACTGAAGCAAGGTCCCTCCCTGCCAGGGGTCTGCCACAATGACCATGTCACCAACTCATTCCTCTTTGTAGCTTGATGCTAAGTGGAGAATAGTTTCACTTGAAACAAACAGGGGGTGAGGCCTGTAATTTATCATTTATGTTTATGGGACTGTTACCGGACAGGGGCCAGCCCTGAGGGGGCCTTGCCAAGAGCCAGCTGTCGCGTGTGGGTTCTTGGCTTCATGTAGGAAAGATTTCACAACACGAGTCCAGGTGACTATGAGGATGCACTCATTAAAGCTGGGGACAATGAAACAAGGAAGGGCTTAGCATAGAAGAAGTGACAGGAAAGTCCAGGCTGGGCAGCCTTAGCTCACTGGGAAGTCAGAGAAAAGGGGGCTTTGGGGACAAGCTGCCAGCTGCCCAGTGCCTTAGAGTTTAGGAGAAGCACACCTGTAGGGGAAGAAGTGGGAGAAGAAGGGAAAGAAAATGGTTCATGGGCTGCTCTCCAGAGGGAGAGCACACACGGGATCCTTTGTCAGGAGGGTTTTCTCTCTCTTGGAGGTGGGAATCTTAGGGGACGTCCCAGGGGAAGTTTTCAGTAGAATATCCCTCAGTTCTCCAGGTGTGCCTGTCAGGGTTGTGGTCTCCACTGACAGGCTAGTGACAGCGCAGGGGGTCTTTAGTCATTGCAGTTGGTTCTGGCCTCGCCCACCTGGTTTTGTCGCTTTTCTGGGCCTGGAGCTGAAACACAGCTGAGTCCTCAATGTTCTCTCCTAGAGGAAAGGCCGGGGGAGGAGGAGGTTACTGTAGGGGTGAGGCCCTGGTGTTCCCAGTCCTGCCCCCTGTAGGTCCTCGGGGCTTCCACTGTGGTGACCACCTGCATCTGGCTAGAAATTGCTCGGCCATCGTGTTCCCTGCCTCAGTTTCCCTATTCCGCTTGCCAAGGAATTTTCCTAGCTTCTCACTATCCTGTCTCAGGACTATACAGAAATGGGAGTTTTATCTTGAAATACATTGGTATTTTCTTACCATCTGAAAAGGACATGATGTTAAATCGGTTGAGGTTTTTGAAAAATACATCTCCAGGCTAAAATTGAAGGTTAAGATAGAATGACGCATCCTTTGGAAAGCGCGCTCCCATCCTCTAATCCTCAGCTGCTGGGGATGCTCTCACCCGCTCCTCCTGGGCTGGTTTCTCTCCTTGCCTTTCGGATCTCATCTTGAACACCAGCTCCTCCACGGAGCCTTCTCTGGCTATTTTGTGCAGGCAGCCCCCACCCAGGATTTTTGTTGACTTACTTCAATGATCTCCCCTGCTACGTAAAAGCTGGAGATGGGCAGACGCTTTTCTTGTATTCCCAGGACCTAGATCAGGACCTGCTTTGTAGCAGGAGGCCCCGTAACCATTTGCTGGAATGAGTGAAAATGGGCCAGCAGGGGATCCAACGATGACACTGCGCTGGGACCTGAGAGGCAGCGGGTACATTTCTACACAAGGTGGACAGTGAGGCTGTAGCAATATTAGGAGTGATCACAGAAGCACGTGGGAGAAGAGAGAGGAATCCTCTTGAGAGCACATGTTTGAAATAGAGTCTTCCCTATAAAAGCCAGGCTTCAGGCCCTGCTCAGATCTTCTGACCTGGGCCTTAGGAACCAAAATCTCCAAGCCGCCTGTATGACCACCAGTCCTACAGGTCACACCGGTGTCACGAAGTAACAGGGAGTCAACACAGGTGATTATGCTATTCACTCTGATTTTATTAATCCAGGTTAACTCAGCTTTTGTTAATGCAGATTTAATCTAAATCTATGCTAACCTAATAACAATACTAACTACTTAGAAACAGTCAACAAAAACATCACATGAGAGAATTGGGGGATAATGAACCCAAGTCCCAGAGTCTCAGTCTGCAGGTCTGGGAGACGGCACAGCGGGCAAGGGAGCCGTCAGTCTTGCAAGGAAGGATCTCTGGAGCAGGGTAGGCAGGAGGGCAGGGCCTCCAGCCGCCGATGCCCAGGGAGACCAGCGTGGCACGGAGCAGCACTCTGGTGTGTGGCGCTCAGCTGTCTCAGCAGTGGCCTGGAGCCTGCCTCCCTTATACCTTGCAAGTGGTGGACTCCACCCTTCTGGGTCTCTTGGTAAGTGTCTTGGCACCCATGATGGCAAGTGGGGAATTTCCCCGGAAGCCTCTCTATGGCTCCCTATCCACTCTGCAGACATGGCTGTTCTGGTCATGTGTGCAGATATTTTGGGTGTGCCTCCTTGCCAGATGTGTGTAGGGTGACTTAGGTAGTTTCTCTCTTGAACCAGAGTGTCAGGGCTGACTGGTAGCCATCTTGGTTGACGTGAGTGACCCCACTTTGTTTTTTATACTTTATGCTGTCTTGCTCAGACCAATGCCATTTTATTGGTCCTGCTCCTCACAAATCCTGAGTGAAAAAGTTCATTGTATCCTTTCTAATAACCAAGCCACTTAGATTATTTGAGCTCATGGGATTTAAAAGTCGATTGCCATGTGCTTCAAAGGAAGGAGAACAGATCATGCCATTCTTGGTAGAAAGTACAGGAAGCATGAAGATGGGCGGAACTTTGATATCATTCTATAGCCTTCCAAGCAAACTTGCCTCTACTTCCCTAGCAGACTTCATAGGTACAGATTCAGGATGCCACCCTGCAGGGCACTGAGAACCTAAGCCAGAGCTGAACAGTAATTAAAGAGTCAGCTTTTCCTATGGCTGGAAGAAATGAGAAACACAGAGATTTAGAAAGAAATATCTAGAAGAGCAGGAAGGACACACCCAGAATTGGTCAACACAGATCCAAATATGGAATAAAACAAAAACAAGGGCAGGAAGATGGAGCCAGAGAACGAGGAAAAGCAGATAAATCCGGAAGAAAGAAAGTGATAAAGCTGCTTCCCCCTCCCTGTCAGAGTCCAGCTATCTCTAGCAGTTCTGAGCAAAGGGCACCGCAGCAATGAAGTGCATGAGTCACAGGCGCTATTTTACACACACACACACACACACACACACACACACACACACACACACACACACACACACACACCCTGCTGCCCCCGCCCCCCCTGCCCTGCCCCATTCAGCTCCTCCCTGCTCAGCCCAGAACTTTGCACAGACCAGGACCTCCAGGCTCCTGAGGACTGTGGGAACGAGGCTAGTGACAAGGACATTTCCACAGCAGACACACAGGCAGGCGAGCCAGCAGTCACATGGTGAAAGAAGCCCCGTGGACCAGATCCCCCGATGCCACGCCTGCCCAAACTGTTGAGAGCAGAGGGATCCAGATGAGGGGCCCCAAGACAGGGCTGCTGAGAAAGTGCTAAGTGAAGGGCTTTTCAGAAGAGGATGTTTGGAACTGTTTCCATTGTTTAGGTCAACTTTTGGCCAAAAAACCATGTGAGAGTGTTACTCATTCTTGGAAATGCTTTTATAACTTGTTCAGAACTTTCCAAATGAAGAGGTTGAGTGCTTTACAGTCCTTGGTTTCAAAATCTAAAAAACTCTAACATGCTTTGATTAGCTTACAGCAATAAATAGTCTGCCATCAGGGAAGATGGAAATTTTCTAGCCAGATTTCAACAAAAACCTTTGCATAATTGGTGAATCAAAGTGAATGAGCAGGCTTCATGACTTAATGTGACCAGCAGTGCCCTTCCTCCATTCAGTTACTAGACTTTGGAAGCCACCTTTCCCAGCCTGAGTGCATTTAAACCGACCACCAACCTAGGGTGAAGTTGGACGTGAATTACTACATCTTAAGCCAATATTTAAAATGAAATGTTCATCGTTCTTAAAAACATGGGACTATCAACTTTTGTTTTTATCATTAGTATCTTTAAACTATTTTACCTCATTTTAGAACTATTTTATAATAAATTTTAGCCATGCATGAAATTTTAAAATAAACATATACATAGTGGTGTACATTCAGACACTTTGCTTTATAAGGCTTTACAACTAAAATGGTTGATTATTCAGTTTAGATATGAAGGCAGATATCTATGAAGCCTAAAACATTCTTTTTATTTTTTGCTATCAATTTCAGTTGGTCCAGATAATGACTGCTCTGGATCATATCTCTTACATTTCCCTAATCATTCTGATCATTTCTAAAAACAGCAGTGAAAACAAAAACAAAACAAACAAAAAACCCCCTCTACATAATGGCAGTGTTTCCTTTTATAAAACCAAAGACAATTCTGGGTTGATTTCTCTTTTTCCTAAAAAACATTACAGTTCAAGGGTTTTCTAAAGTCTAAAGGTAAGAATAAAAATGGCTCTCAAGAACTGCACCCCAGGCCTGGCGCAGGACTAGCCCTCTGCCTACGAGTCCACACATGGGGTGGGCTGGAGAACTCCCTGGTTTAACTCATGATAAATTAAACCTGATCTTGGCTCCTTACTATACAGGTCACCCTTGTGAAAATGACACGGACCATTCCTTGCTTTCATCTTTTAAAGAACTTTATTTATTTATTTATATTTAGAGAGGGGGGAAGGGAGGGAGAGAGGGAGAGAAACATTGATGGGCGAGAGAAACATCAATCGGTTGCCTTTCGCATGCCCCCAACTGGGGTCCTGGCCCACAATCCAGGCATGGGCCCTGACCCAGAATCGAACTGGTGACCTTTTGGTTTGCGGGACAATGTCCAACCCACAGAGCCACATCAATCAAGGCCTTGCTTTGAATCTTGATGTCATCAGAAATGATTCTTAAAACTTACTGCAATTAAAGCTGGGTTGTCAGTCAGGAGACTGGGGGTCTACTCTGATCCTGTAGCTAACCATGAAGTGATTTTAATCCTCTTTTCACCTCACTTAGCTTTTTCCTCTTTAAAATGAGGTGGGGCGTGGATTTCTACTATGTAGTAGAAGGTTCCTTGCAGCTTTCCCAGTCCAAGGTTATTCTTAGCCACTCCAAATCCTTAAAGCACAGTTTCAATTTAAGACAATGTGGCTCGTAAATTATTCTATCACAGGGAAAGATTCTGGAGTTCAGTGTGCAGAACCCTTGATGGGGGAAGCAGGCGAGGGGCGTGGGAAGCCCTGGATGCCGGCAGTGGTCTTTTGCAGTTTTTTCGTCTCCAATGTTGCATCATCAGTGACACTCAAAGTCAAATCAATCTATGAATCTGAACTCTACGGATCACTAATCACATATATTTAGATGGCGGGCCTCTGTAAAATGACTCACACGTACATGCTATCATTCAAAAGCAGCAGGTTTCAAAATCAACTGTTGTGGCTTGTATTGTCATTTGAGTTAAAACAGAACTACCTTTCCCAGTGTCCTTCCCTGGGTGGTTGGATGTTGGAATTGGCTCTAAGATGTGTTTGTGTGAGATTTGGAAGACAAAAGTGAGGCAAAGGTCATTTTCCTCTGAAGGTCATCACAGTCAAATATGGCGATAAACAGTCACTGAAGGGTCTATCCTTATTCTCCTCCGGCCCACCTCCATCTCTCCTCAAGTGTTGATCTTGGATGTTGGCTAAAGGTGGCCTCAGGCTTGCCACTAGGCATCTGGCTGTAAGAGCACAGCAGTGGACACTATGTGTCAGCCACAGCTTCTCAAATGCCACCCTGCCCAGGCCCACTGCAGCATGGAATGTATGCTTCACTTCTCAGAAGACGAACTGATTGCACACCTCACTTCACACACCTCCTTCTGCAAAATTCACTTCTCAGTTCCTCACACAGTCCCATTGGGTCTAAGTCCTGTAACAAATCCTGATTCCCATAGCACTCGCAACAACTCTTCTCCCTGATTCACCAACCAAACCAAACACAAAAATCCCTAAGTGGACACTGAGTGTCCCACATACGAGAAATTTTTGTGTTTTCTAATGAGGGGGCTTCCCGAGGGCTTACAATGTCCCAAGTCTAAGAAGGCACAAATGGTATCAAAAGAAAGACAACTCTGAAGTGCACACACAAGTGTGTTTGGTTTGAAAATGTGCCTTTGTGCTTCCTCACGCAGTGATGTGAGTTGGTTCTATGTACAAGACTTTCCTTTCTCCGGCTAAGTCACAGGCTAGATTCTGTCTGACCTGTTTGCACAGGCTCGTGTCAACAGTCTTCTCGGCCCAGCCCCAGCTCATCATGACAGCACTTGTTGGCACACGCAACTGATGGGGCTGGTCGCATCACACCCTGTGTCGAGGTGCTATAACCTAACAAGCACTTTGCTAGCAACACTGAAAACATAAGAGGCCAATACTTCAGATGATTTCACTGATGGTTAGGTTATCTTCACACTTTGACCCATAGCTGTTCACGAGGTATTCCTTCACTCCTGGGCAGAAAGCAAAAATCCAGAGTTTACAAAACAAACAAACAAACAAAAAACCCACCATAAAAGTGTGCACATAAATTGTTTTATTGCTTTCTTTGTTTCTTATTTAATGCAGAGTCGATGTTTTTGAGTAATGGTCAGATGTCCCGATTTCAACATTATTAAACATTCAAACAGTGAAACACGTGGGAAAAAAAGCCCTCAAGTGTTAACTCTTCTAAGTTATACCTGATGGAACAACTTGGCATAAAGGCTACTGGGCTTGGCATCTTGGTTTATGGAGAGGCCTGCTGTTCTCTGACACTGGACACAGGAAAGAGTCCCAGCTATTGACCAAGCAACTAGGCGCTGAGCGCAGCATGTTTGTCTTCCTTTGAAATGTCTGGGGAGGTTTATATTGACTCCAAATACGAGAATCCTTCCTTTTGCCTCAGGCTTCATTAAGAGAGTCAAAAGAAACTCCTGTGGAACAGAAGTGGTTAGAATGGTGATTTTCAACAGGTGTGCCGCAAGGATTTTTTAAAACAGGCAATACCTGACTATTTAGTCAAGGGCACTGACCTCTTCCGATACATTGTCAAGTAAAAAAAAACAAAAAAAAAAACCAAAAAAAAAAAAACAGCCAACACAACACTAACCATCTGGTATAAACGAATCCAAACTATACCTATTTTTTTTTTGGTCAGGTCAGCAAAAAAAATATGCATTTTTTGGTGTGTCACAGAATTTTAGTAATCAGTTTATGTGTGCCATGAGATGAAAAAAGGTTGAAAATCGCTGGGGTAGGATGAAGAAGACCAGAAACGATTCTGCCGCCACGGAAGTGGCACGTGCCTACAGGGTTCCTAACCCACCCCTCGTAAGAACACCATTGATTCTGAGAGAGCACCTGGGAGAGGCCACACGCAGTGACCAGATGGAACCAGGGCAACCGTGGGCACATGTTGCTTGTTGAAGGCACAAGGTCCTCAACATCCTGAGGGAGGGTGAGGGCCACTCTACTGGGAGTTATGTTCAAAACACATTATCCTACCGTCAAAAAACTGGTCTCAGCTGCCGTACAGTTGGTTGCAATCTTAGGCTGATCTCTTTTTGAAAGTCCCCAAATCTCTGGCACCCCTAAAAATCCTGATGTGGCCTGCTACCTCTGCAAGGAATCAGGTTCCCAAGGAGGGTAGGCTCAACAGGACACACAGCTGCATTATATCATACAAAAGGCAAAAATAAATATACAACTATAACATGAATATGAAACACCACAAAGAAATAAATATCTCAGACTCTACAACTGCAGGTTACGTGCTAGCAACACCTGTAGAGTCTTAAAAATGGTGATTTTTTTCTCATCAAACTTTATCTATAATGACTTTGATCAATACTTAGGGACTAAGCAAAAAAAATGTATGAAAGTACTATTTATTAAAAAAAAAAAAAACTTCATTAAATACCAAGAGTAGTGATCAAATTCAAGACGTTAAATTTAAATAAATCACTTTTGCTCTCTCCCAAGGTCATCTTGGCCTTCCATAACAAAAATGGACAAAGGCCAACTGCTTGCCCTGCTGAGGATGCTGAGGGTATAGTCATGTCGACCTTCCTTGGAAGAGCGACAGGCCCACATCTTTGCCCGAGGAATCATCTCGAGCCCTTCTGACTTTTGAAATTCCACAGTATTACAGATGCTCTTTACAAACACAGTGATACTAAAAAAGGAAACATAAAGGTGCATTTATTCACGTCCATGCCATCTAAATCTACTGATTACAGTAATCAGGACCAACTGGAACCTAAACAACAAAAATGGGGACATTCACCCCCCTGAATGGCAAGTTTTAGTTCTGAAGACTCTGCATGCTGGCAAGCCAGTTTCCTCCCTGAGAAGCAGCTTCACGCTTCAGTCTCTCCCTCCAGCATCTTCTGTCTTTCTCAATTAAGGCCTGGACAGTGTCAGGACGGAGCCGTGCCCTGGCGAGCTGCTGTCAGTCACCCGCGGGCGCGGGCTGTGTGAGGTCAGGCTGCGGCCCGCCCAGCTCTGCGGCCCGCCTCTGCAGCTCCTCCACTGTCTGCAGCAGGGCTGACCTCTCCAGCTCTAAGGCAAGGGCAGCCTGCTTTAGCTGGCTCTCATTGGTCAGAAGCTTCTCAACTGTGGCTTCAAGGCTTTGGATCCTGCCATTCGCCACCTGGAGAATAAAAGAAAATATGAGACTGTAAGTGCCCAGTGATAACACAGAGAAATACACAGTACACCGCCCCGCTCCCCACCTCGCCGCACCCCCCCCCCCCCCGCCCCCGCCCGCCGGTCCAGCCTTTGGTGAACTGTGGAGCCTTACTGTGGCAGAGAGGCATCTGCTGTTTACTATCAGTGCCTCTGGCCACACAGGAAGACTACATTTCCCAGGTTCCCTCGCAGGTAGCCTGGGTCATCAGAGATTCTCCCCTGCTATGGCTATTCTGGGGGCTGCATGTTGAGATGGGGCTTCACAGTGCAGAGAGGGCCTGATCTCTGGGTTACTCACTACAAGGATGACAGCTCTGATATGGCCAAAGGATGCTTCATGGAGAAGAGGTAGAGCTTCGGGGCCAAAAAGACTTCTGTGCTAAGCCACTGAGACTTGGAGCTTTATTTATTACTGCAGCACAGCCTGGCCTATTTTGACAACTACATATATTTACAAGTACAAACTGATTTCAAACTGACAGTCAAAAGGGAGTCCATGTAAAGACCCAAGTAGTAATAGCTCTCTAATCTGAGATTCTTTTTATTTTCCTTATACTAACAGGACATCGCTATGTCAAGGAACCTGGGCATTTCCCCTGGACCGCGTGAGGGGCACTCAGAACAGCCGAGTGTCCTGCTGAGAGCCTCACGTGCACGGTCGCTCAGACTGGCCCCCGCCGCCAGGGAGCTAAGTGGCGTCCTCTTGTCCACCTGGCCTACACTCTCAGTAGCTAGCACAAAATTCTTGTCAGGTAGGTAGGACTTCAGAGCTTCTCTCATGAATGCACTCGGGCAGGCTCCCCAGGCAACAAGCCAGTGGGCTCCAGTGAAGCTGAGGGCTTTCCTGCGAAAAGCGCAGAAGCCCTGCTGTCCCGAGGCCCCTCTGGCCTGGGCCTTGGCCCACAGGTGCGTTCTGCAGGGCTCGGGTCCCTGGGTCACCAAGGTTCTGCTCTGTCTCAGTAATCCAGCACAGCCCTCGACACACCCCCATTTACTTATTGTGGGAAAAACGGCACATTTTTTCCTCTTCATTTTCAAAACAGGAGAAACAGCTTTTTGAACAAGATAACACTTGTGCCAGACAGACAACTCATGAGTCAAAGTCTAGCTCTGGCTGTGCCCCTGAGACGCTCTAAATAGAAGGGAAAAGGACCGAGATGCTAAGTCTGTCAGCCTAGCAGGCAGTAGGTGGTCATCCTTGGTGTGCATCTCCAAGCAGGACTCTGTGACCCTCACAGTCCTCTCCATGGTCAAGGCCTGGGCTGGGCCCAGCCTCATGCCAGGGCGGGTTGCTCATTCTGAAGTCCCGCTGATTCCCAGGGGCAGCACGCAGCTGAGCAGTGAGCTCTCTGCGTGCTCACTGACAGCTCTGCACCCACGCCAGGGCTCCTCAGGGAGACTGAGGAAACATGGAGGAAAGCACGTCTCACCCCGCACGTGGGTCTGTCTCCCGGCCCCGCGCTCATGGGTGCACAGTGATGTGTGGTTGATTATTATGAAAAACGTCTGTCCGTTACTTGGCGCAATCTGACACATCTATGCAACCATCTCACATGTGCTACCGGACAAAACTGGTTAACAGTTTGCTCTCCAGCAACTAGACAACATTTTTAAGTATTTAACACTAAAATAAATGGGATTTTGGGGGACTAAATGGACAGAACAAAGCTGGACAACAAATCAATTTTGATACTTCGGCAAAAAAAAAAAAAGAGAGAGATTTTCATGGGACAATTAAGCATTGTGTTGAGCACCTACCCTTGGACTCTGAAAACTGCTACACAAAGAAAAACGCAGGAATTGAGAGTCTCCCAGAACTTACGGTTTGGCTGACAGACAGTAAACTCATGTGACTCATAGAGGATAATAGGAGGACTGTACACAAGCACCCACAAATTTACAGAACACAATGCGCACCCCAGCTCTTGGAGAGCGACAGTGTCTTGCGGACCCTCGTGGCCCCTGGAGCCCAGCCTGGCAAGGACTCAGTAAACACTGGTGGGCGGGCATAAGCTGTAGTCCTACATGGTGCGTCCAAAATACGGAGCCCCGTGGTCAAGAGAAAGATCATTCCAAGGAGAACATTCTTCTTACTATCACTGCCTGATGCCTTCTGGAGGAATACAGGTTTCAGAGCAGCTTTTCACAACTCCCTCTCTTCACAAAAAGGGACGGTGTCATGAAAAGGGACAGTATCACAGAAGCAACATGAAACTATTGTCCACCCCTCAGCACGCACCCAAGCCCGGACGTTCATTAGCCCAGTAAGACGAACCTTTTATTCGAGCACTGCCTATCTTAGCAAGCCAGTGCGTCGAAGGCCAGTCTCAGCTTTGTGAGAAATGCCTCCATCCTGTGGTACTGAGTCCGGCCCAAGTAACGCCTGTTTTTTATTACAAAATCTTTTATCACAAAGTCATAAGCGTGTAATTCCATAACATAACAGTATCACACTCAAGCACACCATGGGGCATTTTAGGTGCGATGTTCAAATGGCTGTCCATCTCGTGCAAGGCACTCACATACCCTGCCAACCACACTCAAGCAGGCGTTCCTTCTGCCAGATCCTGTATTTGAGGGTCCCACTCTTTGTTTGGGAGGCATCTGAAACGCCGACCCTGCAGACCCTGAGAGGCCAGGGCTCGCTCCTTGTCCCCTCGAACCCTCCCTCCACGCCGCGGCTCTGGGTCCTGGAGAGACTGTGCCCAGACATGCTCTGGTGAGGACATCTCAATTGTGGCAGAGAAAAAGCAGCTAAATTTCCAAGTGTGACAGGTAGTTAGGACTGGCTAGGGAAAGCATTTTTCTTTGTTCCTCTACAGTAAATATCTACTCGGTCTGTGGGGACAAATCCCTGCTGAGAGAAACGCATTTCAGACAAGGCTGATTTATTAGGCTCTCAAATGCTGGCCTTTCTCCTATCACTGCCAAGCTTGTGTCTATAAAGCAGCAGCTTCCTATGGAGAAAAATAGGAGGCTCGGATTAGGATGGAAAGCTTATTCTAAGGTCAGCCCAAGAACACCGTAAAATCCATACTTGTCGGGGAAGAATATGTATTTTTCTCTGCAGAAACTCAAAACAATTTTTTCACAAACAATTCCTGACAGCATTACCGTCCATTTGTGATGTCAGAAAAGTAGACTGCATGGTTCCTTTATTCCATCTGATCGGTAAAGGAGCTGTGTGCTGAGCAGTTAGGAATGTTCTTGTCTTTGTCACATCAGTGAGGGGACCAGGACAGAGCAGGTTAGCAATCTGCCCAGGGTGACAGCGTGGGTGGGAGACCAGGGAAGACCAGGTCTTTGGACTGTCCCTCTGGGCTTGCTTCATGTCACCCTTCTGTGTGCACGACCCGCATCTGCCTGTCTGCAATGTGCTCACCCCCATGTATCCGCGTTAAATTGGAAGCTCCCATAGTGGAGAATTGTGTCCTTCATTCACCACACCTTGGTATACGCACCAAAGACTCTGGTATCATGGTCATATGCTCGGGTTTATTTTGCAAGGTAGATTTGGGGATCGCTTTCCTCCCTTCATCTCCCTCAGTGCGCCTAGCTGGTCTGGCTCACTGAACCTCAAGTCTTTGATGCTCTCGTCATTGCTCAAAGCACAAGTGCTGGCATTCAGCTAAGAGCACCACGTCACCCTGAACACAAGCTCATCTGTGGGCCTGTCTTCTGCTAAGTGCAGAAACAGCCTCTCAGAAAGCTCTAGGACTGTCTGACCTCAGCAAAGGGTAATCTGTCTGCTGCCTCAGGAAAAGGCCCAGTTCTCCCGGGATACCTTTGATCCCAACTATAAACAGACCAGGGACAGAAAGGTCCTGCGGTCATGGGAAAGCCCGGCCTGCTGGTGCCTTGGGTGAGTTAATAAACTACCACACGCTCGGGGTTCAGGAAGCTGCTTCAGGAACGTGCTCTACCTGCAGTTGTTCCAGGAGGTCAAGGTTCTGTTTGCGTAAGCTGCTGTTGGCTTTCTCCAATTTGTCCATTCTTTGGTTGTCACTGAGAGGAGAGGAATCAATAAGTTCTTCTTGAAGCACATGGTATTCAACTTCATACGCTTGTAGCTGCTTAGAAATGTCCATCTCAAACACCTGTTCAATGCAGAGAAGTCATCAGGCACCAAAAGTGAGAAAAATCTCTCTCTCTCTCTCTCACACATACAGATATACACACACACATGTACACGTGACCATGTCAACAAGCATCCACTAAACCTACTCTATGCCTGATGCACTAGTGATAATTCAGGAAAACTCTCTGCACTGAGAAGGTAATAATTTTATTTGGGAAAGAAAGATATAAGAAGCACTGAGAAATAAACCTAAGGTAACAGTAAGTGTGGGTCCCTGATACTCATTTTCCAAAAGCCAAAACTGTATTTTTAAAAAGGGTCATGATAATTTATTTTGAGTTCTTATTCTAGTACTTATTTTCTTTTTCTCTGATTGCTCTGTTAGGTTAGATATATCCACTGTGGGTCAAAGGGAGGAAACAAAACAAAAGCATCACAGCCCTGTTCGCCCAGTCACCGAGTCAAAGTTTGATTATGGTTCAGCTGGGTTTTCAGAGTTACAAGAACAGCTAAGTAATGGAACTGTTTACTAAAAACCTTCTCTGCACATAAGACTTGCAGAAATGAGCCAAAACCCAAATGTCACCCACACAGATGAGTGAATACGAAACAATGCCTGAGCTGCCTTCCTTCCCATAATAGTAACAGTGATGAAAAAACCACCCGTGTGAAAAACAACCCCAAGTGCACGATTGAGTGAGTTGTTCAGTCTGGGCTTTGTCTTGGGGAGCTGAGCTTGACGGCAGCGGTGCTAGAGAGGGGGTCAGAGGGCAGAGGCCGCTGCCCCAGGCATCTCCTCTCCGTCCCGGTGTTTGCATGGGATCGCCTCACGGGCTGTGCCTCTCAGCACCCGACATCGACCTGCAGGAATCTGGGAATTCAGCGACCGTATCAAAAAAGCCAGCCTGATCAGAATAAACAGTTAGGTAATGAAATTAGGCTTTCCAAGAGCAGAACCGACTCTCACTGCATCTCCTTAAGAAAGAAAGGCCAACAGAGTTAAAATCAATGAAAAGCTCATTTCCTCTGATGGCACCCATTAGCATTCAAACACGACCAAGTCCTATCTTCCCCGAAATCAATTTTCAAAAACCATGTTTACTTTCTCACTATTCATAACGATCTTATTTTGCCTGCCTTGAGGTTAATTTCTCAGCTTCCTGGTTTTCAACTTAATTCAATGGATAATTCTAATTAGGCACAAAAGTTGTTCTGTGCTGAATAACTAATGCACATTGTATTTGGGGTATGTGTGTGAGCAGTTTACTGTAATAACCTGATGCTCTGTTGTCCCTCGGAGTGACTGTGAGGTCAACAGAGATTAGCATCTCTATTTTCAGTCAAGGAAACTGACTCGTAGGCTTTGACTCAGTCTCAAATCAGGGCCCTACTGGCAACTCCCTAATGACCTTGAGCAAGTCACTTGACCTCTCCCAGGATCAGTTCATGGCCTCCAGCACGGGGGAGACACCACCCACCTCCCCGCACCCGCTGTGGGAGTTACAGAAGACAACCCATGGAAGTTCCCAGCACACGCATGGCAAGCTGAGTGGGCGAGTGCTCCCTCAGCTGAGGGGTCTGCTTCCACACACTTGCTGTGATACCCTCACATTCCACCTCATGCTTCGGCTGAATCACAAAGCATGACACATCAAGGAGCTTCTGAGCAGCTCCAAGAGAGTAAAAACCACCGCCATTAAAACCGAGACTGCCGTGGCATTAGTGTGTGATTAGAAATACAGTGCAGAATAAATGTCACACACAGTTACTTGTTTTTTTTCTTTCACCAAGATTTATTTTTAAAGGAGTTCCTAACCTGGAAAACTTGGGAACAAAACCTCTGGCCTTTAACACAGATTGATGATCTGCTAAGGTTAATGGCTCTCAACTGTGCCCAAAGCTATAAACTCTTTCGGCCCCATTAATACCTAGGAACCTTCCTGGGTCATAATCATCTTTGCTTAATTGCACCATTATCTCCTGGCTGCCAAAACACTAGAGCTCTCAGATTTTGCACTTAAGCCCTGGAATTTATCCCGCACCATGGCAGCCTGTGGTTGGTGGTACAAAGAGCCCTGGTCCTCAAACAATGCCTTTTCAAGTAGCTCTATATTCTTCACGTCCGTAATTATAAATGGCGTCATGCTTTTCTACCAACTCAACATATCATAACCATGTTAATCCATTCAGTGAGTGTTGGCTCTCCAGTTCCTTGCAAATTTTTGTTGTTATAAATGACAACTCTAAACATCCTTGTACATATGGCTTTCCCCATATTTTGGATTGTTTTCTAAGGAGACATTCCAAGAAATGGAATTACTAAGTCAAAGGGTATGAATATTTTACTGGTTTGTGAGACATACTGCCAAACTGCTTCCCAAATGGGAACAATCAATGCACACAATGCCATTAGCAACATGTGAAAGTGCCAGATAGAGTATACCCTTGGCACTGTGTGTTGGCATTAAAAATTCCGTTTGGTTAATCTAGTCAGTAAAGCATTATATATTATTTACATTTAAGTTATGCATGAGGCTAAATATTTTCCCAGCTATTTGTTTACTAGCTGAGTCTCCTCTTCAGGGAACTGCCTCAGCTCTTGGCTCCCCCGCTACTGGGGACTCAGTGTTCCTCTCTGCAGTCTGTGACACCCTGGATAATGAAGCCATGAACCCTGATGGCTGCAGACCTGGCCGCATACTTTTCCCTTTCCCAGCCCTGAGCCCTGTCCCCATCTGCTGGTCTCAGTGGCACACGAAGGCCAGAGAGTGGAGCAGTCAGTCCAGGTATTGGCAGTAAGGGGGCGAGGTGTCTGCACTGAATTTAAAAACAATAATAAACCCAACTAATGGTTGGTCTGCTTTTTATTACCACCACATGAGAGCAATCCTACACAATGCCAGTGGTAAAGTAAAATCACCCTCCGCTCTACCACACCCTTAGGCCTGGCACCAACTGGCCTTTTCCAACAGCGCTCGTTTCCCGCCGTGCAGACTGCTCCAGCCGCGGGGGCTCCTCCCCCAGGCAGAAGGGGCAGCTGGCCCCTGAGCTGGAGGTGTGCCTTCTGAACAAAGGGACCTTGTTAAGATTCTGGTTTCCACCCTGCAAGCTCAACTTTGTCCAGTGTATTTACAATGAAGCTGCCCATAGCAGAGCTTTTCAAATGGTCCCCAGCATGTGAATCCCCTGGGGATCTTGTTAAACGCAGATTTTGACTCAGCAGGTCTTAGGTGGGGCCCCAGATCCTGCATTTCTAACAAGCTCCTCCACGGCCCTGGCACTGACAGTCTGGGGCCACACTCTGAATGGAGCCCAAAGGGTGCACGAAACAGGCTCTCTGCCCTGCCTCCCAGAGCCTCCCTGCGACACAGTTTTCCTTCCTTATACTGAGCTCGGGTTGCACAGGCAGACAGCATTCACTAGGACAAGAATACACACCTGATGTTCTCTTGGTTTCTGTTTACTCTCAGGGTTTCCCCTCCTCTTGGGTCAGGGATTTTTATGGCTTAGAGTCAACTGACAGTTAAGTCACACTGAGGAACTCCACAGAGCCTTCAGAAACCCCTGTCCTCCGGTCCTGGGCTCTCAGCTCTGGAACTGCCCCTCGGTGGCTGCTCCGAGCCTGCCTGCACTGAGCCAGAGCTCCAGAGCCCCGTCCCTAACCACTTTCCCTCCCACCCTGGATGCAGGCTGTGTCCCAGCTGCTCAAGCCGAGACCGTCCACAGAGAGGACATTTAATGAAATGGAGCCAAGGCTATTGCCGAGGACGCCCGGGGCTCTGGCCATCCGCACACAGGACAGTTGCGTGCAATGAATGCATCTATCGCCTCTGTCCCGGGGCCCTCTGAGGCTCCAGCCTTGGGCTCTCAGGCTGCAGAGGAAGCACGCTGCACCTCAGGCCTCATTTCTGAGTAGGACTTG
Source organism: Pteronotus mesoamericanus (assembly GCF_021234165.1). NCBI lineage: Eukaryota > Metazoa > Chordata > Mammalia > Chiroptera > Mormoopidae > Pteronotus > Pteronotus mesoamericanus. The sequence goes on along the minus strand of NW_026555234.1, from coordinate 23,207,902 downwards.
AGATCAGAGCTCCCCCTGGAGGGACAAGGGCAGCAAGCCTGACAGAGAGCGCTTGGACGGCAAGTTCCAGGAGAACACTTGGGAGGAAAGAGGAATGAGCCATCTGGCGTTCTAACAGTTTCCCACCAAGCCTTTTGGCAGAATAAAAACCTGGGCCCCGAAATGTAGATTTTTGTGTTCCCTACATGACATCCCTTAGTCCCCAACCATCTCTCTCTCTCTCTCTCTCTCTCTCTCACACACACACACACACACACACACACACACACACACACGCACATGCACACGCCAAACATGGCAGGCATCTGGAATTTCTCTCTAATCTCTCATTACCATGCCTTTGCATATGTTATCATCAGGGGTCGGCACACTACAACAGCCTATGGGCTCAATCTGTCCCATGGCATGTTTTTGTAAATAAAGTTTTATTGCAACACAGTCCCTTCATTCCCATACACTTTGTCTATGGCTGCTTTTGCACTGCACGGGCAGAGTCGAGAGGCTGCAGCAGAGACCTTACGGCCCGCAGAGGCTACAGCCTTGCCTTCTGGCCCTCTGCAGAAAACATGTGCCGACTCCTGTCTTGTCTCGTTCTTTCAGGCCCAGCTGAACCGCATGCCTTCAGTTCTGAACCGTGAGCACTCACTCACTCACTCCACCAAACCAGCTCCCGTGAGCCTTGCACAAGCACCACCCTAGCCCTTACTACACTTGTAATTACTGGATTATGTGCTTATTTTCTGCACAGGATGGGCTTTGGTGTTGGAGAGACACGCTGCACTCTCAGCTCTGCCACGTAACACGGGCTGCAGGGCGTGTTACTCTCCACGCCCGGCTTTAACATGGACTATAATACACGTTCCAGAGCTCTCAAGGAGTCAGGGGTCTAACAGATGCCAAGTTCAAAACGGCTGCCTGAAACAAATCAGGTACACACAAAACGGTTCTCTCTCCGTGCTGTGTCCACGTCCATTCTTCCAACATTTAAAGAGCACCTGACTACCTCAGTAAGTACTTTTTCAGAAAAGGGGAGGAAAATGGGATTTTTTCTGGAGCTCAATACCCAGGAGGTAAACTGAATGTCAGCTGAGGCTGCATGCCCAGAGTCGGGAGCAATGCCACAGCACCCACTGGGCACAGACTCTGGCTCAGGTGACCAAGGCTGTGTTTGCCCAGCAGCCATAAAACACGAGTACCTGTGATGGAAGCTCCCCAAAAGAATAAATGAACATAAGTGCCAGAAATTAAAGTATCAAAAGAGGAGCTAGAGAATTTGGTATTAACACACACGTAAAATAGAGAAAAACTCCATACTGAATGATACCCAGAGGCACTTGGGGGCGTTGAGTAGCTGCCAGAGCACTTGGAGGCCAGGGCACCCAAGTTTGAGACCCTCCCTTTTCACTTTGAGCCCTGGGTTCCTCATGGGTTAAAACCACCTCCTCTCTCAGGAGTATAGTCATGATCAAATGAGATCATGTGTATTTATAGATTCACACAGAACCTGGCAAAAGTAGGGCCTCAACAAGCCAGAGTTATTCACATAGGAAGAAACATGCCAGGGACATAAAATACAGAGAGAGGCAGGGCCTATCAATGAACTGAAGGTGAGCGTGCGGAGTGGAGAGCTGCTCTCTCTCTGACAGGCGTACGCAATGTGCGGCGGTCCACCGGGAGGCTCGGAGGACACCCGCCCCTCTCCGGGACACCTTGCTCTTTTTCTGTGCTCAACCCCTAAGGGGGTGCTGCAAAGGAAGTGACAAACTCTGTGCCCGCGTGCAGAGCATCAGAACACTGGACTCCTCTTGGACTCACAGAAATCCTCAGGATAAGGTTTTCGGGTTGTTGTTTTTTTTAAAGCTATATTTCACTATTTGTTTTTGCCGAATTGCTCTATGTTTTCCCTCTATTTGGAGCAGGCCGGGCAAGTTCAAGGCTCAGAGCAGCCTGACCGGCTGACTCTGCAGTGCCCCATGAGGACATCTCCTCAGAGCATTTGCAGCCACCCAGCCTCTGGATGCCTCCAAGGGAGCCCCCGCCCTCTGCTACGCGGCTCAGTCCTTCGTAGTCGGCAATCATTCTTAGAAGATTCTTCCCTAAACAGTGTCCAAATCTGCTACCACCCCTAATTTAGACCATTTAACAACTGGTCTAGTTGTAATTCCTGGCTCAATTCACCCCTCAGCCCTAACATTTCAGAGGGTAATGGTTCTACTCTACCCAGAAACCAGAGGTGCTGTAACCACAGATGTGGAAGTGAATTCTATTCACACACACACCATGGAATAAACGTATATAAAATATATATGCTCTATCACAATTTGCTGTGAGAGTTATTTTTACAAAATATTTTCAGCAGAAAAAGAAAAACATTTATTCTATGAAAGCCTACATTAAGGAAATGCATGTATTTTAGAAGAAAAAATGACTAGGGGTGAAACCTCTTAATTGTAAGAGATTACTGATCATTTGTGCTGGTTATCATACCTAAACACTGCCTTGGTGTTTCCATGACACAATTATATTCACAACACACACACACTCACACATGCATTTAATCACCGAACACATGTTTGTGATGTGACTCCTACATGCCAGGCATCATGAAAGATGCTGCCCAGAATACTAAGTGGTAGGAAAGAGGTCCTGCTCAAAAGAAAAACAAAACACAAACCAAAAAATTAAGCTTCTACATGTCCAGGGTCGCGTAAGTCTTCTGAAAGGTTAGGACCAAATCATACCTGATTGATGGTCTTTTCCATCTGCACCAAGCCCAGGTTGGGTAGTGTGTTTTTTATAAAGTCAACTATGGTTTCTAGGTTTTCATGCTGCAGAATCAAGGGCTTATGGCTTCCCAACAGACTTAAAGCCACTTTAAATATGACCTCTGTTCCCTGAAGAAAGATCATATCTGGGAAAACACAGAAATGCGAGAAGTTAAATCAGACCAGTTTCTGATGAATGCCATTCCGCTTCCCTCTCCACACACCTTAGGGTCGGGCAGAAGGACACATGGCCCCAAACTGCAAGCTTTGTTTCCTTTCTAAGAACCTGATGTTTCAGATAAGGTTGTCAAAACAATGTTGCAAATAATAGAAGAAATATAGGTAAACACACTGCTAAGATTTTGTCACAGGTTTAGATAAATTGTTTTATTTGCTCCAAAAATATATTAAATTCAAACATGTTTCTAAAGCTTAATTGAAAAAAATAAAAAAACTTTTTATCATTCTATTTTTCCAGGAATGCTCTAGGTTTTAAAGGAGTTACTAAAACATGTGTTTTTATGAGTAAAACAAAGATTTTTAGATATACAGCATCAGACATATAGCATTTAAATATAAACATTTAAATATACAACATAAGATACAGTAAGTAAAAAAAAAAATGCGTTTCCTCTATTTTGAAATAAGAGGTCGAATTAAAAGATCTCTAAAAACTGTAAAATGTCCAATTCCAAAAAGTACATTATTAAATACAAGTATACTGAATTTTAGCTGAATAATGGAGTAAAATATGTTTTCCTTGCAGGACTTCCAAGACCTTAGCCAGAGTAATTTATTAGTTCTTGCCATATTTTCCCCCTATGTTAGCAATCCCTTCACGGACTGTACTCAGCGAGAGGGAGGGCAAGTGGCCGAGGCAATGGGGTGAGCAGCCAGCCCAGCCCTGGCTCCTCGATTCTCAAAAGTGTTGGAGCCACTGGCAAAAAAAGAGTCAAATCATTCTGGGGCTAAAGCACAGCCTTAGTAACTAATTGTTGGGTGACTAAATTGAGGCAAGTTACCTAAAAACTGGAATTATATGTGTGTGTGTGTGTGTGTGTGTGTGTGTACACATATACATGGAAAGATATTTTTAAAGATGAGAACATAAGTCTAATTAGAGGCAATCGTCAGTATCTTTCTCTCTTTTTTGGCTGCAGGATAATGGAAGAGGAAAAGAAGGTGTACTTTCATCAAGCCAAGGAAGACAAGAGAGAGAGAGAGGAAGAATCCCCAGCACTGTGCCTCTGAGCACGTGAGAAGGGCGTTGGGTCCGAGAGGTTTGTGGATAGAGCACAGGCGAGACCTCGGTGCCCACTGGCCAGGTGAGCCCTGCAAAGGTGCGTGACCTTCATGAAGGCCTTACCCACGGGAGCGCCCTTGGTGTCGGGCTGGTACGGCCCTAAGCAACGCTGCTGCTGCTCAGTTCAGCCGGCCTCTCCCAGAGCTCAGGGCCGCAGTTTCCACAAACTTCACAACTAAATGCTTGTGGTTCAGGGCAGCCCCAGGGAGCCAGAAAGTTTCGATGGCTGCCTCCCTCTTGGGTTTGGTGGCAGAGGCTGAAGAGATAAATTAGAGATCTGATCTCTGACTGCTGAGCAGTCCTATGGAAGAATCTTCCTGTGAAATGTCTGTTTTATAAAATATGCAGTTTTCCCATGTAATTCACCACTACAGAAAAATAAAAAAGACCTAAAATGCCACTATAATCAAGATGTATTTTTAAACAGAAGACATTTCCAAAGGAAAAGTAAAATTGAAGATTCTGTGGTTTAGACACTAAGCCTTCCTTTCAGCATGTGAACATTTATAGCTGAAGAAAAACTGATGGCATTTATCAGAATAAATATCTAAGGCATTCTCAGCAGGGATCCCAGGGAAGAGACTGCACTTCCAGGTCAATGGCTTGCTATATAGTTCAATATCTTCGGTCTCTGAAGGACAAGTACCTTAAAATTAGATAGAGTACTACTTGTGTGAACACACAATATACAACTGATAGATTATAGAATTGTACACCAGGGACCAATATAATTTTATTAACCAATGTCATCCCAATAAATTCAACTTAAAAATTAGATAGAGTGCCACACCTGAGCGAATTAAATAATTATTGGAGAACTTTTTGAGCACAAATATGTTATCCATGTCGGCAGTCTCTTAAGGTTAACAACGAGTCTTCCAAGTTTTTATAACAAATCTTGGTTTTTGTAACAAATCTAATTAGTACAGTGCTTCCTGTGATTCTAAACTTAGACTTTTCTGGACTGTATGAAAGAAAACAAAAGAAAGTTTGGAGAGGAATTTTCCTTTTTTTTTTTTTAAACTCTCTTCATTCGTAGGCTAAGAAAACAAAATAAAATGTAACTCTGCATATGTTTATTTCATATTGTCTAATGGTCAGTATTTAATATAGTACAACAGAAATATTCTTTCCCAATGCTATTCTCAATACCTGAAGAGCACTCTTATCTGCTGAGATGCTTCCCTAATATAAGTTAACAAGCATTCACTGGGCATCTAATACATGCCAGGCACTGTACTGGGTCCTGGGGAATCAGTCACAAACAAAGAACAAACTGCAGAAACACTATGCCCCCGCAGGGTGGAAACGAAAACGGAAGAAAAAAGTACAAGGAAAGGTGGTGGCCAAACTCAGTCTTGAAGAACCAATAGAAACTTGTTAGGTAAGAAATTGGGGAATAATCAATACTCTGAGCAAAGGAAAAGAAGGTGTAAATGCAGAGAGGTATTAACACAACCGCATCAGGTGAGGGAGCCGGGAAGAACAGGGTGAGACAAGAGCTCCAGCTGCGGGCAGACAGGAGCCCAGTCCCCAAGGCTCTGTGCCAGGCCCTGCCACTCTAACTTTACCCAGGGAGTGGCAGGGGTCACCAAAAGCCCTCTGCTCCTCCTCCTCCGAGTGGGCCAGAGCACTGGAGAGAAGATGATGTTAACAAGATCCAGGTTATGGGTCGGGTCCTCAAAAGGGTTCGCTTCAGAAAGAGAAAAGCCACCTACTAAGCTCAGTGACATGACCAGGCTGACTCCCGCGCACTCACAAGTGCATGCTGCCAGCTGTCTGAGCCTGCCACACTCTGGGAGACCACTGCTGGTGCCTGTCCTCCTGGAGCCCGGCTGGCGGCTGGCCGGCCAGGCACCTGCCCCGGCAGCCGGCAGCCGGGCAGAGCCCAGCCCCGGGAGTGCCTGTGGGGCTGGGGAGGCCGCAGGCAAGGAGCGCGGCTGCGTGCACGAGGAAGCGTCGAAGGCAAGCCCCCTCCAAGTTTTAACCCCACTGCCCCAACCCAATTATTTTCATTTTTGTCCATTTTCCAATCCTTACATATTTACATTCTGGATTTTTTTTTCCTCAAAAGAAAATAATCTCCTTCGAAAAGTTATTTAATTTTCCAACAGTTGAAAATCAACGTGCAAGAAAGTGACCTGCTGGATCACCCGGCGGTGCTGCACTGCCCAGCTTACAACACTGGCTGACTTCCTTTTCTCTCTCTTTTCTCAGGCCACCTAGAAACAGGCAAAGGGTTTGAACAGGCAGGAAGTAAAGGGAACCTTAAATTCAGCTGACTCCACCACTTTGCAAATTATTTGCTGAGAGCAGCGCAAATAGCTACTTTCTTCTGAAGACACTTGGCCAGCCCTGCTATTGTGCTAATGGGTATGGGAACTCCATTTGAAACTCCCCAAGATATAAAAGGGCAATTTTCCCGTGGGGGAGTAGGGACCGATAACCAGCGAGAGCACAGTCAGTAAGAGAAATTGCACCGCAGTCCTTTTCCAGCCACCTTTGTCTTTGTCAAGGGCACTCACTCTGCCTAACGTCCTTGTCCTCAGGGGGGCTGCCGCCCTCCAGCTGCGACACCCCCACATCCCTGCCAGGAGCAGGTAGGAGGGGGTGAAGGATGATGTCAGCCCCGGCAGATTTTGCGAAACCTCACTTCCTCACCGCTGTCTCACGTTACCTGGAGAGCCCTTTCTCCCGGCTGTGCAAACAGTCTTGTTTACCCAGTCTATGCCAGCCCTCCGGCCTCTCTGAATCCTTCCCTGCATTACAGGTGGTGGCTGTGCTTTTCGCCTAACCCTTGGTTTTTATATTCCGCCTCCTCGCTCATCTACGTGGAAGCACATCCTGGAGAAAGCTTCAGGAGTGCCCTTGTCTATTAGGAGCAAGCCTGGTCCTTTCTTCCCCACAGGCAGACATGATTAGAAAGGGAATAGAGCCAGCATCTCTCCAGGGACCCCCTCTACGCCCAAACTGAAAAATTATAGGAGGGGGCTATTTTACAGGATGTGACACCCAGACAGAAGACCTGACTTTCAGAGAAGTGATTGCCAGGTACCTTAATGATGGTAGTTAAGGCACATATGTCATTGGTAGCTACACATCCAAGTAGCATATACTTAAGGTAACCTATTAATTAATATACAGTTCTGTTGACTGCAAGCTGAGAATCCTTTACTTACATATAAAGTACTGAATAGTTAACAAAGGTCCATTTGTTTTTAGGCTGTATCTAGGCCTAAGACTTACAATGAAAGGGGCTTTCAGACCAAAAAAGACCACAAGTGCATGAGAATGGCAGGCTTTGGGATTTAAAACTAAGCAATCCACCAGCACAGAGTTCAACAAACAGGTTCAAGTCACTGATGCTAACTACAGAAATGGTCTTTAAAAAAACTACCTTTTCTATGGAAACTACTAATAACATAGTTCGTTTTTAAGGGCTGATAGATGGAAGGGACTGTGCAAAAAACATCACAATACAGCATGGTCTTGAGCTCTCACTTCCGCCTACAATTTGGGGAGCCCTGAGCCCTTAGCCAGCACGGGTCTGCAAGGTCCGGGAACTGCAAAGACACTAGATCTAGTCTTTATGTGTAATGTTTATGTATAATGTATAAGGAACTCCAGTGCCCAGCATGGGCTACAGAACATAGCAAAAAATATCCGCTTTTACTGGATTCAGCTTTTATTTATGAAGTCATTAGGATGAGCTTCATAGAGTTCTGAATATTCATTTCTAAAGCAGTTTACTTGTTGTCAGCGCCTCTCACCCACTTATGCAGCCTAAGGGAAGATTTTTTTTCCTTAGAGATTTGAGGCCCGAGAGCCCCAGAACGAGCTGCACCTACAGCTGCGGTGCCTCCTGCCATGCGCAGCGAGTCAGGGGTGACCCTCCTGTCCAGTCCCCCGCACTCTGGAATTTGATGCGTGAGCTGTTTCAAACCATCCACAACTCTCCCTCCTAGCCCTTGCGATCCCCACTCCTCTCCATCACCCTGTGTGAAAAATACAGTAAAGAATCAGCAGGGGGGGGAAGGTAAGTAAGGTGGACTAATGATTTTCTTTGAATTTCTGGAGTAAAGAAAGGAAAATACACTGAAATTGGGGCAAGAAAGGGTGAAGCCTCCAGCTAGAGATCTTATAGTTTCTGTGACTCTTTCGTTAGTAAATTAAGCAATTTTTAGGCTCTTTTTTTAAACTATAGGTATAAACCCTTCATGAAATCTCATTAACAATTTATTTAACCAGAAAGAAAGTTCTGTGTATCTATTTTCTTTTTTCAAATATCCTCTTTTTAGGGGCAGAAAATAAAAACCCATTTGGGGAATCAGTAATACAAAAGGGGGGTTAGTGAAGATTTTAAGAATATAGATTCTTCTAGTAAATCCAAATGGGAACTTCTTTAAAAGTTCTTCTGAACAGAAGTGGACAATAATAAAAATCTAGTACTTCAGTGGGGGGTGGGGGAGAAGTGAGAAGACAACCCAATGCCCACTTATATTTAAAAGGAAGTTTTAGGATTTCTACAATTTGGGTATTAAAGCAAAGTTGCCTAATGTAGTATTCTGTCAATATCTGTGAAAGTCCCTTTTAAGATTCTCCCTAATTCTAAAGACAAATCTAAAAAAGGATGATAGAATTATAGGTCTTTAAAGCTATCAAGTGCTGAACATAAAATATACTTTAAAACCACCTGAAATTGGGATGAACAGCATCACAGGCCAGGGAGGCTGAGGAAGACGATTCATTAGTCCCCCGGGATAGGTGCTGGGGCTCCTTGGCCGAATCTTGAAGATGTCAGCGCTAGGGAGAGCCGGTGGTGGGGGAATCGAGTCTCATCCCACTTGATGAAAGCATGTAGGGAAGCCCAATGATTATAAACCCCAACCCTAACTAAACTTAGAGTGTCAAACAACACCTTGTTCTCAGGGAGGATACAGGTAGAAAAACAGGAAGACTCACCATGGAGCGCCCATCAGTGGTTCTCATTGTTCACAAGAACGCTGTTCTGACAGATCTACACACACTTACCGAAGACTCGGGCCACAAATCCCAGGGGGAACTGGGAGGCAAACACGGTGAGAAACCAGGGGGCGGCGTAGAGGCTGGGGCCGATCTCGTGCTCCTCCAGGTGATTGTAGAGGTCCCTGTGGTAATCGTGAAGGAGCCTCGAGAGCTGGTACATCTGGATCTGCAGAGATGCACACACAGGTGTCAGCATTCAATGTCTGACAGAAGCGAAGAATTATTAGAACCTGAAACATTCTATTTGGCTCAAGAACTCTTTTGATCTGTTTCTCTTTTATCCAACAAGAGCTTCCCGGGTGCCTGCCGCACGCGAAGCCCTGGCTAGGTGCCGGCACAGAACGGGAGTGTCAGGTCTTCGACCACTGCCTTTCTTCTTGTATCCTTGACGGAGTGAATCTAAACTTCCGTCTCCTGGAAACACTTCATAAATTCTCTTTACAAATACGCATTCCTAGCAAAACTCAAACCCAGGGGAATTAGCAATAGAATGCCAGCCTCCCTGCCAGGAGTGAAGGGAGCGCACGTGAGGATTCTGCAAACGGATTTTATTGTATCTATGCAGTTAGTAAATTCCCTCTGGATCCCTCACATTACTCGAGAGGCAGGACATGTGGGATTTCTGTGGGTTTACAACATGCAGTAGACAGATCCCAGGTCCTGGGCAAATTAAAAAAAGAAGTGTCTCTCTCAAGACGGAAAAAACTACTTTTCCAGCTAGAGTGGAACTTTGAAGCCTGGGGACGAGCCCCAGGGCTCAGCCCAGTGCCAGCAGTCCCATGGCCCAAGCCCGAAGGGACGATAACCTAGGGGCCAGGTCCCCACTGAGATGCTGCACGTTGGAAATGCACTGTCCAAACTGGAAAAAACTGGTTCCAGGGTCCAGACAACACAGTCCTCTTAAGTACCAGCTGTGGCTTTTTTTGTTGTTTTTCTTTTGGATTTAAAAGAGTCTATCATCAAAGCCACAGCCCCCATTGTGACTGTGTGTTACAATACTAAATTATATATTTGTAAAACTCGAAAATTCTTCTCTCTTACATGGCACATACATCTATATTAAAGCCAATGGGGAGAAAATAGAAAGAATCTCACAGTATGTATGGAGAGCGTTATGTGGGTCAGTATCTTTCAGTGAGTGGAATGGCTTCCTTTGTGAGATTTACGCCCATGGGGCTCATGTTCACGGGCGTAGGTGAACTGGATGTTTAACCACACCATTTGGTGTTCTGAAAGAATCCTTAGCACTTACGTGCCCTTTCCAAGGATACTTTTTGAGGTTCTGAAATCACAGTACCTCGGTGGTGAAGGAACACACAAACACATGCTCCAACATTTAGGGATATTCCCCAAGTAGGATCTAGAGTTATCCCACTTCTGAAGGTGGCAGAGCCAGCACTTGGCTCTTAAAACACACCGCTGTGTTTGCTTTCCTTTGGATATGATCTTCCTTCTGTCACCCATTCATTTAACAAATACTGACTTGGTATCTATATCATCCCAGGTACTGCTGTTCGAGGAACTGCGGATGCAGCCCCAAGGTAGGTACGATCCCTCCCCTTTCATAATATACGCGGAGAAAATCGAGACACAAACACGTAAGGGACTAAGGTAGCTTCAGGCAGGGAGAGTGTGATGCAAAAGAAGTGAGACAGGCGATCATGACCCAGTGCGCCTGGCGTGGCGGTAGGGGGACGCACATCGCCTGGGATGTGCTATTTGAGCTGACCCCTGGGTCCCTGGCACTGGAAGAAGCAAACACAGTGGGAGGGAGGAATTGGGTCCTCTGAAGATGCTCTGATGAAGAATAAAAGGGAGGGCCCTAGACTCAGAGAGGCCTGGGTTTAAATCCCAACTCGGCCACTTGATAACTATGTGACCTGATCAAGTTTTATAACCTCTCTGAGTCTTAGTTTTCCTACCTATAAATTGAGCCAATTAACAGTGTGTTCCTGGGGGCTAGTGAGGAGATGAGCGTCTATGATGCACTTGGTGTAATGCCTAGCAGAGAGCACGTTCTCGGCAAAGATTGCTATTACAATAATAACTGATGGTGAAAAAGCCTGTTGGTACAGCACAGGGAATACAGTCCATGACATTGTAGTAACTACATGTGGTGCCAGGCGGGTACTAGAAATATTGGGGGTGAACACATTGTAAAGTATATAATTGTCTAACCACTACGATGTACACCTGAAACTACTACAAAATAATAGAGTATAAAAACTGTAATTTAAAAATAAAATTTTAAAAAAAGTAAGAAAAAGCTCCCTAGCTATACCTGGCAAGGAATCATAAACATTTTGGCATGTGTCTCCATCAAAGACATCCAGAGCGTTCTACCTGTAAAATAATCATGTCTGGCCGATACTGTTTCCGCAGTCCCCTGTCAAACATCAGAAACTTGAGCATGTGAAACGCCTCTTCCTCTCCCATGTGAAGCAGCAAAATGCCTGCTACAAAGCTGAGGCCTTGGCAATATCCCACTTCCTGGTCTAGGAGTGAGTAGGCCTTCAAAATGTTGTAAAGCGACAGCTGCCCCGCTCCTAGCTGGGCCGAGAAGTACGGATGTGTTGGAAAGGTTCGCCCTGTGGAAACAAAACACACGAGTTGTAATTTTAGAAAAGAAAGCCTGTCAAACCAGCAATCTGATGGGCTTCAGGTTAAAGCAGCAGATCCTTAGAAGCTGGATATTGTAAGTCAGCTCTGCAAACAAGGTCATCTGGTTGTTCCTGGAATAATGTTTGCCATTAACACCTCAGCAAGCACTCATGCTGTTGTGCGGCAAAAGAGATCAGAACTACCTGAGGCCTTACAGGTAGCTGGATTTCAAGCTAAAGCAAAAAGAGAACTGTCAGTCCTCCCAACAGAGGAGCGGACAGCTGCGGTTCTTCAGCGGCACCTGTCCCAGCAGCATGTAAAGGCAGCCAAAGGCCCGGCCTGGCCACACAACCTTGGAGCAGCTTTCCCCACATGGCCCGTATTGTGCCTGCCAATGCTTCCGGCCTCATGCATTATTTTCTGTATTTTTAAGCCACAGACACCACTTTGAAACAGAACGAGGAGCAGGTGTTTTCTTTTACACCAAACAGGTATCTTCCTTCCCAGAAAGAGGTTAAAAATAAGCTTTCAACCTCCTGATTATTTATACAAAAAGCTGGTATTCAGAAAAGATTTAAAAACTTTTGTCGGGGAGGCTTTTGGGGCTGATACCTATCAAATCCCACCTTGCCCTCTCCTGGAATGTGGCTGATGGCAAGGTGTTTCCAGGGAGCTGAGAAGTGCCTGATCGAGAGGAAAAGTGCTCAGCCAGAGCCCAGGGTGGGCCCAGGTGAGAGTCCTGGCCTCGTCTGATGGGCAGAGGCCGAAGGTGCATCTAGGCCACAAGTGAATTGCTCGGCTTAATTATTTGGCCCAGCAAAAGGAAGAGGGCACATTCGTGTTCTTCGGCCTTGTGAGAAAGCATCTGTCAGTCTAGAGCGGTTCACCTGACCTTGATTTGAGAGGGTGGCAGCAGTCCCCTTACGGTCCTCCTGATTCCTTGCCCTGCCGCCATGTCTTGCCCGCTCTACTTTTTCTCCCCACAAATGTTCTCGAAACATACCTCACACGTGCCATCCTGCTGCTAAAAAGCAATCAATAGCTCCCCAGCGGAGCTCTGCACACGCACCTCCTCACCTACCCTCCCAGCTTCATCCTCCACTCCAGGGTTAACTTAGGAACTGCGAGGGGGGCCCTCCAGGTCTCTGAACCCCTCCAGGTTGCAGGCAGAACTGAGCGTGTGCGTGTGCTAAGTAGGAGAGGGTATAATCACACCTGCACATCTTCCGAGGCCAGAGCCGCAGGCACGGCTGACCTGTATGGCAAGCCACATGCATAATTTAAAATTTCCAGCAGCCACGTGAAAAAGTAACAGGAGAAATTAATTTTAATAAGACATTCTGTTTAACCCAATGTGTACAAAATGCTACCATTTTCAATAGGTAATCAATATACAAATTATTGAGACATTCTTTTTCTCATGCTAAGCCTTTGAAATCTAGTGTATTCTTTATTGACAGTACCTCTTACTTCAGACTAGCCACATCTCAAGTGCTCAACAGCCACACGCAGCCACCATACTGACAGCACAAGTCCACTGCTCTCTGCGGGTTCTCAAAGGGACTGGGGCAAAGATACCCAGGACATGCTACACTCTATTACCCCCGCCAGCTGCCAGGTGGGTGGGCATGTCCCACCTCTGCATGCTTGCCCCCGCCCCTGCCCGTGCCCTGCCGGGCATGCGCCACCCCGCCCCCTGAGGGTCTTAAATAGGTGCAGGTGGCAGAACATACAGGAGTTTTCTGGCAGGGAGGAACACCAGGAAAGGTTTTTGATTTTAATTTGAAGCCTTCAATGTTATCATTTCTGCTCATCAGATACCCCTCACACTGATACCACACACATGGAAACACGAGCTCACACAAACTGGCCTTGCTTGTGGAGAGCACAGTTCTCATGTAACAAGGTTCCTAAGAGGATGAGCTGGCAGCCTGGAGAGTGACTTTTGCCAATCTGGCCACTCAACAGGTGTCAGATGTGAGGCAGGGCCTTCACAGCATGTGTCCTGCGCAGCCACACAGGCTCTGTGTTTGGGGGGCCTCGTGCTGGGTTTCAAGATGCTGTCGCCATCTTGAAATTCTTAATTTAACAATGAGCTCTGTATTTTCACTTTGAAACAGACCCTGCGAAGGCAGGTCCCTGTCGGGAAGGGAGCTCCCTCGGCAGCCTCCAGTGGCGGTGACATTAGTCTTCCCCGCAGCCTGCTCCCTAGCAGTGTGTTATGTGAGAGCAAACCTGGGGCCAAATCCTGCCAAACACACCACCTTAATTAGCAAGCCAATGTGAAAAGGAACCACACACGTGCATCTCACGCTCTGTGCTAAGGCCTCAGACAAGGCCCTCTTGGGAAAGATTCAGACGGAAGAGGAAACTGTGGCAGCCTGGCTGCAGAGCCAGGCCACCAATGGTCAGGCCGCACTGAGGCTGGAGACCATGTGCTTCCCAGAGCGCACAGTGTGTGCGGGGCGCTCGAAAAGCACCTGGTGAATCGCCACTGAATGACGTGGGGGTGGGGGTGGGGGTGGGGGTGGGGGTGGGGGTGGCGGGTGGTGGAGATTAAGAAGGCAGAGCTCTGCTCTACGCAGGTTATTTTTAGGAAACATTTGGCTGAAACCAGTGGCTGTTAGGACTGGCTCCTGCCAGCTCCATGCGCACCTCTGCTCAATGACATCAAGTTGGGAGCAGCATGGGAGGGTTTACACCATGGAAATCTGCAAACGCTAATGCTAGGGCTTTATCTGAGGGGCAGGGGGAGCCAGCTGTTAAACCTTTGCCAGCACACCACTGACCAGCTCGAGGACGTGGGAAGGTTCCAGACCTCTCTGAAAGGAATGAAGTCACACGCTGCCTTACTCTTTTCTTTTGTCACCCACATTTAGTTATATCACTTTGATGTTCAAGTGCATATTTAGAAGGATCAAATAAATATTGCCTGATGTGGTCTTGATACCATGAGACAACGGCAGACTCTTCAGAATCGCGCACATATAGCTGTTGGTGTAAGAATTTATGAGACTCCTAAGCTGCGACTGTTCCAGTGACCTCCATAAAGCAAAGTCCCCAACTGGAGAGACAGGCGTGCCACGTAACAGGACCGCTGTATGACAAATTAGAGGGACTTCTGTCTTTTGCCATCAATGCTTTTTAGTTTCTCACATGGGACTTCAGCCCAGAGACGACACAGAAAGCAGTGCTCCCCACCAGCGCCCATCTGTTGTTAATGAGCAGCCCGTCCCCTACTCCAAGCACGCGGCGCTCGGCTTTCCATGGCACGGCCAAGGGAGGCGCGCTACCAAGCTGGGGAGGAGAAAACTCTCCCCACTCGGCTATATTTAGTCATCTTAAACACCCTTGGCGGGGCCTTCCTTTTGGCAGCTCTTCTTCTCATCTACAGATTCTAAAGAAGCAAGGAGAAAATTCTCTTTTATAACACTTGGCTTAGAGCTCCTGTTCTTCCAGATACCAGGAAGCTTTGAAACCTTTGGTTAAAATATGTTAAGTGGAAGCAGAAATCAATACAACAGCTCCCATGCTGGATGCGTGACCGAAACGCGTCTTTGGATACGTGCTTTGCCTCTCTCAGCAGCATGGGCGTGGCTAACCCCGGTTAGGGGTCACTGGGAGGGGGTCTCTAGAAGTCCATCCCAAAATACTTCTTCTGGTCACCAAAAGGCTCACCAGACCTCTGCAGGGTACATTAGCTCTGCCACCACAGATTAATAAAATAAGTAATGGACGCGGGAGAAGATCAGGAGAATTCCTGGCTCTGCTCTCTGATGGAGGTGTTCCTACATTTCTGGACCCATCTCAGTGCTGCTCCGGCAACTTCCTATCCTGGGAGGGGCTGCACAGTGCCCCGGGGTGGGAGCCCAGACTCCTGAAGCGCGTCCAGGCGGGGATGGCAGCTCGAGGAGCACCTGAAGTGGCAGAGGATGGGGGACGAAGTGGGGCCTGAAGGGGTGTCCTGCCAGTTGCTCAGTGTCACTGGCAGCCTTCAGTGTGGCCACAACTGGAGCAAGGGGTCCAGCTACAAAGCAGGATGCTCGTCCGTCCGTGTTGCCACCCAGGACGGAGAGCCAGAGAAGAGGGGGCTGCACAAATGGATGCAGCGGAAACCAGGCTTAACGGGCAGGGCGGGTCCCTGAACCAAGGCCTTGGGAACCATCTGCTAAGTATCATCTGCTAAGCCCTGGGAGAAGCTGTTCTCTCCTGGCTGGTGCGGTCAATTCAGAAGGAGCACTATGCCACCTAACTGTGGGAGGAAAAGCTGAGTTGCTATGGAGTGGGCAGAGCCAAGAAAAACAGAGTGATACCGTGTCCCAGAAGGGACATGATAGGGAGATTAGGGAGACCTAGATTCTAGAACTTTCTGCCACTGAGTAGCCTGTAATTTGGGCAAAGGACTCAACGTCTCCGGGACTCATTCATCACCTCTAATGGGATAACATGTGCCCAAGTTCATATAGGGCTGCATAAAGTTGAGATCTAACAAACGTAGAGAAGTTTCCCAAAGTATAAAACATTGCCCAACTACAGTTCACCATTCTTACTCTTTGGAAGAAAAAAAATCTTGCAAAAAAGTTGATTAGACTCACATTGAATTTCAGTAAGTAGAGCAAGAAGCAGGAAAACAAAAATCTATGAAAGCTCAAAGTATGTCCAACCAACAAGCATTCTGTTCTGGCTAGAATATGGATGTCACTTTCTCAGAAAAACTGACCTATGATTTGTTTCACTCTGTACTGTACACCTTTATTGGGCCTTGAGTTAGCCATCGTGTAGACTAAATAGAAAGTGTAGACTAAACAACTGCCTTGGCAAATGCCATCCCTTGGTGAGAGGTGAGGAGAAAGCAACGGGAAGCTTGGAGGAACTTCTAAGTGAGGCCTCCCTGAACCCAAGCGAGCGGAGCCTGGCGGGCAGGGCTCCATGGAACCGCTGGGTCTGGGCCAACATACAGGTTTTGCCAGTTCAAGTGCAGAGAAAAGGCTGGTGCAGGTAGGTCCATGGATAAAGCCTGGAGAGATGCACAGAGGTTACCTGAGAAATGCACTGGTGGAAACAGAGCTTCCTTTTGGCCTTGGGAGGGCCTCTGGAGGGGATCCAAAATGGAGGCCAGGCCAGAGCCAGGAGAGCAGTGGAGAGAGGCGGCCAGAGCCCTCAGGGCCGGTGGCCACAGCTGGCCTCGGGTAGGAGACGGGTAGGGACGGAGAGGATGTGCGTGCAGCCTGGCCCTGCCCGTGCATGAGAAAAGAATCCTGGCGCACCCAGATGACGTGCCAACTGGAGGAAAGGCTGCCGTGGGCCGCTGGGGCGAGGCCCCCCGGCCCTGGCATCTCCTTCTCCTCCGCAGAAAAGTGATTACATCTGAGCGACAGCAGGCAGGCAGCCAAGCCAGACCATGGAAGAGTGAAAGGGAAGCTGGGGAACAGAACATTTGAATCAAGGAGGGGGAAGCATGTTCCCTTCTCCACGGCCGCCCCGCCTTCCTGGGAAGGACTGGTGGGCAGCAGAGGAACCGTCTGTACTCCCTCCCTTTCAGTCTCCTCCTCTGAATTTATTTTTCACTTCATTTCACATGATAGGAACATGATGTCATTTTTTCTGTTACTCATCACATTAGCAAACAGAGCTATTGCCAACTCACAAAGCTGCTTTGCTTGGGGTCAGTGGGCCAAACGGGCCCCAGCCCCACTTTGTCCCCGAGGTATAATCACAGCCTGTCAGCATCCCCCTTCACCCGGCCAGCCACTGTCACGGGGACACATGAGCTCCTGGGCTCAGTGGGCCTGAGGGACGAGGCGCAGAGAGCCACAGTGGGCTGAGGTTTGCTAAGCTGTATGGCTGTGGTCACCACTTGTTTCCTCGTTTCCTATCCCAGAGCTGTGGGGAGGGTCATGTGAGGTCAAGGTGTTAGTGCAGGGCCTCATCTTCAACATCGCCAGAGACTGGCCGAGCACCTACTACGTGGCAGGCTCGGGCCTAGGAGCTGGGGGAGCCCCAGCCCAGCCCACAGAGGGCCACGCCCCATGGGGTGAAAGGCTATAAGGAAAGCTGCTGCCGCTGCCTTAACACCGAGGCCAGTCATGGGGAGGGCAGGGTACAGGGCACAGGCCCAGGAGACACACAGCGCTCAGCAGCACAGCAGCCGTGCCACCGGGAGCGGGTTACTCCATCTCTCTGTGCTTCCAGTTTCTCAACTCTGAACAGGGAGAGAATAACATCTATCTGGTTGTGTGGTGAGGATTAAAGAAAGTAGTTGAAGTAAACATCACACAACATTAGGTATAAGGTAAAGCCAGGAAATAGCTTTAAATAATCATGATAACTGTAATAATAAATGTGGTAAGTACCACGGGGTGGCAGGAGAGGAGAGACGGGTAGAGGCAACGGCTTAACAGAGGGAGCTAATTCAGCCAGAAGCTGGGAAAAGAGGCTATAGTCAGGGATGGTGTCTCAGAGATGACTCCTGAGCTTAGACCAAAAGAGCAACCTCTGTGAAATTAACCCTTACGGTTAGGTTTGCCATGTGGCTGGAAAGAGAAGAGGTGATACTGCTGATCTGGCTCCCACCTCCTATTACTGGGAATGTCCTCCCTCCCTTCTGGCTGCTACCAGGACCTAAAGAGACAGGCCGCTGCCAGGCGTGAAGCAGACAAGGGCTCCAGAGAGTCCCGGGCGGCAGCCCAACAGCCAGGATGACTATCCCGGAAGCAGGGCCATGTGCTCTGCAAGCAGCAGGACCGGGCTCTGTGCGGCCCTCGCATGGGGCCCGTGGGTGTCCTGGGAGCCCAGCTGCCGGTGGAGACGGTGGCCCCAGTGGCCCCCGTGGGAGGCAGCAGGCAGAAGGGGATGTGCCCGCCTCCACCCCATGTGTGGCTGCTGACAAGTCAGAGGCTCTTTTGCACATAAATGCACCCTAATCCCATCCTAATTACATATGTTCTTCCCTGCAGCAA
Source organism: Pteronotus mesoamericanus (assembly GCF_021234165.1). Lineage (NCBI taxonomy): Eukaryota > Metazoa > Chordata > Mammalia > Chiroptera > Mormoopidae > Pteronotus > Pteronotus mesoamericanus. The sequence goes on along the minus strand of NW_026555234.1, from coordinate 23,189,249 downwards.
TGGCGCACGTGTCCACTACGTTGTTCCCATCTCAAGTGTTGTTCAAAACGGTGCAAGAGACAAGGTACCCACCTTTTTCCAAAATAAAACTGACCCAGGCGCACACAATCTGCTTTTGACAATTTTTCCAATAAATCCTGTTTGAACACAGTAAAGGCTAAGGAGCGACCCCTGTAGTTAAACCAAGCCTCGGCTCTGACACTTAAGGTTTCCAGGAAACCTCCTGTCAGTGTTTGAATTACTGACCTGAACCGCGGTCATGGCTGGAGCCTCTGTTACGGCCACCCCCATGCTGAGCGGCGCGAACGTGCTGCCCGGCGAGGAGAGGGGGGATTTTTATGTGTACTTGACCGAGGCATTTGTGATTACTCCAGGGCTTTTTTAATTGAAAGGCTCAGTAGCAAATTTTGATTGCTAAACCTAAAGGCAGATCACTAAATAACTCGGACAGTCTCTCCAGATTTTTCAAGTGAGTGAAACTTCCATTTCCACACCAAATCGATCTGCAGACTTACCAAGGTCGATAAGAATCGCGTGCTGCTGGGAGGTGAGCTGCTTTAAGAGTTCTTTGTATGGAGTGTCCTTTGGCTGCTGTTTGCTGGGAAACTGGTGTTTAAGGTGGTACTGCTCTGCTAGGAATTTCCAGATTTCACCCCGGTGATGACGTGGCACGCCTTCAGGGGCGGGGGACAGAAAATACAGAGAAAGACTTTATGCACAGAATACAAGTTAATAATAAAAATGCGTTGTTTTTTTTTCCATTGATCTGAATTATCGTTCCATTATGAATTAGCAGCATAGGAAGCAATGACAATTGTGTCCTATTTCCTTCCTTCCTCCCTCCCTCCTTCTACCTCCCTCTTTTTCTCTTCACACTCCCCTCCCCCCTGACTTTTCCTTTCACCTTTCAAATATATACTCTGTTCGAGTTATAGAGGATCTGCCAGGGATAACCTGCGCATGGCAGGAGCCCTGCGCAGTGCCAGTTCAGAGCGTCCTAGGGAGAAAAGACCAAGCATGTAACTGCAATGCAGAGCGTCATCTCATGAAAGGGGTATAATCAAAGGGAGGCGAGTTAAGATGAAGGAAATAAAAATTTCACAGAATCTTTTACTTGTGCGAGGACTTAGGATGAGGGGAGAGGAAGAGGGAAGACAGAGGAAGGGAGCTGTGAGTGCTGTGTCACCGCAGGCACCAGGCACATGTGGCGAGGGAGCAGGGGGCTGTCAGGCTGGAAGGGTTTTATTAGAGGCAAAACTGAGGGCAAGAAACCCGCACTTCATTCGGTAGCTCTAGGGAGCCACAGAAAGTTTTTGAGCTGGGCAGGGAGCAGCCTGGAGCACTTGGCGTCATCCCTACAACATGCTAAGGGAACTATTATTCTCATGGTAAAGATGAGGAGACAGAGGCCAACGAGACAAGGTCCCTTGCCTGAGATCGCCCAGCTGTGTGAGCTGGTTAGTGGCAGCGTAGGTGTGGGGCTGACATTTTCTGCTGATGTCCTCCCTGTCACAGTAGTCAGGCGAGCCCCTGTTCACACAGGTACTGGAGAAAAAAATATTTTGTGTTCCTGCCTGGCAATTAATAATAAAAGAACCATTTATGCCTTTGAACCAGATAGAAGTCAGTCTATTCCTTGGCGCACAGGAATTACTCTGAAATAATCATGCACAGCCATCTCTTGGAAATACTTGAGGTGTGCTAAGTAATTTGGTTTTTTCCTTACACATACCAATTGTGGGGGGGGGGGGAGTTAGCCTGTGGGAGAAACATAGGGCCACACTTAGCTGTGACCACATCCTATACTTTCTCTGAATATATAGCTCAGTGTTAATCTGATGACCCATGTAGTGGGTTGAATGGTGGTTTCCAAAAAAATATGTCTACATCCGAATCCCCAGAACATGTGAATGTTACCTTATTTGGGATAAGGGTCTTCATATATATAATTAAGATTTGGAAATGAGATCTCCCTGGATTATCCAGTGGGCCTTCTATCCATTGTCAAATGTCTTTATAAGAGACACAGAGAGGAGCGTTGGCTGGTGTGGCTCAGTGGCTTGAGCCCCAGCCTGACAACCAAAGGGTCGCTGGTTCAACTCCTAATCAGGGCACATGCCTGGGTTGTGGCCCAGGTCCCCAGTAGGGGGTGCGCAAGAGGCAACCACACATTGATATTTCTCTTTCTCTCCCCCTTCCCCTGTCTAAAAATAAATAAAATATTTAAAGAAAAGAGAGAGACAGAGAGGAGAAGACCAGAGGAGGAGGCCATGTGACCAAAGAGGCAGAAACTAGAGGGAGGCAGCTACAAGCCACGGTGCCAGCAGCCACCAGAAGCTGAAAGAGGTCAAGTGCAACTCTGCCAACACCTTCACTTTAGACTTCAGGCCTCCGGGATGTGAGAGAATAATTTCTGTTGTTTTAGTCACCAATTTTGTGATAATTTGTTGCAAGAGCAACAGGAAACTAATATGCCCTGGGCTTTCTGATACTATTTTATTGTTTCTCTCCCTTTCTACTATTCCTGCTCAGAGGTATGTCCTAGGTATCTATGTGTATATACACACACAGGTTGGCCTTTAGTAATACTTCAAACCATATTTGAAATAAACGCAGGCTGAAAACCAGTTAGCATGTTGAGTGATTTATAGTGGGGCTTTTCACAAAATACGTTTTTCAAACTGGGAAATTTTCCCAAGTTATGAGATGAACAATTTCCTCCTATTACTAAGTCATTCTCATTAAACTTATCAGGCCTTTACCTTTCGGGAGGAAAAAAACACTGGCCATGTCTCTGGACAGCACCATATACTCTGCTATTTAAGGGAGAGCTCAGATGCGTGAGTTAACACAAAGGGCCATGCAAACCGGAGCCAACGTTTTTGCTACGGGGGGCCCGCGACGCTCGCCCCTGCGCTCCGTTTTGCCTCCCTCCTAAGCTGGGGGGTCTGCGTGGGGCCTGCAGGCGGGGTTCTGGGCGGCCACCCCGATGTAAACACCTTTTAATTTTTATGACTTTAAAAGCAATATATGCCTGCTATTTAAATAAAAAACTTCTGAAAAGGCAAATGGTATAAAGAAGAAAATGAAAAGATACCCATGACTAGAATAAATGTATAATTCACCATCCAAAAGGGGAAGCTTTTGAGAGCAAAGAGGAGGAGGGAGGATATTCATTATTTTATTGGAACAAGCGGTAAACCAGGGCTCGGCCCGGCAAACCAGAGGCACGGTCATCCTGCCTGTTACTCAGATATCTGCAAACACCTCATGACACAGACACACACACAGCTGTGCGTGAGCCCACGCTGTACTTTTTTCTTTCGTTCAGCAGCTCATCTTCTGCATCAATACAAATCTACTGTGTCATTTTCAAGGGCTATGACATGGGTGTGGTCACACGGTTGGGGGTTTTGGTTCTGTTTTATTTCTTGGCTATTAAACGATGCCACAGTAAGCATTCTTTCCTACTGCAGGCCAGTTTTGACTGATTAACATCTAGGAAGGGTTGCTGGTTCGACTCCCAATCAAAGGTAAGGGGAGTCCGCATCTGGCCCACGCTGCCAACTGCTCAGGTCTCCTCTGTGCCAGCCCATTCCTAGAAAAGCACACCCGTTTATAAAGTTCTACCTGACATCTTTTAATCATTAAATGAGATCATTCAAATAAATTATTAAAAAAAGAAATCATTTAAAGCTAAACTAAGCTTTGGAATATGCAAAATTCCATAGGACTATCCTACCGTCTCCCAAACTGCCATCCTAATCCTGCTGTGACTAAGTTTTTACTTGGAAAGTTCACAAATCCCTTCATTTTCATCACTTAGGGGACTCTTACCCAAAAAGGGACCGTCTTTTCTTTCAAGGGCTTGGAAGTGACTGGGCCTAGAACCGAAGGCCAAAGGTGGGTTCTGATTTGATCTCATTTTTTATTCTGAGCTACAGAACGGCCTGTGGCTATTTGTTTGGAGTCGTAAAATCCTATGTGTTGAAACCAGCTGAGTAACTGACAAAGCCCCTTTTACAGTTAGAGATACAGAGTTTCTGCCACAGTGAGTGAGGTGGCAATGTCCGGAACACATGAGGGAATTCCAGGTCAGCGTCAATTCACCTCAGTGTTCAAAACGTTCAGCCATCCCTCCTTAACTTCACTGCACAGGGTGTGGATACCTGGAGTACTTCTTTTGGTCCCCCTCATAAAATGTATGATGAAAACCAGTCTTTCCAGGGGTCAGGCTTGTAAGAGAGTCAAACATCTGGAACAGCTCTCACAGACCGAGGAGATTTACCTTTTGTAGAAACAAAGCCACCTGAAGACCATCGTGTAGTCAACAAGAAAAAGGGAAAGAACAAACTCATTCTTTTCTCTGCTTCCTCCTTTTCCAAAACAGCTATCGAGGGCCATGTGGTGCAATGGTAAGCCTCCAGGAACCACTATGGGTGCAAAGAATGTGAGAACTGCGGCAGAGCTCTGAGGTCCTCTGCCTGGTCCAAGCCTCTCATTCCAGCAGCCGGGAAGCCAGAGCCCAGAAAGGTGAGGACACCTGCCAAAAATCCCACAGGAAGCCCTGGCCAACCTGGCACCTGTGTCCTCACCACTTTCCACATTTCTCATCTCAGAGGACAGCACTGCTGAGGCGCCGTCCAGCCACAGGCAGTACCAGACAGTGCCTAGAACCAGGATGTGAGACCAGCCCTGTGGCCATTACTCAGCTGCTCAATTACTCAACAAGTTTCCCCGGCCATAGAAAGGGGAAAGTCATAACTGGCAATGACCAGGTATTACTAAAGTTGATGCCGTCAAAACCCAGACAGAGGTTCACTAATGCCTAACTGTCTCGAGTAGAACAAGACCACTCTGCTCCGCTTTCTGTCTGAGAGATGAATGATGCATGTGTATCTTCTTCCACTGAACGGCTAGTGAAGTCAGAAGAAAACCATTAGATTTATATCCATTTGCAACCCTTTTTCTAAAAGCTTGGTTATTCATGGCTAGATTGAACTCAGGGGCACTGGAATTAGATTAGACTCAAAAAGCTTCCACTCTCACCAGCAGACACTCGCATATACATTTTAAAAGAAATGGTTGTTTCACTTGAACACTAACAGTCATCGAAATTAAGCTCTAAAATGGTGCAACTCCAAGTATCTGTGATGAAGGACCAGTTTTTTTCTTTAAAAATTTTCCAGTCCACAGCAAACTGATACCTTTATAACACATAGTAAAAAATGAATTAGTAGGAAAATAAAATGAGGGGAAAAAACTGACAAAATAAAAATCCACATTTTTTTTTATTAGAATCTGTCAAATGGCTGTAAAAGTTTCTAAATGTTTTGTCTCAGGTTCTCTACTTATCTTGAGCCAGTAACAGTTCGGACTGGTACACGGCCAGCAGACCACACTAAACACAATGGCCGAACTGCCTGCTCTCCAGAGCCTTGTGGTGGAAGCTCATGTGCTTCTCACAGCACCCACTGTCGTCACCCACATCTGACACATGCGGAAAGTGGGGCCCAGAGAGGTTCAGTCCCCTGCCTAAGATCACACTGCAGATTGGCAGGGCTGGGGTCTGAATCTGGGATGACCTGTCTTTAGTCTGCGCCTACCCCTCTATGCTGTCTCCCGAGGGTGCTCAGAGAGAAGCCGCACAGTGGGTTCTCAGTTCACTCTTTAACTCAGAGTGTATCATCGTGTCTTTACTCAGTCTGTAGGCAACTAAGTCCTTGGGCTTCCCTCTGTCTTCTTCCTGTTTCCTGGTTGTCGGGGCATTGTAATTGATTTACTTAAGAGGAATCATGAAAGGTGATGAAAGTCACAACAATTAGCTAAGATATCTGGAAAAAGATCAATTAAAGAATGAGAAATAGGAGAGAGATGCCCACTAAAATTGCATTTAAACATTTTTTTTTTAAATTTCATACTTCTCCCCAATCATCAGTGAGGGGCGAGGTTTGTGGACTGATTTCCAGGAAAGCTTACCTTGCCCAACAGCCGAATGAATTTTTTCCATGTCAAACTTAATTTTAGATCTTCCTGGTGTACCGAGCATCTTTTCCCACACTGCCGTTACTTCTTTAAGACACGGAGTGATTTCTTCATAAGCAAGCTTCAGGCGCTTGTTCAGCAAGTCGTTTTCAGAAGCTAGAACAGACCATTCAAGAGCGCGTTAGTGAACACTACGGTTGCATGTCTTCTAGTTAACAACGTGGCCCTCCAACGATGGTTCTTTCTTATTCAGGGCAATGTCCTCCAGGTAGCTTCTGCCAGTACTCATGTTTCTGCTTCCTGGAGCTGAACAGAATAAATCTACACTCTTCATGTGACATCTCCTCATGTATATGAAGGTAGCTATCATTTCCCATCAGCCCTATTCAGTTTAAAGCTGCATTAAAAAGAATTATACCTAAGTTACCAAACTGGAGCGGGGGGAGGTCAATACAGGAAGATATTTAAATTGACAGTTCTCATAAAGATTAACAGAGACCACCTCATTTCTACCTAAAACCAATAAAACCTATTTAGATACAGTGGTCATGTTGTCGGCCCCCAGATCCACTCCATATCACATTTGAGATCTAGACTGTGAGTTTATTAAGAGAGCAGGTAGGATACACATCTAAGTATAAGCCAATACATAGACTTTTGCAGAGCTGGTAAACTCTACTTCTGTATGATAATAATAAGTACTATATGTCTTAAGCACTTTATGTTTAGTAACATTTAATCTGATGTCACTCTGAGGCACCAGAGGCTCAGGGGCTTCACCAAGGCCCCAGAGCAGGAAGCAGAACAGACCTGGGACCCTCTACCTCACTGTGCTATAGAGCTTGCTGTTATAATTTATACGTTTTCTTTCTCTGGGATTAGGCACGGGTCAATTAAGGGCCTTAAATGTTTTCTAGAATCCAGGGGAACTATCTGAGGCAGACTTTTCTTTGTGTGAAAGATTCTGAATACAAATTTGATCTCTTTAACAAATATAGGGGTATTCAGATCTACTTTGTGTTCTCATTTTCATTCTTGGTAAAGTGCATCTTTTGAGAAGTTTATCCATTTCAACTAAGTATTGAGTTGGCCAAAAAGTTCATTTAGTTTTTTTCCATACAATGGCTCTAGTAGTGCTTAATTCTCTTTAACTTCATTCGAAACAATTTTGTTAGATTGTACTGTGACAGCTGTCATATCAGTGTGCACTAAAAAAAACCTTATCAAAATGGGTGGATTTTTGTGTAGCCATTTTAATACTGAAGATGAAAGAATATATGCAACATTTTTGGTGTATTATTATTTCAAGAAAGGTAAAATGCAATGGAAATGCAAAAGAAAGAAAAAGAAAAGACTTGTGCAGTGTATGGAGAAGGTGCTGCAATGGACTGAACAGGTCAAAAGTGGTTTGCAAAGTTCCCTGGTACTACTGACATTTTGGCCAAATAATTCTTTGCCGTGGGGCTCTCTTATGCACTGGAAGATGTTTGGCAGCACCCCTGGCCTCTACCCACTAGAAGCCAATTGTGGGAGATAGCAGACATACCTAAAATATCCCAATAAAGGTACTGATGAAAATGAAAAACGTGTCTTTTATTTTATGGAAAAAACATAACAGACTCTTTGACCGACCCAATAGTTAGGTTTATTGTCAAAAAGTTGTTCTTAGTCCTACAGACACTGGTAAGTCAGTGTATACATCTCACAAGTCTGTTCTGCCCTATCCCCTGCAAATATACACACTCTCCCATGCCTACCCCATTTTATTCCGCAGGAGACTGAGGCTGAGCAGCGCTGTTCCTTTGCCCAGGGCCACAGAAGTAAGAAGTGCTGGTGGCAGAACATGAAGCCCTCGGGCTTTAAACCACTATGCTTCTTATGTTTTTATTTTTTACCACTATGCTTCTTAACTCCAGTTCCTATTGCTTTTAAAGTGAGAATTAGGATTTCCAGTCAAGATGGTGGCATCAGTAAACATGGCTCACCTTCTCGCACAACCACCTCAAAATTACAACTAAAATATAGAACCACCATCACTCAGAACAGACAGAAATCAAGTTGAATGGAAGTCTGCAACTATGTAATTAAAGAAACCATATCCATCCAGACTGGTAGGAGGGGCGGAGATGCAGAAAGGGCTCATCCCAAATTCACGTGTGGTGGAGAGAAATTCAGGAGGGAGATCTCAGGAGCAAGGAGTCTCAGCACCACACCAGGCCCCCTAGCCCAGGGTTCCAGCACCAGGAAGATAAGTCCCCATAACTTCTGCCTGCAAAAATCAGTGGGGATTGAGTAGGTAAAAGAAACTTCTACAGTCCCAAGCATTTTCCCTTAAAAGAACCCACACCTGAGACTCACTCCCTCTGAGCTTCAGCACTGGTGTAGTAGCCTGAAAGGCACCAGTGGCATACAGGTAGGAACTAAAGTGTCTGGCATCAAGGTGAGAGGTAGGGGACAGCTTTCTCTCAGACAGAAAGGTGGAGGCAGAGGCCATTGCCCTTTTACCAAGCTCTCCCCCTACAAAGCCACAGAACCGGTCAATGGGTGCCATATCTGAGACCCCATCTCGCTAACACTGTTTGCTCCATCCTTAAGATCCCCTGAGACTCCATCCCACCCGAACTTAACAGTAACTTTTCCATATGAATGGCTGGTCTTGGCTCATGCATTATAACTCCCTAAATCCTATCAAAGAAGCAAAAGCTTGTCTCAGTGAACTCCAGACCCAGTACCTCTTGCTAAGTGGCCCCACGCATGGCACTAGCAGCAGCCATCTTAGATTGTTTTACAGCTCATGCAAAATGGCCCCAGGCAGAACACAGGAGGGGGCTGACCTTGGCCTGCACCACCTGAGAAACCCCAGGACCTGCACAACCAGTGAACAGCTACAGAGCATGTCGAAGCACTACCGCCCTGTCCCTGCACAGCTGATCCTCTACGGAGTGCAGAGATTGGTGGTCAGTGATCGCAGTCAGTCCTTGCAGCTGACTGGCCCGGGTAAATCCCTCCCATTGACCTGCCAACAGCAATCAAGGCTCAATCACAAGAGAAGGGTGTACCTGGCCGACATGAAGGGTGCACCTCAAGTACCCAGCTTGGGTGATAGGGGAGGCTGTGCCAGTGGACCCTACAGGAGGACACCTACTACATTAGGCCACGCTACCAAGACAGGAAATCTTAGCAGCTCTACCTAACACATAGAACCAACACAAAGAGGCTGCCAAAATGAGGAGACAAAGATACATGGCCCAAATGAAAGAACAGATCAAAATGCCAGAAAAAGAACTAAACAAAATAGAGATACACAATCTGTCAGATGAGAAGTTCAAAACACTGGTTATAAGGAAAGGATGCTAAGGAACTTAGTGAGGACCTAAGCAGCATAAAAAAGATCCAGTCAGAAATGAAGGGTACACTAATTGAAATAAACAACAATTTATAGGGAAATAACAGTAGAGCAGATGAAGCCAAGAATCAAAATCAATGACTTGGAACATAAGGAAGTAAAAAGCAACCAAGCAGAACAAGAAATAAAAAGAATAAAAAAAAAAAAAAAAGCAGCCTCTGGGACAACTTCAAGAGGGCCAACATTTGCATCATAGGGGTGCCAGAAGGAGAAGAGAAAGAGCAAGATATTGGAAATTTATTTGAAAAAATAATGAAAGAAAAATTCCCTAATTTGCTGAAGGAAATAGACATGCACGTCCAGGAAACACAGAGTCCCAAACAAGAAGGATGCAAAGAGGCCCACTCCAAGACACATCATAATTAAAACACCAAAGATTAAAGATAGAGAGAGAATCTTAAAAGCAGCAAGAGAAAACAAATTAGCTATCTACAGGGGAGTTCCCATAAGACTATCAGCTGCTTTCTCAAAAGAAACTTTACAGGCTAGGAGGAATTGGCAAGAAATATTTGAAGTCATGAAAGGCAGACCTATAGCCAAGGTTGGTCTACCCAGAAAAGCTATCAGAAAAGCTATCTAGGAAAGAAAAAACTAAAGGAGTTCATCATCACCAAACCATTAGAAAATGAAATGTTAAAGGGACTTATTTAAGAAAAAGATCAAAACTATGAACAATTAAATGACAAAAATACATCTCTATCAACAATGGAATCTAAGAAAACTAAGCAAACAAGAAAACAGAGACAGAATCATGGACACGTAGAGCATTTTGATGGTTGCCAGATGGGAGGGGGAGTGTAGGGGAATGGGTAAGGAGCTGAGGGGATTAAGAAGTACAAGTAGGTAGATACAGAATAGCCATGGGATGTACAGTGCAGCACAGGAAATGGAGTAGCCAAAGAACCTATACGCATGACCCATGGACATGAACAATGGTGTGGGGATTGCCTGAGGCGGTGGGGGGTGCTGGGTGGAGGAAGCAAAGGAGGAAAAATTGGGACAACTGTAATAGCTTAATCAATAAAATATAATTAAAAGAAAAAAATGAGAATTACAGCTACTTCATTGAGTTGCTCTTGTGATGATTAAATGAGATGAAATATTGAAATATACTAAGCATCCACAAAATGTCTGCTGATTTGCAAGTGCTCTACAAATTATATTATCAAAAATATAAAGTCATACAATGAAAGGCATAAAATGTTGTTTTGCAAATTAAGTGCTGATAATATAAAATATTTTCTTTTTCCAAGTTAGAAATTGAGCAAATGCTAACTCAGTTAATCGGGCTAATGGAATCCTGGTGGTAAAACCTTATCAATCTGATGCATGGATTCTGTACTTAAATGACCCAATTACCGCCTTCAAGTACAAATACATCAGAAGATGGCACTAAAAAGGCCTGCAGAGATCCCTGGTCCAGCCTCTCATTTCGTGGACACTGTAACCGAAGTTCGGAGCAATTAAGGGCCGTGACAACATTACTGACTAGCTGGTGGGTAGCAGTGACTCCAGGCCTAGTGCTCTCCCTTATCTTTTGTGAGTTTTCATCTGCTATCTGTATTCTTTTCCTTCTCACTTTGAAGAATACATTTTCAAGGTCCTGTTAAACAATTCCCTACATCTGTGGAGTTGAAATCTTCAAAGAGTGGCAACCCTGGATTTGTTTTGTCTGTGAGGAAACAATGAATGCCATCAGAGTCGAAGGAACCCTTGTGGCGAGCTGGATGCTGGACGAGCCTTGCTGGACGCAGGCGGCACAGGGCTCTCAGAGGCAGCGGACATTTCCCTGGCAGGGAGCTCTGCCGTGAGCATGTCTGGCTGCCCTGAAGAGCACAGCAAGCAAGGCGAGAAAGCTGCTCTGACGGCAACAGAACAGAAATCTCTGGCCAGGAAACTCAGCTGCAAAGGCTCAATCTGTGTATTTTGCCGCTGGTCCAAGCAACATCCTGCTGTGCAATAACCCAATGACATCACTGCCTAAAATGGGTGGCCTCCGAAATGCCTGTCAAATAAGGCAGATGGTGCAAGCCTGTGACAAACGTCAAGGCGCCAAGGCAAGAACTTGAGATAGAAGACCAAACTGTTTAATATAGTAAATAAGGGTCTAAATCCCATGTCTGTGAGCTTCTGGGACTGGAGGAAACCAGGATTGTGTGAGATGAGATGTTGTAACTTTGCAAAAGAGTCACCCAAAAACTTATCATTTCACATGGACATATGAGCTAACTTGGACTTTGGGTTAATAATTCAGATCTGATTGATGTCCATTGTGTACGGTGGGCTGTGTCTGCCCGTCCCCAATTCTGTGCCGTTTTATCTGTGGATACGTTTTAACTGCATCCACAGATAAAACAATCTTCCAACTGCCACCACCTCTTCAAAGCTTAGAAAGGGAGGGCAAAGGGGTGGAAGCCTCAGTAATTAAATGACCCTCGAACTTACAGAAATTTTAGAAAAACTGCACCCATTATTTAATTTTTTTTTTTTTTACAACCAACATGTACTATTTTTTTAACCAGGGAAAAACATTTTTAAAACTATCTTCAATTACAATGCAATTAAAATTCCAAATTCGATGTGTCATTATGTAGATTTAATACCTGTAACATTTTAATCTTAAACAAGAAATGCTGAATGATGAGAGTCAGTCCAAAAAACAATAACCTGCTGACCAAAAACTGTGCTTACACTGAATCATGCCCCACTGTCTTGCATTAGGCTGCTTGTGTCTTCGTTTACGAGAGAGGAAAAGCGGCCCTGCAGAGGGGCGCAGCGGAGGGCCGCCGGCTCCGCAGGGAGGTGTCGCGTTAGTCCAGGCTTCACTGAAAGAGTAGGGTGTTTAACCGGGGAAATCACAGTTCAGCTTCCAACTGCCTACACTGAGTGAGGCAGATTTCAATGACATGGTTTGGCTCTTTCTCAGATGCAATGCTTCCAGAACTGTAATAAATATTTGATACATATATGCAAGAGCCAGGAACTAGACTTAACCGTAGAAAGAACCTTCTCATACATGTTTTTTTAATTTCTTTTCCAAAGAGCATGCCAGTTGGCCTGAACACATGATCAATTTCAAGAGCCACTCCCAGTTGCAATTTAACTTTCCTTTTCAAAAGAAATCCGCGGGGGAAGAGGAGGGAGGCAATAGAATGACTATCTCTCCAGCACTTAGTACACTCCCTGGTTAGCTGTTGTCAAATTTTGCTTCTATATTTAATGACAAAATTCTGCCCCCCATCCCTCCCCAACACAGCTTACTAAACGTTTTTAGGCAGTTCATGATCAGGCTCTTACTGAGGATTATCTCTCAGCAATATAGGTCTTGTGCACACTGATATAATGCTTGCTAAGTTATACTTAGCAAGTTGATTGTGCTTCTATCACAAAGGTAAACCTGTGTTGAACTTCACAGAGCTAAGAAGAGAAATGAGTCCCGGCAGTAAAAATGAAAGCCCACACTGGCCTGAGCACTGCCAGGTGAATGAGGGAGCAGCAGAAAAATGCTAGGAGGGGCCCATGAATGTACACAACACCTGGCAAGGTGTCCCAGGTCACCTTAGGAAATGTCCCAGTTCATTCTAGTCTGGCAAGTGGCCATTTACACAGCTTTACAAAAGCTTTGCTTTTATGGTGCCCTGATCTCATCAATTATATTCACAATTATTCCCAACAGCCCCAAGGGGCCAGCCAGCAGCACCCCTATTTCACAGCTGAGCCCTGATTTCCCGTGGCTGTCATTTGCACGACTGGACAGGATAAGCACTAAGGCTTAGGATCTACCGAATATACATGGCTGCCTTCTTGTTTCAACCAAAATCCCAACCAACATACACGTGAAGGTAAGTGCTGTGCTCCAAAGCTCTCACTTAGCTGACAACACGTAGTGATGCCATCAAACCTGTTTTAGGTGCCTGCTTTTAGAATTACTTACCTTCAGGAACACACGAGCAAACGGTAGGAAAAGAGCTGGGAAAACCCTCAGCGCTCTGCCCGAAAAGGCCCCAGTGCAGCACCCTAGCCTCCCACCGCTCGTATACCCTCATGGGATGACCCATCTCTCTCAGCTTCAATTCTGCATCTACATCCATAAGCAGCCTATTAAAACTGTTGGACCACTTTCATATCAAAAGGTCTTATTACTTTATATTTCACTTCTTGTTTTTGGTTGAAGATAATCTACTTATCTGGACTATAAACCACATTCCTCAAGTCTAGTATCTTAATGGCTTTCAGCTCTTAAACAGCAAGATCATTATTAAAAGGAGGAAGTTCAATAAAATGTGCAGGAGCCCCCCTTTACCCACAGGGGGTGTGGGCCAGGACCTCCAGTGGAAGCCTGAAACCATGGATAGTACCAAATCTTACATATACTATGCTCTCCCTATACATAGATATCTTTCCACTTAAAGGAAGCACTTTATGGCTTATCTTTAGCACATCCGAATTTTGTGCTTTAGGGCCATTATTAAGTAAAATAAGGGCTCCTTCAACACAGGCACGGCAACACCTGTCAGTGGATCTGATAACCAAGATGGCTACTCAGTGACTGAGGGTGAACAGTGTATATGGCGAGGGCACTTTGGACCAAGGGGTGATTCATGTCCCAGGCAGGATGGAGCGGGGCAGCTCGAGATTTCATCACATTACTCGGAACAGTATACAACTTAAAAGTTACCAATTGTTTACATCTGGAATTTTCCATTTAACATTTTCAGATCACAGGGTCACTGAAAGCCCAGAAAGCAAAACCACAGCTAAAGGCGGGCCACTGTACTCCAATTCCATGACGGCATGACTCACTCAGCTGCATGGCCTCCCTCCGAGAGAACGCCCAGGATTCCTGATCCAAGCCTTCACTGCCCGTAGCCAGGCAGCCTTCCGCACACCCTGAGACCCACGTTCTTTCCATTCTACCGCCCAGGGCACATAAACGTAGCTACTTTGAAAATAATATTTATTGCTTCAAGAGACAGCATGGAAACAGGAAATGAACAAAATCTAAACTTTCAAAATTCATGTCTTATTTTGATACTGACATGACCCTAGGCAAGCTGCCCAGCTTCTCTGAGCCTTGGTTTCCTCTTCAGACTAATCCCTGCCTCAGGACTGAGTGAGTCCATCTACATAACACACCTTGGTATCAGTACAGGTAGAGCTCAGCTAATGTTCAAGTTTTCAGGTTACTTGCCACTCATTAAAAATGCACACAGAGTGAGGCTATGGACTTTAATAATTATGTGGGATTAGCTCATATATAACACAAAGGCAGAGACTATGGTTGTGGACAAAGTAGCGGGGGGGGGGGGGGAGAGAGAGAGAGAAACAAAAGAAAACAAAACAAAATCCACTTTCAGAAGGTTAAGGCTTATATTTGCAGGTTGTCTCTCAGGAGTTCTAGATCATGCTAAAAATGACCATGTAAGAATAAGTAATACAGCTAGTGAGATCATTAGGTCTTTAGGAGGAATGTTAACTTTGAAAAAGTAAACAGATACTTACATATACACACACACACACACACACACACACATATTCATATATATGAATATATATGGACACACACACAGATACATGCTTGTTTAGAGTATCTTGCTTTCTCTTAAAGGTACAGCACGCTTACATCTGATGTGATTTAACTTCAAAGCTAAGTTACAATCATCAGTCCTGTTCAATATAAAAGATGGCAAACCAACCTTGGAGCTTCTGATTTTCCTTCTCCATTCTGAGGAGCAGTATCTGCTGTAGAATTGCCTTTTGCCATAGTTCTCGAAGCTCACGAGACGTCCTTTTCTTTTCCTCTGGTACAGGACCAAAGGGTCCATCTTCACAAACTGGTTCCAAAGGAGATCGTGGGGGGAGCTCGCCCAGCTCAGAATAATCTAGAGGGAAAAGGACATTTCTGAATGGTCACTTTTCAATAATAATTTATATTTAAACATGGTACCAAATCAGAAAATTCTACTCATTCAGATACTACATAATGATATCACCCAAACTGATAATCTGTGTTTTAACATGCCCTGTAGTAATCTATATTTGAGCTATAAACATCTAACAAGATATCAAATAGGAAGCAAAAGTTGTAGCAGCTTAGGAAATGTTCAAAGATACCCACTTCTGAAGGTGTAATATGTCTTCTTCTGAGTTAATGACTACATTATAAAAATAATAATAGCAAACATTCACGTAATGCTATCTATCAGACTGTTCTGAGGGCTTTATTAATAATAATTTACTTAACACTCAACCACCCTAAGAAGTCGGTACTGTAACTATTCACTTTTAAAGAAAGCAAAGAGAAGCACGGGGAATTTAAGTAGCTCGCCCAATGTCACATAGCCAGGAAGTAGTACAGCCAGGACTGGAACCCAGTCTCACTTGCATATGTATTCTTAACCACCTTTTATATGGCGAGGTATTCTGAAATAAGATTAACAGTGACCATTAACGGATCCTCTACCAAGTGCTGGGCACCATACCAGGTGTTTCATGTACAGTGACTCATTAAATCCTGAGGCCAATTCCAGAAGGCAGGGATTTTAAACTAAGGCTCAGAGAAGCCAAACAACTTGCCCAGGGTCATAGGGTGAATAAGCAGGTGTGTTGGGATCCTAACCTACGTCTGCCTGACTTGGAAGTCTATGCTTTCCGCTGGATACCACCACCATTCGAATGTTTCCTATGTCTTCAATTTTAAAATCTCTATTTATTAGTTGAAACAGTTTTGAAAGGTACAGAATCTGTACCTTTCTTGGCTGCATACCCACAATATTATCACTCACAAATACCGAAAACACACACTGAGATCATCCCACCTACTTGCTATGAAACCACTTCTGAAGAACAGCAGAAGTTCCTCTACAAATGGACCCCATCTGATTCAACTCATTCTTGGGAACTTCTGTCTACACTGAACCTAAATACAATACGGTCTTACATGCCATGAAAAGCCCTTCACGGCAACTTGAGTCTCACAATCATCATAATATAATAATACAATCTCTTCTAGTCGGCAGCTCCAACCTAATTCCATGTTAATGATTGATTGACTGCTCACTATCTTCATCTAAAGTTGGGTTTGTTTTCCTGCTATGAAATCAAACACAAGCTATAATATGCTTAATTTCCTAAAGTAACTTGTCCGTGTTAACACCTCTTAAAATTACTGGATTAAAAAAATTATGATCAGAGGGAATGTTGTGTAAAGCATATGACTATGAAACCACTCTGCTGTGCATCTGAAAAGAACATAAAACAATACTGAATGTAAACTGTAATTGAAAAATAAAGTTTAAACAATAAAAATATAAGAAATTATAAGTATTAAGAAACCTTAATGATGTCTGTAGCATTTAAATGCTTATCATCACATTTCTATATATGCTTATTTCATTATGATCCTATTAAATGAATAAATTAAAATTCTACTTCTTTTTGAGGTAAGAAATAATACACAGTTTATGCACATTATAGGAGGATGCTTGCATGTTAATGGTCAATATAAATGTAGGAAATAAAATTACATAGTATGATCTCAATATTAAAATGTTATGAGAGGCAGTAAATGCAGCCATTAAGAGGCTAAGCTCCCTGAGCTTTAGCCAAGGGTCGGCCTTTATTGATCCTGTGACGTTTAGCAAATTAATTTCTTTGTGCCTCAGTTTCCCAGTCTGTCAAGTGGGAATAACAGCACCTGCTCATAGTGGTGATAGAGGGGTTGGGTTAATGCACATGACATAAACCACCTAAAACAGGATCGAACACACAGTAAGAATACAGTAAACCTATTAGCTCTTACTGTCTGCTTTCACATATTAAGGACACAGAGAAAAATGCTGAAACATCGAAATTTAGCCAGTCAACTGAAATTCCAAGACTCAACAAAGCCGCCTTGACAATGAGGGCTTGTCGAGCACCAAGCACAGGCCCTGGCACCCTGCAAGTACTTTATAAATAACTGTTGAACAAAGAAGACATAAATGGGTGCTGGGTTTGGGCATGCTTGCTGTTCTTTGAATTTCCTGTGTTTTCTGAATTCATGACAATAAACATTTTTATAACCAGAAAATTAAAGAAAAATAATGCAGAACTGTTCTGATTTAAATCAAATATTAAAAAATGTTCTCCTGCTCTGGCTGGTGTGGCTCAGTGGGTTGAGCACTAGCCTGCGAACCAAAAGGTGGCCAGTTCGATTCCCAGTCAGGGCACAAGCCTGGGTTGCTGGCCAGGTCCCCAGTAGGGGGCATTTGGTAGGCAGCTAGTCAGTGTTTCTCTCCTCTTTCTCCCGCTCTTCTCCTCTCTCTAAAAAAATAAATAAAAATAAAATCTTAAAAAAGAACTTCACCTGCAAAACACCTAGAAAGCAAATCAATCTCTTAAACATTTGTATACATAGGACTAGTCATTACTGAATATGATCAACTTCAATCCTTTTTTTCAAAAGGAAGTTCAGTCAGTATCCTTATTTAATCTTATTCTGCACTTGAAATCTTCCATTTGACCCCTTTCTCTTTTTTTCTTTCACCATATTGGCTGCTGAAACCTGCTAGACACTCCGTTACGACTCAAGTTCTGCATTATCTCGTGTTGCAGTATTTACACTCCCATTGGTTCACAAAAGAATCTCATTTCCAAAAAGTGACTCCCAGCTGCTGAGGCAGGCACTGGAGCAGCAGTCGGAGCAGCGTGTTAGCACACTTCCATGTGTATATCACAGCAGCGTGTCAGCGCACTTCCACGTGTACACGGGAACTCGGCTCCATCCATCAACAGGACACTAGGTGAAGTTAAACTGAAAATTCTTTCCCATTCTTTTTTATTAAGTTATACAATTTTTTCTTAATTTTATTTTTCAATTAGTCTACATTCAATATTCTTCTGTATTAGTTTCAAGTGTACAACACAGTGGTTAGGCAACCATTTACTTTACAAAGTGCTCCCCCCATATTGCCAGCACCCACCTGGCACCGTATATAGTTATTACAATATTACTGACTACACTCCCTAAGTTGTACTTTACATCCCTGTGACTATTTTGTAACTACCAACTTGTACTTTTTAACCCCTTCATCTTTTTCACCCAGTTCCCCAACCACCCTGCCCTCTGGCAACCATCAATCTGTTCTCTATATCTGTGAGTCTGTTTCAATTGTTCGTTTATTTTGTTCTTTAGATTGACCATGTAAGTGAAATCACATGGCACTCCTTCCCATTCTTAAGCCCTATTAATAAGACAAGGGCTCATCACCCCACACCCGGTCTCCTTCCCCCAACCCCACCTTCTCTGTTTACCACAGCCTTTCTCCTCCTGGGCGCCTTGAAAATTCCTGCTACATTACTTTCAAATGGAGCGTAATGAACAGAACAGGTGTAAGTCAGGCCGAGCTGATGGAACATGTCTAGGAGTTTAGGCTGTTCGGTCCATTTATTTTCTCCAACTAGGTTGCTGGCAAGGGCTACAGTCTATAGAAGCTCATGAAGCTCCAGCTTTTGCTAGTTTGTTATCCAGAGAATTCAGATCTGCCAAGAGTACAAGCCTTGTTTGGTGCCGATGACTGTGAGGTTTCAGGCATAAACTGCCTTGCTAATGTCTTCTGCTTTTGTCTTCTTTTTCTTATTATTAATCACAACTCAGTTTGTTGAACAGTTACCATGTGGTAAGTCCTTGACACAAATAAGCTTGTCTGATTCTCACAACTACCTCATGAGAAAGGTGCTATTATTCTCATTTTACAGCCAAAGCAAGTAAGGTGCAGGAAGGTTTTATTTAACCTGGCCAAGGTCACACAGTTAGTTAAGAGTCAGAGCAATCAAGGTGTACCTTTCTCCAGAGTAAAAATTGCGAACCCACTGCTTGTCTAACTCCTAGGCACACGAGCATCACGGGGGGATCCTGCTAAAGGACACAGTTTGACCCAGTGGGTCTGGGGGGAACCTGAGAGTCTGCATGTCCATCAAGCTCCCCGGTGACGCCCCCACTGCTGACTCTCCAAACACTCTGAGTTGTGGGGCTCACACTCCGTTTTCACTTTTCATTCTCTCATGTGACCCTATTGCTTGCTATCATGTCAGCTCTTCATTTCCTTTCACTGTGATCACTAGGACACAGTTCAAAGCTGTTATTGTCAGCTGCCTGAATTTAGGCCTTCACACGGCCCGAGCTTGTCCTGACCTTGGTCAGGGTACCAAGGCCAAGTGCAGAACACAAAGAAGGATTTGGCGCACTAGTGGTCATCTTACCTCTGAATTAACAAAATAAAAGTGAATCCACTGAAAAGATCAGCAAACAAACCTAGAAGTTTACAGCAGGGTTTCTCAGCTCAGCACTACTGCCACTGTGGCCTTGATTGCCCTTTGTGGGTTAGGGGGGGCTGTTCTGAGCACTGTAGACTGTTTAGTAGCACCCCTGGGCACTGCCCACTAGAGGACGGCAGTATCTGCCCATCCCAGGAGTGACAATCAAAAATGCCTGGACACTGGACATTGCTAAATGTCCCCTGGGAAGAAGAGGGGATAAGATCACCCCCCAAACAGAATCTGATTCAGGATTTTAAAAACCCATCACTTATCGTCTCCAAAACCCTGGGAAGGGGAAAAATGTATCTCCTTCAGTCAAATTTATTTTATGTGGTACAATTACTGAAGTTAAAATGAACAAGAATTTTTTAAAATGTATTATGTTTTGTTCATATTAAGAGTAGCCTAGTTATAAAGTACTTTAGTAATTTATAAAAGGGGGATAGTTGAATATCTGTGTGTTCTAAATTTGGCCTGGCTAATTCAATCCGAGAGGGCCATTGTCTTGTCAATGCAGATAGATGCAACCCAGATTTGGCATCAGGTCCTCTTTCATGTGTGCGTGCGTGCGTGCATCTGGTGTGTACTCGTGCATATAAGGGGTTGAGTGGATTGACGGGGGAGGGTAATAACGGAAATATTGGATAACTCCCAGCTGAGAACCTTGTTCTGATAATAAATATGTGCATTACTGCAACTTGGATAATTCCTAGGCCATTGACACCCGTATTCACTCAGTCCCTTTTGTGTACCCAGGATGGGATGTGCTGGGTGGTATAAGGGAGGCTGCTTTGATGTTCCTATTATTTTCCATAACAACACTGGGGATCTGGCTTCTTCCCTTCACTCATCCTTGCTGAGAGGCTGCTGCACAGAGAGAGCCGCCGGGGAAGAGCACACTTAGTCCAGCAGGGGCCGAGCCGGGGACAGGGGCCGCTGCGCCCCCAGGCTAGCAGGGTCGGTCCCTCTCTGTAAACACGTCCACTTCTTGGGTTCCAATCCCTCGGTTCAAATTGTGAGAAACAATATGCACCTCTAACTTCCCCAACTGTGGGGGACCACAAGCACTGACAGACATATTTATAAAGTCTGCAAAGCCACAAAACCAAAGGGCTACAATAACACGCTAGTCTAGGATTAAACTTTACTATTCTGACATCTCCCTTAATGACAGGATGTAGAATGCTTAAATTATGTAGGCTTTCAGAAACAACAGTCTTCGATGGGTTCTAAGGATTTTAAAACCAGCCATAATTCAGGGGCCCTAAGAGACAACTGCCTCCATTTAAATCATCACGGTGACATTCTCAATAGTGTCATAAATATGATCTATGCTGGCATGTCAATATTTTAGATGCCGGATTGCTCCCCAACAACTCTGCGCTGCTGCATCTTCCTTCTCTCCTGCACACAAAGGCATGGGGCAGAGTATGACCTTGCACTGTTGGTATGAACACAATCTGTGCTGCAACAGGGCAGGAGAATTGGGAACACGCAGAGAGCCTCATTTTTGGCCAGCTTCTGGCTCTGTGAGGTATCAAGGACAGGGCTCCTTTCCTGTATTTTTACAAGACACCGATACCAAGTTTTGAACTGCAGTTATAGACATGATGGTAAATCATATGCTAAGTGCTGTATAAGAAAGAGAGCTCCAGGAAGAAAATGAAGAGACAGACCCTTATTCTCCGATATTCTGGCTTTTTCTGTTTTCCCCACAATAGAGCATTTTATAACTCTCTCTTGGTCCCTTTTGAAAATTCTCAGCTCCCATGCCAAAAGAAACAGAAATGTTTAAATTCCAGTTATTCCTAAACCTCTGTTTTAATGACATGAATAGATTTTGAAAACGAGAATTGAAACTGAGCATTGAATCTCCGGAGAAAAGTTAACAGCAACAGGGACTAACATCTGCTGCATCTGCTCTCACCCACAGCTGAAGAAAATTTCTTTAAAAAACCAAAGTAAAATGAATGTGTAGATGTAAGAAAGGAACAGGCAGTCCTCTGTGGGTGCCATCACACTGTTTACAAAGCATGAATAATGTCACCACCACCAGAGAAAAACAGAGAAGCCAGGAGAGCAGAGAGTTCTGTTCCCTGCCGAACCTGTGCCTGGAAACAGCAGGTGCATGTGGAAGAGTCATGAACAAGTGAATTCATTAATCCAAGGTTGCTCTGAAGTCACAGTA
This sequence comes from Pteronotus mesoamericanus, assembly GCF_021234165.1. Taxonomy (NCBI): domain Eukaryota; kingdom Metazoa; phylum Chordata; class Mammalia; order Chiroptera; family Mormoopidae; genus Pteronotus; species Pteronotus mesoamericanus. Next base: position 23,167,371 of record NW_026555234.1, on the reverse strand, counting down.
CAACCCTACCAGGACTTACTTCGATGGTTTGTGGAAAATAATAAAAGAACTTCATGATTCCCTACACTTGTATTGTTTGATGGTCTAGCTATAAGAAAACAGAATTAAAAAAAAAAAAACGTTCATTTGGTAAAAAGAAATGTTTTTAAGTGTTTGGTACCTGCTGGTAGAAGTACAGATACGAATATGACACAGTCCCTTCAAATTTCAACAGGGTGATGTTCACGCAGCATCATGTACAATAGCCAAAAAACGGAAACAACCTAAGCGTCCACCAGTGGATGAATGGATAAAGAAGATGCCATACGTACGTACAATGCAATACTACTCAGCCATAAAGGAGGTGAAATACTGCCATTTGTGACTACATGGATGATCTCGAGTATTATTTAAGTGAAATAAGTGAGATGGAAAAGGATCAAAACTGTATAATTTCACTCATCTGTAGGATAGAAAACAGAAAGCAACACGTGAACAAACAACGCAAACAAAATCATAGACACAGATAACAGTATGGTAGTTGCCGGAGTGGAACGGGGTGGGGCGGGGGAGAGGGAGGCTGAACCGGGTACAAGGGGGTCAAATACATGGTGTCGGAAAGAGACTGGATGTCAGGTGTTGAGCACGCAATAGAATGCACAGATAACAAATTATAATCTCGTATGGCTAAAATTTATATAATATTATTATGCAACGTTACCCCAATACATTTAATAATTTAAAATTTTCATCAGGGTGGTTGAAAGAAGCACACGACTGCTAGAATTCTAAAAGTTCAGCAAAGAAAATGAATTCCTCCCGTTTGCCAGGACAGGCGCATGGGCCCTGGAGCCAGATGTGTGGGGTCAAATGCCAGCTCCACTCACAAATCTAGCTCCTTAACCTCGAACAGGCGGTTTGACCACTTTCTACCAGTTTCCTCATCTGCAAAATTTAGATAATAGTGCCCATCTCATAGGATTACAGTGGGCCTGAAATAGTTAAAATGTGTGGGAGAAAAAAGACAAACCTGGCACACAGAAGCATTCCATAAAATGGCTATTATTCTTCTCATTATCAGCATCAGGCTTTTGGAAGTGGCGGTGGCTCATGAAGGACGAGTAAAATTCAGACAGAGGGAAATGATGCGGGGACATTTCAGGTACGTGGAGCGGCGTCAACAAGGTGGACAGGCGACTACCAATTAACTACTCAATAACCCATCTTGGCTAGTGACCAGAGGCTGCGCACGTGGGAAGAGAAGACGAGGGTGGCTGAGCCCAGGCTCCAGAACGGGGGCCAGGCCTGCCTGGGGTGGGAGGAGTGGGAGGTGTGGTTATGTGACGGGGAGGCAGACACACATTCCAAAAACGGAAGTGGCCAGGATATGCAGAAACTAGAAACAAGCAAGAGCCCTGCAGATCCTTATTCCTACCCCCTCCCCAAATCAGTCATTTGGGGTGAGTTTCCGAGGCTCTGTGAAGACGACTTGGGAGTCCAGGAAGCTTGAACTCGGGGTTGTGATGACAGCTCAGAGGGGGAGCAGAAAGGGAGCTCAGAGGTGGGAGTCCAGGGAAGAGGTGGGACGGAGAAAAGGCGGACAGCAGGTGCCCCTGGGGGCTCCGGTCGGCGGCCAAGCGGCCAACCGCCGCCTGGCTTCCCTCTCCGGGCTGAGCTGTGATGCGGTCGCAAAGCACCAAGAGCTTTTCGTTTCCCCGGTGGAGGGGAGACGGGCTACACGAGCCCAAAGAGAACCAAGAAAATGCTAGAGATGAAGGAATTTTTGTTGAACACACTGGATAAAATTAGTCTTTGAAATAAATGGCATTTGTTTTTGCATCTGCAAAGGGAATGATATTAAACTTTTTGAGAAGGCTGAAGGTCAGGGCCCTTGTTTCCTGTTTAAAAACAATAAAACTATAAAGAGGAACAAGTATTCAGCCTCAGTTGGAACATGAAACGCTGATCTTTGCCACAGTGTGCGCGCTCCTGTTACGCCACTTACATAACGCTCAAGTTCACATGGCGGGCCTCGCCGCTTTATGAGGCACCTTGGGCTGGAAAAGCACCACCTCCACACGGGCCCTTGGTCCGTGCCAGCAGGATGTGTGCGTGTGGGGCGTGTCCGGGGACTTCCCTCCAGCACCCGCGGCGTGACGATGACCTTAGGCCTCCCCCGGCTCACTTTCTTTTCATTTTCTGGACGGTGGGGGAAATGGTCAGCACTCACAGGAACACAGAGACTGTGGGCCGAAAGGGGCACTACAAGGTGACTTAGCTCTACCCCACCTCCCCTCCCAGACAAAAAAGCTGAGGTTCGAAGAAGTGCAAAGTCCCACATTCTGAGCACTTACTATGTGCCAGGCAGTGCGCTGCACAAATACCCACACATTTCGTCCTCACGGCCACCCTACAATCGAGGGTTGTTTTGACCCCTCCATGGCCAGGCCTGAGACACAGGGCTAACTAGTTGAGGAGCCTGGCATGGAAGGCCCCAGGCTGGCTCCTGCCAGTGCCTCTGGGTGAGGGGAATGAATGCAAAAGGGGCAGGAGGGGGCACTTAATTACACCAGTACTGTCACTAACCAGGAAATGAGCAAGCCCCTGACCTCTCTGTGCTTCGGTTTCCTCATCAATAACAGCACCCACCTCCCAGAGCTTTGCTGCAGGGATTAAATGAAAAATCCTTGAGAACACTTCAAACTACGTGGTTGGGGGGTAAATGCTGAGTTTTTAAATATTATCATTGTTTTATTCTAAACCTGTAACAGTATCCACTGGGCAGACATCTCCACAAGCAGACTGGGGCTGGGATTAAAAAGAAGACCAGGGAAGATGGCCATTTATTCTATAAAGAAATTGACAGCGTTGTCCCCGGGGCTCCCTCCAACAATAGGAGGCCCCTGGTCACAGAGTCCAGGACCCGTGGTCATGAGAGGCATGAAAACACTGGAAAGGGCCGCGCACTCTCACAATGGCTGGAATGTCCTTTTGGCCTTTCTTTGTCTGGCTGACTCCCTTCCTCCCCCTTCAAAGCTCGGCTCCCAGGTCACGCCCTCTGGAAAGGTTCCTCCTGCCTCCCTCCCCGCCAGGTCCTGCGGGGGCTCCTTAGGGCTCCTTGGTGCTCCTCCGGCCCCGTGGCAAACCCCGGCCATCCTCTGCGGTTCTGAGAACGGCACCGAGGGGCTGCCATGCACTGCCCAGAGCACAGATCGCATGCACAAGAGGAGCTCAGAGCAGCAGGCGATCAAGGCAGCCTGGTGCCTCTCGGAGAAGACAAGCAGAAGGGAGAGAAGAGGCTCAGTGTAGACAGCGGGGACAAGGAAATACATGCACAGAAGTAGAAAGAGACAAGCAAGGCCCCCGTGGCACGCGATTCCAGGCCCAGGCGACTGGGGCTCAGCAACAGTTTTAGTCTTACGTTATGCAAACCTTAAAGCTTTACATGCACCTACATAAAGATATCTGACATTTACGTATCACTTTACATATATAGAGCTTTATTAAAAGCACATTACAAATAGGATGTTAGGGCAGTCAATCATTTAATTCATCCCAAGAACAGAGATGAAATGAAATGAAACCAACTTTTGTTCCCAGGGAGACAGCTGAGCGGGCTGCCATGACAGGTCAGTGTGAGGAGGAGGAGCACAGCCCACCGGGGGCCACCACGGACGTGATGAGCCTGACCTGACCCCTCCACGGGGCGGCGGAAGGGCAGGGGCAGAGGCGGAGGGAACAGTGAAGCACTAAGTCCTGAAGCGTGACCAGGACTGACGACCGCCAGAGGGAGAGGGATGGTCACTCCTTGGGAAGTGCGGGAATGAAAACAGAATGTCACAATGGATTCAGACTGTTCGAGGAGGCCCGTGTGAACCTGGGGGAGCGTGTGTGCTGGGGTGGGAGCGGGGGAGCGCACGCCGGCCGTAAGGCATGAGCCGGGTGCAACAGGGACGGGCTTCCTGTGCCGAGAGAAAATGCCACGCTGACACGAGCTCCAGAGAAGAGGAGAACACAGTGACTAGCCACTGAGTCCTGTTTCCGAGACCCAGTGAGCGTGAACCACGGGGGCCTTGCCCACTTAGCCCTTCAATCTCATCCACATGGAGTTTTTCAAAGGTGTCAGACCATCCAACGCTCATCATTTACACTGTTGACTCTCCAGGACTGCAGCCGCTGGCCAAGCCCACCTTGCTTGGACCTCACTGTGGGCGGGGAGGACAAGCTGTCTCCCTGCCACCCCTTCCCACGACAGCACACAGGGTGACCGTCAACAGGACCCAGGCTGCGAGTTCAGTCTATGAGAGTTCTCCGACGTGCTCTCCAGTCCAGCAGAATCTGGGTCACCTGCTCACTTGTTAGGATGGGACATTCTCAGCCCCACCTCAGGCCTGTGCTCGGACCCTAAACTCTGGGGTGGAACCCAGCAACCCGCGTTTTACCAATCAGAATTCCAGAGCACGCTGAGGTCTGAGCACCCCTGGTCTTTGGCATTCTTTCACTTTATTTTAGGTTACAGGTTTATCCTAATTAGTGGATTCATATTATATGACACTAGGGAACAGAAGTACCTTCTAAATAAACTATTTCAAATTAATTGAACAGTGCCTGCATCCCGTATGGATAACCTGACCATCAGATAAAACTGTAAACTGTAACATACCTTGCTTTTAAAAACACCAGCCAAACCTAGTTTTTATCGTTGTCGAAAGCACCTGAACTAAAATTAGCACTATTTTCTTAAGAAATGCATTCAGAAAGTGGTCCCTCCCTGCCGACCCACAACAACTAGCCTTAATAATATACTGATAATAAGTTTTCCTTCCAGAAAGCTTCCTGATATGAACATAAAGAGTCAGAAACATAGACCAGTAAGTCACCCGACACAAACATAAAAACATACTACCAAAAGCTAAGATCACGATTTCTTAACTCGTGTTATTTAACCATCTGCAGAAAAGCGGTATATTTCTGCAGCGCAGCTTCCTGTACCTCCTCCAAGCAGGACAGCCCCGGCCACGGGACCAGGGAGGTAGTTGTGCTCAGTGTCAAGGGGCCTTTCTGCGTCTCGCCTTCTACCAAGGCAGGTGAAAAGAAGCCTAGAGAGGAAATCAGTGTCCATGCCTTCAAATCTCCCCTGCCCACAGCCCAGGGCATTGTGAGGGTCAGAAGAGACCTGGTAAGGGCCAAGTGGCCGCGTTATTAAATGAGAGCTTTCGAACTTGACCCCAAGGAGCTCTGTTGGCAAAGTCCCCGCAGGGGGCCAGGGGAGTGGACAGGGAAGGGGAGTGTTGTTCTGTCTCAGCTCAGGCTGCCAGAACAACAAACATTCATCTCTCACAGGTCTGCAGGCTGGAAGGGCAAAATCAGGGGGCCTGCAGGGTAAGGTTCTTGGTGAACGCCCTCTTCCTGGTTGGCCTCCTTTGGCTGTATCCTCACTTGGCAGAGAGAGAGAGAACGCTGGTCTCCTCTTCTTGCTTTAAGGCACTAACCCCATCTTGGGGGCTCCACCCACATGATTTCATCTAACCCTAATTACCTCCCAAAGGCTCCACCCCTAAATGTTGTAAGTGGTACTTCGGGTATTAGGGCTTCAACATCTGAGCTTGGTGGGGGGCAGGAGCAGAGGTGGTTCTGGGCCGCCCCTCCACTCCACTGTAGCACAGGGCCCTCTGTAAGCTTTCCTTTGAAAAACTCAGCTGCCAAGGAAAAAGGAAAGTTTTGAAAGCACAGGTAACGAGGCTTTATTATGACCAAAAGGAATAGGATGGTGTGTGGAAGGACTGGCGAAATCCAGGTTTTTGGGGAGGGCGAGGGGGGACCTGGAGGCCAGAAAGAGGGATGTGCCTGAGCGAAGGCCCTGAGGCACTAGAGCTCAGAGCCACCCCTCCTTCTGCATTCACAGCACCTGTGCCATTGACGTCCCAACTAACCTATGGGTATCTTTCTACACTGGGCCCTGGGGTAAGGCTTAGAGGTGGACTGTCACCCCGTTTTCTCACCCAGCCTGCTTCCCGGTCAGAGCAGGAGAGCCACCTCCCCTGCAGCAGGAAGCAGGTCTAGAGTGGTACTTCCCACCCAGCCCCTCTCGGCACGCCGGCACGCTGGCCCGCCAGTGCGCTTCCCAGCCCCCAGATCACTGTGCCGGGCAATGCTTGTGTCTGATTTATACACGTCCAACTTCCAACTGAAACCTCTTGCACTCCCATTAGATGACGGAAGGAGGGGAAAAAAGGACCACAACTCTGCAGCCTCAAGACATGAGACAAACACAGGCTTTCAACATAAAATCAGGTAAAATACGCTGAAGGCAATGAAGTGTTACGGTTCTGTGAAAGGACCCAGTCAAGATACAGTTTCTGCCAGACATTTATACTATAGATGGGTCGATAAGTGTATGTAATTTGTACTAAATAACATTTATGAAGCTTAGGGTGGAAAAGGATCACTTTATTCTCATTGAGCTGTAACCCCCAAATCATTAAGGTTTATGCCACAAAACAGCAATGCATTCATTGATAGACGACAATGACAGAAACCGTCCAGGGGACCTGAAAGGCCCTTCCCCTCTGTCTGCAGTCCCAGCTTTCCATGCAGAACCTTGAGCCTTGCAATATTCAGACCATGCATTTCCCTACCTTTCTCTCCATTGCCGTTTGTTTGTCTTCCTTACCGCACTTGCATGCTCTTTATCGAGCGTTAAACCTGCTTTCCACCTGATTTCTAGTCCAGTACTTTGTGTACAACGGTGCGCACAGAATATAGGTGTGTTAAATAACGCACGATGCATTTCCCTCTTCGTGTCCTGGGCAGGGGCTGAATCTTGTATGCAAATTTTGGACTTTCACTAAAAACCCTACTAGTGCACCTTGATGATGTGAAGACAAAGGCCGAGTTAGAGAAAGAACCATCGTGAGGGACAGAGGGACAGCTGCCGTGGCCGTGGAGGTCTGCAAGCTGGAGCTGAGTGGCGTCAGAAGCAGGGAGGAAGGGCTGAGAGGCGCTGTGGGAGGAGAAATAGTATTTTCATCTCTTTCCCTCTGGCCTTCTCTTGGATTTCCACTGAACATACACAAACGGACCCTCTATCACCTGTTCTGGGTTTTTGTTAGCATTGCATTATGTCATCTCCCCGGTCCACAGTCACTCTTTTAAAACACCACAGTGGGGTGCAGAGTCTGAAGCAGCTGAGGTAGGAGCTCCTACCCAAGTAGGAGCAAGACCAGAGGGCAGCGGGTCACCACCCCAGTCCCACAGGCAGGGGTCAGGTGGGGCGGGCACACTTATGACTCATCTCCGGAGAGGAGCACTGGAAGCTATTCAGCTAGAAATAAACAAAAATGAGAGGGTCACAGCACAGTCCCATAATTCCCAGGGGAGAGCTGGGGAGCCCTTTGGTAGGAACTGTTGGAAACAGGAAAAAGTAGAAATGGGAAGCAGACCTTGTTAGGTGGCTCAGGGCAGGGCACTGTGGGGTCTGTAAGAAAGAAATGAGTGACCAAGGAAAAAAATCAGAGGAAGAGAGGGAGGAAAGTTCCCAAAGGCACGTGCAGGTGAGCCAGGAAGGCAGCAAGCAAAACTTGGCGGGGCGGGGCGCGGCTGGGGGCTGGGGCACTGATTTGCTGGCGTGACAGTCCTGCAGTGAGAACTTGGACTTCGCGCTGACAAGGGATGAGCTGCAAAAGCCCCGGCTGCGTATAAACTTTGCCGCCCTCCCTCCAGCTGTTCGTGCATCTATGACTAAAAATTGAACCCCACCCATCCCATTACACAATGCTTATCTGGATATGATCTAAGGTCCAAATCCATGAAAGGAAGCCCATGACTTAAAAGTTAGGAAATGCAAACTTTTGTGTTTTACAGGGGAGAGGGCATGGGGAAGTCCACAGTATGAAGCAAGAAGTTTAAAATAGTGAACCCAGTTCCTCCCCCAAGCTGACACCACGCTTGCTAGGTTATACGTGGAAATGAGACCTTGCAACCTGGAAAACCCCAGCCTCGCCGTCTTCCTCAGGAGTGCCCCTGTCCTGAAGGAAATCAGCTGGAAGAGGAACAGCCTTCTTAGGGACCCATGACTGCTCTTGACAGTGGGAAATCGGGTGTTCGCTGCCTTACGTCTGGGGCTTTGATGTTTTCAACTAGAAAATGGAAATCAACTATACAATCACTGAGACAGCTTCCTTCCCTCAAAATCGGTACACGGACATTCCTTTAAAACCTCAACAGGCTCCAAACACTTAAATTTAATCTGCTTTGTACAGTGAGCACATCCAGTTCAAATGTTCTTTGAAAATTTTCTTTGTGATAAGTTAATTTCTTAAACATTACCACACTTTACTTTGCCCCAAAAACTCATTAAAGAGGTGATGCTTCCTTTGAAAGCCTCCACTGACCATGACTGAAGATTCTGTGTCCAGAACACCGAGCTTCCACTCCGAATTAGTAAGAAGTGAGCGATGCCATGGGTGCACAGGAAAAAACAAAGAGGGGAGAAATTGACTGCTTTGTTTGAAAAACAAAGTATTGTAATTCGGTAAAGAGGGACGTATCTGCCACTCCAAAGGAGGTGGTCCAACAGAGAAAACCAAGTGCTGAACACTCAGTTAAGAGTGGCGCCTCAACTTCCAGGGAGGGTCAGCACCCGAGAAAATCGACCCACCAGCCTGACAATTGTGTGCTCAGTCACCAGGTCTCACCTCACTGCACTTGTCAACTTCTGGGACATCTTGAAAGCAGCACATTGTCTAAGCTTTGCTGGGATGATTTTAAAGAGTGAAACATCTATGACTAATTTCTTTACAATGATTCTTGGTCTTTTGTCTCTGCCTGTGAAGAGAGTGAAGAGAGTTTGAAAAGAGACCGTCTCCTGTGTCTGCATCAGTCAGCATGTTTGGATCACAGTTTCCACTGCTGAATTCGGAGCCCAGGCCGCTCAGGGAGGAGGAGGGCCTGTGGCCCCAGGTGTGCGCTGGGGGTGGTGCAGGGGCATCCAGCTGCCGCCTAAGGACCCAGGTTTTCTGTGGTTATGACTTCAGCAATGACATGCACTTTGCCAAAAAGGTGAAGCCATTGTGCAAACCACCAGCACGCGGCCCAGGAGGCCCAGAGAGGTTCTTTTTGGCAACATGAGTGTCCTCCACATGCCACAGAGTCTTGGATTGTCCAAGAACCTCCTCTGGCTTGTCCTAAAAGTCCACTGATGTTAAAAGAGAAGGTGGGGAGAGGTGGAGTTAAGAATGGCTGCCATTTGTGGAGGCAACTAAGAAGCCAACCATTTTTTTTTTAATGTCCTTCCAACCCTATTAGGAGCAGGCTGCCTACTCTTTTATGAAGGACTAGCTCCCATTTCTTGGGTGCTCCTTCGCTGTTGCCCCAACATCCCTGACGCACACAACATCCCATCTCTATAAGGCGGGTGCTATGACTATGCTGGTGCGAGAGCTGGGGGTCTGTGGCAACTGCCCCCGGGCAAACAGCTCCTAAATGGGGCGGGGGAGGGAGGCCAGCGCTGCAGCCTGGACCAGTCTGATTAGAGATCCATACTCTCCGAGTCAATAACAAAAAGACCCAAGTAACTTGCTTAAAAAATGGGAAAATGTGAATACACATTTCTCCAAAGATGATGTACAAATGGCTAACAAGTATATGAAAAGATGCTCAACATCACCTATCAGTAGGGAATTGTAAATCAAAACTATAATGAGATACAACTTCACACCCATTAGGAGGGACCCTACCAAAAAAAAAAAAAAAAAAAAAAGGAAAAAACAGAAAATAACCAGTGTTAGCGAGGATGTGGAGAAACTGAAACTCTTGGGCACTGCTGGTGGGAGTGTGAAATGGTGCAGCTGCTATGGAAAACAGTATGGCAGTTCTTCAAAATATTAAAACTAGAATCACCATGTGATCCAGCAATTCTACTTCTAGGAACATAGTTAAAAGAATTGAAAAAAAGGACCTCAGACAGCTATGTGCATATCCAGGTTGACTGCATCATTATTCACACTAGCCAAAAGGTGGAAGCAACCTAAATATTTGTTGACCGATGAATAGACGAACAAAATGTAGTTGATGCCTTCAGTGGAGTATTATTCACATTAAGAAGGAAGGAAATCTTGTCATATGCTACAACAAGGACGAACTTTGAGAACATTATGCTAAGTGAAATAAACCAGTCACAAAAAAGACCAATACTGTATGATGTGACTTATATGACGATTCTAAAGGCGTCAAATGCAAAGAAACAAAGTACAATGGCGGGTGCCAGGATCACAGGGAAGAGACAATGGAGGAAGAGTTTCAATTTTGCAAAATTGAAAAGTTCTGTAGACCAATTGCACATCAATGTGAATATACTTAACACTCCTGAACTATACACTTAAGTATGGTTAATACAGTAAATTTTATGTTATGTGGTTTTTACCATAATATTAACATTTTTAAAAATCCATACTCTTAACCAGGATGCTACACTGACTCTCCGGTTGATCATGTATTTCTGATATTACCTAAGTGGTAATAACGCTTTTCTCCTCAGGTGCTCAGAGCCATTTGCAGAAACAGCCGTCACAATGGGAGTTATCAGCTAGCACAGAGTTTCACTTTAGTTTGCCTCATAACATACCAAGGAAACAAAGGACCACAGGCTGGAACGAGACAACAGGAAAAAAGCTCACAGGGCCCATTTTTAAAACTCTGGCAACTCAGAAAGGTGTACCAGGAAAGAGCCTTGATGTAAATAAAGACCTGAGATCTCCTGATACTCTCCCAAAGGTCATGCCAATTCAAAAACAAAATCGAAATGTCCCTAAGCCCTGCCCCCGCCATCTGGACCTGTGTCACTACCAAGGCTGCTGTGAGGCTTTCCCAGGGCACGCGCTTTGCCTTACTCTCATTCGTTAGGCAATGCTGCCTCCCATGGAAGGAGGCGGTACTGCCAGCCCCGTGTTACAAAGGAACTGAAGTTGGAACCAAGGCCCTGAGGGCGGTCCGCAACAGTGGCTCCCCACGGCCCAGGCCACCCACCCCCAGGGATGGTAACCAGGCAGCCCTGGCGGACCGGGGTGCTATGCCTAAGCACCATGCAGAGGAAGCCTCACTTGGGTATTAGGTTCTTTGAGCCTCAACTTCTCATCTGTGAAGGAAGGCATGGGATTAAGAATCCCTTTTCTTTCTAACACAAAAAGCTCCAAATAATCTACGTTATCAACAATATCGAGAATTTAGTGAGCTCCACAGACGCTGGGTATAATATCAGGAATGTTCAACGGAAGTATTTAAGCAAACAATAGAGCTCTTTTGCCTCAAACAAAAGCCAACACCAACACACATGCCAGTCTATGGAGACAGAACTGTTACCATTCCAGGAAGAAGGGAGTAGCAAGAGGATGATAAGGAAACTCTTTCTGATCCACACCAGGTACGACGATTACTGACCACAACTAAAGGAGCTGTGACAGGCTGAAGTGGGACAACCAGGGACTGTGGCAGTGGGCTGGAGTTTACATTAACACAGGTGACCAGAGAACGCAAAAGACAAAATTCCTCCACTGAGAGGCGCCAGGGGGTGATGACCCACGCCATTACAGTGGACATCCTATATTTGCTTTTTCACATCATTGATGTTACTTCTTCGGAAACCATAAAACAGTGTATTATCAGGAACCTTAAAATGACATCAACCATAGAGGTTAAACTGGAACAGACTATGTTCATTCAGTAACAGCACATACTGATTTGGACTAACCTATTGACTACAGTTCCAAAAAAGGTTTTTGTGTGGTAGGAGAGGAGCAATCAGAGGAGACGGAATGGGGTGTCTTATAAGCTCCAGCCATAGAGGAGAAGGTTCCACGGGCTATTCTATTTCTCAAAATAACTTTTATATTGAAAAAATAGATTCCCACACTATTCTATGCAACTCTAAACACGCAGACATTTTATTTCTTCTGGAACCAGAGAAATTTGGACTGTGAAAGAGCGGGGGACAGCGAGGTGCTCGGGACACTCTTTCCCGGGGCAGGCGAGCAGGTGCAAGGGGCCCTGGGAGTAGACGCGTCTGGGGAGAACGGCAGCGACGGCAGCAGGGCTCGGGCAAGGGAAGCCCTTCGAATGGAGACCGCGGCTCCCCACCTTTTGAGCTTGACTTCGGTGCATGAAGGCCATCACTTTCTCAACGCAAATGACTGGCTATGCAGAGTTTAATAATTCCATTTAAAAAAGGGGGAAAAAAACCACCAAATGATCATCTCTAGTTCAAGTCCACTAGAGAAGGGTGATTTTATAATTGAGTCCATTTCCAATAAATCTGAGTTCTTGCTACCCTCAGAATTTGAAACATAAATGTGTTTCCATCCTAACCCTTCTATAGGACTAATATATTTTAAATATTTATTTCTTAACTGAAAATTAGTTTTTCCTACTATCAAAAGGCCACTCCATTTTAAAATTGGAAAAGGGAAAATATCAACTATCACCATACCTTTTCACAACTTCTATAGAAAAGCAAGATGTCTTCTTTGTATTTTTCCCTTCCATGTATATGTTTCCATGTTTTTTTTTTTTAATAGAATAATCCAAGTAGTCACAAAAAAATTCCCATATTTGGTTACTGTTCCAAAATCTACCCCTGTATCCAACAGAAATCAAGCACCAACTATGAACTAAACCCTGTGCCAAGTTCCAGAACAAGACAGTGCCCCCACCTTCAGGGCGCTTAAACTGGGTTTTAGAAACGTGCCCCCAGTGCCTGCAGGGGCTGGGCAGGAAGTGCATGCAGGCGCGGGCGGGCGCCCCCCAAGGCCAGCCACACCCCATGCCTGAGGTCCGCGCTGAGCCCGGTGAGCGCTCACCCGTCTTTCCTCCAATAGGGCGCCTTGACTGCCTCTGGCTGCTGGGCTGCATGATGACTACTTTGCTCCAAGAACCCCAAAAGTCTCTGTACTGGGTAAACATATTAATCAAACTTCTTTCCCAGCAGATAATCTTTGTCAGAAGGTCAGTAAACTTCTATGCAAGTACTTCTGGTAGTAAGAAATCTATACACTTGCCTACTACTGTTACTGGCTTTTGGATAACCATTAACTGAAAACGCAAGTGAGCCGCAGGGACTTCTGGCGGCCCCGCCCCCCTCCTCCCCATGCCCAGACAATATCCTGGGTGGGTCCTCGCTGCCCGTTGGTACCATGCTTCTCCCCTCCCTCCCTGGATGGGAGACCAGGAGCTGAGCCAACTGCTCTCAAAATCTGGAATAAAATCAGGCTGGCAGTCAGGTAGCTGGACGCCCCTGGAGCTGGGAGGCCATACAGACTTGGGGGGTGGCATGACTGTCTACAGGGATGGGCAAGTTGGAATAGCGGGTGTGCAGACTAAGGGCACCAAAAGAGAACAAAGAAGTATTCCGTGGTCGCAAAAGAGGGAGACTTCCTTGGTTCCTTACAACCTCCTCGTTTCCAGCTCTTACCGTGTCTTGATGTCTCACAAGCCCCCTTCCGATTAAGATGTTTGAGTCACTTTGTTTTTTGCAACTAAATGAATGATCACTGATGAAGAGAGCCTTACACTCAACTGTTTCTCGGGTGTTCCCTGAACACCGCCTGTATGCAGTGAGCATTTACAGATAACTCAGGAGCTGAAAATAACTTCCTCTCTCAACAAACTGGACACTGGTTGTACGGGCAAGAACAGACCTTAACTAGGGGAAAACAAAAGGGTTGGTGACACTCGGTGAGGTCTGGTTCAACGGGAAGGAAAGTGAAACGCAACTATGACAACCAAGATTCCAGTCCATTCTACCACTGACCGCCTGTATGACCTTAAGTTTGTCCCCTTCCATCTCCGAGTGTCAGTTTCCCCATCTGTAAAATAAGGGATTTGGAACAGATAACTTTCAAAGTTCCCATTTCCTTCTAGGAGTCCTTGAGAGCAGTGGACTTAACAGTCTGCCTATCCAGTAATAATATTTTTACGAGCCGTGTGTTGTAGAAAATCTTGCCTGTACCCAAAGTTCACCACTTCAGTTAGGAGACAATAAAACACAAGCATCACCCTGAGACACTTGTGGTTGCGTGACAGAGTCAGGGCGAAGGAAGACCTCAAAGAATTTTTCATCTAGAGCAGCATGTCCCAGAGGACTTTCTGGGATGAGGGAAATGTTCTAGAGCTGGGCTTTCCAACATGGCAGCCTCCAGCCACAGGTGGTTCTTGAGTACATGAACTGAGCTAGTGTGAGGAACTACGTTCTTCATGTATTTAAGTGCAATTGGTTTAAGATTAAACTACATTTAAGATTAAATAGCTGTATGTAGCTTGTGGCTACTGTATTGAACAACACAGATCTAGAGGCCAAGATAAATAACCCCAAGACAAAGAAAGCAGTTGTCTAGCAGGGACAAACACAAACCCTTAAGGAACATCAGGAAGGGAGAGGCTGATTACACCAGAGAACAAAAAGAAATGGTGACTTCCATAGTGGCCTGAACGGAAAAGGAAAGTCTGTCACGGTTATAAGGCATTGTGGGTGGGGTGTAAATGGGGGGGGCGGGGAGATGAGCAGATTTATGGAAAAAGAAAACCATCTCTGCAAAGTCAAGGCTGTGTGGAGAAATACAGCCCTGCAGGGAGGGGGCAAGCATCCTGCCCAGCGGAGCCGCGGCCCCTCAGCAAGCCACCCCGTAGCCATTCTCTGCTTCGTTCTTACAGCTGCGGCAAGGTGGCAGTGCGCTCAGCCCAGAATCAATGTCTCCAGCCTCCCTGAGAGCTACACGTGGCCCTGTGACCGAGTGCCAGGTAACAAGACCAAGTGGAACTCTACTGGAAATTTCTGCGACAGTTTTGTTCTCTTGATGTAGAGGGGCCATTTCTTCCTCTTTTGCTTTCTTCTTCATTCTGATTGGAACCAGAGGGGTAGCCGAAGGTGGGGCAGCCATCTCATGACCACGAGGCATCCAAGATGATGACACAGAAACAGAAGGGCTGTAGTGACATCATGGAGCCACTGACCCAGCCTTGCTCTACCATCGTCCAGGCTTCTTGTTAGTGTAAGAAAAAGTGATCCCTCTTTGCTGTGCACTCATGTAGGGAGATTTCTGATACTGTCAGTTAGGCACAAACTCTAAATAATGTCAAATTTGGTGCCTGGAGGTGACCAACTGAAAATGTGGAATTGTCAGGGCAGAGAAAATTAGGTAATTAAAAATGAGAAGGAAACGCCAACAGATGAATGCACATTTGGTGACTTTGCTATATACTCATAAAACATCTGATTGATGTAGCCGCCTGTACATTGGGACATACAGGTATGACTGAGACGGTAGCATTAGGGATAAGGGAAGAAAAAGTCTAGAGTGTGGTACACAACAGTTTCTCCAAGGGAGACTGATGCCTCAAACTATACCAGCCATTGTTTAAGCAGCAAGAGAAAGAACTCTTGGTAAGTCAGGCACCCACACTTATAACCGCCAATCTAAGTTCCAAAATTTGAAGCTCTGCAGGGCTCCCCACCTTTCCTATTAGCCACCCTTCCCCCATGAGCACAAGCGTGGGCAGGAGACAGGCTGGTTCCAGTAGGAAAGAGAAAAACTCCCCCTAAGTAACGGTATGGGGAAGATGGTGCTGGGGGGAAAAAACCCAAACACCTGCCCTACAGAGGTCAGACTATAACCTCGCCATTACCAGAACTGTCCTGGCCTGCAAGTTCTTGAGTTCTCACGCCTGGATAGGAAATGAACCACATAACTTCAACTTTCTGTGGAAAACCTATTTCATAATTCTTTCAAGTATAAAGTGTAAGTCTGGTACTACAAATTATTTTCATAATTATATCTGACCATAATTACAGTGTTCCTACTTTGGTAAATGATGTTTAAAATCTTAGTACTCATTCTGCAAATCTTTTCATTTATATGAAAGTGATGAAACAAATTTACTTGGGAAAAAATCCATTTACAAAAAATCGGTGCAGTTTAATGCATCCCTTGGCTTTTATCTCAGGATTTTAAAAATCAAGAGCTCACCGACTATGCTAACAGCTGTAATTCTGGGGCTGCTAGCTCACGTTTGGTAAGAATGCATGGCTCTACCACCTCTGGGAGATACATGTGCTTTCATTTAAATAAATAAAATTCACAGAAACCATACAAGTAGAAAAATTCTAATT
Organism: Pteronotus mesoamericanus; assembly: GCF_021234165.1. Lineage (NCBI taxonomy): Eukaryota > Metazoa > Chordata > Mammalia > Chiroptera > Mormoopidae > Pteronotus > Pteronotus mesoamericanus. The sequence continues at coordinate 23,151,236 of NW_026555234.1, read as the reverse complement.
CTGTTTTAAAAATCCATAAATGATGCTCAAAATGTATGCTCTATTAGCAAGAGTTAACATTTAATTCTAGAATATTTCCAACAAAAGAATTGTTCTTTCACTCTAGCACAGCCTATCACCGCACCAACACTAATTTAAGTGAGTAAACCAGTCAAAACTCTTGATAATTCATTCCTAAAGCTGTCAGCGGTGCATTACCGTGCCGGAGACGCTGGATTTAGAGTCGAACCGAATGGTAGCTCTGTGGACACCAAGGCTCATCTCTGAGCCGACAGGCAGCAGCGCCTACTGCATTGAGTTGATGAGCAGAGTACCATCTGACTGTGGAAGTGCAAACACAAAATGCTTAATACCAAAGGCTCATCACAATGGCTACTTTTGATATTCGATTAGTTTTATTGCAGTAAAAATATAATTTGTTGGCTCTTTCATAATCTGCCATAAAACACACTTCTAATTTTCAGTCTATTTATTTTACTAACAACCACTCAGGGCTTTTCTGGTCTGAGTTTAAATCAGAATAGGCTGCATGTACCCTTGGCTATCAGAGCTTGAGAGAGTGAAGGGGCCCCAAAGTGTGGCCTGTAAAACGGCAGCACCGCCATCACCTGGGCACTTGTAGAAATGCAAATGCTCAGGCTACCCCGAGAGAATTCCACCTCTACACGCAGAAATAGCAGGGGAGTGGCCCAGCCATCTGTGCCTCCCAAGTTCGACGCACGATTGTGGGCATACTCAGTTTGAGAACAGCTGAAAGAAATGTAGCCCTGAGCCAATGCCACTATCCTGCGGCCCTGTGGCTGCCCCCTTGGGATGGGGACAGCTGTGAGAGCCCTGATGAAGGTTCTCCCTCGCCCTTTGCCTTCCCAGGCGCTTCCTAGGACAACACAGGGTCCCCTGCACCCTCCCTCTCCAAGGCCGGCCAGCAGGGATCTTGGTGTGGGGAATCAAACTTCACCCACGCCCATTGGTCTAACTGTCCTCATGTCAGAATCACAGGTAACGACTCAAAGTCCCCAGAGAAGAAGGTTCCACACCAGCTCGCCCTTAAAACCTTCATTTAATGCATGTTCCTGAAATTTCATAGCAGCACTATTCATAACAGCCAATGGGTAGAAATAACCCAAATGTCCATCACCTGGCACACAAACAAAACGTGTTTGAGGTCTACGTATACAATGGACTATTTATACGATCGTAAAAAGCAATGAAGCACTGATACATGCTACAGGATCAATCTTGGGAACTCTGTGCTCAGTGAAAGAAGTCACATACAAAGGACCACATATTGCATGATTCCATTTACACGAAATGTCCAGAATAGGCAAATCTATAGAAACAAACATTACTGGTTGCCTAGGGTTTGAGCGGGGCGGGTAATGGGAAGTGACAGCTATGTGGTTCTTTTGGCGGGGGGTGGCGGGGGTGAAATGTTCTAAAATTAGATGGTGGTGATGGTTGTACAACTCTGTGAATATAGAAAAAAGTGTACATTTAAATGGGCAAGTTGTATAATATATTAATTGTATCTCAATAAAGCTGTTTTTTAAACAAAACAAATTGTGCCTTCGAGGACGCCCTCCTGAAAGCCAAGCCCATCTCCCAGGCAGCACTGTCGGGGTCACTCAAGTGCCGGAGGCAGCAGAGAACAGCTGTGAGGTCGTGAAGCTGGCCAGGGGGAGCGGGAGGCGAGCAGGCACCTAGGATACAGTATTTAAGGAGGCGCCATTCTCAGGGCCGGGTGAATGCAGGGTCAGGACTTGTTGGGCCCGGAAAGCGAGCACCTTCTTAAATTTTGTACCCAGGGCGCCTGCTTGCCTCACTCTAGTCCTGCCCTGATTTTGAGATTGCTTCAAGTTCAGATACGTATACAGATCTTATCCCTCTGAGAATATTTTCAAACTACCTACATCAATGGCTTCCCTAGTGCCTACAGATGAAAGTTCAAAGGTGATAAATCAGGATTTTGACTTTGGACTTTCACCCTGCCATGGCACAGGTACAGGCTCTGAAATTAGCTTAGTCCTAGGAGGAACTCTCTGCCAGCTGGGGTGCTGGGGGCGGAGATTTACTCCCCTCTCCTGACTCCAGGGCCTCCAGGGCCCAAGCCCTCAGCCCTGAGCGCTTCCCACCAGGCACCAATGGCGATGATGTCTTTGGATCACCAACAACCCTTATCTCCAGCCTTTGCACCAAGTGTAAGGACTGACTATAAACACCAGTGGTTAACTAGGAAAAGCTCAATCAATGCTAAATTACGACAGTTATCAAGCACAAAAATAGGAAGCTGAAGTGAAATCTTGCCATTTACTGTGGCTTCCCCAAAGTCTGCAATGACGTGTCAAGAAGCACAATAAAGGAAAAAAATCTAGTAGCTTCAAACCATAGAAATCCATGAGGAGTCAGATTCCTGGCTTGTGATATTTGATCTTGACCCTGTCCTTTATTTACCACAGAAAAGCAAAGTTATATGGAAAATAAATTAAGAACAATCTTAAAAAGCCATATGTTACTGGAAACAGGAGACCACTTTTTTTCCCTCCCTTACTCTGCCCACCATCTAAAACACTGCAGAAAAATAAAAACATCTTGATTTAGAAGGTAGCTCTCCATTCAATTAAGTTGCAAATGAGCAAGGAAGAGACATATTCTAACAAACACAAGGCCAAAAACAAAAACACAGGGGGGGGGGGAGAAGAAGAAGAAGAAGAAGAAAGCACGCTTTTCTTGGATTTTAAAGAAAGCAGGGCCAACAAGACACAGGGAGCAACAGTGCCACCAAGTGGTGACAGCACCCTAAGTCGCCCTCCGATGTCTAAACTAGTGGTCTCCCTCAGGACAGCAATCAGAGTCATTGGGGGGAGTTTAAAAAGAAAAATCGTGCTCAGGCCTCATCGTGAGGCAGAGAACCAGAGGGACAGGTGCAGCCACACTTTAAAGATTCCCCCCAGCCGACCTGGGTGCACAGTGACAGTCGAGAGCCAGGGATCAAAACAAAAGGTGTCACCACAATGCTCAGTCTCCCAGTAGAGTTTTACTTGTAGTTATTCTGCTTATATCATCCACCGAGATTTCCCAATGGCATATAAACTCTTGAAAATGTGGCTATGCACGACACAACCAAGTCATAGTCAGACAACAGGGTCTACATTTTCACAATGATACGAAAGAGTCATTATAAAGGTTCAGACGGTATTCCTTAGTTTTGCTATTACTATTTACACCTAATATCTAATCCAATACACTTGACCTTATCATAAAGTAGGCAGATTGATACAGTCACACTCACAACACAAAAACCCTTAGAACTTGAGTTTCAATGGGCTATTTGCTCATACAATGGGTTTCAAATCAGTAAGTCTTACCTATGTTAGATGGGTTTTCTTCTTTTCTGAACAAGACATATGATGCCTGAACACTTCTACTGTTGTGGAAATCCTTAAATGCACCATGTGATCTAAAATGCTTAAATGAAAGGTATTGGACTGGGACTAACATTGCTCCTTGGCATACAGAGGTAAGTAAAGGGGCCTTTCCCATCCCCTAGTCTAGGGTTACCTAAATAATTATTTCTCAACAAAAAAGAATGATCTTTTGTATGATACACTAGGAGGAAAAACTGTGGAGTATTTCTACTACCAAGTATCTAGTCAGAAGTTCATTGTCAGCATTTTTTGCAGGCCTGACAATCAAGTCAGAGCCCGCAGCCAAGAAAACAAACACCGCACACTCTGAGCCCTCGCTGCCACCCAAGGGACAAAGCAAACCCAGAAAATAAAACTGCAGGAGGGGGCGGGCTGATAATGTGCCTGGTTTCACTTGGCACATTATCAAATTTTTTTGTATCCCTGTCACCATGGGTTTTTTTTTTCTTTTCTTTTCTTTTTTTTCCCCCCACTGTGTTTTCCCAGCCAGACTAGCTCTGCTTCTCCAGGCAGCACAAATCTTCTCCAAAAAATGTCACTGATGACCCAGATTTGAGGTTTGTGACACTTGGGAGACTCCTTGAGTCACCTAGAATGAATAGAGCAGCAGAGCGGTGCACAGAAGGAGCAGAGGGGCTGGGCTGGATGGACCACAGCCACTTGCTCTAAGCCCTGGCTGCACACGGGGGACCAGCATCATGGGCGAGCCTGTGAGGAGGGGAGGCCCTCGGACGCCCCCAGGCTCACTGCATCAGCACCTGCCTTTTCTCGCGATCCCCCGAGGACTCCAAGCGCATGACAGTCTGGGAAGTGCTGTTCCAGACCATGCCCTGGAGAAAGCCACTTCATCTACAGCTGCGTGCACACCTTCATCTGACAGACAGGAGTGCATCGGCCGCCTTTACGTTCAGCGCAGGCCTGTGGCAGCTCTGCAACAGCAGGGAGGCCCTGAAAACCAGAAGCGGCTGCTGTACAGCCACCAACATCACTATCCTCGACCCAGAGGAACGATTCTGTCTGCCCTCGGCCACGCTCTACAAAGCAGGCTGTAGCGTACCCAACCTTCAGCAGCTTTGCCCTGTAAGAGATTTAATGGAACCCCCATAACACCACCCTCTATTGAGTTTATAGCTCCCGAAGTACGACTCTTTCACATACCCAGCATCTCACAAAACTTTCACCCAGAGAACCCATTATACAAAGAAGAGAAAACACACATCCCTGGGGTTTCTGCGGCAACAGTCAGAAGTGGCCACTTCAAACTTAAAGCATCACCTAAGCCTCTGCTTTAACGTTCCACTTAAATGCTGCTTTTAGCATTCTACTTTATGATCCACCTCTGTTCATCTTTTGACAAAAACGCTTGTTTCACCAAGTCCCCAAAGACACACTGGTGATTCCCCCATGAGTCATGTATTTTCTCACCTCCTTCTAATGATGCTGTGCACCTGCCCTACTGGTTGAGAAGCAGAGACCTACCCCTCTGAGGTTCAGAATGAAAACCATCTCTCCCAGACTTTGCTAACTTCAGGTGGAAATTCGTGCAAAAGACCCACTGAACTCTGTTGAACTAAGAAAAACAAAACAGCCTGGGATTTGGGGATGTTTGCATTGGTCCTACAAGCTGGTCCAGCAGGATCATTTATAAGTATGGTCTCTATATAAGTAAATGTCTAAACTGCATACCTACTTGAGATACATCTCTAAACATTAAAATTCAGATTCTTCAATTTAATTATTTCACAGGGATTTTGTATACAGAAAGTCATATACCTCTGAGTAAATGACAGGCTGATTTTGAGACAGTATTTGCCCAGTCTAATCTCTCTACCTCTATCCACAATATCCGACTCCCTTTTTTCCTTTTTCCACTATATTTACTTGGAGCCACACATGGTTTTTAAATTACTGGTGGTTTCTTTTGTTAGTGTTTTCCAAGTGGGATGAAATGCATGGGACAATACAAATCTCCCTGCCTCACTTTTTAGCTTGAATAAAGATTAAAGGTTTCCTGTCTAACTGAAGTTCGTACCACCAGAATATAAACGTAAAACAGTCCCAAATAGACACTCTGAAGATCCAAAACACTTTAAAAGCACTGTTCAGTGTTCCTTACGAGCACACTTGTATGTCCTTCAGGTCGAAGTCAGAGCTCCAGCTGACCAAGGTGACTGGCAGCTGACACCTGGGCTGCCCACAGGTCCAGCCACTAAGGAACAGACCTAGTGTGGGTCCAAGCAGTCCCAGACCACCGTGGAGGACGCTGCCATCTCAGCACCTTAAACATGGGGAGCAGAAAGTGACAGAGGATGAAGATGCCAGATTTGGGAGAAAAAAATTCTCAGACACGAGGAAATCAACCTCTCTCCCTGGCACGCCCCCATCCCAGTGCTAACAGGAAGCGCGGGCGGGCAGCTGACTGAAGGCAAGGCCATACGTTAAAACGCTCAGAAATGTGTTGGTGCCAGGCCAACAGGGAGACTGTGGGTAGAGTGAGAAGACATGTCCAACAAATGCCCACGGGGACCCTCCCATGGGAAGGAGTTCCACAGCAGGGACACGCACGGAGGCAGGGCCAGCCCCAGGGGGTCACGCTGTCATCTCTGGCTGCAGTCTTGGCCTGGGCATGAGCTTTGCGACACAGATGCATGAGCTCCACTCCCGCGCCTGCCACCCACTAGCTCTGTGGACTGGGGAACATGATCTGAGCCACTCCATGACTCAGGTCCCTCATCTGTAAAACAGGCGTGGTAAAAACGCCGTCATAAAGCTGACTGGGAATGAAAGGAAACGATTCATGTAAAGCCCCTGCCATAAATAAGGTCCCCATAAGTGATTATTATTATTATACCAATTTAGTCTTAAGTGGTTTTATTCTCTCTTGTCTCTCTCTCAAACACAGAGTAACTAAATACAATAAAAACATTTAGACAACATTTCTCAAGTTCAGTAAGAGAGCAGAAAGGACAAGTGTCTACAGAGAAACAGGAGAAAGAGGACGGAGTTAAGAAATCACCAATGAACAGATGTTAAGTTTGTAAGAATCTGGGCATTTTACTCGCCATCCTTGAGAAGTCAAAAAGCCTGTATAGTCAGGAGGAACCTGATGATAAAGATAATGAGTAAGTAAATGCTAGAGTACGTTACAAGGAGCTAAGCGCTGAGGGGAAAGCTCGGGAGGAGGAGGGTAGGGATGTCTGGTGATGGGAGGGGAGGTACGATTTGAGACAGAGTGGCAGACAGCCTTTTTGAAAACGTGATTTTAGGCAATGCTCTGAAGCAAGGGAAGCAGTTAGTCACGGGAATACAGGAAGAAGAGCCCTGCAGGAAAAAGGAACAGTCTGTGCAAAGGCCTCAGGTAGGAGGCTTGTGTGTGGTGAGGCTGAGGGGCCCTAGCAGGAGTCTCTGTCAGAGAGGAAAGGTGGGCGACATATCATGACAGTCGCCTCGCGCTGCCTGGGCTCTCTCAGGACGCGTTCCTGACAGCAGCTGAGAAGCTGGGGGCCTGAAACATCAGTGATGATTATGGACTAGGAACGGCGGTGATGGTATCTATGCACGGCCTGGTTGTGCTCAGCGCTTTTATCAATTACCTAAGGACACAGAGAACATGTCTCGTCACCTCTCCACAGCTCTCCACAACATACTGATCACGGGGCTCATGCTTCAAAATCATCCCAAATGGACTGGCTGAGACCGAGGCTGTGACACTTCACAAATACAAACTGCCTGAAAAAAAAGCTTTTTGAAAATGTTTTCTCAAGTGCAGCTAGAAATCAGTTTAATTTTGAAATAAGAGTTCATGGCAAAAGGGACAGCATACGTTGAGAGTGAAGAATGGGAGATATAACTACTTAGAGCAGAGACACGTGCTGAAGGTGACCCTGCATGAAGAGATGAAGAGGACAGCGGCCGCTCAGTGTGAGAGGAGGCTCCCTGCACGGGCTGGAGACTGAGGGAGCGCGCAGGTTCCTCAGGGGCGGAGCGGGCTCAGATGACCGGCTCAACACGAAACGTTGGCAGTTAGCCCGAAGAGGGGCATTAAAGCAAGCAGCTGCTTCTACAACCTTCTGCCATCTGAAGAACAGGAAGTGGAAGCAAGTGTCTTCTGTGTGGCTTCAGAGGCCAGAATGGAACCACAGGCTGGGGATTCACGGGGCAGGATTTGGCTCAATTTAAGAAAGTTTGTTTGAAAACTTAGGACTGTTCTAAAATGAGACAGGCTGTTTTACACAGTCATCCATGGCCTAAATACATTCCCAGCCACCGCACCAAGCGTTTTCAATGCAGTATCATTACACATTATACATTTAATTACATTAAATACACGATCACACTTCAGTCTCCACAAGGACTCCCTGTACAGTATAGCTACAGCAATGCTGGGGCACTATTTGTGAACATCGAAACTCCACTTTGGCTGTTTTTGCTGTTCTGTTGTTTCAGCCACAAATCACAGTTCAGTTTCCCCTCCTGGGCTTCCCTCAGGTCTCTCCTCTCCACACCCTCCCCAACTCTGCCCACATCCCTCCCTCCAGCCCTCCCCTCAACAGGGCGTTGCCAAGGACCTGGGAGGAAGAGCCCTCTGCAGCAGGTGGGGCCCTCCACTGTGGCAGGGGAAGGTGGAGGCACGGCCATTCTGCCCATGTCACAGTGAGGGAAATCAAAACCCTAGCCCCTCAGCACAGTAGCTCCACTGAGGGGCTCCATCAGGCAGGAAGGAATGTGTGGACAGCATGGAGGCTCCATGGCGCCCCCATGTGGAGAAGTGGAGGTAAGTGCAGCTTAGGGCTGGGAGCACAGGGTGGGAGGTGACTTTATGCTGAAAACATTCTCTTCACTGACTGTCTTTCCAATCTTATCAATTCTGAAAGCTTTTAAAAAAGAGTCAGTAAAAACGTCCCGTTCTCTTATCTCAATCAGCATGGCAGGAGGCACAATCACTCCTAGGTCATAGGTAAGAAATGTAGACAGCTTGTTCTAGTGATGGGCTCCTGAGGTGAAAAGCTGGGATTGGAACGCAGTCCCTCTGCTTTGGATTTCAGAAGAGGGCCCAAAACGAGCTCTACGTCACCTTCATGACTACCTCCTACCCTCCCATGCTGCTCTGTGCTTTGCTACCAGTGTGTGAGTCACCTAGGGGCCCGGCCAGGTGGAAGCTGGGTCCTCTTTTGAGAACTCTTTTGAGTAGCATTTCCATCAGGGGATGGATAATACCAAGCGTTCCGTTCTCAGTTAGCAGGAGACCAGGGTTCTAGAGATACCTGTTCAGTACTCTGACCTCCGGGAAAACAATCCATTATCCCACCTCATTCACTCCAAGCTTTTGCCCAACTGTGTCAGCCAGCCCAGAATATACCAAAGATCCCTATCAATTACTAATATCATAAATAAGAATGCAATTTGGAGTTAACCATCTCTTGCAATATTCCCACGCTACACTGATGAAAAAGGAAAGCTTCCGAAAAGGGAATGCAGACACGAATTGTGGCTCTCTTCCTCCTTCCCTTTTCCAGCCTTTCTACCCACTGAGGTGACAAGAGGTAGCCCACAGCGCAGTCTACTCGCCCATTTTATCTCAGGTTCTCCGGGGAAGCAAACATTTGCCAGAACTTTCTGACTCAGGCCCTCAGATGCCCACTGGGAGATGCCAGCGATGGACCAGAAACTCGCCACCCTTCCAAACCCTCAGGAAAAGACAAGTGCTGGGGCGGGGCCTTCAGAAGCCACCAGCCGTTTCCTCAGAGGCCAGAGCTGCCGCCAGGAGATGGCCCATGTCACCCGGTTCACAAGTCCAGGATTTTCTGGTCGTCACCCTGGAAGACTTGGCTTAGAAGTCTAAAAAGGAGGGAACTGGGTCACACAATCTAGGCCACTGTTTTCTCCAACAGAAAATGAAAACTTTAAAACTAAACTTTCTAAATTGATTCAAATTGAGATAACTCAATTTTCTGAAAAAAGGTTTTAATCTCATTGACTTTATAAGTCCAGTCTTTCTAGTGTTCCTTTCCATGGGCCTTGCTGGGGAACAACACTACAGGAAGGCAAATACCAGTGTTCCAGTCTCAACAGAGGTAACCAAAATAACGTTATCACCGTACATTTGACATTCCTTCAGGTTCCCGAAGTACTTCCACCTGAATAATTTAATATAATTCCATGAGAGAGGAAGAGCTGACATTACTATAACTGTTTTATGACTAAAAGAACTAAGTGTAACAGTGAAATTATATGATTTATGTCACAAAACTAGTTGAGCCCAGACCAGGCTCTTGTTTATTCTGGCAGAGGATTAATTTTTTTAAATTAAATATTAATGAGAACTCAGGGAGAAGGAGGGAAAGAAAGAGGAAGAGAGAAGAAACAAGAAAGAGGGGTGGAGGGTGAGAAGAAAGAGGGGTGGAGGGTGAGAAGAGAGGCGGGGGGAACTTAGTCAAGGGTGGGGTTCTCCCACAAGGCCGGTGCGTGGAGTGCAGCCTGAAAAGTCTCGGATTAGCCTGTGCTGCTTCCTGAGAGAGAAGCAGAAAGGTGTCACCGGACAAGAATGAATCCCCATTACAATCTGAGGAACTCAAGTAATCTTTGAAGGCCTATTTTTTTGCTTCACTTTTTTTAAGGAAAAGGTGGTTTTTTTGATTAAGGAACGTTAAAAAAAAGTAAACACTGTTGAAAGTTTATGATATCACTGTGCAGAAAAAAATACTAATTTTTGTCCAAAGAGTTGCATTTAAATTCATTTTTTACAATACAACTCAACATAAGACAGATTTCACATATTCTCCATTTTTTTAGGGCACGAGAAGAATGGGAGGACCCAAGACAGCCCTCCCATGACACCCGACTGAGGGACAAGTGCGACCAGAGTGCTGGGACTGGGGTATCCGTAAACCTCCACTTAGGCCTCAGAGAGGGAATACAGACAGACGAGCTTGGGAACAAGGAGAGACAGGAAGGAGGGAAGCGGGGGTGTCGGGCCAAGGCCCTCAACATTCCCGCGGGCAGGCGGGAGAGTGATCACAGAAGCTCAGCAGAGACGCCATTTTTAACACAAGGTGTTGCAAGCTGCTGAGTCCTGTTGTAGGTTTCCATGGAATTTGGGGGTCCTCTGAAAATAGTGCTAGGCATTGTCATTTGAACTTCTTAGCCAGGGAGCTTTAAAATCAGGGGATTATGACTTGAAATCCCATTTCACCTCTTTTTCCACCAACAAAATTTATTACAGGTAAAACTCACGTCAGAATCTAGCAATTTTCGAGGTGGGCCTTACCTTCATATCTGCTGGGAGAATCACTCGCTTTCTGTGGGGTGGCCACTCGGAGGAATATCTGCTGCCTCCACGAGTGTCTCCGGGTCTTTACAGGGGTCCCACTGGTGTCACCAAGGTGGTTGGCTTTGGATTCAAAGTCCCTAAAATTACAAGACAATGGATTTATACCTTGGGCGGGGGGGGGGGGGGGGATGTAAACAGGTGTTTTAGTTTGACTTAGTTTTTTAAACACAGCAGTATGTTATAAATTATCTTTATAAAAGAAAATATAATTAGATAATTGCAGAAGTTTAACCAAATACAAAGTGGATCAACATTCCTAAAGGAATGCTTTCTTACAGGATGCTTTTCATAAAAAGGCTACAATTACATGCCCCTAATTTATTTCTATTGTAAAATATATTAAGAAATATCTGCTCGACAAACACTTGGCTTCCAATTGGGCCTCTCTTGGTGCCAATTCGTTATAAAGAGAAACTGCCTAAAGGGGGCACTCTCACCAGGCCCCAGTCTTCCCTGGCCTGTCTGTGGGAATATTACCTCAGCATAGGCCTGCATCTTGTCTCCGCACGTCACAAAAAATAAGTAAGTTAAATTACACAGAACTGTCAAGGCAATAATTATACAGTCACTTGCTGATGACTACTGTTTTAACATTTGTATTTTTAAAACTACAGAACAAAGTATATTTATCAATATACATAAATAGTATTTAATCATGGTAATATTCTCCCTGTTGGCAGGACAACTTGGGGAAGCCCTTATAATTTACAACTGAGTGTGTGTATGTATGTATGTATGTATGTATGTATGTATGTGTGTGTGTGTGTGTGTACGGGCAAAAGGAGGCTTACAGCCATTCATATGGAAAAGAATACAATAATTAATACATAATACAAGAATAAACTGTTCTGTGTACTCAACAACTGTAAACCTCCTTTTGCCTACCACACACACACACACACACACACACACACACCCATACCCACACACACACACCCAACTAAGCAAAAACTTACAGATCAGACATCCAGCCACATGCTCACTACCCACAAACTCAGCTATCGCTTAGAGAACTGGTTAAAACTCTCTTTAATGTTCTGAAATAGCAACATACTAATAAACTAATCCTCATCAAAATTAGGACAGGTTGACTATACATTTTTAAAAATAACATTCAGTAAGAAAAATGTATAAGAAAGAAGATACAATAGATTTAGCTAAGAAGATTTTTATAAATGGCAAAAGAACAGCTGAAAATCCCTGTACGTCTAACAATCCAACACTTCTACCCAGGCTTCAGATATCTAAATTAAACCCTACCTTTTTGTGTTCATAAAGTCAGAGGTGTTATTTTCATCTACAGGAGCCAGAAATTTTAGAAAATTTGGCACAGAGGAAGAAGAATGAAGTTTTTTCCTCAGGGCATTACGGTAGGAGATGCTGAGAGTTTGGTTGAAAAAAGAGTTTAGGATAAAGAAATACAAACATACAAAGTATAAAACAGCTCCAAAATAAAAGAAACATCTTAGTTTTAATGCTAAGAAAATTAAACCAAGTAAGAAATTAAAAAGTTTACAAATGAGATTTAACTTTCATTTTTCAGTTAGTAAAATTCCATTTTAAATGAATGGAGTCAATGAATTAGTTTAAGAACATCAGCCCAGTCAGTTATGCAAAATGAATAAATTCTAGAGATCTGCCATACAATATTGTGCCTAGAGTTAACAATACTGTGTTGTACACTTTAAATATTCATTAAGAGGGTAGATCTCTTGATAAGCACTCTTACCACAATAAAAGAAAATCAAAACAACAAAAATCAGTCCATCTTCCAAAATGACTCTTTCAAACTGGAAAAATAATTTTCCTAGATTAATGAGGAAGTTTCTTTTGTGGCACAAACTGCAGTGTATATGGTCAAACATGGTGTTGTTAACCAGTGTGTGCACATGTGCGTGCGTGCGTGCGTGCGTGTGTGTGTGTGTGTGTGTGTACTGGGGCAGGGGAAAGTAAAACTAAGTACATAAAAAACAGCAGGCCATCAAGACCTTTTGAGAAATTTTGAAAAAAATCTAATTTTGTGAAAATTAATTGTAACATTAAGTCAGTTCGAATGATAGACTGAAAATAATAAAACCAAGCGTGCACACACACACACATGTGCACATGCGGTGGCCCAGGTTGCCCCATTCAGCACATCCTCTCTGTGTGAACCTCCCAGGAAGACAAACGACACTGAACTTGCCATGCGAGTGTGCTCACCTCTTTGGCACAGCATTCCCACTTTGTTCTCCACTCGAATTATGTTTTAGGTACTTAAAAAAATTTGGAGAGGAGGCGGAGGGGTTAAGACGAGGTGGAGGAGCAGGAACTGAAGGACCTGAGACACTTTTAGACTCGTCAACGGGTGGATGATTCCCACTAAATAGCAATTAGAGAGAAAGTACCGGGGTTTAGAGGCCGAAGGCGGAACCATGGAGGTGAACACGGAGAACACGAAAGGGCAGGCAAGATGCTGACGCATCCGACTCTCACTGGCAAAGGTAGGTTTTAGTTAAGGAAAAAAAAAGAGTATTCTGAAAGGTCATTCCTGGTCATTTCCCACATATCTCCACACCCAAATGCTCTGTTTCTTTTATTCCCTTTATAGGAATTGACAGAAAAAAAAATTTTTTTAATTAAAACAAAAGCAAAGGAAAGCAAAACAAAATTCAGAGTTTTAAAAATACATCTCTCTTGAAAATGAACAATAACCTGCCTTGAATGTCAATGTCTCATTTCCTGTACGTAAGTGAGAAGAGTTCACAAGGGGTGAAGAAAGCAAAATAGGTATGTGTGAGGGAGAGACAGAGGGAGAGACAGAGGGAGAGAGGAGGGAGGAGGTGTTTCCCCATCCATCCCTCTCGGCACCTGTGTCCAGCAGGGTGCCCTGGGAAGCTGCGCCCCTCGGGCAGAGGGACATGCACTGCCAGGGACACTGACTCCCGCCACTTCTGCCTTGTGTGAAACAGCACACTTAGCAAAAGGACAAGCACCTCTAGACAGGAATGTGTGCATTACCACTGAAAATGCCAGAAATCAAGGGGCTGGAACACAGTGGAGAGGCAGAATAAAAGTGCTTGCCTCTCCACTGTGGGAACATGTGTGTACACAAGGCTTTAAGAAACACGACAAGAACCTCAGAAGGCCTTCAGCCATGCTTGTCTCTAAAATGTCATGTTATTAAACGTTAGCTCCTGAAGGATGGGGATCACGGTTGTCCAGCTGAATTCCAAAGAACCACCACGCTGTTTTCAATAGCTGACTGAAAACAAAGCTGAGAGACTCTGCTCATCCATCTAACCATCCTCTGTTTGAGGATGGTTAACGCTGTCACTTCTTCACCAGGAATGTGTCAATCCCCCCCTTGTGGATGGTCCATTATCTGTGCATGACCTGCACTGACACACATGTCCTGTGGCTCCTGTTGTCACCAGTCAGAGGTAGGACTGCAGGTTGGTGTGGCCCGACTTCATGTTTATGAGGTAGGGGACTGAAAATGGATTTTTAAAGCTATTTTTAAAGATAACTCTGTGCATTTATGGTCTCTCACACTTAGGGTCAAATGCATTGCCAAGGGACCCCAGAAGGAACAGAGAGAACTTCTGCTTCTATACTGCCTACCCATCTCTGTAACCAGGAAATTCCAATTAGAGCCCAATAATTAAAATTACTAAATCCAGTGAAAAGAATCTGGAACTCTCACACCAACAGAGATTTTAGAAAACAACTATCCCAATTTTGTCATAGGGAGATTTCAGCACCTTTGGCCAAGGCACGGCCAGTCCAGGACAGAGCTAGGACCAGGACCCAAGGCCGCCACAGCCAGCGCGGGCACCCACGTCGCCCCTCGTCCTCTGCTCGGTGAGGACCGCTACGCGTCTCAGTCCCATGGGAGAAGTGCTCCAGGTTTCCAAGTGAGCCCAGCACTCACCTGCTGGCCCACTCCCTACTCTTCCTCAAAGCCAGAAGCCAAGTTCCAAAGTCAATACTGCCTCTCCCACTGCTTGAGGAGTGATTCTTACACATTTCTGCTCAGTTTTACCTGCTGCTTCACAACACTTGGACCGGTTACTTGAATAAGTAACAAGTATCTCTCATACCTACGTTTCTCAAGAGGGTACAGTGGGAGGAGCCAGTCACTGCTTCAAGTTTTAGCTTTTTAAGCCAAGGGTAAAACCGGACTCAGACTTCTCTTTGACCAGTAAACATGGCTGGGATGCACATACCTGGTTAGGAACAGGTATGCCCCAGCTAGTCTACTCAACAAAATTACATTTTAAACAAAGCTTACTTTCGTTCATGAGGCGTCTCTGTGCTCACTGAGTGATACCTCGTCAGTTTCCTCTGAGAGACCCTTGGGGACCCCTGGGCAGGCTCTGGAGGCTCCTGGCCGTCCACAGGGAAATGACTCAGGGTGTTCGCACGCCTTCGGAAGCCCTGCTGGGGTGAGAGCGGGGTGGGCTCTTCTGCGGGATGGCTCTCCAAGTCACTGGACAGGTCGTCGTCTGAGGAGCCGAGGAGCCTGAAGCGGCTCTCAGACACGGGCAAGGCCTCCTTCTCACACACAGGCGGCTCCTGGCAGCAAAGACACAGCAGATCAGATGCAACCCAGGAAATTGTGAGCTTCACAAATCTCGAATCCCGGAGGCAGGAAAACATTTCAATATGTAAGCACATCTGATTTTAATGCCATCTAGAGGCCACCAAAATACATAAGGAAATAAAAGCCCATTAAGTGCCTGCTTGTTAGAGCCAAAATGCTAACATGCGTGACAATGGGGAAACTGCCCAAATGCAAGTGTGAAGGACAGAAACCATAATATATTACTGTTCTAAGCAAAACCAAAACATTTTCCTCTCTCTAAAAAACACAACTGTACTATTGCTTATAAGCAGTGTACTAAGGGTTGTATAACTTGTCTGCACTGTTTAAACAAATCAAGTTCTTTTCTCTCTGCCAAGTGTATTCATATGCTACACCCACATTTTAAGGCTTTCTCTGAATTTGATCTAATGCTAAGGTTTAATGTGATAATCTTGAGGGTTCAAAATTATACCCTAGATTATTCTTAGATATGGAAAATCTCTCCCTAAGCACTTATTGTCACGATTCAAGGCCAATCACGTAACTTCTTTCTGTACTTCAATTTCCTCATCTATATAGTGAAAATTTAGCTCACTGGGTTTTAGAATTAAGCAGAATTATATAACTAAAAGTAATTTGTTCACTGTAAAGTGTTATGCAAATGGAAGTTATTATTTTGTTAGGTATTCAGTGAACTTATTGAGCAGGTACTCAAACATTTGTTGAGAATGATGACCCTATTTTAACACTGTAGGCTTTCGAGATACTCTTTCAAAGGCACAAACTACGACCGCTCAAGCCAGCGCTTAGCACTGCACACCCAGGAGCTGGTTGGCGGCCAATATATTTTTCTCAAATCAAAAAATACGAAATAAAAGGAAGTATACCAGCTTGTCTCTATTGAAACTGCTAGAAGGGATGAACAAATCAACATAAAATGAGTAAAAAGGAATGAATGCATCTAATGGTGGACTGGAGAATCTAAATGCTCTCCATTTGCTATATAATTGAGTGCCTTTTCAATGATAGGTACTGAGAATTTTAATTTTAAAAAATTAAATTTATGTTTATTGAGGGGAGAGATTAGATACACTTAATTTTGTAGAAATTAGATAGGAAAAGCTTAATTCCCAGCATACTACTAAATGATATTTTAAACATAACTAAAATTTTTTATTCTTAGGACTCTACAGTTCCAAAGATCCTTTTCATGTAAGGATTTTAAAATTTGTCTAAGACAATATACCACAGCAAACAATCTCCATCACACAAACCTGGTCATCTCAATTCTCATTAACATCCCTCCACCCTATGTGAAAGCGCTGACTAATCCTTCACTTAATTTTACACCTGACAGGACCATTTGGATGTTCAGCTTCTTTGAAACTCCTAGGAGAATAATTTATTGGAAGAGATCTATCTGCATTAAAGGTATACCTTTATAACAGTTTCTCAACCTCAGGATTAAAAAAATGCAAAGAACTGCACATAAAGATACACACATGATATACACAGGTGGCTTCTGAAAAGGTGCATTTCTCTTAGAATTACTCTTGAAATTCAAGCTATGTGTATATTCCTAGATATGTGTTTTGGGGAAGAATAAAAAACAAGCAAGACTTACTGGAAAAGTCATTTGAGTGACACGAACTTCTTCACAGTGTCTTTAGTCACACTGATCTATCTGAAACAGCTTCTTCCCTGTCCACTTCCACAGCTACGATTCCTACAGTTTCTTCAAGATTTAATTCAAAAGCATCATGGTCCCCCTCCCCAAGCGTCCTCTGGTTCCACCAAGCAAAAATAACTTCCTTTCCCCTCGCTCTTGTGACTGCTAACTTGCCCTGGCTCTTATTCAACCTCTCAGGGCTCCTATCAGACTCCGCTTGGTGCTGGTGTTACTTGTGCATCTGTTCCCTCTCCCCTACCGGACAAGTTCCTATAGGACATTCTGTTCATTTCATATATCAGTTAAACTACAATGTTTCCACACTGGAAATGAATCACAACCTAGAATCAGTTGAGAAATGAATGGAGGGCAGATGATGCAACATTCCATTAGATTTTAACTCAGAAAACCATACTCAGGAGACTGGAGTCTAGGGTCTTGCTCCCCAAACCAGGTTCACAGGCCACAGCATCAATATTGTCTTGGAGTTTGTCAGAAATTCAGCATTTCTGGCATCCTCCCAGGCCTAGGGGTCAGAATCTGCATTTTAACCATTAAAAACTTACCTTGGAATCTGAGAAGCACCCACCTGAGGTAGTGTTTCTCAACTGTGGACTGTAACCCATTAGTAAGCAGTGGTGTCAACTTAATGCTCTGCCGTGAACATTTTTTTTTTAATAGAAAACACCAGTATGTATTACCTGTTGTTTACAGTAAACATTGTTTTGGGAAATTGTAATTTTGTGAGTGTATATGTACGTGTGTGTGACCCTGTTGCAATGTTAAATGTGTTGGTTATGATCTAAAAACTTTGAAGCCACAAGGCCAGTGGGGATCTCAGGAGACCTTGGAGTCACTGCAGTAAGGGGCTGGCCGCCACAGAAATCCCCCTTCTCTTAAGCCGGAAGCCCTTGGAGGCAGAAGGAAAGCTGACTCCTCAACACAAAACCCAAGATCCACATTCTGGTAGCTCAAAGTTGAACCGACCAAGTTTAAATTACGTGTATGCTTCAACGTCTAGTAAGGAAGAAATTAAAGCGAGGACACAGGTTTGTTACCAAGGAGAACCACTGGCTTGGTCACTGCCACAAAGCTGTGCCTGGCAGCAGATTCGAGGGCTGAAGCTTAGTTGCTTGTTTGACTAAAACAGTAATGTTTGATTGTAATCACACAGCCAGCTAGAGGAGAGTTAGTTTCAGGAACTGAAGTTGCATACTTCTCACAATTCACAAACCCAGTCCTGAGGTTTGCCCAATTTCAATTTTTAATAGTGGAAAATCTACCAGGCAAAGAAATCCCTTGGGGGCTTTGTGATAAATCAGCTCTTAGTGGTCTAAATTTGTGATCTCATTTCTGTTTATGGAATAGCCATTGGCTTTGCTATGCAAAACTTTTATGTAAGTGTAATTGCATGACCAGCCTTCCTCTGGCACCATGGAGTCTGGAAGCACCACATCTGGCCTCTTTGACCCTTTTGATGGGCCTTGTAGATAGAAGATGAGCAAGATCTATTCACTGGCTTCTTAAGGATGTCACATAAAGAAAAATGTGCTTACTTTGTTGGTGTTGCTTAATGTACTAGACGCGGAACCGTCCAGATCCAGACTGGCAGAATGTTCCTGAAGGCCTCTGGCTTTATTACCCTGCAGAAAGAAAAGGCAGTTGAGTTATGACCCATGAGGCCTCTCTGCAAAGCCATCAGCTAGAAGCATCTTGGTTTAGTTAAATAAACTGAGAAAAAATGCATCTCCTGAGAAATGCTGCTGAGCACATGCGTACTTTAGGACAATCAACATTTCTGTCCTTTTGTTTTTATAATAACACACCAACCTAAATGCTCCAAACACCTTGTGGATTAGTTAAGAGGCAGGTTTAATAGGCAGGAAGAAGAGACAGTTTATCTAAGAAGAAAATCAAGTGCTAATGAAAGCATGCTCCATGACTCTCTCCCAAGTCACAAGCCACTGAGGCCTCCACCTGTGTGATGCTCAAACAATATTCTGCCCACATGGGAGCTCTCAAAAACAGCCACCCCACCCCAGCTTTGTAAACGGACTGTTTTTAATGCTCTCCAAGGATGAAGCAGAATTCTCAGAAATGTCATCAAACAAAATAAAATTTAACTTTAAAAAAATACAGCATGCTTTTTAAATGGAGTATGTCACAAAATCCAAAAGTACTGTAAGAAGATGTTGCAAGCTCCAGAAAGGTTATCGAACTTCGATTTCTGAAAAGTGCCATCAAGGGTACTTATATTCATTGCGGGGGTTTGGGGGTGAATGAATTGCTTTAAAAACTCCCACATTGTTGCCTATGTATACTTTCTATTCCTACAGAGCTGCAGTCCACAAATTTTTCTGTAAAGGGCCAGAAAACAGATCTCTTATGCTTTGTGGGCCTGTGGTTTCTATGGCAATTACTCAACTCTACACATGAGCAGCCTCAGACAACCAGTGAGTAAATAAATGTGGCTGTGTTTCAACAAACCTTTATTTATAAAAACAGGAGGTGGGTAGTATTTGTCCTGAGGGCTGTAGTTTGCTGACACTGCTAGAGAGAGTTCCAGGCACAGAACAAGACAAGTTGACTGTAACTGGGTTTTTAAGTTGTACCTAGCAACACTAGGGAGAACGGAGCCCACACTTGGGTGCATCTAATCTGTGCCCTTTATAGGAACCAGCCAATGAAAAACATCTTTTGGGGAGACAAAAATTCCATAGGATTAACTATATACAATATAATACAAAAAATGTCTTTAACCTAGACCAAGTTAAAACTGAACTTAAAGTGTAGATAGCACTGTTCAAAGATTGAAAGGACATTTAAAAATATTTCACCTTCTTTACTTTATGATGAGCACTGACAGAATAAAAGCAACAAATCAAATTTTAAATTCTTTTAAAAAGTGATTTAACTTCAATTCAGAGGACATATGCTACTTACCCGAGACAAAATACTTTCCAAAGACTCTGTTAAAGATCTCTTTGCTTTGTTTTTCAGCATATCAAGCTTAAATCGAGTGGCACTAGCTGGTAATTCGCTTCCAATATTCTCTGCCGCAATCTGTGTTGCCTAAAAAAGTGAAACAATGAAAAGTTAATTTACTTACAACCTCCTTTCCCTTTTCCTTTTTAAAGGAATGAAAAATCTCTTGGATGCATCTTTTTGATTCCAGGCCACTATTCTACCTGTGACCTGGTTCACCTGCTCCTTGGTGACATGGCTGCAAGTCTGAACAATAGCTGTGCTTCAAAGAGTTGCTTTGGCTGCTCCAAGCAAAATAAAGAAATGTGCTGGGAAGCCAATCAGTTAGCAAAGCAGTTTAGAGCCTGTGCTCTGCAGTGGGATCAGAGACCCGTCATGCACTCACTGGCTTCGGGCAAGTGACTTAATTTCTCTGTGTTGCAATTTCCTCTTCTGTAAATTGAGCCCAACCTCAAGATCTAATTGTGAGGCTCTGTTGTGAGATTAAAACAGGTAAAGCCAGTAGAGCACTGAGCGCAGCTTCCAGTACAAAGGTAGCAGCTATGATTAGCTTTTTTAAAGGAAAGTAACAACTTACCTTTTGGGGCATTTTGGAGGATACAAGAAAATAAATTTACCAACCGAAGAATCCATTCTCTCTGCCTATGCCCATCTCTCCATTGCTTTCTCTAGAGCTCTGCCTCCCCTCCCACCTATTGACTCCATCATGCCTGTTGCTCTCCTCTGCCACCGAGCTTCTCTCCCTTAACTGACCATAATACGAAACTGATGACACAATGGCGTTTGTTTGCCAGCTGCTAAAGGAAGTGTAACGTTACTTATTAACAGACAGGCATATTTTCAAAAATACCTACAAAACCCACAGATGAATTGCTTCCTACTTCTATGAATTGTTACCTGATGGTTTTACATAACCCGGGTGCCCCTTTGGCCCAGGTAAGGCTTTGTGGGTGTTGAGAACAGTGAGGACCATGGGCTCTGGAGCTCCATGCCCAGGTGAGATGCTTCTTTGCTCTCCCCAGCTACGGCCTTGGGCAGATTGTTACCTGCTGCCTCTATCAGCGCCTCTGCCTGCAGACTGAAGATGCACAATGAACTCCCCTCACAGAGCAGCTATGAGATTTTAAATAAATTAATACACATTAAAGCACTTAAAACATACCTGACTCTCAATAAATGTCATGATTAGCTATTTTCTCTATTTGCTTGCTACTTTTAATATAAAAAATTACAGACATATTTGAATCACTCTCCTTCCTCCATCTGCAGAAATAACCCCTCTTGTGAATTTGGTGTTCATCCTGCCAACTCACATTTTGTACTTTCATATATGTATGCATCCATAAAACATGTATGTTGGTTTACATGTAGTTGAAACTTTAAAGGAATGTATCCTCTTGTACATACCCTTCTGTAATTATCATTTTCTTTCAGTGTTGTTTCTGAGATTTATCCACGTTCACAAACATTCTTTGATGAACTCACTTCAATCCCTGTATAATCATAAGTTTACTCATATTCCTGCTGTTAAACACCGACTCCCTTTTTTGCTTTTACAAAGGAGACTGCAGTAACCTGCCTTGTAATAGCTCCTTCTCACACACGTGAAGGCTTTTACAAGGCAGTTAGGAATGTCCTTGCTGGGTCACTGGGTCTGCCTATGCATCTTCAGCTGCACCAGATGCTTCCAGATTTCTCTCCCCTAATGGTATCAATTCATATTCCCACCATCAACATATGAGAGTTCACCTTTACGTGGCATTGTCAGATTTTTAAATTTCTGCCAGTCTCCTGGGTACAGATGATCTCTTCATTTACCTTCCCCTGATTCCCATTGCAATTACGCATTTTTAAATTTTAGTCAGTTATTTGCTGGTCAAAGACCTTGCATCTTTTTTGTCATGATGAAATCCTAATTCACCGATGAATGTTACGCATTTTTTCAATGCCTAAAAGAAAAACGGTTCTGATAAGAGCTACATTCAGCTTTGTCCAGTCACCTGGAGTTTTACTGCTATAAGAATTTGCACATGCATTAAAAGAATGCCTTAGCTTAGAACTTCAAGAAGGAAACTGTCACTTCTCTTTGTGTTTGCACTGAGGACACTGAGCATACTCAGAACAAGCCATACTTGCTTGCTGAGGAATGGATGCATGAGCAATGATCACCAGGTTGGCGCAGGAGAAACATACAACACCTGAAATAAGAGATACATGTAACAAATTCTAAGTGCCTGCTAAATATCACTCACCGCAGACAGGGGCCTTGCGAGCTGCACGTGATCGGTGCAATCATTTACCAAGAACAAGAGCCTGCCCTGACGTGCGGCGTTCTCCAGAGCAAAGGGAATTAGCCACAAAACGCCCTCCCTGGGCTGCCTTTGACCCGATACCTGTTCACCCACAAAGTTAAGAAGCTGTGGAATTGCTTTCAAACTTGTAACAAAAGTTTTCATAAAACAGAAGCGTTTACAATGAATTGTTTTGCTATATGAAGAAAATATAGGCTGAAGGACTAGTAGTGGGTAGTAGATCCTACAGAGACAGAAGAAGAACTGCGCTTGTGTTTTCCGTCTTTTAAACCTGCCATCAGAATCTCTGCACACTTAATTCAATGCTTCCTCTGCTCTCTTCTCCCATCTCATTTTTTTGTCTGACGTCACAAACAAAATATGATTTGAAAATAATTCACATTTAGGAAATAACCCATGTTTATAAAATAATGCACATTTAGAAAATAACACAGTCCTTGCTTGTTTTAAAATAAACATCTAGAAGTTTCTCCTTTGAAGGTCATGCTGGGGGCGCCCAAACACATCTGGGGACCCGGGCCACTTCATTATGGGCACAGACATGAGCCTCTTCAGTGACTGAATGTTTAGAAACCTCGAGAGAAAGTCCTGCCCAGGTGCCACTTCTGCGTGGTAAGGCATTTTCTCTTTTACTTTCAATTCTCTGATATTTTCATGTGAAAAAAAAAACCTATTAAATAAATACATTTCTCCACTGGACTAATCTATGCCCACATCATAAAGATACTACCCTATTCCATAAAAATGAGTTAGCACCTAGGTCAAAACTTTCCATCCACCCTAACTGCTTTATTCCCCTCTAGCAGTTACAAATCATTTCAAAATTATCAATTTCCTGTTGGAACAAGTTAGGGAAAAAGTCAGATCAAGGAAAAATTATTAGTGCCCAAAAAAGGAGGGGGAGGGCAGAAGCAATGGAAATAAGAAAAAATAGTTGAAAGGTAAACTAGAGAATTAACTGAAAACTTAGACTGGGTGGCCCATCCACAAGTGGGTAGGAGGAGCAGAGAACTCCCACACCATCTGAAGGATGCAGGCCAGGAAGGGAGAATGTCAGCACACGAAGGCCAAAGGCCAAAAGCATAGATAGTGTACCGGAATTAGTGTCACTGCTGAGGGACCCTATAGTTGGCCAACGAGATTAAAAACACTGTCAGACACTATACATGAGCTCTGAGAGTCCAGGAAAAGCATGTGATTATCAATGCCAACCGGCAGGTAGGAACCCAATATGGAGAACTGCTCTGTGTGTACCCCAGTAAAACCGCATCTTGGTCAGGTTACAGGAAAGCAAAGGGGACACGCTCCACACCAGGCCTCCTGCCAGAGCCACAGCTCCACCTCCACCTCCACCTCCACTGTGAGGCAGAAACATCTCACCTTTTCCAGGGCAGCTGGAATATTCCCAAATTTTCCCTACATGTGTAACAAATGAAATAAGATACAAGACAAAAACAGGCTTCAGAGCTTCACAAAATCCTCAAGACTCTGTTTTATACAGTGTCCTGGTAAACTTATGTGAGAGAGAGAGAGAGAGACAGACAGACACACACACAGCGCCATACCTGCTTTGCCTCCCCAATATGGATGTGAACTTTTTGCTTCTCTTCATATAAACATCTCAGGAAAGAAATAATTAACTCATTCTCTCGCTGCTCATTTCTTGGTCTCAATTTCTTAAAAAAAAAAAAAAAAAGAACATATTACATTTATTTTCCATTGCCAGCAACACTGCTAAACCTTTGGAAATGCTAACGGCATCCATCTATCCCTTAACGAATGCTTTTACTCAATCATCTCACTAGGGGGCACCAATGATCCCCACAATGAAGATAATTTTTAAAGAGAGACAATGGAACTAGCCAGTGGGCCAGATTCAGCTTTTGACCTCTGATGTCCTTATATCCAAAATAAATATTTCACAGCAGATAGAGGCATGGTCAAAATATTTAATAAATACTCTTGAAAACAGAAGAAAAGAACAAAATCTGTGTAAACACTCAGAGGTCAAGAGCCATTGTGACTGCACATTAATAACCTCTTACGGTTAGTGAAATGGAAAAGAGCAACTCGACCCAGGGTCATGGTACCACACGTCAAATGTGTTCGTCATGAAGCACTTTCTGGAAGCCCCACAAGGCATGCACTTCCACGCATAATTTCATGGCACAGACTCAATTTTGTTTTTCTATTTTAAAACTTTTCTCCATGTCTTTTATTTTTCAGGCAGGGTGGTGGCAAAGCACACGGAAGCAGAAATGAGGACATGTCGGTTCTAGGTGCTGCCTAGCACTGCGACCAAAGAGTCATTTAATTTTAGCTTCCTCCTTTGTTCAATGAAGATCGTGCACAAAATAAACTCCCAGGTCTCCTCCAGCTCCCAAATTCTTTGGGTTTGAAATTATCACTCGGAGTTCATTTTTAGAAGGCCATCTAATTTAATGATTATTTTTTCTGAATTAGAAGAAAACAAAACTGAATTACTCTGGAGATACACAATACTTCTAGTCTATAAACTTTGGAAATTCCTTTGGAAAATGAACAACTATCCATTGTCCTGCTCCTGGACCACTCTCCCTACTCCAAACTCCTAGCCTGCCCTCTAAAACAAAGCCGGGGCATAGTAAGTGGATCAACTAACTATACAAGCATCTGAGTTGGGGTCACGCTTTAGCAACCTCCTTCCTCAGCTCACTAAGGAACAATGATTCTACCCTTTGTGTCACAGGCTTTAGAAGTAAAGGCAGCACTAACCCAGACCTGACATCTGTCTCTTAAAGAAGAAGATCATTTTAAAAAATAAGTAGATTCTGTTATCCAAGGAAAAGATAGTGAATATTAGAAGGGATTGTTCTTATGGAGGACTTTCTGTTCTTTCAAATTTCAGATTTAAGGATTAAATATTTTAAAGGCTAGAACAGATGCTCTCAACTTGGATTCTAAGCCATGAATCTTAACATTATAAAACTGTATGTTTTATTCAACAAGTAGATTTTTCCAGAGAAAGGTCCCATCAGATCTTCAATAAAGGAAAGCGGTGGTCAACTGCCAATCCCAACTCAGTACTGCTGACCCTAGGAAAGCATTGAACATCTGTGAGTTTAAAAGCCCAGGGAACTACAGGAACTCTTATTCATTGTTGGTGGAAATAAATGGTAAAGCTACTTTTGGAGACAATTAGCAGCTTTTTTTTGCAAAACTAAACATACTCTTACCATACAATCCAGCAATTGCACTACTTAGCATTAACCCAAATGAGCTGAAAATTTATGGCCACACAAAAAGCTGCACATAAATGTTTATAGCAGCTTTTTATTTAAAATAGCCAAAAGTAATAAGCAATCCAGATGTCCATTAGTAGGTGAATGGATCAACTATGTTACATTTAGACAATGGAATATCATTCAGCACTAAAAAGAGCTATCAAGCCATGCAAAGACCTAGAGACAGGAATCTCAAATGCAAATTGTTAAGTGAAAGAAGCCAATCTGAAAAGACAATATACTGTATGACTCCAACTCTATGACATTGTGGAAAAGGAAAACCAGAAACAGTGACGAGTGAAAAGGTCAGTGGTTGCCTCGGGTTTGGAGGAGAGGGGAGGGAGGGAGGGAGGGATGAACAGGCAGAGCACGGAGGATTTTTAGGGCAGTGAAACAATTCTGGATGATACCCTAACGGTAGATACATCTCATTACACATTTGTCCAACCTGTAAGATGTACAACACCAAGAGTGAACCCTAAGGTAAACTGCAGACTTTAGTTAATAATAATGTATTATCAATGGTAACAAGCACCACATGTAAGCAACATGTCATTAACAGGGGGAAACTGACTGGGGTGGGAAATACAAAGATGGGAATTTATACAGGATCACTCTATACTTTGCACCCAATTTTACTGTAAACTGAAACCACTCTAAAGAATAAAGTCTAGCTTTGCCTAGTGTAGCTCAGTGGACTGGGCATCATCCTGCGAACCGAAAGGATGCCAGTTCAATTCCCAGTCAGGACACAGGCCTGGGTTGCAAGCTAGATCCTCAGTTGGGAGCGTGCAAGAGGAAACTGATGTTTTTCTCCCTCTCATTAAAAATAAAGTCATTAAAAAAAAAGAATAAAGTCTATTTTTTTTTTTTAAAAAGTCCAGAAAAGAGGAGTGGAAGGAATTACAGGAAGCTCTCAGCAGGCACGGGCTCCTGAGACTTGGCCCACTCTTTCTCCTCCTGTATCTTTTAATTCAAACTCTCAGTTACTCTCACAAGAAAAATGTATATTTTTCTTGGAAAATTTCTTCACAATCACTTATTTAAAAAATATCAAAAAAGGCTAAGAATACAGTAATAAGGAATAGCCTAATAATTTTCTTTCCCTCAAGATATACATGAAAAAAACTTATCCAATGGGCAGAAAATGAGACTACAGCTGAGCACAGTTGCCGCGCAGTAAAAACTGAAACCAAGAACCAGAGACGTCACGGGGCTTGTTAAACAGCACAGAGGAAAGTCGGCAAAGCAGGGAAACGGTACCATTTTCATGGTGTCATGCAAGATCACGACATAAATCCTCCCTTAAAATAACACAATGAGGGGCTACCATTCTATTGAGTTAAAATGATCAGCAAGCTGTCATCTCCCCCTACTTCCCATGTAACTTCACCACCCCCCTTAGTGGCAAATCATTATGTCCTAAAGGTGATCTCATTTTATAAACATTCATTAGTCAGACAAGTCTGAGAAGAATAATGGGGAATCAGTTAGAACATCACTTTGTAGTCAAAAATTAACTTTCTTGTTTAAAATTAATCCACAGCGTCGGACGCCAGGATGGTGGCGGCTTGGGCAGTGCCACTGGGGGATTCCGAGGGACTGCGAGCGCCGTTTCTTAATCAGGCGCCAGGTGCACAGGTGCATTCACCTTGTAAAAATTTCATTGAACTACATACCCCTGATTTGTGTGCTTCTCTGTGGTTAGGTTATACTTCAATTTTTTTTTCTTTAAAAAAAGAACCCTAACAAAACGATTAATTGCCTGTTAAGTAACAAAGTCGATTTTGTTTCATGTGTCTTAAGCTTAGCTCTATGCTTGTAAATTGGTTGTCAAAGTAATTAAAAATAAACTGCCACCACTGACTAATGAATACAGGATGCTGAGAAAGCCTGTGGTCTTTTGAGGAAACTACTTAAAATGACAATGCTCACTTAGACACTACATTCTGACATTTAAAAAAAAAAAAAAATTATCATCAAATCCTATAAGAAATAATTTTAAAATCATGGTAAATCCAATGACGTTGATACATATTCTTTACAAAGGGAAAAAATAGCTCCTCTAACCATTAATCTTTAACTGGTAAAAAGTCTTATTTAATCCACTATTAACATTTACTGAATACAAATCTACTTGATTTATCTACTCAGCATTAGTTCGGTCATTCCCTGGAATACACTCATTCAGATGAAGAGAATTAGACATTTTCTTCACTAGTCCTACTTCGGCTGAAAGGCGGTTTTCCACACTGAAGAGGCCCGGCTTGGCCCGGCGCCCCCAGCCGACGCCTCGGCAGCCTGGGAAGACAGCAAGACCCCGGGAGTCATCTCCACATCTGCCCCGTTAGATGTGTACAGAATTTTACACATTTCAAACAGATCATGAACAAAAATGTGGCTCTGTAGTGTTGTCATCATCACTAGTCCTCCTAGAAAGGGAAGGGCTAAGAGGCCCGGACGCCCATCTGGCACAAAATTCTCTCAGAAGCTCACAGAGGGCTTGTTTGCAGCAGTTATAGCTCCAGCTTCATCTGCATGATAATTACTCTTTTCTTTCTCTTTTTCTTTTTTTTAATCCTCACCCAGGGATATGTTTATTGATTGGAGAGAAGAGGGAGAGAGAGAGAGACAGAGACAGAGACAGAGACATTGACTGGTTGCCTCCCCAACCGGGGATCAAACTCCCAACTTTTTGGTGGGGGGAGGAGTTGCTCCTACTGACTGAGCCACAGGCCAGGGCTCTTTTTCTTTGTAATTATGTTTGGGTTGCATTTTATTTTGCATTAAACATTTATTTACAAAAACATGATTGTGTATGCTTTAATAATTATGTACCATTCATTTCAATTGGAATTCCGTTTGTCTTATGAAAATGAGCCGTTGGAGAGTTCTACAGAAATAAATCACCCTCCAGGAGTGACCGTATGAGGAAAATATTAGTTGTTCTATTTATGAGGATGCATGACACTGCAAAGCCATCTTTTTCTTGATGATCTTTTTGAAATGTATGATTTTCAAATGCATTAGCAGGCACTGCTATCAAAAAGGAAACCAATGTCTTTGTGTACAAAATGTTTTACAAAAACCACAAATAGTAACAGAGGGAATAATTCAGCAAGACAATCAATAAACCATTAAAAGGAGAAGTCCGTATCAAATTCCTATCATTCGAGGAAGAGCTGCACTGACGATGGTGGAGGATGAAGTCTGAGCTCGCCGTCCTGACCCAGTACATCCCCTTGGTCTTTAAACCAATCAGAAAATTACAGTCTTCTAGAACAACCCATAGAGGCCCCAGGATACTGACTGAACGTGCTTGTTTAAAAGTAAAACTGTGTCACTGCTCTTCTCTAAAGTCTCTTTGCCATAACTTATTCATTGTCTCAAAACTTGTACAGGTCAAAGAACATCTCAGAATTGCATCCATTAGAACTTCTCATTGCTACAGAAAAATACTTTGTGCATTTCTGATCCTGATTCATCACACTGGTTTTGGGAAAGCTACCTGGTGCTGTGTACACCGAAAAGAAAACTCCCATCAGAGGAGGAATATGCCTCTTCTATGCTTGCTGGAAAGATACTCCCCCAAGTGACTTGATAGCGCCAGGCAGGACGTGGGCCAATATCAGATGAAATGGCCCCGGCTTCCACTGTAAGTGCATTAATAATCAGAAGCAAATCACCATCTATTTATCCATTTATGAATTCCAAGTACAAACCACATTAAATCTGCCTAAGTGTACTGTATACTTAGAACTCTAAAGATCCTTTAAGGAAATAACAAAGTGGTATCTCTCAAGTAAATTCAGAAGAAAATAGGAAAATTTAAAGCCAGTTAAAAATCATGAAAATTACATCCCTAGCTATTTATGAAATTTAAAAAAAAGAAAATCTGCCTATGCTTTCCTTCTACTAACATATGCCAATCCTACTGAGGAAGGAGAACAGGGGATTAAGAGAACTTTAACAGGTGATTAAAAGAGAGATGATCCTTTCATTTTTCACACTAATGGAGACCAGACCACAGACCCTAAGTGTGCGGCAAGGAGCAAGAGCAGCGAGCCTTCCTGTGTGGTTTAGGGACTCCCTTACTAGCTGGGCCCCTGCCGCTCTCCAACCCAACAAGAGAGATATTTATTCTTTGTTCTGATGTGCTTTCAGCCCTAGAAAAATGCCAGAAAGCCACAGAAAATGCCCCTGGGCTACGGCAGACATGAAATTTTTGATGGGCTCATTAAAGATTCATAACAAACAGACGACAGGCATGCCAGCACGCACAGCGTGGTTTCCCCAAGACACGGCGCAGGTGAACGCAAGGACGAGAGCACGTTTCCAGGTTTAATGCAGAGAGTCCAGGAGTTTGGTTTTTGTTTTGTGTTTTGTTTAGGTTTGACATATAGTTCTAAGCAGACATCATCACCTAAATTTATTTTCAAAACTAAAAAATAAATAAAAGAGAAGAGGAACGATTAATGTTCAATTTCATACACAACCGTCGTTTCCCTCAACTCCTGTACTCCCGGCCACCATTCAGTTTCCCATGGAGCAGACGGGTGCTCAGGGACTGAAGCTCAGGCCTTCTGTCCCCAGACTGAGGCTCTTTCACGTCATCGCTTCCTCTCTCTCATTCTAAAACACTATTTTTAAGGGAGTGCTTCCCTGGTTTTGTTGTTTTCACATGAAAACCAAGACCTGATGTGAACCTGCAATTCTGACCTGGCCCCTCCATGGGGCTGTTAAAGCTTAAACCAGGGAGAACTGGGGGCCACTTCCTCAGGACCATGACAGCTCTGGTTTCCCATGTTTTATAAATAACATGTTACAGGTAAGTTGCTGCCTTTTCTTTCCATATGGAAAATAAAAACTCAAAAAGTTTTTTGAGTACTGTACCTGCACCTCCTCAAAAATCATTGCTTGCTCCTGATTAGTTAATGTTGTCAGGTGCTTCTGGAGTTCGAGCTTGGTTTTGGAAGAATTCATTCCTATTAAGAGAAAGAAAAGACAGGTGAAAATATATGTAAAAGTTATGAGGTGAAGTGAACACTTCTATACTCACTCCCTTTACATCCTTACCTACTTGCTTCAGGCGTTTGAGATTTTGTGAAAATCCTAATTAATAATGATGATGATGACAATGACAACTACCATTTTTTGGTTAAGCCCTCAATGTCTTAAATATCAGGCTTGCATCATGTCACTTAATACTCACAACAATCTGATGAAGAGGATCTGACAATCTCCATTTTACAGTTAAGAAGACTGAGACCCAGAGCGCTTACAGAATTTCCAGAAAACCACTGCCTTGAACTCTACCTCAGGTGTGCATGGTTCCAAACTACTTTTTGGCCACCGCTCCATGTTAAAACACCTCATATGATCAGAACATTGTCCTCAAAAAATCATAAATTCTCAAGAGTATTTACAAATGAACTCAATAACTTTTTTTTTTTTTAAAGATTTTAGTTATTTATTTTTAGAGGGGAAGGGAGGGAGAAAGAGAGGGAGATAAACATCACTGTGTGGTTGCCTCTCACACAGCCCCTGCTGGGGACCTGCCCGCAACACAGGCATGTGCCCTGACTGGGAATCGAACTGGCGACCCCCTGCTTTGCAGGCCGGCACTCAATCCACTAAACCACACCAGCCAGGGCTTGATAACTTTTCTTAAGGAGAAACAACTGCTACTCCATTTGAAAACTGACCAACGTTTTTCTCTTGCACGTTAGACTCCTTCACATAAAATTGAATCATGTGGCTAACAACATTCCTTTTTCCACCACTTGCTTATTAATAATCTTAAGACAATTTAATTGCTATTACAGAGGACAGTGAGAAAAAGTTATAAAAATAAAGTAATAGTTTTAGTGTTCGTCAATGTCTGATATTTCAGAAAGTTATTTCTCCACACATATGGGGGGGGGGTCGCAAAAGTAGGCTTATAGTTGTAATACAAATAAATAGTCCGATGATTAATAAATACTAATACAAGAATAAACTCTGTGTTTCACGTACTCATGACTGTAAACCTACTTTTGCCCATTCCTGTATAAGGTTCAAATCCTGTTTTGCCTTTTCTTGGTGTCAGAGGTCAATGTTACACATGATAAGATTTAGAATGAAAGTTACTTACTGAGCTAACTACCATGGATAAAACTGCTGTGCATTATAGACATACCTTGTTTCATTGCACTTCTCTTTATTGCGCTTTGAGGATACTGCACTTCCTACAAATTGAAAGTGTGTGACAACCTCCAGCAAAAGGACTACAACTCACTGAAGGCTCAGATAATGCTTAGCATTTTTAAGCAATAAAGTATTTTTAAGTTAGGTATGTACATTGTTTTTTTAGACATAATGCTATTGCACAACATAGTGTAAACATAACTTTTATATGCATGGGACACCAAAAACTTTGTGGGACTCATTTTTATTGTGATGTTTGCTTTATGGTGCTGGACTGGACTGAACCTGTAGTGCCTCCAAGATACTCCTGTATTTTTATTCCAAGGGCAGCCCTCTGCTCATCCACCTGCCACTCTCTTCTCCTCCTGAGAGCGAGCTCCTGGGCGGGGGCTTGGCCTTTTCCTCTAGAAGATGGAGACTGGCATGGATACACCTAGACAACTAAAAATGGCCAGGAGGGGACACCGCTCAAATCTGGAAGAGGAACTTGGAAATTATGCCTGTGTTACAGATGAGTTTGCTGAGGTCCAGAGAGGCCAGGGGATGTGTCCAAGGTCAGGGCCTGACCAGCAGTCAAGCCTGCACCCGAGCTCCTCCCTTCTGAAAGGCCGGGGCGAGGATGCTGGCCCCATGCTCAAACTCAGCTTCCAGGAAGTCCTTCTCGCCTGCCCACTTTTTGTTGCCAAGGAAACCTTAAGAGGTCACCACAAAAATAAAAACCAGTATTTCTTCAGTGACTGCTGTGCCACTTTGCTCATACTACAAAATCTTGTTTAATCCTCAAAATAATCCTTGAAGTGGGCACTATTTTCATTAACCCAATGTATAGATGAAGAAACTGAGGCAAGGTAAAGTCAAGTATTTTGTCCAAGGTCTTCAGCTAAGTAAGGGACAGAGCTTAGAGTCTGAGCCACAGCTGTGTGCCTCCCGAGATCACTCTTACTAGACACTCACTGTCTCCCTTTCACCTGGAGAATTAGGTCGTCTGACACATGACAGCTTGAATACCAAAGTGAATTAATTCACAGGTGGATGCAAGTCCAGAAAGGACAGATGGGTTTTGGCAGAGCAAATTCATGTGCTCTTCTAGCAAGATGTCAGGTCACAGAAGCCAGGGAGACAGACACTCGATTTTACTGTACTAACTGCTTAAATGCTGAATCAAAATAGTGTTTAAATCTATAGTAAAATAAGCCCTCAGTAATCATGAACTAAAAATCCTCCCCACATATGGACAATGTCTCTGATACAGTGTTAGCATCCTAGTTTGGACATACTGTGTTGTTTAATGAGACATTCACAGGTGGAGAGAAATCTTAAGCTCTAAGAAGAGTTAGACTAATTATACACTTCCAACAGTCTTAGGTGAACTCATGCAGTACAGACTATTCACATTCAGCAGGTGTGAAGAGAGGCTTCGACAAGTTTGACTATTGTCTTCAGGATGCCTTGGTCCATTCAGTCCTTCTTGCCCCAATTCAGAACAGAGGCAGCCCCACCGCGTCTAGTCCTTCAGTGCCTCTGGGATGCTTTCTGCAGCAAGGTGGCAGCACGCCCCACGGGATGCCAGAAGGCTTTTCAGGGAAAAGGGAGGCAAGGAAAAGGCAACCAGAGTCAAGGGCATCCCCAAACTACAACCCCACAGCCCCCTTGTTAGAGAGCCTGCCTCCAGGCAATCACTGCCAAAAAGCCCTTCCTAGGGGGAGCTCTGGTGGACAGCTCGGGTTTGTCAGAGGCAAATTCACTCAGAATGCAGAAGGAGATCGCAGTTCAACAGTTTGTTTTCTTTTTAGTGAAAGCATACATCATTCTAGTAATTCTGAAAATGCTCCACTAAACTTAAAAATAAGCAAAATGCTCTATAAATACTACTAGCAGGGGTACGCAATTCAAATACAGACCGCAGCACACTGCACCTTTTACATGTTACAAGGGCACGTTCCAGGGGAGGGCCCAACGTCATCAGTATGTACTGCATTTTTATTCTATTTCATACATTCCGGGGCATAGCGTGGCTATACCAATTAACAAAACACAGTCTTGAAGTCTTTCTTTTTGTGACATGTCACTGGTCCTCTCCCCAGTTTATGGAGTTCTTGGCCAGAGCATAAGTCCCTATTCGAACTACTCTTACAGGAACATGCAATGAGCTTCAATAAAGCACTTCATGGTACTGATTAGAATGCAACAGAGCAAAAAGCAAGGGCTTCAGATTGTTCATAAATAATTAGCATCTCCCTTGCGGAGGATGCCTCTAATAATGTGCCATCTACACTTTGGAAATGCTTCCCATGATGTAGTCAAAGGACACCTTCACCAGCCTAAATAATGGATGTTTTTACAATACATTAGCCTTGCTTTCTGCTTTGCTTAGATGTTATTAGGTAAAAGATGGATTAAATGATAGTCCACATCTACAGCTGCAAAATTCCTTCCGTAATTAAACTTTTCAGTTATGACGTTCTGAAAGCTAAGCCAGACCAGAGAAAGCTTTATCAAGTGGAACTCTGGAACCCCTCCAGTCCTCAGAGATCACCATCTGCCTTATCTTCAAGGCCAAAGTCACTGTTGGCTTCTTAACAAGCTCTTAAGGGACACTTCTGTCACTGTGTACCATATCTTGAAAACAACTAAGGAAAGGGTTAGTGATCCTCTCAGATGGGATCTCCAGCTAAAGCCCAACTTTTGTTGTTTCCAGACATATTTTGTATAATGTCAGCAAATAGTAACAACTAGAGAAACACAGTTAAAAATACTAATCATTTTTATTCATTTTAAAGGAAACTATAATGCCAGAAAATGAACCTTCAAAAACCTTAAGATGAAAGTTGTCAATTTATCTCACTTAAAAAGAGAAAGCAATACCATTTTATACCCATTAGGGTGGCTTCCACCAAAAAGGCCCAGAATGCAACAAGGGCTGGTGAGGTGTGGAGAAACTGCTGATGGGAATGTAAAATGGTGCAACCAACTGTGAAAAATATTATGGTAGCATCTCAAAAAACTTAAAGACAGAATTACCACATGATCCAGCAGTTCCAGTTCTGAATATATTCCCAAAAGAACTGAAAGCAGGTACTTGAACAGGAATTTGTATACTACCATCCACAGCAGCATCACTCACTAGAGCCAAAAGGTGGAAACAATCCAAATGGTCACCAAGAGATGAATGGATACACAAACTGGGGTGTACACACAGTGGAATATTATTCAGCCTTAAAACGAAATGAAATCCTGACACATACTACAACATGCATGAACCTAGAAGACGTTATGCTAAATAAATAAGGCAGATACAGAAGGACCAGTACTGTCTGAGCCTGCCCTATATGAAACACCTAGAGCGGTCACACTCATTGAGACAAAGAATGGTGGCTGCCAGGGGCTGGGAGGTGGGGGAGGGTGAGAGCTGGCACTTCCTCAGTTTCAGTTTGAAAAGATGAAAAGGCTCAGGAGATGGGCGTCGGAGGCAGCCGCGCCTCCGTGTGCGTGTACACAAGGCCACGGAGCCGTGCACCTCAAAAAGGCCAAAATGATAAATGTTATGCTATGTATATTTTTACAATTATAAAAATGGGGAATCCAATTTAAATAGTAATGTTGTTTTTCTTTACACCAGTAGAGCTTACAAGCATTAAATGGCAAACAATCAAATGTTTGTTTAATTTTTACAATAACATGGGTTGCTTAAATCTGGGATTCCCCTCAAAACCACACACAAAAATGTTTTAGAAATCCTCCCCTAAATGGAACAAAATGAGAAATCAAGAACAGAGAGGAATGGACCCCTCAACTTTGGGGTTTCCCCTGATGGGCATCGGGGCCCCCACCTCACTCGCACCTTTGGCCCTGGCTGCCCTCGCGGGAGAGAGAGAGCTGCTCCTTGCCTCAGGCTGACTTCTCACCCTTGTTCAGGAGGGAAGTCCCCATTTTGGGAGGGACGTCCCCATTCCACCCTGACTCATGTGGTCCTTCAGGCTCTGAATTTGCTCAGACCCCTCCAATTGTAAAAAGTCAGCTGGCTCTTCACCGCAAGGCACCACAGGACTTCTCCTGGGAGGGCAGCTTTGGTGGCAGGTGCCCGCTGGGGCTTTCCCACCTGGGTCTGACTGCTGGACTAGTTTATTCCTAGTTTATACTAGTTTACTCTTGGTCTTCTCTAATCCTCAACTTGTCCCTACAATGTGCAAAACAAATAGTCCCTTTATCTCCGACAATGTGGTGAGGACTGAATGGGTCCAAATATATGTGAAAGAAAGCACTTGGCGCAGTGCCTGGCACATCTTACATCCTCAATAAATAATAGCTGCAGATCATAACATTATGGTTTCTCCCTCAGTCAAATTTCTAGAAGTTGTAGTCCATTCTCAGTCACCACTTCTTTTACTCTTCCCCATTTGCTCCTCAGCTGTGACCTGTATTCTGTCCCCTGCACTCCATTAAAACCACTCTGGCAGAGGTTACCCATGACCTTCTAATCGAGACACCTCGTGGGAATTCTTTAGGTCTTATTTTGCTAGATCTCTCCGTAGCAGCCAATTTGACTGGCCACTCACACAGCCTTGATCATCAACTGGACCGGCTCTGCAACCTCCTCCCCCAGCTCCCCGCGCCCCACCCTCGGAGCCCCTGCAGGGGAAACGGCAGAGGGGGCATGGATTTCGACCTTCGTATCATAAGCACCTGGCACAATGCCTGACGTGGAGCACATTCACCGTGCGCTGAAAGTTCACCAACAATCCCAGTAACTAATACGAGGCTCTGTTCGGCAGAGCCTTTCAACAAATGCAGATCATCTGGTTTTCTGGGGGCCTTTAACTCCCGCCGTGTTGAAGCGTGCACGGTACCCCTACTCACCCTCCACGCGCTCACAGAGCTTGTGCAGGCCCTGCAGGGGACAGCCCTCGCACAGCTGGGCCGGCGCCTTCGTCTGCTGCACAGCAGCCACCGTGAACGCCTGCTTCAGGGTCATCATGATTTCATCCACCTGATCGAGGAGAAGGCCGTGGAAAGTGAGCAGGGCTGAGCATTCAGAACTCTGCGGAAAGACTTGGTATTTCAAGAGTTTTTGGGACTATTAGTCAGAGGTTGGTGGGTAATAATCATAACTGTTTGGACTATCATCTGAGAAATACTACCTAGATGCTCAAGGCTCTCAAAGGAGATAAGGTAAAAACTACAAACACAAATTACATACTGAGTGAAAAGGCCAACTCCTCCGATCAAAAGTCCAAAATGACATTTTTAAAATTGCTCAACCAGAGGGTACAAGCGAGCTGGTTCTTCGAAAATAATGAAAATGGAAAATGCACCACCAAATAAGTCTCAGATGTGTGCTAATTAGATATTCAATAGGCATGAAAGAATAGTTAAAGCCAAATAATGATAAGTCAATGAGACTGTGGTTTTGCTAAGGAAAGAAAAATGAGTGAGGCTGAAATTCCTTGTAGCTCAGGTTTCAAGGTAAGAAGTGCTCGTTCTGGCTTACCAGGGCTTCATTTGTGCACTGAAACACGTAGCAGACGAAATGAAAGCCTCCACCTCCTGAGGACTCTCGGCAGATAAACCCGAAGTGGTCCACGTGCCTAATACCCTGTTGGAGGTGGGGAGAGGGGCAACATTGAGCTGAATCCGCAGGCAGCATCACTGCCAGACAGGCAAGTGAAAACGCACACAGCACAATGGGATAGAGCGCCCTAAAATTATTTTTTTCAGATATTTTAAATAACTAAAAACATCTCTCAAATAGGATGATCAACACTGTTCTTCTAAAATGTTACTTTGATTATTCCCACAGTAAGAGAAGTAAGAGCTGAAGACTGGAGTTTTGAATGTTCATTTTAGTATTAAAAGGAAGTGGAGAAAAGCTGACACAGAAAAATGAGAACTTCTCTTAAGTATTAGAGAATAAAAAGCAACTTGGAAATCAAAAGCAGACCAGAGGTTAAGGAAGGAACACATCTGTACACATACACACACATGTGTACACATGCAAACATACACAGACACAAAGGTTAAAGATTTAAAATGGGTACTTCTAAAATAAATGGGTAAATACTGAAGTACACTGGTATGAAGAATGAGTCAAAAATTATAATCACAAAGAATAGAGAAGCTTTTAAAAATAAGATATTAAGACCAGGACTTTATCATAGTTTCTTAAGGTCTCTTTTTAATAAATATTAATAGTTCAGCTTGTTTTGAAAGTACCAGCTCAGAGGCACCTAATAGAAATAAGACATTGTCCATAAATATTAACATGTCTGCACCCCCTGACAGCGCCAGTTTGCGAGGCATGAGCCCTGTTCACTGGCCGTCCCGGCGATCAGGTGCACTGCAAAAGTGCACTCTGGGAAATCACAAAACCGTCACATGAAAAAGCAAACATTTCACATTAATATTACAAAAGAAGTAGCAGCAAAACAACATAAAAATTCAGTGGAAAATCTCACTTTCAGATCAAATATTTTCCAATAAATGGACCGCCACTGACAAGCTGGCAGGCATCTCAGTCAGCGCCCTCCGCAGCCGAGGTAAGCATACACAAGAGTTATATCTCGGGGGCGCAGGATTTGGAGACATTTTTCCTTTGGAAATCATTCCCTACTCAGTTTACTAAGGAACATTCTTTATTTTCACATTTTGGGGAAAAAAGTTCCCTTTTGAATCCCTAAGTAGATCATGTTATAAATCAACAATGAAATTTTCAACATCTTATTAATTAATGAGAAGTCAGAGTTTAAAAAATAGTGAAACAATAACATTAAGTGACTTCATATTTGTTAGGAAGATCCTGAGTAAAATTGGTGTAGCTCATTTATTTATAACTGATAGATTCTCCAAAATCTATGAAACACACCACGTTATCAAGAAAGAATTCCAGTAGACAGTATTCTGAGTAAAACAGCCTCAGAAATAGTCACTATCTATTATATTTTAAGGAAGAAGAAACAATGATGATTGGTAACCAAAAAAGTTATGAATTTTTGTAAAGGAGAAATAAGTATCTATTTAAAAACATGTATTTACGTGTATATATAAATATGTCTGCAAAACACCCGCACAGACAGACACATATACACCTAGAAATCATCACTGGGGAACATCGCCACCAATGATTTAAAAAAATAAAAGGTAGACCTATTTTCTCCAGGTTAATGTTCCTAAAAACAAAATTCTTAATTTCAATTACATTTATATTTTGCCTTAATATACCAAAGCAAAGAAGAAATTCAGTAACACAAATCAAGTGCTTAGAACACATACATCTTGTGATCTTTAGCACTTCTGTTGAAGGACAGATACTAAAATAATTCATTAAACATTCAACTGCAATTAAGTCAATACCCCGTCTCCATTTACCTGAGAGCAAAAGGAAATCTCCTTAAAATTTCTCTCCAATGCTATTTTTTTGGTGTCAGGGCTGATGAGGTAAACTTCAGATTGACCAATCTTAAAAGACAAACAAAAAAAGCAACCAGCTTCTCATGAAAGTTGAATTCAAATTTATCACACAAACTTTCTCATTTCATGACCTATGAAAATAAAGAATAAAAGGGGCAAGTCCTATAAAATTCTGACTAACTCACTATAGAAAAATCACTTCAAAGCTTGTAATTTATCCTACAGATTTTGGGTAGCATAAGACAACTTAGTGAAATCACCTGCATAAGACAGAGGCCTTCTTTGAGATGAAAGGACCAAAAGTTAGCAACAAAGCCTCAGCTCCCACCCCTCTACCCCCATGAGGAATCTACCAGAAAACAGAGGCTCTCTTGTGAAACTTCCAAAACACTTCTCTAATAATTTTTTTATTGAGCCCTGGCTAGTGTGGCTCAGTGGACTGAGTGCCAGCCTGACAAAGTGATCACTGGTTCAATTCCCAGTCAGGGCACATGCTTGGGTTGCGGTCCCAGTAAGGGGTGTGTGAGAGGCAACCACACATTGATGTCTCTCTCCCTCTCTTTTCCC
Source organism: Pteronotus mesoamericanus (assembly GCF_021234165.1). Lineage (NCBI taxonomy): Eukaryota > Metazoa > Chordata > Mammalia > Chiroptera > Mormoopidae > Pteronotus > Pteronotus mesoamericanus. The sequence goes on along the minus strand of NW_026555234.1, from coordinate 23,111,528 downwards.
TCCCTTCCCCTGTCTCTAAAAATAAATAAATGAAATCTTTAATGATTTTTTTTACTGAAAAGTCTTTTTAAATTATTGTTAAAATAACCCTACCATTTGTGGAGTACATACTGTGTGTCAGGCATTCCTATACTACTTACTTGACTTTTTAAAGTTAAGAGTATTAGCATAAGTTGACACTGTCTTACTGATGTGCGTCAGCATAACAGACTTCAGTACAGGGCTGAGCGGCAATGGCCAGCTGTCACCCTCCCCCGCGGCCTCCTCTCCTGCTGCTTCCTGAACCCACGATATTCTTCCAGTTGTCTATGCTGAAACCTCTGCTCAATGGAAATCACTTCCTCAAAGAAGTCTTCCCTGATTCTAGAGATGCTCTTGCAGCATCACCTACTTATCCTTTACACCATTTATCACAATGGTAATGAAATAATTACTTGCGATCAGTTGTTGGTCTCTCTTACCAGAATCTAAATTCCATATGGGCAGAGACCATGTGTCTTGTTCACTGCTGTATTTCTAGTGTTTGCAGGGGACAATGTATACAGCAGTCACACGTTAAGTACTTGAAAATAAAGGCACCAAGCAGCTTTCCCAATGACACCAAGAGGGATTTTTTAAAAAATATAGGTTAAAGCACAAGGCTGACTGCCAAGTAGAATACTAGGTCTATGGTGAAGAGAGGAAGAACTCAGCCTTGACTCACTCTCTTGCTCTTAATGCAGCCATGAGCATTAACCTACGCAGCCGGCTTCCTTATCCCTCAGCCACCTCACTGCCCTGAGCGAGGTCCCAAAACAAGGCATGGCATTTCGGATAATTTTGCTTTCTCTACAATGTTGATCAGCCTTAAGCCAGAAGAAAAACAGAGAAGGAGAGTCAAGAACAATCAGTTCTCTGTACTTTCAGAGGCCAGCTGACTGCTGGGAGAGCTCGAACCCATCAGCTCGGACCCAGGGGGCTCCCGGGGGGCCAAGCCCATGCAGAAAAGCCCAGGCCAGCATGGGACCCAGGACCCCCAACGGCCAGGGACAGCCTCCCTGTCCATTCCTTTTCTGACATTTGGTCCATTTTCAGTTTATCAAACTTGTAGGAAAACAAGTGAGCAGGCAGTTGGCTAAACTAGTATTTCAGTTTGGGTATAAATTTTAAAAAATCACATCATCTCTAATTTCAATTATCCCTATTAATAAAGGGTAAATGCTTTGAAAATTAGTGAAACAGGAAGGAAGGAATATTTTCCAAAAAGATTTTGTTGAAATAGATTACTTGAAATTAATGTACATTTTTAAAAATCCCTTCTTGGGCCTCTTTTACACATATTAATTATGTTCTTGCCACACTGAAGAGGTATCTTTACAACCATGGTGCAGGGAGATAAAAAGTGTACAAGGATTCTCTTTATCTTTCCCATTGATGATTTTAAAGCTTAGGACTAAAGCAGGGGTTTTAACATGAGAACAGAATTATTCAGTATAAAAATATATGAGTTCGCTCATAAATCCCAAAGCAATTTACTAAGCATCTTTGCTCAACAAAGCAGATTTTCTTTTGAACGCATTATCCCAGACTGGGAATGAGCTTGAGGCTTGGTGATATTTTACCGTAAAGAGCATAGTTCGATTTTCCTCAATATCTGTGGGCTGCACAATATTGTGTCCACTGAGGAGGTGGTTCTCAATGTCGCCTTCCTCAAAAGAGCTGAAGAAGCTGTGACTTCGAAGGCTTCCATCTTGAAATTCCTTCTTATAGGCCAAGGAGCGCAGGCCAGGCTGCGAAAAGGACTTGCGCATGGGCCAGCGGCTCTGCTCCACGTTCCCCGCCGGCTGCAGCGCAGATCGGACCTTGTCTGTGAAGGAAAGCCCCCCTGCCGGGCTGGCGGTCTCGGAATTCCGGGAGGCCGAGTCACATTCGGCCTTCCTGCTGCAGCTGATGTGATTGAACTTCTCAATGCACTCGTCGATCAGGGCTGGAGGGGCCTTCTTGTGCGCCACGGTCACCCGGCCACAGAAGAGCACCTCGAACTTCTTGGCAAACGTGTCATCAAACTCCGACGGGCAATGGAGCTCCTCCTGGCGGGCAATCTTCCCGGCCTGGCGGATGGAGCTGATGATCTCAGGCACCTGCCGAGAGAGGACGGAGCGTTACCTTGGAGCACGCGGTAGCCGGTACTCCTGCTCACAGTGAGCCAAAACCACCATCCCCCACCAACCACCGGCCCACCGCACATGCCATCCCATGGAGCCAAACAAAGGAAAGCCCAACAGGGAATCTGTGTGTTCCTTTTCTGACATTTGTCTGTCAGTTTACTAGCCTTCTTTAAAAAAGTCTGCCCTCCCATGGGCAGAAAACACACAAGTTTCAAAGAGAAGAAAGAAGAACCATATTTATTAAGCACCTCTTACATCCAAGGGGCTACGCCAGAGGATTCACATGCCCCTACACCCTGCAAGGTTGTCAAATGGCCTGCAGATGCCCAACCGACATGGCAAGCTTTGGATTCAAACCCAGGCTGGTCCCACTCCAAAACTAAAGGTCCTCTATGGAGAAGGTGTCACCTCCCAGAGAGTTTTGTCTCCAAGATGGCTCACCAAACTACTACTCAGTTATTCTGGATTTCATGGCAGGGTACCTTGGAAAGTCTTCCACAATAAATGATTGGGATGAGGATGACAAGACAAGACTGAAACAATCTTATAAAACATGTCTTCAAATCACAATGTCATCATTTTCTTCAATGCCGAGTCCTCTATTTCCTAATAGTTGAACAGTATTAACTGCAGAGGTTGGAGGTTTTAATCAAGGAGTAAGCAACCACAACAGTGTCATTATCACAGCAACGCACAGGGGCCTTCTACCCATGGGCACTCCAAAGCTTTAGGGTTCAATGTAAAGTCACAACCAAAAGAATGAACAAAATGCTCTTGTGTGCTATCGTCATCCCGACTGCTCCACCGTCTCATCACCAGCTTAGCATGAGATCCGTCCAAGCAGCAGCAGACAGGAAGATGAATCCGTCACCCAGTGAGCAGCGTCTGGGCCATCTTCTGAATGACGCACATAGAGCCACAGCCCTAAGACACAACAGGCATGGGTTCAATCTTCATAAGGAAGTGCCTAGTTATTGTCATGACCTAACACCCAACGCTATTTTGTTCTTTTTCCTATGGAAGAAAATTTGATTTAAAGCACAATATCCATTGCCCAATGACTTTTTAACAGCATTATAGCGAAGAAGAAAAAAAAGAAACCTTATCAACTCAGGTCAAAGATCAATATATACAGTAAAGAGAGGTAGTTTTAATAGATTTTAAAAGTATACTTATATTCTGGATTCATGACATAATCCCCAAAGACCCAATGACTCAAAAGATTTTTCTCTCTGTGATTTTATATCAAGCACATCTCTGCCACAAAAGATTATGATACATCCTTTTAAGGTATTTTATCATATAAAGAGTCAAAATACCTTTAGGAATATTTTATATTTTAAAAATTGATTACTGAAGCCTAAAGCCTAGATGATACTAAATAAGGTGAAACATCAACAGACATCAAGCATCCATCTGAACTATTTGCTGTAGCATAGCTCATTCTTCTACTGACAAATAACTGTACATCACATGGAAGCCTAAAAATTGTCCATCAATATGAAAAAAGACAGGAAAAAGAGAAGAAAGAGGTAGGAAGTCTAGGTTTCATTCATACCTTTGCCAACAAGTCACCCCAGGACGTTGGCAACAACAGCCTCTGTTTCTCTCTTTGGAAAAAAAAAATGCTTATTAAGAGATTTCAGTTAAAAGTTGTTTCTGTGAGATAAGGAATAATGTTTTTTCAAAGAAAAATAATCAATTTATGCACGTAAGGAACCTTGTTGCTTTTCTGAGCAAGTGTGGGAAATTGCTTTATCAGGAGTCATGTGAGTCTTCCCAATTATTAACTCCGATATCTGAACAAGAAATTCAAAGCTTATTCTGTCTTTCGAGATTTGTTAAAATAACTGACATTTCTGTATGCTGGGCCCCCTACCGCATCTGAGGTGAGGAATGGTGCCTTTCAGTAGATATCAAAGGCGAGAAAATGTGTGAAGTCACATGCATTTGTAGTGACTCAGTAATAAATGGCACAGGCTCAAGTAAGACACACAAAGTAGAGAAAGTCACTGTTTCCTTGTGCCACGAGGTCAGAAGAGGTATGAAGAGTACACCCTGTACCTTGGTCAGGGTTGAGCTGTGGTAGCTTTTCCAACCACCAGTTTCTTCCATACTTTAGTCATAATCCTAAAATGACCATGCTGTAATCAAAGATCAGTGCCCGCCTCTCGCTGCTCTGGTGTGTTGTGTGTGATGTGAGTATAAAGGAGGTAATTTGTGTTAAAAAAAAAAAAATCACTGGGATCCTGACCAGAAGAATACAACAATTTCAGAATATTTGAAGGCATATTGCCAAACACAGTTTCAACAATTAATCATGAAGTTAAAATTCTAAAGTTTAAAGATTACTATAAATCATTCAAGTATACTAGGAGACTGTTTAAATAAAAAATGGGCTCCAAATGCATGTAATTGTGTAAACCTCTATTGTTTGTTTAGTTCCCATTACCAGAACAGACCCGGGTGCTGCTTTCTGAAAAATGAGGGTATAATAGCCTCTTGTGAGGAAATCCTGAATTCCCCATTCTTCATAAGTCTGTCCTGGACTCACCTACACTGTTACTTGTTACATCAGAGAACTGGATCATTTATTTATTTCCAAACATTTTCCCAGGTACAATGCGATGCCAGGAGGCAGGGATTTGGAAATGAGAGATGAAAGCAGGGCAGCCCTGCTGGGGGAGGGAATGGAGCACCAAATAACTGGCAGGGGGTCTGCTGGGAGCTGAGCAAGAGCCAGCACTGAAGATGGAGAGAAAGGATGAGTAAAAGAGTCTGGAAGACGGAATCCAAAGGACTTGGTGATCACCGGGAAGGAGGCGGAGAGGGCACTGAAGCCTGCACGGGCCTCGCAGAGCTCTGGCTTAGATTTCCTGGCAGATGGTTGTGCTATTAGCCCAAGTCAGGAATACAGAGGAGAAGCAAGTTGGGGAGAGACATTTCAATGAGTTCTGCTTTTGTACAGGTGGAGTGAGACCAAGACGACCTGAAAGTAAAGGCACCTCGTGGTCAGACGGACAAATGGGCCTGGCCTCTATGACAGGAGATCTAGATTCGGATGTCCCCATCTTGGAAAGAGAAAACGGGAAAGCAAAGGAAGGGGGCAAAGATGGGACCTTAGGATACACCAACATTTTGGGCAGAGAAGCAGGAAGGCAGGCAGGCAGGCAAAGGTGATGTCAGAGGTGCACAGGAAGAAGTCAGCACTCCCACTTCCAGAAAGGAACAGGCGGCTGAGAATAAACCAGGGGCTGAGATGGGGCCACAGGAGTGGGCAGCTTATGGAGACATGAAAATAAAGGGGGGATGCCAATACTAACCCCCAAAAGCAGCATATCTAACTGAAAAACACCTGAAGGTCACCTTTAGTCTCCACGAGAGCATACGCTTCAAGTTATAATATTTACAAATACACAGGCCCTTTTAGGCGAAATACGCTGAGCCCAGTGGAATTTATTCCCACCGATAAGATCTGGGTACTTTTAACAAAAATCTTTTTTTAGTTTAGTCACAGCAATAATATTTACATCATTGCTGACTGCAGATAAGCCGATAAAGTAAATCAAAATTAACCAAAGCAAAAATAAGAATCTGAAAAAACATTTTACTGGACTAGATTCCCTAGGGTTTAAGGTTTGGTTTTATTTCCTTTTTCATTAGGAATCATCACGAAAAGTAATCATCAGTAATAAAGAGGTCCTGTTCAGACATGAAGTGTTACTGAACTACTCTTCTGTTGACATATTTGAGTTTATACTAAAGCTCAATTTTAAAGGAAATCTTAACTTATTTCACAACCAAAACAAGTCTTTCAAATTCATATACAAACACACATTATAGTATGACCAGTATGACATTTCTGAAGCAAGCTTAAGTGAATATTGTTTTTATTAAGTAGCTAGAAAATGATACTCTAAGAGAGTCAGAAATGTTCATTCTGTAAATAAAGCCCTTATTTAAACATTTGGGTTAACTTTTTAAGGATTTAGGGATTTTAAAGGATTATAAACATACTGCAAAGTATAATTTTATTCACAAGAACTTAGGAAAGAGCTCCTGAAACAAAATTTAGAATGGAAAGTCATTTTACTTTACATTTACACTTTTGTTTTTCTGACTACTAAGAAATAAATATTAAATGACTCTAAAGAAGCCTGTATGTGTACTTAAAATGCTGGCATTTTTTTTCCTGTTACTTACATTAAAACATTCCAAAACTGCAAAAATATGACAGGCCACACTGTACTTTGTCCCTTGGATGAAATGTTTGCTCACTGCAAGGGGTTAAAAACAAGTACTTCAAACAGAAAATAATTATTCAGCATAATTATTTCCAGAAGGAACAGCCTTGTCTTTGTTGGTAGTGTTTGGGTTTTGTTTTTTTTATTTGTTGGTGATAAACAATGTAAACAGGGGAAGAAAACTACATTATCAAGTATATTCCTCACTCTATTTTAAATTATTTAAATAGAATAAAACACCTGTCGACAATATCTAGAGAGGACATATGTGAGCATTTACATCCCACAGTTTGGCCTGCTGAGATCAGCTTCAACACAGAGATGTGAAAACACCTCCTACAATGAGTGAGACATGATTCTTCCTGACTTGGGAGGCTGGTCGTGCAGGATGTAAGAGACATGTCTAAATATGTGATTTTCAATAATTTGTGACAGATGCTAAAACACAAACATGAGGAAGGCACAGAATGTGTGCCAGAGATGGCTGGCCCTGAGTAGAGAGGTCTCAACTCCTGCTTTGTGCTTACAATTAGCCACAAGGTCAGATTAATGTATTACATCTTCCCAGAAGAGAGATCTGACGTGCTCATTAGCTGGCTGAGGAAGCGTCTGGCACATATGAAATGCTAATGACTGCTAGCCCCTAACACAGGGCCACACGCCCTCATCCATTCATATCTTTCATCGTGTTAAATAGTAGTACTCAGCTCCCCTCGCTCTGTAATGGCAGGCTGGATAAGCAGAGCTTCCAAACCACATGGAAAGAGTCTATGCAAACACAAAACTCAGCATCTTACTCCAGATAATCATTTGAAAGATTCACCACAACCTTTTGATTAGACCAACACATTTCTACAACCCTCTAAAACGGCGAGTCTAAAATCCAACCTATGAAGTGATTTAATAGCTGCAAGAGTGAACAAAAGAGAGAGGCAGAAGGTAAGAAAGGAAATGAAAGAGTAGAAGATATCACTGAAACATTATGAAATTATTTTGTAAGTTTTCTAAAACAAGTTTTAAAAGACAAACCATTTTGACTGGTTAGTACAAATATTGACAGAAATCATAGAATAAATCATTGAATGTTCAACCTGGGAACATCAGTCCTCAAAGCCCAACCCTCTTCATTTGGTGTATTTATTCACAGCTCAAATGTGGCTGCATGTTAGAACTGCCAATGTTTTAAAAACCGAATGTCTAGCCCCACCCCAGTGTAGATGAAGCAGGCAGTTTGGTTTGGTGGTGGGGCCCCGGCACCTGCAGTTTTCAGAAGCCCCCACAGGTCTAACGGGCAGAAGCCCAGACTTACCATCTGTCTTTCGTCATGCCCCGGGGTAAGGAACGCCCGCTCCTCACCCTGTCCCCTACACCATCATACCCCAAGGTGACTGATTTAGCGGCCATGGACTACTAGGCCTAGGCATTTTATGGAATTAGTAGGAAAAAAGAAACTTGCTATTGCTTTAGCCCAGTCATTCTCGAGCAGGGGCAATTCTGCTCCCCCAGCTGCTCAGACCACGCTTACAGCAGAGAACAAACTAGTGAAGACAAAAACACAGAATCACTACCCAGATACCTGATGAGCTCTTTATACCACTTAAGGGCAAATTTGATTGGCAAATAAATTCACTGCATTTCAGAGGTCTCAGCTAATCAAATACATAAGAGTGAGCACCTCATTAAAAAAAACAAACAAAAACTAGCCTATCATTTTTATCAAAGTTAACTTCAAAATAATCTCTCAAAGATTAAGAAATGTAAATATGAACTAGCAGTTAATAATAGCAATCACCCAATATTAGTTATGTGTGTTACAAAATCTTTGAAAAAGGAAGTTGAAGTCCCTTTTCTGTTGGGTTGGCCAAAAAGTCCATTATGTTTTTTCCATACAATGCCTCTCTAGCAGTGCTTAGTTGTCTTTAATGTCATTCCAAACAATTGTGTTAGATTGTATTAGACAGCTGTCAGGGTGCATTTTTAAAAAAATTTATCAAAATTGGTGAATTTTTGTGCAGCTGTTTTAACATTGAAGATGGAAGAAAATCAGCAACAATTTTGGTGTATTATGCTTTATTATTTCAAGAAAGGTAAAAATGTTACTCAAATGCAGAAAAGATTTGTGCAGTGTATGGAGAAGGTGCTGTGGCTGAGAAAACATGTCAAAAGTGGTTTGTGAAGTTCCTTGTACTATTGACATTTTAGCCAGATAATTCTTTGCTGTGGGGTGTCTTAGGCATTGGAAGGTGTTTTACAGCACCGCAGGCCCCTACCCACTAGAAGCCAATAGCAGGAGATGGCCAATATACTCAAAAACATCAAATCAATAAAGTTATTGGTGAAAATGAAAAATGTGTCTTTTGTCTTACGGAAAAAAATAAACACACTTGTTGGCCAATCCAATAAAACCCTAGTGCAGGTGCCGGCAATTGCACAGCCCAGGGCTCACAGCAGAGAAGGGTCTTGGTTCACCAACAGCTGCATACAGGGACAGCCACAGCGTTTCTAACAGTCGAAAACCAGAAACGACCCACTGTCCATCAACAGAACTGAAAAGCATGTGGCAGAGTCACACAATCAAAAACACGCAGAATGAGAATAAACAAGCTATTCAATAGGCAATACTATGGGTAAATGTTC